>NC_044395.1:60523070-62981266 GCF_006542625.1 Nomascus leucogenys | reverse complement strand
TGTTTTAAAATTCATTTAGCAAATGTGAACCGGAGCAGTTCAGTGAGAAGCCATCACTCACTGGGACAGAGAACTCGTCTCAAAAAAAAAAAAAATTCATTTCAAAACCAGATAGAACTCTCTACTTCTCTGGCAGAGAATTCTCAAAGACCATAACTTCACTTTGCATTGTGAGATATATCTATATACATCTATATATATAGATAGATAGATGGATACAGATATAGATTTTTTTTTTTAGACAGAGTCTTGCTCTGTCGCCAGGCTGGAGTACAGTGGCATGATCTCGGCTGACTGCAACCTCCGCCTCCCAGGTTCAACCGATTCTCCTGCCTCAGCCTCCCAGATGGCTGAGACTACAGGTGCACGCCACCATGCCCAGCTAATTTTTTTATTTTTAGTAGAGACAGGGTTTCACCATGGCCAGGATGGTCTTGATCTCGACTCTGTGATTCACTTGCCTCGGCCTCCCAAAGTGCTGGGATTATAGGCGTGCACCACTGTGCCTGGCCTGTATTGATATTTTTAGGTTAATCCATGTGAAAGTGTCATGAGATCAAAAGTAGTGGAATGCTGGCCTTTTTTTTTTTTTTTTTTTTTTTTTTACCAGTAAGCACATTCTCCAACGGCAAAAACCGTATCTGATTATTTTTCTATTTTGCCAGTGGCTTGGCACAGATTCAAAATACAAAATGAATGCAAAAAAAAATTATCAATTAGAAAGGAACTGGGTAAATTAACATCTCTAATACTCCCCAAAATGTACTTTTTGGGAGGATAAGAACCATACCTAAAAGGCCGGGCGCGGTGGCTCACGCCTGTAATCCCAGCACTTTGGGAGGCCGAGGCAGGCAGATCACGAGGTCAGGAGATCGAGACCATCCTGGCTAACACGGTGAAACCCCGTCTCTACTAAAAATATAAAAAATTAGCCAGGCATGGTAGCAGGTGTCTGTAGTCCCAGCTACTCGGGAGGCTGAGGCAGGAGAATGGCATGAACCTGGGAGGCGGAGCTTGCAGTGAGCTGAGATCATACCACTGCACTCAAGCCCGTGTGACAGGGCGAGACTCCGTCTCAAAAAAAAAAAAAAAAAAAAAGAACCATACCTAGTCATTCATATTTTATTGTGAATTAAGTAACTTGATTTCAAACCAATTTTTAGAGACCAGATCTGGCCTCTACATCTCGCTCTTATATGCCATATGAAAACCTGAGGAAAAGATTAGGCCAAACAGCAAAGAGGCCCACAAAATTACCTACTCCAAAATATCTTATTTAGAAGAGCCTAAAATAGCAGGCTGAAGAGAAGAGCTATAACTAGCTTCCCTAGACGCTAGGCAAAAGCAAACTCATGTTTGGGAAGAAGCCACTTTTTTTTTCCTTTGAGACAGAGTCTCACTCTGTTGTTACCCAGGCTGGAGTGCAATAGTGCAATCATGGCTCACTGCAGCCTCTGCCTCCCAGGCTCAAACACTCCTCCCACCTCAGCCTAGCAAGTAGCTGGGACCACAGACATGCGCCACCATGCCCAGCTAATTTTTTGTATTTTGGTGGAGACAGAGCTTCACCATGTTGCCCAGGCTGATCTCCAACCGCTGAGCTCCAGCGACCCACCTGCCTTGGCCTTCCAAAGTGTGGGGATTATGAGCATCAGCTACTACGCCTGGCCTGGAATATTCTTTACCCTAGGCTCCTGGGGTTCTAGGTGGCCAAGGGCATTGTCCAATATCAAAATAGCTTTAAAATGAATTCAAAAACAAAGCATCAATGGAACCACTCCAGAAAAAGAGTTATTGTCCAGACCTTCTTGCTGTACAACAGAAAATTGGCAGCTGGTGGTTATCTTTCCCCTTCAAGGCTTGGGGTGGGGGGGGGGGTTAGCAGCTTTATAGATAAGGGCAGTCCTGATCATAAACTCAACTGCATTTGCACAAAAGAGTAGAATTAGCCTAGCCCTTCTTGCCTTAAATGCTGTTGCTTGCTTCTCTTCCTTATCAATAAATGTCCTTTGTGGCATTTTTCCCCCAGAACAGGGTATATTTGTCTGCATTAAAGACCTGTTCAGGCCGGGCATGGTGGCTCACGCCTGTAATCCCAGCACTTTGGGAGGCCGAGGCAGGCGGATCACAAGGTCAGGAGATTGGGACCATCCTGGCTAACAAGGTGAAACCCCGTCTCTACTAAAAATACAAAAAATTAGCCAGGCGTGGTGGCGGGCACCTGTAGTCCCAGCTACTCGGGAGGCTGAGGCAGGAGAATGGCGTGAACCCAGGAGGCAGAGCTTGCAGTGAGTCGAGACTGCGCCACCGCACTCCAGACTGGGCGACAGAGCGAGACTCTGTTTCAAAAAATATATAAAAATAAATAAATCAGCCGGGCGTGGGGGCGTGCACCTTGTAATCCCAGCTACTCAGGAGGCTCAGGCACCAGAATCACCTGAATCTGGGAGGCAGAGACTGCACCACTGCACTCCAGTCTGGGCAACACAGTGAGACTCCGTCTCAAAGCAAACAAACAAACAGACCTGTTCAGGCAGCTATCCTTTCTCCTCAATGATTTTCTTTTTCATCCCCCGAGACGATGTCTTGCTCTGTCACCCAGGCTGGAGTGCAGTGATGCAATGTCGGCCCACTGCAACCTCCACCTCCTGGGTTCAAGCAATTCTCCTGTCTCAGCCTCCCGAGTATCTGAGATTACAGGTGCGTGCCACCACGCCTGGCTGATTTTTTTATTTTTAGTAGAGACAGGGTTTCACCATGTTCGCCACGCTGGTCTCAAACTCCTGATCTCGTGATCCGCCTGCCTCAGCCTCCCAAAGTGCTGGGATTACAGGCGTGAGCGTCCACGTCTAGCCTCAATTATTTCCTTCATGGCATCTGCAAACTTGTCTTGGTTGGCAGAAGCTGCTTCTGCTGTTACATTGATTTTTTTGTTTGTTTTAAGCCAAGTCTTTCAAAAATCATCAAGCCATCCCTTGCTGGAATTAATTCTCCAGCTTCAGATCCTTCACCTTCCTTTTAAGTTGTCATATACTGATTTCACTTTTTCTCAAATCATATTACAGTCTATATTCTTATAGCCATTCTGCACCCATATAAAAGCTGTATTTTAGGCCAGGTGCGGTGGCTCATGGCTGTAATCCCAACACTTTGAGAGGCTGAGGCGGGCGGATCACCTGAGGTCAGGAGTTCGAGATCAGCCTGGCCAACATGGCAAAACCTCATTTCTACTAAAAATACAAGAATTAGCTGGGCGTGGTGATGCGCGCCTATAATCCCAGCTTCTCAGGAGACTGAGGCAGGAGAATCGCTTGAACCCAGGAGGTGGAGGTTACAGTGAGCCGAGATCATGCCACTGCACTCCAGCCCGGGCAACAGGGTGAGACATCATCTCAAAAAAAATAAATAAAAAAATAAATAAATAAATAAATAAAGAGAATGGACACATTGTGGCATAGTCATAAAATGAAATATTACAATGGCAAAATATCCTAACATGTAAAACTATATGAACAAATTTCAGACACTACGTAGAGTGAAAGAGGCCAGATACAAAAGAATATATACTCTGTAATTCTATTTATATGAAGTTCAAAACTGGTAGAATTAATGCTTATAGAAGTCAGAAAAGTTGTAAGGTGTTTATAACTGAGAAAGGGAGCCAAAGAATCTTCTAAATGCTGGTATTAATCGTTACAAGGGTGAATAAAAAAGTAAAATTTCCAACAAGCCATATATTTAAGATTTGTCTACTTTATGCCCTTTACTGGATGTTATACTTTAAAATAAAATCTTTTTCTCAAAGAGTAAAACACTTTACTACATATGTATCATTCCCAATAAAAATTGTATATATGTATGTGGCTATCAAGAACCCCTGATATACTGTGACAAGAAGGGCACACTTCACCTTGTGAAGTGAGAAAAACTCCAGTTTAATAGTGGAGAAAAATTTACCCAGTTTATCAAGTTTTTGTTTTTGAGACGGAGTCTGGCTCTGTCGCCCAGGCTGGAGTGCAGTGACACGATCTCAGCTCACTGCAACCTTCACCTCCTGGGGTCAAGTGATTCTCCTGCCTCAGCCTCCTGGGTAGCTGAGATTACAGGCGCCCACCACCACACCCAGCTAGTTTTTGTATTTTTAATAGAGACGGAGTTTCACCATGTTGGCCAGGCTGGTCTCGAACTCCTGACCTCAGGTGATACACCTGCCTCAGCCCCCCAAAGAGCTGGGAATTACCAGGGCTTGGAGCCACCCCGGCCAACCTGGCCAGGTTTATAAATCCAGGTGTTCTTAATAGTGGAGGAAAAAAGCTAACCGGAGGGAGCCAGTGAGCGAGATCCCCACTGCACTCCACTGGGACAGACAAACTCCTCAAAAAAAAAAAAAAAAAAAAACTGACAAACCCAAATTGGAGATAAATCTACAGCAGCAGTCACCAATCTTTTTGGCACCAGGGACCAGTTTCATGGGAGACAGTTTTTCTATGGGTGTGGGGGAGGAGGAACGATGGATGGTTTCAGGATGAAACTGTTCTACCTCAGATCATCAGGCATTAGATTCTCATAAGGAGCATGCAACCTAGATCCCTCACATGCACAGTTCACGATAGGATTCTCACTCCTATGAGAATCTAATGCCAGCACTGATCTGACAGGAGGTGGAGCTCAGGCCCACTGCTTACCTCCTGCCGTGAGGCCTGGTTCCTAATAGGAGAAATCTAAAATCCAGGAGAAAAAAACTAAAGGAGAGTGTCTCTCAGTAAAAGTAGGTAGGAACAAGACAACAAGTTGAGTATTTCTTAACCAAAATGCTCAGAACCATAAATATTTCAGATTTTAGAAAATTTGCATTATATTTGAGCATCCTTAATCCAAAAGCCTGAAATGAGAAATGCTCCAATGAGCATTTCCTTTGAAAGTCATGTCTAAATATAAAATTTTGATGCATGTATTTGTAAATCATCTCTTAAAAACTACATTTGCATTTACTATGCTGCCTCAATGCAATCTCCAGAAACAAAATAGAAATTATAGCACAATTTCAACATTTACAATAACATTCCTAAAATCACACCATCTGCACCATGCTAATTACACACTTGCAATTCTGTGAAGGCCAGACACGACAACGATCTCAGTAGGATTCACATTCCATTTGACTGTATTAACAACCACTGGCAAACAACTTGGTTATAAATTCTTATTCAAATGATAAGGCTAAATCTTTGAAACGTTTGTAGCCCAGGGCAAATATAATAGAAAAATAATCCTACTCACTTATATTTCTTCCTTTTAATGAGAACATACTAAATGCCAGGGACTGAAAAATGCTGGGGATATAAAAACAATCAGAACATAGTACTTGCTAAGGTTAAGTCAGAGAGACAAAAAGTTACTGCAGTGTGATAAAAAGTACAAGAGCATGTTGTGAATGAGGGCAGTCTTCTATTACAAGGCTAGAAGGTAAAGAAAAACTTTCCAGAGAAAAATGACTTTAAACGTGAGGTCTGAAGGAGACTTTAGCTAGAAGAAAAAGACATCTCAGGCCTTTAACAAGTACCATGAGTATTAGAGAGCTAACTTTGGAAGCTTTATTTATTTTTCCAATCTTATTTGGAAAGAAATAAATTTAAATATGTAACTCTACTTATATATGAGATTACCTAAATTCTTCAACAATAAATCAGACAAGTAAATCTGTAATGAGCCATATGCAGGACATAACCTTCAGGATTTTGCTGCTAATATCAAACCTATCCCAACCTCAAAAGTCTACTTGAGAGAATAAGTAATATTTGAGGAGGCAGTTTCTGGAATCCCAACCTTGCCTTAAAAAAAAAAAAAGAGAGAGAGACAGAGAGAGATAAATCACATACCATACAATTCACCTACTTTTTTTTTTTTTTGGAAACAGAGTGCAGTGGCATGATCGTGGCTCACCATGGCCTCAACCTCCTGGGTTGAAATAATCCTCTGACCTTAGCCTCCAGAGTAGCAGACAATACAGGTGGAAAGTGCTGGGATTACAGATATGAGAAATTCACCCTTTTAAGGCCAGGTGCGGTGGCTCATGGCTGTAATCCCAGTACTTTGGGAGGCCAAGGCAGGCAGATGACTTGAGGTCAGGAGTTTGAGATCAGCCTGGCCAACATGGTGAAACCCCATCTCTACTAAAAATACAAAAATCAGCTGGGTGTGGTGGCAGAGACCCATAATCTCAGCTATTTGGGAGGCTGAGGCAGGGGAATCACTTGAATCCGGGAGGCAGAGGTTGCAGTGAGCCGAGACTGTACCACTGCACTCCAGCCTGGGCAACAGAGAAAGACTCTGTCTCCAAAAAAAAAAAGAAAAAGAAATTCACCAGTGAAAGTAATTCTAGATGAAGGCATCTCCTAATTGAAAACAAGTACAGTTGGCTGGGTGCGGTGGCTCACACCTGTAATCCCGGCACTTTGGGAGGCCAAGGTGGGTAGATCACCTGAGGTCAAAAGTTTGAGACCAGCCTGGCCAGCATGGTGAAATTCTGTCTGTACTAAAAATGCAAAAATTAGCCAGGCATTGTGGCTCATGCCTGTAATCCCAGCTACTCGGGAGGCTGAGGCAGGAGAATCACTTAATCCTGGGAGGCAAAGGTTACAGTGAGCCAAGATTGTGCCACTGCACTCCAGCCTGTGCAACACAGTGAGACTTCATCTCGAGAAAGAAAAAAAAAAAAAAGCTAGCCAGGCATGGTGGTACATACTGTTGTCCCAGATACTTGAGAGGCTAAGGTGGGAGGACTGCTTGAGCCCAGGAGGTCAAAGCTACAATGAACCATGATCATGCCACTGCAGTCCAGCCTGGGTGACACAGTGAGACACTGTCTCCAAAAAAAAAAAAAAAGAAAGAAAGAAAGAAAGAAAACAAGTGCTGGGACACAAAGCAAATCTCAACAAATTTCAAATGTTTGAAATCATATACAACGTATTCTCTGTCCTCAGTGAAACTGAACAAGAAATTTATAACTAAAAGATATCCAGAAAATGTTGAAATGTTTGGAAATAACGTAATGTAGTTCTAACCCAGAGGTTCAAGAACTCACAATGGAAATTTAGGCTTGGTGTTTTGGCTCGTGTATGTAATCCCACCACTTTAGGAGGCTGAGGAGGATCGAGTGAATACAGGAGTTCGAGATCAGCCTGGGCAAATAAGCGAGACCCTATCTCTACAAAAAACTTAAAATTTACTAGAGTGTGGTGGCATGCACCTGTAGTCCCCTATCTGGCAGGCCGAAGCAGAAGGATTGCTTGAACCTAGGAGTTTGAGGCTGCAGTGAGCTATGATCACGCCACTGCACTCCAGCCTGGGTGATAGAGCAAGACCCTGTTTCTAAATATCATCATCATTTGAGCTAAATGATAATGAAATCATTATAACATATTGCAAGTACTACCCATAAGAGCCAAAGTGCAGAAACAAGCCAAATGTCCAACAACTAATAAATAAAACGTGGTATATAGATAAAATGGGATGAAGTATTGATAATATGCTTCAAAATGAATGAACCTTGAAAACACTACACTAACTGAAAGAGGTCAGTCACTAAAGACCACATATTATTGCTGGGCATGGTGGCTCACGCCTGTAATCCCAGCACTTTGGGAGGCCAAGGCGGGTGGATCATGAGGTCAGGAGTTCAAGACCAGCCTGGCCAACATGGTGAAACCCCATTTCTACTAAAAAAAATACAAAAATTAGCTGGGCACAGCTGGGCACGGTGGCTCACGCTTGTAATCCCAGCACTTTGGGAGGCCGAGGCGGGCGGATCACGAGGTCAGGAGATCGAGACCACGGTGAAACCCCGTCTCTACTAAAAATACAAAAAAATTAGCCGGGCATGGTGGCGGGCGCCTGCAGTCCCAGCTATTCGGAGAGGCTGAGGCAGGAGAATGGCGTGAATCCGGGAGGCGGAGCTTGCAGTGAGCCGAGATTGCGCCACTGCACTTCAGCCTGGGCAACAGAGTGAGACTCCGTCTCAAAAAAAAAAAAAAAAAATTAGCTGGGCATGGTGGCGGGCACCTGTAATCCCAGCTACTCCGGAGGCTGAGGCAGAGAATTGCTTGAACCCGGGAGGCAGAGGTTGCAATGAGCCGAGATCACACCATGCACTCCAGCCTGGGTGACAGAGGGAGACTCCATCTCAAAACAAAAAACAAAAAACAAAAAAAAAACCACATATTAGTGATATATACTAAAAACCACTAAACTGTATACTTGATACAAGTAAATTATATGATATGTAAACTTCAGCTCAATAAAGTTGTTATAAAAATTTATGCAGGTGATGGTTATACTAAATGTGAATGTTATTTTTTATTTATTTATTTATTTTTAATAGAGACAAGGTCTCACTAAGTTGCCCAAGCTGGTTTTGAACTCCTGAGCTCAAGCAATCCTCCCACCACGGCCTCCCAAAGTACTCGGATTACAGTCGTGAGCCACCATGCCTAGCCGGTACTACAACGTGAATGTTCTTAATGCCACTGAACTACACACTTAAAAATGGCTAAAATGGTCAGGGACAGTGGCTCTTGCCTGTAATCCCAAATACTTGGGAAGCTGAAACTGGAGGATGCTTGAGGGAAGGAGTCCAAGGCTAGCCGGCAACACAGCAAAACTCCATCTCCAAAAACATTTAAAAAGAAATTTAGCCAAGCATGGTGGAGTAGACCTGTAGCCCCAGACACTTGGGAGGTTGAGGCAGGAAGATTCAAGTCCAGGAGTTTGCAGCTACTATAAACTGTGATAGTGCCACTGCACTCCAGCCCTGGCAACAGGGTAAGATCCTGTCTCAAAGTAAAAAATAAAATAAATATCCAATATTGAGGCCAGGTGTGGTGGCACTTTGGTAGGCCGAGGCAGGCAGATCACTTGAGCTCAGGAGTTTGAGGCCAGCCTGGGCAACACGGCAAAACCCCGTCTCTACTAAAAATACAAAAATTAGCCGGTGTAGTGGCACACACCTGTAGTCCCAGTTACTTGAGAGGCTGAGCCCAGATGATTGCTTGAGCCTGGGAGTCAGAGGCTGCAGTGAGCCAAGACTGCGCCACTGCACTCCAGCTTGGGCAACAGAGTGAGACTCTTGTCTCAAAAAACAAAACAAAACAAAACTAATATTGGGGCTGGGCACAGTGGTTCATGCCTGTAATCCCAGCACTTTGGGAGGCTGAGGTGGGCAGATCACTTGAGGTCAGGAGTTCAAGATCAGCCCGGCCAACATGGTGAAATCCTATCTCTACTAAAAATACAAAAATTAGCCAGGTGTGGTGGCGCATGCCTGTAATTCTAGTACTCAGGAGGCTGAGGCACGAGAATCACTTGAACCTGGGAAGCGGAGGCTGCAGGGAGCCAAGATCACAGCACTGCACTCTGGCCTGGGAGACAGAGTGAGACTCTGCAAAAAATAATAATTAAAAAAAATATATATATATATATAAATACCGGAACACCAAAGATAACTAAAAAGTAAACTAAAAAAAAGGTTGATTAAAAAAAATTTTTTTAAGAGATGGGGTCTCACTATATTGCCCAGGTTGGTCTCGAACTCCTGGGCTCAAGTGATCTTCCCACCTCAGCCTCCCAAATGCTGGGATGAGTCATGAGCCGCCAATGCACTCAGCCTGATTTTTTTATTTTTTATTTTTTTGAATCAGGGTCCTGTTCTGTCTCAGGCTGGGGTGCAGTGACACCAATCATGGCTGACTGCAGTGTCAAGTCCCTGCGCTCAACAAATCCTGCCACCTCTAAGGTTGATTATTAAAAGTTAGATAAACTAATTATTGGGGCCTCAAGAAAACTGAGAGATATTAATTTAGAAGGTAAGTTTTATAAGTGGTAAAGTAAGTCCTCACATAATATACTCTTGAAGGATACCTAGGATTCACAGAATCTAAGGCTGGTATTTGCACAAAAAAGAGAAGCCTCAGGCCGGGCGCGGTGGCTCATGCCTGTAATCCCAGCACTTTGGGAGGCCCAGGCAGGCAGATCACAAAGTCAAGAGATGGAGACCACCACCCTGGCTAACACGGTGAAACCTCATCTCTACTAAAAATACAAAAAATTAGCCGGGCTTGGTGGCACACGCCTGTAGTCCCAGCTACTCAGGAGGCTGAGGCAGGAGAATCGCTTGAACCTGGGAGGCAGAGGTTGCAGTGAGCTGAGATTGCGCCACTGCAGTCCAGCCTGGGCAACAGAGAGAGACTATCTCAAAAAAAAAAAAAGAGAGGCCTCAATTAGTCTACAACCTGTAACTATGATAAATTCTGACCTGCTTCATAATTCTTGGTCAATAACATTGGCCAGATAGTATTGAACTAGACCAATTAGATATTTATATTTTTTACTTTTTCCCACAAAAAAAAACTATAAAAATTAATACGCTATGATAATGGTAGCTTAAATCATATGCTATGATTGTAGTAACAAAGCCAGGCAAAAGACACTATCTAGTCATTGTTCCATCCTGGTAACAAAGACAGTTGAGAAAAGTACCTAGGGATCACAACAGAAAAGCTCAGCTGCAAGCAGACCTCACTGCAATATTATATCCAAGGGCGTCTCACCTAGGTGATGTAATTCTAGAGGAAAACAAAATCAAATAAACCAAGCTAATGCTACTTTAGTGTAACTTGCCTAGTCAATAAAACTAAAGTTTAAAAATCTAGTAGCCTTTCTCTAAAAGACCTAAATCGAATAAATTTTTTTTGTTTCTCCTAAAGTTAATTTTTTTTTTTTAAAAACTAGCTGGCCAGGAGCGGCGGCTCACTCCGGTAATCCCAGCACTTTGGGAGGCCAAGGCAGGCGGATCACCTGAGGTCAGGAGTTTGAGACTAACCTGGCCAACGTGGTGAAACCCCGTCTCTACTAAAAATACAAAATTCACCAGGCGTGATGGCACGCGCCTGTAATCCAGCTACTCGGGTAGCTGAGGCAGGACAATCACTTAAACCTGGGAGGTGGAGGTTGCAGTGAGCCGAGATCATGCCACTGCACTCCAGCCTGGGAGACAGAGTGAGACTCTGTATTTAAAACAAAACAAAACAAAACACTACACTACACCTGTACAGTCGTATTTAAAAATGGAGAGAATCAATGTGGTTGTATAGAAAATTTGTTAAAATAAGTAATTTCACATCTATGGCTCAAAAGTTGTTTTTAATAAAAGTGGTTTCTCCACAATAATATTTATTAGATCTACAGTATGAGTTTCCAGCATGATGAAATAGAGACATCCAAAGTAAAAACAAAAAATATTTACCTGACAAAACAAAATATACTCCTTCTCCCCCTACCCCCCCAATGGAGTCTTGCTCTGTCGCCCAGGCTGGAATGCAGTGGCACAATCTCGGCTCACTGCAAGCTCCGACTCCCGGGTTCACGCCATTCTCCTGCCTCAGCCTCCGGAGTAGCTGGGACTACAGGCGCCTGCCACCACGCTGGGCTAATTTTTTGTATTTTTAGTAGAGACGGGGTTTCACCGTGTTAGCCAGGATGTTCTCGATCTCCTGACCTCGTGATCCACCCGCCTCAGCCTTCCAAAGTGCTCTGGGATTACAGGCGTGAGCCACCACGCCTGACCCTCCTTTTTTTTTTTTTTTGGAGTGCAATGGTGCCATCTTGGCCCACTGCAATCTCCGACTCCCAGGTTCAAGCGATTCTCCTGTGTCAGCCTCCCAAGTAGCTGGGATTACAGGTGCACGCCACCACGCCTGACTAATTTTTTGTATTTTTAGTAGAGACGGGGTTTCACCATGTTGGCCAGGCTGGTCTTCAACTCCTGACCTCAGGTGATCCACCCACCTCAGCCTCCCAAAGTGCTGAAATTACAGGTGTGAGCCACCATGCCCGGCCCAAAATATACTCTTACCATATGATCCAGCAACCATGCTCCTTGGTATTTACCCAAAAGAGCTGAAAACATGTCCACACAAAAATCTGCACAAGAAAAAAAAGGATGTATATGGATGTTTACAGCTGCGTTTTATTAGTAACTGGCAAAACTTGAAAGCAATCAAAATGTCCTTAAGTAGGTGAATGGATAAAGAAACTGTGGTATATCCACACAATTGAATATTATTCAGCACCAAAAAGAAATAAGCTATCAAATCAAAGAAAGACATGCCAGAACCTAATGTGAACTATTAAATGAAAATATCCAACTCGGCCAGGCGTGGTGGCTCACGCCTGTAATCCCAGCACTTTGGGAGGCGGAGACGGGTGGATCATCAGGTCAGGAGATCGAGACTATCCTGGCCAACATGGTGAAACCCCATCTCTACTAAAAATACAAAAAAATCAGCTGGGCATGGTGGCATGCGCCTGTAGTCCCAGCTACTTGGGAGGCTGAGGCAGGAGAATCGCTTGAACCCAGGAGGCGGAGCTTGCAGTGAGCCAAGATCGTACCACTGCACTCCAGTCTGGCAACAGAGCGAGACTCTGTCTCAAAAAAAAAAAAAAAGAAAAGTAAAGAAAAGAAAATATCCTATCTCAAAAGGAATGCATACATGATCCAACTACATAATATTCTGGAAAAGACAAAACTGAAGACACAGTAAAACATCAGTGTTTGCTAGAGGTTGGGAGTGGGGAGAAGTAGACAGAGCAGAGGGATGTTTAGAGAAGTGAAAATATTCCATATAATACTATAATGGTAGATACATGTCATTATGTATTTGTCCAAACCCAAAGAATATACAACACCAAGAATAAATTCTAATGCAAGCAGTGAACTTTGGGTAATTAATGACGTGTCAGTGTCAGTTCATTGACTGACTAATGTACCATTCTAGCAGGGGATGCTGATTACGAGGGAGATTAATGCATGTGTGGAGGCAGGAGATATACAGGAAATATCAGTAAGTTCCTCTCAATTTTGCTGTGAACCTAAAACTGATCTAAAAAATTAAATCTTAAAAAATTTCACTTCATCGGCCGGGCACGGTGGCTCACGCTTGTAATCCCAGCACTTTGGGAGGCCGAGGCGGGCAGATCACGAGGTCAGGAGATCGAGACCACGGTGAATCCCCGTCTCTACTAAAAAATACAAAAAATTAGCTGGGCATGGTGGCAGGCGCCTGTAGTCCCAGCTACTCAGAGAGGCTGAGGCAGGAGAACGGCGTGAACCTGGGAGGCAGAGCTTGCAGTGAGCCGAGATTGCGCCACTGCACTCCAGCCTGGGCGACAGAGCGAGACTCCGACTCAAAAAAAAAAAAAAAAAAAAAAAATTTCATTTCATCTTAATTTTTTATTTCTTTTAGACAAGAAGGGAATGTGATTTAAAAAGAAAAACAAAATTAAAAAAGAAAAAAATAAAATAGGCTGGGCATGGTGGCTCATGCCTGTAATTCCAGCATGTTGGGAGGCCGAGGCAGGTGGATTACTTGAGGTCAGAGGTTCAAGACCAGCCTGGTTAATATGGTGAAACGCTGTCTCTACTAAAAATACAAAAATTAGCCGGGCATGGTGGTGGGCACCTGTAATCCCAGCTACTCGGGAGGCTGAGGCAGGAGAATTGCTTGAACCCAGGAGGCAGAGGTTGCAGTGAGCCGAGATTGTGCCACTGCACTCCAGCCTGGGCGACAGAGCGAGACTCTGTCTCAAAAATAAATAAATAAATAAATAAATAAATAATAAAATAGAAACAGGGTCTGGCTATGGCTGCCCAGCCTTGTCTCAAACTCCTGGATTCAAGTGATCCTCTCGCCTAAGCTTCCCAAAGTGCTGGGATTACAGGCATGAGCCACCACACGTAGACAAAAAAACTTGTTTAACTACATAAAAGGGCCGGGCGCGGTGGCTCACGCTTGTAATCCCAGCACTTTGGGAGGCCGAGGCGGGCGGATCATGAGGTCAGGAGATCGAAACCACGGTGAAACCCCGTCTCTACTAAAAAAAATACAAAAAATTAGCCGGGCGTGGTGGCGGGCGCCTGTAGTCCCAGCTACTCAGCGAGGCTGAGGCAGGAGAATGGCGTGAACCCGGGAGGCGGAGCTTGCAGTGAGCGGAGATCGCGCCACTGCACTCCAGCCTGGGTGACAGAGCAAGACTCCGTCTCATAAAAAAAAAAAAAAAACTACATAAAAGCTGCAGACAAGAAAGATACATAATGGTAAAGACAGACTACTGATTACTCTTATCAAAGACAAATGGGCCGGGCACGGTGGCTCACGCCTGTAATCCCAGCACACTGGGAGGCTGAGGCAGGTGGATCACCTGAGGTCAGGAGTTCAAGACCAGCCTGACCAACACGGAGAAACTGCATCGCTACTAAAAATACAAAATCAGCTGGGCGTGGTAGCACATGCCTGTAATCCCAGCACTTGGGAGGCTGAGGAAGGAGAATCGCTTCAACTCGGGAGGTGGAGGTTGCAGTGAACCAAGATCGCCCCATTGACTCCAGTCTGGGCAACAAGAGTGAAAATCCGTCTCAAAAAAAAAAAGTAAACAAATACATCAATGCTCAAATGGCTATTTATTTCTCACTTCATTCTAAAACTATTAAATGCTAGGAAATAAGCAGGTTGGGGGATAAGAATGCAAAAACAAATACGAGTAAAGCCCTGCCCTCAAAGGAGCTTACAATCCACTGAAGAAAACAAATATGCACACATACAAGAGAGTGAACAAGATGAGAAAGCACTGTAAGGCCGAGCGCGGTGGCTCACGCCTGTAATCCCAGCACTTTGGGAGGCAAGGCGGGCAGATCACTCAGGAGTTTGAGACCAGCCTGGGCAGCATAGTGAAACCCCATCTCTACTAAAAATACAAAAAAAAAAAAAAAATTAGCCAGGTGTTGTGGTGGGCACCTGTAATCCCAGCTACTCCAGAGGCTGAGGCAGGAGAACTACTTGAACCTGGGAGGCGGAGGTTGCAATGACCCAAGATTGCGCCACCGCACTCCAGCCTGAGCAACAGAGCGAAACTCTGTCTCAAAAAAAAGAAAAAAAAAAAGAAAGAAAGCACTGTGCAGTGTCCAACCTCCA
This sequence comes from Nomascus leucogenys, assembly GCF_006542625.1. Classification (NCBI taxonomy): domain Eukaryota; kingdom Metazoa; phylum Chordata; class Mammalia; order Primates; family Hylobatidae; genus Nomascus; species Nomascus leucogenys. The sequence goes on along the minus strand of NC_044395.1, from coordinate 62,966,243 downwards.
TACTAGCAGAGGTATCCTTCTTCAATTTATAAAACATTGCAGGGGTCCCCAGTATCTGTAAGATAATGTTAAACTTTTAGCAGGTCATCAAGGACCTTTATGTCAAACTTGAGTTTGAAGCCAGGTGTGGTGGTGTGTGCCTGTAGTCCCAACTACTCAAGAGTATCAGGTGGGAGGATCACTTGAGCCCGGGAGACTGAGGCTTCAGCCATGATCACTGCAGCCTGGGCAACATGGCGAGATCCTGTCTCAGACAAAAACAACCAACCAAAAAAAAAAACACTTAATTCTGAGCCTAGCCTCCAGTATCATCTCACACCTTTGACAAACATAAACCTCATCTGCCAATTACAGAAAGCTATTAATTATTCTCCAAGCATACCATGTACTTTAGAGGCTCTGAGCCTTTGCTCATGTAACACAATTTTGTGAAACTTTTCTTTCCTGGTTACATTATTAGCTCATAAAATTGATATCAGATACGGTTCTGCCAGAGGGAAAAAAAACTAAATAATCTTTCTAAATTACTTTCAGCCTAAGATTGTATCTCTCTAAGAATTTTAGATCAGCCAGGTGCCGTGGCTCATGCCTGCAATCCCAGCACTTTGAGAGGCTGAGGCAGGGTGATCACTTGAGCCCAAAAGTTCAACATGGACAACATGGCAAGACCCTATCTCTACAAAAAATTTTAAACTGGACGGGTGCAGTGGCTCACACTTTGGGAGGCTGAGGCGGGTGGATCACGAGGTCAAGAGATGGAGAACAATCCTGGCTAACACAGTGAAACCCTCTCTCTACTAAAAATACAAAAAATTAGCCGGGCACGGTGGCAGGCGCCTGTAGTCCCAGCTACTCGGGAGGCTGAGGCAGGAGAATGGCGTGAACTCAGGAGGTGGAGGTTGCAGTGAGCCGAGATCGCACCAATGCACTCCAGCCTGGGCAACAGAGGGAGACTCCATCTCAAAAAAACAAACAAACAAAAAAAAAACAAAACTTAAATTAGCCACATGTAGTAGCACATGCTTGTGGTCCCAGCTACTCAGGAGGCTGAGGGAGGAGGATCACTTGAGCCCAGGAGGTCAAGGCTGCAGTATACTGCGATGACACCACTGCACTCCAGCCTGGGCAACAGAGTGCGACCCTGTCTCCAAAAAAAAAAAAAAGAATTTTAGATGGCAGCGGGACTTTTATTTTATTCCTACAACAAAGTCAACATACTTTTATAATTGTATCATAAGGACAAAAAGAGAAATCAAAATAGTTTGCACTCTAAAAGAATATTCCAGTGGAAAGTTCAAAATAAGTACTGGGGCTGGGCACAGTGGCTCACGCCTGTAATCCCAACACTTTGGGAGGCTGAGGCGGGCAGGTCATGAGGCCAAGAGATCGAGACCATCCTGGCCAACATGGTGAAACCCCATCTCTACTATAAATACAAAAATTAGCTGGGCGTGGTGATGCACACCTGTAGTCCCAGCTACTCGGGAGGCTCAAGCAGGAGAATCGCTTGAACCCGGGAGGTGGAGGTTGCAGTGAGCCGAGACCGTGTCACTGCACTCCAGCCCGGCGACAGAGCGGGAATCCATCTCAAAAGAAAAAAAAAAAAGAGTAAAGAGTACTGGCATAAGACTGACTACTAGCACAAGACTGACTACTAGCACAAGACTCACTTTATCAGCATTATTTCACTCAAACACTTTAGTGTAGAAATTTTAAATAAAGCATGATCCATCTTTTCTTATGGGAAAAAATAAGAAAAAATGGTAATATAATAAACACATTAACACTATCTCACAGTATCTTGTTAATGCATTTATTTACTAGTTTACCTCTCTCAACTACACACGATAAAATAAGAAACAAGAACTGTATTTTTCTTGTTCACAGCTGTATACTCAGAGAGTCAGTTTCTGCCTGGCACTGAATGAATTAATTAACCAATGGAGAGAAACTTCACCAAGTAGACTTCATTCGGTACTTTAGGCAGTTAATGTGGTCCAGAGTTTGGCCTAAAACAACTTTAAATTCTTAGAAAAATGAAAGTGGATACAACTCACAGAGACATAAAATTAGCCTTAAGAAATAGAGATACAGGCCGGGCGCAGTGACTAACGCCTATAATCCCAGTACTTTGGGAGGCTGAAGCAGGTGGATCACTTGAGGTCAGGAGTTCGAGACCAGCCTAACCAACACGGTGAAACCTTGTCATTATTAAAAATACAAAAATGAGATGGGTGGATCATCTGAGGTCACGAGTTTGAGACCAGGCTGGCCAACATGGTGAAACCCTGTCTCTACTAAAAATATAAAAACTTAGTCAGGCATGGTGGCGTGTGCCCGTAATCCCAGCTACACAGGAGGCTGAGGCAGGAAAACTGCTCGAACCCGGGAGGCGGAAGTTGCAGTGAGCCAAGATCACTCCACTGGACTCCAGCCTGGGTGACAGAGCGAAACTCCATCTCAAAAAAAATTAAAAAATTAACAGGGCATGGTGGCACACGCCTGTAGTTCCAGCTACTCAGGAGGCTGAGGCACAAGAATCGCTTAAACCCTGGAGGCAGAGATTGCAGTGAGCCGAGACTGCGCCACTGCACTCCAGCCTGGGCAAGAGTGAGACTCCGTCTCAAAAAAAAAAAAAAAGAAAGAAAGAAATAGAGATACAAAACAACGAAGATCAGTCAAGTGCAGAGGTCGCACCAGTAGTCCCAGCTAACTACTCAGGAGGCTGAGGTGAGAGGATCACTTGAGCCCAGGGAGTTCAAGAGCGGCCTGGCCAACAGAGGCCCCATCAATTTAAAAGAAAAAAAAGAAAAGCTGTTGTAAGCTAAAGAGAGAAAAGAAAAAAAAAAAAAGAGTCAAATTTTCTAATTTATAGTAAGAAATAACTTTTCTAAGAATGAGAATATTCATCAATTTTTCTCATTCAAACTGTATATTTATGATTTATATGCTTCTATGTATACTGTATATCAATCAAACATTTTCTCTATACACACATACAAAAAATAGCCAGGCATGGTGGCACATGCCTGTAGTCCCAACTACTAGGGAAACTGAGGCAGAAGAAACACTTGAGCCCAGGGGTTCAAAGTCAGTGTGCTATGATTGTGCCATTACACTCCAGCCTAGGTGACAGAGCGAGACTCTGTCTCTTAAAAAAACCCAGCACTTTGGGAGGCCAAGGCAGGAGGATCAATTGAGCACAGGAGTTCAAAACCAGCCTGGCAACACAAAAAGACCTCATGTCTGCTAAAAATAAAAAAATTTGGCTGGGGATGGTGGTACACACCTGTATTCCCAGCTACAGTGAGAGGATTGCCTAAGCCCAGGAGACTGAGGCTGCAGTGAGCAGTGATCACACTACCATCACACTCCAACCAGGGAGACGTAGCAAAACTCTGCCTCGAAATAAATTTAAAAAAAAAAAAAAAAAAAATTGAGTTGTAGAACCAGACTACTGGGTTGAAATCCCAGCTTGCCTACTTACTAACCATGCAACCATGAGACAAGTTAGTTAATCTCTCTGTGCCTCAATTTCCTCACAGTAAAATCAGAGTAACAGTAGTACACGTAGTAGGACTGTTTTTTGTTGTTGTTGTTTTTGAGATGGAGTCTCGCTCTATCACTCAGGCTGGAGTGTGGTGGTGCAATCTCGGTGCACTGCAACCTCCGCCTCCCGGGTTCAAACGTTTCGGCCTCCCAAAGTGCTGGGATTACAGGCGTGAGCCACTGCAACCAGCCATAGGACTGTTTTAACATTCTATTTGGAAATTTTTTTGGCTTATAGAAAAGTTATAAAAATAGTACAGAGAATTTCAGTACACATTTTACCTGGCTTCCTGTAAGATAAAATCTTTCTTTTTTTTTTTTTCTGAGATGGAGTCTTGCTCTGTCGCCCAGGCTGGAGTGCAGTGGTGCAATCTCGGCTCACTGCAATCTCCACCTCCCGGGTTCAAGCAATTCTCCTGCCTCAGCCTCCTGAGTAGCTGGGATTACAGGCGCCCACAAGTGTGCCCAGCTATTTTTTGCATTTTTAGTAGAGACCATGTTGGCCAGGGTGGTCTCGAACTCCTGACCCTGTGATCGGCCTGCCTCGGCCTCCCAAAGTGCTGGGAATTACAGCTGTGAGACACCATGCCCGGCCAGCCTCTAAGATAAAATCTTACATAACCACAGCACAATTATCAAAACTAAGAAATTAACAGTGATAAAATGTTATTAACTAAACTATGTAACTTATTTAGAATTTCACCCGTTTTTCTACCAATGCCCTTTTTCTGTTCCAAGACGTCATCCAGGATCCCACATTGCATTTAGTTGTCATGTCTCCTTGGTCTCCTCTGATTTGTGAGATTTTTGCCATTTTCCCTTGTTTTCATGACATGGACACTTTCAAATAATACTGGTCAGTTGTTTCATGTAATGTTCCTCAATTTGGATTTGGCTGATGTTTTCTCATGATTAGACAGAGGCCATGCATTCTTGGCAAAACTACCACAGAACTGATGTGCCTTTCTCAGTGCATTATAACAGAGGATACATAATGGCTCATTATCTTACTCCTAACGACGTTAACCTTAATCACTTGGTTATTGGTAGTGTCTACAGTGTTTCTTCACCCTAAAGTTAATGTTTTTCCCTTTGCAAATAACAACTATTGGGGAAGATACTTTGAGACGATGCAAACATTGTGTTCTCAAACTTTTGCCAACCAATTTTAAAATTCATCAAAGGGATCTTACCTGCAGCAGTTATTACTGTGGTATTCTAACGGTGATTTTTAAATTTACCTCATTCTGTCTGTATTTGTTAATTGGAATTATTTTAAAGGAAGAGCTGTCACTTCTTTATATTATGAACTCATGGATATTTTAATTCTCTAATATAGAGATCCTGAAATATTAAGCTCAAAAACATGTAAAGGAATGAACAGTATCCCAAAAATAAAGGCCTCTATGAGCAATTACATACATAAATGTCAAGAATATTTCAATAAGGAGGTCTTCCTCTTTGAGCAGCCATAGCAAAATAGTTACAATATGATGTGTGGAGTTTGCTTTAAAATAACCCACTTTTCCCAAGAGTTCAAGGTTACAGTGAGCTATGGCTGCACCACTGGAATCCAGCCTAGGTGACAGAGTGAGACCTTGTCTCTAAAAAATAAATAGATACATAAAATAACCCACTTTGGTATGGAGGTTGGGAATGCTATATAGATGAAAAAAGATTAAGATACGAGTTAATAATTATTAAAGCTGTGTAACAGCTAACAAGGGCTCCTGATGCTAGTCTCCGTATTTTTTTATATGTTTAAATTTTTCCATAATGAAGAGTAAAAAAATATTTAAGGACCCCAAAACACAGTATTTAGTTAAATCACAAGTTCACTTTTCAAATACGTCATTTACACCTGTTGCCTATTTCTGAATCCTCCTTCATCCCCCCAAAATTCTACCAAAACTAACTTTAAAAAATTATGGATTAGGCTGGGCGCGGTGGCTCATGCCTGTAATTCCAACACTTTGGAAGGCCGAGGTGGGCAGATCAATTGAGGTCAGGAGTTTGAGACCAGCCTGGCCAATATGATGACAACCCGTCTCTACTAAAAATAAAAAAATTAACCAGGCGTGGCAGCACACACCTGTAATCCCAACTACTTGGGAGGCTGAGGCACGAGAATCTCTTGAACCCGGAAGGCAAAGCTTGCAGTGAGCCAAGATCATGACACTGCACTCCAGCCTGGACAACAGACAAAGACTCTATCTTAAAAAAAAGAAAAAAAAAGGCCGGGCGCAGTGGCTCACGCATGTAATCCCAGCACTTTGGGAGGCCGAGGCGGGCGGATCACGAGGTCAGGAGATCGAGACCACAGTGAAACCCCGTCTCTACTAAAAATACAAAAAATTAGCCAGGCGTGGTAGCGGGCGCCTGTAGTCCCAGCTACTCGGAGAGGCTGAGGCAGGAGAATGGCGTGAACCTGGGAGGCGGAGCTTGCAGTGAGCCGAGACTGCGCCACTGCACTCCAGCCTGGGCGACAGAGCGAGACTCCGTCTCAAAAAAAAAAAAAAAAAAAGAAAAGAAATGTGGTATACATCTACCATGGAATACTACTCAGCCATAAAAAGGAACGAAGTAATGGCATTCGCAGCAACTTGGATGGAGTTGGAGACCGTTATTCTAAGTGAAGTAACTCAGGAATGGAAAACCAAACATCATGTGTTCTCATTTATATAAGTGGGAACTAAGCTATGAGAACACAAAGGCAAAACAATGACATAATGGACTTTGGGGACTCACAGGGAAGTGGAAGAGGGATAAAAGACTACATACACACTGGGTAGAGTGTACACTGCTCGGGTGATGGGTGCACCAAAATCTCATAAATCACCACTAAAGAACTCTTCCATGCAACCAAACACCCACCACCTGTTCCCCAAAAACTACTGAAAAATAAAAGGCAGAGACATGTTCTGTACAGTATACAACTTAATGACAATTTAAGAAACCAAACTAGGCTGGGCTCAGTGGCTCACTGACTGTAATCCCAGCCTTTTGGGAGGCTGAGGCCAGAGGATCGCTTGAGGCCAGAGCATTGCTCAAGGCCAGGAGTTTGAGACCAGCCTGGTCAACAAAGCAAGATCTATCTCTATGAAAAAACTTAAAAATTAGCCAGGTGTGGTGGTATGTGCCTACAGTCCTAGCTACTTGGGAGGCTAAGCCAGGAAGTCTGCTTAAGCCCAGGAGTTTGAGGATGCAGTGAGCTATGATCACACCACTACACTCCAGCCTGGGTAACAGAGCAAGACCCTGACTGTAAGAAAGAAAAAAACTGACAGGGTATGGTGTCATATGCCTGTAGTCCCAGCTACTCGGGAGGCTGAGGCAGGAGAATCACTTGAGCTCAGGAGTTCAAGGCCAGCCTGGGCAACATAGCGAGATCTTATCTCTAATTACAACATTTTTAACACAAATTTTAAAAAACAATTTTTTAAAAAATCTGCCTTATAATAACAGGTAAAGATGAGTGTTAGAAGTAAGTGAGAGATACGAAGGTAGAAGTCAGACCACGAAAGGCTTTAACTTAGACAAGAGAGTTTGGATTTCATCTCAAAAGTAAAGTTTGTTAGGATGTTTTGACAAGGTTTAGTCAATCTCACAATGGACAGGATAACAAGGAGGTTTATTTAGTACTTATTAATTTTAAAAATCATAAAATATTTGTCCTTTTGTGACTGCCTTATTTCACTTAGCATAATGTCCTCAAAGTTCATCCACATTGTAGCATGTGTCAGATTTCCTTCCTTTTTTTTTTTTTTTGAGACAGAGTTGCACTCTGTTGCCCAGGCTGGAGTGCAGTGGCATGATGTCAGCTCATTGCAACCTCCACCGCCCAGGTTCAAGGTTCAAGCAATTCTTGTGCCTCAGTCTCCAGGGTAGCTGGGATTATAGGCACGTGCCACCGCGCCCAGCAAATTTTTGTATTTTTAGTAGAGGCAGGGTTTCTCCATGTTGGCCAAGCTGGTCTTGAACTCCTGGCCTCAAGTGATCCTCATGCCTTGGCCTCCCAAACTGTTGAGATTACAGGCATGAGCCCCCACACCAGGCCAAGATTTCCTTCCTTTTTAAGGCTAATATTCCATTGTATGCATGTGTCACATATTGTTTATTCATTCATCTGTGGATGGATACTTGTTTGCCTCTACCTTTTGGCTACTATGCATAATGCTACTATGAGTATGGAGGTAAATAAGTTGGTTTTAATTTTATAAAATGTACTTTTTTTTTTTGAGGCAGGGTCTTGCTCTGTCTCCCAGGCTAGAGTAAGGTGACACAATCAAGACTCACAGTAGCCTCAACCTCCTATGCTCAAGCTAGCCCCCCAAGTAGCTGGGACTACAGGCATGTGCCACCACACCTGGTTAATTTTTTTAATTTTTTGTAAAGATAAGGTCTCACTATGTTGCCCAGGCTGGTCTCGAACTCCTGGCCTCAAGCAATCCTCCCGCCTTAGTGTCCCAAAGTGTTGGGATTACAGGTGTGAGTCACCATGCCCCCCAGCCAAAATGTACTTTTAAAAAAGAAGAGAGTCAGGCTCAGTGGCCTGAGTCTATAGTCCCAGCTACTCAGGAGGCTGAGGCAGGAGGATCACTTGAGCCCAGGAGTTCAGGGCTGTAGTATGCTATAATCATGACTGTGAATGGACTGCACTCCAGCCTGGGCAACACAGAGAGACCCTGTCTCAAAAAACCAACCAACCAACCCTAGGCAAGTATTAAGTGTTTGTTCTCAGAAAATCTGAATCATCCAAGTTAGAAGGTAGAAAGCGAATGGAAAAGTAGTAATTGACCTAACAGACTCAATAATGATCAATTTTAAACCGACAATGGGGAAAGCCGAGAAAGCTCATTTGGACCACAGAACCCCCATTGACTTAGGAATTGTCTGGACCAAGTACATCTAGAAATAAAGGTGAAGATGGAGCTAAAAACAGAAGGAAGGGATGAAAGCCTATTTAACAAGTAGATTAACACTCTCTTCTAGTCCCTTTTCTGTTCAACACAGCTGAAAATTAGAAGATAATGCTGATGATAAAGAAAAACAGGGTTTCTGTACTAGGGATTACAAGATAGAGCTGAGGGATAGAGTACAAACAATATTAAAAGCAAGAAGACTAAATGCATTTACTGGATGTTATGACTTTAAACCCTCTCTCCATTGACCTCCAAGAACACTGACAACCAAGATTCTCTCCAGCAGTGCACTGAGTAATTCTTCTTCAGGGAATCTGACCAGCAAAAAGACTTAAAGACCTAACATCAGAGACTCCCAAAAAAGAACTCAGCAAGATCATTCTGCAGTAAAGACCCACAAACCCACACAAGAGCTTTAAAAAAAAAAAAAAAAAAAACACAACTGTCAGTGCTCAACTCTTAAATAGAAGCAAATAGCCAAGAAACACTATTTTGAGGACCACATCAAACAGGAAATAGAGAAACTAAAACAAGCAGAGATGAAAAACAATTTACAAAAACTAAATATGCAGGAAGAAAAAAGTCATGTATCTTATTAATATCTTCAAAATGACAAGAAAAGGTAAAAATGGGGAATTAAAAAGATGCTACAGAAGGCTGGGTGTGTGTGGTGACTCCCACCTGTAATCCCAGCACTTTGGGAGGCCAAAGGGGCAGATCACTGAAGATCAGGAGTTCGAGACCAGTCTGACAAACAAAGTGAAATCACGTCTCTACTAAAAATACAAAAATTAGCCAGGCATGGTGGCGGATGCCTGTAATCTCTGCTACTCAGGAGACTGAGGTATGAGAATCGTTTGAACCCGGGAGGTAGAGGTTGCAGTAAGCCAAGATTGCACCACTGCACTCCAGCCAGGGTGACAGGGTGAGATTCTGTCTCAAAAAAAACAAAAAACAGATGCTACAGAAAAGGAACATTCAGAAGATGAACAAAAACACTCTTTGAAATTAAAATGATATGAACTGGCATGGTGGCTCATGCCTGTAATCCTAGCACTCTGGGAGGCTGAGGCCGGGCAGATCGCATGAGCTCAGGAATTGCTCAGGACGAGCCTGGGCAACATGGTGAAACGCCATCTCTACCAAAAATACAAAAAATAGCCGGGCTTGGTAGCGCATGCTTGTGGTTCCAGCTACTCAAGAGGCTGAGGTGGGAGGAACACTTGAGCCTGGAAGGCACAGGTTGCAGTGAGCTGAGATTGCACCACTGCACTCAAGCCTGGGTGACAGAGTAAGACTCCAGCTCAAAAAAAAAAAAAAAAAAAGAAAAAAAAATTAAAATGATAGCAGAAAAAAATAATAGAATGGAAGAAAGTTGAGAAAAATCTTATGAGAATTAAAACAGAAGCATAAGGAAATGGAAGAGACCAGATGAAATAAAATCAGGAAGTCTAATAAAAAGTCCAAGCCAGGTGAGGTGGTGCATGCCTGTAATTTCAGAGTCAGGAGCTTGAGGCAAGAGAATCACTTGAGGCCAGGAGTTGGAAAGCAGCCTGGCAACACAGCAAGACCTCGTTTGCTAAAAAATAATTTTTTTAATCAGCCAAGCGCAATGGCGAATGCCTCTAATCCCAACAGCTCCAGAGGCTGAGGTGGGAGGATCACTTGAGCCCAGGAGCTCGTGGCTGCAGTGAGCTATAATGGCACCCCTGTACTGCAGCCTGGGTGAGAGAGCAAGGAGTTCAAGACTGACCTGGCCAACATGGCCACTCACTGCAACCTCCGCCTCCCGGGTTCAAGTGATCCTCCCACCTCAGCCTCCTGAGTAGATGGGATTACAGATGCACGCCATCATGCCCAGCTAATTTTTTGTATTTTAGTAGAGACAGGGTTTCACCATGTTGGCCAGGCTAGTCTCCAACTCCAGACCTCGCCAGGCGCGGTAGCTCATGCCTGTAATCCCAGCACTTTGGGAGGGCGAGGCAGGCGGATCATGAGGTCAGGAGATTGAGACCATCCTGGCTAACACGGTGAAACCCCGTCTCTACTAAAAGTACAAAAAATTAGCCAGGCATGGTGGTGGGCACCTGTAGTCCCAGCTACTCAGGAGGCTGAGGCAGGAGAATGGCGTGAACCTGGGAGGCGGAGCTTGCAGTGAGCCAAGATTGCACCACTGCACTCCAGCCTGGGCGACTGAGCGAGACTCCGTCTCAAAAAAAAAAAAAAAAAAAAAAAACCCAGACCTCAAGTGATCTGCCCACCTAGGCCTCCCAAAGTGCTGGGATTACAGGCGTGAGCCACCACACCCAGCCTTAGCTCTACTTTTAAAAGCAGCTGCACTCATCAGGCTATATTGTATTAGGTATTGTGTATTTCTTCCCTGATAAAATGTAAATTCCTTAAAAGTAAGCACTACCAAACCACCTGACACTGTAGCAATTTTCAATAAACATTTGTTAAACACTTTCTGAGCACTTCTCATGTGCCCAGCACTCTTCTAAATGTTTTGCATTATTTGACTAGTTTAAATGTCACAATAACTCTATGATAGGTCTATTATCTTTATGTTATAGGTAAGGAAAAATGGGGCATAAAGACATGTTGAATAATCTGCCAAAGGTCAGTAGCCACTGCCAAAACATGAAACCTAGACTCTTACTCTCCATCTCTACAGTCCTCTAGTGCTCTAAATCATTAACTGTATGTACCATTTAGTTTTAAGTCTTCAGAACAAGATATGAAAACCTGGCAACATTATAACAGGAGATACAATTGACTTGATATTACCTAACCCAGCAGTTTACAAAGAGTGGTCCACTGACCCCTTAGGATCTCCCAAGACCCTTGGGGAGGTCCACAAACTCCTGGATGTCAAAACCATTTTCATAAGATTAAGATGTTATTTGAATTTTTCACTCTTACTCTCTTGAAATGTATTGTGGAGTTTCCCAGTGCCTATATGATGTGTAATATTACAGGATTGAATGCATAAGCAGCTATGCAAATCCGATTGTCCTCTATTAAGTCAGACATTAAAGAGATTTGCAAATATGTAAAACAATGTCACTCTCACTAAATATGTTTGGAAAATAGTTCTTTTTCATTTCAGAAATGATGTTAACATGAAGGCTGGGCACCGTGGCTCATGCCTGTAATCCCAGCACTTCGGGAGACCAAGGCAAGCAGGTCACTTGAACCAGCTTGGCCAATATAGCAAAATCCTGTCTCTACTAAAAAGTCAAAAAATTAGCCAGGCATGGTGGCGTGTGCCTGTGGTCCCAGCTACTCAGGAGGCTGAGGCATGAGAATCACAAACCCGGGAGGCACTCACTCCAACCTGGGCGACAGAGGGACGCAGTCAAAAAAAAAAAAAGGTATTAGCATGCAATGGGTTTATTATTATTATTATTATTATTATTTGAGACAGAGTCTTGCTCTTGTTGCCCAGGCTGGAGTGCGATGGCGTGATCTTGGCTCACTGCAACCTCCGCCTCCCGGGTTCAAGCGATTCTCCTGCCTCAGCCTCCTGAGTAGCTGGGACTACCACTGGGACCGTCCACCACCATGCCAGGCTAACTTCTTTGTATTTTTAGTAGAGACAGGGTTTCACCATATTGGCCAGGTTGGTCTCAAACTTCTGGCCTCAAGTGATCCACCCATCTTGGCCTCTCAAAATGCTGGGATTACAAGCATGAGCCACCATGCTCGGCCCTATTATTTTTTAACATATTAAATATTTTGAAATTTTCTTTTTCAGTACAGTAAATGTTGATATATTTATTCATTTGAGACGGAGCCTCACTCTGTTGCCCAGGCTGGAGCACAGTGGCACGATCTTGGCTCACTGCAACCTCCACCTCCCGAGTTCAAGCAATTCTCCTGCCTCAGCCTCCCGAAGAACTGGGACTACAGGCACGCATCACCATGCCCGGCTAATTTTGTATTTTTAGTAGAAATGGGGTTTCACCATGTTGCCCAGGCTGGTCTCAAACCCCTGACCTCAGGTGATCCACCCACTTCGGCCTTCCAAAGTGCTGGGATTACAGGCGTAAGCCACCGTGCCCGGCCTAAATGTTGATATAAACTACATAATCGAAAGCCAGGCACAGTGGCATGTGACTATAGTCCCAGCTACTAGGGAGGCTGAGGCAGGAGGAGAGCTTGAGACAAGGCTGCAGTTGGCCATGATAGCCCCTGTGAACAGTCACTGCATCCAAGAAGCAGGAAGGAAAGAGGAAGAGGAAAGGAGGAAGGAAGGGGGAAGTGGAAAGGGGGAAGGAAGGAAGAAGGGGGAAGGAAGAGAAAGAAGAGGAGGAGGAGGAAGAAGAGGAGGAGGAGGAAGAAGAGGTGGAGGAGAAAGAAGAGGAGGAGGAGGAGGAATAACAATAACAACTACATTAACAGAGCTCTTCAGGATCCTCAAAAATTTGTAAGAGCAGAAAGAGGTCTTGGGGAAAAAAAGTTTAAAAACCACTGATCTAGCCAATATAAAATGTTCAGTACTGGCCAGGCGTGGTAGCTCACACCTGTAATCCCAGCACTCTGGGAGGCTGAGGCCGGAGGATCTCGCCAGCTCAAAAGTTTGAGACCAGCCTGGGCAATATGGTAAAACCCCATCTCTACAAAAAAATACAAAAATTAGCCAGGCGTGGTGGTGCATGCCTGTTGTCCCAGCTACTTGGGAGGCTGAGGTGGGAGGATCACTTGAGCCTGGGAGGTGGAGGGTGCAGTGAGCTAAGATCACACTACTGAACTCCAGCCTGAGTGACAGAGGTAGACCCTGTCTCAAAAGAAAAACAACTGGTCAGTACTGCTAGTCTCTGACAATAAGACATTTTTTCCTTACCTAACATATTGCAATTTGATCAGCATTGATGGAAAAAAAGAAAAAGCAATATAAAGTGAAAAAAACAGTAGTAGGCTGAGTATGCGCTTCTCTCTGCCATTACATCTCCTAATTTATAATTGGTAACATGTATATACAGTAAAATCTTCTACTGTAAACCACTGAGTGACATTACTAAAACTGCCTCTGCATCTCAAGACAATAGCCAGAGGTAGTAACAAAACAGACTCCTCAAGGAAACTTCCAATTGTGTATTTCAACATTCCTTTATTTAGAGACGAAGTCTCGCTCTGAGGCCCAGGCTGGAGTGCAGTGGGGCGATCTCAGTTCACTGCAACCTCCACCTCCTGGGTTGAGCAATTCTCCTGCCTCAGCCTCCTGAGTAGCTGGGATTACAGGCACACGCCACCACGCCCAGCTAGTTTTTGTATTTTTAGTAGAGATGGGATTTCGCCATGTTGGCCAGGCTGGTCTCGAACTCCTGACCTCAGGTGATTTGCCTGCCTCGGCCTCCTAAAGTGCTGGGATTATAGGCGTGAGCCACCACACCCGGCCAAACATTCCTTTATTAAACCGTAAGAATTTATCCAAGGTTAAGATTGATGTCATTAACTCAATCTGCTTCATGTACTGACACAATACATTTTCATTATAGAGCATAGTATCTTAAATATACATACATACATACATATATATATATATATATTTTTTTTTTTTTTTTTCTTGAGACGGAGTCTCACTCTGTCGCCCAGGCTGGAGTGCAATGGCATGATCTCGGCTCACTGCACCCTCTGCCTCTCAGGTTCAAGCGATTCTCCTGCCTCAGCCTCCTGAGTAGCTGGGATTACAGGCCCCCACCCGCCATCATACCTGGATAATTTTTGTATTTTTGTAGAGACCGGGCCATGGGGCGGGAGGACCGGGGACTCCACCATGTTAGCCAGGCCGGTCTTGAACTGCTGACCTCAGATGATCCACCTATCTCAGCCTCCCAAAGTGCTGGGGTTACAGGCATGAACCACCGTGCCCAGCCTAGTATCTTAAAATTTTTGATAAGCCAAATAAAACCTAATTTCAAATCAGTTCCATGAGCACATGAGCACATCATTGGTATAATTTGAATACTTTTCACGTGTTATATTAATAGCAAATAATTTAACAACAACTTTAACAAAGGAAGACTAATTTTGCTCAACTCAAAAAAAAAAAAGTACAAAATTCAAGTCAGTCCTATTTTTTGAATGAAATGGTTGGGCCTCTAAACGATTGGTTTCTCTACCCCTCCCCTTAAGTATCTGATATATTCCTGCATACAATCAAACAATGTAGGTTTTAAGTGTTATTGTTAAACTATCAATTGCATAAGGAAAAAATGTGAACTTCACCATGTCAAAGAGTGTAATATAAGCTACTAGCTTTCGTTACTATTAGATTCAGCCATCGTTCATTCACCCAACATGTCTGAGCAGCTACTATGAGCCTGGCTCTATGCTAGGCAATGGAGATACACTGAACAAAAAAGAATAGTTTTTATCTTCATGGGAGTTGCATTCTTCTGTGGGAAATAAAAACAAACACACAAAAAATAAGATAATTGTAAATGTGGTAAATGCTATTAAGAAAAAACAAGGCTTTGCCATAGATGACAGTCTTTGAAAGCTGAATTGTGGAATTCTAATAGACCTAAAAATAAATAATTCATGAAGAGTTACATCAAAACGACATGGAGTCTACAGACCTCTACTAACGCATAAGAAAACTATAGACACTGACCATGAAAACAGAGATCAATCTTTCATTGTCAAAGTTAATGAATGGCATTACTTGACAATACAGTAACCTCAAAAGATAATTAACTTCACATCCTGAATTGAATGCTGAAACAGAAAAAGGATATTAGGTTAAAACTAAAAATCTAAATATGGACTTAAGTTAATAATAACATCAATATTAGTTCATTAATTGTAACAAATGTGCCATACTAATGCAAGATGTTGGTAACAGGGGAAACTAGATGTGTGGGTATATGGGAACTCTGCACTATCTTTTCAATTTTTCTGTAAGTCTGAAACTGTTCTAAAAAATGAAGTCTATTAAAAAAAATCTAACCAGGCTTCAGTAATGGAGGGGGGAGGGTAGTAGAGGCTTAAACAAGGTGCGAAATTAGAAGCCATAAAACTCTCCATTATGCATTAGAACATATACAAATAAGAAATTCAAAGGAAACCTGAAGATACTTAGGAAGTTAAGCACTCCATTCATGCTAAAGTCTTTTAAGACAGGGAGATGAATAGGTTTTTTCATGCAAACTAAATAGCTGTGCATCACAACATAAGGAAGGCAATAATATCCTTAGAATGCACAATAAGCACTTTGGATCCTTTTTATCAATAATAACCAATAAACTATATTTTATGTTTGGGAACTATCCTGATATTGACATATAAAAGCTGGACTAGAATCAACTCCATAGGTTCTACCAAGTTACTCACCTAAAGACACAAGTTTATACTTACTTCAGGAAAATATATAAGCAAAAAGGAGGGAGACTGTATTTTTCCCCCCAAAAGGGAGGAGGGGAAGATAATCTACATATGAAAGGAGAAAAATGATTTCCCAGTTCTAACTGGAGGCAATGTTGCAAGAGTATTAACCTCTGTGATGGCATACAAATTAGTATAAATAGTTCAAAGTAGTAATAAAAGCTATGAATTTATATCACTTACATGCCTTCCAGTCAAAACAAATAACTAATGTTTTCTATAACCTCACCTAAAACACCTAGTAGGTACTCAATGTTTGATGGCTCAGAACTAATCTCTCAATGTCTGAATTTTAAAGATGGTCACGCAAAGTATGAGAAAAACAAAGGAGGGTAATCATCTCTGAATTGTCGAGTGTCAAGTTTGTATAATACAGCATAAAACTGGAATTACTACAATCGTAGAAACAACCATCACAAAATTAGGATCTAGTATCTAATACAAAAGTACAGTGACAGCAGAACCTGACCAGGTAAATGACATAACAATTTCACTCATCAGATAGTACGGAATATTAAGCATAAAAGATTTAGCCCAAATGGTATCTAAATCTAATTTAGGTAACTAAATGATGAGTCTATTCCTACTCTACTAGACTTTCCAAAGGAAATCCGACAAAACAAAGATGTTTGTTATTCCAAGCCTT
This sequence comes from Nomascus leucogenys, assembly GCF_006542625.1. Classification (NCBI taxonomy): domain Eukaryota; kingdom Metazoa; phylum Chordata; class Mammalia; order Primates; family Hylobatidae; genus Nomascus; species Nomascus leucogenys. The sequence continues at coordinate 62,949,737 of NC_044395.1, read as the reverse complement.
CTCTCACATGATTCCTCAATATATCATTGGAAAATACTCGAGAAGATATGAATAATTAACATTTCCCCAGTAATTCCCTTTTGTACCACCATGAGACTCAGACGCTGCTTCATATTGAAAAGAGAAAAAGGGGAGGTGAGATGAGAAAAATTCCAAGTAAAATGATCATGACATAGCATCTGGCAGAGATTGAAAAATCATCAACATTGCCAAAAGAAGAAAGTCCAGAGAACAAAATGAGGTTTTCCGACAAGCCACAGCCCCATCTAACCTAAGGGGCAAAAATCTCCACTGCCGACGCTACCCCTTTCACCCCCAACCACCCCATGCTCAAGTCGTCTCCAATTCAGATGTTTCTTCTATGGCCCAGACTAGTTTCCCACACAGATGAAAACCATTTAATAATTTTTTCTACGACCACCCCTTCCCACCTTCCACGACATCAGCACTTCTCAGGGCCAAGCCTCTGGGGAAAACAACGCCCAGATCCCACCCTCCTTGGCCAAGGTTGAAGAGGGCCCGCTCTCGGGAGTGGGGCTTCCCTGAGTGGGCCTCACAGAGCTGAGGAACTGGGAAAAGAGCAAGGAATAAGGGTGGGGCTCAAGAAAGGGGGCCGGGGTAGGGGCAATGACCGAGACCGGAGGAAGAAAGGGATGGACAAGAGGCTGGGCGGGGTGAAGGCTGGGGAGGGAGGGGAGATGGCCGGACTGCGGGGAACGGAGCCGGCCAGTCGAGGATTGAAGAACCCGGGGAACAGGGTAAAAACTCGGCCGACAGATCCAGGCGGAGAACCAGTGGCATCGGGAAGGGCTGCGGTGGCAACGAGCGCGGACGCGAGGTGGGCAAGGAGCCTCGGCGGACGGAAGGGCCGCACCGGGGGCGGTGCGGGGACGCTGCGGCCAGCTGCCAGGAGTAGGGGAGCCACGCACTCACCGCTTTGCTCCCCCAGGAACACCAGCTTGAATTTCCTCAGCGGATTCCCGAAGTCTCCGCCCGCGGACATGGTGGAACTAGAGGAGCTGCCGCCGCCTCAGCCCAGAGACCTCCCGGACCGATGCTGCTCCAGCCGGCTGACGAAAAAGGCGAGCGGAAGGGCGGGCACCGAGGTCTCTCGGCCCCTGCAAGGCCCGGTGGAGGAGCCCGGCTGGAGGGCAGCAGGACTCTCCACAGACTGGCAGCCGCCGCCGCCGCCGCCTCCCGGCAGAGTAGCCTAGCACCGAGCGAGGCCCGCGGCTGGGAAGGGAAGGAGGGCGGTGTCGGCAGGAGCCAGGGGTGTCCTTTGGATTCCCAAAGCTAGGGCCGTTCCCTCCTTCCGCACTCGGCTCCCAGACCTGGGGTAGAGAAGCTGAGGGTGGCGGAGCCGGAACCGCAGGCGTCTCTGGGACCTCTCACGCGCAGCCCCTCAGCTTGCACAGCTGCCGCCGCCGCAGCCCAACCTGCTGAGTGCGCGAGCCTCTGGCGCGGCGCGGGGCGAGCCCGGGCGCGAGCCTGCGGCTCCGCCGGCCGCTGGCGTGCGTGCATGCGTGCGTGCGTGCGCGCCACCGCCATCGCCATCGCCATCGCCATCGCCATCGCCTTCCTGGTTTGGACAGCTCTACCGGCTTCTCCCGCACGGCGGCGACGGGGCAGGTTAGGTTTCCACTGGCGTCAAAAGAAATCAGGAGGAGGCGGGGCAAGCCAGGGATAAGTTAGTGGGAAGCTGGAGCCCTTACGCCACTTACATAATGAGCCAATCGGAAGGGGCTGAGGGCGAGCCCGCACGCGAGTGAGGTGGCAGCGTGAGAGCGCGCGCAGCCCTCGAGCAGTGGAAAGCGGAGCACTGTGGCGGCCATACGAAGTGTGGCGCTTCTCAGCCTGAGGGGAGGGGAAGGGAAGGAAAGAAAGGGGAGGGGGAGAAGGGTGGGGCGGAGGCGGGGCCGGGACAAAGGCGGAATATGATCCCCCAAAAAGTGTGGGTGGGGTCCTATAGCCTTAAAATTTGTAATAGGAGCCTCTTTCCTGAGCCCTCAGCCGTGCCTCACAGTCCTCAGGTCCGTTCTTCACTAGTGCACACACCCCACCTTCTCCAGCCTCCCATCATAATTCCTCACAGTCATCTTACTAAATAACATTCTCTTCCATTGCTCCCAGGAATTTTATAACTGTCAGACTCATGGCCTCCCAATTTTGCAGATGAGGAAACTGAAGCCTAGAGGGAGTAAATGACTTGCAAAATCCATAAAGCGGGCTGGGCGCGGTGGGCCACGGCTGTAGTCCCAGCACTTTGGGAGGCGGAGGTGAGTGGATCACGAGGTCAAGAGATCCAGACCATCCTGGCCAACATGGTGAAACCCTGTCTCTACTAAAAATGCAAAAATTAGCTGGGCTTGGTGGCGCGTGCCTGTAGTCCCAGCTACTCGGGAGGCTGAGGCAGGAGAATCGCTTGAACCCGGGAGGCAGAGGCTGCAGTGAGCCGAGATCACACCACTGCACTCCAGCCTGGCGACAGAGCGAGACTCCATCTCAACAACAACAACAACAACAAAAAGCTGGGCGTGGTGGCTCATCCCTGTAATCCCAGCACTTTGGAAGGCTGAGTTGGGTGGATCACCTGACGTCAGAAGTTTCCGACCAGCCTTGGCCAACATGATGAAACCCCATCTGTACTAAAAATACAAAAAATTAACGTGGTGTGGTGGCGGGTGCCTGTAATCCCACCTACTTGGGAGGCTGAGGCCGGAGAATCGCTTGAACCCGGGAGGCTGAGGTTGCAGTGAGCCAAGGTCACACCATTGCACTCCAGTCTGGGCAACAAGAGCGAGACTCTGTCTCAAAAAAAAAAAAAACAAACAAAATCCATAAAGTGGCTGGGCGTGGTGGCTCACGTCTGTAATCCCAGCACTTTGGGAGGCCGAGGCGGTAGAATGGCTTGAGCCCAGGAGTTCGAGCCAGGCTGGGCAACAAAGCAAGACACTATCTCTACAAAAAATAAAATAATTAGCCGAATGTCGTGGTGTGCTCCTGTAGTTCCAGCTACTCAGGAGCCTGAAGCAGAAGGATTGCTTGAGTCCAGGAGTTGGAGGCTGAAGTATGGCACCACTGCACTGAAATCTGGGCGACAGAACAAGTCCCTGTCTTAAAAAAAACACACACACACACACACACACACAAAAACAAAAAAAACTTTTCTAAGTGAATAATAAAAAATGTCCTTACATTTGTGTATAGTATCTTATATCATTCACAAAAACATTTATGTACATTTTCTCATTATTGGGGAGTTATTTGCTTAGCTATAGAAATGACAGGATCGAAAAAGTGCCTTCTCAGGCCCAGGGATGAATTGCTGACCTAGAATAAATTACAGGGAAGAACCACAGTTCTTAAAATATCATCTATTCTGGCCTATCAAGACAACAGCTATATCCTCAAACCATCTCTATCAAAATTTACTCCCTTCTGGTTCCTCTCCCAGTCATGTGCGGGTAGAACATGCATCTAAAATAAAATGGTAAAAACCTGGCTTGTAGCATGGACATTTGATTTTACAAGTAGTTTGTCAGGTCTAATAGGGTCCTCTCCACATTAATCCAGAACCCTGGCATATACAAAGAGCAGCTTAAACCAAGAAACTTAAAAGATTATGCAAACAAAAGTGAGTAGCTATTTTCTTTCTGATGGGTACCAAGTTTTCATTATGCTTCCTGAAATAGACTTTAAAGTAACATCTGAGGATTGGAACTATAATTACTTTGTACTTCCTACAGAACTTTATGAATCAGTCCTCCCTGCTGCTTTGGTCTCTGTAGTCACCTAGACAGGTGGTACTATTCCCTGTCATTTTGAAGGCCTTATGGTCTAGTCCACCTCTTACCTAAAATGTTTTGTTTTAAGCTTTCATTTTGCATTGACACATACACAGCCTCATTATCCTCTGAAGCTGCCTTCATATTTACCAAGTACTCTGTGTAAGTTTTGTCTTCAGAGACTTTATGGCCTAAACATTGCATATTAAGTGCTGTAGGCTATAGCACATGGAAAAATTACTCAGGAGAAAGAGAAATTAAAGAGGCCCTTTTCAAGAGTATTTTCACCTTCATGATTTCCTACACTCACTTCTCTTTACCGCAAACACTCTTCCCGTCCCTTCCCCACTCTTGCCCAATTCCTACTCATCCTTCAGTTAAAGAAATTGTCTTTTTTTTTTCTTTTAAATCACTTACCACTTAAAGAAGTTGTCTTTATCCATTCAGGCTGCTGTAACAGAATACCATGACTGGGTGGCTTAAACAACAAATGTTTATTTCTCACAGCTAGAGACTGGAAAGTCCAAGAGCAAGGTACCAGAAGATACGGTGTCTGGTGAAGGCCCACTTCCTGGTTCATAGACAACCATCTTCTCACTGTGCCCTCACATGGCAGAAAGAGAGCAAGAAAGCTCTCTGGGCTCCCTCTTACAAGGGAACTAATCCCATTTATGAGCACTCCACTCTCATGACCTAATCACCTCCCTAAAGTCCCACCTACTACTGCCATCACATTGGGGACTATAGTTTCAACACATGAATTTTGGGGAGACACAAACATTCAGTCTACTGCACAAGTCTTGCTCCCATCTGCTTCCATCCCCACTAACAGTATAAGTACTTTTGCCTGTCCTATTGTACCCTATTCTTTTTTTTTTTTTTTTTTTTTTTTTTTTTTTTTGAGATGGAGTCTGGCTCTGTTGCCCAGGCTGGAGTGCAGTGGCGGAATCTCGGCTCACTGCAAGCTCCGCCTCCCGGGTTCACGCCATTCTCCTGCCTCAGCCTCTCCGAGTAGCTGGGACTACAGGCGCCCGCTACCACGCCCGGCTAATTTTTGTATTTTTAGTAGAGACGGGGTTTCACCGTGGTCTCAATCTCCCGACCTCGTGATCCACCCGCCTCGGCCTCCTAAAGTGCTGGGATTACAAGCGTGAGCCACCGTGCCCTGCTGTACCCTATTCTTAATTGTTGCTCATTGTCAGTGTTCCTTACTTGACTTGTAACCTCCATGAGGTCAGATCTCATCCTATATCCCCAGTGCTTGATGAGTGCTTACTACATAGTAAGCATGCAGCAGATGTTTGCTGACAAAATGAAATAAAAGAGGAATTATTTTTCACTATCTTCAAAGGATGAATGGGATTTAGGCATGCAGAGAAGGAAGATTAAGAGCATTTTGGAGAAAGAGAACATTACCCAAAAATATGTCATGTAATTTGATACTTCTTTCCTAAACCATTACTTATGAAAAAGATGCTGAGAACAGATCTTGTAACTAAAACCTAGGAACAATGGGAGAGGACAGGCTTCACAGATTCTTTTTTTTTTTTTTTTTTTTTTTTGGACGGAGTCTCGTCCCCCAGGCTGGAGTGCAGTATGCCGAGCTCCCAGATTCAAAGTACCTAAAGCAGCTTTCATTATCAATTTAAAGGTGATATCTAAATTGAAGGCCAGGAGTATGTAGGGAATCTATCACACAGAAATTGTAATAAAATTATAGCTTATCTTCTGCCCTGAGAGACACAAAGCTTCTTGCAGGAGGACTGAATTTTTTTTGTTTTTTTTTGTTTTTTTTGAGACAGTTTTGCTCTTGTTGCCCGGGCTGGAGTGCAATGCTGCGATCTCGGCTCACCGCAACCTCCGCCTCTCGGGTTCAAACAATTCTCCTACCTCAGCCTCCTGACTAGCTAAGATTACAGGCGTGTGCCATCACGCCCAGCTAATTTTGTATTTTTACTAGAGATGGGATTTCTCCATGTTGGTCAGGCTAGTCTCGAACTCCTGACCTCAGATGATCCGCCCACCTTGCTCTCCCAAAGTGCTGGGACTACAGGCGTGAGCCATTGCGCTCGGCTGAAATTTCTTTTTTTCCTTTTTGGAGACAGAGTCTTACTCTGTCCAGGCTGGAGTGCAGTGGCCGATCTCGGCTCACTGCAACCTCCACTTCCTGGGTATTAGCGATTCTCCTGCCTCAGCCTCCTGAGTAGCTGAGATTACAGAAGTGTGCCACCACGTCCAGCGAATTTTTGTATTTTCAGTAGAGACGGGGTTTCACCATGTTGGCTAGGCTAGTCTCAAACTCCTGACCTCAAGTGATCCGCCTGCCTTGGCCTCCCAAAGTGCTGAGATTACAGGCGTGAGCCACTGCGCCCAGTCAATTTCACCTTATTCTTAGTGACGGACACTAGTGGTTGCATATCCAGCAATGCACACACAACACACACAAATACTTCCACCATATGTACTAGAAATGACAGATGTGTTTCCAGCCTCCCTTCAGCTAAAGTATAGGCACATGAGTCCATCTGAGCCAGTAGGAGATGAAGGAAATGTGCTAGAGGCTTTTTTTATTCTAAGAGAAGAAGAAATCTAGAGAGACATATTTTCTTCCTTGATGAAAAGGAATAAATTAGAAAAAACTGCCATTTTTCTGCCATTGATGTAGCTGTGTAAGGACATGATATTTAGAGCTAAGATCGCTCTTCTGAACATTGGTACCAACCCTGGAACTGGCCTTCTTCTGGATTTCTTTTTAGTAACGTAATAAATGTCTTTATATTTAATAATGCTTTTATGTGTCTTTGTATTTCTTTGTTATTGTTACTTGCAGCTCACATTCTCATATTTAGATCCCTTAAAACATCTTGCATAGTTCCTTGAATATTAGGCACTCAATATTGTATGTGTATATATAAAGTAGTAGTTACTACACTGGAACCGCCTTTTACTGTTTACTACTCCCTAAAAAGGGATTTATTACTGTTTGAGAGGCAGGAAATCAATAGAAGGAGAAAAACTGTCCAGGTAAAAGGACTGAAATCATATTGCCCACATTTGAAATAAATAATAGCTCTGGCAGGAATTCAAATTCCATCAAATGCAAAGCCCTTCTAACCCACACTGCAGGTTATTATAATCATTGCTACTAAAAATAATAGTGGGTCAATATACAAAGCATAAAAATGACAAATGCTCAGTAATTCAAGGTGACCAATTAAATGAGTACAATTAACACAAGGTATGTTGAAGTAAGTCTCATTTTCAAAAGAGCACAAAAAGTAAAGGGGGAGAGGAGTCATGTTAAAACCTGTTTTCCAAATACTTTGACCTATAAGGACATGCCATTGGAGAATAAAGATTATTCAGTCAAAGTGGAGAAGGTGGTAGAACTTAAATGGAATGGCCCTTCTTGTAATTATAGCCAATTAATAGCTAAGTCAGAAGATATTTTTGCTACAGATTGATCTACAGAATCTATTTTTGATAATTCCATTTTGTTCTGTTCATGTGAATCATGGTCCCCGTTATGAATAATGTGATTTCTCAAAGCCTTGTAAGTGAGGTGTTACTTCCAGGCTTTGAAATTGCAGTGGGGGAAGAACTTGCTTCTTTTTATGCTAGTCCAGAATGTATAAAATCTGACACATTGCTGGAGCTCTCCTCTCCCCACACTCTATCCCCCACAAATAATAAAGTCTCCTCTAAGATGTACAAGAGAATGAATCACTCCACCTGCTACTAAGTGATAATCACTCTCAGAGTAGAAGAGAACAACTGCCTCTACTGCTGTTTATATAAAGAACAGAGCATCTTAGGACAGAAAAGTGAGACCAACACTGTTTGCACTGAAATACCAACAGACTGCACAGCCAAATTGTAACTTGCCAAAGAAGCCAAGAGAAACTATCTTTCTGTGAATATTTTTTTTTTTTTGTATTTTTAGTAGAGACGGGGTTTCACTGTGGTCTCGATCTCCTGACCTCATGATCCGCCCGCCTTGGCCTCCCAAAGTGCTGGGATTACAAGCGTGAGCCACCGCGCCCGGCCTCTGTGAATATTTCTTCGGCTTTTCAATTAACACAAAGTAACTAGCACTTTATTTTATATAAAATCAAAAGATATCAAAATAATTATAGAAGTTGTAGCTCAAACTATCAAATCAGATAATAAGCCCCAACATCACAGGAAAAATGAACAAACTACCAGTTTTAGGAAGATAAAGATGTTCTGTCTTCTCTCTCTGAAACCATTCCAAAACGAGAATAAAGAAATTAAAATGCAAACTCTGGGTTTGACATCTGTAACCCAGAGCCATAATATTTTAAGATGGGAGACGAAGATAGAGCAATGGTAACTGACTAAACAGAACATATAAAGTGCTTACCGAAGGATGAAGAACAAGAAGCAAGCCAATCAGCTAAGCAGAACTGCAGAAATTCTGCTCAAGAATGTGAAATACCAGGTACCATATAAGGTAGGGGTAAAACAAGGACAAAAACAAGGGAATTGTATCAAGGACTGTATGAACAGCATTTTAAACCCATCCCTTTCTATGGGATACTTCTTGTATTCTACAAATACAAGAAGCTCTCAGCAGCTGGGCACAGTGGCTCACACCTATAACCCCAGCACTTTGGGAGGCCGAAGCAGGGTGGATTGCCTGAGGTCAGGAGTTCGAGACCAGCATGGCCAGCATGGTGAAACCCATACTAAAAATACAAAAATTAGCCGGGCATGGTGCCAGGCACCTGTAATCCCAGCTACTCGAGAAATTAAGGCAGGAGAATCGCTTGAACCCGGGAAGCGGAGGTTGCGGCAAGCCGAGATCGCGCCATTGCACTCCAGCCTGGACAACAGAGACTCCGTCTCAAAAAAAAAAAAAAAAAAAAGAAGTTCTAGGCTCAGTTAACCAGGCATAGTAAAGTACCAAGTACCAGGGTGAGGTGCTGCCAAAAGACAGGGGAATTGATAAACAACCATCTCTTCCCAAGCATCTTCCATAACAATGGCAGGCAGTCTCACATGCCTAAAAAAGAGACTGAGTTTTGCCCCTGTTGCTCAGGCTGGAGTGTGGACTGCAATGGCGCGATCTCGGCTCACTGCAACCTCCACCTCCCGGGTTCAAGCAATTCTCCTGCCTCAGCCTCCCGAGTAGCTGGGACAGTCGCATGGCACCATGCCCAGCTAATTTTTTTGTATTTTTAGTAGACACGGGGTTTCACTGTGTTAGCCAGGATGGTCTCGATCTCCTGACGTCGTGATCCACCCGCCTCAGCCTCCCAAAGTGCTGGGATTACAGGCGTGAGCCACAGGGCCCGGCCCACATTAATTTCTAGACCAGCCTGGGCAACATGATGAAACCTTATCTCTACCAAAAATACAAAAAATTAGCCAGGCATGGTGGTGCGCTTCTGTGATCCCAGCTACTCGGGAGGTTGAGATGGGAGGATTCCTTGAGCCTGGGAAGTGGAGATTTCAGTGAGCCGAGATCATGCCACTGCACTCCAGCCTGGGTGACAGAGCGAGACTCTGTCTCAAAAAACAAACAAACAAAAAAACACCAAACCAAAACAAAACAAAACCAATTCGCATTATTTTCATCAATAAAGACAAAAAATTTCCAAATCACTTTTCATACCAACTGTCTTCCGGGCTTTACCTGACACACTGTTATTGCTGTTGTCCAGATCAGAGATTATCAAGGACAGTGTGCAGTCTTTCCAGAGGAGGCTTGCAAGAACACCTACATCGTAGCTGTAGTCCAATACAGACAACAAAGATTACAACAGGTTTGACATGTGCCCTTTATATATATACTCCACTATCTTTTGATGAGGGAAAAACAAACAAACAAAAAAAAAACCCCACAGTTTATTTGCTATGTGATCCATTTACTAACATTATCATTTCAGAACCTTTCAGCTGGAAGAAACAGAAAACCCAACTCTAAATAGTTTAAATGGGCGGGCTCTGTGGCTCACATCTGTAATCCCAGCACTTTGGCAGGGCCGAGGCAGGAGGATCACTTGACGTCAGGAGTTAGAGACCAGCCTGGCCAACATGGTGAAACCTCGTTTCTACTAAAAATACAAAAATTAGCCGGGTGTGGTGGTGGGCGCCTATAATCCTAGCTACTAGGGAGGCTGAGGCAGGAGAGTTGCTTGAACCCGGGAGGCGGAGGTTGCAGTGAGCCAAGATCACGCAACTGCACTCCAGCCTGCGTGACAGAGGGAAACTCCATCTTAAAAAAAAAAAAAAGTTAAAACAATAGGGCAAATCACATAAAGAAGTCCTGGCCGGTGCAGTGGCTCACGCCTGTAATCCCAGCACTTTGGGAGGCTGGGGTGGGTGGATCACGAGGTCAGGAGTTCAAGACCAGCCTGACCAATATGGCGAAACCCCCGTCTCTACTAAAAATAACAAAAATTAGCTGGCCGGGCGTGGTGGCGCACGCCTGTAATCCCAGCACTTTGGGAGGCCGAGGCGGGCGGATCACGAGGTGAGGAGATCGAGACCATCCTGGCTAACATGGTGAAACCCCATCTCTACTAAAAATACAAAAAAAAAAAAAAAAAAATTACCCAGGTGTGGTGGCATGCACCCGTAGTCCAATGTAGTCCCAGCTACTTGGGAGGCTGAGACAGGAGAATGGCGTGAACCCGGGAGGCGGAGCTTGCAGTGAGCAGAGATCGCGCCACTGCACTCCAGCCTGGGCAACAGAGCGAGACTCAGTCTCAAAAAAAAAAAAAAATTAATAAATAAGTATAAAATAAAATAAAATAAAATAAAATAAAATAAAATTAGCCAGGCGTGGCGGCAGGTGCCTGTAATCCCAGGTACTCAAGAGGCTGAGGCGAAAGAATCGCTTCAACCAGGGAGGCAAAGGTTGCAATGAGCCAAGATCATGCCATTGCACTCTAGCCTGGGCGACAAGAGCAAGACTCCATCTCAAAAAAAAAAAAAAAAAAAAAAAAAGGAAGTCCGAAGCTTCCAGAACTGGTTAACTCCCTCTCACAGGCAGGGCGCGGTGGCTCACGCTTGTAATCCCAGCACTTTGGGAGGCCGAGGCGGGCGGATCACGAGGTCAGGAGATCGAGACCACGATGGAACCCCGTCTCTACTAAAAATACAAAAAATTAGCCGGGCATGGTGGCGGGCGCCTGTAGTCCCAGGTACTCAGAGAGGCTGAGGCAGGAGAATGGCGTGAACCCGGGAGGCGGAGCTTGCAGTGAGCCGAGATTGCGCCACTGCCCTCCAGCCTGGGAGCCAGAGCGAGACTCCGTCTCAAAAAAAAAAAAAATTCCCTCTCACCCAGCAAAGTCTACAAGAACCAGGTTGTTCTGTCTTTCTGCTCTGCCTTTCTCAGTGTACTGACTTTGCTCTTAGATGCTAGCTTCCCCAATAATCATAAGATTGCTGCTATAGTTCAAGCTGACACATCTATATCCTATGAAGTCCAAGGAAAGGAGATGCCATCTATGTATCTCTGTAAGTAAAAAAAAAAAAAAAAAAAAAAAAAATTTCCCAGAATCCCCCAGCAGACTCCCCATTACATCTCACTGGCCAGAATTGCTTCATATTAGCCAGGTGCGGTGGCTCACGCTTATAATCCCAGCACTTTGGGAGGCCGAGGCGGGCGGATCACGAGGTCAGGAGATCGAGACCGCGGTGAAACCTCGTCTCTACTAAAAAATACAAAAAAATTAGCCGGGCGTGGTGGCGGGCGCCTGTAGTCCCAGCTACTGGGAGAGGCTGAAGCAGGAGAATGGAGTAAACCCGGAAAGCGGAGCTTGCAGTGAGCCGAGATTGCGCCACTGCACTCCAGCCTGGGCGACAGAGCGAGACTCCGTCTCAAGAAAAAAAAAAAAAGAAGAATTGCTTCATATCCCCATCCTAAATCTGTCACTACAAGAGAAATGGGATTACTAAGACTGCGATAGATAGATCTATGGTTGTGTGGAGAAAGATAGATTTTTGCATTAAAATTTTAATTTTGTTATGAGGAAAAGATGAAATATAATATTTGGAGCCCAAAGCCGGTGTTCATTACATTAAACACATGAATTCAGTTTCGAGTATACTTTGTCCTGAAATATTCATTTGTTCATTTATCCATTCTACAAATACTTTTAACTACTGTGTATCAGGCACTCTGCTTTTCTACTGGAAATACAAAGCAGAAAAATATTTGGTCCTTACTTTTTTTTTTTTTTTTTTTTTGAGACAGAGTTTCACTCTGTCACGCAGGCTGGAGTGCAGTGGTGCAATCTTGGCTTACAGCAACCTCTGCCTCCCAGGTTCAAGCAATTCTTCTGCCTCAGCCTCCCAAGTAGATGGGATTACAGGTGCCCGCCACTACGCCCTGCTAATTTTTTTGTAGTTTTAATAGAGACCAGATTTCACCACATTGGCCGGGCTGGTTTTGAACTCCTGACCTCAAGTGATGCGCCTGCCTTGGCCTCCCAAAGTGCTAGGATTACAGGCATGAGTCACTGTGCCCAGCCTTGTCCTTACTTTTGAGGTTACATCATTCTAGAGGTGAGGCAAACATGTTAATATATATATATTACATTTTTTCTTTTTCTTTTTCTTTTCTTTTTTTTTTTTTTTGAGACGGAGTCTTGCTCTGTCACCCAGGCTAGAGGGCAGTGGCGCGATCTCGGCTCACTGCAACCTCCGGCTCCCAGGTTCAAGCGAGTCTCCTGCCTCAGTCTCCCCAGTAGCTGAGATTACAGGTGCCTGCCACCGCACCCGGCTAATTTTTGTATTTTTAATAGAAGTGGGGCTGGTCTCCCACTCCTGACCTCGTGATTCACCTGCCTCAGCCTCCCAAAGTGTTGGGATTACAGGCGTGAGCCACCGCGCCCAGCGAATTTTTTCTTTCAGAGATGGGATCTTGCTATGTTACCCAGGCTGTTCTTGAACTCCTGGCCTCAAGTGATTCTCCTACCTTAGTCTCTCTAAGTGCTGGGATTTTAGGTGTGAGCCACCATGCTCAGCCTTAAAAAAACTAAATATAAGTAAGAATAAAGTAAATAATGGGGGTACAGTTACTCTATTTATTTATTTATAATTTTTTTGAGACGGGGTCTCACTCTGTCACCCAGGGTAGAGTGCAGTGGTGTCATCTCCGCTTATTGCAACCTCTGCTTCCTGGGCTCAAGCAATCCTTCCACCTCAGCCTCCTGAGTAGCTGGGACTACAGGCATGCACCACTATGCCTGGCTCATTTTTTTGTATTTTTGGTAGAGATGGGGTTTCACTATTTTACCCAGGCTGGCCTTGAACTTCTGAGCTCAAGCAGTCCTCTAGCTTTGGCCTCCCACAGTGCTGGGATTACAGGCATGGGCCACTGATCCAGGCCCAGGTACTTTATAATTTTATTTAACTTACTAGATCTGCTAAGAAGAGTATATTATGGTCTACAGACCACAGAAATCATGCATATATTTCATATATCATCCACCACTTTGAAAACTAAGATATGGGTAAATCTTTTTTTTTTTTTTTCTTGTTGAGACAGAATTTTGCTCTTGTTGCCCAGGCTGGAGTGCAATGGCGCGATCTCGGCTCACCACAACCTCCGCCTCCCAGGTGCAAGTGATTCTCCTGTCTCAACCTCCCAAGTAGCTGGGATTACAGGCATGTGCCACCACACCCAGTTAATTTTGTAATTTTTAGTAGAGACAGGGTTTCACCATGTTGGTCAGGCTGGTCTCAAACTCCGGACCTCAGGTGATCTGGCCATCTCAGCCTCCCGAAGTTACAGGCGTGAGCCACCGCGCCTTGCCAGATATGGGTAAATCTTAATTATCTCCTCCAGAAGAATATGAATTTGATGAGTTTTCTATTTGCATTTTATTATAGCCAAAGCCCAAGAAATGACCAACTGTTAATGATAAGTATTTTCACTACTGTGTCATATCAATCTGGAGCTCAGGGGATATGTCTGAGCTTTAGATAGAGATTTTGGAGCCATCAGCTTATATGTGGCAGCTGTAGTAATGAGAATGGATGTATCACCTAAGTAGAGTGTAGCCTGAGAAGGCCAGGATAGAATCTTATGGAACAGCAATATTTAAAGTCAGACAGGGCCGGGCGCGGTGGCTCACGCTTGTAATCCCAGCACTTTGGGAGGCCGAGGCGGGCGGATCACGAGGTCAGGAGATCAAGACCACGGTGAAACCCCATCTCTACTAAAAATACAAAAAAATTAGCCGGGCATGGTGGCGGACGCCTGTAGTCCCAGCTACTCGGAAAGGCTGAGGCAGGAGAATGGTGTGAACCCGGGAGGCGGAGGTTGCAGTGAGCCGAGATTGCGCCACTGCACTCCAGCCTGGGCAACAGAGCGAGACTCCGTCTAAAAAAAAAGGCCGGGCGTGGTGGCTCACGCTTGTAATCCCAGCACTTTGGGAGGCCGAGGCGGGCGGATCACGAGGTCAAGAGATCGAGACCACGGTGAAACCCCGTCTCTACTAAAAATACAAAAAAATTAGTCGGGCGTGGTGGCGGGCGCCTGTAGTCCCAGCTACTCGGAGAGGCTGAGGCAGGAGAATGGCGTGAACCCGGGAGGCGGAGCTTGCAGTGAGCCGAGATTGCGCCACTGCACTCCAGCCTGGGCGACAGAGCGAGACTCCGTCTCAAAAAAAAAAAAAAAAAAAAAAAAAAAAAAAAAAAAAAAAAAGTCAGACAGAAAAGTATGGCCGAGCGTGGTGGTTCACGCCTGTAATCCCAGCATTTTGGGAGGCTGAAGCGGGTGGATTTTCTGAGGTCAGGAACTCGAGACCAGCCTGGGCAACATGGTGAAACCCTGTCTCTACTAAAAATGCAAAAATTAGCTGGGCGTGATTGGCGCACCCTGTAATCCCAGCTACTCAGGAGGCTCAGGTGGGAGAATTGCTTGAATCTGGGAGGCAGAGGCTGCAGTGAGCCGACATTGCACCACTGTACTCCATCCTGGGTGACAGAGAAAGACTCTGTCTCAAAAAAAAAAAAAAAAGTAATCTGTGAAGAAAAAAATGTCAGAAAGTTAGGTGGAAAACCAGGAGAAAAAGTGGTGACAAGAAAGCCAAGGGAAGAGAATGTGTCAAAAGGAAAGGCTCAGTCAGCAGACTGAAATACATCAGAGCAGTTAAATAAGTCAAAGACTAAAAAGCATCCTACTATCAAAGGTGAGTGACTGCAAATGGGGCAAATGGGGACAAGGAATCTTTTTTTTTTTTTTTTTTGAGACAGGGTTTTGCTCTTGTTGCCCAGGCTGGAGTGCAATGGCGCAATCTTGGCTCACTGCAACCTCCGTCTCCCAGGTTCAAGTGATTCTCCTGTCTCAGCCTCCCAAGTAGCTGGGATTACAGTCGCATGCCACCACACCCAGCTAATTTTTGTATTTTTAGTAGAGACCAGGTTTCATCATATTGGTAAGGCTGCTCTCAAACTCCTGACCTCAGGTGATCCACCCGCCTCAGCCTCCCAAAGTGCTGGGATTACAGGCGTGAGCCACCGTGCCCAGCAAGGAATCTTTTTAGGGTGATAGAAATGTTCTAAAAATTATACTGTGTTGATGATCACACAATTCTGCACATTAACTGAAAATCACTGAATTGTATGCTGAAAATGAGTGACTTTTGCGGAATGTAAATTATACCTGAAAAGGATGTTATTCTTTTTTTTTTGAAATGGAGTTTTTCACTCTTGTTACCCAGGCTGGAGTGCAATGTCATGGTCTTGGCTCACTGCAACCTCTGCCTCCTGGGTTCAAGCAATTCTCCTGCCTCAGCCTCTCGAGTAGCTGGGATTACAGGCACCCGCCACCATGCCCAGCTAATTTTTGTATTTTTAGTACGAGGTTTCACCATGTTGGCCAGGTTGGTCTTGTACTCCTGATATCAGGTGATCTGCCTGCCTAGGCCTCCCAAAGTGCTGGGATTACAGGAGTGAGCCTGGCTCTTTTTTTTTTTTTTTTTTTTGAGATAGGGTCTCACTCTGGTTGCCCAGGCTGGAGTGCAGTGGCATGATCTTGGCTCATTGCAGCCTTGACCTCCCAGGCTCAGGTGATTCTCCCACCTCAGCCTCCTGAGTAGCTGGGACTACAGGTACGAGCCACCATACATGGCTAATTTTGTGTATTTTTAGTAGGGACAGGGTTATTCTACATTGTCCAGGCTGGTCTTGAACTCCTGTACTCAAGCAATCCTCCTGCCTCAGCCTCCCAGAGTGCTAGGATTACAGGAGCAAGCCACCGCACCTGGCCAAAACAGTATTTTCAACAGGGTTACTGGTGGCCTGGGTCTGAGAAATTTCAATGAAGTAATGAGAAGAAAAACCAGATTTGGATTTAGGAGTAAATTCAAAATGAAGAAATGGAGGCATGAAGTGAAGACTCTTTCATTTAAGAAATTTGGTTCTAAGGGAAGGAAATAAAAAAATAGTTCTAGCCAGGCGCGGTGGCTCACGCTTGTAATCCCAGCACTTTGGGAGGCCGAGGCAGGCGGATCACGAGGTCAGGAGATCGAGACCACGGTGAAACCCTGTCTCTACTAAAAATACAAAAAAATTAGCCGGGCGTGGTGGCGGGCACCTGTAGTCCCAGCTACTTGGAGAGGCTGAGGCAGGAGAATGGCGTGAACCCGGGAGGCGGAGCTTGCAGTGAGCCAAGATTATGCCACTGCACTCCAGCCTGGGTGACAGAGCAAGACTCCGTCTCAAAAAAAAAAAAAAAAAAAAAAAAAAAAAAAAAAAAATTGGCCGGGCGCGGTGGCTCATGCCTGTAATCCCAGCACTTTGGGAGGCCGAGGCGGGCGGATCACGAGGTCAGGAGATCGAGACCATCCTGGCTAACACGGTGAAACCCCGTCTCTACTAAAAATACCAAAAATTAGCCGGGCGAGGTGGCAGGCGCCTGTAGTCCCAGCTACTCGGAGAGGCTGAGGCAGGAGAATGGCGTGAACCCAGGAGGCGGAGCTTGCAGTGAGCCGAGATTGCGCCACTGCACTCCAGCCTGGGCAACAGAGCGAGACTCCGTCTCAAAAAAAAAAAAAAATTAATCATAAAGCAAACTCGAAATAATGAAAAAAAAAGTATTTAAAGCTGAGCACAGTGGCTCATGCTTGTAATCCCAGCACTTTGGGAGGCCCAGGGAGGAGGATCGCTTGAGCCCAGGAGTTTGAGACCAGCCTGGGCAACATAGTGAGATTCCCTTCTCAACAAAAAATATAAACAACAACAAAAAATTAGGGCCGGGCACCGTGGCTCACGCCTGTAATCCCAGCACTCTGGGAGGCCGAGGCAGGTGGATCATGAGGTCAGGAGTTCGAGACCAGCCTGACCAATGTGGTGAAACCCCGTCTCTTCTAAAAATACAAAAATCAGCTGGGCGTGGTGGCGCATGGCTGTAATCCCAGCTACTCAGGAGGCTGAGGCAAGAGAATTGCTTGAACCCAAGAGGTGGAGATTGCAGTGAGCTGAGATCGCGCCACTGCACTCCAGCCTGGGCGACAGATTGACTCCATCTCAATAAATAAATAAATAAACAAATAAATAAATAAATAAATAAAAATGGGCCAGGCGCGGTGGCTCATGCCTGTAATCCCAGCACTTTGGGAGGCCGAGGCGGGCGGATCACGAGGTCAGGAGATGCAGACCATCCTGGCTAACACGGTGAAACCCCGTCTCTATGAAAAATACAAAAAATTAGCCGGGCGTGGTGATGGGCGCCTGTAGTCCCAGCTACTCGGAAGGCTGAGGCAGGAGAATGGCGTGAACCTGGGAGGCGGAGCTTTCAGTGAGCCGAGATCGCGCCACTGCACTCTAGCCTGGGCTACAGTGCGACTCCGTCTCAAAAAAAAAAAAAAAATAAATAAATAAATAAATAAATAAATAAATAAAACTGATGTTCAACATCTTTTTTTTTTTTTTTTTTTTTTTTTTTTTTTTTTTTTTTTTTGAGGCGAGTCTCACTCTGTCACCAGGCTGGAATACAGTGGCCGTGATCTTGGTTCACTGCAACTTCTGCCTCTCGGGTTCAAGCAATTCTCCTGCCTCAGTCTACCAAATAGCTGGGACTACAGGCGTATACCACCATGCCCAGCTAATTGGTTTGTTTGTTTGTTTTTTTGTTTGTTTGTTTGTTTGTTTTTGAGACGGAGTCTTGCTCTGTCGCCCAGGCTGGAGTGCAGTGGCGCGACCTTGGCTCACTGCAAGCTCCGCCTCCTGGGTTCACGCCATTCTCCTGCCTCAGCCTCCCGAGTAGCTGGGACTATAGGCGCCTGCCACTGCTCCCGGCTAATTTTTTGTATTTTTAGTAGAGACGGGGTTTCACCATGTTAGCCAGGATGGTCTCGATCTCCTGACCTCGTGATCCGCCCGTCTCGGCCTCCCAAAGTGCTGGGATTACAGGCGTGAGCCACCGCGCCCGGCTTGTTTGTTTGTTTTTGAGACAGAGTCTCGCTCTGTTGCCCAGGCTGGAGTGCAGTGGCGTGATCTCCGCTCACTGTAGCCTCTGCCTCCGGGGTTCAAGCAATTCTCCTGCCTCAGCCTCCCAAGTAGCTGGGACTACAGGCTTGTGCCTCCACGCCTAGCTAATTTTGGTATCTTTTTTTAGTAGAGACGGGGTTTCACCATGTTGGCCAGGATGGTCTTTATCTCCTGACCTTGTGATTCGTCTGCCTCGGCCTCTCAAAGTTCTGGGATTACAAGCGTGAGCCACCACGCCAGCCACAACATCTTTAATCATCAAGGAAATGCAAACCAAAACCATAAATATACCATTTCAAACTACTAAGATGGCTTAAAAAATGTTTTGGGACCTTCAAATACTTGTACAAAATGTTCGCAGCAGCTTTGTTCACAATAGCCAAGAGGTAGAAACAACCCAAGTGTCCGTAAACAGATGAACAGATAAACAAATTGTGGTATATCCATACAAGGGAATACTATTCAACTCTAAAACAAAATAAAGTATTAATACATGGTACAACATAGACGAACCTTGAAAACATTATGCTAAGTGAAACTAGGCAGACAGAAAACCTCAATTATTGTATGATTCCACTTATGTGAAATACAGCAAATTCACAGAAACAGAAAGGGCACTGGAGATTAACGGGCTGGTAGGAGAGGTTAATGGGGAGTTATTGCTTACTGGGCATGGATTCTGCTTGGGGTAATGAAAAATTTTGGAACTAGATAATGACGATGATTGCACGACACTGTGAATGTAATTAATGCCACTGAATTATACACATAAAGATTGTTAAAATGGAAATTTTTCTCATATATATTTGACCACAATTTTAAAACAACGAGCTGACTATAAATAGAGTGACTTTAAGTAGAGTGACTATAAACTCCAGAACAGTCCACATTTATGACTGTTGTGTGGATTGTAATTATTGATAGTATACCCCTAGACTGTCAAAGCTATCCCAGTTTGAACAACAAATCATATAGCCACCCAATCTCTAAGATCTCATTTTGAATGGTTCTGCAATCCTAACATCGGGCATTAGGACCTTACAAAGGTTTTGCGATGACATCACCTCTGGAAAACTAGAACCCACCGGCCTCCAGGGAACTGGAGGCGGGGCGGAAGATGTGTGCACTTCACACAAATGTCCAGCTCCCAAGTGAGAATCATTTCAGTGGTAAATCATCTCTTTACTTCGGGTCCCAAGAGCCCACGACTAAAGGGAAACACTTGCAGAGTGTGTGGGATGGAGTCAGCAACGCCAGAGACAGAGAATAGCCCCACCTTCCCCTGTCAAGCCACACTCAACATGGCCGCCAGCGTCCACGTGGAGGAGGGAGCGCGCCTCCTCTCACCGCCCCAGAGGGGCGGGCCCTGGGAACCGAACGAGCTTCAGCGGACCAATGGGGAGAGGCAAGGGCGGGGTTGGCCTGTGTCTTCGGCCTGAGGGCGGTGAGGTTGACTTGAACTGGCGGGTCTTGTCGTGCCCGGGCTGCTACGTTATTTCCAGCTTTTGAGGTGGATTTTGCCCGCTGGTGTGCCACCGTCAGCGCTTCCGGGTTGAACTCCAGCTGAGCTGATCAGATCCCACCCTCCCCAGTGCTTGTCCCTCCTCTTCCAAGCCAGCCCTAGTCAAAGCCTTGTTGGCGCCTCCCTCTCATTTGAGATGACTCATCTCTGTATCCCAACGACGGGGCACCGGGTGTGGCCTGACACGTTTGAGCTTAAAACCTTTCTTTCTGATTATAAAAATATATGCATATTTTAGGAAATTAAGAAAAACGTAATGGAAACAAAAGTGATTTACTGTCCCATCAGCCAGAAAGAATCATAATTAACCTTTGTCATTCTTTTTTTCCCTCTGTGTATCTATTTTAACACAATTGGGACAATGCTGTATAACTTATGTATTATCGTTTGCATATTAAGTGTTTTTCTTTGTGATTTTATTTTATTTTATTTTATTTTATTTTATTTTATTTTTGAGACGGAGTCTCGCGCTGTCGCCCAGGCTGGAGTGCAGTGGCGCAATCTCGGCTCACTGCAAGCTCCGCCTCCCGGGTTCACGCCATTCTCCTGCCTCAGCCTCTCCGGGTAGCTGGGACTACAGGCGCCCGCCACCACGCCCGGCTAATTTTTTTGTATTTTTAGTGGAGACGGGGTTTCACCGTGATCTCGATCTCCTGACCTCGTGATCCGCCCGCCTCGGCCTCCCAAAGTGCTGGGATTACAAGCGTGAGCCACCGCGCCCGGCCTTCTTTGTGATTTTAAATGCATGGATAGGATAAAGTATTCCATGGATGAATGACTATGATTTTTTTTTTTTTTTGAGACGGAGTCTCGCTCTGTCGCCCAGGCTGGAGTGCAGTGGCGCAATCTCGGCTCACTGCAAGCTCCGCCTCCCGGGTTCACGCCATTCTCCTGCCTCAGCCTCTCCGAGTAGCTGGGACTACAGGCGCCCGCCACCACGCCCGGCTAATTTTTTGTATTTTTAGTAGAGACGGGGTTTCATCGTGGTCTCGATCTCCTGACCTCGTGATCCGCCCGCCTCAGCCTCCCAAAGTGCTGGATTACAAGCGTGAGCCACCGCGCCCGGCCATGACTATGATTTTTATATTTTCCTGTTGAGCATTTAAACTTTGAGCCTAGGCACAGTGGCTCACACCTGTAATCCCAGCACTTTGGGAGGCCGAGGCGGTGGATCACCTGAGGTCAGGAGTTCGAGACTAGCCTGACCAACATGGTGAAACCCCATCTCTACTAAAAATACAAAATTAGCTGGGCGTGGTGGCACCCGCCTGTAATCTCAGCTACTTGGGAGGCTGAGGCAGGAGAATTGCTTGAACCCGGGAGGCAGATTTGCAGTGAGCCAAGATCGCGCCACTGCACTCCAGCCCGGGAAACAAGAGCGAAACACCATTTCAAAAATGAATAAATAAATAAAAATAAAAAATAAACTTTGAGTGGATAGCCTCTTGGAGATGGGGCAGGTCGGGAAGGAGAGACAGCTAAGAACTGGCTATTCCACAGCTTCACTTTCCTTTTGCAAAGTTGTTTCACAAGAATTACAAGATTGTAGAGTCTTTCAACATTTTAGGATCTTAGGGTTCTAAAGTAGTACAATTGAGAAACTCAGAATCATAACATCTTGGGTAGGTAAGGACCCCGGAAAAAACAAGTCCAAGCCTCTACTAAATAGTTTCACTCCGTCTCAAAAACAAACAAACAAACACACAAAACCTGTCTCTATGAAAAAAGTACAAAAATTAGGCAGGCATGGTGGTGGGTGCCTGTAGTCCCAGCTACTCAGGAGGCTGAGGCAGGAGAATCGCTTGAACCAGGGAGGCGGAAGTTGCAGTGAGCTCAGATCACACCACGGCACTCCAGCCTGGGAAACAGAGCAAAAAGTCAGGAAGAGAGGAGAGAGGAGAGAGAGAGAGAGAGCAGAGAGAAAATTGTAGGAGGAGGTGTGGCAAAAGCCAAATGGTATATTAATTTCCATAGGCCTATATGGCAGAGCATATAGAATAGTCCTTCTTAATTCCAGAAGAGTTTTTTATCCCAAAACAGCATTATCAACTCAGAGTGACTTGTTTTAAATGAAAAATTGAGTGATTTTGGTGGTAAGGAGCAGGTTACCACAAGTGGTTTAGGTGTTGCACATTTCATTATAAGAATAGGCATGTTGGAGGGCCCTGAGATGCTAAGCAGCCCAGTATCAGAAAGAGTTGGAATTCAAAAAGAGGGGGTTTCAGATTCAAGAAAGAGGTAGGGACCACAACAAATTTGGAAGGTCTGGTTTCCTTGCAGCCAGACTTAATGGATAATGTATTCATTTGAACGGAGTCTCAGTTTCATCATCTGTAAAATGGAAATAACCATGTAATTGTTCTCTAACTGGACCATTAACAATGTATGGCAGAACAGTGAAATCTAAGACCATCATAGGACCCATGACTGGCTGGGTGGTATTGATTTTTGCTGTTGTTGTTTTTACTTTTCTGTATTTTCCAAATGTTTTACAGTTAATTATGCCTCCCTACTTTTTTTGAAGAAAAGGCTCTCAGGGGCTAAAATAAGAGTTGCTAATCATGACAATCATCTCTATTTGGATCAAAAACTTAGAGCCAAAGTTCTTAGTATTTTCAGCAAGCCCAATGTTCATTCACAAATTATTTCTGGTACCTACAATGTGTAGATGCTAAAAATATGCTGAGAGAAACACAGAGTGGGATCAGACAAGGATCAGAACATCAAGGAGCATTGTCTGGTGGTTTGAAAAAACACATCTTCAAACAACTATAAAACAAATTAAAAAGTCTATAAAGGAGGTATAGGAAAATGTGTTGAACAGTTATCAGTGTGGTATATGCAATGCACATGTGAATAGGAATGGCTGAATGGTAAACTGGAGACAGATCATGAAAGCTATAAATGCCAGGTTAAGGAGTGTATTGTTAAATTGGAGGGCTGTAAGTAGCTATTGAAGAGTTTTTAAACTTTTATTATTATTGGCCAGGCGCGGTGGCTCACGCCTGTAATCCCAGCACTCTGGGAGGCTGAGACAGGCAGATCACAAGGTCAGGAGATTGAGACCACCCTGGCTACCATGGTGAAAACCCGCCTCTACTAAAAATACAAAAAATTAGCCAGGCACGGTGGCGGGCGCCTGTAGTCCCAGCTACTCGGGAGGCTGAGGCAGGAGAATGGCACGAACATGGGAGGCAGAGCTTGCAGTGAGCCAAGATCATGCCACTGCACTCCAGCCTGGGGGACAGAGTGAGACTCCATCTCAAAACAAAAAAACAAAACAACTTTTATTATTATTATTATTTTTTGAGATGGAGTTTCGCTCTTATTGCCCAGGCTGGAATGCAATGGCGTGATCTCGGCTCACTGCAACATCCGCCTCCTGGGTTCAAGTGATTCTCTTGCCTCAGCCTCCTGAGCAGCTGGGATTACAGGCGCCCACCACCAAGCCCAGCTAACTTTTTTTTTAGTAGAGACGGGGTTTCACCATGTTGGCCACACTGGTCTCAAACTCCTGACCTCAGGTGATGTACCAGCCTCAGCCTCCCAAAGTGCTGGGATTACAGGCGTAAGCCACCACCACACCTGGCCTATTATTATTATTAATTATTATTATTTTTTTTTTGAGACGGATTCTTGCTCTGTTGCCCAGGCTGGAGTGCAGTGGCACAATCTCGGTTCACTGCAACCTCCGCCTCCCAGGTTCAAGCAATTCTCCTGCCTCAGCCTCCTGAGTAGCTGGGATTATAGGCACATGCCACAATGCCCAGCTAATTTTTTTGTATTTTTAGTAGAGATGGTGTTTCACCATGTTGGACAGGCTGGTCTTGAACTCCTGACCTCAAGTGATCTGCCTACCTCAGCCTCCCAAAGTGCTGGGATTACAGGTGTGAGCCATTGCACCTGGCATATTATTATTATTATTTTGAGATAAAGTCTCCCCCTGTCACCAAGGTTGGAGTGCAGTGGCACAATCACAGCTCAACTGCAGCCTCAACCTCCCAGACTCAAGTGATCCTCTCACCCTCAGCCTCCCAAATAGCTGGGAAAATACGTATGCACCAGCACACCCAGCTAATTTTTATTTTTATATTTTGGTAGAGACAGGATTTTGCCATGTTGCTCTGGATGGTCTCAAACTCCTGGGCTCAAGCAGTCCTTCTGCCTTGGTCTCCCAAAGTGCTGGGATTATAGGCATGAGCCATTGTGTCTGGCCTACATTTATTATTTCTTAATTTTTTTGAAGACAAAGTCTCGCTTTGTCACCAGGCTAGAGTACAGTGGTGTGATCATAGTTCATTGTAACCACAAAACCCTGGGCCCAGGGGGTCCTCCTGCTTGGCCTCCCAAAGTGTTGGGAGTACCCCAGCGTAAGCCTCTGCACCCGGCTGTATTGAAGATTTTTTGTTTGTTTGTTTTGCTTTTTAAATCATGATCTCCATGAAATATGCTTAAAGAAAAATGTTTTTGGAAATAAACTGGCATAGGAATGAGATTAAAGACTGGCAGACCAATTAGTTACACCAGCACAATAGTTCAGATGGGAGATAATGAAAATGGACCTTGGCTAGTACATGTGGAGGTAAAGAGGAGGGGCATTCAGATGAAGAGACAGAGCAGATAGTTGGAGACAAAGGTCAGAAGTGCCTATCTCATTAGGTCAAGGAGTTATTACTATCCTCTAAATAATGTGTTTCAAAAACTATCTCCACATTTTGATTTTATAAAATTTGCACTTGTGTCTCCTAACCCCAGGCTGCCAGGCAGGATAATTACACTAGAGGCTATGAGTGGTTTGCTAGAGTGGAATTCGGGTTTTTCTGTTTTTGTTTTCCAGTACGTGTGTGATATTTGGGCCTTGGACAGCAGCAACACAAAGACCTTTTCCATAAGAAAAGAGTTTTGGGCCGGGCGCGGTGGCTCACGCTTGTAATCCCAGCACTTTGGGAGGCCGAGGCAGGCAGATCACGAGGTCAGGAGATCGAGACCACGGTGAAACCCCGTCTCTACTAAAAATACAAAAAATTAGCCGGGCGTAGTGGCAGGTGCCTGTAGTCCCAGCTACTCGGAGAGGCTGAGGCAGGAGAATGGCGTGAACCCGGGAGGCGGAGCTTGCAGTGAGCCGAGATTGCGCCACTGCACTCCAGCCTGGGCGACAGAGCAAGACTCCGTCTCAAAAAAAAAAAAAAAGAAAAGAGTTTTGTTTTGTTTTGTATTGTAGAGATGTGGGTCTCATTATAGCCCAGGCTGGTCTCAAACTTCTGGGCTCAAGCAATCCTCCTGCCTCAGCCTCCCTAAGTGCTGGGATTATAGGTGTGAGCCACCACACTTGGCCGAAAAGTTTTCTTACGTTGAGTAACATGTTTATGATAACAAGTGGTTCAGTGCAGAACAACCTGAAAGGGATGGGAAGAGGTGGATAAGGATAGCCTCTCAGGTGTCACAGTATCCTTGCTGAGATTACAGGTGTGAGCCACAGCCCCCTGCCCCTTCCTGTGGGCTTCTGTGATCTTACTAAACAGTTGAGCTTCCCTCTTGCAGCCTCTTTCATCATCTTTTCACCCTCTCTCTAGGGTTAGGTAATTCCCACTCACTCAGCCCAACCCTGCACAAGGAGAAAATTCCTGGTAAAGTTCAGACTGGGGAGTCAGCACCATCTCTTTCTGGCTTTTCCTAGGTAGCCAGTCCTCTTCCACCTCTGGCCTTTTATATTTTTTCTTTTAAGTATGATTTTCTTTGTACCAAAATCATACCAAAAAATAGAAGCAGAAAAGTTCCACCGAAGCTAAAATAGTTTTCAGTTTGAGGTAGCTTAAGGTATATATTTTCACTTAAGCCATAGATTAGAACTTTTTGGCACTATGGGAAACTTTTTATAATAGGTGACCATGGAATTATTACTTTAAAAGAAGTTTAACCAGAGAGCAAACATAGTCTTTCTAAAGGGCCTCCCTTTATTCTCTCGCTCCCTAAGGCATTCTCTGATGTGGCTGTGCTGAGAACCAGGACAGGTTTTGTTTTGTTTTTTTTTTTTTTAAGGTTTAAAGGAAGGTTAGCTTGTAAAAATAAAACCAGAAAGGCAAAGTACTCAATGCTTTTTTTGTGATGCAAGATCTTATAAAAATCTACAATCCATATTTACTTCTAGGAACTTTAAAAATATTCGCACATTCATTATTTCATTCAACATTTGTTGGAGCTTCATTATGTTCTATGACCTGTGCCAAATGCTGAGGATAGAAAGAAAGATGAACAATATTCCTTTAAAAGTGCTCTAGTGAATCCAGTGGAGAGCTAGTGGAGAAGATATATAAGTGAACAAATAGTTACAATACATTGTGTTGAGAGCATAAGGAATGAGCTGTGGAAGTGCAGAGAAGGGACCACATTATTTTGGTGGAGTGGTTGGAAATGGCTACACAGGAAAGGTAACATTTGACTTGTGTCTGGAAAGAAGAGTAGGAGTTTTCCAGGTGAATGAGTAAAGAAAGGTCATTTCAACAGAAATATTGTAGGAGCAAAGGCAGGGAGGTGTGATAGAGAATATCATGATTGGAGAATTACAGGATTTAATATTGGCTATGGAGTAATATTTGTGTTGGAAAGGGTGGAAAGGCCAGCTAGGCTCAGTGGCTCACACCTGTAATCCCAGCACTTTGGGAGGCTGAGGTGGGAGGATTGTTTGAGGCCAGGAGTTTGAGACCAGCCTGAGTAACAAAGTGAGACCCCATCTCTACAAAAATAAAAATAAAAATAATTAGCTGGGCACAATGGTATGTGCCTATAGTCCCAGCTACTTGGGAAACTGAGGTGAGAGGATCGCTTGAGCCCAGGAGCTTGAGGTTGCAGTGAGCAAGATCACATCACTGCACTTCAGCTTGGGTGACAGAGCAAGACTCTGTCTCAAAAAAAAATAAAAAAAGAAAAAAAAGGCTGGAAATAAGGCTAGATAGGTAGATGGGGATTAGATTTTTTTTTTTTTCAAGACAGAGTCTCGCTCTGTCGCCCAGGCTGGAGTGCGGTGGCCCGATCTCGGCCCAGTGCCATCTCCGCCTCCCGGGTTCACGCCATTCTCCATGCTCAGCCTCCCGAGTAGCTGGGGCTACAGACGCCCGCCACAACGCCCGGCTAATTTTTTGTATTTTTAGTGGAGACGGGGTTTCACCGTGTTAGCCAGGATGGTCTCCATCTTCTGACCTTGTGATCTGCCCGCCTCGGCCTCCCAAAGTGCTGGGATTACAGGCGTGAGCCACCGCGCCCGGCCAAAAAAAAATTCTAGTTGTTCTGGGAATCCTTATATCTTCGTACAATGGACTAACCGTCTCCTTCTTCCTTTTTTCCCTTTCCCTTCACCTTACCTACCCCAGAGAGCGTATTAATGCAAAGATGGATTTGTATCTTTTTTTTTTTTTGAGATGGAGTCTCGTTCTGTCGCCCAGGCTGGAGTGCAATGGCGCCATCTCGGCTCACTGCAAGCTCTGCCTCCCGGGTTCAAGCGATTCTCCTGCCTCAGGCTCCTGAGTAGCTGTGATTACAGGCATGCACCACTACGCCCAGCTAATTTTTGTATTTTTTGGTAGAGACAGAGTTTCACTATTTTGGTCAGGCTGGTCTCAAACTCCTGACCTTGTGATCCGCCCGCCTCGGCCTCCCAAAATGCTGGGATTACAGGCATGAGCCACCGCACCCGGCCATGTATCTTATTAGATTGTATTTACCTGGACTAGACAAGGAAAAAAACTCTGGCTGCCAACCTGCCCTTTTGCAAACCTGTAGTCACAGTCCCGTAAAACAGATGAAGCACAGGCACGGAAATGAAACAGCTCACTACTTATATAACATTATGTTAACTAGGTACCTTCTTCCTGTCTCTGTTCCTCATCTATGAAATGGGTATAATGATCCTCAGCCTCACAGGGTTATTGGAGAGACTGAATGAACCCATATACCCATAAAGAACCGACCTGGCACATACTAACATTTGATTGATTTTTTTTCTTATTTAAAATTTCACTTCTAAAACCCTAATAGCATTTATCAGGCAATAATCAGTCACTGTACTGGAGGAGGTATGGCTGGTCCATTATATTTCCAAGCATAATTAATTGTCATATCTGTGTTACCTCAGTACTTTGCACACAATTCTGGTATTTCACTTACCATACTAGATACTAATTATTTGTTACTAGATACTAATTTTTTTTTGCTATTATTTTGATTGAGTTCCTCAAGGACTGAGATCCTGACTGATTAATTTATTCCAGCAGCTAGCACAGGACGTGGAAATCTGACTTCTAATCTCAATTTAAGAAATGACTGGGCGGGCCTGGTGGCTCACGCTTGTAATCCCAGCACTTTAGGAGGCCGAGGCGGGCGGATCACCTGAGGTCGGGAGTGCAAGACCAGCCTGACAAACATGGAGAAACCTCATCTCTAGTAAAAATACAAAAATTAGGCGGGCGTGGTGGCGGGCACCTGTAATCCCAGCTACTTGGAGACAGGAGAATTGCTTGAACCCGAGAGGCGGAGGTGGCAGTGAGCTGAGATCGTGCCACTACACTCCAGCCTGCGCAACAGAGCGAGACTCCGTCTCAAACAAACAAACAAAAAAGTCAGATCTGTGCTAGACGCTAAAAGGAATTAATCAGACAGGATGTCAGTCTTTTAAGAACTTTCAAATACAGAGAAGAGGTGGTAACAAATCATTAGTGTATAATATTGTAAGCGAAAAATCAGAATTGTGTGCTAAGTACTAGGGTAACACAGAGACGGTAATTAATTCCGCCTGGAGAAACAGCAGTGAAAGTGACAACCTGAGTGAGGGCGGAAAGCAGGAGCATTTCTAGACGCTAAATTTCAGAAGCTTCCGGAACTAAAATGATGCGGAAATTGAGTGAGTCTCGGTGGGATATTGTTGCTGCACCTGGTCAAGGCCGTTCCGTCAGTGTTTTCAGACGCCCTGGGAACGCGGCTGCAGGGGCGGGTCTTCGGTTTGCACAGCTAGAGGCCGCGCAGCAGCAAAGGATGAGCGGACCCTTGGAAAAGGTAACGTAGATTCCACGCACGCGGGGCGCGGGGAGATGGCGGACGGTGCAGTGCAGGGAGATGGCGGAGGGTGCAGAGCGGGGAGGTGGCGGCGCGCGGACATCCGGGGGTGAGACACTGGGGCGCCCAAGGTCCTTCCCAGCAGCACATGCGGCTGCCTGGCGTTGAAGGGGCTGAGCAGATTCCTTTCCACCTGGGCGAACTCTGCCGAGCCGACCCGTGCCACGCCCACACCACATGCCACTCTGTTCACCCAGTGCGTGGAAAAGGGAGAGCTCTGCGATGGGAATCACGACACCAGGATACGGTCCCGATTAACTGTGTGACCTTGGGCAGGTCATTTTATATTTGCATTCAGTTATCAACTTCCAGAATTTTTTCTAAGAATGCAGTTTTGACTTGCTGAACTGATGAGGATGTGAAGCTACCTGGTAATGAGGAAACAGTAGTAATAAACTACATTTTCGTTCTTTTCTTTTCTTTCTTTTCTTTTTTTTTTTTTTTTTTTGACGGATTTCGCTCTGTTGCCCAGGCTGGAGTGCAGTGGTGCGATCTCAGCTTACCACAACCTTCGCCTTCCGGGTTGAAGCGATTCTCCTGCCTCAGCCTCCTCAGTAGCTGGGACTACAGGCGCGCGACACCATACCGGGCTGATTTTTGTATTTTTAGTAGAGACGGGGTTTCACTTTGTTGGCCAGGCTGGTCTCGAACTCCTGACCACGTGATCTGCCCGCCTCAGCCTCCCAAAGTGCTGGGATTACAGGTGTGAGCCACTGCGCCCTGCAATAATTAACAACATTTTCGTTTCCAAAACCTTATTTAAGTGACTGTCATAAAACCGTATGAACCACTATAAATGTGTTCCTGGGCTTTCTCCCGTTCCCTTAACAGATTTAACAGATTTCATTTGTGCTCTTTCAATTGTATCATGCTGCTTAGATTAATGACTGATTTTAGCAATTTATATTAAAATTTTATTTTAGGCATTAATTGTGGAAACTATATTTCCATGATTCATAGGTCAGCATGGTCGTTGCAGCTCATGGGTCTACCTGTGGTTACTTTGGGGCTGCCCTTGAATGTGTAAGGGCCCACGCCTCACTTCATCCTTTATGAAACAATTCACTTGTTCACCTTAGCCAGTTTGTAAGAATTTGGCCAAATATGGTGCCAAGATAATATAAAAAAAAATCAGAAAGTTTCAAAATTCCATTGTTAAAGATGGTCACACTGGTGACTACACTCCTCGATTTGCCTTGGTTCCAAGAAATGCTAAAAGGGAGGGATTATTTTTCAAGGAATACTATTTCCGACCATTCGGTTCTCCATGTTTCACCATGTTGTTCAGGCTGGTCTGGAACTCCTGGAAAAGAGCCCATGGAAGTCTGTCATTAAGGCCAGCATCTGACATGGGTATATAAGGCCTCTCGACATCTTATGCCACTGTTCTCTTCCCGACTCCTTAGTTGCTTTAGTCAGCTAACCTTGTCATTATTTGCCAAATGTAAGTCTGTCTCAGAGTGTTAGTTAATACTTTACATTTATAAGGAAGGTCATGGGGTTTGTGTCAGACAGTTCTGTCTCTTGTTATGACCTTGGGCAAGTGATTTAACTTCACTGCTTATGTTTCCTATCTGTAAAATGCAGATGATGCCCACCACATGGAATTGTAGAGATTATAGAGAATAATGTAAACAGGAGTATTTTGTAAGGAATGAAGGATGATGCAAATAATAATATTGATATTATTCTATAGTTAATAAATTTTCATTTACATAATTTCATTTGATCTTCACAATATCACGAGATAATCCTGGCAGATGCAACAGATGAGGAAATGGAAGCCTTATGTCTGGTATATAATAGAGACTTTAATGTCATACTGATGCCTTGAATGAATGACTGGAACCTAGGCTTTGTTTTTGTTTAGAGACAGGGTCTCACTTTGTCAGCCAGGCTAGAGTGCAATGGTGCAATCATAGTTTACTAAATCCTTGAACTCCTAGGCTCAAGTGATTCTCTTCACTCAGCCTCATGAGTAACGGGGATTACAGGTGCACACCACCATGCTCAGCTAATTTTTTTTTTTTTTTTGAAACGGAGTCTCGCTCTGTTGCCCAGGCTGGAGTGTAGTGGCGCCATCTCGTCTCACTGCAAGCTCCACCTCCTGGGTTCACGCCACTCTTCTGCCTCAGCCTCCTGAGTAGCTGGGACTACAGGTACCCACCACCACGCCCGGCTAATTTTTTGTATTTTTAGTAGAGACAGGGTTTCAGCGTGTTAGCCAGGATGGTCTCCATCTCCTGACCTTGTGATCCGCCAGCCTCAGCCTCCCAAAGTGTTGGGATTGCAGGTGTGAGCCACCGCGCCTGGCCTTTTTTTTGTTTTTTGAGACAGAGGCTCGCTTTGTCACCCAGGCTGGAGTGCAGTGGCCCGATCTCAGCTCACTGCAAGCTCTGCCTCCCGGGTTCACGCCATTCTTCTGCCTCAGCCTCCAGAGTAGCTGCGGCTACGGGTGCCTGCCACCACACCCGGCTAATTTTTTGTATTTTTAGTAGAGACGGGGTTTCACCGTGTTAGCCAGGATGGTCTCGATCTCCTGACCTTGTGATCTGCCCGCCTCGGCCTCTCAAAGTGCTGGGATTACAGGCGTGAGCCACCGTGCCCAACCGCTCAGCTAATTTTTTTGTTTTTAGTAGAGATGGGGTCTTGCTTTGTAGCCCAGGTTAGTCTCGAACTCCTGGCTTCAAGCAGTCCTCCCACCTTGGCCTCCTAAAGTTCTGGGATTACAGATATGAGCCACCACTCCTGGACGAAACCTAGATTAGTTGTACCCCTACTAAGATGCCACTGCCTTTTCTTTTCTTTTCTTTTCTTTTTTTGAGACAGGGTCTCACTTTGTTGCCCAGGCTGTAGTGCAGTAGCACAATCTTGGTTCACTGCAGCCCTGATCTCCCAGGCTCGGGTGATTCTCCCACCTCAGCCTCCTGAGTTGCTGGGACTACAGGCACCTGCCACCACGCCTGGCTAACTTTTGTATTTTTTGTAGAGACAGGGTTTCGCCATTTTGCCCAGGCCGGTCTGGAACTCCTGGGCTCAAGCAGTCTGCCTGCCTCGGCCTCCCAAAGTGCTGGGATTACAGGCATGTGCCACCGTGCCTGGCCCACTGCTTTTTCTTTTCTGAGTATTTTACATCTCCCTAATATGATAATATTCTTGGTTTTCCTCATCTGTTAAATGCGGAATGAAAACCTTTCCTGGCTTTCCTATGTGTCAGACCTTTCCTTATTTGTAACCCATACAGCCCATTATACTGATCTAACATAGGATAATAAATAATTTGCGCATCTGCTTTCCTCATTAGAAGTTTTGTGGGTATGCAACTATATTTTCTTTTTTTTTTAAATTTTGTTTTGAGACAGGGTCTCAGTCTGTCACCCAGGCAGGAGTGCAGTGGAGTGATCTCAGTTCACTGCAACTTCTGCCTCCTGGGCTCAAGCAATCCTCTAGCCTTAGCCTCCTGAGTAGCTGGGATTGCAGGCACGTGCCACCATGCCTGGCTAATTTTTTGTAGAGATGGGGTTTTGCCATGTTGCCCAAGCTGGTCTCAAACTCCTAGACTCAAGTGATCCGCCCGCCTTGGCCTCCTAAAGTGCTAGGATAACAGGCGTGAGCCACCGTGCCAGGTTGCAACTGTATTCTTGTCTATATGCACCCACCCTATAGTGTATTTGGCTTAAAGTAGGTACCTGGTAAATGTCGAATGAATAAGTGAACAAACAACTGTTGATATTACATGGTAAGTACATGGTAGAGCTGGGACTAGAACTTCTAACTCTTAATTCAGTGCTCTTTCCTTGGGACCCTAAGAAGTTTCTGGCTGCAGATAATCT
Source organism: Nomascus leucogenys (assembly GCF_006542625.1). NCBI lineage: Eukaryota > Metazoa > Chordata > Mammalia > Primates > Hylobatidae > Nomascus > Nomascus leucogenys. Next base: position 62,917,020 of record NC_044395.1, on the reverse strand, counting down.
CAAATTTTATTTTATTTTTGAGACAGGGTCTCACTATGTTGCCCAGGCTGGTCTTTAACTTCTGAGCTCAAGTGATCCTCCCACTTCAGCCTCCTGGGTTGCTGAGATAACAGACATGCCCTTCTGTGCCTAACTTCATCTCAAATTTTAGATGAGTGAGAAGCCCAGCTTTGCTACAATAAAACTGGATAGAGTCAGTACCTCTTTGGGTCAACAGAAGGAGTTCAGCAGGGTGGAACCAGATAAGGCATTTATGCTGATATTTATCAGATCAGTGTATTGATGATCATGATGGCAGGATGGTATCTGGGGAAGTTAGAATGCACCAAGGAAATGAGTATTGAATCACCTGCAGTTATTTTGCACAGAAAATGAATGGCTCTGGAGTGTCATGCTCAGGTCTAGATGCCACTCACTCTGAGATCACCACTATTTTCTCAGGGATTATCTTACCCCTGAACCACAAGGGTATGGGTTAGGGGAGACTCTGTGATCACTAATGGTGTGCCAAGTTATGTCTAATATGTCAGCCCAGAAGGAACATCCTTGGGAACTGATCTCAGAGATAAGATGTTTTCACATTTCAGCATTTGAAGGCTAAAGTGGAACAGAGTTCACATGAACAAAATGTCCTCCAAATACATTAAATAGACAAGAATTAGGAGGACATTAAAAGACATGAACTAGTAGTACACACATTTTAGAGTACCTAGAAGGGCAGGAAGTCCAAAAGCTCAGAATAATCAAGAAATTGGCTATTTCCTGGTCACCAGTAGACCACAGGCCCTGGAGAAACTTTTTTATTTTGTTAATGGTTTTATCTTCAGCACCTGTCACACCCTAAGATACATATTGTTTCTCAAATGAGGAACCAAACAATTACCAGCACCATTATCATCGTTACCAATTTGACCATTAATAATGCAGCTTGTACTTGTTAGCCCTTTTCATGTGTTATCTAATTTAATCATGTCAACAAGTCTATGAAGTAAATATTTTTATAAACTCTTCAGAGATAAGGAAATGAGGTTTAGAGGGATTTACTAATTTGATCAGCAGATATTTACTGGGCACTTGCTCTGTGCCAGAGTGTATGCTAGATGCTGGGATGTAGCAGGTTCCTGTCTTCATGGTGCTTATATATTTGTTTATTTATTTTGAGACGGAGTTTTGCTCTTGTTGCCCAGGCTGAAGCACAATGGTGCGATCTCAGCTCACTACAACCTCTGCCTCCCAGGTTCAAGTGATTCTCCTGCCTCAGCCTCCTAAGTAGCTGGGATAACAGGCATGCACTACCACGCCTATCTAATTTTGTATTTTTAGTAGAGATGGAGTTTCTCCTTGTTGGTCAGGCTGGTCTTGAACTCCCGACCTCAGGTGATCCGCCCGCCTTGGCCTCCCAAAGTGCTGGGATTATAGGCGTGAGCCATTGTGCCTGGCCATGGTGCTTATTAACAGATGGACTAATTAAATTTATAACTACTTAACTGACTATGATAAATGCTGCAAATGAAAGATTCAGGGTGCTATATGACTGTGTAACAGAACGATCCAAGCAAGTCTGAGCAGTCACAAAAGTTTTCTTGAGGACGTTGCATGACTACTAAGATTTAAAGAGTAGGTAGGATTTAGAGAAAACATATTCCAGATAAGGAAGAGAACATGTGTAAAGGTCCTGAAATGAGAACACACTTGGAGTTCCAGAGGAACTCCTAGAGGAAGTTGAGAGGGAGAGAAGCACTGGAGTGTAGATTAAGGGAGAGTATGCAGAGAAGTAGTATGGGAGTGAGAATTGAGGTAAGGGATTGGATTTATAGTTAGGCTAGGCATGGTGGCTCATGCCTATAATCCCAACACTTTGGAAAGCTGCAGTGGGTGGATTGCTTGAGCTCAGGAGTTTGAGACCAGCCTGGGCAACATGGCGAAACCTTGTTTCGACAAAAAATACAAAACTTAGCCGGGTGTGATGGCATGCTCCTGTAGTCCCAGCTACTTGGGAGGCTGAGGTGGGAGGATCAGTTGAGCCTGGGAGGCCAAGGCTGCAGCGAGCTCTGTGATCACCCCACAGCACTCCAGCCTGGGTAACAGAGTGAGACCCTCTATCTATCTATCTATCTATCTATCTATCTATCTATCTATCTATCTATCATCTATCTAAACTATCTGTCTCTAAATAAATAAATAAAATTAAATAAATCTAGGCTGGGCACAGTGGCTCACGCCTGTACTCCCAGCACTTTGGGAGGCTGAGGCAGCGGGATCTCCTGAGGTTGGGAATTTGAGACCAGCCTGACCAACATGGAGAAACCTCATCTCTACTAAAAATACAAAATTAGCTGGGTGTGGTGGCGCATGTGTGTAATCCCAGCTACTCGGGAGGCTGAGGCAGGAGAATCACTTGAACGCGGGAGGAGGAGGTTGTGGTGAGCTGAGATCGCGCTATTGTACTCCAGCCTGGGCAACAAGAGTGAAACTTCATCTCAGGGAAAAAAAAAAAATTAATCAAATCAGGTCGGACAAACAAACAAACATTTTAGATGGTGACCACAAGATTGTAAAATATGGTTAAGCTCAAGAGAATCTAGTTAGGGAATTGAGTTTAATGGAGCTCAGCTCTGGCTTAGAAGTATCATCCAGCACTTGTGTTATGAGGGCAAGTATTTACTTCTTTTCTTCTTTTCTTTTTTTTTGAGATGGAGTCTTGCTCTGTTGCCCAGGCTGGAGTGCAGTGGCATGATCTCGGCTCACTGCAACCTCCACCTCCCGGGTTCAAGTGATTCTCCTGCCTCAGCCTCCTGAGTAGCTGGGATAACAGGCATTCACCACCATGCCCGGCTAATTTTTTTTTTTTTTTTTTTTGGAGACGGAGTCTCGCTCCGTCGCCCAGGCTGGAGTGCAATAGTGTGACCTCAGCTCACTGCAACCTCCGCCTTCTGGATTCAAGTAATTCTGCCTCAGCCTCCCGAGTAGCTGGGACTACAGGCACCCACCACCACACCTGGCTAATTTTTTTGTATTTTTTTAGTAAAGATCGGGTCTCACCGTGTTGCTCAGGCTGGTTTTGAACTCCTGAGCTCAGCCAGTCCGCCTGCCTCGACCTTCCAAAGTGCTAGGATTACAGGCGTGAGCCACCGCACCTGGCCTCATGCCTGGCTAATTTTTGTATTTTTAGTAGAGACAGGGTTTCACCATGTTGGCTAGGCTGGTCTCGAACACCTGGCCTTAGGTGATCCACCTGCCTCTGCCTCCCAAAGTGCTGGGATTACGGGCGTGAGCCACTGTGCCTGGACTTCATCTCTGAATTTTTTTTTTAAAGTATAATAGCAGGATCCAAGCAAGTCTGAGCAGTCATAAAAGTTTTCTTGTGATTCTTTTTTAATAATTAAAAAATATAATTCATGTATTATTCACTCTTTTTTTTTTTTGAGACCTCGTCTCGCTCTGTCACCCTGGAGTACAGTGGCGTGATCTCTGCTCACTGCAATTCCCGCCTCCTGGGTTCATGCCATTCTCTTGCCTCAGGCTCCCCAGTAGCTGGGACTGCAGGCACCCGCCACCACGCCCAGCTAATTTTTTTTTTTTAGTAGAGATGGGGTTTCACTGTGTTAGCCAGGATGGTCTCCATCTCCTGACCTCGTGATCCACCCGCCTCAGCCTCCCAAAGTGCTGGGATTACAGGCTTGAGCCACCGCACCCGGCCTATTCACTTTTAAAGTAGATAATGTAATGGTTTTTAGCATATTCACAAAGTTGTACAACTGTTACCGCTATTTAATTCTTGAACATTTTTACCATCCCAAAAGGAAACTCCTTACCCATAAGTAGTCACTCCCCATACTGCCATCTCCCAGCCCTTAGCACCCACTAATCATCTTTCCATCCTATGATTTGTCTATTCGAGTCATTTCATATAAATGAAATCGTGTAATGTTGATGGCAGCAGTGGGCCATCTGGATTGGCCGCTGCCATCACTCTGGCTGCAGCAGGGAGGCGTGGCCAGAGCCAGTCAGAGCCAGGGACAAGTGGGAGCCCTGCCGCTTCCGAGTTGGGGCGGTGCCCAAGTCATGGCTGTGGATCTAGGCCTCCTGCTCCACGGAGCAAGCAGGAGTCCCGCTCTTCCGAGTGCAGTTACGGCCTCCCAAACCGTGACTGCGGACCCAGGCATCTGTGCACTCTTGTGGGGCCCAGGAAGGCTGCCCCAGCCCTCGCAGGCTCAGAGGTGTCTACTCTCGCTGCCTGGCTTCTCCCTGCTGTCGGCACCAGCTCTGATCTTGGAGCAAAGCTGGGGCCAAGCCCAGGTACTGTTGCAGCCAGGCCAGGTGTACACACATTCGGGGCAGTGCTGACACGCCAGCCTCTTGCCTCCTTGGCCCCCTCTGGACTTTGGGCACCAACAAGCATAGGAGGGAAGCCAAAAGGGGCTGAAGGCAGCTCAGCAGTGGCCTGCCCGTGCCCCTTGGCACCTACAGGGCACTATGAATGGCAGTGGGAGGCAGACAGCTTCCTGGGCAGAAGGGCGCAGGTTCCCAGTGAGGCCCCACCTTCAGGCCAGGGAGTGCCTGAAGTCTGGGGCTGGGGCTGCCAGTCCCGTGGACAGGAGTGGGAACTTACGGTACCTTTTCCAGGCCTGCCCATGGCCACCCATGGACATATCAACATGTACTTCCTCCCCTCTGAAGCTCATAAAAACTTTGGGTCTGGGTGTAGTGGCTCATGCCTGTAATCCCAGCACTTTGGGAGGCTAAGGCAGGCAGATCACCTGAGGTCAGGAGTTTGAGACCAACCTGGCCAATATGGTGAGACCCCATCTCTACTAAAAATACAAAAAAATTAGCCGAGCGTGGTGGTGGGTGCCTGTAATCCCAGCTGCTTAGGAGGTCGAGGCAGGAGAATCCCTTGAACCCAGGAGACAGGTTGCAGTGAGATCACGCCATTGCACTCCAGCCTGGGTGAAAAGAGTGAGACTGTCTCAAAAAAAAGCAAACAAACCAACCTTGGGCTCAGCCAGAGCTGAGCAGACATCGGGACAACCGGCTGCAGAGTGGAGCTATCCACTCTAGAGCCTTCTCTGCTGAGAGCTGGGAAGACATCCAGACGACCTGCCTGCAGAGAGGGGCTGCCCACTCCAAGGGCCTCCTCTGAGCTATTCTGCTACTCAGTAAAGCTCTTCTTTGTCTTGCTCACCCTCCGCTTGTCTGCATACCCCAATTGTTCTGGTTGCAGGACAAGAACTCGGGACCCGTTTAATGGCAGGGCTAAAAGAGCTGCAACAGGAACAGGGCTGAGATGTGCCCCTTTTTCACCAGGTTTTGGGTGAAGAGAAGGAAAGAAGAGCTGCAGCCCTTCAGGGAGCCCAGACCTGGGAGCTCCCTGAGCCAGGGCTGTGACTCCCTCCTTGGAGCCCTGTGGTTGCTGGCATCTGCAAGCTTCTGAGCGCTATGTGTTCCCCAGTGCCAGCTGTGAAAGCTGCTTGTGGTGCACCTGGTCCAGCCTCGCAGAGAGCCAGTGCCTGTGCCAGCACCTGGAGCTGCCCACCCTGCTGCAGCAGCCAGCATGTCTGACTGTGCACATCGGCCAGACCCCATGCTCACTCACATACCCCTCACCGGCCCATGCTTGACTTGCCCTTGGCAGGCGTGGGAGCCAGGCTGGTAGCGTGAGCGGAGGACAGCCTGCCAAGACAAGTGGGTGAAACAAGCCCAGTGGACCAGAGCAAAACTCGGGCAAAGATGCCACCAGCCACAGACTTTTTCGGCCAGAAAAATGACACCCCCAAAATCGCGTAACAATATGTGAGGCCAGCTGACTTTCCAAGGATTGTACAGCTAGTAAAATGGAAGTGCTGATATTCAGACACAAGTTCGTGTTTAGGTTTGGATATAAAACTTGTGCTCCTAACAGCCATAAGGACCCAATCCAAAGGCAGACTTTGATAGTCAACATAAATATGTTTAGAAGGTTATGGCTAAAGGAAAGACTGGAAACAAAAACAATTTTTTTTCTTTTTTGAGACAGAGTCTCGCTCTGTCACCCTGGAGTGCAGTGGCACAATCTCGGCTCACTGCAACCCTCGCCTCCTGGGTTCAAGTGATTCTCCTGCCTCAGTCTCCTGAGTACCTGGGATTACAGGCGCCCACCACTGTGCCTGGCTGATTTTTGTATTTTTACCAAATACAAAATACAGCCTTTTACAAAATACAGCCTGTTGGCCAGGATGGTCTCAATCTCCTGACCTCGTGATCCACCCGCCTCAGCCTACCAAACTGCTGGGATTACACACGTGAGTCACCTCGCCCAGCCAACAAAAATAATTTTTAAGAGAACTTGAGAAAACCTGGAGGCAATGATTATTGCCTTCAAATACTTGAAGGGTTTGACTTCTTGTATGAAAAACAAGAACTGAACTTAGTTTGTATGATGTCAGAGTGGGGAACTAGGCACAAACCATAGAAGTTACAGGGAGATGGGTTTGGGCTTTCTATGTGGGAGAACATTCAGATAGTTAGCAGTGTCTGCCGGGCGCGGTGGCTCATGCTTGTAATCCCAGCACTTTGGGAGGCCGAGGCGGGCGGATCACGAGGTCAGGAGATCGAGACCACGGTGAAACCCCGTCCCTACTAAAAATACAAAAAATTAGCCGGGCGTGGTGGCGGGCGCCTGTAGTCCCAGCTACTCAGAGAGGCTGAGGCAGGAGAATGGCGTGAACCCGGGAGGCGGAGCTTGCAGTGAGCCGAGACTGCACCACTGCACTCTAGCCTGGGCAACAGAGCGAGACTCCATCTCAAAAAAAAAAAAAAAAAAAAAAAAAAAGCAGCGTCTGAAAATGTTTCAGTTTTGACCAGGGAGGTATTTAAGTAGCAGATGGATCATTATAGACAGAGAGGCTAGTATTGGTTGTGTACGTGGGAAAGGTAGTGGTGAGGCTGGATGCGGTGGCTCACACCTGTAGTCCCAGCACTTTGGGAGGCCGAGGTGGGCAGATCACGAGGTCAGGAGTTTGAGACCAGCCTGGCCAACATAGTGAAATCACGTCTCTACTAAAAATACAAAAAATTATCGGGGCTTGGTGACGGGCACCTGTAATCCTAGCTACTCAGGAAGCTGAGGCAGGAGAATTGCTTGAACCTGAGAGGTGGAGGTTGTAGTGAGCTGAGATTGCGCCATTGCACTCCAGCCCTGGCAACAGTGCAAGACTCCGTCTCAAGAAAAAAAAAAAGAAAAAGGAAGGTAGTGGTGGGCACTGAGAGTAGAAAGCCAGTGAGGAGAATTTGAAGCTTCTGATAAATGAACTTAGGCAGGGACTGGGCTTTTCCAGGATGCCTAAGATGAGAGTAAACTCCTTGCAAGCTTTGGAATGTAGAGCCTGGGCAACATGGCAAAACCCCATCTCTACAAAGAAAAAATTAGCCGAGTGTAGTGGCGCACATCTGTAGTCCCAGCTACTTGGGAGGGTGAGGCAGGAGGATGGCTTGAGTCTAGGGGGTCGAGGTTGCAGTGAGCCATGATGATGCCACTTCGCCCCAGCCTGGGTGACAGAGCAAGACCTTGTCTCAGAAACAAAAGAATTGGAATATAGATCAAGGTGTTGTTCATCTCAGGGAAGAAAATAAGAGCTGTCATGTAATAGCCGACTTGCTTTGCAACAGGAGTATAGGATATAGTATATAGTAGTGGAGAGAGCTCTGATTGTGGGGTCAGCTAGATCATGACTTATTAGTTGTGTGCATTAGGCATGTTAATTCGCTTTTCTGAGCTTTGATTTCCTCACTATAAAATGTGGTAGAAATATCTACTTCACAGGAGTGGAATCATAGACATTGGAGACTTGGAAGGGTGGGAAGATAGGAGGGGGATGAGAGATGAGAAATTACTTAATGGGTACAATGTTCATCATTTGAGTAATGGTTACACTAAAAACCCAGATTTCACCAATAAGCAATGTATCCATTTAACAAAATGGCACTTGTACTCCCTAAATCTGTATAAAAGAAAATACAAAGAACTATGCCTCACAGAATGGTTGTGAGGGTTAAAGGAGATGGTGTTTGGCATATAGCAGGTGCTCAGTAAATTGTAGGATTATTGAATGGCTGTTATCATTAGCTATGAACTTCATGGCTATTATCATTAGTTATGAACTTTGTTAGTATAAATTGGTATCAGTTTTTTGAGAGGTAGTGTGGAAGAATAGAAAGGATGGACTTTGGATTCGGGCAGACCTGGGTTTGAATTTCTCTTACCAAACCTATAACTTTGGGCAATTTACATAAACTTCTTTTTTTTCCTGTGTAAAATAGAGCCAGTTATCTCAATAATGCCCCATCAGAGAGGGTTGCTGTAACAATTAATTGAAATAATATGGGCCAGGCATGGCCGGGCGCGGTGGCTCACGCTTGTAATCCCAGCACTTTGGGAGGCCGAGGCGGGCGGATCACGAGGTCAGGAGATCGAGACCACGGTGAAACCCCGTTTCTACTAAAAATACAAAAAATTAGCCGGGCGTGGTGGCGGGCGCCTGTAGTCCCAGCTACTCGGAGAGGCTGAGGCAGGAGAATGGCGTGAACTCGGGAGGCGGAGCTTGCAGTGAGCTGAGATTGCGCCACTGCACTCCAGCCTGGGCGACAGAGCGAGACTCCGTCTCAAAAAACAAAAACAAAAACAAACAAACAAAAATAATATGGGCCAGGCCTGGTGGCTCACTCCTGTAATCCCAGCACTTTGGGAGGCCAAGACAGGAAGATTGCTTGAGGCCAGGAGTTTGAGACAGCATGGGCAATATAGTGAGATCCGGTCTCTCAAAAAAAAAAAAATTAAAAAAAACAAATAGTATGTGTAAAGTGCCTAGCAAATGGGAAGTACTCAATAAATGGTAGTAACAATGCTATTTTAAATAATGTTTATTAATACACAGATATATTCTCTTACTTTCATGAAACAGCTCTCAGTTGCTTGCATCAAAGACCCCTGACCCACTGCTCTCACCACCCACCCCAGACTCTGATGTCGTAAGCTACTTACATGCTATAGATTTTGCCCTGTGACTTCAGTTTTTTGGCAGTTGTGCAGTTCTTGCTTGGTTCCTGGCTCATGGGAATATTTTTGTTACCCACTGCAGCATCTGTGTCCTCATTCATTCATTCGCTGGCATCACCATCCTCCTCTTCCACTTGCAGGGCCAGAGCTGTTCTTCATTTGCTGATGGGGAGGAGAGGGTAATTGTAGATACAGTCCTAAAATAGATTACTTTTGTCCAGATAAATAACGCCAAGCATTGCAGGGGAGAGGAAGCACATTTCCCAGAGCTGACAGGGAGAGTTCATACCACAATTTGAATGTCTTCCAGAAACTTGTCAACTCTTTTTTTTTTTTTTTTTTTTTGAGACCGTGTTTCGCTCTTGTTGCCCAGGCTGGAGTGCAATGGCGTGATCTCGGCTCACAGCAACTTCTGCCTCCCGGGTTCAAGCCATTCTCCTGCCTCAGCCTCCGGAGTAGCTGGGATTACAGGCATGTGCCGCCACGCCCGGCTAATTTTGTATTTTTAGTAGAGACGGGGTTTCTCCATGTTGGTCAGGCTGGTCTCAAACTCCAGACCTCAGGTGATCCACCCGCCTCGGCCTCCCAAAGTGCTGGGATTACAGGCGTGAGCCACCGTGCCCGGCTGAAAGTTGTCAACTCTTAAGCCTGGCTTTTAGATAATTAAAACCTTAGTTATTGTAGAGACTAAGAAATCTGAACAATTAAAATGAGAAAGCTGTCTCATTTTGATCTTTTTTTCCCATCCAGTCCCTCTTCTATATGAAGTGATCCATTTAAAAATATATTCTGTTCACTCTCATTTCTATTCTGTTTGTCATGGTTAATAGATCGCGGCCCTGGAGGGACTTTAGAGTCATCTGATCTAACTTCAAGGTACATGGCTAGTAGTTGGGGGAGCTGGCCTGACCTCTCCTGGGGCCCCAGTTTCCTACTCTGTCTTTTATGCTGACCAATATTAGGTTAAGTATATTGCACACATACTTTACAAAGTCTTTTAGTACCTGATTCAATTGTGCTTTTGGGATCATCTGCACATTTTGCCCTTCTGTCTATTCACATCCTTCCCAATCTTCATGGTCTTACATCCTCTGGGAGACTTTTCCTAAGTTTTATCTTTCCCCTTCCTAATTTCCTAAGCACTAACACCTTCATTTATGTGAGAAAAGGTGTAGAATAGTGGGGAAATTATGGATTTTGGTGTCAGAGAAACCCAAGACCCTATGCTAGCTTCGATAGTAGTTGTGTGACTTTGGGTAGGTTACTTAATCTGTTTCCTCAACTGTAAAGTGGGGATAATAATGCTTATCTTGTAAAGGTATTATGATTTAGACTCATGATACGTGCTCAAGAAAGTAGATGTCGGTGCTTAATATGTGGTAGCAATGATTATCATTTATTCACTTCTTTCTGATCATTTATTCATCAGAACAAACCTTGATTGTCTACAATGTGCCTGGGAGGAAAGTGACATGACCCTTGCTCTGAGGACCTCTTGGTTTAGCATAGGGGTTCTTGGGTGATGATAAGAGTTTTGGTGAATCTCCTGAAGTAATAGGCAAACTCTTTGTATATCCTTGCTTATATGCATTTGTCTAGGAAGAGGGTTCATGACTAAGCAGATCCTCAGCAACGTCTATAACTCTGCAAAAGCTAAAGATTTCTCCTAGCCATCTCCCCCTGGATTTCCTGCCAGGTGTGCTTGTTGTTCATACCACCTATTTTGACTTCATACAATGCCTGCAGTATTGCTTGGCTGTTTAATACAAATGTATGTCTATGTCTCCAGCCATCCAAATGCCTGAAGGACAGAGATTGTGCATACATTTTTTTGATAATTTTATTGAAATACAGTTCACATAACCTACAATTCACCTATTTAAAGTGTGGAATTCAGTAGCTTTTATTATATTCACAGAATTGTACAACCATTACTACAATCAGTTTGAGAACATCATCCCAAAAAAAAAACTCCATACCCCTTAGCAGTCATCCACAGCTCCCCAGACCTTCCAGCCCCAGGCAGCCACTAATTGACTTCCTTTCTCCATAGATTTGGCTATTCTGGATATTTCACAGAAATAGAATCATATGATATTTGGTCCTTTGTGACTGGTTTCTTTTATTTAGTATAATGTTTTCAAGATTCATCCCTGTAGTTACATTTTGTTTTTATATTCTCTTTAACATTCAGCATAGCAGTTGGCATATAAGCTTTTCTTTTTTTTTTTTTAACTTGAGACAGGGTCTCATTCTGTCACCCCAGGCCGGAGTGCAGTGGCACAGTCACGGCTCATTGTGGCCTCAGCCATCTGGGTCCAAGTGATCCTCCTACCTCAGCCTCCTGAGTAGCTGGGATCATAGGTGTGTACCACCATGCCTGGCTAATTTTTTGTTTTGTAGAGAAAGGGTCTTCCTATGTTGGCCAGGCTGGTCTCAAAATCCTAGGCTCAAGTGATCTTCCTACTTTGGCCTCCCAAAATGCTTGGATTGTAGGCGTTAGCCACTACACCTGGCTTATAATAGACTTTTTTAAAAATAAGCTTTATTTTAGAATAGTTTTAGATTTACAGAAAACTTGCAAAGACAGTACACAGAGTTCCCGTATATCCCAAGTTCCCCTATTACTATTATCTTTACATTAGTGTGATTTATTTATTTATTTTTTGAGACAGAGTCTTGCTCTGTTGCCCAGACTGGAGTGCAGGGTATGATCTCTGCTCACTGCAACCTCTGCCTCCTGGGTTCAAGCGATTCTCCTGCCTCAGCCTCCTCCCAAGTAGCTGGGATTACAGGCACGCACCACCACTCCTGGCTAATTTTTGTATTTTTAGGAGAGACGGGGTTTCACCATGTTGGCCAGGCTGGTCTTGAACTCCTGGCCTCAAGTGATCTGCCTGCCTCAGCCTCCTAAAATATTGGGATTACAGGTGTGAGCCCCCGCACCCGGCCTAGTGTGATTTTTTTTTTATAATTAATGAGCCAATATTGGTATATTATATTAGCTAAAGTCCATACTTTATTCAGATTTCCTTACTTTTTCTCTAGTGTCATTTTTCTGTTGCGGATCCCATTCAGGATATTATATTTTATTTAGTCGTCGTCTTTTCTGTAGGCTCCTCTTGACTGATAGTTTCTCAGATTTTCCTTGTTTTTGCATACTAGACTTTTCATACATCCATGTTGAAAGAATTAAAATTGTTATCCATAGTGGGCAGGAGTTTCTTTTTATGTTATAGGACCTTAAGAACAGACTTTTTTTTGTTTCTTTCCCGTAAAACAAACAAACAAACAAAAGAACAGACGTTTGTTTGGAAGACTGAGGCAAGGGAATTGCTTGAGTCCAGGAGATCGAGGCTGCAGTTGCTATCATTATATTTGTTTTTTTGTTCTTACCTCCATTGTGAAGTATTATTATCACTGTCATTTTTTAATTATATTTTTATTTTTTAATTTTTTTTTTTGAGACAAGAGTCTTGCTCTGTTGCCCAGGCTAGAGTGCAGTGGCGAGATCTTGGCTCACTGCAACCTCCGCCTCCTGGGTTCAAGGGATTCTCCTGCCTCAGCCTCCTGAGTAGCTGGGATTACAGATGCCCGCCACCATGCCTGGTTAATTTTTGTATTTTTAGTAGAGACGTGGTTTCACAATCTTGGCCACGCTGGTCTCGAACTCCTCACCTCGTGATCCACCCAACTTGGCCTCCCAAAGTGCTGGGATTATAGGCGTGAGCCACCGCACCCAGCCTATCACTGTTATTGAGAGAGACAGTGTACTGTAATAGAGGCATAGCTTTTGTAGTAAGTCAGTCCTCTTTTTTTTTGAGACGGAATCTCATTCTGTGGCCCAGGCTGGAGTGCAGTGGCGCAATCTTTGCTCACTGCAACCTCCGTCTCCTGGGTTCAAGTGATTCTTCTGCCTCAGACTCCTGAGTAGCTGGGATTACAGGCATGTGCCACCACGCCTGGCTAATTTTTGTAATTTTAGTAGAGACAACACCATGTTGGTCAGGCTGGTCTTGAACTCCTGACCTCGTGATCCGCCCACCTCAGCCTCCCAAAGTGCTGGGATTACAGGCATGAGCCACCGCACCTGGCCATTAAGTCAGTCCTCTTAGCAGCTTATTAGGTATAATTTTTTGGAATATAACCTCTCTGGGTCTCAGTTGCTTTACTTGTGAAATTGTCTTGCAGTGTTTTCAGAATTAAAGAAGATTTAATAAAGCCCCTCTCATGATGCTGTGCATGGCAGATGCATAGTAATGATTGATTGATATTAGAAAAAAATAGATTAAGTTGGAAATGGTAAACAGTGAGAAAGCAGTGTGCGGGGGGACTTCTGTTTTTTGAGCATTTACTGTAGTGGGTGGAATGAGAATGATGACCTTGGTTTGTTTGCATGCTTGGTTTTAATTGTAGGGTAGCTTCTTTGCTAGATAAGAGCCTTTTTGTCCTTTTTTGGTTTGTGTACTGTGGGTTTCTTGCCTCTCTGAGAAGACATACTTGGAGGTCTATAAATGCTTAAGATTGTCCTAACGTGGCTGTTTTGCTGTAGGTGCTGTGCCTGAGGAACAATGCCATTTTTAAGCAAGGCTTTTCTCTCTTAAGGTAAGGATATTAACAACAATAATTAAATATAGGTAACATTTGCCTTTGGCTTCATAGTTCACACAGCATTTTTTCATCATATTTACTTGCATGTCTATAAGCACATCATGCATCTCGCCTGCCACCTTGCTCCTTCCCTATTCTCAGTTAATAGCATCTCCATTCATTTAGTTGCTGAGGCCAAAATACTTGCAGTTAATCTTTGATGCTGTTAATTCTTTTTTTTTTTTTTTTTCTTTTTGAGATGGAGTTTCACTCTGTCACCTAGGCTGGAGTGCAGTGGTGTGATCTTGGCTCACTGCAACCTCTACCTCCCAGGTTCAAATGATTCTCCCGCCTCAGCCTCCCAAGTAGCTGGGATTACATGCACCTGCCATCATGCCCAGCTAATTTTTGTATTTTTGTAGAGATGGGGTTTCACCACGTTGGCCAGGCTGGTCTTGAACCCCAGATCTCAGGTGATCTGCCTGCCTCGGCCTCCCAAATTGCTGGGATTACAGGTGTGGGCCCCCGCGTCGTCCAGCCAGATGCTGTTAATTCTTCAGCAAAACTTGTTGGCTTTACTTTTGAAATATAAACAGAACCTTTTTTTTTTTTTAATTGAGACAGAGTCTACCTCTGTTGCCCAGGCTGGAGTGCAGTGGCATGATCACAGCTCACTGTAGCCTTGACCTCCCAGGCTCAAGTGATTCTTCCACCTCAGCCTCCCAAGTAGCTGGGACTACAGGCATGTACTAGCATGCCCCATTAGTTTTTGTATTTTTTGTAGAGACAGGGTTTTGCCATGTTGCCCAGGCTGGTCTTGAACTCCTGGGCTCAAGTGATCTGCCCAAAGTGCAGGGATTACAGGCATGAGCCACTGTGCCAGACCTAGAACCATTTCTTTCTCCAGTTTTTGCCTCATGCTTTCTGTTTTGCTAAACCACTAGGGGCCAGCTCCTTATCTTCTCATTGCCTTTACTACCATCACTTTGCCTCCCAACTGGTCTCCCTAGTTTACCTTTGTCTTCTATTCTTCACAGTAAAGCAGAGTGATTTTTTTTTTTAAAGAGACCTAACATTATGAACGTAAGAATGATTCTTTTAAAGCCAAGTTAGCTCACATCACTCCTTTGCTCCAAATTCTCCAGTGGTATCCCATCTTACTCAAAATAAAACCTGCAATCTTTACCATGGCCTATAGGACCTTCCATAATCTGTATCCTCATTTTATACTACTTACTCAGCATTAGCTGCACTGTGGTTTCCTATTCCTTGATAATCTAAGCACCTTCCCACCCCAGGATCTGTGCGTATTCTTTCCTCAGATATCCATATGGCTTGTCCTGTACTTTATTCAAGTTTCTGTTCAAAAGTCATCCCATCCAAGAGGCCTTCCCTGACTACTGTATGTAAAATATACACCCCTCCATCAATCTCTCTTCCCTTATACTTTGCTTTATTTTTCTTTATAGCAGATGTCACCATCTGACTCATTTTGTATATATAAAAATGTTTAACTGTCTTTCCTTGCCCCTTAAAAATAAGCATCATGGGGATACGGACTTTTAGTTTTGTTTACTGCCCTATTCCTAGGCCTAGAATGGTATCTGACACATAGTAGGCATTTAATAAATATTTGTTAAATGAATGAATTGACCTTCTTAGTGACCTGGTAAAACAGATGATATTATCTCAATTTTATATAAATGACTGGGGTCCAGAGAGTTTAATCTGTTGTTTTAATATGATGGAGCTAATTTGGGTTGGAATTAGGATTCAAATCCAAGTTGTCTTTTTTTAAAACTGTTCTGTGTATAGAATGCAACCTCTCCATTGTTTTTCTTTTTTCTTTATTTTTTTGAGACAGAATCTCTTTCGCCCAGGCTGGAGTGCAGTGGCACTATCTCAGTTCACTGCAACCTCTACCTCCCAGGTTCAAGCAATCCTCCTGCCTCAGCCTCCTGAGTAGCTGGGGTTACAGGCGCCCACCACCATGTCTGGCTAATTTTTCTATTTTTAGTAGAGATGGGGTTTCACCATGTTGACCTGGCTGGTTTCAAACTCCTGACCTCAAGTCATCCATGCTCCTCAGCCTCCCAAAATGCTGGTATTACAGGCATGAGCCACCATGCCCAGGCTCCCCATTGTTTTTCTCTAAGTCTGATGAAATACATTTGGTGGTTTATTTCTCTGTTCAGCAGCAAGTATGCACCAAATGTCTTTTGTGTGACAGCCATAGGATACAAAATAATGTATCATATATCTTCCTGAACTACGCGGCACTCATGATCCCGGATGATTTCTTGAGTCCTTAACATTTATTGAGGGCTTTCTCCCTTTGTTTCCCTTTCATCTTCTTATTTTTTTTCTTAATCCCAAATGTGATAGTATCCCCTTCCATCTTAATCTATTATCCCATCTTAATCAGTCGACTACTATTTGATAAGCACCTCCTATGGCACCATACTAGCTATTTTTCGTTATCTCTAATCTTCACAAAAAACACTACAAGACAAATATAAATATCATTTTACAAAAGAGGAAACTGACTCAGAGTTTAAGATACATTTGCAGTCCCATGAGATTGTAGTATTATTATCTTTTTTTTTTTTTTTTTTTTTTTTTTTGAGATGGAGTTTCGCTCTTGTCGCCCAGGCTGGAGTGCAGTGGCACAATCTTGGCTTACTGCAACCTCTGCCTCCCGAGTTCAGGTGATTCTCCTGCCTCAGCCTCCCGATTAGCTGGGATTACAGGTGCCCACCACCAAACCTGGGTAATTTTTTGTATTTTTAGTAGAAATAGGGTTTCGCCATATTGGGCAGGCTAGTCTTGAACCCTTGACCTCAAGTCATCTGCCCGCCTCGGCCTCCCAAAGTGCTGGGATTACAGGCGTGAGCCGCTGCGCCCAGCCACTTCGTTTTTTAAAACTCACCTCAAAATAGTTTCACCTCCCTAGTAGAAGTGACCATACTTTCCTTTGTGTGCTGTTTAATTTTGTACGTTTCTGTTCCGGATCAATACTATATTGTGGCTCACATTCGTTTACCAGCACCTGTCCCAACTAGACCATGGATAGAGACATCTTACTTATATTTGCGTTCTCAGGATGTGGCACTTTGGCACACATCAGGTGCTTATTAAAGTTTGTGGAAGGAAGAAAGGAAAGAAGGAGTAAGGAAACAGCATTGATGCATCTTTAGTGATAGAATATAAATTTTGCAAACTATGCAAATAAAATATGGGTTTCTAATTGTATTGAACATACTTTCTCCCTCCTTTTAGGTTTAGAACTTCAGGAGAGAAGCCCATCTATTCTGTAGGTAAGCAGTTTTTACCTGATGTAGTTGGCCTGTTTTAAGTGACCCTTTAGCACTCTATAATAATTTTGCCTAGAAGGAAGCCTACCATATCTTTGAGAACAGTGGCCTGAACCAAACCCTACCCCTCCATGTGAGCATGGAATAGAATCATGGGTGAGAACATAAAGCAGTGGTTAAGAGCAAGAGCTCTACAGTAAGTTTGGATTCCAACTGTACTACATATTTATTTGATCTTTGGCTATTTTTCTGTAGCTTGGTTTCCTCACCTTAAAAAATGAGCAGGCTGTGAGGCCGGGTGTGGTGGCTCACACCTGTAATCCCAGCACTTTGGGAGGCCGAGGCGGGCGGATCACCTGAGGTCAGGAGTTCGAGACCAGCCTGGCCAACATGGTGAAACCCCATCTCTACTAAAAATACAAAAAATTAGCTGGGCGTGGTGGCAGTCGCCTGTAATCCCAGCTACTCGGGAGGCTGAAGCAGGAGAATTGCTTGAACTCGGGAGGCGGAGGTTGCAGTGAGCCGAGATTACACCATTGTACTCCAGCCTGGGGGACAAGAGCGAGACTTCATCTCAAAAAAAAAAAAAAAAAAAATGAGAAGGCTGTGCAGCATGGTGAGACCCTGTCTCTACAAAAAATTTTTTAAAAAATTAACTGGGTGTGGTGGCACAGGCTTGTGATCCTACCTACTCCAGAGGCTAAGGCAGGAGGATCGCTTGAGCCCAGGTTACAGTGAGCTATGAACATGCCACTGCACTGCAGCCTGAGTGACAGAGCAAGATCCTCTCTCTTAAATTAAAAAAATTAAAAAAAAAGAGGATAATTATAATACAAACTGTAGTGTGCCAACTGAAGATTCAGTGAGACAAAAGATATAAAGTGCTTGGCTGGGTGCGGTGGCTCACGCCTGTAATCCCAGCACTTTGGGAGGGCGAGGAGGGCGGATCATGAGGTCAGATCAAGACCATCCTGGCTAACACAGTGAAACCCCATCTCTACTAAAAATACAAAAAATTAGCCAGGCATGGTGGCACACACCTGTAGTCCCAGCTACTCAGGAGGCTGAGGCAGGAGAATTGTTTGAACCCTGGAGACGGAGGTTGCAGTGAGCCGAGATTGCACCACTGCACTCCAGCCTGGGCGACAGAGCGAGACTCCATCTCAAAGAAAAAAAAAAAAGGATAAAATGCTCAAAAAGTAGCAGCTGTAATTATTCTTATTAATACTGCTGCTATTCCAGAACTGCCTTGTATGTCCATCATCAGGCTAGGGCTTTTCTCACACTGTTTAATCCAAAATGAATGTCCATTCAGTCTGATTAACTCAATGGATTTCCATCTCTGTTTCAACCCAATTACTTGCCATTTTTGCTTTGTCTATTATGTGAGAAATTTCAATGGAGTTGTTGGATTTTAATGACGTTTGTCATGTGTCTAACAAGTATCAGAGATAAAGGAATGGAAGTAAGGAAGGGAACTAACATTTTTTACTCAATGCCTACTGTGTGCAAGGAAGTGTGGAAGAGGCTTTACATATGTTAATTATTTTAGAAGATGGCGGCACCATTTCTACTGGGCCCAAAGCCTAACATCTCAAAATAATTGGCTTCTTTTTATTTATACATCTCTTGACAAACATGTATCTTACTAGACTGTGTGTTAGATGCTGGCGATACAAAATTAAGAGGATATAGTCCTTGCTATTTAGTAGTTTTAGAAGCTTATTTTTTCCCCAGGAATAACACAATGAACATTTCTTTACCCACCATTTAGATTCACCTTTGTTAACATTTTGTCATGTTAGCTTTTTAAAAATCAGACATCATGATACTTTACCCTTGAATACTTTAGCTTGGGTTTTTAGAAATAAGGATATTTTCGGGCAGGCACAGTGGCTCATGCCTGTAATCTCAGAACTTTGGGAGGCCGAGATGGGTGGATCACCTTAGGTCAGGAGTTCAAGACCAGCCTGACCAACGTGGAGAAACTCCGTCTCTACTAAAAATACAAAATTAGCTGGGCGTGGTGGAGCATGCCTGTAATCGCAGCTACTCGGGAGGCTGAGGCAGGAGAATCGCTTGAACTCGGGAGGCAGAGGTTGCAGTGAGCCGAGATCGTGCCATTGCACTCCAGCCTGGGCAACAAGAGCGAAACTCTGACTCAAAAAAAAAAAAAAGAAAGAAGGATATTTTCTTTCTTTTTTTAATTATAAGTTCTGGGTTACATGTGCAGAACGTGCAGTTTTGTTACATAGGTATACACATGCCCTGGTGGTTTACTGCACCCATCAACCCATCACCTACATTAGATATTTCTCCTAATGTTATCTCTCCACTAGCCCCCCACCCCCCCGACAGGCCCTGGTATGTGATGTTCCCCTCCCTGTGTCCATGTGTTCTCATTGTTCAACTCCCACTTATGAGTGAGAACATGCAGTGTTTGTTTTTCTGTGGTTTTTGTAATAGTGTGGAGTGCCTGCAAAGGATATATTAAGCAGCCCATTGGATACACTGATCTTGAGCTAAAAATTTAGGTCTGAGTTGAAACTATAAATATGAAAGTCATTATTTTGTCAATTTTAATTGAAGCCATGGGAATGAATGTGATCACTAAAGGAGAAAAGGTGGAGAAGAGACCCAGGGATCATACCCTGAGGAATTTCAACCTCAAAAATCTGGGTAGAGGGAGAAAGGCTAATGAAGCTGAGAGAGACCAAAGTGGAGAAAACCTGGATAGTATAGTATCATGGCAGGCAAAAGGAGAGTGTTTCAAGAAGGAAAGAGTGGCCAACCATGTTACAGTTTCAACTGTGCTACTGAGAGATCAGGAAAAACATGAACATGATAGTATCCTTGGATTTTAGCAATCTAGAGGTCACTGGTGACCTTAGAGAGGGTAGTCTAGGTAGGTGGGGTAGATGGGTTGTGGAAATTAACCATGAAGTGACAAGTGAATGAAAGTCCAAGAGTTAGAAAAAAAACGACTGTAGACAATGCTTTAAAAAAGTTTGAGACTGAATGGGTCCATAAAATATTGGCAGGAACTGAAGAGAGATGTAGGTGAAGGAAAGGTTTTTTTAAAAATTGTTTATCTCTTAATTATACTTTTTATTTTGAGATATATAAAAAATATAGAAGAGTAAAAGAATAATATGTCAAATAAACCCAGAATTGGCAACTATTAACATTTTGTCAGACTTTCATTGTCTTTTTTGTATTAAAATAAAAAGATCTATGTTCAAGTCGTCATTATTCTCTAGCCTTGGTCTTATCCCTTACCCTTCTCAACCATAGGCAAAGTTTATTTTGAATTGGTATATATTCTGAGGAAAGTCTTTTAAACAAATTATTAGGTTGGTGCAAATGTAAAAATAATGGCAAAACTGCACTTACTTTTGCACCAACCTAATAGTATTAAAATTATCACCTGTTAAAAATTTGAAATGGATGCATATGGGTAGAATAAACTTAAACTGTACAAAAGGGTATATGATGAAAAGTGAAATTTTATTCCCCTTTCCCAGTCTTTTTTTTTTGAGACAGAGTCTCGCTCTGTTGCCCAGATGAGTGCAATGGTGAGATCTCGGCTCACTGCAAGCTCCACCACCCGGGTTCACACCATTCTCCTGCCTCAGCCTCCCAAGTAACTGGGACTACAGGCACCTGCCACCACGCCCCACTCATTTTTTGTATTTTTTGGTAGAGATGGGGTTTCACCATGTTAGCCAGGATGGTCTAGATCTCCTGACCTCGTGATCCAACTGCCTGGGCCTCCCAAAGTGCTGGGATTACAGGTGTGAGCCACCGCGCCCGGCCCTCTTTCCCAATCTTAACTCCCTCATGATATCTACTGGTAGCAATTTCTTATGTATCTTTCAGGAAGATTTTATGTATATATGAAGATTTATATTATGTGTGTGTATGACTGTATCTTAATGCTGGACATTTAGGTTGTTTTTAGTTTCTTGCTGTTTCAAAAAATGGTACACCAGCCATTTTCGTATGTCTTTGTAAACTTGTTCCTGTACATTTGTAAGATAAATTCCTGGAATTGAAATCGCTGAGTCAATGCATTATGAATTGGAGATTTTGATAAGTATTGCCAGACTATCCACTAGAGAAGTTGTATTAATTTACATTTCTATTTTCCGGCCCAAACTGGGTTTTATAAAACATTTGTTGTTAGCTGGAAGCACTGGCATGGACTTGTAGTCCCAGCTACATGGAAAGCTGAAGTCCCAGAACAGTCCTTTGAGCCCAGGAGTTTGAGGCTGTACCGCACTTTGATTTTGCCGTGAATAGATGCCATACTCTAGCCTGGGCGACAGAGCAAGATCCCATGTTTAAATATATATATATATTTATTTATTTTTAATTTTTTTTGAGACTGAGTCACGTTCTGTCACCCAGGCCAGAGTACAGTGGCATGATCTTGGCTCACTGCAACCTCCATCTCCTGGGTTCAAGAGATTCCCCTGCCTTAGCCTCCCAAGTAGATGGGACTACAGGTGTACGCCACCATGCCTGGCTAATTTTTGTATTTATTAGTAGAGACAGAGTTTCACCATGTTGGCCAGACTGGTCTCTAATTCCTGACCTCAGGTGATCCACCCACCTCGGTCTCCCATAGAGCTAAGATTACAGGTGTGAGCCACTGCACCTGGCCTAAAAAAATAATTTTTTTTTGTTAGTGAAAATTATGTCTCATTTCAATTTGTGTGTCTTGAATTTGTCGTCTTTTCATATGGTTACTTGCCATTTGTATTTGTTTCCTAATGAATTGCCTATTTATTTATTTATTTATTTTTGAGACAGAGTCTCACTCTGTCACCCAGGCTAGAGTGCAGTGGCATGATCTTGGCTCACTGCAACCTCTGCCTCCTAGGTTCAAGTGGTTCTCCTGCCTCGGCCTCCTGAGTAGTTGGGACTACACGAATGTGCCACCATGCCTGGCTAATTTTTTTGTATTTTTAGTAGAGACAGGGTTTCGCCATGTTGGCCAGGCTGGTCTCTAACTCCTGACCTCCTGAGCCACCGTGCCTGGCCCATTTATGTTTTTTTGTCAATTTTTCTATTGGATTGTTTACTTTTTCATTTTTGATTTGTAAGAACTTTTAATATAGTTCTTATGTATTAAGGAAATTAGCATTTCTCTGTTACACATGCTTGTACTTTTTCTAGTCATTTATCCCTTGACTTTATGTTTGTGTTTTTTCCATTAAACAGAAGCTTTAGATTTTTATATAGTTATATTTATTAATCTTTGATTTCTAGATTTTGTTTCATGCTTAAAAAGATCTTTTCTACCCTAAGATTATTTTTAAAAATCCATGGCCGGGCACGGTGGCTCATGCCTGTAATCCCAGCACTTTGGGAGGCTGAGGCGGGCGGATCACAAGGTCAGGAGATCCAGACCATCCTGGCTAACACGGTGAAACCCTGTCTCTACTAAAAATACAAAAAATTAGCTGGGCGTGGCGGCGGGTGCCCGTAGTCCCAGCTATTCCGGAGGCTGAGGCAGGAGAATGGCGTGAACCCGGGAGGGGGAGCTTGCAGTGAGCTGAGATCTCGCCACTGCACTCCAGCCTGGGCGACAGAGTGAGACTCCGTCTCAAAAAAAAAATCCTTCATGTTACCTTCTGATAAATATTTTTTCTTTTCAATATGTGGTCCAGACCAGGTGTAGTGGCTTATGCCTATAACCTCAGCAATTTGGGAGGCTGAGGGGAAGATCACCTGAGCCCAGGAGTTCAAGACCAGCCTGGACAACATAGGGAGACTCCGTCTCTACAAAAAAAAAAAATAATTAGCCTGGTAGGATAGCGAGTGCCTGTGGTCCCAGCTACTCAGAAGACGAAGACTGAGGTGGGAGGATTGCATGAGTCAGATTGAAGTTGCAGTGAGCTATGATTGTGCCACTGTGCTCTAGCCTGGAAGACAGCAGGAGATCATGTCTCAAAAAGAAAAAAAAAGAGTGAGGCCGGGCACGGTGGCTCACTCCTGTAATCCCAGCACTTTGGGAGGCTGAGGCCAGTGGATCACCTTAGGTCAGGAGTTCAAGACCAGCCTGGCCAATATGGTGAAACCCCGTCTCTACTAAAAATACAAAAATTAGCCAGGCATGATGATGCATGCCTGTAATCCCAGCTACTCAGGAGGCTGAGGCAGGAGAATTGCTTGAACCCGGGAGGCAGAGGTTGCAGTGAGCCGAGATTGTGCCATTGCACTCAAGCCTAGGCGACAAGAGCGAGACTGTCTCAAGAAAAAAAAAAATGAGGCTGGGTGCTGTGGCTCATGCTTCTAATCTCGGCATTTTGGGAGGCCGAGGCGGATGGATCACTTGAGGTCAGGAGTTCCAGACCAGCCTGGTCAACATGGTGAAACCCTGTCTCTACTAAAAATACAAAAATTAGCCGGGTGTGGTGGTCACACGCCCGTAATCCCAGCTACTCGGGCAGCTGAAGGAGAATCCCTTGAACCTGGGAGGCGGAGGTTGCAGTGAGCCGAGATGTCTTGCCACTGCATGTTAGCCAGGATGACAGGGCAAGACTTGGTCTCAAAAATAAATAAATAAATAAATAAATAAAATAAAAAAGTGTTCCATCTGGAATTATAAGTGGAGCATGGATACAGGTTCTCCCCCTTAATGAATGAATGAAGTCTGTTGTTTCAACATTTATTAAAATATCCATGTTTTTGGCTGGGCGTGGTGGCTCATGTTTGTAATCCCAGCACTTTGGAAGTTCGAGGTAGGTGGATCACCTGAGGTCAGGAGTTCACGACCAGCCTGACCAACATGGTGAAACCCCATCTCTACTAAAAATAGAAAAATCAGCCGGGCGTGGTGGTGCTCCTGTAATTCCAGCTAATCAGGAGGCTGAGGCAGGAGAATTGCTTGAACCTGGGAGGCGGAGGTTGCAGTGAGCCGAGACTGCGCCATTGCAC
Organism: Nomascus leucogenys; assembly: GCF_006542625.1. Classification (NCBI taxonomy): domain Eukaryota; kingdom Metazoa; phylum Chordata; class Mammalia; order Primates; family Hylobatidae; genus Nomascus; species Nomascus leucogenys. The sequence continues at coordinate 62,893,137 of NC_044395.1, read as the reverse complement.
TCCAGCCTGGGCAACAAGAGCGAAACTCCATCTCAAAAAAAAAAAAAATCCGTGTTTTTCCTGGAGGTTTGAGAATGTAACCTTTATCATATTCTAAGTTCCTGTGTAGATCTGGGATTTTTGAATTTTTTATTTAGAGTCAGGATCTCTCAGGATCTCTCTTTGCTGCCCAGACTTTGATGTCATCACAGCTCACCACAGTCTTGAGCTCCTAGGTTCAAGGGATCCTTCCACCTTGGCCTCCCAAAGTGCTGAGATTACATGTGTGAGCCACAATACCCAGCCTAAGTCTAGGACTATTTTTTTTTTTTTTTTTTTTTTTACTTAAAAAGTTTTAAAAATAGAGACTAGGCCTCCTGCCTCGGCCTCCCAAAGTGCTGGGACCACTCACTCTGTCACCCAGGCTGGAGTGTAGTGGCACCATCACAGCTTACTGCAGCCTCAACCTCCCAAGCTCAAGCCATCCTCCCACCTCAGACTCCTCAGTAGCTGGGACTACAGGCCTGTGCCACCATGCCTGACGTTTATTTTTTATTTTTTTATAGAGACAGGGTCTCCCTACGTTGCCCAGGCTGGTCTTGAAGTCCTGAGCTTAAGCAATCCTTCTGCCTTGGCCTCTCAAAGTTTTGGGTTCACAGGCACGAGCCACTGGGCCTGGCTTGGAACTACTTTTTAAGCTTCATCTTGTTTCATTGATCTGTATATGTATTTGATGCCAGTATGAAACTGTTTTAAAGCTTTTTGGTTACTATAGTTTTTTAGTATATTTTAGTTTTTTATTTTTGAGATGGAGTTTTGCTCTTGTTGCCCAGGCTAGAGTGCAATGGCATGCATGATCTTGGCCCACTGCAACCTCTACCTCCTGGTTCAAGCGATTCTCCTGCCTCAGCCTCCAGAGTAGCTGGGATTACAGGCATGCGCCACCATGCCCGGCTAATTTTGTGTTTTTAGTAGAGATGGGGTTTCTCCATGTTGGCCAAGCTAGTCTCGAACTCCCGACCTTAGGTGATCCGCCCGCCTTGGTCTCCTAAATTGTTGGGATTACAGGCATGAGCCACCGTGCCCAGCCGATGGTATATTTTAGTATCTGGTAGCTACCTAATTCGGAGGTAATTTTTTGTTTATTTTGTTTATTTATTTATTTTTTTGAGACGGAGGCTCACTCTGTCGCCCACGCTGGAGTGCAGTGGTGCCATCTCAGCTCACCGCAACCTTTGGCTCCCAGGTTCAAGTGATTCTCCTGCCTCAGCCTCCCAAGCAGCTGGGATTACAGGTATGCACTACCATGCCTGGCTAATTGTTTTTGTATTTTTTTTTAATAGAGATGGGGTTTCACCATGTTGGCCAGGCTGGTCTCTAACTCATGACCTCAGGTGGTTCACCCGCTTGGGCCTCCCAAAGTGCTGGGATTACAGGCGCGAGCCACCATGCCCAGCCTGTTTATTTTGTTTTTGAAGTTGGCATCAAATAGGGCATGTTAAATTGCTGTTGGAAAAGATCCAATAGGAATCATTTTGAAAAGATACGTGGGGATAGTAGCATAATTTTTTCAACATTTTTGTATTTGGAGAAATTAAAGTTGTTACCAAGATTTTGCAATGGAAACAACACTGTGATGAACATTCTTGGGCAATATTTGTGCCATTGTCTGATTACTTAGGGTACATTTCTGAAAGTAGAACTATTGGGTCAAAGGAAATACACATTTTTAAAGCTGTTGATGTGTATTACTAAATTGCTGTCCAGAAAGATTGCACCATTTTATACTTCTCTATTTGAGAATCCCTTTTTACATGCTCATCAACATCGAGTATTATTTTTAATATTTGCTAATATTGTAGGTTAAAACCTGCTTTCCCTTGTGTTTGGAATTTTCATGTCTTTGATTACTAGTTGGTTGAACATATTTTTGTACATTTACTTGCTATTTATTTATTCTTTCCTTTGCCCATGTTTCAACTGTGACTGGAGAATACTAGTCCCTAGAAGGTTCCAAGGCCCAGAATAACTCACTAATGTTGGCTCACCAAGATAATTTCCACTTGAAAGCACACAGTTTTGTTGGTATTTTTTATAGGTTCTTTCAGATATATATTTTTGTTGTTGTTGTTGTTTTTGTTTTTGAGAGAGAGAGGATCTTGCTTGTGGCCCAGGCTTCAGTACAATGGCATGATCATAGCTCCCTGCAGCCTTGAACTCCAGGGTTCAAGCAATCCTCCTGCCTCAGCCTCTTAAGTAGCTAGGATTACAGGTATGCGCTACCATGCCTAGCTAATTTTTTATTTTTTAAATTTTTTGTGAAGACAGGGTCTTGCTACATTGCCTAGGCTGGTCTTGATTTCCTGGCCTCAAGTAATCTTCCCATCTCAGCCATCCAAAGTGTTGGGATTACAGGTGTCAGTCACTGCACCCAGCCTGAGATATCTTTAAAGTCAGAAATTTCAAAATTGAATTACAATGATGTTCAGAAAGGAAGAGTAGGGAAAGTGCCCCATTTCTGTCTTCACCCATCCACTCCGTGTGTGGGCTCTGGAGACCATTCCAGCTGCTCTATCCAAGGAGGGGCTTGATTGTGGTGACCATCTTTTTCTTATTGATTTAAAAATAATAGACAGATAGAAGTAAATATATAAAACTAGATCTAAAGAGACAAGATGAAGGGAACAGAGTGCTCTCATTAAAGCATGAATAAAAAGGCAGAAGCAGAGAAACATGGTATATTCAGATTCAAGTAGTTCAGTGTAATTAGAACAACTGAAAGAAATTTGAAAAGAAATTTTGAAAAATGTGGGCAGCTGGCAGGGACAAATCATTGCAGATTGTTTTGGTAAAATATCTTAAGAACCATTTTTGTTTTGTTTTTAAATATACACTTACTGAGCACATACTGTTTGCCAGGTGGTGGCATTGTTTCTGCCCTGGAGGGCCTTACAGTCTGTTGAGTGGAGAGAATAACCTGTAATTAGCTTCTTGGCTGGGGGCTACCCCAATTTTTTTCTTTCCCTACCTGCATAGCCCTGCTAAAAATGCTTATCCTATTTCTGAATGAGAAATAATTAAAACAAAGTTGTTTATCCCCATCCTGGATTGATGGGTTTAGTTCTCAGTTTAATAAACAAGAACATTGAAGGACAGTTGTCTCTGGAATATGTAAAGGAAAGGGGAATGCTGTGGGAAATGTCATTCCGTGATTACATCGTATAATTGTGATAATTGAAAGATTTTTAAAGCCTCCATTTGAAACCCTGGGGTTTTGTGTCTTTCTTTAGTAAAGAGTTGCCTTTTCTCTCAGGAGCCTGCAATGTTAATGTGACAGCAGGAAACCCACTTATTGACACAACGCAGGGGAAAAGAATTCAGTTGAACTTATTGGAAATCAGAGGCTTTCAAACTTGTAAATTTTATAATTAAAACAACTGGCTAATTAAGCGGTTTAACCACTGGTAATTTGACCAAAACCTTTCATTTAAGGGGGAGAATGGTTCATTTAACAGTGGTTTGAACCAGCTTCTTAATTAAGCAGCTGCTCTAATTACAGGAATTGCTCCAAACTGAATTTAAAAATGCCTCCTTGCCAAGGAATTCCAGTAGATAAGAGGCAGAGGCAAACATTTGCAGTACTTTGACCTACGATGTGTTATCATCGCAAAGATCCTTTTTGGTTCTGCTTTTTGAAATTTCAGATAGATGATTGAGTTTCTATGTACTACTTAAAGATGGTGATTGACATGAGTTTTCTTTTTTATTTACATAAAACGTTTTATTATATAATGGAGGCATGATAGAGCTATCACTATGAATTAAACTCTTGATGATCTTTGTATATTTAGGGCAGCAGAAGAGTTTCACAGAGATGGTAACATTTGAGCTGGCTCTGGAGGCTGTGTAGAATTTCACTGTCCAAGAGTTGTAGTCCCAGCAGGGTAAACAGCCGAGGAGGGCACAGAGGCATGAAAACTGCAGCAAGAATGGCAAGTGTAGCTCTGTGGCTGGGGAGCAGGGTTTTAAAAATCTAGAGGAATGGGAGAATGAGATGAAGCAGTTAGATCTAGTTTATAAAATCAAGATCCTTAAGTGCTTACCTAAGAATTTCAAACTTTGGGCAACAGAAAACCATCAAAGTTTTACCTTCTGTCTCATTCATTGTTGTCTTTACAGTGCCTGGTATAATGCCTGACAAATAGTATATACCTATATTTTAAAACAATTGTCCAGCCTGGGCAACATGGTGAAACCACATATCTACAAGAAATCCAAAAATTAACCTGGTGTGGTGGCACGCACCTGGGACAAATTAAACTGGCATGGTGGCACGCCCTGTAGTCCCAGCTACTCGGGAGATTGAGATGGGAGGATCACCTGAGCCTAGGGAGGTCAAGGTTGCAGTGACCGAGATCATGCCACTGCCCCCCAGCCTGGGCAACAGAGTGAGATCCTGTCCCAAAACCAGGAAACAAACAATTGTGTGTGTGCAATAAATAAATGATTGGATTAATGAAAGAGAATAACATGATTAGATTTTTATTTTAAAAGGATTAATCTGTCAGCTCTCAAGGATGGAATAGAGGAGAGGGATGTTGGAGGGTATAGGTGCCGGTCAACAACTTAGCAGAGGCTACCAATCTAATCTCCTTACTTCCTTCACATAATAATCAAAATGATCTTTTAAAAATATATATCAGACATATACTTTCCCTGCTTATGGCTGTTCAGGATGAAATACAAACCTTTAACAAGGCCCAGCACGTTTGATTCCAACCACTACTCTGGTCTCTTTCTTTTTTGAGACAGAGTCTCACTCTGTTGCCCAGGCTGAAGTACAGTGGCTCAATCTCTGCTGACAGCAAACTCCGCCTCCCGGGTTCAAGTGATTCTCCTGCCTCACCTTTCTGAGTAGCAGGGACTACAGGCATGTACCATCACACCCGGCTAATTTTTGTATTTTTAGTAGAGACAGGGTTTCACCATGTTGGCCAGGCTGGTCTCAAACTCATGACCTCAAGTGATCATCCGCCCCAGCCTCCCAAAATGCTGGGATTTCAGGTGTGAGCCACTTGCCCAGCCCACTCTCATCTCTTAGGTGCATTCTGTCCCTCTCACTTTGCTTCAGTCACACTGACAGCTTTTCTGTTCCTTGAATGTCCCAAGCTGTGTGCTACATTAGGGCCTTTACACATGCTGTTTTCTCTGCCTGGAACACCCATCCTCCGTTTTTTTCATCCAGTACACTTCTATTTGCCTTTCCAATATCTCATTTTATTTATTTATTTTTGAGTGGATAATATATATATATACAAGGAAAGATTTTAAAAGGTGCAAAGGAATATAAGTAACTCTCTTGCCTTTCTAGCTACTTCCCCCCCACTATCCCACCTGGGGTAACCACTATTATAATTTTCTTCTGAATTCTGGTTTCAGTTAAAATCTCATTTTTTCACAGAGGCCTTCCCTGATATTCTATTCTAAAAATAGGTCTATCTGTTGTATCACCATAGCCCTCCCTGTGCTTTTTGTTTTCATCACTTATCAGAATTTGTAATTACTTTTTTTAGGAGAGAGGGTCTTGCTCTGTTGCCCACACTGGAGTACAGCAGCATGATAATAGTTCACTGCAGCCTTGAACTGGGCTCAAGCAATCCTCCCACCACAGCCTCCTGAGTAGCTAGGGCTATAGGCACATGCCACCATGCCCAGCTAATTTTTTTTTCCTTTTTGTAGAGACAGGGTCTCTTCTATGTTGCCCAGCTGGTCTTAAACTCCTGGCCTCAAGTGATCCTCCTGCCTCAGCCTCCCAAAGTGCAGAGATTACAGGCATGAACTACCACACTTGGCCACAATTTGTAATCTTATATTTACTTTGTGACTATTAGTCTAATGATTCTCACCTCCCACTAGACTATAATCTCCATAAGCAGAGTTTTGTTGGCTTTGTCCCCAACCCTTTGCACAGTGCCTGGGATGTCATTAGTACTCAATAATTAAGCCCTTCCTAAGCCTTGCCTGTTTCTCTAAGCTCATCTCTTGCCACCCTGATCCTCTTGCTCTACTTTAAAATTCTCTCTGGCTCTTTCTCTGCCTATACCGTGTTTTCTCCTAACTCCTACTTATCTTTCAAGTTTTACTTAAAAGCCACTCACTCTAAGAATCCTTTCCTGGCACTCAAGTTCATCTGAAGTGCCCCTCCCGTGTACCGTGCTTATCATAGACAGCCCTTATCACCTTGCATTGATATTACTGTCTGTCTTCCTAGCTGGCAAGTTGTGTATTGCAGGGACTTAGTCTTTGTTCACTGTTATAGCCCCAGCTTCTAGGGCAATGCATGGTACCTATCAAGCCTGCCATGGATATTGGGTTGGTTGTACACTGCACAGCTCTGGTGTGTGCCATTCATATGGTTGTGCGGTATAATTGTTGCTGCCTACCCTGATAGGTAATAATAAGTATTTGTTGAATGGATGATCATACTTTGGAGAGTTCAGTGCTTTTTAGGAGGTCTTATTTTGAGTCATAATAAAATCTTCTTCGATGAGATTCATTTTCAAGGTCCTGGCCTGAGGATCACTGTATACCCATCAAAGAGATTTGGATATCAGCTCCATGGGTGGGTCCTCAGGTTGGAGAGTCTAGAGCCCAAAGTCGCAAAAGGTCAAAGGTCTTAGATTCAGAGAGATGAAACTGGGGCGGCAGTCAGGAAGATACCTTGGTTATATTCTGTGCTCTTTGGGAACCTCTGGCCAAAAATACCTCCCTATTCCTTACATGGTAAACTCTTACTCTGCTTTCAAGAATGCAGCTGTTTCCTCATCTGAACCTATTCCCCTGCACCCTGCACCCCCCACCCCAAAGGCAGAGTTAGTTTTTTCTTCCTCTGAGCACCTATGACATTGCTCACGTGTCCATTAAAGTACTTAGTACACTGTGAGGTGATTATCTGCTTTCCCATCTTCCTTTCATAGTATACCTCGAGTATCTCAAGGGTAAGTAGCATATTTTATTTGTCTTTGTAACTGTCTCAATGTCTATACAGTTATTGGCATGTAATTGTAAATGTGGACTAATGCATATCGTGGAAGGGATCCATGATATTTCTGGGTTGTCTTGATGAAATAGCGTGGATTGTAAATGTGGGGAAGTTCTCTGAAGCCAGGACTGTCTCTGATAGGCCTCACACAGAGCAAACCTACTTGGAAGCCCATTTTAGAAAAGAGAGGCCTAAGAAAACTTTCACTTGATGTCACTTAGATCAGGAATCCCCAAACCCCAGGCCATGGACCAGTAAGTGGTCTGTGACCTGTTAGGAACCAGGCCACACAGCAGGAAATGAGGGGCAGGTGAGCCAGGGAAGCTTCATCTGTATTTACAGCCCCTCCCAGCCACTCCCCATCACTCAAGTTATCACCTGAGCTCTGTCTCCTCTCAGATCAGCTGTGGCATTAGAGTCTCATAGGAGCATGAACTCTTTTGTGAACTGCACATATGAGGGATCCAGGTTGAGCACTACTCCTTATGAGAATCTAATGCCTGATGATCTGTCACTGTCTTCCATCACCCCCAGATGGGACTGTCTAGTTGCAGGAAAACAAGCTCAGGGCTCCCACTGATTCTACATTATGGTGAGTTGTACAATTATTTCATTATATATTACAATGTAATAATAATATAAATAACATACACAATAAATGTAATATGCTTGAATCATCCCAAAACCACTTCCCCACTCCTCACATCTGTGGAAAAATTGTCTTCCATAAAATTGGTCCCTAGTGCCAAAAAGGTTGGGGACTGCTGACTTAGACTTCTTCACACCATCTTGTGTTTAGTACTCCACAGAGTGGTGACCCTGAAGAAATGAGGGCAGGACCACAGCAGCTTGAAGATCCCTCTTCAAGGAAGGACTTGCTGCCCATATCTTGATGCCATATACACATACGTATAGATACACACACATACACATGTTATCCTTTAACCCTCTTTATTATCCTCATTTATAAATAAAGAAGAAACAGTAGCTCAAAAAAAATTGGTGAAAGTAACCAGAAAGAAACAGGTGGGACTTCTGTTTAAACTCAGGTCTATCTGACTGAACAGCCTGTGTCCATAACCACTAGGTTATAACACTTGATTTCTAGAATACAAAAATCTAGCTAGACCTGATCTGATTTCAGTTTTTTATCTCTACCCTATCTTTTCTTTTCCTTTTTTTTTAAATTTAGAGACAGGATCTCCTTATGTTGCACAGGCTGAAGTGCAGCAGCTGTTTGCACTACAGCCTCAAACTCCTGGTCTCAAGCAATCCTCCTGCCTCAGCCTCCTGAGTAGCTGGGACTACAGACACATGCTACCACTATGGCTATCTGGGTCTACCACAATGTATATGTATATAAAGACCCCCCCCCTTTTTTTTTTGAGACGGAATCTGGACCTGACACCCAGGCTGGAGTGCAGTGGCATGATCTCGGCTCACTGCAGCCTCCGCCTCCTGGGTTCAAGTGATTCTCCTGCCTCAGCCTCCTGAGTAACTGGGATTACAGGCGTGCACCACCATGCCCAGCTAATTTTTGTATTTTTAGTAGAGATGAGGTTTCACCATGCTGGTCAGGGTGGTTTTGAACTCCTGACCTCGTGATCTGCCTGCCTCGGCCTCCCAAAGTGCTGGGACTACAGGCGTGAGCCACTGCACCTGGCCAAGACCCTATTTTTTTAACCCAGTAGTAGCATACCTACATACTGTTCTACACTTTTGGTTTTGGTTTTTGTTGTTGTTCACTTAACGATATTTGTTGGAAGCTGTTTTCAGATCAGCACAAATAAATCAAGTTAGATGTTTTGTAAAACTTTATGGCCAGGCGCGGTGGCTCATGCCTGCAATGCCAGTACTTTGGGTGGCCGAGGTGGGCGGATCATGAGGTCAGTTCGATACCAGCCTGACCAACATGGTGAAACCCCAACTCTACGGAAAATAGAAAAATTAGCCGGGCGTGGTGGCACGTGCCTGTAATCCCAGCTACTCAGGAGGCTGGGGCAGGAGAATCGCTTGAACCTGGGAGGCGGAAGTTGCAGTGAGCTGAGATCGCACCACTGCACTCCGTCCTGGGTTACAGAATGAGACTCTATCTCAAAAAAAAAAAACTTTATGGAACTCTATGCTCTTCCTCTTTGCTGGCTATTTTTGCTGCCTGCCTCTTTCTGTATATAGTCACAGTTAGAAAACTTCAAAAGGGAAGGAGAAAGGATTTTTTTTTTCAAAAGAAAAAAAGAAAACCTCAAAAGGATTATTGCCTGTTGAGGAACAAGAAGAGATGAGAGCCCTCTGAGAATGTATTTTATCCCCTTACTGCCAGTGGCTTTATCAGGAGAGAATTTCTCAAAGAAAGATGAGTAGTGGGGATCGCGCATATTCTAGGAGCCAAAAGGAGAGAATAAGGGGACAAACTGAGAATCAGTCCAGGATCAAGAAATATCTATGGCTCCTTAGACCAACAAGAGATCAGCTACCACCAAATCTTCCCAGTCCTGCAGTGGAGAATTTGTCCCCTCAAATCATCTGCTGTTCCCAGAGGAGCTTAGAAAGAAGTTTTAATATAGTTATTGTATGTTAAGGAAATTAGCGTTTCTCTGTTATGTATGCTTTGTACTTTTTCTTGTCTTCTATTCCTTAACTTTATTTATTTATTTATTTTGTGTTGAACAGAAGTTTTAACTTTTTATATAGCTAAGTTTATTAATATTTGATTTCTAGATTTTGTTGCATGCTTAGAAAGATCTCCGAGATTATTTTTAAAAATCCTTACTGTTACCTTGTTTTATATATATATGTGTGTATGTGGGGTGTGTGTGTGTGTGTGTGTGTGTGTGTATTTTTTTTTCTGTTTTAAATTTGTAGTCCAGGCTAGGCGTGGTGGCTCACACCTATAATCCTGGCACCCTGAGAGGCTGAGTTGGAAGGAGCTCCAGACCAGCTTGGGCAACATAGCAAGACTCCAGCTCTACAAAAAATAAAAAATATTAGCTGGGCATGGTAGCACATGCCTGTAGTCCCAGCTACTTGGGGTCAGGGGGTGGGGCGTGGGCCGAGGCAGGAGACTGTCTTGTACCCAGGAGTTCGAGGCTGCAGTGAGCTATGAGATGGCATTACATCCCAGCTTGGGTGACAGAGCAAGACTCTGTCTCTTGAAAAACAACAATAATAGCAACAACAAAAAAAATAGGTTTGTCTTATTTTCTCTCTTTTAGGTGGAATTCTACTAAGTACCAGTCGGCCCTACAAGACAAAGCCCACCCATGGCATTGGAAAGTACAAGCACTTAATTAAAGCAGAAGAGGTAAGGGGCAGGGGGAGTCTTTTGGAAAAGGATAATGTGCAGCTTTTGCAAAAACCTGAAGATCAGATATGTATAGTTTTGATAATATATATGGAGCTAGAAAGATAGAGTTGCCCCTCAATCCTTGCCAGTTATTAATTTGGAATTTCCAGACTGGAGATGTTTCTACCAACTTCCAATCTTATCCCTAGGCCAGGTTATAATAGTAAAAAGCAAATGGTTTTAATTTTTTTTTTTGAGACAGGGTCTTAGCTCTGTCACCTAGGCTGGAGTGCAGTGCATGATCATGGCTCACTGCAGCCTTGATCTCTTGGGCTCAAGCGATCCTCCCACCTCAGCCTCCCAAGTAGCTGGTACTACAGGCTCTTGCCACCATGCCCATATAATTAAAAAAAATTTTTTATAGAGACAGGGTCTTGCTGTATTGCCTAGGCTGGTCTCAAGCTCCTGGCCTCAAGTGATCCTCCTGCTTCAGCCTCTGGAAGCATAGGGATTACAGGCATGAGCCACCATGGCTGGCCTGATTTTATTATTTGTAATACTTAAAAAAAAATCTTCCTAGTAGTATACTTAGTTCAGTATGGACCTCATAATGGAAATGATAATTCAGTTTAGTTGAGTGAATGAGTTGTGGCAAGTAGAGGTAGATTGATATTTTCAGCCATATAACTGATTCTTTTTTGTTTGTTAGTTTTTTTGAGATGGAGTCTCGCTCTGTTGCCCAGGCTGGAGTGCAGTGGTGCGATCTCAGCTCACTGCAACCTTTGCCTCCCGGGTTCAAGCTGTTCTCGTGCTTCAGCCTCCCAAGTGGCAGGGATTATAGGCATGCACTGCCATACCTGGCTAATTTTTGTATTTTCAGTAGAGGGTTTTACCATGTTGACCAGGCCAGGTCTGGAACTCCTGACCTCAAGTGATCTGCCTGCCTCGACCTCCGAAAGTGCTGGGATAACTGATTCTTACTGTGTTTTCTTTTCTTTTTTTTTTTTTTTTTTTGAGACGGAGTTTCACTCTTATTGCCCGGGCTGGAGGGCAATGGCGCGATCTCGGCTCACCGCAACCTCCGCCTCCTAGGTTCAAGCAATTCTCCCGCCTCAGCCTCCCGAGTAGCTGGGATTACAGGCATGTGCCACCACGCCTGGTTAATTTTGTATTTTCAGTAGAGACGGGGTTTCTCCATGCTGGTCAGGCTGGTCTTAAACTCCCGACCTCAGGTGATCTGCCTGCCTCAGCCTCCCAAAGTGCTGGGATTACAGGCATGAGCCACCGAGCCTGGCCTCTTATTGTATTTTCAAATCTAAAATAGGCCGGGTGTGGTGGCTCACACCTGTAATCCCAGCACTTTGGGAAGCTGAGGCAGGCAGATCTCTTGAGATCAAGAGTTCAAGACCAGCCTGACCAACATGGCAGGAACCCCGTCTCTACTAAAAATACAAAAATTAGCTGGGTGTGGTGGCGCGTGCCCATAATCCCAACTACTCGGAAGGCTGAGGCATGAGAATCGCTTGATCCCAGGAGGCGGAGGTTGCAGTGAGCCGAGATCACGCCACTGTACGCTAGTCTGGGCAACAGAGTGAGACTCTGTCTCAAAAATAAATAGATAAATAAATTATGTGCTTCTTGAATCCTTTGTCACAGGTAAGTGGATATTAGTTCTAAGCATTATGAAATTATTTAGCCCATTTCTTTGGCTCCAGTTAGATTTCTGTGTGTGTGCAGAGGATTTTCTTTTGGGGTGGATACAGCATGCAAGGTATAAGATCTGGCTTTCAATCTCAAGCCTGTCACTTCCTGCAAACAGTACAGTGGGGGGGATTTTGGGGAGACTTCAACATCTCTTGGTTCTTTAGCTTATTTTAATGCTCCCACGCAACCACACATATTTCCTATTTACCTCTCGCTTCTTGGCAAGGTCCAATTCCACTGAATTTGGGCCTTAGAAACCACTAACCTTGCCGTGTTCTTCTGAGCTCATCCTTACAGTAAAGAATTTCAGGAGGAGAACATTACCACCTATCAGGCCTGTATTAGGCAGGCTCCCAGCAGGAAACAAATGCCCTACTAAAATTGTTCCTTTGTAGTGGGAAGTCTACTGAAGTAGGAACAAGGAAACTTGTGTTCTAGGCTTGGTTCTGCTGCTTTTCTGACTTGTGACTTTGGGTCAGTCAACCTTCCCTGTCTAGGCATGGCGGGTCCTGAAATTATATGTAAAATGTTTCTTGTAGGTGAATTTTTCTGGGAAGAGAGTCCATAGTTTTTATCAGACTTTTCACAAAGGTTGAGAAATTCTGGATTAGAATATCTCTAAGACTAGAATTTCAACTTGTATGTCATGTAACTTCACGATGCGGTGCAATATTTATTGAATATCTATTATGTGCTAGGAACTCTTGATGCCTTGCCTATTCAGGAGTGAGTTGCAAAATAATTCTTTTTTTTTTTTTAAATAGAATCTCTCTGCCGCACAGGCTGGAGTTCAGTGGTGCGATCTCGGCTCACTACAACCTCTGCCTCCTGGGCTCAAGAGATCCTCCCATCTCAGCCTCCTGAGCAGCTGGGACTACAGGCATGCACCACCACACCCAGCTAATTTTTGTATTTTTTTGTAGAGATGGTATTTTGCCGTGTTGCCCAGACTGGTCTCGAACTCCTGAGCTCAAGTGATACACCTGCCTCAGCCTCCCAAAGTGCAAGGAATACAGAGATGAGCCACCATGCCTGGCAAGCAAAATAATTTTACAAAATGGATGAACAAGACATGGTTCATTCTCAGAGGGAGCTGTTAAACCAACAGAGATAAGACACAGACAATATACTTCCAGGCAGAAAGTGACAAGTGCTAAAAGGTAGATACAAAGTGCTATTAAAATTTGGAAGGAATGATTTACACCCTTTTGGAGTTGTGATACCTTAGAGTAAATTATTGAAGTTGTTTTATTTTGAGACATCCCCCTTCTTTTTTTTTTTTAAATACTAAGCATTCTTTTATTTGCTGACACCATTACAAAAACATTACATTTGCAACAAAAGTGTTTTCTTCAGTTGAAGTCAGAGGCAGTTACTTCCCAAAATATTAAGTAAAACAGTGTACAACATCAGTGAGACATCCCCCTTCTAAAAGTCCCACATAAAATAGTAGGAAATAAAATTAGTTTTGTTTGAGGGAGACTTTTTTGGCTGTTTTAAAAAAATGTCTTAGAATCTTCTCTCTCAGATAATTTTCTGCATATGTCATGCTCTGACCCACTCCATTAACGTGGTATAAAAGGAAGCTTAATGCCATCTGTCCCCCGCTTCCTCTCCAGCCTCTTCTCCACTCTCCCAGATACCACGCTTTAACTCTATTGGGCCTCTTGTTTTTCCTCCAAGTCATTATACTTTTTCAAGGCTCACAAGCTGTTCTGTCTACTTGGAAGACCTCCCCTTCTTCACCTGGTTAATTCCTCTTCAACCTTTAAATCTCAGTGAGAAAGCAGGGTGAGGAGGGACACAAACAAATTTCTCCTTCTAAGAAACCTTCCTGGATTCCCTGCACTGAGTTACTTTTCTTTCTTTCTTTCTTTTTTCTCTTTTAAATTTGAGACATGGTCTCACTCTGCTGCCCAGGCTGGAATGCAGTGGTGTGATCATGGCCCACTGCCCCTTGAATGCCTAGGTTCAAGCGATCCTTCTGCCTCAGCTTCTCAGTAGCTGGGACTACTTGGTGGCACATGCCACCAAGCCCGGCTAATTTTTAGAAATTTTTGTAGAGATGGGGTCTCACTATAGTGCCCATGCTAGTCTTCCGGTCCTGGGTTCAAGTGATCCTCCCACCTTGGCCTCCCAAGTGCTGGGATTACTGGTGGGAACCACCATGCCCAGCCCTGAGTTGCTTTTCTTACCACGAGCTGCCAGAGTTCTTGTGCTTCCTGTGTCCTAGGAAAACTGCTCTATGTTTTAATCATCTGAGTGTTTTTGTTGTTTTTGTTTTTGTTTTTGAGACAGGTTCTTGCTCTGTCACCCAGGCTGGAATGCAGTGGTGCAATCTCGGCTCACTGCAACCTCTGCCTCCCAGGCTCAAATGATTCTCTCTCTTCAGCCTCCTGAGTAGCTAGGACTAAAGGAGTATACCACTACACCCGGCTCATTATATTTTTGTAGAGATGGGGGTCTCACCATGTTACCCAGGCTGGTCTTGAACTCCAGGCCTGCCTCAGCCTCCCAAAGTACTAGGATTACAGGAGTGAGCCACCGTACCTGGCTTTAACCATCTGTTTTGATGACTGTGTTCCCTTTTAGATTATGAGGTCCCTAAGGGTAGAAGTCTCATTTTTCTTCATATCCTCAGTGTCCAGCACAGGGCCTGGCATCAAGGAGAGGACAGTAAATATTGATTGAGCTGAACTGAAATGTGGTTATTGGAGCTGCCCTGTGTTTTTATAAATCAGATTTCTCAAATATAACCCACTATCTGCAAACACCTGGCTCCAGATGACCTTGGTTGCTTGAATGGATTGGATGCTCCCACTGTTTAGGGCTGTAGGCTTTTCTCTGATGTTATTCAGTGTCCCAGGGTGGCTAGTACAGTAGTGCTGGATACTGGAGTAAGTTGCTCCAGCCTCCTGGCTTCCTGCACGGGACAGCACAGTGAAAGCTTTCATCCACCACCTTACAGAGGCTCTGTCCTGAGTTCCTGTCTCTTATCCCTCTGGGGAACTGGACTAGTTAAACTAGATGGAATCTTTTGTGGCCTCCTTTCTTTCTCTCCCTAAGCCTAGAAAAAAAATAAGTTGGCCAGATTCCCATTTTTTCCTCTCTGGGTCTCAGTCTGGCCCCTCTACTCTTGTGAGCCCAACATCCCTAAGACAAGAGTAAATTCTCATGCTCATGCATAAAGTATCCAACCCTTGTCCCATTTCTGCTGGTATAATAATCCCTTCATTCCTCCTTCGAAAGGTCCCACACTCAGTCTTATGACTTATGCAGCTTGGGAAGGAAAGGGGGGTATCTACTTCATCTCAGCTTTCCTTGTTAATACTGTTTTTATCTCTTTCTTTTTCTTTTTCTTTTTGAGACGGAGTCTTCCTCTGTTGCCCAGGCTGGAGTTCAGTGGTGCCATCTTGGCTCACTGTAATGTCTGCCTTCCGAGTTCAAGCAATTGTCCTGCCTCAGCCTCCTGAGTAGCTGGGATTACAGGCATGCGCTACCATGCACAGGTAATTTTTGTATTTTTAGTAGAGATGGGGTTTCATCATGTTGGCTAGGCCGGTCGCAAACTCCTGACCTCAGGTGATCCACCTACCTTGGCCTCCCTAAGAGCTGGGATTATAGACATGAGCCATTGCGCCCAGCCTGTTTTTATCTTTTTCTTACATGGCCCGGTTTATAACCCTGAATAACTTCCCATCCCTCCATCCCGTGTCCTTGTCCTTGATGCTTTTTTGAGGGAGTAGATGAGAGATAAAAATGAGGCTTTTTCTCAGGTGGCAGCATGGGGTATGACAATAAATGTGGCATTTCAGCTCGCTTACAGTATGTACCTGACCTCCTTCTCAGTAATTTCCCTTTTTGCACCTTGTATTTCAGACATGTTTTCTCATACACCCATGCTCTTTCCTGCCTCTCTGCCTTTGCACATGCTCTTTCGTTTGTATGGGATGATACCCTCCCTTTTTTCTCTATGGTGCTCATCCTGTAAGACCCATCTTGACCTGTGGCAGTGAGTGATCATATTTTAGAGCATATCTCCAGACCTAGCATCCTGTCTCAAAGTGTACATCTCATTATTCCTTAAAGGCCCTGCATCATTCAGTTGAATTTAAAAGGCTTCAGATATTTGGAGTGACTTATATTTCATAGAAGTAAAAATAAGGCCAGGCGTGGTGGCTCCTGCCTATAATCCAAGCACTTTGGGAGGCCGAGGCGGGAGGATCACCTGAGGTCAGGAGTTCGAGACCAGCCTGACCAACATGGTGAAACTCCATCTCTACTAAAAATGCAAAATTAGTTGGGCATGGTGGCGCATGCCTGTAATCCCAGCTACTTGGGAGACTGAGGCAGGAGAATCGCTTGAGCTGGGGAGGTGGAGGTTGCAATGAGCTGAGATCATGCCATTGCACTCCAGCCTGGGCAACAAGAGTGAAACTCTGTCGCAAAAAAAAAAAAAAAAAAGTAAAAATAATAATAGTCATTCACATTTTACAGCATTGGGTCGTTTTTCCCAAGACCATTTACTTACTTGCCCTCAGCTGTTGTCCAGCTTCCAGTCTTGGGGTAATGGCAGCTTAATAATCTGAAAATTGCCAAGAGAAAGATGTGGGAGGATGAAATGGAGGCAACATGAATTTCTGTCACTTTGTTATATGTTCTCATTTCCAGGCCTTGGAGCAAGAGAGTTAGGTATATCTTCTGTAACTCAGACAATTTTCCTCTTTGCAGAATGGCCCCTAGGAATCAAGATAGCTTTTCTTTTGGAAACTTCATGCTGTTTTTAGTGTTGATAGAGAGGAGGTGTCTGCCATTTCTGTCACCTATTTTATTTTGTTGTGGCACCCATAGTAGATCAGCTGTCACAGCCACAAATCTGTGAGGAGACTGGAATCATTCCCAGATAAATCAGAAGGTCAGAATCACTTTATGGTTATAGTCCTGGCTTCTTGAGAGCTTGTCTGGAGGTTGTAGCAGGGGAGTGCAGCTAGTCATATACCCTTGACTAAGGACCAGTCCTCCTCTATTGGGGATGGTTGTCGTCTTCTACTGAGCTTGCAGCTTCGGGAGGGACGCACATGGAGTAGTGAGGGAGGAAGGGGACACCCGCCTAGCCAACCAGATCAGCTGAATCAACCCTGGCAGTCAATGGGGTGACAGATGTTGCAGCCAGATCGCCCTCACATCTGGTCCTACCTTCTTGGTAAAAGAACAATTGGTTTTGCTGGTCTAGAAACTGTAGGGCTAGACATGTATTATAGGACTGGCTTAGGGAGAGTTACTTTATATTAGCACCCATGTTTTCACTCGTTTATTTCTTGTAGCTCATTAAAATAAAACCATAATTGAGCATCTACTATATGCCATGCATTGTGCTGAGTATCCATGATGCTCAGGTGAACGGGACATGGTCCTATAAAAAGTGTAAAGTCTGCTGGGAAAGTTAGTGCTCAAAAGTGTAACTAAATACTTGAGGCAAGTGCTTTACGAGGGAATAAACTAAATATCAAGAGAGCAAAGATAAGCAATTCCTTCACGATGTTTTACATGGTAAATCCATACAATTTTAAAAACAAAAAAGAAGCAATTCTCCCCAAAAGGGTCAGTGAAGGTGTTACGGAGTTCAGCTCAACAAACATTTATTAAATGCCACCTGTATTCTTGGCACTGGGT
This sequence comes from Nomascus leucogenys, assembly GCF_006542625.1. Lineage (NCBI taxonomy): Eukaryota > Metazoa > Chordata > Mammalia > Primates > Hylobatidae > Nomascus > Nomascus leucogenys. The sequence goes on along the minus strand of NC_044395.1, from coordinate 62,875,456 downwards.
AGGTAAAGCTGAACTGGACATTCTTCTGGCAGTATCTAGTTGCTTAGGGTAGCTGTTGACACAGGGCTGTAAAGAACACAGAAAAGCTCCCCAGGGCTTTTCTAAGTACAGGGAGTGACTGATGTGAAGACTCCTGACTCTGCCTGTGCCATTAGAGCTCCTGGTCTGCAGCCTGCTGGGAGACTTGCCCTGTGTCACCAAATTACAATAGTGTCTGATTTTTAGAGGGATTCATGTTTGATATGAATAATAGTAATGACCCTTTTCCATTCTAAAAGTACTTTGGCATCCATTATCTCAGATTCTTGCAAGCCATATTCCCTTGGAACATTGGTGGTACTAGAGCCAAACCCCTCCTCAAGATGAATAATAATAGTCTTTCCCATTTTAGAAACATGTTAAATGAATGGATAGAATTTTCTAAATTTCACACATTCCTCCTATCAGTTTTACTTGATGAAAGCAAATATTAACAGAGAAACTCAGTTATGTTTTTATTTATTAAAATTATCATTTTTTTCAGAGACAGGGTCTTGCTCTGTTCCCAGGTTGGAGTGCGGTGGTGCAATCATAACACACTGTACCCTCAACCTCTCAGGCTCAAGTGATCTTCTCACTCCAGCCTCCAGAGTAGCTGGAACTACAGGTGTGTACCACTACGCCTTGCTAATATTTTTTTTTCTTGCTAATATTTTTATTTTTTAAATTGATTAATTAATTTTTTGAGATGGGCTCACTCTGTCATCTAGGCTGGAGTGCTGTGGCATGATTATGGCTCACTGCAGCCTTGACCTCTCTGGCTCAGGTAATTCTCCCACCTCAGCCTCCTAAGTAACTGGGATTATAGGTGCGCCCCACCACACCTGGCTAATTTTTTGTAAAGATGGGGTTTCACCATGTTGCTCAGGCTGGTCTCGAATTCCTGGACTCAAGTGATATGCCTGCCTTGGGCTCCTAAAGTGTTGGGATTACAGGTGTGAGCCACCACAGCTGGCTTAGAATTCATTTCAGTTCAACTGAACATTTAATAACTTGGGGATCTAGGAATAGAAAGATTAATGAGACATAGTACCTTCCTATATGAATTGTGGTAGTAGTTTAGCTACCATAATAGAGAGACCTACAATACCAGGGGCTTAAGTAAAATATAAATTTCTTTCTTTCTCACATAAAAGTATAAGTAGATATTCCAGCTTTTTGTTTTGCCATACTTATCATATTGCTTCTATCTTATGGTTTGAGATGGCTGCTCCCTCTTTAGCCACTATGTTCACATTTCAGGCAGCAGGAAGCGGAAAGGGGAAACAGTGGTCATCATGTTTCTTTTCTTTCTTTGTTTTTTGTTTTTGTTGTTCTTGTTTTATTTTGTTTTTGCTGTTGTGTTTTTTTTTGTTTTTTTTTGTTTTTTTGAGATAGAGTCTCGCGCTGTCGCCCAGGCTGGAGTGCAGTGGCACAATCTTGGCTCACTGCAACCTCCGCCTCCCGGGTTCAAGTGATTTTCCTGCCTCAGCCTCCCGAGTAGCTGGGACTACAGGTGTGTGCCACCATGCCCAGCTAATTTTTTTTTTTTTTTGAGACGGAGTCTCGCTCTGTCACCCAGGCTGGAGTGCAGTGGCGCAATCTCGGCTCACTGCAAGCTCCGCCTCCCGGGTTCACGCCATTCTCCTGCCTCAGCCTCTCCGAGTAGCTGGGACTACAGGCGCCCGCTACCACACCCGGCTAATTTTTTTGTATTTTTAGTAGAGACGGGGTTTCACCGTGGTCTCGATCTCCTGACCTCGTGATCCGCCCGCCTCGGCCTCCCAAAGTGCCAGCTAATTTTTTGTATTTTTAGTAGAGACAGGGTTTCACCATGTTGGCCAGGTTGGTCTTAATCTCCTGACCTCAGGTGATCTGCCCGCCTCGGCCTCCCAAAGGGCTGGGATTACAGCACCTGGCCTGTTTTGTTTTTTTTTTTTGAGACAGGATCTCATTCTGTCATCCAGCCTGGAGTGTAGTGGTGTGATTATAGCTCACTGCAACCTCAAACTCTTGAGTTTAAGCGATCCCCTAGCCTCAGCCTCCTGAGTAGCTGGGACCACAGGTACACGCCATCACACAGGGCTAATTTTTAAATTTTTTTGTGGAGATAGGGTCTTGCCATATTGCCCAGGCTTGTCTCAAACTTCTGGGCTCAAGCGATCTACCCACCTTGGCCTCCCAAAGTGCTGGGATTACAGGTGTGAGCCACTGTGCCCAGCCATGTTGTCTTTTTTTTTTTTTTTGAGATGAAGTCTCGCTCTGTCACCAGGCTGGAGTGCTATGATGTGATCTTGGCCCACTGCAACCTCCGACTCCCTGGTTCAAGCGATTTTCTTGCCTCAGCCTCCTGAGTAGCTGGGATTACAGGCACATGCCACCATACCCGACAGATTTTTGTATTTTTAGTAGAGATGGAGTTTCACCATGTTGGCTAGGATAGTTTCGATCTCCTGACCTCGTGATCCGCCTACCTCGGCCTCCCAAAGTGCTAGGATTACAGGCATGAGCCACCATGCCGACCCTGTCTTTCTTTTTTTTTTTTTTTGAGACGGAGTCTCGCTCTGTCGCCCAGGCTGGAGTGCAGTGGCGCAATCTCAGCTCACTGCAAGCTCCGCCTCCCGGGTTCACGCCATTCTTCTGCCTCAGCCTCTCTGAGTAGCTGGGACTACAGGTGCCCGCCACCACGCCCGGCTAATTTTTTTTGTATTTTTAGTAGAGACGGGGTTTCACCGTGGTCTCGATCTCCTGACCTCATGATCTGCCCGCCTCGGCCTCCCAAAGTGCTGGGATTACAAGCGTGAGCCACCGCGCCCGGCCTCCCTGTCTTTCTTTAGAGTAATTTAACTAGCACTTTGCAAACTGCAGGTGCTTAAGAAATTCTTCATTTCGTAAAATTTACTAGTGGGAAATTGGGACCATGCTTATCTCCAATATATAGTAGTAACAGTAATGTCCTATCTATGCACACTACACAACCTCTTTTAAAAATGCCATTTATGGTGGGGCGCAGTGACTCACGCCTGTAATCCCAGCACTTTGGGAGGCGGAGGCTGGTGGATCACCTGAGTTCAGGAGTTTGAGACCAGCCTGGCCAACATGGTGAAATCCCATTTCCACTAAAAATACAAAATTACCCAGACATGGTGGCAGATGCCTGTAATCACAGCTGCTTGGGAGGCTGAGGCACAAGAATTGCTTCAACTCTGGAGGTGAAGGTTGCAGTGAGTCGAGATCATGCTACTACACCCTAGCCTGAGTGACAGAGTGAGACTCTGTCTCAAAATAATAATAATTTTAAAATGCCATTTATTTATTTATTTTTAATTTATTTTTTTGAGACAGGGTCTCGCTGTCGCCCAAGTTGGAGTGCAGTGGCATGATCTTAGCTCACTGCAACCTTCTCCTTCTGGGTTCAAGCAATTCTTGTGCCTCAGTTTCCTGAGTAGCCAGGATTACAGGTGTGCACCTCCATGCCCAGCTAATTTTTGTAGTTTTATTTTTATTTATTTACTTTTTTTGAGACAGGGTCTCACTCTGTCACCCAGGGTGGAGTGCAGTGGCACCATCTCGGCTCGCTGCAACCTCTAGCTCCCGGGTTCAAGCAATTCCGGTGCCTCAGCCTCCTGAATAGCTGGGACTACAGGCGCCTGGCTGCAACCTCCACCTCCCGGGTTCAAGCGATTCTCCCTGCCTCAGCCTCCCAAGTAGATGGGATTACAGGAACTCACCACCACACGCCCAGCTAATTTTTTGTATTTTTAGTAGAGACGGGTTTTCACCATGTTGGCCAGTCTGGTCTCGAACTTCTGACCTCAGGTGATCCTCCCACCTCGCCCTTCTAAAGTGCCAGGATTATAGGCATGAGCCACCGTGCCTTGCCAAAAATGCCACTTATTATTATATACCAGGTGCTATAAGTACTATGTGCCAGTCTTTAAAGACATTGTTTCATTTTATAGCCTTATAAACATATATATTATTTAAGCCTTAGAGTATCATATGGTTATTCGAGACCCTGTTTGAGGAATCCAAGACTTGGAGAAAGATTAAATGATGTGCCCACGTGGCTAGAAGTTTTCAGAGCTGATATTTGGAATGAGGATGGCCAGAATTCATCTAACATCTCTAGTATTTCCATTTCATGTAAATTCACTCTAGTAAGCTTCACAATAACTTTAGCTGTTACAGATGAGGAAACTGAGGCCTAGAAAGGTCACACAGTGTCATGTAGTGACTAAGCAGATAGTTAGGATTTGAGGTCAGATTTTCTGTGGCTTCCATCTAAGTCTAGTGTACTTTATATAGCATCAGGCCATGCCTCCTTGCTACCCCAGTCAGAGCCAGGCCTTTTGTCCATATGTCTCTCAAGTGTATAACACCAGGTTATAAACATACTCGATCGCTGTGTACCTCACAGCTCATTATGCACTGTTCATAGTACTAACCCCAAATCATTCAAATCCTCAGGTGTAAATTTTGTTATTTTCATCACTAGAATTTCTGGAAGCTGAATATGCTGCAGGCATATCAGCCTTTTTGTTTGAGGATTCAGATAATGGATTAATTCTTGTCCAACTTTCTCACCCTGGAGAATGTCACTTATAGCAATAGGTAGATACTATCACTTGAGAGGAGAGAGCCTGGGCTTGGGGCTGCAGACTCAGCTTCCAGTTCTGGGTAGACATAAAGTGGTTACCTTTGCCCTTTTCTTGTTGTTAAACCTTACACAAGCCATTTTCCTTTTCTGGGTCTCAACTTCCCCCTTGTGTAGAATTAGGGGGAAGGAGAGATTAAATTATCTCTAAGATCCTTTCTGGCTGTAACAGGCTATGATTCTAATTTGATTCCTTTCTTTATCTGCTCTTTCCATCAAAGTTTCTCAGTAACCTTGGGCAAGTAACTTACCTTCAGAGGACCTCAGTTTTCTGTCTGTGAAATAGGGGTAATAATGTGAACATTTCTGTACAAAACTTGTTTCATAATTTACCCTATAGTCTATTTGGGGGACCACAGTGCAGTCCTACAAGGACCTAAGAATGACAATCCTGGGCCATCCCTTAGTGAATCCAGGCCATAGGAGTGCCAACGTTTGATGATGGACAGTAGTCCATTCTCTCTACTACGTTTCTCCTAACTTCCTTTCCTTTCCTGCCTGGCTGGCCTTCATGTGCAGTCAGGTTGGGCTTCCCAAAACACAGCTTTATTCATGTATATCCTTTGCACAGATTTATTTATTTATTTAGAGACAGAGTCTCGCACTGTTGCCCGGGCTGGAGTGCAGCGGCGTGATCTTGGCTCATTGCAACCTCCGCTTCATTGGTTCAAGTGATTCTCCTGCCTCAGCCTCCTGAGTAGCTGGGACTACAGGCGCCCACCACCACGCCTGGCTAATTTTTTTGTATTTTTAGTAGAGATGGGGTTTCACCATGTTGACCAGGCTGGTCTTGAACTCCTGACCTCATGATCCGCCTGCCTCGGCCTCCCAAAGTGCTGGGATTACAGGCATGAGCCTCCGCTCCTGGCCCACAGATATATCTTTAATAGCTCCTCATGGCATTCATGAAGTCCTGAACTCAATCAGTAGGAGTAGAGAGAATGGGATGGATGTGAGAAAAATTGTGTAGATAAAGTGACAGAAACTGGCATCTGATATTATATGCAGTTAAGCTCTTGCTGGCTATGCTGTGCCCTGGCTCAGAACTGAAATATGTATTGTAATATCACAATGGGATCCTGATAATGTGAATTGGTTCAGGTAGATCTAGGCCAACATGGAAAAGCAAGTGAGATGCCAAGAGGGACATTGGGGTCAGCTTTCTTTTCTTTGTTCCCCTAAAGCAATACCTTTGGAGAGTCCTGGCATTTTCTGTAGTTAAGAAAAGCCTCCTACAGGCTTCAGAGAAGCTCCTCCCCTCTCTGCTGGAAAATTTCAGCCACTCTCCATTGCATTCTGACTTCAGCATTCTAGACAGCTCTTACTGCAGTGCTGCCTGTCACGATGAGAAGTCCTGATTGCTGCATTTGGCCATGAATGTGTTGGGCTCTGAAGAGGAGAGAGCCAAATGCCTGCATGTTGGTGGTTGGTTTCTAGAGGTTGGCTTCCCAGTCACAGCAAGGTCTAGCACCCGGGGGTGGCCACCACTGTTAAGAACTTTAGTAATGCAGAGGAAAAATTCCTGCACTGGGGATCAGGAGGTCTGGATTTTAGTTCCTGGGGTGTGCCTTGTCTGGCTTCGTGATTCTGGGGAACACATTTATCTGTTTGGGCTTCATATTCTTCCCTTGCAAAGATGAAGAACCAGGACAAAATCATCTCTAAATTCCTTCCCATTCTAAAATTTTAAAATAATGACTCACTGTATGTTTTCTCTTTGCTGGGCCCTGTGCTAGATATGAGGAATATAAAGTGAAAATAATAATAAAAGTTAATGTTTAGTGTTTATGTGCCACAGATTGTATTAACCATTTTACATATAGTATTTTGTTCAGTTCTCAAAACATTCCTGTGAGATCAGGTCTATCATCAGTATTACTGGCCTTGTAAAAGGACCATTTCTTTGTCTTCTCTGTGCTTCCTCAAATTGGATTCCTGCTCTTTATAGGTTGACCTTCAGAGCAGCAGTGTAAGGGAACCATTCCAGGTGCTCTGTTAGGAACAATGCTGCCGTGGAAGCCCCTAGACTATTGGCTATTAGATGGCGTGACTTAAGACATACCAGTAGAAATAGTTTTTTTTTTCTTTTTTTCTTAAAAAAATAATTCAGCCCCATAGCAAGACTTACTACAAATCTCCAATTATTAGGACATGGTGGTATTATCTCATGGATAGACAAATAGCCCATGGAACAGAAGAGTAGAGAAACAAATGCACATATCTCTGGGTGCTTGTTATATGACATAGGTGGCACTGTAAAGCAGTGTGGCTGGGTCATTTCGGCTGGATGATCATGTGAAAACAAAAAATGACTCTTGACCCTATTTCACACCACCCACAGAAATGACTTAAAGATGGATTGTAGATCTAAATGTAAATATTAAAATAATAAAACTGATAGAAGGTAAAATAAAAGGATATCTCCATGATCTTAAGGTAGGCAAAGATTTCTTAAACAGGACACAAAAATCCCTATAACCATAAAAAATGAATACATTGGACTTCATTAAAAATAAGAACTTAAGTTCAACTTCAGGCCTGGTGTGGTAACTCACTTCTATAATCCCAGCACTTCAGGAGGCTGAGGTGGAAGGATCGTTTGAGGTCAGGAGTTTAAGACCTGCCTGGGCAACAGAGTGAGACCCCATCTCTATGAAAAATTTTAAAAATTAGCCAGGCATGATAATGTGCACTGTAATCCCAGCTACTTGGGAGGCTGAGGCGGGAGGATCACTTGAGACCAGGAGTTCCAGGCTACAGTGAGCTACTGTTGTGTTACTGCACTCCAACCTGGGCAATATAGTGAGACCCTGTCCTTAAAAAAAAATCTCAGCTTTGTCAGTGACAAGTTAAACCAAAAAGCGAAAATAAATAAAAATAAAAAAATAACTTCTCATCAAAATATACCATTATAAAGTTAAAAGGGGGCTGGAAGCTGTGGCTTATGCCTATAATCCTAATACTTTGGGAGGCCAAGGCTGGCGGATCACTTGAACCCAGGAGTTTGAGACCAGCCTGGGCAACGTGGAAAAACCTTGTCTCTATAAAAAAATGCAAAAATTAGCTGGGCATAATGGCACATGCCTGTAATCCTAGCTACTCGGAAGGTTAAGGTGTGAGGATCACTTGAGCCTAGGAGGTCAAGGCTGCAGTAAGCTGTGATTGTGCCACTGAACTCCAGCCTGGGCAACAGAGTAAGACCCTGTTGTCACCCAGGCTGGAGTGCAGTGGCGTGATCTTGGCTCACTGCAACCTCCGCCTCCCGGGTTGAAACGATTCTCCCGCCTCAGCCTCTGGAGTAGCTGGGACTACAGGCACCTGCCACCACGCCCGGATAAGTTTTGTATATTTAGTAGAGATGGGGTTTCACCATATTGGCCAGGCTGGTCTTGAACTCCTGACCTCAGGTAATCCGCCCACCTTGGCCTCCCAAAGTGTTGGGATTACAGGCATGAGCCACTGCACCCAGCCAACCCTGTCTTACAAAAAAATAAAATTAAAATAAATTAAATTAAAATAAAATAAAATAAAAATAAAGTAAAAAGGGAAGGTACAGAGAGGGAGAAGATATTTGCAGCACGTACAAAGGATCATGTTTAGAATATATAAAGAGCCTCCACAAATCAATAAGAGAAAGGCAGACAACCCAATTTTTAAAATAAGCAAAATACTTGAATAGGCAGATTACAAAAGACAGTATCCAAATAGCCAGTAATCATATGGGAAGGTGCTCAGGCTCAATAGATATAAAGAAAATGCTAATTAAAATCTCATTGCATTACCACTACCAAAATGGCTAAAATAAAGAAACCCACAAGAAAACCTGACTATACTGTTTTCTAAGTGTTAGGAAGAATGTAAAGCAATTAGAACTCTCATACACTGCTGGTGGAAGTCTAAATTGGAAACTACTCTACAAAACTGAGAGTATCTATTAAAGGTGAACCTGTTCATACTGTGTAACTCAGTAGTTCAGCTCCCAGGTATACCCCCAACAGAAATGCATACATATGTTCACTAAAAGATACATACTAGAACATTGGTTGCACTACTATTCATAACGGCCCTGTACTGGAAATAACTCAAATTTCCACCAACAGTAGAAAGGATAAATAAGTTGTGGCGTATTCATACAGTGGACTAGTAGCACATGAGAAGGAAAGAATTGCCATTCCACATAATACCTGGTTGAATCTTATGAACCTAATGAATGAAAGAAGATAGACACAAAAGAGAATGTATCTATCATTCCATTTTCATGAATTTCAAAAACATGCAAAATAACTCTATGGTATCATAAGTCAGGATAGTGGTTACTAATTTGGGGAAAGGAGACCTTTTAGGGTACTGGTGATGATCTGTTTCTTGTCTAGGGTACTGATTACAGAGGTACTTTCACTTTGTGAAAATTCATTGAGCTGTGTAACTTTATTTATGTATTTTTGCATATTAATATATTGCAATAAAAATTTCCTAAAATTCAAACATAATAGATTTTATGATTCTAATTTTAGATTAATAAAATATTTACACTATTAAAAATTTTTTAATTTTAAAATTTTAAAAACAGACCCCAGCCACCTAGTTCCCTCACAAGCAGCCAATGATACTATTTTTTGGGGGGTTTTTGTTTTTATTTTTGTTTTTGAGACATGGTCTCACTCTGTCGCCTAGGCTGGAGTGCAATGGCTCAATCACCACTCACTGCAACCTCTACCTCCCAGGCTCAAGCGGTCTTCCTGTCTCAGCCTGCCAAGTTGCTGGGACTACAGGTGTGCACCACCACGCCTGACTAATTTTTGTGTGTTTTGCAGAGCTGGGATTTTGCCATGTTGCCCAGGCTGGTCCTGAACTCCTAGGCTCAAGCAGTCTGCCTGCCTCAGCCTCCCAAAGTGCAGGAATTACAGGCATGAGCCACTGTGCCTAGCTGATACTATTTTTGTACATACTTCCAGAGATATTTTTTAAATATGCAAGCAAATAAGCATGTATGTAATTACACACATGCACACACACACATATCTATTCTCTTCCAGCTCCCCCATTTTATATGTGTGGCAACATTTTGAACACATTATGCTACAGTTTGCTTTTATCATTTATTTTATCTTAAAGACCTTTCCAGTATCTGTACATAAAGAAGTGGTTATAGTGGTTATTTATTTATTTATTTATTTACTTAGAGATGGAGTCTCGTTCTGTTGCTCAGGTTCGAGTGCAGTGGTGGAATCTCAGCTCATTGCAACCTCTGCCTCCCGGGTTCAAGCAATTCTTCTGCCTCAGCCTCCTGAGCAGCTGGGACTACAGGCGCACGCCATCACGCCCAGCTAATTTTTGTATTTTTAGTAGAGATGGGGTTTCACCATATTGGCTAGGCTGGTCTCGAACTCCTGACCTCATGATCCACCTGCCTCGGCCTCCCAAAGTGCTGGGATTACAGATGTGAGCCACCGCGCCCGGCCCCTTATTTCTTTTTACAGGTGCATAATTTACTTAATAATAAGTCTCCCTCCTGTTCTGTTTTGAAACAGGATCTCACTCTGTTGCCCAAGCTAGAGTGCAGTTGCATGACCACAGCTCACTGCAGCCTCAACCCCTCAGACTCAAGCCATCATCTCACCTCAGCCTCCTGAGTAGCTGGGATTACAGGCACTTGCCACAATGCCCAGCTAATTAAGAAAATTTTTTTTGTAGAGTCGGGATCTATCTATGTTGTCAGGGCTGCTCTTGAACCCTTTGGCCCTAGTGATCCTCCTATCTTGGCCTCAAAGTTCTGGGATTACAGGTGTCAGCCACTGTACCCAGCCATAAGTCCCTCTCTTTATGGGCATTTAGGTTAGATTATTTTCGGTTGAGGTGCTTTCTTCTTTCTGAAGTATGTTGTGTTAAATATTTTTTCCCAGGCTTCATTTTAACTTTTTTTTTTTTTTTTGAGATGGAGTCTCGCCCTGTCACCCAGGCTGGAGTGCAATGGCACAATCTCGGCGCACTGCAACCTCGCCTCCCAGGTTCAAGCGATTCTCCTGCCTCAGTCTCCTGAGTAGCTGGGATTACAGGTGTGTGCCACCATGCCCGGCTAATTTTTTGTATCTTTAGTAGAGATGGGGTTTCACCATGTTGGCCAGGCTGGTCTTGAACCCCTGACCTCGTGACCCATCCAATTTAGCCTCCCAAAGTGCTGGGATTACAGGCATGAGCCACAACGCCTGGCCTTCATTTTAACTTTTTACAGCAGCCTACACAAGTTGATACGTAGTGAAGCAATATTTTGTATGACAGAAAAGGAATAAATCAAATAATTATTCTACCTCTTAGTTCTCAAAAGGAATGCTGTGTAGACAATTGTAGAATTTCAAGCTAGGAGAAGTAGAAGAGAACTAATGCTGAGATTCCTTTCTGTTAATTTTTTTCATGATTCTGATAAAACTCAGGATTCTCTCCTCAGAAATATGTACATGTAAAATTTTGCATATAATTTCTGGGGCTTGGCCAGGAGCAGTGGCTCATGCCTGTAATCCCGGCACTTGGGGAGGCCTAGGTGGGTGAATCACCTGAGGTCAGGAGTTCGAGACCAGTCTGGCCAACCTTGGTAAACCTCATCTCTACTAAAATTACAAAAGTTAGCCAGGTATGGTAGCAGGCACCTGTAATCCCAGCTACTTGGGAAGCTGAGGCAGGAGAATCGCTTGAACCCGGGAGGTAGAGATTGCAGTGAGCTGAGACTGCGCCATCGCACTGCAGCCTGGGCGACAAGCGTGAAACTCCATCTCAAAAAAAAAAAAAATTGGGGGGCTCATAGACCCCTTAATTCATATATGGGTTAGGAATATTTTAATCTAGGCTAGGCGTGGTGCTCACACCTGTAATCCTAGCACTTTGGGAGGCTGAGGCGAGTGGATTGCTTGAGCTCAGGAGTTTGAGACTGCCCTGGGCAGCATGGTGAAACCCCATCTCTACAAAAAATACAAAAAATTAGCCAGGCGTGGTGGTGTGCGCCTGTAGTCCCAGCTACTTAGGAGGCTGAGGCATGAGAATTACTTGAACCAGGGAGGAGGAGGTTGCAGTGAGCCGAGATCGCGCCACTGCCACTCCAGCCTGGGTGACAGGGTGAGACTGTCTCCAAAAAAAAGAAAAATATTTCAATCTGACATAACCCCATCAATTTACAAATTGAGTAATAGAAGGCCAGAAATGGGAGGTGAATCTCAAAACAAGGTAATAGCAGAAGAGAGTCACATGTATTCATGTTCAAGTAATTCATGTATTCAAGTAATGACAGCAATATTCTCTCCTTGCACTGGCTGATGTCACAGCCCAAACTGGCAAGGGAAGCTGCTCATTCCTTCCCAGGAGAACTTCAGTTTGTAGGTAGGGTAACCTGAGAGCAAAATGTGAACAAATTTATTAGAAAGATTGACTTTTTAAAAAATATCAAGATAGTATTATTAGAATTTCTTGTATAATACTTTATTTTCTTTCTCTTTTTGTTTTCTCTTCAGCCCAAGAAGAAGAAGGGAAAAGTGGAAGTGAGAGCCATTAATTTGGGGACAGATTATGAATATGGGGTTTTAAACATTCATCTGACTGCGTATGACATGACCCTGGCAGAGAGTTATGCCCAGTATGTTCACAACCTCTGCAACTCTCTCTCCATTAAAGTCGAGGAAAGGTATGAAGGATGCTTTTGTATGGGATGTTCTTGATGTGGGTAGAATGCTCTGCTTTTTTGTTAAACTAGTCTTTTGAGATACAGTTTACATGTAGTAAAATTAACTCTTTTTAGGTATATAATGTACTACAATAAAAATATAGACTAGTTCTATTAACCTGAAAAGTTCTTTGGTGCTCTGGTGTAGTCAGTCTTCTCCCTCTTCCCCACTCAAGTCCCTGGCAACCACAGACCAATTTTCTGGCCCTATTGTTTTAACTTCTCCAAAATATCATATAAATGAAATCACACAGTATGTAGCTGTTTGTGGCTGGCCTCTTTCACCTAGTATAATGTGTCTGACATTCTTTCATGTTTTTGCAAGTTTTTTTAATTGTGGTAAAATACACATAAGTTACCAGCTTAACTATTTTTAACTGTACAGTTTAGTGATATCAAATGCATTCATAATGTTATACAAGCATCACCACCATCCATCTCCATAATGCTTTTCATCTTATAAAAATGAAACTCTAGCTGGGCGCAGTGGCTCACACCTGTAATCCCAGCACTTTGGGAGGCTAAGGTGGGAGGATCACTTGAGCCCAGGAGTTTGAGACCTGCCTGGGCAACACAGCGAGACCTTGTCTCTACAAATAACAAAATTAGCTGGGCATGATGGCATGTGCCTGTAGTCGCACCTACTCGGGAGGGTGAGGCGGGAGGATAGCTTGAGTCCAGGAGGTGGAGACTGCAGTGAGCCGTGTTCTTGCCACTGCACTCCAGCCTGAGTGACCGGGTGAGACGCTGTCTCAAAATTTGAAAAAACAAGCCAGGCTCAGTAGCTCATGCCTGTAATCCCAGCACTTTGGCAGGCTAAGGCGGGCAGATCACCAGAGGTCAGGAGTTCGAGACTAGTTTGGCTAACATGGCGAAACCCTATCTCTACTAAAAATACAAAAATTAGCTGGGTGCAGTGGTGTGCGCTTGTAGTCCCAGCTACTTGAGAGGCTGAGGCAGGAGAATCGCTTGAACCCAGGAAGTGGAGGTTGCAGTGAGCTGAGATTGTGCCACTGCACTCCAGCGTGGGCAACAGAGCAAGACTCTGTCTCAAAAAAAAGATTAAAAAAAAAAAAAAAACACTGAAACTGTACCCATTAAACAATAACTGCCCATTCCTTCCTTCCCTAAGCTCTTGGTAACTACCCTTCTACTTTCCGTCTCTGACTTTGACTACTCTGCTTCATGTAAGTGGAATCATATAGTATTTGTCTTTTTGTGACTGGCTTCTTTCACTTATCATAATATCCTCAAAGGTCATCCATGTGGTAGCATATGTCAGAATTTCCTTTCTTTTTCTTTTTTTGTTTTTTGAGATAGAGTCTCACTCTGTCACCCAGGCTGGAGTGCAGTGGTGCAATCTTAGCTCCCTGCAACCTCCACCTCATGGGTTTCACCATGTTGGCCAGGCTGGTCTCTAACTCCTGCCTCAAGTGATTCTTCTGCCTCAGCCTCCCAAGTAGCTGGGATTACAGGTGTGCACCACTGCACCTGGCTAATTTTTGTATTTTTAGTGGAGATGGGGTTTCACCAACCACATTGGCCAGGCTGGTCTCGAACTCCTGACCTCAAGTGATCGCCTGCCTCAGCCTCCCAAACTGCTGGGATTACAGGAGTGAACCACTGCGCCCCACCTCCTTTCTTTTTCTTTTTTTCTTTTAGAGACATGGTTTCTCTCTCCCACCCAGGCTGGTATGCAGTCATGGTCTCTCTCTCCCACCCAGGCTGGTATGCAGTGGTGCAATCATTGCTTATTGCAGGTCAACCTCCTAGGCTCAAGCGATCCTCCTCTCTCTCCCAAATAGCTGGGACTACAGGCAAACACCAACTCGCCAAGCTGATTTTTTATTTTCCTGATATGACCTAGTCCTCTGAATGCCTGGCTAATTTTAAAATTTTTTGTAGAGATGGGGCCTCACTTTGTTGCCCAGGCTTCCTTTCTTTTTTTCTTTTTTTTTTGTCTCGCTCTGTCGCCCAGGCTGGAATGCAGTGGCACGATCTTGACTCACTGCAACCTCTGCCTCCCAGGTTCACTCCATTCTCCTGCCTCAGCCTCCTGAGTAGCTGGGACTACAGGTGCCCACCACAATGCCCAGCTAATTTTTTGTATTTTTGGTAGAGACAGGGTTTCACCATGTTAGCCTGGATGGTCTCGATCTCCTGACCTCGTGATCCGCCCTCCTCAGCCTCCCAAAGTGCTGGGATTACAGGCCTGAGCCACCGCGCCTGGCCTGGGCTATACAATTTTTTATGACTCTGTTCCTACTGGCAAGAGCTGCCATCAAAGACCCATAAATTTGTTTACAGGTTCGGCTGGCATCAATTTTCCCTACAAAGGAAACTGTTGGAACCTTAGTGTTTAATTTATATACTATTCTGTCATCACTTGTCCTTATCACTTTGAGTAATTCCTGAAACTGGGCAAACTCCTCCCAGTTCACACCGCCACTGGGTGCCGCCATATTGGACAAACAAAAATTATACTTTCTTACTCATTAGATATTAGTATATTCCCATTTAACAGATGTGGAAATCAAGGCTTAGAAAGGCCGAAAGCACAGAACCAGTAACTTGCCTGGATTTAAACCCAGTTCTGCCTGACAAGTATTTTCAGTTATATAGGGTCTTATTTTAAGTCCTTCAGCCAAATTTGAACTTTTAAACCTTTATACATTAGAGTACAACTGTGCTAAAAAATGTTCTTTAGGAGATTTGATAATAAGCTATGACTTTAGCTCTCATAGCTGACAATACTTCAATTCTAAAAATGTGCTTTCTGTCTTTCTGATGCCCCAGAGAGTTGCTTCCTCTTTCAGCACTTGACACATACCTCATGTCACTTAGTGCTCTGGGCTCGAATGATCTATTCATGTGGCAGTTCCTTTTCCCTCTGACAGTGCATTCCTTCTGGATGGGGCTGTGTTCTTTGTTTCTTTAGCACCCACTACAAGGCCCACCATATGGGAGACATTCAGTCATGATTGAAAGAATGACAGGTTCTTAACTATCACTATACAATCCAGTTGTGTGGTGTACAGTTGCTAAATTAATGAAAGTCCTTTTAATGAATTAATTCAAAAACTATTGATTGAGCCTCTTCTTGCTATGTGGTGAGCACTGCACTAGACATTCTGGGAGATACTAAGGTGAACCTCCTAGTTTCAGGGAACATACACACACACAGTGAATGCACACATACGTGCATGTACATACATACCGAGAAACATAATTATAACATAATGTGAAAGATAAACTGCAATTAACAGCTCAAAGAGGCAGAGTAACATAGTAATTTAGAGTAGTGCTTCTCAAAGTACCATTCTGAGAAGATGTCAGGAACTTATGCCAAAATGTACATTAATACTTGGTTTCCTTCATTAGGAAAGTCTTGATATTAAGAAAAAACTTGGCTGAATCAAGTGATTTGTTTAGTGACTGGTTGCACATTTCTTGTCTGTCATGGACCAGTGACAATTAGGCTGTTCACTGGTAGCTTGTCTGTGGACCACACTTGAAGTAGTATGTGGTTAAGAGTACAAGCTCTGCCCACAGAATGGGAGAAAATATTTGCAAGCTATCTAGCTGACAAGGGATTAATAAACAATATATAAGGAGCTCAAACAACTCTATAGCAAAAAAGAAAAATCTAATAATCTAATTTAAAAATGGACAAAAGATCTGAATAGACGTTTCTTAAAAGATGTACAGATGGCAAACAGGCCTATGAAAAAGTGCTCAACATCACTGATCGTCAGAGAAATGCAAATCAAAACTACAGTGAGATATCATCTCATTATGGCTTTTATCCAAAAGACAGGCAATAACAAATGTTGATGAGGATGTGGAGAAAAAGGAACCTTTATACACTGTTGATGGGATTGAAAATTAGTATAACCACTATGGAGAACAGTTTGGAAGTTTCTCAAAAAACTAAAAATTGAGCTACCATATGATCTAGCAATCTCACTGCTAGGTATAAACTCCAAAGAAAGGAAATCAGTATATCGAAAAGATATCTGCACTCCTGTATTTATTGCAGCACTATTCACAATAGCCAAGATTTGGAAGCAACCGGAGTGTCTGTCAACAGGTGAATGGATAAAGAAAATGTACATGTATACAATAGAGTACTATTCACCCATAAAAATGAATGAGATCCTGTCATTTGCAACAACATAGATGGAACTGGAGGTTATTATGTTAAGTGAAATAAGCCAGGCACAAAAAGACAAATTGGCCGCGGTGCTCACGCTGTAATCCAGCATTGGAGCCGAGCGGCGAATCACGAGTCAGAATCGAGACCAGTGAAACCGTCTCTAAAAAAAAAAAAAAAAAAAAAAAAAAAAAAAAAAAAAAAAAAAAAAAAACATTGCATGTTCTCATTTATTTGTGGGTGCTAAAATTAAAAACAATTGAACTTACAGAGATAGAGAGTAGTATGATGGTTACCAGGGGCTGAGAAGGGCAGTAGGGGCTGGAGGAGAAGTGGGGATGGTTAATGGGTATCAAAAAATAGAAAGATTGAATAAGATCTAATATTTGATAGCACAACAGGGTGACTATAGTTGATTATTTATTTATTTATTTATTTATTTATTTTTAAAAATAAAGGAACGCTTCACGAATTTGCATGTCATCCTTGCACAGGGGCCATGCTAATCTTCTCTGTATCGTTCCAATTTTAGCATATGTGCTGCCGAAGCGAGCACTAGTCGATAATTTAATTGTACATTTACAAATAACTAAAAGAGTATAGTTGGATTGTTTGTAACACAAAGGATAAATGCTTGAGATGATGGATATCCCATTTACCCTGATGTGATTCTTATGCATTGTATGCCTGTATCAAAATATCCCATATACCCTATAAATATATATACCTGCTATGGACCCACAAAAATTAAACATTAACAAAAAGAGTACAAGCTCTGGAATCAAATTGTTGGCATTCATATTCTAGTTCTATCAGTTATTAGTAATATGGCCTTGGGAAATTCTGAGCCTCAGTTTCCTCATCTATATAATGAGGATGATAATTTTTTCTGTTTCTTTGAGCTCTGAAAATGAAACAAGATGGTACATGACAGCACTTAACACAGACACTGGCACATTGTAAACATTCTGTTACTAATGTTACTGTTGTAATAATTAAGATGTTTTTTTCAGCTGGAGGGAATTAGAGATAGCTTCTTAAAGGTTGATGGCAAAGAACATTAAATATCATTCACAGAATGTTACTATCATACCTACAGTGGGTCAGTCAGTTCCTGGAATAGTGTTTGAAATTTTTAGGACTCTTTTTACATATGCCGCTTTTATAGTGAAGGGCACTGAATTTCCTGCTTTTTATCAACTAACCACGGAATTGCTGTTTTCCCTTTGGCTTTTACTTTTTGCCACATAGCTAGGTTTCTGGTTCCCCCACAGTTGGTGTGTTCACATAAGATTAGGGTCATTTTAGAGGGAATAGTTTCAATGTTTTGTTTGTTTGAGTCAGAGTCTTGCTGTGTCGCCCAGGCTGGAGTGCCGTGGCATGATCTCGGCTCACTGCAACCTCTGATTCCTGGATTCAAGCGATTCTCAAGCCTCAGCTTCCTGAGTAGCTGGGACTACAGGCACCCGCCACCACCACGCCTGGCTAATTTTTGTATTTTTAGTAGAGATGGGGTTTCAGTATGTTGGCCAGACTGGTCTCAAACTCCTGACCTCAAGTGATCCGCCCGCCTTGGCCTCCCAAAGTGCTAGGATTACAGGTATGAGCCACCGTGCCTGGCCTAGTTGCAATGTTTATAGGGTAGTTGTGGTAAGAAGCTGGTTTATTTTATATCTGGCTAAGTGGCCAGTGCTGCATGGTTGTATACTCCTGGATTATAGATTAAAAGACTATGTAGTCCAGAAACAAACAACCAACCAAAACACTTTCTTTAAAAAACTCAGCTGTAATGCACTGGCTGCATTTGAGTGAAAGCAGGAAGGCAGTTACATTTGTTGAGCACCTACTATCAGTGAGGCACTCTGAACAAGCTAAGTACATTCTTTTGTGTATTATTTAACTTAAACACCTTGTACATAGTAGATCAAAGTATCAATGCTGGAGCCAAACTGCCTGAGTTTTCTTGCTCCACTGCATTCTTACTGTATGACATTGGGGCAGTTTGCTCAACCTCTTTGTGTCTTGGTTTCCTCATCTGTAAAATGGGGTTACTAAAAGCACCTACCTTAAAAGGCTACAGTGAAAATTAAGGGAGCTATTATATATAATGTATGTAGAACTATGTCCAGCAACTGTTGGCTGCTATTATCATTACTATTACTATTATTATTATTATAGAAGCTTGCCCTATTCCTACACCTAATAAGTGGCACGTTCTGGAGTTAAACCTACTTTTTTTCCTAATTCTCTATTCTTCTAACCGGTTCTCCGCACAGCATTTAGGGTGATCTTTCTAGATGGAAATATGATTATGTCACTCTTCTGCTTGAAATTCTTTGATGGCTTCCCACTCCCGTAGGATCACAATAAAAGTTTCTCATGTAGCTTCCTAGGTGCTCCAGGGCCTGCCTTGCCTCTCTTCACACTTCCCTCCCCACCTCCCTCTACCTCTAGTTACACTGGCTTTGTTTTTGTCCCTTTCCACCTCAGGACCTTTGCATACGCTCTTCCTCTCTTCATCTAACTAGCCTCTACTTTTTTCTTAGATGCCATCTTTTTTATTTTGAGATGGAGTCTCACTCTGTCGCCCAGGCTGGAGTGCAGTGGTGCGATCTCGGCTCACTGCAACCTCTGCTGCCTGGATTCAAGCAATCCTCCTGCCTCAGCCTCCCGAGTAGCTGGGATTACAGGTGCCTGCCACCACGCCCAGCTAATTTTTGTATTTTTAGTAGAGACGGGGTTTCACCATCTTGGCCAGGGTTGGTCTTGAACTCCTGACCTCATGATCCACCCGCCTCGGCCTCCCAAAGTGCTGGGATTACAGGCATGAACCACCACGCCCTGCCTCTTTATTTATTTTTGTTTTCTTACATGTCATCTTGAATGTTACTTCTTCAGGGAACCTCATTAAGTTAGATCTTTATGTTATACATTTAGAAGAAGTAAAAGGTATTTAACTGCCCTTTCATAACATGCACTTTTTGCTCTTGTAATTACTTGACTATTATTGGTCTTTTCTATTAGACTCTAAGCTTTGTAAGGCAAGGACTGTTTCTGTCTTCATTAGTGGCCTAACCCTAAGATCTTGCCAAGTACCTGACACGTAGTAGGCACTGAATACAGACTTGTTGATTTGGATTGAATTCTAACAGGCATGGCGGACATGTTTCCTAGAACAGCAAGATGAATGATGTGCTGCTTTTTGCCTCTTTGCTGGCTCTTTGCTCCAAACAGCTCAGAGCATAAAGAGCTGTTTGTTTTTAGCAACTCAATTCTCTGCATTGATTGAGGTTTTCAGACTGTCGTATTGTCAGGCAATCTCACTACCCAGCCTTTCAGACATGAAATTCTTTTCTTCTGATTTTCATTTCATCTTAATCCATTTTTCCTCACGGGAGGGTGGGTAGGGATGATTGCCATGACCTTGAGATGGAATTGGACTAGACAGCAGGATGCCAGCTTTTGTACTCTAAATGGTTTGCACTGCTGCAGCTACATCTCACCCAGAAGGAGAGGCGAGGAAGAGGCCTCTCATGTGAGTCCCTTAATTTGCCTGCATCCTTTGCTGAGCAGCTGCCTGAGGAGATGGAAATCTCACTCATCTGGGAGCAGCTTCCAAGCCTGAAGTTGAACCAGCCCCTGTGCTCTGCTGAGAGTAAAAGCATCACCCAGCATCACTCACTATGAGGCTGCTCTTCTCTTTTTAAAACACCTACTTACATTTTTAAAAATTGAGATGTAACTTGTATAAAGTGAAGCTCCCCAGCACCCCAGCAGACTTCCTTTTGTCCCTTTCTTGGCAATACTCCCCCTAAATAGCATTATTTTGTCATGTTAGATTGACTAGTGAAATTCAATTCTTTCATTTATTTCCTTCCATTTTACTGTCTGATCATCAAAGCAATGTTTATTGCAGAAAATTTGGAAGGTACAAAATAGTGTAGATAAAAAAAAAAAAAACCGTATGTACTCTTACATACTTAAAGGCCTGTTCTACATCTTGATAAATCACTACCTCCTGTGAGGCTTTCCCCGAGCCCCCCTTTCCTCCCCTTCTTGTGCCTATAGTATTTGGCACATACCTATTATTGCCTTTGTCTTACTCTAGTACAATGTTTATATACTTACTTATTTCTTTAAAACACTCACAGTGAGCTCCTTGAAAGCATAGACCTTTTTTTTTTTGAGACTGAGCCTTGCTCTGTCGCCCAGGCTGGAGTGAGGTAGCATGATCTTGGCTCATTGCAACCTCTACCTCCCAGGTTCAAGTGATTCTTCTGCCTCAGCCTCCCGAGTAGCTGGGACTACAGGTACTCACCACCATGCCCAGCTAATTTTTTGTATTTTTAGTAGAGACAGGTTTTCACCATATTAGCCAGGCTGGTCTTGAACTCCTGACCTTAGGTGATCCAGCTGCCTCAGCCTCCCAAAGTGCTGGGATTACAGGCGTGAGCCACTGCGCCCGGCCGACTTCTTTCTTTTTTCCTTTTTTTCTAAATAGAGACAGGGTCTCAGTAGGTTGCCCAGGCTAGTCTTGAACTGCTGGGCTTAAGCAGTTCTCCGGTCTTGGCCTCCCAAAGTGCTCACATTACAGGTGGGAGCCACCACGCCTGGCCGCATAGACTTTTTTTTTTTTTTTTGAGACAGAGTCTTGCTCTGTTGCCCAGGCTGGAGTACAGTGGCGTGATCTCGGCTCACTGCAACCTCCACCTCCCAGGTTCAAGTGATTCTCCTGCCTCAGCCTCCTGCGTAGCTGGGACTATAGGTGGCTGCCACCACACCCGGCTGATTTTTGTATTTTTAGTAGAGACAGAGTTTCACCATGTTGGTCAGGCTGGTCTTGAACTCCTGACCTCAGGTGATCCACCTGCCTCAACCTCACAAAGGGCTGGGATTACAGGTGCGAGCCACCGCATGCATAGACTTCTTATTGCCCATCAGGGTGCCTGGAACAGAGCAGGCTGTTAGTAAATATTTGTTGAGTGAATGAGTAAACAAATCAATGAAATCTTGCTGAAGTAAGTGTTAAAGAATAAAACCCATTATTAGTGGCAGGAATGGACAATTCCCACTTTAGTCAGTCCTATCTGCAGAATGCCAAAAAAGAAAAATAGTATTTTAGGGTGTTTTTATTTTTCTGAAACACAATTATTTCACTTGAACATCCATAAGAAGTCTATGATTGTATCCCCATTTTTTTATGTTGGAAAGTTATTACTGTATTTGAATCAGAAGAAGAGGAGATCAGAGATAATGCTGAAAAGCAGGAGGGATGTTATTTAGAAAGACTACCTGAAAGAATTTGCAATATCTTGCATTTACTGACCTTATGCCAGGTAATTACTTATGTAATCTCATTTAATCATTACAACAACTCTATGAATTAGGTATTATTATTTTCAATTTATAGCAGAAGAAATGGAGACTCAGAAACCTGAATTTCCAAATTCAAATAGGTAATAATTGGCAGAGCCAATATTTAACTCCAGGACTGACTGTCATGTCTCTAGTTCATTTTCCATTACTTCTAAACTCCTGATGTTGTGATCCACCCGCCTCGGCCTCCCAAAGTGCTGAGATCACAGGCGTGAGCCACTGCGCCTGGCCTATTACACTAAATTTCTTTTGTAGAGGTCCACCTATGGAGGGCCATGCCCCTTGCTATTAAGTGATGATTTTGTGACACATGAAAATTTAGGGATCTTATTTCATTTATCTTCAGTTTGATGAACTTTTTGATAAGATGAACACAACACTACTACCATATTTCTGTGTAGCCATTAGTCCGGTCTTATCTCATTAATACACCAGTCTTCACAATTCTCTGTTGATATAGGCCTAGATGGTTATCTTGTTTATACATGAAGAAACTAAGGCCCAGAGGGGGAATGACTTACCTAAGTAAATATTGCCAATAAGTAGCAGAACCAACACTTGACTCCATGTTCTGTGTTATTTTCACTGCAACATGTAGACTTGCTGAAGCCAGTTTTAGTAAGCATAAACTCTATAATCTGGGAGAAGTTGCCCCTCAGGGGAAAATTAACAATATCTGGAGGTAGTTTTGACTGTCACCACTTGGGGTATACTACAGATATCCAGTGGGTAAAGGGATGTTTATGGATGTGTAGGTCAGCCCCTACAACAAAGAATTATCTGGTCTAAAATGTCAGTAGCACTGAGGTTGAGAAATCCTGTTCTAGAACAATTAATTTTCATGCCTTATTTCTCCAGAACAGATTAAATACCCAAGGTTAGCCTCCAAAGCATACCTAGTGGGGAGCTTGATTTTTTTCTTTTTCTTTTCTTTTTTTTTTTGAGACAAGGTCTTCCTCTGTTGCCCATGCTGGAGTGCAGTGGCGCAATCTTGGCTCACTGCATCCTTGACCTCCTGTGTTCAAACAATCTGTCCACCTCAGCCTCCTGAGTAGCTGGGACTACAGGTGTGTGCCACCACACCTAGCTAATTTTTGTATATTTGTAGAGACAGGGTCTTACTGTGTTGCCCAGGCTGGTCTTGAATTCCTGAACTCAAGCCATCCGGCTGCCCTGGCCTCCCAAATTGCTGGGATTACAGGTGTGCACCACCACACCTCGTCACTTGATTCTTTTAGAATGGGCTATTCTTCATTAGCAACAAATTGTTTATTATTAATCACCAGGTTTTATTCGGAGTATTGTATTTTTTTTTTGGAGTATTGTATTAAGTGTGATTAGAGATGCAGAACTGCATTAAACATGGTGTATTTGCTTAGGGAGTTTTGAAGGAGGTAAGAGGGATCTAGTTATTTTGCTCCTGGTTGCAGGTAAGCAAACCCTACATTCTGGGAACTATCGCATGCCGTAGTGGCTATACTCATGGACTACTATGATTGAAGTGGCTGCTGGCTTCAGTGAACACTCACTGTAGCTGACTCTTCCTTCCCACAGTTATGCGATGCCAACCAAAACCATAGAAGTGTTGCAGTTGCAGGACCAAGGCAGCAAAATGTTCCTGGACTCAGTGCTTACCACCCATGAGCGAGTGGTTCAGGTAGGCACTCCAGGAGAATAAAAAATGTATTTGCTTCTCCTGGTTCTTTTCTCTGTCCACTTTTTCACTTTCTGTTATGCTCTTTTCTTTTCTTTCTTGAATAATGGTGTTCTCCAGGGTTCAGTTCTTGATGCCTCCATCCCTCCTTTTATAATACCTTCCCCCTATGCAGTCTCATTCATTCCTTTGGCCTCAGTGATCATCGTTTAATACTGATAACCCCCTAGATGTATATATCTCTAGTCCTGATCTGTTGGCTGAGGCTTGAAACTTGATACCCAGTTGTCTACTGGCCTTCTCGACTTGGATGTTCCACAGGAGTCCTCCCTGCACTCCGTCTATGCAAAATTAGTTGTAGAGGGACTGATTTTCCTCTTTTTCTGTAATATTCCCCACCTTTGAGCCTAATGTGTCACCCTTCTTTGTCCTCTGATAGCCATTCATTCACCAAATTCTATAGCTTCTACCTCCGAAAAATCTTTCAGATTCATCCACTTCACTTTATCCCCATACCAAGTAATCATGTCATTTTCCTGCTTGAAACCCCTCAGTGGCTGCCTTCCTTTGATCTCTAGCAGTTGTCCTCTTTTCTTCCTGCAGATAATGATGGGTGCCAACCACACCACCACGAGGGTACCCAGAGGTATAAAAAATTCACAGCTTCACAGCTTTAACATCATCCCCCTTTGAATAACAGCAGTAATTGATATATAATGGACATATCATACAATTTACCAATTTGAAGTATACAATAAAAACAGTTTTTAATATAATCAAAGAGTTATGCAACCAACCACACAATCAATTTTAGAACATTTTCATCACCCTAAAAGAAACCGTGTACCCATTCGCAGTCACTCCTCTTTCTTGGTTGCCCTAACCCCTTGCAACCACTAATCTACTTTCTATCTCTATGGATTTATCTCTTCATTTAAATGGAATTGTACATTAAATGGCGTCTTGTGTCAGGCTTCTTTCACTTGGTGTAATGTTTTCAAGGTTCATCTCTGTCGTATTGGTACTTCATTCCTTTTTATTGCCAAATAATATTCTATGGTATAGGCATCACCCTTTTTTGATCCACTGAAGGAACATATCAGCAAGGTAATAAAATGAATATTAAATTTAAGTCTAAATATGCTAATTTAAAAAATAACTAAGTGCAATCTTTGGCTTTTTAAATATTATCAGGATTAAATTATTTATAATATATCCTGTGACAGATCTGACATGCCAGAAGTCCATAGAATAGTTTGAATGCTTTAGGTTGGTACTCAGGTGCCTTCATGATTCTCCTCCTGCTTTTCCTCTTCACAGCCCATTTACTCCAGCCACACATGGAGCTAGTTTTTTTTTTTTTTTTTTTTTTTTTTTTTTTGGAGACAGAGTTTTACCCTTGTTGCCCAGGCTGGAAGGCAATGGTACAATCTCAGCTCACTGCAACCTCCACCTCCTGTGTTGAAGCGGGTCTCCTGCCTCAGCCTCCTGAGTAGCTGGGATTACAGGCATGCGCTACCATGCCCAGCTAATTTTGTATTTTTAGTAGAGACGGGGTTTCTCCATGTTGGTTAGGCTGGTCTCAACCTACTGACCTCAGGTGATCCGCCCACCTTGGCCTCCCAAAGTGCTGGGATTACAGGCATGAACCACTGTGCCCGGCCAATAGAGCTAGTTTTAATTTCCTAACACTGTTATGCCCCCACATTTTACTGAATGCTGTTTCCTCTGCCTTCAAAATCCTCCACATTACTGTTGAATTCTCCTAGTTTACTCTTGTTTTTCTTCAAGATTTCACCCAGATACTACCTCTCCTGGAAGCTTTTTTTGACCTTCCTTGGTTGAGTTGGGTAGGAATTTCTCTTGTGGTTCCTTGCAGCCCCCTGCCTGCCCTTTTACCATACATCTGATTCACCTCGGTGTTTTTAGCACAGGGTTTGACACCAGTCAGGTCCTGGTATGCCTGGATATGGGCAAAGCTGAGTTGAATCAGAAAGTCAGTGTGCCCGGGCATGGTGGTTCACACCTGTAATCCCAGCACTTTGGGAGAACAAGGCGGGCAGATCACTTGAGGTGAGGAGTTTGAGACCAGCCTGGCCAACATGGTGAAACCCTGGCTCTACTAAAAATACAAAAATTAGCCGGGCATGGTGGCTCACGCCTGTAATCCCAGCATTTTGGGAGGCCGAGGCGGGCGGATCACCTGAGGTTGGGAGTTTGAGACCAGCCTCACCAACATGAAGAAACCCCATCTCTACTAAAAATACAAAATTAGCCAGGCGTGGTGGCACATGCCTGTAATCCCAGCTACTCAGGAGGCTGAGGCAGGAGAATCGCTTGAACCCGGGAGGTAGAGATTGCAGTGAGCCAAGATTGCGCCATTGCACTCCAGCCTGGGCAACAAGAGCGAAACTCCATCTCAAAAACAAAACAAAACAAAAACAAAAATTAGCCAGGCATGGTGGCAGGCACCTGTTTTCTCAGCTGCTTGGGAGGCTGAGGCAGGAGAATTGCTTGAACCTGGGAGGCGGAGGTTGCAGTGAGCCGAGATAGCGCCACTTCACTCCAGCCTGGGGGCAACAGAGCAAGACTCTGTCTCAAAAATAAATAAATAAATAAGAAAGTCAGCCTGAGTTGGGTGCCATGGTTCATGCCTGTAAACCTAGCACTTTTGGAGGCCAAAGTGGGAGGATTGCTTGAGGCCAGGAATTTGACCAGTCTGGGCAACACAGCAAGACCCTGTTTCTACCAAAAAATAAAAATAAAAAATTAGCCGGGACTGGTGGCACATGCCTGTAGTCCCAACTACTCTGGAGGCTGAGGTGGGAGGACCACTTGAACCCAGGAGTTCAAGGTTGCAGTGAGCTATGATTGTTCTACTGCACTCTAGCCTGGGCAACAGAAAGAGACCCTGGACTTTAAAACCTCTTGGTCGAGTAATGACATCTAATGCCCACAGGAGCAGATATTGGCAGTGACCATCTCAGCACCTTGGCAGATGGCAGGAGAAATCCTGTAGAGGCCAGCTCAGAAACCAGTTTTGGTGTTAATCTTCCACCCTTGGGCTCTCCAGACTCTACTGGAGCTGGCATTTGAACCCTAACTATGTCTGCCCAGTTACCTCGTTTTCAGCTCCTCCCACCTCTTAGAGCACCTTCTTTCATTTTGCAGATCAGCGGTTTGAGTGCTACATTTGCAGAAATTTTCTTGGAAATAATCCAAAGCAGTCTTCCTGAAGGAGTCAGACTGTCAGTGAAGGAGGTAGGTGCTGGTTTGAGAAGAGGCCCCTGCTGGCCTGCATATGCTCAAAATAAGGATAAGAACATGTGGACTTCCTGGCTTTAGAAAGAACAGAGAAATGTGGATAATGTGACCTAAATAATAATCAGAAAAGTTGTACACTCTGATGACACTGTGATCATTAGTCCAGCTTCTGAGGCATCAGGGATGATGCTTTGTGGCCTGTGAGTGCTGACTTTCAGCACAGCATCCTGATGTTGGTGGTGAGCCTATGAGGCCCCAGAATTCTCTCCTTTCAGGCAGTTGTGTGGAAGAAAGGACATGGGTTAAGATAGTATATGGTGTAATAAATCAGAACACAAATAGGAAAATATATGTTAGAGAAAAGGTTCCTGGATCTTCAAGGCTTGACTGTAGCTTGACTGAATATATTTCATAAAGAATGCTAGTCAATAGAATGTTTTGTCAGGCATGGAAAACTTGGAGAACATTAGGAGTCTTAGCCTAAATACTGAGTATTTGGGTCCAATTGCCAAGATGATCCTTCTAATGACACAGATGTATGAGGTCATCTTAGATTGGTACCATTTGCTCCATCCAGCTCTGCTTGTTCTGAGTCCATGCTTGTCAAGCTTCTTCTGGTTGGTATTTGGGCTTCATACAGATCTGGGGACAGGGACAGCATGTGCTGGTCATGCTGCCTTAAAACAGTCCAATCCCTGTTTGTTTTATTTCCTATGTAAATAATTTTGGTATTCTCTCTCTCTCAAATGCTTCTATTGTGATAGTTATAGCATTTTGACATTAAATCTTCATATATCTGTCTTTTCTAACCAGACTATAAGTTCACTGAAAGCAAGGAGGAAGTCTGATTCAAGTTTGAATCCCCAGTATCTAATATAAGTCTGCTACACAGCAGATAATAAAAGTTACTTGAATCTGAATGATTCTCTACAGAGCTGGTTCAAGGGCCCTTTTTGGATGCTGTGCATATCTGGGTAACTAAAAGCTCTGCAGTAATTTCCACTTATTTTATTTTTCTTCTCCTTAGCACACTGAAGAAGACTTCAAGGGACGATTCAAAGCTCGACCAGAACTGGAAGAACTGTTGGCCAAGTTGAACTAGCTACTGTAGACCCTTTCATGCCAGCAATGGTCATATTGAGTGCCAAGGAGAAGAGCTTACTGGGTAGTCAGAGTTCATCAGGAGACCTGACCCTTAGATTTCATAAGTACCCATTCCCATAGCCAGTAATGTCCTCACTCCTCTGTGGCATGGCTGTACTTGCCATTTGTTACCACTTACCTATGAGGTAATGCTTGTTATCTTCCATCTAATAAAAATCTGCTGCTGATGTGTATATGTATGTGTGTGTTAGAGACAGAAATTGGCCCATCCTGTGGAGTATCTTTAAGAGATCCTATATTCTGGCCAGCCACGGTGGTGCATCCCTGTAATCCCAGCACTTTGCGAGGCCGAGGCAGGAGGACTGCTTGAGGCCAGGAGCTTGAGACCAGCCTGGCAGTATTCTGTCTTTACCAAAAACATTCTTTTTTTTTTTTTTCTGAAACGGAGTCTCCCTCTGTTGCCCAGGCTGGAGTGTAGTGGCGTGATCTCGGCTCACTGCAAGCTCTGCCTCCCGGGTTCACGCCATTCTCCTGCCTCAGCCTCCCAAGTAGCTGGGACTACAGGCGCCCGCCACCACACCCGGCTAATTTTTTGTATTTTTAGTAGAGACGGGGTTTCACCATGTTAGCCAAGATGGTCTCGATCTCCTGACCTCGTGATCCGCCAGCCTTGGCCTCCCAAAGTGCTGGGATTACAGGCGTGAGCCACTGCGCCCAACCAAACTTTTTATCTTAATTAGCTGGATGTGGTGGTATGCACTTGTAGTCCCACTACTCAGGAGGCTGAGGCAGGAGGATTGCTTGAGCCCAGGAGTTCAAGACTGCAGGAGCTATGATTGTGCCATTGCACTCCAGCCTGGCTGACAGAGTAAGACCCTTTCTCTAAAAAAAAAAAAAAAAAGAAAAAAAGAAAAAAAAAAGAGATTCTATTTTCTCTTTGCCTGATGCTTCAGCACAGAAGCATGTTCCCCTTCCATATTTCTCCAACTAGAGACAATTCATCCTTTAAAGCAATATGGCATGGTGTCCTGTAGTGAAGCAGAGGATCATAACATAAGTAAACTCTCTATGGGTGAAAGTTGGAGAGAGGGACATTTTGGCTTTGTACATGAAAAGACTCTCCAGATAGAAACAGATTCTGCCCATAAGTGAAATAAAATGCTTTGTGGGGGTAATGAGTGACTTATTGTATTCAGGCAGATGTTACATAACTGCTAATTAAGTTTCCCTAGATGGAGTTTAAGCAACGAATTCAAAGTTGATCTTGGTCAGGTGTCAGCAAACTACTGCCTATAAACCAAATCCTACCCACTGCCTGTTTGTGTTTTTTTAAATAATATATTGAGGTGAAATTCATATATACAAAATTAAACTTTTTTTTTTTTGAAACGGAGTCTCGCTGTGTCACCCAGGCTGGAGTGCAGTGGTGCGATCTTGGCTCACTGCAACCTCTGCCTCCTGGGTTCAAGCAATTCTCCTGCCTCAGCCTCCCGAGTAGCTGGGACTACAGGCGCCCGCCACCACACCCAGCTTTTTTTTTTTTTTTTTTTTTTTAGATGAAGTTTCGCTCTTATTGCCCAGGCTGGAGTGCAATTGTGCGATCTCAGCTCACTGCAACCTCTGCCTCCTGTGTTCAAGCAATTCTTCTGCCTCAGCCTCCTGAGTAGCTGGGATTACAGGTGCCTGCCACCACGCCCAGCTAATTTTTGTATTTGGGTTTCACCATGTTGGCCAGGGTGGCCTTGATCTCCTGATCTCAGGCGATCTGCCCGCTTCGGCCTCCCAAAATGCTGGGATTACAGGTGTGAGCCACCGTGCCTGGCCTTGAACATTTTTAAATGAGTAATTCAGTAGCATTTATTTAGTATATTCATAATGTTGTGCAGTCACCAGCTCTATCTAGTTCCAAAACCCCTCCCTGCCATTGGATTAGAGCCATGCTTATTCACTTACATACTGTCTCTGGTTGCTTTAATGCTACAATGGCAGAGTTGGGTAGCTGTATGTGTATTGCCTCTATATCATATAGGCAATGGGCAGTGTCACATCTTTTCCATTTGGAAACCTGGAAAAAATAGCAGTCTTTTCCAGTTGCTCAGCTGTTATCAATATGTAGAAGCAGGAATCAGGATTTCATAAACTGACAAGATACTGGGGCATAAAGACTTTAGGATCCAGCCAACCTAATTGTCTCTTTTAGATAGTACAGGTTAGGGGCCCATAGAGGGCAATCCTTTGCCCAAGGTCATGGGATATGTCACTGGAAAAGGGCAGCAGGATTTAAATCTCTTGATTCCTAGTCCATCTTTTTCTATCACATCACTCAGGGATGAGTCAGGCTTCTTACACAGGAGGCAGCTGGATTCTGTCACCTTGGAGCTCTTGTGTCACTGACCTAGCTGGTGATTTATCCTCTCACCAGAGTCAGAGAGCTTTTGTTGCTCATGATTAGTTTGCCTTGAAACAAATGGAAATTACTCTTAATGCCTTATCCTGGTAAGAGGGACTGGAGATATTCTGATTGCCAGAACCTCAGGGTTACAAAACAACTATGAGCTTTGACTCTTCTGGAGGGAGGTCCAGAAGGAAATGGATGTTCTTAGGATCACATGGCAGTGAAACCAAAGGGAACACAAGTCTTCTGGCTCCAGGTTGAAAATACCTTCCCTTCCCTCCCTGAGATAACCTGCTAAAGGAAAAGAGACAAACAAACCTGGGTTGTGCCTGGCTTCCACATTTATTCATTTTGAAGCTGAGTTATTCTAGCCTCATGGAACCTCAGATTTCTGATCTGAAGAGTGAGGATAATCCCTTTTTAGGGATTTGAGATGGAGATAATATATACATAATGAGCTAGTAATGCTCAGTAAATGTTGTATTTCCTTCCCTTCTAAAACTTCTTGGCATACTCTTTTAAAAGATTGTTTTCATTGAGGTATAATTTATATATAGTGACACACAGATCTTGAGTGTATATTTGATCAGTTCTGAAAATACATCTACCTACCCATGAAACCCATACTTGTATCAAGATAAAGAACATGTACATCACCCCAAAAAGTTCCCTCATAATCTTTTTCTTCCCCCCGCCCCGAAATGGAGTCTTGCTCTGTCGCCCAGGCTGGAGTGCAGTGGCACAATCTTGGTTCACTGCAACCTCTGCCTCCCGGGTTCAAGCAATTCTCCTGCCTCAGCCTCCCAAGTAGCTAGGATTACAGGCATATGCCACCACGCCCGGCTAATTTTTGTATTTTTAGTAAATACTAATTTTTGTATTTTTAGTTTCACCATGTTGGCCAGGCTGGTCTCGAACTGGCTGGCCTCGAACTCCTGAACTTGAGGTCTGCCTGCCTCGGCCTCGGCCTTCCAAAGTGTTGGGATTACAGGCGTGAGCCACCACACCCAGCCATCTTTCATGTTTTCCCCAAGAAGTAACCACTAACCTCGTTTCTACTGCCATAGATTAGTTTTACCTATCTAGTACTACATATAAATGAAATATACAGTATGTATTCTTTTGTGCCTGACTTCATCCATTTAGCATAACGTTTTATCCCTTGTGTTCCACGTATCAGTAGTTCATTCCTTCAGCATACTTTTAGTTTTGAATATCCTAGTTGGGGGTAAATTATGCCTAGTAGTGCCATGAAATCACAAGGGATAGGTAGGAGAGAAGAAGGAATGTCAGTGGATTGGGAATCAGAATAGATGGGTTCTAATCCTGGATCTATCAATACATAACCTTGGGGATAAACTATTTTGGTCTTCATTTTACAAATGTGTTAACTGGCCCAGGGAGAGAAAGTGACTGTCTAAGGTCACCTAGTTAGCCAGTGGCAGAGCCAAGGATGGTTTAAGGTCACACAATTCCTGGTTGAGTGCATATTACTGAGATTTTTAAAAAATGATTTTTATGTAGATCACTTTTTTTTTTTTTTTTGAGACGGAGTTTTGCTCGTCACCCAGGCTGGAGTGCAATGGTGCAATCTCGGCTCACTGCAACCTCCGCCTCCCAGGTTCAATCGATTCTCCTGCCTCGGCCTCCTGAGTAGTTGGGATTACAGGCACCCGCCACCACACCCAGCTAATTTTTGTATTTTTAGTAGAGACAGGGTTTCACCATGTTGGCCAGGCTGGCAACTCCTGACCTCAGGTGATCCACTCGCCTTGGCCTCCCAAAGTGCTAGGATTACAGGTGTGAGCCACCATGCCTGGCCAGATCACTAACTTTCAAGGATAGGATGCCTGGGTAAAATGGGCAGTTTTCCTAGTTGAGGCCAGCAGATTCCTCAGCTTCGTTTTCATTCCTTTCCTCTGGCTGAGGATGACTTGTTCCTCCACCATGGAATCCTGGGAATGGCCAGCTGTAGATTCTGAAAAGGTATGTCTTAGACACAGAGAAACAAATCTAGGTATTTTGTAGATACTAGCAATGCTGAGGCTCCTGGGTCCCCTGTTTCTAGTGTACTTAAGGAAAGCTTTCTGAGCCTGTATTGGGTGTGCCTAGAACTAATCCTGATGGACAGACACTGGAGACAGAGGTGGCCAATGTGTCTTGTGCTTGTTTAATCTGTACTTTGATCTCTTTGTGAATTTTTGTTTTCACGTGTCTGATCTTCTTGCAGAATCTGATTCATTTGACTATAATAATCCCCGTGGAATAACTTTCATTCTCAGACATTTCAGCTCATTTTAGGAAATCAGCTCACCATTTAGACAGAGTGCCCACGATCTGAAGAATGAAAACTCTTCAAAAGACAGCTGCTGGCAGGGAGGAATCCCTGCCACTTCCTCTGCTTGCTTTAAGTCCTTGCTGAGCGAGGAGGGAGCCCCAGCATTTTCTACAGGAAAATAAAAGGATTCAATCTGGACTTGCTTCAGTTCTCTTTGGGTTTCTGAAGTCAGCAGCTCAAGGACTTAGTCTGGCAACTTTATGGAGAGAGGGTGAGAGGAGTATCTTCTTACTCATCTCGTAAAACACACTGCAGTGCACCTTTGTACCAAGCACAAGGCCAAGTCCCCAGCCAAGGACCTTGAAAGGAAGGGCTAAACTATGAGTCTGCCCTAGGCCTAGCCAAGACAGGCATCAAGCCAAGAGGTCGGTCTCCACTCATCCCTGGCACCAAGCCTCTAAGCAGAGGCAACCCAAAGCTGCCCGAGTTAGATCCTATAGGGACAGGTATGAAGCACCTTAAAGTTCAGCTCCTGGACTGTGGGCTGCAGAGCTAAGACTAAAGAAAAACATACCAAGCTATATCACTGTGGGCAACTTGCACTAATTAATTGCAAAAAGTTAATTTCCTTTTTGCAAAGTGCTGACAAAAGCAAAGTAATATTTACACAGTCAATGTGGTTACTCACTACTGTGTGTTAAGCACTGTACTGAGCACCAGATGCTTGTGAGAGTAGAGTAGAAAACAGCCTAGGCTTTAGAGCAAGACACACTTGGAGTCTGGTCCCCAGTGTGGGCTTTATTTCCTCATCTAAAGGACAGTGAATGCCACGTTCAGAGGATTAGAAATTAGATTAGATGGTGGCCAGGTGCGGTGGCTCACGCTTGTAATCCCAGCACTTTGGGAGGCCGAGGCGGGCGGATCACGAGGTCAGGAGATCGAGACCACTGTGAAACCCCGTCTCTACTAAAAAATACAAAAATTAGCCGGGCATGGTGGCGGGTGCCTGTAGTCCCAGCTACTCAGAGAGGCTGAGGCAGTAGAATGGCGTGAACCCGGGAGGCGGAGCTTGCAGTGAGCTGAGATTGCGCCACTGCACTCCAGCCTGGGCAACAGAGCGAGACTCTGTCTCAAAAAAAAAAAAAAAGAAATTAAAAAAAAAAAAGAAATTAGATTAGATAATGTAACTCAGGACAGTCACTAACACACATTAATAGTGATGACAGTAATAGCTAACGTTCACTGAACACTTACTATGTGCCAGATGCTGTTCCTAAGCTAAACCAATGTTTAACTCAACCTTTCAACAATCCTATGAGGAAGGCCTATATTAGTTTTGACGCTTGTGAAAAAGGTACTATATATGCATTTTTATGCAGGTAAAAACAGATCCTGAGATGTTAAGTAACTTGTCCAAAGTCACAAAGCTAGTCAGTGGCGTAACTAGGATGTGAAGGCAGCACATCATTGGGATTGAGAGCAGGCTCTGGAACCAGATTGTCTGAGTTAAATGCCCAATAAATTTTAACACTTTTTATTATTAGTTACGTATGTTTCATTCTCTCATTTATTTGGCTTATGACATAGGAATTATCCCCATTTATCTGAGGGAACAGGCTTGGATGGCAAGAGTCCTCTTTGCCTGATCAAATACATTCTGTGACCCACCCCGTGCTAACTCCCTATTAGAGCCAGTGTCCTTCAAAACATGCTTGCTCCACTTAGCTGGTCTGGAAGCCATCCTTCCCGCCAAAGAGGCCTTTTATGCTTCTCTCTGCTGCTATCACCCCCTCCTCCATAGCCTACTATTTTTACTTACACAAAATACACACATTCCTGCTATAAAAGATTTGAATACACAGCAAATAGAGCCCTTACTGATGGAAACTGACATTGGGACCATTTGTTTACTATTATAAACAATGCTGCAATGAACCTAATAGTATGTATGTCTTATAAAAATACATTTCTGGCCAGGTACAGGGGCTCATGCCTGTAATCCCAACACCTTGAGAGGCTGAGGTGGGAGGATCACTTGAGCCCAGGAGTTTGAGACTACCTTGGGCAACATAGTGAGACCTCATCTCTACCAAAAACAAAAACAAAATTTCTCTGATTATCCATGATATAGCGCATATTTACAGTTTCCTATGTTTTGTGGTTTGTTCATTTTTTTTTTTTTTTTTTTTTTGAGATGGAGTCTTGCTCTGTCACCCAGGCTGGAGTGCAGTGGCAGGATCTCAGCTCACTGCAACCTCCACTGCCTCCTGGGTTCAAGCAATTCTGCCTCAGCCTCCCAAGTAGCTGGGATTACAGGCGCATGCCTATCTAATTTTTTTGTGTTTTTAGTAGAGACGGGATTTCGCCATGTTGGCCAGGCTGGTCTCAAACTCATCTCAAGTGATCCACCCAGTTCTGCCTCCCAAAGTGTTGGGATTACAGGCGTGAGCCACTGCGCCTGCCTTACTTGTTCACTTTGCTATCAAACTATGTGCTTCTTGATGGCTTTCAGGTACTTTTAATTCTGGATGGTAATCTTTTCTGTTATAATTTACAAATAGGTAATGTCTACTTCATCTTTATTATTTATTTATTTATTGAGACAGTCTCACTCCATCACCCAGGCTAGAATGCAGTAGTGCAATCTTGGCTCACTGCCATCTCCACCTCCCGGGTTCAAGTGATTCTCCTGCCTCAGCCTCCCAAGTAGCTGGGATTACACTCAGCATGCACCACCATACCTGGCTAATTTTTTTGTATTTTTAGCAGAGATGGGGTTTTGCCATGTTGGCCAGCCTGGTCTTGAACTCCCGACCTCAAGTGAGCCACCATGCCTGGCCTCCTTCAGCTTTAAAAGTTCAACTCAACTAATCCCTTCTCTTCTTTGAGATTCTTGCTGAAAACTCCAGTGCACACTGCTTGTTTCCTTTGATGAATCAGCACTGAGCACACACACATAGCAATCTGTCTTTATAATTTGCCTGGTTATCCCCTTCAGCCAGAAATAGGATTGTTCTTTAAACTCCTACCTTCTCCCCTCTTTTCTCTTTACTTCTTCCCCAAATACTGGCATGAAGGTTCAAAGTAAATTTTAAGGCCTACTATACTTCAGATTTGGGCTTCTAATAGATCCTGAAGAAATATTTGTTATTGTCTGGGTGTGGTGGCTCATGCCTGTAATCCCAGCACTTTGGGAGGCTGAGGAGGGTGGATCACTTGAGGTCAGGAGTTTGAGACCAGCCTGGCCAACATGGTGAAACCCTGTTCTCTACTAAAAATACAAAAATTAGCCGAGTGTGGTGGTGCTTGCCTGTAGTCCCAGCTACTTGGGAGGCTGAGGCAGGGGGATCACTTGAATTTGGTAGGCAGAGGTTGCAGTGAGCCGAGATTGCGCTACTGCGCGCCAGCCTGGGCGACAGAGTAAGACTCCATCTCAAAAAAAAAAAAAAAAAAAAAAGAATAGAATGGAAGAGTCGTTTTGTTGAAGAAAAATGAGAAGTGATATGCAACTGTTTTGAATGGGAAAACACAACCTACTTAAAGGGGGAGTTATTATTCAGCTCCAGCAAATTGTTAAGAGGGAATAAAAATGTTGACAGCTTTTCCACTTTTCAAAAGCTGAAAATCTGTATTTTAGTGTTAAATATACTTTAAAAATGTTAGCCCAACTTTGTGTTTGTTGGGTTGGGAGCAAGTTAAAGCCAGACTCGGTATCTGTTAATTCAACAGAATCTGGCATTTAATAGGTACTCAATATTTGAATAATTAGCTGGGTGTGGTGATGCACACACCTGTGGTTCCAGCTACTTGAGAGGCTGAGATGGGAGGATGGCCTGAGCCCACTGAGGATGCAGTGAGTCCTGATTGCACCACTGCACTCCAGCCTGGGCAACAGAGACCCTGTCTCAAAAAAACAAAAGAAAAACATATTTGAATAAAAAGTTTCCCCATTTACTTTTTTCCTTCCACTAAACTGATTGAAACATCTAAAACAAGTGATGAAGCAGAAAGGCACTAATCAGGTAATCAATTTACCATTAGATTATGAATTTAATTTAAAATAAAATGTCCCTAAAATCATCTTGCTACTTGGCACACTGACCCAAGATGTGGGGTGGGGGAGCATCCCTTAACACATTCTTTGTTTTCCTGGCAAATACTGGTGGAACAAAACAGCTGAGGATGTACGAAATCTGACCATGAACATATGACAGCTGTTTGTGCCAGTCATGTCCAAACCCATGGCTCTCAACTGCAGATCCAAAAACTATCCCCATGTTTTAGACCTCCCACAGCCAGCATTTAGGATTTCTTCCTCTATAATCTTGCTGGGTGCTGGTCTTGGCAGGGCCATCTACTGGGGATAGGTGGTTTGGGGTCTCACTGGTGGGCACTGGCTTGTTCTTGCCTTCTCTGCAGCTCCTCTTGCCGCCTTGCCTGCTGTTCACTCATGCAATCCTTGAACGCCTGCACCTGTGGCTGGCATTGCCGCCAGTCCTGGTGCTGGGCCATGCACTCCTGCACTGCAAAGTGGGAGGCAGCACAGCCAGAGCGGGAGATAAGCTGGTCCAGTGGGTCCTCCTCCTCATCGTCCTTCTTCACCCGTTGGGTCCAGGTATGGCCTTGAGGGACTGAGGTTGACATCCTGGGGACGGGGAGTCTATAGAACATTAACAAGTTAGAGTAGGGATATAATATGTAAGGTTCCTAGATTATAAATAGCACTGACCAGACTGCACCATTTAGCCTGTTTATGTATCTGTCTCCCGTGGGAGACTCTAAGCTTGAAGACAGATGCTTGTTTTTTTTGTTTGTTTTTGTTTTTTTTTGAGGGTGTCTTGCTTCGTTGCCCAGGCTCACTGTAGCCTCCATCTTTAGGGATCAAGCAATCCTTCCTCCTCAGTCCCTCCCCAGCCAGAGTAGCTGGGACTACAGGTGTGCACCACCACACTCAGCTAATTTTTTTGATTTTTTAGTAGGGACAAGGTTTTTCCATGTTGCTCAGCATGGTCTCAAACTCCTGGGCTCAAGTGATCCTCCTGCCTCAGCCACCCAAAGTGCTGGGATTACAGGTGTAAGCCAACTGTGCCCGGCTGATGTTTGTCTTGATTTTACCTTTGTGACCCCAGCAGTAGGCCTGGCTGAGAGCAGGCCTGCAAAGTGGTTTGAACTGAATGAGATAAACTATGTGAGAATGCTTGACATAACATTCAATAAGCTCAATGGATTTTGCTATTGGAATATGAATTAGGTGAAATGTCATCTTTTTAGATAAGCTATCTCTGATCTACCTAAAAAGAACTAAACTTTCAGCTAGGTATGATGGCTCACACCTGTAATCCTAGCATTTTGGGAGGTTGAGGCAGGAAGATCCCTTGAGCCCAGGAATTTGAGACCAGCAGGGGTGATAGCAAGACCTCATCTCTACAAAAAAATTTTAAAATGGCTGGGTACGGTGGCTCACGCCTGTAATCCCGGCACTTTGGGAGACTGAGGCAGTCGGATCACCTGAGGTCAGGAGATCAAGACCAGCCTGACCAACATGGAGAAATCCTGTCTCTACTAAAAATACAAAATTAGCCAGGTGTGGTGGCGTATGCCTGTAATGCCAGCTACTCAGGAGGCTGAGGCAGGAGAATTGCTTGAACTCGGGAGGCGGAGGTTGCGGTGAGCCGAGATCACACCATTGCACTCCAGCCTGGACAATAAGAGCGAAACTCCGTCTCGAAAAAAAAGAAAAAAGAAAAAAAAAATGTAAAAATTAGCTGGGCATGGTGGCACACACTTGTAGTCCCAGGTACTCAAGAGGCTGAAGAGGGAGAATCTTTTGAGCCCAGGAGTTCAAAGGCTGCAGTGAGCTATGATGGTGCCACTGTACTCCAGCTTAGGTGACATAGTGAGACCCTGTTTCAAATAAATAAATAATCTTTCTTCTTTTATCCTACTAGCCTTATTCTATGCTGAAGAACAAAGTTTAAAAAGTGAAAGAGGCTGGGTGCGGTGGCTCACACGTGTAATCCCAGCACTTTGGGAGCCCGAGGCGGATGGATCATAAGGTCAGAAGTTCAAGACCAGCCTGGCCAAGATGATGAAACCCCGTCTCTACTAAAAATACAAAAATTAGGCGGGCGTGATGGCAGGCGCCTGTAATCCCAGCTACTCGGGAGGCTCAGGCAGGAGAATCGCTTTAACCCAGGGGGCGGACATTGTAGTGAGCCAAAGATTGCGCCACTGCACTCCAGCCTGGGTGACAGAGTGAGACTCCCTCTCCCAAACAAACAAAGAAAGTGAAAAAGTGCGCAAACATGGGTAGGTTTTGACACATGGGAAGGATGGAAAGAGTTCAGTGTGGCTGTAGCATACAGCATGCAGAAACCTGACCTCTGGGTCTATGAGGTGAGATGGCTTTGTAAACTATACAAAAATGTGAGGTATATTTATTTGCCCAAACTGTCTTGCCCGTCTGCATCAGAACACTCAGCAGAAAGCAGCATACAGAAGGAACTTAAGGTTTGAAGAGAAATGACTTCAGCCTTTGCAAAAATTTCACCATGATAGGCTGTAAAGGAACTAGGACTCATTGCCTTTACTGTGTCTCTCATTCACTCAACAAATGATTAAGTACCTATCATGTACCAGGCACTATGCTAGTGCTGAGGATTCAAGACTGTCTAAGTCAGTTAAGTTCCCGGCTTCATGGAGTTTACAACCTAGACAAGGAAACAGGGCAGTTTACTACACAGTGCACAGATTGGGACCACAGTGGAGGGATACCTAATCCAGACAAGGGCAGGAACAGGCAGGGAAGGCCTCCTAGAGGAAGTGATTTCCAAGCTGAAACTTGACAGATGGAACAGAAGTTAGCCAGAGA
Source organism: Nomascus leucogenys (assembly GCF_006542625.1). NCBI lineage: Eukaryota > Metazoa > Chordata > Mammalia > Primates > Hylobatidae > Nomascus > Nomascus leucogenys. Next base: position 62,835,978 of record NC_044395.1, on the reverse strand, counting down.
TGGGAAAACTATTTTTGGTCAGTGGAAGAGCAGGTGGTTGAGATAGAATCTGATACATGAGAGCAAAAAAAAAAAAAAAGTTCAGTGATGGGAGAATACAGTGTGAGAACAAGACAATATTAAATTGGTGATATAAGTAAGTGATCATCACAAGGTTTTGTAGGACATAGTAGGGAGTTTAAGACTTTTTATTGAGGGTAACGGGGAAGTCACAAGAGGGAGTTAGGCACTTTACACAACTCATTTGCCTTGGAGGCGGTATAACTTAAGCAAGAGGGGGAAAATGGGCTTTGAAACAGACTTGGACCTAGCTTTGTCACTGCCTCATTTGGTGCCCTTGGACACGTTATTTGATAACCTCTCTGGAAACACAGAGATGAAGCCAGGTGCCATGGCTCAGGCCTGTAATCCCAACACTGGGAGGCTGAGGCGGAAGGATGGTTTGCGCCCAGCCTGGGCAACACTGTGAGCCGTGATCACGCCACTGCATTCCAGCCTGGGTTACAGCGGGAGACCCCGTCTCAAAAAAAAAAAAAGAAAAGAAAAGAAAAAAAAAAGGTAAGGTTTGTAAGGAGGCTGGTATGTCTAAAGAGTTCAATAAATGATAAGTTTTCTCTTCCTAAATACACGGTTAACTCTTTAAATAGGCCAGGAGCAAATAATTTAGAGAAAGAACAGTGGAATGGAAAGTGCCTTGATCCTAAACCAAGAGACCCGTATTCAAATCCCAGCACTACGCCTTACTATGTAATCTTTTTCATTTTGGTTTTCCCATTAATAATATTTAATTCGCACAATTAGAATGAAGATTAATATAACGAATGAAAAGTGCTTGGGCTACAATAGGACTCAGTAAATGCTACTGTACTCTCGTCTCACCACCTTCTGGCTTCAGTCTCCCCTGGAGTAAAATGAGGACGACCCCTGCTCAGAGATCAGGGTAGGCTAGATGGTTGGCAGCTGGATCGTGGAGGCTGGCCTAAACAAGGAAGTCATGGAAAGGATCTTAAAGCAGAAAAATGCTGGCAGCCACGAGGCCTGAGGCGCCTCAGGCGCATCGAGGACTTTGAACTTTGAGGACGCATGCGCGCCCGCTGATCGCAGCCCCGTTGTGCCCGCAACGCCTCCTGAAGAACGCGGTACGCGATGCTCACCGAACAGGTGGGAGAAGAGGGCCGGAACGCACGCTCCTACGCGGCGGCTTGGGCTTCGCAGGTGGTTGGGGATCCTCCGTCCATCCTTTCAGGAACCAGCCCCTCGTGGGGAGCGTGCACACGGAAGGGGCGGGGAATGTGAAAAAGGCACGTTTTCATTGGTGGCCTCTTGGTGTTGAGCCCACCTCTGTCCTGGCCGCACGCTTCTCGGAGACCCACTTCCGGGAAGGGGCGGAAGAGGTGGGCTGGTGGAGGCGGGGTCGAGATGGCGGCACCTTTGAGGATTCAGAGCGACTGGGCGCAAGCCCTCAGGTGAATCCAGGGCCAGAACAGAGTCAGAGGAGGCGGGTAGTGGATGTTGCTTTTGCGTCAAGGAGAGCCATGCCTGGTCCAGGATATCAATAGGGGTTACTTCGTCAATTGTTGAGGGATATGGAGGGAACAGGGTCCGGAAAAAGAAGTATCAAACCCGTATGGTCATTCTCTGAAAAGCTATCCCCAGGCCAAGGGAGCACATGAGCTGTGTGATCCCCGCGTCAAAACTAGTATCAATGAGTTGGAGAAAGACAGGGATATTGGGAGGCAGGAAGGCTTTTGGCCAAGCAGTCATTTAGCAAATACTGATTAGTCGTCAGTTATTTCCAGAAGTCCCCGTAGTCACCACCACTTAATGTATGTGATGGAACCTTTGTATTCTCCTAGGCCCCTAATGCGATATTAGGCATACTGGACGATACTATTAAGGAAACTAATACTGTGTCCAGGCCCCGTACTGGATGCTTGGTGGAGCTCAGATGTATACTCTAAATATAAGTGATGGTTCCTACTCTTCAAGAAGCTGACATCCAGCCCGGGCGCAGTGGCTCATGCCTGTAATCCCAGCACTTTGGAAAACTGAGATTGGTGGATCAGTTGAGGTCAGAAGTTCGAGACCAGCCTGACCAACATGGTGAAACTCCGTCTCTACTAAAAATACAGAAATCAGTGGGGCGTGGTGGTGGGCACCTGTAATCCCAGCTACTCGGGAGGCTGAGGCAGGAGAATCGGTTGAACCCAGGAGGTGGAGGTTGCAGTGAGCCGAGATTGCACCACTGCACTCCAGCCTGGGTGACAGAGCAATACTCATCTCAAAAAAGAAGAAAAGCTGACGTCTTAATTAGGAATACACAGCAAACCATTCATCTAACATTTATTGATCTTATACTGTTCCAGTTATTTCTCTAGGCATCAGGATGAATATAGCAGTGCTATATTTGGCAACTGCTACTACTAATAAGGGTTTTTCAAATTGAAACAATGGTGAAGATGAATGAAACATAGCCTTCTGCATTTAAGAAATTTACACCTTACTAAATTTATATCTTACTTAATTTAGGTGGGCTAAAATACAGACTAGTTGCTAGTACACAGAATGTGATAAGTAATAAAGAACAATAACATGAAGTGCCACTAGGTACCTATGAGAAAATACAGCACCAGAGTCAGAAGGCTTAATTTGCCCAAGATCATGCATCTCGTCAAATGATAGAGGTTGCTGTCAACCTAGATCTTTCTGTCTTAAATGCATAGACCCTTTCCATTTTACCCTAAAAGTGCTAGGGTGAAGAGATCAGGATTTGGATGATTGGGCAGGTGCTAAAATAATAAAAGGAATCTTGTTTGGTTATTGTGAGGGTTAATGATTGTGTATGGAAAGTGCTTAGCACGGCTTGGTTTACAATAATCCTGATAAATACCTAATTAAATAACCTTGATTTTTCAAAGTGATCTCACTGTTGATGTATGAGCATTAATTTAACCAACATATCTATTCATTAAATAGTTAATCCACAAATATTTCGTGAACAAATTAAGTTTGTCTTTCTTAGAATGATCTATACCCGATGACAGGTTGGACTGTCTCATGTCTAAGTACTATGACCAAACTGGAGGTTACATGACCTTCTTTCTTCCCTTGTAACTATGGGATCCTATTCAACTTTGGGTGAGCCTAATTAGGCTTTTGTCTTTCTTCATAGGAAGGATGAAGGAGAGGCGTGGCTGAGCTGTCATCCCCCAGGTAATACCCATAAATCTATATGCTCTCACTTTAAAGGAGAAGGATTAATACCCTTAAAGCTTCCTACTTTCTCTTAACCCAGCCTCCTTACATAATAGTCTGCAAACATGTTTGACCAGTCTGTACCGTATGGCCAACACCCCAACTCCTCCGTTCCAAGGGAAGCCCTTCAGATTGATTTTCCATTTGAAAGCTACAGACTTATTCATGGAGACATTGTTGATGCATCTTAATTAGTCACTTACCCTGTGCTGTTGTATTCTGAGCACTCCTGCAGCTTCAACTGGGGCCTTCTTGATGATAATTTCTAGATCTATAGCCCCAGCCCTGACTTCTCCATGTTCAAGCAGAGATTGATCAGTTGTTTGCTAGAGATTTCTGCTTAAAGGTTTCACTGTTACCTTAAGTTACTTGACTTACTGAAGGCCAAAACCAAGCTGAGTACATTTGTTGTCAAGTGAGTTCTCTTTCCTGATTTTTCTCATTTCTTAAGTTATTATCATTTTTCTAGGCATCAGAGTGAAAAACCTAGTTACTTGACCCTGCCATATCCAGGAAGCTCCCAAGTCTTATCAGTTTTTCTTTTGAACAACACTCTTATGTCATTCACAAGATTCTTTTCAAATTGTAACCGAGGTGGTACCATTCTAAAACAAATCAACCTTCCTTCTAAATACTGTAAGAAAGTTTTGTTTTGCTGATTATCTTTCATTTCAAATGATGCTGATATATTGTATTTCTATGCGAAATAAAGTTTTGGCCAGGCACAGTGGCTCATACCTGTAATCCTAGCACTTTGGGAAGCTGAGGCAGGAGGATCACTTGAGCCCAGGAGTTCCAGACCAGCCTGGGCAACAAAGTGAGACCCCCCCATCTCTATAAAAAATAAAAAAAATTAGTTAGGCATAGTGGCATGCGCATGTAGTCCCAGCTACTTGGGAGGCTGCGATAGGAGGAGCTCTTGAGCCCGGGAGGTTGAGGCTGCAGTGAGTCATGAACCATTGCACTTTTGCCTGGGTGGCAGAGTGAGACCCCATCATTAAAAAAAAAAAAGAACTATTGTTTATATCAGTGGAATAAAGGATGGACTTTATAGTGCTGTGACTTGCCAATCCTCTTAAAATTAAAAATAAGGCCAGACGTGGTGGCTCATACCTGTCATCCACCATTCTGGGAGGCCAAGGCAGAGGATTGCTTGAGACCAGCCTGGGAGACATAGGGAGACCTCGTGTCTACAGCAAATAAAACTAGCTGGGCATGGTGTTGGGTATCTGTAGTCCAGCTACTCAAGAGGCAGAGGTGGGAGGATTGCTCAAGCCCAGCAAGTCAAGGCTGCAGTGAGCTGTGATCATGCTACTGGACCTGCTACCCTGGACAAGGGTAGCTGTGATCATGCTACGTGATCTCCTACCCTGGACCAGAAAGTGAGACCCTGTCTCTAAAAACAGAAACACACAAATGTTTAGAGACCCTGTCTCTAAAAAAAGAAAAGACACAAATACACAAATATATATATATATACACACACATATACATATGTATACGTAACATAAAAATTCAAGGAAAATACTATTATTTTATCTATTTTATTGTGCTTAATTATGTTCAAAAATCCTATTATAACTGCTTGAGCTAGAATTGTGCCACTGTACTCCAGCCTGAGAGACAGAGCGAAACCCTGTCTCAGTTAAAAAAAAAAACCCCGGGTGCGGTGGCTCTATTAAAAAAAAATAGAAAAAATTAGCCAGATGTGGTGGTGGGCTTCTGTAGTCCCAGCTACTCGGGAGCCTGAGGCAGGAGGATGGCGTGAACCCGGGAGGCGGAGCTTGCAGTGAGACGAGATAGTGCCACCGCATTCCAGCTTGGGTGACTGAGCAAGACTCCGTCTCAAAAAAAAAAAAGCTGGGCACAGTGGCTCACGCCTGTAATCCCAGCACTTTAGGAGGCCGTGGCAGGCAGATCACCTGAGGTCAGGAGTTTGAGACCAGCCTGGCTAACATGGTGAAACCACATTTCTACTAAAAATACAAAAAATTACCTGGGCGTGGTGGCACATGCCTGTAATCCCAGCTACTCAGGAGGCTGAGGCAGGAGAATCGCTTAAACCCAGGAGGTGGAGGTTGCAGTGAGCGGAGATCGCTCCAGTGCACTCCAGCCTGGGCAACAAGAGCGAAACTCCATCTCAAAATAAATAAATAAAATAAAAAAAATACACAAAAGACCGACATTTTATTTTAACTAAAATATATAAACATACATTAAAATTCACCATCTCTTCATTAGTCCACTGATTATTACAAAGACCTTGGCTGTCTTGTAATAAACCATAACCGAAAGGCACAGTTTCTTTAAAGCAAGGCAAATCTTTACTTAGGCTAAAAAAGCAACCTAAGAGCAAAACGTCAACTGGGATTTATATATTTTTTTAGATATTTTCCCTAATATTTTGCATTTATCTTGCCCATACATACTACTATTAAAGCAGTTTTTTTTTAAACAGAATCTAGCTCTGTCACCCAGGCTGGAATGCAGTGGCATGATCTCAGCTCACTGCAACCTCTAGTCCCAGGTTCAAGTGATTCTTTTGCCTCAGCCTCCTGAATAGCTGGGACTACAGGTGCATGTTACCATGCCCAGCTAATTTTTGTATTTTTAGTAGAGATGGGGTTTCACCATGTTGTCCAGGCTGGTCTCGAACTCCTGATCTCAAGTGATCCGCCCGCCTTGGCCTCCCAAAGTGCTGGGGTTACAGGTGTGAGCCACTGCCCCCAGCCTAAAACAGTTTTAAAAAAACATTATCGATAAAGTCTTTACAAAGCAACAAACTTAATGTTGTTGTTGTTGTTGTTGTTTTAAATTACCAAGCTACCTTCAACAACCAAAGAGTTTTTTGTTTGTTTGTTTGTTTTTGAGACAGAGTCTCACTCTGTTGCCCAGGCTGGAATGCAGTGGTGCAATCTCAGCTCACTGCAACCTCCGCCTCCTGGGTTCAAGCAATTCTCTAGCCTCTGCCTCCCAAGTAGCTAGGACTACAGGCGTGTGTTACCACGCCCGGCTAATTTTTTTTTTTTTTTTTTGAGATGGAGCTTTGCTCTTGTTGTCCAGGCTGAAGTGCAATGGTGCCATCTTGGCTCACTGCAACCTCCGCCTCCCAGATTCAAGCAATTCTCCTGCCTTAGCCTCCTGAGTAGCTGGGATTACAAGCATGTGCCACCATGCCTGGCTAATTTTGTATTTTTTTTTTCTTTTTTAATAGAGACAGGATTTCTCCATGTTGGTCAGGCTGGTCGTGAACTCCCAACCTCAGGTGACCCGCCCGCCTCAGCCTCCCAAAGTGCTGGGATTACAGGCGTGAGCCACTGTGCCCGGCAATTTTTTGTATTTTTAGTAGAGATGGGGTTTCACTGTGTTAGTCAGGGTGGTCCCCATCTCCTGACCTCGTGATCTGCTCCCCCTGGCCTCCCAAAGTGCTGGGATTACAGGCGTGAGGCACCGCGCCTGCACTTTTTTTTTTTTTTTGAGGGTAACTTGTAGGTTCAGTTTTCATTATGAATTGGAGTTAATGATGTCAACTCTTAAGGAGGAGGGTGGTTTTTGTTTCTGTGTGTGTTTATTTTTATTTTTATTATTTATTTATTTATTTTTGGGATGGAATTTCACTCTTGTCTGCCAGGCTGGAGTGCAGTGGTGTGATCTCCACTCACTGCAACCTCGGCCTTCTGGATTCAAGCAATTCTCCTGCCTCAGCCTCCCAATTAGCTGGGATTTCAGGCATGCACCACCACACCTGGCTAATTTTTTTTTTTTTTTTGAAACGGAGTCTCGCTCTGTTGCCCAGACTGGAGTGCAGTGGCATGTTCTCAGCTCACTGCAAGTTCCACCTTCCAGGTTCACGCCATTCTCCTGCCTCAGCCTCCCAAGTAGCTGGGATTACAGGTGCCTGCCACCACGCCCAGCTAATTTTTTTGTATTTTTAGTAGAGATGGGGTTTCACCATGTTAAGCAGGATGGTCTCGAACTCCTGACCTTGTGATCCGCCCACCTCGGCCTCCCAAAGTGCTGGGATTACAAGCGTGAGCCACTGTGCCTGGCCTGTTCTTATTTTTTTGAGACAGGGTCTTGCCCTGTTGCCCAGGCTGGAGTACAGTTGCATGATTATGGCTTACTGCAGCCTTGATCTCCTGGGTTCAAGAGATCCTCCCACCTCAGCCTCCTGAGTAGCTGGGACCACAGTCATGCACCACCATACCCGGCTAATTTTTTAAAAATTTTTTGTAGAGACAAGGTCTCACTATGTTGCCCAGGCTGGTCTTGAACTCCTGTGTTTATTTTTTAATACATGGGGTCTTGCTGTGTTTCCCAGGTGCTGAATTTGAACTCCTGGGCTCCAGTGATCCTCCCTCAGCCTCCCAAGTAGCTGGGACTCTAGGTGTGATCCACCATCTTGTTTCTTGTTTTTGTTTTTAAATAACAGCTTTATTGAGATAAAAATGTGTGCTATCTATGTGCTAGTTACTTTACATATATTATTTCTAGTATCATCCCCCAAAAAAGTCTATACCCATTAACAGTCACTTTCCACTCCCCAATCCTAGCAACCACTAGTTTACTTTCTAGCTCTGTGGATTTGCCTACTTTGGACATTTCATATAAATGGAATCATAAAATACGTGGCCTTTTGTGTGACTTCTTTCACTTAGTATAATGTTTCTTTCTTTCTTTTTTTTTTTTTTTTTTTGAGAGTCTCACTCTGTCGGCTAGGCTGAAGTATAGTGGCGCAATCTCGGCTCCTCACTGCAGCCTTCACCTCCTGGGTTCAAGTGATTTTTGTGCCTCAGCCTCCTGAGTAGTTGGGATTACAGGCGCCTGCCACCACACCCGGGTAATTTTTGTATTTTTAGTAGAGACGAACGAGGTTTTGACATGTTGGCCAGGCTGGTCTTGAGCTCCTGGCCTCAAGTGATCCTTCCACCTCGGCCTCCCAAAGTGCTGGGATTACAGGAAACTTAGTATAATGTTTCTATTTGTTGTTTTTATCAGTACTTAATTCCTTTTTGTGGCCCGGTAATACTCTGTTGTATGGATATACTACATTTTGTTTATTCATTCATCAATTAATGGACATTTATTTCTAGTTTTTGGCTATTACAAAGGAAGGAGATTTTGATGGCAGGATAGATGGCATGAGAACCAGCTGCTATGGGGAATGGGAGAGGTGAAAGGACGACAAAACTGCTGAGTTTAGAAACATGAATTGGATTGGTGACAATCGGCACAGTTGTGTCCTTTTCTGGAGCAGTGCTCAGCAGCCTGCATGTAGGAATGTAGACGGTAAGTGGTTGGATTGATCCTAGTTCTGTTATTATATAGAGAAAACCAAGGCTGAGGTCGTTTTAGTGACTTCACAAATATAGAGAAGTCAGGTGGGCAGGGTAACTCACCTTGTAATCCAAGCACTTTGGGAGGCTGAGGCAGAAGAATTGCTTGAGCCCAGCAGTTCGAGACCAGTCTGAGCAACATAGTGAGACTCTGTCTCTACTAAAAAATACAAATAAAAAAAAAATAGCTGGGCATGGTGGCATGCAGGCTACTCAGGAAGCTGAGGCGGGAGAATCACTTGATTCTGGGAGATAGAGGCTGCAGTGAACCATGATCATGCCACTGCACTCCAGCCTGGGTGACAGAGCGAGACCCTGTCTCAAATATTAAAAAAATACATATATATACATCCACGAATGTAGAGAAGTCATTGAGTGATTGGTTGAAATGATGCACCATGAGGACCAGACTTCTTAAGGCAGTTAGTAAACACAATAGGGAATCATGGAGTGGGATAAAAAGTGAAGTTCCTTCAGTTATGTTTTTGTGGCATCTTTCTGAAATAGTGCTTCATGATACTTCCTTGTGAAAAGCATCTTTACTAGGTCTTCTCTAGGCCAAACTTCTACCCTAGACTTTAAGTTTCTCTGGGATTTATCCCTCAACTATCATTTCCATGACTGCTGTTACCAAACTGTTATATTAATTGATGAGTCCTTCCTTCTTGTTCTTTTTGACTTTCTTTTATTCTTTTTTTTTGAGATGGAGTCTCACTCTGTCACCCAGGCTGGAGTGCAATGGCATGGTCTCGGCTCACTGCAACCTCTGCCTGCCAGGTTCAAGGGATTCTCCTGCCTCAGCCACCCGAGTATCGTAGCTGGGACTACAGGCACGTGCCACCACACCTGGCTAATTTTTGTATTTTTAGTAGAGAAGAGGTTTCACTATGTTGGCCAGGCTGGTCTTGAACTCCTGACCTCGTGATCCGCCCACCTTGGGCTCCCAAGGTGCTGAGATTACAGGCGTGAGCCACCATGCCCGGCCGACTTTCTTTTATTCTTGATATGCTCCTCCTTGACTTGGAGTTTTCTTTCCCTTATTTTCTTCCTAGCCAGCTCCTATCTTTCTTTGAGGCTCCTATACTCTCTAGAAAGCCCTCCTGGCCTGGACGTGGTGGCTCACACCTGTAATCCGAGCACTTCGGGAGGCTGAGGTGGGTGGATCACCTGAGGGGAGGAGCTCGAGACCAGCCTGGCCAATATGGTGAAACCCCGTCTCTACTAAAAATACAAAGATTAGCCAGGTGTGGTGGCACGCGCCTGTAATCCCAGCTACTTGGGAGGCTGAGGCATGAGAACTGCTTGAACCCAGGAGATGGAGGTTGCAGTGAGCTGAGATCACGCCATTGTACTCCAGCCTGGGCGACAAGAGTGAAACTCCATCTCAAAAAAAAAAAATAATCCCTCCCACTCTTGTGTGAATCCATGATGATTTCTACTTCTGTCTTCTGTAACTTCAGTTTGGCTCAACATTTATTTACTGAATAATAAATGAATGTAGCACCCTGCTAGACTCAAGGACTTCACAGTCTGTTGGGCAAGTCAGACATGTAAACGGTGTGTTATGGGTTGTTATAGAGGTGAATATATAAGGTGTAGAAGAAGAATGGAAACAGTTTTTAACTTCATTCTATCATCTGTGTGTGTTTATGTGTAGGATAATATCTTACTTAGCCCATATCTCTGCAAAATCAGTATTCTACTTAGGCAAATTTTACAGGTTACTGAAGCTTAATTCTTTACTATGTATTATGTGTATATACTGTAGATAAATACATGTATGCATACTGATCTTCACCTTTCATCCTGGAAGAATTAAATTTCACAGCCAGTTACATCAGGTTGAGATCACTCTAGCAGCCCTCTCTACAAATGCTGTATCAAATCTCTAAATCTTTGTTCTTAGCTTTTAGTCTTGAAAATGTATTTTAGTCAGGCCGGGCGCGGTGGCTCACGCCTATAATCCCGGCACTGTGGGAGGTTGAGGCGAGCAGATCACGAGGTCAGGAGATCGAGACCATTCTGGCTAATACGGTGAAACCCCATCTCTACTAAAAATACAAAAAATTAGCCGACGTGGTGGCGGGGTGCCTGTAGTCCCAGCTACTTGGAGGCTGAGGCAGGAGAATGGTGTGAACCTGGGAGGTGGAGATTCCAGTGAGCCGAGATCACGCCACTGCACTCCAGCCTGGGCGACGGAGCGAGACTCCATCTCAAAAAAAAAAGAAAAATGTATTTAGTCTTGAAAGTGTATTCCCTTTCAAATTAGAGTTGCCTAGTGCTATAGTTTGTATGTTTGACCCCTCCAAATCTCATGTTGAAATTTAATCCTCAGTGTTGGAGGTAGGGCCTAATGGGGAGTATTTGGGTCATGGGGGCAGACCCCTCATGAATAGATTAATGTCCTCCCCGGAAAGTGAGAGTGACTGAGTTCTCACTCTGTTCTTTCCTGAGAAAGCTGATTGTTAAAAAGATCCTGGCATCTCCCTCCTCTCTCTTACTTCCTCTCTCACCATGTGATCTCTGCATACACTGGCTCCCCTTCTCCTTCTGCCATGAGTGGAAGCAGCCTGAGGCTCTCATCAGAAGCAGATGCTGGTGCCATGCTTCTTGTACAGTCTGCAGAACCGTGAGCCAAATAAACCTCTTTTCTTTATAAATTACCCAGCCTCAGGTATTCCTTTATAGCAACACTAAACAGACTAAGACACCTAATCTAATTCTCTTTTTACTTCACCTGACTTTTAACACAGGTACCTGTTTTTCTTTCATGGGCCAATTTCATGGGTATACTATTTATACAGATGCCTGAATTGGGTCGTCAAAGAGAAAAATAATAAATTTTTCTTATTTTTTGAGACATGCTTCTTTTGTACCATGTAGGGAAACCATCTTTGTATGGCAGCCTAACTTGTCAAGGAATTGGCCTAGATGGCATCCCAGAGGTTACAGCTTCAGAAGGATTTATTGTGAATGAAATAAACAAGGTATGTTTTTATGTCTTCTAGATGGCATGATATTTAAAACTATGGTAGTACCCAAACGTCTACCTTAGATATTTATACTATTATCTGTGTATCTCCACTTCATTTGTATGAGAGTCATAGTTTTTGCTGCCTGTGAGTGTCAGTGGTTTTTTCTCTTGTAGTTACATATACTTTTAAGTGCCATCAGACTTCCTCTTACTTCCCTTATATCAGCTCTGATAATGCAAGATGCATGTGTAATTTAAAATTTTCTAGTGGCCACATTATAGAGATAAAAATAAACAATGAAATTGATTTTGTTTTGTTTTTTGAGATGGAGTCTTGCTCTGTCACCTAGGCTGGAGTGCAATGGCACGATCTTGGCTCATTGCAACTTCTGTCTCCTGGGTTCAACCAATTCTCCTGCCTCAGCCTCCTTAGCAGCTGGGATTATGGGCGCCCGCCACCACGCCCAGCTAATTTTTGCATTTTTAGTAGAGATGGGGTTTCACCATGTTGGCCAGGCTGGTCTCGAACTCCTGACCTTGTGATCCACCTGTCTTGGCCTCCCAAAGTGCTAAGATTACAGGCGTGAGCTACCACGCCCAGGCGAAATTGATTTTAATAATATATTTGATCTAACCCTGTATCTCTAAAACATTATTTCAACCTGTAAATAATACTAAAAATTATTAGAGATATTTTACATTTCTTTTTCTTATTAAGTCTTCAAAACTCCATGTATATTTTACTTTTACAGCTTGTCTCAGTTCAGACTCTAATTTTTATTAGAAATACTTGATCTGTATTTAGGTTTTATAAAATTTACAGTTGAAAATATAGATGCCTGTATCCAAGTAGTTCTCAGTTGCCTGATATGGCAATTACTTACTACACTGAACAATGTAGCCTTATAATCCATATCTGGTGAGGCCTTGATGACGAGCCTACATTAATAGTACTTAACAGTTTTTCTTGTTTGTCTTTGAGGTGAGTAGATGGGTAAGCAAAGAGTTGGAGAACCCATGATTTGCCTCTCCCTACTCATTCTGACTGCTGCAGTTAGTATGCTCTGGTGAGATGATTCCCTAAGGGTAGACCAGCCTTTTATTTCATTTTTCGTTTTTTGTGCAATTGAACTTTTTAGTTATAAAAAATATTTTGGGTATACTGACAAGAATAGAGAGTACTTCGTTTTTTACGTAAGATTTTTAGCAAATGTTCATTCATTACTCTCTTTGGGCCTGGTAGTAGGCTACATGTTATTATATATTTTATATTTGTTTTTCATAAACAGCTATGGGTATTATAGGTGTCAGAAGATCTAAGTCTTAGTTAACTCTGACACTTATTGGCTGTGTGATTTTGGACAAATAACTTAGTTCTCTGAGTCTCAGTTTCCTCATCAATAAAGCTGAAATCCTATTCTACCTCCTAGAATGGTTAATGGGGAGTGAGACTGCATGTGGATGAATCTATAAAATAGTACAAAAGTTAGTTTTGGTTCTTTTACCATAACAATCCTGTGAGATTGGCATTTTAAATTTCCATTTTGCAGTTAAGCAAACAAACTCAGAGAGGTTAATTAATCTCTAATAATCAAAGACAGACTGTATGCTGGAATTGAAACCCAGTTCTGTTGATTCCAAGTTTAGCACTACCATGCAAGCCTACGTTTTTCCCAGGTGTGTTGGCACAGCCTGGGCGCTGACTTCTTTCTTCCCTTGATACTCAGACCTGGATACAGTCCTTATCACTTCAAACATGATTGCTAATTTTTGCTGTGAACCTGCTGGGTGGGTTCAGACAGTAAGTGCTTATAGTTGAACATTCATTTGTTTCCTAACTGCCATGAGTCACTTTGCTATTTGATATTGCTACATTGTTCTCTTAAACAGTAGATCTGTCATGATGCTTGAATGTCTAACCCTGGAGGATAAAAATGTTTGACTTAGAATTTTATCTTAGTGCAGCATACTCACACTTTTTCCCTTTGGATTTTGTCTGTTCTGATCTCTCTTTCAGTTTTTCTTTAAAATATTTTTATTAACAGCATGATTGTCCACTGATAATGTTGGAAGATATTTTAACATTTATCTTCCTTTGTAGTCTGTTTGTGGATTAAAGATTGATTTGCAAGACTGCAAAGTAGGAGACAAGTACTGATTATTGAAATCTGTCACATAGCTCCAAAGAAATGAAGTCTTCTGAGAGCAAACCCAATTCTTACAGAGGCCCGAACACTAAGCTTTTGAAGCTCCTTGCATCCTTGCTAATATGAATATTCAGCCAAGAGAATTTAGCTGACACTTTAGTTTCTGGTACAAGAGGCAGTTCCAAATCCAGGCCAGCACTCTTGCAGCTATATGGGCTTTGTCACGCAATTAGAAGCAAAAACTCATTTAATGAAAGGCCTGCAGGCAGCCAGGCATGGATATGCTGGCTAAGAAAGTGCTGTTTGTGTAGATAGTCTAATTGTCACTTTAAAGGAGTAGATGATCTGTAAAGAGCATACTGATTCAATGATGAGAATATTTTGACTTTGAAACCATTCTTTCTAATGAACTGTGAGGACCTGTGTTTGTTGGATTTAAAGAGGTTCAGAAAATTTTGATTATCGAAGACATTTTCATTGTCCTGAAGAATTACCAGAGACTTTAAAGTACTACTGCAGAAGAGATAAAAGGTTAGGGGTCCTTTGGTGAGTGCAGCTCCTCAATTCCTTATAGAAGATCTATACTTAAGTGATAGTATTGGTATTATGCTGGTTAGAGTAAGGGGCTGTCATATTACAAGAGTCCTTGAGGGAGGGTTTACCAAGCCTTTTTTTTTTTTTTTACCTCTACACATGCTACCTTGAAACACCAATATTCTTACCTAAAATGGTTACAAATGGCCTTTAGCAAGTCATGTCTCCTGAATCTAACATCTAGTTCTAGGTATACTTTCCTAATATGCCACCCGTGTTATCTTCCTACAGTAGTTGAAAGACAGGTGATAATGACTAGGTAGAACACATGGGGCATCAAAATATAGCTGTGTTACAATAACCAGTCTATGAATATGTACAGTCAATTTAAGTCTTAGGAGGGAATAGGCACCACAAGCCTGACCCAGGCCTACATATTTTATGGGTGTACCATAATTTACTTTACCAGTTTCATCTGGTCATTGTAAATGTCAGTAGTCTAACATTCTCTCTAAAAGTTCTTGTAGACAGCAAGTTTACTTTTAGACTTGTCTTTTAAGACCTAGGTTTGGGGGATGGTGCTGAAGAGTTTCCTTATATCTCTTTATGTCCTCTCCACTGATCTGTTCCTTGCACCACTGCTAATTGAGAGTATTGGTATTACATTTTCTTCTTAAAACTAATGCTCAAATGCTTGTTGGTTGTATCAAGTCATTTGTCTTCTGTGGAGCAGCTTATTTCAACAGAAAAAGATAATGGCATCTTAGCAATACCAAATTACACTGTAGCCCTCAACAGTTTAAAAGGACTGCTGATCTATGGGGGAGGGATAGTTTTGTGGGGTGGGAAAGGAGAATGAGAGAGGGTACACTGAGAAGATGAGAATGTCCTGTAGTCCTAATGTTTTCTTTAAGAGGCTTTAATTATAATACGTTGGAGGAGTTTTACTGATGAATCTCATCTTTTCCTCCTTGTTTAGAAAAGCATTCATATTTCATGTCCAAAGGAAAATGCATCTTCTAAGTTTTTGGCACCATATACTACTTTTTCCAGAATTCATACAAACAGTGTAAGTATTTTGATAAAATGAAGAGAAAATGTAATAGCATGTTAATTTTTCATTTTATTTGCTTGTCTAGTGCTATAAACATACTCATAATTAATATGTCTTTCATTTACTTTGCATTGTAAGATGATACAGCTGATGAAGTCTGATGTGTTTGGCAAAACTGGTACTCTAGTCCACATAGAATACGTGTTCAAATCTACTCACTGGTCATCTTAGAGATTATATGAAATTTCCTTACATATGTTTTAGGAGAGTTACCAGCTTTCAGATAATGATATAATACTTGATGCTTGGCTAGGTGCAGTGGCTCACACCTGCAATCCTAGCACTTTGGTAGGTAGAGGCAGGAGGATCACTTGAGGCCAAGAGTTTGAGATCAGCCTGGGCAGCAGAGTGAAACCCTGTCTCCACAAAAAAACAAAAATTAGCTGGGCATGGTGGCACATAGCTGTAGTCCTAGCTACTCAGGAGGCTGAGGTGGGAGAATTTTTTGAGCCCAGGAGTTAGAGGCTGCAGTGAGCTGAGATGCTCCTGTACTGCAGCCTGGACTCTGTCTCCGAAAAATAAATAAATAAAAATAAATTTGTAATAGTTGATGCTTATATAATAATGCTGCTGCTCATATTTTATTCCTTTTCCTACAGGACAGGGACATTTTCTCAAAATTTCAAATATACCACATTGAGGAATAATTTTCAAAGGTCTTTGTAATAAAGGCTTTTCTACTACCATGGGTTTCTTAGAAGCAGAAGTGAGAAATTGGTAGATAAAACTGATTATGTTGAAGCCATTCACTTCTTACTGTGTGGTACATTTTTTAAAAGAGCAATTTTTGGCCAGGCACAGTGGCTCGTGCCCATAATCCTAGCACTTTGGGAGGCTGAGGTGGGTGGATCACGAGCTCAGGAGTTCAAGACCAGCCTGAGCAACATGGTGAAACTCTGTCTCTACAAAAAAATACAAAAATTAGCCAGACATGGTGCCACATGTCTGTAGTCCCATCTACTCTGAATGCTGAGGTAGGAGGATTGCTTGAGCTCAGGAGGTTGAGGCTGCAGTGAGCCATGATCATGCCACTGCACTCCAGCCTGGACAACAGAATGAGATACTGTCTCACCAAAAAAAAGAAAAAGAAAAAGAGCTATTTTTTACCCTTATTACGAAACAGATATATACTTAGTGATGAAAATTTAGGACATGTAAAAAAAGTGAGAATCACTCATATTTCTGTATCCTAAAGATAACTGTTAGGAACTTTTGCTGTATATCCCTTTTAAATAATAATCATAGTAGTAAAGCTCACATTTATTGATTGCCTACTATGAGCCAGCACTGTGGCAACTCTACATATCATTATTTTACTTAATACTCTGTCTTTTCCTTAAATATTTTACCAAAATGTGTTTTTACATTACATGCTATTTTATAACTTGCTTTTTGTTTCGTTTTGTTTTTGTTTTTTTTTTTGAGATGGAGTCTCGCTCTGTCACCCAGGCTGGAGCGCAGTGGCGCAGTCTCAGCTCACTGCAAGCTCCGCCTCCCGGGTTCATGCCATTCTCCTGCCTCAGCCTCCCGAATAGCTGGGACTACAGGTGCCTGCCACCATGCCTGGCTAATTTCTTTTGTGTTTTTAGTAGAGACGGGGTTTCACCGTGTTAGCCAGGATGGTCTCAATCTCCTGACCTCATGATCCGCCCGCCTCGGCCTCCCAGAGTGCTGGGATTACAGGTGTGAGCCACCGTGCCCGGCCTAGAACTTGCTTTTTATTACTTAATTATATGTCCATTATTCTATGCTGTCTTTCAATGTATCCTTCTAAGAGCTGCATGGTATTCTATTGATGAGTTTACTATAATTTAATTTAACAGTTTTATATTACTGGACATTCAGGTGTTTCCAGTTTTGTGATTTTGTATTTTTATGAATACATTTATAGCTGAAGTTTTGCTCCCAAACATGGGAAGAAATTAGAATACATTTGTAAAAGTGGAATTGCTGAGTCATAGGGTGTAGAAATTATAAGGCTTTGGGTGTGTTCTAATGCATTGCCACTTAACTGATTTATAGAGTCAATTGTTGCTCTTCATTTCCTCTGTAAAACATACCGTTAGGTTGAATGTTTATCAAGAGTCAGTTGTAATGCCAGTTATATTATTTTTGTAATTATATAAATTAATTAAATCTTATGTTAAATCAATAAAATATGAATGTGAAAAGCGGAAAGCAATTATTTATTTGAAAACTAGGCTGGGTGCAGTGGCTTATGCCTGTAATCCCAGCACTTTGGGAGGCCGAGGCAGGTGGATCACTTGAGGTGAGGAGTTCAAGACCAGCCTGGACAACATGGCGAAACCCCGTCTCTATTAAAAATACAAAAATTAGCCAGGTGTGGTGGCGTGAGCCTATAATCCCAGCTACTCGGGAGGTTGAGGCAGGAGAATCGCTTGAATGCAGGAGGTGGAGGTTGCAGCGAGCCAAGATTGCGCCATTGCACTCCATCCTGGGAGACAAGAGTGAAACTCCATCTCCAAAAAAAAAAAAGAAAAAACTAAAGATGGGCGCGGTGGCTCATGCTTATAATCCCAGCACTTAGGGAGACCCAGAAAGGAGAATCACTTGAGCCCAAGAGTCCAAGACCAGCCTGGACAACATAGTGAGACCTCATCTCTACAAAAAAATTAAAAGTTAGCCAGCTATGGTGATGCACATCTGTAGTCCCAGCTAGTCACCTGGCTTAAAAATTTTTATTCTTATTTTTTGTAGAGATGGAGTCCTGCTCTGTTGCCCAGGCTGGTCTCAAACTCCTGACTTCAAGCAGTCCTCTCTCCTTGGCTTCCCAAAATGCTGAGATTATAGGTATAAGCCACTGTGCCTGGCCTTTATACATCATTTTTTATTATTTTCTGCTTTAACTGAGAGAGAAGGCAATTCACCTCTTGGGAGAGTTGGGAATGCCGCTCACCTTTTGAGAAGTAAGTCATTTTAAAAATCATTTACAGGCTAGGCACAGTGGCTCATGCCTGTACCCAGCACTCTGGGAGGCCAAGGCGGGAGGATCACTTGAGCCCAGGAGTTTGAGACCAGCCTAGGCAACATAGTGAGACCTTGTCTCTATAAAAAAATAAACAAAATAGGCTGGGTGTGGTGGCTCACACCTGTAATCCCATCACTTTGGGAGGCCAGGGTGGGCAGATCAGTTGAGGCCAGGAATTCAAGACCAGCCTGGCCAACATAATGAAACCCCATCTCTACTAAAAATATAAAAATCAGCTGGGCATGGTGGCACACGTCTGTAATCCCAGCTACTCCAGAGGCTAAGGCACAAGAATCACTTGAACCCAGGAGGCAGAGGTTGCAGTGAGCCGAGGTCGAGCCACTGCACTCCAGCCTGGGTGACTGATCAAGACTCTGTCTCAAAAAATAAACAAAATTAGCTGGATGTGGTAGTGTGTGCTTGTAGTCCCAGCTGCTCGAGAGGCTGGGATGGAAGGATTGCTTGAGCCTAGGAGGTCAAGGCTGCAGTGAGCTATGATTGTGCCATTGCGTTCCAGGCTGGGTGACAGAGTGAGACCATGTCTCAAAAACGTAACTATGCTCCTTTTCTATTTCTTATTCTCTTTTTATTTGAGCTTACTGAAAGATGATTCATCCATTTATTAATCACCTACTATATTTCAGCTACTCTTCTGGATACTGAATAAAATAAATAAAACTGTCCTTATAGATCTTACATTCTAGAGGTGTGGGACCAGACATGATTTGCTAATGACTTTGATGTTAGGTATGAGAGAAAAGGAGGAGTTGAGATGATTCAAAAAATTTTGGCCTGAGAAGTAGGTGAATTGTGTTCCATTTACTAACTGGAGGAGGAGCAGTTGTATTGGGATGGGGCAGGGCAAATTAAAGTGTTCTTTGGACATGTTCAGTTTGAGGTGTCCAGTCTAGCCTAGGTGTCCACTGCCTACCAGCAAGCAATTGGATAGATGCCACCTGTATCAGGACAGAACCTGAAGAATGTTGCTTACAAGTAAAGGATCCACTACTAAGATAGCAGTCCTTTTATTCCGAGGAAGCAAAATAAAGAAGAAAAGTCTTAGAAAATGTTAGAGTTGATGGATATATCCCTATAGTTCTCCCCAAACTTATTTATTAGGGTTTAATTGGCATAGAACAAAGTAAAATGGGAAGTTGGATAATTAAAGCCAAAGTCCCTACTTTTTTCTTAATAACTTATGTGGGAATTATTGTTGCTAGGAATGTGTCTGGAATTGCATATCTTGGTCCAACATTTCTGGAGCATTTGCAGCTGGTTATTTTTTAATAAAAGGGTACATGTATGCATGTGTATAAAAGATTTGTTATTCTGATAATGGCTTATGCGTGAAGTGATTGCTGATACTGAAATTACAAAAGTGAGGCTGGGCGGGGTGGCTCATGCCTGTGATCCTAGCACTTTGGGAGGCAGAGGCAGAAGGATAGCTTGAGCCCAGGAGTTCAAGACCACCCTGGGCAACATAGGGGGACCCCATCTCTCCAAAAAAAAGTTAAAAAATTAGCTGGACATGCCAGCCCATGTTTGTAATCTCAGCTACTTGGGAAGCTGAGGCAGGAGGATCACTTGTTCCTGAGAGGTTGAGGCTGTAGTGAGTTGTAATCACGCCCCTGCACTTCAGCCTGAGCAACAGAGTGAGACCCTGTCTTAAAAAAAAAAAAAAAAGAAAAGAAAGAAAAAGAAACTATAAAAGTGAATTTGGAAAACAAAAAGTGAATCTGAAATTTCTCTATTCTTTATTCTGAAAGATCTATATCTGTATATTTTCTATAGCTATACCTATATATAGGTATATGTGGAAATATCTGAATTCTTGAATCCTCCTGGTGCATCTTAGAACATTATCTTTTGTGTAGGTGGGTTCCTAAGAATTAGGAGAGGTATCTTAATTTTCTTTTTATTTTTTATATTTACTTTAAAATTTTTTGTAGAGATGGAGTCTCATTATATTGCCCAGGCTGGTCTCGAACTCCTGGGCTCAAGTGATCCTCCTGCCTTGGCCTCCCAGAGTGTTGGGATTACACAGGTGTGAGCCACTGCACCTGGTCTTAATTTTAAAATAAAATAGCAGGGCTGGGCACGGTGGCTCATGCCTATAATCCCAGCACTCTGGGAGGCTGAGATGGGAGAATCACTTGAGCTCAGGAGTTTGAGACTAACTTGGGCAACATGGCGAAACTCCGTTTCTACAAAAAAATATAGAAATAAGGCACAGTGGTGTGCGCCTGTAGTCCCAACTACTTGGGAGGCTGAGGCAGGAGAATCACTTGAGCCTGGGAGGCAGAGGTTGCAGTGAGCTGAGATGGGGACCTTGCACTCCAGCCTGGGTGATGGGAGTGAAACTCTGTCAAACAAACAAACAAATAAATAAATGCAACACATGGAAACTATGGAAATGAAATGGGGATAGGGAAAACTTTTTAGCTGAAGCATTAGACTACAGATAATTAGAGGAATATCTTTTTGTTTAAAGAAGTAAAAGGTGTTTACTTCAGCCTTGATGTGAGGTTGGTGATGATAACTCAACCTTCACATCAAACACAAGTCCTTTTGTTGGGAAACACAGGCTTCAGGAAGTCTTGGAAGAGTGAAACAAGGGAAGTTTATAACATATTTCAAGGGAATAAGAGTATTTCATTATTTCTAACACATTGTTTGTTTTCTCTTTGAACAGATAACATGCCTGGACATTTCCAGCGGAGGAGGTCTTGGTGTGTCTTCTAGTACTGACGGGACCATGAAAATCTGGCAGGCTTCCAATGGAGAACTCAGGGTAAAGGATTTGGATGTACTTTTAGGTCTTAAACACAGAGGGTGGTCTGAGAAGCCTTGGACTGGGACATGGAAGGAAGAATGGCCCATTCTAAAAATGTGGGACCACTCTGCATGTCAGTTGATCTCTTTTCTCCCATTTGTGTGTTTTTTGTTCTTTCTTTTCTTTCTTTCTTTCTTTCTTTTTTTTTTTTTTTTGAGACAGTCTTGCTCTGTTGCCCAGGCTGCAGTGGTGTGAGCTCAGCTCACTGCAACCTCCGCCTCCTGGGTTCAAGCAATTCTTGTGCCTCAGCCTGCCAAGTAGCTGGGATTACAGGCATGTGCCACCACACACATCTAATTTTTGTATTTTTAGTAGAGATGGGCTTTCGCCATGTTGGCCAGGTTGGTCTCCAACTCCTCACATCAAGTATCTGCCTGCCTTGTCCTCCCAAAGTGCTGGGATTACAGGTGTGAGCCACCGCTCCTGGCCTCCCAGTTGTTAATTGGAGAACCATTCTCAAGCTCAGTGATTTGGCAGAACAGAGTGGGGCTGGAGCAGTTAAGGAGCCAGACCAGTGAAGGTCTAAGTGGGTGTACCCTTGTTTTTTAATTGCCTTCAGTGATCCATTTCCAAGACAGAATAGCTTGGCTGTTAGACTGAATCTATGGCTGAGCCTCCAATCTTTATGAAGGATTTTAAACAGAGATGAGTGAAAAAGTCCCCAGGCCACCTCGGCTCTTTAACTAGACCTAGAGATGGCTGTGAAAGCCATGGAATTCTTTTTTTTTTTTTTTTTAACCTAGGCTCTGGGGTGTTTTTACATGGAATTCAGTTCTATAACCTCTATAGCTGAATTCGAGGAAAGAGAGCCAACGCCTTTTAGAACACTGCCTGCTAGACAAATGAGCTAAGAGATCCTTTGGATATCCTTAGTTTTAAAACCCAGCATGTGGGTTTACCATGTAGGTATTTCATATAAGGGACCAGAGTATGGGAGGTAAGAGAACATCAAGGGATGGACAAGAGAACTAGCATGGAATTTTCTTTTGTTTTTCCAGAGAGTATTGGAAGGACATGTGTTTGATGTGAATTGTTGCAGGTTTTTCCCATCAGGCCTTGTGGTCCTGAGTGGGGGAATGGATGCCCAGCTGAAGATATGGTCAGCTGAAGATGCTAGCTGCGTGGTGACTTTCAAAGGTCACAAAGGAGGTATGAAGTGTGGTTTCTCCAAAAGGCTTCTCTAATGATCCCCAGAAATGAATCACTGAAAAGGTAGAAACAAGCTAGTTATTCACAAATACACAAATAATCCATCCAGCTGGGCATTTAGATGAGCTGCCATTCCCTAAGGACCAGAAATTCCTTTGCCACACAGTCTTTTTATTGCTATCTTGAACTGTCTTACACAGTTGGTTTGGTACCTAAAGCCTTTTCCAGCTGGGTATAGTGGTGCATGCCTGTAATCCCAGCTTTAAAATTTGTTTTCTACAATTGATAAAGGAAAAAAAAAAGTCCTCTCCAGGAAATCATATACTTGTGTGCTGGGAAATAGAGAGAGAGAGTGAGAGAGAAGGAGGTGTGTCTGCATTTTCTCATATTAGTCTTTTGGCTGAGGGAACAGTAAAAGCTGGGTGGCTAATGGCTGCATCATCAGACATTATAGATAGAGCTTGATGATTCCCATAGATTTAAATTACAGTTTATGTTTTAAAAATGGATTAGCCATATAACCAGTTAATATCAGATTATAGAGATAGAGTGGGAACATCTTCCCTTTTTAACTGAGTTTTGTGGGGAAAAAACATAATTTAGATATGTTTTATCCTTAATTGGAGTATTAAAAAGGAGGTAAGTATGCTATTCCTATTTTACAAGTTTGAATATTTTTAAAATATTTGATAATATCCCCAAATAATTCCTTGATCCTTCTTCTGGAACCGTAATACATATTGTGTGTACCACTCATTTGGGAATTAATTCGTATTGCCCTCTACTTCTGGGATTTTTAACTCTGTGTTTTTGTGAACCTCAGTACATTGTAACTTGTGTGTGGAGATCAAGTTTTAAGATTTTTTTTTTTAAGATGGAGTCTCGCTCTGTCGCCTAGGCCAGAGTCCAGTGGCAGGATCTCAGCTCAGTGTAACCTCTGCTTCCCAAGTAGCTGGGACTACAGGTACACACCCCACACCTGGCTAATTTTTGTATTTTTAGTAGAAATGGGGTTTCACCATATTGGTCAGGCTGGTCTCAAACTCTTGACCTCAGGGTGATCCACCTGCCTCGGCCTCCCAAAGTGCTGGGATTACAGGCATTAGCCACTGCGCCTTGCCTTTTTTTTTTTTTTTTTTTTTTTAGTTTCGCTTGTTGCCCAGTCTGGAGTGCAGTGATGCCAGCTTGGCTCACTGCAACCTCCCCATCCTAGGCTCATGCGATCCTTGTGCCTCAGCCTTTCAGGTAGCTGGGATCACAGGCGTGCACCACCACATCCAACTAATTTTTGCATTTTTCAGTAGAGATGGGGTTTCGCTGTGTTGGCTGGGCTGGTCTTAAACTGGCCTCAAGTGATCTGCCTACCTTGGCCTCCCAAAGTGCTGGGATTACAGGTATGAGCCACTGCGCCTGGCCCAAGTTTTAAGTTTTAATATTTCTTTGTAACATTTTGCCAGATTACATGCTGATGTTTTAGCAAATACACACATTAACCTAAATACATAAATGGTTTACTTCCATGATGTAAGAAAACGGGTACATTGAGAGGGAATAGAAACAATATTCAGAGCCTTCCTTACGTTACTGAAGAACTCATCACCTCCTGAAGAACTGAGAGATTGAAGGAGTCAGAATGGCCTACAGATCTGGGGACTCCAGGAGCCAAAGGAGTCTAGAGGAACAGTGCAAGCTCCACCTCAGATCTGGCCATCCCCCTGAAGGTGTGGGCACAGGAAAACATTTCAGTGGAACAAGTCATGACTCTGCATGTTGAACTTAATTAACAAGATGCATATTCAACATCAGTGCACATCCAGTTTATAAATACCTTTGGATCACTGCAATTATTGTTCCCTTTACAGAATCCTAAGTCTCCCAACATTCTTTAATTCTCCTTAAGAATATGTATGTGACCTTTAGCTTAGAGTACATAGTAGAATGTTATTTATTTATTTATTTATTTTATTTTATTTTTTTTGAGATGGAGTCTCACTCTGTCTCCTAGGCTGGGGTGCAGTGGCGTGATCTTGGCTCACTGCAACCTCTGCCTCCTTGGTTCAAGCAGTTCTCCTGCCTCAGCCTCCCCAGTAGTTGGGATTACAGGCATGCGCCACCAAACCCGGCTAATTTTTTTTTGTATTTTTAGTAGACACTGGGTTTCACCATATTGGCCAGGCTGGTCTCAAACTCCTGACCTTGTGATCCGCCTGCCGTGGCCTCCCAAAGTGTTGGGATTACAGGCCTGAGCCACTACGCCCAGCCTAGGATGTTAAATCAAT
The DNA here is from genome assembly GCF_006542625.1 of Nomascus leucogenys. Lineage (NCBI taxonomy): Eukaryota > Metazoa > Chordata > Mammalia > Primates > Hylobatidae > Nomascus > Nomascus leucogenys. The sequence goes on along the minus strand of NC_044395.1, from coordinate 62,811,368 downwards.
TTAGATTTAAGCTTTTATTCATGTAGTTGTTCCATTCTTTTGGCCTTGTGAGAAAGTCCTGGGGTAGAGTAGTGCCTTCTGCAGAGTATAACAGCCCTGACTTTTTTCTTGAGAAGGGAGTTTTTAGTAGATTGAACAGAATAATACACTTTAGAAGAAATGACATGAAGTCAGATCCAGGCTAGCCTCTATCAGGTCATGAAAGCTCCTTTCCAGTTCATTGTATAAAGTAGCCCCAGGTTTGGGGTTGCCCGTTCTTCCACAGCATGGCAAAAATCAAGATTGATCTCTGATAGCTTAACAGCATATATATAGATAGATCTGATAGCTTAGCAACCTATAGATTGATTGATCTTCACTGTCTCCAACCAAATGACTTCCAAGTTGCTTTGTGTGACTTAAAAAAAAAAATCTTGGTCTGGGCATGGTGTTTCATGCCTGTAATCCTAGCACTTTGGGAGGCCGAGGCGGGTGGATCATCTGAGGTCAGGAGATCGAAACCAGCCTGGCCAACATGGTGAAACCCCGTCTCTACTAAAAATACAAAAATTAGCTGGGTGTGGTGGCTGGCGCCTGTAATCCCAGCTACTTGGGAATCTGAGGTGGGAGAATCGCTTGAACTCAGGAGGCAGAGGTTGCAGTGAGCTGAGATCACGCCATTGCACTCCAGCCTGGCCAACAAATGAAACTCTGTCTCAAAAAAAAAAAAAAAAAATCTCTTGAGTTATGAGATTTTTGAAGCATTTTATTTAGAGCCATGAACCCATATTAAAAAAAACATACTAAAAAAAATTGGCCGGGCGCAGCGTCTCACCCCTGTAATCCCAGTACTTTGGGAGGCCGAAGCGGGAGGAGCACCTGAGGTCAGGAATTCGAAACCAGCCTGGCAAACATGGTAAAACCCCGTCTCTACAAAAATACAAAAATTAGCCAGGTGTAGTGGTATGCGCCTGTAATCCCAGCTACTTGGAAAGCTGAGGCAGGAGAATCGCTTGAACCTGGGAGGCAGAGGTTGCACTGAGCCAAGATTGCACTACTTCACTCCAGCCTGGGCAACAGAGTGAGACTCCGTCTCAAAAAAAAAAAAAAAAAAAAAAATGTATATATATATATATATATATATATATTGGTCCCCCAATTGTGTGTGTGTGTGTGTGTATTTAAATACATATAACTAAAGGATTAGTGTGTTCTCTACTTAATTAACAAGCAGAGGTAAGGTTTCTGTGTATGCTGAATTTTTCAAGTGGAAAGATAGACTAAAAGTAGTTTTGTGTTTGTAACATATGAGTTCAATAAGTAATTCTAAAATGCCCTTTAATTAGTTTGAAGTTAAATTGCCCAGGCCATTTAAGTAAGGTTGTGAAATTTGGGGATATACGTTTATAATCCTAATTCTTTATAATAAGCATTACATCTTTCATAATCAGTGAAACATTGAGACCAAATTACACCCCATTTTAGTTAACTAGTTGGCTTAATTTTTTTTTTCTCATAATGGTAGTGGAAATGCTTACATTTATAGAATAATTTTAAGAAACCAGGTTGCAGTATCAGCACTTGCGCCATTATTTTCCAAGTCTTAAATACTTTCTTAGAAATTGGCTATGCTGCCTCCAAGTAATAGGAGGTGCTTCAAGGCTTATTTTTTTTCAGAGATCTGAGTCATAGCCATTAATTTTCCCATATACACATGTATGTATATTGCTCCCTAGCAACATTAAAATAGCTTAATATGATAGAGAAACTAAATAATTTAAATAAACGTTAAGAATATACACCTGGGAATATGAAATTTGCTTTATTTCTTACAAATATTTATTTCAGGAATAGTTTCATCTAATGTTATTAGTATTTCCAGACTTTGGCTGGGATGCTCGTATGTGATTCTGCTGAATCTTTTCTTGAAGGCAAATGCTTTTGTGTTCTGGTTTGTATGGTGAAGACTTGTATCTATTTGGTTTGATATCTAAAGCCTTTTCCAGCTGGGTGCAGTGGTACATGTCTGTAATCCCAGCTATTTGGGAGGCTAAGGTAGGTAGATCTCTTGAGGCCAGGAGTTCAGGGCTGCAGTGTGATATAATTGTGCCTGTGAATAGCAATGGCACTCTAGCCTGGGCAACATAGTGAGACCCTATCTCAACAAAACAAAACAAAAATAACAGTAAAGCTTTTTGCAGCTTCTGGTAAGTCTTAGTTATGGCTGCTTCTTTCAGAAAGGCATTCTTGAAATTGCTACTTTCTTTTTTTATTTGACACAGAATCTCACTCTGTTGCCCAGGCTGGTGTGCAGCGGCGTGATCTCAGCTCAGTGCAACCTCCGCCTCCTGGGTTCAAGCGATTCTTCTGCCTCAGCTTCCCAAGTGGCTGGGACTACAGGTGCATGCCACCATGCCTGGCTAATTTTTGTATTTTTAGAAGAAACTGGATTTCACCATATTGGCAAGGCTGGTTTCGAACTCCAGACCTCGTGATCCTCCCTCATTGGCCTCCCAAAGTGCTGGGATTGCAGGTGTGAGCCACCACGCCTAGCCAAAATTGCTACTTTCATAGCTTCTTTCTAAAGTCATTCTTCGTAGGTTCCCACTTCTCTAGGCTCCTCTTTTCTTTATTCTTGTCATGTAAGTGTTAAGAGACCCACACTAGATGCTGTTACATTATGAGTGACATTTTACTAAAGAGAGGGTGATAATTTTCCACTCTGCTTTTATAGAAAAGGAAAACTATCTAGATTGAAGCTCTTTGCTGAGTGTTACTTGAAATTTATACACAATTAATAATATAGTCAGCTTTCTAGCCACAGCTATAGCATCCCTGCCTTGAATACATACTTTTCAGAATTGTCTTTTTCCAAAAGCATGTATCACTTCCATGGAACTCAGTAGCATTTTGAAATAGTGGTTGGAACTTCCCAGTAGAGACCTAAGGAGATCTTTGATTGCTTAATAAGAGCTTATTGCTTAATAAGGAATCAAATGCTTTGATTCCTTATGGTGATTCCTTAGGATTCTTAAAAGCTCTAAGATATTTCCTAATTAGACTTTTGCTGAATGTATTATGGAGTTAAAATAGAAAGGTAGATTTTCCAAACTCAAAATACTTTAGTGACCAATTGCAAAATGAGAAACAAGATGGCAGCAAACCATATGGGCTCGATAGATCTGTTTTTGAAAGGAAGACTGAAAAATCTTTTCTCTAGTGACCTGTATCTAGTGGGTATATAGCTGTGAGAATTACATTTACCTAACAACTATTGTCAGCTGTATAAATGTAATTTCGTTTAGTTTTTTGTTTTTTTTTTTTTTTTTTGAGACTCCCTCTGTTACCTAGGCTGTAGTGTAGTGGTGCAATCTCGGCTCACTTCAACCTCTGCCTCTCGGGTTCAAGTGATTCTTGTGCGTCAGCCTCCCAAGTAGCTGGGATTACAGGCACCTGTCACCACACCTGGCTAATTTTTGTATTTTAGTAGAGACGGGTTTCGCTACATTGGCCAGGCTGGTCTTGAACTCCTGGCCTCGAGTGATCTGCCCGCCTCAGACTCCCAAAGTACTGGGATTACAGTCGTGAGCCACTGTACCTGGCCTGGATTTAGTTTTTATTTTAAATTGGATCTATTTGAAAAGTTACACTATAGTGATTAGGTCCCACCTGAGTTGCTTTTAATCATATTTTCTCACATGGACCCTAAATTGGCTACTTTTTAAAGCTGTGGCATTTTCATAAACTCATCTTTTTCCAAACAAAGTGAAATTTCCAGTAAGAATTGAGAGACGTGGTTAATCACATTGGATTGGCACTTGTACGTTACGCTGAGTTGCTGTAGAGTTTTTGTCAAAGTTTGTGTATCTGAAGTCATTTCATTTTAAGAGGAATGAAAGTATGCTAAAGACCACTAATTAGCTATGTGACTTTTGGTCAGGTACTCTTAATTTATTGGGCACCTATACTAAGCATCGTTAAATGGGTTTTAATGAAACAAATACTAGCCCTGCCTGGATCACCATAGGGTTGCACTACCTCTCTCCTCCATACAATTCTGTGTTTTTACACCTGTACCATTGTATTGTAAGTCTTTTTTTTTTCCAGCTATATTCTGTTTGTGTGTTTTTTTCTCTTTTTTTTTTCCCATTGTAAGTCTTTATGTCTATAATTAACTCTCTTTTTTTATGCTGTATATTCCTGAGGCTAGGGACCATAGCAAATATTCAGATTACAGATAATAAAGGGCTTCAAAAACTATAAAATCAATACACATTTTGGACATTATAACACTCGATGTTAATTCCATCATCTTTTTTGGCAGGCAGTTCCCTGTTGAGGTATGGTATGAGGGCTGGGTAGATAAGAATGTTCAGCCTCCTACTGGGCTCCCCTGACACTACCCTGGCAAAAGTGGAGCACTGACTCATACCGCCTCACATTGCAGACAGGGGAAGTGGAAGTTCAGCTTCCTCCTTGGTCTTGTGTCACCTTGGTGAAAGTAGGACACAGTTGTACCACCTGACTTGCATCACCTCATTGCCTCTTAGTGGCGTTATAAGCCTGGTTCCCTGCTGACTGACACCAGGGAAGGGGTTGTGGGCACCTCAGGGCACTTCTTTGTGCCTGTCAGTGCCAGGTGGGGATGGAAACTGAGCTCACTGCTAGATCCTGATGACAGTACCCAACTTAGCCTGGTCAACCCCACTGGGTAGGGGAATGGGAGTGCTGCTGTCGGCTTCCATGGGAGTGGGGTAGATGATCACCTCCTGTTCAGCCCTACTGAAACCATGGGGGAGGGGGAGTAACAGTTTTTCTGTTGGTGTCTACTCGTGTAGGGTGGATGTTGCCAAGAAGATTTCTATTTTGTGAGCTACTTCTTTCTCAGTCTTTGGGCTGGGGGCAACAGACTTTACTGGGAGTTTTGTTTTGTTTTGTTTTTTTAATTCCGTTCCTGTTAGCAGTTTTGTGTTGGAGGCTTCTGCAGTGTCCTGTCCAGGACATGTGGGAGGCAATAAGGAAATCCAGGAACTCATTGCTGTGTTGTTTTTTAAGTCCTGAGGTCCTTAGGTGGTCCACCACCTTCTTTCCATCATTCCAAGTCTTACTATGCTTGTGGTGTCCATGACTTTTCAGTTGTAAATGGAAGGACCTAGGAGCAATGGGACTACTCTTTCTTGGCCAAAACCAGAAGTCATGTCCTTTTTTCAAATGGGGAGGCTAACCCTTTTAATCAATTATCAGTGAAAGCAGCAGCAGGATATATGTAATTTATATATATAGTGGAGTCTTGCTCCACTGCCCAGGCTGGAGTGCAGTGGAGCAATCATGGCTTACTGTAGCCTTGAACTCCAGGGCTCAAGCAATCCTCCCACCTCAGCCTCCTGAGTAGCTGAGATTACCGGCACGAACCACCATACCTGAATTAAATTTTTTGTACAGACAGAGTCATGGTGTGTCGCCCAGGCTGGTCTCAAACTCCTGAGCTCAAGAGATGCTCCTGCCTCAGCCTCCCAAAGTGCTGGAATTACAAGCATGAGCCACCACGCCTGACCTCTTAATTTTTATTTTTAAAAAAGAGTTTTGAAGACAAAATAAAAAACTTGAACATGATTGCTCTAGCACACTCCACTAAAAATTAAATCCAGAACTTGTTTTTTCATGCCTGTCTTTCACAGCTAGACTTTGATTCATTGGGAAGCTGGGACTCTATTTATTTCTGTTTTTCTAGCACTTGAACATGGCCAGCATGTGGTACCTGCTCAGAACATGTTTATGAAGGGATGGAGTCATTTATGCAGCTCCATCTTCTCTGCCCTTGTAGTTCCTTTACTCCATCCTCATTCTTAGGCAGTTTTTTTCTCTTGCTAGGTATCCTGGATACAGCCATCGTTGATCGGGGGAGGAATGTGGTGTCTGGTTCTCGAGATGGGACAGCACGACTTTGGGATTGTGGGCGCTCAGCCTGCTTGGGAGTCCTTGCAGATTGTGGTTCTTCCATCAATGGAGTGGCGGTGGGTGCTGCTGACAACTCCATAAACCTTGGCTCCCCTGAGCAGATGCCCAGTAAGTTGATAATGATATGTAGGATTGTTTTATTTTCTTAGGCCCCCTTCAGTGATTGCCTGAGTTTCTCCTTTTCTTCCTCATCCTTTTCTGCTCTGTGCCTGGTATTTCTGTTTTCACCATACGATTAATATTTACTCTGTACCTACTATGTTTCTATTGCTTTGGAATCTACAAAGGAAGTATATGTCATAGCACTGCGTTTCAGTAAGTACAATCTAATTTAGAAGATGAGATAAATGCCTATAAAACAGGGGTGTCCGATCTTTTGGCTTCCCTGGGCCACATTGGAAGAAGACTTGTCTTGGGCCACACATAAAATACACTTAACGTTGATGATAGCTGAGCTAAAAATAAATAAATCTCATAATATTTTAAGAAAGTTTATGAATTTGTGTTGGGCCTCATTCAGAGCCACCCTGGGCTACAGGTTGGACAAGCTTGCTTTAAAACATTTAGAGAACAGTAACATTTGGCTGAAATAATTAGTGATTGTTTTTATTTATTTTATTCTTTCAGCAATAGAGTCCTGCTGTTTTGCCCAGGCTGGCATTGAACTCCTGGGCTCAAGTGATGCTCCCACCACAGCCTCCCTAATAGCTGGGACTACAGGCCTGCACCACCATGCCTGGCAAATTAGCAAGTCCTAATGCAAATATAATAGGTTTTCAGAGGGATGGAGTGTTCCCGTTTAGTATAGATAGGAAAGATGTCACAAAAGAAGTTGGCTTGAACCTTTAGAGGATAAGTTCAAGTTGAACAGACAGGAATGGTAAGGATAGGACAGTGGGAGCTAGGGCAAGGGGTAGGTGTAGGGGCAGTTTGCATTATAGCTTGGACGTGAAACTAAGTGTTATATAAAAAGATGCTTGACTGGGCTAGCAAGTTGAATTAAGAGAGGTAGTCGTAGGAAATGGGTTGAATAGCTGTGGTGAGAGACTAATAAGCGTCCTAATAAGGCAACTTTCATTCTTATTTTCCCATAATAATAGTTGCATCTCTGTTCCATAGGACAATGTTTTTTCTACTGTTGTCTGAGCCCCTCACATTTTAAAAAATAGACCTTATTTTTTAGGGCCATTTTAGGCTCACAGCAAAATTTAGCAGAAAGTACAGGGGGCCAGGTGCGGTGGCTCACGCCTGTAATCTCAGCACTTTCGGAGGCCGAGGCAGGCGATTCACAAGGTCAGGAGCTTGAAACCAGTCTGGCCAACATAGTGAAACCCCATCTCTACTAAAAATACAAAAAATTAGCCGGGTGTGGTGGTGTGTGCGTGTAATCCCAGCTACTCGGGAGGCTAAGGCAGGAGAATCGTGTGAACCTGGGAGGCGGAAGTTGCAGTGAGCTGAGATCACTCCATTGCACTCCAGCCCAGGTGACAGTGTGAGACTCCGTCCCCCCCCAAAAAAAAAAAAAAAGTACAGGGAGTTCTTATATACCTTTTGCCTTACCTACCCACACATAGCCCTCCTCACTATCAACATCCCCCACCAGAGTGGTACATTTATTACAGCTGATGAACCTACATGACACATTATTGTCATCCAAAGTTCAGAGTTTACATTAGGGCTTACTCTTGGTGTTATACATCCTATAGGGTCTGACAAATGTACAGTGACATGTATTTACCATTGTAGTATCATACATAGTAGTTTCTTAGCCCTAATAATCCTCTGTACTCTGTTCAAGCAGTTCTCCTGCCTCTCAGCCTCTCGAGTAGCTAGGACTAGGCATGCACCACTACACCTAGCTATTTTTCTTTTAAATTTTTGTAGAGACAGGGTCTCACTATGTTGCCCAGGCTGGTGTTGAACTCCTGGCCTCAAGTGATCCTCCCATCTTAGCCTCCCAAAGTGCTAGGATTACAACCATGAGCCACAGCTCCTGGCCCTAAAATAATTTAAATGAAAATATTTTTTCTTGTTTTCTGTACTTTTTCATTTCCCATTTACTCTTCAACCCATTCTAGGATGGGTTGCCCAAGTACTTGACTGAAATGGCTGTTGTTAAAGTTACCAGTGACCTTCCTTTTTTTTTTTTTTTTTGAGATAGAGTCTCACTCTTGCCCAGGCTGGAGTGCAGTGGTGCAATCTCTTGGCTCACTGCAACCTCCACCTCCCAGGTTCAAGTGTTCAAGTGATTCTTGTGCCTCAGCCTCCCGAGTAGCTGAGATTACGGGTGCCCACCACCATGCCTGGCTAATTTTTGTGTTTGTAGTACAGTCGAGGTTTCACCATGTTGGCCAGGCTGGTCTTGAACTTCTGGCCAGGTGATCTGCCCTCCTCAGCCTCCCAAAGTGCTGGGCTTACAGGTGTGAGCTATGGGCCCCAGCCACCAGTGACCTTCCTCTCGCCTAATCCATCTTATTTCTCTGTGCTTATCTTTCTGAATTCAGTGGTATTTCACATAGTAAACCCTCTCCTCAAAAAACTTCTTTTTTCGTGGCTTCTGTGATACCACACAACACTGGCTTTCTTCCTGTTTCATTGACTGCTACTTCTTAAAGATCTCCTTTTGTGAAACTCCTCTCTTCTACCTTTAAATACTAGAGGGCCCCACTATTAAGTTCTGGGCCCTCAGCTGTAACTACAGTTTCTTCCTTTGTGATCTCATCTGTTCTATAGCTATCATTATTTAAACTGATGACGATTTCCAAAGTTCATGTAAAGCATAGACCTTTCACCTGAGTTTCAGACTCTATTTCGATGTCTAATAAATAAGTTGAACTTACCTTGTCTAACAAGGAGTGTTTGATCCCTCCCCACCCCAAACTGTTTTTTTCCATCCCAGAAGATGGCACCACTATCTACCCATTTGCTCAAGCCCAAAGCCTGAGATTCACTCACAGTCTACCCCCTCTTTTCTCATGTCCCACATCAGCAAAGTCTGTCATCTCTAACTTCAAAGTGTTTCTAATTTTTCTATTTCTCCCTCTCCCTCCCCCTCTCTCCCTTCCTCCTGTCAACATCCTGGTCCAAACTATCATCATCTATTGCCTGTACTACTGCCTAGACTATTCTCCTATAAGCCATTCTTTTCAGAGCAATCATTGTGGTCATTTAAGAAAATCGTAAGTGATGTCACGCTCCTGCTTAAAACTCTCCAGTGGCCTCCCTTTATACATATGTTGAAATCCTAACCCCTTAGCATGGCTTACAACAAGCTCTTATACTTTCTGACCCCTGCACTTCTCTCCAGTCTCATGTCATACCACCCTCTGCCATGCTCACTACATTTCAGCCACAGGCCTTCAGTTTCTTCTTTCAGTACAGTGGACTCTCCCAGTCTCCTGGACTTTACCTTCTTTTTTTTTAAATTGAGATGGAGTTTCCCTCTGTTGCCAGGCTGAATGCAGTGGCACGTTCTTGGCTCACTGCAACCTCCACCTCCTAGGTTCAAGCAATTCTCCTGCCTCAGCCTCCCGAGTAACTGGGATTACAGGCGTGCACTACCATGCCCGGCTATTTTTTGTATTTTTAGTAGAGATGGGGTTTTGCCATGTTGGCCAGGCTGGTCTTAAACTCCTCACCTCAAGTGATCTACCCCCCTCGGGCTCCCAAAGTTCTGGGATTACAGGCGTGAGCCACTGCACCTGGCCTGACTTTGCCTTCTTTTTCCCTTAGTCTGGAATATACTCCTGCAGCTCTTCACATGACTGGTTTCTGTTCACCATTCAGGTCTTGCCATTCAGTTGAAAAGTGACTTCCACAGAGGCTTTTTAAAGTTAAAGTTTAGGCCGGACGTGGTAGCTCATGCCTGTAATCCCAGCAGTTTGGGAGGCTGAGGTGGGCGAATTGCTTGAGCCCAGGAGTGAGATCCCATCTCTATAAAAAATATTTTAAAAAATAAATAAAGTTGAAGTTTACATTTAAAGTTACCCTCCCCATCTAGCCTTCCACCATCTATTCACTTCTGATCTTATTTTCCTATTTTATTTTCTTTTAGAACTTACCACTTTCTGAAAGTATTCTACTTGTTTATTTACCTATTCACTAGAATCCTTGAGAGAGAGGACCTTATCTGTTTGTTCATCACTGTTTCCTTAGCAGTTAGAATACTGTGTGATGTCATCACCTAGAAGATGAGGGTAAAAAAAAAAAGAAAAGAAAAAAAAAAGAATAGTGCCTGATACATAGTAGGCCCTAAAGAAATATTTGGTGAGTAAATGAATAAATTTCATTTTCTCTAGGCTGTAAGATCTTTGAGGTCAGAGACTGTTTTTTGCAGTATTATATCCCAGCTCCTAGTGTGGTGTCTTATCATGGTACAAATAACTTAATATTTTAAAAGTTGGGTTTATTGCCAGCCATGGTGTGCACACCTGTAGTCCCAGCTACTCAGGAGGCTGAGGTGGGAGGATTCTTGCGCCCAGGGATTCAAGGCTGTGGGGTGCTATGTTTGTGCTTGTGAATGGCCCCTGCACTCCAGCCTGGATAACATACTAGACTCTGTCTCAAAAAAAAGTACACACACGCACAGGCGCATTTTAAAAATAAATTTGGATTTACTGAGGTATCTTTTACATATGGTAAAAGTCACCCTTTTCCTTGGCTACTGGATACCATTAAAAAATATTTTTAAAATGTAAAAATAAAGTCAGTCTTTTTAATTTTATAGTTCTGTGAGTTTTGACAAATATATCCAGTTGTATAAATAATACCACAGTGAGATACAGAACATAATAAATGTTTTCTTTGTAATAAGTGAATCGCTAACAAAATCAGTAATCAACCATCAGTATTGGTGCTATGTGGGCACTACCAGCAGATCAGCCTCACTGTTATTAACATAGTTTATTTGTCATGCAGGTGAACGGGAGATTGGAACAGAGGCCAAAATGCTGCTGTTGGCCCGGGAAGATAAGAAACTTCAGTGCTTGGGACTACAGAGCAGGCAGCTGGCAAGTGGTTCATATATGACCTTTGAACTCTGAGGCAACCTGGGTCACTCTGTGTCTTAGAAAGCTATTTTGGAAACATTTCTACTTGCTCCCTGTGTTCACTTTTGAGAAGGCTGCATGAGTAAGAGGCAGTACAGCGTTAATGACTAAGGGTTGTGGGATTTGGAATAAGGGCAACATTGAAATCCCAGTTCTTTTTTTTTTTTTTTTTTTTTTTTTTTGAGACAGAGTCTCACTCTGTCGCCCAGGTTGGATGGAGTGCAGTGGCACAATCTCGGTTCAGCTCACTGCAACCTCCGCCTCCTAGGTTCAAGTGATTCTCCTGCATCAGCCTCCCGAGTAGCTGGGATTACAGGCCCACCACCATGCCTGGCTAATTTTTGTATTTTCAGTAGAGACGGGGTTTCACCATGTTGGCCAGACTAGTCTCAAACTCCTGAATCAAGTGATCCACCTGCCTCAATCTCCCAAAGTGCTGGGAGTACAGATGTGAGCCACTGCACCCAGCCCTAAATCCCAGTTCTTGTGCAATACTTGCAGAGAATAAAAAAAATAAAATAAATCTCAGTTCTTCTATTAATACTTAATGGTTCCAGCATTGGACAAGTTACTTAACCTCTCTGAGCCTGCTTCCTCATCACTAAACTAGTCATAATAGGGTATGTGATGAGGATTAAATGGTCTACTGTTTTGTGATCTTTGTTAAGTCACTTTCCCTCTCTGGGCCTTAGTGTGCTATATGTAAAATGATGAAGTTGTATAGATTTTCTTTATGAGTCCTGCTACCTCTAAGGTAATGTGAAAAAATTCTGAGTAAAGAACTCATGCCCGCTGGGAATGGTGGCTCATGCCTGTAATCCCAGCTTTCTGGGAGGCCCAGAAAGGGTGGATTGCTTGAGTCCAGGAGTTCGAGACTGGCCTGGGCAAAAAAACCCATCTCTATTAAAAATACAAAAAATTGGCTGGGCATGGTGGCATGCACCTGTAATCCCAGCTACAGCTACTTGGGAGGCTGAGGTGGGAATATCACCTTAGCCTGGGAGGTCGAGGCTGCAGTGAGCCAAGATTGCGCCACTGTACTCCAGCCTGGGGAACCAGAGTGAGACCCTGTCTCAAAAAAAAAAAGGGACTCATGCATTCAGGACTCTTGATCAATTAATGAACAAACCATTAGTTGAAGTTTCTTCCTACATCCTCTGAATTTTTGCTGGCAGATTATGTTCTTAACTAAATTCTCTCTTCCCAGAGATTAGATTTTTAAAATTTCCTTCTAGCTCCTGTAATCGTCATCCAGACAACTTTAGTGATTTGATTTGGCCACAGGGTTTGCTGTTTTCATTTCATCTTGTTACTCCATTGTGCTGGTGATGTTTCCATTTTCAAAGTTTGTTTCAGGAACATTACCATTTTTGCTAATATCGCCTTTGGACTTGAGTTTCCATGCTGGCTTTTACTTCCAGAGGGCAATCAGGTTTTATTGTTTGTTTATTTTGTGTTTTGCCTTTTCTTTTTAGCATGTTTGGGGAAGACATGATCAGTTTGAGCTAACAGTAAGGAGAAAATGAAAATCTAATAATTTTTTTTCAGATTCATGGGGAGAATTGTGATTCTTTACATCGCTACTTTATTTAAGCCTGTTCATTTTCCTACAAAATACCCTCCTTCAAAAGGTTGAAGTGACATGGAGCAAAACTTACATGTGGGAATTGCAAGTGTTTCTCAGAAAGTTGTCATGAAAAAGGGGCAAAGAAGGAGTTTTGGTGGTGAGGATCCTGTGAGACTGTGTTGAGTTGTAGTAGTTGGAAAACTGCTACCTCAGAGTATATTACATAAACTGCTCAAGTCCTTAGCCAACCTCAGGTTCCTGAAATCCTGGGATTACTTCCTTCTCAGTTTTTGGTGAATGTGTAATTTACCATTTGAGAATAATTAAAGAGGGAAGGAAGAAAATATCTCAAAATATAGTGAAATTTTTCCTTCTTTGGTGCCTGTTTATTCTTGGAAACAAATTAATCTTTAAACAGCATTTTTGCCTCCTACTTGTTCCCAGGTGTTCCTCTTTATTGGCTCAGATGCTTTCAACTGCTGTACTTTTCTCTCTGGCTTCTTGCTATTGGCTGGGACTCAAGATGGAAACATTTATCAGCTGGATGTGAGGAGTCCAAGGTGAGTCACCATTCATTTACATGATGCAGGTCTTCTACAAAGTGGAAATTTTTATTGGCTTTAACATTGATTTAGCCTAGCATATAGATAACTATTGAATCAAGGGTATATTTTTCCATTTACAAAGGTTTTCCAGTCTGAATTTTCTGATTGTTCTTATTATTCCTGGACTCATTAAAATATATGATTCATACCATTATGATTGTCTGACTAATGATTGCTTTGAAAATTAAGCTTAAATATAAACTAACATTTCATTTAAATTGTTTGTCTAGAACTTTTAATCTTAAAGAGCTTAGTAATTTTCTCTTACATTAGACCCTGCCTACCCTAAGATTGAAAGATTGAATGATTTTTATTTATTTATTTTTTGAGATGGAGTCTCCCTCTGTCACCCAGGCTGGAATGCAGTGGTGCTATCTCGGCTTACTGCAACCTCTGCCTCCCGGGTTCAAGCAATTCTCCTGCCTCAGCCTCCTGAGTAGCTGGGATTACAGACGCGCTGCCACACCCAGCTAATTTTTGTATATTTAGTAGAGACAGGGTTTCATCATGTTGGTCAGGCTGATCTTGAACACCTGACCTCTTGATCCGCCCGCCTCAGCCTCCGAAAATGCTGGGATTACAGGCATGGGCCACTGTACCCAGCCCTGAATGATCATTTTTAGTTCAAGGAACCCAGCTCTGTTATGTAGTTTTGATCATGACCTTTCTAAACAGGCTTTTCTTTGGTCTTAAAGATATCCAAAGAGAATCATACAATCTCTCTGTTGCAGGATTTAACAATTTCTACAATTTTGTCCCTTCCTCCTTTGATTTCCTTCCTTTTTTCAACTGATACTTATTGAAAATAGCTTCTGTGGGCATCAGGCTTGGTTCAAGGCACTGAAAACCAGAAATAAAAGGTACAGACTCTGGGCTGGGCGTGGTGGCTCACGCCTGTAACCCCAGCACTTTGGAAGGTCAAGGTGGGTGGATCACCTGAGGTCAGGAGTTCAAGACCAGCCTGGCCAACATGGCGAAACCCCGTCTCTACTAAAAATACAAAAATTAGCTGGGCATGGTGGCGCATACCTATAATCCCAGCTACTAGTGGGGCTGAGGCAGGAGGATCGCTTGAACCTGGGAAGTGGAGGTTGCGGTGAGATCATGCCACTGGACTCCAGCCTGGGCAACAGAGCGAGACTCTATCTCAAAAAAAAAAAAAAAAAAGATACACACTCTACCTTTGAGGCACCTGGAGTCTAATGGTAAAAAGATGGACAAGTAAAAGACTGTTGTGCAGTGTGATCACTTGTCTGACAGGGCTAGCCACAGAAATTTAAGGAAGCACCAAAAAGGAGAGGGAAGGAGGTGAGACTGCTTCTCCAAGGAAATGAGAAACATTGGGTCTTGTTGAGTAGGAAGTTGCCAAGTAAAGAAGGAGGAAAAGAGCTGGCCTCGGTAGAATCCCATTTGTAGAATCCTATATATGAAGGCATGTGAAGGGGATTGTTTTCAGGAGTCTATGACAGCTATGTTCCCTGCATATGAGGGCAGTGGTGAGAAGTGATGCCAGCAGGAAAACAGGAGCCGCTCTGACCTTACCTGCCATTCTAAGTTTATTCCAAGAGCAGGGAAGAAATTCCAGTAGATGGTGACTAGCTTATACCTTTTCTTCCATCATTTCAGTTACTTAATTTTTTTTCGTTTTCTTTTTTCTTTTTTTTTTTTTTTTGCCTCCACAGAGATAAGGAATCTCTGGTCACTATTATAAAATCACCCTTACATATATATTAAATTGATTCTCACTGAGCTTTCTTTCTTTTTTTTTTTTTTTTTTTTTTTTTTTTTTTTTTTTTTGAGACAGAGCCTTGCTCTGTAGCCCAGGCTGGAGTGCAGTGGCGCGATCTCGGCTCACTGCAAGCTCCACCTCCCGGGTTCACGCCATTCTCCTGCCTCAGCCTCTTTCTTTTTAGAGTCCTGACAATTTTAATATTTTACAACAAATCTTAATTCTTTTGTTAAGTGAAAAGTTTAACATACTGCTAATATTGTTATCTTCAACCCATGTCATACCTGCCTTAAAAACCTCAGGATTTGGGTGGTGACTTAGTTCATGTTTAGAGACATAGATGGTTTTCGAATTACCTTAATCTGCCAGTTAAGGTTCTTGCCAGGAAAGAAACCATAGAAATGTTTAATCTTTCTCCACATTTTATCCTGTTTGCTCTTATGTGGTTAGTACTATGTGTTGAATATAGTCAAGTATTGCTTTTGAAGAAAGAAAGTAAAATTTCCTCTTTCTCTGAATCCTAGGGCTCCGGTACAAGTCATCCACAGATCAGGAGCACCAGTTCTATCCCTGCTAAGTTTCAGAGATGGATTCATTGCTAGCCAAGGTGGGTCCATGGGCCAATTGAGAGAGATGCTTCTCTGTAGTTCAGTTAATTAAACATAGTTTTAAGTGTCTGGTCTATGGCTGGGTTGGGGCATGGTCCCCCATGATTCTTTAGCATATTGTACCTATCAATAGTGTTTATCACTCTACGTTGTGATTGTCTGTGTCCCCCTCCAGTTCAAGCTCCTTGAGGGTGGTAACTGTGCCTTATTCATTGTGTTATTCCCAGAATTTAGCTCAATGCCCACCACTCTTCTGCTCTAAAGGAGCTCATAGTAA
Source organism: Nomascus leucogenys (assembly GCF_006542625.1). Lineage (NCBI taxonomy): Eukaryota > Metazoa > Chordata > Mammalia > Primates > Hylobatidae > Nomascus > Nomascus leucogenys. The sequence goes on along the minus strand of NC_044395.1, from coordinate 62,795,597 downwards.
GGCAGACAGACATGTGAATATTTGATTGCAGTCCAGTTTGATAAGGACTACATCAGAAGACTGCATGAGGAAATGGAGAATAGCTAATTCTAGAGGTAGGAGTGCTGTCAGCAAGGTCTTCGTGAACTACGTGACATGTAAACCGATAAAGATTTCACCCACTGGAGATGTAAAGAGGGACACTGAAAGCTGAAGCTATTGTATATGCAAAGTCATAGATGAGGCAAGCGGGGGCAAAAGAAGAAGAGCACTAGCATTTCCAGAGGGCCTGCTATGTAGTAGGTACTGTGTTTGATGCTTTACATACATATTCTAGGTAAAGCGAGTATCTTGATGTAGCCAGGACAAACTCTTTGGAATGGAGTTCAGGAATGGTGTTGGGGAAATGTCTGGAGCAAAGTGTACATTAAGGGACACTGGATCCTTGTAGGAATGATGTAGGTAAGGAGGACTGGACTATACAGCCTGGAGGGACTACCTACCTACCTTGAGAATTTCAGTATGTCAGTTAGGATGTTTTAGGCTGTTATTTACAGAACACCCACCTGAATATGGTTTAAACAGTTAGGAAAGTATACTGCTTCATTTAACAAGAAGTCCAGAGTCCACTTCAGATTATATTTATTTAGTGATTTGAAAATAAAGTCAACCAAGGAGACTAAGGAAACTTGACAACTAAGTCAGTGGTATTCTGGATTGGATCCAGGATGTTAAGGAAAGACTGGTGAAAAAAAAAAAGTATGCTGTTTAGGTGGTAGTAGTGTACCAATATTGGCATCTTAGTTTTGACAAATGTAAGGTGATAACATTTGGGAAAACCTGAAACTGATTAAGGGCATATGGGAACTTTTTGTATTATCTTTAACTAACTTTTCTGTAAACCTAAAGTCACTCCAAAATATAATATTTTTTATATATATTTTTAATTTAAAAAACAAGTAGGCTGGGCACAGTGGCTCATGCCTATAATCCCAGCATTTTGGGAGGCTGAGGTGGGAGGATCACTTGAGCCCAGGAGTTTGAGGTCAGCCTGGGCAACATAGGAGAACCTGTCTCTACAAAAAATAAAAATTAGCCAGGCATGGTGGTTCATTTCTGTGGTCCCAGCTACTCAGGCGGCTGAGGTGGGAGGATCACTTGAATCTAGGAGGTGGAGGCTGCAGTGAGCCATGATTGTGCCACTGCATTTCACTCTGGGTGACAAAGCGAGACTCTGTCTCAAAAATAATTTTTTTAATTAAAAAAATATTAAAAAGATAGTGACTGGGCGTGGTGGCTCACGCCTGTAATCCCAGCGCTTTGGGAAGCTGAAGTGGGTGGATTTCTTGAGGTCAGGAATTTGAGACTACTCTGGCCAACATGGTGAAACCCTGTCTCTACTAAAAACACAGAAATTAGCTGGCATGGTGGCACACATCTGTAGTCCCAGCTACTCAGGAGGCTGAGGCAAGAGAATCGCTTGAACTTGGGAGATGGAGGATGCAGTGAGCTGAGAGCACGCCACTGCACTCCAGCCTGGGTGACAGAGTGAGACTCTGTTTCAAAAAAAAAAAAAAATTAAAAATTAAAAAATAAGGTTGGGCACGGTGGCTCACACCTGTAATCCCAGCACTTTAGGAGGCCAAGGCAGATAGATCACCTGAGGCCTTGATATTTCTTGCCTCCTCTGTCCACCTACAGGCCATTTTACTGATTATTAACATCTCTGGCTGGGTGCAGTGGCTCACATCTGTTATCCCAGCACTTTGGGAGGTCAAGGCGGGTGGATCACCTGAGGTTAGGAGTTTAAGACCAGCCTGGCCAACATGGCGAAACCCCATCTCTACTAAAAATACAAATATTGGCTGGGCATGGTGGTGTACACCTGTAATCCCAGCTACTTGGGAGGCTGAGACAGGAGAATCACTTGAACCTGGGAGGTGGAGGTTGCAGTGAGCCAAGATTGTACCACTGCACTCCAGCCTCAGCGACAGAGTGAGACTCCCTCGCAAAAAAAAAAAAAAAAAAAAAATCTCTGTTGCAAGGTGATATGTGGGTTATATGAGGAGTGTAGGTGGAGAAGAGCTAACTTATGGTTCTACTTTTTGTACTTTTTTTTTTTGGAATGTTAGAAATTTCTTTATTATTACTTATTCTAACTAAGCTCCAGCTTAAAAATCTGCAGAAAATTTCAAATCACTGTTGATAACCCACTTTCTTTTCTCCCACCCAAATTCTTGATCAAGAGTTTTTCAAGTAAAGACATGATCTTCTCTCTTCTGTATAAAACTTTATGAAATAAAGGCAAAATATTGTGTATATCTTGCTGGAAAATGCTGCCCAGGGCTCTGGAGATGGTGGCTGCCCCTGCTCCTTTCACTGTCCAGGTCTTGAAAGACTCTAGCGTGAACTGTCTCTTCACAAAACAAGTCTACCACTTGCAGCATTTATCATTTTGAGGGTCGAAAACTTTCTCACAAAGTCTCAGTCCAGTCTCTTGCCTTAGATGTTGTAAATAGGCCCTCATCACTTCATCTTCCTGTTTGTTTGCAGGTTTGGGATAAATTGCATTAAGTGGAAAACCAGGTTCTCCAGGAATGGGAGAGTTAGTGATTCCCAGTGTATACATTTCTTTCTTACCTTGGCTTTTGGAATTGCACTTCTGGAGTTCCTTCAGACACTCAGAAGCGTAGAGAGAGATACATATCAAGGTCCTATCAGCTTCATTCTTAACTTCATAGTTTTTGAAGAAGACATTGGCCTTGAAGTAATAGATGGCTTCATCCACAGTATCTGTGTCTTTCATCTCTCTGGGGGCAGGTCCTTTGAATTGACTTCTGATAGGTAACAGTGCCATGTTTCCAATGAGTTGGATGTCAGGATCCGAGAAGATCCTGACAGATGAGAGAAGAGTGGTAAGCTGGCATCTTGGTGGCGCCCGGGTTTCAACCCAGAGGAGCAGATTTTTTGTACTTTTCTACTTTTCTGCTGGGAAGAAGGCAAGGCATAACTTCCAGTACTGATATCTAAAGGCAAAGGGAGTAAGATTATAACTCTGTTTTCAGAGGACAAAACTAAGACAACAAGAGAAAATTATCAGAAACCACATTTCAGTTAGTTATAAAGGAAAAGCTTTCTTTTCTTTAAGAAAGAAGCTGCCCTGAAGGTAGTGAGCACCCCTAACTCTGGAGATGGGCAAGTGTAGGCTGTTTGGCCGCTCTGCCATGTGTTGTAGAGGGAGTTCTGTACTGGTTTAGAAGTTGCATATAGGCCGGGCGCGGTGGCTTACACCTGTAATCCCAGCACTTTCAGAGGCTGAGGCGGGCGGATCACAAGGTCAGGAGATTGAGACCATCCTGGCTAACATGGTGAAACCCCGTCTCTACTAAAAATACAAAAAATTAGCCGGGCGTCATGGCGGGCGCCTGTAGTCCCAGCTACTTGGGAGGCTGAGGCAGGAGAATGGCGTGAACCCGGGAGGTGGAGCTTGCAGTGAGCCGAGATCGCGCCACTGCACTCCAGCCTGGGTGACAGAGCGAGACTCCATCTCAAAAAAAAAAAAGAAGTTGGATATAGATGATCTTTGAGGTCCTTTGGAACTCTTTGATTATTAGTGAGGAGATTTAAATTGCCAGATTAAACAAAATAAAAAACTTTTTGATGGAAATTGCCAAACATATCTAAAAGTAGACAGAATAGCACAATGAACCTGCTATACCCATTATCCAACTTAAGCTATTATCAATATATTGCTAATCTTGTTTTACCCATTCCCTTGCATTTCTCAGTCTTCATATATTTTGAGATATATCATGAGCATCTTATTTCATCTGTCAGCATTTCTGTATGTCTCTCTAAAAGATAAGGATTCATTTTTGGAGAAGGTGATTTTTAGTAATAATGCAAAAAAGGGTAAGGTACTACCTCGTACATGCTGCTGCTTGAATCTAGATTAACAGATACATTTGGAAAACAGTTTTTCAGATTTCCACAAAGTTTGAAAAGGTTAATATCTGCTGATTCTTTTCCAAGTCTTTATATATACAAAGTCATAATCTTAATACAGAAAAAACTTTATGCATAAAGATATTCGTTTATGCACATGCTGTCAACCATATAAAATAGGCACAAAAAAATAGATCAAAATGTTAACAGTAATTGCCTTTGAATGGTAGATTGGGGTGATTTTTCTACCTCTGCTTTGTTTATTTTTAAAGTTTTGTTCAATGAGCATGTACTACTTCTATTTATTTATGTATTTATGTATTTATTTTGACACAGAGTCTCACTGTGTCGTCCAGGCTGGAATGCAGTGGCATCATCTTGGCTCACTGCAACCTCTGCTTCCCGGGTTCAAGCGATTCTCCTGCCTCAGCCTCCTGAGTATGTGGGATTACAGGCATGCACCACCATGCTCAGCTAATTTTTTTTTGTATTTTTACTACTTTTATATTAACAAAAAGAAATCACCTTATTAAGCAGTTTATAGATCACCCCTATGATTCATTTGTTTCATTTGTCTATGCTCTTTTAAGAATTAGATATACTTTCACTTTCTTAGTGTAACTGTCCTCTTTCTCCTAGTGTATACAGTCAAATTTACAGATTGAGGAATAATCTGGGAACATTTTAATAGGGAATATCTACACAAATGTTTCTTTAAAAAAAGTTAGACATTTTTTTGACATTCCCTATTAAAAATAATCTAGGATAAGTTTATAAATACACACATACACACACATACACCTGTGGTTGCTTGCTCTGTGCCTTTGGCAGGCATTGCTAATCAAAAACATCTCTTCTTCCCACAGAACTAGCACTTGCTCTTCAAATCCAACCCAGCTCAGCATTCTAGGCAGCCACTATAGATCATCATAATTGGCCCACATAGGCTGGGCACAGTGGCTCATGCTTGTAATCCCAGCACCTTGGGAGGCTGAGGCAGGTGGATCACCTGAGGTCAGGAGTTCAAGACCAGCCTGGCCAACATGGTGAAACCCCGTCTCTACAAAAATTAGCCAGGCTTAGGCCAGGCGTGGTGGCTCACGCTTGTAATCCCAGCACTTTGGGAGGCCGAGGCGGGCGGATCACGAGGTCAGGAGATCGAGACCATGGTGAAACCCCGTCTCTACTAAAAATACAAAAAAATTAGCCGGGCGTGGTGGCGGGCGCCTGTAGTCCCAGCTACTTGGAGAGGCTGAGGCAGGAGAATGGCATGAACCCGGGAGGCGGAGCTTGCAGTGAGCCGAGATCGCGCCAGTGCACTCCAGCCTGGGTGACAGAGCGAGACTCCATCTCAAAAAAAAAAAAAAAAAAAAAAAATTAGCCAGGCTTGGTGGCGGGCACCTGTAATCCCAGCTGCTTGGGAGGCTGAGGCAGGCGAATTGCTTGAACCCGGGAGGTGGAGGTTGCAGTTTGCTGAGATCGTGCCATTGTACTCCAGCCTGGGCAAAAAGAACAAAACTCTGTCTCAAAAAATAAACAAAAAAAAAGTTGGCCCACGTAATAAGATCTATTTGCCATTCTGGGTCTCTGGACCATCTTCTTTACACTAGTGATCTACAGAAGCAAATAAAAATACTGAGTTTTTAAACTCTGGATGCAGTTTTCTCTTAGTTATATGAATTTTCTTTCTGCCTTTCAGGTGATGGAAGCTGTTTTATTGTCCAGCAAGACTTAGACTATGTCACTGAGCTCACTGGGGCTGACTGTGACCCTGTGTACAAGGTACAGGCCTGAGATGACACCAGACCTGGGTGATTCTCATGAGAGATCTAGGGCTTTTACGAGACTGAATCCAGATACCTTGTGGTCATTAGGGATGATAAAATAGTGCTTATTGTATAAGCAGTGGGGTAGGATGGCAAGAAATCAAGAGCTTAAGTCAGAAGTGATTTCTGGGCCAAGCATGGTGGCTCACACCTGTAATCCCGGTACTTTGGGAGGCCGAGACAGGCGGATCACTTGAGGTCAGGAGTTCAAGACCAGCCTGGCCAGCATGGTGAAACCCTGTCTCTACTAAAAATACAAAAAAATTAGCTGGGCGTGGTGGTACATGCCTGTAGTTCCAGCTACTTGGGAGGCCGAGGCAGGATAATCGCTTGAACCTGGGAGGTGGAGGCTGCAGTGAGCCTCAATCGCACCACTACACTCCAGCCTGGGCAACAGAGTAAGACTCCATCTCAAATAAAAAAAAAAAAGAAGTGACTTCTGGCTGACAGCTGTAACCCCAGCACTTTTGGAGGCTGAGGCAGGTGGATCACTTGAGCCCAGGAGTTTGAAACCAGCCTAGGCAATAGGATGAGACCCCCATCTCTACAAAAAATACAGAAAAATTAGCTGGGCATGGTGGCGCACACACCTGTAGTCCCAGCTACTCATTTGGGAGGCCAAGATGGGACGATTGCTTGGGCCTGGGAAGTTGAGGCTGCAGTGAGCTGTGATTGTGCCATTGCACTCCAGCCTGGGCAACAGAGTGAGACCCTGCCTCAAAAAAAAAAAAAAAAGTGACTTCGTCACTTACTAGCTCTAGAAACTTACTTTACCTCACTAGTCTGTCAATTCATCTATAAAGATAGCAATATGAAAACTCTTTGTAAATACATTCTATAAATATTATTCATTATTATTATTATTAAGACTTCTAGACTGATTTTCTCATTTGATTAGAATAGAAAGAGAAAAACAAAAGGGGAAATATTTATTGACCAGACACTGTGCTGAATGTTTTATATACATTATCTCATGTAATCTTTGTTACTATTTGTTGAGGTGTCAGTATTACTATTCCTATTTTTCCTATAATTTTAAAAAAGTTGTACAATTAATATCTGTAAAAGTTCAAACAATACAGAATGATACAGATTTAAAAGTCTTCTTTACGACCTTTTTGGTTCCCTTTCTCTTTTCCAGAAGTAACTAGCATTAAAAGTTTGGAACATATTTTTCAAGACTATTTTCAGAGAATTTGCACAATTACATCTTTATGTATTAATGTAAATAATATACTTTTATCTTCAGTTTGTACATAATTGAGACTATCTCTATATATTGCCCTGTGACTTTTTTTTAATTACCATCTTAGAGCTGTTTCCAGGTAAGTGCATATAGATCTATTTCTTTCTTTTTTTCTTTTTTTTTTTTTTTAAGATGGAGTTTCGCTCTTGTTGCCCAGGCTGGAGTGCAATGGCGCAATCTCAGCCCACTGCAACCTCCACCTCCCAGGTTCAAGCGATTCTCCTGCCTCAGCCTCCCGAGTAGCTGGGATTACATGCATGTGCCACCACACCCGGCTAATTTTGTATTTTTAGTAGAGACGAGTTTTCTCCATGTTGGTCAGGCTGGTCTTGAACTCCCGACTGAGGACTGCCTTGGCCTCCCAAAGTGCTGGGATTACAGGCATGAGCCACCGCGCCCAGCCATCTATTTCATTTTTAAAAATTCTTGTGTAGTGTTCCGGCCGGGTGTGGTGGCTCACACCCAGCATTTTGGGAGGCCCAGGGGGGGCGGATCACGAGGTCAGGAGATTAAGACCATCCTGGCTAACACGGTGAAACCCTGTCTCTACTAAAAATACAAAAAAATTAGCCAGGCGTGGTGGTGGGTGCCTGTAGTCCCAGCTACTTGGGAGGCTGAGGCAGGAGAATGGCGTGAACCCGGAAGGCAGAGCTTGCAGTGAGCCAAGATGGCGCCACTGTACTCCAGCCTGGGTGACAGAGCGAGACTCCGTCTCAAAAAACAAACAAACAAAATTCTTGTGTAGTGTTCCGTATTTTGAATCAATATATTTCCATTGTACAAATGAGGCAACTGGGGCCCGGGTGGTTGAGAAAGTTGCCCTAGGTCATGCAGCTAGTTGGTAGTAAAGCTGAGATTAAGTTAACTCCAGAATTCATGCTGTTTTCCTTGAGGAGTTGATGAAATCCTCCTCAGAAAAAAAGACACATATTCAGAACTTTTTTGCATCCAATTTTATAAGGTTCAAGAGTAGTCAAGCCCATCTCTGAACCATCTCCTCCCTAGAGGCAGACCATCTGTGCTAAACCTGAACAACACTAATGGGTTTGCTTTCCACTTGGGCCAATTAGTTTCTCTGTTACATAGTCATGGTGCATCCCGACCATTGGTGATTGGGATGCGTCCATCACTGTGGGCCAGCAATTTTTGTAAGCACATATTATGGATGTAATTCTGTTGCCTTCATAAAGCCTCCTCAGACTCCCTGGGACTAGTGTGTGTCAATCATAAGCCTCCATCTTTTTGAAATGGAAGAATCCCAGGCTTCCTTTAAACTGTGAATTCTTGTGTTCTAGGTAGCCACATGGGAGAAGCAGATCTACACATGCTGTCGAGACGGTCTTATACGACGCTACCAGCTTTCTGACCTCTGACTTCTTGGAAAGAGCAGTCCTGGTTAGTGAAAAGGTTTGACCCTGATCAACAATGAGCAGAAACATCATCAGTCCTTCCCAAGGACCATGGCGTTTAATGTCTTGGGCACCCCTTGGAAATCACAGAAAGTCAGCTGTACTGGCTGTATGGAACTCTCATCCCAAGACCTACTTTGAACTGAGTAAGAAGGTCATTGTGCCAACTGCATTTGTCCCAACTTCTCCTTGTATAAACTCACCCCAGCAACACAGGGCAAGGATATACATGCTTTTAGTTTGTTCTTAAACCAGTTGTGGTAAATGTTTACAAGGACCTCAGTACTAAAGCCTGTTCCCTGGAGGAAATAAAGAAAATATGTTTGGAGGTGTCTGAATATGAAAAACTTTGTTAAATGCTCTTACTCCAGCAAAAAGTTGGTCAGGATGATGGAATTCCTTCCTCAGCACTCCCTGTTGCCTGGCCATAGAGAAGGCCTGCTTGGCAGTAGCAATAAATGTCCTGTAAGCTGCAACCTGGGAGAGATTCTTATGCAGGTGGTAACCAACTGTCCCAGTTTGCTTGGAACTAAGGGGTTTTCTGTGACTTGAAACTTTCAGTGCTAAAACTGGGGCAGTCTCAAACCAACATGATTGGCCAGCCTATATGTATGTAGGTGAGGAAACTGAGTCATAATCATTGTAAAGGCATTGGCTGTCAAAGTGTGGTTCTTAGAACAGCAGCATCAGTATCACCTGGGAACTTGACAGGAAATAGAAATTGTTAGGCCCAATCCTAGACCTAAATCAGAAATTCTACAGGTACAGCCAGCAGTCTGTATTTTAACAAGCATTCCAGGTGATTCTGATGTATGCTAAAGCTTGAGAGCCACTGATCTAGAGGAAGAGATGGTGGAGGGCACTTTAGTCACAGCTGGAACCCAGGGCTCAAAATGACAAGATTGGTCTGTAGGAGATGAGGCCACAGAGGTTGGCAGAGCCCAAATGGTGAAGGAGCACGAATGTTAGCTAAGGAGCTCAGACTTCACATGGTTGGCAGTGGGGAACCACTGAAGGGTTTTAAGCAAGAGAATGGCATGGTCACCTCCTTTTTTCTCTAAACATAAAAATGGAATCATAATGTATGTATTCTGTGGCTTATTTTCACTTAATGTCTCAGATTTTCCATCTCAGTACATATAGACGTTCCTCATTCTTTTTTAACAATGTCCAGAATATGGATACCATATTATTTATATTTTTGAGATTATTAGAGAAAAGTTTCTTGAAAGATGTAACACTTGAGCTGGGACATGCAGATTAAGATTTCAATTTATTTAAGGGAGGAAGGTCATTTCTGGCTGGGGTAATAATGTTGTTGACAGAGTTCTTTTTTTTTTTTTTTGAGACGGAGTCTTGCTGTGTCACCCAGACTAGTGCAATCTTGGCTCACTGCAACCTCCACCTCTCAGGTTCAAACAATTCTCCTGCTTCAGCCTCCCTAGTAGCTGGGACTGCAGGCATGCACCACCACACTCGGCTAATTTTTTAAATTTTTTGTAGAGACGGAGTCTCACCATGTTGCCCAGGCTAGTCTGAAACTCCTGAACTCAAGTATTCCTCCCACCTTGGCCTCTCATAGTGCTGGCATTACAGGCATGAGCCACGGCACTCAACCAGGAACTTTGTCTTAACTTTAAATCCCATTTTTTTCTACGACACCCTGTTGCTTAAACCAAAGTGTAAAAAGAAAATACTGCAATTCATTTAATATCTACTCTGTTCTAGATACTATATTTATATATCTAATTCTTACAAGACTCAAAAAGCGAATATTATTGTTTTATTCTGATAAGGAAACTGAGACTCAATACATTGAATACCAGAGGCTTCATTTGGACCTTGGACAGTCTATACACCTTCTGCTGCACTGTGTAATCACAGGCAGGTAGCAAGAGACCTTTGTGACTAGAGCAATTTCATTTCAAGGTACAATTTGTGACAGGGTCAGGTAGACCAGAATGGACATATTCCAGAACTTAGAAATATTAAATCCTAGGAGCTCCAGGTGGAACATCTAAGAAGTCAGATTAAGAAAACAAGATGAGGCTGGGCATGGTGGCTCACACCTATAATCCCAGCACTTTGGGAGGCCAAGACGGGTGGATCACCTGAGGTCAGGAGTTTGAGACCAGCCTGACCAACATGGAGAAACCCTGTCTCTACTAAAAATACAAAATTAGCCGGGCATGATGGCACATGTCTGTAATCCCAGCTACTTGGGAGGCTGAGGCAGGAGAATCACTTGATCCCCGGGAGGCAGAGGTTGCGGTGAGCTGAGATTGCGCCATTGCACTCCAGCCTGTGCGACAAGAGTGAAACTCCATCTCAAAAAAAAAAAAAAAAAAAAATGAAAACAGGATGAAATGGGCCAGGCGCGGTGGCCCACGCCTGTAATCCCAGCACTTCGGGAGGCCGAGGCGGGTGGATCACAAGGTAAGGAGATCAAGACCATCCTGGCTAACACAGTGAAACCCTGTCTCTACAAAAAATACAAAAAAAATTTAGCCGGGCATGGTGGCAGGCACCTGTAGTCCCAGCTACTTGGGAGGCTGAGGCAGGAGAATGGCGTGAACCCGGCAGGCGGAGCTTGCAGTGAGCTGAGATCGGGCCACAGCACTCCAGCCTGGGTGACAGAGCGAGACTCTGTCTCAAGAAAAAAAAAAGAAAAAAGAAAACAGGAAGAAATGTTGGCATTTATTTGTAGAATCTGAAACATTTGAACTCATAGAAGCAGTGAGTGGAAGAACCGGCGTGGTGGCTCACGCCTGTAATCCCAGCACTTTGGGAGGCTGGGGTGGGTGGATCGCTTGAGCCCAGGAATTGGAGACCAGCCTGGGCAACATGAGGAAACTCTGTCTCTACTAAAAATACAAAAATTAGCCAGGCATGGTGGTGGGCACCTGTAATCCCAGCTACTCAAGAGGCTGAGGCAGGAGAATTGCTTGAACCCAAGAGGTGGAGGTTGCAGTGAGCCGAGATTGCACCACTACACTCCAGCTTGGGCAACAGAGCGAGACTCCGTCTCAAAAAAATATATATATATATGTGTGTGTGTGTGTGTGTGTGTGTGTGTGTGTATGTATATATATTTATATATGTATATATATGTGTATATATGTATATATATTTATATATATGTATATATATGTGTATATATATGTATATATATTTATATATATAGAAGCAGTGAGTAGAATGGTGGTTACAGAGACGCGGGGAGGAGGAATGGGGAAATGATGGTCATAGGGTGCAAAGTCTCAGGAGGAATATATTGTTTTTTGAGATCTATTGCATAGCATGGTAGATTGCTAAGAGTAAATTTCAAATGTTCTCAACCCAAAAAATGTTAAGCATTTAAGGTGATGGATATGTTAACTGGATTGATTTAATTATTCCACATTGCATTTATAACCCATAATTATAAACAAGTATAAATTGTCCATTTACAATTAAAAAAATCAATTAAAAGAAAAGAAAACAGGATAAGGAAGGTTATGGCTGAGTACACACAACACGTGAATGTCTGTGAGTTCTCATTCCAGGGCCCACTCTTCTACATTGCCACCACATTCATCCGCTCCTTTTCATACGTCTCCAGAGTCGATGTCCTGGTTGTGATATATGCAGTGACCCTTGACAGCTGCTCTGAAATCCAGACCCAAACAGAAGGAAAGGAGGCCAGCTCTCAGGTGCTCCATAGCCTTGTCCACTGTGAAAGGAAGGAGCCCCTGCTTTTAGCAGACAAAGCCTTTTCTTTTTTTTCTTTAGGATTAAGGAGTGCATTCTGGGTAAGGAAGGGTAGGACACTGACAGCTCTACAGACTCAGTGAACTTCTGTGCTAGACGGTGTTTCTTGGCTTTGGGATGCCCCCTTGTGACTTCTTATGAGAAATACCTTTCTCTCCAGACCTGAAAAGCTGGCAGCAGCATCAGCTATTCAGCATGTACTTGGTACCAGGCACAGGCCTCACAATAGGTAGATTTGTTTTCTAAACAATACACTTTGTGCATATACTTTATGTTCTTTTTCTATTTTAACTTTTATTTTGCCAATAACCTTAAACTTGCAGAAAAATTGCAAGAATAGTACGAAGGATAGGAAACAGACATGAGAAATATTTAAAAATAATAAAAAGAATAAAAAGGAATAGCATCAAGGATTTCAGTGGAATAGCATCAAGGATTTCAGTACACCCTCACCCGAATCTCCCAGTTGTTGACTTTTTTTTTTTTTGAGACAGAGTCTCACTCTGTCGTCCAGGCTGGAGTGAGGTGGCGTGATCTTGCCTCACTGCAACCTCTGCCTCCCGGGTTCAAGCAATTCTCCTGCCTCAGTCTCCTGAGTAGCTGGGATTACAAGGGTGCACCACCACACCTGGCTGATTTTTGTATTTTTAATAGAGACAGGGTTTCACTGTGTTGGCCAGGTTGGTCTCGAAACTCCTGACCTCAAATGATCCGCCCGCCTCAGACTCCCAAAGTGCTGGGATTACAGGCGTGAGCCACTGTGCCTGGCCCAGTTGTCAACTTTTTGTTATGTTTGCTTTATCACTCTCTTTCTGTATATATGTACACAGGTTATATATGCTATATTTTTTCTGACTCATTTGAGAGTAATATGTAATTGTTAGATTCTATTACTCTATTACCATTGTGATGGTAAATTTTATGTGTCAGCTTGACTGGCCATGGTGCCCAGATGGTTGGTCAATTTTCTGGATGTTTCTTTCAAGGTATTTTTTTTTATGAGATGACCATTTAAAATCAGTGAATTTTGGGGCTGGGCAAGCTACTCAAGTCGAGCTACTCAAGTCCAACTACTCAAGAGGCTGAAGTAGGAGGATCGATTGGGCCCAGAAAGTCAAGGCTTCAGTGAGCCATGATCATACCACTGAGCTCCAGCCTAGGCAACAGAGCAATACCATGCCTCAAAAAATAAATGAATAAAATAAAATCAGTGGATTTTGAGTAAAGCAGATTACCCTCCATAGTGTGATAGTGTGAGTGGGCCACATCCAATCAGTTGAAGACCTTAATACAACAAAGACTGTTGTTCCCCAAGCAAGAAGTTCTGTCAACAGACTGCCTTTGGACTCAGACTGCAGTTCTTCCCTGAGTCTCCAGATTTGCCAAGCCTCCTGTGAGCCAATTCCTTAAATGTCTCTCTCTCTTTCTATGTATATATACACATACACACACATATCTATATGAAAACAGAACCTACACATCTTATTTGTCCTGCTTCTCTGGAGAGACCTGACATATGTCATTGTATGGATATACCGCATTTTGTTTATCCATTCATCAGTTGATGAATGGGCTGACATTTGGGCTGTTTCCACTTTTTAGCTATTGTGAAATACACTGCTAGCAGCATTCATGTGCAAGTTCTTGTGTTAACATATGCCTTCAGTTCTATTTGGTATATACCTAACAGTGGAATTGCTGGGTCATATGGTACCTATATTTAACTTTCTGAGGGGCTACCAACTGTTTTCCAAAGTGGCTGTAACCATTTTACATCCTCTAGCAGTGTACGAGGATTCTGATTTTTCCATGTCCTTGTTTTTTATTTATTTTATTTTTTTCTGAGATGGAGTTTCGCTCTTGCTGCCCAGGCTGGAGTGCAATGGTGTGATCTCGGCTCACTGCAATCTCCATCTCCTGGGTTCAGGCGATTCTCTTGCCTCAGCCTCCTGAGTAGCTGGGATTACAGGCATGTGCCACGACACCCGGCTAATTTTTGCATTTTTAGTAGAGACGGGGTTTCACCATGTCGGTCAAGTGAACTCCTGACCTCAAGTTATCCACCTGCCCCAGCCTCCCAAAGTGCTGGAATTACAGGCGTGAGCCACCGCACCCAGCCATGTCCTTGTTTTTTTCCATTTTTAAAGTTATAGTCTGTTGATGTTAAGGTGGTTAAAATGGTGTCTTCCAGGTTTCTCCACAGAAAATTAATAAGCATTTTGTGGGGAGCTACTTTGAAACTATATAAATATCCTGTTCCCATGAAACTTGCATCAACTAGTTTTAGCATTCTTAGATGATTCTTGTCTGAATGAGTTATTCCCATGCTATTAATAATTGCCAAAGGGTGACTTTCTTATTCCATCATTCTTTCTATATTTATAATTAGCATTCTACCATAAGGTAGAACTTTCCCTTCTGCCCCATTTATTTATTTATTTAGTCATTTGCTTGTTTGTTCATTCATAGATATAGTGTGGACTACTCATGGATTCGTATTCTATGATTACAACTCATTCTTACTTTTATTTACTTTGATGTTAAAATTGTCCCAGTTTGGCCAGTGGACACTCCTTCAAGCTGGATCCTGTGTCCTTTTGACATGTTCTCCTCATTCTCTGAGCACTTCCATATTTTCGGGTACCACAAGATGTTCCAGCCTCACCTTGTATTTTTCCAGCCCCATCCCTAGAACCAGTCACTTGTGTATGTGGCCTTGGTTCCATTTAGTAGAGAATGGTATTCAGAAACCAAGATCCGGGCGCTAGTATACTTTGTTACTGGAGTGTTCCTGCTTTGGGGCCCTATCGGGGACAGTACATGAATGGCCCTTTCCACATCCATCGTTCTATAGTAAAAAGCATGAGTTCACACTGATATCTCCAATTCCAGCCCACCTCCACAGGTTTTATTTTAGCCTTCCACGTATATACTTCCTTTCTTCAACAGTGAGGAACTTGCCTCTCATAATCCTCAATGTAGTCACTCACAGAGGTACTGTCACAGTACCTCTGTGAGTAACCAACCTGCCAGCACACAGCCCATCTCCTGTTTTACCCGCCCCCTGCACACATGGTTGTCACTCAGATGGGGTCTTCCTCTCTCCCTCCACCTCAGCCAGGCCTAGGCTGAGCAAGGCCTTCTCCCAGCCCTCTGGATTTTCATTTTAATACATTTCTTTTCTAGTGGTAAGAGTGAAACAAATGACCAGCAAACGTGAAAAGATGCTCAGCTTCATTAGTAATTAAACAAATGTAAATTAAAATTCAAAAGAAGGCTTGGTAATGCAAAACATTAAAAGGGTAATTCCGTATTTTCATTTTGTAAATAGGAAAATGTGGCTAAGAAATAATTGTTTAAGGTCAGAAAACTAGTAACTAACAGATAGGATTTGAACCTGGTTTTTGACTCGACTGCCTCAAGGCTGAGGGAGCATCTTCTGTATGCTACATGCTCTCCTATAACTTTTATTATTATTATTTTAATTTTTTGTAGACACGGGGTCTGGCTGTGGTGCCCAGGATGGTCTCGAACTCTTGGCCTCAGCAACCCTCTGCCTCTGCCTCCCAAAATGTTAGGATTACAAGTGGCTGAAGTAGGAGGATCCATTGGGCCCATCTGGCCACCTATAACTTTATGTATTTTCCTACCAACCCTGTGTTACAGTTGATTGTTAATAATCCCATTTATGCAAACAAACTTAGGCTTAGGGCCATTAAGCAAGCTTGCTTCAAGTCATACAACTGGCAGGTGAGCTCAGCAGCATGAAGATTTGGTCACTTTCTGACCACTCAGTTTACCCAAAACTTGCACTTTATTTTTTAGCTCTTTAACTGACTTTTCTGTCCTTTGGCCCACCTCCAAAAGCATGTTTTACTTACTCCAAATACACCTAAAGTAAGCCTTTTGCTTCAAATAATATGAAAGAGCTACTTTAAGGCAGGCCATCCTCTGTAACAGTGTGGTTTCAGAGACCCAGGAAAGTTCTTCAATATCTCAGGCACTAGTATCTGAAATGCCATCTGGGAACCAAGCTTTTCCTTCTGCAGTTAGAGATGAGATTTTAAACACAGCACTCCTTTTTCCGTATATGAGTGATGTGAGATTCTTTTTTTTTTTTTTTTTTTTTTTTAACTGAGATGGAGTCTCGCTCTGTTGCCCAGGCTGGAGTGCAATGGCATGATCTCAGCTCACCGCAGCCTCTGCCTCCTGGGTTCAAGTGATTTCTCCCTGCCTCAGCCTCCCGAGTAGCTGGGATTACAGGCCCCTGCCACCACACCTGTTTAATTTTTGTATTTTTTTCTGTAGAGACAGGGTTTCGCCGTGTGGCCAGGCTGGTCTCGAACTCCTGAACTCAGGTGATCCACCAGCCTTGGCCTCCCAAAGTGCAGGGATTACAGGTGAGCCACTGCACCCGGCCTGAGCCAGCGCACCCGGCCAGATGCTTTCTTAACACGTTTCCATTTGAGGGGAGTAAGAGGCTGACTGGTTGGGTGTGGTGGCTCATGTCTGTAATCTCAGCACTTTGGGAGGTGGTGGCGGGTGGATCACTTGAGCTCAGGAGTTCAAGATCAGCCTGGGCAACATGGTGAAACCTGGTTTCTACCACAGATTATTTAAAAAAAAAAAATTGGCTGGGCATGGTGGCTCACACCTGTAATCCCAGCACTTTGGGAGGCTGAGGCTGGTGGATCATGAGGTCAGGAGTTCAAGACCTGCTTGGTCAAGATGGTGAAACCCTGTTTCTACTAAAAATACAAAAATTAGCTGGGTGTGGTGGCACACACCTGTAATCCCAGCTACTCGGGAGGCTGGGGCAGGAGAATCACTTGAACCCAGGAGGCAGAGGTTGCAGTGAGCCGAGATAGCACTACTGCACTCCAGCCTGGGCGACAGAGCAGGACTCCATCTCAAAAAAAAAAAAAATTATCTGAGCATGGTGGCATGCCCTTGTGGTCCCAGCTACTCTGGAGGCTGAGGTGGGAGGATCACTTGAATCCAAGAGGTGGAGGTTGCAGTGAGCGGTGATCATGCATCATGCCACTGCACTCCAACCTTCGTGACAGAATGAGACCCTGCCTCAAAACAACAACAAAGAAGAGGCTGACTGAAGGAGTAGTACTTAGGGAAGATACTCCTGAAGAAAAAGAATGGGGAGAGGGAGAGAAAAAGAAGGTTATATTGTGTGGCATTGTGTTGGGGTGATCAGACCCAACACCAGGCTGTGGGGGTTACGAAGTCTGGCGGAGTCAAAGGAATGAGATAAGAGTGCATAAAGTGGGTACAGGGGGCCAACACCAGTATGGAGGCTGTGAAGGCCCTGAGCTCTGGAAGCCCACACTATTTTTTGGTGATCAAAGAAGGTGGTGAGGACGTGAGGACGTGGGAGTAGAAAGGAAGTGGTGCATCAAGCGTTTGACCTATAGCTGTGGTGGTTTAGCATTTTCTCTTAAGCATATGGAATATGCTCTGCTACTCGAGATAATGGAGAACATGTTTTTCTACCTCAAGATACAATCAATTCACGAGCCTGGGAGAGCAAGAAGCAAGGAGCCAGCAAGTCTAGACACATTCCAGAGGCCACGAGGTGTTTTATGCCGTGAGCCCTGGATTCCATCCAAGCCACGAGGGGTTTTATGCCCTGAGCTTAGATTGTTGTGCGGCAGGGCAGCCTTCCACTCTTTGGCACAGAGCTTGATGTTCCAAAGGCCACGAGGGGTTTTAGACCCTGGACCCAGGACATGTTCCAAGACTCTTTTACGTTATGTCAGACAAGCAAGTCTTGCCTCAGCCCTTCTACCAACATGTCTGCCTTTTCTTTTTTGCAAAACCGCCACAGCTATCATTGCTTGTTCTTGGCAGCAGCTTTCTCTCCAGAGGCGGCTTCTGCATTTGTCAACTAATATGAGACAGCACAAGCACATAATTATTAGAATAAAGTTTACAAATGTAGAACTTCCAGTGGCCTTAATCCATTTAAGAGGATTGATTGCAGACAACCCATCAGCTGCCTGCTCAAAATATCGGTTCCAGGGAGCAGGGTTAAGTGAGCCTGAGAGGTTTCAAAAACCTGCTCTTTTAGTTTTACGATATCAAGGGTGAGATTTTCCTCTTTTCCTTCCAAATGATGTTTAGCTTTTTCCTGTTGGTGTTCTGTTTCATTATAACTGTGGGAAGTGATACAAAAATCAGATGTATCCAGTCACATTGTATTTGAATTCTGTTTTCTAAACTCATAATACGATCCCCCATCCAAATTACAGTCTGATAGAGATCATTAATTTGATTAACTATTTTTTTATCTGTTTGAACCTGAGAGTTCCATAATTTTGTGGAATTTTTCTGCCACTTATCAACAAATTCAGCAGTTTGCACAGATGACTGTAAAGCCACACCAGCTACTGCAGCAGTAGTAGTAACAGCAGTGAGGCCAATTATAGCAAATATGAGAGCCACTATAAATCTTTTTGAATGGGATAAAAGTTTCCTAAGGATTTCAGTTATAATATGAATAGTGATGCTTCCCATGGTCTATTTAGAGACACAGGGATCCAAACTCCTTCCCTGGCTCTAATTAACAAAATAGTTTTGTTTTGTTTTGTTTTGTTTTTATCAAAAGTTGAGTTAATGCAGGTAAATAGGCAACATTCTGGGCAGGTAACAGAGTGTGTATTTATATCAATAGTAACATTTCCTATTGCTAACATAAACGGTGGTCGAACACAACTTTGAATCCAAAACATCCTGTTGGAAAGAAAAGAAAGAGCATATTTATCCTTACCTCCCTCCCCACTGTACTTTTCATATTTACCCTCCCAAATTTTAATTGAACTTTGAGCTACTGCCAATTTTCATAATTCTGAATGTTCCTCTCCTATGGCAGGAGATATCATTTTTGGACTAGGAGCAACAATGCCAGCAGGATTCCATATGATAGGGGCATCAGCTTCCATCTGAATGTATTGTGTATGATTCCATTGCCAGTGATTCCATCAGTTTGTTAAATTTGCTTTACAAGAGGGCCTTCTGGTGCAATTTGGTTTAAAAATCCCCTTAGGGGACCAATCAGTGACAATTCCATAGGAATTCTTTTGTAGCACCTTAGCCTTACTTGCTATACAATCTTCTCAAGTCCAAGTATCTACACCTTCAAACCAAACTTTATTTTGCTTACGTTTGAACTTGTATGGACGGAATTGCTGAATTTTAGGGCTGGAATGGTTATATGTTAAACTTTGCCCTGAAATCATTTGTAAAGCAGCCTGTGATTTATTTTTTCCAGGGATTACTGCCAACCAGACTTGTGTGCCAATTTGTAAGCATCCAGTGGCAGGTCCCAGGCATATTGGAAGATATTTATGTCCTATTGATATATTCATTTTCATCCCTTCCTCATTAGAATGCATTGGCCCTTGATTATCTATGGGCTCAGGCATTCAGGTACTGTCATTGGTGTACACCTCAATAACCAGGTCCATCCAACTCACAGACCTAATTAAAGGAGGAAATGGGACATATGCCCAATAAGTAAAATTTTGGGCATACTTTACAGTAGGCAGTGGCCTACAGTAGGGAGGCTTATCGCCACAGTGAGTACTGCCAGCATGGCTACCATTAAATTACTAGTTGTTTTTGGTTTGTTCTGTGCTCTCAAGCTGTCCTCTGCCATCTGCCCCAGCTTCTTGATTTGTCCCCATGTTGGAGGATCCACCTGACGAGTATTCTCAGTTTTCTCTTTTGTCTCTGAGATGTTCATTCACGCCATCACTCATATCGGGAGCTCTGGCTCTTCCCAGAGTCCTCTCTTCCTGGTGTGGCTCATGATAGATCTTCAGATGTTTGGTGGGCACCCACACAGGTACCTGATTTTCACCTGGAGAAACACAAGCAAATCCTCTTCCCCACTTAAGTATCTTTCCTTTTTCCCAGCTTTTTGTGTGAGTATCCCTCCATCATATATCTTGTCCGGCCTTTTTGTTTTCCTTTTGTCCTGTCAAGTGTTGTTCAGCTGCAGTCATGGATTGACCTTTTTGTAAATTTAGAAAATTTAATGTTAATAAAGCTAAGTGTAATTGCATATGCAGTGTTTTATATTCCTGGTCTCCCTTTTTTGCTTTTGTATTTGAGTTTTTAAGGTATGATTAGCTCTTTCAACTATTGCTTGTCCTTGTGAGTTATATGGAATACCTGTAGTATGGGTAATATTCCATTGTTGAAAAAATGTAGCCATAGCTTTACTACAGTACCCTGGGCCGTTATCAGTTTTGATTTTTTCTGGGATTCCCATAACTGCAAAGCAAGATAAAAGATGTCTTTTAACATGAGCTGTAGCTTCTCCTGTTTGACATGTGGCCCAAATAAAATGTGAGTAAGTGTCTACTGAAACATGAACAAAGGACAACTTTCCAAAGGCAGGAACATGTGTTACATCCATCTGCCAGATGGAATTTGGAGATAAACCTCTAGGGTTAACTCCTGTTCCTTGATGTGGCAGATGTAAGACTTGGCAGGCAGAGCAATGTTGTACAATTTCTTTAGCCTGTTTCCAAGATAAGCCATATCTGTTTCCAAGGCCTGCAGCATTAGGATGGGTTAAAGAATGGAATGTTTGTGCATCAGTAAAAGCTGCAGAAACCAGTGCATCTTCTGCCCTTTGGTTGAATTTGGTTTAAGGGATGGGGAGGTTAGTATGTGCTCTTATATGAGTGATACACAAAAGAGAATGCCTTTGCTGTACTGCTTGTTGTAAAGAATGAAATAAAAGATTGAGTTGATCATCAGTTACATTTTCAGTTAAGGCACATTCAATATTTTGTGCGGCTTGCATCACATAGGCCGAATGAGAAATAATGTTTACTGGCTGTTTAAAGGTTTTTAGTACTGTAATTACAGCCATAAGTTCAGCCCTTTGAGCAGAAGCAAAGTCAGTTTGAAAAACTTGTTGTTGAGGTCCTACAAATGAGGCCTTTCCATTACTAGATCCATCAGTAAAAACAGTATTGGCCCCTCCAATAGGGGTCTTTTGAGTAGTGGAGGGTAATATCCATGATGTCAATTTTAGAAATTGGAATATTTTGGATTTAGGATAATGATTATCAAGTATACCAATAAAACCAGCTAAATTAACTTGCCATTTCTGGGAGTTAACATAAGCTTGCTGAATTTGTTGTTTGTTTAAAGGAACTATAATTTAATTTGGATCATATCCCATTAATTTTGTTGTATACAGCCTTGCTTGACCTATCAGTACAGCAATTTGATCTAAGTACAGAGTAAGTGTTTTCGTTGTATTGTGAGGTAGAAAAAGCCACTCAACTAGATCATCCTGTTGAACAGTAACACCTGTAGTTGAATGTTTAGTAGGAAAATTAAAAACTGTAATGGCTGTAGTAGATCAATTCGAGTCACTTGTGCCTGATGAATTTTTTCTTCAGTTAACTGAAGTTCTTACAATGCTTCTTTGGTTAGAGAGCATTTGCTGTTAAGATGAGAATCACCTCATAAGGTAGAAAAGAGGTGAGACATAGCATAAGTAGGAATGCCTAAAGTGGGATGAATCCAATTAATCTCTCCTAATAATTTTTGAAATTTTTTTTTAGAGGTTTTTTTTTTGTATTTTTTTTTTTTTTTTTTGAGACGGAGTCTCGCTTTGTCTCCCAGGCTGGAGTGCAGTGGTGCAATCTCGGCTCACTGCAAGCTCCGCCTCCCGGGTTCATGCCATTCTCCTGCCTCAGCCTCTCCGAGTAGCTGGGACTACAGGCGCCCGCCATGACGCCTGGCTAATTTTTTTTGTATTTTTAGTAGAGACGGGGTTTCACCGTGGTCTCGATCTCCTGACCTCGTGATCCGCCCGCCTCGGCCTCCCAAAGTGCTGGGATTACAAGCGTGAGCCACCACGCCCGGCTGTATTTTTTTTTTTTTTGAGACAGAGTCTCACTTTGTCACCCAGGCTGGAGTGCAGTGGCGCGATCTTGGCTCATGCAAGCTCCACCTCCTGGATTCACGCCATTCTCCTGCCTCAGCCTCCCTAGTAGCGGGGACTACAGGCGCCCACCACCACGCCTGGCTAATTTTTTGTATTTTTAGTAGAGACAGGTTTCACTGTGTTAGCCAGGATGGTCTTGATCTCCTGACCTTGTGATCTGCCCACCTCAGCCTCCCAAAGTGCTGGGATTACAGGCATGAGCCACCACGCCTGGCCTCATTTAGAGTTTTTAAATTATCTCTTTGAATTTGAACTTTTGAGGCTTAATAGTACTTTGTTCTACTTTCATTCCTAAATATTGAAATAGAGTGGAAGTTTGGATTTTATCAGGGTCTGTGATTAATCCCTCAGCAGTTACAACCTTTTCTGTTCGTAGCATAGTATTAATTCCTCCCTAGTTTCAGCTGCACATAAGATATTATCCATGTAATGGATGATATAACATTTTTTAAACTGTTCTGTAACTGGCTTAAAAACTTTTCTGACATAAGTTGGACAAATAGTTGGGCTATTTAACATGCCTTGTGGAAGTACTTTCCAATAGTATCTATCTGCTGGTTCTTTGTTATTTATGACGGGAACAGTAAAAGCAAATTTTTCATAATCTTGGGTCGTTAAAGGAATGGTAAAAAAGCAATCTTTTAAATCTATCGCTATGAGAGGTCAGTATTTAGGAATCATAGTTGGGGAGGGCAGCCCTGGTTGCAGTGCGCCCATGGGTTGAATTACAGCGTTAATGGCCCTCAAGTCTGTTAACATTTTCCATTTCCCTGATTTTTTCTTAATGACAAACATAGGAGAATTCCAAGGAGAGAAAGTAGGCTCTATGTGTCCCTTTTGCAATTGTTCTTGCGCCAATTTTTTTAAAGCCTCCAGTTTTTCTTGTTTCAGTGGCCATTGTTCCACCCAAACCAGTTTGGCAGTTAGCCAAACAAGAGGAATGGGTGCCAGAGGCTCAACAATGGCTGCTCCTAAAAATGATACCCCAATCCAGTTTACTCTGTTTAACCTTTTAGTTCTAAAGTTCTGGTTGTCCATTTTCATTTTTTCCTAGTCCTTTCCCCGGGAGATATCCCATTTTTTTCATCATTTGTTGATTGTTATTACTATATTAATCCATAGGAATAGGTATTTCAGCACCTCATCGTTGCAGTGAGTCCCTTCCTGGCCATCTGGCCCTTGACATGGCAGAATTAAGGAACTTTGAAAAACTTCTGAGGCAGCTCCTACTCCAGCAATACCAATGGATGCCTTTTGTTTGGGCCAATGCTGGGGCCATTGATCTAAAGCAGTAATAGAAACATCATCTCCAGTGTCTACTAGTCCCTTAAAGTCTTTTTTTTTTTTTTTTTTTTTTTTTTTTTTTGAGACGGAGTCTCGCTCTGTCACCCAGGTTGGAGTGCAGTGGCGCGATCTCGGCTCACTGCAAGCTCCGCCTCCCGGGTTCACGCCATTCTCCTGCCTCAGCCTCTCTGAGTAGCTGGGACTACAGGCGCCCGCCACCACGCCCGGCTAATTTTTTTGTATTTTTAGTAGAGACGGAGTTTCACCGTGGTCTCGATCTCCTGACCTCGTGATCCGCCCGCCTCGGCCTCCCAAAGTGCTGGGATTACAAGCATGAGCCACCGCGCCCAGCCGTCCCTCAAAGTCTTTACCTTGAATGGTTACTGTACAAATAGGTCTTTTGTCAGACACTTGATTAACCCAATAGACAGCCTTTCCTGCTGGATTTGTACTACCAAAGCCTCCCATTCTTTTTACTGTGCTGCTTCCCAGTTTTGTATAAGGTAGAAGTAACAACTGAGCAATTCTTTCTCCTGGGGAAGCAGACCACGGAGTTGAGGAACTGATAACTAGTTGAATTTCTCTGGTATAATCAGAATCAATTATTCCTGTATGTACAGTGACAGCTCTTAAATTTAAACTAGACCTTCCAAGCAATAGACCAACTGTTCCTGAGGGTAAAGGGCCCCTAACTCCCCTGGGGACCTTCTTTGGTGGCTCCCCAGGAAGTAGGAGACAGGACTTGTGCTGCAGAGGTCTACAGCAGCACTGCCTGCTGTGGCGGGGGACAATTGTTGTACGTTTGTAAGGGCACTGGCTGTGCCAGATACGCCTCGGTTTGTTGAGGGGCCCGAGAGAGGTTGCCCATCTTTGCTAAATTTAGAATGACACTGATTTGCCCAGTGATTTCCCTTTTTATATCGGGGGCAGATACCAGAACCTTTTTTGCTGCTTACTGGTAGTAACATTTGCCTGTTGATTTCCTTTTTTACATTCCTTTTTTGTGTGTCCAAATTGCCCACAATTAAAACAAGAGCCTGAGAAACGAGGCATATTTTTTCCGGCTTTTAATCCAGCCATAGCCTGAGCTAAAAGAGTAGCCTTATGTAAGTTACCCCGGATGCCATCACAAGCCTTAATATACTCAGCCAAATGAGGCTTCCCCCTCATAGGTCGAATAGCAGTTTGACATTCTGCATTGGCATTATCATATGCAAGAAGCTTTATTACAACATCTTGAGGTTGTTTTGTCAGTTATGGCTTTATACACAGCCTCCTGGAGCCGAGCAATAAAATCAGTATATGGTTCCTTGTCGGACAGAACTGAAAGATGGATATTTTTCCCCTATAACATTTATTCTTTCCTATGCCCTTAAGCATACAGAGCATAACTGAGCAATGGCAACATCCTCCATTAATGCTTGATTGTCTAATCGACCCCTATTAGGGCTGACCCCCATTAACTGTTCAAAGGACACAGGCACAGGCGGCTCTGCCTGTGTGTTTTCTCTTGCCTGAGTTTGAGCTTCATTAGTCCACCAAGTTTTAAATTGCAAGAGACGGAGTGAGAACAGATTTTGTTAAAGTATCCCAATCACATGGTATTAACCTATTATCAAGAGCCACATTTTTTAGTAAAGTTCACACAAAAGGAGAATTTGGCCCATATTGACTAATGGCTTGCTTGAATTCCTTTAACAACTTAAAAGGAAAAGTGGCCCAATTAGCTATATTCTGTCCTCCTTGTTGGGTTATAGTAACTGGAAATTGCCATGCTTCAGGGTGTCCTTCAGCTCTAGCCTTCTGAATAGAATTTTGTATAGCACCACCAATTGCTTCAGATTTTAATGTTGTCACTACAGGAGCAGTAAGTTTTACAGCTGCTTCACTTTCTCACCCACTGGGGGAGAGGGAGGAGGTGGCCATTCACTTAATTCAGCAGGCGGAGCCGATGGACCAGTAAAATATGTCTTTTTCAGCTTTCCTTTCTTTTCTATGATTTCCTCTGGCTCCTGTGCCTCGCATTCAGAATCTGATGTTAGTTTCTTACACTCATCCTCCTCTTCTTCATCTGAATCTGCCTCATCATCTGAAATGGCTCAAGAGCTGCCTTTATTAACGTCCACACTGACCAAACAGAAACTGGAATTTTGGCTCCATCTTTATATGCCTTTTTAAAATCTCTGCCAGTTCTTTCCCATTTATCCAACTCCATAGTCCCTTGTTCCGGGAGCCATGGGCAGAACGGCTCTACTGTGCTGAAAAGTGTTAATAGACTTTGAGTACTAACTTTCACTCCCCCTCTCCGTAATAAATGCCTTAAGAAATTTAAATAAGCAGAATGTTTGCTTTCATTCTGTCCCATTGTTACCCCGGTTCTTCCAAGCGCCCAGCTTACCCACTGAGCTTCTTTCAGTCGTCCTCGGATGTCCTCTGACAATGCGTCCTCCGCTTCCGCATGCTCTAGCATTCCTTCATGGGGGTTTTCGTCGCCCCACATTGGGTGCCAGAAATGTTGGAGTGATCAGACCCAACACCAGGCCGTGGGGGCTACGAAGTCTGGCGGAGTCAAAGGAATGAGACAAGATAAGAGTGCATAAAGTGGGTCCAGGGGGCCAACACCAGTATGGAGGCTGCAAAGGCCCTGAGCTCTGGGAGCCCACACTGTTTATTGGTGATCAAACAAAGAAGCAGATGGTGAGGACGTGAGGACGTGGGGGTAGAAAGGAAGTGGTGCATCAAGCGTTTGACCTATAGCTGTGGCGGTTTAGCATTTTCTTTTAAGCATATGGAATATGCTCTGCTACTCGAGATACTGGAGAACATGTTTTTCTATCTCAAGATAACAATCAATTTACAAACCTGGGACAGCAAGAAGCAAGGAGCCAGCAAGTCTGGACACATTCCAGAGGCCACAAGGGGTTTTATTCCCTGAGCCCTGGATTCCCTCCAAGTCACAAGGGGTTTTATGCCCTGGGCTTAGATTGTGGTGTGGCAGGGCAGCCTTCCACCCTTTGGCACAGAGCTTGGTGTTCCAAAGGCCACGAGGGGTTTTAGACCCTGGACCCAGGACATGTTCCAAGACTCTTTTACATTATGTCAGACAAGCAAGTCTTGCCTCAGCTCTTCTAGCAACACATTGCCCCAGTGATAGACCAATGGACAGTAGTCCAGACACCAACCCATGCATATGTGGAAACTTCATATCTAACACAGCAGTCAGTACAGATCGGTGGGAAGACAATGGACAGTTAAATAAATGATCTGGGCAGTTGGATATCTTTTAAAAAAGATACTACCTTGCTCTATATACAAAAAAATAAATTCTAGGTGGGTTAAATATTTAAATGTGAAATGGACTTTTGGAAGATCATATAGGTGAAGATCTTTATGCCCTCACATAAGGAAATATTTCTTAAACTAGACACACACAAAACATATAACCAGAAAGGAAAAGATTGATAAATTTGACTTTAAAAAAGGTGAAAAAAGCTTCAAGTTGAAGAAAGGATATGTATTTCATATTACCAACAAAGAATTTGTTTTCAAAAAACATAAAAAGCCACTAGTCAGTTTTTTTTTTTTTTTTTTGAGACAGAGTTTCGTTCTTGTTGCCCAGGCTGGAGTGCAGTGGCACGATCTCTGCTCACCGCAACCTCTGCCTCCCAGGTTCAAGCAATTCTTCTGCCTCAGCCTCCCAAGTAGCTGGGATTACAGGCATGTACCACCATGTCCAGCTAATTTTGTATTTTTAGTAGAGATGGGGTTTCTCCATGTTGGTCAGGCTGGTCTTGTACTCCTGACCTCAGGTGATCCATCTGCCTTGGCCTCCCCAAGTGCTGGGATTACAGGTGTGAGCCACTATGCCCGGCCTGTCAGTTTGTAAAAAGGATAGTCAAATAGAAAAAAATGGGCAAAAACATAAATAGGTGTTTCACAATGAGGAAAAACAAGTGGCCAATAAGTATGAAAAGATACTCAACCAAGAAATGTAAATTAAAATCCACAATGAGATGCCACTTTATACCTACTATATTGGCAAACGTTTTAAAACTTGACATCAAGAGTTGGTGAGGGCCAGGAGTGTTGGCTCATGCCCATAATCCCAGCACTTTGGGAAGCTGAGATGGAAGGATCACTTGAGCCCATGAGTTCAAGACCCGTTTGCACAATATGGCAAGACCTCGTCTCTACAAAAAATTTAAAAATTAGCCTGATGTGGTGGTGTGTGCCTGGGTTTCCAGCTACTTGCGAGGCTGAGGCAGGAGGATTGCTTAAGCCCAGGAAGTCAAGGCTGCAGGAGGTTGAGCCATGATTGCACCACTGCACTCCAGCCTGGGCAACAGAGGGAGACCCTGTCTTAAAAAAAAAAAAAGCTGGTGAGGATATGGAGCAAAAGAAACTGATACACTGCTGTTGCCAGTGTAAATTAGAAAACCACACCAGAAAACTTTGGCATTGCCTTGCAAAGTGGGCGCATATACCCAAATGTTCATCAACAGAGAGTACTATACAGCCTGTGACAATAAGTCACACACACAAATACCTACCATTTGTATAAATGATACCATTTATATAAAGTTCAAAAATATGAAAAGGTAAATATGTTGCTGCGGATATTTGCAGTGTGGCACTGGAGCTGGCTTGTACTGGCTTGGGAAGAACTGGCAAATGCCACAAACCAGCACACCACTGGGTACAGGCATATGGAGTAAAGCTCTAAAGAAAAGCAAGAGAATCACAAACAGGTAGGGAGGGGCACATCGGGGCAATATTCCTTCAACAAGGAATGTTCTAATGCTGCTCTTTTTCTTCCTAAGAAGAAAAAACAAATAGAAGTTAGCTGGGTTGAGGCGAGGGTCTGTGGTGGGTGGGGTGGGAGGTTCTGAGCAGAGGTAGCAGTAGAGGTGAATGAGGAGAGGGGATGGCTGGTCTGGGCAGTGGCAAGCACTGCAGTCCATTCTGACAAGCAGTGGGTGTGTGTAGGGCAGTGGTGAGAGCTCAAGATGGAAAGGGAGGCACCAGATCACAGAGGGCCTGTGTGCCATGGTAAGCAGTTTGGAGTTCACTCGAAGTAATGAGAAGTGTGGGCTTCGCAGAACAGAGACAAGGCAGGCAGGCCCTCGAGGAAGTTGTTGTGGTCTTGCTGAAAGATGAAGCCAGAGCTGGGCCCTGATTATGAGGAGGAAGAGCAGAGGAGCTGGGCTTGAGAGGTTGTCTAGGAAGCAGAATGGACTGAGCTTGGTGACCAGTTGGATTTGGGATGTGCATGGAAAACAGGGCTCTGCTGTACTCAGAGAGGTGGAGCATAACTCCCTCACTGTAAGGGTGGGCTGCAGAGTGACTGCCTTCCAAAGAGTGCAATACAGCAAGGGGGAAAGGAGGGCCAGGCGCGGTGGCTCACGCCTGTAATCCCGACACTTTAGGAGGCTGAGGTGGGTGGATCACTTGAGGTCAGGAGTTTGAGACCAACCTGGCCAACATGGTGAAACCCCGTCTCTACTAAAAATACAAAAATTAGCCGGGCATGGTGGCGCATGCCTATAATCTCAGCTACTCGGGAGGCTGAGGCAGGAGAATCGCTGGAACCCGGGAGGCAGAGGTTGCAGTGAGCTGAAATTGTGCCACTGCACTCCAGCCTGGGCGACGGAGTGAGACTCCATCTCAAAAAACAAAAACAAAAACACCAAATTCCAATTGCAGGACATTCTACAAAACACCTGACCATTATTACTTAAACTGTCAAGGTCATCAAAAACATGGAAAGTCTGAGAAACTGTCACAGTCAGGAGGCACCAGAGGAGATGTGACAGCTAAGTGTAACGTGGCATCCTGGATGGGGTCCGGAACAGAAATAAGATATTAGGTTAAAACAACTAGTAAATCTGAATAAAATGTGGATTTTAGTTAATAATAATGTATCAATGTTGGTCATTATTTGTGACAAATGTACCATACTAATGTAAGATGTTAATAATAGGGGAATGTGAATGCAGTGGCTCACACCTGTAATCCCAGCACTTTGGGAGGCCAAGGCGAGCCCAAGAGTTCAAGACCAGCCTGGGCAACATGGTGAAACCCCGTCTCTACGAAACATACAAAAATTAGCCAGGCATGGTAGTGCACGCCTGTGTCTCAGCTACTTGGAAGTCTGAGGTGGAAGAATCTGTTGAGCCTGGGAGGTCGAGGCTGCAGTGAGGTGTGATCCTGCCACTGCCCTCCAGCCTGGGTGACAGAGTGGAGACCCTGTCTCAAAAACATAAAAATAATAATAATAGTAATAAAATAGGGGAATGTGGATGTGAGGTATATGGGAACTCTCTGTACTGTCTTCTCAACTTTTCTAAAACTCTAAAACTGTTCTAAAATAAATGTATTTTTTAAAAATTAGCCAAATGCATTTCTTCTAAAACCTTTTTATTAAAACTAACTACTGCTCTCTTTAAAAACAAAAACAAAATAAAACAGAGCCCTGTGAGTCTCCAATTTCCTAGTTGAGTGACCTTTCACAGGGTCACAGAATCAGCCCCAGCTCTCCCAGTCCATTCACTGACTCCTCTCTGTGGCAGAGCTGAGATTTGGTTAGGGAAGTGGGACTACAACTCCCAGAGTGCACCTGTGTGGTTGTCAGGAGCAACAAAGGAAGCCAACTAACAGCCTTGCTAGAGTCTGAGGACTATCCAGGGCCTGACTGCCAGCTAGCCAGCCATGGGCCAGGATTATTACTCTGTGCTCGGGATCACTCGCAATTCAGAGGATGCCCAGATCAAGCAGGCGTAAGTGGGGGTGGGAGCCAGGCCTTAGGGGTGTGCTGGGGCAGGCCCTGCCCTCTTCTCTTCCAAAACGAGCTTTCCTGCACAGCTTAGGGCAGACAAGGTAAACCTTGTTCCTCCTTTCACTTCTTGCATACCTGTATCCTGGCTTTGGTCTGGGTCAGGGCCCAGGTTGGAAATTTCAACTCTTTAGTTCCTCAATCTGCTCCCAACCCATCTCCCTTTATGCTCCATTCCCTATCTCCTCTCCTGGGTGCCTTGCTTTTCCCAGCAATGAAATGGGGACAAAGGAGCCAATTGAACTTTATCTTGAATATTATGGAGAACCAGAGGCTTGTGAACAAGGGAGTGGCCGGGTCAGATGGATGTTATAAATTCAATTCTGGCCATGATGGAGGTTTTCAGCACTGACTAAACTACATTCCTGAATACTTCCATCAGGTCTTAAGGACATTCTGGCTCATTCCTAAGAAAGCCTATGACAGGAGTCAGTACATTTGTCTGAAAACATGTTTTTGTTTTTTGTTTTGAGATGGAGTTTTGGTCTTGTTGCCCAGGCTGGAGTGCAATGGCATGATCTCGGCTCACCGCAACCTCCGCCTCCTGGGTTCAAGCGATTCTTCTGCTTCAGCCTCCCAAGTAGCTGGCAAGCACCACCATGCCCAGCTAATTTTGTATTTTTAGTAGAGACAGGGTTTCTCCTTTTTGGTCAGGCTGGTCTCGAACTCCCGACCTCTGGTGATCCACCCACTTCAGCCTTCCCAAGTGCTGGGATTATAGGCGTGAGTCACCACACCCGGCCAAAAACATGTTTTTTTAAACAAATATTTATTGAGCGTCTACCACAAGGGTTGAGCGGGTACTTCACTCCTGCTGCAGTGGTAGCAGCTGGAGATAAATGTCTGAATCCGACAGTGGCACTCCCTTACCTCATGCAGCTAGATTTTGTTGCTGAATAGATGTTGAATAAGTCACCACAACTGTGATGAGTGTTACAAAAGAGGAAGTACAGGGGGCTGTGGAAGTTATCTTAGAAGGAGAGAGACCCTTTAGGAGGCTGTTCGTGGTAATCAAGGCAAAAGATGAAGCCAGAGAAAGGGGAGGGAATGGACTTGGCAATTAAGTGGATCACTGGAGGGTAAAGAAAAGAGGAGTCCAGGATAACTCAATCAATTAAGTTAGACAGTGACAATAGGTGCATGTTTTGAGTGTGTAGGTGCTGTTCTGAGAACTATCCATCACTATTTAATCTAATCCTCACAACCGCCCTGAGAATTAAGTGCCATTATTATCCCATGGCCATGCACTAGTGGTGGAGCCAGTGTTCAGACATCAGGCCTCCAAGAGTTACCAGTCATGGGCCTATTCCTGGTCCAGGTCCTGTAGGGGATCAGTGGCGTAAGTGGAGAGTCTGCAGTGTTGTTGGAGAAAAAAGACACAAACTCATGAAAGGATTTGAGAACAACTCAGGACAGTGTATGATGTCACCCACTCTTCGGAGCATCTAATTGACTAGAAGGACCCATCCAGGGAAAGGTAATCAGGAGGAAGGGCAGTGGGAGTGCAGAAAGATAAGCACAGCTTAAGCACTGGAAAGGGCTGGATCAGAATCCAGATTCACTTACCTGCTAGCTGCGTGACCTGGGCAAATTACTTAACCTCTTTAAGCCGAAGTTTTCCCATGTCTAAAAATCATCATCATAATAAAGGTTGCTGTGAGATTGAAATAGGATTAGATGAGATAATGCATGTGTCCAGCAATCATTTGCATGTGAAACCATGTCATATAAAGAGTGATTAAAGCCTGGCATGGTGGCTCATGCCTGTAATCTGAGCACTTTAGGCCAAAGCAGGAGGATCCCTTGAGCCCAGGAGTTTGAGAGGGCAGCCTGGGCATCATAGGGAGACCCTGTCTCTACAGAAAATTTAAAAATTAGCTGGGCATGGTGGCACACACCTGTAGTCCCAGCTACTTGGGAGGCTGAGGTGGGAGGATCGCTTGAGCCCAGAAGGTAGAGGCTACATTGAGCTGTGATTGCACCACTGCACTCCAGTCTGGGCAACAGAGCAAGACCTGTCTCAAAAAAATAAAAATGGCTAGGCCGGGCGCCGTGGCTCATGCCTGTAATCCCAGCACTTTGGGAGGCTGAGGTGGGCAGATTACGAGGTCAGGAGATGAAGACTGTAGCAGGATGAGCCGCAGAAA
The DNA here is from genome assembly GCF_006542625.1 of Nomascus leucogenys. Lineage (NCBI taxonomy): Eukaryota > Metazoa > Chordata > Mammalia > Primates > Hylobatidae > Nomascus > Nomascus leucogenys. Next base: position 62,763,194 of record NC_044395.1, on the reverse strand, counting down.
AAAACCTCTCAGACACCGAGTTGTAGAAGGAAGGGCTTTATTCAGCTGGGAGCATCGGCAAGCTACTGCCTTAAAATCCGAGCTCCCCGAGTGTACAATTTCTGTCCCTTTTAAGGGCTCACAACACTAAAGATTTCACATGAAAGGGTCGTGATTGATTTGAGCAAGCAAGGGGTACGCGACAGGGGCTGCATGCACCAGTGGTCAGGGAGGAACAGAACAGGGCAGGGAGTTTCACAATGTTTCTCTATACAATGTCTGGAATCTATGAATAACATCGGTTTCTAAGTTATGAGTTGATTTTTAACTACTGGGTTTAGGCCAGGCCTGGTTTCAGGCCTGGCACTGAGCTGCTTGTCTTTGGTTTTACTTCCTTCTTGTTGTTATTTTTTAAAACAGGTACTGAGTATAAAACAGTATAAAACAATATGAGACGGTCTCTCTCTTTCCTCAAGACCATCCTGGCTAACAGCAGTCCTTAACCCTTCTCCCCTGCAATAACTCTAAGTCACATGTATGACGTGCTTGCTCATGGGATCACCTAGATATTGATCAAAAAAAAAAAAAGAGCTAAACTTATATAAGGAAGAAAAGCATCATGATGGTTTATAATTGCCCAGGATTCATAATTGCAGCATTCAAGCTGTGATTTCACCCCTTGTTCTCCCACTCAGGAAAGCAGGTGAATGAGAGTGATGTTACTGCAGGGATAATTTTGAAACCACTTGAATGTATATGAAAAACTAAACCTTTCTCAAACCTTGTTACTTTTTTTTTTGAAACGGAGTCTCTCTCTGTCACCCAGGCTGGAGTGATCTCTGCTCACTGCAACCTCCGCCTTCTAGGTTCAAGTGATTCTTCTGCCTCAGCTCCCCGAGTAGCTGGGACTACAGGTGTGTGCCACCGTGCCTGGCTAATTTTTGTATTTTTAGTAGAGATGGGGTTTCACCATGTTGGCCAGCCTGGTCTTGAACTCCTGATCTCAAGTGATCTGCCTGCCTCGGCCTCCCAAAGTGCTGGGATTACAGGAGACTGAGATGGGCGGATCACTTGAGGCCAGGAGTTTGAGACCAGGATGGCCAACACAGCAAAAACCCGTCTCTACTAAAAATACAAAAATTAGCCAGGTGTGGTGGTGGGTGCCTGTAGTTCCAGCTACTTGAACCTGGGAGGCGGACATTGCAGTGAGCCCAGATCGCGCCACTGCACTCCAGCCTAGGTGACAGAGTGAGACTCTATCTCTAAATAAATAAATACAAATAACTGACTGTGACCTTTATAATTGAGAAAGGCTGGCTTGGAAGGCTGTGACAATTGTCTTCAAGTCTCTGAAGGTAGATATTCTCTCTGTAAGGTCCCCAGGGCACAGCCAGGACCCCTATGGATGGAGGGACAGTTGCAGGACAGCAGATCCAGCTTCCTATCGCAGTAAGAGAAGGCATTGCCTAAAAGTCAGAGCCATGCCACAGTGAGATGGGCTGCCTTGCAGGATGCTGAGCGTGTATCATTTATTTACTCACCCCTGCTCAGTGCCCAGCACTGGGGCTAGAACTGGATGCAGCAACTCCAGGACCTCCCAGTCTATTAGAAAGAGGAGTCAATAGACACCTGGAACGCAGCACTGCTGAGGACAAGGATCAAAGGTGCTGGGGACTTGGGAAAGGGAGTCTAACCTAGAAAGGAGGCTAGCAGTCAGGGAAGGTGCCCTGGAGGATTTGGCACCTGAGCCGAAAGTTGAAGGATGAATTAAAAATTGCCCAGAGAAGCTGGGAGGAGCTGCAGAGGGGTGAGTCATGCAGGAGAGGTCAAGGGAGCAGCAAGGGAGAACAGTGAGTGAGGCCAGAGGGAGAAGCAGGGGCTTGGATCTTAGAGTGAGACATCTGAGTTTTATGCTGGAGACAATGGGGAAACCAGTGAAGGGTTATGCCAGGAGAGGGACCTGGTCAGAAAGTATTTCAGAAGGCCAGGCGCGGTGACTCACGCCTGTAATCCTAGCACTTTGGGAGGCTGTGGTGGGCGGATCACCTGAGGTCAGTAGTTCAAGACCAGCCTGGCCAACATGGTGAAACCCTGCCTCTACTAAAAATACAAAAATTAGCCAGGCGTGGTGGCTCACGCCGGTAATCCCAGCTACTTGGGAGGCTGAGGCAGGACAATCGCTTGAACCCGGGAGGCGGAGGTTGTAGTCAGTCGAGATCGCGCCACTGCACTCCAGCCTGGGCGACGAGCGAAACTCCGTCTCAAAAAAAAAAATTTTTTTTTAAAAGAAAGCATTTTAGAAGCATCAGCATTAACAAGAGCAGAGAGAGTGAGAGCGAGAGCGAGAGATACCGCAATTGGCAGCACATGGTGCAGTGGTGAAGGGGCCACTGGGTGCAGGAAGACATGGTTCTGCAATACTTGTAGGGATAAAGAGACAGGAACAGGTTTCTTATTTATTTTGAGCCACAGTCTTGCTCTGTCACCCAGGCTGGAGTGCAGTGGCACAATCTCGGCTCACTGCAGCCTTGACTTCCTGGGCTCAAGCAATCCTCCCACATCAGCCTCCCTAGTAGCTGGGACTACAGGTGTATGCCACCATGCCCGGCTAATTTTTGCATTTTTTTTGTAGAGTCAGAGTTTTGCCATGTTGCCCAGTCTAGTCTTGAACTCCTGAGCTCAAGTGATCCTCCCATCTTGGCCTCCCAAAGTGTTGGGATTACAGGCATGAGCCACTGCACCTGGCCCAGAACATTATTTAGAAGGAAAACCCCATGTGACTTGGTGACTGATGGGACAGGGGTAGAGGGGACAAAGGAGAACTTGGAGTCAAAGTGCTCACATTTCTGGCTGCAGTGCCTGGGGAAAAATTATGCAATGAAAATGTATGTGTCGGCAGGGCGAGGTGGCTCACACCTGTAATCCCAGCACTTTGGGAGGCCATGGTGGGCGGATCACCTGAGGTCAGGAGTTCAAGACCAGCCTGGCTAACATAGTGAAACCCCGTTTCTAATAAAAATACAAAAAATTAGCCTGGTGTGGTGGCAGGTGCCTGTAATCTCAGCTACTTGGGAGGTTGAGGCAGGAGAATAGCTTGAACCCGGGAGGCGGAGGTTGCAGTGAGCTGAGATCGCGCCATTGCACTCCAGCTTGGGCAACAAGAGAGAAACTCCATCTCAAAAAAAAAAAAAAAAAGTATATGTCTGGGCTCAGTGAATTTATGACACCTTGGAGAGGAGATGGCAAATAGGCAGTTGGAGGTAGTCTTTGGCTCAGGGAAGTGGTCTGGTTCGGGATGGAGATTTAGCTGTGAGAGACAGAAGCCTGCCTCTGGAATGAGAAGAGAAGCTGTGGAACTCTGGGGATGGCGGCGAGGCGGGTGTGGAAAAGCGGGCGGAGGCAAGGTGGGGGGTCACGCCTGGGCTGAATGACAGGCATCTGTGCTGGATGCTTCCCGTGCAGCCCTCCAGACCCACTCCCCACCCTTCCTGCCCTGCTAGGCTTCCTTGCCCTCAGCCTTCCACATGGAGCCGAGATGGGGAGGGAGATGGAGAGGGAGAAGGGCAGGGCTGCGGCTTTATTCCCCAGTTCTCCTCCTGTGGGGTCTCTTCAGTCAGCTGTGTCACTTGACAGAAGGTCACAGCTCCGCTGAGGGCCCTGTCCACACACTCCAACAGACCCCTCAGGGTTCCTGGCCTGGTTGAAAACTGCACTCCGCTGTCCCTGGCAGTCTCCCTCCGCTCCTCCTGCACCTGGGCGAATGGTCCCTTTATTAAACTCTCCACAAACCACCCAATCTGCGCCATCTCTCCCCAACCCCGGGTCACTGCCGATACATATTCTCGGACGCTGCGATATCTGCCCTTCAGAAACAGGCCAGCTGGTACGACTTGTATCAACCCTCCCTCCTCCAGGTGTCGCAGACTCGCCCTTTAACCACCCGTTGAAATCAAATGAGCCGTCTTCAGCAGAGATTTTCAGGCAAATAGCAGAGGACTGGGCAGGAACAGGAGTGGGGAAAAAATGAGCAGAGAGTGGGTGGGGGCGGCACAGGAACCGGACGGGCACTAAGCGCCTCAGCCATGCCCGCTGCACACCCAATTGTAGCTCATCCTCCCAAGACGCCCGTGTGTCTGCTCCAGTCCTCTAAGAAGCAAACAGGATTAGATGCGCAGGAAATGTACCTGGAGAAACCGTGAAGTATGAAGGGAAGGGAGCAGGAGCGCTCACAGTGCAGCCTGACACCTGCAAGTGGAGACAGGGAGGGGAGGAGGGAGGGAGAGTGCAGCGAGGCCCGGGGAGCAGCTCAGCCAGCCTTTGGGCAGTCCTCACGCAAAGCTTGCCCGTTGGAGGAGTCCTGTGTCTTGCAGGAATGGGCCAGCCCTGATATGCCCACCACACGTAAGCACTGAGGGCAGCTCGGGGCAGTAGCTTCAGCTCAGATGTCTAGGGGGGCAGCTGCTGGAACTGTCAGTCAACTGTGCTCCCCCCACCAGCTACTCTTCAAGAGCTGAGCAGTGCACCTCCGCAGCCACCACAGCCCGTGAAGCCACCCCGGATTTATAGCTAGGCAGGAGTGGACAGAGTGCCGCCTCTGAACTCTAGTCTGCCCTCAGAAACAGGCCAGCTGATAAGACTTGTATTAATTCTTCCTCCTCCAGGTACCGCAGACTCGCCCTTAAGCACCACCCGTTGAAGTCAAATGAGCCGTCTTCAGCAGAGACTTTCAGGCAAATAGCAGAGGCCTACGACGTGCTGAGTGACCGTGAGTAGCTGTAGGGCTGAGCACCCCGCTTGATTAGGATCATTCCTTAAGTCTCCAGACTTTTGGGTTTTCTGAGGGGGCCCAATAGCGAGGAAGCATCCTTCTTCCCTGCCTAGAATCTAGACACACAGAGAAGACAGAATACGGGACCTGCCTTTCTCAGTAGAAGCAAGCTGAGGTGGAGGACATGGGGTGTGGAGCCCAGGATTACACTGACTCGCTCACCCTGGCAGGCAGTGTGGGAGCTGGGGCACATTCCCCATGCATCCCTATGCCCTGCGGGGACGGGACCTTCCCCGGGAGGAACAGAATAAGGGGCTTGGAGCTAGGGGGAAGAAAGCTGAAGCTGGGCAGCCATGCCCACCTGTCCCTCCCAGAGGTCCTTCCCAGTGGCTGAGTGTCCATTTCCCCAGGGCCAGCAAGAGTAGGAAGAGGCAGAGAAAGGCCAGGAGTAATTAGGAAATCTGTCTCCTATGGAAACCAGCAGAGTGAAGAAAGTGTGATCCCCACCCTGGCACCCAGGGCCGTCCTGCGGGGCTTTCCCTAGGGGCTTGTCCTGGAGACTAATCCTGGTTCCTGCGGAAGTACAGCTAGAAGATCACTAAGGTTTCTACAGCCCCAAGTTTTCAGGACTTCAGGGTCCTTAGACTCTAGGATTTCAAAGTTTTAAAATTTGGAGGCTCTAGAATTCTTAGCTTCTAAAATGTCAAGGTTCTACAATTCTGTTTGCCCCAGATAAGACAGTGGCCATGATGACTGAGTTAGGCCATATCCTAGGGCCATGGCCTGAGCCTCAGTCTCTCAGTTATCCCCCCAATCTCTCACCCTGCCCCCAGCAAACTCAAGGCTTTCCTGTCTCTCTTCTGGGCTACAGGAGCCATACCTAGGTCCTGCCAGAATGAAGTGGAACCCCTGACTCCTAGGGTCTCATTCCAAAGACTGCCAGACAGCAGGCACTTTGGGATCAGGCTGCTTCTGCCCCTTCCCTTTCTCCATATCCGCCTGCTTCCCAGCCCCTCCACCTATCTCAGCCCCCAAAGTTGGACACCTCCTTAAGGTGATGCCCATCCACAGCTATGAAGAGAGGCATCTACGACAAGTTTGGAGAAGAGGGCCTGAAGGGTGGGATTCCTTTGGAGTTTGGATCCCAGACCCCATGGACAACTGGTTACGTCTTCCACGGCAAACCCGAAAAGGTGTTCCATGAGTTCTTTGGTGGAAACAACCCCTTCAGTGGTAAGAGGTCTTCCTCCCCCACCTTGCCTTACAGAGAAAGGACACAGTTATAAGTGATGCTTTTCGTTGAGTAGTTTTGTTTTTATTTTTACTTTATTATTTTATTTACTTATTTTTTTTGGAGATGGAGACTCACTCTGTTGCCCAGGCTGGAGTGCAGTGGCGTGATCTTGGCTCACTGCAACCTCTGCCTCCCGGGTTCAAATGATTCTCCTGCCTTAGCCTCCCGAGTAGCTGGGACTACGGGCGCACGCTGCCACACCCGGTTAATTTTTTTATATTTTTAGTAGAGACGAGGTTTTACCATGTTGCCCAGGCTGGTTTTAAACTCCTGAGCTCAGGCAATCTGCCCGCCTTGCCCTCCCAAAGTGCTGGGATTACAGGCATGAGCCACCATGCCCAGCCTATTTTTACTTTAATAAATATATATAACACATTGCAAAAGAAAAAGTAAAACAGAATTCATTGAAAAAGAAATACATTCCAGCCCTCCATTTTCTTTTTCTTACTTTCTTTTTTATTTTTTTTTAGATAGAGTCCTGTTCTGTCACCCAGGCTGGAGTGCAGTGGCATGATCTCAGCTCACTGCAACCTCCGCCTCCCGGGTTCAAGCACTTCTCCCTGCCTCAGCCTCCTGAGTAGCTGGGATTACAGGCACCCACCACCACACCCAGCTAATAATTTTATATTTTTTAGTAGAGACGTGGTTTCACCATGTCTGCCAGGCTGGTCTTGAACTCCTGACCTCAGCTGATCTGCCCACCTCTGCCTCCCAAAGTGCTGGGATTACAGGTGTGAACCACCATGTCCGTCCCAGCCCTCCATTTTCTTCCTCAGAAGCAGCTACTAGGGAAGAAGCTACTAGTAAACAGTTTATGTATCCTTCCAGAAACTTTCCATGCATGTACGAGCTGTATTTATTTTTACATAAGCCTTTTATTTTGTTAAGGAAATAGGGCCACATTTTACACACTGATTTTTTTTCACTTAATATATCTTGGAGATTATCTTGTATGTTATATATATGGATCTACTTTATTCACTTATATGCAAATCTATATACTATGTACAGATCTGCCTAAGATTTCATTGTACAGATGTCTATTAGGGATCCATTGCAGAAGCAAATACTGTTTTAGCCACGTGAAGCAGAAAGGGTTCAAAACAGGGAATTAGGTGCTTTAAAAAATCACTGAGGCCAGGTGTGGTGGCTCACTCCTATAATCCCAGCACTTTGGGAGGCTGAGGTGGCTGGATCGCTTGAGTGTAGGAGTTCAGTACCAACCTGGGCAACATAGCCAAACCCCATCTCTACAAAAAATGTTCCAGGAATGGTGGTGTGTGTCTGTAGTTCCAGCTACTCAGGAGGCTGAGGTGGGAGAATCGCCTGAGCCCAGGAGGTTGAGGCTGCAGTGAGCCAAGATCGGGTCACTGCACTCCAGCCTGGGTGACAGATTGAGACCTTGTCTCAAAAAAATAAAATAAATAAATAAATAATCATTGAAAGGCCTGGGTGAGAAGGCTGTAAGCTGGCCCTATAGGAAATCTTCCAAGAACACCACCTCTAAACTAGCCCACAAGGAGAGCTGCTGTCTCTGCCACAGTCACAAAGAAGGAATCAGGAGATGTCACCATTGCATTCCAGAGCACACCATAAATGTAGCTGCAACTGCTGCCTCACTTGCCTCTGACAGGCATGAAACTTGTGGGTGGACACACAAAGGCTGCTGCAGAAAAACCTAGTATTTCCACAACAGTGCTCACCAGCTCCAGACAGAGCCATGGAGAGATGCCTGCCGCCTTCTTCCTGCCTCCCAAGTAGCTCAGGGTTTACCTGATGAACAGAATTCAAAGCCAGAACCTTAGCTGTGAGAGAGTCTGGGGGATGTTCCTTTTGGCTCTACAGATTCTCTAGCAGGGAAGGTATGCAAGAAGGAGGACAGAGCGGATGCCAAGTGCCAGCATGGCTACCATGGGTGTTTTATAATTTATTATTATTAGAGTCTTGCTCTGTTGCCCAGGCTGGAGTACAGTGGCACAATCTCGGCTCACTGCAACTTCTGCCTCCTGGGTTCAAGCGATTCTCCTGTCTCAGCCACCCGAGTAGCTGGGATTACAGGTGGGCACCAGAATGCATGGCTAATTTTTGTATTTTTAGTAGAGATGGGGTTTCCACTCAAGACTGGCCAGGCTGGTTTTGAACTCCTGACCTCAGGTGATCTGCCTGCGTCATCCTCCTAAAGTGCTGGGATTACAGGCATGAGTCACCATGCCAGGTCTAATTAATTATTTTTAATTACTGTCTTATCAATGGGTAGTTTCTTTCCAGTCTTTTGCTAATATTGTGGGAAGATACCTCTTGTCTCTTTTGCAGTTAAAACAGTTCTTGTGCTATTTATAGTTTCCCTAATATGCTTGTCTCCCTATCAGACTGGGAGCTCCTCCAGGTCTGATTGATCTCAGAGTAGCCAAACCCCAGCCTAGCATCTGACAAGAGTGAGTGTGGATGGGTGGATGCATGAAATGAAGGAAGACAGATGGATGAATGGATGAGTGGGTGTATGAATAGTTGAGCACATGGTGGGTGGGTGGGTAGGCGGATGGATTGGTGGGTAGGCAGACGGATGGCTGGGTAAATGGATGGATGGCTGGATGGGCGGATGGACAGGTGAGTGGGCTGACGGATGGCTGGGTAGGCGGATGGATGGGTGGGGTGGAGGTGGGATGGATGGGTGGGTAGGTGGATGGATGGCTGGGTAGGTGGATGGATGGCTGGGTAGGCGGAAGGATGGCTGAGTAGGTGGATGGGTGCATGATCCCAGGTCTCAGATAAACTGACCAAGAGTTGATTTCTGAGGCTCAGAATCATCTTGCAAAGGCAGTGAAAAGACCTTCACACCCGACTTCCTGGCTTCAGTTATGCCCACATAAGGCCTAGATTTTCACTGCCTGTTTTCTCCTACACCCCTTGCCCCTTCTCCCTGACTATACTTCAGCCTTTCTGAACTTCAAAAGTTCTTTCCTTCTCTTTTCTGTGCCAATACGTGGGTTACAGCCCCTCTGCCTCAGAGATTGCTCCCACCGTGTGCCACCCTCACGTGTCTGCCAGAGGAAGCTGAGTTTATAAGCTCCATGTGAGACTGAAAACAGCAAGGGGCTTCAAGTAGCGGGCCTGTTTCCAGTCCATGCCCTGCCATTTGTGAACCGTGTGATCCTGGGAAAATCTCTTCACCCCTCTGAAACCCCAGCTTCCTAACCATTACATAGCCAAAATAATCATTAAGGCTCAAGGGCTATTATCAGATGAGATAATGTTTATGAAAAGGGGCTTTGCAATCGGCCGGGCATGGTGGCTCACACCTGTAATCCCAGCACTTCGGGAGGCTGAAGCCGGCAGATCACTTGAGGTCGGGAGTTCAAAACCAGCCTGACCACCATGGAGAAAACCCATCTCTACTAAAACAACAACAACAACAACAAAACAAAGCCAGGCACAGTAGTGCATGCCTGTAATCCCAGCTACTTAGGAGGCTGAGGTAGGAGAATCACTTGAACCGAGGAGGTGGAAGTTGTGGTAAGCCGAGATTGCGCAATTGCACTCCAGCCTGGGCAACGAGAGTGAGACTCCGTCTCAAAAAAAATAAAATAAAATAAAATAAAAGGAAAGGGGCTTTGCAGTCCAAAAATGCCATACGGTGGACCTTGTCTCCCTACCTGTCTCAGTTCAAAGGAGCCAAGTGAGTCTACAGGGCATTGCTCATTGGGAAAGCTCAGGCTCAGGGTCTGGGCTTCCTCAGGCAGTGCCCAGAAGCTATACTGCCATAGTGCTCCACCCCAAGAGTTCCTGAGTCCCATCTCCCTGCAGGGTTGAGGGGCTGGGCTTCCTGTGGACTGGCTATTGGGGTGTTTACTGCCTGGTACACTGTAGGTCTGGGTGAACAAGTGAATTCAGCAATGCAACAGGAGGACCAGATGATTCGCAGGCCTCTTGATTGCCCATCACATCTTAGAGGGACATAGTGTAGTCACCTCACCATCCCTGCCTGAGGTCATTTCATCATTCTAGCCTGTGAAGTTCATTCCATGGCATTAACCATGAGAGGCAGAATATGGAAACTCTTAACCATAGCGCCCCTTGAGTTTACAGCTTATGAAGGGCGTCCACATCCAGCGATGCAGTGTGGCACAGTGGTTAAGGACACAGGTTCTGTAGTCATATTGTCCTGTTGTTCAGATCCCAACTCTACTGCTTACTAGCTATGGGACCTTAAGCATTTTGTTTGGCCTCCCTGGACCGATGAAATAATAATGTAAGGTTCCAAAAATAGCACCTGATGCATAGTAAGCTCTCAGCAAGTTTTAGCTCTTCATCTTAATGGTGGAAGGCAGGTCAGGCATTATTACCCCATCCCACAGACCAGGACACTGAAGCCCACGGATCACACAGCACATCAGGGGCAGAGCCAGGATGGGGCTGTCTTTGCACTGGGAGGAAGGATGGGGGCAGCAAGAGGGGTTATGGGTGCAGAGCTGGGCAGAGGCAAAAGAAATTGAGGAAAGAGGAGTTTGGGGGATGCTGGTGGCCTCTCAAATTGTTAGGGACCAACCCTTTCCCTCCCCCATCTCAGCTGACAGCTTTATAGAAACTTGAGTCTGGGGTCTTTAGCAGTCTTGGGCTGGGCTGGACAGCGAAGGGGAATGGAGTCTGGGGAAGAGTAGGGAGGACTGGCAGGCTCTGACCTTACTGCCGAGGACTACCAGCAGTCTCTTCTGGCACTCCCGAGCGCGGCCACCAGAGGGAGCGCCTCCCTTTCCTGAGACAGCCAGCGTTAGGGTATCCGAGTTATGAATAAGAGAAATGGGGAAGCGGGGGTGGGGGCGGGGAGGGCGGAGGGGAATGTCCCAAGCGGAGGTGAAGCAGTGGGAAGTAGCAAAGATGATAATCACTGCATCTGCAGTTGAAGACATCTCCTTGGCTTGGCCAGTCTGAGAGGTGGTTATAGGATGCTGGGTATTACACAGGACACTGAAGAGGTTGGGAAGCATATCTGGATAGGGACGCGGAGTGTGTGTGTGTGTGTGTGTGTGTGTGTGTGTATACATGCATGTCTGGGTCTCTGGATACAATTTCTCTTACTCCCTACCTCCTGCAGAGTTTTTTGATGCAGAAGGAAGTGAGGTGAACTTTGGGGGGCTCCAGGGCCGAGGGGTCAAGAAGCAGGACCCCCCAGTCGAACGGGATCTCTACCTGTCCCTGGAGGACTTATTCTTTGGCTGCACCAAAAAAATTAAGATCTCCAGAAGGGTGAGTACTCAGCTTGCTCCTCCCGGGAGCCACCTATCTCCTGCAGCCTAGCAGCTGCCTCCTCCCTTACCCAGGCGGGAGGACTCAGGGATGGTCTCTGATGGAATTATGGAACCTTAGATTCAGAGACCTAGGATGTTAGAATTCCAGAATCTGAAATTCGGAAGGGACAATTGAGGACATTAGCCCGGTTCTTTCCTAGTGCAGGAGTGCCCTCTGCAGCCTTCCCAACTGGGACAGGCTCTTTCCCTTCCTTTCTTTCAGTTCAGCCCCATCCCCATGGGAACTGGAAAGGCTCTGAATGGGAGGAGTCTCCTCTGAATTCTTCCCTCTGGGCTTTACCAGACCATATTCCCAGGATTTCATCAGGGTGCATGCCTCATGCATAAGAAAGAACAGTGGGCATGGAGGGTGGGCTGGGAGACAGTCCCCAAGGTGATGGGTTGAGGAAGACCCTCAGTGCCTCGTGTCTAGTCCTTGGCTTGGCCCTGTCCCATGGCCCAGCCCTGTGCCAGGCATAAGAGGAAACCCCCTCCACCTTTGCCCGGCAGAGGAGATGCCGATGTGGCCATGCTTTCCACAGATGGCACCCATCTGGACATGCGAGTGGGGAGTGGAAGGACCCCCAGTGGGGAATGCACTGGGGGAGGCTTAGATATGTTGACTTTCATTTCTCTCTTTGGGATTAAGAGACTTGCTGGAGGCTCAGGGCCGGGCCTCTGGGATTTGGAGAGAGGAATGGAGTACATTTTCACCATGTATCTGTTAGTGGCCAGGGCTGGAGCTGTGTGTTTGATCAACTAATGGTGACTGCTTGGCATCTCAGCCCCCAGCCCCAGTCTCATAGCATCCTCTGCCATCCTGGAATCATAAGTTCTTGGTTGTCATGACAACAGGATGGGAGTGGGAGTGGCTCAGGGCAGGCTGTCCCCATTGCTGGAGGCTCTTCCCATTGCCAGAGGATTGAGCCCAAGTACAAATCCCATAGAGCATCTTTCACGTGTGCAAAGGTCACTTGAGTGTTCATGAAAATCTGAGCAAATCTCGACTGTACTCATGGAAGTCCTAAGCAGACCTCCCTACACCTGATATGTTGCTGCAGGTGCTGAACGAGGATGGGTACTCCTCCACCATCAAGGACAAGATCCTGACCATTGATGTGAAGCCCGGTTGGAGGCAGGGCACACGCATCACCTTTGAGAAGGAAGGGGACCAGGTGAGGGGGGAAGAAGCTGACTCAGGTCAGTCACTGAGCTCAGGCGGTGGGAAGACTGAGGAGGAAAGGAAGGGAAAGGAGGCAATACTTTTTTCTGCCCCTGTAAGCCTTGGTCTGTAGAGAGTCCAGTCTGCAGAGTGGGTAAGATGGGATCCCTAATGTTCCTTCCAAGGAACAGAGCCTTAGCCTTACAATGCTTCTGTGAACAGGCAGCCCAGGGACTGTCCCCATTTTACAGAGTGGGAAATGGGGGCCCAGAGAAGAATGGGACTTGCCCAGGGCAAGAACATGAGAGCTGAAAGGAGATCCCAGTCTGAACTCCAGTGTTTTCCTGATTTTCTTCAATGCTTTTCAAATAAAGCCCAACTACAGGAGCTACTCAGAAACCATTTAATCATAATAATTTTATTTATTTATTTTATTTTGAGATGGAGTCTCACTTTGTCACCCAGGCTGGAGTGAGGTGGCACGATCTCAGCTCATTGCAGCCTCCACCTCCTGAATTCAAGCGATTATCCTGCACCAGCCTCCTGAGTAGCTGGGACTACAGGCACACGCCACCACGCACAGCTAATTTTTTTTTTTTTTTTTTTTTTTTTTTGAGACAGTCTCGCTCTGTTACCCAGGCTGGAAGACAGTGGTGCGATCTCTCACTGCAAACTCCACCTCCTGGGTTAAAGTTATTCTGCTGCCTCAGCTTCCCCAGTAGCTGGGATTACAGGCATGCACCACCATACCCAGCTAATTTTTGTATTCTTAGTAGAGATGGGGTTTCACCATGTTGGCCAGGCTGGTCTTGAACTCCTGACCTCAGGTGATCCACCTGTCTCAGCCTCCCAAAGTGCTGGGATTACAGGCGTGAGCCACCACGCCCGGCCACCCAGCTAATTTTTGTATTTTTATAGAGATAGGGTTTCTCCGTGTTGGCCAGACTGGCCTTGAAATCCTGACCTCAGGTGATACGCCTGCCTCGTCCTCCCAAAGTGCCTGGGATTACAGGTGTGAGCCACCATGCCTGGCCTAATAATTTTAAATTAAATACTATTTAAATAAAAACATAAATTTATTGTCCAAGGCGTGCCGAGTCCTTAAGTCCTGAGAAGAGGCATTCAGAGCCAGGAAAGACACATTCCTTTGCCTGCACTTTTTGCCCCTTTCTCACCTATGAAACTTCTACCTCCGGTCTGGCCTGGTGGCTCACACTTATAGCCCCAGCACTTTGCGAAGCCAAGGCAGGAGAATCACTTGAGCTCAGAAGTTTGAGACTAGCCTGGGCAACATAGCGAGACTTTGTCTCTACTAAAAATAAAAAAGTTAGCTGGGCGTGGTAGTGTGTGCCTGTGGTCCCAGATACTCAGGAGACTGAGGCAGGAGGATCTTTTGAGCCGAGGAGGTCAAGGCTGCAGTGAAGTATGATCGTGCCACTGCACTTCAGCCTGGGCAACAGAGCGAGACCCTGTCTAAAGCAAAACAAAACAAACAAACAAAAAACAAATAAAACATCTACTTCGAAGAAACACGCTTCAAAACCCAGCTCCAGTGTTCCCTGCTCTGGGCAACCTCCTCTGAGCCCCAGCCTCTGGGCCTCCCTTTATCACGTCTTGAGCGTGCTGAGGATTCACCATTAGTGTTAGGGGCCAGTCTGATTCCTCTGTCCCCAGCGCCCAGAAGAGACCTCAGCAGAGTTTTGGTGACTTAATGAAGTTTGGGGCAGGGGTGTCATGCCTGGAGTTACTAGCAAGACAGAGACATAAGGGCAGTTGCCTGACGCCCAGCTCAGTGTTCCACCTGCCTTCCAGCTGAGGAAGCCTCTCCGCCCCTCCAGCTGAGTGTGTCTATTTTGGGCATGCTCAGTACAGAAGTAATTCTGGGGGGATTCATCTGGGTAAGCTTCTCAGGCTTCTAATCCATCTGGGCTATGGGGGCTAAACTGAAAAGGCCCTTCCAGAAAACCTGCTCTCAATTCCCCATTGTACAGATGAAGACATGGAGACAAATAGAGGCAGGAACTTGGCCAAGGTCACATGGCCAACTAGTCCTTGTCACCCTTTGGCGTCCCCTGCCCAGGGCCCCAACATCATCCCAGCAGACATCATTTTCATCGTAAAGGAGAAGCTACACCCTCGCTTCCGCAGGGAGAATGACAACCTCTTCTTCGTGAACCCCCTCCCTCTGGGCAAGGTGAGTGGGCAAAGCGCAAGAGCAGTGGGGAGATCAGAGTGAGCCCCGCCTGCCCCGGCCTAGACTTGGTCTCCCCTCCCACAACCACCTGCCATCAGTCACTAAGCCCTGTGGATTCCACCTTCCAAATCACCATCCACTTGGTCCCCTCTGCTCATCTGCACCGCCTGGATCTGTACACCAGATCTGCGCAGCAGGCCCTCCTTCCCACTTCTCATCTCCTCCAGGCTCTTCTCCTTAGGGATCCTGTCACACACTCGTCAGACCCTGCCACACTCCTGTCTAAACATCTTTGTGCCACTGGAGGCCCTCTGCCATCTGCTCCCTGCTTACCCCTTCCCCTGCACTCCAGCCCCTTCGCTGCATAGCACCCTGCCTGTGTGGCGCATTGTCACACCTCCGTTCTCATTTCTGCTGGGCCCTCTCCATGGAATGCTGTCTATTCACCTGACCCTATAGAGTCCTCATCAATAACTACCACCACTGCTACCACTTCCTGCCCCACTCCTGAATGGTTTAGGGGCCTCTCCTTGGCTCCCACAAACGCTTTTATTCTATCTCCATCATTACATTTATACAACATCCATCTTACCTTCCAGATCCATCCATCTTTCCTGCCAGGGCAGAAAATTGCCTGGATCATTCACCTATTAGTTCTTGAACAGCCTCATCTCCCTTGTGCCCAACTCACAGTCTGGCACTGGACAGGTTCCTAAGGTGCCTTCTAAATAGAAGGGCCATGGTGACCCTCCTCAGCCCCACCTTTGGCCCTGACCCTCCCTAGGCTCTCACCTGCTGCACTGTGGAGGTGAAGACCCTAGATGACCGTCTGCTCAACATCCCCATCAATGACATCGTCCAGTGAGTCCATCTGCCTTGGGCCCCAGTAGCCAAGAGAAGGGCTAGCCTGGGATTTAGGTGGTAGTGTGACAGGTCTGCCCCCTAGAGTTGTACAGGCTGCCCCCAGCAGAAGGGTTCCCTGCTGAGGGGATAGAGAGGACCAAAACTGAACCCACACTCTGGCCAAGCTGTGGGCTGCAATCACCTGGCAAAAGGAACACATTTTTCTAATCCGCACAAAGCCACTGCAGAGGCTAGAGGCCCCCATTGTTGGGCAACCCCGTAGCCTCCATCCCCCCCAAACTTCTCATTAGAGTTCTGAGTTGCATCCCGTAAGTCCTTTTCCAAGAAAGGCCCTCTGCCCGTGCGGAGGTTTGCCTGGCAGCCCAGCACCCCTGCCCTCACCCCAGGGTTTGCTCACCTTTACTTCCCCTTTCCCGTATCTTAAAGTTTCTGGAATCCTCCATCAGAGACTCAGTGTAAACAGGTTTTCAGGGAGCGAGCTGTTTGGAACAAGCCAATCTCCTTTCCTTTCCCAACCAGTTCTGGCTAAGAACCACTCCAGGTGAAGGCTGCAGTGACTGTCCCCTTCCTGGGGTTATGTGAGTAGGGGTTATGTGACAGGGACCTGCTGAGGTGCTGCTCTGGGATGCCCTCTAAGCTCCTTTCTTTCATCCTATTTCAGCCCCAAATACTTCAAGAAGGTGCCAGGTGAGGGGATGCCATTGCCGGAGGACCCCACTAAGAAAGGGGATCTCTTCATCTTTTTCGACATCCAGTTCCCCACCCGCCTCACACCCCAGAAGAAGCAGATGCTGCGCCAGGCATTGCTGACATGACTGTGGTGGGCTGGAGCAGGGGTGAGAGGAGGCTAGCCAGGCCTCACCCCACCCCTACCTGCCACAGCCTCAGGGTGTGCAGGGGAGCCTGCTGCACAGATATGATACCAGGGTGGGAGGGCGCAGGGCTTAAACTGACATAATAAAGATCTATTTCCTGTCCTCCAGCTACACCCACGAGAGTACATTGGAGAGGAGCTTCATATTAGCCCTTCTTGTGGGGTACAGGGAAGAAAGAGGCCCAAGGAGCTGAGTGCCTGAGTCCCTGTCCTGGCTTTGTGGGAAAGGGCAGGTAAGGGTTCAGATCCTCTGTGCTTCCACTTTGATAGAGTGGGGCAGGACTGTGTGGCCTCTGAGGGTGTCTAGCTCTCCTCTGGCTTTTCATGACAGAAGAAACAATCTCTGGAGCATGATATGGTCACGTTTGAGACAGGAAAACTAAAGCACAAAAGAAAACATTTGTTGCAGGTCACTCCAGCCTCAGTGGCAAAGCTGTCATCAGAATCTTGAAGGTGGCAGGGTGCGGTGGCTCACGCCTGGACTTTGGGAGGCCGAGGTGGGTGGGTCACTTGAGGTCAGGAGTTCGAGACCAGCATGGCCAACATAGTGAAACCTCGTCTCTACTAAATACAAAATTAGCCAGGTGTGATGGCGGGCACCTGTAATCCCAGCTACTCCAAAGTTTGAGGCAGGAGAATTGCTTGAACCTGGGAGGCAGAGTTGCAGTGAGCTGAGATTGTGCCACTGCACTCCAGCCTGGGCAAAAGTGAAATTCCATCTCAAAAAAACCTAAAAAGGCTGGGTGTGGTGGTTCATGCTTGTAATCCCAGCACTTTGGGAGGCCGAGGCAGGTGGATCACCTGAGGTCAGGAGTTCAAGACTAGCCTGGCCAACACGGTGAAAACCTGTCTCTACTAAAAATACAAAAATTAGCTGGGCGTGGTGGCGAGGGCCTGTAATGCCAGCCACTCGGGAGGCTGAGGCAGGGGAATCACTTGAATCTAGGAGGTGGAGGTTGCAGTGAGCCGAGATTGTGCCACTGCAACCCTAGCCTGGGTGACAGAGCAAGACTCTGTCTCAAAACAAAAAACCCCCCAAAAACCTTGAAGTTCACTTCCCACAGACTCGCCCTGCGTAGAGAAGCAGCATAAAGAACACATGTGCACTGGAAACAGCTTTGGTTCCACCTCTCTGGCCTCAATCCCCTGGTCTGTGACAGGGTCCTGGGCAGGGTGATCTGGGAGGCAGGAAACCTGAGTTCTGACCCCAGCCCTGCCACTTTCTCCTAGGACCAGTTACCACACCTGTCTTGTCAGTAAAGCAGAGCTCATAACCCCCCTCACAGGCATGTTTTGAGGACTGAGATCATTGATGTGAAAGTGCTTGGTGAACTCACTGCTTAGATCCAGGAAGCGGTAACAGCACTGCTGCCCCCAAGGCCTGGAGTTCCAGCGTCCAGGCCCAAATGAGCCTGCGTAGACCACACTTGCCTCCTCAAAGTCAACAAGTGTGTTATGCTCCCCTTCCATGCCAGGGAGGTTCCCTTCTAGAGTCTGAGCTTGGGTGAGGATAGATCCAGGCTTAGGGGGTGTAGGTAGCCAATTCCATGGAATGCCTTCAGAGGTGCCAGAAAAGGCCCCATGTTCTCCAGATTACTTGGGACTCTACCACTCAAATCACATCAGCTTAAGGTTTTTTTAAAAATGGGGGTTCAGTAGCACTTCCGTCATTAAAAAAATCACCATGGGCCGGGCGTGGTGGCTCATGCCTGTAATCCCAGCACTTTCGGAGGCCGAGGCGGGTGGATCACAAGGTAAAGAGTTCAAGACCAGCCCGGGCAACATGGTGAAACTTCGTCTCTACTAAAAATACAAAAATTAGCCGGGCATGGTGCCATGCATTTGTAATCCCAGGTACTTGGCAGGCTGAGGCAGGAGAATCACTTAAACGCAGGAGGCAGAGGTTGCAGTGAGCCAAGATCATGCCACTGCACTCCAGCCTGGGCGACAGAGGAGACTCCGTCTTAAAAAAAAAAAAAAAAATCACCATGAAGTCAGCTGCCCAAAGACCTTGAGATGAAGACTCTGGGACCAGGGCTCCAAGAAGCATTTCAGCACAGTAGTTAAAAGCATGTGGGCTTTGGAGTCAGACACACCTGTTCTGGATCCCAGGTGTGCTACTAGCCAGCTGTGTGCCTTTGGGCAAATCACTTCACCTCTCTAAACCCGTTTCTTAAAGCTTACAGCCCCTACCTTGCAGGCCTTTCATGGAAACCAGATGGTGAGGCATGAAATACTCTGGGGGCAGGACTCGGGTGGAGTGGGATGGTGAGAGCTGCCTTGTTCTGAGAGCAAGCCCTGAACTGGAGTGCAGAGGCAGGGCTGTGAAATTCTTGAACTCTAGGTCTCCTGTAGGGCAGCAGGAAAGCCTACTCCTTATCATGAAGGAAGCCTGGGTCTCAGGCCTGAAAGTCCCTTAGGAGATTCCTATTACCTCAGTGATCTTCGGTGCTACCTTGAATTAGGCAAAGCAGGGCTTATCATAGGCCCACTTAATAGGCATTAAAGGGCTGGGAACCAAAGAGAAGTGATCTACCTGTGATCAGAATGAATGAGGCCCACTGGTATGTTTTCCAGTGGTTCCTACCACTGTTCTCAGCTCATTGTCCCAAGGCCACGCCCAGAACCACAGTGAAGTTGAGTAGCCTCATGTCTACTAAGGCTGCTGAATGAACCAGCTGACTTGCTCATGCCCACCCGGCCTGTTTAGCTTTGACACACACCTACCAAACTGCCCCCCTTCTTCCCGTCCAGAGCAGAGCTAACAGCCTGCCTCACAGGATTAGTGTGAGAAGGTACATAAAGCAGTGGCCAGGTCCTCCGTATATGCCACCCCCTGCAGCCTGGCTGGGCTGCCTGTCACCTTTACCCTGGTTTGCCGCCTTACGGCACTCAACCCTGTCCCTCCCGAGGACTATGGGGCCTCAGCTCAATTTGTCAAAAACTAAGAAGGAAGCTGAAGAATCCTGGGCCCTCGTTCCTTCTCCAAGAACCAGTCTAACACCCTGGCCCTCAACCCAAGCACTGAAGGGTCTAGCCTCCAGCTCTATTGGGCTAATGAGGAGGCGAAGAAGCAGTGGCTTCAGCTGCTTGAGGCTGAGGGAAGAGGGAGGGTGGTCGTGTTCTCAGGGCCTAGCTCCACAGCTGCCAAACAGGCTTCTCCAAGGACCCCAGGTCTCTTGAGGTCTCTGGGGGAGTCCACGAGGGGAAGGAGGACTGGGTCCCGGTCCCAGTTCAGTAGTGGACTTTCTGGGTGTTCTTGCCTGCATCACCTGTGTCAGGCCTCAGTTTCTTCAGACACCTACAAACTGGGTCTGAGTGACATAATTCTAAGGGCCCAGCCCTACAGGAGATGCCTTGGGATTCTAGGACCTCACAGTCTCCACTCCTTGAAATTGTAGTAGCCCTGCCCACCTGCCTCTGAGGGCAGGTGATAAGAACAGGGACAGAGAAGCGGAGACCCCTGTGCAGCCAAAGCCCTGGCTTCTCGCGGCCTCCTTGGATCCCTAGCTGGGGCGGGGGCAGGTGGAGGGGGGTTGTGGTGGTGAGACTCCAGATGGAAAATATCCTGGGCAGGCACGGTGGCTCGTGCCTGTAATCCCAGCACTTTGGGAGGCTGAGGTAGGTGGATCGCTTGAGGTCAGGAGTTTGAGACCAGCCTGGCCAGCATGGCAAAACCCCGTTTCTACTAAAAACACAAAAATTAGCCAGGTGTGATGGTGTACGCCTGTAATCCCAGCTACTTGGGAGGCTGAGGCAGGAGAATCGCCTGAACCTGGGAGAGGTTGCAGTGGGCCGAGACTGCACCACTGCACTCCAGCCTGGGTGACAGCAAGTGAGACTCTGTCTCAAAACAACAAAAAACACAAATGGAAAGTATCCTCAGGCAGAGACCGGATGTTTGCCCTGCAGCCTCCACCCACCCTCTGTGGAGTCAGGGCCTGCTCCACCCAGTTCAGTAACACTTCCTCTGTCGGTGTGGCTGTGGAGGGTGGAAGGAGCCTGACTTGTTCTCACAAGGTCTGGGACTTTGCGGGAGGTGGGTCTTCCTTCCATTTGTAAAATGGAATAAAATAAAGTCGACAGCATCTAAGAGTCTCATGTTCCTCTGGAATTGCAGGAGATGCAGGGCACACAGGAACACTCGTGCAGATAAACAGGCCTGCGGCCTGGATGGGGGGTTGGGATGGCAGGCACTAGAGTACCAGATTCTGAGTAGGAGCTCAAGTGGCCTGGCAAAGGAAGGGGAGGCACTGCTGTCTCTCAGGTGGCTCCTGCACTCCCCATGTTAGTACAGGGCCTGGGTCTGGAGAGAAATGGACCAGATGACCTAGACGGGCTTCAGATTGGATGCTGGAGGTGGAAGGTGGATCACACCCATTTTCAAAGTCAGGTGGTTCCTCCCCTGCCCACCAGGTACCTAAAAGGCCATTGGACCAAGGCCTCTGGTAACAGCTACAAGAGAGGGAGGAGACACCAAGGTTGAGCTTCCTTTATGGGTGACAAGTGGGCTAGGCTGGGCTGCGGGGGGCAGGACGAAGATTCTGGCTTTCCAAGGGACGGGAGGCTTGGGATCCTGGCTGGTACGAGGCCTCCCACACTGTCAAATGTCAACTCCACCAGCACTGAGAGACAATGAGTAGATGAGAATGTAGAGAGAGGGAAGGTGGTGGGTAAAGGAGCAGAAGGAAGAGGTGGGGAAGGAGGGAAGGAGGGAAGGGAAAGAAGGAAGAAAAGGAAAGCATGGCCCGGCTAGAGACAAAGCCAGAGGGCATCAGGTCAGCAGCAGGAGAGGCTCAGAAGGGAGCCTCTCGGGAAGTGCAGGCAGCCATGAGGGCCCGTTTCAGCTGCTCATAGGTGACGAACATCACCACGTTCCAGGAACCCAAGCGGAGAAAGGAGGGCATGAACCTAGAGGAGAAAAAACATAGGTCATGGGGGCACCTCCACCTCCCGCTTCCCTCACTGGGCCTGGTATTCAATCCAACCCAGTTGCTCTGTCCCAAAGGAGGCCGGGAGGACTCAATGAACTAAGCTCACAGCTGCTCCGATATAAGCATAAATTCCCTTTGAGTCTCCATTTAACACCTAATAAATAGTGATGGTAGCAATTCTGGGAGGAAGGAATTAAGGGGATAGGTGAATGCTGGTGAAATGCCAGGACCAGGATCAGAAATAGCCTGACACTTGGCTGCTACTCACTTCCAGGTGGTTCTCTCCCACCCACGATAGACATGCATAGCCAAGAGGCCTGAACTGGGTGGGGGGGACCAGAGGCTCACCCTTTGTAGAAGGCTCGGGGCCCCTCCTTCTGGAGCATGGTAAGGGCACAGTGGCCAGCGCTGCTGTACTGGCCCAGGGCAGAGTTCATGTATCTCGTCTTGACCACGTCTACAGGGGAGGCGATGACAGTGGTGCAGAAGCCTGCCCCAAAGGCGGAAGTGAAGTGGCAAGGGAGGTCATCTGCCAAGGAGGAGCAGGCAAGGCAGTCAAGATCTTCACCCATCATTCCAGAAGGAAGGAGAATTACTTAAGTAGCTAAGACTTTTCATGATTTTAAAGAGACAGAGAGGCTGGGCACAATGGCTCATGCCTGTAATCCAGGACTTTTGGAGGCCAAGGTGGGTGGATCACTTGAGCC
This sequence comes from Nomascus leucogenys, assembly GCF_006542625.1. Classification (NCBI taxonomy): domain Eukaryota; kingdom Metazoa; phylum Chordata; class Mammalia; order Primates; family Hylobatidae; genus Nomascus; species Nomascus leucogenys. Next base: position 62,741,133 of record NC_044395.1, on the reverse strand, counting down.
CAGGAGTTCAAGACCAGACTGGGCAACATGGCAAAAACCCTGTCTCTACGAAATACAAAAATTAGCCAGGCACAGTGTGCATGCCTGTAGTCAGTCCCAGCTACTCAGGAGGCTGAGGTGTGAGGATTGCTTGAGTCAGGGAGGTCGAGGCTGCAATGAGCCATTAATCACCCCACTGCACTCCAGCCTGGGCAACAGAGCAAGACCCTGTCTCAAAAAAACAAACAAGAGGATGAGGCGTGGAGGCTCACACCTGTAATCCCAGCACATTGGGAGGCCAAGGTGGGCAGATCACTTGAGGCCAGGAGTTCAAGACCAGCCTGGCTAACATGGTGAAACTCCATCTCTACTAAAAATACAAAAATTAGCCAGTGTGCTGGTGCACACCTGTAATCCCAGCTACTCAGGAGGCTGAGGCACAAGAATCGCTTGAACCCAGGAGGAGAAGGTTGCAGTGAGCCGAGATTACACGGGTGACAGAGTGAGACTCTATCTCAAAAAAACAAAAAGCAAAAAACAAAAAACCAAAAACAAGAGACAGGGACTCCAGCTGAGACCTCTTCTGAGGACCTGAAAGAGTCATTTTGCCAATCTAGCCTCAGTTCCTCAATGTGCAAAGTGGGAGCTTCATCCCAGTTAGCTTCAATATGGCAGGTAAGAGATATAATCTTACTCTCCCTGCAAAGGGCAAATAGGATGAAAAGATGTGGTCTTCTGGTGTCAACTAGACCCCCGCACCTGCTCCTGGCATGGGGGAAGGGTGAGACCCAGCACCATCTACCTCATGACTCACCTGTCATGAGGTTGGCTTTCAGGAGGGCATCCTTGATGAGGTCATAGGTCACCAGCTCAGCACAGTTGACAATGGCATTACGAGCAACATTGGGAGAGGTCCCTGTAGGAGGAGGAAGATCCTGGGTGAGACCAGAGTATTGGGGAGGAGGAAAAGCGGAAGGGAAAACAACTGGTACACACCTTTCCAGAGGCCCCGGAACCCTTCCTCTCGGGCAATGGTCTTGTAGGCATTGACGGTGCTTTGGTATCTCCGACCACCTCCAGCCCGGGCCTGAGCTTGGAACCGGACCTTTACCACATCCGTGGGCTGGGCCACAGCCACAGCCAGGGCACCTGTGGTGCTGCCTGCTAGGAGGCGGCTCCCAATGCTGGCATCTGTGGGCGAGCCATGGGGTCAGTGGCCAGCGGGCTTGCTCTCGTTTTCTACCTCATCTCTCCTCACCAAAACCACCCTGTCACTGTCATCTCCTGCTTTTGGGAATAGAATCCAGAAGCTTTTGGCTTTCTACAAGCTCTTGCTGTAAGAACTCCTCCTCACATCAAACAAAATATCCCTATGAATATCTACTCCCTGCTAGGGACATAGCAAGGGCTAAGACCAAAATGAAACTTGGTGCTTTCTTTCATAAGACATTTTCATTTCCCTGCTCAACAGCCTTGAGAAATCACAATCATTTCCATCTGACAAATGTGAAAACCAAGGCTCAGAGAGAAGTGGCTTTCTGAGGACTGGGACTCCTAAGACTTGGGATCTCAGGTCAGCTTTACTTCTTCCTGCCATGTGATCTTGGGAAAGACAACCTTTTGTTTGGGGCTCTGTTTCTTCATGTGTAAAATGGAGGGTTGGCATGGCATACTAACGAGGTGAAAGGGAAGAATGCTGGCCTTGGAGACGAGTGTCCTGGCTCTCTACTGTGTGCCCTTGGCCAAGTCCCCCCTCTCCCCACTGCCTTCCCACCTCAGTCTCTTCTTCTATAACACTGGGATGATACTACCTCCTCCCAAGGTGGTGTTGAAGACTGTGATGGGATGACGCCCTGCTCAGAGCCTGGTATAGCCCAGGTGCTCAGGAACTATGTGGAGGACCAGGGCCCCTTCCAGTTCTCTGTTCGCCTGATCTTCCTAGGGATCGTGGGGCCTAAAAAACTATATGGCTGAATGAACTAAGATCAATCATCACTGAGAAAAAAGGGCCAAGGGGCCTACAGCCTTGCTCCATACTCACGCTCAGAGCCCTTGGTGTAGAACTGTTTGACAGAATCATACAGGCCGATGCGGACGGAGGCAAAGCTCATTTGGCGCTGCAGGCCGGCAACCAGCCCATTGTAGAGGCTTCGGGGGCCCTCAGTACGCACCATGGTCAGAATGGTGCCCATCACACCGCGGTACTGGGCGCTGGCTGTAGCGCGCACTGGCCCCTGACTTTCTCCTTGGATCTGCAAGGCCAAGACAGGGTAGCTACAGGGATAAGCATGTTGCCCTTCCCATCTCCAGTCATCCCGATGCTCCAAACACTGGCCCTTGAGGGGTCTTTGGGGAGGGAACAGAGTAGACACCATCAAGACCCCCAGGCTTTATCCCCTCACCTGTAACCGGACTTTAGCAGTATCCAGAGGAAAGGTGATGAGATCTGCGATGCAGGCAGCTGTGCCAGCCCCAAGAAACTTCACAGTGGCAGTAGGGGGCACATCTGTGGCCTTGAACCCAACCATGATGCTGATTTCCTGCTACCTCCCAGGAGATGGAGAAAAACTGGAGACGGGGGCACCTTTAATCAGCAACAAGATGAGATAGAGGAACTCTGCCGGAATCTAAGCCAAGAGGAGAAAAGCCCCATTAGCCACAATGTCCCCAGGCCCTCCCTGCTCACCATACCCAAACCCAGCTTCCCTAATAGCACCAAGTCCCTCAGCAAGACTCCAAGTGGCCTCATGAGGGAAAACAGATGTGAGCTCGAGAGGCACTCAGTTAGGTGCCGGTGAAGCAATTCCTGCGCAAGCAGTCAATACTTCATGAAGGGCTCCCTCCCTTTCACTGCAGGGAGAGTCTGGATCAGAGCTCTCCTAGCGCTGCCTTATAAGCAGCCACTGGACCAGCCCTTTGTCTGCTGGATGCAGAGAGTTCACTGATGATGCCCACATTCCTGCTTCTGTGGTTCATCTGGAGAGCTGACAGAAGAGGAGAAAAGTTTCACCCAGACTAAGACCTGACAGGCACAGACCCACAGGCTTATGTTCTGGATGTCTAAGCAGGAATGGTTTCCACAGGTCTGGAACTTAAGTCAAGAAAAAAAGGTACTAGATGACTAATTCAATCCCTTCCCAGACCGTCAGTCTAATTCTCTCCTCCAGTTCCCACACAGCTTAGGATCTCTAGAGTCATTGTTTTAGCAAGACTGCTTTGCTGGGCAGTGGTTCACTGAGATGCAGGAGATAATATCTACCCTAGAGGAAGCTTACTGTTGGGCACAGGGGGTGGATGGGCAGATGATTCAAGCTGCATTTGGGGCTTACAGGACACACTCTCAAAATGCAAAGGAGGGAACAACTAATGCCATTGGGAGAGAGGAAGAGTGGGTGATCAGAAAAGACTTCTTGGGCTGGGTGGGGTGGCTCACGCCTGTAAACCCAGCACTTTGGGAGGCTGAGGCGGGTGGATCACCTGAGGTCAGGAGTTTGAGACCAGCTTGGCCAACATGGCAAAACCCCATCTCCACTAAAAATACAAAAATTAGCTGGGTGTGATGGCACACACCTGTATTCTCAGCTACTTATGAAGCTGAGGCAGGAGAATCACTTGAACCCAGGAGGTGGAGGTTGCAGTAGCTGAGATCGTGCCACTACACTCCAGCCTAGGCGACAGAGCAAGACTCTGTTTAAAAAAAAAACAAAAAAAAAAAAAAAAAAAACTAGCACTTTGGGAGGCAGAGGTGGGAGGACTGCTTGAACCCAGGAGTTCAAGACCAGCCAGGGCAACATAATGAGACCCTGTCTAAAAAACATAAATAAAAATAAATTAGCTGGACATGGTGGTGCATGCCTATAGTCCCAGCTACTTGGGACGATTGCTTGAGCCCAGGAGGTTAAGGCTGCAGTGAGCTGTGATTGTGCCACTGTGCTCCAGTCTGGGTGAGAGAGTGAGACCTTGTCTCAAAAAAAAACAAAAAACAAAACAAAACAAACAAAACAAAACAAAAAAACCTAAGGGCTTCTTAGATAAGGTAACATTTAGCTAGGTGATTTTGGGGGCTGAGAGTAAACTCTGGGGCATTAGACTCCTCCTGGCCTACCATGTGATGCAGAGAAAACTGCTCTCCTTTTTGTTTGGGCCAGTTTCCTTTCCTCCAACTTAGGGGATCCACACTAACACCACAGGCAGGCATGAGGGGTACAGGTCAGAGCTGTGAAGAGTGATAAGGTAAACCAAAAGCCCCATTTTGTTCTGAGTTGGAACCACACCCTCCTCCACTGCCCCAGGAGGAAGTGAGCCCAGCACCCTAGTGGGGGAGGGTGACCTGCTTCTTCTCCTGAGCTTATTTCTTTGACTTCATTGGAGCAGCTGCTTTGAGCCCCGCCTGACTGCCTTTGTTGCTGGGGCTCAGGTGAAAGGGCTGGCTGGTGAAGGGAGTCAGCTGTGAACACAGAGACCCATGGAAACAAATAGCTCACCCAGCTTCCTCTTGGGCTTCTCACTCCAGGTGGCTGGGGCAAGCAGGGAAATGAAGATACTCACCATAGCAACTACACTGCGACCTACAGAACAGGGCCTGACCTTACTCCTGTTTCCCTTCAGCGTGCCCACGAGGCTCAGTGAAGACTGGTGCTCAAATGACAGAGTGGGTTGATGAAGGTGCCCTCGGACTCCCCAGGTTCCCTGCTCTGACACCCCCTTCCCCCAGGAGGTGCTCCACAACCTTCCCCACCCCAACACCCAGGGCACTGTATTAGCTCAATCCTCAGAGCAGCCCTGCAAGGTGGCTGCCCTTACTTCCATGTGAGATGAGTAAGAGCCACACTTACAGGCACCAAAGCTGGTGGTATTTGCTTTGCACTGCTGCCCAGCTCCTCAGTTCCTTCCTGCTGTTTTCTCAGCCCCAGGCACAGGCAGGGCCTTTCACAAGGAAAGTTCTCGAAGGCTGATTAAACAGTCCTGAGAAGGCTCAGGCAAATGGTATCCCTTCTCTGGGCATCAGAGATACGATGACATGAGTCTATCACATTCCTGACCTTGAGCTGGGTTGCAGGATGTTGTGAAGGCTAGAGAAGAATAAGACCCAGCTGCTGCCCAAAGACAAGTGCACAGAGGTTCAGCTGCCATATTCTGAATGTTGCCTTGGGCTTGCCAAGTCAGGTCCTTCAGAGGGTGGGTAAGGTGGCCCTACTAACAGCAATTAAAATGCAGGCCTAGAAATAGTTAATCCTATTTTACAGTCTCCAGCAAATAACCAGTTTCAGAGCCCGGCTGATTACCAATCTCAGTTTCAGGGATAGTCAAAAGCTAGCATCAATATGAAGTTAGAACAATAGGTTCCTGTCCTAGCTCTTCTGCTGGCTCCCAGGATGACCTGGGGCCAATCACTGTGCCACGTGGGCCTCAGTTTTGTCCTTTATAAAATGGGGACCAAGATCCTTGGCTTGTCCAAGTCAGCTGAAGGGCCAGAATGAGAGCAGGGAGGTGTGAGAGTGCTCTGTGAACTGGAAAGCGCCACTTCACTGTCGGGGGTGGGGATAGTAATTATTTTTGTTAATGCCCTGCTGACTCCTAACCCTAGACCACAGGGTTAGGAGGCAGCAAGAGACCTCTTCCTTGGACTGGACTCTTACCTGGCTTTGTAAGGTCTCACGGTGAGGCCTCCAAGATCAAGCTTCTCTAAAGGTGTCCCATTCTTCAAAGCTGCCAGTGGCTATCATGGCCTGATCCCCTTGGTTTTCCATAGAAAATGGGCGAGAGACGAAACACCTAATGGTCATACTATGTGTCCTGTGGGTGAGCAAAGGCAGAGAGTTTAGAAAGGGCCACCTGCTCCAAGACACACAAGCCCACCCAGTCCATGCCTTGGAGGGGGATGGGGAACACGGCCCAGGGACTGATTAAGTGCACACACTGGAAAGGTGAAAAGCAGGGCGGAAAATGAACCTAGGTACACGCCCCACCCCCACCCCACCTGTTTAATATCACAAATTGGCTCTTGTCCAGACTTCTGCTTTTGTAACACTCAGTACTCTAGATAAGCACCCCCTAGCACAGTCATCAGACTTTGGTGAGTGGGAGAGTTGTGAGGAGGTCACGATGGGACAGAGACTCTCCGGGAACTGGCTAGGGCCCAGGCCGGGCTGTGAGGAGGTTGGAAGGGCTGGGAGCCGGCCCTGCAGAGGCCAGATCCAGCAGCTCAAAGCCCACTAGAAAAAGCCCCCAAGCCCTGGGAAAGGAGGTGCAGGAACACTGCCTGGAGCCGCCTGGTGAGGGAGAAGTCATTGTGGTCATCGCTGACGGTCCCCATCCAAGGCAGGGCTGGGCATCGTGGTGGAAAGGAGGGAGTGAAAAGGTGGAGGCTCAAACGACAGCCAACTGAACGGGAGAGGGAAAGAACAAAAGGGAGTAAGAAAAAGAGTGAGAGAAGAGAAATAAAGAACCAAGGACAGAAAGGATAACAACAGGCCGGGCGCGGTGGCTCATGCCTAAAATTTTAGGACTTTGTGAGGCCGAGGCGGGCGGATCGCTTGAAACCCCGTCTCTACAAAACACAAAAATTAGCTAGGCGTGGTGGCAGGCGCCTGTAATCCCAGCTACTCGGCAGGCGGATCGCTTGAACCTGGGAGGTGGAGGCTGCAGTGAGCCGAGATCGCGCCACTGCATTCCAGCCTGGGAGACACAGCGAGAGCCTGTCTCAAACAAATAAACAAAAACAAAAAATAAAACCGAAAGAAAGAAAAGAGTATAAACTTGGGTGGGAGAGAAGGTAAATGGAAGAGCGCGCAGCGCACGCTGAACAAGTGTTGGGGGGCGCAGAGGGCGCAGGGCTGGGGCCAGGCTCACCGAGCCGCAGGGAGAACACGGGAGTGCGTGCGCCTGTGTCTGTCGGCTGGCTGAGGGCGCGTCGGACGAGCAGGACGAGCGTGGACTGTAAATCCCAAGGCGCGCGCAGCGGGTCTTCGCAGTGTGGCTCGGCGCAGGCGGCGACACAGCTTAAGCCTGGGGGGCGGGGCCCGGGGCGGGGCCTGCGGGGCGAGGCGGGGCGGGGCCTGCCAGCTCCCACTTGGGTGAGGAGACCCTAGAGCCGCCGCCTTTCTGCTGGGACCGCCCCGCCTAGGGTTCTCTCCGTGACTTTCTCCACTCCTATTTCCCATCAACGCGTTTACTCCTTCGTTCCCCGAGATGGTCACTCCCTTGCCACTCTCCGCCTCTGCCTCACACTCTCTCAGGCCGCCAACCTCTTTGTGAGGATGGCAAGACTGACCACCAGAAACGAGTCCCGTCCAGTCACACACCTCTTGCCTCCCAGCCAGGACGGTTTCTAACAGCGTCCAGCGGGGTCGGGTCTAACTGCACTTCCTCTTATGGGCCCAGTCCCCCACGCTGGGCAATCTACCCACCCTCCTGCGAGCGAGCGCGCGGCTGGCTCCTGCAGGGCGGGGCGGGGCCTCGCGACCGGCCTCGCTGTCGATTGGTTACAGCCGCCGCGTTGTCGGGGGAAGGAACGAATCAGAACTGCAGCAACAGGTGGCCCGGCAACCGACAACAGCCGTTGGGCTCGGCTGGGGTTCGCGCCTTCTCCCGCGGTGGAGCGGCCTGGCCCTTAGGGACTAAAGGCCCCGGCGGGCCGGGAGCACCCAGCGTGAGCTCAGGCTCCTATACACAGACGAGCAAACGGGCCGGCACCCCGCACGTGACCAGGCAGAGCCGGGCCCAGGCCAGCTGCCTGTCCAGCCCTGGGATGAGAAAAGGAGTCAGGAGACGGACCGGGCCTGGTTCGCCTTTAATTGGCTGACCCGTCCTGTGGGGGTAACCCAACGGCCAACAATTAGGCCCTGTGGCCGGGACAAACACGTGCATTTGGGGAGTAGAAGAACGCTGGTATTAACCTCCATTTTACAATGAGGAAACGGAGTCCCGAAGACGTTCAGTCATCTGCCTGATAATCACACGGTGGCGAGCCCTGACTTACACCTTGGTCAGGCCGGCGCAATATTTGTTTTCACCAGCAGAAGGGACTGCCATGGAACAGCTGATGGGACCAGAGCTGGGATGGGCCTGGATAATTATAGAGGAAAGAAAAACACGCCGAGCGCATGCATGGTCCTGGCAGAAGAAGCGTGGAAACAGAAGTCAAGGCAGATTATTTCTGTCATGAGGAGATCTTGCCATGTAGGAAAAAAGAAAGAGAGAGAGGAAAGAAAGAGAGAAAGAGAGAGGAAAGGAAGAGAGACGAAAGAAAGAGAAAGAAATAAAAGAAAAAGATTTTTTGAAAAGATTTTTGTGGTACTGTGGGTCTCCCCCTCCGCCAGGTTCTCCAGCTTTTGCGCTGAGCTCTGTCTGGCTGTGCATTCCGGAGAGGCTCGGCAAATTTGCCGTGAGATCGCTGACCAACAGCAGAACAGATGCAAAGGCCTGCAGACCAAAAATTGTTCCCCTGGCTGTCCAAACAGGGAAGAATCTGGATTCCAGAAACTATATACTTATTATCCTTGGCAAAAGAGACTGTTAAAAGTGTGGACACTGAAAAAGGGAAGTGGAGATCAACAGGACGCAGCATGAAGTCCTTAAGAAGTCCTCTTTGAAAAAGAAGATGTGTTTAGGGTTTAAACCATTTTTATTATTTATTTATTTAACTTATTTTTTGAGACAGGGTCTCTTTTTGTTGCCCAGGCTGGAATGCAGGTGGCTGGGTCGCAGCTCACTGCAGTCTTGACCTCCTGGGACAAGCAGTCCTACTTCTGCCTCTCTAGTAGCTGGGACCACAGGGATGAGCCGAGCCACTAAGCCTGGCTAATTTATTTATTCTTTGTAGTGACAGGTCTCCCTATGTTGTCCAGGCTGTTCTTGAACTCCTGGCCTCAAGCAGTCCTCTGACCTCAGACTCTCACAGTACTGGAATTACAGGTATGAGCCACTGTGCCTGGCCTCAAGAAATTCTCTTAAATTCTTTTAGGGTGGGGGCAGATCTGAGCAATCCTATAGACATACAAACGCTGCACCCTTGGATTTTTAGCAGCTTGCCCAAGTCATAAGATGTCCTGTGGACAAACTGGAGAATGTGTGAGTGCAGATAATTATATTTTGAAAACTTGTAGCCGGATGAGGTGGCTCATGCCTGCAATCCCAGCACTTTGGGAGCCTGAGGCGGGCAGATCACCTGAGGTCAGGAGTTGGAGACCAGCCTGGCCAACATGGTGAAACCCTGTCTCTACTAAAAACACAAAAATTAGCTGGGAGTGGTGGTAGGTGCCTGTAGTCCCAGCTACTCAGGAGGCTGAGGCAGGAGAATTGCTTGAACCCGGGAGGCAGAGGTTGCAGTGAGCTGAGACTGCGACATTGCACTCCAGCCTGGGCAACAGAGCAAGACTCTGTCTCAAAAAAAAAAAAAGAAAGAAAAGAAAACTTGTTTCACATCTATTTCATTGAATTGTGTGTACACGCACACACACACACACACGTTTATTTGTAAATATTTTGTATGTGCCAATAACCAAATAGACAGTTTCACATATTTTGTTGTATAATTTTAATATCATCCCAGGAAACAATCCACTGTGCTTACAGTTTTGGAACTTTTAAACCTTTAAATTCAAACTGTATTTGAAACACTGAAAATGAAAAAAGACACAAGAATGAAAGAGAAAACTGAAAACATTAGGTAATTAAAATCAACATGAGAAAAACTTAAACATTTCCGTAGTCTCTGATAATTTCTGCTAAAAATATTGAGTAGATTGGCTATATTAACTTTCCTCCCCTCATCAAACAAGCATACAATTATCTGATTGCATTTTTAAAAAGAAGTCAAATTTTTGATGACCATACATTTTAAAAATTGACATGAAACTGAATTTCTTTAAACCCACTTAGATGAGATGGGGCATGGTGGCTCACGCCTGTAATCCCAGCACTTTGGGAGCTTGAGACGGGTGGATCACTTGAGGCCAGGAGTTGAAGACCAGCCTGGCCAACATGGCAAAACCCTGTCTCTACAAAAAATACAAAAATTAGCTGGGCATGGTGTTGCACGCCTGTAGTTCCAGCTACTTGGGAGGCTGACATGGAGGATCACCTGAGCCTGGGAGGTTGAGGCTGCAGTGAGCCATGATTGTGCCACTACACTCCAGCCTGGGTGACAGGGCGACCCTATCTCAAAAAAAATAAAAAATACCTGTAATCTCAGCACTTTGGGAGACCAAGGCGGGTGGATCATGAGGTCAAGAGATCGAGACCATCCTGGCCAACATGGTGAAACCCCATCTCTACCAAAAATACAAACATTAGCTGGGTGTGATGGCACTTGCCTGTAGTCCCAGCTACTTGGGAGGCTGAAGCAGGAGAATCGCTTGAACCTGGGAGATGGAGGTTGCAGTGAGCTGAGATTGTGCCACTGCACTCCAGCCTGGCGACAGAGCGAGACTCCGTCTCAAAATAAAATAAAATAATTTTAAAAAACCTCTTAGGAGATTAAATTGAATCATATATTTGTTAATTTCCATGTCCATTTTGATGTTTGTTCTTCTTCTTGGTTTTGGTTTTTAAAAAAAGGGTGGGGAAATGTTGACACAAAGCCAGATGGAATTACTTGACCATGTTTGTCACGTAATTAACCATTGTAAATGAATTTTCCTTGGTAAGTAACACATCCTGGTTTTTGTGGTTTTTTTTTTTTTTTTTTTTGAGACAGAGTCTTGCTCTGTCGCCAGGCTGGAGTGCAGTGGCGCGATCTTGGCTCACTGCAACCTCCATCTCCCAGGTTCCAGCGATTCTCCTGCCTCAGTCTCCCGAGTAGCTGGGATTACAGGTATTCGCCAATATGCCCAGCTAATTTTTGTATTTTTAGTGGAGACGGGGTTTCACCATGTTGGCCAGGATGGTCTCTATCTCTTGACCTTGTGATCCACCTGCCTTGGCCTCCCAAAGTGATGAGATTACAGGTGTGAGCCACCGGGCCTGGCCCACATCCTGTATTTTAAAAGTTGAATTGAAAAACACTGAGTTAAGATGCATTTTTTCCCCATGAATTGTGCGGATGAAATAAAGCTAAACTCATAAAGCATGAACATAGCAGTAGTTCTCATTTTGCTCACAGTTCTAAAAATGCAAATTCTCCCCAACTTCTTAGAGTATGACGGGTCTTCAGCTGGCAATCTTTCCATGTTTACTTAAGAAGCTAGAATTGATCATATGGTTTTACAGTGCTTTCCCTAAAATCCGTGATTGTTATTAGATTCTGTTTTTCCTCTATTAACTCTCAAAGGAAATAAAGTAGCAAATTACTCCCATATTTTGAGCTCTAAATTCAAGAACTACTAAATTCACTGCCAGCCATTACAAATATTCAGTTCTTTATTAAGGTACACATCATTACAGTAGGCTCAGAGTGCTAATACACGAATAATAACTATAGTTAGTAAAACAATGCAAATGAAGATGAGTTTAAAGAGCCCTGATCAATGAAGTACTTTTCAGTTGAAAAATTGTAGAAGGTGTGTATTAAAAAGCACTAGTAATATATGATAATTCAATAACAATCATTGAAGGAATAAGTGAGTGAATCCAACTAACCTGACATTATTTTGATATATTAGGTTTTTTTTGTTTTTTCTTTTTTTTTTTTCAAATAAAGTTGTGCTGTGTCACCCAGCCTGGAGTGCAGTGGCAAGATCTCGGCTCACTGCAACCTCTGCCCCACAGGTTCAAGCGATTCCTGCCTCAGCCTTCCAAGTAGCTAGGATTACAGGCACACACACCACGCCGGGATAATTTTTTATATTTTTAGTAGAGATGGGGTTTCGTCATGTTGACAGGTTGATCTCGAACTCCTAGCCTCAATAGATCCACCCACCTCGGCCTCCCAAAGTGCTGGGATTATAGGTGCAAGCTACCACACTCCACCTAGTTTTCTTTCTTCTTCTTCTTCTTTTTTTTTTTTTTCGAGACCGAGTTTCACTCTTGTTGCCCAGGCTGGAATGCAATGGCCTGATCTGGGCTCATTGCAACCTCTGCCTCCCGGGTTCAAGCGATTCTCCTGCCTCAGCCTCCTGAGCAGCTGGGATTACAGGTGCCTGCCACCACGCCCAGCTAATTTTTGTATTTTCAGTAGAGACAGGGTTTCACCATGTTGGCTGGGCTGGTCTTGAACTCCTGACCTCAGGTGATCCACCCGCCTTGGCCTCTCAAAGTGCTGGGATTACAGGTGTGAGCCACCACGCCCGGCCCTAGTTTTCTTATATAGACAAATCTTTATAACATACTTTTAGTTTGTACCTTATGTAAGACAGAGTAGAAAACTAAATATTATATTTACCCCAAACACAGCACTGACAATGCCACAGGCAACCTGGTGAAAAATATTAAATCCTTTATATAGGCCACAGTATTGAACACATGCTTATATTAACACTCTTAAGGAAGACATTATTTACAGAAGTTAAGCCACACATAGTCTGTTTTGTTATTTTATTTTTAAGAGATAGGGTCCCACTAGGTTGCCGAGACTAGAGTGCAGTGGTGTAATCATAGCTCACTGCAGCCTTGAACTCCTGGACTCAAGCAGTCCTCCCATCTCACCCTCCTGAGTAGCTGGAATTAAGGCACAAACCGTGCCTGTAGCTACTATGTATACTGCCTGGCTACAACTAGCTTTATAAAGAAGAAAAAGTCAGCAAAATTATTTATGTAATAACATTCTCAAATTCTTTGTTTGCCAGATATCTTATTTGGTCACTTAGGGTACAGTTTTAAACTAGTAAACAATTATACTATAGAAGAACTAAGTTAAATTATAACATGGCACAGACTTCCTAAGGAAGGTAACTCGAAAAATCTAAAAAGTGATACCAATTATTCTAATTAACATTTGAGATACTGAACGAATTAATGACCGACGACAGCCTTTGAAATTATTCAATTATTTTTTAAAAGCATACCAGCATAATTTAAGATCTAGCTTGCCTAAGATTATGTCTTTTATTTTATTTTTACTTATTTATTTTTAGATAGGGTCCTGCTATATCACCCAGGCTGGAATGCAGTGGCACAATCAGAGATCAGAGTTCATTACAGTCTCAAACTCCTGAGTTCAAGTGATTCTTCCATCTTAGCCTCCAGAGTAGTTGAGACTACAGGCGGGCACCACCACACCCAGCTAATTTTAAAATTTTTTTGTAGAGATAGAGTCTCGCTATGTAGTTCAGGCTGATCTTAAGCAATACTTCCCACCTCAGCCTCCCAAAGGGCTGAGATTACAGGCATGAGCCGCCACGCCTGTCCAGAATATGTCTCTATTGTAGGTTTATCACTAGAATGTTTTGATCTGAAGACACAGTCTTAATGATTCTAAGTGTAATTCTAACCTAAAATCAAAATCCCTGGTTTGTAAACATCAAATTCAATTTTATATTAATTTGTACGGCAACTAAATAAAAAACAATTTTTTTAAATGTCCATTTTTTTAATTTTTAAAATTTTATTGAGTGTGCTTTTTCTGTTTTTTTTTTATTATTATTATACTTGAGTTTTAGGGTACATGTGCACAATGTGCAGGTTTGTTACATATGTATCCATGTGCCATGTTGGTGTGCTGCACCCATTAACTCGTCATTTAGCATTAGGTATATCTCCTAATGCTATCCCTCCCCCCCTCCCCCTTCCCCCCATCCCACAACAGTCCCCGGAGTGTGATGTTCCCCTTCCTGTGTCCATGTGTTCTCATTGTTCAATTCCCACCTATGAGTGAGAACATGCGCTGTTTGGTTTTTTGTCCTTGCGATAGTTTACTGAGAATGATGGTTTCTAGTTTCATCCATGTCCCTACAAAGGACATGAACTCATCATCTTTTATGGCTGCATAGTATTCCATGGTTTATATGTGCCACATTTTCTTAATCCAGTCTATCGTTGTTGGACATTTGGGTTGGTTCCAAGTCTTTGCTATTGTGAATAGTGCTGCAATAAATATACATGTGCATGTGTCTTTATAGCAGCATGATTTATAGTCCTTTGGGTATATACCCAGTAATGGGATGGCTGGGTCAAATGGTATTTCTAGTTCTAGATCCCTGAGGAATCGCCACACTGACTTCCACAATGGTTGAACTAGTTTACAGTCCCACCAACAGTGTAAAAGTGTTCCTATTTCTCCACATCCTCTCCAGCACCTGTTGTTTCCTGACTTTTTAATGATTGCCATTCTAACTGGTGTGAGATGGTATCTCATTGTGGTTTTGAATTTGCATTTCTCTGATGGCCAGTGATGATGAGCATTTTTTCATTTGTTTTTTGGCTGCATAAATGTCTTCTTTTGAGAAGTGTCTGTTCATGTCCTTTGCCCACTTTTTGATGGGGTTGTTTGTTTTTTTCTTGTAAATTTGTTTGAGTTCATTGTAGATTCTGGATATTAGCCCTTTGTCAGATGAGTAGGTTGCAAAAATTTTCTCCCATTTTGTAGGTTGCCTGTTCACTCTGATGGTAGTTTCTTTTGCTGTGCAGAAGCTCTTTAGTTTAATTAGATCCCATTTGTCTGTTTTGGCTTTTGTTGCCATTGCTTTTGGTGTTTTAGACATGAAGTCCTTGCCCATGCCTATGTCCTTAATGGTACTGCCTAGGTTTTCTTCTACGGTTTTTATGGTTTTAGGTCTAACATGTAAGTCTTTAATCCATCTTGAATTAATTTTTGTATAAGGTGCAAGGAAGGGATCCAGTTTCAGCTTTCTACATATGGCTAGCCAGTTTTCCCAGCACCATTTATTAAAAAGGGAATCCTTATCCCATTGCTTGTTTTTGTCAGGTTTGTCAAAGATCAGATAGTTGTAGATATGCGGCATTATTTCTGAGGGCTCTGTTCTGTTCCATTGCTCTATGTCTCTGTTTTGGTACCAGTACCATGCTGTTTTGGTTACTGTAGCCTTCTAGTATAGCTTGAAGTCAGGTAGCTTGATGCCTCCAGCTTTGTTCTTTTGGCTTAGGATTGACTTGGCGATGCAGGCTCTTTTTTGGTTCCATATGAACTTTAAAGTAGTCTTTTCCACTTCTGTGAAGAAAGTCATTGGTAGCTTGATGGGGGTGGCATTGAATCTATAAATTACCTTGGGCAGTATGGCCATTTTCACGATACTCATTCTTCCAACCCATGAGCATGGAATGTTCTTCCATTTGTTTGTATCCTCTTTTATTTCATTGAGCAGTGGTTTGTAGTTCTCCTTGAAGAGGTCCTTCACGTCTCTTGTAAGTTGGATTCCTAGGTATTTTATTCTCTTTGAAGCAATTGTGAATGGGAGTTCACTCATGATTTGGCTCTCTGTCTGTTATTGGTGTGCAAGAATACTTGTGATTTTTGTACATTGATTTTTTATCCTGAGACTTTGCTGAAGTTGCTTATCAGCTTAAGGAGATTTTGGGCTGACAAATGGGGTTTTCTAAACATACAATCATGTCATCTGCAAACAGGGACAATTTGACTTCCTCTTTTCCTAATTGAATACCCTTTATTTCCTTCTCCTGCCTGATTGCCCTAGCCAGAACTTCCAACACTATGTTGAATAGGAGTGGTGAGAGAGGGCATCCCTGTCTTGTGCCAGTTTTCAAAGGGAGTGCTTCCAGTTTTTGCCCATTCAGTATGATATTGGCTGTGGGTTTGTCATAGATAGCTCTTATTATTTTGAGATACGTCCCATCAATACCTAATTTATTGAGAGTTTTTAGCATGAAGGGTTGTTGAATTTTGTCAAAGGACTTTTCTGCATCTATTGAGATAATCAAGTGGTTTTTGTCTTTGGTTCTGTTTATATGCTGGATTACATTTATTGATTTGCGTATGTTGAACCCGCCTTGCATCCCAGGGATGAAGCCCACTTGATCATGGTGGATAAGCTTTTTGATGGGCTGCTGGATTCAGTTTGCCAGTATTTTATTGAGGATTTTTGCATCAATGATCATCAAGGATATTGGTCTGAAATTCTCTTTTTTGGTTGTGTCTCTGCCAGGCTTTGGTATGAGGATGATGCTGGCCTCATAAAATGAATGAGTTTTTCTACATGTTAACTAGAATTTATGGTAATTTGTAAAATGTTTTTCCATTTTTAAATGTAAGAGTCTTTTATGTCCACCCATGAAGCAGCAGTCACTGCTAGGGGTCTTATGCTAACATCTGCCACCCCACCAGGCTGCATGGCCCATAAGCAGGTGTGGAGAGGACCAGAGTTCACCTGTCAGCAGCACCACGGAATCAACTGTCCAGCCTTTCTGCCATTAATTACTACAGATGTGGTCTTTTTTCCTGATATTCTATTCCCACCGGAGGCTTTTTATTAAGACCTTGTACCTGTGAACGTATCTGGGGTACAACATATTGTCTTCAAGGTATGGGGGTGGAAAATTGGAGGCAGGCAGCAAAAAGAGTGCACTCACTCTCCCTTCTTGCTTTTCTGGAACACAGGCTTGTCCAGCATGAAACTGGAGGTGAACCCAACCATCTGTGTCTGCAGGGAGACTTCTCCCATGTACACTGGCCACCTGACACCATGGGCCTCATGTGGAGATCCCACTGCTTCTGTTGCCTTCTCCCTGGCTGTATTTCTGGCCCAGGAGGCCAGCAAAGCTTCTGGGGCAGAAGTTGTCACTACAACTGTATTAACTCCCTCAAGGAGAACAGCAGACTCTTCTAGGGCAGGCAACCCCTCCCCAGGGGGAAGAGCCACTTCAGGAGGATGTGTCTCCTCAGGGCTTCGCAGGGATATTTCCCTTTGTCCACCTTTGATTTTTTTGGTAATGATTTCCGGATTCTGGCCTCTTTTGCTGTGCTAGGAAAATCCTCTTGATTTGGATAGGCAAAGGCACACAGGAGCTTATTTCTGGCACCAAAGGCCTGTGTAGCTTTGCCTTTAATTACAGGCACCAGAATGTCCCGGTGAATGCGATTAACAGGTGGCAGTTTAGAGGGTAATGAAGGGATTAGTATCTTCTTCTGAGGTTTGGGGTTGTCCCTGTACTCTGCCGCCTTCTTTGAGCAGAGCGTTTTCACCTTTAGCAGAAATTTTTCCTTTGGTTCCCTTTGCTAATATTCCTGGCAAAGCAATTGTGTTTGGTTGATTAGAAGCCTGCTGATCCTCTTCCCTCGACTTCTCTGAGGAGGTCCACTCCCTGCCTTTTTTTTTTTTTTTTTTTTTTTTTTTGAGACGGAGTCTCGCTCTTTCACCCAGGCTGGAGTGCAGTGGCGCGATCTCGGCTCACTGCAAGCTCGTCCGCCTCCCGGGTTCACGCCATTCTCCTGCCTCAGCCTCTCCGAGTAGCTGGGACTACAGGCGCCCGCCACCACGCCCGGCTAATTTTTTGTATTTTTAGTAGAGACGGGGTTTCACCGTGGTCTCGATCTCCTGACCTCGTGATCCGCCCGCCTCGGCCTCCCAAAGTGCTGGGATTACAAGCGTGAGCCACCGCGCCTGGCCCACTCCCTGCCTTTTGCCTTCTCCATACTCAGAGAAGAAGCAGAGCTTGGTCCAAAAATTCTTAAATCAGAGTGAAGGTATGCAGTAACCATTGCTACCAAGATGGAAACACATTCTATTTTTCCCTAAAGAGTCTGAAAAGAAGCTGGGCACTGTGGCTCACACCTATAGTCCCAGCTACTCAGGAGACTGAGGCAGGAGGATCACTTGAGCCCAGGAGGTTGAGTTTAGTCTGGACCACATAGTGAGACCCCACATCTCTAAAAAAGTTTTTAAAAATTCTGTGAAAAGAAAAACCCAAAGTGAGCAGCAGACCTACATATAAACATTGTTTAAAAAATACGTTTGCCAAAAAAATGGAAATAACCCAAACATCCATCAATTGCGGAATGGATATATGTTAATAAAATGTGGTATAGCCAAGCAATGAAAAGGAATGAAGTGGCCAGGTGCGGTGGCTCACGCCTGTAATCCCAGCACTTTGGGAGGCTGAGGTGGGCGGATCACGAGGTCAGGAGATTGAGACCATCCTGGCTAATACGATGAAACCCTGTCTCTACTAAAAATACAAAAAATTAGCTGGGCATGGTGGTGGGTGCCTGTAGTACCAGCTACTAGGGAGGCTGAGGCAGGAGAATGGCATGAACCCGGGAGGCGGAGCTTGCAGTGAGCCGAGATCGCACCACTGCACTCCAGCCTGGGTGACAGAAGCAAGATTTCATCTCAAAAAAAAAAAAAAAAAAAATGAAGGAAAGGAATGAAGTACTGATCCATGCTACACCATGGATGAACCTTGAAAACATTATGCTAAGTAAAAGAAGCCAGTCACGAAAGACCACCCATTGTATGTTTCCATGTATATAAAATGTCCAGAACAGGCAAATATATAAAGACAGATGGTAGGGCTTCAGGGAATGGGGAGACTGGGTCATGACAGCTAATGGGTATGGGGGCTTGTTTTTGAGGCAGTGAAAATGATCTAAAATTGATTGTGGTGGTGGTTGCACAACTCTGTGAATATACTAAAAACCATTGACTTGCATGCTTTGAATGGATGAATTGTATGCTATATGAATTATATTTCAATAAAACTGTTAACAAAAATGAGGGGAAAATGGCTAGGTGTGGTGGCTCATGCCTGTAATCCCAGTGGTTTGGGAGGGCAAGGCGGGAGGATCACTGGAGCCCAGGAATCAGAAACCAGCCTGGGCAACATAGGGAGACCCCCAATCTCTACAAACAATTAAAAAAATTAGCTGGGCATGGTGGCGTGTTCCTGTGGTCCCAACTACCCAGGAGGCTGAGGTGGGAGGATCACCCGAACTACTCAGGAGGCTGAGCCTGGGAGGTTGAGGCTGCAGTGAGCTGTGATCACACCACTGCACTCCAGCCTGGGCAACAGAGCAAGACTCTGTCTCTAAAAAATAAAAGGAAAAAAACCAAAATGCAAATTAGACCATTTTAGCATTTTCTCTCTCTCTCTTTCTCTCTCTCTTTTTTTTTTTTTTGAGGCAGAGTCTCACTCTGTTGCCCAGGCTGGAGTGCAGTGGCACAACCTTGGCTCACTGCAACTTCCACCTCCCGGGTTCAAGCAATTCTCCTGCCTCACCCTCCAGAGTAGCTGGGACTACAGGCACCTGCCACCACACCTGACTAATTTTTGTATTTTTAGTAATGGTGGGCCAGGCTGGTCTTGAACTGCCGACTTCAAATGATCCACCCACCTCGGCCTCCCAAAGTGCTGGGATTACAGGCGTGAGCCATCACGCCTGGCCCATTTTAGCATTCTCTTAAGGATGGCTTGTTGCATTTTGAATAAATTCGAAATGGGTTAAAAAGCAATGGCCAGGGGCCGTGGCTCATGCCTGTAAGCCCAGCACTTTGGGAGGCCGAAGCAGGCAGATCACGAGGTCAGGAGTTCCAGACCAGCCTGGCCAACATAGTGGAACCTCGTCTCTACTAAAAATACAAAAACTAGCCGAGTGTGGTGACACGCGCCTGTAGTCCCAGCTACTGGGGAGGCTGAGGCAGGAGAATCGCTTGAACGCAGGAGGCAGAGGTTGCAGTGAGCCGAGACCATGCCATTGCACTCCAGCCTGGGTGACAGAGTGAGACTCCATCTCAGAAAAAAAAAAAAGGTGTTTCCTTGTGTGCAAGGATTCCCTGTGGCTAGGTGGTTAGTAAGGTAGAATGGGGTGAGGTTTGAGCCCAGTCCTGACAATCATCAGAGCTACACAAGGCTGCCAAGAAGTAGAAAAAGACAGTGGCATTTTGGGTCCCCATTATCAATTTGAAAGTGGTACAGTCTTAAGCTTGGAAGTCGGTCGTCTGGTTCAACCCTGCCTTTTGCAGAAGCAGGAGCTGGAGCCCTAAAAAAATAAAGCTACTTGCCTGCAATTAAACGGGGTGAGAGGGGGCAGATGAAGTGTAGGCATGTGGGGCTGGATCTGGCCCCGCCCTGACACATAGAAAGCCTGAAATAGAAGTGAGAAAGGACAATTCCAAGAAAGAAAAGGCAGAGAAGTGGCTGTTCTTACTCCCACACCTAAGGTGTGAATTCTTTTATTGAGTCATAATAATTTCCCGAGAATTCCGAGTCCTGCTACTTTAGGTTCTTGCCCAGGAATCCACCTCTTTTGCCCCAAGCCCAACAACCCTTTGAGGTGCTCACGATTGAGCGCGTGGTGGTGGGGGGGGGGTGGGGAAGGGGCTGCATGGGGGCGGGGCTCCTGTGGCTTCACATCATCCACTGTCACCTCTGGTCCCCAAGTCTCTGGATCCTTTGGTCTCACCTCTAGACAACCGTATCTTTCAAACCTTCTTCCCTGGCAACTCCTCTCTGTCCCGACAAAATCTCTCCCAAGGCATTGTCCTTGTAGTTAGATTTACACAGAGCTTCTGCTTTTATAAAGTGCGTTCTTGCCCAGCTTCTCACTTGCGTGTCATAGCACCCCTGGTGAGGTGGACAGGGAAGGGATGGCTCCCTCCATTTTGTAGGAAAGAGGGGGCTGTCCTGTTGATTCTTCAGTGTCGTCAGGGAATATTTACGAGCCCCAGCCTCACACGGGCCCAGCAGGGCTTCTTTGGCACAGACTCTAGTTTTTTCTCTTGTTCCTTGGGTTTCCTAGAATCCCAAAGGACTGTCTGTGATAGACACATTACAAATAGGTGGATGATGCATGTGTGACGGTGCAGCTGCAGTTGCCAGCTCTGTGTTGCTGGGTGGCATCCCTCCAGGCTCTGTGGCTGATCTCCCACTCTATTGTGGGCCCCTCCTGTCCCATGCTTGCCATGCTTCCTGCTTATCATTCATTATCTAACCAGATTTCACGGGGATACACTTCTTCAACCTTCCGTTTTGTCCAAATGGATCTATCTTGGCTTATTTTCTCTTGCCTAAATATTAGGCATGCCTAATGGGTTTCAAAAATTAATATAATTTATTTTCCATCTTGTCAGTGCAAAACAAAGGTGTTCTTGAGGCATGGCACTGAAGACCAGAATCTCTCCTCCTCTTCTACTTCTGTTTCTTGAATCAGCAACAAGTAAACAACAGTTCTGTAAACATGTGTGGGTCTGTGTCCATGTGTGCGTGGATCCACCGTTTTCTTCCATTCTTAACTGGTTTCGGACACATTAGCTACCAGTGGCCTTCTTGTCTTGTTCAAAATGGAGATTCCCGTAACATCTGGACTTTCATCAGGGCCCGTTTCAGCTGCTCATAGGTTACGAACATCACCACGTTCCAGGATCCCAAACGCAAAAAGGAGGGTGTAAATCTGATGAGAAAAACGACCAACACATCAGGTGGAGTGCTAGGAGACCACAACAGATGCGTGTGCTCTCCCGGGACACAATGGTAGTGCCAGAGGATCCAGACTTCTGTTCATCACAAGCATTTTCTGAATCCTTTCAGTCTTTCTCTCTCTCTCTCTCTCTTTTTTTTTTTTTTTCTGCTAAGGGGATTTAGGCAGAAGTCGGAGTAAGGGAAAGAAAAAAACCTCACGTTTTGAGACAGGTTACTGTGTTAGGCAGCGAATTCTCACAGTTCTATAAGGCAGCCAATTTACTGCCAGGTTCCTTTTCACAAACCGAGGCCCAGGGAGGTTAAGAGCTCAACCAAAGACCCGCGGCTAGTTAAGTGTCAGAGGTGCGGTTCTGACTCCACCCTGCTGCTGGGTGTTTCTGGGCTCAGTTACACCCTGGGTGGCCAGCCCTAACATGGCTCCCTGCCAGGACATGGAGAAGCTTGGGCTTTGCAGGGTGAAGACAGTGTGGCACCAGATTTAGCTCATCTCCAGAGAGGCTGGCTGTGCTGTGATGGCACTGCAGAGACAGTGTCCCCACCTCAGCTGTGGCTCCCAACTCAGGGAGAAGCCCACGAGCTGGCCCCTGTCCCTCTCTCAGCCTGTCCCTCCACTAACCACCTCCTGGGCCCGTTTGCTCCCGCCAGACTCAGCTAGTCACATTCCCTGACGATGCCAGGCCCTCTTCCCTCCATGCCTTTGCTCCTCTTGCTCCCTCGGCCTGGACTGTCCCCTCCTCTCCTCCTTCTCTGGCTGGTGGCTCTTTGCTCTGGAGGACTCAGTTTGGGCACTGACCTCATGCCATGGGTTTTCTTGACTCTCATGGGGACTATAGCATTGTGACAACAAATGTAAACTCCGGAGTCAGACCTGGGTTCAAATCCAAGCTCTCCCAGTTTCTAGCTTTACAATCTGGGCACATCACTTAATCTTTCTAAGCCTCAGTTTCCTCATCTGTAAAATGAGGAAAATAACAGTATCTGCCTTGTAGAGTTAGTCGTGCAGATTAGGTGAGTTAATGTTGGACAGCACTCAGCACAGGGCACAGCATCAGTAAATGCTCAGTAAATACCACCAACTTATCTGCTGCTCTTTGAGGGAAGCATAATCCAAGGCCTGGCACTCACAAGATGCTCCAGAAATGTTGGACAAGTGAAAGCAGTAACTGAGTGGCTACAGCTGAAGACTGTAATGATAGAGGCACTTTTTGGAAGAACAGTCTGTCAATTGCAATATGGTTTTTTTACGTCATTCCCAGGCTTGGGAACATATAGTAGCTCTTGTTCACTTGTTGGGTGCATTCTAACACTGGGCACCAAAAACCTCTCTGTTGAAGACATCAGCAGTGGGAGGTGAAAGGGCCAAGCTAAGAGCTTACCAGTAGGATAAACAACATTGTTGGGTGTGGTGTCTGACGGTCTGGGTTTGAGCCATGGCTCCACCATTTTAACTTGTGATCTTGGATAAGTTACTTAAGTTTTCGGACACTCAGTCTTTTCCTTAGTTAATGTGGACAATACTACCCAGTTCAAGGGGTTGTTGGGATAACGTGTGTAAAGTGCTCAGCGTGAGGCCTAATATAGAGTAACTTAGCTATCGTGATAATCATAAACAACCTGCATTATCGAGTGCTCACTTTGTGCAAGGGACTGTGAGAGATAAAAGACGTCCGAGCCACTTTTGCTTTCAGGAACTTGCCCTTTGCATGACGAATAATTTAAGCCTACCAATACTATAATACAAGGCAAGAGGTGATAAATACCATAAAAATGGTATCAAATGGCATTGCAGAAGTTCCCAGGGAGGAGGGAAAATTTACACCTGAGAGTGTTAGGGAGGAGGTGGCATTTGAACTGGTCTTGAAGGATGGCTACAATTGACAGCCTGTAGATGATAAGGCATTCCATGCAGAGGGAGCAGTAAGTGCAAGAAAACGTGGAGTGTGTGGAGACAGTGAGGAAGGCACCAGCTGTGGTCAGTGTGGTGCTCAATGGCCATGGCAGGAGGTCCGGGAAGTCTCAGGATTGCTAACTTCCTCTGGAGACAGGCAGTACTTTTACCTATTCCTAGAATGTCTGTTCTCAGTCAGGCTTCCCTAACTCTCCCCATCAGGTATGGTTCACTTTTTTTCTTTTACTTGCATGGTTTTTTAAACTTCTCCTTTGTGGCATTCACATCTGTACTCTTCACTGCTACATCCCAGGTTGACCCACGGTAGCCACATTAGAAAAGATAGAAGCCCCTGTTCTCTGGGAGGGAGTGCTGGAGGCAGGAGGAGGCTCACCCCTTGTAGAAGGCTGTGGGGCCCTCCTGGGCCACCATCTTTATCATACAGTCGAGGGGGCTGAGGTACTGGCCTGGAGGTGAGTTCATATACCGGGTCTTCACCACGTCCACCGGGGAGGCCACCACTGTGGCACAGAAGCCGGCTCCAAAGGCAGAGACAAAGTGGCAGGGGAAATTGTCTGCAGAGGAAGAACGAGCAAATATCAAGGAGTGCGTTTGCGTTCTGTCCATATGTATGCACTGTTTGTCCCCAACTCAACCGTGAACTCCCTGAGCATAGGACAGTATTTTCCATATCTCTCACAGTGCCCTGGGCTAAGCTATTGGTAAGTACTGGCAAACTAGGCCTGGGCTGACCCAGAGGTGGGAGGTCATGCAGGCTGTTTGAGGAAACCGAAGTCGGAGAAGGTGAGAGACCCTTGCTTAAAGCTATATAGTGAGAGGTGGTGCTGGGACTGGAACCCAAGTCTCCAGCCTCCCAGCCCAGGGGTCTTTCCTGTTTGTCACCACAATGTACCAGGCACTTTTTACTAGGCACTGCTTCTCTCTCTGCTCCTTCTAAAACCCAGTTGCCTCTGGGTGGTGCCCACTCCATGGAGTTCTGGGTTCCCTCCCTGCTGAGGGAGGGCTGCCTGCCTGGAGCCCAGGGCCTCACCAGTGAGCAGGTGATAGTCCAGCAGCTTCTCCTTCAGGATGTCGTAGGTCACCACCTCAGCACAGTTGACGATGGCATTCCTCATGATGTTGGGCAAAGTTCCTGTTAGGAAGGCGGTGGCGACGGATGAATGGGAAATGGGAGAAATGGATGTCCTGGCTGCAAGGCCACAGGCCCCAGTTTTGAGGCCATAGTGCCCCATTCCAATGGTCTCAGCCAGAGGATCCCACCCCAGCTGAGCAGTTTCCACATTTTCCTTTCTAGGGTTAACAACTCTCAGATTATCCATGTTTTCCTCAGAGACAGAGAACAGAGAGGCCCACTTGTGTTCATTTGGCCACATTTGGAGGGTGATCTGCAATAGCTGTCAAAATTAAAATATGCTTCCTTGAGACCCAGCTGCAGCCAGAAAAGAAAGTCATTCAGCGAGAGGCTGAGCTCTTGGAACAGTGACAGAATGTGGTGCCAGCAGGGCCCTAGGAAACTGTCAGGACCAAACCCCTGGTTTCACAGGTAAGGGGACAAGCTCTGAAGGGTGCCCAACAAGTGAGTGAAGAGCCCCCACTTAAGAGGTGTCCTGCCCTTAAACTTCACTGGGTCAGTTTCTTCTGCAAACGTTCCTGCAACCTCTGGTTCACATGCGGAGAGAGTCCTGCATTCATCACAGTGGCTGCCATGTGGACACATAGGGAGCCCTCCAGCTTTGCTCCCAAGGAAGCGCTTCCTCATTGCATCTCCCTGCACCCACTCCTCACAGCTGTGCTTTTCTGATGCTCCTCTTTTTCCTCTGGGCCCTGCTTGAGGGCCCCTCCCCTTCTGTCTCCACATACCTAGAGCCTGTTCAGTCTTCCAGGCCCAGCTTAGGTGTCACCTTCTCTGCAGAGCCCGCCTCTGGAGCTCCACCTCTGGGGCAACCCCTATCACATCCTGCCTGTGGTGTAGCTGCATCTTGACTTATCTCCTCTGCTGTCCTCATGCCCTGGGCGTGGGAAGGTGTCTTAAATTCATTTCTGGCTCCCTCACAGCAACCTGCACATGGCTAAGGGCTGGTAAAATGAACTGAGTTTGAGGGGCTGTGGCAGGTCAGTGAAGTATCTTTGGTGGTGATGTTCTTTCAGAATCACTGGAACACGCCATGCTGGGAGTCCTCTCCTTGCTGGGGTCCCTGCCCCAGCCTGAGGGGAGGGAAAGCTCTGCCTAAGGCCGCCTGCGTCAGGAGTCCAGACCTACCTTTCCACAGGCCCCTGACTCCTTCCTCCCTGGCGATGGTTCTGTAGGCGTCCATAGTCCCACTGTATTTTCTGTCGCTCCCGGATGACCCGAGGTGTATGCTGGCCTGAAATCGGACCTTCACCACATCTGTGGGCTGGGCACAGGTCACCACCATGGCTCCTGTGGTGCAGCCGGCCAAAATCCGGGTAGTGAGGCTGGAGTCTGGGAGGGGCAGAGAGAGTGGGCCAGTGTCCCCTACAAGCAGCTCTCCAAGACACGCTGTTCTCTGCGGGGCTGCCCCTGCCGCCTCCTTGATGTCCACTCAGAGCCTCCTCATGAGCATCTGGTACCAGCTTCCCCCTGCCCCTGGCTCTGCCTCTGAGTCTAGACTTCCCTGGTCTCTTGACCCACACACTTTCGGCCACCCCTTTGGTGTTCAGGGACCTGGTCACTCACTGTCCGCGCCTTTGGGGGTGTAGACCTGCTTGACGGAGTCGTAGAGGCCGATGCGGATGGAGGCGAAGCTCATCTGGCGCTGGAGGCCGGCCACCAGCCCATTGTAGGGGCTGCAGGGACCCTCGGTCTGCACCATGGTCAGGATGGTGCCCAGCACGCCACGGTACTGCACGAGCCGGGCAGTCTGGGCCGCCTGGTTCTCCCCCTGGATCTGAGGGACAATGGCAGGGGGTGAGGACTCGGATGGGAAGGCAAGAAGGGGCTGCGTGCACAGGAACCCTGCTGGGGCTGGGCCTGCCTGGGCTGGGCCTGAGAACAACCATACTGGTCACGATAGAAATCACTGGTGTCTGGGCAGCATTTTACCGTTCACAAAGCAGTGTTATACACATGGCTTGGTGTTTGATCCTCAGAGTAAATCAGAGGGACAGATTGTTTTTCCCATTTTATAAGTGCTTTGTGGCTTGCCCAAGGTCACACAGTTAATTCCTTACTTTTACCTCACACTGTATGCTTTACAAAGTAGGGCCTAGCCCATAAAGGGCCCTGTCATATCATGCAAAGAATTTAGATTCTTTTGTCCTGGTGGATGGTGATGGGAGGAGGCAAGGAAGGGTCCTAAGCAGTGGAGTGAGAGTCTTCGTCAGGGTTCTGAGTGAGGAAGGGCATGTGGGCACACGTCATGGGGGATATGGGAGAGAACTAGCCCCTCCTTCCATGTGATCAATGACCCTTGGCCAAAGGGCACCTACCTGCAGGCGGACCTTGGCTGTGTCCAGTGGAAAGGTAAGGAGATCAGCAAAACAGGCTGCTGTGCCTGCCCCCAGGAACTTCACAGCCATGGTGGGAGGCATGTCTGAAGGCTTCAGTCCAACCATAGTCCTGGAAGGTCCCAGTCCCTTTAGGGCCGAGAGGAGGTCCAAGGAGAGAGGCTGCTCCACAGCCCTGGGCTTCAGTGCAGCGGTGAGGCTGCAGGAGACAGGTCAGAGGAGGCTGATGGAGCGATGTCTGGCCTGGCCCCCAGGAACTCCTCCACACCCAGGAGGGGCTTTAGAAAGGGAGAAGCCTGGGTGGTGCCATACTTAAGCTGCGTGAATTTGGCCTATAAAAACAGGTCACGTTCCTATCCCTTGGATTTTGCAATCCTCCTCCTGACCCTCTCCCTCCCCTCCTTACCATGGGTAGGCAGAGCTGATAGTGGTATCTGCACTGTATACATGAGGAAACCGAGGCTCAGGCACCTGTTCTCCCCAATATCAAACTGCCTACCTTTTTTTTTTTTTTGAGACAGGGTCTTGGTCTGTTACCTGGACTGGAGTGCAGTGGTGCAATCCAGGCTCACTGCAGCCTTGACCTCTTGGACTCAAGTGACCTTCCCACCTTCAGCCTTCCGAGTAGCTGGGAATACAGGCCTGCATCACCATACCCAGCTAATTTTTTATTTTTTGTAGAGATGAGGGTCTCTCTATGTTGCCTATTCTGGTCTTGAACTCTTGGCCTCAGTGTGATCACTTGACAAGAGGGGCAGTTCTTAGCCACTCATGGGAAATGGAACGGATGGACGTAGACTCAGGTCAAAAGCCCACCTTGGGGCTCCAGAACTTTCAGTAGTCAAGCTGGGGGAGGAGGGGAAGCCACAGTGGTGGGAACAGGTAGGAGCTGCCCTGAGACCAGCACTCCCCAATCTTCTTCCCAATTCACTCCAGCCTCCCCTAGACCCCTAGCAGCCGGCAGCCTTTTGCCACTGGCCAGTGGAGGAAGAAGTCAACAGTGGAACCCTCATTCCTGTAGCTCCGCTGGGGCTCCTGAGGGATGGGATGTTCTAGTCTGCATGGTCCATTAATGTTTGCTGGCTGCTTCTTGCACCAGATACCGTGCTGAGGGCTTTACAGACACTGACTGATTCGATCCCTTCATAAGGCTACAAGTAGTTGCTATTATTATTCTCATTTTGTAAACCAGGGACCTGAGGCTTCCAGGGCTTTCGGTAGTCATACAGCTGAAGTGCTGGAGCTGAGATTTGTGCCCACGTTTGTCTGACATCTGAAGCTGTGCCTATTTCACTGCCCAGAGAGTCTCAGACTTCAGGGAGAGCCAAGGATCCCTTGAGCTGCTTGTTTACAGAGCAGATTCTCAACCCTCAGCCCAGAGATCCTGATTTAGGTCTGGGGTGGGGCCTAGGAATCTGCATTTAGGAAAACTCCCTGTGGTAGCTCTGAAGCGGGGGAAGAGGACCCTATTTTGAGACATCCTACCCAACACCAGTTGCCTCCCCAACTCCAACCCACCCTCCCGGCAAAGCCTTCATAGCAGCCCACTGAAGAAGCCCTCTGGGCAGAGAGACCATGGGCTCTGTAAAGCTCCCAGCAAATGACCTGGACCACGCCTCAGGTCAGAAGTGCCCCTGTCATGCCTACTCAGGAATAGGGCCCCAGGGTCCTCATGGAAAGAGAGGGATTTATGCTCTGGAGGAATCGCAGAGATTCTGGGGCAGGCAAAGAAGAAAGCCACTTCCGGTCTATGGGGATTTGCAAAATCCCACCAGAGGCAGCCAGCAGGGCAAAGGGGGTGTGAGTCTTGAGTGAGTGACACGGGTGTTGGGTTCAAGTCCCAGCCCTGCCACAGTACCCTCATCAGGGCTGCAGCTCCCTTTTCATAAGGTGGGGGCTGGACCGAATCTCTATCAGGTCTGACATGCTGCAGCTAGTGAGCCCTGACTGCTCAGGGCTGCTCTCTGAAAGCCGCCAATGAAAGGGAGAACAAGGAGAAGGGAGAGGGAGAGGGGAAGGGATGAGGGAGGAGAAAGGGGTCTTACCTGTGAGTCCTGCCAGGGCAGGGGCAGCACAGGGGCTCCCTAGGGCTCCATCCCAGGAGGGGGCAGCAGGGATTGGATGGCCCCTCCTTGTCATCCACTGTTGTGTCTGCTGCTTCTGGCTTGGCACTGGTCTTATACATACGGGCTGACCTGAAACCTTATCCTAGAGAAGTTGGCTGACAGCCTGATCACTTGACAAGAGGCTGGCTGCTGAGGGCAGTGAGGTGAGAGGGGAGGTGAGTGAGTTCCAGATCTGGTTCAGTCCTCTTGACTTAGGGTGCTTTAATATAGCTCCTTTAAGCTGTGGATGCTTCCTTGGTTACAAAGGTGTATGGGTGGGTGGACCTGCTGCCACTTTTGAGTCCAAAGGTCAAGGCCTCCCATGATAGGCTGGGCACAGCTCTCTCAGGTCTCTTAATAATAACAACTGTCATTTCTTTGTGCCTACTATGTGCTAAATATTTTACATACATTACTACTATTTTCCACAATCCTATGAGATAGGTACTATTAGGATTCTAATTTTTTTACTTTTTTTTTTTTGGTAATTTAAAATTTTTTAGTAGAGACGAGGTCTCGCTGTGTTCCCCAGGCTGGTCTTGAACTCCTGGGCTCAAGTGATCCTCCTGCCTCAGTCTGGCAAAGTGCTGGGATTCTAGGTGTGAGCCACCGCGCCCAACCTAATTTTTTTTTAAATTACAGATTTATTGATATAGAATTCACATACCATACAATTCATCTGTTTCAAGTGCACAATTCAAATGGTTTTTAGTATATTCTGAGTGGTGCAACCATCAACACAATCTATTTTAGAGCATTTTCATCACCCTCCCACCCTGGAAAAACTCCATACACATTCGTAGTCACTTCCCTTCCCTCACTCCCCAGCCTCAGGCAACCACTAATCAATCTACTTTCTGTCTCTATAAATTTGCCTGTTCTGAACACTTCCTAGAAATGGAATCATCCAATATATGCTTGTTTGTGACTGGCTTCTTTCATTTAGTATAGTAATGCTTTCAAAGTTCATCCATGTTGGAGCCTGTATCCGTATTTCATTTCTTTTTGGTGCTGGGGTTCCTAAAATCTTACCACTTATTTTACTGAGGAGGAAATGGAATCTCAGGGAGGTCAGGTAGCCAGCACGTGGCGGGGCCTGACTCCAGCCTGTAAACTGTAAGGCATTTTGGGCTTATCTACTGTGACCACCATTCTCTCCAACATGACACTTGGAGGCTTTAACATGGACACTGCTGGAGCCAAGGGAGCTGGGGCCGGGTGGAAGGGTGCCCCACAGAAGCTACTGGAGGCTCCATCTGTGGGCACTCAGAGTAAGGGCTGGGCATAGCTGAATCGGGCCCCAGGTGATGGGGGAAGGGGAGAAGAGGAAGAGAAGGGAGGGGAGGAGTGAGAAGCAGAAGGGAGGGAAGGAAAGGGAGTTAACTGGGTAGGGCAGAGGAGGAGTAGGCAGAAGTCTTTTCTGGACTGGGGCACAGAGCCAGGGTCACAGGGCAGGTGGTCAGAAGCACGGACATTCAAGTGCAAAGCTTAGGCTGTACCTGTCCTCTTCCTTGGACCAGGCCCTGACCTTAATGTCAGCAGAATAAGCAGCTGCATTAGTGTTAAGAGGGAAGTGGCTGTCAGGGCTGCTGAGATTAGGAAGGCTTAGGAAGTAGGTTCTGAGCTCCATCTGTAATTGCTAGTCTAGAGGTGGTGAAGGAAATTGCAGGGAGTCTGTGGGGGAAGAATAGAGTAGAAGCCCAAACCAAGAGGCAGCAGGCTCTGGAGAAACCCAGGGGGAGGGAGGGCCAGGCTCTCTTTGGCTTGGGAGCTTGAGGGCAGGGCCAGGTCTGCCTGCTTTGGCTCCATGTCCTGAGGCCAGCCCATGCTAGAAGTCCCAAGGCTGCCTACTCTGGGTTAGGATGCAACCAGCCTAGGGATCAGAAACACCTATTCACAGGTCTCTGTGGAGGGAGTGCTCAAAGGGAAGAGAGGCAGCCACTGGCTCGTTCTGGTGGTGGGAACACCTGTCTCATGCCTTAATCCATGCCACATGCCTGGTCAAGTCATTTACCTCGGAGTTGGCACTGAGAGATAGATTCAACTTCCATGGATAAGATATTGATAAATAACACACTGTTTTGAAGTGGAGGTGGGAGGTCTCGACCCTCAGGGTCCTTTTGTGTCATCAGAGGCTGCTCTCAGCCTGGGGCAGGAGCGTGTCCTCCTGACCCCATCAGGTTGTCTGCGGGAGCTGGAGTGGGATTTGGAGGAATATTCTTTACCTGGGGCTTTCCCCCTTAGGCCTGGGCCCTGACTGCCCCTCTTTAGGTCCCTTGGGCCCCAAGGGAAGTGGGGCCCTGGGCCTTGAATGCTCTGTGCTGGTGACTTGAGAGGGAGGCCGGCCTCTGTGGTGCTGGGGAGGGGTGGGCTGGCAGGCTTAGGAGCAGAGATAAATAGAAGGGGGAGGGCTTGTCACCAAGAAGGCGGCACCCACTCCTTCCTTGAGGTTCCCGCATCATTCTGCACCCTCTGAGGCCTGGGAGTGCTCTGCCTGCCCCAGTGGCTGCGTGCTTGCCTCTCTACTGGTTTGCTCCCGAGCGTCAGGAGAGTGAGTGGGGCTGACATTTCCTAAGCTTTCACCGTGTGCCAAAAGTAGGCAAAGCACTTTCACAAATGTCATCTCATTTGATCTTCCTCACAACCCCATGAAGCTGGGGTGATTATCTCTATTTTACAGATGAGGCCACAGAGGCTCAGACACAGCGAGACTGGTCTCTATCTCCAGCTGCACGCCGCTCACAGGCTTTCCTGGCTCTCTCTCTATAGCTGTCCACAGCCTGGGCCAATTCTCTGTGCTCACCCCAAGACCTGTCTCTTCTAGGAAGCCTTCCCTGACTGCTCCAGCCCACATGGTCTTTCTCCATGAAGTCCCTAAATTCAGAGCACTTATTGGCTGTACCTTGTTTTGATCACTGAAAGCAGTAGCCTTGCAATACCTCTAGGGATTTCTTGTGTGGTTAATCACTTCCTGACTACACAAACAGAGGCAAAACACTGAACTTACAGAAACTCTAGATATCATAATATCTAGAGTTAGATAGTTGCTTTGAGGACTGACTGAAGTGACATGTACTTGGGGGTGAAAGCCTGTTGCCCAGCCACACTGCTCACTCTGCACATTTGGCTCCCTCGCTGCCCCCCCCACCCCACTTTTTTTTTTTGATACAGAGTCTTGCTCTGTTGTCCAGGCTGGAGTGTGGTGGCATGGTCTCGGTTCACTGCAACCTGCACCTCCTGGGTTCAAGTGATTCTCCGCCTCAGCCTCCTGAGTAGCTAGGACTACAGGCGTGCACCACGCCCAGCTAATTTTTGTATTTTTTTTTTTTTTAGTAGAGACAGGGTTTTGCCAGGTTGGCCAGGGTAGTCTCAAACTCCTGACCTCAGGTGATCTGCCTGCCTCGGCCTCCCAAAGTGTTTGGATTACAGGTGTAAGCCACCGCGCCCATCCATGGCCCTTTTCTTGTCTTCCTCACGGGGCTTTGTCTGTGGCAGCTGCTCAAGTGTTTGTGGTCTGACAGCCTCAGCCAGAATTACCCATCTCAGAGATAAAGGGGATTCTGAGGGTTCCATTTTGCTGATGGATTTCAAGCATCAACAAAGTTAATACTGGGTGTCACTGTCATCTGGACCAACCTGATCCCGGAGGAGCCAGAAGTCTCATGGTGATTGATCCTCGTCTGCCAGGGGTGTATGGTTGTTAATCTTTCTCTCTGGCAGTTAAGGCACACATGAATTCCTAGCATCCCCACTCTAGTGAAACACTTGTGCACAGATTACAAACACCAATATGATTTTATTCAAACACAGGCAAGAACAATGACCTTCAGAGCTGGGTAAAAACAATAAGTTAAAAGCATGGTTAGAATTTTAGACAATCAGATAAAAAGTTTGAAGGAGGTGATTTCCTCTTCCTCTCCTAATTGATTAATTCAACACAGCATAAAAATAATTTGTATCTATAAAATATCCTTGTTCCCACACAAATGAACTGGAGGTGGCCCTAGGATTTCCTTGACTATGCACAATGCACACAATCTACATGTCCCTCCTCCCCAACTTTTAAGGCAAAAATGGTCCCGCATCTTCAGGCAGAGGGTGGGCTCATGCCAGCAGTCAGCTGTGTCAAGGACACTGGGAGGTGTTTCTCCACCGAAAGATGCCTGCTTGGGTCCCACTTGGGCGCGGATTCCATTTGGTTTCTAGCCTTTGCCTCACCACAGAAGAAAGGAGCTGAAATTCTGGCAAGTGGACACTGGACTGGTTTGGGGCACTCCTCCAGTCTGGGCTGACCGGGTCTCTCGAGGCATCCATGGCCTAGGCAAGTGGTGGTTTCAGGACTGTGACAGCCCTGAAGGAGCCAGACCTGGTGCCTCCTGCAAGCTGGACAAAGCTGAGGGAGGGTGGGCAGCTGTCTCCTTCCCCCAGCCCCTCAGGCTGCGTCAGTCTTTCTGGAAGTACCGAGAAGAAAATATCCGTGCAATCCTGCGGGTTTCTTCCTCAGGCAGGTTGGAGGGGAGCGAGTTAGGTCTGGGGCGACAAGGCCTTTGGGAGAGGGCTCCCCTGGTGGCTTCGCTCTTGTCCTGGAGAGGAAGAAGTCAGCTAGGTTAGCACTGAGGATATGGCACCACCAATGGATGACACTGGTTTCTCTCATCTTTCCGTCCTTTGGTTAATATTTATGTAGAGCTGCCTGGTTTACAAAGTGCTTTACATACCTTATCTTGCTTGACCCCTACCTCAACCCCATATGGGGGGTATATCATTCTCCCCATGTCGTGGATAAGGAAACTACATTCAGGTGGAATAAACGCAAGGTCCCACAGCTCTGAGTAGCAGAGCTGGGATGTGAACCCCAGCCCTGACTCTCTTTCTGTGCCTCTGGAGAAGGAGGGAGCGTCACCTCCAGGATAGGTTTGAATCCTCATCCCTTCTCCTGTTGCATGGCCTTAGACAAGTCATTTGTCCTCTGGGTTTAGTCCCATGTGTGATGCTGGGAACATATCCAACTCTCAGGGAGACGGTGGTGAATAATACACTCTCTTTTTGGCCCTTTGGAGCTCCTGGAGTTGCCAGGTGACATAAAGCACCTACCTACTGCCTGGCTACCAAACTTTGATCTCTCTGACTCTGGCTGACGGGGCATCACTAATTCCGCCTTTAAGATACTTAAACCTGTGGGTTATGGTATCATGGTCCTCTGGACTCCTCCAACTCATTTTTCTTTCTTTTTTCTTACTCCATGTCAGGCTCCTGTGCTGAAGGAACTCAAAGCTATACAGGAAAGCCATCCCAGACAGCTGGCTGAGAGCAAGGCCCTGGGGAAGAAGTGGGGGCCTGAGAGGGGAGGGGGCAGTTCTGAAAGGAGATGGGAGCAGCCTCCACAGGCAAACCCGGCTGACTTCATGGCATGCAGCTTGCTCTTCCCTGCCATCAAGTCCCATGAGCTGAGGCTGTCATAAGCTGAAGGACTATTGAGAGCACGCTATACCACTTCCTGGGCACTGAGAAGAAGCTTGGTGGAGACCCTAGAGACTGGGACTACCTGCCCCCTGCAATTCTGCTCATGAGAAACTGAGGCCCAGCGAGAGTTGCTTCTGGCATCAGTAACATTTGGTTATTCTTTCTTTCATGTCTTCAACCCTTTTTAATACCTACTTGAGAGGGGCACAGAAATAAACAGAACTCTGTTTTAGGCTTTCTCAGCTCAGAGTTAAGTCCGGGGAAGCACAGAGATCTGCCTAAAGAATTAGAATTGCCAGAATGAGATAAGGGGAGTGGAGTCAGGCATCCCTGATCTACTGTCTGGATGTCAGTTTCCCACCCATGAAATAGAAGGGTGGATGGGAAACCTTGAGGGTCCCTGCCAGTCTAGAATTCTAAGTGCCAAGGGAATGTCTACAATCTGGGAAGCTCTCAGTGCTATGAGCCCACAGGCAGCCTTTCCTTATAACCAAGAGCAAAGTGATGCTAGGGCTGGGCTGCACAGCAGAGACTAGAAGATATATCTCCCTGCCTTCTAGGCAGGTCTAGGCTACAAGGGAATAAGGAAACCCACTTTTTGCTGGTGTTTGCAGTTCTTCCTTCCAAAATACAGGAAGCACCTGCACTCCGTGATGCCTCAGGCCAGGGGAGGCCAGTGGGCCATCCTCTGCCTGTTGCTCTCCCACTTCCACACTGGGTGCTCCTGTAGGGCACGGACTGGGTCTGACGCTTGGGATCCCAGTGAGGCCAGTTCCAAGACAGGAGCTTGGGAGCTGCTAGACCAGGGTGGGTGGGACCAGGCCAGGGTAACCACAGGTTTAAACTGGGTGGGGAGGAGACTCTTTATAGTAAGCTTCTTATTCATTCTAGAACCAGTGGTTGTTGGCCTACCATATGCCAGGTCTTTAGTTAAGTTAAACTCTCTCAGGCTCTCTGTAGCACTTTAAGTTTGTGTATATCTTTCTCTACTCCCAAGATCCAAGATGGCTGTTTCCTGAGCTATTTGGGATTTAGGGTGACACAAGTCCCATTCCTGTCCCCCAGCTGTACTGCAGGTAGATTTTCTGGGTCATCAGTTGTATCTTACCTTCCATTTCTTTCTCTGCTACTCTGAAGGGGAAGTAGGGAGATGTTTGTTTTATGAGCCAGATGGGAAAACAGGCCTAAGAGCATAGTATTCTATCTCAAATCCTAAAACCAGGCATTTGTTTCCCCATCTTCTAGAAGAGATGTCTTCTCTGTTCTAGAGAGACTTAGATGAGTCTTGTTCTCCATGGCTGGAAGGGCCAACTACCTCAGTTCATGAAATGACCATAAAAAGACCTCTGTTGGGCTGGGTAGCTCATGTCTGTAACCCCAGCACTTTGGGAGGCCAAGGCAGGGGCATCGCATGAGTCTAGGAGTTTGTGACCAGCTTGGTCAACATAGGGAAACCCTGTCTGTAAAAAAAAAAAAAGGAAAAAAAAAATTAGCAGGGTGTAGTGGTGCACACCTGGTGGTCCCAGCTACTCGGGAGGCTGTGGTGGGAGGATCGCTTGAGCCCAATAATTCAAGGCTGCAGTAAGCCGTGATCATGCTACTGCACTCCAACCTGGGTGACAGAGGAAGACCCTGTCTCAAAACAAAACACCTCTGTTGGTGACTCATCAAACTTTTCAGGAGCCTAAGATCTACTCAACTTGATCAACTCTTATGGACAACAGGCAGATGTGGTTCCTGTTGTCACAGGGCTGCTCAGCTAGAGAGGAGACAGACAATGAGCTACCCAACGATCACAGAGATGAGGCTTAAAGCTTGTGAGTACTGAGAAAATAGCAATTAGTAACAGCTGAGAAAGTCTGGGGAGGCTTCACAAGGAGGTGGGCTCCAAGATGGGCAAGGTCTCAACAGAAGCTGGGTGTCAGGTGAGGTCTTTCATTAGAGGGAAGAGCATGAGCATAGACCTACACCTACTGGCTGGGCCATATCTGCCCTGGAGCTGAATCGTGTGTGGCACCAACCTTCCAGCACTGACACCCTAACCCAATGACCTTGGGGGCCTTATCTGCAAGGCCCAGGCGCAGGAACCAGAACAAGGACAAGGACAGGGCTTGGCTCTGTGTACCGGGCAGGGGTGGGGTGTGGAAGGATAGAGAACTCACACTCAGCAGCATTTTGCTTTTGTTGACCTCAATAGGGTTTAGAAACCATCTTGACTAGTAGTGAAGATTCTTCCCTCATCAGGACTGCTACCCTAACACACAACTCTGGTGGGGTTGGCCAGAGGCGAAATTGGCCGGAGCAGGGATACCTTCAAATGTATTACCCATTCCTCTGAAATACTCCCACACTTCTGGCTGGAGACCTGAGGGCACAAGAAAGTTGTCAGCAGAGCATGTGCTTTGTGGGAGGCAACAACCTTCCTGGGGAGGCAGGAGAAACACACATGGAAGCAGGATCGTCGCAGCCGGAGGGGCTGCAGGTGCCTTGGAGTCTAGACAGCGGGTGTCATCCATGGGGTGAAGTCCCTGGAGCGGGGACTTAAACATGAAGGTGGAATGTGAACAGACGATGGAGAGAGAGTGTATGCCACGTGGAGGCACAGCTTTTGTGAGGAAGGAATTTTCTTTGTTAGGAAAGTGGTGGGGGTGGGATAGGCTGAGCTACAGGTACGGAGAGCAGCTAAGACAAACCTATTACTAGAAGGAGTGGTTGATGCTGGTTGAGGGAAGTTCCAGAATGTCTGGGGGAAATTTGATCTTATTCTTCTTGGACTTCAGCGAGCTGATCTGTAAGGGCCTTCCCAGGGAACAGGGATGGGGTGTTTGACGACTGTACTAGGCTGAAGGACAGAACTGGCTTTCCTGTGGACCGTATGTCAAGCATGGCAGCACGCCAGGGGCTTTCAGGCTGCCCCATTAAATCCTCCCTCATCCATACATGGGACCTGTTCCTTTCTGAGTACCTGGACACCCAGGTCATGAACATGATAGGCCTCTCTGATAATAGATGTGTCTTAAAAGAGCCTTCAATGCTAAAGATCGGACTTTGCTGGGGAGAAAATGGAGCACGTGGAAGGTGTAAGGAGTGCTTTGGAAAGAAAATGTGGGGCTTCCTGGGGCTCTTCAAATTGAGTGGCTAACTCTGCATGAGGAGCTGGTTCTAGTCCTGGCTCTACCACTTCTTAGCCAAGTGGTTTTGGGCAACCCACTTTCTCTTTGGGCCTTGGTTTGTGCATCTGAAAATGGGATCAGGATGAGCAGATAATGCAAGAGGAGCCATTCTACAAACCACAGGCTTATCCCGGCCCTTGGCTCCTTCTCTGGTCTGCAACCTGTGATGCAGCCTCTTCTCCAAAAGCTCTCTCAGGAGGGCCTGGCCCTCTTCTTTGGCCTGGAATGTGATCTGATCCCAGCTACTGTGTTCTAGATTCTCTTCACTCCAGCCCCCAGATGGATTCCTCGAACAGGCCACATGCTCCCAGGGGTTGGTGGGTGCAGGTGCCCCCACTTACCCCTGCTTCCAAGTATCTGAGGGACTTTCTCAGAGGACAGGCAATGGAGTGCAGTGGAAGGGACACTGGTCTGTGGCCCAACCTAACTGTCCCACTCACTCAAGACCAAGACACTTTCTCACTCTGGGTCTCTCTGGGTCTTAGCTTCACTGTCAAGTGGATCTAAGAACTTCTGTTTTGTCTTCTTATCCAGGTTTATGCTGGGTTCAAATAAAATTCAGATATGGCCAAGGTTCTGACCAGGTATAATATCTTACAAAACACAGACGCTAAGATGGAGCTAGAGCCAATACCAGCTGCAGACCCAAGAGCAAAATGAAGCCTTGCTGTTCTCAGACCCCATCCCTGGCAAAGGGTCAGGCCCCAAAAGTCCTGAGTAGAGCTGGGGTACAGCACCTCCTGTACTGGGGTAAGCAGTGCTAGGCCAGGCAAGTTCTCCCTGCCCCAATGTCTTCGCCCCTTCTTTGGTAACAGTGAGCCTCTGGTCTGGGATGAGGGCTAAAGTTCTGTTCTTTTCCACAGTAGCCCCTTTAAGTGACATAAACACTGACTCAGGAGCTGAAAACTGAAAGTAAACAGCTGCCTGGGTCTGGCTGGCTAGGAGGACCTGCCAATGGATTGCTGCATCAGAGGCCAAGTGAGGGCTCAACATAGCTGCCTGCCTTGCTCAACTTTCACCCCTTTGGCTGGCTGCCTTCCCCTGCGGTGGCTCTCAGAGTCTGGCCTGGACTAGAACTTCCTTGACACTACACAGAGCAGCAAACTCAGCAGCCACAAGTAGGAGCAGAGGGGAAGTGAGGACAAGGCACTTAGACTAGAGGCCCAGCCCTGAGAGGCAAATCCCAAATCTGACCTGCTCAGCCCGGC
The DNA here is from genome assembly GCF_006542625.1 of Nomascus leucogenys. NCBI lineage: Eukaryota > Metazoa > Chordata > Mammalia > Primates > Hylobatidae > Nomascus > Nomascus leucogenys. Next base: position 62,702,561 of record NC_044395.1, on the reverse strand, counting down.
TGCCGCATGGCTCTGGTCTCATGCTCTGAGCTCACCCTCCATGCCTAAATTAGAGGTCTGGTCATGTGGTTCTTATTACCGATATGCTCCCTCCGTGCCACACCCCACCTGATGCCACCCTCTCCTTATTCCAAGAACCCTTCCCGGACAGGCCCGTTCTACAGGGCCTACGTCACTCCCTCACCCTGGGCCTCAGTCTATGCCATGAAGGGGCCTGACTAGGGCAAGACTCCTCAACCCTTTTTTTTTGTTGTTTTTTTTTAAACAGTGCCTGGTTCAAAAGATGATCCTCAATCGTCTGAACCCAAGCTCTGCCAGAGAGAGGGCTCAAAAGTCCAGGTTTTGAGAGGGAAGGGTTAAAAGTTATACTCTTATAAGAAGAGCTCCTGGCTCCTCCTGGACTCTGGCCTCAGAGTGGCTCAGGCAACCTGAGACTAGCATCTGCCCAGCAGAACTATGAGCCCCTTCCTAAAAAGTGCCTGCCACCTTGCAGTCTGGGCCAGGGTGGGCGCCAGCCAATTTTGGCTGTTTCTCCTGACCTCTATACACCCTTGGCCAAGTTGCTTATCTTCTAAAAGCTCTGTATGGCCTTTATCAGAGATACTTTGACCTTTAGGTCTCCTCTTAGGCTCTGCAGAAAGCTAGGGACTTGGTGGCTTAAAGAAATGAGGCAACAGGTCAGGACCTCTTGCTCCAAGAGGGGCAGCTCAGCCATCAGGCCTGGACCACAGGCTGAGAAGAAACCCAGCATCAGGAAGTTCCCTCAGGCCCCCTACTGATCTGATCTGGTGGCTTTGTGGAGAGCTGGGGTTCTCTACCAGGACTAGTCATCTTTCAGCTGCTTCTGGTTTGTGGAAAGGACACCAAAGGATAGATTTTTTTTTTTGACACAGTTTCACTCTGTCTCCCAGGCTGGAGTGCAGTGGCACCATCTCGACTCACTGCAACCTTTGCCTCCCAGGTTCAAGTGATTCTCATGCCTCAGCCTCCCAAGTAGCTGGGATTAGAGGTGCCAGGATAGAAAAATTCTATCCCTTGGTTTAGACATGTTGCTGAGGACCTCAGAAAGTCATAAGCAGAGACAGGACAAAAAAATCAGGCTTGCTGGCACCTCGATCCTTAGTGATGTCTGAAGCGCTATGGTCTGGCTGAGTACAAGTGAGAACATCGGGTGGGAGGGGGTGGAAAACTCAAGGTTTTAAGGGTACCCTCATGCCTGGCCTTGTCTCATACTTCCTGCCTCCTACACTCACTCCTTAAGAATAACAGTGTCTGGCCCGATGCCTGTGGTTAATCCAGGGGCCCATTCATGATGTGGGCAGAGCGTGGGCTTAACGCAGGAAGGCACAGAGCAAGACAGGGCTCACCTCATGGTAAAGAAGTGCCATGTGGGCAGGGCAGGGAGGCCAAGGCTCAGATGACAGGCTGCTTCTTGTCCTTTGCTTCTAATTCTTATCTTGTTTCAGTCCAGGCCCATCTCTTCCCATTTCTGACCATGTCTCTAGCACACAGTGCTTGTACCTTCTGCTGTCCAACTTCTGTTGATTCTGAGGTTTCTTCTTTTCAAATCCACAGCGTGAAAAGCCTTTCCTTTATCTTTGTTGAATTCAACTTAAGCCACCCCACATGGCTCTGTCTTTCTTTTCCTATACTCATTCCCTTTGCTTTACTTCAGTGCTAGTATAGGCAAATGTCACTTGAGGAAATGAGGGGTTTGGAGGCCAGTGCCTTTCCAAGAACTGCAAGCTCCCTGAAGGCAGGGTCCACAGCATGAGGGTCCTAGCTCTTTCAGCATGACAGGCAGTTGGTAGGAGTTGGAGGAACTTAGATATAAGGCTGGCTCTCCAGGGAACTGTAAGTTCCCTGAGGCAAGCTCCTGTCTTCTGCACCTAGCTCAGGACTATGGCTTTGCACATTTGTTAAAAGATGCAAATTTCAAGTTTGAGGTCAAAACTATCTTCCTACTTTCTGGCCTGCCTGTCCTCAGGTCCAGCTCTAGTTCTCCTATTCAATGATGGGAAGTTATTGGAAGGTTCTGAGCAGAGAAGTCACATGATTGAGTTGATGACTGATTTAACATCTTAAAAAGTTAACAGGATGCTGTATGGGGAACGGGTTGCGAGGAGCAAGGGAAGAAGCCGAAAGGCAAGTTAGGAGGCTACTGCAATAATCTAGGCCAGAAATAATGATGGTTGAGACCAGGGTGGTGAGAAGCACATTTCTGTATATTTTAAAGATAGAGCTGCCAGAATTTCCTGTTTAATTGAAAACTGGCATCAGGGAAGATTCCATGAGTTTTGGCCTGAACAACTCAACTAGAGTCCCAGCTACTCAGGAGGCTGAGGCAGGAGATCACTTGAGCCCAAGAGTTTGAGGTTGCAGTAAGCCGAGATCATGCCACTGCACTCCAGTCTGGGCAACAGAGGGAGACCCTGTCTCAAAAAACAAACAAACAAACAAATAAACAAACAAAAAACACCACCCCCCTCCAGAATTCAGCTGTACCCTTTAATCGAAATTGAGAAGACTGAGGGGGAAATGGATTTGGGAATAAAATCTGGAACTCAATTTTGGACACGTTAAATTTGAGACATCTATTAGATATTCAAGTGGAGATGCTGGGTAGCCAGTTGTAGAGTTACAGTTGTAGAGTTAGATCTGGGCCAAGTTAACCACTGGGAGTCTTCAGCATATATAAGAAGAAGCAGGGGAAATGAGGGAGACCCAGCAAAGAAGGCAGAGCGGGAGCAGCCAGTGAGGGAGGAGAACCCAGAAGAAGTGATGTCTTAGAAATAAGTGAAGAAAGTGTTCAAAGGAGAGAGATCAACTGTGTCACATGCTGCTGAGAAGTCAAATAAATTGGGCACTGAGATTTGATAATTGACTTAGGAATATGGAAGTTTTTTTGGGGTTTTGACAGGCTTAAAAAGTGTTCCCTCTGCCAGTGGTAAAGTGGGGTAAGGTCTGATTAGAGTGTGATATTACACTGGCTACAGTGTAGAGAATGAATGGTGGCGGAAAAGTGTAAGTGAGATTGGTTAGAAATAGTCGGGGGGGCCAGGCGCAGTGGCTCACGCTTGTAATCACATTACTTTGGAGGCTGAGGCGGGCAGATCACTCGAGGTCAGGAGTTCGAGACCAGCCTGGCCAACATGGTGAAACCCCATCTCTACTAAAAATACAAAAATTAGCCGGGCGTGATGGCACACGCCTATAGTCCCAGCTACTGGGGAGGCTGAGGTAGGAGAATTGCTTGCACTTGGGAGGCAGAGGTTGCAGTGAGCTGAGATCGTGCCACCGCACTCCGATCTGGGCAAGAGTGAGACCCTGTCTTGGGGAAAAAAAAAAAAAGAAAAGAAAAGAAATAGTGGGGAGATGATTGGGCTAGACAGGGCAGGGTGAGAAGTAAGTGATTCAAAAGATGCCTAGGTGGCAGAATTAACAGGCCTTGGCGATGTGGATCTTGGCTGTGGATCGTGGGGGATAAAGGAGCAGGGATGAGAGAAACTTGTGCTTCTGGCAGGAGTAACTACATGGATGGTGGCTGAATTTCCTGAGATATGGATGCAAGTGGCAGAGGAAGTATGCAAAGGAAGATGACAAGCTCAAGTTTTGGACAGAGTGAACTGTTTGTGACAAGACGTCTAGGATGCAGTTGGGTCCATACGTGTCTGCGGCATGGGAGAGAAAACTAGACTGAAGATAAGGATTTGAGAGTCATTCAAAGTCATATCTGAAGTCATCAGAGTGATTGAGATATTACCAAGAGAGAAAATCTACAGAGCAAAAGACACAGTCTGAGGAAGACAACATGTAAAGCAAATGACTGCCGTTCTCATCGTCAACCTCTCTCCTCCCCTGTACGGAAGTTGATAAAACTAGTTTGTCCATCAGTAGCTAAGCAAGCAGAATCACAAATAACTTTTAACAAAATCAGGAAGCTGTCCCAGTAAAGAGTTACTTCATCACAAGAGGGAACAGAAAGCAGGGGCAGCGGAACTTGCTTCATTTATAATGAATTTGGAACTGCAAATGGATCGCTGTGCCACAGTCCTGCTAAACCAGCCATCGTTCTCACCCCTTTTCTTTATGCAGAGGCGACAGCCAGAAGTTGAGGTAGCATGGGGTAGGAATTACGGGCTGGCCCCTATACTCTACCTGTGTGGCACTCGGTATTCTACAGTACAACCACCCTGTGAGGCCTGATAACCCCATTTGACAGATGAGGAAGCAGACTCAGAAAAGTCCAAAGATCTGACAAATGTCATACAGGATCCTGTATCCACTCTACTGTGGGAGGAGGGAGGGGAAATCTGTTTCACAGACGCTTCCAGGGGAGACTGGGAGGTTCCTTGGCTAAGGTATATCGTTTCAATGTGGAGTGAAAGATCAGGTCTTGTCTTTGATCATGTGGGGAAACCAGAGCAATCAATCCAGCAATTACGAGCCCTCTCGTTTCAGGGATGGGCTGTTAGCCCTGACCCGGAAGCAGATCAGCTTTAGTATAGCAGTCCCAGGACAGTGGTTGAGAAGAGCCCTGCAGCCTCTCAAAGTGCTCCTCTTCAGTTGTGAGGGCCAAGGCTGGCCTTAGGAGGAGGCAGAAGAGATGGAATTCTCAAATGCGGATACAGGACAGGGATCCTGCCCTTGCCTTCCTCCCTCTCACTTAGAGCTGCTGACTGTGCCTGAAGCATCACTGAGAAAACAGGAGCCTCCATCAACTTGAAACCCTACCACCAATCTCTAATCCTGTCTGCTTTAGCACCCATCTTCTCTGCCTTCCTTCATGATACTGGGTGAGTTTTCTTTTTCCTCTCAAAAGGCCAATACCTACACATGTGCTCTAAAGCCCACGCCCTTTCTTTTCCCCCTCTCCTTTTTCTCTCCCGCTCCTGTGTCTTCCCCTTCTCCCTTTCTCTATGGGATCACTGCATTAGCACATAGAAAGCTGCAGCCTTCTCCTATTAAAAAACAAAAACAACCTCCCTTGGTCTCACCTGTCCTATTTCTCTGCTCCATATTCACAGCCTAATTTGTGGAAGGAGTTGGTGTCTCCATCTTGTTATCATTCAATCACTGTATAATTTTAATGACATGGGATTATGTGATTTCTTTGTACAATATACCAATGAATCTATGTAACAACAGTAAATCATGAAGCACAAGAAAATGAACATCTGTAAACCCACAACCCAATCTAAGAACCGAAACATCTCTAATACTGTTGAACAGATCTTTATGTTCCTTCTCCCGTATCCCATTCCCCTGCTTCTATCCCATTCCCTACCTCCACAACTATGAACACTGTAATCAAACTGTTGAAAACTAGAGATAAAATCAAACAAGAAGTGAATAAAGGTCATGTTACATTCAGTGCAAGAGCAATCAGAACAATGCTTCTTATAAGAAACAATGGAGGACAGAAGACAGTGGAAAGGCATCTCTAAAATGCTAAAAGAAACAACAAAAATTCAAGTTAGAATTCTATATCCAGTAGAAAAAAATATTTCAAAAATAAAGATACTTTCAGACAATCGAAGCTGGATAACCAGTTACCAGTAGGTCCACACTATGTGGAATTCCAAAGAAGTTTTTCAGGCTGAAGGGAAATGGTCCCAGCCAGAAATGAGGATGTGAAGAAGAAATGCAGAACAGCAGCAATAGTAAGTATGTGGGTAAACAAAAAAGACTATTTTTGTCTCAAGTTCTTCAAAGTGAGGCCTTTTTAATAAAGGCCACAAGATGATGGTGCTCCTCCTCAAATAATATTTCAAAATTAAATCTAAAATAAGTATAAGAAAATCAGTTGATGTTGTGATTTATCCCATGGTAACTATTTCAATCTTTTTAAAAAATGTAATTCTTAAAAATGTTTTCCTCTTAAATTTTGGTATCTCTACTTGCTAGTGTCCTAAATACATAAATGATCTTATTTCTTAGGCCATCCAGCGCTGGCTGGCAGCCAGGAGCGTAAGATTCTGAGAAAATGTGCTGCAATAACCCATCAAGTAGTGAGAGAGGCCCATCACTAGCCAGGATGACTAACCTCCCCGGGTTTCCTGCATTCTGGGTTCCAGTGCTAAAACTGCGACAGTTCTGGGCAAACCATGATGACTGGTCACCCAAACCAGGACCCAGAATGAGGTCCTAAGGACAGAAGTGGCTCTGAGAGCAGCAAACAATGGAATGTTGTTAAGGGCAACAAAGAAAAAAGGCTGAAAAGTATTATCTTCTCAAAAGTAGACTTGCTCTTTAATTGAAGTGGAAATTCTTATTTCTCCTTCTCCCATACTTTGTATCTAGTATTTAATAGACCAAAGACATACAGCAGGATACTTCTGGACTGACCCCATTTTTCATTAATGTGGCCTCTGGGAAAGCATATAAAATGTATACATGCTAAAATCCAGCTGGCTAGAAAAATGTACCATAAGTCAAATGTCATGATTTTCAGGTGGTGTAATAGAAGAACATAGAGTTGTGAGTCAGAAGTTTAGATTCAGGCCGGGCGTGGTGGCTCATGCCTGTAATCCCAGCACTTTGGGAGGCTGAGGCAGGCGGATCATGAGGTCAAGAGATTGAGACCATCCTGGCCAACATAGTGAAACCCTGTCTCTCTACTAAAAATACAAAAATGCCCCTAGGAGTAAAAATATTTAGTATTTTTACTAAAAATACTAAAAATGCCCCTAGGAGATGGCGCATCACAAAGGCAAAAACACAAAAGCAGAAACAGCAATACTGCTTGGAAGGTGAGGGATGGCCATTCAAAGCGGCCCAGAGACCTTTCCTGTGGGGCATGACTCACTGACACTTCATCCAAGACTCAGAGAGGCCTGAAGACTTGTCTAATGTCACACAGGGACTTGTATCCACTATACTGTGGGAGTAGGGAGGATAGGAGGGCTGGAGGGAAAGGGAGCTAAGAGGGCCTGCTTTTTTCCTTTAGGGTAATTCTCACCATCATCCTATTAGGTACGAATTATTAGCCTGACATTACTTATAAGGAAAGTGTGTCTCAGGAAGGTTGAGTCTCTTGCCTAAGATCACTTACTAGCAGATTCAGTATTTCACTCCATGGATGTCTTGCTCCAAAGCCTGGACACAGCCCTGTGACCCCAGCATAAATGTGATGGTTGTGTGTGGGAAATGCAAGGGAAAGCACAGAGAGGAAGGAGATGAGCTGGTGACCACAAACCAGAGTAGGAAGAAAGGCCACAAAACTGCAGATCTTCCTGGACAGGACTGACATCTCTCCTCCCCTATGAGAGGATTTACAAACCTGATAAAAACTGAGATGTAGCCTGGGCAACATAGTGAGACCCCGTCTCTAAGAAAAAAAAAATTAGCTGGTTGTGGTGGCATACACCTGTGGTCCTAGCTACTCGAGAGGCTGAGGCGGAGGATCGCTTGAACCCAGGAGTTTGCAGGTGTAGGGAGCTGTGATCATGCCACTGCACTCCAGTCTGGGCAACAGAGTGAGACCCTGTCTCAAGGAAAAAAAAAAACAACCAACAGAGATATGTGGGAACTTAGAATAATTCCTGTGCCAAATACAATGAGACATCTTGAAATGGTGCTGAGGAGGTTGGAAGAGGATGGGGGAAAGGAAACTAGTAAGAGGATCAGACATCTGATGCGTCTCTTTAGGACTGTATCCCAGGACTAGAACTTTAGGACTACAACTCTCAGGATACTTCTGGACTCACCCCATTTTTCATTAATGTGGCCTCTGGGAAAGCATATAAAATGTATACATGTTAACTGCTAAGTAAAATCTAACTGGCTAGGAAAATGTACCATAAGTCAAATGTCATGATTTTCAGGTGGTGTAATAGAAGAGCAGAGAGTTGTGAGTCAGAAGTTTAGATTCAGGCCGGGCGCAGTGGCTCACGGCTGTAATCCCAGCACTTTGGGAGGCTGAGGCAGGCAGATCACGAGGTCAAGAGATTGAGACCATCCTGGCCAACATGGTGAAACCCTGTCTCTACTAAAAATACAAAAATTAGCTGGGCATGGTGGTGCACGCCTGTAGTCCCAGCTACTTGGGAGGCTGAGGCAGGAGAATTGCTTGAACCCGGGAGGCAGAGGTTGCAGTGAGCCGAGATCACACCACTACATTCCAGCCTGGCGACAGAGTAAGTCTCAAAAAAAAAAAAAAAAAAATGTAGATTCACTTACTGGTTGGGTGACCCTGGGTAAGTGACTCAGCCTTTCTGCATCTCAGTTTCTTTATATATACACAGAAATAGTCATAGCTTGTATGTCGGTATGTGAAGCTCTGAGCCTCAGTTTCCTCATTTTATTTTTTATATAGTCTTGCTGTGTCACCCAGGCTGGAGTGCGGTGGCGCCATCTCAGCTCACTGCAACCTCCACCTCCTGGGCTCAAGCGATTTTTGTGACTCAGCCTCCCAAGTAGCTGGGATTATAGGCATGTGCCACCATGCCTGCCTAATTTTTGTAATTCTTAGTAGAGATGGGGTTTTGCCATGTTGGCCAGGCTGGTCTTGAACTTCCTAGCTCAAGTGATCCCGCCACCTTGTCCTCCCAAAGTGCTGGGATTACAGGTGTGAGCCACCGTGCCTGGCCTAGTTTCCTCATTTTAAATAGGCATAATGATAGTATATTCCTCATCAGATTGCTAAATTTAATTAGTTAATACAAAGTACTTGGAACAGTGCCTGGTACATGCTAAGCACCACCATAACTACCATCTTTAACACAGCCTCCTCAGAGAGACCCTGTTCTTTATCACAGCACCTGGTACTCATCTCATCAGTCTATAAATATTTTATTTTTTGTTTATTATTTGTGCTCCATGAAGAACGGGAATTTGTCTGTCTTATTTGCTATTATATGCTCAGTATCCAGCATGACACCTGATACAGGGTAGGTACTCAAAAGCAGTTATTATTATTGTTTATTTTCTTGCCACTTGCAAGAAAGGTCAGGTGCTGTGCCAAGGCAGAAAAGAGAAGATGTGGGATTTGTACCAGAGTTCCAACCACCTAATTCAGCTGAATGAATAGTTATGAGGTGTTTTGTAAATGGCAAATAGTTGTACGACTGATATTATTCTCCTCATCCAGATCTTACTGTTGTACTCCCGTAAGGTTGCATCTCCGCTTCTATCTACCTGCTTGGTGGGGACTCCCACAGCACTCAATACACATTTCTTAGCTGTCTCTTGCTTTCATGCTTCTGCACAGCCTTTTTCTTCCCCATGTCAGTCTTGGCCGACAATGCCCTGCTCTTGCACATTTGCTCTTCCTCACTTTTTCTGAGCTCCCTGCCCACTGCTGGGCCCACAGAATATGCTCAGTACAAGCTTGAGGAGTGACCCCTGTTGCAGCCTTTCCAGGAAGATGACCTGGGGCAGCTCTGCATTCTGTGCACCCTTCTGGGGAAGAGATGATGATAGAGAAGAAAGGTCAGTTGGCCATTCTTTTACCTGATCTGTTGTGGCTGCTGGTGGCAAAGTTGCTGAGAGTGACAGCATCCGCAGGGAAGCCTCCAACTGCTGGGGAGGCAAAAAGAAGTTGGGCACCACAATGGGCCCTGGGCTACAATGATAGTTAAGAGACAAAAATACCTAGAAGTCCACCCCTCTTTCAGTGGAGGCCAGCATCTCCACTGACCATTCACTCTGCCCCACTCATGTTTTTCCCTCAACTATTCTTGTCCATAAATTCTTTGCTCGCTGGCTCCCTCTGACTGGAAGGCTTGCCCACTCCTAACACATATAAGTTTTTTATGGATCAGTTCAAATCCTGCCTCCTCTAGGAAGCTTTCTCTTAATCTTAGCCCACAGTGATCCCTCCTTCCTCACATCCTAGAGCAGTCTGCAACACAGGAGAATGCTTAATTATTTAGTCTGATATGATTATTTTCCTCAACCTTCCCTACATTTCTCAATGGCACAGACAGTTTCCTTCTGTTACCTCTACTTCCTGAAAGCCCCTCAGGAGGCTGGCAGGTAGCAGGCGTTGAATGATTCTTGCCTAAGGGCCTGCTGGTTAGAAAAAGACCTATTAGAAGTCAGTCAGAGGATGTGGGGATGGGGATGTGGCTCCAGGGGGTAGTGCCTTAGGCTGCATTTAGTGAAGGCCTGTTTGCCTATTTTCTCTGCTCACATCAAAAATGAGAGCTCTGCATCAGGGGCTGTCCATGACGGGACATGTCCTCACGTCAGGGACCAGTACAGCTGGTCCAATCTGGATGTGAGCCCTAGAAGGCAGGGACTGTATCTTGCACTTCTTCTCCGTATCTTCCTGAGGTACTCAGTGCTGTGTTGAGAATAGGGTGCTCCACAGGTATTTTTTGAATCAAATCACTGATTCAGTTTAGTTGAACTCTGAAGGGGGTAAAGAGGGGACTATTTTGATGTTCCAATTTTTTGTTTCTGTTTAATAAGTATGGTTCTCACTCCAATTTGCTTACCACATTTTCTATTTTATCGTCGTTCTTCTACATTAGACTCTAAACTTCAAGAAGGCAGAGATGATCTGTCTTTTTCATAACCATATTCCTGTCGCCAGTATAGTACCTGGGAGACAGTAAGTACTCAATAAATATCTTGTGAATGAATGAAATGCATTGATTTCTTGCTTTGGTTCAAGTCCCTGATTTTTCTGCAGAAAGGTGGGGGAGGAATGGAGATCCCGAAGGGAAAGATCCTTTGACCCCAGGCCTTCTGCAGAGGCCCAGGTGAGGTAGGATCTATTTGCTGTTGCTGAAACTGCTGGGGACTGCCAGACAGCCAGCTGATGCTGTGGGGAAGAACTTTGCTGTGAGGTGTCAGGGCTGGCTCTGAAGCATGGAAGTCTCCTTCCCAGCCCATTGCCTCATGTGTGCTTTAGGGTCCTGCTCCAACGGCCACTTTCTCCCACCAACTTTTATTTTATTATGTTTTTTTGAAACAGGGTCTCACCACCGTTGTTTAGGCTAGAGTGCAGTGGCGGGATCATGGCACACTGCAGCCTTGACCTTCTGGGCTCAGGTAATTCTTCCCCTTCAGCCTCCAGAGTAGCTGGGATTATAGGCACATGCCACCACGCCTGGCTAATTTTTGTATTTTTAGTAGAGATGGAATTTCACCATGTTACCCAGGCTGTTCTTGAACTCCTGACCTCAAGTGATCCTCCCACCTTAGCCTCCCAAAGTGCTGGGATTACAGGTGTGAGCCACTATGTCTGGCCTCATGAACTTTTAAGTTCCTGTTCCTCAGTTCATAAAAATGTTCGTTTCCCATTTAGGGAAAAAAACCAAATAAACCCCTGACCTTGCATTGTCTTCTAGTTACCACCCAGCTCTCTGTCACTTACTAGATGGATAACTTCAGGAAAGTTCACCTTTTGTGCCTCAATTTCTCCATTTTTAAATGTATTAGTACTTACTGTTTTGAGGGTTAAATGAATTTATATATGTAAAGTGCCTAGAATGGTGCCTTGATAAATGTCAGCTATTCTTAGCTCCTCAGTTTATGTGAAAAAGTTGCCTGATTTCACTGTCCTCACAATTAGCTCCTTTGACTAATGAAGTTCGGCTTCCATTCCCACCACTGTAAGGTCCTCCTTAACACTAAAACCAGTGATACACGTCAGCCACATTCTCCCGGACCTGCGTGCAGCGTCAGTGCTGACCACGACGTCCTGAAACTCTGCAGCATCTGCTCCCACGGCACCTCTCTCTGCTGCTTCTCCCACCTCCCGACCAGCTCTCCTCACCTCCTTTGTGGGCATGCCCTGTCCTGCTTCTCCTTTGCACACTGGAGATGCTCAGAGTCTGCCTCTGTGTGTTTGGTTCCCCCTTCCCAGGCTCTTCTTGCTGCCCTCGTCGATTCCCAGAGATGCCTACCTTTATGGCTGAGCTCAGCCCTCAACTCCAGGCCTGCATCTCCTCCTGGATGTCCTACAGGCACATGCCCCAAATGGCAATCTGCATCGTCTCCCAAACCTGTCTATGTGCTGTTTCCTATCCAGTAAATGATATCACCTGCCTGGTGACTTGTAACAGAAACCTCTAATTACACTTTCTATTTCCTTTGTCTCATCCCCTGCCCCTCTGTCTAATCCTCTCAGATCTGTTCCCCTCGTCTTCATCATAAAGCAGTCTATACTTCAGGTCAGACTTTCTTCATCTCTTATTATTATTGCAAGTGTCCTAACTAGCCTCTTTGCTTCTAGTCTTCCCTTACTTAACCTGCCCTCTACAAGGCATTGGGTGACTTCTTTTCTCATATGTACATCTGACCATACCACACTCTTGCTTAACAGTGAACACTATTCATGTACCAGGTATTGTGCTCGGCAGTTTACATGATTATTCTCATTTTCACAACAACCCAGTAAGTACTATTATCACCTCCATTTTACAGATGAGGAAAGTGAAGTTTCTTTGCTTTAGGATAGAGTCCAAGTACCTCAGCCAGGCATAGAAATCCTTTAAGATCCAGGCCCTGCCTCACCTCGCACCATCCCCTCATCCCTGGACTCTAGCCACAGTGAACTACTACCCACAGGCAGCCTCCTTCACTCAGCGAGGCCTCTGCACACACAGTTTGTTCTGACTAGAACTTTTCCTTGTCTCTATTGCACAATGCCTATTCATCTATAAGGTCTGGCTCTCCTGTCTCTCTTACTGGGATGGCTCCAACTAGAGTTAGGGCAGCTCCCTCCTCGTGGTCCCTCGCGTTCTGTCCACGTCTCATCACAGTACTTGGCAAAATAAACTGTCAGTATCTATCTACTTGACTGTCTCCTATCTCATAATGGGAACTTCTCGAGGTAAGGTCTCATTCAAACCTGTCCTTGGCACCCAGCACAGGGCCTGGCACGATTTATTTTTGAAAGAATAGTCAGGAAGGCCTAAGTTAAAGCAGCACTTAGGGTCTGGGCACATGTGGCAGCTCCTCCATCAGTCATATTCTGAGCACAATTAATACTGACTGCAAAGGCAGCAACATCACGGGCCAGGATCCAGGATGGGCAAGGCCAGGGAGAACTGCACACGAGGAGGTTTATTTTCAATGCTCAGCCTCCAGCCATTGCATGCTTTAATCCTTTCCTAAGCCCATTCTCCCACCCCTAGGTTTTTCTCTGATCTGCATCAAGAATCATACTATGTGGTGTGTACAAATGTTTTCACTCATTTGGTTTTCTCAACAATGTTGTGAAACTGTGATAGTTTAATCCAATCTACATTTACCAATCCCTTCTCTGTGTAGTGCTAGGTCCTGAGGATGCAGAAAAAGACATGGTTCCTGACCCGGGGAGCTTATAGTTTGGTGGGTAAGGGATTTCCGCCTCCATTTTATAGGCGAAGAAATGGGCTCATAAAGATTAAACTATATGTCTATAATCACAAAAATAATTTTGTGGGTCTAGAAGGGTCAAAGTCGGGCTCCCTGACTTCTAGTAGAGGAAGATCTCTAGTCTAGTAAAGCAGCCTGCTTCACCTGCCAGCCATACAGTATTCCCTGCTTGCTGGGATAGCAGGTGAGCTGATCTGATCAGCTGGTTAGGCTACAGGTGTGAAGGCTGTAGATGGTCCTAAGTGGTTTCCTTTCCCCATAACATGCCAGTCTGTGTTTAAAAGGAGGGAGTGGGGAATGTCAGGTGCCCCCTGTTCCCATCAACAGAACCTTATTGGGGTCTTGGCAAAGTCCATCTCCATGGTGCCTGTTTAGTAAGCGCCATCACTTGCTTTTTTAAAAAAATTTAATCTGGCCAGGTGCGGTGGCTCAAATGCTCTAATTGCAGCATTTTGGGAGGCTGAGGCAGGAGGACTACTTGAGGCCAGGAGTTTGAGACCAGCCTGGATGACACAGCAAGACCCCAACTCTTAAAAACAATTAGCTGGGTGTGATGGTGCATACCTGTAGTTCTAGCTACTTGCAAGGCTGAGGTGGGAGGATCACCTGAGTACAAGAATCTGAGGCTGCAGTGAGGTATGATAATATCATTGCACTCTAGCTTGGGTGACAGAATAACCCTGTCTCTTAAAAAAAAAAAAAGTAGGCAAGTCACAATAACTGAGCATCAGTTTCCTTATATATGCAAAATAGGGATGATACCTACCTAAAAGACTTGTGATGACTGAATGAAACATGTACATAAAGTGCTAAATGGCAGGGATTTCCTTTCCTCTTTCTCTAGACCCTCTGCTTCTCTTTCAACTGAGATAAATAGTCTCATTCCTTAGATCCCGAGCCTTGCCTTTAGGTGGTAAAATACCCAACAGATTAATTGGATAAATCAGGGTAGACTAGGCTAATGTGCTACCAATGCCTAAACCCAGTTCAAGGCATTATGTTTCTGAGGGCTGGTGTTAATGGTAAAATTGTAGCACCTGTCATGCAGGTGGGGTCTTCTGAAGGAATGGTCTTCCCATGCCCCCCCAGTGCATTCCATGAGGGTGGCCACTTGCTCACACTCACACTAGGCTAGTCTAAGCACCTGCATCCAAACCACTTGTAGGAAATGCCAAAGGATACAGCAGGAGGCTCTGCTTTGTGGACGTCTCTGATCCAGTTGTCACCTGCCTCTGCCTGATGTCAGAGGAGTCGATGGGTGGTCCCTTATGGTTTTTCCTTCTGCTCTGGGAGGCTAGATTTAGCGGCAACTTCTTGAAGCTATCAGCAGAGTCACTGAGCTCACTGGTGGCAGCTTCATTCTCAGCTGGGGCCTCTGACTTGGGCTCCTTGTTCTGATCTGCCTGTGGTGAGCTCCATCCAACAAACGTGCTGCTCTGCTGAGCTCCTGAGAGTGTCGGGCATGGGATGGGCTGAGGGTTAGCTGAGGCAGACTCACCAACCCTGGCCTTAGAGCCCTCACACTCACAAGCAACAAGACTTTGGCTAGGAGAACCCTGCCTAGGCAGGTGGGGGTTGACAGCCCTTTCTGGGCTGGAGAGAAAGCTACTTTTGACCGTAAGCTCCTCTCTGCAGAAAGGCCCTGGAGAAGGACAAGAGGGGCCTTCCCTCTGCACCTCGTCAGGCTGAGGGCTGATGACCTCACTTTTGTCTGATATGAAACTAGACCAAGGGCTAGTTTTGTCTGTCACCGTGGTGATCTCATTTAAGGTCCTGGGTTCAATGATGTCTTCTTCATAGTCCTCATCACTGTAGGCTGGGCCTCCCTCAGTGTCTTCACTGCCCTGCATTCTTGTAATGGGTACTGTATGCCTCAGGGACTCATGGAGCATTCTTCCTCCATTTGAAGCCTCTTCGAGAGGAGGGGGTGGTGGGGAATCTGTGCCCTTATCTGGAGCTCTTGCCAATGGCTCATCTGGCATTGTGCATCGTTCTTGCAGTGCCTCTGTGTCCTGAGCATCTGGGAGGGTGGTGGCCTTGTTGCTTCTACTCCTGGCTCGGTGAGAACTCAAAGCTGCTTGCGAATCCCTGGTGATAGTCTGCAGATCTGAACAGCAACACATATCACTCTTATTACAAGGTAGGGCCACAGACCCCTCAAATTTCCCACACTAGCCTCTTGCTTCAGAAGCACTCTGGCAATCAGACTTTGAACAAGCCATAAAGAAAATTAGTCCACCCACGATTCAGTGAGACTATATTCAAGGTGGTACAATTTTTAGTACTTTATTCTAATATCAGAGGACCAGAATCTAATCTATAGTTGTGGATACATCTGTGGAAATGCTTTCAGAGACTATCTGCTCATGCTCAGGAATCCTTGGGAGCTGGGAGTCCTGGTGGGCATGTTCATGCTTCCAGTTACTTCAATAACTACCTATATTAAAAATCAAAATGAGAATCCACTTATTTACCTATTCGATGACAGTTATTAAAACTACCCATTTTACTTGGAAAATAAAAGCAAGGAAATATCTATCATCCACATGATAAGGCAGGGAAGATTTACACAGAAAATAGAAGCAGCAGGGTATGCTGGAAAGAGCATAGGCTTTGGAGCTGGTCAATCTTGGGTTCGAATCTCTGTTGTCACTTGTTAACTTTGTGATCACAAGCAAACTATCCTCTCTGAGCCTATTGATCTGTACAGTGTAATCAACACCACCCACTTCATAAGGTTACAGTAGAGAATACACGAAAGAAATGGGCATACACTGTGTGGTGAATATGTAACCACTTAATAAATAGAAGCTACTAGTCATCTCAAATTATTTTTGGGATGGAATGGGAGTGAATCAATTAATAAATAGACCCAGTAAATGATACATGTTTGCAAGATTATTTGAGAGGAGAAAATTAGGAACTGAAGGCAAATTTGATTCCTGGGGAATAGGGGTCACATCTCTCTCACAGCACCTAACAGAGGGCTCATTCTACAGGAGGTGCTGGCTGTTTAATATTATACATTGATGATTTTCAGGCCTCAAAGGAATGGGTAGATAGGCGAAAATGGAACATTACTACCTGTAAATAGGAATAGGCATGGGGAAGCATGTTTAGTTGATCCTAATCCTTTGGCTTGAATATGCTTTCTGTCTCAGAGCAGTCTTCTTGCTTTTTATAAACCTGCCCAGCCTTCAAGGCCATGTTCTATTGGATCTCCTCCAGGAAGCCTTCCCAGATTCACGAGTTAAATAAGATTGCTATATGGCTTTGTTCTATAAGGAAGCACTTAAGAATATGACACTGTGTAATTGTATGTTTACCTCATCAGACTGTGAGCTTCTCAGGGCATGAACCATATGTCTGAATCATGTTGTATCTCTAGGGCCCAGCCTAGCATATAGCTCTGGCTTAGAAAAAACCCCACTCAGTAACTCTCTCAAGTTTCACTCACATCCATTTGTCTGATGGCTTTGTAAAAACAGCATACTGAGGCATAATAGAGGATAATGGAGGCAGGGGCAGGCTTTTGCTGTTTTTTTTTTGAATGGTTTCCCTGATCTAATCATCTTTCTCTTTTTAAATTCATTCTCCTTGTGAAAACCAGTTCTCATTCAGCCGTCTGCTTGCTGAGAACTTCCCATTTCTTCCAGGATAAACATTAGGCCCCACAGCTTCAATTCTTTTTTTTTTTTGTTTTGTTTTGAGTCAGAGTCTCACTCTGTTGTCCAGGCCGGGGTGCAGTGGAGCAATCTCAGCTCACTGCAACCTCTGCCCCTGCATTCAAGCGATTCTCGTGTCTCAGACTTCCAAGTAGCTGGGATTATAGGTGTGCACCACCTCATCCAGCTAAGTTTTGTGTTTTTAGTAGAGACGGGGTTTTGCCATGTTGGCCAGGCTGGTTTGGAACTCCCAACCTTAAGTGATCCACTCATCTCGGCCTCCCAAAGTGCTGGGATTATAGGTGTGAGCCACCATGCCTGGCCACAATTCCCTTCTCTCTCCTCTTTTAATATGCCCCTTTAGAAAGATTCCCCTATTTGTTTCCACCTCTACTCCAAACAAGCCTTCATCTGTTTTGCTGTCATACTTTCTTTGTGAGAGGATTTTTCTTTGGTTGACTATAGAATGTAAGCTTGATGAAGGGAGATAATGCCTGTCACATCCACCACTGTATCTTCCTGGGACAAATAACAGAATAGTGCCTGGCACAGATGGTGCTCAATAAACACTTGACTGAAAATATCCAAGCAAGTGGAAGTCAAACATAGAGCATTTATCTGAGGCCATGGATACCAACAGGTTAGGTATCTGGAAGAAGAAGACAGAAAGAAGGTTTGTACTTAGTGTCAATCAAGGTGTTTTTCCCTCCCATTAGACAAAGAAAATTGAACTTCTTCATCCTTGTGTAGAATCTATGCATTTCGCTCAAGCAAAAAGAAGTGAGGGCTGAAGATGCTGATCTAGCTGATTTCCCAGTGTTCCCTGAAGCTTGCCTGATAAAGATTTCTAGGTCGTGACCCTGGATCCTGATTCAGAAGGATGGAGTAGGACCCAGGAATCTCTATTTCACAGTAAGTGCCCCGGGTGATTCTTATGCTCAGGCAGGTTTGCCAATATTTGCTCTAGAGCAGTCTCAGTCTTGTCTACACACTAGAATTACCTGGGGAGTTAGAAACAATACTGATGCCTGGGTTCCACCTCAGAGATTCTGTTGACCTACAGTACAGCCTGGGCATGGGGTTTTTTAGAAGTCCCTCAATAATTCCAGTACACAGCTAAAGTGAGAACCACTGCTCCAAAGGGGTTTTTCAAAGGGTGGACTATGAACCCCTAACATCCAGAATCATCTAGGGTGCTTGTTAAAAGTGCAGACTTCTGGGCTCTGATAATTAGAATTTTAAATATATTTATTGTTTATTATTTTCTCAGAGAGTGGCACAAGTTCAAGAACTGCTGTTGAGGAACCACTCATCTAATCTACCCCACTCTTTTCTTGGCTGGGGAAACTGAAGTCCAAGAAGGGAAAGGACATGTTCAGAGTCAGACTCTAAGTCTGTACCAGAAGCCCATCAAGGACCTGGGTCAGTCCAGCGCTCTTTCCATTGCCCCAGGTTACTGTGCCGTACTATTAGGTCCCTCCTTTTCAAAAGCAAGATGGGTTAAAAAAAAAAAAAAAAGGGAAGAGGGTGAAAACAATTGGTCTCTATTTGTCATAGGGGCTTGTCTGAAGGAACACATTCAAATGCTTTTTGAATTAGCACCTAGTGACCATAACATCTCAATAAGAAAGGATCTGAGTCATACCCGTGATTAAGGAGCTGACTTGCAACACCAGGTTACTGGATTTCTCCAGGATACACTGGCTCCCAGGGTCTAGGCTGCTGGCACCTGGCCCAAGATGGTCCCTACAGCTCTCCTGGTGCTGTGAGATGGCCGTTTGAGTCTGAGGGCTGAGGGGTAGGAAAGGCTTGGTGAGCTTCTGGCTGAAGTACTTCTGGATCTGATCAAGCTCACTAAGATTCTTCCTATAAACAAAAGGGGGAGAAGAAGACAAAGGGGTAATTCATGGAGATTACGAACATCTCTTATGTCCCCTGGACACTACCGCTTGAGCCAAAGCCTTAATACCTCTCACTTGGTCTATTAATATACTAAGGCCCTCTCTCTCCAATCCACCAACTCAGCCTTCACTCCTCTGACTACAATCCTGCTGCTGGGGGCAACTTTCTCCCCCTTTTGTCTGTCTAATGCGATTCCTCATCTGATGTCCAGCAAAAATGCCACTTCCTCAGAAAGGAACCATTCTTGACCATCATTCCAGTCCTTATTTCTCTTTACTTTGATAGAATAAAGCCCTACTCTGCACTAACACTGTCGTTTGCTACCTCATAACCATTCCTGATCCTTGAGGCAAGCAACTTCTAAAAAGCCTTCCCTGACTCTCTAAATTAGTTTAGGGGCTCCTCTTCTGTGCTCCATAGTTCCTTCTGCACTCTTCCATGACATCACTATTTAACACCTATTTCCCCCGATCTACGGTGAGCTCTGGGCTGATTCCTTTATGTCTACTGCACCCTGCATAGTGCTTGGCACAAAACAAAAGAATGTTGGATGGATAAAAGGACATAAATAAGTGATTTAAAAAATCTGTTTAAAAGCCTTTAATAGGGCCACATTCTCACCATTCTCCAATAAGAAATCACACCAACCTTCCATTGCATAGGATTTTATGTTTATGCTTTTAAACGTATTATCTTGTTTAATTTTCAGCTAATCATATGAGATCAGTAATTATAAATAAGCAACTTGAGTTTCAGAGAATTTAAGTGACTTGTCCAGAGCAGGGAGCAGTATGTAGCCACTCAGAATTTGAGCAGTATGTAGCTACTCAGAATTTGAGACTCCAAGTCCTATGCTTTTTCCATATGAGATGGGCTCTGTTTCAGCTGGGTTCATTCCTTCCTCATACTTCTGCTGATACTGGAACCTCAGTTCAAGCAACTCTCTGCTCTGTTTCTATTCCATTCAACTTTTAAGGTTGCAGCTCACATTTCTTCTTTTCAAAGTCCATTATCCCAAATCGTTGCACCACCTGTCCCTTAAACACCTTCATACTCATCATTTCACAAATCAAACCTTTTCTTAGATTTTCCCTTAATTGTCTCATTATATGTTAGTTCAGTTTCCCTAAGCAGGCCATGGGCGTCTCAGAATAGAAGATATATCTCAAATTTCTCTATTTCCTTATTACACTCAATGTGCCTGGTACAATCAACACAACATGGACACCAAATACCTGTGACATGAACTGTAAGTATTTCTATCCTTTTGTTAGAAACAGTCTGTGTGTCTTAGAGGAAAATCCAAATGACAGGACAAAGTTGATCCTTATTCTATCACTAGAGGCCAAGACTCAAGTCACAGTGGTGTGTACCAAATCACTTAGGTGTCTATATCGTGGTATATGCCACATGGATAAACATCTGCAGGAGGAACATGCAAACAAATGTAACTTGGGGTAGCTATGGGAAATAAGCAAACCTACCAGTCTTGTTAGACCAGTGTAGAACCATGGCATATCAACCTATGAACACCAAGCTGTAATTTGCTCATCTGTGAAACACAGGTTTATTAATACTTGCTCTGCAGGCCTGAAATGATAGCTGTGATTCAAATGCAGCACTGTTTAAGGGCTCTCTGAATCCAAGGAGGTAATGCAAATTGATCTTACCTTGTTTCACGCCCATTTGGTAAAGAATTCCTCTAGATAGTAGTTCTGAAAGCCTAGTTCTAGGAACAGCTGCAGCAGCATCACCTGAGCTTGTTAGAAATGCAGAGTCTCAGGCCTTATCCTAGACCTACTGAATCAGGCACTGTGTGGATGTGGGTCCTAGCAATCAGTGCTGTAATAAGCCCTTCATGGGATTCTGATATACACTAAATTTTGAGAACTACTGTCCTAGGGCAGTGGTTTTCAACCTGGCAATATTGTCCCTCAGGATACACTTGGCAATGTCTGGACACATTTTGGGTTGTCACAAGTGGGAGAGGGGTGCTACTGGTATGTAGTTGGTAGAGGCCAGGGATGCAGCTAAACAACCTACAATGCACAGAACTGACCCTCAAAACAAAATATCTGGCCAGAATGTCAATTGTGCCAAAGTTGAGAGAAACTACTCGAAGGTGAAGGAGTTTCTTTTTTTAAGTGGGTTCCAAATAGGTTATGTGAATGACCCAATAAAATACAACCAAATTGTCAATGGTTTCACTTAAACAGCCTACAATCTCTAGCATCTGACTAATATGAAGATAAGAATCTGAACATACTGGCCGGGCGCGGTGGCTCACGCCTGTAATCCCAGCACTTTGGAAGGCTGAGGCGGGTGGATCAACAGGTCAGTAGATCGAGATCATCCTGGCTAAACAGTGAAACCCCGTCTCTACTAAAAATATAAAATATTAGCCGGGCATGGTGGCGGGTGCCTGTAGTCCCAGCTACTCGGGAGGCTGAGGCAGGAGAATGGCGTGAACCCAGGAGGTGGAGCTTGCAGTGAGCCAAGATCGCGCCACTGCACTCCAGCCTGGGGGACAGAGCGAGACTCCATCTCAAAAAAAAAAAAAAAAAAAAAAAAGAATCTGAACATATTACTTCTTTGTAAAATAAGTTTGGGCAGTTTCCCATAGTCTATAGCAGAAGTCCCCAACCTCTGGGCTGTGTTCGTGGCCTATTAGGAACTGGGCCGCACAGCAGGAGGTGAGTGGGGGCAAGTAAGCGTTACCCCTGAGCTCCGCCTCCTGTCAGATCAGCAGCACCATTAGATTCTCATAGGACGGCAAACCTTACTATGTACTGCTCATGTGAGGGATCTAGGTTGTGCGCTCCTTTTGAGAATCTAAATAATGCCTGATGATGGGAGGTGGAACAGTTTCATCTGGAAACCATCCCCCACCCCCACCCTCACCCTGCCCCCTGTCTATGGAAAAATGGTCTTCCACAAAACCAGTGTCTGGTGCCTAAAAGGTTGGGGACTGCTGGTCTATAGCACTATTGATCAATTTTTAACTTTTCTCATTAACCAAAAAGATTTTGTCGATGTTTCTTTTCTGAGTTTGCATTATGAAATCAAAGAATAGGTTAGTTTTTTTTTTGTTGTTCAAATATAAAGTCTTTTGGCCGGGCGTGATGGCTCACGCCTGTAATCCCAGCACTTTGGGATCACGAGGTCAGGAGTTTGAGACCAGCCTGGCTAACATAGTGAAACCCCGTCTCTACTAAAAATACAAAAAATTAGCTGGGTATGGTTATGGGCACCTGTAATCCCAGCTACTTGGGAGGGTGAGGCAGAAGAATTGTTTGAGCCCGGGAGGCAGAGGCTGCAGCGAGCCGAGATTGCACCACTGCACTCTAGCCGGGGCGACAGTGCGAGACCCCATCTCAAGAAAAACAAAAACAAACAAAAAAAGCCGGAAGCCGCAGTGGCTCAGGCCTGTTGTCCTGGCGAATAAGGAGGCAAGCAAGGCCAGGTGTTCGAGCCCAGCCTGGGCAGCATAGGAAGCCTTTATCTATATCACACACACACATACACACACACACACCCCTTTTAAACATTTTTTCCTTAAATTTTACATACTCTCCTTCTTTCCTTCCTCTATCACTTTTCACTTGAGAATAATTGTTCTAAGGGTAATAATTCTTAGTCTGACATTCAAGGACCTTCATGATCTGACTCTTAAAAAACTCACCCTGCTTCTTGCATCTTATGCTCAGCTTTTTCCTACATGCACTGCTGGCATTTCCCCAAACTTGACTTGCCCCTGAGCCTTGGCATAAGTTCTTTCTGCACAAAATGTCCTCCAAAGACCAGTTCAAATGTGACTTCTTTAAATCTTTCCAGGAATAATCCAGAATATTAGGCATTCCCCTGTCTACTCTTGGCCAGGAAAACTGCAGCTCTTACTACCCTGCATTATAATTATTTGGCAACATGGCTATCTCCTCCACTGAGATGGGCAGAGCAAGGATTGGAGGTCAAGTCTATCTGACCCTGAAGCTGTGTCCTTTCCACTGTGCCACACTTTTCATTAGATAAGCTAGGGCTGATCTAGCTGATCTATCATCGCCCTTTCAATTCTCACAGCGATTCTCTGGCTCAGGTGCTAACTAAACTAAGAAAGGAACAGAAAACAGTTAACAGGACAGAGGCTGGTCTGGAAGAAGTTGATGGTTGTGAGGTTGTGAGGGTGGTTATTATTAAGTTTTGGTGAACAATCTGAAGTTCCTGCATTTACAGATGGATCAATAACAGAGCCCCCTGAAGGAATGGAAGGTCCCAAGCTGATACATATTCATCTATGAGGAATCCCAGGAGGCTCCAGGGTCCAACCTGATACTAACATGCAAAAGAGCCCTCTACTAATGTTTCTAGGGCGGTGGCAGGTGATGGAAAAGCAGTAATGCACATTGCCATTTCTCATTCACCTTGTGCCCCACTATGGTTTCCTGTGTCTTTTCTCAGCAGAGCCTCACCTGAGAGAAGTCAGAATGGAGGTTTGGGAGGACAAAGGTGATGTGGTCAGTTTGTCATCACATGGCAAGAGTGCCTCTCCCTGAAGATGCAGGGATTCATGAAACCGGCGAATGTTCTGCACATGCTCTTCATGGCGTGATGCTTGGCTTCTTGTGGTACCACTTCCATCAAAAAAAAAAAAAAAAAAAAAAAAAAAGGAGCA
Organism: Nomascus leucogenys; assembly: GCF_006542625.1. NCBI lineage: Eukaryota > Metazoa > Chordata > Mammalia > Primates > Hylobatidae > Nomascus > Nomascus leucogenys. Next base: position 62,679,011 of record NC_044395.1, on the reverse strand, counting down.
AAATAAATTCCCAACCAATGAGAACACTGCTAGTGTGACAATAAACACATACTATCCTGAAATGGAATGCAAATCTATCCCCACTATCACAGTTCTGGCCTTATCATCTCTTGCTTGGATTATAAATGTCTCCAAAATAATCCTGTCTTCAATCTTGCCTACCTCCTTTTAATCCATTCTTCACAACAGAGTGATTTTTCTAAAACATAAATCTGGCCGGGGACGGTGACTCACGCCTGTAATCCCAGCACTTTGGGAGGCTGAGGCGGGTGGTTCACTTGAGGCCAGAAGTTCGAGACCAGCCTGGCCAGTATGGCAAAACCCTGTCCCTATTAAAAGTACAAAAATTAGCCGGGTGTGGTGACGGGCGCCTGTAATCCCAGCTACACCAGAGGCCAAGGCAGGAGAATCACTTGAACCTGGGAAGTGGAGGCTGCAGTGAGCAGAAATCATGCCACTGCACTCCAGCCTGGGAGAGTGAGACTCTGGCTTAAAAAAAAAAAGCCCCCCAAAACCAAAAACCATAAAACTGAAGTGATAATAACAAGAGCAACAATAACAACAATATATTTGGCATCCTTATAATATGCCAAGCCCTGCTGTAAGCATTCAACATATATTACGCCATGTGATCACCGCCATTCCTTTCTAGCTTTGGCTTTTAAACAAATCTCAAATTCCTGAGCATGATATTCAAGAACATGACTCCAACAATCTTCTTTAATTCACAGCTTTATTGAGATATAATTCACATGCCATACAATTCACCTATTTAAAGTGTATTATTCAATGGTTTTTAGTATATGCAGAGTTACGTAACTGTTACCACAATCAGTTTTAGAACATTTTTACTACTCACAAAACAACCTCATACCCATTAGAACCATTCCACATTTCCTGGTCCTATGCAACTACTAATTTATTTTCTGCCTCAATAGGTTTGCCCATTCTGGATATTTCATATAAATGGAATCATATAATATGTGTGTTTGGTGACTGGCTTCTTTCATTTAGCATAAGGTTTTCAAGCTTCATCTGTAGTACAGCATGTATCAGTCCTTCATTCCATTTTACAGCTGAATAATATTATGTTGGACAGATACATCCCATTCTGTTTATCTTCTCCTCAGTTGATGGGCATGAGTTGCTTCTACTTTTTGGTTATTAGGAATAATGCTACACACATACGTGTACAAGTTTTTGTGGGGACATTTGTTTTCATTTCTTTTGGGCACATAACTAGAAGCAGAATTACTGGGTCATATGGTTACTCCATGTTTAAGGAACTTTCAGATTATTTTCCAATGCACCTGCAGCATTTTACTATCCCATCAGCAATGTATAAGGGTTCCAATTTATCTACCCCTTCCTAAGGCTTGAGATATCTTTTTTTTTTTTAAATACAGTCAACCTAGTGGATATAAAGTGGTACCTCATTGTGGTTTTGATTTGCATCTTTTACTGTGATTATTGGCCATTTGTATATCTTTTTGAAGAGATGTCTATTCAGATCCTTTGCCCATTTTTAAACTGGTTATTTGCTTTTTATTATTGAGTTCTAAGAGTTCTTTATATATTCTATATATTATTTTGAGACAGGGTCTCACTTTGTCTCCCAGGCTGGAGTGCATGGCTCAATGCAGCCCTGACCTCCTGGGCTCAAGTGATCCTCCCACCTCAGCCTCCTAAGTAGCTGAGACCACAGATGTGCACCACCAAGTCCAAGTAGTTTTTTAATTTTTTGTGGAGTAGGTTCTCACCATGTTGCCCATCTCTATAAAAAATAATAACATGGTCTTGCCCTCCTGAGTTCAAGCGATCCTCCCACCTCAGCCTCCCCAAGTGCTGGGATTACAGGTGTGAGCCACTGCACCCAGTCCCCTTTATATGTTCTAGATATAAGATCTATAACTGGCCGGGCACAGTGGCTCATGCCTGTAATCCCAGCACTTTGGGAGGCCGAGGCAGGTGGAGCACAAGGTCAAGAGATCAAGACCATAGGGACCAATATGGTGAAACCCCGTCTCTACTAAAAATACAAAAATTAGCTGGTGTGGTGGCGTGCACCTGTAGTACCAGCTACTAGGGAGGCTGAAGCAAGAGAATTGCTTGAACCTGGGAGGCGGAGGTTGCAGTGGGCCGAGATTGTGCCATTGCACTCCAGCCTGGTGACAGAGCAAGACTCCATCTCAAAAAAAAAAAAAAAGATCTTTAACTTGCAAATATTTTCTCCCATTCTATGTGTTGTCTTTTCCCTTTCTTGATGGTATCACTTGCAGTGTAAAAATTCCTAGTTTTAAAATTTTATTTATTTTTATAATTTCAATTTGTATTTTAGATCTGGGGGTGTATGTGCAGGATGCTGACATTTGGGGTTTGAATGATCCCATCACCCAGGTACTAAGCATATTACCTAACAGTCAGTTTTTCAGCTTTTGTCCTCCTCCCTTTCTCCTTCCTTTAGTAGTCTCTAGTTTCTTTTGTTGCCTTTTTTATGTCCACGAGTACCCAATGCTTAGCTGCCACTTATAAGGGAGAACATGTGGTATTTGGTTTTCTGTTCTTGTGTTAATTTGCTTAGGATAACGGCCTCCAGCTGCATCCATGTTGCTGCAAAGAACATGATTTTGTTCTTTTTTTTTTAATGGCTGTGAGAGTTTTTAATTTTGATGAATCTAATTTTTTTTCTTTTGTTACTTGTGCTTTTGGTGTCATTTCCTAAGGAATCATTGTCTAATCCAAGCTCATGAAGATTTACTCCTCTGCTTCCTAGGAAGAGTTTTATAGTTTTAGTTTTTACATTTAGATATGTGACCCATTTGAAGTTAATTTTTGTGTATGGTGTGAGGAAGGGGTCCAACTTCAATCACTTGCATGTGGATATCTAGTTGTTCCAGCACCATTTATAGAAAAGGCTAGTCTTTCCTTATTAAATAGTCTTGGCATCCTTGTTGAAAATTAGTTCACCACAGACACATGGGTTTATTTTGAGATTATCAATTCAGTTCCACTGATTTATATTTCTATCCTCATTCCAGTACTGTTTTGCTTACAGTAGCACTGTAGTAAGCTTTGGAATTAGGGACTCTGTTCTTTTTCAAGGTTGTTTTGCGTATTCCATGTGCCTTGAATTTCCATATTAAGATCAGCTTGTCCATTTCCACAAAGCCAGCAGGAATTTTGACAGGGATTGTGTTGAATCTGTAGATCAATGTGGAGAATATTGCTATCATAACAATATTAAGTCTCTTAATCCATAAATATGGGATGTCTTTGATTTTATTTAGACCTTTTTCAATTTTCTTTTCTTCTTCTTTTTTTTTTTTTTGGCAGAGAGGGTCTTACTCTGTTGCCTAGGCTGGAGTGCAGTGGCATGAACATGGCTCACTGTAGCCTCGACCTCCTGGGCTCAAGCAATTCTCCTGCTTCAGTCTCCCGAGTAGCTGGGACTGCAGGCGTGCACCACTATGCCTGGCTAATTTTTTTGATTTTTTGTAGAGACAGGGTTTCACTTTGTTGCCCAGGCTGATCTCGAACTCCTGAGCTCAAGCAATCCTCTCACCCTGGCCTCCCAAAGTGCTGGAATTACAGGCATGAGAGACCACGCCCAGCCTCAATTTCATTTTTGGTTATTCATTGTTGATATATAGAAATACAATTGATTTTGCTTATTATGTTTTAAAAGTTTCTGTTTCAATTTCTAATATGGTAAAAATTGATAGATATAAGCCACATAAACAAACCTGTTTGGGTCATCACTAATTTTTAATAGTATAAAAGGGTTTTGAAGTGAAAATGTTTGAGAACCACTGCTTTATTAATGTGTAACTGATATAAAATAAACTTTACATATTTAAAGAATACAATTTGACGAATTTTAACAATGTATACATCCAAAGAAACCATTACCACGAGATAATGAATATATCTACCACCTCCAAAAGTTTCTTCTTGTCTTTTGCAATTCCTTCCTCCTTTCCTCCTTATCCACCCTGCCTTGTCCCTAGGCAACCACTGATTTGCTTTCTGTCACTATAGGTTAGGATGCATTTTCTAGGATTTTATATAAATGGAATCATATACAATGTACTTTTTATTTTTTTTAAGAGACAGGTTCTCGCTCTGTCACTCAGGCTGGAGTGCAGTGGTGTGATCATAGCTCACTGCATCCTTAAGTACCTGGGCTCAAGTGAGCCTCCTGCCTCAACCTCCTGAGTAGCTAGGACAACAGGCAGGCAAATTTTAAAATTTTTTTGTGGAGATGGGGTCTCACTATGTTGTCCAGGATCGTCTTGAACTCCTGGCCTCAAGTGATCCTCCCATCTCAGCCTCCTAAGGCACTGAGATTAAAGGCCTGAGTCATCATGGCTGGTCCAATGTACTCTTTTTTGTCTAGTTTCTCTTCCTCAGCATAATTATTTTGATATTCATTTTGTTGTCTATCAATAATGCATTTCTTCTTATTTTTGAGTAGTATTAGTATTTCATTGTATGGATATACCACAATTTGGTTATTTGTTCACCTCTTTGTTGATGGACACCTGAGTTGTTTACAGTTTTTGGTTATTACAAATAAAGCACAAAGACCAGAAAGTCTGGAAACTGCTGTTCTAGGCATTTTGCATGTATTATTAGTAATAAAACCTCTCTCTTAAGGCTGCTGTGAAAATCCAATGAGCTAATGTATACAAAGTCCATATAAAAGTGAGTTTAGATTAGTAAATGAGAATAGATTCCCATTTACTCTTCATAACAGCCCTTGAGGTACTATATTATTTTCATCCTACAAATTAGAAAGCTAAAGCTCAGAAAACTAAAGTAACTAGCCTCAGGTCACATGTAGCTAGTAAGTAGTAAAGCCAGGATAGGATTCCAGATCTGTCTGACCTCAAAGCCCACTTCACCACCCTGTCCCTTGAGCAGGGCAGGGTCAGAAGCTGGATCTCTGGTAAGATGGTTAGAGAGGGAATTATAGCCTAGCCTTAAATGGCTATCTGTATATAATATGACACTTCGATGTGGCCCTTCTGAAGTGGTAACAGGGACATCTTTATGTGGACAAAAGGCACGCCATTAAACTTCTAGCTTTTAAAATTACTAAAGGGTGGGCACTAGAGATACCCTCATCCTACCCATATGTACCACTGATTGGGTATGGTCAAAGTGACACTTATAAAAGAGATAACAAAGGAATTATCTAAAATCTGGGATCTAGGAATTGACAGATACATAGCTCTCTTTGTACACAGGACCAAGGATCTCTTCATGTGGTGATCAAGTAGAAAACTATGTAGCCCTGTATTGGGCCTTCGAGTGGTTACATGATATTAGTGTCTTCTTGGAATAAAAGGGTCTGCTCAGTAACTGCTCTTGTAGGAAGGGCTGTTGTAGGGGAAGATTCCTTGCCCTTTCCCTGAGCTGAAGAGAAAGACATAGGAAAGACTCTGGTGTAGGCAGCGGGGTGCTTCAAATGGTACTAGGGCCTATAAAGAGGTAGAACGGAAAGCAGCAACCTTATTCTTAGACCCTGTCCTTGTATAGGATGGAACATGCTCTAGCCCTGAGAGCCATACGCATGTTCAAGGCTGGCTTAGTGAAAAGGATGGACCAGTTGCTTTTTGTAAAATAAACTGGCACATAGTTTTAGGAGGGGAAAGAAGATGTATTTCTCACATAGTTGATGACTGAATTTAGGGATAAAGGTTAAAGGCCTTTGAGGATAACAGAAATTTTTCCCTTGTACTGAAGTGACCCTTCTGATAGCAGTACAAATTCTAGCTCCTATCTTATAAAAACTTTGTTTTCATAGGATCTTGGGGTTTTTGGAGTTGTGACAGAAGATCAACAAAGCTCTTACCCTGTCTTGTTTTTTCCTCTAATAAAGGAAAGACAGAAATGATAAGCCAGTTCACACACTTCCATTTTTTAACCCCATTTCTTCTCATCATCAAGAATTCACTCACCTCCCAGGAGAGGAGAAATCAAGTTCCTTTGAGGAGGCAAGAGCAACTTGGTCTAGGGTCTGCCTTGCCATGTGGCTAGAGAATGCAGCATACATATCAGAGGCAGGGAAGGAAAAGGGACTGTATATTGGGATCTGTAAACACAACAATAAAAATGGTACACTTGTCACCATAAACCCATTCGTAACAAAGCAGTATATAAATAAATTTGTAAAATTTATTGTGTGCATTTAATTTACTGAATACTTTGTGTTAAACACTGTGCTAAACGATTTACATATGTTTTCTAATTTATAATCTTATGAGGCAAGTATTATTATTATTATACTCATTTTACAGACTATGCTATCAGATTGCTTTTCAGTTGCTTTATCTATATTTATGCTCTTGTTCCTTCAGCTATTAATACACTGTAAATGCCTGGATGGAAATCATTTTACATTTACCTTACATATGAGGATAATCTGGCTGTGAAATTTCTTGTCTTAGGACTACTAGGGTTGGGCTGAAGAAATGACCTTCCTATATAAGGACCAATGAACTCTGTTTTCTTATGCATGCTTTCATTCAGTATTTATGGATGACCACTCTGTGCCAGACTGTGGGCCAGGCACGAGAGACAGAGAGATGAATAGAAAACAGTCTTTGCCTTGATAGAGCTCCCGTATTTTTGATAGTCTGGGAAATTCTTCTTTCTTTTACAGTTAAACTCCTTGAAAGAGTTGTCTATGCTTACCATCATCAATTCCCCTCTTCACATTCTTTCAATTATTTTTTTAAATGAAAGACTAATGATATCAATGTAACAGAGTTGAAAAACAAGTCAATTGATGGCAACCTTGTTTTATTTGGAAACTGAGACATAATTACTGTATTATACAATTCATCCTTTTAAAAAGCTCAATTCACTGGTTTTCAGTGTATTCAAAGTTGTGCAACCATCACTACTAATTCCAGAACATTTTCATCACCCCAAAAGGTCAGGAGGTTGTTACGAGAAACAAATAGTATATAACGTATTCTATAAGCTGGAAAGTGCCAAACATGAGTAAAGGATGTTCTTATAGGTCAGTACAATTCATATTGGTTAAGGATGTGAATCTCCATACCTACCAGTGATTTTGAGGTCTCCACTCCACGCCTTGCTTGCTTTTCTTCTTTGAAGTGTATCAAACTCTCCAAAGGGGAGACAGCAACTTTTATCTGCCCCTGGCACTCTCCACTGAAGTCCGTGATGTTGTACCAGCCACAGACAAACTGGAAGCCAGAGAGAAGTGGGGAGAGGTCCACCGAGGCAAAGCCAATCACCCTCTCCTCATCTGTAGAGGAAAGAGAAGAGCTGGGCAATGTGGCTAGGCATGTCCTGCCACTGAGATCAGAGGCTGCACACAGAGAAGCTGATTCAGGGGATGGAGGAGTTTAGTGATCCCAAAGCCATCAGAGAAGACAGATAATGAAGTTGAGAGAGACTGGCAACCAAAGCCTGCCTTCCCTGTTAGGAATTCCCTTTCTGTACGGTGGGAAAAAGCTGGCAGGCCCGCACTTCATTCTCTCTCTCTCTCATTTTGAAAGAGATGGGGTCTCACTCTGATGTCCAGGTTTCAGTCCAGTAGCATGATCATAGTTCATTGCAGCCTCGAACTCGCAAACTCAAGCAATCCTCCCTCTTCAGTCTCCCAAGTAGCTAGGACTACAGGCACACACCACCACGCTCAGCTAATTTTTAATTTAATTTTTTTGTTGAGATGGGGTCTCACTATGTTGCCCAGGTGGTGTTGAACCCCCAGCCTCAAGTCATCCTCCTGCATTGGCCTCCCAAAGTGTTGGGATTACACATGTGAGCCACCCCACCTAGCTGGTCCTCTTGATATAGGCAATTAGAAAATAACACTAAACTTAAGAACTTATTTTTCCTAGGCTATCATGTCTCAGTGATTTTTCTCAGGGTAGTATGTCTTGCAATTATGAGAGATTTGAATTTTCTTATTTATACTTCTCTATATTTTCCAAATTTTCTACATATGTATTATATTTAATTAAGAAAAAGTGATGCAAATTAAAAAGAAAAGACAACTCCCTGGAGAACAGTTTAGGGTGCAAAATGAGCCTGGGCTCAGGCTCTTCTCTATATGGTAAGGGGGCTGCCCTTCATGACTGAGAAGATTCTCTTTTCATTGGACAAGCTACCATGCAATGACCTTCATTCTCATATTCTTTGCTACTTATTCCTCATTTCTGACATGAAGTAGCTGAGGACAAACAGGTCTCTGTCACTCCATGAATTTCTATTTTATATAGGCTCCATTCTGTATAGTGAAATCAAAGGCTGGATCTACCAAACAGTGATACAACCGTAGGTCTATAAATTGCTTAATAAATCAAGGAATGCATATTTTCCAGAGGAGTAATCATGAAGTTCCCACAGTTCCTTGGGCACATTCCTGGTGACACTAAATTCATCACATACTGCATAACATTTGTTTGGACAGCTTGCTGTCCTTTAGACTGGAACCTAGCTAAAAGATGAGAAAAGGTATTACACTATGTTCCCTACACTCTCCATACCTGGCATAACATCTTCCTGCATGAAAAACTTGATAAATATTCACTGAAAACACAAGTAAACTGGCCAACCTAGAGCGGGACAAAGGAGCAGTGTGCCACAATAGCAAATCTAGGTATGGCTTTGACTGGAAAACACATTCCTCTAACTCCCTGAGCCTCACTCACACATATATAATGAGAAGTATTGAACCAGATTCAAGATCCCCTTTGGTTGAGCAGGTGGCTCATGCTTGTAACCCCAGCACTTTGGGAGGTTGAGGAGGGAGGACTGCTTAAGGTCAAAAGTTCAAGACCAGTCTGGGCAACATAGCATGACCCCATCTGTAAAAAAAAAAAAAAAAAAAAAAAAATTGGGGTATAGTGGTGCACATCTGTAGTCCCAGCTATTTAGAAGAATGAAGTGGGAGGACTGCCTGAGCTCAGGAGTTCACAGCTGCAGTGAGCATAATCCTACCACTGTACTCCGGCCTGGGAAACAAAGTGAGATCCTGTCTCAAAAAATTAAAAAAAAAAAAAGATCCCCTTCAACTTGGAAAGTTTTTGATTCTATAAATACTTGAAGCTGTATTCCCCAGAGTGGGGGTCAAGTAATTCTTACCCACTGGGGATGAAGTATGATGCAGGGTTCTGCCTAAAATGAAGGTAGTACGTCCTAAACATACTTGAGGAGTGCTTTGGCTAAGCAGATCATGGAGAAAAGGAATGGCTTGGAAGAGTTAAATTTAACATCGGATTAACAGGACAACCCACCATTCTCCCTTTGCAGTTAATATTCTAGTCATCAAGAACTTCCCTCAACTCTTGCTTGACTTGAGACTTTGTATTTGTTTTCCCCTCTGACTACAGTAAATCCTGCCCCTTCATTCCTCAGCTCAGGTGTGCTCCAGGAAGCCTCCTCTGACATCCTAAGTCTGGGTTAGATGTCTCCTATCAGAGTACCCTGTATTTGTCTAATCATACTATACTGTACTTTTTATGTCCAACACTGACTGTAAGCTCTGTGAGGACAGGGACCATGCCTGTTTTATTTTACCTTTGCATCCCTAGTACTTAGCATGGTGCCTGGCACAGAATAGAAACTTAAATAAAATATCTGCTGCACACAGCTTGGTTGGATTTGAGTACTTTCTATACTAGATGTGTTGAGTTTGTGTGGAAACGATAGAATTAACCCATTTATGCTGGAGTCTGCAAATGTTTTTGTAAAAAATCAGACCTTGGTAATGACCTTGAGCAGTAGGATATAAATAACTCCCACAAGCTTAGCGTTCCAATAATGGAACACTGGGCATAAATGGGTTAAGGGGAGAGAGACATCTACATACACTGAGTAGTAGTCAGTGTGGTCTAGGCATTTTCCTCACTTTCATTTATGACCAGATCTTACTAAGACCCTCTTGGAGTCCTGGAAGGTAGGGAATGTATTTTATTCTCTATACTCCAATAGTCCTAGCATACTACCTGACACATAGTAGACATAATAATAAAAATAGCTCCATTTATTAAGCAACAATTATGTGCCAAGTACTTTACATATATTATCTCTAATCCTCACAAATTCTGCAAGGCCAGTACTATTATTCTAATTTTATAAATAAGAAAGATAACAGGAAAGAGGTGAAGTGATTTAATTCGGGCCACATAGTTATTATAGTAAACAGCAGAGCCAAGATTTGAACCCAGGTCTGCATAAGACCAAAGTTTATTCTCTTTTTCCTGCTAAAATAAGCGCTGAATTGTGAACCCTGGTCTGCTTGAGAATCTCTGTGGTACTTTAGATAGAAGAGAGAAAAAGCCTAGTAAGGAGGGTGGAGCCCAGTTAAATACAGCAAGAATTCCTTGTGTTGATTCAGAGAAAAGTGAGTTATGATCAGCTCTTGCTGTATTTATGAGGTTGGGTAGCAGTGGAGGAACTAAGTAAATCCAAAGCAGCAACATAGAACTCATCATCAAAACAAAGGACTCACAGGAGCACTCACCAACAGGAGCACAGGCGGAGAGAAAGGTCAGTCAATTCCCTTTACATTCTGATTTCTCTCAGCTCTTTACTAGGGTTTGAGGTTAGCTCCAAAAATCACCACTGGCAAACAAAAAACTGTGACTCTGTAGGCTGTGTAGGTGACTCAAAACAAATGAAGACTTGGAAATCAGGGCCTAGCTGGAATATTAAAGAAGCTAGACTTAGAGGAGAGATTTAGTGAGACAAAATTTTCTAAGCTGTGAGATGGTCAGACGTCCTCATCACCTCAATTTTCCAAGGTTTCCAATCTTACTAGCATGGTGAAGTACAAACAGTGAAGGCTGTACAGCCAGTAAGAACTGGGTTCAAATACTGGCTCCACCAATTAATAGCTATATGACCTTAGTCAAGCCACTAAATTTCCTTGGGCTTCAGCTTTTACAGCTATAAAATTAGACTAATTTTATTTTTACCGTCAAGAATTAGAGATGTTTGTAAAGTTCTTAGCACATTATTGCTCAGTAATAAAAACAAGAAAAACTGATATGGTATTTACTGTCAGGCCCTTACTTAATTCTCCAAAAACCCTATGAAGTAGGTAATATTATTAGCCTCAATTTTATAGATATGGAAATAGGCACAGATAAGTCATTTACCCAAGGTCACACTGCTAAAGTAAGGGGCAGAATTGGCATTTAAATCCAAAGAATCTGGCTTCAGAGTCAAGCCTCTTAATGTTGCTGTGTTATGCCTCTTAATAAAACTGGGTCCAAAGACCATAATATCAGCACATCCCTCTTGGGAAGGTTCTTAAAATAAGAAAAAATATGTGGTTAGACTCTCTTCTTGTGTACTACCTGATAATGCAAGGGTCTTGGTTAATAAGCCAGAGTCAACAGAAGGCTTAATATCATCATACAAACGTGGGGGGAAACCACTTGTATGTCGCAGGCTGTACATTATGATGCTTGACAGATACAACAGGAAAGACTGAAATGTACTTGGATTTCTGCACTAAGCAGGTAGTCAAACAAAATTATATAATTTTTAAGTACTTGAACTCTGTAGGAGAATAGGCCAGGTATGGTGGCTCACGCCTGTAGTCTCAGCACTTTGGGAGGCCAAGGCAGGAAGATTGCTTGAGCCCAGGAGTTAGAGATAGAGGAGTTAGAGCCTGGCAACATAGTGAGACCTTGTCTGTACAAAAAAATAATTAGCAGCTGGGTGTGGTGGCTCACGCCTGTAATCCCAGCACTTTGGGAGGCCGAGGCGGGTGGATCACGAGGTCAGGAGATCGAGACCACCCTAGCTAACACACTGAAACCCCGTCTCTATTAAAAATATAAAAAATTAGCCAGGCGTGGTGGCAGGCGCCTGTAGTCCCACCCTTGGTGGGCTGAGGCAGGAGAATGGCGTGAACCCGGGAGGCGGAGCTTGCAGTGAGCCAAGATCGCGCCACTGCCCTCCAGCCTGGGCAACACAGCAAGATTCTGTCTCAAAAAAAAAAAAAAAAATTAGCTAGGCATACTGGTACGTGCTTGTGGTCCCTGCTACTCAGGAGACTGAGATGATCATGCCACTGCACTCCAGCTTAGGTGACAGAGCAAGATCTTGTTAAAAAAAAAAATTTTTTTTTTACAGGAGAATAATGTGGCCTTCTGGGGGATTACCCTCTACCACATATCTGCATTCCCAGCACTGTCGGGAATGCTTCACTTGGTTTGAAAAAAAAGGAATGTTAAATTGTTAACAGGATGTGAGCTTATTTTTACAAGCAAGCAGATATTCTTGTAACAGAGTTCATACCTCCTTTATGCCAAACTTTGAAGACCAGGGTTTGTTGTGGGTCCAGAAGCAGCTCTTTTGATAGCCTATTAAGAAAAACAACCACTGTAAACTAAGTGTATAGGAACTTTCTGTAGCATAAAACTTAGATTTGAAGAACATCTTGTAATTTGCAAAGCACTTTCCCAACACTATTTCATCTTCTTAGCCATCTTCTAGGATATATTTTTATCTTCACAGTTAAAATGAGGGGATGGAAGCTCAGAGAGGTGAAGTAACTTGCCAAGACTTGAAAACAGGCTTCCCTGACACAACATTTCCTCCCCACCACTCCCAAAGTTTCCCTAAGACAGAGGAGGAAGTATGGAAAAGAAGTTCCTCAACATGCATTTAAGAGTTTTATTGGAATGGGTAAGGATTCTGCTTATGCCTTAGAATGAGAGAATGGAGAGAAGGGAAGAGGAGGAGAAAAAAAACATTTACTGAGTGCCTACCTTGGGCCAGGCATGGCCCCACGTGTTTCATTTCTTTTTTTTTTAATTAATTTTTTTGCACACAAAACAATAAACATTTTCTAAAAATACATACAAACAAAAAGATGCGTATCAAACATATTAGGAAGGTTGCACATGGGAAGATGGGGAATAGAAATGGGGAGTAGGAATTAAAGAAAATAAATGAGAGAGGGACTTTGTATGGATCAATGATAATAAGTCAATCCTCTATTTGACAAAGAAGGAGGAGAAGGAAGAGGAAGAAAAAAAGTGGGATAAAGGATCAGAAAGGGAGGAAAATAGAAAAAATTAGAGTATGACTCCAGGGTAGACCTGTTTTGTTATCGCTGGGTTGGTTGGTTGGTTTGTCTGTTGTATTTTTCATGTTTCGCCATGTCGGCCAGGCTGGTCTCGAACTCCTAGCCTGAAGTGATCAACCCGCCTCGGCCTCCCAGATTGCTGGGACTACAGGCGTGAGCCACCACGTCCAGCCCCCACATTGCTTCTGGCCTCCGTGGTAGACCTCCCAGACAGGGCGGTCGGGCAGACGCGCTCCTCACTTCCCAGACGGGGCGGCCGGGCAGAGGCGCTCCTCATTTCTCAGATGGGGCGGCCGGGCAGAGGCGCTCCTCACTTCCCAGACGATGGGTGGCCGGGCAGAGGTGCTCCTCACTTCCCAGACGGGCGGCCGGGCAGAGGCGCTCCTCACTTCCCAGACGGGGCTGCCGGGCAGAGGCGCTCCTCACTTCCCAGACGATGGGTGGCCGGGCAGAGGCGCTCCTCACTTCTTCCCAGACGGGGCGGCCGGGCAGAGGCGCTCCTCACTTCTTCCCAGACGGGGCGGCCGGGCAGAGGCGCTCCTCACTTCTTCCGAGACGGGGCGGCCGGGCAGAGGCGCTCCTCACTTCTTCCCAGACGGGGTGGCCGGGCAGAGGCGCTCCTCACTTCCCAGACGGGGCGGCCAGGCTGAGACGCTCCCCACCTCCCAGACGGGGCGGCGGCCGGGCAGGGGCTGCAATCCCGGCAGCCTGGGAGGCCAAGGCAGGCGGCTGGGAGGCGGAGGCTGCAGCGAGCCAAGACCACGCCACCGCACTCCAGCCCGGGCAACACCGAGCACCGAGTGAGCGAGCCTCCGTCAGCAGTCCCAGCACCTCGGGAGGCTGAGGCGGGCAGAGCAGTCGGGGTCAGGAGCTGGAGACCAGCCTGGCCAACCTGGTGAAACCGCGCCTCCAGCCAAAGGAGAAAAAGCAGGCAGCGGTGGTGGCGCGCGCCGGCAATCCCAGGCAGCCCGCAGGCCGGGGCAGGAGAATCACGGGAGCCGGAGGCAGGGAGTCTGCAGCGAGCCGACTAGATTCCAGCCTGGGCCACAGAAAGGACAGGAAAGGAAAGGAAAAGGAAAGGAAAGGAAAGGAAAGGGGAAAGAGGAAAGGAAAGAGGAAAGGAAAGGAAAGGAAAGGAAAGGAGGCCATGTGTTTCATATACATTTAATCTGCACAAAAGCCTATAACATGGACATTATTATCCTTATTTTACAGATGATAAGGTTGGGCTCAGAGAAGTAAAATGGTTTGCTTGAGGTCACTTAAGAGTCAGTAAGTAGTAGGACTGGGATTTGAACCGTGGCTTGCCTGACCTCAATGCTACACCATGCAGATGTAAGGCAACAAAACAAGAAAATGCCTAACTTTCACACCAGATAAAGAAGCTGAAGTGGAATCCACCGAACACCTTTATATATTATATAAATTACAGTTTTAAGTGACACAGCTTTGGAAAGTTCCAAACCAGGTGCCAGTGCTCCAAGTAAGCAAGATGGAGATCTAGAGAAAACCAAGAGGCTTGATTTCATTCCCCAAACACTACTGGGGAAGTGAACAGAGCCTACTTCCCGACCAATGAGAGGCACAGTGCTAAAATGAAACAAATATTGGTCAGAGATTCTAATTCTAGGTGGGAGTCAAAAGATTCACCTCTGAATTCTAGTTCTGCTATTATCACCTGAGTGACTCTGGCCATGCACTTAGCTTCTTCCAGGCCTGGTTCTCTTACCTGTTAAATGGGATAATACTATTGACCTGCAAGTTGCTATGAAGATCAAAGGAAACAATTTTGTGATAAAGGAACTATAAATAGTGCCATTATTCATTTTTCTTCCAATCCTGCCTCTGTTACCAACAGACTATGTAGCCTCCCTGGGCCACAGTCTCCTCAACTGTAAAGTGAAGAGATGAAATCAGGAGATTGCTAATGTTCCTTCATCACGTTTGTTAAGTTTTGTAATTGTGTTAGGTTTTTAGGTTGTGAATGAACAAGTCACCTCCACTTAGAAGCTCAGTCCTCTGGTTTCCTGCCTTTTGGGGAGGATTTGATATTTTATATGAAGTACTCTGGCCACTATGGCCAGAATTTCTATAATTTCCAGTAGCTCACCCTAGATAGCACTGAGTTTTCACTGCAGTTCTAGCTCCTGACTCAGGCCAGCCTCTCAAATTACAAATCACTGAACATGTGACCAACTGCTGAGACTCAATAAGTACACAAACACTGTGAGAAAACAGAAGACCAGACACCATGGGTATGGCTAGTGTTGGTGGACAAGAATTAAACTTTATAAAAGGTGATACAGTATAATTTCTAATAATGATTTTGTTACTATTATCATAACATTGCATCACATTTAATAAAGTTTAATTCTTGGCTTCCTATGCCAGCCCCCTCACATTTAATTGGCCCTCTTTGTCCTAATAAAATCTGAGTGGCACAGCACAGTGGCTGACAGAACTTTACCTCCTATTTTTTGAGCCTCCCAAAGGAGACCTAACATTTGTTGTATACCTGCTATGTACCATGAGGCCCTAAATGTCATCTAATTTGGACCTAACAATGACCTTATAAAAATGATCCCCACTTTACAGATGAGGAATCTGCGGCTCAGAGATGTTATGTAACTTGATCACACAGTCAGTAAATTACAGAGATGGAGTTGGAGGCCAAGTGTCTCTGGTTCAAATGCCCAGCGTCTTTCCACTACACCAGAAGTTTTTTCCAAGGATGAAAATCCACAGCCTTTTCTGATATTAGTTCTCTTTGTTCGGAATATCTTTCCGACTCTTATTCACCTCGATAACTTATATACATTCTTCAGTATTTAGCTGAGGTGTCTTATTTATGAAGCCTTCCCTGAACTTCTAGGCTGTCCTAAATAACCTTTTTTTCTGAGCTCTACCAGCATCCCCTTCTTATTTCTCTTTATTGTAATTTTTTTTTTTTGAGACAGGGTCTTGCTATATTGCCCAGACAAGTTTCGAACTCCTGAACTCAAGCGATTCTCCCACCTGGGCTCCACCATCCTCCAATGCCACCCCTCCCCTCCCCCAGTAGCTGGGATTACAGGCATGTGTCACCACACCCAGCTTGATGGTAATTTGTTATTGATATTTTTTTCCCAGGTAAGAACCATGAGCTCCTCAATTGCATGGAGTATCTTAATCATCTTTAATTCCAAGCGCCTAAAACAGAGAGGTCCTCTCACTGAATAATTTTTGAGCATACTGAGAAGAGTTAAAAACACGAAAACAAAACCTTTAAACCACTGCTTGCTGTGAATTCATAAACACTAGGATTAAATAATTGCTTAGACAAGAAAAGCATTTTCCAGGTCTGCTCAAAAATTGTGCTGGTTATAGTCCTTGCTCTGACTTTGTGTCTTGGAACAAAAAGCATATTCTGGAAGGCTGACGAACAACAGATAACACAAACCTTGACTGCTGTTGAAAATTCCAGATGGGGGAATCTGTGTTTTCAACCACTTGGGTGTATACAGGAGATGACTCATCGGCTGTTGCAAAGGATACACAACAACTGGGTATCGATACTTTCCGCTCTGTCAAGGGGCTCCCTGAAATAGAATACAGTGCAGTGACTGTACTTTAGGGTACACAAGAAGCCTCAGATTATACAGGCACAAGCAGGACTATTCCTGCCCCTCTTCTTCCTATGGGATCTTTGCTCAAGCTATCCCCCTGTGTCTGAAATGTTTTCAGGCTGGGTGTAGCGGCTCAAGCCTGTAATCCCAGTACGTTGGGAGGCCAAGGTAGGAGGACAGCTTGAGCGCAGAAATTCAAGACCAGCTTGGGCAATATAGTGAGATCCCATGTATAAAAAAAAATTAACCAAGCATGGTGGCACATGCCTGTAGTCCCAGCTACTCAGGAGGTGGGATGATCTCTTGAGTCTGGGAGACAGAGGCTGCAGTGAGCTGAGATTGCACCACTGCACTCCAGACTGGGGGACAGAGTGAGACCGTGTCAATCAATCAATCAATCAATCAATCAATCAATCAACGAAATGTTTTCAGTGACCTTTCTGCTATTATTCTGTCTTCTTAAGGCTCAGTTCATATATATTCCCCAAAAAGAAGTGACTTCTCTCATGTTCTGTACTTTGTGGGAAGATGGAAAATACTGTGTTGAGAGGGAAAAGACAGGACAGAACTACAAAGAGTCCTGAACCTAAGAGTCAGATGACCAAATATTAGCTCTGCCATATATATGCGATGTGATTTTGGGCAAGAACTATCTAGGCCACAGCTTCTTCAGCTGTAAAATTGGGCATATTATACTTACACTTCCAAAGATATTGTAAGGATTAAGATAAATACTAAGAGTAAATAACACTTACATATCACTTACTGTGTGCCAGGCACTGTTCTATGTACTTTATATATATTAACTCATTTAATCCTTACAACAACCCTCTAAGATAGCTATTTCTATCATATCAATTATTTCTATCATATCAATTATTTCTATCATATCAATTATTTCTATCATATAGATTTCTATCATTATTTCTATCATTGTTATTTCTAACATTATTATTTCTATCATATAGATTTCTAAAAATTGGGTACTGAGAAATTAAATTAGTTGGCCACGTATTTATTAAATGGTAGAACTGAGACTCCAATTCAAGCATTCTGGCTCCAGAGTCCATGCTCTAAACTGTCTCCTATATTGCCTCTACTACAGGGTTAACAAATGTAAAATACTGGGTGCTGATGAGAATACCTAATGTTAATTTTTACAAGATCAGGTTTCCAATGTGGGAGACTTGGTCAAGTTATTCTGTCTTAAGACAGTGTAAAATGAAGATGTCTGATGATACTAGATAGTCTAACTGAGCTGTCTGGGAAGATAACCCACTAGCCACATGTGGCTATTCACCTTTAAATTAATTAAAACTAAAGATAAAAAATTCACTTCCTTGGTTGCACTAGCCATATTTCAAGTGCTCGACAGCCACATGGGGCTAGTGGCTACCATACTGGACACTGAACCCATAGAACATTTCCATCATAGCAGAAAGTTCTTTTGGATAGCACTGAATAATAGACACTTTACAAAATATAGACTATATATTTCATGAGATCACTTTCAGCTCTAAAATGCTATGAATGTCAGGATTACAGATGAAGGAAAAGAGATGAGCAGAGCAGAAAAGAATAGAATGGAAGAAGTATGTCCTAAACATAATCGACATGCTCCAGGGAACAGATTCTGTATGTGTATTCTAACTGGTTTGTCTTCTTTATAACCGTCTAGCTCAAGAATTCTCTCCTGGCTAACACGGTGAAACCCCATCTCTGCCAAAAAATACAAAAAATTAGCCAGGCGTGGTGGCAGCCGCCTGTAGTCCCAGCTACTTGGGAGGCTGAGGCAGGAGAATGGTGTGAACCCGGAAGGCGGAGCTTGCAGTGAGCCGAGATCGTGCCACTGCACTCCAGCCTGGGCAACAGAGCGAGACTCCATCTCAAAAAAAAAAAAAAAAAAAGAATTCTCCAAATCCATACTCCTACTTCTCCTGGTAGGTGAAGTTCATCTTTGAGGCTCCACCCTTTTCTCTATCTCGCTGCTCCTTTCAGTAAGTACTCCTCTAGGGGCTTCCGTCTGTCCCTCTGGACAGAAAGCATTCTGATGAACAAATTCACGCTCAGGAACTGTGGATTTTATTCCTCTCCACATGCAGTTTAACATTTAACAAGTAGTTTTGAAAGACGTTCCAAGATGGCCGAATAGGAACAGCTCCAGTCTGCAGCTCCCAGCGTGAGCGATGCAGAAGACGAGTGATTTCTGCATTTCCAACTGAGGTACCGGGTTCATCTCACCGGGGCTTGTCAGACAGTGGGTGCAGCCCACAGAGCAGGGTGTGGCATTGCCTCACCCGGGAAGCACAAGGGGTCGGAGAATTCCCTTTCCTCGCAAAGGGAAGCCGTGACAGATGGTACCTGGAAAATCAAGACATTCCCACCCTAATACTGCACTTTTCCAATGGCCTTAGCAAACGGCACACTGGGAGACTGTATCCCGCGCCTGGCTCAGAGGGTCCCACGCCCATGGAGCCTCACTCACTGCTAACACAGCAGTCTGAGATTGAACTGCAAGGTGGCAGCGAGGCTGGGGGAAGGATGTCCACCGTTGCTGAGGCTTGAGTAGGTAAACAAGCAGCGGGAAGCTCGAACTGGGTGGAGCCTACCGCAGCTCAAGGAGGCCTGCCTGCCTCTGTAGACTCCACCTCTGGGGGCAGGGCATAGCTGAACAAAAGGCAGCAGAAACTTCTGCAGACTTAAACGTCCCTGTCTGACAGCTTTGAAGAGAGTAGTGGTTCTCCCAGCACGGAGTTTGTGATCTGAGAACAGACAGACTGCCTCCTCAAGTGGGTCCCTGACCCCCGAGTAGCCTAACTGGGAGACACCTCCCAGTAGGGGCTGACTGACACCCATACAGCTGGGTGCCCCTCTGAGACGAAGCTTCTGGAGGAAGGATCAGGCAGCAACATCTGCTGTTCTGCAATATTTGCTGTTTTGCAGACTCTGCTGGTGACACCCAGGCAAACAGGGTCTGGAGTGGACCTCCAGCAAACTCCAACAGACCTGCAGCTGAGGGTCCTGAAAATTAGAAGGAAAACTAACAAACAGAAAGGACATCCACACCAAAACCCCATCTTGACGTCACCATCATCAAAGACCAAAGGTAGATAAAACCACAAAGATGGGGAGAAACCAGAGCAGAAAAGCGGAAAATTCTAAAAATCAGAGCGCCTCTTCTCCTCCAAAGAACACAGCTCCTCTCCAGCAACGGAACAAGGTTGGACGGAGAATGACTTTGATGAGTTTAGAGAAGAAGGCTTCAGACGATCAGTAATAACAAACTTTTCTGAGCTAAAGGAGGATGTTCGAACCCATCGCAAAGAAGCTAAAAACCTTGAAAAAAGATTAGACGACTAACTAACTAGAATAAACAGTGTAGAGAAGTCCTTAAATGACCTGATGGAGCTGAAAACCATGGCATGAGAACTACGTGACACATGCACAACCTTCAGTAGCCTATTTGATCAAGTGGAAGAAAGGGTATCAGTGATGGAAGATCAAATGAATGAAATGAAGTGAGTAGAGAAGTTTAGAGAAAAAAGAGTAAAAAGAAACGAACAAAGCCTCCAAGAAATATGGGACTACGTGAAAAGACCAAATCTACATCTGACTGCTGTACCTGAAAGTGGCGGGGAGAATGGAACCAAGTTGGAAAACACTCTTCAGAATATTATCCAGGAGAACTTCCCCAATCTAGCAAGGCAGGCCAACATTCAAATTCAGGAAATATAGAGAACGCCACAAAGATACTCCTCGAGAAGAGCAACTCCAAGACACATAATTTTCAGATTCACCAAAGTTGAAACGAAGGAAAAAATGTTAAGGGCGGCCAGAGAGAAAGGTCGGGTTGCCCACAAAGGGAAGCCCATCAGACTAACAGTGGATCTCTCAGCAGAAACTCTACAAGCCAGAAGAGAGTGGGGGCCAATATTCAACATTCTTAAAGAAAATAATTTTCAACCCAGAATTTCATATCCCGCCCAACTGAGCTTCATAAGTGAAGGCGAAATAAAATCCTGTACAGACAAACAAATGCTGAGAGATTTTTGTCACCACCAGGCCTGCCTTACAAGAGCTCCTGAAGGAAGCACTAAACATGGAAAGGAACAACCGGTACTGGCCACTCCAAAAACATGCCCAATTGTAAAGGCCATCAATGCTAGGAAGAAACTGCGTCAACTAACAAGCAAAATAATCAGGTAACATCATAATGACAGGATCAAATTCACACATAACAATATTAATCTTAAATGTAAATGGGCTAAATGCTCCAATTAGAAGACACAGACTGGCAAATTGGATAGAGTCAAGACCCATCAGTGTGCTGTATTCAGGAAACCCATCTCACATGCAGAGACACATATAGGCTGAAAATAAAGGGATTGAGGAAGATCTACCAAGCCAATGGAAAACAAAAAAAAGCAGAGGTTGCAATCCTAGTCTTTGATAAAACAGACTTTAAACCAACAAAGATCAAAAGAGACAAAGAAGGCCATTACATAATGGTAAAGGGATCAATTCAACAAGAAGAGCTAACTATCCTAAATATATATGCACCCAATACAGGAGCACCCAGATTCATAAAACAAGTCCTTAGAGATCTACAAAGAGACTTACACTCCCACACAATAATAATGGGAGACTTTAACACCCCACTGTCAACATTAGACAGATCAACAAGACAGAAAGTTAACAAGGATATCCAGGAATTGAACTCAGCTCTGCACCAAGCAGACCTAATAGACAGCTACAGAACGCTCCACCCCAAATCAACAGAATATACATTCTTCTCAGCACCACATCACACTTATTCTAAAATTGACCACACAGTTGGAAGTAAAGCACTCCTTGGCAAATGTAAAAGAACAGAAATTATAACAAACTGTCTCTCAGACCACAGTACAATCAAACTAGAACTCAGGATTAAGAAACTCACTCAAAACCGCTCAACTACATGGAAAATGAACAACCTGCTCCTGAATGACTACTGGGTACGTAACGAAATGAAGGCAGAAATAAAGATGTTCTTTGAAACCAATGAGAACAAAGACACAACATACCGGAATCTCTGGGGCACATTTAAAGCAGTGTGTAGAGGGAAATTTATAGCACTAAATGCCCACAAGAGAAAGCAGGAAAGATCTAAAATTGACACCCTAACATCACCATTAAAAGAACTAGAGAAGCAAGAGCAAACACATTCAAAAGCTAGCAGAAGGCAAGAAATAACTAAGATCAGAGAAGAACTGAAGGAGATAGAGACACAAAAAACCCTTCAAAAAAATCAATGAATCCAGGAGCTGGTTTTTTGAAAAGATCAACAAAATTGATAGACCGCTAGCAAGACTAATAAAGAAGAAAATAGAGAAGAATCAAATAGACGCAATAAAAAATGATAAAGGGGATATCACCACTGATCCCACAGAAATACAAACTATCATCAGAGAATACTATAAACATCTCTACGCAAATAAACTGGAAAATCTAGAAGAAATGGATAAATTCCTGGACACATACACCCTCCCAAGACTAAACCAGGAAGAAGTTGAATCCCTGAATAGACCAGTAACAGGTTCTGAAATTGAGGCAATAATAGCCTACCAAACAAAAAAAGTCCAGGACCAGACGGATTCACAGCTGAATTCTACCAGAGGTACAAGGAGGAGCTGGTACCATTCCTTCTGAAACTATTCCAATCAATAGAAAAAGAGGGAATCCTCCCTAATTCATTTTATGAGGCCAACATCATCCTGATACCAAAGCCTGGCAGAGACACAACAGAAAAAGAGAATTTTAGACCAATATCCCTGATGAACATCGATGCAAAAATCTTCAATAAAATACTGGCAAACCGAATCCAGCAGCACATCAAAAAGCTTATCCACCACGATCAAGTTGGCTTCATCCCTGGGATGCAAGGCTGGTTCAACATATGCAAATCAATAAACGTAATCCAGCATATAAACAGAACCAAAGACAAAAATCACATGATTATCTCAATAGACGCAGAAAAGGCCTTTGACAAAATTCAACAACACTTCATGCTAAAAACTCTCAATAAACTAGGTACTGATGGGACATATCTCAAAATAATAAAAGCTATTTATGACAAACCCACAGCCAATATCATACTGAATGAGCAAAAACTGAAAGCATTCCCTTTGAAAACTGGCACAAAACAGGGATGCCCTCTCTCACCACTCCTATTCAACATAGTGCTGGAAGTTCTGGCCAGGGCAATCAGGCAGGAGAAGGAAATAAAGGGTATTCAATTAGGAAAAGAGGAAGTCAAATTGTCCCTGTTTGCAGATGACATGATTGTATATTTAGAAAACCCCACTGTCTCAGCCCCAAATCTCCTTAAGCTGATAAGTAACTTCAGCGAAGTCTCAGGATACAAAATCAATGTGCAAAAATCACAAGCATTCCTATACACCAATAACAGACAAACAGAGAGCCAAATCATGAGTGAACTCCCATTCACAATTGCTTCAAAGAGAATAAAATACCTAGGAATCCAACTCACAAGGGATGTGAAGGACCTCTTCAAGGAGAACTACAAACCACTGCTCAATGAAATAAAAGAGGACACGAACAAATGGAAGAATATTCCATGCTCATGGATAGGAAGAATCAATACTGTGAAAATGGCCATACTGCCCAAGGTAATTTATAGATTCAATGCCATCCCCCCATCAAGCTACCAATGACTTTCTTCACAGAATTGGAAAAAACTACTTTAAAGTTCATATGGAATCAAAAAAGAGCCCAAATTGCCAAGACAATCCTATGCCAAAAGAACAAAGCTGGAGGCATCACACTACCTGACTTCAAACTATACTACAAGGCTACAGTAACCAAAACAGCATGGTACTGGTACCAAAACAGAGATATAGACCAATGGAACAGAATAGAGCCCTCGGAAATAATACCACACATCTACAACCATTTGATCTTTGACAAACCTGACAAAAACAAGAAATGGGAAAAGGATTCCCTGTTTAATAAATGGTGCTGGGAAAACTGGATCCCTTTCTTATACCTTATACAAAAATTAATTCAAGATGGATTAAAGACTTAAATGTTAGGCCTAAAACCATAAAAACCCTAGAAGAAAACCTAGACAATACCATTCAGGACCTAGGCATGGGCAAGGACTTCATGACTAAAACACCAAAAGCAATGGCAACAAAAGCCAAAATTGACAAATGGGATCTAATTAAACTAAAGAGCTTTTGTACAGCAAAAGAAACTACCATCAGAGTGAACAGGCAACCTACAGAATGGGAGAAAATTTTTACAATCTACCCATCTGACAAAGGGCTAATATCCAGAATCTACAAAGAACTTAAACAAAGTTACAAGAAAAAATCAAACAACCCCATCGAAAAGTGGGCAGAGGATATGAACAGACACTTCTCAAAAGAAGACATTTGTGCAGCCAACAGACACATGAAAAAAGCTCATCATCACTGGCCATCAGAGAAATGCAAATCAAAACCACAATGAGATACCATCTCACACCAGTTAGAATGGCGATCATTACAAAGTCAGGAAACAACAGGTGCTGGAGAGGATGTGGAGAAACAGGAACACTTTTACACTGTTGGTGGGACTATAAACTAGTTCAACCATTGTGGAGACGGTGTGGCAATTCCTCAAGGATCTAGAACTAGAAATACCATTTGACCCAGCCATCCCATTACTGGGTATATACCCAAAGAATTATAAATCATGCTGCTATAAAGACACATGCACACGTATGTTTATTGTGGCACTATTCACAATAGCAAAGACCTGGAACCAACCCAAATGTCCATCAATGATAGAGTGGATTAAGAAAATGTGGCACATATACACCATGGAATACTATGCAGCCATAAAAAAGGATGAGTTCATGTCCTTTGTAGGGACATGGATGAAGCTGGAAACCATCATTCTCAGCAAACTATCGCAAGAACAAAAAATCAAACACCGCATGTTCTCATTCATAGGTGGGAATTGAACAAGGAGAACACATGGACACAGGAAGGGGAACATCACACTCCAGGGACTGTTGTGGGGTGGGGGGAAGGGGGAGGGACAGCAATAGGAGATATACCTAACGCTAAATGACGAGTTAATGGGTGCAGCACACCAACATGGCACATGTATACATATGTAACAAATCTGCACATTGTGCACATGTACCCTAGAACTTAAAGCATAAAAAAAAAGTCAAAAAGAAAGAAAGAAAGAAAACATTTAACAAGTAGTCTTTAAAAGACAGGTTCTAGTTCCATCTACTCTGACAAGCCTCTCTAG
Organism: Nomascus leucogenys; assembly: GCF_006542625.1. Classification (NCBI taxonomy): domain Eukaryota; kingdom Metazoa; phylum Chordata; class Mammalia; order Primates; family Hylobatidae; genus Nomascus; species Nomascus leucogenys. The sequence goes on along the minus strand of NC_044395.1, from coordinate 62,654,012 downwards.
GTGGAATCACTGAACTTTACACCCCCAGTTAGAGCTTCCAACTTAAAATTTCTTTCAGGGAAAGAAACGTAGCTACAGCTTTGCTTTGATATGTTTTCCTCAACGTAAAGAATTTCCAGTAGACCAATTCTTTTTTTTTTTTGAACAGAAAGAAAACTGTTTTATTACACAATTAAACTTGAATGTGACATGCATCATAGTCAATCTGCTTAAGAGACTGCAGAGCCAGAAAGATGGTCACCAAAATTAGTCCACAAGTAGAAGAATGTACAGCACCATGTCATAGACCAGTTCTTTTCAAACTTTCCCACCAAAGTAACAATGATTCAGAGAAGAGTAAACATTAAACTCTGAAGTGTAGGAGTCCCTGTTGCCTTGAAACAATTACAATAAGCATAACATCTACTAGCAGGCTTGTCTTTCATTTTAGAAATTCATGAAGGTTTTATATTATATTTCATAATAGAACCATATTTGTATCTGAAATGTGTAAATGAAAAACAGCATTTCTGTTCCCAAATCTTGGTTAAAAAATTGACATACTATTATTTAATCTTGTGACTTCTAGCACCCAGGGCACAAAACCAGACCAGATGACATTACTTTTTCAGTCATTTGTACTGGAAATAATAAAGAAAGAAACTGGGTGATGGGAAGAGAAAAGAGAATGGAGATTTTGTGAGGACACTTGGGAAGGAGAGCTGAAGAGAAATGCTAGCCTTGGAAGGAAGATCTAGTGGCGTCCACAAAGCAGGAGAGAACTGAGGCATGTACAAGTTGCCAACAAAGCAGGACCTGGAAAAAGCCTGAACCAAGAGGTGGAGGAGCCTTAGAACCGGGAAAGCATTAAAGATATAGAGAATAACTGTATGAGGAGCAAAACAACCACTGGCTACAACTTGGCCAAACCAGTTTACAAGCATATTAAAGAAAAAATTTTTTTAAGGCTAGTCAAGGGAAGCAGTAGGAGTTACAAGCATATTTTTGAAAGAACAGGGAAAGGTAATTCTAATGCAATGGTAGTAGGCAAAAAATCAATTAATGGAAATCAATAAAATAGTATTCATATTACTAATGTAAATGTATAAAATATCACTAATAGTACCCAGTGAGCTATCTTCTTAAAAGTTTTATTTTAGTGAAACTGAACAGTATTTATGCGGATTGACTTGCTGAGCATCCACCCCCACCTACTTTTATTGCATTGTACTCCTTTTTGTACAGATTGGAAGCATTAAAAGCTACATTTCTTGGATTCTTTTGCAGCTAGGGTATGGATGCAAATTGGCCTCTACCAATCAGATGCCCTCACAAAAGATCTGGAAGGCAGGCGGGAGGCAGAGGACATCTTTCTTTTCCTTCTGCTTTTGCTAATAACAAGGATGATGATATAGAGACATTGTGTTTTTTGATCTAGCATTTGGTCCCTGGGTGCAGAGAGGCCCTGTGGCAACGGCTATGACGAGAGCTTCCAATTCTTAGATTTCAGTTTTGGCACTGTATTCTGAACTTAAAAGATTTAGTGGTTCCCTCCTGAAAGTTTAGCCTAGAGCTCACTCCTCTACCCCTTCTAATGACTTAAAGTACCTTAATATTCTATATTAAACTCCTCTCTGCTTAAAATGGCTGAAGTGGGTTCTGTTTCCTCTGCCTGATATAGCTTTCATCTCTCATTCTTTCTCCCATTTTCCTTTTTTGGTCTTAAGCTTCAACTAATTTCTTCCAATAAAATGTCACAAATCCTCACAACTAGGAAGAGATAACCTGGCTCTACCACAGCAACTCTCACATATTCTATAATAATCTGTGTTTCCCTCACTAGACTGAGAGCTCTTTGAATGCACAGAGTATTCCCAAGGCCCTTATTAAATGTTTGCTGACTTCCCACTGCCCTTTGTCTACAGATAGTTGCCCAGGGTTAGAGAGAGGAGCTGCCTTGTCTGCTTGCAGTACATACCCACAGAGGATAGCAACATCTTCTCAAGAAAGCTCTGAGAAAGATCAGCAGAGAGGACCAATCACTGTTCCCAGAGGCAGGACACCTAGGTTCCAATGTAGTCTGCCATTGCTTTAGTGTGACACATTGGATACACCACTTCATTCTGGCTACCTGGGCCTCAGTTTTCTCATCAGAAATAAGTGCTCTCAAACCACTTTCCACAGTAAAATTCTAATTCTAGATATATATCAATCTTGCTCACATCTCTCTCTCATGGCACTACCCCCTGTCCCTCTGGTTTGTTTGTTGATTTATTTATTTATTGAGACGGAGTCTCACTCACTCCATTGATTGATTGATTGATTGATTGAGACGGAGTCTCACTCACTCTGTCGCCCAGGCTGGAGTGCAGAGGCACGATCTCAGCTCACTGCAACCTCCACCTCCTGGGTTCAAGTGATTCTCCTGCCTCAGCCTCCTGAGTAGCTGGAATTGCAGGCTTGTGCTTGGATAATTTTTGTATTTTTAGTAGAGAAAGGGTTTCACCATGTTGGCCAGGCTGGTTTTGAACTCCTGACCTCAAGTGATCTGCCTGCCTCAGCCTCCCAAAGTGCTGGGATTACAGGCGTAAGCCACTGTGTCCGGCCATCCTCCAGTTTATTTTTAAAGCTACTATTTGCTAAAGGCCTTGAAACAAAATTACTTTGACTATGGAAGAAGATAGTTCCTTATTTAGTCTTGAACAGACACATTCCTTTTAGCCAAACAGGTGGGTGAAAAAGAAATCAGCTTGGGAGAGCAGGTCTATCAGGTTTCTCTGGCTCTCCTCTTGTAGGTAGAAATTCATCTGGGCCTGTTTACATTCTGAAAAAGGTCAAGTTCTGAAATACTTTTGGAAGCAGCCCAAAAGAAGGCTGCTATACCCCCCACAGGGTTGGGACACACATTGAGAGCAATTAAGAAGACCTGAGGTGAACCAGTTATGCCATTTAAGAATTTTATGCATCAAGAAAGGTTTAATTGTTTCAGTGAGATTAAAATAACAACTTCTCATATTCAGATAATGCGTTATAGCTTGCACACTGTTTTCTTACACACTAAACTTGTGCTGATAACATCTCTGAAAATTGCATAAGATAGGCATCTCTATCCCTATTATAAAAATAAGGCAACCAAGGAACAGAGAAGTGGCTTGCTCATCACATACCTGGTTAACTAGCATTTAGAAGAACCAGGAAGGTTTCCTGACTCCTACTTTAGATTTTTTCCATTGCAATCATTCTAATTATCTCCATCTAGTTAAGAGAAGCGCTCTCCCTTTGGCCTGGAATGAATGGAGGGAAACTTTCCCCTTAAGGAATGCCCAATTTTTATGTTAATAAAAACTTAGCCCAGCAGTTGTATTAAGCTAACATTAGCTGACACCTCCTCTATGTCACACATGTACAAGATGAGTCAGATTTGATTCTTGATCTGCGGGAGACAGACACAGACAGATAATTACAACCCAATAAGATAAAGACTATGCTAAAAGCACATGGGAACCCAGAGGTGCCCTGAACTCTGCCTCGATGGGCTAAAGAACGCCTCTAAAAGTTAATAATATTGAAGCTGATTTTGTGTGTTTTTTTTTTTTTTTTTTTTTTTTGAGACGGAGTCTTGCTCTGTCGCCCAGGCTGGAGTGCAGTGGCGCAATCTCGGCTCACTGCAAGCTCCGCCCCCCGGGTTCACGCCATTCTCCTGCCTCAGCCTCTCTGAGTAGCTGGGACTACAGGCACCCGCCACCACGCCCAGCTAATTTTTTGTATTTTTAGTAGAGACGGGGTTTCACCGTGGTCTCGATCTCCTGACCTCGTGATCCGCCCGCCTCGGCCTCCCAAAGTGCTGGGATTACAAGCGTGAGCCACCGCGCCCGGCCGCTGATTTTGATTTTTACTGAGTATAACTTATGCTACTTCAAATCATTTTACCTCTCTGTTCCTTATTTGTCTCATTTGTAAAACAGGGCTAGAAATACTGGTTTTGTCTAATATAAGTGTACAAATCTTAAGAGTATTGAAGCTGATCTTAATGGAAGGTTCCTCAGAGCTTTTTCTAACAAAAGTATCCAAGAAGTTCTGTTATTTTCAGAACCAGGACTACAGTGGTGACCACAGACCATTTCAGAGCTGCTTCAGAACTAAGCTTTGCTGAAGGCAAAGCTCCTAATTCGGGGCTGTTTGTGAATCCTCTGCATAAAGGTTTGCATGAAGGAACCACTCATTTCCTTCCTTAAGAAACAGCTTCCAAGGCATAAAACGGACAGACACTCTGAGAACACTATTAAGGCAAGAGGAAAGTCAGAAGTACAGAGTGTAGAATCATGGTCTTCTACCAGAAAGTTTCTGTTGCCTATTCTCCATTCTTGCTGCCACCTTGCTTGTTTAAGATTCAGAACTTGAACTAATGTGACGGCCCTCTCAGTGATTGCTGCTTTCAGTATTCTCCGGTATCTTTTTCATACTGCCACCAAGATTTCATGTCTGGTCAACAAATATGACCTTGTCTCTCCACAGATTAAGACTTTGTTGGTTTCACCTCACCTGCAGTGTCAGTCATGTAGCATACAAAATGCTGCCCATGTAGCCTAATTAGTCTTTCCAGCCCCATTTCTCACTACTTTTTACTCACATTCAACGACCTTTTTTTGGCCAATGTCCCATTCTCTCATACTACCAAGCTTTTGACCATGCTGTTTCTTCTCATTAGAATGCCTTTTTCCTCTTTCATTCAGCAAACTTGCTCCTCCTCCTTCAAGAGTAGGCTAAAGTGACACTAATACTTGGAAGCCTGCCCTGACCACCCCATTAGCAAAAAAACACCCTCTATGTTCTATTTTCCTATACTACCACATCCACCACCCCCCACAGCTTTCCTCTTTCATATTGTTTATTCCTCTGTACTAAAAATGTTAGTATGTCTCTCCATTAGGCTGTCTGTTCCTTGGGGACAGGGACTGTGTGTTGTTTGTTTATCCCAGCACTGCGATCTTCATGATGCAGCAAAGCAAACATAATGTCCTCCTGTTTTATGAATATGAGACATAACGCCTCTCACATTTCTGGCAAGAGTTGCAGACCTGTAAATCACTTGTTATTTAGCCTCTTTCTATTTAGCCAGGTCAAGACAAGCATAGGGTAGACATCTGACTTTCAGACGTCACTGTTGTATCCTGATTTCCACCCTGCAGTGATAAGCCCATGTAGTCCTTCCTCCCACAAACATTTATGTGTCAGTCAGGCACTGTCCTGAGTATAGAGTGTAGACCTATAGTATAGAGACCTGCCCATTGTCTCTTTGAGTATAGACCTGCCCATCTGGCTCTACAGAGTGCATTAACTATGTAACTTCAGGTCATTTTACCTTTTTGAACTTCAGTCTCCTCATTTGTGAAATGATTATGTATTGTAATCTCTTCAAACTATAATTCTGCTCGTGGTAAGGATTAAAGGGGATACAGGTTGAATAACCCTGATCTGAAATGCTTGGGGCAAGAGGTATTTCAGATTTTGTAATATCTGCATTATACTTATTCAGCATGCCAAATCTGAAAATCTGAAACCTGATATATTCCTATGAGCATTTCCTCTGAGCACCACGTTGGTGCTTTTGGATTTGGGATACTTAACGCATAATTAATGTACAAAGACTAGAATAGAACTCAGCACACAGCAGATGATGCTTATTATCATAAAATTTTGCCAAGTGATATTATAAAAATGTAATTCACTGTCTCATTGAAAATTTATAAGTATATTTTGCTTTTTTTTAACAATATGAGAATTCTCCTAAAATGTAACATATACCATATTTTTTGTATATTAAATTTTATTTTCAGTGCAACTACAAAAAAAAATCTTTCCAAAAATAAAAGAAGCTTTTTAGTACTTTCCTTAAACTCATTCTTCTATTGATTTTTTTTGTCTTTAAAAAAATTTTGTTTTTTATATCTCAAACTTGTCAAAAATGGCTGCTTTGGTGGGGCAGAAAATTTTTTTTTTCTTTAAAAACAAGTAAAAATTGTTCAATTTTGTGATTCACACTGCACTTGAAGAAGACTTTGTCCTGAGATAGAATGTTTCAAGGTTTCTGATACACAATGGCTGAAATGGATGAGAACATCAATGATCATAATGGAAGCTTATAATCCCAGGAGTAATGGCTGTTGGTAGTATAAATGGGGAGGAGCAGGAATGAGAGATAAATAATAGTTATGAGCACAGGTTTTGTTTCTGTTCCAAAGTAGTAAGGACACATGGCACAGTTTGAGAGACACCAATACAGAGATGACAGGAGCCAGAGAGGTCAAATCCAAATCAAATGATGTATATTGAAACTTTCTGGATTCATAAGGCCATGGTTGACTGGCTCTCATAGACACCACACATCTGAACTTTGTTAATCACAGTCATTTACAGATGAGAAATTCAAGACAGAGAGAAAGAATACCTTGCTCAAAGTCACACATACGTACACACACAATTTATTGGCTAGGGACACAGGGATAAATATATTCCTACTAGAATGTAATCTCCACAGGGCACAATTTTTGTCTGTCTTTTTTTTTTTTTTTTTTTACTGTTTTATCCCTGGCACCAAGGACAGGGCTTGGCATGTAGCAAATACAGTAAGTTTTATTGTAAAATAAATGAATGCATGATGAATCAACAAATGAGATAAGGTCTTTGCTTTTGAACAGTTCATATCTAATTAAGAAGAAAACCATGGAAACAACTGCAGTACTGTGTGATATATGATATGATACAGGCGCAAAGTGCCAGGGGAGCAAATAGAAGGGGGCCTTTATATTGGGAAAGCCCTCCAGGAAATGGTGATGTCTGAGCTGGGTCTTAAGAGAGGAAATGGAAGTAGCCAGGCGAAAGAGAAGGGTGATGGCAAAGGCAAAATTTTAGGAGATTACAATGCTGAATAAAGGTAGGGCAGGAATTCTTTGTGCCATGGACTCTGGCAATCTGGTGAGGTCTATGGGCCTCTTCTTTTAACAGTATTTCTTTAAAATGCATAATATAAAATACATAGGATTACAGAGAAATCCAATTATATTTACATAGTTATCAAAACTAAAAGAACTTTGTGATATAGTAATATATGTGCTTTATTAACAAGGTCTAACTATAGGTAATAACTATTGTAGGTCTGGCACAGTGGCTCACGTCTGTACTCCCAGCACTTTTGAGAGGCTGAGGTGGGTGGATCACTTGAGGTCAGGAGTTCGAGACCAGCCTGGCCAACATGATGAAACCACATCTCTACTAAAAATACAAAAATTAGCCAAGAGTGGTGGAACAAGCCTGTAATCCCAGCTACTCAGGAGGCTGAGGCAGGAGAATTGCTTGAAGCCGGGAGGTGGAGGTTGCAGTGAGCTGAAATCATGCCACTGCACTGCAGCCTGGGCGACAGAGTGAGACTTTGTTTCAAAAAAAAAAAAAAATCAAAACAAACAAACAAAAACCCCTAACTATTGTAATTTCAAAGAAATCATAGTTATAAGCGATATTCTAAGATATCTGCAATGATGTGATATGGAAATACCTGTGATTTCTATTGTTGACAATATCACAGGTACTATTACTAGGATCTACTGCCTATATTCATAATGAGAGGAAATATGTTAAATTTTAGCTAGAGGTTGCTAAAAATAAAGATGTAATTATTTTCCTATCCAAGGCCACTAACCCTGAGTTTGAACTTTTTTTTTTTTTTTTTTTTGAGACAGAGTCTCGCTGTCGCCTAGGCTGGAGTGCAGTGGCGCGATCTCGGCTCACTGCAGGCTCCACCCCCCGGGGTTCACGCCATTCTCCTGCCTCAGCCTCCCGAGTAGCTGGGACTACAGGCGCCCGCCATCTCGCCCGGCTAATTTTTTGTATTTTTAGTAGAGACGGGGTTTCACTGTGTTAGCCAGTCTCGATCTCCTGACCTCGTGATCCGCCCGCCTCGGCCTTGAGTTTGAACTTTTCATGGATCCCTTGGGTGTTTAAGGACCCAATGTTAAAAACGCCTGGCCCTAGGTGCATTAGGAAGGCCTGAGTTGGTAGGAATGCAGAAGGAAGAAATCTGTCAGAAATTTAAGAAAGAACAAGTTAGGGATCTGATGATTTGACAGTGGATAAGGAAAAGAGAAGTATCTATCTAGGTTGATACTCAGGTGGCTGGACTGGGGAATTTACGATAGGCAACAAGTTCAGAAAAGCTTTCATGTTGCTTAAACCTTTAGGCTTGAGAAATAAATATTTATCAGTTAAGATAATTAACAGATCCTGCCATGATTTGAAAGATTTGTGAAGAAAGGAGCACACCTGGAAGAGTCAGACATGCTGCTGGGTAGGTGAGGAGAGCATACCTTTCAAGCTCAAGTGCATTGCTCTTTCTACTAGGATGCTGACTGCAAATGTTCCATCCGACTCAGCAGGGCCCTCCTGGGTCAGGCAGACTTCAGCTGTGGTGCTGCTGCAGGGGACCTGGGTGGAGGCAGGAGACTTCTGGTGGCAGGAGACGACTTCTGGTGGAGAGAGCTGGACCTCACCATTCCTTCTGGGGAGCTGCTCAGACTCACTGTGGCTGCTGTAGTCCATGGAGTCCAGCTCATGAGTGGGCTCAAGGTGTGAGGAAAGAGAGGAAAGAACCACATGAACTCGCAAGGCAGCTCCTGAGAGGTTGGAAGCATTTCGTCCAAACAGAGGGTACACACCTAAAAGAACATGGAGAAGAATAAGGCTAGTCAAGCAGGAACCAAGACCAAGCTTGGAGGAAATACTCACTGAGGGTGCTGTGGTCCTTTCTCCTATGAAAGGTCTACAAAACCCAATACACCAATTTGCAAAAGAAACTATGAAGCTGATAGAAAACATGAAAACTTTTACCCTGCCGTAACTATCTTCAGTAGTGAAAAGTAGGCTGGGTGTGGTGGCTCACACCTGTAATTCCGGCACGCTGGGAGACTGAAGTGGGCAAATTGCTTAAGTCCAGGAGTTCAAGAGTTTGGGCAACATGGTAAAACCCTATCTCTACAAAAAACACAAAAATTAGCTGAGCATGGTGGTGTGTGTCTGCAGTCCCAGCTACTCAGGAGGCTGAGGTGGGAGGATCACCTGAGCCCAGGAGGTTGAGGATGCAGTGAGCCATGATTGCACCACTGCACTCCAGCCTGGGTGACAGAGCAAGACTCTGTCTCAAAAAACAAAACAAAATAAAACAAACAAACAAACAAAAGTAATGAAAATAGTAAGATCTCTGATTTGAAGCCAAAGCCAAATGACTACCAGGCAGGGCTGTTGCGGAAGGGATTCGTGCGCTGAGAGGCAACAAGACTTAGAGAAGTCTAAGATTTGATGAAATCAAGAGTGGCCTATTTTCTCTTGCTCGTGTCTCGTGGGCTCCTGTTTTTCGACCTTCTCCCTATCACGAGGCTGTCTTGACACTCAATTTAGCTATGTTTCACTAGGGTTCTGGCAATATTTTGGGGGGCTGGGGGGGAAGTAGGAGGTTATCAGGAGACCAGAAAGAAATATAAGGGAGTTAATATTTGTTGAGTGTTTTTCATATGCCAGAATCTCAGAGGAGTTAAATAAACTGCCAACATCAGTCTGGCAGTAAGTGGCAGGTTTAAGCCCAGAGACTTGAATTTTACTAACTTGCTGAATATTAAAATGAGATTTATAAAACAGAAGGTACTAATAGTTCCTTCTGAATCTCAAAGTTTGCTTCAATAGACTCACTTCAATTCAGGAAAATGGAGTTAACTGATTAATAGATGGCAATAATATGAAACCTTTCCTGTTTCAGATAACCAGTTTTCTTCTCAAAGCAATGTGTAAATTATTATGATTATCAAAGGAAAATAAGGGCAGGTCATTACAGGCGGGAAGACACCCAAAAGCAACACAGTTAAATCCTTATCCTCAGGAAAATTAACAAAACATGGAAGTAAGGTTGGATGGATGGCTTGACGCATTCAACAAACACATCAAATGACATGCCTTGTATAAGACCCTTGCACAAGAGGATAAAAAGCTCAGACAAGAGGGATATGGAGAAGTATGAGGGAAATGGATGATCTGAAAAGCTAAATACTACCTTTGGTAGCACTCAATAAAAATAAGCATTTGTGCTTGAGTTCCTATACTTAGATCTATATTCAGTGTCCTAAACCTACTTTCTTCAGCAGTATGAAGCTAAAAGCCTGTCTTTATAAACTTTAGTTCAAGTGAACTTGGTTCACTTCAAGGACATTTTCTGTAGTCCCTTTGAAGGGACTCTAGGCCTGCCCAGATAAAACAGAGCACATGGCATTTGATGTGCTCAACAGAGCCTGATTTACACCTGTTAGGTCCAGAAAGAACCAGAGAATTTGGGATGATCACCTAGATACACTCAGTTCTCCTCTAGCCTGGTCCACCCACTCAACAATAGGGTCAGAGCATAGGGCTAACAAAGGGTCATGACTCAGTTTCTTCGACTGTAGAGTGGGGGAAATAACAACTAACTGGACAGCAATGTTAAGCTGAATAGAGATCATATTTGTAAAGAATCTAGTCTGGCTACCTCTAATTCATCTTAACTACAGTCACTAGCTTTATTTTTCTAAATGCAAAGCTATACACTCCTCTTGTATTCAGAAACCATTGTACTAGTTTTCCATAATTCTCAGGAAAAAAGTCCAAACTTCAGCCGAGAAGAGAAGGCTTTCAACATCGTACTCCTGCCTACCTCCCTAGCTTCATCTCTAATCACTTCCCAATCTATGTATCCTAAGATGCAGCTGTCTGAAATTACTATAGTCCCCAAAATCTATCAAACTGCTTCATTCTCCTGTACTTTCACCCATGCTGTTCCCTTCTTTAGAATATCTCTCTTTATCCCTTTCCTTGACTTATACCTACATCCTTTGAAACTCAGGTCAAGTATCACTTTCACTGAGATGCTATCCTTAGAGGTGTTGTGTCCCTGTGTTCCCATAGCACCAAGAATACCTTTTTCATAGTTCTGATGCTTCATTGTAATTATTTACTTACTATTGTATTCTCCTATTAGACTGTAAACTCTTTAAGGTTAGGAGCTAGCTCTTACTCATCTTTGAATTCCCAGGTCCAAGCATATGTATCAAGTACTAAACAAATGTTTGAAAGAAAAGCACTCAGCACAAAAATGCCACCTGCAAAATGTTACCCTTTTCTCTTCTGCTCTGTTTATTACCATACAGATTTTCTTTATGGTTCCAAGATGTGGTGACCAGAGAGGAAGAATACCCTGGTCCCTGCAGTAGGTATGCTTTTCCATATAATTAATAAACTAGCATTCTAGGTGATCAGATAGGCTCTTATATATGTGGTTACAAATAGTTCCCTAAATTCATTCATTATTTCGTAAGTGTTAACAATGTTCTAAGCACTATGTTAAATGCAAAAATCTGATGAGTTTGGATGCACTCTAGTGCTACAAAGTTCAGAGCCAATTCTTCGACCTACGTTGACCCCACCACAGTACTGGAATGAGGTAACACCCTTTCTTAAGCAGGCAGTGGAACTTTAAAAACAATCTCTTTAGGGATGAGTTCATGTCCTTTGCAGGGACATGGATGAAGCTGGAAACCATAATTCTCAGCAAACAAGAACAGAAAACCAAACACTGCATGTTCTCACTCGTAAGTGGGAGGTGAACAATGAGAACACATGGACACAGGGAGGGGAACATCATACACCGGGGCCTGTTAGGGGGTGGGAGGCTAGAGGTGGGATAGCATTAGGAAAAATACCTAATGTAGGTGATGGGTTGATGGGTGCAGCAAACCACCATGGCACGGGTATACCTATGTAACAAAACTGCACATTCTGCACGTGTACCCCAGAACTTAAAGTATATATATATAAAATCTCTTTAGTTACAAGAGGCACTACTAAATTATTATTAATCTTTCAGCGTGCAATAATGGAACGAACACTTACTAGTCTGTGACCCTAGGCAGGTAACTCAATCTCTCTGAGCCTCCTTTTTTATGAATGTAAAATGGGTATAATACCTATCTCACAGGATTGCTGGGAGGGTCAAGTAATGTCTGACAGAGTGTCTCGCATAGTGTTTGACACAGAGCAGGTGCTCAAACTACAAGAGTTGAATTGGGCTCCTCACTTACCACTGACAGTTAGTGTCCTTGCTGACCTCTCCCCAAGTCTGGCCAGGTCCACATAGGCTGAGCCAATCCAGCTGTCTGTCTGATGCGGTCTCTCCACACTGTCATTGCCATAAGCTCGCCACACTTGGATCTCTAGCCTCTCCTCCCTGAAGTACCAAAGCACTGATGGGCCCCTGGTGATTTCTGCTCTTTTGGATGCCTTGAAAGGAACCATAATCTGCTTTTTGTTTACAGATTCCTTAGGCTTCTTCAGAGGGGTCCAAAAGGCTTCATGATCATAGAACTTGTAGCGAAGGTAGCAATATGTATTCCTATGAATGTGGTTATGGCCAGCAAGCAGCACGCAATGGATGGGCAGCCACAGCCTTGGGGTGGAGATGGTGACAGTGGCTGGCTCCCCTTCATCCATTCTGACAAAATCTTTCATGCTGTTCTCAAAGCTCCAGCCCAATAGCTCAGCAGCTTCCAACACCCGTTCTCTATCTCCACGATGTGTGAAGGAAACCGAAAGCTCCAGACCACCCACGATCTTCTGCATGAGCTCCAAGCCATGAGGTAGGCCCCCGTCTTCTGGTAAAATGATAGGATACCATCCTGTGATCCCTTACGGGAGAAAAGAAAGATTCTCAATTATAGTCTTAAAAGTAAATAAAAAACAAGTTACTTACTCTCCACCCCATAGTGTCCCATCATCCTGGCTCAAGACAGAACAGAAAACATACCCACAGTGAGTTGGAGTCTGTGTTCATCTGACCACTGAGAGGCAATGAGATTAGATGGGAAGAGCAAAGGCTAGGAGTTGGAAGATCTGCGTTCTCTTTGGCTATGGCTAGAACTAGTGGTTTATTATGAACAAGCCATTAATTTCTCTCAGATTTGGTTTCCTTACCTCACAAATGGGAAAACTGATGCTAGTGCTGTCTCCCAAAGTTGTTATGATTGTCCAATGAGATAATGGTTTAGAAAGAGCTTTGAGAGAGAAGTGCTTTAAAAGTGTGAAATGTTTATGGTACTATCAGTGCAACAGAAAAGGCAGGGGTCAAAAGAGATCTGGGGTCTAGACCCAAGTCTTCTACCAAGGGAATCGGCACTTAGAGAACACATACCAAGGACCAGGTGCTAGATTTCAAAATCTTTCTCTATTGCCCAGGCTGCAGTGCAGTGTCACCTGTAACTTTGAACTCCTGGGCTCAAGTCATTCTCCTGCCTCAGCCTCCTGAGAATATAGGACTATATGCGTGTGCTACCACGCCTGGCCATTTTCCAAGAAAAGGTTTGTGGGTTTGTTTGTTTGTTTTTTGTAGAGATAGGGTCGTGTTGTGATACCTAGGCTGGTCTTGAACTCATGGCCTGAAGTGATACTTGCACCTTGGCTTCCCAAGGTTTTGGGATTACAGGAGTGAGCCACTGCACCTGGCCCAAAACTACTCTTTATTAAATATCTAGTATGTGTCAGAAATTCTGCTAGCCCTTTATAGATATTATTTCATTTAATTCCTCTGATAACCCTGAGAAATTTTGAGGACTAAATGGGATAATAATCCTTATTTTACAGATGAGAAAGTGGAAGCTCAGAGACCTGTCTAACTTATTACTGCTACCAAGTAAGAGAGCTAGAATTTGACTCCAGGTCTAGCTGGCTCTAAAGTCTACATTCCACCTAGTATAGGTTCACACTATCTTATCTGAAAACTTTAAGGCCAGATTTATTTCTGAATTTAGAATTTCTCAGGTTTTAGAAAGGTAATAGAGTACATAAACTGAATATTATATAATATTATATATCAGGGCCCACAGATAGTAAATATTTTAGGCTTTGTGGGCCATATGGTCTCTACTGCAGCTACTCAACTGGGCTACTGTGGTAATAAAATGGCCACAGACAATATGTAAATTAATGGGCACAGTGTGTTTTAATAAAAGTTTACATAAATAGGCAGTTGCCTAAGTCTCGTATCATCTGAGGTCAGATTTGGCTCCTCAATGAGTTAAAAAACGTCTATTTTCAGGGTCTTTTGGATTTTGGCATTACATAAAACATTGTGGAATGATAATATTCACAGCAATTTTCTGAGAAACGTTTTACTAAGTATATTTTACAAATGAGAAGATTTAGGCTTATTGAGATTAATTTGCTGAAGATTACTTAAGGTTTTATGACTTTTGGACAGGTATTTAACTTTTCTGGGTGTTCTTAGTTTTTCTCTGTGAAATGAGGAGGCTGAAAATTTTGATCTCTAAGGCTCTTTTTTGGCTTGATAGCCTAAGAGCCTAGGGCTTTGGCTCTAAGATTATGTTTCCCCACAGCTTAATGGTTCCTAACATTTTTTTGGTCACAGACCCTTTTGGCTCAAATGAAAGCTATTATGCCCCCCAAAATAAACAAATACATATAGACACAAAATTTCATGCCATTTCAGTGTTTAAGAACTGCATAGATTATCAGATGGTTACTTTAGCTCTGCGATTCTATAATTGAGGTTATAGGTAGGAAAAAACAAAATAGAGTGCTCACTTTAGAACAAAGACAAATGATATATCCTTAATTATCTAAAACGTTTATAAGCAAGGGGTTAATTTTAATTCACAGAGATGTGATTTCCCAGATGGTGCTTGTTCTCTCACAAACTGTAGCTAAGTCATAGAAGGAAGGAAATTGAGGTGTCCTACGTGCCCAGCCCTGTGCCAAGATCTTTCACATGTAAGATTTCATTAGATGCTTTAATAATCTTGTGAAATAGATCTTACTATTTCCATTTCTACAGATGAGGAAACCATGGATCTGAAAGATGAAGTAACTTTCTTTAGATCACAAACAGTAAGTGACAGAAGGGAGATTTGAATCCCATATCAACTTGTGCAGACTTCTCTCTGGCAGGCACATACACAGTACCTGTTTATTAGGGTAGTGCTCAAATACTAACTCACAATAAAATTGGGAGATGTGTGACAGAATTCTGCAAACTAGATTACACAATCCTAGGCAGGAAGATGGGCAACAGAAGGAAAACCTACACTTACTGAACACCTACTACATGTCAGGTCCTTTATATAACCAATTTAATGAATTCCTACCTTATAGACTTGTCAGGATTAACTGTATCCATCCCACAAGATAAGAAAATGGGGGCTCAGAGAGGTCAAGTCACTTGGTCAAAGTTACCCAGCTACTAGTAAGTAGGATGGGATCAGTATTTCCAGACTGCCTTGATGGTTGTGTCTATTTTGGGGGAGCATTTATCCCATATCCTTATTCCTTCTTCAGTGAGAGAAAAAATACGGAAAAATAATGAGTGAATCTGGATTTCATTTCAGGTCCTGCCACTCACCAGGTATGTGGTTTTGGTAAACCACTTAATCTCTTTAAGTTTTCTCATCTGTCAAATGAAAATAACAAGATCCTATATCCTTACCTGTCAGGGTTATCATGAAGCTCAAACAAGATCTGAGAAAATATTTTACAAAGTGCTACATAATGTAATGGATATTGCCATATTCTTCTTCATCATTATCATCATCATCATCACCATCTTTCTTAGAGAAGGATGATAGTACAATGTCTTGAGCTTCTTTGTTTTATTAGAAGACCTTCAGAACGATTAGGAGAAGACTTAAAATGTTTAAAGAAGGGGAGTTCACTCATGATTTGGCTCTCTGTTTGTCTGTTATTGGTGTATAGGAATGCTTGTGATTTTTGCACATTGATTTTGTATGCTGAGACTTTGCTGAAGTTACTTATCAGCTTAAGGAGATTTTGGGCTGAGACGATGGGGTTTTCTAAATATATAATCATGTCATCTGCAAACAGGGACAATTTGACTTCCTCTTTTCCTAATTGAATATCCTTTCTTTCTTTCTCTTGCCTGATTGCCCTGGCCAGAACTTCCAACACTATGTTGAATAGCAATGGTGAGAGAGGGCATCCCTGTCTTGTGCCAGTTTTCAAAGGGAATGCTTCCAGTTCTTGCCCATTCAGCATGATATTGGCTGTGGGTTTTTTTTGTTTTTTTTTTTTTTTGAGACGGAGTCTCGGTCTGTCGCCCAGGCTGGAGTGCAGTGGCGTGATCTCGGCTCACTGAAAGCTCTGCCTCCCGGGTTCATGCCATTCTCCTGCCTCAGCCTCCGGAGTAGCTGGGACCACAGGCGCCCGCTACCACGCCCGGCTAATTTTCTGTATTTTTAGTAGAGATGGGGTTTCACCTTGTTAGCCAGGATGGTCTCAATCTCCTGACCTTGTGATCCGCCCACCTCGGCCTCCCAAAGTGCTGGGATTACAGGCGTGAGCCACTGCACCCCACTGACTGTGGGTTTATCATAAATAGCTCTTATTATTATGAGATATGTTCCATCAATAGTTTATTGAGAGTTTTTAGCATGAAGGGCTGTTGAATTTTGTCAAAGGCCTTTTCTGCATCTATTGAGATAATCATGTGGTTTTTGTCATTGGTTCTGTTTATGTGATGGATTATGTTTATTGATTTGCATATGTTGAACCAGCCTTGCATCCCAGGGATGAAGCCGACTTGATCGTGGTGGATAAGCTTTTTGATGTGTTGCTGGATTCGCCCCCCTGTCCCTCCCGCAAAGGGAATAAAATATCTAGGAATCCAACTTACAAAGGAAGTGAAGGACCTCTTCAAGGAGAACTACAAACCACTGCTTAACAAAATAAAAGAGGACACAAACAAATGGAAGAACATTCCATGTTCATGGATAGGAAGAATCAATATTGTGAAAATGGCCATACTGCCCAAGGTAATTTATAGATTCAATGCCATCCCCATCAAGCTACCAATGACTTTCTTCATGGAATTGGAAAAAACTACTTTGAAGTTCATATGGAACCAAAAAAAGAGCCTGCATTGCCAAGACAATCCTAAGCAAAAAGAACAAAGCTGGAGGCATCACGCTACCTGACTTCAAACTATACTACAAGGCTACAGTAACCAAAACAGCATGGTACTGGTACCAAAACAGATACATTGACCAATGAACAGAACAGAGGCCTGAGAAGTAACACCACACATCTACAACCATCTGATCTTTGACAAACCTAACAAAAACAAGAAATGGGGAAAGGATTCCCTATTTAATAAATGGTGCTGGGAAAACTGGCTAGCCATATGTAGAAAGCTGAAACTGGATACCTTCCTTACACCTTATACAAAAATTAATTCAAGATGGATTAAAGGCTTAAATGTTAGACCTGAAACCATAAAAACCCTAGAAGAAAACACAGGCATTACCATTCAGGACCTAGGCATGGGCAAGGACTTCATGACTAAAACACCAAAAGCAATGGCAACAAAAGCCAAAATAGACAAATGGGATCTAACTAAACTAAAGAGCTTCTGCACAGCAAAAGAACCTACCATTAGAGTGAACAGGCAACCTACAGAATGGAAGAAAATTTTTGCAATCTACCCATCTGACAGAGGGCTAATATCCAGAATCTATAAACAACTTAAACATATTTACAAGAAAAAAACAAATAACCCCATCAAAAAGTGGGCAAAGGATATGAACAGACACTTCTCAAAAGAAGACATTTATGCAGCCAACAGACACATGAAAAAATGCTCATCATCACTGGTCATTAGAGAAATGCAAATCAAAACCACAAAGAGATACCATCTCACACCAGTTACAATGGCAATCATTAAAAAGTCAGGAAACAACAGGTACTGGAGAGGATGTGGAGAAATAGGAACACTTTTACACTGTTGGTGGGAGTGTAGACTAGTTCAGCCACTGTGGAAGACATTGTAGCGATTCCTCAAGGATCTAGAACTAGAATTACCATGTGACCCAGCCATCCCATTACTGGGTATATACCCAAAGGATTACAAATCATGCTACTATAAAGACACATGTTTATTGTGGCACTATTCACAATAGCAAAGACTTGGAACCAACCCAAATGTCCATCAATGATAGACTGGATTAAGAAAATGTGGCACATATACACCATGGGATACTATGCAGCCATAGAAAAGGATGAGTTCATGTCCTTTGTAGGGACATGGATGCAGCTGGAAACCATCATTCTGAGCAAACTATCACAAGGACAGAAAACCAGACACTGCATGTTCTTACTCATAGGTGGGAATTGAACAATAAGAACACTTGGACACAGGGCGGCGAACATTACACCCCAGGGCCTGTCATGGGGTGGGGGGCAGGGGGAGGGATAGCATTGGAAGAAATACCTAATGTAAATGACGAGTTAATGGGTGCAGCAAACCAACATGGCACACGTATACCTATGTAACAAACCTGCATGTTGTGCACGTGTACCCTAGAACTTAAAGTATAATAATAAAAATTAAAGAAAAAAGAAATGGGGTTTCACCATGTTAGCCAGGCTGGTCTCGAACTCCTGACCTCAGGTGATCTGCCCGCCTTGGCTTCCCAAAGTGCTGGGATTACAGGCGTGAGCCACTGTGCCTGGTCTGTGTTTACCCTTTCTTCAGGACTTCTCCATCTATAAAATCAACCTCTTCTGCTCAGCTCATTGGAACACATTTTATTTTATGAAACGAAGTATTCCCGATTGCAAATAAAATAAATTAAGATCTTTAAACTAAAAAAAAAAAAAATGTTTCAAGAAAACATTTGAAGTATTGGAGACAGTTCAGAAGCATGTGTTAAGGGGTTGTGTTTTCTTTTGAATATCTTACAAGAGAGACAGAGAAGATGACCTCTTGTAGGGAAGTGAAAGGGAAAGGGTGGCATCAGAAAGTGATAATCCAGGATCCTTACCAGATCTCTTGATCAGCAGCTCTTTTGTTGGAACTTTTACTACTCCAAGCAGATACTCTTTGCATGACTCAATACTGATTATATCACTGGCTGTTAAATCAAGCAAAAAAGAAAAATTATTTGATGGTCTACTCATCAAGGGGCTTGTTTACAGTATATCCACACAACCCTCCCCTTATATGCACTAAATCTTAGTTTTGTAAAATGCATTAGAGATTATCTTGCTCTTGTTCATGCCCCAATCAAAGCCTGAATGCCTTCAATTTTTTTTTTTTTGGTAGGGTCTCACTCTCTCATCCAGGCTGGAATGCAGTGGTGCAATCACAACTCACTGCACCTCGAACTCCTGGGCTCAAGCGATCCTCCCACTTTGGTCTCCCAAAGTGCTGGGATTACAGGTTTGGGCCACTGTGCCCAGCCCATTTTTTAAATTAAAAATGTTTTGAAAAAAATTCAGGTATACAGAAAAGTTGCAAAAATACAATAATGAACTCCTACATACCCTTCATCTCGATACACCCATTAACACTGACACATTTGCTTTATTTCTCTCTGCACTATCTTTCTCTTACATACTTAGTACATATCCTTATTTTTTGCTATATCTTTCAGAAATAAGTTGCAGAGATTATGACTCCTCACCTCTAAATACTTCAGTATGTATCTCCTAGGAAGGGCTATACCATTCAAAATGCAGCCTCTGTTAATTTTGATTGTGACAAGTCACATGGTGCTCACCTGACTTGGTATTTTCATGATAGACAGCAAAAACAACTTCTGCAAACTCCAACAACTCTGCTAGGAAACAGGCCTCTCCACTACAGTGCTGAGTCACCAAGTTACATGTGAACTCAACATGATGGGAGAACTCAGGGCAGAAGGAACAGGCCACAGGGTGGGTTCGGCGCTGTTCTCTCTGGGGCAGGAAGGAGAGATGAGTGGTGACAGAGGCATTGACCCCGACTGTGGCACTAAACTGTAGAGCGGGTTCCTGTTCAGCCAAAGCCCTGTAGAGGAGAGGGGTGGAAATGAGAAGATACCATGGTAATATTAGAAATCAGCTTGATTTCCTAGAAGATAACTTCATTACTTCTATGAGACCACCAAGAATAAAACCAACTATATGCTTTCTATCTAGGCATTTGGCAGTGTCACAGTGGGCTTTCTTAGTAATCTAGATATCATGGCATATGTATATGGGGGTGGAGGGGGATAACATCTGCCCATCAGAGTGACTCTGAGGATGACCCACTGTCCTGTCAATGCTCTTAAGTCAAGGACCACAGGAACCAACTCTAGTTGAACAAGCTGGGTTTACTGCTCATTGCAAATAAGGAAAATATACACCATGGGGAACCACAGTACATCTCAGTGAGAAGTATCAGAAAGGGCTTATCAGCATTGGACTTGTGTTAGCTGATTTGGGTGAAGGCTTAAAGGAGCAGGGCTTTGCTCTGGATTGATTTCCTTAAAGAATCTTATCTAGACGGAGGGAATACAAGAGTAAGGCTAAAGCTATAACTGGTGAAGCAGCAACTGTCACTCATTTTAGCCAGACAGGAGGATGTTGGGTGTTTCTATGGTTTGCATAAGTGACCTCGTTTTGGTCTGTGCTTAGACATGATGATGGAGCTGTCTTGTTTTTGTCTCACTTCATCATAGTCATACAGTGATCTTGTCTGATGCTGACGTTCTGTAAGATTATTTATGCTCAACAAGAAAACACCAAAGCCCACCTATGAATGTCAGCCCAATTCCCAGAAGTCTGGGGCTGCTTTTCTCTTTCTCAGCACAGATGTTCCATGATGTACAAATGGAATCTACACGCCTTTAATGACACTCATAAAGAGTAGTCAAGTCATTTGTGTGTAGCTACAGTATGGGACAAACCCCCTTTCCCTGAACTCCCCAAGGGGATAAAGTTGACATCTAGGCAAAGAAGTCACCTATTTTTGAAGCATTTCTTGGTATCCCTAAAGTAGACTTACGGGTTCCCTCCTGTTAAAACCTTACTCTACTTCATAAAGAGTGGTAATTTGGAGTTATACAGATCTGGGTTTGAATGCTGGCTCCACCATTTACTCACCATGTGACTCTGGATAAGTTATTCAACCTCCTTTAAGTCTCAGTTTCCTCTTCACTAAGATGAGGTTAATATAAGATAGTATATAAATAGTAAAGATGTATATTATATACTTGGATGCTTACTGCAATTTCATTTCTAAGAAAAAAAGAAAAACTTTTTCCTTTTCATTATCATTAATGATCATTAATAGATGATTTATCATTAACAGAAGATTAATGTGTATCCATACAATAGTATACCGTGAAGTATATATTATGCCTAGGAAAAATGGGGTGAAAATAAATTGGATGCTAGCAATAGCTTAAAAAATGAGGATAGGCTGGGTGGGTGGCTCACGCCTGTAATCCCAGCACTTTGGGAGGCTGAGGTGGGCAGATCACCAGAGGTCAGGAGTTTGAGGCCAGCCTGCCCAACATGACGAAACCCCATCTGTACTAAAAATACAAAAAATTAGCCGGGTGTGGTGGCAGGCGCCTGTAATCCCAGCTACTCGGAGGCTGAGGCAGGAGAATCGCTTGAACCCAGGAGGCGGAGGTTGCAGTGAGCTGAGATTGCGCCACTGCACTCCAGTCGGGGCGACAAGAGTGAAACTCCATCTCAAAAAAAAAAAACAAATGAGGATAAAATAATCATAGGGTGTTGTAAAGATAACATTAGATAACATATACAAAGGAGAGAACTTGCATTTGGACAGTGAAGGACTCTTAATAGGGAACTTTCAGAGATGGCAGTGAGATAGCAGAAAGGCTTGGGCCCCAAGTTGGTCTGAATTCACTCATTCAGTCATTATTTGCTGGGTATCTGATCTGTGTGTCATGCCTTGGGCTCAGCTGGATATATAGTAGTGAAGTAGCCTCAATTCCTTAGCTTCACGGCATTTAAAGACTACTGGCTATGTCCAAGAAAGTTTCTATTCACTCTGAGTTAAAGATCAGGTGAGTTAGAAGAAGCAAGTCAATAAGAAGTGCCTACTTTACATAGGCACCAACAATGTATTTTCAGGAAGATCACTGGCAGGTAAGATGGAGGCTGGTGTTTCTCGATGAGAGAAGACTAATTTACAGCACCTGCTATCTAGATGCCAGTGTAAGGATTCAAGACGGGTAAGTTTAGAACATCAAGAATTCTTTTCAGTAAGAGGCAATGCAAAATTTACTTCCCTGATTTTACTGGCAAATGAAGGTCACAATTATCTATATAAGTGGAAGTAATCAGAAAAATCTGCATATTTGTACAATAGTTTGTAGTTTATAAAATGACTTCATATTTGTTAATTTTTACACTAATCCTTATAAAATCAGGGTAGGTATTTAAAATTTCCATTTCAGATGAAGAAACCGAAGCTCATGGAAGTAAAGAAATCAGCCCAAAATCATACACAGCTAGTAGGAGATGGAGGTGAGACTAGAAGCTATAGTGTCTGATTTCTAGAACAGTTCTGTTTCCATTATACCATGCATTGTCTCACATACTGTGAACCTCTCCCAACCTACCAGAAGAGTGTTGTGTCAGAACTGGCCTGGCTTCTTGTTCTCCCTCCTTCAATATATGACACAGACCAAATGGGAGATTTAGAACAAACTGCCTGTCATCCAATCTGACTTTCCTCATGAGTCCTCAGACAGAGCAACTACTGAGTTTCTGACCTATTATCTGCCCTCTCTGAGATCTACTGAGTATCTAAATTCTGAGTCCTTCTCTGCCAATTAAATACTAGTTAATTTAATGCCATATTGAAGAATTCTGATGTTGGCTGGATCTGAGACTGAGGAGGTACTCCAAAAACACAAGTTTCACGCCTCCCCGACTTTGCACATGTTCTTCTCTTTCACCAAAATAATTTTCACCCCTTTTGGGTATCTTGATAACTACTATTCTTCTTTTAAGACTCAGATTTATTTTGAAGGGGCTTGAATGCCAAGCTAAGGAAGTTGGACCTTATTATATGGACCAATGATCCCTAAAGGCTGTATACAACTTGGGAGGTTCATAGGATAAACTATATTGGTTATCTCATATATTAAAGCTTTTCTATTCCATGGTATATCTTAGAATATATTTTGTATATGAGTATAGCAGTACATGAAGATGATTTATACATGAGTAAACATGTACATATTTAAAGGGTATGCTACTTTTTTTATTAATAGGAATGCATAATTAAAATTATGAGATCACTGCTATCAACAATGGGAAATCATCAAGTTTTAATGTAAGGAAGTGGTATGATTATAAAACTGCTTTACTGTCTCAGTGACGGATCTGTACCCCAAACCTTAGCATCACGCGATATACCCATATAACAAACCTGCACATGTACACCTGTATCTAAAATAAAAAGTTGAAATTAAACAAACAAAACACACCAAAAACCAAAACAAACATAAAAACAAAACCCAAAACCAACCTGTCTTGACATCACCTTCACTAACACTAACATGTTCTTGGGCAGTAACTGAAAGAGTCTATGTGGAGAATTTATTGAGGAACAATATTAACTACACTGAGTATCTTAGCTCTGCAGCATCAGATCTCACACAATAATGCAATTTCTTATTTGGAGACCATAAAGTTATAGGTGAACAGTTTGACCCTCAGCTACAACAGGGAAAAAGTTAGGGAGCACTTGTCTGTTTCTTTGTTCAAAGGGTGTCAGTCTGAAGCAGGAGGCTGATCTAGTTCTCTTTCTTACTGGGTGCCTGTTATATGCTAGAACTATGCTAGGAGGTTAGAAGGACGGAGAGGAGCTCAGGCAGTATCTCTGACTAGAGGAACTCACAGGCTAGTGGGAGAAAAATGCATGTATGCCAATAATTGAAACAGAATATGTGCTACAACCAAGGTGTTAACAAAGGAAAAACCAACAACTCTGCCTATACGTACAAAGAAATAAAGAGAGACTGTAAAGATGTTGCCAAGTCTTGAAGGAAAATAGGAGTTTGTTAAGTAGACAAAAGGAAGAAGAACATTCAAGGCAGAGAGAAGTATGAGTGAAGGCCTGAAGGAGGTAAGGGAAAGGGCTGTGCTGTTTTTCTACAGAAATAGTGTTCCAGGCAGAGAAAACAGCAAGACAAAGGCCTTGAGAGGAAAATACACTTGGTGTGTTCAAAAGCAACAAGGGGGTCGTGGCTGGAGTGGAGTAAGCAGAGGGGAGACTAGCAGGAGATGAGATCACCAAGATAGATGGGGGGTGGGGGGCATGGTTTAGATCATATGGGGTCTCATAGCCATTTTAAGGGCTCTGGCTTTTACTCTGAATAAGATCAAACATAGGCCAGGCGCAGTGGCTCACGCCTGTAATCCCAGTACTTTGGGAGGCTGAGGTGGGTGGATCACTTGAGGTCAGGAGTCCGAGATCAGCCTGACCAACACAGTAATGAGGATCCCACCACTGCACTCTAGCCTGGGCGACAAAGCTAGACTTAAGTGTTCATAGGTTCACTGGCTACTATGTTGAGAACAGACTAAAGGGGTGCAAGCTGGAAAAATAGGAGGTAGTACTCAGAGACTGAAAGGAAAGAAGTGAGATTACACAGGAGTTGCAGTGATTGGGTATGGCATGGTTTGATGGTGTAGGGTATGGCCATAAGACTAAGTTGTTAAGAAAGGCACAGGATAAAACTGTTGGGCAAGGTCAAGGAGCTAAGTTGCTAATAACAGTTAAAATAGCAACTTTTGCAAGTGATTTACTCATATTCTGAAATGCTTTCTTAACAGAAAAAGAGGAGTTGTGGTTAGTGAACTGGAAATTATACCTAAGAAAGTTTTGCATATCTGAGCATTATTTTACAATGACTGCAGTGTAAAAGGCTTGAGAATTGCTTGTCTCAGGCGGACTTACTTGGCTGCTGCTTGCAGACCACAGGCTCTGATAATCTGGACTGAGATGGAAACAGTTCGGGCAGCAAGAACTCCCTCTGCTATTCTTGGACTACGCCTGTACCTTAGGCCCACATCCAGTAAACCTGAAGAATGAGGACACAAGGAAAGAAGGTTGGTCAAAAGAATCTCTGTTCCACCAAACCACAAAGTTTTGGTCAGGAAGGATGGAAGAGGATTAAACACTACAACGAACAATAAGGGCAATGAGAGAATCTGTCCTTGTCATAATCACATTGTTATTCTTTAGGGTTAATAAAGGTTTAACAAGTTACTAATTTACTTTACATTCAAGAAATTATGGTTCAGAGATTTAATTCCTTGCCAAGATTACACAAGTACTGAAGGCAGAACTTAACTCCAGATTTTTTTTACCCCAATTATGTTTATAGAATTGAGATGGGCTCTAGCCATTTTCTTTTTAAACTTTCAAAAGGTTTCCACACCTCACATACTTCTATCACCGTCCTACCATCACCACCTGAAATATCCTTTTCATGCTACCTTTTTATAAAAACTCTATCATCCTACTGTCGCATTTCAGGGAGAGCTTTATGGAATAACAGAATAAGCTGATCAGGGAGGGTCAGGAGGAACAATTCAATCTTAATTATAGTGACATAAAACCTATTGTTTTGGCAGATACTCTTTAGCAAGCATGTACAGCAACTTGATATAGGGGGCTAAACTTTGTTATCTGATGATAAATTTGGAGGCATTTCCTGCTGGAAGCATTAGGATGTAATATCATTCAAATCTCCAAATTCGAATTAATCCTCTCCCAACTTTAAACCTTAGCCTTCTCCTCCCTTACAGTGAATTCCTGGTTCATGCTATCTTCTACCAATCCCCCATCTGCTGATGTTGGCTTGGAATAACAATTCTCTGAGTGTACCATATAATGCTTAGAATTTATGGCATGAGGGCTTATAAAATGCTTGCTGAAGTTAAAGGTGAAATGAGACAAGCAACATTTATATAGACTCCATGGAGCTATGAATTTTCTAGAATTGTATACAAAATTGGCAGTGTATATTCTATATTCATTTTTCCAAGACAAGGTGTCTTACAGTTTTCATCAGATCCTCAAAAGGGCAAATCCCTCAAAATGTGGAGAATCACTAATTTAGAAAGAAAAGGGATGTTTATGTTTACTGTATATTTTTTATATATAATATATATATATTTTTTGAGACAGAGTTTCGCTTTTGTTGCCCAGGCTGGAGTACAATGGCTTGATCTTGGCTCACTACAACCTCTGCCTCCTGGGTTCAAGCAATTCTCCTGCCTCAGCCTCCCAAGTAGCTGGGATTACAAGCATGGGCCACCATGCCTGGCTAATTTTTTTGTATTTTTAGTAGAGATGGCATTTCTCCATGTTGGTCAGGCTGGTCTCGAACTCCTGACCTCAGGTGATCCGCCCGCCTTGGCCTCCCAAAGTGCTGGGATTACAGGTGTGAACCACTGCACCCGGCTATTTTTATATATTTTTATGTATACTGATTTTGAAAGAAAAAGACAATCTTGTTTTCAATTACCTGATGACTGGTTCCTCAATTCTTTCCTGTTCTCAATCCTAGGGGTTAAAGGGAGATTAAAGGTCTGTATTCCCACACCCTCACAATGCTGGGTGGTTACCATAGCACAGATCCTTGATAATGGCAAGGTTCCTTTGGCGACCTTCTGGTCTCTCACATTAGGATAATAGTATCTGTAAACCACAAAAGCACAAGTTGTCAGAAGAATTAGGCGATAAATGATTCAGTCTGCCCCACAGATCAGCCTTCACTACCTGGTTATCTTTGGTGCCTGATTGTTCTGTGTTGGTAGTATGCAGCTATGGTATCTGGCTAAATTTACCACTCATTACGTGGAGGAGGAACTCCATAAATTATACCCTGAGTTCAGGACAAAGCCCAGCTTCCCTCAAGTTTTCTGTGAGGTAACTGTACATGCCTTGAACCTGTCGGGGGTGGCCACTCCTGAAAGCTTCCATCTGGCAGCAGCAAAAGTGGTTCAAAGTGGAGTAGGCCCAATATCTTTCATGGCTTACTCTCATCTTCATGCTGAAGCCCCTCTAATTTACCAGGGTAATGAGGATCTGTCAGTACCTACTCTATTTCCTTCTCATGTCAAAACAATCCATTCTTAGATCGCAAAGTTGTAACTCAAACCTAGGTGGTTTTAAAAATATTTTTTGTACTCGACTGACAATTAATTGTATTTAGGAAAGTGTTCTTGCATGTGGATGGTACTCATCCCTAGTTCTGTTCCTGATGCTGTTTCCTTTCCTCTTATATTTATACTCTCTTAAGCACTTTAGTTGGTTTGTCGGTGGTGCAGATGTAAAGAGGTGGGTTGAACATCTGTTATTTATGCCAGTATTTTCCTGGAAATCTACCAATGTCTGTAAGATTGAGTGGATTTATATTTTATAATATAAATCAAATATAATAATTTATATATGTTATATATAAATTATATTATTAAATTATATTTATAAAATAAATATAAATGTTCCTCTGGTGGTGGGAAGAACAGGTTACAAGAAATGAGTTTATAAGTAGGAGGCCAGTTAGGAGGCTACCAGTCATTTAGGCAAGATATGAAAAGGGCCTGAACTAACTAAGGCAGTAAGGGAAGCACAAAAAAGGTGATTGATATGTTTAATACATAGTAGGAGGTAAAATAAATAAGACTTTCACTTTCAATGTAAGTAGTGATTAGAAATATGAGATACAATGGCTCATAAGATCCTAATAACAGATTTCAGTAAAAACCGGACAAGAGTCACTGTCAAATCCAAATAATATAAAACAGGGCAGAAGAGGCTGCTTAGCTTCCTTACAATAATTCAACCTAGGCTGGTTAGGAGTAGGATGCTTTATGATTGTGCACTTCCTTCCTAGGCATAGGACTGGGGTCTCCACACTGTACCTGCACCAGATTTCAAACTGGACTCCACCTCCAGGCACGAGGCCCTGTGCAGAGAAGGCACTTAGTAGGAGCCTTTGCACTGGAACTTCAGCTGGCAACAGGAGAGAGTGATGATGTTCACTATTAAAGATGGGATCCGGAACACAGAGTGTGGTTGCAGTTCTGAAGGGCTTCAGAGTAATTCCTTTGGAAAAGAAAAGCATTTCAGAATAATCCAACATATGACTTAGTGTTTTTTTCTTCTTTCATGTTCTTCCAGTGAATATTACTTAGTAATTCCCTAGTAGCTATGGTTCCCTAAGGTCCCATGATAATATAGAAGAAAAAGATACCTTGCTGGTGGACAATTCATATATTGCCATACAAGTGCCAACACTTGTTAGGTTTTTTGTTTTTTTTTAAATTATAGCCACCTTAGCGAGTATGAAATGGTATCTTGGTAGTTTTGATTTGCATTTCCCAAATAAGTAATGATGCTCAGTATTTTTCCATGTGTTTATTAGCCATTTGTATATCGTTGAAGAAATGTCTATTCAGATCCTTTGCCCACTTTTTAATTGGTTTTTAAGAAATGATTGATTTGTAAGAGTTCTTTATATATTCTGTATATACAAATCTCTTATTTGAACCTCAAAATCAACACTGGCAGCACTCTGGCAATCATTCTGGAACATACACTGAATGGCAAAAAATTTGAGTCACCTGGTCTGTTTGTTCCCAGGTGAGAACAAGGTGAGCGAGTTTGACTTCTTGTTTCAGCTCTCGGAGACTACCAGAAGATGGAGACAGTAGGGGGCAGTGAGAAGCTTCCACTCTGGGTACAGTAGGATGGGGTTTGAATCCCAACCTTGGCACTTGTTAGTGGGGCAGCCCCAAGCAAGTCACTTAATGCTTGTGAATCTCATTTTTTCTTTCATAAAATAAAGAAAACAGAGTCTACCAGGGTGAGTTGTTTTAGGAGTTAAGATAATGATCTATGTGAGATATGTATATGTACATATTTCCCTTAGGAGCAATAGTTCAGTATTCCTTAATTCAGTGTTCATGGTGGCTTTACAGAACATAACTACTGCGAAGAATAAGAATCAATGCTATGTGTATAGGTAAGAGTAAGTGGGCATGTAAAGGATATAAAATGGGGCAAAATGCAAATAATTGGTAGATCTAGGTAAAGAGTATACCAAAGTTCTTTGTACTATTTTTACAGGATTTTGTAAATTTGAAATTATATAAAAATAAAAAGCTACAAAAATAGTTAAAAAATAAAAAAAACTTGGCCTATCTCCTGTTTTACTGCCCAGTAAGACTAGAAATATTCAACAACACAAAATTCACTCAGAAAAAAAAAACAAGTATAATCTAATAAAAGAACCATATAAGAATAAGAAAGCCTAATATCTAAACCTACCATTTTCAAGGAACTCAGGTCCTTTCAGCACACTGGATTGCGAGTGTTGAACTGGAAAGTAGTACTGGACATAACAATCTGCTTCTCCCCAGACTGTTGCCTGAAGAGGGGCTAGCCCTTTAACCATCTCTATATGGATCTCAAAGCAGTGCTCCATCAGTCCATTTCCTCGGTCCTCTGCCTATTAAATGAAACAGAAACACTGGTGAGCTTTAAAGAGTAACTTGCTTAGAATATTTCTGCTTCTCTATGAAGTCTGAGTATAGATAAAGAGAGAAGTATAATTAGTTGACTAAAATAGATACTTAATTTTCACTGTAACTCTCACAACTGCTCACTGTAAGTAGGCTAAACAGGATGTACTCTTGACTATGAGACTGGGTTAATATTAGGAAATCCATAAATGTAATTCAGTGCATTAATGGAACAATAAAAATGATTAACACAAATGCTGAAAAGGCATTTGATAAAATTCAACATTTGTTCCTGATAAAAGCTCTTAATATACTAAGAATAGAAGGCTATTCCCTTCATAGGAAAAATAATAAATCATAAATTTAGAATAAATTCTACATTTAGAATAGCAATGGAATGAGAAGTGAAGTGGAAGAACGGTAACACCAGACCAAACTAATATCACAATTTAAGAAAAAAAGGAAAACTAATAGCCTGCAGCAGACAGTGGCATCCACGATTCCAGCAGGACTCCTCAGCCTGGCCATTTAGAATAGCAAACAGGTACTAATTACTATTTCCAAATCAGTTGGGGATAACACCAGGACTGTCCAATAATGGTAAGGACTACTTCGGGAGGTAGTGAAGACACTGTTACTAAAGGTAATAACAACAAATAATCATGTATTTATTGAGGATTTACTATGAAGCAGGCACTATACCAAACAGCTCACCTTTATTAGGTGATTTAACGTGCAGAGCTAGTAACAGTGGAACCAGGTTCAGACTTAACATAGTCTGACTCCAGAGCCAGTGTTCTTTATCCCTATTCTATACAGCAGATCTTAGAGAACGAATTATTCAGGAAAATTCAAAGGGGGAATTCAGCATTCAGATAAGAGTTGAGACTATATGATATACACGTGTTTAACATTTTAACTACTAATCCAAAAAATCTAGAACAGAGACTGTATTAGGTCTCTGCTTTGAAATCTGAAAGCGTATTTTAGCAATACCTGCTCAAAAATTTTCCTTTGAAAAACGGGAAACTTGCAATTTGATTCCCTCGGGCAAAAAAATTGGGAAAAAAAATCTCTCAGAATCACAACAGCTACTTAATTTGGCCTTATAGTATCATAGCAATTTGATATTCAGTTCTGCAAATGGTGAACTGGATGAGAGGCATGAGTATAGGAGGAAAAACAATTGTTTTTATAGATATCTAATCCCACAGGTAAATCTTTCAAGGATTTCCTCTGTGCATGTAGTGAGAAACATTTTCTAACTTTTAGTATGGAATTTAACAAAATCTGAGTCTACACTGCAAGATGACAGCCATATAACACCTAAACAGACTTGGGGATATTAATGTGGTTTTTCTTTATTTGTGCTTTTATGTAATTTTCAATTTGAAAAATATGATTATCTATAGACAAACAATAATATCTAAGAAATAACTGGCTGGGTGTGGTGGTTCATGCCTGTAATCCCAGAACTCTGGGAGGTCGAGGTGGGTGGATCACTTGAGGTTAGGAGTTGGAGACCAGCCTGGCCTGGGCAATATGGTGAAACCCCATCTCTACTAAAAATATGTAAGTTACCAGGCACAGTGGTGGGTGCCTGTAATCCCAGCTACCCGGGAGGCTGAGGCAGGAGAATCCCTTGAACCCAGTTGGTGGAGGTTGTAGTGAGCTGAGATGGCACCATTGCACTCCAGCCTGGGCAACAGAGCAAGACCTCACCTCGAAAAAAAAAAAAATCTAACAAATGACTAAGAAAAATTTGGAGTTCATAATATACAAATAAACCATAACTTGCTAAAAGTTATTGTCCTAATAGTTCTTTCCCTGCTAGAGACATTTAAATTTGTCATTTGGGTTCAGACTTAAGAATATAACATACTTAAATGGTATGGATACTGAGATTTGGCTGTACTAGTAAAGACAACAAATAGAAGATACAATAGTATGTGATACAGTGGAATAAAGACTGAACTTGAAGTTAGAAGACCTGTGTCTGAATCCCAATTCTCTCATTCTTAGTTATGTGACCCCGGACAAGTAACCTAACCTCTTTGATTCTGTCTCATCATCTATAAAACAGAATAACAATGACCCACCTCAGGTAGTTGTTAGGGAAATAAACATGAGAATGTATGTCAATGTGCTTTCTCAACTGGAAAGCACCATACAAAAACAAATTACTTTTAAATTACTAGTAGATAGATATAAGATCATGTCATCTGCAGAGAGAGATAGTTAACTTCTTCCTGCCCAACATAGATACCTTTTATTTCATTTTCTTGCCTAATTGACCTCCCAGTAAAATGTTAAACTGGGGTGGCAAGAGTAAGCATTCTTGTTTTATTTCTGATTTTACAGGAAAGTACTTAATATTTCAACATGAAGTTTTATGCTACCTGTGAGTTTTCATAAATGGAAGAAGTTAACTATTTCTAAGAAGTCCACATATCAGGTTGAAGGAGTTTCTATTTCTAGTTTATTGGGTGTTTTAATCAGAAAACGGTGTTCAATTTTGTTAAATGCTCTTTTTGCAGCTATTGGCATAATCATATGGCTTTTGTTTTTTATTCAGTTAATATGGTGTATTACATTAATTGATTTTGGATATTAAGCCAACTTGGTCATGGTGTATAATCATTTTCATGTGTTGTTGGTTTCAATTTGCTAGTATTTTGAAGATTTTTGTAACTTTATTCATAAAAATATTTGGTCTATAAAAAAAAAAAAAAATTACTAGTAGATAAGCAAGCACTTCACAGTGACTTTCCAGCATGGGCTCAGCCAATAAGCAGAATAAGATTTTGCTGGCTTACATTTGGGATCACTCTCCACTCCCAATTTTTTTTAAAAGCAATTAAGCTAGTAAATTAGATAATTAAGATTTGGTTGTTCGATTGGATTTTCTTTATAAATTCAGGGAGCTAAGAGGGACATAGAGATCCATTTAAATCATAACAGAAAATTACCAATGATTCCTTTGATTTATAGGAAGCACTGGAGTGCACGTTAGGTTCTTTTGTTGAGCCTTTCATTACAGAAATAAAGGATTTGGGCAATAAATTCACTAAAATATGCAAGAGAAAATGAAATAATGACTTTTTGTAAACCATAGCGTTTACTACCATAGCAACAGATGCTGCAGTTGGCTGGTCCAGGAAATGGGCTGGCCTAGGGCTGAAGGGAGGGAGTGTTCCTTCTTCATTCTTTAATCTTTGTAGTGCCATTATTTGATTTGAAGAACCCATAGCTAAAAAGACTCGAAGACTCCCATTTTGGTGGCCTGAAAACACATCAATCACAGGCATGTAGCGGTCGACAGCAACAACTGGGTACTGAGCATCCAGCAGCAGGCGAGAAATCTTAGGATCTCTAGAGGGGGAGAAATTGTGAATAAGCAAATAACAAGCATCAGTCATGTCATAGAGTGTTTCATTTCTTTGTTGACTCATTTTTTCAGTTTGTTAAAAATAGATTTGCAACTGGAAAAGTAATAGCGGTTTTAAAAAATGTGTGCATCTGTCAGTAACCTACAAATACAAATTACCAGGCAGAGAAGTTCAAAATGTAGCAATTTGAAGGCAGGGAATGTGTCTGATATGTCTCTGTAGCATTACGGACCCAAGTCCAGTGTCTGATTTGAGCAGTGTCTCATGGAGCTTTGCTAAACTACATTATTTTACAGGGAGAAAGTGTGGTCTACTAGGAAGAATGTGGACTTTGGCGTCTGACAGATAAGATTTGGATAATATTGGCAATATCTGCCATCTACTGAGTGCTTAGTATGTGATAGGCATTTTATAGTGCTTCTAATCCTTTTAACGCTGAAAAGGTTGGTATTATCCACTATTAATGGATGAGAAAAGCCAAATTTAAAGAGGTTAAGTAACTTAGCTAAGGATACACAACTAGTAGGAGGTTAAGTTGGGATTCAAGCTCTGATAAATTATTTATAATGCCATGCTGAATCTTAGCTCTGCCACTTACTTGCTGTGTGACTCAAGCAATTCATTTAACATTTTTGAGTCTGTTTTGTCATTTTTAAAACGTACGCAATGAAAAAACTTCCATCAAAGGGTGGTTGTTAGGACTAAACTAAGATAACATACAAAATACCAACTATGATGCTTGGTACATGGAAGATGCCCAGTAACTGTAGCTACTATTATTTTACACACTCTGAGCAAAGAATGAGATCTAATGGAATGAGAAGTGAAGTGGAAGAAGGGTAACACCAGACCAAACTAACACCATAATTTAAGAAAAAAAGGAAAACTAATAGCCTACAGCAGACAGTGGCATCTACGATACCAGCAGGACTCCCCAGCCTGGCCATGATTTCCAATGTTACTGTTGTAAGTATTAATACTTAGCTGTTCACAGAAGGCATATCCATGTATTTTCTCTCTAGATCTTCACGATTGTTCCACAAGAGAGATAGGTAATCTACAATCACCCTCATTTTACAGATGAGGAAAAGAAAGTCAGAGAGGTTAAGTGACTTCTGCAAGTTAAAGGACAAATTTCTTCATCTGTAATATAGGGATAATAACAATATTTTATAGGGTTATAGTAAGGTTCAAATGAGCTAATGCCCACAAAGGTGCTCTTTGTAAAATGTAAAACACAACATTTAAAACACAGAACTATGAGAAGGCTGCCAGGAAAGAGGTCAGTGCTAAAATAATTAAAAATCAGAATCTTGAGTCAAAATTAAAAAGGAACAGTTTGGGCTAGGCGCAGTGGCTCATGCCTGTAACCCCATAACTTTGGGTGGCTGAGGCGGGCGGATCATGAGGTCAGGAGATCGAGACTGTCCTGGTTAACACGGTGAAACCTCGTCTCTACTAAAAATACAAAAAATTAGCCAGGTGTGGTGGCAGGTGCCTGTAGTCCCAGCTACTCGGAAGACTGAGGCAGGAGAATGGCATGAACCCAGGAGGCGGAGCTTGCAGTGAGCCGAAATCGCGCCACTGCACTCCAGCCTGGGCGACAGAGCGAGACTCCGTCTCAAAAAAAAAAAAAAAGAAAAAGAAAAATAAAGAAACAGTTTGTATTGAGGAACGAAATAACCTTCAGGTTAATCAATACCCCACCTATGTGTTAAAAGTGAGGTGGAGTAATCAAATCTGAAGATCTAAAAGATAATATTCACTATACAAAACTTGCAAATAGCTGATGTGAACAATACTGAAGTTCTGTGACATAATGGTAAACCACCTTTTGTGAGGTGGTAACTTTTGGCAATAGAGTTTTTTGGTGAAGAGTGTGGACTCCAGAGCCATGCTATCTTGGGTCCTAACCCTCCACTTGATGATGTATGTGACAAGTAATTTAACTTCTCTGAATCTCTGTTAACTCATCTGTACAAAAAAGCAAATAGAAGTACCTGCCTCAGAGGGTTATCAAGAAGATTAAATGACTTGATGTTGTAAGGTTTTTAACATAGTGCCTGAAACATGGTAAGCAATATCTGTAAGACTGCTTTAGAATAGGAGAAAGAGCAGCAACTGTGTTGAAACTGGAAAAAGTCCTTCAAGGGATTACTGGGCTATTCATGTTTGCAAATCAAAAGAATTCCTTTTCAGTCCATACAAAGTTAAAGATGCACAATAAAGAATACTCCAAAAGGTCCCATTTACTTGAATGACATGTAAAACTGGTGGAGGGGAAGTTTCACCAGCCCGAGCAGCTTGTCCTGTCCTGGGCTCCGCACCTTATTCCAAGTTTCAATTACCATCACATTGTTCTTAAGCCTTTCCAGGTATTTCGAAGACAGAGAAACAGGAATCACCTAAGAGAGAAGAACAACCAAAACAAACAAAAAAACTCATACCTGAGACAAATATTAATTTATACTTTCATTCAATAAGCATTTACAGAAAGCCTATTGTTAACACACAGTGTTATGAGCTAAAGACATTCAAATAAAACTTACTCCGTATCCTCAAGAGAAGTAGCAGTCTGCTGTTAGAGACTAACACATAAAGGCCAGATACAAAACAGTGAGTTCTCTGATGACAAAGCTCATACAGGGGGAGCTTTGAGGACACAGAGAAGGTTGTTAAATATGTCAAACATGGTGCCTGCCAAACTCGTCCAACCCTTTCTAAGGCAAAGTGATCCACTAGTAAACCCCACTGAAAGAAAGATGTTTTTGAAACAAGTATGCTACTGACTTGACAAGAGTTGAGTATTTCATCAAAGTGCAGCCAGTTCACTGGCTGGATAGCATTTAATAAAATGGCCAAGTGCCAAAAACTCTGCCCAACAGGTGTCACAGTAAAGAGCAAAGCCAACTGCTCCTCTGGATTTTCAACATAAAATTACTCCAGAATTGGCCAGTTGGTAGTTGAAAAAGACAAGTCACAAAGAGAATCAGAGATCTAAGCCAAAAGCACCTTTGTCAAATTAGTGGTAGAATCAAGGGCCCACCAATTCGAAGAAACCCAAGCTGTAGGGACAACTGTAACAGTAGAACGTCAATAAGCCCCAATGTTGAAGCCAATAGAAAACATGCGAGGCAAAAAGGGTGAAATTAGAAAAGGGATGATGAGAGGAAGACACCAGAAAACAGAGCACAGCTACTTTTGTATCCACCTAAGAAACACAAGGTGGATACAAACCTAGTGTTTATATCCTGAACACATTTCTGTTCCTTGAAACCAAAAAAAAATAAAATTAGAACAGCAACCTAACCTCCAAATAAGGAAGTTGCAGGCAACTACTTCTGGGACAAAGTAACCTTAAATCTCAAGGCTGAACAGGAGTTAACTGATACAAAAAGCTCTGCTTAAATGGTGTCAAGAAGGCTTAAAGGAAATTCAAGGCAGAAGAAAGAGCACATATAAAGATACAGAAGTAGGAGAAGAGAATATTCAGGAAAGTCTAAGTAGCTGAGCACAGCTGGGCTATCTAGTATAAACAGAAGAGTGGCAGGAGCTGAGGCTGGAGAAGTACATACAGTCAGTTTCCAAAGGGTCTTGGATGCCAAGGATTTACATTCCATCTTGAAGGATATAGGGAATTACGGAAAGGCTTTAAGCAGGGAAGTAAAATGTTCAGGTTAGTGTTTTAGAAAGGTCATTCTCCTTGGTGCATAAAGGAGGCAATGGACATAAAGAGAGCTGGGAAACAGCTAGACCAGTCTGAAGGCTATTTGGAAGGAGGGTGAAGGTTTGAATGGAAGCAGTGGCAGTGCAGTGAAGGTAAAGGGATGTGTTCCAGATAATTAAGTTCATAGTATCTATTAGACTTGGTAAGCAATTACATAAGAAAGAGTCAAGGACAACTAACAGGTTCTACTTAGGTGCCTGAGTAAATTATAATTTGAATTAGGGCAGACAAAAGGAGGAAGAACAGATTTGGAAGAAGTGATAAATTAAGATTTGAACATGTTTGAATTTGTTCTTCCATTTACACATCTTTATTGAATACCCAGTACGTGCCAGGCAGTGTGTTAGATGCCAAGTGTAAACTGCTTCTGAGATATCCAGGTGGTAATCACCAGCAGGAAGTTAGATAGAGAAATCTCAAACTAAAAGGAAATGTCTGGCTTATACAGAAATGTAGACGTGCAAGTTATCTTCATAAAAATGAGTGCTGAAGCTGTGTGGATAGATGTGATGACCATGGGGAAAAGTGGGTTGATTTGGAAGAGTGCCAGCAATAGAGTAATGAGTGGAAGCACCAACAGTTAAAGGAAGAAGTACTGGGGTTACCACCCTTTTCCTAGTTTTCCTTCTGGCCCAATGACTGAAAAAGAACAGCTTTGAGTGAGGAGGAAATTAAGACAGTAAAGTTACAAAAACCAAGAAAGAAAACAATTTAAGCACCACATTACACAGAAAAATCAAGTTAAGATGAATACTGAAGTAGGTAGAAGAATGTGAGGAGAAATACATAAAATAAAATAATAAAGAAGGAGAGATTGGAGAAAGATGGGGAGGTTTAACTAATCAAAGTCTTAGAGGAAGCAGAAAGGAATTGAATCCCAAAACTCAGGCAAAAGAAACAGTGAGAAACCATGTGAACTCAGACAGAATTGAAATAAAGACAAAAAGACAAACAGTTTTAAAATGTTGACAATGCCTTTCCCTCTTCCCATCCAATAGTGGGACTGAATCTGTACACCAGATAATTACAAAGGTTCCTTCTAGTCTGAACATTCTAGATTTAAGACGAAATTATAATTTGGGAAGCATTTGTCTCTCACCCCTATATTCCTCTAATGGATATGGAATGCACAAAGTTACCTGAGAAAAGTTAAAGACCGGTTGTGTTGTGCCCCATGCGATGACAGATCTGGTGACTTCCTCTGTGCTGAAGAGTTTACAGTTTAAATAAACATTGCATGGTGATTGTTTCTCAGATTCTCCACTAATAAAATCTTTCCCATCTGGCACCATCAACAGCACATGCAACAGCAAAGCACTCTCTTTTGTTGACCCATTTGTCTGATTGACTAAATTATGGGAGGCTGGCGTAGCTATGAAGGTTGAAGGATGTGGTGCTACAGGGCTTGGTGAGTTTCGGTTGGGGAGCACCAAGTTCTGTGCTTTATTTGCAGTTTCCTCATGAATTTGATTTAAGTTTTGTGGAT
The DNA here is from genome assembly GCF_006542625.1 of Nomascus leucogenys. NCBI lineage: Eukaryota > Metazoa > Chordata > Mammalia > Primates > Hylobatidae > Nomascus > Nomascus leucogenys. The sequence continues at coordinate 62,616,016 of NC_044395.1, read as the reverse complement.
TTTTGGTACAGGTCATATCTTGGTTAAGTTCTGGTAGTGCCTTATTTGGACTTGTAGGAGCACAAAGTGGGGTATAATGGGTGTTGCCACTTAACTTAGTATTGATACCAGTGAAATCTTTGTTATCTGTAATAAGCTCCATGGTTACCTATAAAACACAAAAGGAGAAGAGTCAATAAGAATGTCCTTTAGAATTGGAATTAGAATTTTGAGGCTGGAAACATCAGATTATTAGGAAATGAATTAACTCATCCTCAAACACTCTAATAGTAAGAATATTAACAGAATGCATATACATTAACTTGCTAGACTAAGAAAAACTAGATAGATGATTTATCAATAACAAAAGATGAGCCTGGAAGATCAAGTTATGCCAGAATATAAGAAAGTTCCTAGAAAAGAATGGAGACATGTTTAAAGGACCCAGAATCCAGCTGAAGAGGCTCCCACTGGCTAAATCTAGGACAACTTAAGCATCAGAATGAATAACAGTAATGGATTATAACCTATTGAATAAGAATCCATGAATCCATCCTGATACAAAATAAATATGAGAGAAGAAACAGCTTCTCTGTATAGAATACAGAGAATTAATAAATGCAAAAGAGACGGTAGAGTTAGAAATCACCATTTGAAAATCATCACAGTAATAAGTGATTCAGGTTAACCCCAGTGGAGGAACATTCTTTAAAATAACTGGCATTACTTAAAAATATCAACATACTGAAAAATAAAGAAAGGCTGCAGAACTGTTCCTGACTAAAGGAGATTAGAAAGATCTGACAAAATGCAATAGATAATCCTGGACTAGAAAAAAAAATTTGCTATAAAGGCGCTAGTATAACTGGTGAAATCTCAGTATAGCCTGCAGATACAGTATCAATGCTATTATGCTGACTTTTATAACTCTAGAGTATTATGCACGATGATGTCCTTGTTCTAAGGAAATACATAAAATATAAACTAAAGAATTTAGGGGGAAAGAGGCATGATGTACAACTTACTCTCAAATAGTTCACAAAAAAATGTGTATGTACATGTATTGGGGGACGAGATAAAGGGACAGAAAGAGAGAGAGACAGAGAAGAGGCAGACAGACAATTATAAAGAAAATGTGACAAATAGTAAGAATTGGGGAGTCTTAGTAAAGGGTATACAAAAAGTCTAAATAATTAAAACGTAAAAAAGAAAAAGGATGTAGGATAAATGATGAATTTGAAGAACAGAAGTGATCACTGTCAGGAGACTCAGTTACTAGGGGTAAAAGGTTCTTGCTGTTTCTTTGATCTGAAATCCTAAGTGTTACACAGCAAGGTTCTTTTACTCTGTTGAATATAGACAGCAATCTATCTAGAATAGTATTTCTCTCAAAACAGCCAGAACAGAAAAAATTTCTAGTTGATCAATCCTATTTATAACCCCTTTCTGATTTTAAACTTTGTAGTCCAGAATGAACCAGGCAGGCAAAAACTATAACTTGGATAGCAAAAGAGTAGGTGATGTTAATTTTTTGCAATAATAATTGTGTAAGTCTTTAAAGAAAAGTGGTATTTACTAAGACCAAGAAGAGAGAGAAGGCTTTCAAGAAGAAAAGGCAGTATGATAATCAATAACAAAAACACAGAGGCATGAACCAGCATGATACCTTACCGACTGTTTACATAGAGTGATATAGTTATTGGTAGAGAAGCTGTAAGAGAGAAGGTTGAAATGGTAGGCCAGGGTCATATACTAAGCCTTGTACTTTATCCTTCGGGTGATTGGGAGCCATCAGATGTTTTAGGCATGGCTGTGATGATATATATTTTTTTTCTTTTGAGACAGAGTCTTGCTCTGTCGCCCAGGCTGGAGTGCAATGGTGCAATCTCAGCTTATTGCAACCTCTGCCTCCTGGGTTCAAATGATTTTTGTGCCTCAGCCTCCTGAGTAGCTGGGATTACAGGTGTGTGCCACCGCTCCTGGCAAATTTTTGTATTTTTAGTAGAGATGTGGTTTAGCCATGTTGCCCAGGCTGGTCTAGAACTCCTGAGCTCCGGCAATCTGCCCGCCTTGGCTTCCCAAAGTGCTGGGATTACAGGCTTGAGCCACTGCACCTGGCTGATTTTTAAAACTCATCAGGACAAAGCTATACTGAAGCCACACACTCAGATTCTGTCATCTAAGAAATCCTAACTCTACGAGTACAAGGAAATAACCCTCTCTCCAATGAATTATATACCAGAATTCATTCTATCAGGCACACTTAGTTACTTCTCTCCTTCTTTATTTCAATTACTCTAGTCTAAGCCACCATCAATCATCTCTTTTCTGGACTAATGCCACAGCCCATTTCCCTCTTTCCTCTTGCAGTCTATATTCCACACAGTAATCTTGTAAAATGGAAATCAGATGATGTTAGTCCCATGCTTCAACATCCTTTCCTTGGATCTTAGGCTAAAATCTAAACTCTTCACCTTTATCTACAAAGCCCTGATGATACGGCTTCTACCTGACCGTTCAACCCTACTTTCTACCACTCTCTCTCTTGCTCACTATCCTCTGGCAACTTTCTATCCCTTGATGACTCCAAGCCCAGTCCTGCTTTAGGGCTGTTGCACCTGTTATGCTCTCTGGAATGGTCTCTGTGTTTTTTACTTTCTCCTCTTATTCTTCAAATCTCACCTTCTAGGTCACCTCCATAGAAAGATCTTCCCTGATCACCATCTCCTACTTTCTCGCAGGTACTCACTATCACATCATACCATTTATTTCCTTCATAGTACTTCCACTGCTCTATTTCAAGAGATGCTACACAAGATCAAAGACCTTGCTTTTCTTGTTCACTGCTATATCCTCAGTGCCAGCCAATAATGCATACTCAGCAAATACTTCTGACTTCCTGAATGTATATCTACATACCTTGAAGGGGCCAAATGGAGACTGACCATTTTCTTGTTGCACTGGAAGTTGATCACTGAAAGAAAGCAGCTCTGATTGAATGACAGCTCGCAAAGAAAGTGACACAGATCCAATGACTTCTGGCTGAGAAAGGAGAGAGAACATTTAGGTTAATTAAAGAGAAGCCACAGGGGATCTTAATTAAAGTGACAACATATGATGGCTTATAAAGGAAACCATGCAGGAAGAAAAAAGCTTAATTATCTAAGACAACTCTGAGATCCCACTTTCTGTCTTATTTTGGTCCCTCTTCTGGCTTTTGCTACTTCTCTCTATAAGATTACAGAGGGTTTTATAAGCCACAAAGTGGTTGGAAGATTATCTTTTTCTATCACTAAGAGTTAATTCTTACTCAAAATGTTCAACTTCACTATTAAAAATAAAAAAATTTAGATGTCACAAATTTTTGCTATTAAAACTAGAGAAATTGTAAAATTTAATATATTTAATGCTATCAGGGCTATGGAGACACAAGAGGTTGTCATATGAGTAAAGCTGGAAATATAAACTGGCAATATGCTTTTGGATGGCAAATTTGGTAACAAATACTAAAAGCTTTAAATATTTATGCTCTTTGACCCAGTAATTCCATTTCTGGTAATTTGTACTAAAGAAATAACAAACAGGCTGGGCGCGGTGGCCCATGCCTGTAATCCCAGCACTTTGGGAGGCCGAGGCAGGCAGATCACCTCAGGTCAGGAGTTCAAGACCAGCCTGGCCAACATGGTGAAACCCCCGTCTCTACTAAAAATACAAAAAAATTAGCTGGGCATGGTGGCGGGTGCCTGTAATCCCAGCTACTCAGGAGGCTGAGGCAGGAGAATCGCTTGAACCCAGGAGGCTGAGGTTGCAGTGAGCTGAGACCGCACCATTGCACTCCAGCCTAGGCAACAAGAATGAAACTCTGTCACAAACACACACACACACACACACACACAAAGAAATAAGAAACAATATACAAAAAGCTTACACACAAATATGTATATGTTAAAAGTAGTTAACAATGAGATATACCTAGTTGTCCAATAATCAGGAATTATTAAGCTAATTATATGGCACATCCATATGATGGCATAACATGTAGCCATTAAAATGACATTTACTAAAAGTTTCTAATAATATTAACTGTATTTGTTATAATGTTTGATAAAAGGGTATTAATTCATATATATCATAAACCTTCAAATAATTACAAAATTATGTGGAAAACATTAAATAGATATTTTTGAAGAAAAACGAATAAAAACCCTCAAGATGCTAAATGATAAAAAGGAAGAATAAAACCTACAGACAAAATTATACAACATACTCTATTCATTGGAAAAAGACAGTGCAGATAGTAATAAATGTTAACAATAGTTATTTCTTGGTGACAGAATTACAGGCAATTTTTGCCGTTTAAAAATTATTTTTCAAGTTTTCTACAAAAATACGTAAAACTCTTTTTTCTTTTTTTAAAAATTTTATTATTATTATACTTTAAGTTTTAGGGTACATGTGCACAATGTATAATTAGAAAAAAAATGTTGGCTGGGCGTGGTGGCTCACGCCTGTAATCCCAGCACTTTGGGAGGCCAAGGCGGGCAGATCGCAAGGTCAGATCAAGACCATCCTGGCTAACACGGTGAAACCCCGTCTCTAGTAAAAATACAGAAAAATTAGCCAGGTGTGGTGGTGGGAGCCTGTAATCCCAGCTACTCGGGAGGCTGAGGCAGGAGAATGGCGTGAACCCGGGAGGCGGAGCTTGCAGTGAGCTGAGATTGCGCCACTACACTCCAGCCTGGGCGACAAAGTGAGACTCCATGTCAAAAAAGAAAAAAAGAAAAGAAAAAAAATGCCATTAATTAGGTATAGGAAAATGATTCAATGTAAATTGAAATGTTAATAGAGTTTATCTTGAGGCTATGAAATAATGTGCCTTTCTCACCGTTCCTATTTTGCTATAATTTTCCAAAAAGGACCTGTATTGTATATGTCTTCTGAAAAAAACAAAAGAAAACAAGATGTTCTTCATGCTATCCATACCAAATAAGAGGTCAAAAGATTATAAAGACTACTCTTTTATTGAAGGAAGTAAAAACTGCTTGTTATAGTTTATTGAGTTACGTTATGCCAGCTGCAAGCAATTTTATAAACTTGGAATTAGTTGATCAAAACTGCTATTCACAACTATATTATTTTGGGCTTGGATACCTTATGTATTTTGCCTGCAAACAGGAAGTAGAATCTCAAATTAAGGCTAATAGCCTGTATCAATATAGCTACCTTTCTCTAGAAGGAAACAGCACAATAAAGAGGTTAAGAACTTGAGATCTAAAGACAGCAGATTTGGGATGGTGTCCTGGCTCTTTTATTAGATTGAGTGATCTTAGACATGTTAACTAAATCTCAATTTCTTCATCTGTAAAACAAATATAATAATGTACCTAATTCACAGAGTTGTGGTGATTAAAATTGATAGTGTGCTCGTGTAGCACCTTTAGTATTATATCTGGCCCATGACAAACAGCAGAGATTAGTAGTAGTAATAATAATAATGATAATAATAATAATAATAACAATGGATTATTAGTACTGCCTGCACCTGAAGATTCCTAGTTTAGGCAAGAATGTAATTTTAGGTATGCTCCAATCCCTAGTGTGAAGGTAAGGCAAAGGCCAAAATCACTCAAAGTACCTTTTTCTGTGGAGTTTTCTTTACATAAATTTGGAAAGTGAGGTTGGAATTCCACCAGTGCTCTATCATTGGGCCACCAAACTGTACTGGAAACACAAATCGCTGCTGGAACTTCACCTCTGTAAGGAGAACCAGACACACAGACATGTCACACCACCCAACTGAAGTCATCATCAATCCATGCCTTGATACCACCTGCCACCCTTTCAAATTTAATTAAAATCTCCTGCAGAAATCTAGTCAGTGTGCTTTCACAGAAAGTGCTAGGGTTGTAGGATTGAATGAGCAGGGACAAAGAGAAAACCCTGGAGATAGTACACAGAAGACAGGCAGTGCTATGTTGCTCTGTTTTGCTATGAGAAATGAATGTCAATCATATGAGTACTGGATGTGTAAGGAGACATGTCTATATACTTCACTGGGTTTTAGGTAATAGGACTGTTTTTAAAAGACTAGTTGGTAGGTAGTATACTAAAAGAAGGGGGCTGGCTGGAGGTGAAACAATGAGGGATAAATAGAAGAATGGAATAAAAAACTATAATACAAAAATAAGCTTATCTTCTGGACACTCTTACTGTCACAAACAAGGTATCAGGTACTGATGTTAGCTAGTAGTGTCAGGCGAAGTAGTCTTTCTCTTGGGTGGAAAGGAAGGGGTTTCTGCTATAACTATAAGTGTAAGTGGATAAAGTGATGGTGATATTTGAGTTTGTGCTCATGGCTATGGAGTTTTAACCGGTAAATAAAAAGAATTTGAGGCTGGGTGCGGTGGCTCACGCCTGTAATCCCAGCACTTTGGGAGGCCGAGATGGGCAGATCACGAGGTCAGGAGATCAAGATCATCCTGGCTAACACCATGAAACCCCGTCTCTACTAAAAATACAAAAAAAAAAAAAAAATTAGCTGGGCGCAGTGGCGGGCGCCTGTAGTCCTAGCTACTTGGGAGGCTGAGGCAGGAGAATGGCGTGAACCCGGGAGGCAGAGCTTGCAGTAAGCCTAGATCACACCACTGCACTCTAGCCTGGGCAACAGAGTGAGACTCCGTCTCAAAAATAAATAAATAAATAAATGAAATCAATCAATCAATAAATAAAATAAAAAGAATTTAAGACCAGAATCAAAGGATATAAGTTTAAGCTCCAGTTATATTACTTACTATTACTTACCACCGCAGAAACAATTTATCACCTATAAAATGATCTTCCCGTCCATTCACTGCTAAGGCCGTTAAAATGGATCATGAATCTGAAGAATCTTCACAAGAGGCCCAGTTATGAAGAGAATCTGCTATTTCTAGCATTCATTCAAATGACCCATTTTAACCTACTGATTTCTCTATTCATCTCTGGCCATATTAACTGGAGACTATATACGTTTCTTGGCACTGTTGGACAGGATCTGGACCTTGCTATGTGGATCAATGCACAGGAACTATGAACAAAAGGTCTGGGCCCAGGAAGCCCACATCCACTAGATCAGCTTATTTGGTTACCCTACCTGGGAAAGGGAAGTAAGATAACACCTGCACCTCATTGGTGTGATGGGAGGATGAACTGAGGTAATAAAGGAAAAAGCACTTTGGAGACTGTAAAATTCTTTATGTACAAACAATCCTATTTCAATTTCTCCTTACTACTTGGGTATGTTCTTGCACTGTTACTATATTTCTTATAGAATTCTGTTTCTTAAGCTTATTATTTTTTTACCACTGAAAGTGAGTTAAGGCAGTAAGTGAAGAAGAAATTCAGGTAAATAACTTGCTAACAGTGTCCCAGAGAAGGTTTTTTTCAAGAGTTGAAAGGGATCCAGATTAATACCTAGTCTAATCCATATTACTGTTAAGAGAGGCCCACAGGTAAGAAAGTGATTTTGCCTAAGGCACATGATTAGTGTGTGGTATAATCAGAACTAGAACCCAGTCTTGCAATTCTTGGCTCAATGCTTATTCCACATTTCCTATATAATCCTTCTCAGAAAAACATAGAGAAGATCAATCACTGTGGCCAACAACAATAATAATGTTTAAGAAGCAATATAGATTAAGGCACATTTTGGAATTGAAATGGTGCTAGGTTGAAATTCTAGTTCTACCATAAACCAGCTGTGTGATCTCATACAAGCTACTTAATTAATTTATGTCTCAGTTTCCTCTTTCCTCATCTGTGAGTTTCCTCTTTCCTCTTTACGTCCTGATATGCAAAAATTCCTAAGATATAATGTTGAAGGCAGGGTGCAGAACCTGTACAGGTTGGGCAGCCCTAACCCCAAAACTCAAAATCCAAAATCCAAAACTTTCTGAATGCCAATATGATGCCAGAGTGGAAAATACCATACCCTACCTCATGTGATGGGTCTCAGTCAAAATGCAGTGAAAACTTTATTTCAAGCACAAAATTATTAAAAATATTGTATAAAATTACCTTCAGGCTATGCATATAAGGTCTATATGAAACATAAGTGAATTTCATGTTTAGTTTTGGGTCCTATCCCCAAGATATCTTATTAATGTATATGCAAATATTCCAAAATCTGAAAAAATCCAAAATCCTAAATACTTCTGGTTCTAAGCATTTTGAAGAAAGGACATGTGTATGGTGCACTAATACTTGCAGAAACATGGGGGACGGGAGGCGGGGGAAGGGATAAACCAAGCTTGTCCAACTCACAAGTGGCCCAGGATGGCTTTGAATGCAGCCCAACACAAATTTGTAAACTTTCTTAAAACACTGTAAGATTTTTTTGTGATTTTTTTTTTAAGCTCATCAGCTATCATTGGTGTTAGTGTATTTTATGTGTGGCCCAAGACAATTCTTCTTCCAACATGGCCCATGGAAGCCAAAAGATTGGACACCCCGGAATAAAAATATTTGCTGATACACACACACACACACACACACACACACACAATTATCTATCTATCTATCCGTCTATCTATAATGGCTTAAGGAAGGATATAAAAGCAACAACCTTGATTATCTGCAAGGATGCAACCTTTCAATTTTGAACCATGTGAATGGATTATCTATTTCAAAAAGGAAACAAAACAAAGCTAAGTAAAAATTTAGAAATCCCATGTTACTATGCTGTAAAGGAAAAGTTATTTGACTATGTAGTAGGAGTGTTAGGACCACATCTTTTATTTCTCAAACTACTTCCCAGAGAATAAACTTAACACTGATGAACTAACTATTCATAGATCAAACTGGAGAACCAAGGCAAAGCTATCCTCACAATATATTAGAAAAGTGGCTGTAATTTTGGGTGGCAGGAACATAAATGTCTATTATATTATCCTTTTTCTGTATCTGAAATATTTAAAACAAATTAGAAAAAAAAGACAACACCAAAAGCCTAAGCAACAAAAGAAAAAAAACCAGATAAACTAGAGTACATAAAAATTAAAAACTTTTGTGCTGTTAACAATACCATCTAGAGAGTGAAAGGACAACCCACAGAATGGGAGAAAATATTTGCAAATCATAGATCTGATAAGGGGCTTGTATCTAGGATATACAAAGAACTCTTACAACTCAATAAGAAAAAGCCCGATTTGAAAATGAACAAAGGATCTGAATAGACATTTCTCCAAAGAAGATATATAAATGGCCAATAAGCACATGAAAAGATGCTTGACATGATTGGCCATCAGGAAAATGCAAATCAAAATCAATGTGATGTCACTTCACATCCACCAGGATGACCAGAATAAAAAAGAATGGAAACTAACAAGTGTTGATGAGGATGTAGACAAATTAGAACCTTCGTATACTGCTAGTGGGAAAATGGTGTAGCCACTGTTGAAAACAGTCTGGCAGTTCTTGAAAAAGTTAAAACATAAAGTTACCATATGACTCAGCAATTCTACCATTAGATATATACCCAAGGGAAATGAAAGCAAATGGTCCATACAAAACCACGTACACAAATGTTCACATAGCAGCATTATGCAAAATTGCCAGAAAGTGGAAATAACATGAATGTCCATCAACTGAGGAAAGGATAAATGAAATGTGGTATATCTATGCAATGGAGTATTACTCAGCCATAGAAAGGAATGAAGTACTGATATACACTACAACATGAAACTTAAAAATATTATAGTAAGTCAAAGACAGTAGTCACAAAAATCACAAGTTGCATGATTCCGTTTATATGAGACATCCAGAATGGACAAGTTGATAGGGAAAGAAAGATTAGCAGTTGCTTAGGGCTAGGGGAAGAGGGAAATGTGAAGTGAATGCTAGTAAGTATGGGGTTTCTTTTAGGGGGGATGAAAATGTTCTAAAATCAGATTGTGGTGATGGTTGCACAGCCTTGAAAATATTGGCTGGGCGTGATGGCTTATGCCTGTAATCCCAGCACTTTGGGAGGCTGAAGCAGGTGGATCACTTAAGGTCAGGAGTTCGAGACCACCCTGGCCAACATGGTGAAACACTGTCTCTACCAAAAAATACAAAAATTAGCTGGGTGTGGTGGCATGTGCCTTTAATCCCAGCTACTCAGGAGGCTGAGATGGGAGAATCTCTTGAACCTGGGAGGTGGAGGCTGCAGTGAGCAGAGATTGCGCCACCACACTCCAGCCTGGGCGAAAGAGTGACACTGCATGTCAAAAAAAAAAAAAAAAAAAAAGTCAAATGAGTAATTAGGAATTCAAAAATTCTTCCAAAGTCAGAATGTCTAAGGTGCAGAAAACCAGTGTGTCTCTTACTTCCATCTGTAATTTTACTGGAGGCGAGTCGAACAACCTCAGTGATCAAAGCTGTCTTTCCCAATCTGCTTTCCGAAAAGCCCACAGGAAAGTGATATTCTACAAAGAAAGTGCTAAAAAGAAAAACAAAAAAAGTGATTAAAAACTAACCAAACAATAAACCTAATTTCTGTCTAATAAATCTAACATATATTTGAAATCTCTAGTACTCAGAGGCCCTACCTCCTCTTCAAAGCCTTCCACCAGTCCTGTCAGAGAGAATCAAAGGCTCCCTTTCTTGTGTTCCCACAGCACTTTTAATACAAAACATCTATTTTGGGCCCTAAAGCTTTGTGTTATAGATAGCCATTTAAATGTTTCTCTCTCCTGCTAACTGTAAGATATGTAAGAACAGAGTCTGTATCTTAATTTTCTTTAGTCCCATACTTATTTACACAGTTCTTGGGATCTAGCGGGGATTCAACATATTTCTGTAGATTAAATGATGCATATGAAAACACAACCCAAATCACAGTATTATGCAATTGTTGATTATTATCATCAGACACACTTTCCAAAAATGTCAAATTTAGCTTTCTCATGTTAGAGACATACCGCTTTTTTGCTGTAGTCATCTTATGTGGTGGACCAGCATAGCTTTTTTTGCCAGGGGTCATCTGAGGACTGTCTGGAGGAACTCCCATGGTTTCGATGATGATTCTGACTGAATGTGTTCTACCCAAAAGGGCCAGTCTATCCACACTTAGTGTCATCGTTTGGGCATCTTCTGGAGTTTCTGAGAGCATCTGTTGTTCAACCAAATTTCTGAAAGGAGTTCACACGAGCAGTGAGGCATACTGTTACAGGCTTCACATGAAACAATCTAGTTTGCATAGGCAAGATAAGGAAAAAGGGAGGGCAGCAAGTTTTTATATTTTTATTTTTATTTTTGACACAGGGTATTGCTCTGTCACCCAGACTGGAGTGCAGTGGCACGATCATGGCTCACTGCAGCCTTGACCTCCTGGGCTCAAATGATCCTCCCACCTCAACTTCCCAAGTAGCTGGGACCACAAGCATGGGTCATCACACTCGGCTAATTTTTGTATTTTTTGTAGAAATGAGATATTACTATGTTGCCCAGGCTGGTCTTGAACTCCCAGACTCAAGCAATCCTCCTGCCTCAGCCTCCCAAAGTGCTGGGATTACAGGTGTGAACAACCACGCCCAGCCAAGCATCTTGATTCACAAGTTATCAAGGATTGGAAACAGCTTTAATTACCAGAATTCTGGTCCTATAGTGCAAGAAATCTCAAAAAATGTAAAAAAAAATTATAATCTAAAGGTTTGAGTGTGTATATTCAGGGTAATTTGAATCTATGCTCCCAGGTAAAAAAAAATTTAAAAATACTATATAGATATACACACACACACACACATACACATATATATACACACATACATATATATACACACATATATACACACACACTTATATACACACACAACATATACACACACACACATACGTTATACAATACATATGAGTACAGAAACTGAAACTCCAAATTCAGGTTTTTCTAGAAGGGATACAGATCTTATTTCAGTTACCCACTATTCTAATGTAACTACTATTGTCACTTTTGTGTATTCCTTCTCATTTGCTTTCCTTATGCATATTTTCTACACAGTTGTGATCACAGTACACATACAACCTAGAATTCCACTTTCTTCCTTAACCATTTAAATTATACCTATCTTGGTAGAATCAACAATATGAAAATGACCATACTGCCAAAAGCAATCTACAAATTCAATGCAATTCCCATCAAAATACCCTCATCATTCTTCACAGAACTAGGAAAAAAAAATGTTAAAATTCATATGGAACCAAAAAAGAGGCCACATAGCCAAAGCAAGACTAAGCAAAAAGAACAAATCTGGAGGCATCACATTACCTGACTTCAAACTATACTGTAAGGCCATAGTCACCAAAACAGCACAGTATTGGTATAAAAATAGACACATAGACCAATGGAACAGAATAGAGAATCCAGAAATAAAGCCAAATACTTATAGCCAACTGATCTTCAACAAAGCAAACAAAAACATAAAGTGGTGAAAGGACACCCTATTCAACAAATGGTGCTGAGACAATTGGCAAGCCACATGTAGAAGAATGAAACTGGATGTTCATCTCTCACCTTATAAAAATATTGACTCAGGTTGGATCAAGGACTTAAATCTAAGACCTCAAATCATAAAAATTCTAGAAGATAACAATGGAAAAACCCTTCCAGACATTGGTTTAGACAAAGACTTCATAACCAAGAACCCAAAAGCAAATGCAACAAAAACAAAGATAAATAGATGGGACTTAAACTAAAAAGCTTCTGCACAGCAAAAGAAACAGTCAGCAGAGTAAACAGACAACCCAGAGAATGGGAGAAAATCTTCGCAATCTATACATCTGACAAAGGACTAATATCCAGAATCTAAAAGGAATGCAAACAAATTAGCAAGAAAAAATCAAACAATCCCATCAAAAAGCGGTCTAAGGACATGAATAAACAATTCTCAAAAGAAGATATACAAATGGCCAACAGATGTATGAAAATATGCTCAACATCACTAATGATCAGGGAAATGCAAATCAAAACCACAATGCGATACCACTTTACTCCTGCAAGAATGGCCATAATAAAAAATAAAAAAAAAAAAGAACGTTGGTGGGGATGGGGTGAAAAGGGAACACTATTACACTGCTGGTGGGAATGTAAACTAGTACAACTACTATGGAAAACAGTGTGGACATTCCTTAAAGAACTAAAAGTAGAACTACCATTTGATCCAGCAATCCTACTTCTAGGTATCTACCCAGAGGAAAAGAAGTCATTATATGAAAAAGATACTTGTACATGCATGTTTATAGCAGCACAATTTGCAATTGCAAAAATATGGAACCAGCCTAAATGCCCATCAATCAATGAGTGGATAAAGAAATTGTGGTATATATATATGTGTGTATATATATACACACACACACGTATATATTTCGTATATATATATATGAATATATATATATGAGTGAGCTGTGATTGTGCCACTGCACTCCAGCCTGGGCAACAGAGTGAGACCCTGTCTCAAAAAAAAAAAGAAGTAGTCTATCCAAATAATTAGTGACATCGTCCAGGTCATTTGGCCTCAAATATATATATATATGGAATACTACTCAACCATAAAAAGGAAATGAAATAATGGCATTTGCAGCAACCTAGATGGAATTGGAGACCATTTTTCTAAGTGAAGTAACTCAGGAACAGAAAACCAAACATCATATGTTCTCACTCATACGGGGAAGCTAAGCTATGAGGATACAAAGGCATAAGAATGATACAATGGACTTTGGAAACTGAGGGCAAGAGTGGAAAGAAGGTGAGGGATAAAAGACTACAAATTGGAGGCTGGGTGCGGTGGCTCACACCTGTAATCCCAGCACTTTAGGAGGCCAAGGTGGGCGGATCACCTGAGGTTGGGAGTTCAAGACCAACCTGACCAACATGGAGAAACCCCGTCTCTACTAAAAATACAAAATTAGCCGGGCATGGTGGCACATGCCTGTAATCCCAGCTACTCGGGAGGCTGAGGCAGAAGAATTGCTTCAATCTGGGAGGTGGAGGTTGCAGTGATCTGAGATCATGCCATTGCACTCCAGCCTGGGAAACAAGAGCGAAATTCTGTCTCAAAAAAAAAAAAAAAAAAAAAAAGACTACAAATTGGGTACAGCGTCATATTGCTTGGGTGATGGGAGCACCAAAATCTCAGAAATCACCACTAAAGAACTTATTCAGGTAATCAAACACCACCTGTTCCCCAAAACCTATGGAAAAAAAATTTTGCCTTCTTTTCAGATTATTATATTTTTAAGAATTACAATGTATACTGAGTTATTGTTAATTAATCACTCTGATGGTGCTGGGCAAATGGGTCATTTCACCTTGGGAGATCTTGTGAAAATAACATTCCTTTGTGTTTACCTTTAAATAAACAGAGCAGCTCACCTATTTCTCTTGTCTGCTGACCTCTTCTTCAGCTTATGATCACTTGACTCCAGAACCTTAGATGATCTGGCAAGAGCTGTTGACTGGCTTATTTTTTTAGAAGGGACAATATCATCCTCTTCACTGAGTAAATCACTGATGCTGGTACCAGATTTCTGTGGAGAGGAAGAAACAGAGACACTAAATGATTGCTGCTTTGGGAATTGTAGCTACGAAACATTTCTCTAAAGAAAGCAAGTTCTTCTCTGTACATACATCATTCTCTTAAAGAAAAACTGACACCAGGGAGATAATCCCATATTTCTCCTGGTTATACAAAAATAATCTGAAGTTCACAAAAGTAACCTACAAGTTCAGTTCAAAGCAAATAAAGGAAGGTCGATTCTTCTTTCAAATTCTCAATAATAATAATAACCATTATTTATTGACTATAGACTATATGTCTGGTATTATGCTTAATGCTACATGTATATTTCGAATATTCACCACATTCTGACAAGGTTCCTTTATCTCAGTTTTTACAAGTGAGAAAATCAGAGCTGAAAAAAGTAAGGCAGCTTGTTTATGATCCATAGCTGTAAAACCAGATTTTGATCTCCATGGGCTTCAAAGCCTGTATTTCTACCATAGTTTGAGGCCAAATGACTTGGACAATGTCACCTAATTATTTGGATAGACTAGTTTTTTTTTTTTTTTGAGACAGGGTCTCACTGTGTTGCCCAGACTGGAGTGCAGTGGTACAATCACAGCTCACTGCAACCCTGACCTCCCTGGGGCTCATGTGATCCTCTTACCTCAGCCTCCCAAGTAGCTGGGACTACAGACATGCGCCATCACACCTGGCTAATTTTTGTATTTTTTGTAGAGAGGAAGTTTGGCCATGTTGCTCAGGCAGGTCTTAAACTCCTGGGCTCAGGTGATCTGCCCATCTCAGCCTCCCAAAGTGCTGGAATTACAGGCGTGAGCCACCGTACCCAGTCAAGACTACTTTTTGTCACCATTCTATACTACAAAGAATTCATTCTGCTTTTAATCTTGCTAAAATGAACTGTTTATTATAGTCACAAATTTTCTTAATGAGAGAACCAATGGCTAAGCCCCTTGCAATTCATTTTTATTTTGAGAAAATGCAGCTACTGCAATGGACTGATCAGACCTTTACATCACAAAATGTAAAATAAAGAGAGAAGATGGCATTATAGTTATTGGGTTCCATTTTTAAAAAAAGACATAAAGCTTGCTAATATAAATTCAGGATACAAACCCAAAGTTATTTTAAGTCTATCATTTAAAACTACCTTTTTTTCAGCGTGTCGGGGGTATAATGTGTTGATCTGTGATGGGGGACAAATTAATTTAAATAAGCATGATAAGAATGTCTTCTTGGAAGCAATACAACCTTTTTTTTTTTTTTTTTTTTGAGATGGAGTCTTGGTCTGTTGCCCAGGCTGGAGTGCAGTGGCGTGATCTCCACTCACTGCAACCTCCGCCTCCCAGGTTCCAGTGATTCTCATGCCTCAGTCTCCCAAGTAGCTGGGACTAAAGGAATGCACCACCACACCTGGCTAATTTTTGTATTTTTAGTAGAGACAGGGTTTCACCATGTTGTCCAGGCTGGTCTCGAACTCCTGACCTTAAGTGATCTGCCTGCCTTGGCCTCCCAAAGTGCTGGGATTATAGGTGTGAGCCACCACACCACCACAATACAACTTTTAAAAGGCAAAATTACAAAGATTTTTGCCTTTAAGTTATCCTTTGAGTGGCAGCTTTTAAAAATGGTTATTGACTAGTGCAACTGAAAAATAAATTTTAAATTTTATATAACGTCAAGTAATTTAAGCAGCGGCATGTGGCTAGCAGCTACATTGAACAGCATGATTGTAAGATTACTTCTTTCTTTTTTTTTTTAATTATACTTTAAGTTCTAGGGTACATGTGCATAACGTGCAGGTTTGTTACATAAGTATACATGTGCCATGTTGGTTTGCTGCACCCATCAACTCATCATTTACATTAGGTATTTCTCCTAATGCTATCCCTCCCCCAGCCCCCAACCACCCTACAGGCCCTGGTGTGTGATGTTCCCCGCCCTGTGTCTAAGTGATCTTATTGTTCAGTTCCCACCTATGAGTGAGAACAGGCCATGTTTGGTTTTCTGTCCTTGTGATAGGTTGCTCAGAATGATGGTTTCCAGCTTCATCCATGTCCCTGCAAAGGACATGACCTCATCCTTTTTTATGGCTGCATAGTATTCTATGGTGTATATGTGCCACATTTTCTTAATCCAGTCTATCATTGATGGACATTTGGGTTGGTTCCAAGGCTTTGCTATTGTGAATAGTGCCGCAATAAACATACGTGTGCATGTGTCTTTATAGTAGCATGATTTATAATCCTTTGGGTATACGCCCAGTAATGGGATTGCTGGGTCAAATGGTAATTCTAATTCTAGATCCTTGAGGAATTGCCACATTGCCTTCCACACGGTTGAACTACTTTACACTCCCACTAACAGTGTAAAAGCATTCCTATTTCTCCACATCCTCTCCAGCATCTATTTTTTCCTGACTTTTTAATGATTGCATTGTAACTGGCGTGAGATGGTATCTCACTGTGGTTTTGATTTGCATTTCTCTGATGACCAGTGATGATGAGCATTTTTTCATGTGTCTGTTGGCTGCACAGATGTCTTCTTTTGAGAAGTGTCTGTTCATATCCTTTGCCCACTTTTTGATGGGGTTGTTTTTTTCTTGTAAATTTGTTTGAGTTCTTTGTAGGTTCTGGATATTAGCCCTTTGTCAGATGGGTAGATTGCAAAAATTTTCTCCCATTCTGTAGGTTGCCCATTCACTTTGATGGTAGTTTCTTTTGCTGTGCAGAAGCTCTTTAGTTTAATTAGATCCCATTTGTCTATTTTGGCTTTTGTTGCCATTGCTTTTGGTGTTTTAGTCATGAAGTCCTTGTCCATGTGACTACTGGCTACTGAATTGGACAATGTGGGTACAGGACATTTCTGTCATCACAGGAAGTTCTATTAGACAACATTGTCTTACGAGGCTCCATTTCAAAGGATCCTTATCAATATGCAAGTTATTTCTAAAAAAAGACTTGTTTCGACAGATGCTGGAGAGGATGTGGAAAAATAGGAGCGCTTTTACACTGTTAGTGGGAGTGTAAATTAGTTCAATCATTGTGGAAGACAGTGTGGCGATTCCTCAAAGATCTATAACTAGAATTACCATTTGACCCCACAATCCCATTACTGGGCATATACCCAAAGGATTATAAATCATGCTGCTATAAAGACACATGCACACGTATGCTTATTGCGGCACTATTCACAATAGCAAAGCCTTGGAACCAACCCAAATGTCCATCAATGATAGACTGGATTAAGAAAATGTGGCACATATACACCATAGAATACTATGCAGCCATAAAAAAGGATGAGGTCATGTCCTTTGCAGGGACATGGATGAAGCTGGAAACCATCATTCTGAGCAACCTATCACAAGGACAGAAAACCAAACATGGCCTGTTCACACTCACAGGTGGGAACTGAACAATGAGATCACTTAGACACAGGGTGGGGAACATCACACACCAGAGCCTGTAGGGTTGTTGGGGGCTGGGGGAGGGATAGCATTAGGAGAAATACCTAATGTAAATGATGAGTTGATGGGTGCAGCAAACCAACATGGCACATGTATACCTATGTAACAAACCTGCACATTGTGCACATGTACCCTAGAACTTAAAGTATAATAATAATAATTAATAATAATAATAATAAAAGCTTATTGACAAGGTAATCAAAATCTAGATGGGTCCAAGGGCTGAAAGGAATTAAGGTTAACATAAACTACGTTGTTCAACAGCTAAGAATTTCAGGTACCAAAATACAAGTTAATCATGCTGTGAATGCTATTCAATATTAAGAATGTCAAACACTGACTTTGGGGAAGGACATGAACATTGTAACTCCTTGGCTTTCCCACTGTCTCATGGTCAGTTGCTTCACTCCTTCTTTCAGGCAACAAACACTTTCTAAAATTATTTTGTTCAAATAGCATGGGGGATTATCTAGTACCATTCACGCATTCATTTATTCACTAGTATTCACTGAGTGAGCACTCAGTATCTCTCAGGCCTTCGCTGTACTGCTAATAAAAAGAATGAAGACACATTCCTGTGTACAAGCGACTATATCATACAATGTGGTAAGAGCTATAATAGAAATGTGTGCAAGATATGCGGGCATTCAGGCAACAAATTCTGCTTGGAGAAGTCTGGGATGATTTCTTCACAGAGGTGATGAGTTGATCTTCAAGAATGAAGTTTATCAGATGGATAAGAGCATTTCAACATTCAAAGTAGAAGGATTAGTACCAGCAAAAAATAGGGAGATACAAGAGCTAAGGCCAGGTGCAGTGGCTCATGCCTGTAATCCCAACCCTTTGGGAGGCCAAGGCAGGAGAATTCCTTGAGCCAGGAGTTTTGAGACCAACTTGGACAACCTTGGACAACATAGTGAGACCCTGTCTCTACAGAAAAAAAAAAAAAAAAAAAAAAAAAAAGAGCTAAAATGTTTCAGGAGTGGCAAGTGGCGTGAGACTCCAGTATGGCTGGAGACTACAGTGTGTAAAGGGTATAAGTGGGAGATGAAGTTAGAGAGGTCAGTCAGGGTCAGATTCTAACACCATGCTCAAGGCTGATGACACACTGTGGTCTAGTAGAAAAACATACAGGCTTTTTGTCAGATAGACTAGGGTGAGAATTCCAGTTCTGCCACTTAATTATTTGCACTTAACCTCTTTAAGCTTTTGTTTCATGCTATGTAAAAGAGAGGTAATACTATCTCATGCGGCTAGTAAAAGAATTAAATAAAACAGAGCTGGACATGGTGGCTCACACCTGTAATCCCAGCACTTTGGGAGGCTGAGGTGTGTGGATCACTTGAGGTCAGGAGTTCGAGACCAGCCTGGCCAACATGGTGAAAGCCTGTCTCTAATAAAAATACAAAAATCAGCCAGGTGCAGTGGCATGTGCCTGGGATTACAATCCCAGCTACTTGGGAGGCTGAGGCAGGAGAATGGCTTGAATCCGGGAGGTGGAGGTTGTGGTGAGCCAAGATCATGCCTCTGCACTCCAGCCTGGGTGACAGAATGAGAGACTCCATCTCAAAAAAAAAAGAATTAAACAAAATAATGGATTAAAATCAGTATTTAGTGTTCTATTAGTTTCAGCCATAAAAACACAAAACAAACAACCCCCCCCAAGTATTTAATAAATGACAGATAAGACGTGAAGTCCCTAGCACACAGAAAATGGGTAACAAATGTGTAATAAATATTTCCTCTTTATCCTATAGGGAACACAGTATCAGTGATGACTGTGAAGGTGGGAAGTCATGAAATCCTAACAGTTTCTAATGTCTTTCCCACGCACCTCCTCCTGTCCAATCCCACTGCAGGTACTCTCATTCAGGCATTCTCTCTCATGCCTCCTGTAGCCCAGCGGCTTCCTATCTGCTTCTCGTTATTCCCTCTTCAGTCTGCCCCACTGTAGGGTTGCCAGACACAGATTCCTAAAACACTCTTGTGATATGTGATTTTCTCTTCACCTGACATGAAAAGCCTTTCACAGATTGGCTGCAATGTGCCAGCCTGCCTTATCAACTCCTTTTCCACACAAATTCTCATCTAGTCAATTGGGTCCCTTGTAGCGCAAAAATGTGCTTTTCTGCACAGGTCATTCTTTCTACACCCATTTTGTATCTTTTCTCTGCTTCTCAAAACACTATCTTTCAATCTCAGTTAAAACCCTTTATTCTTTATTATGCTTTTTCCCCACAATCTCATGTAAAAGTTTTCTCTGCGTCTTCCAAACTGTGGTAGCCCTCACTGGCTTACTACTGGGCTGGTATAAACTACCTTGTATTTCAGTATCTTTTTTTGACCTGGAGAAAAGGAAAATCAGGAGTATGAACCTTCACACATATAAATAATTACTTGTGGAACAGGGATTGGACTTAGTATGTATAGACTCTAGAATATGCTAAGCCAATGAAAAGAGCATAAGGCTTGATAGAAAAAAGAACTTTGAAAAAACCAGAGCTGCCAGAAAAGAGAATCCCTGTCTTACAGGCCAGAAGACTTTTGTCTCCTGTAAGTAAGAAGTATTTTTGGAATATTTTTAACAGATACCAGTTAAAGATGGTTCTGAGGGTGTAACTACATTAGCTCTTCCTTATAAATGCTCTAAGGAAACCATATAATATATTAATTAAACCATAGGCTTTGGACTCAGGCAAACTTGAATTTGAATTCTGGCTCTAATACTTATTTGCTACATGTTGTTGCACAAAATATTCAAATCCTACTAGGCCTGTCTCAACATCTATAAAATGAAGATAATACTTTCCTCTTGAGGTTGTCATTACAATTAAGTAAGGTAAGTTATGTAAAATGCATAGCTGTCTGGTATGCCTGCAGCTACTAATATTATTAATACACTTGTTCTCTAATTCTCAATGCTTCAGGTTCAGTGACTTACAGGTGCTGTATAAAATAAGTTCTCCAGGAGACTCTGGTCATACTGAGGGTCATTCAGCTCACTGCTGCAATACACATCACTCCCAGGAGATGGGGAATCTGGAGGAGAGCCTAGCCCATCCCACAAATTGCCTTGGGATAATTCAGCACTGCAGAGATAAGAAAACAAAGCAGAAGAATTTTAATAGAAGCTTCAGCTGAACTATTCTCTCTTTAGTGAAACTTTCTGAGGTTCTGAATGTGGAAGGAGATATGTTAAACAGAAGACTCACATTAAACAAAAGACTACTGAATAAATATTTCCCAATTATACTACCCCTCTTCTGGGATGCTAACAACCAGTATTCAAAAACACACTACTGACACTGATTGTGATCTCATTCATGTATTCAACAAACATTTATTGGTCACCTATTATGTGCTAGGTGCTGGAAGATACAGAGGTGGCTAAGCTAACACAATCTGTACTCTTGTATTATTTATAGTCTGATAGGGAGAAAAAAGGTATAATTCAATGAGTTAAATATTATATATTGATTTTGCGAAAAATTCACAGATACACCCACTTTCAATAAACAAAAATACGTGTATTTAGTACTAATTATGGTGATATTAGTTCTATATAGAACATAAAAAATGAATAAAACACAGTTTACAAACTAATAGGAAGATAAGCATACAAGTAACTATAAACTCAGAATTTTGAAGGAACAAATTCTCCTTTTTTTTTTTTTTTTGAAATCCCACACTGGTGGTTTTTTTTTTTTTTTTTTTTTTTTTTTTTTTTTTTTTTTTTTTTTTTTTTTTTTTTTTTTTTGAGGTGGAGTTTTGCTCTTGTTGCCCAGGCTGGAGTGCAATGGCATGATCTAGGCTCACTGCAACCTCTGCCTCCTGGGTTCAAGTGATTCTCCTGCCTTAGCCTCCCTAGTAGCTGGGATTGTAGGCACCCGCCACCATGCCCGGCTAATTTTTGTATTTTTAGAGATGCGGTTTCACCATGTTGGCCAGGCTAGTCTCTAACTCCTTAGGTGATCCACTCACCTTGGCCTCCCAAAGTGCTGGGATTACTGGTCCCTTTTTTGATAACAATTTTTACTTTCTAACTTTCTTTCAGGTCCTTGTATAAATTCCATATTTTCCCTCAAAGTTTAGGCTCCTTGAGGGCAAAGTATGCATATATTTCTGTTTCTCCTACAGTAATTAACATTTAATAAGCACCTGTTAGTGAATTTAATGATTTCTTAATGAACATGATGCCAGGTACTGTGATGCACATTTTATTTATTATTTCTTTCCACGTTGCTTCCTTTCAAGCTAGGTGCTACACTTTTTTCCTTAATTTCTCAAGAAAATAGTATATAATCACTACCTTCAAATTAGACAGTGTTCTCATATTATTTTGAACAAGCAGATAGTTAACATTCCCTTCTTCACCTTTCCTTAGGCTACAGCAGGGTTTCTCAATCTCAGCTCTGCTGACATGTTGGGTCAGACAATTCTTTATCTTTGGGACTGTCCTATGCATTTCAGATCCCTGGCCTCCACTTACCAGATGCCAGTAGCACGTTCCCAGTTGTGACAACTGAGAAATGTCTGCAGACACTGTAAATGTCTCATGGGGTTGGGGTGGGGAAGAATCACACCCTCCTTGAAAACCATCAATCTATAGTAACTCTCAAAGGTCAGAACAGCTTCCTAACTGCCATAATCCAACTAACAACTTCCCAGTCGACATGGCCTCTCTGCAGCTTCTGCAGCCCAGGAGTTTGAGACCTGCTTCTTTTTGAAACTCTACTTTTTATTCTTTTATATAACTGTATTATTTGCCACATATACTCTCCCCTTTGTATGCCCTTAAAGTTATGAAAATTTTTCCAGTTGCTTGTTATTCCCCACTTTGTATACCCTTAAAGTTATGAAGACTTTTCCAGTTTTTACTCTTTTTTGAAATTAATATTTCTTTGAATTTATTCACCTGTCTATGACATACTAAAAGGGCTAAAATTTGCCTGAGTTCCTTGGCCATAAAATAAGCCTATTCTCAGCACTATCCTCTTCTTTTTCTTCTTAGACATAATTTTAAATAAAAGAATACACATGCCTATTTTGAAAGTCAAATAGGACTACAAGGCTTATAATAAGAAACAGTAGCTGACTGACTCCTCAGAGGTGATCACTTTCAATTCCCTTGGATGCTTCTTCTGGTATTTACCTCCATATTTCTCTTTTCAAAAATTTTATTAGAGACATGGTATTGCTTTATTGCCCAGCCTGGAGGGCACTGGTGTGATCATAGCTCACTGAAGCCTCGAACTCCTGGGCTCAAGGGATCCTCCTGTCTCAGCCTCCCTAGTAGTAGCTAGTATTACAGGTGCACACCAATACACTCAGCTAATTAAAAATTTTTGTAGAGACTGGGCCTCATTATGTTGCCCAGGCTGGTCTTGAACTAAACGATCTGACATAGCCTCCCAAAATACTGGGATTACAGGTGTGAGCCCCCATGCCTGGCTTTACCTGTATATTTTGAAGTGACACATTAATATACTGTTATTTTCTGATTTTTCACTTTTCTGTATGATCTATGAACTTCCTATTATGAAAAATGAAGGACCCACTCTCTTACACCGTTACACTTGAACCACACATTTCCCTTTTACCCATCTTCTCTATTTAGTTATATTACAAATTTTTTGGTTAAATTAATTTTCAGGGTTAATATTATATCAGAGCCAAGTACAGTATAATTTATTGCACCTCTTTTCTTATATAACTAATTATCGCTGGTATAAATTAACTGCCTTAATTTTCATTTGCTTAGTTTTCTTTGACCCTATTACTACTTTATGAGTGAACTCTTCAAGAGAATTGAAAATTTCCTTCGAGAGAACTTAAAATTTGGTCAATATATGTTCCATTCCCCTCCACCTCTGCACTCCTTAGAAACATCCCTACTGAAGTCAGGGATGCCCCCATATGGACTGTTTGCTCGCTCTCTATGACATACACCCGAAATCTCCTTCTATCCCTCTTCTGTGTTGTAGCCCCTATTTCTTAGACTATATGTCTTACTCTTTCTTCCTAAAATAAATGTTCAGTAGAAGATATTTTCCTGTGGTTTTCTGAGGAATAGTGCAAGACAGGTAAACTTCTGAGACTATGGATAAAGTTATTTTTACTCTACCCTCACACTTGACTAATAGTTTGATTAGGAGTGGAATTTTAGGTTGAAAATAATTTTACTTCAGAAATCTTAAGACATTTCTGCACTGAATTCCAAGGAACTGGTAGAAAACCCGATGTCATTCCAATTCTTGATACCGTATATGTGACTTTTATTCTTTCTCCCTCTCTAGAAGCTTTTAATATGGTCTCTCAGTATTTTAAAATTTCATAATTATGTGTCTTGGTGTATCTTTTTTCATTTACTGCTCTGTGTTCTTGATCTTTTTTTTTTTCTTCCATAAACAGCTTTATTGAGATATAATTCACATACCATACAATCTTCCCATTTAAAGTGAGCAGTTTGGTCAGACACGGTGCTCACGCCTGTAATCCCAGCACTTTGGGAGGCTGAGGCCAGCGGAAGACTTGAGGTCAGGAGTTCAAGACCAGCCTGGCCAACACGGTGAAACCCCATCTCTACTAAAGATACAAAAAATTAGCTGGGCGTGGTGGCATGCACCTGCAATCCCAGCTACTCGGGAAGCTGAGGCAGGAGAATTGCTTGAACCCAGGAAGTGGAGGTTGCAGTTAGCTGAGGTTGCGTCGCTGCACTCCAGCCTGGGTGACAAAGCAAAACTCTGCCTCAAAAAAATAAAAATAAAAATAAAAAGACTAAATAAATAAAGTGAGCAATTCAATAGTTTTTAGTATGTTCATAAATGTGACCAACCACCACCACTCAATTTTAAAACATTTTCATCATCTCAAAAAGAAACTCTATAACCTTCAGCTATCACTACCCTACCCATCATCACTCCCAGCCCTAAGGAACTATTAATCTATTTTCTGTTTCTATAGATTTGCCTATTTGGACATTTCATCTAAATGAAATAAAAGTATATATATTTGTTTGTGACTGGCTTCTTTTTATCTGAGACAAGGTCTTGCTCTGCAACCCAGGTTGGAGTACAGTGTTGCAATCACAGCTTACTGCAGCCTCAACCTCCCACGCTCAATTGATCCTCCCACCTCAGCCTTCTGAATAGGCAGGACCACAGGTGTACGCCACCACACCAGGCTAATTTTTTACTTTTTGTAGAGACGGGGTCTCCCTATGTTGCCCAGGCTGGTCTCGAACTCCTGAGCTAAAGCGATTCTCCCAACTCGGCCTCCCAGATCACAGATGTGAGCTACCACACTGAGCCTGGCCTGGCTTCTTTCAATTAGCATGTTTTTAAGGTTCATCCATGCTGTAGCATGTAGCAGTACTTCACCTTGATGGCCAAAGGTGAAAACACTACTCTACTGTATGGATACTCCAGATTTCTTAATCCATTCATCAGTTGATAGACATTTAGGTTGTTTCAATTTTGGGGTTGCTTCCATTTTTTTTTTTTTGCATGTGGCTATCCAGTTGAATAATGCTGGTATGAACATTCATGTACACATTTTTACATAGATGTATGTTTTAATTTCCCTTGGGTATATAGCTAGGAGTTGAATTGCTGGGTCACATGGTAAATATTTGTTTAAAAATTTAATTGTTTTCTGTCATATGGTAAATCTATAGGTACGAGTTTGAGGAGCTGACAGACTATTTTCCAAAGTAGCTTCATCATTTTACATTCCTGCCAGCAGTGTACCAGGGTTTCAAATTCTCCACATCCTCATTAATGCATAGACTATTTGACTTTAGTGGGTGTGAAATAGTATCTCATTGTCTTGATTTCCTGATGACAAATGGTGTCAAGCATCTTTTCATGTGTATATTGGCTTTTTGGTTTTTTTTTTGAGATGGAGTCTCACTCTTTCA
The DNA here is from genome assembly GCF_006542625.1 of Nomascus leucogenys. Classification (NCBI taxonomy): domain Eukaryota; kingdom Metazoa; phylum Chordata; class Mammalia; order Primates; family Hylobatidae; genus Nomascus; species Nomascus leucogenys. The sequence goes on along the minus strand of NC_044395.1, from coordinate 62,590,122 downwards.
CCCAGGCTGGAGTGCAGTGGCATGATCTCGGCTCACTGCAAGCTCTGCCTCCCGGGTTCATGCCATTCTCCTGCCTCAGCCTCCTTAGTAGCTAGGACTACAGGCGCCTGCCACCACACCTGGCTAATTCTTTTGTATTTTCAGTAGAGATGGGGTTTCACTGTGTTGGCCAGGATGGTCTCGATCTCCTGACCTTGTGATCTGCCTGCCTTGGCCTCCCAAAGTGCTGGGATTACAGGTGTGAGCCACCACGCGCAGCCATATTGGCTATCTTAATATATTTTTTGGAGAAATGTTTATTCAGATTCATTGCCCATATTTTTAATTGGATTGTTTGTTCCTTGATTATTAAGTCATATAAGTTATTTATATGTTCTAGACATAAGTCCTGTATCAGATGTAAGATCTGTAAATATTTTTTCCCTTTCTGTGGTATCTTCTCACTTTAATAGTGTCCTTTGAAGCACATACATTTTTAATTTTGATGGAATCCAATTTATGTATCTTTTCTTGTTTGTGCTTTTGGTGTCGTATCTAAGAATCATTTCCCAATTCAAGGTCACAGATTTACCTCCATGTTTTCTCTAAGTTTTATAGTTTTAGCTCTTCCATTTAGCTGCTTGATCCATTTTGAGTTAATTTTTGTATATGGTGTGAGATAAGGGTCCAACTTTTTTTTTTTTTTTTTTTTAGAAACAGGTCTCACTTTGTCACTGAAGCTGGAATGTGGTGGTGTAATCCTAGCTCATTGTATCCTTGAACTCCTGGGCTCAAGTAATCCTCCTGCCTCAGTCTCCTGAGTAGCTAGGACTACAGTCATGTGCCACCACACCTAGCTAATCTTTTTTATTTTTATTTTTTGTAGAGATGGGGGTTTCACTATGTAGCCCTGGCTGGTCTCAAACTCCTGGCCTCAAATGACCCTACTGCCTCAGCCTCCCAAAATGTTGGGATTACACCATGAGCCACCATGCCTGGTCCCAACTTCATTTTTTCTGCATGGGGCTATCCAGTTGTTCCAGCACCATTTGCTGAAAATACTATTTGTTCCCCCATTGATTGGTCTTCACAGCCTTGTCTAACTCATATTAGTTGACCACAGACAGATGGGTTTATTTCTAAACTGTCAATTCTATTCCATTGATTTATATGTCTATCCTTATGTCAGTATCACACTGACTTGATTACTGTTGTTCTGTAGTAAGCTTTAAAATTGGAAAGTGTGAGTCCTACTTTCTTTTTTTTCCCAAGATTGTTTTGGCTGTTCTGGGTCCCCTGCAATTTCTTATGATTTTAGAAACAGCTTGTCAATTTCCACAAAGAAGTCAGCTGGGATTCTGATATTGTGTTGAAAGATAAACATAGGATTTTTTCCATGTACTTAAATCCTCTTTATTTCAATAATGTTTAATAGTTTATATTTTATTTTTTATTTTTTTGAGACAAGATCTCACTCTGTCACCCAGACTGGAGTGTAGTAATCATGGCTCACTGTTGCTCAAGGGATTCTCCTGCCTCAGCTTGCCAAGTAGCTGGGACTACAGGCGTGTGCCATCATGACTGGCTGTTTTTCTGCATCTCTTGAGATAATCATGTGGTTTTTGTCTTTTATTCTATTGATATGGTGAGGCCGGGTGCGGTGGCTCACACCTGTAATCCCAGCTACTTAGGAGGCTAGGGCAGGAGAATCGCTTGAACCCAGGAGGCAGAGGTTGCAGTAAGCCGAGATCAAGCCATTACACTCTAGCCTGGGTGATACAGTTAGACTTGGTCTCAAAAAAAAAAAAAAAATCTTTCTATCTGTCTATCTCTCTCTCTTTATAGATACAGATATAGATAATGGTGGATCACACATATTGATTTTCAGGTGTCAAACTAACTCTCATTCCTGGAATAAATCCTGCTTGGTCATAGTATAAAATTATTTTTATATGTTGCTGGGTTCAGTTTGCAAGTATTTTCTGGAGTATGTTGTGTTGTTACTTCCCTGTAATAGAAATCTAAACTTCAAATCAAACTAATTGAAGGTTTTGTTTTTCTTTTTTTTTTTTCGAGATGGAGTCTTACTCTATCATCCAGGCTGGAGTGCAGTAGCATGATCTTGGCTCATTGCAACCTCTACCTCCAGGGTTCAAGCAATTCTCCTGCCTCAGCCTCCTGAGTAGCAGCACCACCACGCCTGGCTCATTTTTGTAATTTTAGTAGACAGGGTTTCACCCTGTTGGCCAGGCTGGTCTCAAACTCCTGAACTCAGGTGATCCACCCACCTTGGATTGAAAGTGCTGGGATTATAGGTGTGAGCTTTTGGAGCCTTTGAAACACATGTTCTCCCATAACCTTTAAAACTTCGGCACATATTGCTTTTAACCACTATGCCCTATTAACTTTCCAAGACATGAATGTAGACAGTATCTTGTATTCAAGAGACAATAAATAGATGAGTCTGGTTGGAGGGCACATGTTATTAATAATGTTAATATAAACAACTACCAACAGTAAAAATACTATGTGTCAGCCAGGCACTGTGGCTCATGCTTGTAATCCCAGCACTTTGGAAGGCTGAAGCGAGTGGATCACTTGAGGTCAAGAGTTCGAGACCAGCCTGGACAACACGGTGAAACCCCGTCGCTACTAAAAATACAAAAATTAGCCAAGAGTGGTGGTGCATGCTTGTAGAACCAGCTACTTGGGAGGCAGAGGCAGGATAATCGCTTGAACCCGGGAGAAGGAGGTTGCAGTGAGCCGAGATTGTACCACGGCACTCCAGCCTGGGCAACAGTGTGAGACTCTGTCTCAAAAAAACAAAAAACAAAAAAAACCCCTCAAAATATTATGTGTCAAGCATTGTGTTACTCCTCTATATACATCATTTTTAATCCTTACAACAATTTTGCAAAGTTAGGTACAATTCCAATTTTACCAATGCCTCTGAAGTTCAGAGATACCTGCTTAAGGCCACAAAGCTAATTAGAGATGAACCTTGAATTTTCACTTGTATCTGTTTAAAATCCATGCTCTTTTCATCATACCATGTTAACACTGGTATTGGGGAAAGAGCTGGGAGATAAGAATGGTAAGGTAGAACGGGATCATTCTGTAAGTAAAGCCAAAAGTAAAGGGCTAAAGTTTGGAGTTTTATTTAGTAGGCAATAGTGATAGTTTAAGGAATAGGGAAGGGCTTGGTTAGTCTAAGGACATGTTACTTTAGGAAGATGAATCTGATAACAATGCATACTATGAATTGGAGGAAGAGTTCAAAAGGAAGAAAGCCAGTTAATAGTGCTTACCTGCCTAATAGCAGCTGTATAGCTCTGGTATCAGCTTTTGTGTCATGTCTCCAAAATGTATTCTCAGTTGAAGGGAGGAGGTGATCTTCAATGTGGTCTTTAAACTGATTCCTAGAAAAGGCTCTGATTCTAAGGTGTGTAAAAATACTTTCTCACTGAGTGGCTAACAGACGGAAAAAATCTAAATCATAATCACTTCGTACATGCCGCTGGTCTGACTCAGAATATTTAACATACTTTAGACTTAACTGCCTTAAATAAAACTTTACACTTTGCAAAGCTCTTTCTTACAGTCGAATCCCATCTCATTTCTGTGAGGTAGGGAGAGAATATCCCCATTTTACATCCAAGGATACGAGTTCGGAAAGAGTAAAGAATTTACCCATTTACATATGCTGCAAGTACCAGTGCTAGGATAAGATTTTTAGTATCTTAACTCCTAGTGTAGGCTTCTTTCCCACCACATCAGGAATTATTCGATAAGCGTTTCCAAGATTATCCAGTCCATAACTTGACAAAAAACACAGGTTAACAACTATTAAGAAATGAATTGTGTAACTTACTGTGTTGATGCTCTAAGAGAATCTTCATTAATAGGAGGATGAACTTGGTCCAACAACATGCTGGTCTCTGGGCTTGATTTCATTGCAGAAATCACCATGGCATTACGCAGTTTATTGCCTTGTTCTAACAGAGCTGAAGAGGGTAAATGTAGAAAACAGAAAAATCCAAAATGCAGCAGAAACATTTGGAATATTCAGTGCATTTCCTTCTATCAGAGGACTCACCAGTGTGTACTGGAATAGTTTACTCATCTGCCTTCCCCATTAGCTTGAGAATTCCTTGAGGACATTTATGCAAAAGAGATGTTTACTGAGTTTCTACTGTGCACTGTTTTAGATGCTGGCATTATAACAATGAATGAAGTCTCCATTCCGGAGACTGACCTCTTGTGGGGGTTGTTATATCCATATACTGACTCTTCCAACTGGTGTTTGTACCTAATAAGGTTAGTAATGTTTATATATTGTTTTTGTATCCAGATACCAAATTCATACTTCTATGGATGAAGAAAAGAGTGCTAAAAAGCTTCCATGACTCATACAGCAGGTTAATGGAAAAGTCAGGATAAAACCTGACTTTTCCGACTTTCTGATAGGTAAAATTTATCCCATCCCTTGAGGGGTCCCACAACAATAGCAGCAACAGAAATCAGAGAATACACTTATTGCATGTTTACCACATGCGAGGCACTATTCTAAGTATTTTAACATGTATTACTCACTTAATCCTCCCAACAGTCCTCTGAGATATGTACTATGACTTCTTTTGTTTTCCAGATAAAAAATTGAGGCAGAGAGTAGGTAACCTGACCAAGTTGTACACGCAATACATCTATAACCAGATGATTCCACATCCTGTGCTTTTAACTGCTATACTATCTATGACCCTACTTAGTTCTTAGGCTTCTTTTTAAAAGCTGAGTACTAGCTGAGCACGGCAGCATGTGCCCATGGTCCCAGCTACTTGGGAGGCTGAGGCAGGAGGACTGCTTAAATCAGGAAGACTGCTTGAGTCTAGGAGTTTGAGGCGATAGTATGCTATGATCACACCTATGAATAGTCACGGTGTTCCAGCCTGGGCAACACAGTGAGACTCTGTTTCTAAATAAAAACAAATAAAATAAAAAAGCTCAGGCCCAATAGTATTGTTCCAACAGATACAGGAGGTATTATTATTTTCTTGAGGTTCCACAGGTGCTTAGAAAGTGTCCAACTCCTAGTCTAATTTTATAATTTCTAAAAATAAAGTATGATGGTTAGGCCAAGAAAAAAAACAAGTCAAATATATCCATAGTCTTATACATTATTTACATATGTTTAGAGACAGAGTCTTGCTCTGTTGCCCTAGCTGGAATGCAGTGGTACAATCAAGTTCACTATAGCCTCGAACTTCCAGGCTCAAGCAATCCTTCCACCTCAGCCTCCCAAGTAGCTAGGACTATAGGTGCATACCACCATGCCCGGCTTATTTTTTATTTTTTTGTACAGATGGTATCTTGCTATGTTGCCCAGGCTGGTCTTGAACTCTTGGCCTCAAGCTCTCCTCCTGTCCCGGCCTCCCAAAGTCCATAAACATCAAAACATCTAATATTTGTTACTATAAAGAGGTCAAAATATAGCTTAAAAACTTAAAAAAAATCCAAAATCTTAAATACCATATGTTCAATGTGTGATGTGGCAATACAACTAAACTAAAAAATAAAGATCACTCACTGTGATAGGCAGAATTCTAAGATGCTACCCCAAGATCCCCAGTGCCTCATATACTCATACCTTGTCCTAGTGATTCAAACACTTGTCTAGGTATTACCGTGAAAGGATTTTGCAGATGTAATTATTTAAAACTTTTTTTTTTTTTTTTTTTTTTTTTTTTTTAGGCAAGGTCTTACTCTGTTACCCAGGCTGGAGTGCATTGGCATGATCACGACTCACTGGAGCCTCGACCTCCCAGGCTCAAGTGATCCTCCCACCACAGCCTCCCAAAGTGCTGGGATTACAGGCATGAGCCAGCTTGCCTGGACTTGCAGATGTAATTAATGCTTACCTTAAGACAGGATGATTATCTTGGTAGGCAGAACCTAATCATATTAACCTTTTAAAGCAGATTTTTCTCTGGCTGGTTAAAGGATATGATAGTCAGAGATGTGAAGTATGAGAAGAATCTAATGTATCATTGCTATTTTGAAAATGGGGAAGAACAGGATCCTGCTGTGTAGTTAGTGTTTCATAAATACTAGCTGGTTGACTGATACAGCTTTGTACCCTCTTTTCTGGTATGTTATTAGTACATCAAAGACCAGAAAAATCATTAGGTTTATGTATTTGTTGTGTCCCTCACATGACCTCAACTCTATGCTTACTAAAGTGGCCCACTTAATCTTGTGGTTGGAAGAGACCTTTAAAGATCTTATCCAGTGCAACTGGAGGCCATTATCCTAGGTGAACTAAGTCAGGAACAGAAAACTAAATACTGCATGTTTTCACTTATAAATGGGAGCTAAAAACTGGGTACTTAGGGATGTAAAGATGGTAACAATAGAAACTGGGGACTACTAGAGGGGGAGGGAAGACGGGGACAAGGGTTGAAAAACTATTGGGTGCTATGCTCAGTACTGGGCGACAGGATAATTCATACCCCAATTCTCAGCATCACGCAATATACCCAGGAAAGAAACCTGCACATATACCTCCTGAATCTAAAATAAAATTGAAAAAAAAAAAAAAAAAAAAAAAAAAGATCTTATCCAGCTATGTACTTGATAATTTAACCCCATCTGTAAAAGTCACATCAGAAGGTTATCCAGCCCACACTTGACCATTTACAGTGATGTGGTCCCTCTCCCATTTGTGCACAAGTCAGACTACTAACTCAGACTAGAGTCGAAATCTACCTTGTTTTACCTTTAAATCCACAGATCCTAGTAACTCTTATTGAAGAGGTTGCACATTGACAGCCCATGGTTGTGCACGGCATATTTTGTTTGGCTTGAATAGCTGGCCAGCAAGGTCTTGATTTAAAAAGCAAAAGCAAAACAAAACAGGCCTAGGTAAACAATGAACCTAGAGGCATAGGACTTTGCCTTAAAGTCTGAGACAATAATAAATGAGAGCTGCCCCCTTTGATAGCACAGGAGCTGCCTAAGTCTGAGCTTGTGTTTTCATTTAAAAATGGGGATAATGCCTACCTCATGTGACTTTTGTAAGATTATATAAATAAAGCACTTGGCATAGTAGGTAGCACATAATTAGTGCTCAATAAGTGGTAGCTGTTTTCTCCAGGCTATCTCTTGCTGGTCTTTTTACCAGTCTGGTTACTCTCCTTAGAAGGAACACATCCCCTCTCCAGAACACATGGACACAGGGAGGGGAACATCACACACCGGGGCCTGTCAGGGGGTTGGGGGGCTAGGGGAGAGATAGCATTAGGAGAAATACCTAACGTAGGTGACGGGTTGATGGGTGCAGCAAACCACCATGGCATGTGTATACCTATGTAACAAAACTGCACATTCTGCACATGTACCCTAGAACTTAAAAGTATAATAAAAAAAAATAAAAGTTAAAAAAAAAAAGAAGGAACACATCTACTTTCCTTTAGATGTTTAATGCTACCTTCTTCTTTCTCTTTGCTTTTTTTTTTTTTTTTTTAGAGATGAGATCTTGCTACGTTGTCCAGGCTGGACTCGAACTCCTAGGCTCAAGTGATCCTCTTACCTCAGCCTCCTGAGTAGCTTAATGTTATCTTCTTAATAAGGTCTTCCTTTGCCAACCTATGTAAAACTAACATCCCCTTCTCTCACCTTCCTGGCTTCATATATCGCCATTGCCATGATCACCAAGTAACACACAATTATTTATTTAGTCTATCATTTGTCTTCCAATCAATATAAAATCCATATAGCAGGAGTTTATATATATATATATTTAACTACTGTAGCCCTGATACCTAGAAGAGCACCAGACATTTGGTAGTGCTGAATAGATAACTGCTTATTGAGTCAACAAATATCTTTCCTAAAGTCTAGTGCTTGGGTCTACACAAGTGAGCTGACAAGTGCTGAGTACATTGGGTCAATTTTCCTTCTTGTTAACGCAGTCTTTGCATTAAAGACTAACATTAATAGTTTATAATCTTGGAGTATATATATATTTTTTATTTTTAGAATGTATATATATATTTTTTTCTTTTTTCTCTTTTTGAGACAGAGTTTTGCTCTGTTGCCCAGGCTTTGCAGTGGTACAATCTTGGATCACTGCAACCTCTGCCTCCTGGGTTCAAGCGATTCTCCAGCCTCAGCCTCCTGATTAGTTGGGACTACAGGCGCCTACCACCACACCCGGCTAATTTTTGTATTTTTAGTAGAGACAGGGTTTCACCATGTTGGCCAGGCTAGTTTCAAACTCCTGACCTCAAGAGATCTGCCCGCCTCAGCCTCCCAAAGTGTTGGGATTACAGGCGTGAGCCACCGTGCCTGGCCCGTATATTTTTTAAAGTAGGGAATCTAAGACATTTCAGTTGAAAAACTATAAACAAAATTGTTTTTGTTCTTTTACAAAATGTCCTTAAGAATGTAAATTATGTACCCAAATAGTTATTTAAAAGACTTTTCTGATGCTACAGATATTTTAATTTTGGAAATTTTACTTGTAGGGATGTAGACAAATTCCTGTGATGATCCTGAGGTCAAAGAGATACATGGTTGACCATTACAGTGTAATGTAAGTCAATTGCTTTTATTATACCACTCCTTAACATGAGGGTAATCTAATTCTGTCCCTGTTTGCTTTTTTATTTCTGTCTAAGCCCTTATAAGGGTAAACTGTCTCCTTTCTTCTTCTATTTGGCCACAAGTCATTATTTAATTCCCAGGATTAAGATCAGCAGCTGTGTACTGAATGTTCTCACTAAGACTAAGAGTTTTCAGAATGTGAAATGGATTTTGTACTAGTCTCCACACAGTGGGATAAATAAATGCTGATCATGAGACAAAAACCTTACCTGCCTTGAATTATTTGGGACAAAATAAGGACTAATCCTTTTCTATGATAAAGGTTTTCCCCTTATATCCAATTCCTTTTAAACGATTCCTTCCCCAAACTTACAATTATAAGCACCGAGTAATTATTCAGAAATACCTTGGTGGTTTAATACGGCTGTCTTTAAATGGTGCGAGATGCTGGACTCTAGAAAGACTGCCTGTTTTTATTTTTCTTAGTTCAAACAAGAGTCTTGGTTCTCTTTGTAGGTTGGCTAACAAGCAGAGCAATCCCAATAAACGTAGCTTAGTCTGACTCAGTTCACAAATAAATACATACCTGAAAGAAGATCCTTGGTAGGGGGGTTGTTTGAAGAAAGAATGCATGAGTCACTGTGACTCTTGGCAAGTGTTCTAATTTGAGGCTGGAATTCAGAACTGTTCAGAAGGGACATCTGCTTCCGTGGAACTCTGCCTTTCAGTGTTACAGACTCTAAACTCTGTCCTGAATTAAGATGGTGCTGTAGTCCAAAGGAAGAATCCTTTATTGTATCAGGGTTCTCTGCAAAGTATACATGGTCTTTTCCCCTGTTTTTTTAAAAAAGGAGAACATCAGCAATATATAATCTATTATGGTAACATTCTGTTTTGTCAAAGACAGAAAGTAGACCAGTGGTTTTGGCAAGGTAGTTTGGACCTCAAAAAGGGTGACTTATTTGCAATGCAAATTTGTAAATCTCTTTTTCATCTCCCAAATTATAGAAATAATAGATGCTTTACCTACAGTTAGGGAGTCATAGCTTAAACGAGACAATAAAACGAAGAGCTCAGGAGAGCCCGACGCAAAGCAAATGCTTCATAAATAATTACTTAAAACAAAAACCTGATTCTTATTCAATTCTATTTCACAGAATAGCTCCCTGTCCCTCTTTTCCCTTATGAACATCTGTCCTGCATCTGGATATCATTTAGTCATTTATCTGTATGTTGGCTTCTCCGCTAGATTGTGAGTAGTTCTGGAAAACAGAAATCATGTCTTACTTATTTCTAGGCCCAGCACCTAGTATCAAACCAGGACCAGAGTGGGTGCTTCACAGTTATCTGCTAAATGAGGACTGTGCCTCTCTCTGCTGTTAATCTTTTACTCAGCCATAAATGAAAGACAGAAATCACAAGTACAGTGCAGTTAACTGACAGATTGACTGGTATTAGGCATGGTAATTACCTCGGAGTGGTTGATCTACTGCTGTTGGCTGCTAACTCTTTTCCATCAATTTTGATGGTATGTATGTCGCGAGGCCTTGATGGAACCTGAAACTGGGTACTGCTGGGTTCAGCATTCTCTCTGAATCCTTGCTTAGATAAAAGCACATTTTCTGTCATGTCAGTGGTAGGAAGTGGATGGTAGCTGTCGTAAGTTTCTGACAGAGGTTCCAGGGCAAGTGACACCTAAGAGAGACACATAGTATATGAGAAATTTTCTTTAGCATTGATTAACTAATTTTAAGACTCCCCTGCTTAATATTAATTAATGTCCCCCATTCCTTACAAGATTAATGTCCCCCATTAATTATCTAAATTTCTGCCTACCTCGGAAGCCTCATATCTTACTAAGCTTCCTTCCTTCATCCCTCTGTTCCAATAGACCAATTACTTATGGTTCTCTAAATGTACCTTATATTTCATTGCTTTATGCCTTTGTATATACAATTTCCCCCAGTATTCCTTCTTTACATCTAAGTAGAGACGCCATGTCCACTGCCTTCTTCAAGTTTCTACTTACTCTGTATCTATCCATTAGTATAATCACCATTTACTGAACCTTTTACTACAGGCCAGTAACTATGCTAAGTTCCTCATATAGAGAAGATAATGTGATTATATAAGGCCATCAGGAAAGTATATTACCCTAATTCGAAGATTTTTTTTTTTTAAAGCAAAGACTTAGAGAAGGTACTTGCAACCTTTCATTCATCATCCTGATTAAATTATGCATTCCTTGAAGGCACTGGCTATCTTCTTCATTTTTCTATCGACTAATTAGCATAGTATCTGTATAAATAGTATGCAAGTCTAATATGCCTAATAATGCTAATGGTCTGATGAATAAAATAAGGACATAACATTTTCTGCATTGTTATTATTAGTTGCTTGGGAAAAATAAGGTCCTAGTTCTATGCTGGAGATGAAGAGGGGTGAGGTAGGAGGACAACTAAGATGCAAAGGTAATTACTTTAAGTTTCCTTATCATCTCCTTCCTGTGAGTTCACGTTCTTTGTGAAAAGGCTCTCTAGTCCTCTGAAAAGCCCAATGGAGGAATGAAAAATAAAATGGAGTTTTAAAGCAAAACCTTAAGGAAGAAAGTGAAGGATATACTCCAAAGGAAAAGAATAGCAGCTTTGAAAGTTCAGTTTCAATGACAAAGAAGCAGAAGGAATTGTTTAAGCAGCCAAAGACCATCAAATAATGAATGCCCTAACACAAAAATGAAAAACTGCAGTTAGATGTTTTATGATGTCTCTGGGAAGGTCAATGAAATATTTTATCCAGAAGAACTGCCAAGGCACAAACTCAATAAAACATGCCTGGGTCTTGATGAGAATTCTTTTCATGAACCATAACAGAAAGTCCTTCAAATCTATTCATCATGAAGATCTTTGTACAAAGACAAATGACAGCAATGCAGTGGGATGAATACTCTGTGCAGTGATCACTGTAACAGCATCACAGAAAATCCTGGTTGCTCAAACATAAATGTCAGGAAGTGTTCCCTTACCATTCATCACTTGCCAAAGACTGCCTCTGCATTCTAGAAACAAAGGAGACATTGAGGACAAAGGTAGTGTTCCTGGCATTTACAATGAGCTGCTGACTGGCCACAGAGTTTGCTTTAACTCATAGGCCTGTACTACTATTAGACCTTGAATAAAGAGTCAGAGAAAGTCCAGGCACTTGCCACGCCCATTTTACAATCAAAACACAGGGGTCTAACTCCTTTGTTTAGTTAAATAAATAATGGTTGATACCAGCTCTGTGCCAGGCTCTGTGCTACCTCCCTGAGGAAAAGAGAGGACTAAAACATGGACTCACAATTGTAATCCCAGCACTTTGGGAGGCAGGGGTAGGAGGATTACTTGAGCCCAGGAGTTTGAGACTGTCCTGGGCAACATAGTGAGACCCTGTCACTACAAAAAATTAAGAAAAAAAATTAGCTGGGCATGGTGGCATGCACCTTGAAGTCCTAGCTACTCACTAGGCTGAGGCAGGAGGATTGCTTGAGTCCCAGAGATTGAGGCTGCAGTGAGCTATGCTTGTGCCACTGTACTACAGCCTGGGCAACAGAGCAAGACTCTGTTTCAAAAAAAAAAACCCCTCCTCCCCCACAAAAACACCCTCTGCCTCAGAGAATCATAGTATTTTGTAGGGGAAGTTAAAAAAAAACTAATTTTTCCATTTCTCTATCGGCCAGTAAGGGCAGTGGTGACATACCTATCAAGTACAATGACCACGGCTTTCAGTGCTTTGACAAAACCTTAGATATGTGGCCTTCTGGCCAAGTGCCTGCAATTTCATATCGTTGGAACATTCGCTGTATCCCTGGGGCTTGCAGATCTCTCTCTGTTTGCTGTGGCTAAACCAAGAAAGAAGGCACACACAGATTTTTTCAGAAATTATGATTCCATGAAAGATTTTGAGGAGACGAAGAAGGCTGGTATCTTTCGGAATATAAAGTGATTTTGAAATATAAAGAATTTCTGGGGTGGAGCCAAGATGGCCGAATAGGAACAGCTCCGATCTACAGCTCCCAGCGTGAGCGACGCAGAAGACGGGTGATTTCTGCATTTCCATCTGAGGTACCAGGTTCATCTCACTAGGGAGTGCCAGACAGTGGGCGCAGGACAGTGGGTGCAGCACACCATGCTCGAGCCGAAGCAGGGCGAGGCATTGCCTCACTCAGGAAGCACAAGGGGTCAGGGAGTACCCTTTCTTAGTCAAAGAAAGGGGTGACAGACGGCACCTGGAAAATCGGGTCACTCCCACCCTAATACTGCGCTTTTCCGACGGGCTTAAAAAACGGCACACCAGGAGATTATATCCCGCACCTGGCTCGGAGGGTCCTACGCCCACGAGTTTCGCCGATTGCTGGCACAGCAGTCTGAGATCAAACTGCAAGGCGGCAGCGAGGCTGGGGGAGGGGCGCCCACCATTGCCCAGGCTTGCTTAGGTAAACAAAGCAGCCAGGAAGCTTGAACTGGGTGGAGCCCACCACAGCTCAAGGAGGCTGGCCTGTCTCTGTAGGCTCCACCTCTGGGGGCAGGGCACAGACAAACAAAAAGACAGCAGTAACCTCTGCAGATTTAAATGTCCCTGTCTGACAGCTTTGAAGAGAGTAGTGGTTCTCCCAGCACACAGCTGGAAATCTGAGAACGGGCAGACTGCCTCCTCAAGTGGGTCCCTGACCCCCGAGCAGCCTAACCGGGAGGCACCCCCCAGTAGGGGCAGACTGACACCTCACATGGCCAGGTACTCCCCTGAGACAAAACTTCCAGAGGAACAATCGGGCAGCAGCATTCGTGGTTCACGAAAATCCGCTGTTCTGCAGCCACCGCTGCTGATACCCAGGCAAACAGAGTCTGGAGTGGACCTCTAGCAAACTCCAACAGACCTGCAGCTGAGGGTCCTGTCTGTTAGAAGGAAAACTAATAAACAGAAAGGACATCCACACCAAAAACCCATCTGTACATCACCATCATCAAAGACAAAAAGTAGATAAAACCACAAAGATGGGGAAAAAACAGAGCAGAAAAACTGGAAACTCTAAAAAGCAGAGCGCCTCTCCTCCTCCAAAGGAAGGCAGTTCCTCACCAGCAGCGGAACAAAGCTGGACAGAGAATGACTTTGACGAGTTGAAAGAAGGCTTCAGACGATCAAACTACTCTGAGCTACAGGAGGAAATTCAAACCAATGGCAAAGAAGTTAAAAACTTTGAAAAAAAATTAGACGAATGTTTAACTAGAATAACCAACACAGAGAAGTGCTTAAAGGAGCTGATGGAGCTGAAAGCCAAGGCTCGAGAACTATGTGAAGAATGCAGAAGACTCAGGAGATGATGCGATCAACTGGAAGAAAGGGTATCAGTGATGGAAGATGAAACGAATGAAATGAAGTGAGAAGGGAAGTTTAGAGAAAAAAGAATAAAAAGAAACGAACAAAGCCTCCAAGAAATTTGGGACTATGTGAAAAGACCAAATCTACGTCTGATTGGTGTACCTGAAAGTGACGGGGAGAATGGAACCAAGTTGGAAAACACTCTGCAGGATATTATCCAGGAGAACTTCCCCAATCTAGCAAGGCAGGCCAACATTCAGATTCAGGAAATACAGAGAACGCCACAAAGATACTCCCCGAGAAGAGCAACTCCAAGACACATAATTATCAGATTCACCAAAGTTGAAATGAAGGAAAAAATCTTAAGAGCAGCCAGAGAGAAAGGTCAGGTTACCCACAAAGGGAAGCCCAACAGACTAACAGCGGCTCTCTCGGCAGAAACTCTACAAGCCAGAAGAGAGTGGGGGCCAATATTCAACATTCTTAAAGAAAAGAATTTTCAACCCAGAATTTCATATGCAGCCAAACTAAGCTTCATAAGTGAAGGAGAAATAAAATACTTTACAGACAAGCAAATGCTGAGAGATTTTGTCACTACCAGGCCTGCCCTAAAAGAGCTCCTGAAGGAAGCACTAAACATGGAAAGGAACAACTGGTACCAGCCACTGCAAAATAATGCCAAATTGTAAAGACCATCAAGGCTAGGAAGAAACTGCATCAACTAACGAGCAAAATAACCAGCTAACATCATAATGACAGGCTCAAATTCACACATAACAATATTAACTTTAAATGTAAATGGACTAAATGCTCCAATTAAAAGACACAGACTGGCAAATTGGATAGAGTCAAGACCCATCAGTGTGCTGTATTCAGGAAACCCATGTCACATGCAGACACACACATAGGCTCAAGATAAAAGGATGGAGGAAGATCTACCAAGCCAATGGAAGACAAAAAAAGGCAGGGGTTGCAATCCTAGTCTCTGATAAAACAGACTTTAAACCAACAAAAATCAAAAGAGACAAAGAAGGCCATTACGTAATGGTAAAGGGATCAATTCAACAAGAAGAGCTAACTATCCTAAATATATATGCACCCAATACAGGAGCACCCAGATTCATAAAGCAAGTCCTGAGTAACCTACAAAGAGACTTAGACTCCCACACAATAATAATGGGAGACTTTAACACCCCACTGTCAACATTAGACAGATGAACGAGACAGAAAGTTAACAAGGATACCCAGGAATTGAACTCAACTCTGCACCAAGCAGACCTAATAGACAGCTACAGAACTCTCCACCCCAAATGAACAGAATATACATTTTTTTCAGCACCACACCACACCTATTCCAAAATTGACCACATAATTGGAAGTAAAGCTCTCCTCGGCAAATGTAAAAGAACAGAAATTATAACAAACTGTCTCTCAGACCACAGTGCAATCAAACTAGAACTCAGGATTAAGAAACTCACTGAAAACTGCTCAAATACATGGAAACTGAACAACCTGCTCCTGAATGACTGCTGGGTACATAACGAAATGAAGGCAGAAATAAAGATGTTCTTTGAAACCAATGAGAACAAAGACACAACATACCAGAATCCCTGGGACACATTCAAAGCAATGTGTAGAGGGAAATTTATAGCACTAAATGCCCACAAGAGAAAGCAGGAAAGATCCAAAATTGACACCCTAACATCACAATTAAAAAAACTAGAAAAGCAATAGCAAACACATTCAAAAGCTAGCAGAAGGCAAGAAATAACTAAAATCAGAGCAGAAATGAAGGAAATAGAGACACAAAAAACCCTTCAAAAAATTAATGGATCCAGGAGCTGTTTTTTTGAAAAGATCAACAAAATTGACAGACCACTAGCAAGACTAATAAAGAAGAAAAGAGACAAGAATCAAATAGACGCAATAAAAAATGATAAAGGGGATATCACCACCGATCCCACAGAAATACAAACTACCATCAGAGAATACTACAAACACCTCTATGCAAATAAACTAGAAACTCTAGAAGAAATGGATAAATTCCTCGACACATACACCCTCCCAAGACTAAACCAGGAAGAAGTTGAATCTCTGAATAGACCAATAACAGGCTCTGAAATTGTGGCAATAATCAATAGTCTACCAACCAAAAACAGTCCAGGACCAGATGGATTCACAGCTGAATTCTACCAGAGGTACAAGGAGGAACTGGTACCATTCATTCCTTCTGAAACTATTCCAATCAATAGAAAAAGAGGGAATCCTCCCTAACTCATTTTATGAGCCCAGCATCATCCTGATACCAAAGCCGGGCAGAGACACAACCAAAAAAGAGAATTTTAGACTAATATCCTTGATGAATATTGATGCAAAAATCCTCAATAAAATATTAGCAAACCGAATCCAGCAGCACATCAAAAAGCTTATCCACCATGATCAAGTGGGCTTCATCCCTGGGATGCAAGGCTGGTTCAACATATGCAAATCAATAAATGTAATCCAGCATATAAACAGAACCAAAGACAAAAACCACATGATTATCTCAATAGATGCAGAAAAGGCCTTTGACAAAATTTAACAACCTTCATGCTAAAAACTCTCATTAAATTAGGTATTGATGGGACGTATCTCAAAATAATAAGAGCTATCTATGACAAACCCACTGCCAATATTATAGTGAATGGGCAAAAACTGAAAGCATTCCCTTTGAAAACTGGCACAAGACAGGGATGCCCTCTCTCATCACTCCTATTCAACATAGTGTTGGAAGTTCTGGCCAGGGCAATTAGGCAGGAGAAGGAAATAAAAGGCATTCAATTAGGAAAAGAGGAAGTCAAATTGACCCTGTTTGCAGATGACATGATTGTGTATCTAGAAAACCCCATTGTCTCAGCCCAAAATCTCCTTAAGCTGATAAGCAACTTCAGCAAAGTCTCAGGATACAAAATCAATGTACAAAAATCACAAGCATTCTTATACACCAATAACAGACAAACAGAGAGCCAAATCATGAGTGAACTCCCACTCACAATTGCTTCAAAGAGAATAAAATACCTAGGAATCCAACTTACAAGGGACGTGAAGGACCTCTTCAAGGAGAACTACAAACCACTGTTCAATGAAATAAAAGAGGATACAAACAAATGGAAGAACATTCCATGCTCATGGGTAGGAAGAATCAATATCATGAAAATGGCCATACTGCCCAAGGTAATTTATAGATTCAATGCCATCCCCATCAAGCTACCAATGACTCTCTTCACAGAATTGGAAAAAACTACTTTAAAGTTCATATGGAGTCAAAAAAGAGCCCGTATCGCCAAGTCAATCCTAAGCCAAAAGAACAAAGCTGGAAGCATCATGCTACCTAACTTCAAACTATATTACAAGGCTACAGTAACCAAAACAGCATGGTACTGGTACCAAAACAGAGATACAGATCAATGGAACAGAACAGAGCCCTCAGAAATGATGTCGCATATCTACAACTATCTTTGACAAATCTGACAAAAACAAGCAATGGGGAAGGGATTCCCTACTTAATAAATGGTGCTGGGAAAACTGGCTAGCCATATGTAGAAAGCTGAAACTGGATCCCTTCTTTACACCGTATACAAAAATTAATTCAAGATGGATTAAAGACTTACATGTTAGACCTAAAACCATAAAAACCCTAGAAGAAAACCTAGGCATTACCATTCAGGACATAGGCATGGGCAAGGACTTCATGTCTAAAACACCAAAAGCAATGGCAACAAAAGCCAAAATTGACAAATGGGATCTAATTAAACTAAAGAGCTTCTGCACAGCAAAAGAAACTACCATCAGGGTGAACAGGCAACCTACAAAATGGGAGACAATTTTCACAACCTACTCATCTGACAAAGGGCTGATATCCAGAATCTACAATGAACTCAAACAAATTTACAAGAAAAAACAAACAACCCCATCAGAAAGTGGGCAAAGGACATGAACAGACACTTCTCAAAAGAAGCCATTTATGCAGCCAAAAAACACATGAAAAAATGCTCATCATCACTGGCCATCAGAGAAATGCAAATCAAAACCACAATGAGATACCATCTCATACCAGTTAGAATGGCAATCATTAAAAAGTCAGGAAACAACAGCTAGATGTGGAGAAATAGGAACACTTTTACACTGTTGGTGGGACTGTAAACTAGTTCAACCATTGTGGAGGTCAGTGTGGCGATTCCTCAGGGATCTAGAACTAGAAATACCATTTGACCCAGGCATCCCATTACTGGGTATATACCCAAAGGACTATAAATCATGCTGCTATAAAGACACATGCACACGTATGTTTATTGTGGCACTATTCACAATAGCAAAGACTTGGAACCAACCCAAATGTCCAACAACGATAGACTGGATTAAGAAAATGTGGCACATATACACCATGGAATACTATGCAGCCATAAAAAATGATGAGTTCATGTCCTTTGTAGGGACATGGATGAAACTGGAAATCATCATTCTCAGTAAACTATCGCAAGGACAAAAAACCAAACACCGCATGTTCTCACTCATAGGTGGGAATTGAACAATGAGAACACATGGACACAGGAAGGGGAACATCACACTCCGGGGACTGTTGTGGGGTGGGGGGAGGGGGGAGGGATAGCATTAGGAGATACACCTAATGCTAAATGACGAGTTAATGGGTGCAGCACACCAACATGGCACACGTATACATATGTAACAAACCTGCACATTGTGCACATATACCCTAAAACTTAAAGTATAATAATAATAATAATAAAAAATAGTAGCAAGTAATATTTGAAAAAAAAAAAAAAAAAAAAAAGAATTTCTTTGGGGTAAATTACGTAGAAGTTTGTCACTGAATTGTGTTCCTGAAGTATGAAACATGAATATGTGGGCTAAGAAATAGTTTCTACTGATAAACAATTAACAAAAAAGTAATTTTAATATAAAATAGTAAGATAAGGATGTGTACTAGGTGGTATGGGAATGCCAAGAAGGGGTCTGAGGCTGGGGAAGAGGTGAGGAAGGAGTGCCAGGGATGATTTCCAGGAGTGAAATACAAACATTTGAGCTTAGAATCTTAAACATGAATGAGGCAGAAAAAGTTGAGGGGGATGAAAGTAGAACATTACAATCAGAGGGAAAAGTATTGGTCAAACTTTGAAGGTATAAAACAGAAGAAGGTTCTGTCAATTCCTAGCAGTTCAAGAGACCATCTACTCTAACCCTCCTGTTGCATTTAGCTCCCAGATCTTCATTCCTGTCCACCTCAATCATTCGTCTCCCCAATCATGATTCATCCTGGTGCTCACTCCTCTGCCAATCCCTTCATTGAGTCCTGTAGAATTTCTATTTTATACAAATTACTTTACCACTTTAATGAAACATTTTTTTCTTTAAATGTCCCCATTTCCTCAAAGTCTCTTCCAACAGAAACCACCTACACTTGCCAGGCTAAAGGAAGTTAACTTTTGCCTTTCTGGTGCTATCTCTAGACCATCATTCTGTCACTTAAATATATCACCCCTCTTCCAAAGCCCACGCCATCCACATATACCATGAATGTACCATACGCTTCTCACATCCGTAAGAGAACAACCTTAAGGACACTCATCAGTCTTCTAGCAACGACTCAAGGTTTGCTTTAACAATAAGTTGCCTACAATTATCTACTATATGTACGACATCTATCAGTATCAGAGAGAGCAAATTAGTAAGTATAATTTTCAGAATCATGTTGGTCAATGCAGCATTTTTTAAAAAGTCAACTATTTAACAATGCTTATTTTTTTTTAATTTAGAGACAGGGTCTCGCTCTGTCACCCAGGCTGGAGTGCCGTGGTGTGATCATAGCTCACTGTAACCTTGAACTCCTGGGCTCAAGTGATCCTCCTGTCTCAGCCTCCAAGGTAGGCTGGGATTACTGGTGTGCACCACCACATCAAGCTAATTTTATTTTATATATTTATATATGTATTTTTAATATATATTTTATATATTTTAGGAGTCTTGCTCTGTTTCCCAGGCTGGTCTCAAACTACTGGCCTTAAGTGATTCTCCCACCTCAGCTTCCTGAGTAGCTGAAATTATGGGCACATGCCACCATGCCTGACTCAATTTACTAAAATTGTGTTGAAAAATTTTAAGTCTAGGTTCATTAAGGATATTGTTCTACACTTTTCTTATATTGCCCTCTGGTTTTGGTATTAAGCTGATGCAGGCCTTAAAATAACTGTTTTCTCCTTTTCTATTTTCTGGAAGAGACTGTGTTATTGGTGTTATTTCTTCTTTATGTTTGGAAGAATTTGCCAGTAAAGTGATCTGGGCCTGGAGATTTCTTTTTCACAAGGTTTTAAGCTAAAAATTAAACTTAAAAATAATTATCGCTTTATTCAGGTTATCTATTTGATCTTGAGTGAGTTTTGGTAGTTTTCAGTTTTTAAAGTATTGGCTCATTTCATCTAAGTTGTCAAATTTATATGTGTAGAGTTGTTCACAGTATTTTCTTTATATCTATGGGTGCTGTAGGCTGCTGTCTTTCTTACAGTAGAATCAAAAGGAAAGTGAAATATGTGTGTTCATGAAAGAGAACAAGAGACATTAATTTCAAAACAAACGAAAGAAAAAAGCATATTTTTTTGTGGAAGAGAATGTGAAAGTTGATTATACAAACTGGTCCTTCTTGTCATATCCAACTAAATCAGTTGAGGGGCCAGGGGAAAAAAAGCACTCAGTGTATATCGATTGCTCCAAGAATGCAATTCTCTGCAAGCCTGGATGCAGAAATGGCCTGCTGTAACCCTCAGACCAGTTTCACCTACCAATGAGAGGGTCACTCATCAAAAAGAGCTTGCCAGCTCCCCAAGGCTTCTCTAGTGCCAATAAGCTTTTTTGGAACACAATACGTACAGTTTTTCTTTTTTTTTTTTAAATTTAATATTAATTTTAGGTTCAGGGGTACATGTACAGATTTGTTATATAGGTAAACTCATGACTTGGGGGTCTGGTGAACAGATTATTTCATTACCCAGGTACTAAGCACAGTACCCGACAGGTTTTTTGTTCTGAACCTCTTCCTCTTCCCACTCTCCTCCTTCAAGTAGGTCCCAGTGTCTGTTGTTCCTCTATTTCTGTTCATCTGTTCTCATTATTTAGCTCCCACTTATAAGTGAGAACGTGTGGTGCTTGGTTTTCTGTTCCTGCATTAGTTTGCTAGGGATAATGGCCTCCAGTTCCATCTATGTCCTGCAAAGGACATGATCTCATTCCTTTTTATGGCTGCATAGTTTTCCATAGTGTATATGTACCACATTTTCTTAACGGTCTACCATTCATATGGGCACTCAGCTTGATTCTATGTTTTTGCTATTGTGAATAGTGCTGCAATGAACATAACATGTGCATGTCTTTGTGATAGAACAATTTATAGTCCTTTGGGTATGTACCCCAAAAGTATAATTATTTAAAGCTATAATTATTGTTTAAATTTAATTTTTAGCTAAAACCTTCTGAAAAAGAAATCTTCAGGTCCAGATCACTTTACTGGCAAATTCTTACAATACTCAGTAGTGGGATTGCTGGGTCAAATCGTAGTTCTGTTTTTTAGATCTTTGACTAATTGCCACACTGCTTTCCAGAATGGTTGAACTGATTTATGCTCCCACCAGCAGTGTATAAGCATTCGCTTTTCTCTGCAATCTTGTCAGCATATGTTATTTTTTGACTTTTTAATAATAGCCATTCCGACTGCTGTAAGCCATTCTTACTGTGGTTTTGATTTTTACTTCCCTAATGATTAGTGTTTTGGGCATTTTTTCATGTTTGTTGGCCGCATGTATGTCTTCTTTTGAAAAGTGTCTGTTCATGTCCTTTGCCTACTTTTTAATGGGGTTGTTTTTTGCTTGTACATTGTTTAAGTTCCTTATAGATTCTGGATATTAGACCTTTGTCAGATGTATAGTTTGGAAATATTTTCTCCTATTCTGTAGGTTGCCTCTGTTGATAGTTTCTTTTGCCATGCAGAAGCTCTTTAGTTTAATTGTCTCAGTTGTCAATCTTTGCTTTTGTTGCAGTTGCTTTGGTTGTTTTCATCATGAAATCTCACCAGTTCTTATGTCGAAAATGGCATTTCCTAGGTTCCAGGGTCTTTACAGTTTTAGGTTTTACATTGAGGTCTTCAGCCCATCTTGAGTTGATTTTTGTATATGGTGTAAGTAAGGGGTCCAGTTTCAATCTTCTGCCTACAGCTAGCCAGTTATCCCAGTACCATTTATTGAATAGGAAGTCCTTTCCCCAAAATTTTTCTTTCTAATGAAACTCCCAATCTTGTCTTTGTTCTTTGAACATACTGAAGACCACCACCTGTCTATATGTCCTGAATTGTAATTCTTGCTTCCCAAATAAAATGCTTTAAATTTGGAGATTCGTCTTTATATTTTATTTTGACTTCAACAAGAATATTTCTAATGATAAAATATACAAACAAGATTATGACTGTGTCAAAAGATAGCATCAGGAAACAAACTCTAGTAAGAGTTATGATGGGCCTGTAGAACAGACAAATAATGAAAACTGAATAAACAGAAAGTACACATTTAAACAGGGTTTTTTTTAAAGTAAATAATGAGTGGTATTCCTGTGAAATGCAGTTACATATTAAGATTAAAAGCTTTAGGGTGTCAAAGTCTCTTATCAATGCTAAAATTTATAAAAGAATGTTTAGTGAATGCAGCAGAATTTGTGTGTAATAGCATGATTTGCATATACACGTCTAACCAAAATTATTCAGTGTGTTAGTGGTATGGCTACAAACTTAAAAGGTGAATTGAGTGAAAATGTTAAATAATTTGTGGCATTCTTCTTTGTAGCTGATGAGAACACAGGTTAAAAATAACTTCCCAAGAGTTGTATCCATTTAAAGTATCAACGAGAACTTTTATGCAAGGGAAAAATTTTTGGATGTGATGCTCATGACAAACATATCATCAAGGAAATACAGCTCTCTGAACCGAAAAAAGTCTTGAAAACTTTATTAAAGACTGATGACAAAGGATGATGATCCTGAAATGGTCTTTGTTGACAATAAACTTGTTTCAAGATCTAAATCCAAGGTGGCAACACTTTGCAAAGACAGATAACCATAAAGCTATTTACTGTCTTATTTACTTTGTCTACAAGGCTAAAAGTCAAACCACACACGCACACATACACACACATATAACTAATATATGAATTAAATAAATTCCTGCCGGGCGCGGTGGCTCACGCCTGTAATCCCAGCACTTTGGGAAGCCGAGGTGGGCAGATCACTTGAGGTCAGGAGCTCGAGACCAGCCTGGCCAAGATGGTGAAACTCTGCCTCTGCTAAAAATACAAAAATTAGCCAGGCGCGGTGACAGACGCCTATACTCCCAGCTACTCGGGAGGCTGAGGCAGGAGAATCCCTTGAACCTGGGGTGGAGGTTGCAGTGAGCCGAGATAGTGCCACTGCGCTCCAGCCTGGATGACAAGAGTAAGACTCTGTCTCAAAAAATAAATAAAATAAAATAAAATAAAATAAAATAAAATAAAAAATTCCCTTGGTCAATATTTTGCTTGCTAACTGGAAAGCAGGCCAGGCGCAGTGGTTCACACATATAATCCCAGCATTTTGAGAGGCAGAGGCAGGAGGATTGCTTAAGCCTAGAGTTCAAGACCAGCTTGGGCAACATCTCAAGGCCTTGTCTCTACAAAAAAATACAAAAATTAGCCAGGTGTCGTGGTGTGCACCTGTAGTCCCAGCTACTAGGAAGGCTGTGGTGGGAGCATCACTTGAGCCCAGGAGGTCAAGGCTGCAGTGAGTCATGATCTAACCACTGCATTCCAGCTTGGGCGACAGAGCAAGACCCTGTCTTAAATAACAATAATGACCACAACGACGACAACACCACCCCTGAAAAACTGGATAAGCAGTATGTAGCCTATCATTAGTACATGGATATTAGGTGACTTAGTATGAGGTATGGTGCTAAAAAATGTTTTTGAGCTCGAGTTTAAAGAAGTCTCCTGGTTTATGTTGTCCAAGGACAAATCCCAGCCTCAGATCACTAGCACAGACTGGTCAAATACAGGGCCATTTTAACTGACATTACTGCCTATGTAAAAAATCTGATGGCTTATCTGCAAGGGCATTAACAAGGAACCATATTTCATTCAATTTACTCATTACTTGATGACTGTATCATTGGAAAGTTTTATTGGCAAGGAACTATCTGTCCTACTTTTTTGTATTTTTCCATACTGAAACAGGATTTCCAGAAATGAAACTGATGGAATGAAATATATTCCTAAAACTGTAGAGCTAAAGACTGATAACCCAAAAAGATTTTTTTGGTTTCAAGCTTTATGAAAACTATATATCATATATCATATCATATATATATCACATAATATATATCATTATATATATCATATAATATACATATATCACATAATATATATATTGTATATCATACATATCATATAATATATACATCATAATATACATATATCTTATGTATATCATATAAGATATACACCTATACACATATATAAGATATATGTGTATATAAGATATATGTGTGTATATTTATATATGTGTATATATTATGTTACATACTTATATAATAGCATAAGTTTGATACTTTTGATACTTTTCAAAAGTCTGAATGTATTTTTGGCAGTTGATTTCTTTTACAGCCAGTCTGCTTGACTCATTTATTTTTTTTGACATCTGATCTATACCAATAATAGAATACAACAAAGCTTCCTCTCTCAATCAGCTTGATTGTAATGAACTATATCTGCCTTCTTTGCAGTCCCTCACTCCCCAGTCTGACCAAACCTGATCTTCCCCTTCAGAGCAACACTGTAAAGCCACCTTTCTTCCTTCATCTCCATTCTACCAGCTCCTTACTGGCTACACTTACCCCTCTTGTCAGGAGAGATACCATGCTTAGTCAACTCAATACTGTCCTTGGGGACAGCAAAGCAGTGGTAAAACAAGAATTCAAGCTCCATCATTCACTGCATGTTTTTCTTTTTAAAGTATTAAAATTAATATAACGCATGCACATTTAGATTCAAACAGTTCGATAATTTTGTTACATAAAACAAGTCCCTTACATAGACACCATTTCTCTTTCCTCACAGGCAGCCACTTTCAATTTCTATACCTGATTCTTGTGGTATTTACCTCTATAGCTCCAAATAACATGATTATGTCTATACCTTGACTTCTTCTAGTTTCCAGGCATTACCTTTTGACTTCCTAATACAGGAGATAAGAATTTAGCCCTATCCCACATACACTTATTTCCTCCATCCTCCCAATGTGCCAATATAGTAAACACTGATTATTGATCTAACTACAATTATATGAACATGTATTCCATTTATAGCTGAACAATTAGAAGTACTGATTACTTTTCCATTCCTGCACAACATTTTCCCAAAATGCTGTTGTTTTCTCATTTGCTTAGTTAAAAAATTTTTTTTTTCTTTTTAGAGATTGGGTCTTGCCATGTTGCCCAGGCTGAACGTGAACTCCTGGGCTCAAGTGATTCTACTGCCTCAGCTTCCTGAGTAGCTGGGACTATAGGTGCATGCTAACATTTGCTTTGTTTTTATTGTTCTTCTTGTTAATTCAATTCTGAACTTTTTGCCAGTTATAGAATTCTCCTCTTAAGATTTTCAGACACATTAGGTGTTTTGTAACTTTTTTTTTTTGAGAAATCTCTCCCAGAGCCTTAGCACATAGTCCAATTTGGAATAGCTGCCAACTATGCCTTGTGTACAGCTGCTTCACCTCAAATCAAGGGATTCTCTTCGGCTCTCTCTTGTGTTGTATCTGTTGTTTGCAATATCCCACCTTGTCTTCCTTTTAAGTTTACTCCCTCATTTTGGCAGAGAAAGTCCTTCAGCTGCTTTTTAAGGAAGAGTGTGGGAGAGGTACAAATTTTTGAGACTTTGTATATACAAAAACTTCATTGTACTCTCACACTAGGTAGTTTGCCTAGAGAGGGAGAATTCTAGGCCATTTTCATTCAACATTCTGGAGGCATTATTGAATTGTCTTCTGGACGCTAATGTTGCTATTGAGAAGTTTGAAGCCACTCTACTTAATTCTTTGTGTGTGACTGTTTCTCCTGTTCTCTGGAAGTTTATAGAATCTTGTTTTTGTTTTCAGTGTTCTAAAATGTCGCAATGATATAACTTGCTGAAAGTCTGCTTTCATCCACTATGTTGTACTTAATGGACACTTTCCTTTTGTAAAAAAAAAAATTGGTATCAAGAAAAATGTTTCTGTGGATGGGTGTGGTGGCTCACGACTGTAATCCTAGCACTTTGGGAGGCGAGGCAGGTGGATCACTTCAAGCCAGGAGTTTGAAACCAGCCTGGCCAACATGGTGAAACCCTGTCTCTACTTAAAAAAAAAAAAATACAAAAAAAATAGTTGGATGTGGTGGTACATGCCTGTAATCCTAGCTACTTGGGAGGCTGAGGCAGGAGAATCACTTGAACCTGCGAAGCAGAGGTTGCAGTGAGCTTAGATCACACCACTGCACTCCAGCCTGGGCTACAGAGCAAGACTTTATCTCAAAAAACAAAAACAAAAGCAAAAACAAATTTCTAAGCTTTTTATTATGAAAAATTTAAAACATATACAAAATTAGAAAAAAACAAATAACGACTACAGGTATTTATTATCCAGCTTGAACAATTATCCACATCTTGCTAATCATGTTTCATTTATACCTTTTCCAAACCCTGCTTTGTTACTGGATTATTGTGAACCAAGTTCCAGATATCATGCTGTTTCTGTAAATATAGTTTTAATAATATGAGGACTCATTAAAAAAACAAACACCATACCATTGTCACATTTAAAAAATTAATGACAATTCTTCAAAATATCAAAAATTGAGTCAACATTCTAATTTCCCTGATTGTTTCAGATTTTTTACAATTGATTTCTATGAATCAGGATCCAAACGAGTTCCACAGGAGACTTTTTTCTTTCTTTCTTTCTTTCTTTTTTTTTTTTTTTTTGATGGAGTCTCACTCTGTCACCCAGGCTGGAGTAGTGCAATGGCACAATCTCCTCTCACTGCAACCTCCACCTCCCGGGTTCAAGTGATTCTCCTACCTTAGCCTCCAGAGTAGCTGGGATTATAGATGCCCACCATCACACCCAGCTAATTTTTGTATTTTTAGTACAGAGGCGGTTTCACTATATTGGGCAGACTGGTCTCGAACTCCTGACCTGGTGATCCGCCCGCCTCGGCCCCCCAAAGTGCTGGGATTATAGGCGTCAGCCACAGCGCCTGGCCCACAGGAGGCTTTTTCAATCTGGCAGCTCATGTATTTAGTACTGAGAAGTCTTCCTGAATTGCCTGTAAGCATCCAACACTCTTAATTAATTAATTAATTAATTTTTTTTTTTGAGACAGGGTCTCACTCCATCACCCAGGCTGGAGTGCAGTGGCATGATCTTGGCCCACTGCAACCTCTGCCTCCCAGGTTCAAGTGATTCTCCTGCCTCAGACTTCTCAGCCTCCCTAGTAGCTGGGATTACAGGCACATGCCACCATGTCCAGCTAATTTTTGTATTTTTTGTAGAGATGGAGTTTTGCCATATTGGCCAGGCTGGTTTCAAACTCCTGGCCTCAAGTGATCCAGCTGCCTTGGCCTCCAAAGTGCTAGGATTATAGGCATGAGCCACCCTGCCTGGCAGACAACACTCATTAAAGGGGGGAAAAAAAAATCAAGTGCACAATTTATAAAATTTACAATGTTCGGTATTCAATAAAAATTTAATAGAAGTAGGAAAACATGCCCTATAACCACAGAGCAATTAATCAATAGAAACAGACACCAAATGATAGGTGATAAAATTGATGGGACCTTAAAACCGCTATCATATAGATGCTCCTAATGCTTAAGGATGTGAAAGAAAATGTGACTGCAAAGAAAAAAAGAAAATGTACATTAAAAAGGGAAATGTAACTTTTAGAGATGAAAACGTTTGAAATGAAAATATGACTGATGGGGTTAGAAGCAGGTAAGATACTGCACAAGATGATTAATGAATTTGAATATAAAATAATAGAAACTATAAAATGAAATACACAGAGGATGAAAAGACTGGAAAAAACCAAACTCAAGTCACTGGTAGAAAAATGTCAAGCAGTCTAAGATACTTTGAAGTCTCATGAAATCACATGCTGGCTCCTTGAAAAGACTAATAAAATTGTTAAACTTTTATCCAGCCTGACCCAGAAAAAAATGAGAAAACAAATTACTAATATTAGGAATGAAAGAGGAGATATAATCACAATTGCTTTAGACGTTTAAAGACAGAAAAGGGATGTTATAAACAACTCTGTGCCAATAAATTCAACAACTTCAATGAAATGGATGAATTATTTGAAAACCAAACTACCAAAGCTCACTCAAAAAGAAAGATTACCTACATAGCCCTGAATCTACTATGGAAATTAAAGTGGTAGTTAAAAACCTTCCCCATAAGGAAA
Organism: Nomascus leucogenys; assembly: GCF_006542625.1. Lineage (NCBI taxonomy): Eukaryota > Metazoa > Chordata > Mammalia > Primates > Hylobatidae > Nomascus > Nomascus leucogenys. Next base: position 62,561,623 of record NC_044395.1, on the reverse strand, counting down.
AATCCAGAAACCAGTTAACTCCACTGGTAAACTCTACTAGACATTTAATCAATTCTACGTTAACTCTTCCAACAGAGGAGGAACTCTTCTAAAATCACTTTATGCCAGCATTACCCACACATCTAAATCAAAGACATTGCGACAAAACAATACTACAGATTAACATCCCTCCTGAACAAAAATGTAATGTTTCATTTCATCCTCACTGAAACATTAAATCACAATAATATATAAAATGGCTAATACTACATGACTCCATTGTGTTCATCATAAGACTGATATTCTGGTTTCGTTTTTAGAAATGAATCAATAAAATAGGTCATACTAACAGACCAAAAGAAAAAAATCCAAATGACTATCCTAACACATACAGGAAAAACATTTGATAAAGTTAATACCCATGATAAAATCTCTCAGAAAATTTGGGAAAAGTGTTCTTAAAACTTGGTACTTTTCTAATTGATAAAGGACAAATATGAAAAACCTATATCTAACATCATATTTAATGGTGAAAGATGCCAGACATGATGGCTCTCCTGTAATTCCAGCACTTTGAGAGAAGTGAGGAAGGAGGAGAGAACTGAGGAAGGAGGATTGCTTGAGGCCAGGAGTTTGAGACCAGCCAGCCAATATAGCGAAACCCTGTCTCTACAAAAAAACTTTAAAAAACCGTTAGCGTGCACCTGTAGTCTTATTTACTCAGAAGGCTGAGGCAGGAGGACTCCTTGAGTCCAGAAGTTTGAAATTGTGGTGAGCTATGATCATACCAGCCTGGGTGACAGAGTGAGACTCTGTCTCTTAAAAACAAAACAAAACAAAACAAACAAACAAATAAAAACAAGTGAAAGACCAAATGCTTTCCCATGAAAAGAAAGAATGAGGGAAGAATATCTGTTCTCTATTCAACATTATACTGGAGATCTTAGTGTGATAAGGCAAGAAAATAGAAATAAAAGGCATATAGATTAGAAAAGAAGTAAACCTGTCTTTATCCACAGATGACATCATTGTCTATAGAGAAAATTCTCAAGAGTCAACGAAGAGCATAAATACTTTGAGATAATTCAAAATATATGTAAGCCTGCATGATGCTAAGTATAAAAGATTGTAGGAAAAAAATTAAAGAGCTAAACAAATGGAGAAATATACCATGTTCATGGATTGGAAGACTCAATATTGCTGAGAACTTAATTCTCTGAATTTTATCTGTATATTGTACAGTATCAACAAAAATCCCAGCAGACATTTTTTATGGAAATTAACAAGCTGATTCTAATATTTATAAGGAAATGCAAAGAACTTAAAATAGACAAAAATTTTCAATAAGAACAAAATTAGAGGGCTCAGAGTATCTTATTTCAAGGTTTACAATAAAGCTGCAGTAATACAGTGTAACTATCCTAAGGACAGAAATACTAATCTGCAACAAGGATTCCATTGAAAACAAAAATAAATACAGATTAATGAAACAGAATGGAGTCTAGAAATAGACTCACATATATATAATCAATCATATTCAAACAAAATTTAATGGGGTGGGAAAGGACAATCTTTTCAATAAATAGTGACAGAACAAGCCAAAACAATTGCAGAAAAAAATAAATCCTGACCTTATTTCACACTACAGTATACCCAAAAATTAATCAGACATGAATTATACCTAAAAGTAAAAGCCAAAACTATGAAAATATTAGGGGAAAACAGTGGAGAAAATCTTTGCAAACTTGGATTAGGGGAAGATTTCTTAGGTAGGCCTAAGTTTATAAAAAACATAAACTATAAAAGGTAAGACTGATGGACGGGCACGGTGGCTCAAAATAAAGGTAAGATCGATAAACCTGATTTCATTGAAAGAAAAACTTCTGTTTTTCAAAAGACACAATCATGAAAATAAAAGAAGAAAAAAATTAAACAAAGGGAGTATATATTCAGGGCAACTTGAATCTATGCTTCTGAGTTGCAGTCCTCAAGTTTGGCCCAAAGTCTCTACTTATTAAAAAAGAAAAGAAAAAGAGAAGCCAAAGGCTGGGAATATAAATGAACGAATGAATGAATGAATAGTTATAGCCCTAATGTTAAAAAGCTCTCAAAACTAAAAAAGATAAGCTTATTTTTTAAATGGGCAAAAAACTTGAACAAACAATCCACAGAAAGTATCAGGGGTTGATACATTTTCCTATTCAGGCCAGAGAGCTAATAGAGGCTTTGCATGCCATATGATCTCATTACTCAACTCTGCTGTTTGGCATAAAAACCACATAGACCATACATAAATGAATGGGTGTTGCTGCGTCCTAATAAAACTATTTACAAATATAGGTGATGAGCCAGATTTGGCTTGGGGGTTGCAGTCTGTGAACTCCTGAAGAAGATAAAAGAATAGCCAAAAAGCCCATTAAAAAATATTCAACATGTTAGTCATCAGGAAATACAAATGAAAATCTCAATTAGATATCAGTATATACTCATTAGAATGGCAAAAATTTAAAAGAGTGACCATACCAAGGGCTTGTGAAGCATAAACACCTTCAATTTTAAGAAGAGCTGTGGTTCGCACTGGTTCCAGAGACCCTGCTTATAGCCAGCAAAAATGGTCTTTGACAACAGCCTTCTAGATATATTTGCCTTTAAGAGTCCTGTTCCTGGCAGGCCTCCACAGGCTCCAAGATAGTGGAACAAGAGAGGAAACAAATCTTTAATTATAGCTTCTATTTCTTCACTGTAACCACTACTTATTTCTGTACTCCTCAGTCATTCAAAATTTGACAAAAGTCTCCACTGCTCTATTAAAAACAATTCTTCAACAAATCTAATGACTGCAAATAAAAAATACACAAATATTACTGTATGAATTGATGTTTAAATATGAACAAAAAATGGTGCAGGCATTCTGGAAAATAGTCTGGCAGTTCCTTAAAAAGTTAAAAATAGAGTTACCACATGGCCCAGCAATTCCACTTGTAGGCATATACCCAAGAGAATGGAAAGCATATGTTCACAAAAGAACTTATATATGAATGCTAATAGCAACATTATTAATAATAGTCAAAAAGTCAAAACAATCCAAATGTCTATCAACTTTAGAATGGGGATATATCCATATCGTTAAGTATTATTCATCCACAAAAAGGAATGCACTTCTGATATATGCTATAACATGGATGAAACTTAGAAACATTATGTTAAATGAAAAAAGCCAATCGCAAAAGGCCGCATATATTATTCCATCTGTATAAAATGTCCAGAACAGGCGAATACACAGAGACAGAAAGTAGGTTAGTAGTTGTCCAGGGCAGGGGCAGAGAGAAACAAGGAATGGCTGTATTGGGTACAGTGTGTTTCTTTTTGGGGTGAAAAAATGTTCTAGATTTAATAGTAGTGATGAGTGTAAAAACCACTGAATTGTACACTTTAAAAGGGTGAATTGGCTAAGTGTGGTGGCTCACAGCTGTTAATTCCAGCACTTTGGGAGGCTGACATGGGCAGATTGCTGGAGCTCAGGAGTTCCAGACCAGCCTGGACAATGTGGCAAAGTCCTGTCTCTACAAAAAATACAAAAACTGGCCAGGTGCTGTGGGTCACACCTGAAATCCCAGCACTTTGGGAGGACGAGGTGGGCAGATCACGAGGTCAGGAGATCGAGACCATCCTGACCAACATAGTGAAACCCTGTCTCTACCAAAATACAAAAAATTAGCTGGGCGTGGTGGCGCACGCCTGTAGTCCCAGTTACTTAGGAGGCTGAGGCAGGGGAATCACTTGAACCCAGGAAGTGAAGGTTGCAGTGAGCTGAGATCGCGCCACTGTACTCCAGCCTGGTGACCGAGCAAGACTCCGTCTCAAAAAACAAACAAACAAAAAAACAACAAAAACTTAGCTGGGGGTGGTGGTGTGTGCCTGTAGTCCCCACTACTAGGGAGGCTGAGGTAGGAGGATTGCTGGAGCCCAGGAGGTTGAGGCTGAGGCAGTTGAGATTGCATCACTGTAGTCCAGCCTGGGCACACAGTAAGACCCTATCTCAAAAAAAAAAAAAAAAAAAAAAAAAAAAAAAAGGTGAATTTTATGGTATGTGGATTATATCTTGATTTTTTAAAAAAACTAGGTGCTGTGGAGCACACCTGCAGTCCCAGCTACTCAGGAGGCCGAGGCAGGAGAACCGCTTAAGCCCAAAAGCTTGAATCTAGCCTGGGAAACGTAGTGAGATCCCTTCTCTTAAAAGGAAGAAAGAAAAAGAAAAACATAAAACCTTACCTTGTGGCCGGGCACAGTGGCTCATGCCTGTAATTCCAGCATTTTGGAAGGCCAAGACAGGCAGATCACTTGAAGTCAAGAGTTCGAGACCAGCCTGGCCAACAGGGTGAAAACCCGTCTCTACCAAAAAATACAAAAATTAGCTGGGCATGGTGGTGTGCACCTGTAGTCCCAGCCACTCGGGAGGCTGTGGTGGGAGACTTGCTTGAATCCAGAAGGCGGCAGTTGCAGTGAACAGAGACAGTGCCAGTGCACTACAGCTTGGGTGATAGGACAAGACTCTGTCTCAAAAAAACCCCAAAGAAAACCCACCTTACCCTAGAACCCTGTACTCCTCCTGATTTCATTTTTCCTTGTTTTTTCCCTAGTCATCGATCGTATGCACTTATGTAAATTTGAATTTTCCTTTGTTGCCAATCCAAAATCATTTTTCCAGCTGCTACACAATCATAACTATATAATTTTATCTTCTATGGATATAAAAGATTCTACAAATAGACTATAATTTTAATATTGTTGAATAAATTGTTTTCATTTTCCCAATATTAAAAATGTATTTCCATTACTAGACTGAAGCATATAGCTTCCTTCTCTTTTCATAATATTTACTTAAGGTAAATTCCCAGGGGTGGAATAATGAGGTAAACGATATACAGTAATTTATGTGGCTTTTGAAACATAATACCAAACTGTCTGGCAGTGCTGATGCAAATTTATATCATCAACAGAAAAGCATGACTAAACCAGACTCACTTCACCACTAAGTCATCAATATAAAGTGTCACTATTTTAACATTTAATATATTATAAATGAGAATAGGATAAAAACAATAAATGTTAAGTTTTTTTCAGTTAGATGGATCTATTTCTGGAATCTGTTCCACTGACAAAATTATATGCTTATGATTTTATAATATTAATAAATTCTTACATTTGGTAATGTTAGATGTTCTTTCCTTATCCTTTTTGGTCTATTTTCTTATTTAGTATTTAATTTTCTCTATACATTTTAGAATACAATTGACAAGGTATAATCCCCCTGGAATTTCTAAGGGGTTTGAATATTCAGAATTTTCTAGAAAGTGCCCTCAATGAGTCCCCCACAGAAGAGGGACCATTCTATGTTCTTTCCTAGTATCTCATGCATATCTATCACACAGTATGTATTACACAGGGTTCTGGAAAATTAAATGAAAGGGCCATCTCTTATCTCTTTATATCCTAAGTTAGTGGCACGTAACAGTGTATGAAGAAAACATTAAGTTGATCTCTTCAATAAATAGTGCTGGAAAACTGAATACCCACATGCGGGAGAATAAGACTAGACTCCTCTCATCATACACAAAAATAAGCTAAAAATGGGCTAGACTTAAATGTAAGATCTAGGACTATAAAACGACTAGAAGAAAACATATGGGAAATGCTTCATGACATTGGTCCAGGCAAGGATTTTTTGGGTAAGACCTCAAAAGCACAAGCAACAAAGCAAAAATAGACAAATGGGAGTACATCAAACTAAAAAGCTCTGCACAACAAAGGAAACAATCAACACAGCAAAGGGACAACCCACTGAGTGGGAGAAAAATATTTGCAAACTTGGCATCTGACAAGAGTTAATATCCAGAATATATAAGAAACTCTAACAATTTAACAACAACAAAACATTTTTTTCGATTAAATAATGAACAGAAAACTTGAATAGACATTTCTTAAAAGAAGATATACAAATGGTCAATAGGCATATGAAAAAATGCTCAACAGGGCTGGGCGCGGTGACTCACATCTATAATCCCAGCACTTTGGGAGGCCAAGGCAGGCGGATCACCTGACGTCAGGAGTTCGAGACCAGCCTGGCCAACATGGTGAAACCCTGTCTCTAATAAAAATACAAAACTAGCCGGGTGTGTTGATGCATGCCTGTAATCCCAGCTATTCAGGACCCTGAGGCAGGAGAATCACTTGAACCCGGAAGGTGGAGGGTGCAGTGAGCCGAGATGGCGCCATTGCACTCCAACCTGGGCAACAAGAGCAAAACTTCGTCTCAAAAAAAAAAAAAAGAAAGAAAAAAGAAAAAACGCTCAACATCACTATGATTATGGAAAGGCAAATCAAAACGACAATGAGATATCATCTCACTCCAGTTAGAATAGCTATTATCAAAAAAGACAAAAAGTAACAAATGATGGTGAGGATGTGGAGAAAGGGATACTCATGTATTGGTGGGAATGTAAATTAGTACAATCATTATGGTCAACAGTATGAAGGTTCCTCACAAAAATTAAAAGTAGAACTACGAAATGATCCAGGAATCTCACTACTTGTTATATAGTCATGCACCAGGTAACAACATTTCCATCAATGACAGACCATATATACGACAGTGGTCCCATAAGATTATAATAAGGTTGAAAAACTCCTATCGCCTAGTGACTAGTGTTGTAATGTGGTAGTGCAATGCATTACTCTATGTCTGTGGTGATGCTGATGTAAACAAACCTGCACTGCCAGTATAGCACATACAATTATGTATGATACGTAATACTTGATAATGATAATAAACAACTATGTTACTGGTTTACAATTTACTATATTATACTTTTTCTTTTTATTTTAGAGTGTAGTCCTTCTACTTACTGTACAACAGCCTCAGGCAGGTCCTCAGGAGGTATTCCAGAAGAAGGCACTGTTATCATAGGTGATGACAGCTCCATGTATGTGACTGACCCTAAGACTTTCCAGTGGAACAAGATGTGGAGGTGGAAGACAGTGATAGTGATGATCCTGACCCTGTGTAGGCTTAAGCTAATGTGTGTGTTTGTGTCTAAGTTTTTAACAAAAATGTTTAAAAGGTTAAAAAAAAGTGAAAATAGAAAAAAGCTTATAGAATAGGGATATAAAAAAATTTTTGCATACCTGTAAAATGTGTTTGTGTTTCAAGTGTTATTACAAAAGAGTCAAAAAGTTAAAAAAAATTAAAAATTTATAAAGTAAAAAAAGTTAAAGTAAGCTAAGGTTAATTTATTATCAAAGAACAACATTGTTTTGTATATTTAGTGTAGTCTTCTAAGTGTACAGCGTTTATAAAGTCTACAGTAGTACTTGGTAACGTCCTAGGCCTTCACATTCACTCACCACTCACTCACTGACTCACCCAGAGCAACTTCTAGTCCTGTAAGCGCTATCCATAATTGCTCTACATAGGTACATATCTTTTATCTTTTATACTGTTATTTTATCTTTTATACTGACATATTTTAACTTTTATACTGTTATTTTTATGTACTTTTTCTATGTTTAGATATGCTTAGATACACGAATTCTTACCATTGAGTTATAACTGCCATCATTGTGTTACAACAGTATACAAACTATATAGGTTTGTACCCTAGGAGCAATAGGCTATACCCTAAGCCTAGGTGTATAGTAGGCTATACCATTTAGGCTTGTGTCAGTACACTGTGATGTTCGCACAAGGATGAAATTGCCTGAGGACACATTTCTCAAAATATATCCCCATCATTAGTAATGCATGACTGTATATTCAAAGGAAATAAAATCAGTATGTCAATAAGATACCTATACTCTGTTAATCACAGCACTATTCACAATAGCCAAGAAGTGGAATCAACCTAAGCATTCATCAACAAATCAATGGATTTAAAAAATGTATATATACACAATGGAATACTATTTACAATAAAAAAGAATGAAATCCTGCTATTTGTGACAACATGGATGAACCTGGAGGACATTATGTTAAATGAAGTGAGCCAGGCACAGAAGGACAAATATTATACTGCATGATCTCACTCATATAGAATCTAAAGAAAGTAGATCTCATACAACTAGAGCAGAATAGTGGTTAACAAAGATTAGGGAAGGTAGCAGGGAGGGAGGATGGGGAGAGGTTGGTCGATGGGTACTATGGTACAGTTAGAAGGAATAAATTCTGGTGTTCTATTGTACAGTTGGGTGAATACAGTTAACAATAATGAACTGTATATTTCCAAATAGCCAGAAGGGAGGACTGTGAATGTTCTCACCACAAAGAAAAATAATACATGTTTGAGATGATGGATATGCTAATTACCCTGATTTGATCCTTACACAATGTATACATGTATCTAAACCTCACACTGTACTCTAAAAATATGTGTATCATGTGTCAATTAGAAATAAAATTTACAAAGTAAGCTGAATCAATAAATGAATACATCAACGATACCACTTACATGAGTCAAACAAGCAATTATTGTTCAGTACTATATTATGAGCTATGGAAAAACAAAAAAAACAGAAAACAAAGGCTTGCCTCTCAGGGAATCTAGAAACTAAAAGGAAGAGGAATTAAAGAGAGCCTAGTAATAAACAATTTTTGGAAACTATGTAGAATTATAACTGTACAATGATTATATAATTAATGCTTTTATGAATGTAAAAAAGAGTACAAGAAGAATGAATGCAGTAGGAGGTGTGAAGGACTCTCGGAACTTGAGATGGCCCTAAGGCACTAAGAGGATTTGGGTAAGTGGGAAACAAAAGTAGGTATACTGGGTAAAAACATGGGCAAAGGCATGAGGTGGAAATTAGCATGATATACAGGAGCCATGGACCTATCCATTCTACAAACAGACTCAACTATTTCTGCCCAAAAAGTTTATTCTATGCAGCAAATAATTAAAATAAATTTGTACCTGGAGTTCTCCAAGTTTCTTAGATGTTGATGAAACAATGGTAAAAAATCCATTGATTTGATGGGTTGGAGAAAGTTGAGCTAGTCCATTGATCTGAACTCTACCAATTGGAAGATGGTCAAGTTTGGTGATTACTTCCAGCACCAGCACAGCCATATCTAACCAGAAAGAATTACAACATGGATATTTTTCATTTACTTTTATTTTATTTTTTAAGAAGTGGGTAGAGGGGTATATGCGGAAAAGCTTTTTAACTTGAAAAAAATATTTTATGTTGGATAACACCATTGCAGTGGTGAAAGTGAGGGAAATTAGGTACTTTAATAAGTTGCTAATAGGACGGCTAACCACAAAGCAATTCAGTAATAACTCAAAAAAGTAAAAAAGCACATTCCTTTTTCCATGAAATTCTACTCTTTTTTTTTTTTTCTTGAGACAGGGTCTCTCTGTCGCCCAGGCTGGAGTGCACTGGCACAATCACAGTTCACTGCAACCTTGAACTCCAGGACTCATGTGATCCTCCCGTCCTAGCCTCACAAGTAGCTGAGACTAGAGGCACACGCCACCACACTGGGGTAATTTTTTTTTTGTAGAGACAAGGTCTCACTGTGTTGCCCAGGCTGGTCTCAAACTCCTGGCCTCAAGTGATCCTCTGACCTTGGCCTCCCAAAGTGCTGGGATTACAAGTATGAACCACCAAGGCTGGCCTACTCCTTAAACTTTATTTTACAAACTGTAAATTGATCTATGTACCAGAATATTTAATAAAGTGTTTTTTTTAATAATGGCAAAATGGTGAAAAATAAAGTAATAAAAAGAATATAAGTAGCTCTATCTATACTGATATGGAACAACATCAAGATGAATTGCTAAGTAGAAAAAAAAGGGCTGACTGTATATATATATATATATAATCTGTGTAAATAAAAGGAATTATGCAAAGAGCTTTTATTAGTATAGAATATATTTTATAAGTAAATATATTCTTGTGTAAAGATACACAAGAGACTGGTAACCTTTCATACCTTTTAAATGTTTTACCATGTACATGTATTTCCTAATAAAAAAAGTGATACAACTGATAGAAAATACAACTGATTTAAAAACTACAACAGAGATAACAAAACTATCTGGAAAAAAGTAATTTAACTAAAAAATTATTTTAATTTCAAATAATCACTTATCATACCATTCTGGGGGTAGAGGAGTATGACCCCAATATCAAAAGAACAATAAAGATTCACAGAAGAACGACAAATACCACACACTGAGGAAAAAACAAATAATCAACTGAACAAAAATATTTAGCATAGCAAGTATTTGTTGTTTTTGTTTTTTTTTTGTTTTTTTTTTTTTTTTTGAGACAGAGTCTCGCTCTGTCGCCCAGGCTGGAGTGCAGTGGCGCAATCTTGGCTCACTGCAAGCTCCGCCTCCTGGGTTCACGCCATTCTCCTGCCTCAGCCTCTCCGAATAGCTGGGACTACAGGCACCCGCCACCACGCCTGGCTAATTTTTTTGTATTTTTAGTAGAGATGGGGTTTCACCGTGCTCTCGATCTCTTGACCTCGTGATCCGCCCGCCTCGGCCTCCCAAAGTGCTGGGATTACAAGCGTGAGCCACCGCGCCCGGCTAGCATAGCAAGTATTTGGTAAGAAAAATACCCTTAAAAGAGTATTGTTAAATGTATTCGCCAAGAACTCTGGCTTTGGTTTTGACACACAGAGCAACAAATCTCAGTTTTCATTCTCACCATTTCTAGTTTTGAACTGACAAAGGATTGCCCTTGCATAGCTGCAGAGGTTGGTCCCTGCCTCCCATGAGTATCTAATTGCATACTCTTGGGTTATATCTGGAGCACTGAGCTATTGAGAGCACTTGAAACCAAGAGAAATGAAAATAAACTTCTCAACTATACTCTTTGGTCACTTAGACTAATACCTTCATGCCCAGAGGAGAAGAAATACAATGTATACATATGGAATCTCAGATCATTTCAGAACAGTTTAACTTCTGGGTATTTTCTTAACCAAAGTTGAGAAAATGGTTCGTTTTCACCATTTGTTCAATACCGTAGTGAAAAGCATGTAGGAATTATTATTAGAAGACCCGTAATTGTGTTCTGACTGCAATATTCACAAGCTATTTCTGTATAAGCCATGGTTGTCTGTAAAGTAGGCTCATAATATTCACATCACTGCTGTGTGAGGAACTGGGGTTGCTGCAAGCAGAACACTAGTACAGTGTCTTCCTACATGGTAGTTGCTGAATGGTTGGCAAATGACTTTAGGCAAATGACTTGACATATCACAGTCCCTGTGTAACAATTTGATATGGTTTGGCTGTGTCCCCACCCAAATATCATCTTGAATTGTAATTCCCATAATCCCCACGTGTCATGGGAGGGACCGGGGGAGATAACTGAATCACAAGTGTGGTTCTCCCTATCCTGTTCTCATGATAGTGAGTTAGCTCTCACGAGATCTGATGGTTTTATAAGGGGCTTCCCGCTTTGCTGAGCACTCATTTTTCTCTCTCCCACTGCCATGTGAAGGACGTGTTTGCTTCCCCTTCTGCCATGATTGTAAGTTTCCTGAGGCCTCCCCAGCCATGTGGAACCGTGAGTCAATTAAACATCTTTTCTTTATAAATTACCCAGTTTCAGGTATGTCTCTATAGCAGCATGAGAATGGACTAATACACTACTCATGGGGGTTATCTGAAAGTCATATGGGCAAATAGATATAAAAGTGCTTTGTAGACTATAAAATGATGTACACATGAAGAATAAGGGAAATGGACTAACATTTGTTCATTGGCTATTTACTAACAGCCAGGGTCTTCCACGTCTCATTAATTCTCTTAACAACTCTATGATACAGGTGTTTCTGTCTTAATTTGGGGATAAAAGAGGCACCGCAAAGTCATGTATGTTCCTAGGTTCACTCAGCTTTAAATTGACAGAACTGGGCTAAAACTGAGTTCTATCCAATTCTAAGTCCACTACACTTAATTATAAGTCCACTACACTATTCATCACTTCTAGGACAAAAAGCTTAATTCTTAGTAGACGTCTGACCTTTATACTTCACTTGTTGTGGGATTAGAATTCCTATTGTCCAGCACTATTCCTATTCCCATTTGTCTTTCACATTCCTACTAACTGAATCCTAGCTGATCAAAGAGAGGTAAAAATCACATAGTGTAGCCATAATTTTCTTGGTTTCTACTCTAGTCATTCCATGCTCCAAACATTTTCATGGCTGCTATTTTCTGCAACAGAACAAAAGGTAAAGGAAGAAAGATGTAAGAGTATGAGGCATATCTCAGAATCCTATAATCCTTCTATTTCCTAAGGCAGTATAATACAATAGAAGTATTAATAATTTCGGAGTCAAGTGCCTCCCTGAATTTAGGGTTGGTGCCAGGGTAACCTTGGGTTAGTCACTTTTAACTCTTTGAACCTCAAATTCGTCACTCAGAAAATCAGGATAACACCCATTGCAAATGTACAGGGCCTCAGAGCATGCTTTCTAGTGCTCTGCAGAGGCTTCATCTTATTTCCCCTACTGTATTTTCACTTTCTGTAAACAAAAAGTTATGAAGATTTAAAATGTAAAGATTTTCTCATTAGTTAAACAGAAATCTGTACTTCACATGTTTTTGCAATTGCCTTAACTTCTGTTTAGAATAAGGTAAAATAGATATGAAGACAGTGGCCAGGCGTGGTGGCTCACCTGTAATCCCAGCACTTTGGGAGGCCAAGGCAGGACGATTGCTTGGGTACAGAAGTTTGACACCAGCTTGGTCAACAACAGTGATACCTCATCTCCACAAAAAATACAAAAATTAGCTGAGTGTTGTGGCATGTGCTTATATTCCCAGCTACTCAGGAGGCTGAGGTGGGAAGATTGCTTGAACCCAGGAGGTTGAGGCTACAGTGAACTGTGTTCGCATCGCTGCACTCCAGCCCGGCTGACTAAGAGAGACCTTTTCTCAAAAATAAAATAAAATAAAATAAAATAGATATGAAGAAATAAATAAAATGATTTTAAACATCAAATAAGATGATAGACTTGAAAGTATTTCAAAAACTGTAAAATATGATACATTTCCTCTTCTTTTTTTATATGTTATTTTTATCTGAGGAACTCATATAATCGTTCTTATTACCTCCCTCCAGCCTAGAAAAAAAGAGCAACCCCATCTCATTTCAAATGTTAATTCTGGCACAGCCTATATATTTTACTCATTTGTAGATCTCTTCATACAATAGTGACTTCTCGTTTTTTGACTGATACAGTATCCTAATTACAAGGTTATTTTGTACTTGTCTTAATATCTTAAGTGTAATAAAAACGGCTTGAGAAAAAAATATGGTTCATGCTAATATGTGATAACATATTCATTAGTTTACGTTTTGCATTTTGTATTAAGTGAAATATATACACAAAAGAGTAAATAAAAGAATAATAATAACGCGAATACCTACCACACAGTTTAAGAAATAGCATACTTTTTCCAAGTTTTTGGTTAGAGCACACACTTTTGTGAACTAATATTTGATGTCTTATCTCTTCATTTTCTGTCGTTTTCTTTCTTTTTTAGAAACAAGGTCTCACTCTGTCACCCAGGCTGGAGTACAGCAGCATGAACGTGGCTCACTGCAGCCTTGACTTCCTGGGCTCAAGTGATTTCTCTCACCTCAGCCTCTCAAGTAGCTGGGACTACAGGTGTGCACCACCATGCCCAGCTAATTAAAAAAAATTTTTTTTGTAGAAACAAGGTCTTGCAATGCATGTGGAATCTAATTTTTTTGTAGAAACAGAGTTTTGCCCAGGCTGGTCTTGAACTCTTGGCCTCAAGTGATCTTCCTGCCTCAGCTGCCCAAAGTGTTGGGATTATAGGCGTGAGCCACCACATTCAGCCTCTTATCGCTTCATTTTCTAAAAAACATGTCATGTCAGCTGGGCATGGTGGCTCACACCTGTAATCCCAGCACTTTGGGGGGCTGAGGCAAGCAGATCACGAGGTCCAGGAGATTGAGACCATGCTGGCTAACACGGTGAAACCCCATCTCTACTAAAAATACAAAAAATTAGCCGGGTGTGGTGGCAGGCACCTGTAGTCCCAGCTACTCAGGAGGCTGAGGCAGGAGAATGGCGTGAACCTGGGAGGTGGGAGGCGGAGCTTGCAGTGAGCCAAGAATGCGCCACTGCACTCCAGACTGGGCAACAGAGTGAGACTCCGTCTTAAAAAAAAAAAAAAAACCATGTCATGTCTACAGTTGGACTGTCACTTATAAGGTTCACCTCATGTGTCTCCTGTTGAAATTCTACCTTTTCCATGGCCTTCTTTCTTAACTAGAATTATGAAATTTGGGTGCTGGCACATTTGATGTTTTAACTCTTTCAATTTACTGGTGGGAAAATTAAGGCCCAGGAAGATGAAATGGCTTGCTCAAAGTCAAATAGCAAGAGCATGGAGTAGAAGCAGGGTTCTGGCTTCTTAATAACATAAGATTAGCCCTTATTAACTTCCTGGAATATTCATATGATATTACTATATGTATCAAGTAATCAGACATTTAATTATATACTGTCTGGCATTGCTCACTACTGTTTCATGTATGTCAGTTTTGTTTTCAACTAATCTTTAAGTTCCTTTTGGGCAAGGAATACATCTTAAATCTCTGTACACACTGCCTGAGTCTTAATATTTTTATAAGACTTGTACCTACAATGTGTCAGCTACCAGACTGATCACTTTACAAACATTTTTTTCATTTAGTATTCACAATAATTCCTGACAGATAAGTGCTATTTTTCCCAATTACCTAATAGGAAACTGGGGCCCTGAGATGCTAAGAAACCTCTCAATATCACCTAACAATCTAGTCCTGAAGCCAGAGTTCAAACTCTAGATAGTCTAGACTTCAACCCGTTCAACCAGGTTGCTTCTTTGTGTAAATACCTAGAAAATGGAAGGGCAACTATATGATCCCATTTTACAGATGGGGAAACAGGAATCAGAAATGGGAAGAGACTTTCCCAAAATCATGTAGTTGGTAACACCAATGTAAATGTTCGGATGCCAAGTCCAATGCACCAGTATACCATAAGATGTTCAAATAAATGTCTGACCTGTTGATTACCATGTTAATAAATACCTTCTCTCTTATTGAATTTCTATTCACTCCTCATTTGTTATATTATATTAAACTACTATCTGAGGATTTAATTTTTATGTTTACAGTACCAAGATTATTTATGAGTATCTTTTAATCGCACTTACTGCTTTTAACCTACTATTAATAACTAAACTTTTTTGTGAAGTTAGAGTTCAGTATCATTCTGATTAATTTTTTGGATTTTTTTGTAAACCCCACGGTGCCTAAAACAATGTCTAGCATGTGCTAAATATATTTTTTGAATGACTGAATTACAGCATTTGTTCTTTACATGTTGATGTTTCAAAAATTTTTTCTTGAGAGAATGTAAGTTACTCAAGGACAAGTTAATCTTTAACTCACCCCTGGCTCTCCAATATTCTGAGCCCAACCACGTTTACATGATAAATGCTTGAATTTTATTGACTTAAACTGAATTGACTTGATAAATAACCCCATCATCCAGAATGTATTTATGTGAAAGCTTGACCTGAATAAAGAAATAACGTAGTACACTCAGAATACTTTCCTTGTACAAAAATGAAGACATCTTGGCTTCTGGTTCCCTACAGGGGGATGCTTTCCATCTCTGAACATCTGTAATACTAACTCACTAAACCACTCATTTGGCATTTAGTATGTATTATCTTGTACTATCGGTAAATTTTACATTTATATCCTCTTTCCTTGAGTATAATGTAAACCTCAGAGTTGAGACTACAATTATTACCTAAAAAAACATGGTGTAGTGAAAAGAGCATGAGTTTTGGTGACAGGCAGAAGTGGGTTCAAATCCCAATTCAGCCATTTATCAACTTTGTGACCTTAGAAAGTATTCATTTCATCTCTCCAAACTTGTTTCATTGTCTATAAAACAGAGAAAATACCTATCTTTCAGGGTTATTGTAAGGATTAGAAGTAATACACTTCAAAACTGCTGGCACACAGTAACACTCAATAAATTTACAAAGAAAAATCTCTACTATAAAAACTCTGACTCTTCAATAATTAAGAATGCCCATATATGCTAGGTACAACAACACTTACTGCTGACAATATAACCACATGCTTTGTATTACGTCTGCAGGTGCAATGATAAAACAATAACATACCTGTTAGATAAGAGGTAAACTGTTTTGGACCACAACGAATAGCATAACGTGTAGTTGTTCTCACAGCTTTTGGTTCAGTCTGCAATGCATCCCTGGGACAAAAGAGGGTTCCATCTGATGTTTCTCCCCACCATCTCACTCGGATAAGTACACAAGTGGGAGGCTTTGCAATCTTCCATATGACTCTATTAACAGTAAGTTTTAGAAAGCAGCGTAGCTGGCCTTCAACCAGAGGTGGCAGGCTTGTAGATGGAGAAATGTCACTCAAACCTGTAGAGGAATCCAAGAAAACTGAGTCAAAATTTAGACTAAATATTTGAATGAAAACAAACAGAACACTTTAGTCTTAAGTTCAGCAATTTATCACCATTTAGAAAGAAGGTTTATTCTACCCATTATTCTAATACATGAGAAGTAACTATCAAATCAGACCACCGAATAATCTATCTGGTCATGTAAGCCACTCTGATAACTAATTAGTATGTAAGGTTTGATTTGATTTACTCTAAGTTAAGAACATACCAACAAAGACACACTAATATAAACTTTTCTTTGAGTTAATATTTGAAAAATATAAATATCAGAAGTAGTTGAAATTTTTCTAAGTATGGTTGAAATTTTTCTAAGTACAGTTGTTTTAATTATTGCAACATCTATGGTTTTTAAGATATGTAATCTTTATCTAACTCTCTTTTAAAAAAAATCACTAACGATAAAACAGCAACAACTCCCTTCACTCGCAAATGATTTAGACTATATAATACAACTCAGCAATTCAATGAAGAACGTCTTAAATTGTCTGTAACTTTTCTTTCCTGCCAAGATCACACAGTCAGTGAGGACACAGACTATCTAATCTTCAGATTCTGCCACTATTTTTAACACAGTGCTGGGTTCATATATTTATTGGCTTTAGTATTTATTGGATTTCATAAAGACATTAAAGTGTAAACAAAGCAATTAATCATGACTTTCTAAAAAATTTTCCTTTGATGACCCTGATTGTCTTTTATTCATAGTACCTTTTCATGAAAACTTAGAGGAGATTTAAGAAACCATTCCTATATTTTGCTTACCTTTTTTTCCTTTGACTTTTCTTTGAGGAGTGGTTATGCCTCAAAGAAGAAAATATATGGAATGTATCAGATCAGGACTAATTATTTGGACTTCTAATGCAAACACCCCTTCTGCCCTTCATAGTGGAGGAAAGACTCACCATATTCCTTATGGATAGTTTCAACATAAAAATTATACACAGTTGTGTATACATTTCTACATATGGTATAGCAAAAAGTATATTCTGTTCTATACTACGTTATATTATTTCTACTTTGACTTTCCGCTTATCAACCAAACATGCTTAACTGTTTTGACACAGGGAGCACTAGTATGCTTCAGTCTCAGATCCTCCTATCTTTCCTGGCAGGAAAGTCAGTATCTCAAAACTGCCTTAGTAATCTTTAAACATCTTGGATAAGAGTAATTCCCAGATTGTAGCTTCAGTCCTCAACCCAATGGCCTAATGTCCTATCACTGTTCCCAATACTTCTTTTCTCACTAAACTGCCTACAATGCAAAAAGGCAGAGTCACCCACTGTCCTTTTTCCCTTCGAGGCAGTCTTGTAGAGATTCAATGTCAAGTTTCCTGATCTGCCCTGGGTTTCTAGGTTGACTGTTCTCACTGCAGCTAACATCCCCTACTCGGTGAGCTTGTGTCTCCTTGAGCTGCTAACCTGATGAGGACTCTCTGCTGCACACTCTTTCACGATCTCAGGTCCTTCAGGAGATCCTCATGCCCTTACCCCCACTCCAATCCTATCACACCTGCCATTCCCCACTCTTCCTGGCTCTATACTCTACAATTATTTTTCCCAACTCCTGCTCATAGCCAGCCCTTCATGCTTCATTCATTCAACTAACATTTACCGAGTCCTGCTTTGTACTAATCCTTGGTCATTCAGTAATGTATAAAACGTGATTCTTGCCCACAATCACACAAGAAATGATATAATCCCTTTGCCAATTTATGTTTCTTCCTGTCCCTGTGCACCTCTAAAGCTACACACACACATACATTTCACTTCGTTATCAAAACCAATCCTATCATTGTTTGTTCTTCTCCTTTCCAGTCATCCTACCGGTAACCTTCATCTCATTAATCGCCACTCTGTGGCCTCTACCCCAGCCCCTAATTCCTTTCCATTCTCTGGAGGGCCAATTGCCCTTCCTCTTAACCTTCTGGTTCCCTGGCTATTTCCCTTCTTACGTCCCTTTTCTTGTTTATCCAGCGGGGGTGCGGGTCTCCCTAAAATTCCTTACACCTTGCTTTCCTATTACGCTTTCCTCAATCTTTGATCGCTCAGGTTACCTCTTTTTTTGCGCCCACGGCTGCCCCCAGACCCTTGGCCTTTTCGTTGTTTCATGATGAGCCCGAGCTCTTCTTCACCAGCTCAACTCCGTCTCCAGCACCTAAGCAGTATCCTCCCGCCATCCCTCCCCACGGCGCTTGCGTTCCCGGGCAACCGGCGCCGCTGGGCAGCCTGGGAGGCAGGAAAAAGCGACTCTTCCTCTAACAGTCTCCGGAAAACGGTGCGAAGAGAAGGCGCCAAGACGCCTTCCCTCCAATAGACTGCAATACCCAGGACGCTTTGCTACAATACCTCTGCGGGGTTGGCTGGGGGCGCCTCCAGCTGCGCAAGCGCATAGGGATACGCCCTTTGAGGACTCCATTGCCCAGGGTGCATTGCCCTGAAGAGCGCTCCTCTTTCCGGTGAAAGTCGTCGAGTTCCCAGCCGGGAGTCTGCGGAGTTCGCATACTCTGTTACCCAGCTTCCTTTGTGTGAGGGCTGTTGCGCACTTCCGGTGGAAGCGCTGAAGCGAGTGGGTGGAGTTTACGGAGCCGGTGGGCGGTAGGCGGTGCTACCGGTAGCTGGGTGCTGTCCAAAGGCGACAGGGCATCGTTAGGGGAGCGAGTCGTGACCGGTTGGGCCACACTCAACGTGGGACGAAGCTTCGCCTACTGTTTGACTACGTGCGTGCAGCCTCCCCTTGATGTCGGCCCTCGAAAAGAGCATGCACCTCGGCCGCCTTCCCTCTCGCCCACCTCTACCCGGCAGCGGGGGCAGTCAGAGCGGAGCCAAGATGCGAATGGGGTACGTGACCCATACCCCTTCTCCCTATGGGCCAGGCCCCAAGCCATTGGAGAATGGTATCTCTGGGCGTTCAGAGAGGCACGGGGAAGGAGTCTACCGATAGGAGAAAATGTTGACGGCGGCCTGGAGATATTTAGATGGAGTAGAAGGCAGATTGGGGGCCTAGGGGAGGCGCCAAGTCAATAGAAATTGGAGGAAAAATAACGTTGTTGAAGGGAGAGGGGAATGAGGCAAAGGTTGGGGAAGCTGAGAGACTAACATAAGGGATCTGAGAATCACCTCCACAATAAAGGAGGCTTAGAAAAGGGAGTAGAACGGTGACAAAGGTGGAGGAGAATCGGCCAGGGAAGGTGGAGGGAAGTGGGGAATGACTGAGAGAAAAGTTGAGGGGAATTGGGCCAACAACTAAGGAAAGGTTTGGGAGGAGTAGATATCACAGTTCTAGTATCTACACTGTGAGAACTAGATACTAGAAAAGCTGAGGGGGGTAGAAAACACTTGAGACAGGGTTGGAGAAGGAAAGAAGAGAATTAGGAAGCAGACGATTCTAGAGAATTCCCAGAGGTGTAAAGACAGATTCAGCGAATGAGAGGTGAGATTAGGTCTCTTAAGGGAGAATGAGAAAGTTTGGGGAGTAGGCCTAAGGTAAGGTGGAGAACATAGCCACGAAGATTGTTAAGGGGAATAGGAATGTGCTGAGACGCTGGACAGGATAAGGGAGAGAGAAGAAGGAGAGGACTGAAGAATTTACAAAGTGACCATAGGCTCTAAAGATTGAGAGATGACTATAAATACGGTTTGGTGAATGGAAGTGCTGCAGTTGTAAAGTCTGGGAAGCTTAGAGGAAGATTTGGGCAATCCGTTTTTGCTGGGCTAGTAGATCTGAGGGAAGCGACGTACTGGCCTAAGACTTTGAATTAGTGAAGCATTGGGAGTTGGGGAAATCGTTTGCTGGAAAGGAAGGAGAGCCATGTAGAAGAGATAGGTTTTGGAATTTTTAGATCATTAAATGGCTTGTGCCAGGTTAGGGGATACTTGGGCCAAGGAGAAAGAATGAGGTGAGCATGGGAGAAGTAATTGCTGGAAAGCGGAGAGAATTGAATAGGCATTTGGTTTTGAGGGGATATTTGTAGTTTCAGACAGGATTCTGGGAATTAGTGACTATAAAGAGAAAAGGAGTAGGAAAGATACTTAGGTATGAGGACTCAAGAGTATATTTGGGATTCTAGAGATGAATTGGTAGATATTCTTTGAAAAAGGACTACAGAAGGGAAACCTTAGGTTCTGAAGAAGTAATATATGTAAAAACCTATCAAAAAGGAGGCGAGAGTAGGAGATGCAGTACTGTGACAGTAAGTCCTAGGGATGAAAAGAAAGGAGAATCCTATAAAACAGTGGGGTAAAGGAATGGGAAAAATGGGTGGAAAAACCAGGGAAGGAAACTTAAGAATTGAGTGGAGACCTGCTATGATACGCAGTAGAAAAAATGAGAAAACTTTAGCAGGAGGAGATAGAGAGATGGATGCACAATAGAGGTAGAAGGCTACATAAAAGGTAAAGTGAAGATTGTTTTGGCTTTGGAAGACAGAAAAGTTGGACTATAACATGAATAAAGAGAATTTGGAAACTGACCCATAACATTATTTGTGAAATCTAGTAGTATTAAACCTGGAGTTTAATATTAACGTAACATTAATTGTTGTTAAATATCTTAGTTGCTGCCTTTCTTAAACTAAAATTTGATTTTTCAGTATACCAGCACCCTTCTATACAAATACATAAGAAAATCAGATTTTTAATAATTATACATTCTTTAGATAAGCTTATTAGAGCTCAGCTTCTCATTTTGGCAAAACAATTTCTCTGAAGATTGAAGAACTGGGTGAAGATACTGAGAGAAAATAAAAGGAAAATCTGCTGATTAGAAGATTGTATAATTGTTAGTAATTTATCATTTTTATTTTTTATTACTTTTCGTTTTATTTTTTTTAGAGACAGAGTCTCACTCTGTTGCCCAGGCTAGAGTGCAGTGGCACAATCTCGGCTCACTGCAACTTCCACCTCCCAGGCTCAAGCGATTCTTGTGCCTCGGCCTCCCAAGTAGCTGGGATTACAGGCATGCACCACCACGCCCGGCTAATTTTTGTATTTTTAGTAGAGAGGGGATTTCATCATGTTGGCCAGGCTGGTCTTGAACTCCTGGCCTCAAGTGATCTGCCCCACTTGGCTTCCCAAAGTACTGGGATTATAGGAGTGAGCTACCGTGCCTGGACAACTTACCTTTTTAAATAGATGCTTCGGTCTTCTTGGTTTAGGTTAACTGCTTATCCTGGAAAAGAGAGTTCTTTAGAAAGGCCTTTCTTTATGATAATATTGTGAAGAGAAGAGCATATATTGGTGAATATTTGTGTGTTCCTCAAATGGCTTATTTTCCCGTATTTTTCTTTTCTACTTTATTGGTACATAAGCAGGCTTCATCTAAGTCTCATGGTAGTAATAATACAGATTCTTTTTCTCCTTAGAATCATAAAGCTGAGAGAAAGCATAGACATGATCTCATTTCACCACTTCATCATGTAGTTGAGGAACCCAATATTCAGAGAGTTCTGTATTCTATAAGGGAATGTATTAATAAATGAGGGAACTGAGACTCAGATATTCCTAAGGCACCCTAAAAGCTTAGTGGTAGGGCCGTTAAGGACTAGGACTTGGGTCTCTTGACTGTGAGACCCATTGTGTATTTTGGAGTCATAATTGTCATCTGGGAATACTTAATTTGAGTTGTGTATCTTACTTATTTGCATATAATCTAGGATTCAGTCTTTTTCTTCAGTCGTAATTTATGAAGTCTCACACCAATTTCAAAGCATTCTTTATGTCTCCTTATGCTGACTTGCTTTTTTCTTAACTTCCATTTTTCCACTCTGTCTATCTGTTACTCACAAGTTAGTCCTGTTCCCTTGATAGTCTCTTGTGTGGCTTACTCTCTCAACTATTTTTCATGATCTCTTGCCTTCAATTTCACTAAACATTATTTAGGCATGTTTGCATATTCAGGGTGCATATTCTGAGTTGGTGATTTTTCATGAGTTTCCATAATTCAGTTTTTCAGATTAGATTTAGTAATTCCAAAGTATCATTGGATAATTTAATAGCAATTTTTAAAGTAAGTACTGTGTGCCAGACATTGTAATGGTAACTTTAGTTATTTAATGTGTCCACAGACCTACGGTGAATATTTTCCTGCATTGTGGGTAAAGACATTCAGACTCAGAGATTAAAAGTAACCCAACTAGTATGTAGCAGAACTAGGATTCAATCTAAGTTTACTCTCTAGAATCCATTCACTTTTCAGTACACTAATATTTTCTCTTGGGTAAGGCCTGAAATCCTGGTGTCACTCTTCCTTTTAATAGATGCCAATGGATGTTGCCAAAAACATAGTGGTTTTGAACTTCTTTATTAAAGCTTTTAGAGCTACTCTGACTAAAGTAGATTTGAGATCCCTATTTGCTTTGCATCCCTGGTGTGCTTGAGAGAAGTATCTTTTGAAAGTCATTGCTTTTGTATATACTATTACTATTAGAGGAACTATAAAATATTAAAGTCATTCATTATTCAACATGTTTTTGGTTTATCATTAGTTGTACTTTTCGGCCAGGTGTGGCGGCTCATGCCTGTAATCCCAGCACTTTGGGAGGCCAAGGCAGGTGGATCACCTCGGGTCAGGAGTTCAAGACCAGCCTGACCAACATAGAGAAACACTGTCTCTACTAAAAATACAAAATTAGCTGGCGTGGTGGCACATGCCTGTAATCCCAGCTACTCGGGAGGCTGAGGCAGGAGAATCACTTGAACCCGGGAGGCGGAGGTTGTGGTGAGCCGAGATCGCGCCATTGCACTCCAGCCAGGGCAACAAGAGTGAAACTCCATCTCAAAAAAAAAAAAAAAAAAAAAAAAAAGGTCTACTTTTCTATTATTATCTCTTAAATTCCTTTTTTTTTCTTTTGCAAGAGATAGGGTCTTGCTGTGTTGCCCAGGCTGAAGTACAGTGGCTTTTCACAGGCATAATCTTGGTGCATTACAGCCTCAAACTCCTGGGCTCAAGCAGTCTTCCCACTTCATCCTCTTGAGTAGGTAGGACTGAGGATGCATGCTAGCATGCCCAGCTCTGTAGTGATTTAACTGACATGTATATAGTAGTCCCTTTTTATATTCTATGAGGTAAACTAGGGCAGGAGTTAATATTTTCTTTTAATAAATGAGAAAATTGAAATGTTCATTGACTTGCCTAAGATCACAGA
Source organism: Nomascus leucogenys (assembly GCF_006542625.1). NCBI lineage: Eukaryota > Metazoa > Chordata > Mammalia > Primates > Hylobatidae > Nomascus > Nomascus leucogenys. Next base: position 62,537,944 of record NC_044395.1, on the reverse strand, counting down.
ATCATTATGTGGCAGGAACAGCATTCAAACCCAGGACTTCGTATTTTTAGTCCATTGTTCTTTTTATAGCTTGCGTTGAAGGGTTTGGTATTTGAAGTGACATAGATCTAAGTTTGAAGCCCAACTAGGTATTTACATTGGTTGAGTCATTTAACTTCTCATAGTCTATTTTCTTATCTCTAAAATGAGAATACTTCTGCTTACCTTAAGAGTACTGTGAGAATAAGATAATACATAAAAAGCACTTACAGTTCCTGACACATAAGCTCTTAAGGAATGATAGCTAGTAGATAATTATACATTGAGAACTGTGAAGAAGGTTCATAGTTTATGTGGAAGCTCTCCTTTCAGTTTCTTATGTTATCAGCTTTTTTGTCCCCACAAGCTGTATGTTTATTCATATCTGATTAGATAGTCTTTCATCCATCTTCTTAAATTTATTATGGATATCAGGCCTCTTAGGAAGGCTTTAATGAGCTATTCACACAGATGGGGGAAATAAAGGGCAAAGTGAAGTGATTTGCTCAAGGTCACAGATTGAGTTACGAAAATAATCAAATCCCAGTATTTGTTTTTTTTTATTTTTTCATTAGATTTTTAAAATATTAAGTTATAATTTGTATGCCATATAATTCATTCTTTTAAATGTACAATTCAGTGATTTTTAGTATATTCACTCGGTTGTGCAATTACTGCCACTAATTGCAGAACATTTTCATCCTCCCGTAAACTCCTTACTCATTAGCATCTTCCCTTCCTCCCAGCATGTATTGCTTCTGGATCTTGAGTCACAGAAAGGCTTTTCCTTTTTTCAGGTTATAAAGGAATCATTTATATTTTTTCCTAGTACCTGTATAGTGTCCTTTTTTTTTTTTTTTTTTTTTTGAGACGGAGTCTTGCTCTGTCACCCAGGCCAGACGGAGTGCAGTGGCGTGATCTCGGCCCACTACAACCTCCGCTTCCCGGGTTCAGGTGATTCTCCTGCTTCAGCTTCCCAAGTGGCTGGGATTACAGGCATGCACCACCACACCCAGCTAATTTTTGTATTTTTAGTAGAGACGGGGTTTCATTATGTTGGCCAGGCTGGTCTTGAACTCCTGGCCTCAGGTAATCCGCCCACCTCAGCCTCCCAAAGTGCTGGGATTACAGGTGTGAGCCACCGTGCCTGGCCATTTTTTTTTTTTTTAATCCATTTGAAGTTTATCTTGATACACAAAGTGAGGAAAAGAAGAAATTTTATTTTTATCCAAAGGCTATCTAGTTGTTTTCATCATTTATTAAGTTTTTTAGTCCTTTACCCATTATGTAAATTTCACTACAATAAAGAAATAGTCCTGGCCAGGCTCAGTGGTCCATGCCTGTAATCCCAGCACTTTGGGAGGCCAAGGCGTGTGGACCACTTGAGCTTGGGAGTTGGAGACCAGCCTGGACAACATGGTGAAACCTCTTCTCTACAAAAATCACAAAAATTTAGCTGGGTGTGGTGGTGTGTGCCTGTAGTCCCAGCTACTCTGGAGGATCATTTGAGTCCGGGAAGCAAAGGTTGCAGTGAGCCAAGATCATGCCCCTGCATTCTAGCCTGGGACACAGAGTGAGACTTTGTCTCAAAAAAAAAAAAAAGTCTTCTTTCTCACTGATTAAAATGACACCTTTGTCATATGCCAAATTTCTGTATAGATCTGGGTCTGTGGAGTTTCTTTTATGTGCCACTACTGTACTTTTAATTAGAGGCTTTATTAATATGTTTTGAAGGGTGGTAGAGGTTGTTTCCCCCTCATTCATTTTTAGGATTTTCGTGGTTCCTCTTGTTTTTTCTCACAAATAAACTTTCTAATCCCATAGACTAGTGCCAGAAAAGAATCCTGATGGTATTTTTATTGGGATTACATTAAATACAAATATTAATTTAGAATATACATTTTTATGATGTTGAATGTTCCTTGAAGAAATATAGTATCTTTCAATTTGTATGAATCCCTTTTGAAGGAAATATATTTCAGATTCCAAGTATTGACCTAAATTATATTCAATCTAATATTACTTAAATTCCATAGTACTCTTAAATAATTGTGAAACTCAATAGATTTACTATTTAAATACAATTAAATCTACAAAAATCCCCAGTCTCACATTAGCAACATTATATTGATGTGAAACAATCTAATTTGCTGTTATCAGTTTACTGTAGTTTAAACTACAAGGACATTTATTATCGATAGGATGTTCCAGGGTTCATTCAGTTGCTAAACAATTTCATTCAGGACCCAGGCTTTTTGCATCCTTTCTTTTGCCATCCTTAGAATGGTGGCTTTTCCTTCTCTTGCTTGTCACCTTATGGTTGCAGGATGGCTGCTGCCACTCTACTTCTATCTTATCTTTACAAATAAAAAGAAATGGGGGCCAAAGTCCTTTCCTAGCTAAGCTTGTCTTTTAATTTTTTCCCAGAAATGCAAGCTCCCCAACAGATTTTTCCCTTAAGTCTTATTGTCCAGAACTGTTCACATACCCATCCTAAAACCAATCACTGGCTGTAGGGAATGGGATTAACTATGACTGGTTTAGACCGATTTTGATTCATTCCCTTGGACTGGAGGACAGACAACAAGAGATCTCTACTAGCTGCTTAAACAAAAGTATTACAGTTCTGTTAGGGAAGAGAGAGTGGGAAGTGGGCAGGTAATGTCTGGAATGGAGAATAAACAGCATCTGGCCCAAATCCTGAGGTTAACAAGTAGAGAAGCCTAATCTTCTGATTTCAACTTCCCTACTGTTTTCATTGCAGTGTAAGTACAGGAAGTAATAGTCCCACCCCCAACTCCCCTGCCCCTTATTGCCAGATTTGAGCCCCTTGACATTCATTTCAGAACTTCTGAGTAAAAGTCTATTTTTCCATTGTTGCTTATTGCCAGCAAATCTGTTTCTTCTTATTATCTCCAAAATTGGGTAATTTGCTCTTTTGTTTTATTTTAAACCTAATGAGCCTTCCTTGTTATGCTACTTGATGTCAGATTTCAGAAAACATCTCTAGTTGTTTGGGAAAGACTGTTTGCTTCACACTATGAAATAGTTTGTTTTTTTTTTAACAGAAGAAACTTTTAATTAATAATTCTATTAAGAGGGTGGCCACACTTAGATATTTCTTCAAATACAACATTGATTACAAGTTTCAGGTATATTCTACCAATGTATTTTGAAGATTGAATAAGAGATTATATTGAAAATTCCAATCGTTTCAAACCACACCAGAAGATGAAGTTGTTTACTTATCAGCCCTTTTCCTATATGCTTCTGTATGTGTTTTTGGCCATGGACTTTTTCCAGATTTAAGTAGACATCCTCTCTGTGCCACTAACAAGTTGTATGACTCTGGTCAGTTATTTTTCTCTTCCTGGGCCTCATTATCATGGAAAGAAAGAACACTTTGGCACCTGACATACTTGTTTAAATCCAAGCTCCCCAGCCTGGGCAACATAGCAAAAACTTGTCTCTACTAAAACAAAACAAAACAACCAGGCATGGTGGTGCACACCTGTTAGTCCCAGCTACTTGAGAGACTGAGATGGGAGAATCACTTGAGCCTGGGAGTTTGAGGTTGCAGTGTGCTGTGATCGTGCCACTGCACTCCAGCCTGGGAGACAGAATGAGACCCTATCTCTAAAAATAGTAATTATAAAATAAAAAGTCAAATCCAAGCTCCAGTGCTACCAAAAATGGCTCTGGGAAAGTTATTTAGTATTTCTGAGTCACCTTAAAATGAGAATACTTTAATGGTACTGTTCAAAATCGTGCTTGGTACGTAATGAACACCTAGTTGTTTCATAAAGTAAGATTTGAGTTAGATGATCTCTAACAGCATGATTCATGATGTAGTTTTTAGAATCCTGAAGTCTGCTGCTTAATGGCATGCCTTGGAGTAAGGAACACTTCAGACCCACCACAACCCTCAGCCAGCCATCTGGTTGCTTTCTTTTCATTCTCTTCAAAGTAATGCTAATAAGGACATTTTAAAAACAGTGGTGCCTTGATTTAAATAGCTGGCTGCAATTAAACTTCAGTATTTAGCCTCCACTACCAGACTCCTAGACTTTGACAGAATTTGTGACAACAGTGATTAAGACTGCTACTGTGCCCATTCATGACTCATCAATAACTCTCTTAATAAACTTAAGCAGCCTAGATGTTGATGTATTATTCCTATTTAGATTTGAGACATTCATGTAAAAACATACAACTTACATTTCTTGTTTCTTGTTCTCTAGGCAAGGAAGGTTTTTCCTCCTTCCCTTTCTCCCCTTTCTCTCCCTTCTCCTGGCTTTCCTTAGAATTTGATCATATAATTTTGTTGGTTTTGGTCATTATCTCCTAGTAGGCATATCACGTTGTAGACAAGCAGAGCATTCTCTATTCTCTTTAGTCCTCTGAATTGTAATTATTGGTCGACTGTGTATTCCTCAAAACTGTTGAGGTTCATAAGGGTAGGAATTGTGTCTGAATTTTGCTGGTGCCTAGAATGCTGTCTACTTTAGTGCTAACTGAATGAGAAACCCAAATCCTGGCCTATTTAACCCCATTCTATAAGAACAATGTTATTTCCCCACCGGTTCCCTTAAGATGGTATAACTAGGGCTATACTCCCTTTCTCCTAAAAGCGGTTATACTTCATAGAATAATAGAATCTCTATTTCAATACCAGCTTTTAGGTAAAATGTATTGTATTTACAATATGTTACTTTGAGATTTAAAATAATTATGTGGTTGAAACTCTTGTAATAGGTCTTGTAATAGGCTTGTAATAGGTCTCATGATATGTACAGATTCAGGCTTGTTACTTTTATTTTGTCAAAATTTGACAATTTATGTCTTCCTCTTTGATTCCCCAAACCTGAAAGCAAGTCCATTATTATAAGAGAGCAAATGTCAATTAGCAATTATTTTCACAGTAGCCTTATTTTATAGTATTCAGTTTTTCTGCCCTTGCCCAATTTATCACTTATTCTCTAAGAGTGAAGATTATTTTCCAAGCACCTTCACCAAGTTTAGGGATCAGAGCAAGCGGTCCACCATTAAAGGCTAGTGTTAAAAGCGCTCCAAAGTCATGTCCTAAGCAGTGTTAATTTCCTAAGTGTTTCTTGCACTTAACAATTGCCAAATTTATTTTGTTGGCAATGCCTTCCATTTTCTTTACTTTTTCAACTCCTACCCATCCTTTAAAACTCATGAAGCGCTTTCAGACTACATTAGTTCATTCATTTGCTCTGTCTTCTCTGAGCACCTATAACAATTTTGGCATCTCCACTTATCAATTGTTTGCACTGGTATTGTACTTTTTCACTGTTACTGTGTCAAACTTATCGAAGATAATTTTATGCAGATTTTTGTGTGTTTCCTCAATAAAAATTTAGAACTCCTGTAGTGCAAGGACCTTTGTTTCTTTGTGCTTTCTACTGTAACACAGTTAAATGTTTTTGTAAAATTTGATTTAATGGACATGTAGCACACATTCATTTAAAATAAAGTCCTGAAGCTTTTTCTGATCAGTCCAGCTTGCACTGATTTTTCTATTTTCTGTCCTTTGGTGGCACCTGTCATTTTACCAGGAATCAGCAAATGTTTTCTGTTAAAAGCCAGATAGTATTTCAGGCTTTGTGGGCTATGTTAGTCTCTGTTGCAGCTACTCAGCTCTGCTGTTGTAGAGTGAAAGTAGCCACAGACAATATGTAACTGAATGTGTCTGTGTTCTAACAACACTTTATGGACACTGAAATTTGAATTTCACATAATTTTCACGTGTCATTAGTCTCTCTCCTCCCCCTGCCCTCCACCTTTTAAAAATGTAAAGATCATTCTCTGATCCTGGGCCATGCAAAAATAGGTGGTGGGCTGGATTTCCCATAGGCTGTAGTTTGCCAACCCAGTATCAATACTGTTAGTTCTGTACTTCTACTGTCTTGTAGTAGAAAGAAGGTAGGTTTTAAAATCAACAAACTAGGATTCTCTTCCTGGCTTTACTGTAACTTACCGCTTAACTGGTGCAAACTTGACTTTATTTTTTTTTAAATGTAGATAATAATGCTAGCCTCAGAATTTTTGAGGAGAAAATGAGATATGTGTAGAAATATTATTTAAATTGGAAAACTGTCTAATGGAAACTTACTGTATTTTCTCAATTCTAGGATACATTCCATTTTTACATTTAAAATGATAATGTCTTTTTTTTTTTTGAGACAGAATTCTCACTCTGTCACCCAGGCTGGAGTGCAGTGGCATGATCTCGGTTCACTGCAACCTCCACCTCACAGGTCCAAGCAACCCTTCTGCCTCAGCCACCCGAGTAGCTGGGTTTACAGGTGTGTGCCACCACGCCCGGCTAATTTTTGTATTTTTAGTAGAGACAGGGTTTCACCATGTTGGTCAGGCTGGTCTCAAACTCCTGACCTCGAGGGATCTGCCCACCTTGGCCTCCTAAAGCACTGGGAGATAGTGTCTTAACAATGCTGTTGGTCAGATAACAATTCTACCATGGTTCTCATTCCCTGAACATAAGTGAGCACCAAAACCAGGATCAAAATTTACAAAACGTATAGGTGTTGAAACTTCTTAGAGATAAAACTGGAGTGCTCTTTTAACCACTAAAAACTGAATGCTTGTGAGGAGGCGTGGGTGTTCAATCAGGTGGGTTGAGCAACATTCCTAAAGTGAGAGTCAAAAGTAAGGCTGAGGCCAGGCACCATGGTTCATGCCTGTAATTCCAACACTTTGGGAGGCTGAGGTGGGAGGATTGCTTGAGCTCAGGAGTTCAAGACCAACCTAGGCAACATAGCTAGACCTTGTCTCTACCAAAAAAAAAAAAGTATGGGCTGGTGCAGTGGCTCACACTTGTAATCCCAGCAGTTTTGGAGTTCAGGGTGGGAGGATTGCTTGAGCCCAGGAATTTGAGACCAGCCTGGGCAACATAGCGAGACCACATCTCTACAAAAAGTTAAAAAATTAGCCAGGCATGGTAGCATGTACCTGTAGTCCCAGCCACTGGAGAGGCTGAGGTGGGAGGATCAATTGAGCCCAGGAGGTTGAGATTGCAGTGAGCCATGATCGTGACACTGTACTCCAGCCTGGATGACAGAGGGAGACCCTGTCTCAAAACAAAACAACAACAAAAAAAGTGAGATAGCTCTAAATAATTGTAAAGCTGGCATATGAACTGGTGTTTAGTTATATGAAACATTCCATCACCAATGTTCTTGTGAGGCACAGAAAACTATATTGGTCCGAGTGATTCAAAAGAGAGTAGGACTCCACCTATGAAGAAATGGTCAGGAATACCTTAAGTATTTTATTCTGCTTTCATTTATATGTATTATATATATGTCTCCATAAGTAATATATAATGAATCTATATAAGTATAAAAGAGCTATTTCTTCTGTAGAAAAGTAGAATGAATTCTTTTTTATATAAAAATGTAAAATCTAAGTGATAAATATTGTGTCATACTTGATAGTTCTTTTTCTTAGTTTTTCATCTTACAAATTCTTTTCCTTAGCTTTTCATCTTACAAATCGATGGTGCCTTGTACATACTATATTTCGTCTATTCTAGCAACAAGATTGTGATCTGCTTGTTTAGTTTTCTTAATTGTAAACTCCTTTTGTAGTTATTTACTTGTCCTAAGGCAGTTAGCATCTAGGAGCTCAATAAACATTTGTTGAGTGAATGAATGACACTCAGATGCAATGGAAACATGACATTTTCCCAATAGCAATAGTTTAGAATTGTCCATCCTGAATTTAATAGAGAAGTAAATGGGAGGGAGGAGCCATAGACTTAGAGTGAAATTTTAAAAATATGATTATTGAAAGCTTGCAAAAAATGAACTTGTGCACTATTTATATTCTTTTGTGATTCCATATTTGTATCTCTGTATCTTTATTCTTTTAAGAAATATGTCTTAGGTGGTTGTGAGGATTAAATTTGTATAATGCTTATAAAGTGCCTAGTACATATACATGTCTAGCTTGTTTCATTTAATCCTTTTCATTCCTTTAATTGAACAGCTTTTCCTTAAGCATAAGAACCGTTGTTCATTATATATAAAAACCACTTTTAATTGAGTTTTTCTGTGTTAATCAACTGAACTATATTATTAGCTGGGTTTCATAAAAAATGGCATTTTAGCATATTGTGGATAAGTAGGCTTGGGAGTGGAGCCACCCATAGAATTTACCAATATTTTATAACACTGTTGGGAGAAATGTGTCTTGGTATTCCCACCATCAACTCATTTTTAAGTTGGAAAATCTCTATACTAACATTTTTTCACTGATTATTGGGAATTCTAATCTTTTGTAGGTAATTAGAGGATTTGTACTTTTGCCTCTTCCCTAACCAGATTGATGTTTAGTAAGGGTGGTACTTTAAATTTTTATAGCATTTGATTTAACAAAATCTTCATGCCAGATATCATCCTTGTGAATCCTTTTCCCATATGATTATATTAACATGTGTTCCACAAGAAAGACTGGATGTGCCATTTATGAGCTCTCATGTATTATTTCATAGCCGTAGTGTACAGTGACTGTTTACCTATTTCCCCCCTGCATGAGCTCTTTGAAGGAAAGGACTAAATTTTAATCAATGGGAACTTCTAGTCTGCTTATTTCCCTAGTGCCTAAGAAGTATATCAGGGCCTGCCATGCAGGACATACTCAAATGTCTCTTCAATTGAATTGAGATTAAATTAGCTGCTTATATAAGCAAATTGTGACTGGAAAGAAGCTCTGAAATGATTGCCCTAATGATATTTACAGTTTGCTTATGAAGTATGTCTTTTTTTTTTTTTTTTTTTAAGACAGAATCGCACTCTGTCACCCAGGCTGGAGTGCAGTGGCACAATCTCAGCTCACTGCAACCTCTGCCTCCCGGGTTCAAGTGATTCTCCTGCTTTAGCCTCCTGAGTAGCTGGGATTACAGGCACATGTCACCACAACCGGCTAATTTTTGTATTTTTAGTAGAGATGGGGCTTCACCATGTTGGTCAGGCTGGTCTCGGACTCCTGACCTTGTGATCCACCTACCTTGGGCTCCCAAAGTGCTGGGATTACAGGTGTGAGCCACCACGCCTGGTCTGAAGTATGTCTTTTATTCTAGATCATCATGACATTCAGATGAGTCTGGGGAGGGGATGGTATGGCTGTTGGTCTGAAATATGCTTCATTAGAGGCTTCTATATGAACCTCTTTGGTTTTTAGACTTCAAACCTGCTTGTTTTCTTCCTGTTTTGGCAGAATAGTAGCTTACATAAATGCTGATTATTGGATAATGCCCCACACGTTGATTTTGAGGGTAAGCAACTGCATTAGCCTTTGCACAACATCAAAAAGCCTATATTCTGTCTGTTCTCTTGCTTTCATTAATGGTGTTTCAGTGGCTTTTTTTTTTGTTTAAGGCCAGATCATTTTAGAAAAGTTGTCATTATATCCTTTTTTTTTTTAAACTTTTCAAGTTGTAGAAAAATAAGTTAATAATTATGTTGTTTTCCTGTTGGGTGAAAGGTGGAAATAAAATTTAGAAAATTTATTTTCTAATTTAGGCAAAGTACAGTTCTTCATTATCAAAGGTATAAGATTACACCTGTTCTCCCTGTGCTACAGCAGTCTGTGTTTATCCATGCACTTTAAGCAAAGTATATATATATATTTTTTTATTTCATTTTATTATTATTATACTTTAAGTTTTAGGGTACATGTGCACAATGTGCAGGTTTGTTACATATGTATACATGTGCCATGTTGGTGTGCTGCACCCATTAACTCGTCATTTAGAATTAGGTATATCTCCTAATGCTATCCCTCCCCCATCCCGCCACCCCACAACAGTCCCTGGAGTGTGATGTTCCCCTTCCTGTGTCCATGTGTTCTCATTGTTCAATTCCCACCTATGAGTGTTTGGTTTTTTGTCCTTGTGATAGTTGACTGAGAATGATGATTTCCAGTTTCATCCACGTCCCTACAAAGGACATAAACTCATCATTTTTTATGGCTGCATAGTATTCCATGGTGTATATGTGCCACATTTTCTTGATCCAGTCTATCGTTGTTGGACATTTGGGTTGGTTCCAAGTCTTTGCTATTGTGAATAGTGCCACAATAAACATATGTGTGCATGTGTCTTTATAGCAGCATGATTTATAGTCCTTTGGGTATATACCCAGTAATGGGATGGCTGGGTCAAATGGTATTTCTTTTTTTTTTTTTTTTTGTGGGTATTTTTTTTTTTTTTTTAATTATACTTTAGGTTTCAAATGGTATTTCTAGTTCGAGATCCCTGAGGAATCGCCACACTGACTTCCACAATGGTTGAACTAGTTTACAGTCCCACCAACAGTGTAAAAGTGTTCCTTTTTCTCCACATCCTCTCCAGCACTTGTTGTTTCCTGACTTTGTAATGATTGCCATTCTAACTGGTGTCAGATGGTATCTCATTGTGGTTTTGATTTGCATTTCTCTGATGGCCAGTGATGATGAGCATTTTTTCATGTGTTTTTTGGCTGTGTAAATGTCTTCTTTTGAGAAGTGTCTGTTCATGTCCTTTGCCCACTTTTTGTTGGGGTTGTTTTTTTCTTGTAAATTTGTTTGAGTTCATTGTAGATTCTGGATATCAGCCCTTTGTCAGATGAGTAGTGCCACAATAAACATATTGTCTCCCATTTTGTAGGTTGCCTGTTCACTCTGATGGTAGTTTCTTTTGCTGTGCAGAAGCTCTTTAGTTTAATTAGATCCTGTTTGTCAATTTTGGCTTTTGTTGCCATTGCTTTTGGTGTTTTAGATATGAAGTCCTTGCCCACGCCTATGTCCTGAATGGTATTGTCTAGGTTTTCTTCTAGGGTTTTTATGGTTTTAGATCTAACATGTAAGTCTTTAATCCATCTTGAATTAATTTTTGTATAAGGTGTAAGGAAGGGATCCAGTTTCAGCTTTCTACATATGGCTAGCCAGTTTTCCCAGCACTATTTATTAAATAGGGAATCCTTTCCCCATTTCTTGTTTTTGTCAGGTTTGTCAAAGATCGGATAGTTGTAGATATGCGGCATTATTTCTGAGGGCTCTGTTCTGTTCCATTGATCTATATCTCTGTTTTGGTACCAGTACCATGCTGTTTTGGTTACTGTAGCCTTGTAGTATGGTTTGATCAAAAACTAGCAGAAGGCAAGAAATAACTAAAATCAGAGCAGAATTGAAGGAAATAGAGACACAAAAAACCCTTCAAAAAAATTAATGAATCCAGGAGCTGGTTTTTTGAAAGGATCAACAAAATTGATACACCGCTAGCAAGACTAATAAAGAAGAAAAGAGAGAAGAATCAAATAGACGCAATAAAAAATGATAAAGGGGATATCACCACCGATCCCACAGAAATACAAACTACCATCAGAGAATACTACAAACACCTCTACGCAAATAAACTAGAAAATCTAGAAGAAATGGATAAATTCCTTGACACATACACCTTCCCAAGACTAAACCAGGAAGAAGTTGAATCTCTGAATAGACCAATAACAGGCTCTGAAATTGTGGCAATAATCAATAGCTTACCAACCAAAAAGAGTCCAGGACCAGATAGATTCACAGCCGAATTCTACCAGAGGTATAAGCAAGGTATATTTTTCTGTGGTCTGACTCAGCAGGTCAGAAGTTCCTATGGCTTAAGTATCTTATCTGAAGATGGTTTTAAGTGAGGTAAGGTTTCATTTATTTGCTTGAAAGCACATCATATGTTGGGCTGTAAGTGTCCTGTTCTGCTTAATGCAAGACATTTTGTGAAATGCTTCTGTTTCCATTTTTGGATTCCATGATGCTCAACACAGAAAAGTAATAGTAATGGGAGCTATGATTTTCAAGCACATGGTAAATTCGTATTTAATAAATTAGAACTCTTTAAGAAGGCCTTCTGTATTCTGTCTCTGTGAATGGCATCAGGAAAACTTGAGAGTTTTCCTTGATTCTGCCTTCTCACTTCACTCTTCACCTCCCTCCGATCATGATCATAACAGTTCTAAACCTTGACTTTATTCTTAGTCTACATGGTGCTCAACCTTGCTACAAGGTTCTGCCAATCATTACTATCCCTACAGCAGGAACCAGTCCTCTTCCTAGGGATTTCAGGGTGTTCATTGCCAGCTTTGATTATTTCAAGAATGGGGAACTTAATATTATTTTGAGGATAGTATTGAAAACTGGTAAGGAAATGACCCTGAGAGTCAGATTCTAGCTCAGCTACTTCCTATGGTCTTAGACAAGTTATTTAAACTCCATTGGCCTTAGTTTTCTCGTTTGGAAAATGGGGATAATAATAGCTACCCCAGAGGCTTGGTGTAGAAATTAATTCCTGTGTTTATCTCTATTGTCTCCTCAAACTTCATTAAGTTATAGTAATTTGGAAAAAGGAATAAAGCTAAAGGACAAAGAAGAGTAGGGATATAAGATGCTAACAAAATTTAGGAAGATAGAAAGCAAGTTGATAAATATTTAGAAGAGAAAACTGAAAACTACTTGTAGAAAGAGAATGAAAGTGCAAGCTAATCCATATCACTATCCTATAAAGGCTCAAGAATTCCAGGCACTAGGTGCCTGTGAAAGGGGACTTAGAGTCTTCTTCTAAGAGTTTTCTAGTTTTGGCTCATACATGCAAGTCTGTGATCCATTTTGAGTTAATTTTTATGTATGATATGAGGAATGAGTCCAACTTCATTCTTTTGCATGTGGATATCCAGTTATCCCAGTATGAATTAATTGCAAAGGTTTCTTTTCCTATTCAATTATCTTGGCACCCTTGTCAAAAGTCAATTGACCATAAATGTATGTGTTTGTTTTTGAACCCTCAATTCTATATCATTGGTTTATATATCGATCACGGTACTACACTGTCTTTTGATTACTGTAGCTTTTTGTAGTAAGTTTCGAAATCAGGAAGTATACTGTTTCCAACTTTGTTCTTTTTTAAAAAACTTATTTTGGTTCCCTTGAATTTCCCATATGAATTTTAGGGTGATTTTGTCAACTTCTGCAAAGAAGCCAGGTGTAATTTTGATAGGCATTGCTTTGAATCTGTAGATCAATTTGAGAAGTATTGCCAACTTAATAATACTCAGTGTTCCAATCCATGATCACTGGATGTCTTTATTTATGTCTTTTTTAATTTCTTCAACAGCATTACATAGTTTTCAGTGTTTAAATCTTGCATTTATTTGGCTATATTTATTCCTGCATATTTTATTCTTATCAGTGGTATTGTAAATGGAATTGTTCTCTTGATTTTATTTTTGGATTGTTAATTGCAAATTACAGAAATACAATTGATTTTTATATATTGGTCTTATTTTCTGAAACTCTACTGAAATTGTTCCTGTAGTTTTTTAGTGGATTCCTTAGGATTTTGCCCTACACATTTTAACATGTATAGGTAATATAAAATTCCAAGTTTAATCAATATCTCTGCTGTTCTTCTGAAATAATACAATGACTTTAGCAACCTGTGGCAGGTGGAATAACAGCATCCCCAGAATGCTGAGGTCTGAATCCCTGGAACCTGTGAATATGTTATTTTACATGGCAGAGAGGAATTGAGGTTGCAAATGGAATTAAGGTTGCTAATCAGCTGACCTTAAAATAAACAGAATATCGTGGATTATTTGGGTGAGCCCAGTGTAATCACTGGTGTCTTTTAAAGAGAAAGAAACAGAAGAGCAAGTCAGAGCCTGAGAGATTTGAAGATGCTGTGTTGCTTGCCCGCTTTAAAATGGAGGAAGAACCTGTAAGCCAAGAAATACAGGCTGCCTCCAGAAGCTGGAAATGGTATTTAGACCTCTGAAACTGGGCACTAGACTAACTCATTGCTACTATTCTGGTTATTGCTTATAGGCCTTGGTAGTAGACATATCTAGAATTGTGAGTTCATATTGATATTTCTTTTTTTTTTTTTTGAGACAGAGTCTTGCTCTCACCCAGGCTGGAGTGAAAGTGGCACTATCTTGGCTCACTGCAACCTCCGCCTCCTGGGTTCAAGCAATTCTCTGCCTCAGCCTTCCGAGTAGCTGGGATTACAGGCGCCTGCTACCACACCTGGCTAATTTGTGTATTTTTAGTAAAGATGGAGTTTCACCATCTTGGCCAGGCTGATCTTGAACTCCTGACCTCATGATCTACCTGCCTCAGCCTCCCAAAGTGCTGGGATTACAGGGGTGAGCCCCTGCGCCCAGCCCGTACTGATATTTCAAAAGGAAGGACAAAAGGAATCAAGAGTTCACCCTGACATTTTCATTTCAAAATTAAGATTATAGGGTTTTTTACTTTTTTGATTTTTATATAATTATCTCTTCCCTTACAACGAAAGTCTTGGTTCCTAATGACATTAACCTAACTACCTATTTGCTTTATCCAAATATGTATGTATATGATGTTCAAAATAACAAACTGTGCTACCATTAAAAATAACCAACAATATGATTACTGAATACTGTTTAAAATTTATTTTCAGTTCTTTTTTTTCCTTAAAGTGTATTTATCTCACTAGAGATGTGCAGTCAAATAATTGTTAAAGTCACTTGGAATAATTCTTAATACACCATTAAGTTAATTTGTTCCCTTTTATGTTAATTGTGGTAATTGATTTGTACAAAGTGTTTAACATGCTTATAAAACAAAAATTATTTACATGACTAAAATGTTGAAGTATAAAACAATGTATATTTAGAAAAGTATAGCTTTTTTTGCTTGTAATATCCTACAAGTAATTATTTTCATTAGTTTTTGCTTTTATCAATGCACTTCAAAATATGTAAACATATATTTATATTTCCTCCTTATATAAAAGATAACATTGGCCAGATGCAGTGGCTCACACCTGTAATTCCAACACTTTGGTAGGCCAAAGCAGGCAGATCACTTGAGCTCAGGAGTTTGAGACCAGCCTGGGCAATGTGGTGAGACCCTGTCTCTATTTAAAATTTTAAAAAAATAATAAATAAAATAACATACATATGGTTCTGCATATTGCTTTATTTATTTATTTATTTATTTATTTATTTATTTATTTATTGAGACAAGGTTTCATTCTGTCACCCAGGCTGATGTGCAGTGGCATGATCATGGCTCACTGCAGCCTTGACTCCCTGGGGTCAAGCTATTCTTCCACCTCAGCCTACTTAATAGTTGGGACTGCAGGTGTGCACCACCATGCCCCCTAATTTTTGTATTTTTCATAGAGACAGTGCTTTGCCATGTTGCCCAGGCTGATCTCAAACCTCTAGGCTTAAGCAATCCACCCACCTCGGCCTCCCAAAGTGCCGGGATTGCAGGCATGAGCCACTGCACCTGGCTTGCCTATTGGTTTTTTAAATTTAAGGTATTCTGGCCGGACGCGGTGGCTCACGCTTGTAATCCCAGCACTTTGGGAGGCCGAGGCGGGCGGATCACGAGGTCAGGAGATCGAGACCATGGTGAAACCCCGTCTCTACTAAAAATACAAAAAATTAGCCGGGCGTGGTGGCGGGCGCCTGTAGTCCCAGCTACTCGGAGAGGCTGAGGCAGGAGAATGGCGTGAACCCGGGAGGCGGAGCTTGCAGTGAGCCGAGATTGCGCCACCGCACTCCAGCCTGGGTGACAGAGCGAGACTCCATCTCAAAAAAAAAAAAATTTAAGATATTCTGATCACTTCTTATTAGTACACAGAAATCTTTTCCATTATTTTCTCTGCAGTTGCATAGTATTCTGTTGTGTGGACATATTCCAGTGTATTCAGCCAGTCTCCTGTTGATGGCCATTGGGTTTTTTTCATCCTTTTCTCTTTCAAATAGTGCTGAAATGAGCAAATTTACTCATATGTCATTTAGTATTTTGGGGGTTAGGGCCACTTTTAAGATAATTGTCTTTAATATTCTACAGTTTTACCATAATGTATTACTTCTCTTTAAATCTTGTGATTCACTGGGCTTCATGAATCTGTAGTTTGATGTTTCCTCAGTTCTGAAAACTTCAGCCACAGGTTAAACATTCCTAATCTGAAAATCTGCACTGCTCCAAAAGCTGAAATTTTGAGTGCTGACATGACACAAGTCAAAACAGAGCAAGAAATGATGTCATTTTATAAAATGAGGGACAGACTTTCAAGACAAAAACCATTATTAATGAAGCAGATGACTGGAAAAAAAATTTTAAGAAGCCACCTAGCAGCATACATTCTCATCCCTAGAGGACCCACCTTCTGGTCCCTTGTAGGGTTAGAATATTTGTCCCCTCCAAATCTTATGTTGAAATGTAATCACCAATGCTGGAGGTAGGGCCCAGTGGAAAGTATTGGATCATAGGGGCAGATCCCTTATGAATGGCTTAGTGCTATCTGCTTGGTAATGAGTGAGTTCTGGTTCTGAGTTCAGTCGAGATCGGGTTGTTTAAAAGAGAGTGGTGCACATCCCTGCTGTCGGCTCCCACTCTTGCCACGTGTTGTGGCTGTTCCAGCTTTACCTTCCACCGTGATTGTAAGCTTCTGAAGCCCTCACCAGAAACAGATACTGGTAGCATGCTTCTTGTACAGCCTGCAGAACTCCAGGCCAAAATAAACCTGTTTTCTTTATCAATTACCCAGCTTCAAGTATTTCTTTATAGCAATGCAAGAATGGACAACACAGAAAATTGATACTGAAGAGTAGGACATTGCTATAAAGATAACTGAAAATGTGGAAGCAGTTTTGGAACTGGATAATGGGCAGAGGTTGGAAGAGTTTGGAGGACTCAGAAGAAGACAAGAAGACAAGGAAAAGTTGGAACTTCTTAAAGACTTGGTTAAATAATTTTGACCAAAATGCTGATAGAAATATGGACAGTGAAAGCCAGGCTAATGAGGTCTCAGGTGGAAATGAGGAGTTTTTTGGGAACTGGAGTAAAAGTCACCATGTTATGCTCTGGCAAAGAGTTTGCCTGCATTGTGTTGTTCATGCCATAGGAACCTGTAGAAAGTTGAACTTGAGAGTGATCAAGAGTATCTGGCAGAAGAAATTTTTTTTTTTTTTTTTTTTTTTTTTTTTTTTGAGACAGAGTCTCGCTCTGTCGCCCAGGCTGGAGTGCAGTGGTGCAATCTCGGCTCACTGCAAGCTCCGCCTCCCGGGTTCACGCCATTCTCCTGCCTCAGCCTCTCTGAGTAGGTAGGACTACAGGCGCCCACCACCACGCCCGGCTAATTTTTTTGTATTTTTAGTAGAGACGGGGTTTCACCATGGTCTCGATCTCCTGACCTCGTGATCCGCCCGCCTCGGCCTCCGAAAGTGCTGGGATTACAAGCGTGAGCCACCACGCCCAGCCGGCAGAAGAAATTTCTAAGCAGCAAAGCATTCAAGAGGTGGCCTGGCTGCTTCTCACAGCCTGGTATCAGATACAGGAGCAGAGGAATGACTTAAAGTTGGACTTCATAGGCCGGGTGCACTGGGAGGCCAAAGTGGGAGGATTGTTTGAGTTCAGGAGTTTGAGACCAGCTTGGACAACATAGTGAGACTTCATTTCTACTAAAAATAAAAGAAGTTATCAGCTGGATGTGGTGGTATATGCCAGTAGTCCCAGCTAGTCCAGAGGCTGAGGCAGGAGGATCACTGAAGTCTGGGAGATTGAGGCTGCAGTGAGCTGTGATCATGCCACTGCACTCTAGCCCGGACAAAAGAGTGAAACCCTGTTTGAAGAAAAAACAAAGCTGGAACTTATTTTAAAGCGGGAGCAGACTGTAAAAGTTTGGAAAACTTGCAGCCTGGCCCTGTGGTAGAAGAAGAATCCAGGAGGGCTTTGGAGTAACCACTTACTAGAGAGATTTGCATGACTAAATGGGAACCAACTGTTAATATCTAAGACAATGGGGAAGAGGTTTCAAAGTTGTTTCAGATGTCTTTGGGAAGGTCCCTCTCATCACAGGTCCAGAGACCTAGGAGGAAAGAATGGTTTCAGGGCCCAGGCCCAGGGCACTGCCGCCCTGCTCAGCCTCAGGACGCTGCACCTTGTATCCTGGCTACTCATGCTCCAGCCAGGGCTCAAAATGCCCCAGGCACAGCTTGGGCTGCTGCTCTAGAGGGCACAAGCACTGTAAGCCTTGACCACTTCCATGTGGTTGGTAAGCCTGCATGCACATAGAATGCGAGAGTGAAGAAGGCTAGGCAGCTTCTGCCTAGATTTCAGAGCATATATGAGAAAGCCAGGTGCCCAAGTAGAAGCCTGCTGCAAGGGCAGAACCCCTGCAGAGAAACTTTGCTAGGGCAATGCTGAGGGGAAATGGGGGGTTGGAGCCCCCCTCAAAGACCCCACTGGAGCATCACCTAGTGGAATTGTGGGAAAGGGGCTGCCACACTTCAGACCTTAGAATGGTAGAGCCACCGGCAACTTGCATCCTGAGCATGGAAAAGCTGCAGGCACTCAGCTCTAACCTCTGAGAAAAGCTGGCAGGGCTATACCCTGCAAGCAATAGGTAGAGCTGCTCAAGGCCTTGGGAGCCCACCCCTTGTATCAGTGTGCCCTGGATGTGGGACATGGAGTCAAAAGAGATTATTTTTGGAGCTTTAAGATTTAATGACTACCCTGCTGGGTTTCAGACTTTCATAGGGCTTGTAGCACCTTTCTTTTGGCCAGTTTCTCCATTTTGGAATGGGAATGTTCACCCAATGCATGTACCACCACTGTATCTTGGAAGTAAATAATTTGTTTTGGTTTTACAGGCTCATAAGTGCATCTCGGGCTGCTTCCACCTCATAGGTGGAAGGAGATGAGTCTTAGATGAGACTTAGGACTTTGGACTTGATGCTGAAACAAGTTAAGACTTTGGGGGAACTATTGAGAAGGGGTGATGGTATTTTGCAATGTGAGAAGGAGATGAAATTGAGGGGCCGGGGGCAGAATGATATGGTTTGGATGTTTGCACCCTCCAAATCTCATGTTGAAATGTAATCCCCAATGCTGGAGGTGGGGCCTAGTGGCAGGTGTTGGATCATGGATGCAGATCCCTCATGAATGGTTTATTGCCATCACCTTGGTAATGAGTGAGTTCTTGCCCTGAATTCTCTTCAGATCTGGCTGTTTAAAAAGAGTGTGGCACCTCCCCCTTCTCTTGCTTCTGCTCTCGCCATGTGACACATATGCTCCTACTTCACCTTCCACCATGATTATAACCTTCCTGTGGCCCTTACCAGGAACAGATGCTGGTACCATGCAGAACCATTAGCCAGTTAAACCTTTTTATAAATTACCCAGTCTCAGGTGTTACATTACAGCAAGAACAGACTTAACACATCCCTCAACTGCTTCTGATGTTTCTTCTCACCTAAAAAAATAAAATACCGTGTTCAGTAACCTTTTCATCAAAAACAACATTGTAGGTGGGAGACTGAAAGCCTGCCATTTTTGGTTGTTGCTTTTATTTAATAACTGGTAGAGGTGTTCTGTGATGTTACTGTGCTGGTTGGTTATCCTGAGTACATTATGTTTTTTCACTGTATTAATGGTATGTTGTGTCTTTTACTGTTAAGTACTTATGTGTGAATAAGTGTAAGAAAAATGATTATCAGTAACATGTAAGTTCAATCAGGAATGATGGTGATGCCAGACAACCATAGATTTTCCACATGGGTGGCTAAGATAGTGACACCATTGCTTTCTCATGGTTCAGTTTACACAAACTTTGTTTTGTGCACAAAATTATTAAAAACATTGTTTAAAATTACCTCCAGGCCATGTGTATAAGGTCTATATGAAACATAAATGAATTGTGTGTTTAGACTTGGGTCCCATCCCCGGGATATCTCATTGTGTATATGCAGATACTCCAAAATTTTAAAAAAAGGAAACAATAAACTGAAATTTGAAACACTTCTGGTCCCAAGCATTTTGGACAAGGGGTACTCAACCTATACGGCCTCTTCAAATCCTACTTTTATTTCACTCTCTTATTTCCTTTCAGAACTTCAGTTTGACATATTTAAGACTTATTTACTCTTCCCTTCGTATTTCTTAACTTGTGTATTTTCCATCTTCTATTTGTATTTTGGATTCTAAATTTATCTAGATGTATCTGAACAAATTCACTACTAGTTTACCCTTCTCCTTAGCTGTGTCTAATATGTCAAACTTGACTATTTGTTTTTTAATTTTAATTCTTTTCATTCTAGAAGCTTGTTTCAAGTTTCTCTTCATTTAAATGTATTAAGCAGTTATTTTATATTGTATTTGATAATTTCTTTATGTGAACTCTTTACAGGTCTGTTTCCTCACATATTTTATGCTTTTTGATTGTGAGATGGTCATTTACCTTGGAACTTTGTTAAAGTTCTTAGTCCTAGAATGAAGATTGATTCTTCAAAGAGGATTTGCCTTTGTTTTTCTTGGGGGTCCTGAGGGCACTACCAGTTGGATCCACTTTACATTCTCATCTTGAAACTTCTTGGGATATGTAAATGATATGTATTTAGCTCCATATCAGTTTGAGAGCTGTGTTTGTTTTTTCTTGCTTCTCCCTTCTCAATGCTAAGTTTTAAGACAGGCCTTTTTTTTTAATGTTTAATTTTTAAAATTTAATCCCGAGATTGTGGTAAGGAGCAGAAAGTTAATTCTGTTTCGACCTTTCACTGAGCTTATGATCCTTTGGGATCCCAGCTTGATGGGAGAAAGGTTTCCTACTGGGCTCCGCAGCAAGACTTCCCACCTTGGGCTTTGTGTCCTGTTCTGTGTGCCCCAGGAAACCACAAAACTTCAAGTTCAGACAGTTGGCAAATGCCATCAAGATAAAAGCCAGATTTAATGGTCTAAGTGCCTCTCTGGGTTCCCACCTTACTTAACTTTTGGCCTGGGTCTTCCCTGTTCCTTACTTTCTTGCCAGCTCATCTATGCGTTTAAGAAGAACGAATGACTATATAATTATAATATATAAGATCGTTATATATAATTATTTAATAATTATACACTGTGATTGTATAAATATAACATCTATTTATATAATATTTTTCACACACATACTTACATATAATTTTAGCCAATGTTTCTCGTTGGATCTATTAATTACCATAGACAGAAACAGTCCCTAATATAAGATGTCTGTACTCAGGCAGACTGTCAGTCATTGTGTGAAAATGGGGAACACTATTTTCTAACATGCAAAGTTTCAAAATTAATGTCCCTTTCTCATGAAGCTGATGGAGGATGTGTTTCATCAAAATAAGAGACTACAAGAAAAATATGGGATATGGGATTAGGGATTCAACACAGGTAAAAGGCAAGAAGAATTCCTGAGATTATAGTAAAATGTTAGCAGTTCATCATATCAGACAGCAGGCAGTCCCATTTGGAGCAGATGAATGGAGGGTGCCAGAAATGGAAATTTGAGTGAAAAATAGACCTGGTAGATTATTTAATGTGAATGACCAAATATTAAGAGAAGTTTTACAGAATTCAAAGGCTTTGTTTAAAATTGTGAAATACTCATACAGAAAAGTAAAGTATATGTGTGCAGTTCAAAAAATAATAAATTCTCATGTATCCGTCACCTAGTTTAAGAAATAAAACATTATCAGCACCTTAGAAACCTGTTTGTCTCTCCTTGAGAGCATCTCTGTTTCCCACACTGGTGATAATCAGTGCCTGGCTTTTCTTTATTGTTTTACCACCTATGCATGTATACATTAAAAATACATTATTTAGCTTTGCCTGTTTTTGAACATTATTATTAATGGAATTATACAGGATTCATTCTTCTGTGCTTATTTCTTTCTCTAAGTATTTTTCAGATTCATGTAACTTTTAAATTTATTTTCACTGCTATGCTATATTCTATTACCCAGATACATCACAGTTTGTATATTCTATTGGTGATGTATATTTAGCTTGCTTGTTATTCTTTGCTTTTATAGACATGTGTCTACAAACATTCTTATATATGTGTTTTGATGCCTATGTGCAGGAGGTTCTCTGTAAAGTAAAATTACCAGGTTGAAGGACACCCGTCTAATTTTATTAGGTGATGCCTTACTGTTTTCCAAATAGCCTTTCCTGTTTCCTTGTTAATACCTGTTAATGTCTGGCTTCCTATATTTTGTCAACACGATGGATGTGAAATATGATACTTCACTGTAATTTAAATTTTATGTATTTTAAATTGGAAACCTTTTCATATGTTTATGGGCTGTTTGTGTTTCCTCTTTAGGGAAAAGTGTATTAATGTCTTTTGCCTATCAAAAGGTTTTGGGAAACAATTAGTGACACTTTAATAGAAAACTAAGCAAACAAAATTAAAAAGACAATTATTAATTCTGGAAAAAAGCAAAAAGTTGTACAGGAAGTACAATTGGTATACCATGTGGCTCAACTATAAACAGTGTTTCTATAATGACTAACAGGAAGTACTTACTAATAATCACTTTGCAAAGCTTACAGTTGAAGAAATTGAGGCAGATTAATTTGCCAACAGTCACATAGCTTGTAATTATTGGAAATGAAATTTAGACTAAAAGAATCTGACTTCAGAGCCCATGTTCTTATCCATGAAACTATGCTTACTTCTCTCTGTATGTAGCCATAGTATGAAAATGGCATATAGTTTAATGAAAAGGTTTTTATTTTAATGAAGTTCAAGTCCTGTATCTTTTTTATCACTTCTGCTTTGGGTTTTGTATCTAAGAAATTGTTGCCTAACCCAAGATCACAGAGTTTTACTCGTTTTTTACTTCTCAGAGTTTTATAGTTTTAGCTCTTATATTTAGGTTTATGATACACTTTGAGTTAATTATGTATATGGTGTGAGGAAGGGGTCTGGATTTGTACTTTTGCATGTGGATATCCAGTTGTCCCAATATCATTTCCCTCATTGAATTTATCTTGGTCCCTTTTTTGAAAATCAGTTTGTTACAGGAAAGGGGTCCCGATCCAGACCCGAAGAGAAGGTTCTTGGATCTCGCTCAATAAAGAATTCAGGGCGAGTCCACAGTGCAAAGTAAAAGCAAGTTTACTAAGAAAGTAAAGTGGTGAAAGAACAGCAACTCCATAGACAGAGTAGGACGTTCCCGAAAGTAAGAGGAGGAACATATCCACTCTAGGTATAATGCTTGTATATATGGGGAGATGTCTTCTGCTACAAGGGTTTGTGATAAAGGATTAATTTCTTAATTACTATATTTTGCAAGAATGGATATTATAAACTTTAAAGCAAAATTAGGAATGCCTTTGTTCTCCAGATATCAGGATAGCTGGAAGCTCTCAAGTGTGGGTCTGTTTAGTAAACATTATTAATTTGTTCCCTTAACCATAAACACCTAGAGGGTAGGAATGCCTAACTTTCTGAGAATGCAGCCCGGCAAGTCCCAGCCTCATTTTCCTAGCCCTCAGTCAAAATGGAGTCGCCCTGGTTCAAATGCCTCTGACAAATTGACTATAGATACTAGTTTATTTCTGGACTTTTGATTCTATTTAGGTGATCTCTATGTCTGTTTTTATACCTGTACCACAGTGTTGATTGGTGTAGTATCCCACTTGCTTTTACTAGAACGTTTATAAGGATTAAGTAAGGATTAGCCTCAAAGCTATTTGATAATAGTAATAAATATTTATTGAGAAACCCAGCTAAGTACTTTATGCACATTAATTCACTTCAGACTGTCAACAGATATTAGTCATTGATGTGTATCAGGCTCTGGGCTGGGAATACATCAGTGAACTAATGGAGAACCTTCTTGCTCTAATGGATCTCACATTAGTGGTGAATTAGTTGGGGTGACTGGAGGATAATAACAAATATGGGAATAAGATAATTTTAGAAAATGATTAGTTTTATGATAAATAGAACAGACTAATTTGAGAGTAACCAAGAGATGAAAGGGCATCTTTGATCCTCATAATAATGCCTATAAAATTGGTACTATACTCCCCTGGCATGAAGAAACTCAGGCTTACAGAAGTGAAGTGACTGCCCAAAGTCCCATAGTTTAATAAAGGCAGAACTGGATTGTGAAAATAAAGCTTTAGTTGGTAGCAAATGGAAAACGAATTCAGGTTCAGGAACTAATAAGGATGCAGTATCTCCTCATTCTTTTTCTCTTTCTGCTGGAAATAGGTTGTTAAGGTCAAATTATAGGCCAAATGTTCTTAATTTGGGATTCATACATAGGTTTCTTGAAGCCAGTGGAATTATAGCAAAATATATGTGCATGCATGAACCCTCTGGATTGAGGGTCCATAGCTTTCATCAAATTCTGAACACGGTCTGTGATAATAACAAAAGGTCCATAAACACATTTGATTCATGTGACTCAGGCAGACACCATATTTTCTTTGTGTCTTTCACAGCACCACTTTGTCTCCTCTCTGCCAAACTTCTTCCTTTGGCAATAGGAGTGGGGAGGAAATTATTTATTTATTTTGTTAGGTTTGAAATAAATTGTATTCTAACTTTAAAAAAATTATACAGTTACCTACCAGAGTAGATTTTTATTTAGAAATTTTAGGACTTAATTATTCATTTCTCTATTCAAAACTTTAAAATTGACTTTGATTCTGCTGTCAGTCATCTTTCATATCTTGAACATTCCCAAGATTTGTTCGTTGCCTTTGAAAGGTCATTCTGTTTTCTTGCTTTTAATTCCATTGCCAGTTAAGTCTCCCATTCTTTTCTCTTTTTTCTTTGTCAACCCTATTAACTGATCCTATCCTTTTCTAGCCAGGTTATTGCAACATATTTTATCCCAGAATCAAGTACATCTTGTGCCTGTAACCAGATTGATCTTTCTGAAATACTTTTATCTACATTTTATTGACTCTTCATTTTCTTTTCTTGTTTGTTTGATTTTTGGAGACAGGGTTTCGCCCTGTCACCTAGGCTGGAATGCAGTGGTGTGATCACAACTCACTGCATCCTTGATCTCCTGGTCTCAAATGATCCTCCTTCCTCAGCCTCCTGAGTAGCTAGAACCACAGGTGCCCGCCACCATGCCTACCTAGTTTTTTTTTGTTTTTAGTAGAGACGAGGTCTTGTTGTGTTGCCCAGGCTGGCCTCAGTCTCCTGAGGTCAAGCGATCCTCCCCGCTTGACCTCCAAAGTGCTGGGATTGCAGGCATCAGTCACCACGTCCAGCCTGGCTCTTCATTTTCTCCCATCCAAGTACTAACCAGGCCTGACCCTGCTTAGCTTCCGAGATCAGATGAGATCGGGTGCATTCAGAGTATTATGGCCATAGACTGGCTCTTCATTTTCTAGGATATCATCTATGACTGTTGGGCCCCTCTAAAAAATCACACACATACAAATAACCGGAAAAAGAACATATATTCCCCATTTTATTAAGCTAACATTCTTTCTCCACTATCTAATTGTGTCAGCTTCTTTTAGCTTTTCCAAAATACTGTACTATTCCACCTCATTCCAGTTAGCTATTTTGTTGTTTTTTGTTTTCAGTGTTCCCTGTGACAGGCAGCAGGCTGAGTCCTTATCTGCCTGAAATGTCTTATCCCTCTCTCCATCCCTATTTCTATCAGTGCAAATTCTTTCTGTCCTTCAATGCCTAGCTTAAGCATGTCTGTGTGTTTTTTTTTAAGCCTGTCTTTCTTCTCCAATCTGGAAGTAATCTTTCTTTCCTCCTTTGAACATTCACTGCACTTTAGCTGTATTTCTTAGGGTATTTAACTCTTTGTATATTTTGTTAGATATTTATGTACTTAATACTAACTTCTTGACAGCAGATGCATTGTCTCTCTAGTTTTATAATTGTCCCAGCATCCCTCATTATCCTATGTCAGTTCCAGCCTTATACACATAATAGGTTCTTAGTAAATATTTTTTGAATGAATTAATCCTTTTTTTTGAGAGAGAGAGACAGGGTCTCATGGTTTTGCCCAGGTTAGAGTACAGTGGCTATTCACGAGTGTGATAATAGTGCACTACAGCCTTGAACTCCAGGGCTCAAGTGATCATCCTGTCTCAGTCTCCCAAGTAGCTGGGACTACAGTGGTGCACCACCACACCCAACAATAAATTCTTCCTTTTAAAATGTAACTGTATTAGTCTGTTTTACGCTGCTGATAAAGACATATCCAAGACTGGGTAATTTATAAAGAAAAAGAAGTTTAATGGACTCACAGTTCCACGTGGCTGGGGAGGCATCATAACATGGTGGAAAGAAATAGGCATGTCTTACATGGTGGCAGACAAAAAAAAAATTGAGACCCAAGTGAAAGGGGTTTCCCCTTATAAAGCCATCAGATCTCGTGAGACTCATTCACTACCATGAGAACAGTATAGGGGAAACTGCCCCCATGATTCAATTATCTCCCACCAGGTCCCTCCCACAACATGTGGAATTATGGGAGCTACAATTCAAGATGAGATTTGGGTAAGGACATAGCCAAACCATATCGGTAACTTAAACTTGTTATGCTTTTGAAAGTTCTTTCACTACTTTAAAATTCTTTCATTATGACCCCATGGGGGGGGGAATTAGTAATTAATCTAAAAATTATAATTTAAAAAGGCCTACACAAACTATAATGACTATAAGTATCTAGGCATAAAATAAGACTCTAAAGCTATTTTTTAAAATCAATCTAAACTATATCCCTAAAATTCACAATATTATGTTCTGACTAAAATACAAAAATAATGTAAGATTCTTGCCACCTGTGTAATGTCTAATAGTAGTTACAAAATTAATTGAAGTCTTCTAGTTTATAAACAATCATGTGTTTTGTGTGTGTGTGTGTGTGTGTGTGTGTGTGTAGATGAAGTCTCGCTCTGTCACCCAGGCCGGAGTGCAGTGGCGCGATTTTGGCTCACTGCATTCTCCGCCTCCCAGGTTCAAGCGATTCTCCTGCTTCAGCCTTCCCGAGTAGCTGGGACTACAGGCGCGTGCCACCATGCCCGGCTAATTTTTGTATTTTTAGTAGAGATGGGGTTTTGCCATGTTGGCCAGGCTGGTCTCGAACTCCTGACCTCAGCTGATCTGCCCACCTCGGCCTCCCAAAGTGCTGGGATTACAGGCGTGAGCCACCACGCCTGGCCCAATTATGTATTTAAAAGAAGGTGTTAGGGGTATGCTAGAAAATCTTTGTGGGAGTAGGAGCAACCTTTGGAGATGGAGAATTATTGATTCCTTAAATAAATGGGAATTACTCATTTGGTAGAAATAAGTTGGGTAGTCTCTGGAACCTGTTTTTTTGTTTATTTTTATTTTCATTATTATTTTTTAAGAGATGAGACCTCACTTGTTGCCCAGGCTGGATTAGAACTCCTGGGCTCAATTTATCTTCCCACCTCAGTCTCTCCCAAGTGGCAGGAACTACCGGCTTTTTTTTTTTTTTTTGAGATGGAGTCTCACTCTGTAGCCCAGGCTGGAGTACAGTGGTGCTATCTTGGCTCACTGCAAGCTCTGCCTCCCGGGTTCATGCCATTCTCCTGCCTCAGCCTCCCAAGTAGCTGGGATTACAGGTGCCCGCCACCACGCCTGGCTGATTTTTTGTATTTTTAGTAGAGACGGGGTTTCACCGTGTTAGCCAGGATGGTCTCAATCTCCTGACCTCGTGATCCGCCCGCCTCGGCCCCCCAAAGTGCTGGGATTACAGGCGTGAGCCACTGCACCCGGCTACAGGCCTTTTTTGTATTTTGTTTTTTTAAATGAAGGAAATTAGAAGTGGAGGGTGTTCTCCTGTGAATAATTTCTATTTATAGGAAGTAAGTTTTCTTTAACTGGTACCTGGCTAACTTGTAAAGGTTCTTTGGCATTGGCAGAGTCAGCTATATTTAGACTACAAAAAGAAAACCTGTAATAATGTGTACTTAAGCCTTATTACTTTTCAGAAGCATAAATGACAGCATGAGAAGATAAAAGGATAAAAGAAGTGATACAGCATTGGGGTAAAGAGCAGAGGCTTTGGAGAGTGGCAGAACTGGATTTGAATTTTGTCACTACCATTTAGTAGTCGTGTGGCCTTGTCAAGTTACTTTTATATCTAAATCTGTTTTTTCATCTGTTAAATGGGCATAAAAAGTTTTGTGAGGGGTTAAATGGAATCATGTCTGTGAAGTATTTGGCACAGGTTGTATATTGATTGTTTGTGAATGACAAGGAAGCATGAAAGAGTATGGAGAATTAAATGTGTAAAGGAGTAATAGTGACCAAGACTATTGACTATTGACTGAGGTAGGAATGATACTAAAGTCAGTTGGGAGGATGGAAATGAGCCTACAGCCAAGAGCAAGGTGAAAAACTAGCAGGTTTTGTGTGTATATGAACACAGAATTTATTTGTGATTAAAATATACTAATGAATTTTGAAAAATCCTTAAATTTTTACTCTTAAATCTATGTTTGGATTTAAATACATTTTAAAATACTTATTTAAATACATTTACATTATTAGGTAATGCAATACATTAAATACATTTTTAATATGATACTTTGTGACAAACTATATCTTTAAGAGAAAATACCTTTGCTGTTTTCATTACCGACTGCCATTAGCGTTTATTGGCCAAGATTTTATTTCTTTATGCATAATTTTTCTTGAAATGTCTCTTTTTTTTCCTCAGCCCTGGAAGAAAGCGGGACTTTTCCCCTGTTCCTTGGAGTCAGTATTTTGAGTCCATGGAAGATGTAGAAGTAGAGAATGAAACTGGCAAGGATATATCCTTTGCAAAATGGCCTATTTTTTAGTGAGCTTATGATGTTGTCTAAGTTAAAAGACTTGTGTAGTTTCTAAAATGTTCTTTATTCCTGCTACTTATTTCACCTTATTCCTCACTTATTCTTTATGGAATATTACCTGTAAGTCCATGCCAATATCTTTCTTGGCTGTAATTCTCTAATGCGTGGAGAAGGGGTTAAGAATTAAATTCTTGAAACTGATATACTGTCTTAGGGGTCCAGGGGAAGGTTTCATGAGTCAAGTGAGTTGAACTAGTTTCGTTTCTAGAATCCAGGGGTTATGTCCTCATGAGGGCAAAGGGAATATTTTGTTTTTTCGTTGAATAAAATGGTCACACGGGCTTCATGCTTCAAACAGAGGGTTGGTGTCTCAGAAATGTCTGCTTACATCTCTTACATTTGGCAGTCTGCAGTTTTGCATGTAAGTTTCTAGTGGTATTACTATGATTAAATAATGAAAAACTTTAATGAGCAAAAACAGATGTTTTATCTTTAACTATTCATACACTTTTCGAGTCTACAAGAGTGGTTCAGAGGGTCCAGTCCTGCTCCTTCTGCATGGAGGAGGTCATTCTGCCCTTTCTTGGGCTGTGTTCACGGTAAGTAGGTTGTTGATAGTACAAGTTAATGTTAGCACTTTTGAACTAATTAAAGTATAGGGACAAATCTTGGAAGTTAACACATTCTATTTGGGAAGCAAGAATTGCTATTCCAGGCATACACACAGACTGGGTGGTATGTTCTTCAGTATGTCTGAAGAACAAAGAGAAGGTTGGAGGTTTTATAAAAAGGAGAAATGTTATGTATTGTTCTTTGAGAAAGTTAATTGGCACTAGTAAAGGTTTGGGGAGAAAAAGAAAAGATAATAGGGAGTGATGGAAAATGTGAAAGAAAAATTTAAAAATGTTAAAAAAGGTTTTGGAGGCTGGCAAGTTCTGATTGATAAGTAACTGCGGTGAGTAAAATTAGTCTTAGAGACACAGCAGGTTGTTTCAGTAGCTATTAGATAAAACTGGTTTCATATTTTAGCAGGCAGTTTCAGCAGCCAGGCTTGCAGAGAATTACTTACATTCTTGCAGCAATGTTATGTGCCCTGAGTGCTTTTTCTCCCTGGCCTCTCAACTCTGTTTTAATGGGATATGACAAGAATAACCCAATTTGTGTAAACTTCCATAGTGCAATTATTGTTTACTTCTTTGACTAGCCTAACTCTTCATTTTGTGTAGAGAAGCAGACATTTTATTAAGGTGTTTTAGATAATGTCTATCACTTTGTCTCCCATATAGAGCCTATGTAATACTTTGCACGTGGAGATATCTCATAAGAACTTGGAAAATGTTTCTTCCTTTTTGAAATGATTCTTTATATTTTAACGGTGCTTGTTAGCTACAAGGAAGTAAATAATATTTGGCTAATGATACTGTGGTCTAGAGTAGAAGATATGTGTCTGTGTGAATGCTGTCAATTATAGATCTTCGTAATACCCTTGACTCTGGGGTGGGACAGCCCATGTGCAAGGAGAGATACTGCTAAGGAAGATACTAGCAACATCTGTGTTTAAAATGAAGTTGTCATCTTGTGTGTGTGTCAAGCAGATATGCATCCTCTATTTACCACTAGAGAGCCTGAAGGACAGAAAATGAGAGCAAGTGGGAATGCAGCACTAGGTACCTGGAACCAGGTGGCTGTGGAGTTGAGGAAGTCCCTGAACATAGCACTTTGTTCCTGGCAGCAGGGATTATTGGGGTTAAGTTTAAATCTCATCTTGTCTCTTCTTTTAGACCATGAATTCCTTGAAAATAGGGATGATGTCTTATCCTTTTTTGTTTCCCAAATGGCTTGAAACAGTTCTTTAAACATAGGCACATATTCAACCACTATTAAATGATTTGGCCCTTGTCTTGTTTGCTACTTTTTTCTCTTACTCTAGGATAAATTGTGTGACTTTTCCATAAGTACCAGGCTCTGTCATGTCTCTGGACCAGTACTGTCCAATAGAAATACAGTGCAAACCACATATGTCATTTTAAATTTCTTAGTAGACACTTTAAATAGATAAAAAGAAACAATAAGTTAATTTTAATGTATATATATTTAGCTATTGTATCCACACTATCACTTCAACATGTTGAAGTAATTATATTGATTACCTAATCAATATAAAAATTATTATTGAGATATTTACGTCTATTTTTATACTGTAAATTTAAAAATTTTATACTTACAGCACATCTCAGTTTGGGCTAGCCACATTTCAAATCGTAGCTTTAGTCATTTACTTCGCAAATAGATTGCAAAGATTTTTGGAGGCAAATTCCATGGCTTATTATGCCTAGCACATATTGTACGCTCGAATAATTTTATGTATGTATTTATTTTTTAAGAGACGGAATCTTGCTATGTTGCCCAGGCTGGACATGAACTCCTAGGCTTATGAGTAATTTTCTTCCATCTTTCTATTTTCTAGGTTTTCAGTTAAATGTTTATTACTTTGATAGTTTAAAGACTGTTTTTTTCTTTTACTGGAAACTATTTTCAAGGAAAAAGGTCATATTCACTTCTGGATCTGACAAGTTTGGCAAACTGAAACTTGTCCAGAGAAGAGCAATCAAGATTAGAATACTTTAAACAATAGCATTTAAGGAACAATTGAAGGAACTGAAAGGGGTTTGCCTGAAGAAAAGAAAGACTTGGGAGACATAATATTTGTTTTCAGTTGTATTTTATGTATGTATTTTTAAGACAGGATCTCAGTCTATCACCAGGATAGTGTACAGTGGCACAATCATAGCTCACTACAACCTCAACTCCTGGGCTCAAGCAATCCTCCCACCTCAGCCTCCCAAGCAGCTAGGACTACAGGTGTGCACCACCGCTCCCGGCTAATTTTTAATTTTTTTGTAGAGACAGGGTCTCACTGTGTTCCCCAGGGTGGTGTCAAACTCCTGGCCTCAAGCAGTCTTCCTCCCTCAGCCTTGCAAAGTGCTGAGAATTACAGGTGTGAGCCATCAAGCCTGCCCTTCAATAAGAAAAAATCCAGCCACATCTTTTAAATATTTACTGTATACCAGGTACTATGCTAAGTGCTTAAGTGGATTATCCCATTTAATTTTTCTGTAATACTATGAGATTAGACAGATAAGGACTGAAATTTAGAGAAGTTAGAGAGCCAATGACAGCATGAAAACTCATACTTGTTCTGACTCCAGTGTGCATATTTCTTTGAAGACTGCTTTTATGCCACCTAAGAGGAAAGATTCAGGGCAGAAACTATAGAGACCTATTTTTGACACACATAGGCAGAAATTCTAAAGATTAGGACTGTTACAAAGCAACCCAGGTCCTCTGCAGAGGAAAAGCAAGCATCATTTCACTGAAAGGATTTAATGGTGAATGTATTCTTCCAAGTTCCTTCTTGTGCATAATTCTGTAAAATCCTTGATCCTGAGTAGAACTCCTTTTCCATCTAAATGTTTTGTGGTTTGGGAGGGAAAATCCCCCAAATCCAGATTCACCAGAAGTTCTATTATGTATGAAGAGAAACCATTTATACCTTGGCCTTAATAACAGAAACAAACAAACAAACAAGCAAACAACC
Source organism: Nomascus leucogenys (assembly GCF_006542625.1). NCBI lineage: Eukaryota > Metazoa > Chordata > Mammalia > Primates > Hylobatidae > Nomascus > Nomascus leucogenys. The sequence goes on along the minus strand of NC_044395.1, from coordinate 62,505,657 downwards.
ATAAAGCACTTGGGAAACTTTTATCTGTAACCACTTTTGTGGAACTATCAAAGGGATATAACTATTAGAAGAAAGTTATGTTGTTTTAAAGGATAGTCTTTAAATATCTAGAAAATTAATTTTTGAACCTTTTATTCCTTGTTTATATTCAATAAGTTAGTGATTGTAGTTGCTGCTACAGTAGTCAAGTTTATCATATATAATGGGTGATAATGTATGGCTTCTGTAGCCTTCTTCCATCAGCAAGTACTAGGTATAACAGACCACCTAGCTGCTGTGGGAGAATCCAGAATGAAGCAGAAACTGAAGTTTGGCTGAGCCAGAAGAGAGATGAGAGGAACAGTGGGAGCTCATTAGCACAGCCACAGCAGGCTAGATTTTTGCCAGCCTCCAATGGTTTTCAGCTTTGGTACCTCTGAAGAATCTGGGACCAGACAAGTGTGTATTGATTGAAGCCAAGAATTGAACCTGAGTGTCTGCTGATTCCTATTTCTTCTTCTAGTTAATTCAGTTGATTTCAGCAAATATTTACTGAGTATATTCTATATCCCAGGCTTTGTGCTGAGTCACTAAGGTTCAAAAAATGAAACTTCAGGGTCCGTCATGGTGGCTCATGCCTATAATCCCAGCACTTTGGGAGGCCGAAGCGGGCAGATCACGAGGTCAGGAGATCGAGACAATCCTGGCCAACGTGGTGAAACCCTGTCTTTACTAAAAATACAAAAATTAGCTGGGCGTGGTGGCACACACCAGTAGTCCCAGCTACTAGGGAAGCTGAGGCAGGAGAAACGCTTGATCACGGGGGGCAGAGGTTGCAGTGAGCCAAGATCGTGCTGCTGCACTCCATGCTGGCGACAGAGTGAGACTCTGTCTCAAGAAAAAAAAAAAAAAAGAGACTTTACTCTTTAATAAGATCAGCCAATCAGCAAATACTTACTAAACCCCTGCTGTGTACCAGGCATTGTACAGGTGCTGTGGATACAGTGGAGAATTAAACATAAATTCCATCTTCCTGTTCTTACGATGTTTAAATCTAATAGGGAAGGTAGGAAAAATGGAAATGGCACATGTATACAAAAAATACAGCAAATATTTTAAGAAACTTTTATCTCAGACTAGGTTTTGAATGTCAAAGCAGCGTAATCTATCTGAATTTTAGATAGATGGGCATAATACCTCCTAGTTAATAGAGTGGTTGTGAAAATTCAACAAAAGATGTAAGGTTCTTGGTAAAGTGCTTGACTCATAAGCACTCAGTTGTTAGATGATTTTGCAGCAAGATACAAAGGTAAGGCAGAGGAAGAAATAATTAACTTATGGTAGATGAGGGGACTACAAAGAAGGTTTCATAAGAGAGGACATCTGAAATGGTTTTTAAGACTAAATAGAAGTTGGATTAGTAGGGAAGGCATGCCAAGAAAAGCACAAAGGCATTGAAGAGTATAACAGTGAAGTATGTTTTAGAAATTACAAGTAGCTTGGCTATAGTTTGAATAGAGTTGAGGTTGTAGTTGTATAATATATGATGAGGGTGGGGAGCAGGGAAAGAGGTGACTAGAGAGATCACTGGAGCAAAGTTATAGAAGGGCCTTGTACCTAGCTAGGGAATTGTACCTTTAGTTTCCTTTTACTTCTGGGTAACAGTAGAGGGAGCTATTTTTGTGTGTTTGCTTTTGTTTTTGATACAGAGTCTCACTCTGTCACCCAGGCTGGAGTACAGTGACGCAATCCTGGCTCACTGCAACCTTGACCTCCTGGGCTCAAGTGATCTTCCCACTTCAGCCTCCTGAGTAGCTGGGACCACAGGTGCGCACTGCCACACTAGCTATTTTTATTTTTTATAGAGAGGGAATCCCACTATATTGCCCAGGTTGGTCTTGAACACCTGGCCTCAGGCAATCCTCCTGCCTCAGCCTCTCAAAGTGCTGGGTTTACAGGCATGAGCTACTGTGTCTGGCCATGGGAGCTGTTTTTAAACACAACATTTACCCCACCCACATCCACATTAAGCATATTTTAGGCATGCCAAAATTAGGGAGTGTAGAAAGCATGTTTTGCTTGACACACATTCACACTGTAAAGTTCTGGTGAGTTAAGTATCTTGATACACATTTACCTGATTGTAATTGAGTACCACTGTTTTAGGCAATAGGAATCTATTGAAGAGCTTTAGAAAAATCAAAATACTAGTATAGATGATTGATTGGGCAGGAAACCACAGTGGAGGCAGGGAGACTAGTTAGAAAGTTATTCTTATATTACTCAATTCTAAATATTTGACATCTTATGGAGTATTAATTTCTCTCAAAAAGGAGGAAGTTCATTTACATTTCCACCATGTAAAAAACTACTTAGGATAATACTGTTTTAAGCTATTTGATTTATTTATGAAGGTATTATTAGTCTAATACCAAAACCAGGCAATGACAATACAGGAAAACTAAGCCAGTCTCTCTTATAAAATAGATACAGAAGTGGGGCATAGTGGCACACACCTATAGTCTCAACTACTTGGGAAGCTAAGGTGGGAGGAGTGCTTGAGCCCAGGAGTTTGAGGTTGTGGTGAGCCAAGATCATGCTACTGCACTGCATCCTGGGTGACAGAGCAAGACCCCATCTCATTTATACATACATACATAAATATTCATTCACTTGCTCATTCACCTAATCCTAAGGAAAATAACAGCAGATTGATAGGTGGTAAAATAATAATATACTGTGACCAGGTAGGTTTTGTTCAAGGCATGCAAGAATGTCTCAGCATTAGAAAATCTTACTAGTATGATTCACCTCTTACCTCACTTCATGCCCCAAAAAGGACTTGATAAACTATAATATCCCTTCATGTTGAAAACTCTTGGCAACTAGGAATAGATGAAAAACTTCCTAAAGATTATAAAATTCATACAGAAACTAGAAAATTGCATAAATGTCATACTTAGTGGTGAAACAGACACATTGACACATTCCTTTTAAACTCAGGGATAAGACAAGTGCTGTGTTTTGGATATTTGACCACTCTAAATCTCAGTTGAAATTTGATCCCTAATGTTGGAGGTGAGGCCTAATGCGAAGTGTTTAGGTCATGGGAGTGGTTCCTTCATGAATGGCTTGGTGCCATTCTAAATGGTAATTAGTGAGTTCTTACTCTCCTACTTCCAAGAGTTATTTAACAAGATCTGACATCTCCCTCCCCAATTTCTGCTTCCACTTTTATCACATGACCTTTGCACTTGCCAGCTACCCTTAGCCTTCCACCATGAGTGGAAGCAGCCTGATGCACTCAGCAGCAGAAGCAGATGCTGGTGCCATACTTCTTATACAGCTTGCAGAACTGTGACCCAAATAAACTTCTTTTCCTTATAAATTACTCAGGCTCCGATATTTCTTTATAGCAGCATAAATGGACTAAGTCAGTAAGGGTGCAATTTTCAGTGTTATACTGGAGTTTCTAGTCAAACATACAAAAAAACAAGTTTTAAAGATATGAAAAAAATAGCTAGAACAGTTACTATGTGAAGATATTCTCTCTCTAGAAAATCAGCTGACAAACTACTAGTTAAGCAGTAGTTTACAAAGTTGATGTTTAAAAAATCTGTTTTTTCTAAAATTAGCACTTAGCAGATCTGGAAATGTAATAGGAAAAATGATCCTATTCATAAAAGCAACAAAATATAAAATACTTGGGAATGGACTTTATTTTTTAAATGTAAGACATTTATGAAGAAAACAGTAAAATGTCACAGAAGGATTTAAAAGAAAATCTGAATAGGGAAATAAGTTATGTTCCTGTATGAATCTAGCTAAACTGGCTAAGATCCCAGTGGAATTTTTTCATGAGAGTTAATTAAACAAACTGAAATTCACACAGAATAATAAATGCCTAGGAATAACCAAGATAATTTTGAAAAAGAGCAAGAAAAAGAGCAATCTGGTCTTTCAGATATCAAAACATAATCTAAAAGTCTATCAGTTAATAGTATAGTATTGGCAGAAAGAATAAAGAAATAAGCCCACGTATAAAAAGGAATTTAATACACAATGAAAATAACAATACAAATGGATTAAACAATACAAATGAATTTGAAAAACAAATCATAAGAAAATTCAGATATGACCTTAAGGCAGGCCTTCTTAAACTTAGCCAAGAGAAGTAAAAGCCATAAATAAAAGATTAATTTGACTTTACCAAAACAAAAACTTCTAGACAAAATACCTTAAAGTTAAAACACAAGCTATGTGCTAGATAAAAAATATTTCATATATGTGCAATACAAACTATAGGCAAAGGGTTAATATTTTCATTATATTAAAAAGAAGAAAAAACTACAAAGGAATAAGAAAAAAGACAATCCAGAAGAAAAATGGGCAAGAGATAAGAAGTGTTAGTTGACAGAAGAAGAAATATAGATAATGGATAAATTTACAAAAATGGGACTACCTTACTATTAATTAGCAAAATATAAAGTAAAATAAAAGAATAACACTTTTGAGAGGGGCAGCAGAGCAAGATGGTGAAATAGAAGCCTCCACTTACCATCCTCCCCACAGGAACACCAAATTGAACAAATGTCCACACAAAAGAGCACCTTCATAAGAACCAAAAATCAGGTGAATGATCACAGTACCTAGATTTATCTTCATATCACTTAAAGAGACACTGAAGAGAATAGAAAAGGCAGCCTTGAATTACTGACACCACCCCTTCCCCATCTCCTGGCAGTGGTTACGTGGAATGGAGAGAGAATCTGTGTGCTTGGGGAAGGGAGAGCACAGTGATTGTGTGACTTTGCACTGGAACTCAGTGTTGCCTTGTCACAGTGGAAAGCAACACTGGGCAGGACTCAGTCAGTTTCCACAGAGGGAGGATTTAGACCAGCCTTAGCCAGAGGGGGATTACCCACTCCAGTGTTCTGAATTTGAGTTCTGGAAAGCCTTGCCACCCAAGCTAAAGGGTTCTGGGGTCCTAAATAAACTTGAAAAGCAGACTAGGCCACAAGGACTGCAATTCCTAGGCAAGTCCTGGCTGTGTGGTGTTGGAGCCAGTGGACTTGAGCAGCACATAACCTTGTGAGACACCAGGGGCAGCGGGGGGAGTGCTTACGCCACCCCTACCCCAACCTCAGGTGGAGCAGCTTGCAACTCTGGGAGAGACTCCTTCCTTCTGCTTCAAAAGAAGAGAGGAAAGAGTAAAGAGGACTTTGTCTTGCAACTTGGATACCAGCTCAGCTATAGTAGGATAAGGCACCAGGCAGAGTACCAAGGCCCATTCCAGGCCCTAATTCCTAGACAGCATGACACATACTGAGCTAGAAGGGAGCCTGCTTCCCTGAAGGGAAAGACCCAGTCCTGGCAGGATTCATCACCTGCTGATTAAAGAGCCCTTGGGTCCTGAATAATCAGCAACAGTATTCAGACAGTATTTGCTGTGGTCCTGAGGTAAGACTCAGAGATGTGCTGGCTTCAGGTGTGACCCCACACATTCCCAGCTGTGGTGGCTATGAGGAAGGACTCTTTCTGATTGAGAAAAGGAGAGGGAAGAGTAAAGAAGACTTCATGTTGCAGTTAGGTACCAGTGGGGTAGAGCACCAGGTGGACTCTTGGGGTTCCCAATTCCAGGCCTTCACTCTTGGACAGCATTTCTGGACCTACCCTGGGCCAGAGAGGAGACCACTGCCCTGAAGAGCCAGTCCCAGGCCTGACAGCATTCACCATAAGCTGACTGAAGAGCCCTTAGGCCATGAATAAACACTGATGGTAGCCAGGCAGTACTTGCCATGGGCCTGGGGTAGTTGTAGCCATGGGGAGAGACTATGCCTGTGGAAAGGGTAGGGAAGAGTAGGAAGGACTTTGTCTTGTGACTTGGATGCCAGCTCAGCTGCAGTATAGGAGAGCACCAGGTAGATTCCCAAGGTTTCCAATTCCAAGCCCTGGCTCCTGGATGGCATTTCTGGACTCACCTGGGAGCAGGGGCAACCCACTGCCCTGAAGGGAAGGACAGAAGCCTGGCTGGCTTTGCCACCTGCTGATTATGGAGCCCTAGGGCCTTGAGTGAACATACGTAGCCAGGCAGTGGTTACCGTAGGCCTTGGGTGAGTCCCAGTGTTGTGATGGCTTCAGGTCTGCCCCAGCACAGTCCTAGTGCTGGTGGCCACAGGGGTACTTGTGTCACTCCACCCTCAGCTCCAGGAAGCTCAGCGCAGAGAGAGACCCCATTTATTAGGGAGAAAATAAAGGAAGAGTATAAGAATCTCTGCCTGGTAATCCAGAGAATTCTTCCGGATCTTATCCAACACCACCAAAATAGTACCTCTGTGAGTCTGCAAGAGCTAGGGGCTTGGGGTGCCCCCTCATGCTGCTATGGCTGCAATGACCAAAAACTTAGATCACAATACCCAAGTTTCTTTGAATACCTGGAAAGCTTTCGCAGGAAGAATGGGTACAAACAAGCCCAGACTGCAAAGACTACAATAAATACCTAACTCTTCAATGCCCAATCACTGATCAACTTTCACAAACATCAAGACTGTCTAGGAAAACATGACTTCACCACATGAACTAAATAAGGCACCAGGGACCTATCCCAGAGAGACAGAGATATGTGACCTTTCAGACAGAATTCAAAATAGCTGTTTTGAGGAAACAACAAAATTCGAGATAACAGAGAAGGAATTCAGAAAATTTATCTATCAGATAAATTTAACAAAGCAATTGAAATAATTAAAAAGAACAGAAATTCTGGAGTTGAAAAATGCAGTTGACATAATAAAGAGTGCATCAGTCTCTTAACATAGTTGATGAGGTAGAAGAATTAGCTTGAAGACAGGTTATTTGAATGTACACAAAGGAGACAAAAGAAAAAGAATACAAAAACAATGCAGCACACCTACAATAGAAAATATCCTCAAAAGGGCAAATTTAAGAGTTACTGGTTTTAAAGAGGAGGTAGAGAGATTGGCATAGAAAATTTATTCAAAGAGTTAATAACAGAACTTCCCAAACCTAGAGAAACATCAGGATTCAAATACAAGAAGGTTATAGAACACCAACCAGATTTAACCCAAATAAGACTACCTCAAGGCATTTAATAATCAAACTCCCAAAGGTCAAAGATAAAGAATTCTAAAAGCAGAAAGAGAAAAGAAACAAATAATATACAATGGAACTCCAGTACATCTGGAAGCAGACTTCTCAGTGAAAACCTTACAGGCCAGGAGAGAGTGGCATAACATATTTAAAATGCTGAAGGAAAAAAACAACTTTTATGCTAAAATAGTATATCCAGTCAAAATATCCTTCAAACATGTAAAAGAATAAAGACTTTCCCAGACACACAAAAGCTTGAGGATTTCATCAACACCAGACTTACAAGAAATGCTAAAGGTAGTTTTCCTATCTGAAAGAAAAGGACATTAATGAACACTAAGAAATCATCTGAATGTACAAAACTCATTGATAAGTACACAGAAAAACACAGAATGACATTGTAATTGTTGTGTGTAAACTACTCATATCTTGAGCAGAAAGACTAAAAGAGGAACCAATCAAAAATATTAACTACAACAACTTTTCAAGACATAAACAGTACAATAATATATAAATAGAAACAATAGCTATAAATAGGTCGGGCATGGTGGTTCACACCTGTAATCCCGCACTTTGGGAGGCTGAGGTGGACAGATTGCTTGAGCCCAGGAATTTGAGACCAGCCTGGACAACACGGTGAGACCCCATCTCTACAAAAAATGCAAAAAATTGACCAAGTGTAGTGGTGTGTGCCTGTAGACGCAGCTACTTGGGAGGCTGAGGTGGGAGGATTGCTTGAGCTGGGAGGCAGTGGTTGTAGTGAGCTGAGATCACACCACTGCACTCTAGCCTAGGCAACAGTTTGAGACCCTGTCTTAAAAAAGAAAAAAGAAGAAGCAGAGACAACAAAAATTAAAAAGTGGAGTGCTGAAGGTAAAATGTAGAGTTTTTATTGGTTTTCTCTATGCTCGTTTGTTAGTTTATGAAATCAGTTTTAAATTGTCACCACTTTACAATAATGGGTTATACTATTTGCAAGCAAACTCAAACCAAAAACATACAACAGATACACAAAAAATAAAAAGCAAGATATTTAAACATACCACCAGAGAAAATCTCCTGCACTAAAGGAAGACAGGAAAGAAGAGAAGACCACAAAACAACCAGAAAACAAAGTCGCAGGAATAAGTCCTTATTAATAATAACATTGAATGTAAATGGACTAAACTCTCCAATCAAAAGACGTGGAGTGGCTGAATGGATACAAAAACAAGACCCCCTAATCTGTTGCCTACTAGAAACACTCTTTATCTGTAAAGACACATATAGACTGAAGATAAAGTGAGGGACAAAGATATTCCATGTTGATGCAAACTAAAAAAGAGCGGGAGTAGCTATATGTATATCAGACAAAATAGATTTCAAGACAAAAACTATAAAAAGAGCAAAAGTCATTATATAATGATAAGGGGGTCAATTCAGCAAGAAGATATAACAGTTATACATATATATGCACCCAACACTGGAGCACCCAAATAGGTAAAGCAAATATTGTTAGAGCTAAAGAGAGAGAGATGGGCCCCACCCAATACAACAAGAGCTGGAGACTTCAATACCCCACTTTCAGCATTGGACAGATAATTGAGATAGAAAGTCAACAAAAAAAATTTACCTAATCTGCACTATATATCAAATGGACTTAATAGTTACCTACAGAGCACTTCATCCAACAGCTGCAGCATACACATTCTTCTCCTTAACACATGGATCATTCTCAAGGATGGACCATGTTAGGCCACAAAACAAGTCTTGGATAACATTCAAAAAATTGAAATTACATCAAGTATATTTTCTGATCACAATGAAATAAAACTAGTAATCAATAAGAGGAGGAATTTTAGATACTATACAAACACATAGAAAATAAACAGTAGGCTCCTAAATTACCAGTGGGCCAATGAAATTAAGATGGAAATTTTAAAATTTCTTGCAACAAATGATAATGGAAACACAACATACCAAAGCCTGTGAGATACAGTGAAAGCCATACTAAGAGGAAAGTTTATAGCTATAAGAGCCTACATCAAGAATGTAGAAAACCCTCAAATAACCAACCCAACAATGGATCCTAAAGAATTAGAAAAGCAAGAGCAAACCAGCCCAAAATTAGTAGGAGACAAGAAATAATAAAGATCAGAGCAGAAATAAATGAAATCAAAACAAAAAAGTAGAAACGATCAACAAAATAAAAAGTTGGTTTTTGAAAACATAAAATTGGCAAACCTTTAGCTAGACTAAGAAAAAATAAGACCCAAATAAATAAAATCAGATGAAAAAGGAGACATTACACCTGATACTGCAGAAATTCAAAGGATTACTAGAGGATACTATGAGCAACTATATGCCAATAAGTTGGAAAATCTAGAAGAAATGGATAAATTTCTAGACACATACAACCTACGAAGGTTGAACCATGAAGAAATCCAAAACCTGAACAGACCAATAACAAGTAATGAAATCCAAGCTGTAATAAAAGTCTCCCAGTAAAGAAAAAATGGGACCTGATGGCTTCACTGCTGAATTTTACCAAACATTTAAAAAAGAAATAACACCAGTCCTACTCAAACTATTCCGTAAAATAGAGAAAGGAATACTTCCAGACTCCTTCTATGAGGCTAGTTACCCTAATACTAAAACCAGACAGACAAAAACAAAAAAACTACAGGCCAATATCCCTGATGAACATTGATGCAGATATCATCAGCAAAATACTAGCAAACCAAATTCAGCAACACATTACAAAGATTATTCAGGCTGAGCACAGTGGCTCGTGTTGGTAATCCCAGCACTTTGAGAGGCTGAGGCGGGTGGATCACTTGAGGTCAGGAGTTCAAGATCAGCCTGGCCAACATGGTGAAACCCCATCTCTTCTAAAAATACAAAAATTAGCCAGACATGGTGTTGTGCACTTCTAATTCCAGCTACTTGAGGCAGAGGTGGGAGGATTGCCTGAACCTGAGAAATGGAGGTTGCAGTAAGCCAGGATCATGCCGCTGCCCTCTATCGTGGGTGACACAGCAAGACTCTGTCTCAAAAAACAGAAAAGAAAAGAAAAGAAAAAGATTATTCGTTATGATCAAGTGGGATTTTTTCTGGGGTGTGAGGATGGTTCAGCATATGCAAATCAATCAATGTGATACATCGTATCAACAGACTGAGGGACAAAAACCATATGATCATTTCAATTGATGCTGGAAAAGCATTTGATAAAATTCAACATCCCTTCATGATTTAAAAAAAAAACTTAAACTGAATATAGAAGGAATGCAACAAATAAAAGCCATATACAATAGACCCCCAGCTTGTATCATACTAAAAGGATGATAAATGAAAAGTTGAAAGCTTTCTTGTAAGATCTGGAAAATGGCAAGGATACTCACTTTCATCACTGTTATTCAACATATTATTGGAAGTCTTAGCTAGAGCAGTCAGACAAGAGAAAGAAAGAAAGGGCATCCAAATTGGAAAGGAAAAAGTAAATTATCCTATTTTGCAGATGATATGAACTTATATTTAGAAAATCCTAAAGACTCCACCAAAAAACTGTTAGAACTGATCAATTTAATAAAGTTACAGGATACAAAATTGATGTACAAAAATTAGTAGCATTTTTATATGCCAACAGCAAGCAATCTGAAAAATCAAGAAAGTAACCCTATTTACAGTAGCTACAAATAAAATACCTAGGAATTAGCCAAAGAAGTGAAATACAATGAAACGTATAAAACACTGATGAAAGAAATTGAAGAGGACACAAAAAAGAGAAAGATATTCCATGTTCATGGGTTGGAAGAATCAACATTGTTAGAGTGTCCATAACACCCAAAACAATCTACAGATGCAACACAATCCTATCAAAAATACCAATGATATTCTTCAAAAAAATGGAACAATTCTGAAATTTATATAGAATCACAGAAGACCCAGAATAGCCAAAGCTATCCTGATAGAAAAGAACAAAACTGGAGGAATAACATTAACTGACTTCAGATTATACCACAGAGTTATAACAACCAAAACAGCATGGTACTGCTATAAAAACAGACACATAGACCAGTGGACCAGAATAGAGAATCCAGAAACAAATCCATACATTTACAGTGAACTCATTTTCAACAGAGGTGCTAAGAACACATGTTGGGGCAAGGACAGTTTCTTCAATAAATGGTGCTGGGAAAATTGGATATCCATATACAGAAGAATGAAACTAAACCCCTATCTTTTGCCATATACAAAAATCAAATAAAAATGAATTAAAGACTCAAACTATGAAAGTACTAAAAGAAAACAATGAGAAAACCCTCAAGGAAAGATTTTTTTTTTTTTTTGAGTAATACCCAACAAGAACAGGTAACCAAAGCAAAAATGGACAAATGGTATCATGTCAAGTTAAAAGGCTTCTGCACAGCAAAGGAAACAAAGTGAAGAAACAACCCACAGAATGGGAGAAAATATTTGCAGACTATCCATCTGACAAGGGATTAATAACCAGAATATATAAGGAGCTCAATAACTCTAGGAAAAAAATCTAATAATCTAATTTTAAAATGGGCAAAAGATCTGAATAGATATTTCTCACAGGAATATATTCATATGGCAGACAAGCATATGAAAAGGTGCTTAACATCACTGATCACCAGAGAAATGCATATGAAAACTATAATGAGGTATCATCTCACCCCAGTTAAAATGGCTTTTATGCAAAAGACAGGCAATAACATGCTGGTGAGGATGTGGAGGAAAGGGAACCTTCATACACTGTTGGTGAGAATGTAAATTAGTAAAGCCACTATGGAGAACAGTTTGTTGATTCCTCAAAAAAAAAAAAAAAAAAAAAAAAAAAAAAAAAAAACTAAAAATAGAACTACCATATAATGCAGCAATCCCACTACTATGTTTATAGCCAAAGGAAAGGAAATCAGTACATCGAAGAGATACTACACTCCCATGTTTATTACAGCACTATTTACAATAGCAAAGATTTGGAAGCAACCAGTGTCCATCAGTAGATGAATGGATAAAGAAAATGTGGTACATATACACAAAGGAGTACTATTTGGTCATAAAAAAGAATGAGATCTCTGTCATTTGCAACAACATGGATGGAACTGGAGGTCATTATGGTAAGTGAAATAAGCCAGGCACAGAAAAAATTCACATGTTCTCACTTATTTATGGGAGCTAAAAATTAAAACAATTGAACTCATGGAGATGGAGAGTAGAAGGATGGTTACCAGAGGCTGGGAAGAGTAGTGGATAGGGAGAAGGAGGTGGGAGGTGGAGGACAATTGGGGATGGTTAATGAGTACAAAAATATTTAAATAGAATGAATAAGATCTTGTATTTGATGGCACAACAGGGTGACTACAGTCAACAATAGTTTACTGTGTATTTTAAAATAGCTAAAAGGGTATAATTAGATTGTTTTCAACACAAAGAAAGGATAAATGCTTAAAGTGATGGCTACCTCATTTGCCTGATGTGATGGTTATGCATTGTTTGTCTGTATCAGAATATCTAATGTACTCCACAAATATATACCCTTACTATGTACCCACCAAATTTTTTTTAAAAACAATACCACTTTTCACTTATCAAATTGGCCAAAATTAAGTTTGAGGATATTATGTATTTGTGGGGATACCTATTTCTCCACACTTTCACCAATACTTGATAAACCTCTAAGAACCTGTTTTGTCAGCCAAAAAAAACTGTGCTAATATTTTCCCAGCCGACTTCTTAAGAATATGAGATTATCTGAGATAATCTGGTGAGATTACAAAGTGGTACAGAAGCATGTTATTACTACCCAGTTCTTCCAATCTTGTCTCTGTTCTCTAGTCTAGGGTTAGGATAGTGGGCCTTCATTTTGGGTATACATTAGAATCACCTGGAGAAGTCGAAAATGTATAAATAACTTTGGCCCATAACCCAGTTCACTTGAATCAGAATTTCTGGTGGGTTTGTCCCTGGGCAGTAGTATTTAGGTGATTCTGTTATGTAGCCAGGATTGAAAATCACCTGGAACCAGGCAGCTTGGATTTGAAAATCGGCTCTGTCACTTATTAGCTATTTAGCCTTGGGCAAGTTACTTAATCTCTCTGTAAAATGCCCTTATCTGTAAAATGCTGAAAATTATGTCTAAGTAATAAAGAGTTGTGAGGAGAAAGTTAGGTAATTCATCTGAAGCACTTAGATTGCTGACTGGCACATAGATTTAGTAGATATTAGCTCCTACTGCTATTGTTGCAGTTATTGCTAAACACCATAATATTCTAGTGAGAAAATGGTTGGTTAAGTCTAGTTCTTTTTTTTTTTGTCAGGAAATTTTATTTGAACATTCTAAAGCAATAATGCTGTAGATGTTACTTAAGTGTCCCAGACAGGATTAACAAAATTAAATGTCTCTAAATTACAAATTTGGCTCCTGTAGGAGTCTCAGAAAATAAACAGAAGAAAACAACCCCCCTCCCAAAAGAAGTATGACACACACATTTTGAAGAAACCCCAATGTTTCATGCAATGGTAGGCAAGATGTAAAAGGCCATCCAAATAACACATTTCTACACCAATCATCATAAGAAAAAAGTACTCTGTAGTCGATCTGTACATCCAAATGCATTTGGGAATGTACACCTACGTTACATTATTTAATGTTATATACATCTATTACCCACCCCCCTTGTTGTTAATAATTTCTTATGTAAAACCTTCATTCAAACCCAAAAGATGTAAGACTAACTTGGGGGGAAAAAAGATAATCACTTTAGACATTCAGTTAAAATGTAGTTTATCTAAATCTCAAAATGTTTAATAAAAACAGGTATCTTCTCCATTTAACACTTTGCTTTCTAACTCTACAGTAAATTGCATTGTAAAGAGTACACCTCTGTCTTCAAGCTGTATCTTCTTTGGATGGAATTAAGATGTAACTGTATAGTTTTAAGATAAATAAATGGGAAGTTGGTCCAACTAAGATGACAGCAGATATATTACATGCAGGATTTAATAGTTTCTAATTCTCTCTTTTAAAAAAAAAAGGATGCAGTTGGATTGGGAAAAAAAAAAGTCAAAAAAGAACCCAGATTCAATATATAAAAATGTCTCACGATAGGTCGACAATGGCAGTAAAAATACGAGGAAAAAAGTAATCTTTCTGGAACATCATTTTTCAATAACATAGAAACACTAAGTGCCAGGAAGATTCCTATTCATGTAATTTTAGCATCCAAGTTTCCCTCTATTTATTTGATTGGAACAAATGCTTTAAATAAACTATTTGTCCTCTTCACTGAAGAGAGCTGGTCTATTTCATCTTTAATGAGCTAGTTTTTGGGAAGATTAGCCATGTGCTGTAGTAATGCCTACTGCATAAAATCCAAGCATTTGCTGTGAACAGTTGGAGAAAGCAGTCAGGAAGAACCTAGGATCAATGGAAATAGATGTTACTTTAAGCCATCGATGAAAGAGAGACCCACAAAGTACCCAGTGTGTTAAAGCCCAAATCTCTTCTTGCGTTTGTTTTTGCTGTGCAAGTTCCACCCCTATGAAAAAGAAATTGATCCGAAGTTCCAGGTTTTCTTGGGTCTCTAGTCAATTTTCACATTAGTATAGATTTTTCGGACAAAGACACTTGTTCCGATGTAACCAATCACTCCACACATTATCCCCAAGGCTGTGCTAAATACTGCCATATATCCAAAGTAAAATGATGTTTGAAATAAGCCATACATCTTTGTTTTGAAAAAATAGTAGTAAAAGGAATACATGTAAACATAGATTGCAGTTGATGCAGCAGAGAGAAAACTTGTCCATTGCCACCGGTAATCTTCTGCATTTAGTAGAAAATATGTGCACACAATAGTCACACAGACAGTCACAATGCACAGGATAACCAGCACCAGCATCATGAAGCCATAGACGTAATATATCTTATATGCCCAGAAAGACGTGAAGATGAAATACATTTCAATAAAGATTGAACCAAAAGGTAAAATTCCACCCAGGCAAACAATAACCGCAGGCTCCATGAACCATTTTTTTCTCTGATATAGGACGAGGCACAGCATTGACACGACAAGGAAAGTTGGGCTGACCTGACAGATTTCGGCCAAGTATTGTACCAACAAGATTTAGAGGAAGAATAACAAAAAAACAGATGCAACAAACGGCCACCATTGTTCCAAAAGGAATGGCTCTTGAAGCATGGTAATAAATGGCTATGAAATTGATGAAGAAGGCAGTGCCACACACTATAGCTGGGATAAGGAATGCCCCAATAAACATCTGCTTTATCCATCTCCTTCCTCCTTGTCTAGCATACAGACTTCCTCCAAAATAACCATTCACTGGAGACGTAGCAGCGTAGACAAATACGGCTGTACTGAGCATTGATCCCCTGTCAGTATATAAATCTTCTATCATTGCAACAATAATAACAATGAGAGACACAGCAAATATCTGACATCCAGAACCAATCAGAGAGGAAAATATCGGTGACTTGATGGTCTAATACATCTCCATGCACCTGTTTCCATCCATATTCATTTCCTAGGTCTCTATCCATATCATCCATTTCTTCCTCTTTACTGAGCATAATCTTTTCTTAATGTTCTCATTAAAATCATTGAAACTAAGCCCACCAAGAAGATCACCATCATGAAAGAGTTGAAAATTGAAAACCAGTGAATCCGATGTTGAAAAAAGGACGGATCAAGATATTTGTCAAATCGATCTTCAAATTTCACATCTGACTTTTTCCATTTTACTGAATATGACATCTGGATTTTAGTATTCGGAACCAGTTTCACCTTTCCTTCACTAGTTAGATTAACATCAACAATTCGATTTCCATTAAAACCTATTTCAAGTTTTTTGTAGGTCCAAAGATAGTAATCTCCATTTTCATCAGCCTCACCAACAATACCCCATATTGGTAAATCATCTATGTACATCTGGTACCAGTAATGATTTTTTTATGGCATATACAAATGCGTCTCTCTTTTCTTTATCTAAATCAATTTCACAGTAACTGGCTGGCTTCACATTATCTTTAAATTTAATATCCAGACCACTAAGTTCCAGTTCAGCCCCTTGAAGTGCTTCTCCTAGAGTTACATGGTAATGACTGATACTTTTTTTTGGCCCCACACAGAATGGAAGTGAAAAGTATTTATATGTTTCTTTTTTTTTCTTTATTTATTTATTTATTTATTTTTATTATTATACTTTAGGTTTTAGGGTACATGTGCACAATGTGCAGGTTTGTTACATATGTATCCATGTGCCATGTTGTTTTGCTACACCCATTAACTCGTCATTTAGCATTAGGTATATCTCCTAATGCTGTCCCTCCCCCCTCCCCCCACCCCACAACAGTCCCCAGAATGTGATGTTCCCCTTCCTGTGTCCATGAGTTCTCATTGTTCAATTCCCACCTATGAGTGAGAACATGCGGTGTTTGGTTTTTTGTCCTTGTGATAGTTTACTGAGAATGATGATTTCCAGTTTCATCCATGTCCCTACAAAGGACACGAACTCATCATTTTTTATGGCTGCATAGTATTCCATGGTGTATATGTGCCACATTTTCTTAATCCAGTCTATCGTTGTTGGACATTTGGGTTGGTTCCAAGTCTTTGCTATTGTGAATAGTGCCACAATAAACATACGTGTGCATGTGTCTTTATAGCAGCATGATTTATAATCCTTTGGGTATATACCCAGTAATGGGATGGCTGGGTCAAATGGTATTTCTAGTTCTAGATCCCTGAGGAATCGCCACACTGACTTCCACAATGGTTGAACTAGTTTACAGTCCCACCAACAGTGTAAAAGTGTTCCTATTTCTCCACATCCTCTGCAGCACCTGTTGTTTCCTGACTTTTTAATGATGGCCATTCTAACTGGTGTGAGATGGTATCTCACTGTGGTTTTGATTTGCATTTCTCTGATGGCCAGTGATGATGAGCATTTTTTCATTTTTTTTGGCTGCATAAATGGCTTCTTTTGAGAAGTGTCTGTTCATGTCCTTCGCCCACTTTTTGATGGGGTTGTTTGTTTTTTTCTTGTAAATTTGTTTGAGTTCATTGTAGATTCTGAATATTAGCCCTTTGTCAGATGAGTAGGTTGCAAAAATTTTCTCCCATTCTGTAGGTTGCCTGTTCACTCTGATGGTAGTTTCTTTTGCTGTGCAGAAGCTCTTTAGTTTAATGAGATCCCATTTGTCAATTTTGGCTTTTGTTGCCATTGCTTTTGGTGTTTTAGACATGAAGTCCTTGCCCACGCCTATGTCCTGAATGGTATTGCCTAGGTTTTCTTGTAGGATTTCAATGGTTTTAGGTCTAGCATTTAAGTCTTTAATCCATCTTGAATTAATTTTTGTATAAGGTGTAAGGAAGGGATCCAGTTTCAGCTTTCTACATATGGCTAGCCAGTTTTCCCAGCACCATTTATTAAATAGGGAATCCTTTCCCCATTTCTTGTTTTTGTCAGGTTTGTCAAAGATCAGATAGTTGTAGAAATGTGGCATCATTTCTGAGGGCTCTGTTCTGTTCCATTGATCTATGTCTCTGTTGTGGTACCAGTACCATGCTGTTTTGGTTAATGTAGCGTTCAATAAATGTAATCCAGCATATAAACAGAACCAAAGACAAAAACCACATGATTATCTCAATAGATGCAGAAAAGGCCTTTGACAAAATTCAACAACCCTTCTTGCTAAAAACTCTCAATAAATTAGGTATTGATGGGACGTATCTCAAAATAATAAGAGCTATCTATGACAAACCCACAGCCAATATCATACTGAATGGGCAAAAACTGGAAGCATTCCTTTTGAAAACTGGCACAAGACAGGGATGCCCTCTCTCACCACTCCTATTCAACATAGTGCTGGAAGTTCTGGCCAGAGCAATCAGGCAGGAGAAGGAAATAAAGGGTATTCAATTAGGAAAAGAGGAAGTCAAATTGTCCCTGTTTGCAGATGACATGATTGTATATCTAGAAAACCCCATCGTCTCAGCCCAAAATCTCCTTAAGCTGATTAGCAACTTCAGCAAAGTCTCAGGATACAAAATCAATGTGCAAAAATCACAAGCATTCTTGTACACCAATAACAGACAGAGAGCCAAATCATGAGTGAACTCCCATTCACAATTGCTTCAAAGAGAATGAAATACCTAGGAATCCAACTTACAAGGGACGTGAAGGACCTCTTCAAGGAGAACTACAAACCACTGCTCAATGAAATAAAAGAGGATACAAACAAATGGAAGAACATTCCATGCTCATGGGTTGGAAGAATCAATATCGTGAAAATGGCCATACTGCCCAAGGTAATTTATGGATTCAATGCCATCCCCATCAAGCTACCAATGACTTTCTTCACAGAATTGGAAAAAACTACTTTAAAGTTCATATGGAACCAAAAAAAGAGCCCGTATCGCCAAGTCAATCCTAAGCCAAAAGAACAAAGCTGGAGGCATCACGCTACCTGACTTTATATGTTTCTTGACGATTATGGTAGGGCCCAACAGTATTCATCCATAAGACAACTTCCTCTTTATCTTGATACGTGTGTTCGTGCTCGTCCCCCTGTGCCCGGGGCGGCGGCGGCGGCAGCAGCGGCAGCAGCAGCAGCAGCAGTAGCAGCAGCAGCAGCAGCAGCAACAGCGCGACGGCCGCCGCCACGCCAGGAGCGCCAGGCAGCGGCCTCATCCTCCGCGCCCCACCGACTCCTCCGCCGCTGGCGCCTCCGCTGTGGCCAATTCGCATCCACAGGGGGCGGACAGACGCACGGGGCTCGGGCCCAGCCGCTGCCTCCTCTGCCGCCGCTGTCGCTGTCACCGCCCGCTTCTGGGCCTCCTCTGCCCCCCCAAGTCTAGTTCTTAAATAGCTGCTTTCCACTCATCCATTTCAGAAGTAGCAGAGTTGTACTGTTTGTGACAAGATCTGGAGTAGCTACCATACATCTGCTCTTTTTTATCATCTTTAAAGCATGTGTTAGTCTGTGAATTTACTTTGCTCATTTATTTTTTTCTAGTCTTCCTCCACCATAGTAGAATGTAGATATCATGAGAACAGGAGTATTGCCAGTATTTTTCCCTCCTGTAACCCCATTACTCCATTGGTGCCAGATTTTTATTAGAAAGATTTGTTAAATAAATAAATGAAAATTTTGTTTTTAATATTTGTAGTGATTTTCTGACAGGCACCTATGATTGTAAATCATTGCTTTCAAGTTAAAGATTGGAATTTCAAATATATGTTTTGTTTCTGTTTTGTAAACCTGGTTCTATTCTTTTATCTAGAGCAATCAAGCAAATTCATACTATCTTTGCCACTTAATTTTATTTCTAACATGGATTTGTTTTTGTCACTGAAGGCTTTACTGTCACTAAATAACTCCTGTAAATTAGCAAATAGCTTTCAGGAACAAACAGCAAAGTATAGTAGAATTTCATTCCATTGTTGACTTTAAAAGGTATACATTAGAATAATAGAAATAGAATCGGACTTGATTTTCTAGGGGATTTTAAAAATATGACTTAAGAATCTAACTTGTTTTGTGATTTACGTTGACTTTTGTATTGGTAACTTACCTTGGGTCTAGTTCTGTTTTTACTCCTAATTTGTTGTGCGACCCTGGGCAAATAATTTTCTTTCTCTTGGCCTCAGTTTTCTCATTCATAAAATGTGACGGTTAGACTAGACAGTTCTCTTATTCTTAAAAGTTAAAATTTGGTCACATTTGCTAGCCCTAATTGTGATATATTATTGTCGAAGAATCCAGTTTAGTTGAGGAAGAAGATCCTCAATTATTTCAGATTTTTTTTCACCCTCTAAAATTGTACCTCCCCCATGATATTATGATTTCTTTTTCAATACATTTTTAATAGGTACACAAGCTGGTATGTTCTGCAGTATCTGTCTTAAGTGAATCTTTAGTAGATTCCATGAGTTCTGCTACTTTCAGCAAATTTCATGATTTGAATGTCATGTTTCTGTGATGTCTTGAGCCAAGATATAAACTGACTCACTGTCCTTATCTAAGGCATTCTCTCTCCAGAGTAAGGAAAAGATATCCAAGGAATATAGATGAAAACCAGAGCTCAGAGGGTCATTGTCTAAAGGCTCTTAACTGTGTGTGTCAAGAAAGGATAGGAAGAATTAAGATTGAAAGAGGGATTTAGGTAGGGAAAGCCATATTTTGAAGTTGGGACAGAACCACAGTATATGCCAAAACTGGTAGAAAATCATCATTCTTTCATTTTGCTTAAAACTAGAAAGTCTTTTGATTCTCTTGGGTCCTTTGAATTCTGATGGCAGTTCATTTTACGAAGTTATCATTGGGAATTGGGTGAAATTTGTTATCCTAGATGTGTCTTAACTACTTTTCCTTTTTCTCCTAGGCAGCGATTATTAGTAGAGTTCAGTGTAGGATTGTGGCTTTGGATCTGCGAAGTCATGGTGAGTAAAATTCTTAATTAGCCATTAACTGGATTATAGTCATCAAGCCCCTTTGAATAGTCGTAACTATTAGAAATTTCAACGTGGCCATAAAATAACCTGGTCTATTCCATTTGAGCTTTTTGTTGTTGTTGTTGTTGTTGGAGATAGAGTCTCATTCTGTCACCCAGGCTGGGATGCAGTGGCACAATCTCAGCTCACTGCAACCTCTGCCTCCTGGGTTCAAGCAATTCTCCTGCCTCAGACTCCTTAGTAGCTGGGATTACAGATATGTGCCACCATGCCCAGCTAATTTTTGTATTTTTAGTAGAGACAGGGTTTCACCATGTTGGCCAGGCTGATATCGAACTCTTGACCTCAAGTGATCCATCCACCTCAGCCTCCCAGAGTGCTAGCATTACAGGTGTGAGCCACTGCGCCCAGCTTGATTTGGGCATTTTGAAGGAAGTCCTAGCTTCTAGTCTTTACAAATGTATGTGTCTGTATATATATTAAAGTTTTATATATAGTATTTATTTTTGTATTTTATATGTGTTAAGCTAAGAAAAGGTCCTTTAAAGTCAAATTCTTATGCTGATGTATAAGGAATGTGGATAAATCTTTGCTAGGCTACTGTAATTATCCTTCTTAGGATAACTATAAAGATTTTTCTGAAGAAAATCCTTGCTAAACTCATTGTGTAAAATTGTAAAGTCCCTAATCCATTGTCCAAAGATGATATTTTTAAAAGAGAATACTTCTGCTTTTATAATTCCTGTCTGTGGGAATTTTATTTTAAAAATATTTTCATTTTAGGTGAAACAAAAGTCAAGAATCCTGAAGATCTGTCTGCAGAAACAATGGCAAAGTAAGTAACCAAATATTTCTTATACATTGCCTGTCTCCCATCACTATTATAAATAGTACTATAACTTTATCACTTTCCTGATGAGATTGTTGGAGAATAATTACCACAAGGAAAATTTTACTTCTGTTCTCTCTCCTCTACTTCTGGTTTCTCCTTACTGTTTAATCTTGAAAGAAACCTGCATCTTTCTTGGTATGTCCAATGCAATGGTCATCATATAAAGCACATGAAAATTCTTCAAGGCACAATTTAGTTTGTGAAGGCTTTTGAAAAGTTTTCTTCTGTTGATGGAATTGCATTGAATCTGGGTACGTACCTATCATGGTCTTACGCTTGGAAAAGTAGTTGTATGCGAGAGGCCTTGAGAGTATCTCCTTCAGGTATCCTGCGCACATTCTCCGTCTTATGTCATAGAAGGATGAGAACATGATATTAAAAAATGACAGTTATACCCTGGGCCTAAAGTAAAAAATGAATGTAGCATATTTGGTGGCTCTTAAAACTGCTCACTCATCAGAATCACTTGAGAAGTTACTAGACATACGGATGACTTGACCCTACCCCAGATCTACTTCTAGCAGTGGAGTCTGGGCATTTATATTTTGATAAAGCTCTGTATAGGAATCTGATGGAGCCAGTTCAATGACTGTTGTTTGGGAATCACTGACCTATAGCATAAATAGGATTCTTCTAGCCACTCTGCTTTAATACATACTCTCGCAGGTATTTGGTCACTTTGGCCAAAAATATCTTGCCCTCTTTTACTTTAGCAGCTTTAATTTAAGAATAAACATTTTCCTTCAGAGCCCAAACTGATGTGGCAATAATTTTAATATTATTATCTTTTCACCATCTACCTGGAGATAATTTGTTTTATTATTATGGTAGATGTTATTTGTGTACTTTTTATCTGCCAACTTTCATTAAAGTATGAACTAAGCATTTATTAATAATAAATCATTAACTTATGTAATCATTTATTGAAATTAATCCTCATTATTAACTCTGTAATACAGATATACATACCCTTTTACAGATGAGGAAACTGGCTCATATAGGTTGAATAACTGTATGAAGTCACACAGTCAGTAGATTGAATTTATGGTCATTCAACTATAGTCCTTGGCAGAGAGAGAGGGAAAGAAATAATGTGTATAGTATGAATATCATTCCACTCAATGAACATATGCCTTAAAAACTATGAAAAGAGAGGTAAGAATCTGTTCCTCCAGTTATTCCTACTGCCTTTAATATGAGAGCAATATATCCTCAAACAGTCAAGCCTGTTAGTGATACGTATAGGAAGATTTGTGAATGATTTTTAAGGAAGTAAAGGGTTTCTTGACTTTTAACAAAAAAGTGAAATACATCATCTGAGTGTCCAGGCAGTCAGACAAATTGATGATGATGGCTTGGTTGACATTCTAGAGGAAATTGAAGAATTAATTG
This sequence comes from Nomascus leucogenys, assembly GCF_006542625.1. Taxonomy (NCBI): domain Eukaryota; kingdom Metazoa; phylum Chordata; class Mammalia; order Primates; family Hylobatidae; genus Nomascus; species Nomascus leucogenys. The sequence goes on along the minus strand of NC_044395.1, from coordinate 62,482,805 downwards.
AGAACCTTAAGGAAACATGGACTAAATAATAATGTTTCAGTCTGGGGCTTATCAGGAAAGAGAAACCACGTAGTAATTTGAATAAGTAAAGTTGAATATAAAGAATTATTCACTATAACAGAGGATTGGAATGAGCGACTGGTAGTAAGAAGTAACGAAAATTCTTAATAATATAGGAATAGCAGATATAAGGAACAGCCACTACTCCCTTGGGCTGAAGGAGTGCACCCAGGGTTGAGATCTAGACCTTGTTGGAGAATGCACAACCATGGCTTACCGAAAGTTAGAACTTGCTGAAAATCTGCCCTTTGGAACCCAACAGAATTCTGCCCTCTAGGGTATAGGGAAAGCTATTCGTGGGGAGGTATCTCACCAGAGGCACTTGGCTACAAAAACACTGGGTTGGGGAGGGCTAGAGTACTGGAAAAGCCACTTGTGCTGGAGGAATTGTGCAGGAATTGGCAGGAGTTGGATACTGGGGGAAGTTCTGTGTTTCTCTAGCACCCTCCATTAACATGGCTTAACATCATGCCTACTGGCAAGGGAAAAATATTTACAGGCCTCACATCTATTTTTGTAGAGTAGGCAATGAAGGATGAATTGGAGTTGAGGTAGTAAGTTGATAACTGGCACCAAAACAATTTTTCAATGATAAAAATCATCCACAGTAGATGAAGATGATGACCAAGAATCAAAAGGGCGAACAAATTGGATTCTTGCTGAAATTATCCAAGCAGTAAAACATTTGTGTGATTTCTGAATTCAGTTACTGTGGGAAAAAAAAAAATCTCAAAATAGGCATACTTATTATCAACTGCAGAACCTAAATACTACATAAGAAAGTATGTGAAAAAGCCAAAATTTGAGCTTGGGTCATTCTGATATTCCAATTTCTGTGATACACAGTAATGCTTCTCAGAAAATTAACCTAGCATTAAAATATGACAGAATCCCTTTAAAAAGCATCCACCAAAATTGTGATACATCCAGTTACAGTCTAGATTTGTAGGTAACCCTTCCTATTTCATCTTTATTGTATTTCTCTGGATTTTCAGGACTTATCTCAAGTAAGGTACTTGTTGACTGAATGCTCTGCTTGATTTTAATAACAATAAATTTCTCTTGGTGGTAGATGATCAAGTGATTGATCGTAACTACCTTCTACCTGGGTAAATATGCCTTTCTTAAGCTCAGACATGATGTTCAGTTGGTGTGTTTCAGACCTCTCTACCTTTGTGCATGAGGCAGATACTGCAGAACCCCTTCAATTCAGTTAATGTGTATTTTAAGGAGACTTGGACTTAGATAATCGTCCATAGCATCCTTTTATTTTACTCATTATTTATCTGTTACCAACCGAAAGTTTCTTGGAATTGTTCAATAATTATTCTGGAAATTACATATTGATATTTAATATAAACATGTTTTAAACTTAGTCTTTTCTTTAAAAAAAAAAGTTTGCCCCCAAAATTATATCCAATGTTGTTTTAGATTAATTAATTGAGCATATAATATTTCTGGTCTGTTATTTTAATATGCAGAATTAGCTTTGGAATACTACCTGTTTTATTTTTTAGAAACTGTATGTATAATAATTTCCTCTGTGTTACTTACTCTAAAGACCACATATTATCGAATCTTTGTTCCTGATATTTTCCAGTGGCCTCTGAGCAAAGGCATCATGGTTTTGACTTCATGAAATTACTCTGAATTCACAGTACCCTATGCCAAGGGGAGATGGCTTTACCATTTATGCCTGAGGTTGCAATTTTTTGAATTTTTGCACTCAGAACTTGGTGATGACCTTGGGCAGTAGGATATAAATAACTCCCACATACTTAGTGTTGCAGTAGTGGAACACTAGGCATAAATTGGTTAACCCATTGAAACATTGAAAATATGTTTCAGTGAGGTAACAAGAATCTGCAGCTCTTTTTACTTGGTAGAAATGCAATAATATTTTTATAGACCCAGCGAGAAAATGCAATAATATTTTTATAGACCCAGTGAGATTAATTGATTAATACAGAACCTTCTAGACAGGGCTGCTGAAGGATTACATTAGGTGATGTTATAAGAAAGTTTATAGCACAACTGAAAAAGAAGCACTGAATAAGTATTAGTTCTCTTTTCTTTCCTTCATATCATTTTGTCTCCCAGAGAGAATTTTGTGTTAGTATAGAAGCAGCACTGGTGTCAAAGAAGCTTGGACTTTTCATCTTAACTATTTGTTATCACTTTGGATGACTGCCTGAACTCCTTCACTTTCTGTCTTAATCTTAAATTTCAGTCCGAAGGAATATTAAACTATTTGTTTTCACTTACAAAGTTTGGTGGCCTCCCTATCTCCCATTCAGATTGTCTACAATTGCCGAGGCTACCCTATTCACTCCTGCAATTGTTGTATGAGATTTTAAAAATCAGGTCCTACAGAACTAATAACATTTGCCTTTGCCATTATAAATACTGTAGAGACTATATATGAAAGTCTGTGTTCCTACATTGACACTTGCTATATTTGGTTAACACTGTGTGAGTGCTTAAGGTATGTAGTGACTCTCAGCAAGACAAAACTGTCTTTTGAAGTTGAACCAGCCACTCCCAAAAGAAGGGAGTAGAACTAGCCTAAAAATATATATATAATAAGGCAGTAGAGCCAGTGGGTCTCCAGAAACACAACTTACTGTTCTTATCCACCTATTGCTATAGCAAGGAAGGCCTACATGTAATTAAAAACCAAACTTCATACTTCAGTTCTAATTTTTAAAGCTTTAAAATTAGACTTTGTTAAACAGGTCCATTCATGATTGAAGATTAGAACCAAAGCCAATAAAATGAGCTCTGAACACCTTTCTAGTTTCTCAGAGCACTGTACTTATATTTATGTTCATCCTTCAAACAAATGAGAAATTGTAAATAATAATTAACATTTGTGAAGCATTTTACTCTTTCGAGGTGTTTTCTTGTTCACTTCTGAGTTAATCCTCAAAGCAATCCAGAGCAGTCAGTGATATTTTTATCTTTTTTTATAGATGTTGAAACTCAGTTTCTGAGAGATTAAGTAACTAATCCAAAATCACATAGTGAAAAATAAACTGAGGCTAAGGCTCATCTTGTGATTCTGAGGTTTACTACATTGTAATGCTTAATACATTTTTTTTCTTGTTTTATAGATGGGAAAATTGAAACAGAGCAGTTAAATGATTTTTCCAGAGTTTCAATCTTAGGTTCAAAATAAAGGTATATGTTTATGTAACTGTACTACATATGTGGAACAGTGAAAGTGTGATATAAAGGAAAATTCAGTAATTTGGGTTTTTAGTCCTTTACCTGCCATTTATCAGGAGAGCTAGGTGTGTGGCTACACATATTGATGCTGGGGACATGTTAGAAGGTTTACATAGGTATGTTTGTAAGATGGCCCAATAGACTTTTACAGTTTCCCAGCACTGTTACACACCAAAGAAAGGAACTGGGAAAGAACCGTTTTTAGTGTTGTCAGAAAGCATTCTTAGATCTTTTTCTTCTCTTTGCAGAGACGTTGGCAATGTGGTTGAAGCCATGTATGGGGACCTTCCTCCTCCAATTATGCTGATTGGACATAGCATGGGTGGTGCTATTGCAGTCCACACAGCATCATCCAACCTGGTACCAAGCCTCTTGGGTCTGTGCATGATTGATGTTGTAGAAGGTGAGTTTTCTTAGCACTGACCAAATCAGGATTTTACTTATAAGAGACATCCTTGGTAGATTATTACCTTGTCTTAGTTTATTGTTGATTTCATTCATCTTGAAATATGTCCCTCTGTCTTTATATCTTTTTTAAGTTTATACAAGATAACCATTTTTCCATGTCATCAAAAACTCTTCATTAACATCTTTTTATGGCTGCATAACATTTCAATCCTATCATATAAAAAGAAGCTGCCATGTCTTTTCTGACCCAGCTTCAGAAGTCACACTGCTGCTTGTGAATACAAGTCATCCTCTTCAGTGTGAGGGCATGACATAAAGAAGTGAATACCCCAGAGGCAAAAATTATTGAGGGCCATCTTTATTTCTCTGCAAGCATCACTAAATTCTGCTGTCATCAAGAGCAGATGTATAGTAGTTGACTCAGTAAGTGTAAATGCTCAGAATAAGTTAAATATGTGGTTACAGTTTTTGTTTAACATACAGGTACAGCTATGGATGCACTTAATAGCATGCAGAATTTCTTACGGGGTCGTCCTAAAACCTTCAAGTCTCTGGAGAATGCTATTGAATGGAGGTAACCAACAAATCTTTGTTGCCTTTATTTAATTAATTTGTTTGTTTGCTTGCTTATTTATTTATTTAGGAGACAAGGCCTCACTCTGTCACCCAGGCTGGAGTGCAGTGGCATGATCCTAGCTCACTGCAACCTTGAACTCCTAGGTTCAAGCAATCCTCCCACCTCAGCCTCCCAAGTTGCTAAGACTACAGGTACACACCACCAAGCCTGGCTAATTTTTAAATTTTTTGTAGAAACGAGGTCTTGCGATGTTACCCAGGCTGGCCTCAAGTAATCCTCCTGCTTTAGCCTGGCCTCAAGTAATCAAGTAATCAAATTCCTGGCCTCAAGTAATCCTCCCACTTTAGCCTCCCAAAGTGTTCGGGTTGCAGGCATGAGCCACAGTGCCCAGCCACTGCTGCCTTTATTCTAAATCTTAGATTGTAGCTTTTCTTCTTTTTTAGGTCAAGCACCAAGTTCAAAGAATAGAATTTCAGTTGCCACGCCTTATTGTAATAGCATATAAGGAAACATTATATAAACAGCAGAATTTTTTGAATATTTAAAAATATTTTAGATTTGGCTCAGTTGTCTGAAACCCATTGTTTTCCCAATACACCATAGTACCTCCTGGAATCTTAGTAATTATTGATCATCTGCTGTCTAGCTGTTTCTGCCTCTGAGGTGAGAGGTTAGACTAGGTGGTTTCTAAGGCATCATCCACCTCTGATGCTCCACGGTTTTAGATTTACTTTGTGTTTCAGATAAAATGGTGGAGAAATGGAAGATGGCTATAGGTTCCATTCCCTCAAATTTATTTGGATTTTGGGTAAATAAACTCAACGGGTAAATGGTTTTTATAAAAATCAGTGACAGAATTCCATTTAAGCAAAGGAATGAATTTATTCATTAATTCAGTTAATCATTTGATAAAGTATTTATTTATTTATTTATTTATTTATTTATTTATTTTTTATTTTTTATTTTTTTTTGAGACGGAGTCTCTCTCTGTCACCCAGGCTGGAGTGCAGTGGCGCGATCTTGGCTCACTGCAAGCTCTGCCTCCCAGGTTCACGCCATTCTCTTGCCTCAGCCTCCTGAGTAGCTGGGACTACAGTTGCCCGCCACCACGCCCGGCTAATTTTTTGTATTTTTAGTAGAGACAGGGTTTCACCATGTTAGCCAGGATGGTCTCGATCTCCTGACCTTGTGATCTGCCCGCCTCGGCCTCCCAAAGTGCTGGGATTACAGGCGTGAGCCACCGTGCCTGGCCGATAAAGTATTTATTAAACACTTATTTTGTGCTAACGAGTGAAGATTCAGAGATGAATAAAATACTGTCCCTTCCCACAAGGAGATCAGTCTTTGGATAAATGTCTTCATCATCCTATCTTCCTTCCTATTCTTCTAACTCCATCTCCAGTCTCTTCTTCAGAACACTTTCTCTTAAGTTCTCCAAACCACCCAGATGACTCTTTCAGCAAAATTACTAGAGACCTTTAAGTCTCTATTATATTGCACTGTATACCCTTAAGTTTTCCAATCCTCCCTTGAGGGATATGGCTCATATTGTTAATTTTCATTAATGTCTGTCTTAATGCCCTTCCTGCATCATAAGGGAAGAAGCTATTCTGTGTTTCTTTTCTACTTTCATATAGCATATGGCATACTGCCCTAGCAGGCAGAATATATCTGTTAACTGAATCAGATATCAAGTGGAAATTTAGGACTTGGTAAATATATCCTAGGCGTTTTCCTAGGACAAATGGTCTTATGCAAGAATATGGCTTGTCAGAATGATGTTTGTGTTGGTGAAGTTGTTTCTACCACTTCCTGTCCACTACTGTGATGCAGGATTCCTGTTCTCACAGAAATATCAAAGATCTATCTTGGGCAGATAGCATCAAGAATGTAGCTGCTGCCAGCTTGGCTTATATCTCAGGTGCCCTGCCTGCTTCCACAGTAACAACCAGTGAGAAAGTTATTCTAGACTTGGCTCAGTTGTCTAAAGCCCATCCATCTTTTATCCAAACTTTTTTTTTTTTTTGAGACAGGGTGTCACTCTGTTGCCCAGGCTGGAGTCCAGTGGTGTGATTATAGCTCTCACCGCAGCCTTGACCTTCTGGGCTCAAGCGATCCTCCTGCCTCAGCCACCCAAGTAGCTGGGACTACACAGGTGTGCACCACGACGCCCAGCTAATTTTTGTTTTTTGATTTTTTTTTTTTTTTTGTAGAGACAGGGTTTTATCATGTTGGCCGGGCTAGTCTTGAACTCCTGAGCTCAAGCAGTCTGTCCACCCGCCTCGGCCTCTCAGAGTCATGGGATAATAGGTATGAGCCACTGCGCCTGGCCCTTTTTCCAAACTCTAAAAATTTATTTGGTAAGTTTTTTTTTCTAGTGCCCAAGATGTGTCAGTACCTGATCTAAGAACTGGGGGATGAATCAGGCTCAGTTCATATCATCAAAAAACTGGGGATGCAAACAAGGAAATGCATAAACATAACACAATGAAGGAAGCCAGGGGATACACCTAATGCAGCCTGGGTATCATGGTAGGCCTTCTCTTAAAGTAGTCTTGTATCTTTTGCCAGATACAGGATAGAATAAGGGTTCTGTTTGTTAATTGTTAAGATGTTCTGGGTTTCATGAGAGTCACTGATTTTTCTGAACCTGAAAATTATTATACTATGAGGTATTTGGTAATTTTGTTTTTTATTCTTCTGGATATCTGAATCAAGTTTATGACTGATGGCCATTTTGGCTATTCCAGATTTTTTTTTATGTTGAAATATAAGGCCAATGAATTACTGCTTTTGCTCTCATAGGTTTCCTAATGAGAGGCAGCAGGGGTATAGTCATTAAGAACCTGGGCTTTAGACCAGGTGTGGTGGCTCACACCTGTAATCCCAGTGCTTTGGGAGGCTGAGATAGGACTATCACTTGAGGCCAGGAGTTTGAGACCAGCCTGGGCAACATAGTGAGACCCTGTCTCTACAAAAAAATATATATTTTTTAATTAGCTGGGTGTGGTGGCATGTGCCTGTAGTCCCAGCTACTCAGGAGGCTGAGGTGGGAGGATCATTTGAGCCCAGAAGTTCAAGGTTATAGTGAGCTATGATCATGCCACTGCACTTTAGCCTGAACAACAGAGTGAGACCTTGTCTCGAAACAAAACAAAAAAGTTAGGGGAACCCTGGGCTTTGAGGTCAGACAGATACAAATTTGCATCTTGGTTTTACCACTCTGGCTGTTCTGAGGAAAATCGAATAGAAGAAGAAGTGGGGAATGAGGTGTGAAGTTGGTTAGGAGACTGTTATAGTAAAGGAGAGTAATAATGGTAAACATAGACTAGGATGGCAACAGAGGAAGAGAGTCATTTTTTAATGTATTTTCAAGGTAGAGCTGACAGGACTGGTTTATGGATTGAATGTTGGGAGAGAGATGGGGGAGGGCGGGAAGGGACTTAAGGATGACTTCTAGGTTTTAAGCCCAAGCAATTGGGTGAATGGTAGAAACAGAAAGAAGTAGATATGGGAGCAAATAAGGGGCAGAGAATCAGTTTTGTTTGGATAAACTCAAATGCTTATTACATATGTAAGTGGAAATGTTAAGTAGGCAGTTGTATATACTAGTTAGAAGAGGCTGAACTAGAGATAAATTGGAGAATCGTCATCACATAGTTAATATTTAAAAGTGAATGATTGAATGTAAGGACCTAGGAACTTGATATTGATAGGAAAAAGATCCAAGACTGAGTCTTGGGATATTCCACAATATTTAGAGCTTGGGAAGAAGAGGAAGATCCAACAAAGAAACTGAAAAGGCACAGTTGATGAGGTAAAAGGAAAACCAGGTGAGTATAGTAAGTGTTTGTAGAAGGAGGGAGAGAACAACTGTGTCAGATGCTGCAGAGAGATCAAGTAAGATGAGGACCAAGAAATGACCATTGGAATTGGCATGATAGACGTGACCTTGACAAAATAAATATCTGAAAATAAATGGGAGATAAAAATCAGATATAAGTTGGGGAAAGGATGAGAGGTGACAAAGTAGAGAAAGCAAGGTAACTCTTTTGAGGAGCTTTGCTGTATAGGAGAGCAGAGAAATGGAGTAATAGGTAGTAGTGAATGTGGCATTGGGAATGTTTTTAAAGGCTAGATAATAGAGTATGCTTGTGACATCCACGAGAGAAAAAAAGTGACACAGAAGAGAGACAGGATAACTGAAAGAAAGAGTATCTTTTCAGAAGCAAGAGGGGATGGGAACTAGTGCCTGAGGTTGGCCTTGATAGGAATAGAGATATTTCATGTATTAAACAGGCATCAAGGCACAGTATATTATTACAAGTATTGGTGAATATGTGGATTCATTTGGTAGTTAAAAGATGAGGTAATAGTTCTGATTGCCTCGGTTTACCATTAAAGTAAGAAATAATGTCATTATCTGAGGAGGGGGGCTTTAAAATTTTGAATGATTTGTTAAACTAAGAAATGAGATTTAAAGAAGTGCTTTCTCTTGGTGGCTTGCTTCAGGCAGTGTTTCCAGTTCACCCTGGGAATGCAGTCATTTTGCTTTGCCCGTAGTTGTACTTAGGTGGACAAATGTGAGCAGACTAATTTATTCAGATAGCCTAAGCCCTGTAGCACGGCACACAAGGCCCTGGAGAAGCTGGCGCCTGCCTACCAATCCTATTCTGTCACGCTCCTCTTTTGCCTCCTCCCTGCTTCTCCTTGCACCCAGTTCTCTAAAATCATTATCTTGCCAACTTTCACATCACAGCACCTTTGTTCATAATGTGCCCTCTGCCTAGAATGCTCTAACCAACCTCTTTTATTTTCTGGTTAAACTTGTTATCTATACTCCTCAGTTTAGCTGTGACCTCTGGGGAGCTTTCTCTGACCTCCTCATTCATGGTCAAGTGCCTTCTTTGAACCTTGCCTTATTATATTAACATTATGTGTGTCTTTTTCTCCCTACCAAATTATGTGCTTCTTGAATATAGGCCTGGCACCTAGTATCCTCTTGATAAATATCTGCAGAACTGAAATGGCTATGATGTTTTTACTTAATTTTTACTTGTAAAACCATGTAGCCAGGTGAGTAATAGTGGCAATCTCTATAGTAAGAAACACTAGTGATCACTACTTTTTATTAGGTCTCACATAATCTGTAGAATTATTTATTTGATTCCAATGATGTGATACAATGGATCCTGAATAACCTTCTCTCTTCCTTCTTTTCTTTCCCAGTGTGAAGAGTGGCCAGATTCGAAATCTGGAGTCTGCCCGTGTCTCAATGGTTGGCCAAGTCAAACAGTAGGTCTTACTCTTACCCTTTGGTCTGGTTAGAGGCGGAAACATGGTGAGGGAATTACAGATTGCTTCTTTTGTCTTACACTGATTCTACCATTCTGGTAAATGCTTTTATTATTTTAAATAATTTTACAGGTGAGTTCAGTTGGGACAGACATAGATCTTCTTTTGCCTTCCTTCCTTTCTCTCCTTCCTTTCCTTCCCCTCCTTCCTTTCCTTCCCTTTTTTTTTCCTCCTCATTTAATACTGGATTACCTTAGCAAACTTCTACGTGTTAAAAAGCAAATCCCAGAGCATAGGCATTACAAATTATGTTCACTTTAGTGATAGCAGCTGAGTTTCATTCTAGTAACGGTCTCCTAAGCCAAACCTGGCTGTGAGGGAATTATAATAAAAAAGCTCTGGCATAGCCTGAGTGAAAGCCAGATTCTAAGAGTGAGCTAAGATTATTTAGCCCAATTGATCTTTCCTGATAGAATTACATGGCATTCTGGGTATTGCTGTATAGTCACAAAATAAACTTTAGATGAGAAAATGTTGCTCAACAGCACAGACAGGAGTTAGATGAAAATGATAGTGGCATTGAGTGCTTATTATTTGCCAGGCACTGTGCAAGGTATTTTATATGCACTGTCTCATTTTTAAAACCTTATATTATGGAAAAATTTCACACATATAAAAGAAGAGTAATACAGTGGATGGATTACTGTATTCCCATTGTCCATTTTCAATGGTTATTAACCCATAACTATGTCTCATTTGTTTCATCTGTGCCCCATGTATTTCCCCTAGTCACAAAATATTTTGAAGCAAATTCCAAACAAATATAATTTCCTCTGCAAGATTTTCATATGATCTAAAAATAAGGGCTCTTTAAACATCATCACGATGACATTATTACACCTAAAAAAATTGGCAATTCTTTAATATCATCAAATATCTAATCAATATTCACATTTCTGATTGTCTCATAAATAATTTTTTATGATTAAAGTCAAAATCAAAATAAGTAGATAGCAATTGGTTGATCCACCTCTCATGCATCTTTTAATCTAAGGTTCCACTTCTATCTCCCTCTCTTTTTTTGATTCCTTGCAATTTATTCCTTGAGGAAACCTTGTTTGCCCCATAGAATTTCCCATGATCTGGATTTGCTGATTGAATTCTCAGGCCATAATTTAACATATTCCTTTGTTCCTTATATTCTGTGTAAATAGTTAAATCTAGAAGCTTCATTGGGTTCAGGTGTTTTGTTTGCAAGAATACTTGATAGGTGATGTTGTGTACTACCATCAGGAAGTACATAATGTCTGGTTGTCTTTTTTTTTTTTTTTTTTTTTGAGACGGAGTCTCGCTCTGTCGCCCAGGCTGGAGTGCAGTGGCGTGATCTCAGCTCATTGCAACCTCTGCCTCCCAGGTTCAAGCAATTCTCCTGCCTCAGCCTCCCGAGTAGCTGGGACTACAGGCATGTGCCACCATGCCTGGCTAATTTTTTGTATTTTTAGTAGAGACGGGGTTTCACCATGTTAGCCAGGATGGTCTGTATCTCCTGTCCTCATGATCCACCCACCTCGGCCTCCCAAAGTGCTGGGATTACAGACGTGAGCCACCATGCCCAGCCGGTTGTCTCTTTTTTTTTTTAATGTCAAGAGCCGTTGATGTTTATTACCTAGATTCATTAATTCATTTGCACTATCTCATTTAATCCCTACAATACCTCTTTAAGATAAGTATTGCTTTATAGATGAGGAAATAGAAGTTCAGAGAGGTAGTTTCCCAAGATCACATAGCTAGTGGATGACATAGCTGAGATTCAAACTCCTGTGTATTTGACTTCAAGGCCTATATTATGGGTTTTATGCCTAAAAGGGCAATTTCAGTAGAAATATCAGGCAGTCAAAATGCAAGACTTTGAATAAGCTGTGAGACTGCTCACTTTTCAATTCCTAAATATTTTGAGACCTCAAATTTGTCTAATTACTAGTAAAGCATTTTACATGGCATATATGCAGATAGTTGAGTGATTTTAAAATTTTATTTCCAGTGATGTTTTCTCTTAATAAGTAAACCTATGTGTAGGAGAGTGCGTATGTGCACGTGTGTTAACTGTCACATAGATAGCTGGAACTTTCCTGCCCCTTATGATCTAGGTGAAATTGCCTTGAACCTCCTAATCCACAGGCTATAGAAATTGAAAGCATATGTTTCTTTGTTACACTGTCTTTTTTTTATCCCATCTATACTGTATATTAGATGTGAAACTTGGCACTTCAAGTTTCATATAAAACTCCTACTTAATAAAACATTTGTGAACATACACTTCACTGAAGGTTTGGCAGAGAAGACAGAAAGGGAGAAGTTACCATTCTTAAAAATCTACCGCTGACTTTTGAATTTTTCCCAGTCTCTTTTTATCTTGCTTGTTCTCTCTCCTTTTCCTTCTCTATCTTTGTCAAGGGCAAAATAACAGATTGTTCTCTATCATGCAGAGCAAACCTTGGCACTAGCTGTTGCCCAGGCCTTGGGATTTTTTTACCTTTAGAGCTTGTCAATGTGTTTTTTCCATGAAGTTCTCTCTAAAGGAAGTATAGTACCAGCGGTTGATATAATAATAATTTTTCTACCGAAGAATATAATAAAGAGATGCAATTTTTAAGAGAAAAACAACAATGATAATTGGTTGGTTCAGATGGTTTCTGTCAGCTAATTAAAAAATGAGGCCTTTTATCATTCTGTTTGAGCCTTGTTCTGCTGTAAGCAGGGTTCAGCAGAAAAGCAACATGTTTTGGAGTTAGTTGAGCCTGGATTTGCATCCCAGCCTTATCCACTTATGAGTTAGGTGATGCTGGACAATTTTCTTAACTCTTCAGGGTACTTCATAGGATTGTTATGAAGATTATATAAGATTATACCAATAAAACTCATCCCTGAGGAAGTGTTGCTCCCTTTCTATGGGTCAGTATTGGTGCAAGAATTGGAAACCAGCCCTTGGAGAATAGTTATACATTGGCCATGATTTTCCACAGCCCTGGAAATGCACAATTCTATCCTCCTACCAGGATGATTGTTAAGTTTTAGCTAACATTTGATTATAAAAGGCCGTAAGTACGAGTATCTCTGAAATAATTTGTGTATTGGAAAGAGGTGTGTAATAGCACTTTTTAAAAAAAAACCTAGGTGTGAAGGAATTACAAGTCCAGAAGGTTCAAAATCTATAGTGGAAGGAATCATAGAGGAAGAAGAAGAAGATGAGGAAGGAAGTGAGTCTATAAGCAAGAGGAAAAAGGAAGATGACATGGAGGTGGGTAAAAACATTCATTCTTGAAAAGATGTGGTATGGAATGGTTCAAACTGTATGTGGGTGGGAAGGGGTGATAACATTGTTCTTTTTGTTTGCCATTAGATATTTTAGGGAGCAAAGACACTATCATAAGAGATACTTAGCTTTAACTATAAGATGTAAAGCACTGTTGATAGCTCTGATCAATTGGAACATAAAACTTACACTATATACCCTCCTCTAAAGCAGACTGCTTTCTCACCTGTTCTTCTGTTCCTGTGTTTCCTCCCATGAGAAAAATTCCATTTCCTACCAGTTTGCTCTAAGCTCATCCAGATCTTTTTTTTTTTTTTTTTTTTCTTTTTAGACAGTCTTGCTCAGTTGCCCAGGCTGGAGTGCAATGGCGGGATCTCGGCTCACTGCAAGCTCCGCCTCCCGGGTTCACGCTATTCTCCTGCCTCAGCCTGCCGAGTAGCTGGGACTACAGGTGCCCATCACCACGCCCGGCTAATTTTTTTTGTATTTTTAGTAGAGACGGGGTTTCACCGTGTTAGCCAGAATGGTCTTAATCTTCTGACCTTGTGATCCACCCGCCTCGGCCTCCCAAAGTGCTGGGATTACAGGCGTGAGCCACCATGCCCAGCCTAAGCTCATCCAGATCTTACCCTGTCCATCTATCTTTCAAAGTTTTTCTCCTTGAGGAAGCTCTTTAATTTTCTTTCCTTTTTTTTTTTTTTTTTTGTTTGAGACTGGGTTTTGCTATGTTGCCCAGGCTGAATTCCTTGGCTCACGTGATCATCCCACCTCAGCCTCCCCAGTAGCTGTAGCTGGGACTACAGGTTCATGTCACCACACCCAACTTCCTTGGGGAAGCTTTCTGACCTCAGTTGACATCACTCTCTTTCCAACACAGCACTGAAAGTCTGTATGACACACCTTAGCACTTTTTTTTGAAGTTGTACATATTAAGTCATAGAACTGATTTTATAAGTCACACTCAGAAATACTATGGTCCTTTGCTAGTCATCTGTTGACTCATGTCCTCTGTGCAAGAATTGTATTCCAAACAAACAAAAAATATGTATTTTGTGGCAGAAACTGATGTTCTGCATGAATTTCCCTCTGCATTTAGCTCAGGGTTGTATAAATAGTGTTTTATGAGTACTTGCCAGGCAAGTAGTGGTAACAAGTGCTTTTTTCTTGAAAATGTTTAGTGCTCATGAACAGTAGACTAGGGATTGATTCGATTATAAACATCTTACTAATGGCAGGTAATGAACATGTAATGACCTACTCCTTTGCATTTAGAGATGCTGCTGTTAGCAAGAAGGAGAATACATTTTTAAACAGTATTTTAATTTTGAGGATCTTCTTGCCATCTTTAAAATCAATGATCAGAAATGTAATACTTTGTACCTCTTTAGAGTTTACAAAGGTTTAAATAACGCATGGTCTATTTGGTCCTCTCAACACCTTATGAGGTTGTGGAGAGATCTTTTCTCCCATATTATGGTGTAGAATGTGAGGCTCAGAAGTTAAGAGACTTGCCCGAGGTAATCAAGCATGCATTTAGTAGATTTGAGACTCTTAATATAATCAATTGCTTTTTACCCATTATGTGCTAAGCACTATGCTGAATGCTTCACATTTATCATCTCTAATTCTCATTTTAGTTCTGCATTGTAGGTCTTATCACCATTTTACAACTTAGGTACAGATACTTGCCCATGGTCACACATAAAAGTTAAAGCTAAAACGCACCCAGATCCTTGATTTTTAATTCTAACTCATTTTTTCTTTGTATTTTTTTATAAGCCCAATTATGTTGTTTCATAAACTCCAGCGGTTCTGTTGAGAGGGTGAACTGAGGCACATTAATAAGGAGTGTCCATGAGTATTCACTCCCCATTTCTCCCAAACCCTCCCAGCTTAGGCAACCACTAATCTAATCTCTATAGATTTGCCTAATCTGGACATTAAATATAGATGGAACTATATAATATGTGGTCTTTTGTGACTGGCTTCTTTTCTCTTAGAATAAAATTACCAGGGTTCATCCATATTGTAGCATGTATCAAATACTTCCTTTCTCTATATGGTTGAATAATGTGACATTGTATGGCTATACCACAGTTTTTAATCCATTCATCGCTTGATGGACATTTGGGTTGTTTCTACTTTTTGTCTATTATGAATAATACTTCTTTGAACATTTGTGGGTAACTTTTTGTGTGGATATAGGCTTTTATTATTTGTCTTGGGTACATAGCTAGGAGTGGAACTGATCAATCATATGGTAACATATTTAACCTTTTGAGGAACTGACAGACCGTTTTCCAAAGCAGGTGCACCCTTTTACATTCCCACTTGCAGTGTATGAGTGTTCCAGTTTCTCACTATCCTTGTCAACACTTGTTATTTTCTCTCTTTTTGATTATAGCCATCCTAGTGTGTATGAAGTGATATCTGATTGTGGTTTTCATTTTCATTTTCCTAATGACTGCTGATACTGAGTTTCTTTTCATGTGCTTATTGTCCACTTATATATCTTTTTTGGAGAAATGTTTGTTAGATACGTTGCCCATTTTTTACTTGGGTTATTTGATTTTATTACTGAATTGTAAGAGTTCGATATATATTCTAGATACAGATCCCTAATTTGCAAATACTTTCTCCCATTCCGTGGGTTGTCTTTTCACTTTCTTGATGGCATTCTTAGAAGTATAGATGTTTTTAATTTTGATGAAATTCAATTTATCTATTTTTCCTTTTGTCCCTTGTACTTTTGGTATTATATCTAAGAAGTCTTTGCCTAAATGTCATGAAGATTTATACCTATGTTTTCTTCTAAGAATTTTCTTGTTTTAGCTCTTACATTTAGGCCTATGTTCCATTTTGAGTTAATGTTTGTGTATGATATCAGGAATGGAACCAACTTCATTCTTTTGCATGTAGATATGCAATAAACGGCCTGTCCCAGCTCCATTTATTGAAAAGGCTCCTTTTTCCCCATTTAATTGTCGTGGCACCTTTGCCGAAAATCATTTGACTATAAATGTTAGATTTTATTTCTGGACTCTGAATTCTATTCTGTTGATCTATATGTCTGCCCTTATGCAAGTACCACACTGTCTTCATTATTGTGGCTTTGTTGTATGTCTTGAAATCAGACAGTGTGTAAGTCCTCCAACTTTGTTCCTCTTTTTCAAGGTTATTGACATCCTATATATTTTTTAAAAATTTTAATACTTATTTATGTGCCAGACCACGCTCCTGTTGTTTTACATACATGAGTATCTTTAGCTCATCCTTACAATTCTTTCAGATCTTGTGTTGCCAATTTCACAGCTAAGAAAACAGTCTGGGGCTGGGCGCAGTGGCTCATGCCTGTAATCTCAGTGCTTTGGGAGGCTGAGGTGGGTGGATTACGAGGTCAGGAGATTGAGACCATCCTGGCCAACATGGTGAAACCCTGTCTCTACTAAAACTACAAAAATTAGCTGGGCGTGGTGGCATGCGCCTGTAGTCCCAGCTACTCGGGAGGCTGAGGCAGGAGAATCGCTTGAACCCGGGAGGCAGAGGTTGCAGTGAGCCGAGATTGTGCCAGTGCACTGCAGCCTGGGCGACAGAGTGAGACTCTGTCTCAAAAAAAAAAAAAAAAAAAAAAAAAAGCCTGGAAGAAATTAAGTAACTTTCCCAAGGGACCCACAGTTATTAGTTAATAATGGCTTTGGGACTTGAATTCAGTCAGATCTGACTGACACAAAGCGTTATGTTTTTAAACACTTTTCCAGTGAAACAATGGGAGATAATGCAAGGCCTGTGGTGGATGCCCTTGTGTGGAGAACTGCATCTCGCCCAGGTAAACATCCCAGGAAGACTGTTAGCCAACTTTCTGTTTCTCCCACCCAACAACAAGTGGATCTCATTATATCAACCTGCTTTATTACCATTTTCACAGCATCTAATAGGCATCTAAACTAAACTTTATGGTCCAGCTCTTTGGAGAAAGGACTTATTTCCAATAACCTAAATACAGAAGAAATCCTAATTCTATCCAGAATTTTTTCTTTGGTTTTGCAAATTTTAAGATTTGAGATGAACTGTTTTATATATATATATTATAATAATTACTTTTTGGAGGTTCTCTTACCTTAAATTTGTCATTTCCCTGTGAAGTTCAGTGTGCACGTAGGAGGGGCTTGTGAGATTATGCCTTGTCTCTGACGGTCGAGCTGATCTCTTAGAAATGGCTCATAGTAAGCCAGGCGCGGTGGCTCACGCTTGTAATCCCAGCACTTTGGGAGGCCGAGGCGGGCGGATCACGAGGTCAGGAGATCGAGACCACGGTGAAACCCCGTCTCTACTAAAAATACAAAAAAAATTAGCCGGGCGTGGTGGCGGGCGCCTGTAGTCCCAGCTACTCGGAGAGGCTGAGGCAGAAGAATGGCGTGAACCCGGGAGGCGGAGCTTGCAGTGAGCCGAGATCGCGCCACTGCTCTCCAGCCTGGGCGACAGAGCGAGACTCCGTCTCAAAAAAAAAAAAGAAAAAAGAAAAAGAAATGGCTCATAGTGTTGTGGGGAATAGGACAGGCTGAGGTTCCAGGTTGAAATGGCAGTAAGTATTTCCTTTAAAGTGTCTTACCCCTGGTAAATATTAACAGTGGAGAATGGAATTAGTTCTTTAGTGAGAATATTTGAATTATAAAAGATAGGACTAGAAGACCCGTTTCTTGATTTCCCATCTGGCGATCTTTTTCTTTTTCTTTCTTTCTTTCTTTTTTTTTTTTACTGTGATTAAACAAACAAACAAAACCATAAAATTTTCCATCTTGGTAATTTTTAAGTGTACAGTTAATATTCACATTGTTGTGAAACATCTGAGATTTTATGCCTATTAAACAACAACTCCCCTTTTCCAAAACTCTTCCAAAGGCCCCTGGTTACCACCATTCTACTTTCTATGAATTTGACTATTTTAGATACCTCATATAAGTGGGATCATATATTATATGTCTTTTTGTGACTGGGTTATATCACTTTGCATAATGTCCTCAAAGTTCAGTCCCTATGCAGCATTTCTTTCCTTTTTATGGCTGAATTATATGTGTATATACCACATTTCATTTATTCATTCATCCATCAGTGGCCATTTGAGTTGCTTCCACCTCTTGGCTGTTATCCGTAGTGCTGCTATGAACATGGGTTTGCAGGCCGTCTTTGAGATTCTGTTTTAAATTCTTTGGATATGTACCCAGAAGTGGGATTCCTGGATCATATAGTAGTTCTGTTTTTAATATTTTGAGGAACTGCCTTGATGTTTTTCTTATTGGTTGAACCATTTTACAACTCAGTACACAAGGGTTCCGAATTCTCCACATCCTCACCAACACTTATTTTTCTCTTTTTTGATAGTAGTCATCCTAATGGGGGTGAGGTGGTATCTCATTGTGGTGTTGATGTGCATTTATTTATTGATTAGTGATGTTAAGCATCGTTTCATATGCTTATTGGCCACTTCTGTAACACTTCTAGAGAAATGGCTATTCAAGCCCTTTGACCATTTTTTAATCAGGTTACTCGATGTTTTTAGTTGCTGAATTGTAGGAGTCCTTTATATATTCTGAATATTAATCCATTATAAGTTATATGATTTGCAAAGATTTTCTCCCATTCCATACACATAGTACCATTTGTCTATTTTTGCTTTTGTTCACTGCTTTTTGGTGTCATATCCAAGAAATCATTACCAAGTCTACTGTCCAGCTTTTCCTCCATGTTTTCTTTTAGGAGTTTTATAGTCTTAGTCTTACTAGGTCTTTAATCCATTCGAGTTAACTTTTGGATATGGGATAAGGCCCCAGTTTCATTCTTTGGAATATGCATATCTGTTTGATTATCCCAGTACTGTTTATTGAAGAGACTATTCTTTCCCCATTGAGTGGTCTTGGCAGTCTTGTCAAAAATCGTTTGACCATTTATGTGAAGGTTTATTTTTGGGCTCTCTATTCTATTCCACTGGTCTATTTGTCTTTATGGCAGTACCAAGCTGTTTCAATTACTGCAGCTTTGTAATTGGGGAGTGTGAGTTCTCCAATTTTGTTCTTCTTCAAAATTGTTTTGGCTAGTCAGTGTCTCATGAGATTCCATATGAATTTTAAGATGATTTTTTTTCTATTTCCTAAAAAAAAAGCCATTGGAATTTTGATAGAGATTATGTTGAATCTGTAGATTACTTTGGGTAGTATGGACATCTTAAGCATCTGGTGATCTTTAAGATAATATGTTACTATCTCGTGTTCACTTTTAGATTTTCATATTGTGGTTGATTTAGTATATTTCAGTTATAATGTTTCAAATATTTCAATGGTATAGAAAACTATAGATAATTATTTATTTTTTCAGCCAATATTTGATTGCATACTCTGTGCTTATCTACTATAAAGATTTAATAAATGTTGACATTTTGTCATATTTGTCACATATTTCCTTTCAAAATTACTATTGTAGGAACATTATATCATTATCATAAAATATAAGAAAAAATGCTCTACTAACAAATCAACCTATTTTCAGTTTTCCTTTTAGTACTTTACTAGAAGTATACCACATTTTTCCAGTAGTAATCCTAACTTAGATGACATGTCGTAATCTGTTTCTTGCTTAAATTATAAGCATTTTTTCATACTGCAATATGTTCTTTGTAGTTATTATTTTGATGAAACATCCTTTTTGCCAACCAAGGATAAGAAAGGCTTAATCTTGGCACTACCACTTACTAGCTTTGTGATCTTAAGAAAGTTTCCTAAATTTACAGAAACTAATAGCAATAAAAAGTAAACTTGTAATTATCTTAAAATGAATATTACAATGACCCATACAACAAGACTGTTGGAAGGACTGAATGTATATTAAAATATCTAGGACTCAGTAGGTCCTTAATAAGTGCTAGTTTCCTTCCCTTTCCTTTTCCCAGGGATCTAGTTTTTAATCCTGTTCCTCCAGGGGTTGCCCTCGGAGACTCAGGACTTGCTCTTATTCCTCCAGACCAAGAAAGACCATCCATACACCTGGAGAATTGAACTGGCAAAAACAGAAAAATACTGGGACGGCTGGTTCCGAGGCTTATCCAATCTCTTTCTTAGTTGTCCCATTCCTAAATTGCTGCTCCTGGCTGGTAAGTGCATATGTGCATATATTAGTCAGCTCAGGCTGCCATAACCAAATACCATAGACTGAGTGGCTTAAACAACAGAAATTTATTTTCTCACAGTTCTGGAAGCTGGAAGTCTGAGATCAGGGTGCCAGCATGGTCAGATTGTGGTGAGGGCTCTCTTCCTGGCTTGCCTTCTCTCTGTGCCCTCACATGGCCAAGAAAGAGTGAATGTGAGCTCCCTGGTGTCTCTTCTCTTAAGGATGTTAATTAGGGATGTTCATCCTACCATGTCAGAGCTCTGCCCTCATGACCTGAGGTTACATCCTTATAGGCCCTAGTTCCAGATACAGTCACATTGGGAATTGGGGCTTCAACATGAGTTTTAGGGGGACACAACTCAGTCCATAGCAGTGTTGGTATATTGTCGTCTCAATATGACCTCATTAAAACTTCTTACCAAATGAGTAGTGACATCCAAAGTAGAGTACCTTCCTCATTCATCTATGCCTTTTCTCCTCCCCACACCCAGTCTCTAAACCTAACTAAGCATAAGCATTCATCTAAGCATAAAGGATGACCTGATTCTGGCCTGGCCTGTCTACTTGGTCAAGCTCAAGTCCTTCTTAGCCTAGAGCTAGATACAGTGGTAGAAGGATATTCTGAGTATTATGAGAATTAAAATAGTAAAACTCTGTTTTCAGAACCAGTTTAACGTAGTAATTATAGGGGAATCTCAACCTGAAAAGTTTTATCTGGTGGTGAGAGTATGCTCTGGGAGTTAGGATTGGTATAAACATGAATGCAGAATGTCATCGTATTTACAACTTTGTAACACTTTTTACTTAGTACTTGAACAGCAAAATCTATTTCACAGTGAATTCTCTTGTTTTCTAGGTGTTGATAGATTGGATAAAGATCTGACCATTGGCCAGATGCAAGGTAAGTTATCAAGAAATTATGCCCCTGGACTCTTTTCTGAGGAAAGGGTGATAGGGCAATTAATATCCTGAGATGGTGAGGTATAACGGAGAAAGCATGAGCTTTAGAGTCTGACCCAAGTTGGACATCCGCCTCTACTCCTAACACACTATATGATCATGGGCAAGTATTTCCCTTTCCTGAGCTTTAATTTGTTAAAAAAAAAAAAATCCATCCAAAAATGAAGATTATAATACTACCTATGTCTCAGTTATAAGAGTTAAAATGAGGCAATGTGTTTAAAAATTATAAAGTACTGTATAGGTGTATGATACTGTGAAAAGAGATATTCTGACTACTGATCAGTTTTTTGTTTGTGGGTTTTTTTTTTTTTTAATTGGAGTCTCACTCTGTTGCCCAGGCTGGAGTGCAGTGGCCCAGTCTCGGCTCACTGCAACCTCTACCTCCCAGGTTCAAGCAGTTCTTCTGCCTCAGCCACCCCAGTAGTGGGATTACAGGCATGCACCACCACGCCCAGCTAATTTTTGTATTTTTCGTAGAGATGGAGTTTCACCACTTTGGCCAGGGTAGTCTCAAGCTCCTGACCTCAAGTGATCTGCCTGCCTTGGCCTCCCAGAGTGCTGAGATTACAGGTGTGAGCCACTGCAGCTGGCCAGTATTTTTCTTATTGTTAGAATTTTTAGGAAAGGGAAAGGCTGAAGATAATCCAGATATAAAAAGGTATAAATACCTGTTTAGAAGACAGCATGGTAAGATGGTAAAAGTAAGGTCTCTGAAGTTCAGAAAACTGAGTTTTGAATACTGCTTTTCCAGTAATTTTTTGACTCTGGGCAAGTTATCTGACTTGCCTCAGCTGTAGTCTTCTTAATCTGTAAAATGAAAAAACTGATGGCAGCATCAAACGGATTGTGGGATATAATGACTAGGAAAGTGACATGCTGAGCACTGTGTACAGATGCATGTATGTTAGCTAGATAACAGTGGAGGCAGAGGGTCCAATTTTGTGGGGGCTCTTGCTTTAGTATGGGTAAAAGACTCAGTGAAGGTGAAGTCAGTAGGCATGCAACTTTTGGGTTATGGGAAGAAGAGGTGCCAACTCCAAGACCAAAGTTTCAGGCTCAGGCAGAATCTGTTCTAGACCTTTCTTCCCTGCGTACTCCCTGGACAATTTCATGGCTTCTGTTTATACCTTGATGACTCCCAAAGCTAAACATCCACCTCACCCCTCTCTCCTGAGATCTAGTCCTAGCCCATGTAGCAAACCTGCTGGATGTCTCATGGGCCTCTCAAACTGTTCTTTTAGCTATCCTCAAGCTTTCCACAGCAAAAGGAGCTATATTTTCTCATAATAGTTGTTCATAGGCTCTCACATATAAAACTCTGGTACCAGACCTTCATGGCTTTGCCTTCCTTTAACTACATTGTATCCTGAGGCCTGGAATAGGACCATGAGCTGGGACTGTGTGATTTTTTTCCATGGCACTGATGTTGGTAATTACAGGCTTAGACACTTATTTAAGTAGATGCTTATAAATGTCTAAGCCCGTAATTACCAACATGAGTGCCATAAAATTGAATCTAAGATACTTAAGTTCAATTCAAGAAACCTTTCCTAGGCACCCTTCCTGTGCAAGACCTATGCATGATGCTGGGCAGACAGAAGAATCAGACATGGCCCCTGAGACTGCCTGAAGGCAGTTGACATGGACTGGGATAGCATTTGAAATCACTGTTGATCACCAGCCTTGGAATCAGACAATCCTGGGTTTGAATCACTGTTAATAGTTTTGCGGTATGAGTGAATTCCTAACTTATTTAATTTTGAGTTTCTTCATCTGTAAAATGGAGATAATGATATATATCAGTACAGTTACATGAAGTTTAAATGGAAAAAATGTGGGTAGTCTAACAAATGATGCCCTTCATTATATTCAGGAAGTAATCATGATTCCTTACGAGATGTCCTTCTGTTTCCTGTGTATGGATTATATCAAGACCACCTTCTGGTTTAAAGAAAGCCTCCTATGAGTATAGAGAGTAAATGGCGAGGATAAGGAACATTCCACAAAACAAAGGGAAATGGCTAAGGCTGCATAGATTCCAAATCACAGCTTTCCCAGCACTGTGTTCAAACCAGCTGACTTAGTTATGAAATCCTGGAAAACTACCACCTATTCATAGTACACGTTGGGTAAATAATTTAGGCTCTCTGAACCTAAGGCTCCTAATCTGTGCAATGGGAGAGAAGAGTTTGGAAATATTCCCACCTCACAGAATAATCATGAGGATTACCCATGTGCATGTTATTTTATGTGTACCTGGCACAGTGTTGTTGGTGTATGTGAGTTCTCTCTGATTGTACCTACTCTTCCAAAGAGGAAGGACAAATGCATCCCTAGTCATCATTGCTGATCTAACAGAAAGAACAGGGAGATTGGAGTTGTAAGTTTTGGATCTAGTCATTTGTTCATCATTCATTCGCTAAAGACTTAAGCATCTACTCAGTGCCCAACCCTGTGTCAGGTCTTATTAGAGGTATAGAGCAAGTAATAACACCATTGTCCCCTGTTCTTATGGAAATGACACACTCCTGGGGAGGCAAGCACCAGTAGCATGTAAAATGTAAACTTACTTGAAACTTACAAGAGGGCCATGTGCTGCTCTGTGTTTGGATCCAAGTGCATTAACAACAGTACTTTAGGAGCTAGAAGGGAGAGGTGACTAGGCTTGAGCACCCACAGAGAGGCAGCTTAGTGCAGAAGGAGGGGCACCGGATGGACTTTACTAAATGGGATCATCTTATTCCTCCACTAATGAACGAAGTGGCGTTGGGCAGGTCACTTCACTAATCATGGCCTCAGTTTCGTCATCTCAAAAAAGAATTTCAGTATTTTTGTACATAATTGTATAGGGTAGATTTTGAGAATCAACTTTAAAAATGGATAGAAGAGTACACTGAAAACTTTTTGAATCCTATGTAACTGGGGTAAGAACCACAGGATGTAATGACCAGAAGAACTTTCAAGCCCATTCCTTTATTTTATAAATAGAGAATCTGAGGCTGAGAAAATCTGCTGTCTCTACTTATAGGGGCTCTGGGTCTCATATCCTTTAGTCTCCTTAGGGATCTTATCAGTCATCGCTGTTCATTCTCAATCATTGTTGCATTACTTATGAGCTTACAGTGTTCTGTAAGACAGTATGAGAAAGTGCTTAGTACAATGCCTGGCACATGCTTAAGTGCTCAGATGGTAACTTATTATTGTAATAATACATTCTGAATCCTTAACGTAGCTTACAAAATCCTTAATGGTTTGGCCCCTGCTTACCTCTCCAGCCTTATTGTTAACCACTCTCATAAGCACCATGCCAAGCTTCTTGTATTCCAAGCCATTTCAAGCCTTCCTTCCTTCCTGAGTCCCTCTTGGATTGTGAAGTTCCCTTTCTTATGCTCTTACAGCTCCATGTGCCCAGTTTTATCATAGGAATGACATGCTGCATTCAAATGTTGGTTTTTGTGTTTTACTCCCCTACTAGACTGTAAATCCCCTAAGGACAAGAACTGTTTCTTCTATGTGTCTCTGGCCCACAGTAAATGTACACTAAATAGGACAGAAGGAAAAAGTGAAGGGAAATGATTGGCACAAGGTTACAATTACTTGTATTACCATCCTCAGCAAGACTTGATCATTGAGTCTAGAGTATTGAGGTGGAGGTGAGGTTGGAAATGGGGAGGTAGGTCCTGGGCTCCTAGAATGACCTATGAAGCTGCATAAGAGAGGGCTCTTTTAGTCCTTGAAGTTGCCTTGCTTTGATTCCTCTCCAGGGAAGTTCCAGATGCAGGTCCTACCCCAGTGTGGCCATGCAGTCCATGAGGATGCCCCTGACAAGGTGAGTCTGGTGCTCAATGACTGTAAAAGGACAACTGTGAGAATAACCCTGGATGTCACAGAAGACAAGTCTCTGAGTCTCAGCCTGCATTGCCTGCAGCAGCTGCTGTGGAGCCTATGCAGATGCAATTCCACCAGCTCTCCAACTTCTCCCTGGCAGCTGCTTATGGTATTGGTTTTGTGTATATGTGCTGAGGAGCTACTGACACCCTACTATTTCATCCCAGGGCCCTGTGGTTAAGATCTTAAGCTCTACTTCTCCAATACCCCCAAAAGCCAGATGGAAGAGGGATGATTAGGGTAGAAACTGCTCCCTAAACCACAGGCACAGTTAGGAATTAATATGGGCTCCTCCTGTGAGAAAACACCATTTTGTAACTCTAAGGGCACAAATAAGCCCTTCACATCATTCCTCTTGAGCTCTATGGAGCTATCCCTGGCAAGGATGGTGGGGAGGAGTCTTCTAGCTCTGCTAGGGAGGGCCTAGGTCCTTTTAATTTCAAGCCACTCAGACCTGTGGGTGGGATGAGGGCACCGTAGAGCCTAACCATCTAACAGTAGCCCACAGCCCAAGGCTAAGCCCCATCACTAACCTTTATATGGCCTGGAATATCTCTCCCATTTCTAGGTAGCTGAAGCTGTTGCCACTTTCCTGATCCGGCATAGGTTTGCAGAACCCATCGGTGGATTCCAGTGGTAAGGCGGGTACAAGAGTTTAAGAGAACCCCAGCAGTGCTGGCCAACTCTGACAAACAGATATTTGCAGGACTATAAATATCTCTGCCTTACCCCTACCTGGTTTGGTCACCATGCCTTTCTTCCTCTTCCTCAGTGAAGAGCCTGGCATGTCTGTTTCTACAAAGCCATGGTTGGTTGTTTCTTTGTGCTGTGCTCCCGTGGGTTGATGCTGAGGCTGTGATTCAATTGTGCCTAGTCTCACTCCCCACTGTGATGTGCATTTCTTCTTGAGGTGCCCCTTTGAGGAGGCTGGGATAGGAATCAGTCCTTTTCCAGGCTCCTAGAGAAGTTTTCTTTGGCTTCTCCTGCCCTGCTGCCAAGGAAAGCTGAGCAGGCCATGGAGCAGGGCTTTTTTTTTTTTTTTCTTGGCGCAGTCTTGGCTTACTGCAACCTCCGCCACCTGGGCTCAAGTGATCTAGTGCCTCAGCCTCCCGAGTAGCTGGGATCACAGGCATGCGCCACCACACCTGGCTAATTTTTTTTTTTTTTTTAGTAAAGATGGGGTTTCTCCATGTTGGCCAAGCTGGTCTTGAACTCCTAGCCTCAAGTGATCCACCCGCATCAGCCTCCTAAAGTGTTGGGATTATAGGCACAAGCCACCACGCCTGGCCTAGGGCGGGGTTTTCTACAGTGTTGCAGAGTGTCTTCCCATGGCCAGCTACTAAGCAAGCTGGGAATAGTATGGGTGCCTCTGCCAGGCTTGCTTCCCCTCCCTTTCCAAAGCTGGCAGAATATTAGCCACTCTGCAGGGGTGATCCTGGAAGCTCTAGAGCAGGGTTTTCAACCTCAGCGTTATTGACATTTTGAGGTGGATAATTCTTCATTGTGGGGACTGTCCTGTGTGTTGTAGGATGTTTAGCAGTATCCCTGGCTTTTACCCACCTGATAACAGTAGTACCCCTCCCACACACAGTTCTGACAAACAGAAATGTCTCCAGATTTTACCAAATGCCTCAAAGGAGGCAAAATTTCCCCCCTATTGGTCTAGAGGAAGAAACAGGGCCAGGTCTCTCATCCTAGGTAGCTCTTCATTTGTTTAGGGAAACACAGTTGGGCTCTTTGTTGAGGAAGAAGAGAGGCATGTTGACCAAACCAGGTGGTATTGACCCACCTCAGCCAGCTCCTAGTCTGTACTGCAGAAAGCCTTTGATCCTGAGAGTGCACAACCCTGATGAGGAGTCATGCCTACCATTGAAAAGTCTCTTCTCTGATTTTGGTGAGGGTTTAGGGAAACTTGTTCCCCATTCTCAGAAAGTTTGCAGAAGAAATATTAAGAAAAGGAAATGGCTTCTGCCTTAGAGAACTCTGAATTCCAGGGCCTGGGAGATGAGAGTGACAGGGCAGGGTAAGCACTAGAGATGATGGCAAGACCCTGGGATAGTGAACCACAGAAGCAACACCCCTATGCTGAGCCATCCCTCTAACAACTGACCATTGATGGATCCCAGGAACCAACAATAAAGACCTAATTTCTCTTACTAAACAGTGTTTGGCTGGGGCCCTTCGACCATTTGGAGCCTTGGGCAAATGAGCAGCACACTGAGAGCAGACCCTGGGTCCAGCTCTGGTCAGGGCTGTGAAATGGGTCAGATTTGCAAGGGCCTTGGTGGTCATTAGGGAGGGCTTCCTGGAGGATACAGATAAGCAAGGGAAAGCTATTGATAGTTACATTTGTTTTTCCTTCTCTTTCTGTTCTTCCACAGTGTGTTTCCTGGCTGTTAGTGACCTGCTGTCCACCCCTCCTCAACATCGAGCTCTGTTGTAAATACGTCGCACCAGAGGCCACTGTGATGCCACTGTCTCCTCTCCATCCCGCCCAGCCATGTGACACTGGCTCCCTGTAGACGGGCACCCCGAGATGTACCAACCTTTTCATGTATTCTGCCAAAAGCATTGTTTTCCAGGGCCCTTGACCAACATCGGCTTCCCCAGTCCAGGGCTCCCCTGCTCCTTTCCCTTCCCTGTACTGGGGTAGCTCCTGCCTGCTCTCCCTGCGTTGCCTAGGGTAAAGCCTCCAGATTTGCCATACTGAGTCCCTCTTCCTAGCATCAGGCGATACACCAGAGTCCACACGTCTTCCCAGGCTCAGGGACCTCCATTCCTTGAGATTGTCTTGGCATGGGCCAGCCCTGCCTCATGGGATGGACAATGCATGGGGTGGTCTTTATTTTTCTCTTTCAAATAAAACACTAGTCAGGTACCATTTTATCCCAGTCGTACTCTTCCAGGTTTGGAAGACCCAGAGAGGCCAAGATCCCATCCTTAGCCATAGCGAGGGGTGGTGGTGGATAGCATCACAAGAAACCAGCCTGAAAATCAGGTCCAGCCAGTCCAAGCACATGGCCTCCCATCTGGGAGAGCCCACTGTCCCACTCCCACATGTCTGGGCACCTGCCCTGGGCTGAGGCCAGGCTGCTCCAGGGGCCTCCTGAGCCCTCACCTGCCACAGAGCAACCCAGGTTAAATACAGCCCATGCACAAAGCCACAGGCCAAAGCCTATGGAATTGTTTTTAATCATCAAATTTAACCATTTTCATAACTGGTTCCTGGAGGTGTGCAGTGCCCCCTTGCCTCTTCAAACCTACAGCTTCTCTTTGCCATTTGTGGATTTCACATCACTCCACACAGAAACGTTACAGCCTGGCATCCCCAGTCTTTGCCTTCTTCCAGCTGCCTCGACACAGCACTGCGGCCTGTCCCTATTGCCCAGGCACGCCATTTCCAAGGGCAGGAAGGGGCAGTGTCCTGAAGCCCATCTTTTCTGTGACTGTCTTAGGTGATGTGTAGCCTCCTCCACCTTTCCACTCAACAACCTCCCACCCCTGTCCTGCTGCATGGTCCGGAGTCTGGGACCTACTTTGTTTTTTGTTATTTATGACCTTGTTTAAAGAAAATAAATATCTCCCAACCTTTATTGGTTTGGTCTTTCTCTGTGGAATTGTCCTTATTTCTGCTGATATGGGGGCAGGGGACAGCTCATTGGACTTAGTTGTCATGGAACTCCAGAAACCCCCTTTCCTATGGCCCTTCAGTATGTTATGCTCTGCCTGTCTCCTGATCCAGAATGCCTGGTGGGATGGTCAGATCCACCCTTCTCTGCAGCCAGGATGGGATTCCAGTCCCATCTCCTAATTATTGGCTGTGTCAACTTTGGTCCAGAGCAGGGCAATCGGTGCACTGTCCACATGATCTCAGTCACCATAGCTTCACTTATGTGAACCTTCATTTACAACCCAAATCATTTCCTGAGTTATGAACAGTTAGGCCCAGGTTCCTCCTCCTGTCTCTCCCAGATGACCAAAAGCCACTTCATATTGACTATTTCTAAAGTTGAATCCACCTTCCCCCTGAAACTTGCTCCCCATGAAACTTGCTCTTCCTCCAGTGTTTCCTGGCTCAGTAAGTGATAGGTATCACCATCTCTCCAGTTGTCCAAACCAGATACCCACAGTGAATGACTTCTCTTACACCCACCTCAGGTCTACCACCAAATCCTGTTCATTCTCTTTTCCGTGTCCCCTCTTTTCCATCCCACAGCCAGTGCCCTAGCTTAGACCTCATCATCTCTCACTTTGATCACTTCAGTACCTTTGCTGCCCTCCTCCCCCCTAGGTGGTCCTCCACACTGTTGGAGGCTTCTTCCTAGCAGGCTCGGGCCAGGGTGTCTAAATTAGAACCCAAGCCCCACCCCTTACACTATATGGTGTGGCAACAAACTTTCTTTGCTGTAGGTTGCTCATCTGAAAAATGGAGATAAACAGTACCTACCCCACAGATTCTTGAGGATTATACAAGTTAAACTAGGTTAACTGGCTTTCTCACTAACTGGCACATGGCAAGACATTTAATAAGTAGTTCCCGTTATGACACTGTTACATTGTTATAGTTAGGAACTTTATTCAGGGCAGTCTGTGGGCCAGTAGCATCAGTATCTCCTGGAAGCTCGTTAGAGAATTGTGTCCCCATCTCAGACCTATTGAATCAGAACTGATCTGCATTTTAACAAGTGCGTCAATGTCTGAAAATTTCTGGTTTGGTTGATGACGAAATATTTCAGGGTAATTCGTGAGCTCCCTAGTAGAGGAGAGAAGTTCCTTATGTGTGGTTTGATTTCTCTCACCGGAACACTTCGCGGGTGCCTTTGCTGGGCTATGTGCCCTCTTGTCCACAAGAGGGCAGTATGATCACCTGTGTGGTTTTTCAGGGGCAGTCAGGTTCATCAGGTTCACTCAAATTTTGAATGTCATCTAATTCACTTGACGCACATCTCATTTAATCTTCACAGCAACTCTGTGAGGTAGGTGCTGTTATGTTCCTTTACAGGTAGGCAGACAGGTCCAAATTCCTACAGCTTGGAAGTGACTGTCAGAATTCAAAACTGGCTTGCTTCCACATCATGCTGCTCCTGCATGCTACAAGGGACCCTGGGCAGAAGTCATTTTGGCCCAGATACTTGACTTAAAAGAGCAGGAGGAGGATGACTGTGGAGATGAACCCTCTTTGCACTTGATGGAGGAGGCTGAGAATGAATTAAATGCTCGTGAGCTTTGTGGGTTGGTTGTGTTTTAGGCACTTTCATCTCCACTCATCCTTTGTATCCTTGTGAAGTACAGTCACTATCCCCAATTTAAAGGCAAGGAAGCAAAAGCTCACTCATTTGAAATGGCTTGCCCACAGCCACGGCCAGAGTGGCAGCATCTTTGTCTTCTGACTCCAAGTCTACTGAGCATTTCATTACACCCCAGAAGAGAAGGGACCATTCATGTGTTCACTTAACATGGCTTTAACGAGCACCTACTATGTATTGGCCATAACAGTGTCCTTGCAGAGCCTACAGATCAGCATGTACGAACTCAGGAAGGGAATAAAGAAGGAGACCCCAGGATCCTTGAATGAAAGATTGCCACAAAGCCAGAAGGAATATGTTTGGGACAAACCAAAGGCCCTCTGTCACATAGATACTAGAGAATGTCCAAGGGAAACTCCTTCCCAAAAAAGGAAGGTAGGCACATTTTGGAGGCAGATGTAGATCTGATGGGGGAGAGAATCTTGAGACTGGGAGGACTCAAGACAAAGGCATGAGGGGAATGGGGCATGACTTCGTAGCCCCACGCTCTTAACATACTGTTAGGAGCATGTGCTTATTAAGCAAACCTGAGCACCCAATATGTGCCAGGCATCCAATGGACTTTGTAGACAGAGGTAAATAATGAGGCTCTTAAAATGAACTCATTGTCTAGAGAGACAGTGATAGAAATAGTGACCATGTTGTAAGAAGGTTGGGGGTGGGCAGTAACTAAACCTATTTGGAAACAGGCTAGGAATGGTTTCACAAGAGGTAGCATTTTTTTTCTTTGTTTTTAGACAGAGTCTCCTCTGTCACCTAGGTTGGAGTGCAGCAGCACAGTCTTGGCTCACTGCAACCTCTGCCTCCCAGGTTCAAGTAATTCTCCTTCCTCAGCCCCTCGAGTAGTTGGGGTTTCAGGTGGCTGCCACCACGCCCAGCTAATTTTTGTATTTTTAGTAGAGATGGGGTTTTGCCATGTTGGTCAGGCAAGTCTCAAACTCCTGACCTCAAGTGATCTGCCCGCCTCGGCTTCCCAAAGTGCTGGGATTATAGGCGTGAGCCACCACACCCAGCCAAGAGGGTAGCATTTGAGTTGAGCCTTGAAGTATCACAAAGTGGAGGTGGAGGAGGAAGGGCAAGACATTTCAGGTAGAAGGAACAGCACAGACAAGCGCTGGAGACTTGAAAGTCAGCCTAGGAAGAAGACTGTGGCTGGATTATGGGTCGAGATAGGAGAAGAGCCAGGAGAGGAGGTGGGAGTCAGGGCATAAAGGCCTTAAGTGTCAAGAATAAGGAGTTTCCAGAAGTTATTAAGTAGGGATGTGACAAGGTCAGGTCTTTTTTATAAAGGAAAGTCACTCTGGTAGCCTGTGTAGATGGATTGGTGGGTGCCAGACACGAGGCCAAGAGGTCAGTAAAGAGGCAGTTGTAATCTGGCAAGGAAAAGACACAGGTATACTTAACTAGAACAGTGGCCACTGGGCTGAGAGAACAGGATAGTCTCAATATTTTGGAGGTGGAATGAACAAGAAAGAAACTAGTTAGATTTCAAAAGTGAGGGGCCAACAACTCTTAAGTTGGATGCAGGAGTCTATCAAGAGAAGTGGGGGTTGGAAGTGAAAGGTCAAGATTTCACCAAGAGAAAAGCAAGAAGAGAGCCTACACTAGCAGCAGAGAAAGCAAAACGCAGTCACACTCCTCCCTGCAGTCACTGTTTTGTTTGCAATCTTGGAGCCAACTCTGCTGCTCCAGCTGGCCACCCCATCAGCAGCCAGAATCAATGCATTCTCAGTCTGGGGCCAGGGCTCAGAAAGTTATGTCAACTCAAGAGGCTGCCTTATTCCTCGAGCTGGCTTCCTTTCCCAGCAGTTTGCTAGAAAACTCCAGCCCATAGCCAGGCAAAACCTTGTAACCCAAGACTAGTGGAGAGGCTGGTCTCTTCCAGGTGCAGGCAATAGGTGACTGAGGGTGAATGGAGTGTCGACGGAGAAAGTTTCTTCCTGATTAATGACAATGATGCCATTCCATAATGACTTATAGAATGACTAATCAAACAAGCTTAGAATAATTGACATGATACAGTCTGTATCATTTATAAAGCACGTTTACAACCTTTGAGACCTCCTAACTCCTCTGGAGTGGGGAGGACAGACAAATCAGCAGTGCCTCCTACAAATGAGGAATTCGAGGGTCTGACAAGGTAAGTGATTTGTCCAGGGTCACACCTTAGCACAATCTGGACTAGAGCTCAGGCCACCTGACTTCCAGACGAGTGCCTTTTTAGTCCCACACCATAGCAGAAGGAGAGGAGGGGTGGGGCAGGGGCATGGAGGACTAGGACCTGATGGTGAGAGGAATGCTCCAAGCTCAGTTCAGCCTCCTACTAGCTGGGTGACCTCTGGCACATCACTTCCTTCAGAACTTCAGGTTCTGCCTCCCAAAATGGGGTGATAATCCTTAATTCACTAGGTGTTATGAGGGTTAAATGAGACCTAAGTATCCAAGTATAGTAAAAGCTGCTGCTGCAGTAGATAAGGTGAAAAACAGTAAATGCCATGGTGCTAAGAAGATAAGGGGATTCATTCATCCTGACTGGGAATCCCCACAGGGAGGGGAGACCAAGGCACAGCCATTCTACCCCTACTCCTGCTGTGTGGGGCTGCTCAGGCAGAATTAGTGGAAGCCGGTGTGCCCCTGGGGCGTGAGAGTGGCCCATGCTGCACCCTCCTCTGGCCTGGGGACGTCCTTCTCAAAAAACTTTTGGCAGGGCACGGTGGCTCACGCCTCTAATCCCAGCACTTTGGGAGGCCAAGGTGGGCAGATCGTGAGGCTTGGCTAACATGGCGAAACCCTGTCTCTACTAAAAATACAAAAATTAGCCAGATGTGGTGGTGGGCGCCTGTAATCCCAGCTACTCAGGAGGCTGAGGCAGGAGAATTGCTTGAACCCAGGAGGCAAAGGTTGCAGTGAGCTGAGATCATGCCACTGCACTCCAGCATGGGTGACAAGGGCAAGATTCCATCTCAAAAACAAACAAACAAAAAAAACAAAAAAGCTTTTAACCAGGATTTTTTTTTTAAATAGTAAACTCTACCTAACACAGTATTTCTCATTTTAACTATGTGGAAATGAACAGTTCAGTGGCATTAATTACATTCAGAAGGCTGTGGACCACACCACTATCTATACCCCAACTTTTTCATCATCCCCAGCAAGAACTCTGTACCCATTAAGCAATAACTCCTACCTGCATCCCTAACCTCTATTCTGCTTTTGGTCTCTGAATTTGCCTATTTTAGGTAGCTCATAGGTGGAATCCTACAATATTTATTTTGTGTCTGGCTTATTTCATTTAGCATAATGCTTTCAAGTCCATCCATGTTGTAGTGTGTATCAAAATTCTGTTCCATTTTATGGCTGAATATTTTATTAAATGCATATTCCATATTTTGTTTAGCCATTCTCTTGATGGACACCTGGGTTTGCTTCCACCTTTTGACGATTGTGAATAAAGCTGCTATGACCATGGGTGTACAGCTATCATTCCATTCTTTTGGATACATACCTGGAAGTGGAATAACTGGGTTAGATGACAGTTCTATGTTTATCTTTCTGAGAAATCACCAATCCATTTTCCACAGTGGCTGCACCATTTCACATTCCCACCAGCAACGCATGAGAGTTCCAGTTTCTCCACATCCGTAGTGACACTTATTTTCTGTTTTTTAATTGTATCCATCCTAGGAAGTGTGAAGTGGTTCCTTATTTGCATTTCAAGACTGCAAATGTGGAGGGAGAAGGAGGGCTTTAGGGTCAGAAATGTGGGCTGATGCTGGCTGGCCCAGGGACTTGGGGCTTGCCCTACCTGTCCCACCCCAACATCATAAGAGACAGAGGGACCCAGGGAGCTGGACAGGGAGGGAGGGTCTCTCTAGCCCCAGGCCCTGGAGGGTTCACAAGGCTTAGCAGCTCACACAGTGGCAGCAGGATAAAACCATTCCTTCAGGGCGAGCCCGCTGACAATTCCTGTTCCCTTTCCTGTTGCAAGAGAGTAAAAAATAGTGATTCTAGAACCCCAGAATCTGGAGAGAATTGTGAGAGTTTCTCACAATTGGGATGGGCCCCTTAGGGGACCATGTACAATTTTTAAAAGAAGATTTAATGTAATTTTTTATTTGGCAAATGGAAAAAACAATGTTTTCCAAAAAACAGATTACAGATCATAAAGTTAGAAAAAATCTTTTCTCCTAGAGTGATATATCTGAATTTGTAAGACTAAAGAAAGTTTTAGGTTTATCAAAAGAGCACAAATGGTTTTATTAGGTTGGTGCAAAAGTAATTGTGCTTTTTTACCATTAAAAGTAATGGCAAACATCGCAGTTACTTTTGCATCAACCTAAATAAGAGTTGGACAAATGTTAATCTAAGGACCTGTGAGTTAGGGTGATAAGCCTTCACACCTCCATATGCACATATAGACCTTCTTATCCTTCAATATGCAAACCAAAAGTCACATGACCCCCATTACATGAAGGACATAATCATGTCTCTCACGACTTCGGTAATGACACAGGATTTTTCCCAGCTACTTGCCAACTGGGGACCTCCAGCTACTTGCCAACTGGGGACCCCCTGCCCAGGCCTCACGTGGCCACAGACCTGCCTCTGGAGGTGCCATGCCCACTGACCCACCTGTGCTATAGCTTGTACCCACATTCAGGGGTTCTTGAGCTCTTGCCCCGTGTCCAAGAAGAATGAGGATATGCCGACAATTTGAAGAGTGAGGATGGGCAGAGAAGAATTTTAATGAGTGATGGAAAAGCTCTCAGTGGAGATGGGATGTGCGGGGTGGTCCCCAACACCTGCAGTCAGGTGGTTTCTCTATCTCTCTGTTCCTGGGTCTGGGGCTTTTTATGGACTCAGAATGGGGAGTGTGTGCTGACTGGTTTGTGAGTATGCAAAAAAGGTTAAAGCAAAGACACCACTCACAGTATAAAAAAAAATTAGGAAAGGGTAAGTATATGTAAAATAGGTGAAAGGTGGGGAGCAGTCAGAGGAAAGCACACTGAATGGGAAAACAGGTTCTCAATCTGGTCCATGGATTTACCTGGGACTTGTAGCTAGACTTTAAACTGTCTTTGGCTTGAAGGTTGGGTTTCACGGGGGACCTGACCCTATCTGCCTAGGCATTTGTCTGCTTCCTGCCGTTATCAATAACATTTTATATGTTCCTCTTTCACTAGTATTTTGCTGGGATTGTAACTATTTTCACCATATTTTCACATATGTCAGTATTTTCACTAGTATTTCACTAGTATAGTCATTGTGGGTTCTCTTTTCTGGGAGCTCTTCAAGGTCAGAGACTCAGTCAGTCATCCCACCATCCTCAGCCCCAGCAAAGGTCCTGACCCAGAGGCAACATCAGGAATACTTAGCTGAATGAATAAATGACAGGCCACACATGCAGTCTGTGCTCATTAAAATACCATCAAGGGTTGGTACCATTATTTGCCCACTGTGCAACTGTTCCAAGAAGCACCTATGGTGCTTTGGAAAAAGCGTGGGTCTCTGAGCCAGGAAACCTTGCTTCTAGTCTTGAGCTGACACTGACATACAGTGTAATTATGGGCAAGTTGCTTTACTTTTCTGGGGCAGGGGAACTAACTATTGCCCTCCAGCCCCATAAGGTGATAAGCAGATGAACAGCAGACATGGTGGTCATTATTTTTTAGCTATGCTCCACCTGAAAATGTGGTGGGCTTTAAATATGGTAGAGATGTCATTATCTATGGGGCTCCATCTAAGCGATGCCCTTGAACCCTTAACCAAAAACACTGTCACCACACAGGCATCTGGTGCCTAGAATCCACTCCTAGCAACTCATTCCTTTGAGATAATCCTTGATTTCACCAGGTTACCCATTTCTAATGCAAATATGCCCCTGTCAAGGAGAGAGAAACTCTGTCACTCAAACCTTAGGGAGAATGGGCAGATCAAGCACTTGATAGGAGGGGTCCTGTGACCAATGAAGTGAATATAAAGAGGGATGTGGCAGAGAGGAAGAAGGGAAAGAGGCAGGCTCTGATTCCGAAGGGGGAGAAAATTGTGGGGGTCCACAGTGGGGAAGACAGAAAAGTCCAGAAAGAGGTTAGAAGCAGCTAGGGGAAGGGGGAGACTTCCCCCCAAGCTCCAGATCCTGGTTCTGCCCCTGGCTGTGTGAACTCAGTGATGTCTTTTCTTTAAACCCCACTTTCCTCCTTTGCCAAAAGGGATGATAACTGTTGTGAATATGATACAGGAGAGTGATCCATGGCAAAGAGCAGGCACATACGTTTGTTTCCTCCTCCAAGCCCTTAGCCGATTTCATAGTTCTACTGAGTACACAGCAATCTGCAGGTAAATGTCCTTCTCTCCTCACCCCAGCCCCTACACTCAGGCTCCTTTGGCTTCTCCCAGCTTGAGC
Organism: Nomascus leucogenys; assembly: GCF_006542625.1. NCBI lineage: Eukaryota > Metazoa > Chordata > Mammalia > Primates > Hylobatidae > Nomascus > Nomascus leucogenys. The sequence continues at coordinate 62,446,206 of NC_044395.1, read as the reverse complement.
AGCCAAGACCCCCAACAGGAGACTCTTTCAGTGGTTCCATGAAAAGGCAGTTTGTGCTGCCATTGGCATTACTGGACAAGAGTCCCCCAGAATCAACACCCTCTTGCTTCGTCCTCCCAGACAGCTCTCTGCTCCCCTGTTGTGTGTGAAAGAGGGACAAGCAGGGTGGCCGCTGCACCTTGTGCTCTACAGGCACACATTCTTATGCTTTCCATGTGTTCCTGGGGCTCCAACATGGATATCCTCAGCATATTCTGGCCATAGGGCCCTGCCCTCTCTCCAAGCTCCCACAATCCTTAGGATGAGCAGCACACAGCTTCCCACTTGATTCTATCCAATTCTTGCTTACATTTGGGCATGGACCAGCTCTGCCTTAAGGGCAGTGAACAGGCTGTCTTCTTTTCTTGGATTCTCACGGAGCAGCTAGCATGGGCAGATCACTCAACAAGTGTTCACCATACATTTGTGGAACTGATTCATTCCTATATTCAACAGATATCTATATCTGACAAGAGTTCTTAACCATTAGGCATCAATGGCACAAGGGATAGACCTTTTCAATACCTGGGAAAATGTTGGAGACCCCTCTGCCCTAAAATTATTGGCTCCAAAAGATTATTGCCAATGGAAGCACAGAAGTGACAGCAAAATAACATGGAATGCAGACAATGGAGGGCTAGTTAAGGTCTTTGGTGACAGATTGACATGGATTTGAATCCTGCCTCTGCTATTTTATACTTGGATGACTTCAGGCAAGTTATATGTTCTCTGCCTCAGTTTCCTTCATCTATAAAATGGGCATAATAGAACTCATCTCATTTTGAGGCTTAAAGGAGACAAATACACCTAAGTTCTCAGCACAGTGCCTGGCCTATCATAAATGATGTGGTTACTAATGATAATAGACTTTAATGTAAAGAATATTATCTGGAATGAGGCTTGCAAGTGATATATAGTGCAGTGCCAGAAACCCAGGTTGGACAAGGCTGTTGGAAAACAGCTCACAGAACAGTGCAAGAAAGAAAGAAACAGGCTGGGTACCGTGGCTCATGCCTATAATCCTAGCACTTTGGAGGCTGAGGCGGGAGGATCACTTGAGCTTAGGAGTTCGAGAAAGAAAGAAACAAAATTATAAAAAAATCAATGCCCCAAGCCACAGTTGACTCTACTTAGAATTAGATATCTATCTATCTACTAAGTGGGGCCCAAGGCCACACCACTTTATCAGATTAGTCAGATTCAGAGGGTATGGAGACTAGTGCAAATATAGAATTAGGCAAACATAATAATTAGTGCAAATATAAGAATTAGGCCTTTCCACTCTAGGATCGATGTGGTTTTGAAAGCCATCTGGTGGAAAGAAGACTGGTAAGGGAGACAGACCAGCCCCAGCTCTACCATGAAGCCCCAGGAAGCCACTAACCATTCCTACCTCACTTTCCACAGTACCTACTATGCTCTCCTCCCTGGGGAGGTGAAGTTCAAGTGGAGTGGTAAAGCGTTTTGAAAATGAACATACTGGACAAAAGTAAGGTGTTGCTATCCCTACAGCATGCCCCCTAGTACACGCCCAGCCTGGTCTCTCCTTCTCAGCCTCTAGGGACCCTGCTCATCTTCAAGATTTGCTCAAGTCCCTCCTTCCCATGACACTTCCGGGGTGAGGGGAGCCTCTTAATGCAGCCTGTTCATATCTCCACTCGTGGCCACATGGTTTCATAATGATTCGAGGGTCTGCTCCATTTCTAGGGGCAGGGTCAGCATCTAATTCTCCTTTCCCTCCCTAGTGCCAGCAAGGGCCTGGCACTAAGTAGGCACCTTGTCAGTGTGACTTGAATAAACAAATGAGGCTTTCTCAACTACCCCAAATCCCAAGGCTCCCCTCCCTTTTGATGGCAGCATTCAGTGGTAATTCATCTCTTTCTGCATGCAACATTTTCACATTGTGCTTCAATGACACTGAACTTAGGATGCATTTTGTCTTATCCCCCTACCGGCCCAGCTTCCAGGGCTCCATCCTCTGTATCCCCACAGCACCCACTGAGCCCAGGGCCTGCCCCTGAGGATTACTCATTAAGCAGTTATTAATTTGCAGCCAGACTTTCCTGAGTCCCAGTCACCTGGTCAAGATGTTTGATAAGTGCCCCATCTCAGACACTGTTAAAAGCACAAGATTTGGGGCCAGTCTGTGGTACTCTCAAAAAGTGACTTAACTCTATAAAACTGCCTCCTTATCTGTAAAATGGGGATAACTGTATTGACCTCATAGGGTTGGCATGAGCATTAAATATTTAATGAATGAAGCTCTTAGAATGGTGCCATTGCTCTGATTAGCTCAGACCCACCCTGTAATTCTGGGAAGTCCAGGTTCTGTGAAGAAAAGGGAGCAGCCTCCCCTGCAGACAGTCGCTTTCTGTCTTGTCTCAGGCCTGTTCCTCTTGGAACTGGAGGAGGCAGGCTGTGAGTAGTGGCAGTAATTTAGTAAGAGGATTTCCAGAATCCGGGTGTGCTCTGCAGAAATCCTGGGAAGGTGACAAAGTGCACTTCAGACTCTGAGGAAGCTGGGTATTAGAACATCAGAGCCTTTCCCTTGGGGCCACAGAGCTCTGGGAAGCTGATGTCATATGGGCTTGCAGGGAAGGGGCGGAAATGGCAGGCATCCAACCACCCAGTCCTTGCACTATGTGGCTTCCTTGTGAGCAATACATGCCCACAGCCCTGTGAAGGATCCTAAGCCAAGTGGCCTGAAATGTTCTCTTGGCACAAGTGCCCAAATATCACAATCACTCATCCATGTAGCCTTAGCCCCAGCTAGACCTACTGCTGGGAAACACTTCTCATCACACTCTGCTTATAAAAAGTCTACCTGTCCTCCAGAGCACAGCTCAAAGGATGCCTTTACAGAACTGCTGAATGCCTACTTATGTTGAACCAGACCTTCTTCTGGGGCTACCAAGAGGAATGAGGAGCATAGAGCCTAGTGGGAGCAGCCTGGCAAATACATAAACATTGAAATTCAGTGACCTGAGGGCTGGAATAGAGGCATTTACAAAGTACAGCACAGCCACAAGGTACTTTCCCTTCAAGGAAGGCAACTGACCAAAATTAAACAAATGAACAAAGTCATTTCAATCCTGATAAGTGTTATGAAGAAAACAAAGTCAGTTCATATGAAAGAAAGTGGCTGGGTGGTGGCATGGTCACGGAAGCTCTGTGAGGTAATATTGAGCCACTGCATTGAGTGGAATGATGAAAAGAGCTCAGTGGTGGAAAGACTGAGGGGATGACAAATGTCAAGGCCTGAGAAGTCGGAGTGAAAGTGGTGGTGATGGGCATGGTGGTGATGGGGACAAGAAAGAATTCCAGTGTCTGGAACGTAGCCGGGGACAGTGGTGGGAGGTGAGCTGCACTGAGATTATAGCATAAATAAAATGCTGTACAGTCATCCCTCAGCATCCATGGGGACTTTGTTCCAGGACTTCAAGAGGATACCAAAATCTACAGATGTTCAAGCCTCTTGTATAAAATGGTGTAGTATTTGCACATAACCTGCAACCTGCACACATCCTCCCATATACTTTGTCACCTCTAGATTACTTATAACACCTAACACAATGTAAATGCTATGTAAAAAGATGTTATACTGTATTATTCAGGGAATACAATACGATCTATTGCATCTGTACTGAGCATGTACAGAATAAAGTCTGTTATTATCCTTGTTTTTTTTTCAAATATTTTCAATCTGAGGTGGAATCCACAGATGGGGAATACATGGATGTGGAGGGCCAACTGCACTCTCCCTTTTTTTCCACTCAGCATTATAATGTAAGAATATTCTCAGTTGGGAAAAATGATTTGTAAACACTTTTAATGACTGCATTTAAAAACCATCATATAAAAAGAAAAGAAAGTTGCTTTCAACTTAAAGAAAATCCTTATATAATGTACCACTCATCTGGGATATGCTTCTGAGAGGGGGACACTCCCTGCTTGGGCTGCAGCAGAAGGCAGTGGGGAGAAAGGCTTAAAGTTCTGGGAGTCAGGCTAGCCCCTCCTGCAGGTGTCCTCATTGCCACTTCTTGGTTCCCGTGGTCAAGGTTCAAAGTGCCAAAAGACCCACTGATCGAACCTGAGACTGTTGAGATGTCCTGTTCCCAACAGAGAGTATCTGAACTCCAGAAACTTCCCTCTCAGGCCTCCACTCCCCCTTCCTTTGTACTGTGCGTCCTACTCTGACTCCCGTGGCTGGGGCAGATCAAATGTACATTCTCAGTGTCCCCTGGTAACGACCTCTCCCTTGCCTCTGATTTGCGAGGCACAGACAAAGCTGACAAGGCCTTCCTCCAGGAGGCTGCTCTGCTTTCTCCTCTCCTACCCCAGCTTTTGGCTCCTGGCTTCTCTGGAAAGCCACAGGACTCCACCAGCTTCTCTCTGCCAATAGTTCAGTCTTCAGGGCTGGAGCTGCAGGGTCTGCGGAATTCCTGTCCATACTCATGTATCCACTTGTTGGCCACTGGGAGAGAACAGGGAAGAAGGAGACAGTAGGCTCAGCAGAACAGACAGCAGCAGTGCTGCAGACTGGTGCGCACTCATAGGCGCGCGTGAGTGCCCCCTTAAATTCTGCATCCTAGGTAACTCACTTGCCCATCCTAGTCCTGGACTCACTATGGACTACAAGCTGTTTCTTCCAGCAGATAAATAGCAAAGAGGACATTGTCCTCTGGAAAAAAGTGACAGGTCCTGTCTCCTGTAAACTCATTTTCAAATGTTTGGGAACTAAGATCACTCACCCTTCATTTTAGAAGCCCATGTCCCCCATGAAGCCATTCCAGAGTACTGAGAGAAAAACGGGTGGCATCTCCTGGAAGCCTACACCTCAGCTCATGAGCCCCCTTCCACTTCTTTTTCTGTCTTCAGAGCTAAGTGCTCCTGGACGTATATGTGACATAAACACGTCCATCTGCTTATTGATCTCTTCTTTGTTTTCCCACCTCCTCATGGGGAGCACTAAACAGGAGAGACAATGGCTGGACACATCTTTCCTTGGGGTAGAGTGTGGATGGGACACCATATTCCTCTCTGGCGGTGCTCAGGAATCAAGGCCTATCTGGTCAGGTGAATAAACCTTTACTGACAGTCACTCTGTAACAGGAACTCCTGCCTGTTATAGGCTCCCAGTCTGTTGGGGGCACCTCATTCATAATCTGACCTTCTCAATATAATGTGGCACTGTAATGAAGCATTTGGAATGGGATGGCTGTGGTAGGTCCTACCCATCCCCTGTTTCACTCTACTCTGCACCCTGTACCCCCTTCTCATGCCCAGAAAGGCAGGACTTACCCCACTTATCTCCCACCAGGACAGGACAGCCAGCATGAAGTGTGTCACTGTCCCCTTCACCACTCCTGTGCAGGTTCCACCAAAACAGTGCTGCATTCTGAAACAAGAGGGCCCAGCCCCAGGGAGGGTCAGCCCAGAACCTCAGTCCTCGGGAAGCACATACTAAGGACAAATGCAGGCATGTCATTGAAGAAGCCTTTCCATGCAGTCTTGGGGCAATGCATGCATAAAATGGCACAAAATGGCATAAGTTGCCATTTACTCATTCATGCATGGATCACTGACAGAGTCCCCTGCACCCCAGGGCCTGGGGCTGCAGACACAAATCACATCCAGTTCTGCTCTCCAGGAGCTCACAAGAAACAGACATAAAACAGACCTGAACAAGACAGCATGGTGAGTTCTGGGAGAAAGGTGAGCACATTTGTCATTGGGTCACTGAGAAGAAACACCCAACAAAACCACAAGGTGGAACAAAATATTCCTCATACAGCCAAGCACGTCATTAACTCAGAAGCTTTTCCCTCCCTTGGGCACTTATGATTAACACCTTCAGGGAGCAGGCAGTATCATAATCCCCATTTTCCTAGCAAAGAACTGGAGGCCCAGGGCTTTAAATAATGCAACAAAAGAAGGAGCAAAGTGAGGACTCAAGCCCAGGTGTTCTGACGCTAAATCCTGTATGTCTTTCCCCCATACACGGCTTCTTTGCCCTGTCTACTTCCTGTAGTCAAATTACTTTAACCTTGGCCCTCAAAGTAGACAAAACCCCAGGTCATGAAGAGCTTTCCAGGATGCATTGGCAGTCTCTATGTTCCCAAGCCTACAAGAGGCGCCAAGCTCCTGAGCATTCAGAGATACCTGGCATTGATTTATCAAATGCTCAGGATGCACCAGGCACTGTATTACCTGCTTTACAGGAATGATCTCGTTTAGTTATCTTCATTTCATTCCTAAATTAGGTAAGGGCTGCCAGGGAGTTGGACTGATCTGAAATTTGGAGGATATACTCATTCATGAAACAAACCTCTTACACTCGGTTCTCCTCAGTGCCTATCCTTTCCAAATCCCTGTTGCAACATCATAATGCCTGCTGACATCTCTGTAAACTCCTAGATCAAAGGGCTATGAATTTCCCTCTGCACTCTCTGTGCCTCTAGCTCTCAATGTGGACTGAACTAATGATGGAAGGAACTAGATGCTGTAGAGGATCCAAAGTAAATAAAACAGAGCTCTTATCTTAAGGAGCTGTACTGTGACAGGGAAGACAGACGTGTAATCATCTACTTGCAATATAAGTGTAAATAAAATAACAAATAGAGGCTCAAGTGATGAGCATGTGTGTGGTAGTAAAGTAGACTATGGATGATCTGTGATTCTGGGAATTGGGGAAGACCTCTTTTTGGCCCTCCTCCCAGAAATGGGCTTGCAAGCACAGACAGCGTGAAGGTTAGGGGGTAAGTGCTGCACTCCTTCAACCCCATCTTCTGGGACCAGGGCCCCACTCACCCTAACCACAGGCACGCTGAGGTTGGCATAGATGAAGGCTGTGGCTCCTCCAGCTTCCACCGAGCTCAGCTGCAAGACCAGAGAAGAAGCCAGAGTTAAAACAGCCACCAACTTCCCTACCCTGTCATATGATGTCATTTCTGCATAGATTCCTTCCCGTGGTCTTCTATTCAACTCTGAGAGAAATACTTGAAAGACGATCATCCAACTCAGGAGGAACTTCGGGAGCCTACTCAATGGCATTGGTGTTTGCCTACAGGGCCACAAGAGGACAATGTTTTGGTATTCCTCCTTTCTTTCCCTTCCAGCTAACATCCTTATTGAGGGCTACAATAAGTAGATTCAAACTTTTTGACTGAGACCCTTAGGAAAAAATACATTTTAAATAATGACCCAAGACACACACACACACACACACACACACACCCTGAAATATAATTGTCATAAAACATTCTTACTATCTGAGATAGCTTCTCATCTTCTCTATTTTATTTTATTCTATTCTAGTGTGGTTCTCTTAAATGCTCATCAGAACCATTAAATTAATCTCACAACCTATAATGGATCATGACTTGTGGCTTGAAAACCAGTTTAGACTATGATTCTTCTTGAAAGCTAGGCATCATAGGAACTATTTATTACACCTTTGGCATATTCTCTACATCACTCTGCTCCCCTCCAGGGAACCCAAGCTAAGGAGTTTCATCACTGGTCTGTTCTAGGACTATGGATATGTTTTCTTAATGTGAAGCTTTTTTTCTGGTTGTCACAGAAATATATAATAATTGTAAACTGTTTTAAAACAGGAAAATATTTTTAAATAACAATAATTATCATTGTACCATCCAGAAAAAAGTTATAGTTTACATAGTGATAGTTGACATTTATTGGGCACTGACTATATGCTAAACGTTACACTATGTCCTTACAAATATATTATCTCATTTATTCCTCAGAACAATCCTAGGGGTTAAAATTGTTACTATTTTTAATTCTTCACATTTTACAGATGAAGAAATCAAGTCTCAGACAGCTTAAGCACTTTATAAAGGGTCATGTGACTCTTCCATGACAGAGCCAGGATTTGACCTGAGCCAGTGCCATGTGACTACGAAGTCCCTGCTCATAACCATCATGCTACACCTTTGGAAATTTAGGTCATATCCAAATGTTTACTATTATAAGCAACACTGCACTGAACAACTTAATGAAAAAAATCATTTTGCATTTTGGATTGTTTTCATAGAAAAGAGTCTTAGCACTAGTATTATGGGGTCAAAAAGATATGCGTAAGTTTCAAACTTCTTATATATTTTGCTAAATTATTTTTTCAGCAGTTGCATCACACAAGAGTGCCAGTTTTACCTCATGCTGCCTAGCATTATTTACCAGAAGGTTCACGCTCTGTAATCTTATGGCATTTAGATCCCAGCACACTTACTTGTGTTACAGAGCAAGAGGTATAGGGGGTAGGACGCTGGCCCTTGGTAGATGCAAGTGAACTGACGTGGTGATTTGGAACCTGGAAATAGCAGTGGTGACTATTAGTATTCCTTGGCTCCCCCTGTAGCACACTGGGAAAGCTGATAAGAACAACAATTGGCTCCTTGTGTTCAGGTAACAAATTAGATTATTCTATTCTAGCCCTTGTCAGTAAGGGGCAACCTGGACTTTCCTGCATTCTTTTACCTGTGGTTTTACAATATGGTGGAAAGGAATGACATAGCCAACACATTAAAAAGAAAATCGGATTCTGCATGCAATGAAGCTCATGAGCACGGCATGGGCTGTGAGAATAGTGGGAAAGGGAGAGAAATCTTCCCTCTGTATACCTTCTACTATTTTGTACTGGGGCTGATCTTTTTTTTTTTTTTTAATAGAGACAGGGTCTCACTATGTTACCCAGGCTGGACTCGAACTGCTGGGCTCAAGCGATCTTCTTGCTTGAGCCTGCCAAGTAGCTGGGACTACAGGTGCACATCACTGCACCCAGTTTGGGACTGAGCTTATGCCCAATCTGAGCAGAAAATCACCAACTGGACTTCAACTCAATCCTCTGTACTTCTTAAGGATTATTTTCTCCCTATAATATCAGTCTTAGGTTTTCCACAAACCTTAACATTTGTCTTGAGAAATGTTTGTCTTGAAATTGTCTCGAGAAATCCCAACCTGAAGATGAAAGATTTGGGCATAATCTAGCACTTCCCTGGTCCCACGATACTGATTCCCCTTTATGAGACTCTTTCCTTTAACTGCTCTGTGGGATACAATGACAGAAACATACAGTATGGAACTTCACAGAGTGACATCCCTCCTTATCAGATCCTCACAACAACACTGTGAGGAAGCACAGGGCAAAAAGTGAGCTCAAATAATAAATGTAATCTGTGCTGAGGCCACATAGTAAGTGGCAAAATCAGGATTAGATCAACTGACCCCAAACCCAAAGTGCATTCCATTCCACTGTGTCTCAAATACTTAAAACCCAAATGCACATGCATGCACATGCATGTGTAAGTGCATGAGAGTGCATGCACACACACACACGCATTTGCCATTTAAAATTACTGGGCTCTTATACCCACACTACCTTCACTATAGTAACTGGGGCCCTGTAATCAGGGAACCAGCCATAGGAGATATTGAGAGGATAAAGAACAGAGATATATTGTGCCCTGAATGCCCTGTTTTTTGGCAGTATTTCATTCTTTCGCCATCTGTGACCTCCCATAACAGCTGGAGTGATCAACCAGAGATGCAACCAACTGCAGCTCCAAGATGTGTCCCCTGCAGCTCCAAGATGTGTCCCCTGCCTGATAGCTGACCTCAGAATGATCAGAATGAGGCCAGACACCATTGTAAGTGGAAGTCTTCCAGTTCCATAGGAAGTACAGAACTGAGCCACATAGAGAAACACATTGGAATTGCTGGCATTAAAGACTACACAGAATACTGGCCTTTGACTGCCCTTTCTTGGCTGTCCTGTGGAGACCAGAGACAGTCCTAATAGAAGAGGAAAAGCTGGGGTGGGGGATGTCTGCTATTCTAATGAGCCTGAAACAAGGACTTCATCTTTGGTTGTTATATAGAGCCCTTATATATGTTTGTCCCTTCGGTTAACAGTAAGGTATCTCTTCTAATAAGTGATTAACTCTAATATTCTCTTCCAGTGACAGGTGATTAGAATTATGGCTTGTCCATAGAGAAGAAAGTAAACCCACATGATCTGAAGGGAAGGGGATAAGTGAGATGATACAGACTGGGGCCGAATCCTGATGACGCCAGGAATTAGGAGAGAAGTACAATTTATTGGTTTATTTTGAAAGGGGAGTCATGGAGATTTTACTGAAGATTTTCTAGAGAGATAAGAGAATTTTCACTAAATATCAGAGGCAGCACTCGCTGACTTTCTCTCAGTGTCTCTGTTCTTCCCTCTTGTAAATCCGCTGCCTCATTCCTCATCCCTCTCCCTCCCCACAGCCCCAAAACCTCTTCTATGGGTTGTTTTTCAACACTGATTAGTCCATGAAACCTCAAGGACACAGATTCTCAGATCCTCCTCCTGTGTTGTTCCACTTCCCATCCTAATCCACTGTCCATACCAAGGTCATATTTAGATTTACACACTGTCAGCCTCTTTGAGGGTAGAAACTTTGTCTTGTATTTCTTTACATCTCCTACAGTGCCTATCAAAAATGCTGTCTGAAATTCGCAAAATTCCTGGAGATTTTTGCGCTGAGTACCAGATAAAATCAATACGTGAAATTGCTTTGAAAACATAAAATAAAGTAGAGCTATAGTCAGTCACGAAGTAAGAAGCCCAGAGCAAGACTCACATAGATCATAAATGTTGCAACTCGGTTTCCTGACTTCATTCTATAGAGGGGGCTGCTTGGTGACTGAGAAAAAAAAAAACAGAACATATCATTATTTTATGCAGATGGCACCAGAGGGACAGGCAGGATTCCACTATTAATACAAATAGAAGTAAAATGGGGGCGTCAAGGATGGGATATAGTTCTGATATACACCTACTGGAGTATGTGCCCGTCTTTGCTGGCAGGCACTCAATACAATTTTTTTTTTACTAATTTATTAGATACTTATATAAAAGAATTGTCTACTAACCAAACAGAACTACTTGTCAGTAGTGAAAGTACTATATGAGGGGTTAATTGCACCTTTGAGTTATCTGTGAAATATAGAAATTAATATATAAAATATTACAGACAATTATTCTGTAGGAATATCAAATCATAAGGCCAGAGTTCCAATTACTTGCTGAAGAGACATATTCTTTTTTTTTTTGTCATGGAACAGTTTGAGATGAAATTCACCCCTTGTAAGCCTACTGTTCAATGAGTTTTAGTAAATTTTAACAGTCGTCCAATCATTCCCACAACTGAGGTTTAGAACACAGAACACTTCCATCTGCTGAAAAGTTCCTTCATGCCAGTTAGCAGTCAATCCCTGCTCCCACCTCCAACCTCAGGCAACCCACTTATCTGCTTTCTCTCCTATAGCATTCCATTGTGGAGATATATCAAAATTTGTTTATCCGTTCACCTGTTGACAGACATCTGGGCTGTTTCCAATTCTTGGTTTTCTTTTTGTTTTTTTTTTTGAGACAGAGTCTCACTCTGTTGCCCAGGCTGGAGTGCAGTGGCGTGATCTCAGCTCACTGCAACCTCCACCTCCCAGGTTCACGCCATTCTCCTGCCTCAGCCTCCCGAGTAGCTGGGACTACAGGCGCCTGCCACCATGCCCAGCTAATTTTTTTTTTTTTTGTATTTTTAGTAGAGATGGGGTTTCACTGTGTTAGCCAGGATGGTCTCGATCTCCTGACCTCGTGATCTGCCCGCCTCAGCCTCCCAAAGTGGTGGGATTACAGGCTTGAGCCACCGCACTCGGCCCCAATTCTTGGTTATTACAAATAAAGCTACTATAAACTTTTGTGTACAAATGTTTGTAGAGACATATTTTCTTTTTCTTTTGGGTAAAATACATAGGTGTGAAATGGCTGGATCATAAGTAGGTGAACCTTTAACTTTTTAAGAAACTATCAAATTTTTTCCAAAGTGTCTGTATAATTTTGCATTCCCACTAGCAGTGTATGAGAGCTTCCGTTCCTCCACATCCTCACCACCACTTGGTATAATCTTATTTTATTGTAGCCATCATAAGAGATAAAAGAGTGCAGTGCTATCTCATTGTGGTTTTAATTTGCATTTCCCTAATGATGTTGAGCATCTTTCCATATGTTTCTTAGCCATTCATTTATCCTCTGAGATAGTGCCTACTCAAATAACTTTCTGTCCATTAAAAAAATTGAATTATCTTACTACTGAGTTATAAAAGTTCTATAGATATTTTGGATACAAGTCCTTTACCAAATATATGATTCGCAAATATTTTCTCCTAGTTGGTGGCTTGTCTTTTCCTTTTCTAATGATGTTTTTTGAAAAGCAAAGAATTTTAATTTGATAAGGTCCAATTTATCAGTTTTTTTCTTCTTTTATGGAGCATACTTTGGTGTCCTATCTAAGAAATCTTTGCCTAACCTGTGGTCACAAAAATTTTCTCTTATGTTTTCTTCTAAAAGTTTTATAGTTTTACATTTACATCTATGATCCATTTTGTGTTAACTTTCATATATGGTGTAAGGTAAGGGTGCAAAGTCATTATTATTTTGCAGGTAGATATTAAATTGTTCCAATACCATCTTTTGAAAAGATTATATTTTCTTCACTGAATTTCCTTGGCACCTTTGTCAAAACCAATTGATCATAAATGTGTTGGTTTGTTTCTGGACTCTGTTCTGTTCCGTTGACCTATGTGTCTCTCCTTACACTGGTACCACACTGCCTTGATTCCTGTAGCTCTATACTAAATTTTGAGATCAGATAGTGTGTGTCCTCCAATTTGTTCTTCCTTTTCAAAATTGTTTTGGATGCTCTAGGTTTTTTGCATTTCCATATACATTTTAGGATCAACTTGTTAATTTCTACAAAAATAACAAAAATTCTCCTGGAATTTTTGTAAAGCTGGGGTTCAATCTATAGATCAATTTTGGGGAGGTCATTTTAATCCTCAAAAATCACTACTGGGTATCTACCCAAAGGAAAAGAAAGTCTTATATTAAAGAAAAAACACCTGCACCCAGATATTTATTGCAGCACTATTCACAACAGCAAAGTCATGGAACCAACCTAAATGTCCATCGATGGTTGATTTGATAAAGAAAATATGGCATATATACATAATGGAATACTATCCAGCCATAAAAAGAATGAAATCATTTCCTCTGCAGCAACATGGATGGAGCTGGAGGCCATTATCCTAAGTGAACTAACTCAAAAGCAGAAGATAAGATATTGCATGTTCTCACTTATAAGTGGGGGCTAAACAATGGGTACACACGGACATAAAGATGGAGGTAACAAACACTGGAAACTCCAAAATGGGGGAGGGTGAAAGGGGAGTGAGAGTTGAAAAATTACATATCAAATACAACATTCAATAGTTGGGTGATGACTAGAAGTGTAGCCCCCACCATTACATGTGCAATACCCATATAACAAGCATGACTGGGTGCAGTGGCTCACTCCTGTAATGTCAGCACTTTGGGAGACTGAGGTGGGAGGATCGCTTGAGCCCAGGAGTTCAAGACAAGCCTGGGCAACATAGCAGGACCTTGTCTCTACAAAAAAATTTTTTCTTTAAATTAGCCAGGTGTAGTCCTAGAGCTACTTGTGAGGCTGAGATGGGGGGATCACTTAGCCCAGGAGCTTAAGGCTGCAGTGAGCTATGATGGTGCCACTACACTGCAGCCTGGGCAACAGAGCAAGATCCTGCCTATAAAGAAAAAAATAAATACATAAATAAATACGTAAATAAAAAACAAGCACATGTACCCCGTGAATCTAAAATTTTAAAAAAATTATTTGCTATTGTCAACAAAGATGGCCAGTTGAGATCACGAGGCTAGAAGACTTACTGGAGGAAGGACAGTCCTCACTAGGAAGTCCCTGAGTGGAGCAGTCAGATGATTCCATGATAAGCCACATTCTTCCCTCACCAGCAAATTTTAGAAGGGAGATGGTGGCAGACAAGAAAATGAGTCAGCAACAATATGCTTGAAACTAAGGCTTTCAGATATTTCTGGAACAAGAACCTTTGTTCTAAGATTTCACTTAGTATTCCCTGAGAGCCTACAAGAGCTCTGCTTCAGAGAAATAATGCCCTGGCTCCCTACCCCAGGGGATTGGTCATTGACTCCACCATTACCGTAGCGTGGTCAAAGTGAGGCTCATAGTGTCCTCCGATGCCATAGTTCACCACCTGCAGATACTCTGCATAGGGAGGCCGGACATCAAGGCCTGTGAGGGCAGCAATGCGGTGGTTGAGGGTCACCAGCATTGGGTCAACAGTGTCCTTCAGCCAGGCACTAAAACACACCACAGATTGAAGCATCAATGATCTGATGCCCGAAATGACTAAATGATGTCTCTGAATGAATGAATAAACAAATGAATTATGTTAATTGCCAGAAGGAAGGATGGAAGGAAGGAAGAAAGAGAGGGAGAGAAGACAGACATAAATGCCTAATTACCTACTCATTCCTCATGTTGTCTGCCCAGTCCACTTTGTTCTCTACCTCAACAATCTCACAGCATTGAGATACAAAGAGGAATAAGACAAAACCCCTGCCTTCAAAGCTGCTGTGGTTTAGAGACATCTGAACAGAGGGACCCGGGTACAGTGAGAAAAGCTTGGGATTTAGATTAATGTGACGAGTCCCTGATCCTCTGTGATCCTAAGTCAAGTATTTAACCATTAACCTCTCTAAGGATGGGTCACTGTGTTGTCTATAAAATTGGGATGATAATAATATCTACTTCACAGACTTATAAAGATTGTGAGAGGCAATGCTTATGAAGACACTTTGTGAACTATACATTAGTGTTACTTTTAAACACAGGAAAATCTCTGCTCTACTGCAAGACAAGCCAGGATAGGGCAAAGGCCAAACGGCAGTGTTCAGTCTCTTTTCCTGAATGTCTTGTTGAGGTTCTGACAAAGTGGCAATTTTGGAATCAGAATTTATGTCCCTGGGAAATGAGGAAGTGCTCCCTAAAGCCAGTGGGTCTCCTGGGGAGACGATAAGGTTCTGAGGGAAGAGCCTTGGCATGATATGGAAGACGATTTCTTTGCTCTTTTCTTTTGATGGATTAGTGTGTTCATTCTTTCAAATAGAGTGCAAGCAGAGTGCTATGCCACATGCTCTTAGGTTTACAGAGATCCCCAAGACAGAGCTATTGCCTTCTAAGAGCCCATGGATTATGGGGAAAGGACAAACACAAATATAACTAAGAACAAAGTAAGGTACAGTGAAAAATTGAGAAACAGACTTTAAAGTGCTGGAAAGCACAGATGAAGGAGAAGTTCATTCCAGTGGGGCACTCAGGTAAGATAGTGACATTTAAGCCAAATTTTGAAGAGTGCATAAAATTTCAATAGATGGAAAAGATGTAGGAGTATTCCAGCCTGAAGAAACAGCATAGGCACAGACATGGAGGTGTGGCAATAAATTATGAATAAGGAGATAGGAAGAAGTAATGGGAGATACAGCTGGAGAAGCAGGCTCAGGGCATGACGTAGAAAGCTGAAAACACTGTAATATGGAATCTGGACTTTATGGATAATGGGTAGTCAGTGAAGGTATGCGAGCAGGAAAATGATTTAGCAATTAGAAGTTCCCTGGTGACCTTTGGGAGACCAGCTCCAGTGAAGTTGTGAGGACAGAACCAAAAGTCAAAGAGTTGAAGAGTGATGCAAGTGGAGAAAGAAAGTAGTTTCTTGTTCTGAAAAGGGAAGAAAATACCACCTGCTTCCCTGGAAGCAATTAACCCAAGGCTGATTTTTCTCTCCGACACTAGAATATCAGAAAGGTTAGAAAAAGCAATGAAGCTGAGGTCATAGGGACCTTCCATGGGTGAGAGAATAACTACTAATATGAAAGGCCCTTAATGTACCAGACCAAGTAAGTTAAGCCAAATGATTCTGAATCACAGCTTTCATCATTCACCTCCCTTCCCAGACAGCACAAACTAATCCCCATCCTGAGGTCTGGCCTCTCCCCAAGGATGCTGATGTCACTGTCTCACATGTCTTTGGTGGATGCAAGTAAAGGGCTGCAGTGGCGGGTGGGCAGGGCTGGAGGGGTGGGATAAAGCTGGGCTCTCACAGCTGAATCTGCTCCTCTACAGAAGCCATCAGGGCCAGAGAGTCTATTTGTCCTTCTGGTCTCATTGTTGGCAAGTCATGCTTTCGAGTCAGGAGGTGGGAATGGAATCTTGTAAAGTTAAATTACAAATGTGGACAGGACTGTATCTTTTGGAAAAACAATCCTGTTTAGGAGAACAACTATAGACTTATTTTTTGGTTTAGGGCAGAGGAGCTCTTCCAAGTCTCTCTCGAATGGCCTTCTAGTTAAACCCTCAGATGATCTAACAATCTGGGAAAGGGAAGTGGAAACTTCTCCCTCTTAAAAAGTGTGTACAGCTATAAACGTGAACTAGGGATTCTCCACCTCTGGCAGTCCCTGAATGGCTGTTGCTGACTGGCAGTCAGCTACGCTATGGGCCTGAGGGTGGGCAGCAGGTATGACCAAGGAAAGGCCCTTCTTACCTTTTGCTGATGCGGTACTCCACTTGTAACTGCTTCTCCCCTGATGCCACCACGGACCTCTGTAGCTGGTGGGAAGAATGTAAGACAAAGTCCAAGTGGTTATGATGCAAAAGGAAAGGTTTGTCACTTCCACAGACATACTCCTCTCTTAAGCATAAACATAACAGATGCCAGTTCCTCCTTAATTAGAGGACATTTTGCATGTGGGACTAATTTAGTGACAGCTATCAATCATGAAAATAAAAGACCTTACGTGACCAAAGATCGTAGAGTTGAAAATAACCTTTAACACTGTGTCTAGTCGACAGTAAGCACTCAAAAGAAGTTTGCTGAGTTGAATTTAACTGTTATTTGAATCCCTTTTGAATCTGCAAGACTGTGAGTTAGGTAAGAACAGGGGCTATTTCTCATTCATCTTTGTTTCCCAGGGTCAGGCACAGGGCCTGACCATATGGTAAGCACTTTGTAAGTGTTTGTCGAATTAAATGAACATCTCCAGCAACAGGAAACTCTCTATACTCAGAGGCGGCCTGCTCCTTTTGAATATTCTAATGAAAGCCTTTCCTTACAGAGAATCAGAGTCTCTTTTTGCTACAATTATTTTTTTAAAAATTGATATATAATAGTTACAGATGTTGAGGGTACTTGTGAGATTTTCATAGCTGCAACTGCCTTGATTATGAAAAGACAACAGTTTTGATAACACTAGTTTAACTAAATGCCTCTCTTTTGTTCTGAATGTCTAGGTATAGCATTTAAATTATTATTATTATTATCTTTAGAGACAGGGTCTTGCTGTGTTGCCCAGGCTGGAGTGCAGTAGTACGATCATAGCTCACTACAGCCTCCAACTCCTAGACTCAAGCAATCCTCCCACCTCAGCCTCCCAAATAGCTGGGACCATAGGCACATGCCACCAAACCAGGCTAATTTAAAAAAAAAAATGTTTTTGTAGATACAGGGTCTTGTTTTGTTGCCCAGGCTGGTCTTGAACTTCTGGTCTCAAGGGATCCTCCCACCTCGGCCTCCCAAAGTGCTGGGATTATAGGAACGAGCCACCATACTGGGCCTAAATTATTTTTAAATAAAGTGTCTCCTAATTGCAAAATCCAAGGACAGAAAGAGAAATATTGTTTATTTATATGAGGGTAAACATGTCTACTTCTGCCTCTGTCATCGGAATGTTGGCTCATGAGGGCAAGGACTTGGCCTTTTTTCAGTGCTGTATCCCCAGGATCCATTCAACGCCTGGTGGTGGAGTAGGTGCTTAGTACTGGTTAAATAAACGAATGAATGAAACAGGGCACTGCACTTAAAGGTACTCACAGGGCTCAGACCCAGCTCTGGTGCTTCACAGGCAGGCAGAGCAGTGCCTGGGGCAATGAGCTACACAGACAGAAGCTCTTTCCCTTCTCTGAAGCTTCCATAATGTCATTGACCCTCCTGCTAAACCAGGTAGACAGTCTTGGAAAAGCCTCTTCCTTTCCTTGGGCCTGTTTTCCCATCTATAAAATGCAGCACGTGAACAACATGTGCTTGCGAGTTCCTCTCATCATGTGGCTCTACAATCTTACGAAGCAGGAAATCAGAAGCGGATTGATGTTGCCTCCATCCATTGTCCCTTGTGTCCTGTCCTGAGCCATTTGTAGAGGAGAAACTCATAGAAGAGAGATGCTCCCTTCTGTTCTTTTAGGGCAAAATCAATGGTTTTTAAAAAAAAAAAAACCTAAGGAATCGCCCCACCCCAAATTAAGGAGCCACCTTATACTTAATTCCTGTAACAACCATTAATTTTCCACCTACCAGTCACTCGTTTTTTGGAACAAATATTTATTGGTTGTTCTCTGTGCTAAGCACTGTGCTAGGCACCGGAAAAACAATATGTTAATCCAAACAATGTCCCTGCCCCTAAGACATCTAATGGGGCCATAATAGGCAAGTATAGAATGCCACGGAAATAGAGAGGGGCACATAGCCCATTCTTATGAGGGACAGGAAGTCTTTCCAGGATGTCCACAAGACACACTGGAACCATACAGGTGAGAAGTCAAGGGCAGTTCATTCCAGGCAGACAGAAGAGTGTGCAGCTGGAGCGTCAAGTGCCGGGGGAGATGTGGTAGAAGGGGTTGGCAGCAGCCAGGCCACGGAGACCTGTAAGCACTGGAGGGCAAAAGTGACACATTAAAGAGTTTCAGCAAGGGCTTCAGTGGTCAGACCCGATCTTTTAAAGATTACTTTGGCAGCAATGGGAAGAACATGGGGCAAGGCATTTGCAGAAAGATGATGCTTGCTAGTTTACAATCTGACTGGGAAGAGAGGATGCTGACCCAGGAAACTGTCAGTGATGTCCAACAACACATACATGGCAGAATACATTTAAAAATTAAGTACCAAACAACCAGTGAGAAAAAGCTTAGAGTTCAGAGGAGGAATAGGTAATTGTATATGCCTCCAAAAAGTGCTCTGAAAAAGAACCAAAGGAGGCCAGAATGATCAGGGCTAGCGGGCCCAACGAAGGTGCAGGGCTTCAACTGAGTCTTCAAAGATGGGCAGGATGTAGTGAGAGAGAGAAGTGATGACTGAGTGTGCTTTGGGAAAGGGAGAGTGACTAGGAAGCAGAGATATTCAGCACAAGCCACCGAGGCTTCTGTCTTCAGTTCCCATGGGGGAGCCACTACCATGTCAGTCCAGGGCTGATTCCTGGGAGAGCCACAGAGCAGACAGACATCAGCAGCCCCAGAGAGACACTTCTAGGGGAAGGAAGTGTGCCAAGACCTGTGCATGCCAAATGGACGACATGGCCATGAACATTTAAATCGACGTCTCTGGGTGGGTCACTTCTCCCGTTACCATGGCAACAGGGCTGTTCTAAGGAAAAAGCAGCTGCTAGCCAAAAGCTACTACTGCTGGCTCACTGCAAAGCTGAACCTGTTTGCTCCAATTCTCCAGTGGGGCTTAATTATCTCAAAAAACTTCTGTGCAAAGATTCTAGACTTTCCTGGAGTGGCTTTTAGATGAAATGATGACTGCTCCTCTTCTCCCTCCAATCCATGTCTGCTGTCACAGTCTTCCTTAAAAATCAGGCATGATCATGCAACTCTCCCATTAAAACTGTCCAACAGCTCTCCTGCTGCCTACAGGATAAAATCCAAACTCCCCGGCATGGCATTTATAGCATCTGCTAATGGTGTCTCACATCTAGCCTCATCTCCTATCACCTCTCGCCCCCATCCCTTGCACACTTCAGCCACCAAGCTTCTGCCCGGTCTCTGAACATAGCACATATCAGGCCCTTGCACATACTGTTTTGTCTTTCTGGAATACCCTTTGCCACCTTCTTTCTCTGATAGATGTCACCTCCACAGTGAAGCCTTCCCTGATTCTTCCTCCCTTCCCCATCTGTTCTTCACCGAATTGCCTTTTCTTTAGAGGAAGCCTCACTTTTTTATGTGCATAGCACAACTCTCTGCACACACCTCTATGATAGCATGTATCATAGTGTAGTATAAATATTTGTTTTTCTCCATTGTGCGCTAAGTTTCCAAGAGGAAAGAACCAATACTTCATCTCACTGTAAAAGCCCGGCACACAGGCCAGTGTCTGGCACACAGTGGGCTCTATTCTGTTGATGAATGACTAATGGCTGCCTGGATGAACTGCACATGTTAAGGGCACAATGTCTGGCTTGACAGAAATAATTCTGAGACAATATCTTTAAAGAGGCAACATGCTTATAGAGGTGCATTTTTTTTTTAATATTTAGCACACTTCCTAGGGGGAGGATTAAATGTCCTCTTCCCATTGACATCCAGCTTGGCTTGGTGACTTGCAGTGCTTTCCCTGTGGAAGAATTAGAACCTTGCTGTTGACTGCAGTAGTGGCCACATGCTTTGCTCTGACCAATGAAACATGGGTGGAAGTAACATCTGGCACTTCCACGCAGAAGCTTTATGAACTAGCTCATGTTTGCCATTTGTCCTTTTCCTCTTCCATGACACTGGCAATGTCCCATACAGAGGCTGCTCTGTCAGGCTGGGTCTCCGAGTGAAGACAGTGTGGGATGGCTTTAATAAAAATTTAATTTAATCATGATTATAATTTAATTATAATCATAATTACATTATAACTAAATTATAACTAAATTTCTCCTTAAAACAGCCCTGTTGCCATGGTAACGGGAGAAGTGACCCACCCAGAGACGTCGATTTAATCATTCATGGCCATGTCGTCCATTTGGCATGCACAGACCTTGGCACACTTCCTTCTCCTAGAAGTGTCTCTCTGGGGCTGCTGATGCCTGTCTGCTCTGTGGCTCTCCCAGGAATCAGCCCTGGGCTCATATGGTAGTGGCTCCCCCATGGGAACTGAAGACAGAAGCCTCAGTGGCTTGTGTTGAATATCTCTGCTTCCTAGTCACTCTCCCTTTCCCAAAGCACGCTAACTCATCACTTCTCTCTCTCACCACATCCTGCCCATCTTTGAAGACTCAGTTGAAGCCCTGCACCTTCGTTGGGCCCGCTAGCCTTGATCATTCTGGCCTCCTTTGGTTCTTTTTATAACGAAATTAAAAATCATGATTATAACTGAATTACAAAGTTTAATTTTATAATTACATAAGTTATATTTTATAATTCATAAATGAGGCACAGAGATTAACAATAAAATAGAATAATAATAATATACTGTAATAAAAGTTATGGGAAAATGACCTCTCTCTCTCAAAATATCTCATTGTACTGCACTGAGAATAACTGACACCACAGAAAGTAAAATTGCAAATAAGGGGGACTGCTGTACCTCTAAGTTCTAGCTGTGGCTCTAGCTACATGTATGACCTTAACAAGTCCCTTCTCCTCTCTGGGCCTCAGTTTCCTTTTTAACAAAATAATGAAGTTGAGCTTTCTACTCTAACTCTGTAAATTTGTGCTAGGATTTTACTCCTTGCCGCTGTCATTTCACTCTTTTACCCCCCTCTACCAATTACATGGAATGGCTGACACTTTTGAAGTGTTCCTTTTTGTCTTTTTTTAGGTTAAACTTACATACAATGATATGCACAGGTCTCAAGTGGACCATTTGGTGAGTTTTGACAAATGCATACAGCCACATGTACCATGTCCCTAACAAGATAGTGAGAGCACATTTTCAATACCCCAGATAATCCTCTTGCATATCATCCAGTTAATCCTTTCCCTCCAGAGGCGTGCACTATTGTGATTTTTTTCCACCATGGATTAGTTTTATGGCATGGTTGGCATTCTGAACTCCTTGGCTCTTTGAGTTGTCTAGTTGTTCAGGTTGCCTATTCTCACACTCCTGAACTCCAGGCATGCGAAGACGAAAGAGAAATTCTTGGTGGGTTCTCAGGACACTCACCCATGGTTCTGCAAGTTCTCTAATTTTCTGAGCCTCTGAGTCACTGACAAAGTCATGGTAGAGCGCAATGTAGGGCTCCAGGTGGATGACCTCCTTCCGGATGGGCTGGAGCAGCAGGTAGGCGTTGGAATTGGTCTCATAGGAACAGTAGAGGCTAGGGATCTGGTAGAGAGTGGGCTGGAAAGAAAGAATAGGATGAGCATAAGAGAATAAGGGTCTAGGAGTAAAATTCAACTTAGGGTAACTATGGCATAAAAAAATTGGAATGCAAGAGATACAGAATGTGGTCATTCTGATGCTTCCCAAGTGAGCTTTATTGTTTTAAACGCATCAGCTCTACCCCCTCATGTTATCCCAATTCTAGCTTCTCAAATTCTAGCCAGGCCTCTACCCCTTTCCCTTTCCCTGTGGAATCCTACCTGGCAACCCAGGGTCTGACATAGCCCCTCGTAGATGTCTCTGGTCTGCAGGTGGGGTATATTGGGCCTCTGGATGACAGCCTCAGCTACCAACTGGTTGGGGCTCTCTGCCAAGAGCCTTTCATATTTCAAGACATTCCTGGCCATCCTCTTATTATCTGGGCCTGGAAGAAATCAGGGCAGGGAATATAAAATAGGGATTAACAAATACTGGCCTCAAGGAGTGCCACTAAGGTTTCCTCCAGCTTCACTGCTGCACAGGATAGGCAACTGGATCTCCTGAATAACTCCTCATGTCTACGCACAGGAGGACGCAAGGCCCTCACTCCCAGAAGACTACCTGGTATTTTTTAAAAGACTGACTTGATCCTGGTAGATCTGAAGGTGCAAAGGGCTTTGGGAAGCAAAGTGGAACTTAAAACTCTTAGGCCAAGGGATCATGAGGATGGCTGCTCTGGGATAGTGTGATGGTATATACGGGGATGATGAAACTTCATTCATTCATCCATTTTTTCACCCATCCATTCAGTAAATCTTCAATGAACATCAACTATTACCAGATAATGTGCTACAGGCTGACCTCTCAGAGTTTAGAGTCTAATGGAGAAAAAGGACATTAAATTATCACTTACAACAAAATATGATAAGTGCAATGAAAGAGAAGTCCAGAAAGCCAAAGCCTATTGCAAAAGGACCCAACCTATTTTTCCTCAGAGAATTGGAAGCCAATTCATTCTTGTCTCCACTAGATCTTTCAAATCTCCTAACTGGCCTAGACCCAGAGCAAAGAAGTGTGAGGCAGAGGGACTCTAGACTTTGGCTCTAGACTGGATTCCCACAGGGCCCTTGGGAAACCCAATAAATCTTGTGTCTTGTTTGTGCCCACCTGTTTGTACCCAATTTGGCTGCAAGATGCCCCATGCGTTGGCAGAGCTACCCGTGGCCTGCTGGCCTCTTTGCATGACTCTCAATGCATCTCAGAAGGAGGTGCTGAATTGTTCTAATGCTCCCAAAGTATCTTTCTCTGAGGAGCCCAGTGTGCTTCTAACCACAACCATCACCCTGGCAAAGGAGGAAAGGAAGGGGCAGAAATTACCATTCTGTTTTAACAAGAGGAGAAGTGAAGTTTTGGAGAATGGAAATTATAAGCCCAAAGCCCAATGAAAATATTGCAAAGCCCAAACCCCAATGAAAATATTGCAAAGCCGGAAATAAAACTGGGAATCTCAACTTGCCATGTTCTATTATCCACCTATAAAAGCACACAATTTGAGTGGATAGCAAAGATTTTAATAGATCAAATGCAAAGAAATAAAGAAGGGTTGGATTATAATTTTGTTTGTACCACTAATCACTCATGTGTTTGTAGACACACAGCTACTTCCTTATCCTATTGTTTGCTAAATTATCAGAAAGGAATAATGTTACTAAATGGATTCATTAAAAAGTTATGTATACACGCAATTATAAAGTCCTATATGAAACACTTTAGAAATATTAAAACAAAATAGTGATTTTGCATCTCATTTTAGTATCTAAATACTAAATACTCATGCCTGTAATCCCAGCATTTTGGGAGGCCAAGGCAGGTGGATCACTTGAGGCCAGGAGTTTGAGACCAGCCTGGCCAACACGGCAGAACCCCATCTCTGCTAAAAATATAAAAATTAGCTGGACATGGTGCACATGGCTGTAATCCTAGCTACTTGGGAGGCTGAGGCACAAGAATCACTTGAAGCTGGGAGGCAGAGGCTGTAGTGAGCCAAGATCATGCCATTGCACTCCAGCCTGGGTGACAGAATGAGACTCTGTCTCAAAAAACAAAACCAAAAAACAAACAAACAAAAAAACCACACCCCCAAAAGCAAAAGCAAAACAAAACAAATAAATACTGTATTAAAAAAAAACTAGGAAGCCATCTACCACTAAAATGTTATGCAAATATATACATATAACTTTGAAGCAAACATTTCCAAGCAGATAGCTGAGTTAGGAAGCATCTCCCTCCTGTTTAACTCATTTTGTTGTCAGCAAGGGACTCCCTGAAGCGGGGTGATGCTGAATTCTGTGACCTACTGGCTGGGCAGGATGCATGCATCACAGAGTGAGACCTGATTTAAAGGGAAAAACTGATATCTCCCTTTGAGCAGCTGAAGTGAGCAATCCTGCTGGGTCACTTTCCTTCTTACGTACATAGTGCACACTGATTTCATCATAGTGCACACTGATTTCATTCATTCTTGGGTCTGCTTCCAAAATCTGGGTCTTTAAAATGTCTCTTAAGAAACTGGCTCCCACTCCTGGACTTTTTCCCACTGAAGCAAGGCTAATATATCATTGATTGGGTGGAGGAAGGAAGCGACAGGTTGATATCTTCTCAGCATTTTCCAACTAACTTAAAAATTTCCCCCTGATGCATTGAATAGCACGTAAGATTTCACCAAAATTTGAAGTGTGACATGGATTATGAAATTAAGATAATAAAGATAGGGCCAGGCACAGTGGCTCATGCCTGTAATCCCAGCACTTTGGGAGCCCGAGGTGGGGGGACCGCTTGAGGTTAGGAGTTTGAGAACAGCCTGGCCAACATGGTGAAACCCCGTCTCTACTAAAAATACAAAAATTAGCCAGGTGTGGTGGTGGACGCCTGTAATCCCAGCTACTCGGGAGGCTGAGGGAGGAGAATCGCTTGAACCCAGGAGGCAGAGGTTGCAGTGAGCTGAGATCGCGCCACTGCACTCCAGCCTGGGTGACAGAGTGAGACGCCACCTCAAAAAAAAAAAAAAAAAAAGATAATAAAGATAGATAGCTGTATTTCTCTTGCAGGAATTAAAGGCCAGGAGCAGAAGGGAGTTCCCCATAAGTCAGACCTGTGGCTGGCTTATCTTTCATCCATTACGTACTGTAGAGAAGAAACTCCCGAGAGAGGCTGAGGGCACATGAAACATTTCCTGCCTGTCAAAAAAAAAAAAAAAAAAAAAGAAAGCATTAACTTCACTGAGGATATCTCCTCTGAACAAACTATTAAATGGATTAAAAAAAAACCATAAAATATTCTTACCATAAGTAGGTAACAAGGCTCACTGAAAGGAATAGCAGACCAGAAATGCAGAGATCTGTGGCCTCGCTGCAAATCAGGTCTCACCAGTCTCCTCATTTACTAATGACTTATGACCACCCTTACCAGGCAAGGTAGGAAAATAAATGAAAATAAAACTTCTTAAAGTGCTCTCAAATCTTAAAGCCTGCAAAACCACGTAATTGCAGGGTGTTGTTATTTGTTATATTATATTTAATAATATAACCAAAGTTAAAAATATTTAACCCAATATGGAACTATAAAAACCCTAGTAAAAATATAATTTGTTCTCCAGATTCAGTTCTTCCCAGAGTCCACAAAGTTAGTGGAGGGAGGCAAAGAAAGAACTAAAATGGAAACATTGCCCAGTGCACAGGAATTAACTCTCCCTGCAGCCATTCAACCTGGGGCTCAACATAGTCAAAAGGAAATAGGGCTTTCCAGACAAATCTGGGGAACAGAATCTCGGATGGGTATCCAGCAGTCCTCTTCCGGGTGCTGCCAAATGATGATTAACTGATAGAAATGTATTTCATTCCAACCCCTTTACTTTAGCATATTAACAATTCACTTTTAATGATAAAAGCAATAATAAGCATATTATGAAACATATGAGGAATGGAAAAAAATTACTAAACCAAAATCCAGGGACTGAAGTACTTTGGATAATATATAGTTTTTACATAGTTATAAGCATATTTTTATACATTTCACATCCTGATTGTTTCACTTTACATTGTTATCAGGAGTATTTTGATATCATCACATAGTCTTCACAGACAGCATTTTTAATGGCTGCATTTTATTCCATCCAGAAGACACACCACAGAGAACCTAACCATTCCACTACTGTTGGACAAATATATTGTTTCTAATTATTTGATATCATGAATTACTCTGTTCTACATTTAACAAAGAATACTTGAGTAATCTATGAATACCTTGTAATGTCAAATATTAACTCAAGGTCATAGCTTTTCAAACTCTTTGTGAGATGAAAAGAACCAAAATATAATTTCACATATTTTTAAAACTTGAGAGTCTTGTAATAAAGTAAAATTATATTTTACAAAGAACTAAGAGTTACTTTCGGTGTCTCAGTTAAGTTTCTTTGGAAATAGGTACACTAAGCAACATTAAATGAAAAGAGAACATATATATGTATGTATCATGTAATAAGAACTGACATTTATCCAGTAAGTTGCATGTGCCATGCATGCATTCTGTTAAGGGCTTTGCCTGTATTAGCTCACTCAATCCTCACAGCAACCCACTTCAGGTGAGCATCATTACTCCTCTTTTACAAATAAGAAAACTGAGGCCCAGGGAAGCCAAATAAGTTGCCCATGTTTTCACAGCATTTGAACCCGGGTCTGTCTGATTCCAGAGCCCATAGCTTAACCACTGTACTCTACCATCTCTCATTATTAGCAGTTACTAAAATTTTTTTTTACTAAAATATATAATGAAATAAAATACATTAAATTTTATATGATAATGAAAGGTCCATAGGGACATTTACTTCTAATTTACTAGAGGGTGAGGAGGAACATAAACCATCTATAAGATAATGCCTTATGTGTTCTGTTACTGGGGAATAAAAACATGCTATAAGAGCCCCAAGGAGGAAAGCCTGGGGAGTGAGGAGAACTCAGGAAGACTTCACAAAGTAGGTGACATTCGAGCTGTGCCTTGTAAGATAAACAGGATTTCACCAGACAAAGCAGGATGTGGAAAGCGAGTAGAAGAGAAATCCAAGCCATCAGAGTTAGAGGGAAACAAAACAAAACTAATCAATAATTGGGTACAACATTTGAAACTCCGCCTTTCAGGGTAAGCTGCTTTAGTTTCTCTTTGAGTCTTTCCACGTCGATTCTCCATTTCCTTCCTCTATTAAAACTCAATTACTTCTCACCCTTTCTTACATCGCAGTTATTCTATTTGGCTTTAACACACAGCAATTTAGCAGGAGAGTTAGGAAGAGCACATACACAGTTTTTTTTTCTTTTTTTCTTTTTTTTTTTCGAGACGCAGTTTCGCTTGTTTCCCAGGCTGGAGGGCAATGGCTCGATCTCGGCTCACCACAACCTCCACCTCTTGGGCTCAAGCGATTCTCCTGCCTCAGCCTCCTGAGTAGCTGGGATTACAGGCATGTGCCACCACACCAGAGTAATTTTGTTTTGTTTGTTTGTTTGTTTGTTTAGTAGAGATGGGGTTTCTCCATGTTGGTCAGGCTGGTCTTGAACTCCTGACCTCAGGTGATCTGCCTGCCTCAGCTTCCCAAAGTGCTGGGATTACAAGCGTAAGCCACCACACCCAGCCAACACATACACAGTTTTACAACAAAGATCCATTCACCAGGAACTTCCATGAAAGGAACAGGACTGTTTGCTGCACTGAGAGTAAATCTGTTTGGGCAGCAACACATGGGTTTGGACCACACACATCCTCCTCCCCTTTCTCAAGAAAATGGGGAAAGGAAAAAAAAGGTAGGGAGCAGAAATGGTTTACTAGTTTTGGAAACTCTAGGGAACTGGTTGCATGGAGATTTTTGCAGCCTACCCTTGAAGACTGTACAACTCAGGTGGGAAATGGGGTTAGCTATACAAAAGCTATACCTTACCCAGTTATTGGTTAGTTTTGTTTATTGGCAGCTGCTTTATTTAGGGAAATGAACTTCTATATAAGGCACAACAGGGAGTAAGTAGATCAACAGTGCCAAGGAAAAATAACACCTGGAGGAGGCACTGTGGCTGGTACTACAGAACAGTGACTCCAGCTCTGTAACCAGACAGGAGTCACATTACAGTTGGACTCAACTGCAGATGGGAAAATCTCATAATCAAACTTCTTTGTCCATGGCAATATCATGGGTAATATCTGTGATTAATTATGAGTTGCTGAGAGCACAAAAGAGTGAACTACATTTACTATGAACCCATTAACTATTTGTGAATAAAGCAGCTGCTGCTACAGGTGACAAACTGCCTCCTACGTGGGAAATAATGATTGTAAAGTAGTCAATGCATTGGAAAGAGCACTGGACTAACAGTCTAATTCTAGGTCTATAAGCTTTGTGACAAGTTAAGAGTCTTTCGGAGACTCAGTTTACTCACATGTGATATATGGAAATGATAAAATAACTTCCCTGCTTGACTCACATTTGGTCTTATTGGGAAGATGAAACAGACGAAGACGTGAAAATGCTTAGAAATTGTAAAGCAGCTATAAAGGATTTCACTTAGTATAATAAAAGCAGTGAGCTTCACTTACTCCCTTACCTGGAAATAAGCAAAGGCCAAGTGATCCAAGGCATCTTCTAGACTTGCCTCATCCTCTGTCTTCCACTCTCCGTAAGATCCTCGGAAGAGACTGACAGCCTCCTCCAGCCATGGAATGGCATGGTAATAATCCCCCATGTCATAGGCCACCTACACAGAACACAAGTACCATCGCTAAAGCCTTATTCCACAGGTAGAAAAAGAAAATGACAATTCAAAGAATAAGAGGGACTTTGGAATCCAAGAAGGCAGGTTTTAATTTCAAATTCATTTTAATTCAATTTATTA
Source organism: Nomascus leucogenys (assembly GCF_006542625.1). Taxonomy (NCBI): domain Eukaryota; kingdom Metazoa; phylum Chordata; class Mammalia; order Primates; family Hylobatidae; genus Nomascus; species Nomascus leucogenys. The sequence continues at coordinate 62,417,224 of NC_044395.1, read as the reverse complement.
AGCATCTACTATATACAATGCATTGTACTAGGTGGAGAGGAGACACAAGGGTTCTTGCACTTAAGGAATTTATAATCTGAAGGAGAAGAGAACATGACCTCAATTAACTCTAATTTGGGACAGAATGTCACGAGTGCTCCAAGGAAAATGCATACTATGCTGTGGTGGCACAGGGAAGGGAGGAGACATGGGAATCTCAGAAAGCTTCCTGCAGGAAGTAGCATCTGAGACAGGCCTTCCTTGAAGAAGGAAAAGGATTTCAGTGAGCAGAGACTGGGAAGAAAAGCATTTTAAGACAAGGGAATGGCAGAAACAGAAATCTAAAGCAAGAATGTGTTCAAGTAGTCCATCGTGGCTGTAGCTAGAGTGAAAAGAAACAAAAAGTAAACTTGAAACAGCATCATGGCCTAAGCAAATTACAGTCTTGAATGTCATATTTTTAGGAAGATATTGCTGGTAGCAATGTGAAGAATGGATTACATTCATTTATTCATTCATTTATTCAATATTTACTAAGTATTTTCTATGTGCCTAGTGGCCCTGTCCTGTAAGAGCTTAAATCAAGAGGGGGCACATGAGTAAGCCAATAATTGTAACACAATGCATTAGACACCATAATGAAGGTAGACATGGGAATGCTATGGAAGCTCAATGGATCTGTTCTGTATTAAATGCTGGAATGCTGGCAACATGGCAACATGTACCAGACATAGCTCCTCTCTCCTCATGGTTTACAGTTAACTAGAATACCACAGCTGCAAGTGGAATTTCCTGGAAGTTGATATTGGAGACAACATGGAATTGTAAAGTTACAGACTAGGAAGAACTCTTACGAAATGATCTAATTAGGGTGTAACTTCCTGACAGGGAAAAATCCTAGAGATATTGCAATTCTGCAGCCTAAATAATGAATCATTTTTCCTTCAAGTCTGCCATTAACCTGCTGTTTTATTTTTCTGCACCTCAAGTCCTATTTGTAAAAAGGTTGAGCTGAAAAATGCTAAAAATGACTGAACTTTTCATGCCAAGTTAATTTGTTTAATTAAGATTTCCATGAGTAACTTCAAGTCCCAGCAATATGGTAGACTGAAACAACTGGAATCCTTCCGAATGCAAATTCGGACACTTTGAATAAACTATAAAAAGCGTTTTATTATATATTTTCAAGAAAAAAAAAAACAACAGAAAATATCAGGTACCAGAAACAAAAAAGGGCTAAAAGCCCAAGCCATAAGCTTATCAGCAGATGCTGACGTTCCCTAGGATGGGGGTGGGTGTTAATCATAGTAACCTTGGTGTTCAGTAACCTTGGATTATAATGCCCATATGAGGATAGAAGATGAGCCATCCTTAGACCTGCCCCAAGCCCAGGAACTGGAACTAAGACACCCTCATGAAACTGGATTCTGTAAAAAACTATACCTTAGGAGAAAAGGTAGACCAGGAAAAATATTGCCTGCTGTCTTAATGAGACAAGAAGATCTGTTTGTTCCTGTCTAGCTCTGTGTAAGAATATTCTCAATTTTGAGCCTCTACTTCTTGTGAGTATAGGGTTTGAATCTGCAATATTCATATGGTCAAGGAACTCCTATGTCAATAAATAAATATAAAAATGGATCTAAGGCCAGTGAGAGCACCAGAGTTTCTGGAAGAAGAACACCCAAAACTCTCTGGAGAGATATTCCCACAACTCTGGGCACATGGATTCTCTTAGGGGGAAAATGTCCTGCTGAAAATAAGCTCCCAAACATGAAAACTGTATCAGAAAATAATCCATCATGAGCAAGAGTCAACAGACACAATAGCGTGATGATGGAATTAGACAATCAAGAACTTCAGAAGATAGGCTGGGTGCAGTGGTTTATGCCTGTAATCCCAGCATTTTGGAAGGCTGAGACAGGAGGATCACTTGAGGCCAGGAGTTCAAGACCATCCTGGGCAACATAGTGAGACCCTTATTAAAAAATTAGCTGGATATGGTGGGGCATACCTGTAGTCCTAGCTACTCGGGAGGCTGAGGTAGGAGGATCACTTGAGCCCCCCCAGGTGGGAGGATCACTTGATAAAGGCTGCAGTGAGCCATGATTGTGTCACTGCACTTACTTGGATGGCAGAGCAAACCCCTAAGAAAACAAAAAGAATTTCATAAACTAGAAATTTCATAATCCATAGAGGAAGGGATTGGGGAAGTACAGATGAAACAAATTTGGCCACGTGTTGACAATTATTGAAGCTTATTCTGTGAGTTGGCAATATCACTCCCAGGTATTCATCCAAGAGAAATGAGAATAAATGTCCACAGAAGGACATAAAAGGATGTTAATAGAAGCTTTATTCACAGTAGCCCAAACTGGAAGCAATCCAAGAATCTGTCAGCAGGAGACTGGATCAACAGTTTGTGGCATATTCATAGAATGGAATACTACTTAGCAATAAAAAGAAATGAACTACTAACAAATGATACAATATGGATGAATTCCACAGATATAATGTGCTGAGTGAAAGAAGCTGGACTCAGAGGGGCACATACTATATGGTTCAGGATCACAGCTACCTGGGCAAGGGCAGAGCAGAAGGGATGGGGTGGATGGCAAGGAGGATGAATGGGGTTTTAGCTGTATGTAACATGTTTTTCTTTCTAATATATATTTTAAAAAACGAAACCAACATAGCAAAATTCAAACATATATTCATTACAATAATAGATATAATTGCTTATTATATTATTTTATGTTCTTTTCTTATATTTGAAAAGTTTTATCTCTCAAAATAAGTAAATAAATATAGAAAGAAAGACTGCCAGTAAGACTTCCAGGAAGTGACTTACTAAATTTTCAACATACGGTTTTACTTTCAGAAAGGCCTCACTAATGAAGCATATGTTAGTACCATACATCAAACTACTTTACCTGTCTTAAATTTAAATCAGCCATGAACATGATGATTGAGCTCTGATTCTGCTCAGGATCCCAGAAAAGAGAAAACGGTACATAGAGAGACTCAAGCAGCCCACTCTGCCTTAATTTGGAAGACTGACTCTCAAAACTTGGAATCAGGACACATGAGACCCACTCCCAGATCTGTTGACGAATACTGTAGGAGTTACGAAAAATACACCTTACTGCAATAAACATCTTCAAAGTTAAAATGGATTTGCTCCATTGCTTTTTATAGCAAAGGCTGGCAAAGAGTATATTACAAAATGATCTCAAGTGTGATTACAACTTATAATCAAAGATCAGTTAAATACCTCAGATGGGGGGCGGGGGTGTTCCTGAAGTCTATTTCCTCAAGTAAGGTTAAAGTGAATGGCCTTAGATTTTGGACACTACTTTAATTTTGTACTTCTAAATGCTTAGGAAATGTTGCATTGGATTCCAGAAAGTCTCAGGAGGCTGTTTCCATGATCCTATCTTTCCATCACCATCTCTTATCCTTTTCCCCAACCTTGCATCCCTGACCCCCTGCTTTCTCTTTCTACCCAGGGGTTCATGCACTGGCAGGGTGCTATAGTTAGGGTGAACAAAGGACCATTTTTCCCAGTTCATGTCTGTTGTTCTAGCATAATTAATAACACCCCTTTCAATCTCTAGAGTGTCCTAAGTATATAAACACCTTAATTACTATGGAAAGGGCCTGAGATTTGGAGTCAAAAGACTGGGTTCAAGCTTTAGTTCTGCACTTAAAATTGCATAATCTTAGGGCAAGTTATTTACTCTTTCTGAATCTTGTTTTCTTTCTCTGAAAATGGAAATGATATCAAATTTCCAAGTTTACTGTAAGTATTAAAAAGAAGTATTTTATCCATAAGAAAATAGTTATTTTATCCATAAGAAACCAGAGCCAAGCAATTGGCCGTCTCTTGAATATTGTTACCTTGCCGACTTGGAAGCAGTCATCCCCTGTGAGAGAAAAGAGCCGTTTGGGGCTGTACAGGTTGGTGATGGCAGAGCCAGTGACTCTCTGAAAGACACCTCGGGCCAGGCCTTTCACACTGAGCATGTACACGTCCTGCAGCCGCATCAGGGCCCTTGCTGCTCCCTCAAGGTCCTCAAAGGCTGGAAGGTCTTGCTCCACCTTCTCATAGCCATCCTTCAGAGCTGTAAAGGTAGTAAAAACATCAACCCGCCATTCAAGAAACAGGAGTTGGGCATTTAATACATGGAAGGCATGACCACCTGTTCAAATATTTAATGATATCAAGTTGGATTTGTCTTTGTGTTCCCAGAGGCAAGCACAGTTCCTGGCACAGGGTGGACACTTCATGCAATTCTGAATGAGGAACATTCAGAATGAGCGAATGAGAAATAAAACTTAAGGCACACAGCTTCATTACATTGTCCTATCCTGTATGTTTCCAGGAGTCTCACTCTTTAGGGAGACAACTCTTCTTTTTCTTTTCTTTCTCTTCTCTTTTCTTTCTTTCTTTTAATAGAGATAGGATCTTGTTCTGTTGCCTAGGCTGGAGCACAGTGGCATGATCATAGCTCACTATAATCTTGAATTCCTGGGCTCAAGTGAGCCTCTCACCTCAGCCTTCTGAGTAGGCAGGACTTCATGCACACGCCATAACATTCATCTAATTTAAATAAATTTTTTTGTAGAGACAGGGTCTTGCTATGTTGCCCAAGCTGGTCTCAAACTCCTAGCCTCAAGTGATCCTTCCAACTCAGGCTCCCAAAGTGTTGAGATTATTGGCATGAGCAACTGCACCCAGCCTCTTCTCACTGTTAGCTTTCCAAAAATCAACAAACTTCTTTTTTTTTTGAGACTGGGTCCTGCTCAGTCGCCCAGGCTAGAGTGCAGTGGCGCAATCTCAGCCCACTGCAACCTCCACCTTCTGGGTTCAAGCGATTCTTGTGCCTCACCTTCCCAAGTCTACAGGCATGTGCCACCATGCCTGGCTAATTTTTGTATTTTTAATAGGTTTCGCTATATTGCCCGGGCTAGTCTCGAACTCCTGAGCTCAAGCAATCTTAGCCTCCCAAAGTGCTGGGATTACAGGCATGAACCACTGTGCCCAGCCCAAAAGTCAACACTTTTTTTTTTTTTTGGAGACAAAGTGTCACTCTGTCGCCCCAGGCTAGAGTGCAGTGGTGCGATATTGGCTCACTGCAACTTCTGCCTCCCGGATTCAAGCAATTCTCCTGCCTCAGCTCCCGAGTAGCTGGGATTACACGCATGTAATCCCACCACACCCCGGTAATTTTTATATTTTTGATAGAGACGAGGTTTCACCATGTTGGTTAGGCTGGTCTGGAACTCCTGACCTCAAGTGATCAGCCCACCTCAGCCTCCCAAAGTGCTGGATTACAGGCGTGAGCCACCGCACCCGGCCATCAACAAACCTCTTAAAGCACAAAGTAGAATAAATTAGGAAAGTGATCTTGCTATAGATGACACTGTAGTGACAATTTAATGAAACAGAAACTACTAGAAGACTGTTATTTTCCATACATATATAAATGGAAGGATTTATCTTGTACTTCGTCACAGGATTGTAGCGAACATCAAATGAGACAATTAATATGAAAGTGCTTTCTAAGGTATAATCATATAAACCGATTAGCAAGGGGGCCTAATTCTTTGTGCTAGCTAGAGCTAAGGATATTTAAGTAATACCCACCTACTCCATTACCCTTTGAAATCACATCCCAACAGAATCTCTCTCCTTACCACCGAGTCAGGAGACAGAATCTTCTCTCTTACCCTCCAGCCCTCCTCCTCATTACCTCGGATGTTCTCACTGGCCTCCAGACTATGTACCACATTCCTCCAGTCAGACTGCAGGCGTTTGATGAGAGTAAATGCAAGCAGAGGGTTAGCCACAGGGGTTGTTGAATCCTCATGCAAAGAAAGTACCTTGTCATAGAATCTGAAAGAAAGGAGTAGAATGATCTCACCTCCTGATACAACCACTACACCTAGGGAAGGCTGGCATGGTGTGTGTACATTAAGAATAGCTAACATTGACATGCTGAACCTCTTGAGATTCACATAATAGTCCAACCAAAAAGCCATGCAAGCCCAAAGAATATGAAAACTATAGATACAACAAAAGTAGGGCCACTCTTTCGTTCACTGAATGAGTCAGTCTATATTAATCAATTACTGTATTTCAGGCACCATGCTAGAGATATAAAGGCAAGACAGGGTCCAGCTCTCAAAGGGATCACAAAGTCTTTTTCTCCTGTCATCACTGTATATGTAATCCTTAGTATCTGGTAGAAACTCAAAAACACTATTGAATTAATTATAACCACTGTGATATGTGCTATATAGTGGTCCCCAACCTTTTTGGCACCAGGGACTACATTCACGGAAAACAATTTTTTCCACGGACCAGGGGGGTTGGGGGATGGTTTCGGGATGAAACTGTTCCACCTCAGATCATCAGGTACCAGTTAGATTCTTATAAGGAGCACACAACCTAGATCCCTCGCATGTGCAGTTCACAATAAGGTTCACGCTCCTATGAGAATCTAATGCCTTGGCTGATCTGACAGGAGGCAGAGCTCAAGCAGTAATGCTCCCTTGCCCACCACTCACCTCCTGTTGGGGAACCTGCCTCCTAACAGGCCATGGACTGGTACCAGTCCCTGGACCAGGGGTTGGGGACCTCTCTGCTATGAGAGAAGTGAGCATATAATGCTGCAGCTGTGCAGACAGGACAGCTCACCCAGGTGGGAGTTAGAAGGGGGAAGGAAAGGCTTCCAAGAAGAGATGGCATTTGATCTGAATCTTGAAGGATTTGTTAAAATACTGAAAGCTATTACTTATTGAGCTCCTACGATGTATTGGCCTGATGAGTGCTGTAAATAGATTGTCTTATTTAATCACCCCCACCTTCTGACCTACCCTTAGCGTAGATTTAATTTTACCCATTCCACGGAGAGGAAACTGAAACAAAGCCCACTGTTAGTAAAGGGCAAAGCCAGGATGGAACCCAAGTCTGACTAACTCCAAAACCTGGGTTCTCAGCTGATTATGCTATATGTTTTCTTAAGGAGCTAGAACAAAGAAGAGAATAAGAGTATTTTTCAAGCCAACAGGAACCATTAGTGTACAAAGGCACAGAGGCTTGAGATATATTTGTAGTAAGTCAATCTACACGAGTTATTTGCTAGATGTCAGACTCCATGCTAGATTCTAGGGATACAAAGGCAAGACGGGACCCAATACTCAAGGATTTCATGGATAAGAAAATAACTGTTTTTCTCATCACTCTATATCTAAATTCAATACATATTTCTATGAAAGAATGAATGAAGTATACTCTCCTAGGAGCTAGGGACAAAATTCTGAATAAGGAAATAATCTTGGCCTCAAGGATCCACAGTTTAGTGAGTAGGAAAGACACAAATAATTACATTACAGATGCAATACCAGATTTAAGAACAAGGCTTAGTGGAGAGGACAGAGAGGGGATGATTAATTTGGCCAGAGCAGGTTAAAGAAGGCTTTAAGTGAGAGTGGTACTGTTAAAACTATGACTTGTTCACATATATAAATGTGTGAGAGGGTGGGGAGGAGACCACTTCAAAACTGCAAGCACAAGACAAGGAGAGTCTGAACCACGACAGCGACGGAGAATGGACTGGGTTCAAGGAAGGAGTTTAGGAAGTGGTGATGACTGTAAAGGGGAATGAGAGGTGGGATTGTCTAGCACACTTCCAACCTTTCTAGCTTGGCAACAATTGCAGAAAAGGGCAGAAATGGTAGGGCCTGAAGTGATCATCTTTCTAGTTAATTTCCCTTCTCCAGTGTCCTTCAACAGTGTTTATATAGGCAAAAGATGCTGTTTCCTTTCCTGGTATACTCTGGTTAATTCCATTTCTAAAACACCGATGGAATTTATATTAATGACATTTATTATCTATAACAGGGCAGATTAAGGGTACTATTCCTGCTCTCCAAGAGTTTTCCCACTTGTTTTAAAATTATTAACTTCAAAAACAGTATGACAAGAATGAAAGTAGAAGAAAAAAGAGTTTGTGCAAAGTGAAAAAAAATGAAAGTGTGCAAGAGCACAGGAGACTGTGAGTCCTGTGGCAAGAGTGGGTGACTTCTGCGAGGAGACAGAGATGAAAGTAAAAAACAGAGGAAGTGGCAGGGTGGTAGGATTTCAGACCCTTGGAGCAGAGTCTGATCTGAGGATTTCTAAAGAGTGAGGTCCTCAACTATGAAATGAAGCCTGAAATAGAAGATGACTGCCTCGAGGCTTCCAAGGAGCCGAATGTTCAATTCAACGTAAACTAAGGAACAAGAACCCGGACCTGGGTCTCCCAGTGGGGAAATGGGAAGCCTGTCAAGTCCCAGGGTGTCTCTGATCCCAAAGACAAGGCAGTCTGTGAGCTGAAGCTCTAGGGTTTTGAAATGAAACCAGCCTCCAGGGTGTGGGATCTTTACTACCCATTGTTTCCTGCTTTGGCTCCATATGGAACTACTTAGGGAAAGATATTACACTGCTTGATGAAAAATCTTAACAAGCGGAGACTTGGGCTTGAGTCCAGCTTAAAGAGTAGGTGTCCAGGAACAATTGAGGCTGAGAGAGCAGTGATTTTATAAGACAGCTAGATAGGAAGGAACTGGGGGGAGACCTGAGACTTATTCTAACCCAGCCTCCAACTATCATTGTTTCCTCATCCATAAAATGAAGGAACTGATCTAGTCTAGAAGATTTCTATGGATCTTTTCAGCATGCACATTCTGTTATTTCTTCCCATCACCCCCTCCACAACTGAATAAACAGATTCCTCATTAGCTTGAGGACTAACGTTTAATAGGAATCAGAGGAAACTGAGGCACAAAGGTAAAATGGTAAAGCAGAGAGGTGAATATTTGCCCCAAGTCATGCATCAAATCAAAAGTGCTGTCTACTTCCTTGTTTTCTTAGCACCCCTCTTTGCATGTTGGGGTTGATTTGTTTAGGTCAGGGTTTGATCTCTATTGCAGCACATCAATTCAATCCAGTGTTTAGATATGTCATTTTTCTGTCACACAAAGAAAAAAATCTCTCAACTGATAACTGAGGTTGGCTTAGAATCCAAAAGTTGGCCCTATGCCCAGCCTCTGAGCACATAGCGGCTTCCAGAGACTGGAAACTGAGTTACTGGATGCTGAATTCAAACCTCAGGGTTTCCTAAATGTCTTTTTGCGTTAACAAATACTGCTGAGAATGGAAAATCAGATCCTTTCCTTCAAGAATCTGCACATAAAATTTGCAACCCAATCCCTGCATTAAACATAGCCTGGGCAGGTTATCCAACCACAATACATGGGCTATTTCACTTCAATATGTTTTGCCTTTGGAATTCAGAAATGGTTTTCTCTCAGTTCTTCTGGGACATTCTTAATGCTTAATCCTTAGCACAGAAAAAATTGCTGCTGACACTTCTCTCTCACTCTTGGTGGTGTTTTAAACTGCAAAAACAGCAACAACAAAAGCTAGGGTAAACTCTCTTTATATATATGACTAGTATATGTACCATACTGGCATATAACTATATATACTATAACAAGTATAATTTTTATTCATTAACTTGGAGTAGGGAGTAGTTTCAACCTCAAGAATATTGCATTTTTCTATCTCAACTGAGAGCCTTGGAAATAGCCTCTCAAGTTACATAAAGTCACCAGATTGGGAGTATAGAAAAATTAGCAAGAACTGCCAAAATTCTTGTTTTAAAAAGCAAACATAAAGGCTGGGCACAGTAGCTCATGCTTGCAATCCCAATACTTTGGGAGCCCGAGGAGGGAGGATCACTCCAGGTCAGGAGTTCAAGAACAGTATGGGCAAGAGAGCAAGACCCTATCTCTACCAAAAACAAAACAAAACAAAACAAAAACAAAAACAAAAAAACCCTAGCCAGGCATGGTGGTGTGCACCAATAGTCCTAGTCACTTGGTAGGCTCAGGCAGGAGGATCACTTGAGCCAGGGGTTTAAGGTTACAGCGAGCTATGATAGAGCCACTGCACTCTAGCCTGGGTGACAGAGCAAGACCCTGTCTCTTAAAAAGCAAACATTTCACTGGGTTTTAGAGCAGTCACTAGAGAACAGAATGACAGAATGACAGTCTTCAAAATATCAAACTAAACTACAAAATTAACTGTTCATAAGTCACCTGAGAAAATAATCGAGAACTTTTCCGATTTGTTTTTTTATCTAGGCTGTCACAATCTTAGTTAATACTTAGAGACAAAAGTGGGGCCTAGTTTCACTAGTTGGTCTTAAATAAAATAAAATAAAATAAAATAAAATAAAATAAAAAGCATTGCCGGGTGCGGTGGCTCAAGCCTGTAATCCTAGCACTTTGGGAGGCCGAGGCGGGAGGATCACAAGGTCAGGAGTTCGAGACCATCCTGGCCAACATGGTTAAAAATACAAAAAAATTAGCCGGGCGTGGTGGCGGGCGCCTGTAGTCCCAGCTACTCGGGAGGCTGAGGCAGGAGAATGGCGTGAACCCGGGAGGCGGAGCTTGCAGTGAGCCGAGACGGCACCACTGCACTCCAGCCTGGGTGACAGAGTGAGACTCTGTCTCAAAAAAAAAAAAAAATAATAATAATAATAAGCATAAAGGCTTAGCATTTGTCCAGCAATTGTTACATGCCAGGCACAATGATAAATACTTTTACATGGTACTCTTAATCCTTCTAAAAACCCTATGGTGGTAGGTACTATTTTTATCATCATTTTACAGATTAGGAAACTAAAGCTCAAAGAGGTAAAGTAACTTGTCCAAGATCAGAGCCAACGATTCAAATACAGGTCTGGTAAACTCCTGAATTCACTGTTAACCACCATGTACTGTGGCCACTAGAAAAACCTCAATTAGTTAGGGGCTTGGTCTATGTCTTGGTATAACAGATAAAAGAAGTGGTAGGGATAACATAGCATAATAGGAAAAAAGTTGGATAAACGATCAAAACAACTGTGTCCTAGTCCTGGATTTGCTACCTATTAGATTTATTAATACAATCTTGAGTGAGCAACTAGACTTTAGTTTTCTCGTGTTTTAACTGATTTCTCAATAGTTAACAGTGTAATACAAATCTATTTCAAAGCATTGTGTGTGACAGAGAATCAAATGAGATATGGTTTGTATGAGACCTCCTGCTGTGACAAAGTTGTGACAATGACAATGGTGGAAAGACAGTGAAGGAGACCAGCATGGTGGAATGGGGTTGGCCAGCTGCTTTGGCCAAAACGCTTTGAGTGCTCTCTTCTGAGAATGTAACCTGAAAGACCAGCAGGGGGATTTTGACCCCCTACTCCCATCTCCATCGGAGCTACCCAAAGAGATAACTGGTATGAGAACAAGCATGGGTAGCAGGGAGCATGCTGGGCTCTGAAATCAAAGAGAAAAAATTCTGTCCTATTTCCACTAATAACCTTGGACTCCAGTGATTCTGGGCTATGAACAAAAAGAAAACATTTGGCTCGGTCAACATGGCCCCATAGAATACTAGACAACTATGCTATTCCAAAGAGTGACAATAATTACTGAAATGATCTTCATTTATTGTTAAAATTAATACATACCTATATTGTATATTGTCACACTATTTCAAGCTGTTTATACGCAAGCCACATACTTAAGGACAAGCACCAAATTAGCTCATTCAGTCACTATTAACAAGATCTCTTGCAAATACTTTCCACTCACAAAATGCTTCTCTTCTACATAGCTCTCTCACAGTCATGTGGTCACAAAGTTTTGCACAGGGTGACAATGGGGTTGGGGGTCACACTGGACCTCAGAGTCACTCCCCATTCCACATACCTTCTTCTCATGTCACGCCAGAATCAGTATTATTACCACATATATTCACACAAAGTTTTAAAAGCAGTGCATTGTGCTGTCTTTGTTCAATGAGAAGGTCACATGATATAAGTACAATATTAATATATCCAAATAGTGACGTGGTCATAGCCACTCTGTCGGTGCTGCAGGCTTCTTGATGTCCCAAGCAGAGAAGGCGCAGCACATATTCATACAGATGGTATCATATACAATCATTTATCTTTCACTTTTGTCAGTTGGACACTGCTAAGTGGATACACGACTATGGTGCCTCAGCATCCCAAGTCTGACAATATTTTATGCCACAGTGTGTAGCACTAGAGTTTGTTGATTGTATCCCAAAACTATATTAGCTAAGCATCCACTGCTGTGTGCTACACTCAGTATCTTCTGCATCAAGTATGTTTTTTCACAGTGCTTTTTTGATATCAAATATGTTGACACACGTATAACATCTCAGTTATCATTTATTTAGTATTTAGAGAGCTTCTACATGTGTAAAGAGAAGGAAGAACTGAAGACATAGAGGGCAGTGGACATCTCTGATTAACAGTCATGGTGCTACAGACCCAAACTCCTTGAGGACAGAGTTGGCTCTTGTTCACCATTTTATCCCCACTGCCTGGAACACTGCCTGGCTCTTAGTAGGCACTCAAAAATATGTTGTATGAATTAATGAACTGAAGCATTATTCATATAGCGACCTGTACAGTTACTCAGCATCACTCACATGCAGAGTATGATATCCACAGTGTCGTGCCCATCCAATCCCAATGACATGTAAATCTCACATATGGTGGAAGGTTGTCACCTGACTCTTAACACCAAACATCAGCTCACTCGGTCATGCGGTGTTTCACGATCGCCCCTTGAAAGGTCAATACTTGCGTAGCTAAAGCGCCACCATATTCTCTCCATCTCACTCTCACAGTGTCTCTGTCACAGCACTGTCCACTGTGTCTGTGTCAGTGTGACACAGGGCCTGGGGCTCACACAGCTTCGCACAGCACATTGTGAGGTCCTGGAGTCACCCTGCCCCGCTCTTCCACAGTGTATCAACTTTGTTGTGTGACGCTGGATACGGGGGGGACTGTGTGTGTGATGGAGTCTGCAGTCCCACAGAGTGTGACCCAACCGTCGCCAACACCTCATGCCACGGAGTGTCGGGGTCCCACACAGGGTGACAATGGGTCTAGGGGGTCACACTGGCCCTTAGAGCCACTCCCCACCCCACGCCACAATGTCTCAGTCGCACGGTGCGACAGTGGGTCTGGGGTCCCGCGCAGCATGACAATGAACCTGGGGTCACACTCAACCTAAGTCACCCCACCCTGCGGCACAGTGTCTCCCACTGAGGCCCCTCGGTCGCTCCCACTCGCCGTACCCTCACCTAGTCAGGTCCCGCAGCCGCGCCTCCTCCCCGCGAAGGTACCGCCTCAGCAGCCCCAGCAGCCGGCGCTCGGGCGCCAGGGCGCGCGCGACGCTGGTCAGCGCCGAGAACGTGTCGCCCCGAGCCGCAGCCCTTTCTGGGTCTCCTGTCCCAAGCGCCAGCACCGCCAGCAGCGCCGCCAGCCGCGCCCCAGGACCCATAGCCAGCGCTCGCGAACTTCTCCTCAGACAGTCCTGGCCGCGCGGCGCCAGCCGCTCCCGCCCTGGCCTGCCCCGCCCCTGTCTCCGCCCCCTCCTGGCTCAGGCCCCGCCCTCTGGCCCCGGCCCATCCCCTCCACCGCCCAGTCTCGCCCCACGCCCCGACTCCTTCCTTGTTTCGACGCCTCACCTCGCTCTCTAGCCCTCAGCTCCTTGGAATGCGTGGGGGATTCCTGCAACATCAGTCTCCGCCGCCCTCCACTAAACCGCGACCCTGGTAGGGTGTTTCCACTGTGCCCATCACACTAGGGGAAATTGAGGCGGGGGCGGGGTGAGCGATGAATTCACAGGTCTAAGGCTGTGACTATCCCCAAATATTGTTAACACCATGCTGACAGGATCCCCAAAATATCGCCCCTCTGTACCATGGAGTGGGAATACACAAACACCACTGGATCCCCACAGGGACCTCCAGAAGAGTCAATTATGCGTATGTGAATAGGTGCGCAGGCAAAGAGCGGCAAGAGGGCAGCGGGGAGGAAAACCCTCACAGAGGGCGTGACATCTGAGCCATCTGAAGAATAAGTAGGACTCTATCAGGATGTGAGTATATGACAAATCTAGGACTTACAGAACCTGAAACTCTGGGGTCCTAAAGTCACTGCTTTACACAATATAGAGTCACTTAAGCAAATAAAAATATTATTATTATAGCCTACTAGGCTACGTACTCTATTTCCCCCCTCTTATGCATTTCCCAGGCAATGTTCATTCATTCGACAAATATTTATTAGCACCTATGTTACTGTGCTGCTACACAGAGAAATAGCAGATCCAATCCTGGACTCAAAGGAGGAGACAGGTATGTAAACAAGTAATCACAATAAAGTGCTGTCAGAGTAACTGAGGGTTGTGCAATATGCAATGGCAACACTGAAGAAGGAACCCTCATGTAGTGGGTGGAGAGGGCATCAGAGAGGAGGTGATGCATGCTGGTTCAAAAGGATGAAAAAAATTGGAAGTTGACAGGCAAGGGAGGAGTGGGCTTTCTTGGCAGAAGGTACATGTGTGTGACAAGGTTTGGAGGTGGAAAACAGTTTGAGTTCCAGAAATGATGAAAAGTTCCTTATGCTTGAAACTATCAGATTGTGAAAGGTCTTTGCATGTCATATTAAGAAATTTAGGTGCTTGTCCTCTATGAAAATCCAGTGGAAGTTTTTAAGGTAGCAATAATTGTAATAACAATGGCAACAGTAAACATAGTAGTTAATACTTACTGAGTGTTTCCTGTGTGGCAGGCGCCATCCAGAGTATTTTACATATATTAACTCATTTAATCGCTGTCCAGAGTATTTTACATGTATTAACTCATTTAATTCTCATGCTGACCCTATAGCCTAGGTAGTATTAGTATTCTTACAGTATTATTAGCCCCACTTTACCTATGAGAAGACTGAGTTGTAGGGACAATCATTAACCTACTCAATGTTAATCACTTGTGGACCACATTTGAGGTGTGCTGGTAAACCAGCTCTCCGGGAAAAAAATAAAGTTCTGATTTGTGGCATTTGCCAATTTCTGTGGTGTCAGTTCTCCCACAGTAGCTAATTTCAACATGCAAAAATGTCACCACTGACTGTGGTTGGATAAAGATGCTAACAACTCCTGTGAGCTGGGGTGAGCCAGCTCCAGCACACCACTGCTTGTGTAGACATGAGATGTGCCATGCAGATCCCTCTTCGAAGAAGGACTTGTTGCACAGCTGCACGGAATGTGATGAGAAGAGTCTCCAGAGGTCAGCTAGTTTAGGGTCTGTCCTATAGCAGAGAGCAGTCTCGCCTAGGGAAATATCCTTCCTGGGGCAGCCCTAATCCAGCAACAGAGCAAGGTGAGGGAATGAAGGCCTAGCCATTTTGGCCCATCGTGAGACAATTCTTACAGGCAATACTAGCTCCAGCGCACCTGCCACCTTGATCAAGGCTTCGTCAAGCCTCTTTGACTTCTTCCTCTGCCTTTTCCTGCTTCCTTTCCCTTTCGTAGATGCTGATCTCTAATAAACATCTTGCACCTCAAACTCCATCTGTGCCTCTGCTTCTAGAAAACCCAATTTGTAACATCAATTCAATCAACATACATAGTAAGTGGTAGAGAAGGGAATTGAACCCAGGTCATGTGGATCCTGATTCCATATTCTTAATCAATACCAGAGGCAGATTTACCTAGAAGGTTTTGAAGCTTAAGCTTCAAACCCTTTCTAACTGAGTAGCCTTCCCATAGAAGGTATTCCGACCATAGAAGATTAGGGACTGTGGAAGGCAGAATCATGCCCTCCCTCCAAAGATGTGCATGTCTTGATTCCCAAAACCCATGACTGTGTTAACTTACATGGCACAAGAGACTTTACAGATGTGATTAAGTTAAGGATCTTGACATTGGAGGATTATGCTGGTTTATCTTGGTAGTCCCGATGCAATCATGAGGGTCCTTAAAAGTCATAGAAAGAAATGTGACGATGGAAGCAAAGCCAGAAAGATTTAAAGATACTTAATATATATTGCTGACTTTAAAGATGGAAGAAGAGGCCACCAGTCAAGGATTGTGAACTGCTTCTAGAAGCTGGAAAGGCAAGGAAGCAGGTTCTCCTCTAGTGCCTCCAAAAGGAACAGAGACCTGCTGACACGTTGATTTTAGTCCAGTGAAACCCATTTCAGACTTTGGAACTCCAGGACTGTAAGACAATATATGTGTTGTTTTAAGCCACTGTGTTTGTGGTCATTTGTTTCAGCAACAGTAGGAAACTGATAAAGGAACCCAAAGGCATCTGCTTTGTATTGTCTCTGTCTCTTTAGCACAAGTGGGCAGTACTTCTATTGATAAAATTATCTTAAAACCTTTGAGGATTTCCTATAAATCTTATTGGAGTTCTTTCCGTTAGACAAAAATCATTATCTGTATTTCTTCCCAAGAAGTGCCCTTCTCTAACTTGGGCTGAGACTCAGGGTGGTGGTACAACAGTCTTAAAAGTCTTTTTATTTTTTTAGATAGGGTCTTGATCTGTTGCGAGGCTGGAGTGCAGTGGCATGATCACGACTCACTATAGCCTTGAACTCCTAGGCTCAAGTGATCCTCCTGCCTCAGCCTCCTGAGTAGCTGGGACTACAGGCACATGCCACCATGCCCAGCTCATTTTTGTATTTTTTGTAGAGACAGGGTTTCACCATGTTGCCCAGGCTGGCGTTGAACTCCTGGCCTCAAGTGATCCCCCTACCTTGACCTCCCAAACTTCTGGGATTACAGGTGTGAGCCACCATGCCCAGCCAGCCCTAAGATTCTTAGAAGCATTTTTTTTTTCCTGGTTGAAATATAAGGTACACCCATAAGATTCTTAGAGACCTTCTACAAAACCACAATATAACCACCAATATTAGGAAACTAACATTGACAAAATACTAATACCTCGAGTCCACATACCTTCTTCAAATTTTCTTGATTGTACCATTTAAATGTGTTGTGAATCTAGGATCCTATCCGGGACTATTGGTGTGCTTAGTTGTCATATCTCTTTAGTGTTCTTCAATCTGGTACTTTTCCTCAATCTTTCCTCAGTCTCTGCTATCTTGACATATTTGAAGATAACAGGCCACTTATTTTTTGTATGATCTCTCAATTTGAGTTTGTCCGATGTTTCCTCGTGAGTAGATGCAACTTTGGCAGAAACACAACAGGAATAATTCTTTGTTCTCAGTGCATCATGTCAGGAGACACAGTATGTTGATTTGTCCCATTGCTGGTGGTGTTAACTTTCAGCACTTGGTATAAATGATGTATGCCTGGTTCCTCCAGCATAAAGTTAATGAAAAAGTATTGTCTATGTATTAATTAGTAGGTTATTAGTACTTATTGGCATTCTCTGGTAATATAGAGAATATATATATTCTCTATATTCTTCTGTCCCAGTTATTAACTTATTCATTTACTTATATCAATATGTATGAGTTCATACATGTTATTGAATGAATTATAATTAACTATTTATTTGATGCTCATATTGTCCTGGAGTTGTTCTGGCCAACACAAGTTGACTAACCCCTTCAATATGGCTCTTGTGTCCCTTTGATATGTCCCCTTTATTCCTCTCATTCTATACGTTGTTAGTTATGAGCTATTCCAGGTCATCCTGTAGTTTCTTTCCCAGCCCCAGTCCCAGAATCAGGCATTTCTCCAAGGACTGCTGGTTCCTTTTAATGGAAAAGAGTACTAAGAAATCAAGATTTGGGTGCTGGTGTGCTTACTGTGACCGGGATGCTGCCGCCCCCAGGTTCTTTCAGCAGATAGAGCTGCAAAATTGTATATCATACTTTTGTTAAATTTATTCCTAAGTATAGTCTTCTTTATAAAATTGAAGTATAATTCACATAGTATAAAATTTACCTTTAGTGGGCTGGGCACAGTGGCTCACGCTTGTAATGCCAGCACTTTGGGAGGCCGAGGTGGGCAGATCACAAGGTCAGGAGATCAAGACCATGGTGAAACCCCGGCTCTACTAAAAATATATATAAAAAAAAAATTAGCCAGGCGTGGTGGTGGGCACCTGTAGTCCCAGCTACTCGGAGAGGCTGAGGCAGGAGAATGGCTGAACCCGGGAGATGGAGCTTGCAGTGAGCTGAGATTGCACCACTACACTCCAGCCTGGGTGACAGAGCGAGACTCCGTCTCAAAAAAAAAAAAAAAAAGAAATTTCCCTTTAGTGTACAATCAGTTGGTTTTTAGTATTAATATATTCACAAGGTTGCAAAACCACCACAAGTATCTGATTCTAGAGTATTTCTTTACCTCAAAAAGAAACCCTGGCCGGGCACGGTGGCTCATGCCTGTAATCCCAGCACTTTGGGAGGCCAAGGCAGGCAGATCACGAGGTCAGGAGATTGAGTCCATTCTTGCTAAAATGGTGAAACCCCGTCTCTACTAAAAATACAAAAAATTAGCTGGGCATGGTGGTGGGCGTCTGTAGTCCCAGCTACTCGGGAGGCTGAGGCAGGAGAATGGCGTGAACCCAGGAGGCAGAGCTTGCAGTGAGCCAAGATCGCGCCACTGCACTCCAGCCTGGGCGACAGAGCGAGACTCCGTCTCAAAAAAAAAAAAAAAAGAAACCCTGTACTCCTTGGGAGGATGAGGCAGGAGAATCACCTGAACCTGGGAGGTGGAGGTTGCAGTGAGCAGAGATCACACCACTGTACTCCAGCCTGGGTGACAGATTGAGACTCCGTCTCAGAAAAAGAAAAAAAAAAAAAACCCCGTACCCATTTAGCAGTCACTCCCTCATGCAACCACTAATCTACTTTCCATCTATGTGGATTTTTTTATTCTTGGCATTTCATATAAATGGTTTTGTGTGGTTTTTAATACTATTGTAAATGAAATTTTTTCTTAATTTTATTTTCAGATTGTTCATTGCAACTGTATGGAAGTACAATTGATTTTTGTATATTGAGCTTAAATCTTGTAACCTTTTAAACTCATTTAATGGGTCTATAGTGTGTTTTGTGGATGCCTTATGATTTTACATATAGACAATCATAACATCAGAAAATAGAATTACTTCTTCCATTCCAGTCTCGATGCTTTTTATTTATTTATTTAGCTAAAATGACTTGGCTAGAATCTCCAGTATAATGTTGAATAGAAGTGGTAAGAGAAGGCATTCTGATCTTATTTCAGATCTTAGGGGCAAAGTTTTCAGTCTTCTGCCATTAAGTATGATGTTAGCTGAAGGTTTCTTGTTAATACCCTAATCAGGTTGATGAGGTTCCTTTCTGTTCTTAGTTTGTTGAATGTTTTTAATCTGTAGAATGCATTTTCTACCTTTACTGAGATGATCATATTGTTTTCACCCCTTATTTTCTTAACATGGTGTGTTATATTGATTGACTTTTGTATGTTGAACCAACCTTGCATTCTTGGGATACATCTCACTTGCCATGATGTATAGTCTTGTTCATATGTTGTTGGATTTGGTTTGTTAATATTTTGTTGAGGATTTTTGTATCTATATTCATAAGAGATGTTGGTCTGTGGTTTTCTTTTTATCTGATATCTTTGTCTGTTTTGGTATCATAATTTTGATCTCACAGAATGAGTGGGAAAGTGTTCCCTCCTTTTTTATATTTTTGTGTGAGTTTGTAAATGATTGGAGTTAGTTTTTCTTTAAACATTTGGAAGAATATACCATGCAAGTCATTTAAGCCTAGGCTTTTTTTTCTCCTGAGGGAAATTTTTTGATTGCCGAGTCAATATCTTTAGAAATTCTTTTAGAGTAAGTCTGCTGGCAATGAATTCTCTTAATTTTCTTTCATCTAAGAATGCAGTTATTTTACTTTTATCCTGAAGTATATTTTCACTGAATGTAGAATTCTTTTTTTTTTTCTGTTTTTTCTTTTCTCCTTTCTTCCTTCCTTTCTTTCTTCCTTCCTTCCTTCCCTCCCTCCCTCCTTCCTTCTCTCTCTCTCTCTCTTTCTCTCTTCCTCTCTTTCTTTCTTTCTTTCTTTCTTTCTTTTCTCTCTACAAGGTCTCACTCTGTTGCCCAGGCTAGAGTGCAGTAGTGGTGCAATCATGGCCCACTGCAGCCTTGATCTCCTGGGCTCTGGCAAAGCTTCCTGAGTAGCTAGACCCACAGGCACATGCCACCACACCCAGCTAATTTTCTTTTTTTGTAGACACAGGGTCTTACTATGTTGTCCAGGCTGGTCTTGAACTCCTGGGCTCAAGCAATCCTCCCGCCTTGGCCTCCTAAAATGTTGAGATTACAGGCATGAGCCACCATATCTGGCCATGTTCATTTTCTAAAAATCTTTTTCTCTTATTTGATTAGATAATTTCTATGGGTCTATTTTCAAGTTCACTGACTCTTTCCTGTCATCTGTATTCTGCCATTAAGTCCATCAGTGAGTTTTTCATTTTGTTTATTATACTTTCAGCTCTAACATTTCCATTTGGTTTCTCTTTATGTCTTTTATTTGTTTGTTGATACCATTTCCATTCAAGAGTGTTCACCTTTACTTCTTGGAGCATTTTATAATGCCTACCTTAAATCTTTAACAATTTCAACACTTATGTTCTGTCTTCATTGGCATCTGTTGGCTGTTTTTTCTCATGAAGATTGAGATTTTCTTTGTTCTTTGTATGCTGAGTAATTTTGGATTAAATACTAAACATTCTGAATATTATACATATCTAGATCTTGTTTAAATCTTATGGAGAATATTCATACTTTCATTTTAGCATGCAAATTACCCAGCTGAATGCAGGCCGTGAACTGTGACCTGTCTTTATGGCTGTGGTTCCAATGTCAGTTCAGTTTTCAAAGCCTTGCAATACTATTCAGACCTCTTTCAGTTGTGCATACTCAGTGGGCAGTCTTGGATCTGGATAGTGGTTTATCCCTTTATCCCATACCTCAGTACTCAAGTCTATGGTATGCTATTTAGTATCAGATCCATGCATGCACAGCTCAGAGGTGAACCCAGGAATTATGGCATTGCTCTCCTGAGCTTGTCTCTCTATGATGTTTGATACTTTCCAGTCCCCTGAGGCTCCCCTTTTAGGTCCTCTCACAGAAAACTTGAGATTTCACTTACCCCATTCTGCTATGTACTTCTCATGACTGAGTGTATCCAGGGCCAAGTAGCAGAAAGACAGAGTCCTCAAATGCCTGCTCTGTGTTTTCTGTCCAGGTTTTACAATTGCCAGTGTAGAATGTATCTGTTTCATCTTCCCCACAAACAGAACCTCCTAACTATAATATTTTGTTTTACTTCTGGATCAGAGAGGAATTTTTGAAGTCACTTTGAGTAATAGCAGTGTTCCAAGTTTAACTAAAACAAACTAAAATTTAATGAAATTATGCTACAAGTGTAAATAATTACATGATGACATTAGAATAGGTATTTTCCGAGCACTGGTAAGTTTGTGAGGGCTCAACTTACATTCCTGTTTGGAACAACTTGCTAAATAGCAAGTTTTTTTTCAACCTGTATTATTAGACCATCCCTATTTCTGAATGTCAAAATAGTGAAAAATGTATATTAGCTTTGAGGAAATGTTACTATAATAAGGCTTTTGAGTATTAAAATGGAAAAAAATTGACAGAAAAGAGTTGAGGAAAAGATCAAGATTTTCAAATAATTATCAAGTCAGGAAAAGAGAAAGGCTTCTCTGGAAATAATAACCACCCTCAGCTTCAGCTTGTGCCACTCTCCTCTGCTCGCTCCACTCCAGCCATGCTGGCCTTTTGTCTTTTCATTTCTTGCTCTTGGCAAGCTCTTTCCTGATTCATGCGGAATTTCTGACAGACTAAATCGTACTCATCTTTGAGTCATTTCCTCAGGGACATTTTATTTGTCTGCAGACTAGGTTCAAGTCTTCATATTATTCAAAACACACCCTGTATTTTCCTGTATTTTCCCTTGGTCGCATTTATGACAATTATAATTTTTTATTTGGGCCAGGCACAGTGGCTCACGCCTGTAAACCCAGCACTTTGGGAAGCTGAGGCAGGAGGATTGCTTGAAGCCAGGAGTTCGAGACCAGACTGGGCAACAGTGAGACATTGTCTCCACAGAAAAGTTAAAAATTATCTGGTTGTGGAGATGTGTGCCTGTAGTCCCAGCTAGGAGGCTGAGGTGGGAGGATTGCTTGAGTCCAGGAGATTGAGGCTACAGTGAGCTAGGATTGCGCGACTGCACTCCAGTCTGGGTGACAGAGTGAGAGCTTGTCTCAGAATAATAATGATAATAATAACAATAACTGTTATTATTACTTCTTATTTGTATAATTAATGGCTCTCTGCTACACTAGATCATATATTTCATATAGGTGAGATGGTTCCTAGCTAAGTGCCTGGCAATTGCAAGCACTCGTTTAAAAGTATAGAATAGACTAGGCATGGAGGCTCACGCCTATAATCCCAACACTTTGGGAGGCCCAGGAGTTCAAGATCAGCCTAGGTAACATAGACAAAAATAAAAATATTAGCTGGGAGTGGTGGTGCATGCCTGTGGTGCGAGCTACTTGGGAGGCTGAAGAGAGAGGATTTCTTGGGCTTGGGGAGGTTGGGAGATCAAGGCTACAGTGAGTCAAGATTGTGCCACTGCACTACAGCCTGGGCAAGATAGCAAGACTCTGTCTCAAGAAAATAATTCTGTTTTTTTTTTTTTTGGAGACAGAGTCTTTCTCTGTCGCCCGGGCTGGAGTGCAGTCGCTTGATCTTGGCTCACTGCAACCTCCGCCTCCCAGGTTCAAGCAATTCTCCTGCCTCAGCCTCCCAAGTAGCTGGGACTACAGGCGCCCACCACCATGACTGGCTAATTTTTTTGTATTGTTTAGTAGAGACAGGGTTTCACCGTATTGCCCAGGCTGGTTTTGAACACTTGAGCTCAGGCAGTCTGCCCACCTTGGCCTCCCAAAGTGTTAGGATTACAGGCGTGAGCCACCACGCCCAGCCAAGAAAATAAAAATGAAAATAAGAGAATAGATAAATAAAGTAGAAAGAGCATTCAAAACAATCCTGTTAATCTCTTTGTCAAGTGTCTCTAGTGCCAGTCTACTTCCAAATCTTTTGAATTGCCTGTCCTCACGATAAGCCTATGAAGTATGTATTGTCCTGCATTTTACAGTTGAGAAAACCAGCTTATGAAAATGAAGTAACTCAGCTGCAAGATGGTAAACCCAGAGCCCCCAGCTCTCAGTCGAGTGCTCTTTCCATTGCATCATTACTTCACGTTGCTCATTATCAGTTCCTGGGTTAGCCTCCCTTCTACATCCAAGGAATATTTCCAGGGGACTCACATTGCCTCAGTTTCTCCTTTATATTGTGAAAGGATGAAACCAATAGATCAGTGTTTCTCAGTGTGGTCCACAGTCTATTTGCATCAGAATTATTCAAGTAAATGTGGATGTTCTTATGAAAAATTCAGATTCCAAGGTCCACCTAGATTCATTGAATCAGACTGTAAGAGGATGGAAGACAGGCAAAGTCCAGGAAATCTGCATTTATAACAGGCTCTTGAGGTGATTCTTACACACATCTGAATTGAGAACACTTCATTAGGTGATCTTCAAAGTTCCTTTCTGCTTTGACAGTCTTTGCTTCTAAGACATTAAGTTTGGGGGGCGTGTCTTTGCATCTCTATCATCTTTTACAGAGCCTGGAACTCAATATATTTTTAGTAAACAAATACATTTGTATTCGAAAGACCCAGATTCAAGTCCCTGCTTAGGTAGCTACCAGCTGTGATTCCTTGGGAAAATTATTTCACGTTCTAGAAATATCATTTTTAAGATGGAAATAATAACAATCTCTATCCTGGCTGCCAACAGCTGATGTGGAAGATAAATTAAATCATGTTTGTGAAAGCTGTTATGGTGGTTCCAAGTTGAAGAATCACTACAGGCATAAAGTGGGCACCAGCAGGGGGTTACTAAGTCCTTCTGACTCACAGGTGGCTCACATACAGCTCTCTCCAGTGGACTGAATGGGGAGCTTATTAAAACACAAAATAAAACCGCTACGACCTTTGAAAAATCACATTTCCATTCAAAGTAGGTAGGGTCTTTCCATGGAAATAATGTCCGAGGCATTGCCACAGTGACCCCTAGTGGAACTTATAAGCCAACTCAAACCCACCATCCTAGTCCCACATTTGCTGTTGGTTTAGCAGAGAGATCAATTTATTAATTCAATATATCTGTTCTTCACATAGGCTAGGAAATTTTTGTGAAACTTCTCTTTGTCCTCAGAGCCTAGCGTTCATTCATCCATTCAACTATTACTGAGCATCCTGGGTGCCAGCTGCTGTGCTTGGCCCCAGAGGGATACAGCAGACATTGGGATCCTCATCCTCAGAGCCAGGTGGGGACAAGTTAAGTAGTGGAGACAGAGAAGCAAACAGCCAATAACAAGAGTGACACATGCTCCAAAAGAGGAAGTGCACGGAACTACGGAAGCCACTTTCTTTGGCAAAATCTCAATGATCTGTTTTGAGAATAAGCATAGCACATTGAGGGATGAATGGCAAAAATGAGGCATGAAGTGTAAACAGGAGCCAGATGGCGAAGGGCCTACTCTATAAATAAATTTGGATTGTATTCTAAGGTCAATGGGAAACGACTGAATAGTTTTAAGCACAGGAATTATTCGATTTTTGTTTTATAGTATCATGCTGGCTTCAGCAGGTAGAGCTGATGGGAGGAGGTAAGACAGGAAGGAACTGCATAGTCCAGGTAAGAAGTGAATATTAGGTTGGGAGGGGCATACAGGGAGTTTAAAATATATTGATAAAATTGCATTTCTTTCCCTGAGTGGTAGGTACAAAAGCATCCTATTCTTTATACTTTACATTTATGCTGCACAAATTATGTAGCATGTATGAAATAGTTCATTTAAAAACATATAGAACTCACAAGGGAAAAAACTATAATTTTTGATATGTACATATGTCACATAAAGATAAAATTTGGAAGGGAAGGATGGCCTCCCACTTTGTGATGAGGGTGGCCTCTGAGGAGGTATGGCAAATTATAAAAATAGCCTCGATCCTTATTCCTCTCCGTATCCACACCCTTTGCTATATGACTTTGTATCTCCTGCTTGAATCTGGGAAGTCCTTATTATTTTCTTTCACCAATAAATTGCAACAGAAGGAACAGTGCATCAATTCTGAGCCTAGGTGTCCAGAGGCCTTGCATGCTTTGGCTCTCTCTTTTGGGGCTCTGCCCAGGCACCCAGGGAACACCCTGGGCTAGCCTGCTGGAATGTGAGAGATCATGTGCGGCAGTGCTCAGCCAACCCAGGTGAGGCCATCAGAAATTAACCAGCACCCAGTCAACTTGGCAGCTGACCACCAACAGAGAAGTGGACTCACTCAAGACCAGAAGAAATACCCAGCTGACCTCGGTCAAAACTGCTAACCCACACAACAGTGAGATATATAAATAGCTGCTGTTTTAAGCCACTAAGTGTTGGGGTAATTTGTTTTGCAGCAAAAATTGACTGATACAGAAATTGGTGTCTGAAAGTGAGATGTTAGGCCTTTAACAATACCCTAAAATTTGTGACATTGGCTTTGAGATTGGGAGTGGTTGGAAACTGGGAAAATGGCAAGAGCAAACATAGTGAAGTCTGGGGAAATGATGGGAAATTATTATTAGAGGCTGGAAAAACAGTAATCTGTGTTTCATAGTGGCACTTTATAAAGACCTCTGCAAGAATTAAAGTGATGTCTAGTCGACCTCTAGACAAAAAAAACTTCTTGGAAACTTAAGAGTGAGATCCCACAGAAGCCCAATTCAAAAATACCAGTAATAAAACCTAGAGAGATGTCACAAAACAGTTGTGTCATTTGGAGTATGGAATAGACTGAAATTATTCAAACTACCAATTATTCAGCTACCACATGGGCCACATCTTCAGAAGTAGCCAAGGAAGGTGACAGACAAGGAATATGTTCTAAAGGGTATAGTCAAGAGCCGCAGAGATCAGTGGAGCAGGAACCCCCTCCCAGGGAGTAGACTCTAGACCTGAGCAAGAAATACACCCTCTCCTGGGATAGTGAGACTTGTAAACCTTTGCCCAGCTGGAGTTCAGAATTGCTATGTGTCTCTCATTCTTCCCTTTTAAATTTTGTTTTGTTATGTTTTTGTTTTTTGAGACAGAGTCTTGCTCTGTTGCCCAGGCTGGAGTGCAGTGGTGTGATCTCAGCTCACTGCAACCTCCCTATCCTGGGCTCAAGTGGTTCTCCTGCCTCAGCCGCCCAAGTAGCTGGGACTACAGGTGTGCTGCCCAACGCCTGGCTAATTTTTGTATTTTTAGGAGGTTCGTCTTGAACTCCTGTCCTCAAGTGATCTGCCTACTTCAGCCTCCCAAAGTGCTGGGATTGTAGGCGTGAGCCACCGTGCTCAGCGTTCTTCCCTTTTTTAAATGGAAGTATCTATTGAGGATATCCTGCCTCTGTCTCAATGTACAGTAGGTATGTGGGAGGCAAATAACTTGTCTATAATTCATCGGTGTCAGGATCAAGAAGAACAACATCCATAATGTCGCATACAAACCTGATGTGAACCACAAGATCCTGGTGTTCAAGCCTGATGACATAATTGCAAGAGGTGTTTGGGGGTCTTGGAATAGTGGTAAGCATATTTTTCCTGTGGGAGGAATGTGAATAATTATGGTCAAAGAGTAAACTGTGGTAGATTACAAAATTTGTCACACTCTTTCCATCCTCACTGAATTCATACTCTTCGAGTTGTGACTTTGCAGCATCCCCCATCAAGAGGTGGAGGGAGACTATTTCTCCTCGCCTTAAACCTGAACTGACCTCATGACATTTTTGGCCAATGGAATGCAGCAGAGAGATGGTACAAATTCTCTCGCTAAGCCTCAACATGCATCGCACGTCTCAGCTCTTTCTTTTGAAGTCCTGTCCCATTACTCATATGAAATGACCTGAGCTAGCCTGCTGGAGGACAAGAGATCACATGGAATAGAGATGAGCCATCCCAGCGGAAGTTATTCTACATTATCCAGGAACCAGCCAGTTTAGCAGCTAGCCTCAGACCCATGAATAAACTCAGCCAAGACCAGGTGAACAACTCACCTGGGCTTAGCACAAATGTTGACTTGCAGAATTGTGAGCTATATAAATACTTGCTATTTTAAACCACTAAGTCTTTGGGGATAGTTTGTTATTTGGCAAAAGCTAACCAATTAAAATAAATTGAACCAATATAAGAGTCAAAGCACGAACCTGGATAGAGAAGTTCTTAAAAGGAAAGGGAAATATGTGAGATAAATGAGAAAGAGTGCTGACCTTTGTTGTTCTAGGTGGTGGGTACATAGGTGTTTGTTGTATCCTTCCCTCTAATTTTCTTTATCTAAAGTTTTTACCATTAATAAAACTAGATTAAATTATAACTTTAAAGTAAAAAGAATACAAGTTGGAGTTCCAAAAGGCTAAGATTCCATCTCCTGTCTGCACCCTCATTAGGTGATTGTACTCATTTCCACAGCTTTTTTTTTTTTTTTTTGAGACAGAGTCTTGCTCTGTTGCCCAGGCTGGAGTGCAGTGGCGTGATCTCGGCTCACTACAAGCTCCACCTCCTGGGTTCACACCATGCTCCTGCGTCAGCCTCCCAAGTAGCTGGGACTACAGGTGCCTGCCACCACGCCTGGCTAATTTTTTATATTTTTTAGTAAAGACAGGGTTTCACCATGTTAGCCAGGATTGTCTCAATCTCCTGATCTCGTGATCCACCCACCATGGCCTCCCAAAATGGTGGGATTACAGGTGTGAGTCACCGTGTCCAGCCATTTCCACAGCTTTAAAGACTTTGGTATGTTGATCACTTCCAAATTTATATCTCTAGCTCAGACCTTTCTTCTGAGCTCCAGACTCATATTTCCAGTTGCCTACTTGATATTTGCATTTGGATGTCTCTCAGGTGTCTCAAACATGACTTGTTTAAAATTGATCACTTAATCTTTCCCTCTGTTGTGGCCAGTCCCCAAGATAGCCCCCAGTGATCCCTGCCTCCGGGTACTCACACCCTATGTCCCTTTCACACTGTAGGAGGATTGCAGGATTGCTATATGTTACCATAGACTTGTACAGAAATGACAGTGTGTGACTTCCAAGGCTAGGTCATAAAAGACACTGTGGCCTGTGCCTTACTCTTTCTTTGGATCACTCGCTCTGGAGGACGCCAGCTGCCTTGTCACGGAGACACTCAAGCAACCCTACAGAGAGGCCCATGTGGTAAGGAACCGAGGCCTCTTGCCAACAGCTATGTGAGTGGGCCATCTGCCCACTCTGGCTTTCCTTATTTAGCTCAGGTTAGCCGAAGCCTGGCTGGAAGCCATTCAGCAAGTCACAAGCAGGCTTCCCAGGCTTCCCAGTTTTCACTCAGATAGCCCCTCTGTCTGGAGTTGAATTTACTTATATGCCATGTGCCCCTCCCCACGCCTTTGCTTATCACAGCCTACTTGCCTTTAAAAACCCAGTTCAAATTCCACTTTTTTTCCCCCTTTTTTATTTTGCTGAAGACTCATAATATTGCTTGGCTTGGTGCTAGGTGCTGGGTGCTGGGGGTACTGCACCGACTCAGCTGACTCCAGCTCTCAGGGGGCCCACAATTCACTAAGGGAGTCCAATCATTTCAGTCTGGCATGGGAAGTGCTGCAACAGAGGGGCAAATGGAGAAGGAGAGGTGGGGCCCTGCCAGCTTGGTTAGGGCCACAGGCAGGAAAGGTTTTTTGGAAGGGGTGGTGCTTGAGTGAGAGTAAAAGGAAGACCAATCTCTGGCAAAGTGAAGAGAAGTCCAGCAGTGTTGCCGGCTGAGGCCCCTCTGCCCCATCTGTTGTGCTGCCTCTCATGTCAGGTAGAAATCACACCTTTCTCTACTCTGGACTGATGCCAGCATTCCATAGGTATTAATTTCTGGACTTGGGTTTTTGAAAACAAACTGCCCATAGGTGATCAGGAAGGCGAGGGGGACCTAAAACTGGTTATAAAAGGAACAGCAGCTGAATTACGCATATTTAGACTGGGAGGCAGGGGGGCTGAGTGAAAAGGAAATGGACTGTTTTTATAACACAGAGTTTCCAAGTGCAAAATGTAGAAGCTGCAGAAGGCAGAGGTCAGCTGAACACAAGAAAGAGCTCTCTACTGGCCTTTATTTAAAAGAGAATGAACTTGTTTTGGCCCGTTGTCCCTGGAGAGGTTCAAACATGTATCCCTACTGGAGGTCACATCATAGAAAATGGTGACAGTTAGGTAACATGCCCTTTAAACTCCTTTCCAGTGGAAATTCTGTCACGCCACCATCATCCCTCGATGACTCCCGTCAGCTGCTGACTGAAGTCCAAGCTCCACAGAGCAGCACACGGAGCAGCACACGGAGCACTCTACCTCTCCACTCACATCCCTACCCACATCCACTCTCAAACTCCAAGACCAACACCAAATCACTTGTGCTCTGCACACATATGCCATGTTCAGTATTTAAAATATCCTTCCCTCTCCCTTTGCCAGTGTTCATTCTCCAACACTCAGCACTGGCACTGTAGTGGATGTTTGTCACTTTTTCTTTGCACTATTATTTCCAATTCGGCAAATTAACTCCCCAACTGTGTCTCAATGGAAAAGTAACTAGTGTCCTGCCTCTTACTAGCACTCAGAAGGAAGCTAAGGGAGTCAGATCCTTCCTTTATCAGCCTCCAGTTGCAGCTAGGAGGCAGGCAATGACAAAAATCCAGCCAACTGGGCCTTCTCTCAAGTTACTTTGAATCCAAAGTCATAAGGAATAGATAAAGGTGATTTTTCTGGTGGTGTGGGGGTAGTAGCATGGTGTCCTTAACCGGTTGTTTAGGCAGTAACATGGTTGTGTCTTTTTTCCTACTTTTTAGCCTTCTGGAGTGCCCTTGTTTCTCATTTCCAGATTCATCAATATGTATTAAATGAATGAATGAAGCAGAGGGATAAAGGTCAAAGACTTAATCTAAAGCAAATTATGTGCAAGGTTGGACCACTTAATCATCAGAAATGGAGGTAAAGAGAGGGAAATAAAAATAAACAGGAGAATGGTCACAGCAGTAACAGAAATGAGGGGAAGTGTTTTTAGGGAAGATAGAGAGGAAGGATAGCGAATACCAAATTTTTATTATAATCCCCCTTCCAAAACGTTTCCATTTATATACATACCAACTCTTCTCCTTTAGTGAAAACAAAAATAAAACCCTATTATTTTGGGTTGTGTTAGCTGCTTGGTCTCTTTACGTGGGTCTCAAGTCAATGGCCTTGCCCTTTACTTTCAGAGACTGTTAAATTTAAAGAACGCATCAAATAGCACATACCCAGTGGCAGGAGAAATCGAAGATGATTTGGAGGTTTCAAACCAGGGAAATATACGGCCACTCAGGAAAAGCAGGAAGAAAATGTGGAGCTTGAGATTTCAGCAGGTATATTGTGAGCAGCGATGACTCGACAGCAGCAACACGTCTCTAAAACAGGTGGTATCGCCACTGCATATTTCTCATGCAACTCTGTGCATATGCAGAATCAAGGATTTAGTGTTTTTCTTCTGCAAGAAGAAACATGAGATAGGTTCTTTTCATTTGACAAACATTTATTGGGTACCTACTGAGGGCCATACACTGTTCCAGGCAGTGGTAAAGTAGTGAAAAAGCTATGCTCATGAAGACAGATAATACTACTACTTAAATTGATTTGTTCACTTGTTTATATGCTATAAAGAACAATAAGCTAGGGGAAGTGGTTAAGGACGGGCTCAGCATGATTCTCAGAATATCCCATTTAGAAGCTGATAAAAGGACCTCGTAGAACATTCCTTTCAGTCATCTTCCCTTTGAGCCTGATCTGGGAAAGGCAGGCAACAGAGACCAGGACCACAGATTCATAAGAACCCTTGGAAACTCAGTCCTCCATCAATATTGAAGCATAGATCTATGGTTATTACTGTGAGAGATTTCCAAACTTTAAACTTTTCTCTTATTATAGTAGCTGGCACTAACATGGGCAAACAAATTAGATCAGCTGAAGGAGAGAAAAAGAAAAGAAAAATAAGAACTTTAATGTTAGTTCTTACATCTGGGACTTCTGATAAACCAATCAAGAAATATTTCCTGAGTACTAAGCCAGAATATTCATTTAGATGCAAAGTGGATTCTAGGGTATGTGATGTGTGTATTTCAAGAATATTTCCTGTTTAGATAGCAAGCTTTATGAACTACACAGTATCTCAAATAAAAATTACACAGAAACTCATGCCTATGAAGAGACCTGTTTATTACTGATAACACTTCATTTGCCTAAAACCACAAGAAATCCACACACAAATACATAAAGTGCAAACTCTCACAGGCAGTACTTATAATACACCCTGGTGTTTTTGTAGGGAAAAATGAGAAGATGTTGACAGAAACTGTTAAAACAAGGGCAGAATTTTGAACTACTGCTACACACTTTAGTCAGAAAAATAATTCATTCTTGACTGCATATATTTTATCTGGCATATTCAATGAGGCATACAAAGAGTTTATTCTAGCCTAGAACAACAAGGCCTCACCATACATAGAAGCAGAGTCTTGCTTGAGTGGCTCTTGTAAGATACATGATGAATCATAACAGTGGACAAAAACATACCAAATAGGATCAAATTAGTTGTGACTCACTTGGAAGGTAGTGCTACTAGGCTCAAAATGACACTTAGACTAGTGATATAAAGTCTACATAGACACCATTTCTTTACCTTCCTGGCCAACACCTTGCTTTGAGTATAAAATACCAGGCATTATATATAATTTCCACAGAGAGATATGCTTTGCTCTCTCCAAAGAAACTGAGTATTTAAGGGGATGTCTGCTTAATAAACATTACATTATAAAGTTCAGTGACGGGACTTCATTCAAAAAACTGAATTAGAAAATTCATTTTTTGATTGTTCCTTAAACTATTTGCTACTTTTTAAAAAATCCCTTAATTCCTATTATCAGCAATTAAATACTCTATAACAGGTACTGAACTAGGTGGTGTGGATATGAAAAATAATAAACCACGATTCCTACTCTTGGGACTGAGCATCATGTGGTCCTTCTTAGTCAAGGAATGCCAATAGTAACAAAACTGTTTCAGGTCAGTTTAGTTTGGCGTTAATCTTTCTGAAGGTCAGATTCTAAGGGCAGGAAATAGCCTAGATATGTTCTATGTTCATATATCTTTTTTTTTTTTTTTTTTTGCGATGGAGTTTCGCTCTTGTTGCCCAGGCTGGAGTGCAACGGTGCGATCTTGGCTCACCACAACCTCCACCTCCTGGGTTCAAGCGATACTCCTGCCTCAGCCTCCCGAGTAGCTGGGATTACAGGCATGTGTCACCACACCTGGCTAATTTTGTATTTTTAGTGGACACAGGGTTTCTCCATGTCGGTCAGGCTAGTCTCAAACTCCTGACCTCAGATGATCCACCTGCCTTGGCCTCCCAAAGTGCTAGGATTACAGGCATGAGCCACCGAGCCCAGCCTATGTTTATATATCTTGTACTATAGCCAGTGTGTGTAGCTCAAGGATTTGCAGCCACTGGGGTGAGGGCACTGGGGGAGAAAACTGAGCAGCCACATGATGAGCATGGTGCTCCTTTGTGGCGGCATAAGTTTCAGTAAAGATTAAACATATCATTTTTATATTAAAAGTTTTATTATAGAGAATGCAAAATTCACTTACATTTTAAAGACAGAACACACTTCATGTCAGTGGTAGGCTGCTTCTGATTTTGCTCTCAGAACCCCTTCCCCCTTCATCATGCCCCTCTGCTTTAGGGTTATGCTAGTGGAAAAATTTGAGCAGCAAACTCTAGGTATGTCACTTTGTCCCTATTTGGTCACTCTACACATTCTTATAGGTTCTCTTTTATAAGTACATAGTCTTGAATAAACAAAGAGGAAAGATGGCCTAATGAATGTATAGTATGGTGAATACTTTAAGGTAACCAATAGTCAACACTAACTTTGTTTCCAACTAGAATTAAAGTCATGCTGTGCAAGGAGTCAGACAATGAGCAATTCTCATCTTACTATTTATACCTGTATGGTTTAGGGTAAGATGCTCTGAGGGACAAATGTG
Organism: Nomascus leucogenys; assembly: GCF_006542625.1. NCBI lineage: Eukaryota > Metazoa > Chordata > Mammalia > Primates > Hylobatidae > Nomascus > Nomascus leucogenys. The sequence goes on along the minus strand of NC_044395.1, from coordinate 62,384,147 downwards.
AATAAGATTTCCTCAGATCTTGTGCTTTGGCTCCCCAAGTACAAGGAAACCTGAAATAGAATGTTAGGTCAATTGCCCATTCATTTTGGTTAGTACGACTCTTTCCTCATCAGTTTCTAGAGCAATCTCAGACGACAAGTGAATTGTAAAAGGCCATAATAAATTAACATATAGCAGTATGCAGACAGACCAAAACAGGTTATGAATAGATTTAAAATTACTTCCTACAATAAGTCTTAAATATAATGACAACATTAACAAAATAACCAAAGGTCCATAGACAAATGTAGTTTATGACTAAGCTTAAAGCATTCTGAATGAATACAGTTGAGATTTCTTATCAGTGAGGTAACAGGGCAATAGTCCTTCACAGTAACAAAATGTGCAAGGGTGCCTAGGAAAAGAGGGAGGTAGAGAGAAAAAGGCATAAAATTAAATGTATCCAAGTGAAGTTTGGATTTTTCAAGCATCACAAATATCAATGGAAAATGTGGAAAAAAATACTGATAGCAGCAGCTCATAGAACAATTTATCCATTAAACTACAGCTAATATCCCTGTTGCATCAATTCCAGAAGCAACTTGCTTAAGAAATGGGAGGTCTATTTCCTATATAAAGACATTCCAAAGTATCCACTCTCTTAGAACCTCTCCATCTGCTAAAGTTTCTACATCCAAATAACAACATACATATTCAAAACGAAAACCTCAAATAACCTAAGCCACTATACATTCTTCAAGATGAACAAAATTTTGTTCAAGTCTCACTTAATTTGCCAGGTTAAATTAAAAATAATAGTGAAGCAGGTAAATTATTCATTGCACTTATGCATCAGTTACTCAAAACACACAAAAATTGTTTTGTGAGTTAAATTCTTCTAGATATGGAGTAAAACCCACGTTACTTTTAGTGCCCTTTATGACATTTTTGTTCTAACCTGAGTTTTTAAAAAAATGTGCTGGAAAGAAGGACCCTTAAAAAGTCATCTGTATATCTCTTAGTTTTTAAAATTTTTATTCCCTTAAAAATAAAAAAAAGATTTTGAATAGAAGATATTATGAAGATTCCTCCTCAAGAAGTTCCTAAATCTTAAACTTTCCATGCTGTCTTTAAAAAAAAGATCCTTATTCCCTCTGGTTCTGTCTTCACTAGAGATGGAGAACACTACGGCATAGTATTTCTTACTTTGAACCCTTCAATAAAAGACTCAATAAAGCTTTATTAGCAAACTTAGCAAACTATCTCAACAGCTTTCTCCTCTCCAGAGTCAAACAATCTTTATTCCTTGAACTTTTTCTCAGAAGTCTTATTTTCTAATCTACATTTTCTTCCTTTTTATTTCTGCTCTATCTCTTCCTGAGTTCTCACATGATTCTGATACAACATTCTAGCAGGAAATGAATCCGTAAAAGGGATACTTTTTCTCACCTCCTAAACGTTGGCCTCATTTTAGTGATCACAATAAAGGAAAATGGTAGGTGCATACTCATCATAACAACAAATAAACACAAGTAAACAGGTGGGACACAGTTTATTCCCTACTGTTATGGTGTTATATTTGCCCTTCACAAGAAGCATTTCCTGTGTCTCTTTATGTTGTTTGCTTATTTCTACTGTTTATTTCCAATGTGTGCTTTGATCTTGCCCTACTAATTCTCTCCTTTTCTTCAAAGCTCTAGAAAATTCCAGTTTTGACTTTCATGCTCAATGAGAATGCAATCATTTTCACAATATTGTTCAAAAAGAAAAAGATAAACAATGTAGTGCCCGAGGCTGAGACCTCCTAGCCAGCACTTCTGTCTCTCCTGGCCAGCTTGGGCTATCACTGAATTTATCCTGTTAGGCAAATGTGCACCTACTACATGAAGCTCATGTTAAGTATCATGCTCAGAGAGACTCATGACAGGCTAGAATAAAATAATTCCCTCAATCGATACACTTCAGGAATATTTGTAAAATTTTGTTAACTTGAGAAAGAACACTTCAATAACTTTTCACCTTAAAATGACTTAAATGTTGCATTATATTAAAGCACTCAAATAAAACTGTTCTCTTCATTATAGAATGACAGTCATGACATGGCTTTAGTAACTATGAATGAGCCGTTGATTCATTTTAGCTTCATTTTTGTTTATCAGTCACTGAAACACAGAACTAAACCAAATATACCTGTTTTTCATATATACAACATTATACCACTTTGCAGAATATATGCCATTTCCTAAATTACAATCTACATTCTTAAAAGCATATAAAACAAAAGATGTTTTACACATTTTAAAAATAAAACAAAAATTCTACACATTTCTTCTCCAGTGCAAAGCCTTTGAAAACAAACTAATTGAGAAAAATGGTGCTCTACATTTAGCTAGCTGTCTATTATCTACAGTTATACACTTATATAAGATCCAACAATAAGAAAGTAAGGAAGGAACAAATTAACAATAGTGGCAATACAATAGTTGGACAATTAGGTTTGGATTATATGAGCTCAACCAAATGTTAGCTGATAGCTGCAACAAACTAAATCATGATTTAAGGAACGTTCTAATCAGTTCAAACTTTATATTATTATTTTATATGAAATAAATTATCTAATTACAGTGCTATCTCCTATAAGCAATTTATTTAGATCTTGTTATTGTTATCTCCTAACTATACCCCATGTGTATTCTGAGAACTATGTAGGACAAGATACATTTTAAGAAGATTAAACAGCATTTCTTTTTCTCTGTCTCTCTTTTTTTTTTTTTTTTGAGATAAGGTCTCACTCTGTCACCTAGGCTTCAGTGCAGCAGTGCGATCATAGCTTTCTGTAACTTAAACTCCTGGCCTCAAGCAATCCTCCTGCCTCAGCCTCCCAAAGCACTGGTATTACAGGTGTGAGCCACCACACCCAGCCTAAACAGCATTTCTCTATTAAACCTTTTCAGAAGACTGCATGATCAGCCAAAAGTGACTTTTTTTTTTTTGAGATGGAGTCTCCCTCTGTTGCCCAGGCTGGAGTGCAGTGGCGTGATTTCGGCTCACTGCAATCTCAGCCTCCTAGCAATTCTCCTGCCTCAGCCTCCCAAGTAGCTGGGACTACAGGTGCCCACCACCACACCCGGCTAATTTTTGTATTTTTAGTAGAGACGGGCTTTCACCATATGGGCCAGGCTAGTCTCAAACTCCTGACCTTGTGATCCACCTGCCTCAGCCTCCCAAAGTGCTGGGATTATAGGCGTGAGCCACCGCACCCAGCCCAAAAGTGACTTTTTGAAAAAAATTATTTTCTACACTAAAAAAAGATAAATAATAGTCATGCAATCAGAAATTCTACAGAAGTCAGCAAGATGTTAGACTAAACTGGACCTCTGTTTTAAAACATGTAGTTTTAGTATTTCATAATACTTAAAATTTGGATGTTTTATTCTTAGTAAAATTAACATTACTTCATAAAAGAATAAATCTACTTACAAAAATGTAATTCAAAAGTTAGACTGTCAAATAAATTCAGAGCTCCTTTCTCAGTTCAGATTTTTTTCTGTAACAAAAGGTTTGATAAATGACACAATTCTAATATGAAGATCCTTAACTACATTAAGCCTGCTTTTATTAAGATCTTTATTTATATTCCTAAGATTTTAAAATCAGCAAACTCATTTGATATAGAGGAAGCACCTACAGATTTTGGAAGATTTTCCTTAGCTATCTGAAAATTGACTGATTAAATTATGGTAAATGCAGGAACACTGTTTTTTCTGTTCATACCAGACCCTGAGAAGGCACTGAGAAATTTGACAAGAACAAAGCCAATAGGAGTGTTGCCACTATTGTTTTATGTTCAGTAAACGTCAGAATTTTAAATACATACAGTAAATCTACACTGCACCAAGGGCACCTGAAACAGACATGCCAAAACCACACATTGTAACATCTGTTCTAAACTACAGAAATGCTAAATATCCTATTGCAAATACTCTAATTTGTAAATTAATACCTGTGATGTCACAATGACACTTTTTCATAACAGTCAAGGAAAGTACCATTTTCTTGCCAATTTTATGGAGTAATTTCCTTAACTAACCCTATAATTATATAACATTTACCTGTCTTTTTTTTTTTCTTTTACCATGCTATACACAATTACAAGATACACAACTAGGCTTAATCACACTATAAGAAGAAAACTCACTTTTGAACTGTGATGTTTCTGTTAATAGAAGAACAATACGTTACTATAATACTTTTAGTGTAATAACTTTTGTTTGAATTATGAAAAAATTTGAATCATTTCCCTCTAGACCATTTCATTTCAAACTTATACTTTGTTTAGTCTAGCCAGTTGAACAAAAAGAAAGAAAATAAAAGGAAAAAGATACTCGGCCAGATGAGATAGAGAGAGAATGCTAACACAAGGGTCAATGTATGGAGTTCTCGGTTGCTCTGTTCCATATGCCCACACAGTGTCATGACGTATTGGTGTACCCCTAAACAGAACGCCAGATCAGTCCATTCTTACTAGGCTGAAGAAAATTCTCAATCAGAGCGTCAATGAGTTTCTTCAGTTCTTCCTCCAGTAAAGCAGTGTCACTGAGGAAAAGATGAAAAGTTTTGGAATTATTTATTTTCGTAGGCTTAAAATTTATTTAAATTAGTGTTATTTTTTAAGAGGTCCTGATGGAGTCATTAAACAATTGGTAAACAAAAGAGAAATTCACTTAGTTAAAACAAAACAAGACCAAAAAAAAATTACACACAAAGAAAACACTGCTATCACAAACTGAAGTTGAACTGCATTAATAGGAGTTCCTTGGCACATGATAAACAGAGGACTGATGGTATATCTAAAGAATTCTCCTAGGTCAGGAGAATGAGGTTCAAATGGCTTTGAACACTAATACCAGGTGTTAGGAGAAAATGGCTTCCTGAAATACTTTGAAAAATATTTGGTACAGATGTTCTGGAATGATACATCTTTCAGGTAGCAGAAGGAGGTGTAACTAAAATAATGTGATGTTTAAAAAAATAAATATGCACTTAAAAGAAGGCCCTTGAAAGTCATCACTGAGGTGCTGCTGTTGCCCAGAACATTTTGAGGCAAGCCTCTTTTAAACTGCCTTTACAGTCATTTTAAAAGCTATACAACAAATCAGTTCTTATTACTTTAATAATCTTCCTTCATTTTCAACCAGATGTAGCATTACCCAATTTGGTTTACTTTAGATTCTGCTTTGAATGACTTCAGGGGCTCTTTATCCCCCCCAAAGGAAATGAAATCTATCCTTAAATGCAAAGATTTGGGGAAATACAAAATAGTATAGCTTGGTTGGACTCTGAAAGCAATTCTAAAAAATCTCCTTCCCAAATATATATTGGGCAATTACAATATTATAGGAGACAGTACTTTTAATACATTTAAGTAGCCTTTGAATATGTTTATGAAATTAACTTAGTCACAATTCATCCTCTTAAAAGGAAATGAACTGAGCAGATTATGTCAAGTCATATTAGACACAGAAAATGAATATTTGGCAATAAACATAAATTATTTGATGATAATTTCCTTATGTTAATCATGTAATACTTAAAGCTCAGAGAATCTTTCCAAGAATAGAAATTCACTACAATTTAAAAGTTCAATTCCCAAATGATGTAGCTGCTTTAAAAAACGGTCTGGCAGTTCCTCAAAAGGTTAAACACAGAGCTACCATATGACCCAGCAGTTCACTCCTAGGTATATACCTAAGAGAAATGAAAACATACATTCACACAAAAACCTGTATGTAAATGTTCATAACAGTATTCAAAACAGCCAAAGAGTGCAAATAATATAAATGTCCATCAAATGATCAATGGATTAAAAAGCATGGCATAGCCATGCAATAGAATATTGTCGGGCCATAAAAAACAAAACTTTAAAAAAAGGAATAAATTCATGCTACAACTGAATCATGGTGGAACCTAGAAACCATTATACTAAATAAAAGACGGCAGTCACAAAGGCCCACATATTGTATGATTCCATTTATATGAAATGCCCAGAAGAAGCAAATCTATAGAGAAAGACAGTAGATTGGGGTTGCTGAGGGCTGTAAAGGAGGGAAATGGGAAGTGATTTCTCATGGCAATGGGCTTTTGGGGGTGATGAAAATGTTCTAAAATTGATTATAGTGATGGATGTGCAACTTTGAACATACTAAAAGCCACTGAATTGTACATTTTAAGTGGGTGAGCTGTATGGTATGTGAATTATATTTCAATACAGCTTTTGTATGTATATCTAAAAAAATCAATTCTCACCTCTGGTCAGGTGATGCACACATCTCTGCATAATACTTTATCTTTGGTTCTGTCCCACTTGTCCGAAGGGTAGCAACACAGCCATTTTGAAAAGTAAATGTAATCATTTGGCTGTTTTTACTCACAGGCAGCACCTATGCAAAATGGCAACAACAGCTTAATTATACTTGGCATCTTTTTCATTTTCTTTCATTTTCAAGAACTGTAAAATATAGTCCACTTATATGAGGTATCTAAAGTCATCAAATTTATAGAAATAGAAATTAGAATGGCAGTTGCCAGGGCAGGGGGTATAGGGAGTTATTGTTTAAAGGATAGAGTGTTTCAGTTTAGCAAGATGAAAAAGTTCTAGAGCTCTGTCGCACAACAATGTAAAGATACTTAACACTACTGAACTATACACTTAAAAATGGTTAAGATAGTTAATTTTTATGTTATATTTTTTTAACCACAATTGAAAATTTAAAACATATTTTAAAAGAATTATAAAATACAAATGAAGATTACCTATATGTAATAATTCATAAACATACCATTTACTGAATAGTTAAGGCATTGGGTTATATACCTCACATGCATGATCTCTGGGCCTCAACAATAATCCTGCAAAGTAAGTATTACCGCCATTTTACAGACGAGGCTCAAAGAGAGTAAACAACCCGTTCAAGACAATCAATTAAGTAGTAGAACAAGATGCGGAAGCCAAGTTCCAAACTCCAAACTGCCTCTATATTTGCGAAGCATTTTCGCAGTTTATCAGTTGTCTCCAAAGAGGAGTGCATATATCCTGCATGTATTGGGGTGCAGAAAGAACTCTATTTTTTATAAAAATTAAAAAAAGAAGTGATGTTTTACTGACACTAAATATATGGATTAACACTGGTACTCTTGCTAGTCCACACATCCGTCTGTCGGGGCATCTCGAGGGGACTGTGAGGGTTGTACTAGGCCATAGGGGTTGACAGTGGTACCTTTCCTCAGCTGTCCTGAGCCATAAGTCCTGTCCTTGAGACCCCTCTCTTGGTCAGTACATTACCATACACCAGTGACTTAACACAGAGATCTTCCCTTCTTTTTCACCCACAGCCCATAAAGTAGCAAGTCCTTTCTATACTTTAACTCAACTTTATCCAGTTCTTTCCATCACTGCTCCTATATTGAATTCAGGCGACCAACACACCTCATCTAGACTGCTGACACAGTGTACTAACTGATCTTCCTGCCTGGAAGTTTGCCCCTCAAAACCCACTCATCATGCAGGCCATTCTTCTCACCTCATACTCCAGTTATAGACAACTACCTGTGGTTCTCTGAAAGAGAATATGCTTTTTCATCTCTGGACCTTGTACTTACTGTTCCCTTTGTCTGAAACACCCTCTGCTCCTCCTGCATCTGGCTAACTCCTAATCATACCTGGGAATTCAGTTCAGAACAGTTCTCTAGAAAGTCTTGCATAAGCCCCCAAAGTCTCTTCCATGACATCCTATGCATGCCTCCCCTGGTAGCACTTATCATTTTGTAAATTGCTATTTACTTGTCAGTTTCCCCACTAGACTTTTTCTTGAATGCAGTTTTTGTCATTGCTATATCCCTAGTGTACCTGTGCCTGTAGCACAGAAGGATTGTGATAAATGAATATACAGATGAACATCAATTAATCTGAAACATGGAAAAGAGAGAATTCAGGAAGGCTTTGACACTTACTATGCAACCTTGGGGATAACAGTGCTACCTAACTTACAAACTTGTTGTAAGAACCAGAAGAGAAGAGATGAAAAAGCACCCTGAATAATGAATATCATACACTTTAATGAGAATTAAGAGGGAAAAAAGCATTATACCAAAGGCTACTTGAGCACAGCAAACTAGAGAAATAAAAAGAAGCAAAACATGATTCTTCTCTTCCAGCAATTTTCTTTTTTTTTTTTTTTTATTTTTTATTTTTTTTTTTATTATACTTTAGGGTTTTAGGGTACATGTGCACAATGTGCAGGTTTGTTACATATGTATCCATGTGCCATGTTGATTTCCTGCACCCATTAACTCGTCATTTAGCATTAGGTGTATCTCCTAATGCTGTCCCTCCCCCCTCCCCCCACCCCAGCAATTTTCAAAGATAGAAAAATAGACCCATATATACTCATACACAGGATATCAACACCAGGAACTAATATTTGTTGATTGGATAAATATGCAAAAATGGAATATGGGTACTATTCTACACAATAAACTACAGATTTTGCAAAATACATTATGTCCCCAGAATCTTGAGACCACATCAGAACATTACAAATGGAAATTTGGGCTAATAATCATCACAACAACAATAACAAAATGAATATAATCAGCAATCTATGGCATTTCAGTATTTGTTGAGCAGCTACAACATAGGCAGCAACTTGGAGAGGCACAAAAGTACATCAGAAAGGAACATACCATGTACAACACAATGATGACATAAAACAGAAAGTAATAGGAGGAAGGCACACTATGTAATGAAACCTCAAGAGGAAGGTATCTGATTATGAGGCCTAGAGGTCATGTGGAACAGGTGATATTTGCCTTAAGTCTTATAGTGGCTGAGGTATGAGCCTGTAGAAATTGGAAAAATGGGTAAACTAAGGAAACAACTGGACCAAAAATGCAGAAATTTTAAAAAAATGTACACATGTAGGTAAGTAAGTAAGTTGTTCTATTTGGCTGGAGGTATAGGGAATAAGGTTGGAAAAGGAAGTTAGAAAGATGTATGGCTTTGAAATTATAGGCTTTTACAGTTATTTTCAACATTATCTGGCATCATTGCCCATTTTCTCTTTTTCTTTTTCTCTCTCTGCCCCCACCTCCATTCCACACATCTTACCCTGAGGGTAGTATACATGATTATTTGGGAAGTGATAAGGATAGGATCAAAGTCAGAGAGACAAGTTAGCAGACTGAAAAATGCTCTGGAGCAAAACAATGGGTTCTAGTCTTAATGAAACTCACAGGCCTGAAGTTTCACCATTTTATTATAGTATTGATGTAGGTGAACCCCCAAACTGGGACTCAGCCCAGGAGGGTTCTTGGCTTCACACAGGAAAGAATTCAAGAATGAATCAACAGAGTAAAGTAAAAGGAAAGCAGCTGCTGGGCGTGGTGGCTCATGCCTGTAATCCTAGCATTTTGGGAGGCCAAGGCAGGCAGATCACTTGAGGTCAGGAGTTCAAGACCAGCCTGGCCAACATGGTGAAACTCTGTCTCTACTAAAAATACAAAAATTAGTCAGGCGTGGTGACATGCTTCTGTAGTCCCAGCTACTCAGGAGGCTGAGGCAGGAGAATCAGTTGAACCTGGGAGGCAGAGGTTGCAGTAAGCTGAGATCATGCCACTGCACTCCAGCCTGGTAGACAGAGCGAGACACCGTCTCAAGAAAAAAAAAAAAAAAAAAAGGAAAGCCATTTTATCAGAGCCACAAAGTACAGGAAAATGGCTGCTTCATAGGCAGAGTAGCACTATGGATTGCTGGCTAGCTATATTAGAGCTTCTCCTTAATTAAATGCTAAATAAGGGGCAAGTTATTCACAAATTTTCTAGAAAAAGTGTGAGCAGTTCTTGGAACCAAGGGTTCCTCCCCGTTTAAACCATATAAAGTAACTTCTGGGTGTTGCCATGGCATCTGTAAGCTGTCATGGTGTTGGTGGGGGTGTCTTTTAGCATGCTAATGTATTATAATTAGCATATAATGAGCAGTGAGGGGAACTAGAGGTTGCTTTTGTTGCCATCTTGGTTTTAGCTGATTTTGGCTGGTTTCTTTACTGCATCCTGTTTTGACCAGATCCTGTTTTGATCAGTGGGATCATGACCAGTGCTTGGAAAACAAGTCCTGCTGATCTCCTATTTCAGTATGAATTATTACAAACTGTTAAAAACTTTTTTTTTTTTTTTTTTAAGTATTTACAGGAGCTTCCAGCTTGGTAAACACGTGGACTTGCTGGGAGGCCCCAGGCCCCAACCCCACCCCTAGTACCTTGCCCTATACATCTCTTCCATCTGGCTGTTCCAGAATTGTCACCTTTATAATAAACTGGTAAACATGAGGAAACTGGATTGAATCTCATGTGAAATCTGTCCTGCCTCTGGACTTTTTGGTGACATAAGCCATGAAATTTTCTAAATTGTTTGGAAAAAAAAAAGGTACTTACTGATTTCTTATTAGGCTGGCTACTGTCATATCCAGTGGTAACGTCCCGTACATGCAATATAGCAAATGTTCCACAAAATTTTGGATATTCTTTTGGAGAATCAAAATTACGAAGCCTTTCAAATATACTTTTGATGGTAGGTGGTTCATAACACAAGAAATAGGAAGTTTTCGAAATATGATAACCATATCTGTGCAAAGATTCAAAGTGCTAAAATTAGATTTCAGATAACTCTTTAAAAAAGCATATATTAAAGAAGATCAGCCTACTACAGTATTTTATAGAAAGTGGCAGTCCTTAATTCACATAATTTTAATACTTTTAAAAAAAGGATCGACTATTCTTCAGAAACAAATTTAGAAAACGAAAGGTAGGACAATAAAAGAAAAATCTAGCATGTGAAATTCATAATAGTAGAACTTACTTTTCATAAACCTTAACCAGTTGCTGTTTCAATGTTATATTCATGGTTTCCAGGTAAGATGCCATCTCAGCAACCACAACAGCTGCACTCACCCCATCTTTATCCAAAACTGAAGTTCCACAGAGAAAACCTGAGGATTGAAAACCATCACTAGAAAAGAGGAAAACTTAAGCCTATAATTTCAATAGTTTTACATTTCTTCAGAAGGACCAGGAAATTTAAAAGCCTAGTAGTAGATGAAATTCATCAATACTGAGTGAATTTAGGGGACACTTTCGTTCTTTTCTTTTCTGATAAGAAATGTATCTACATATTTCTCATTCTCTGTAGTTTTTACAACTCAAAATATGAAACCAGAACACAAAAAACTCCTCCTACAGAATTACATTTTTAAAAATTATCAATCAAATTTCAAAGATTTTAATATTTACTACATACCAATAGACTCTTCGAATGCAAAAAGGACTTCTTTCCCATTTTCCAGGAGGTCTATTATCCTACTTCCAATCCATTTAAAACCTGGTAATGTTTCCTGAAATGCAGAGGAGGCCACTCTAGTTAAGTGACTGTCTCACAAATACCCATTAGAGAAAAATCTGCCACTACATGCACACAACATTCATATAATGATCTTTACTATAGTCTTCAGTCCACAAAGATTTATAAAGAGTAGCAGACATATAGTAATAAAGTGCCATAAATACACACACTGCTACTACTAATGACCTACTATTTATAGATTATAGTACTAGGTGATTTACACAAAATATAAACCAGCATTTATAAGTGGTGCTTCATATAGTCACAAAGTAACATGAATAAGCACATACACTATGATCACCTACTATTAAGGACTGAACCAGGTGCTTTACATTATCTTTTTTTTTTTTTTTTTTTGAGACGGAGTCTCCCTCTGTCACCCAGGCTGGAGTGCAGTGGTGCAATTTTAGCTTACTGCAACCTCCGTCTCTCAGGTTCAAGCGATTCTCCTGTCTCAGCCTCCTGAGTGGCTGGGATTACAGGTGCACCGCCACGCCCAGCTAATTTTTGTACTTTTAGTAGAGACAGGGTTTCACCATGTTGGTCAGGCTGGTCTTGAACCCCTGACCTCGTGATCCACCTGCCTCAGCCTCCCAAAGTGCTGGGATTACAGGCGTGAGCCACCACATCTGGCCCCATTATCTTTTTTTAATGCTCAAAAACACTATTGCTGAAACACAGGCTTGAAAGATAAGTCAATCTGTCCAAAATTATACTGCATATAAGAGATGGAGTCAAGATTCAATTTCAAGTTTCTGCTTCTCAGAAACTGTCCTTTAAGCTATATTATAACCACTAATATAAGAGTGCCTATGAAAGTTGGTGGATTTACTCTCCCTGAGTAATCAATCAAAGGTCATGAAGCTTTTTAGAGATGCACTTTCAATATTAGCATAACATAAGCTTGAACCAAGTGTACCTTCTCATAACACTATGTCCTAACTATTAATAAAACCACCAAGACAGTTACTAAGTACTTCTTTAAATAATTAGATTGGAGGACTTTTCATCTAATGAGCTACTGTTCACTTTAAAGACACAGAAAGAGTTTTAGAGTCAACAGAAAGAATATGTGATACACCCTAATACTAAAGCTCACCATTACTAACTTGTTTCCTAATTCACCTTTCTACCTCCTTACTACAAAATAAAAATTAAAAAGTCAAAAACCTCCCTGCCACAACAAAAACAAGCAAATAAAATTATAATAGTGGTCTTTAGAATTGTTCTTTTTTCTCTTTTGTGCCCATTATACTTCTTCTTGCTAAAGACATAAACTAGGAGAACATCAGAATCTTGGGCGTGAATAAACTTTCAGTATCTTCTATTTTGCTATTTGTGTTTTAGAAAGTACAAGGTTGAAAGCTCTATTTCATAAAGCCAGGTACAATTTTCTTTTACTCAGTCAATTAGTGTTAAGACCTGTAGCCTGACTATGGCTCAAGAAAAATGCCCAGGGACATTTTCACTGATATTTGGCAAAGATGGCAGAGAAAAAGCAACTTAGTTCCCATAGCTGCAAAAATGGTCAGCTTAAGGGTCTTAAGGTCATAAGGTTAATGATCTGGGCTGAGAGAGAGCCACTGCTTGTTTTTTTTGGATGTAGGATCATTGGGTCTTACTATGCAATTTAGAAGACTACTTGAAGTTCCTTAAGACCATGCTTGAAGAGCCTAAACAAGGGGTTGATGACACCCACAACTTTTTGGAGAGAAGTCTAAGTTACTGATGGGGTCACCAGGAGCTATAATTTCCCTGTCCGAAAACCAGATATTTGTTGTATGGAATAATAAGTATTAATGTAATTTTTAAAGAATATCTTATCTTAGTCCCAGAAATTCATATATAGTACTGGATGAATTTTGGCTCAAGGTGTCTAAATTATCAAAAGAGACTGAACAAGTGTTAACAGAATTAGAAAAATAAGCGAATTACAAATGAAATCAATGAAAGTCAGTTTTGGTGGGGAGATGTCATTAACATACAGAAATAGGTTTTACAAAGTAGCCCACAGATATTATCGATTCTTACTTCAAAATGAAATCCTTCTTTAAGCGCAATTGCCTTCAAAATTTTAGAAGAGACTGTGGTGGCTAACATATAAACGTTTTTCACATCAGCATTTCTTGATTTATTTTTCTTCCAGCAATCAAACATCCACCATCCAAACAAAGCTGCCAACTCATTCCCTGTGAAAACTTTCCAACAACCACTGTAGAGAGAAGGAAAACACAATGTCAAGACCTTTCTTCTCATTAAAACTTCTTGACTCCAAGGCCCACAAATTACCATCCTTCAGTTAGGAAAAATCAAAAACTATCATATGGAATTTTTGAGAAAACATTTATTACTACTTCTTTTCTAACTGACCAGGGGTGATTTTACGGTAGGAACGGTACAACGTCTTTTGGAAAATTATTGTATTATTACATTTATTCTTTTACTTAATGAGAGAAAAAATTATGATAAATAGTTAAGCCTTTCTATTTAAGGACATTTGTCACATTATAATGGTAAAAATACACAGCAGCCGAGAGGACTAAGATTAGGAAATGGGTGGCTCACGACTGTAATCGCAGCACTTTGGGAGGCCAAGGTGGGAGGATCACCTGAGGTCAGGAGTTCGAGATCAGCCTGACTAACATGGCAAAACCCCATCTCTACTAAAAATACAAAATTAGCCAGGCGTGGTGGCACATGCCTGTAGTCCCAACTACTTGGGAGGCTGAGGCAGGAGAATCGCTTGAACCTGGGAGGCAGAGGCTGCAGTGAGCCAAGATAGCACCATTGCACTCCACTCCAGCCTAAGCAACAAGAGCGAAACTCTGTCTCAAAAAAAAAAAAAAAAAAAGAAAAAAAAAAAGGTTAGGAAATAACTACATCATAAAGTGATCTGTTGGGATATTATGTCTTTGTAAAAATTAATATTTTCAAAAAATATATAAAGTCAGGGGAAAATGCTCACACTGTAAGCATTACACTTAAGCATTACACTGTAAACATTTTTTGAAGCATTTTGTACAATTAAAGTGGAAAATAATCAAGATATAAAACTATGATCATAATTTAATAAAAACAAATATATCCTTAAATATTTCAATTAAAAAGACAGGAAAGAATTGTCAAAGTGTCAACTTAGGTGGTTATTTCTGGATAATGGATTTATAGGAAATTTATGTTCTTTTCTTATCTTTTCATTATTTTCAATGAGCCTGTAAGACTTAAAATACATTGCTTTTCAAAGTTCAAGCTTTTAATCAAATAACAGATTCTACATACTTCTCCTGAAGTTCTGCTGCTGCCAGTCTGTCTGCATCGGGATCTGTGGCTAGCACTATCCGGGCATTTTCTTTCTCTGCCAGTCTCAGGGAAAGTTCCTGAAACAGTGACCCAAAAAGCTGGATTGTACTGAAGAACCTAAGTTCAATGTTAACGTTCCTGTATGTAGGCACAATGTTAGTGATAGGAATTTTAGAAGGCATAGAATTCAGCTACGTTTAAAATAAGAAGCCAAAAGTAGGGACACCCACCATAGACATTTCAAACAAAACACAGCCTATGACTCCAATACAATTAAAAAATGTAAACTACAGTCCTTTCTGCTTTTGTAAATAATCTTTGAATTGTCAATGAGTTCTATCTATTCTGATGGTTTAATAAACTAATAATAATTTAAATATTAAAAAAATACCAGCACAGATTCTCCTTCTTCAGGATTTGGACATTTAACAGTAGAAAAGTCTGGATCAGGATCTTTTTGTTCTGGTACTGGAATTGGAGGCTTAAAACCAAACACTTTAAAAGCCAACTGCACATAGTCATGTCCAACCCCATGAAAAGATGTGTGCACAAATTTCAAGGTGGTCTTCGAGTTTAACTCCCTGTAAAGGAAAATCAACATAAGATCATGATTACAAAACTTACCTTTGATATAATTAAAAACAATCAAATTCTAAAAAATGTGATTAAAGCCTTCAGCAGAGGTCTAAGATACTCAAACAAATCAAGAGTATTAACTTAAAGATCAAGAGTTTTAATTCAACAGCATTCTCCCTTTGTGGCTCAACTTCCTGACCTGGACAGCTGCCTTCCATATGCTGTGCCAATACCCTGAACAAGCTAAGCTTGTATCATCTAAGTAAGTATTATCTCTCACTAGACCATCACAAACACTTCCTAACTGGTCTTTCTCGCTTGCCAGTAGACTCCCCATTTCTTCATTTCCAGTTTAGATTGCAAGGTACCTAATTATATTCACCTTCTTATATGTCACTCTAGCTACTTTGAGCCTCCAATACCCCAAACCTTGTTGAACCCAAATGTGTACCTTTTCCAGGCTTGCACCAAAATAGTTGAATATTGCTAGAATAAATCTCACAGAAGGATTGAACAGCTTCACTCTGAATGGATACTCAATACTGTCAGGCAATCCTACTTTGTTACCCAAAAAGCTTACTTTTTTACTCTCCAAGATGGTGACTTAATTAGTACCTTCTCTTCTCTCCTTATTCCTTTCCTCCCCCTTCACCTCATACATCATTGAGACACAGAGCCATTTGATGGGAACTTCCTAATCATCCCACACCAAACCGACAACCTATATTTTTTCCTTCTTCCATCTGATATAATGAGGAAACGTTCTTTGTATCAAAGGTCAACCCCTCCACTTCTGCTCTGGTCCCCATCAATTCTCACTTGAGAACTTTAGTACGTGGATAATTCTCTCTCGCTGGCATCATTTCCATTAGCATCTAGTCTCTGTTTCTTTGGTCTTTTCCACAGCAAAACTTTCTACATCCTAACCTACCATTTACTAACTATTCCCCATAAAAAATACAATTTATTATAAGATAAATAATAAAAATAAAATGTTATGACAATTTTCAAACATATGCATAGGAAGACAGAATATCTAACACCATATACCCATTACCTCACTTCAATGTTTCCATAGTCTGTCAATCTAGTCTTGTTTATTCAAGATATATTACTTTACAAGAAAATGCTTCAGTATTTAAAAACATAACCATATTATCATCATTACATCTAACAAAATCAACAATAATTTCTTTCCTCTAATACCCTATCTGTGTTCAAATTTTCCCCAAGTGTCTCAAAAATACTTTTAACACTTGTTTTACTTGAAGCAGGACCTGAATGAGGTTCCATATAATTTGATTGCTATGCCTCTCAAGTCTCTTTTAATCTATAAATGTTCCTCCCTTCCTTCCCCAACCCAAATGTCATTTATTGAAGAAACTGGCCCATTTGTCCTGTAGAATTTCCCATATCTCCAATATGTAGACTGCATCCTTTTGGTATTAACATGCTCTTCTATCCTATTTTTTCTGTAGATAGCCAGCTGCATTTAGAGGTAACATTAGATTCAGTTTCATTTCTTTGGGCAAGAATAGGTGCTGTGTATTTTCTATTGACTCACAGGTGGAAGCACACAATTTCTACTCTACTTTTAATGCTGTTAAACTAAGATTCACCAGTGTCAGCCTAATCCTTCCATCAAAAAACCTCCCATCAACATTTCACCTATGGGTCTTAGCAGCCCTTGATGAGAATTACCTAGATATATTATTTATTACAGGTCACAACATAGTGATTTTGAAAATTCTATTATTCCTTCTGCATTTATTGTATTTTTCTTTTAAAAATAATGATCCTTCATCAACCATTTGATTAGTCCTAAAATTCAGTTCATATAGAAAAGGCAGAAAAAATTAAGATAAAGTTTCAAACATTTATTGATTTTCAGAAGGAAAATGTAGAATTTATCAAATTTCAGCATGTGTGATTTTTAGTCCAGCAATTCCCAAAGGTGACCAATAAAGTGCTTTTTTAGTACTACTAACAGTCATGGGCTTTTTATGTTTAATGTTTTAATTCACTGAGGTGATTATTCTTTTTGATGCCCAACTATCCAAACTTTGGTCAGTGGGAGTCCCTTCAAGTTGGCTCCCAGATCCTTTTGATATGACTCCAGTATCTTTGAAAGCTAGCCCGCTTTATGGCAAGGAAAACAAAGGTATCTCAGCCTCATTTAGTACATTTTCTGCCCCAGTCCTTGATGAGAATCAATTTCTCCAATGAGCCCTGGTTCCTTTTACTAGGAAATGGTATTTAGAAACCACAATCTGGGCTTTAGGGGTAGGCATAGGCCTTTTTAGTAACAGAACTGGTATTTTAGCATTTTAGGTAAATAAAACGTATTTCAAATTCAAATTTAAAATTATAATTTTAAAATTATTTTATTTGATTTTATATCTGTCTCTCTTAAACTAAAATCTTAGATCCTAGTGACATTAACATAATTACCCATTTGTTTTATAATATATATGTGTACATCTATATATTTATTTATATCTACATCTGTAAAACCATCAATATTACCACTAACAGTACAGCTATCAAATACAATTTGAGGTTTCTTTGTAGTTCTTTATCCTTAGGACATATTCCACTAGAAATGTATAGTTAATAACTGTAAAGTCACTTGAAATAATTCTTCTCTGTGTAATTATGCCTTCAGCTTGATAAATAGTTAGGTTCACTTGTTAATTTGCTTTTGCCCATACACTCTTTAAAAAACAAAAATATAAATATGAAAAGACAGAAAGGATAAAAAAGGAATCAAATTCTTTTTAGATTGATTACAGCTGGTAGCATTTAGCTAGTATTACCGTCACTTATCATTTTAGACGGAGAAGCAAACAATTGATAGCTTGATGGGTATACTTTTGAAATTAAAATAAAGTTGAGAAAAAGCTAAAATTATTTTGTAGGATAGGAAAAATACACTCAGTTAGCCAGGATTCTTCCTAGCAATAGTGTTAGCTATTTACAGAAGAGTTACAGAGATAATTATGGAAATACGGAAATGGTTAAGGAAAAATAAAATCTTAAAAGAAACATACTGATCTAACACAGAGGAAATACATATATTTAAGTATAACTTGTTTAACAGCTTTATTGAGATATAATTCATATACCATATAATTCACCCATTTAAAGTGTGCAATTCAATGGCTTTCTCTATATTCATAGAGTTGTTCAACCATGACTATGATCAATTTTAGAACATTCTCATTACTCCTGAAAGAAACTCTAGGCTGGGCATGGTAGCTCACACCTGTAACCCCAGCACTTTGGGAGGCTGAGGCAGGTGGATCACCGGAGGTCAGGAGTTCGAGACCAGCCTGGCCAACATCATGAAACCTTGTCTCTACTAAAACTACAAAAATTAGCCAGGCATGGTAGTGGTTGCTTGTAGTCCCAGCTACTTCGGAGGCTGAGGCAGGAGAATTGCTTGAACCCAGGAGGCAGAGGTTGCAGTGAGCCAAGATCGCGCCACTGCACTCCAGCCTGGGTGACAAGAGCGAGACTCTGTCTCAAAAAAAAGGAAAGAAAGAAAGAGAGAAAGAGAGAGAGAGAGAAAGAGAGAGAGAGAGAAAGAAAGAAACTAACTCTATAACCTATAGCTTCCAGCCCCCAACCCTTTCATTCCTTCCAGCCACAAGTAACCTCTAATCTATTTCTGTCTCTATAGATTTGCCTATTCTATATATGTCATATAAATGGAATCATACAATATGTGGTTCTTTGTGACTGGCTTCTTTCACTTAGCATGATGTTTTCAAGGTTTATCCATGTTGTAGTATGTAAGTACTTCATTTATTTTTATTGCTGAATAATATTTCATTGTATGGATATACCACATTTTATTTATCCATTCATTAGTTAATGGTTACTTGGGTTATTTCCACTCTTTGACTCTTAATAAGTACTATTTATCTATAATTTTAATCTAATAAATAGACAACACTTTTTATCACTTTTTCTTCTCCTCATTCTTTAATGTTATTCTGAAGTAGTATTATCTGATATTCTCACTTGGATACCTGTAAAAACAGATCTTTTTCAGATCTTCCATGTATCTCCTGCAAATGTCCTGCAGAGGGTCTCTCTTCAGCGGGCTGGTATCCACTAAATTATCATTCCAGGAACCATTCCAGGGTTCCACACATTCTTCTATACATTTTAGAATTTCTTTATCATGAGGAGACGTGATCTGAGCACCAGTTTCCCAGTAAACCTAGATGATAAGTAAATATAACCATAATTACTTAAAATGCTTGCCAGATCTTTTCTTACCTATAGTAGAGATCTTCAGCTTTATTAAAAAGCATATCAAATTGAGGCCAGGTGCAGTGGCTCACGCCTGTAATCTCAGCACTTTGGGAGGCTGAGGCGGGCAGATCACGAGGTCAGCAGATCGAGACCATCCTGGCTAACGTGGTGAAACCCCATCTCTACTAAAAATACAAAAAATTAGCCGGGCGTGTTGGCGGGCGCCTGTAGCCTGTAATCCCAGCACTTTGGGAGGCCGAGGCGGGCGGATCACAAGGTCAGGAGATCGAGACCATCCTGGCTAACACGGTGAAACCCCGTCTCTACTAAAAATACAAAAAATTAGCCGGGCGTGTTGGCGGGTGCCTGTAGTCCCAGCTACTTGGGAGACTGAGGCAGGAGAATGGCGTGAACCCAGGAGGCAGAGCTTGCAGTGAGCCGAGATCGTGCCACTGCACTCCAGCCTGGGGGACAGAGCGAGACTCCGTCTCAAAAAAAAAAAAAAAAAATTAGCCAGGTGTGGTGGCGGGCGCCTGTAGTCTTAGCTACTTGGGAGGCTGAGGCAGGAGAATGGCATTAACCCTGGAGGCAGAGCTTGCAGTGAGCTGAGATCGCGCCACTGCACTCCAGCTTGTGCGAAAGAGTGCGACTCTATCTCAAAAAAATAAATAAATAAAAATAAAAATAAAAATAAAGCATATCAAATTGATCAAGTAAAAGATGTCAACATAGGAGGACTAATTTAATAAATATTAAAAGATATAGATAGGAATGACTCTACAGGGACTCTTCAATCAAATGATTATATGTGATTTTCTTTTAGAAGTATACCTTAATAACAATATGAGTAAAATACAAGCAGGGCTAATTATTATGATAACATTATAATATGCATACGCCACAGTGTCCAATTATACTCTTAAACCTATAACTATCTACTAAAGATAATCCAAGAAACCACAGAATATTCCCTAAAACTTGATACTATTTAACTTAACATTATAAAGTAGTTATATTATGTGATATAGAAAAAAGTCATCTTTCTATTATAAAGTAGAATTTATATCATATCAAATATAGTTTATTAACAATTAACGTGTTAATTATCCATATAAATTTCAATGAGCTTTCAGTTTGTCAAGTAGTCTGATCAATAAGACATTAGGAACAGTTACCAAAAAAAGCATGAAAATGTAATTCTATTAATTTATAGGATTTCAAATTTGGAAGGTTAGAGAATATCTATGGTGACTTCTACCATGTATATGACACAAATCCCCTCTATTGCATCCTGAATGAAGGAAAGAAGAATACATTTGAATCTGTACTATGTACTAATCTCTATGCAAAGAATATGGTTAACCAGATGACCTAAAAACCTGTTCTCTATAAACACCTCAAAATGCTACATAAAACAGAGAAAACATTATCTTAAATGCACAGCATAATTCACAAGAGGAAAGGGACAACTCCAGGCAGTGAGAAAAAAATAATTAAAAAGCAGAATGATAAGCCTGTGGGACTGATATTGTGGTTACCTGGGGTTTGAGAACTGTCCATTTATCTGGTTCTTGGATTGTAATGCCCATGTGCAAGGTAGGGAGTTGGAACTGAGACCCCCAAATAAAAATGGCATCCTTGAAGCATTTCACTCTCAGTGAAAGTGCAGAATAGAAAAAGTCCTGTCCACTATTATAGAGATCATGAGGAAGCATGTCTCTTCTTGAGTTCTGGGTAATTAAAAAAATTTTCAAATCCAAGGTCTGCACTTAAGTTATTTTAGGATGAGAAACAATAAATTAACACAGAAACTGCCCCCAGTCAGTGAAACCCTTGAGGTTCTAGCAGAATTTTTAAAACAAACAAAAAACCCAGAATGTTTAAAACAAACAAAACTGTTCTGGAGGGATGCTCCCACATTTCAAGCCACAAAAAAGATTCTCTCCGTAAGTCCTGAAAGCTCACATGAAAATTTATAAAACATAAGAAAAAAAATCCTATTCTTTCTCTCTGTCCCCTTCTCCTTGCCTTGTCTGTGGACGTGATGCCTAGAGGTACAGCAACCACCCTGTGATGACCATGCTTGAGGGTAAGGCCAGAAAAACTGCAGAGAAACAAAGCCTGACATCATGGAGCAACAGAACCATGTCTCTGGCCACCTACCTCTGGACGTTTTGTTACGTGAGAAAAATGAACTCCTATCAGCTTAAGCCGCTTTTGTTGGTTTTACTTAATCTGCACCAGAAAGCATTCCTATCTGATATAGTAACATAAAAATTCATGCAACAAAATATGTCCAGGAATAAACATTAAAAAATATGTGAAAAATCTAGTTTAAAAAAACGTTTTGGTCAGCTTACTCCTTTCTGCCCATGGATGCTGCTGAGGAAGCATCATTAAAGTCTTTCCTCCCCTCTGCTGTCATGTCTAAGTCAGAGTCTCCTAAAGAGCCTGAACAACTGAGGAAGCTCTTTATTGGAGGGTTGAGCTTTGAAACAACCGATGAGAGCCTGAGGAGCCATTTTGAGCAATGGGAATGCTCACGAACTGTGTGGTAATGAGAGGCCCAAACACCAAGTGCTCCAGGGGCTTTGGGTTTGTCACATATACCACTGTGGAGGAGGTGGATGCAGCCATGAATGCAGGGCCACACAAGGTGGATGGAAGAGTTGTGGAACCAAAGAGAGCTGTTTCAAGAGAAGATTCTCAAAGACCAGGTGCCCACTTAACTGTGAAAAAGACATTTGTTGGTAGCATTAAAGAAGACACTGAAGAACATCACCTAAGAGATTATTTTGAACAGTATGGAAAAAAAATGAAGTGACTGTAATCATGACTGACCAAGGCAGTGGCAAGAACCTTGGATGACCATGACTCCGTGGATAAGATTGTCATTCAGAGATACCACACTGTGAATGGCACAACTGTGAAGTTAGGAAAGCCTTGTCAAAGCAAGAAGAGATGGCTGGTGCTTCATCCAGCCAAAGAGATCGAAGTGGCTCTGGAAACTTTGGTCGTGGTCGTGGAGGTGGTTTTGGTGGGAAGGACAACTTTGGTTGTGGAGGAAACTTCAGTGGTTGTGGTGGCTTTGGTGGCAGCCATGGTGGTGGTGGATATGGTGGCAGTGGGGATGGCTATAACGGATTTGGTAATGATGGAAGCAATTTTGGAGGTGGTGGAAGCTACAGTGATTTTGGGTGGGTGGATCACCTGAGGTCAGGAGTTCGAGAGCAGCCTGGCTAATGTGACAAAACCCCATCTCTACTAAAAATACAAAAATTAGCCGGGCGTGGTGGCATACACCTGTAGTCCCAGCTACTCGGGAGGCTGCGGCAGGAGAATTGCTTGAACCCGGGAGGCAGAGCTTGCAGTGAGCCGAGCTCTCGCCACTGCACTCCAGCCTGGGCAACAGAGCGAGACTCCATCTCAAAAAAAAAAAAACAAAAAAAAATTTGGACCCATGAAGGGAAGAAACTTTGGAGGCAGAAGCTCTGGCCCCTATGGTGGTAGAGGCCGATACTTTACTAATTATGAAACCAAGGTGGCTATGGTGGTTCCAATAGCAGCAGTAGCTATGGCAGCAGCAGCAGATTTTAATTACTGCCAGGAAACAAAGCTTAGCATGAGAGGAGAGCCAAAGAAGTGACAGGGAAGCTATAGGTTACAACAGATCTGTGAACTCAGCCAAGCACAGTGGTGGCAGGGCCTAGCTGCAACAAAGAAGACATATTTTAGACAAATACTCATGTGTATGGGCAAAAAACTCAAGGACTGTACTTGTGACAAATTGTATAACAAGTTATTTTAGTTCCCGTTCTGTGGAAAGTGCAAAGCATTCCAACAAAGAGTTTTAATATGGATTTTTTTTTGCACCCATGCTGTTGATTGCTAAATGTAATGGTCTGATCATGATGCTGAATAAATGTGTCTTTTTTTTTTTTTTTAATGTGCTGTGTAAAGTTAGTCTACTCTGAAGCCATCTTGGTAAATTTCCCCAACAGTGTGAAGTTAGAATTCCTTCAGGGTGATGCCAGGTTCTATTTGGAGTTTATGTAGAACTTGCTTGGGTAGATAAATCATTGTCTTCAGAAACCTTGGTGTAGTTGAACTGATAATTACTGTTGTGACCTGAACTTCACCATTAAAAGGGATTACCCAAGCAAAATCATGGAATTATTGGTTATAAAAATGATTGTTGACACATACTATGCAATATATCTTAATTGAATAATGTTACCAGATAAAATTATAAATGGGAATGAAGCTTGGGTATCATCCATTATCATGTGTAATCAATAAATGATTTAATTATCTTGGAAAACATGTTTAAGATGCTACTAAAGAATCTAAAAGAAGTCTTGAAAGAACAGAAAGACACACCCTATTCTTGAATAGGGAGACTCAATTATTAAAATATCGAGCCTCTCTAAATTAATATATAAATAAAATATGATACCAATACAAATGCCAAAATAACTTGTTTTCAAATGGGAAAAATACCATAATATCATGCATGGAAAAATATCATAAATAAAGTCAAGAAGACTGGGAGGAAATGTCTGCAAAACAGATGGCCAAGAGCTACTTTTTACATTTAAAGAGTTCCCATAAATCAATAAGAAACAGCAAAAGAATAATGAGCAAATAGTTTAACAGACGAAAAACTATAAAACTCCTAGAAGATATGATGAGAGGAAGTCTAGAGGATCTTGGGTTTGGCAATAACTTTTTTTTTTTTCAGACGGAGTTTTGCTCTTGTTGCCTAGGCTGGAGTGCAATGGCGCAGTCTCGGCTCACTGCAACCTCCGCCTCCCAGGTTCAAGCGATTCTCCTTCCTCAGACTCCCGAGTAGCTGGGATTACAGGTGCCTGCCACCATGCCCAGCTAATTTTTTTTTTTTTGTATTTTTAGAAGAGATGGGGTTTCACCATGTTAACCAGGCTGGTCTCAAACTCCTGACCTCAGGCAATCCACCCGCCTTGGTCTCCCAAAGTGCTGGGATTACAGGTGTGAGCCACTGTGCCCAGCCGGCAATAACTTTTTAGGTACACCACCAAAGGCATGATCCATGAAAGAAAGAATTGATAAGCTGGATTTAAAATGAAAATAAAATTTTCTGCTCTGCAAAAGGCACTGCCAAGTGAATAAAAAGACATGCCAGACTGGGAGAAATATTTGCGAAAGATGTATCTGAAAAAGGACTGTTATCCAAAATATATAAAGAATTCTTAAAATTCAACAATAAAAAAGCAAAACAGACACTTCACCAGAAAGAATACACAGATGGTAAAGAAGTGTATGAAAAGATGCTTCACATCATATGTCATCAGAAAAATAGAAATTAAAACAACAATAAGATACTACTGCACACCTATTAGAATGGCCAAAATCCAGAACACTGACAACAGCAAATGCTGACAAGGACGTGGAGCAACAGGAGCTCTCATTCATTGCTGGTGGGGATTTAAAATGGTATAGCCACTTTAGAGACAGTTTGGCAGTTTCTTACAAAACTAAACATACTCTTGTCATATGATTCAGCACTCACACTCCTTGGTATTTACTGAAAGGAATGAAGACTTACGTCCATACTTAAATGTGCACACAAATATTTATAGCAGCTTTATTCATAATTGCCAAAACTTGGAAGAATCTATGATGTTCTTCATTAGGTGAATGGAGAAATAAACTATGGGACCTCCAGACAATAGAATATTCTTCTTCTGTGCTAAAAAAGAAATGAGCTATCCAGCCATGAAAAGACATGGAGGGAATTACTACGTGAAAGAAGCCAATCTAAAAAGGCTATATACTGTATATTCCAACAATATGATACTCTGGAAAAGGCAAAACTATGGAGACATTAAAAAGATCAGTGTTTGCCAGGGGTTAAAGAGGAGGAATGGATGAACAGGCAGGACACAGAGAATTCTGGAGGCAGTGAAAATACTCTGTATGATACTATAATGGTGGATACGTGTCATTATTCATTTGTCAAAATGCAAAGAATGTACAAATGAAGAATGAACCCTAACATAAACTATGGGCTTTGGGTGATAATGACATGTCAATGTAGGCTCATCATATGTACCACTCTGAGGGGGGATGTTGTTAATGCATATGTGGGGACAAGTGGGTATATGGGAAATCTCTGAACCCTCCACTGAATTTTGCTGTGAATCTAAAACAGCTCTAGAAAATAAAGTTTGTTAAAAAAAAAATCCTTTAACAGACTTCTCAGGGAAACATAAATATCTTCTAAATACATGAAAAGACGCTCAACCTCACTTATAAGACAGGTACAGATTAAAAATAACATTTCTACCCATCTGATTGGCAAAGATTAAAAGCTTTGATAATACAATCATGGAAGATATAGGATAAAGGCCCTCATATATTGTTGATGAGATTATTAAATGGTACAACCACCTTGAATAGGGAATGCCAAACTTTCTTTGCATATTCCCTTTGATCCAAAAGTTTCACCTCTAGGCCAGGTGCAGTGGCTGACACCTGTAATCCCAGCATTCTGGGAGGCCGAGGCAGGAGGATCACTTGAGGCCAGGGGTTCAAGACCAGCCTGGCCAACATGGCGAAATCCTGTCTCTACCAAAAATACAAAAATTAGCCAGGCATGGTGGTGCACGCCTGTAGTCCCAGCTACCCAGGAGGCTGAGGCAGGAGAATTGCTTGAACCTGGGAGGCAAAGGTTGCAGTGAGCTGAGATCGTGCCACTGCACTACAGCTTGGGTGACAGAGTGAGGCTCCATCTCAAAAAACAAAAACAAAAACAAAAACAAAAAAACCCAAAAGTTTCACCTCTAAAAATCTATCCTATAGATCAGCAGTGCCCAAAAGAAGTATGTGCACCACAAATGCAAGCCATATATAAAATTTTAAATTTTCTAGTAATCACATTAAAAAATACATAGATGAAATTAATTTTATGAATAAAGCATATATATTCATGCATATATATATTCACATCATTCATATGTGTATATATTCATGCCATTCATACATATGTATATCTGCTTCATTCATCTTTAAAAACCTATATAGATGAATCATAATTTATGTAATCAATCCTCTATTGATGAACATTTCATTTGCTTCTGATCTTCTGCTATGTATAAACAGTGCCACAATAAACATTCTTCTACATTCATCTTCTTTTTTTTTTTTTGAAACAGAGTTTCACTCTGTAGCCCAGGCTGGAGTGCAGTGGTGTGATCATGGCTCACTACACTCTCTGACAGAGGAGCCCTCTCCACTCCCAAGCTCTCCAAAAAATACAATGTCACATATACAAATATATACATATACATACACACACACACACACGCATACATATTTTTTTCTTAATATACAAACTCAAGGTTAAAATATACATATTGACTATATATACACATGTATGTATATATATGTACACCTATATGTGTGTATATATACAGGTACATACATATATATATATATACACGCAGACATACATACACATAGAGTGAGAAGAGGGGAAGGGAGAGGGAGAAAGAAAAAGACAGTCTGTAAGACATATTGTGTGAAATTAGCAAGGCACAGAACACTATTATATAGTACCCTATCATTTATGGGGAAAAAGATGGAGAAGTGACAAACACATATATATTTATATATGTGTGGACTATCCCTGAACGGAAATGAAAACTGGAAACAGTATTTGCTTCTGAGAAACTGTACTAGGGGACAGAGATGGGACAGATACTTTTTACTGTTTAACTTTTTAACCTTGTGCTTACGTATTATGGAAAAAAAATCTTTGAGGGTCCACTATGTGCCAAATATGTTCAACAGCAATGAATATCAAAGCAGACTAAGTCTCTCTACCTACGAACTTACATTTAGGGGATGGGGGTGAGAAGGGTCAAATAAATAAGATAATTCATCATAAAGAAACTAGACCCACAGCCTGGGCAACATAGCAAGACCCTGTCTCTACTAAATATAAAAAAATTAGCTGGGTATGATGGCTTATGCCTGTGGTTGGGAGACTGAGGCAGGAGGATTGCTTGAACCTGGAAGGTTGAGGCTGCTGTGAGCTGTGATTGTGCCACTGCATTCCAGCCTTGGTGACAGAGCAAGACCTTGTCTTAAAAAATAAAAATAAAATAAAATAAAAGAAAGAGAGAGAAAGAGAAGGAAGGAAGGGAGGGAGGTAGGGAGAGAGGGATGGAGGGAGGGAGGGAGGAAGGAAGGAAATAAAGAAAAGGCAGGCAAGTGGTACACGCCTATAGCCCCAGCTACTCGAGAGGCTGAGGCTGGAGATTCCCCTGAGTTCAGGATAGCAGAGGCAGTTCCAAGATGGCCGAATAGTAACAGCTGCAGTCTACAGCTCCCAGCATGACCGATGCAGAAGATGGGTGATTTCTGCATTTCCAACAGGTACCGGGTTCATCTCACTGGGGCTCGTTGGACAGTGGGGGCAGGACAGTGGGTGCAGCCCATTGAGTGTGAGCCGAAGCAGGGTGAGGCATTGCCTCACCTGGGAAGCACAACGGGTCAGGGAATTCCCTTTCCTGGCAAAGGGAAGGGGTGACAGATGGCACCTGGAAAATTGGGTCACTCCCACCCTAATATTGCGCTTTTCCAGTGGTCTTAGCAAACGGCACACCAGGAGATTATATCCCGTGACTGGCTTGGAGGGTCCCACGCCCACGGAGCCTAGCTCATTGCTAGCACAGCAGTCTGAGATTGAACTGCAAGGCAACAGCGAGGCTGGGGGAGGGGTGCCCACCATTGCTGAGGCTTGAGTAGATAAACAAAGCAGCCAGGAAGCTCAAACTGGGTGGAGCCCACCATTGCTCAAGGAGGCCTGCCTGCCTCTGTAGACTCCACCTCTAGGGGCCCGGCATAGCCAAACAAAAGGCAGCAGAAACCTCTGCAGACTTAAATGTCCCTGTCTGACAGCTTGGAAGACAGTAGTGGTTCTCCCAGCACAGAGTTTGAGGTCTAAGAACAGACAGACTGCCTCCTCAAGTGGGTTCCTGACCCCTGAGTAGCCCAACTGGGAGGCACCCCCCAGTAGGGGCAGACTGACACCTCACACAGCTGGGTACCCCTCTGAGACGAAGCTTCTAGAGGAACAGTCAGGCAGGAACATTTGCTGTTCAGCAATATTCGCTGTTCTGCAGCCTCCGCTGCTGATATCCAGGCAAACGGTCTGGAGTGGACCTCCAGCAAACTCCAACAGAACTGCAGCTGAGGGTCCTGACTGTTATAAGGAAAACTAACAAACAGAAAGGACATCCACACCAAAACTCCATCTGTACGTCACCATCATCAAAGACCAAAGGTAGATAAAACCACAAAGATGGGGAAAAAACAGAGCAGAAAAGCTGAAAATTCTAAAAATCAGAGCACCTCTCCCCCTGCAAAGGAACGCAGCTCCTCGCCAGCAATGGAACAAAGCTGGATGGAGAATGACTTTGACGAGTTGAGAGAAGAAGGCTTCAGATGATCAAACTCCTCTGAGCTAAAGGAGGAAGTTTGAACCCAACACAAAGAAGCTACGAACCTTGAAAAAAGATTAGACGAATGGCTAACTAGAATAACCAATGTAGGGAAGTCCTTAAATGACCTGATGGAGCTGAAAACCATGGCACGAGAACTACGTGACGAATGTACAAGCTTCAGTAGCTGATTTGATCAACTGGAAGAAAGGGTATCAGTGATGGAAGATCAAATGAATGAAATGAAGTGAGAAGAGAAGTTTAGAGAAAAAAGGGTAAAAAGAAATGAACAAAACCTCCAAGAAATATGGGACTATGTGAAAAGACCAAATCTAGGTCTGATTGGTGTACCTGAAAGTGACAGAGACAATGGAACCAAGCTGGAAAACACTCTGCAGGATATTATCCAGGAGAACTTCCCCAACCTAGCAAGGCAGGCCAA
Source organism: Nomascus leucogenys (assembly GCF_006542625.1). Lineage (NCBI taxonomy): Eukaryota > Metazoa > Chordata > Mammalia > Primates > Hylobatidae > Nomascus > Nomascus leucogenys. Next base: position 62,354,651 of record NC_044395.1, on the reverse strand, counting down.
CATTCAAATTCAGGAAATACAGAGAACGCCACAAAGATACTCCTCAAGAAGAGCAACTCCAAGACACATAATTGTCAGATTCACCAAAGTTGAAATGAAGGAAAAAATGTTAAGGGCAGCCAGAGAGAAAGGTTGGGTTACCCACAAAGGGAAACCCATCAAACAGCAGATCTCTTGGCAGAAACTCTACAAGCCAGAAGAGAGTGGGGGCCAATATTCAACATTCTTAAAGAAAAGAATTTTCAACCCAGAATTTCATATCCAGACAAACTGAGCTTCATAAGTGAAGAAGAAATAAAATCCTTTACAGACAAGCAAATGCTGAGAGATTTTGTCACCACCAGGCCTGCCCTACAAGAGCTCCTGAAGGAAGCACTAAACATGGAAAGGAACAACCAGTACCAGCCACTGCAAAAACATGCCAAATTGTAAAGACCATTAATGCCAGGAAGAAACTGCATCAACTAACAAGCAAAATAACCAGCTAACATCATAATGACAGGATCAAATTCACACATAACAATATTAACTTTAAATGTAAATGGGCTAAATGCTCCAATTAAAAGACACAGACTGGCAAATTGGATAAAGAGTCAAGAACCATCAGTGTGCTGTATTCAGGAGACCCATCTCACTTGCAGAGACACACATAGGCTCAAAATGAAGGGATGGAGGAAGATCTACCAAGCAAATGGAAAACAAAAAAAGGCAGGGGTTGCAATCCCAGTCTCTGATAAAACAGACTTTAAACCAACAAAGATCAAAAGAGACAAAGAAGGCCATTACATAATGGTAAAGGGATCAATTCAACTAGAAGAGCTAACTATCATAAATATATTTGCACCCAATACAGGAGCACCCAGATTCATAAAGCAAGTCCTTAGAGATCTACAAAGAGACTTAGACTCCCACACAATAATAATGGGAGACTTTAACACCCCACTGTCAACATTAGACAGATCAACGAGACAGAAAGTTAACAAGGATATCCAGGAATTGAACTCAGCTCTGCACCAAGTGGACCTAGTAGACATCTACAGAACGCTCCACCCCAAATCAACAGAATATACATTCTTCTCAGCACCACATCACACTTATTCTAAAATTGACCACATAGTTGGAAGTAAAGCACTCCTCAGCCAATGTAAAAGAACAGAAATTATAACAAACTGTCTCTCAGACCACAGTGCAATCAAACTAGAACTCAGGATTAAGAAACTCACTCAAAACCACTCAACTACATGGAAACTGAACAACCTGCTCCTGAATGACTACTGGGTACATAATGAAATGAAGGCAGAAATAAAGATGTTCTTTGAAACCAAATGAGAATAAAGACACAACATACCAGAATCTCTGGGACACATTTAAAGCAGTGTGTAGAGGGAAATTTATAGCACTAAATGCCCACAAGAGAAAGCAGGAAAGATCCAAAATTGACACCCTAACATCACAATTAAAAGAACTAGAGAAGCAAGAGCAAACACATTCAAAAGCTAGCAGAAGGCAAGAAATAACTAAGATCAGAGAAGAACTGAAGGAGATAGAGGCACAAAAAACCCTTCAAAAAAATCAATGAATCCAGGAGCTGGTTTTTTTTGAAAAGATCAACCAAATTGATAGACTGCTAGCAGGACTAATAAAGAAAAAAAGAGAGAAGAATCAAATAGACACAATAAAAAATGATAAAGGGGATATCACCATCGATCCCACAGAAATACAAACTACCATCAGAGAATACTATAAACACCTCTACGCAAATAAACTAGAAGAAATGGATAAGTTCCTGGACACATACACCCTCCTAAGACTAAACCAAGAAGAAGCTGAATCCCTGAATAGACCAATAACAGGCTCTGAAATTGAGGTAATAATCAGTAGCCTACCAACCAAAAAAAGTCCAGGACCAGACGGATTCACAGCCGAATTCTACCAGGGGTACAAGGAGGAGCTGGTACCATTCCTTCTGAAACTATTCCAATCAATAGAAAAAGAGGGAATCCTCCCTAACTCATTTTATGAGGCTAGCATCATCCTGATACCAAAGCCTGGCAGAGACATAACAAAAAAAAGAGAATTTTAGACCAACATCCCTGATGAACATCGATGCAAAAATCCTCAATAAAATACTGGCAAACCGAATCCAGCAGCACATCAAAAAGCTTATACACCATGATCAAGTGGGCTTCATCCCTGGGATGCAAGGCTGGTTCAACATATGCAAGTCAATAAATGTAATCCAGCATATAAACAGAACCAAAGACAAAAACCACATGATTATCTCAATAGATGCAGAAAAGGCCTTTGACAAAATTCAACAACCCTTCATGCTAAAATATGTCAATAAATTAGGTATTGATGGGATGTATCTCAAAATAATAAGAGCTATTTATGACAAACCCACAGCCAATATCATACTGAATGGGCAAAAACTGGAAGCATTCCCTTTGAAAACTGGCACAAGACAGGGATGCCCTCTCTCACCACTCCTATTCAACACAGTGTTGGAAGTTCTGGCCAGGGCAATCAGGCAGGAGAAAGAAATAAAGGGCATTCAATTAGGAAAAGAGGAAGTCAAATTGTCCCTGTTTGCAGATGACATGATTGTATATTTAGACAACCCCATTGTCTTAGCCCAAAATCTCCTTAAGCTGATAAGCAACTTCAGCAAAGTCTCAGGATACAAAATCAATGTGGAAAAATCACAAGCATTCTTATACACCAATAACAGACAGAGAGCCAAATCATGAGTGAACTCCCATTCACAATGGCTTCAAAAAGAATCCAACTTACAAGGGATGTGAAGGACCTCTTCAAGGAGAACTACAAACCACTGCTCAACGAAATAAAAGAGGACACAAACAAATGGAAGAACATTCCATGCTCATGGATAGGAAGAATCAATATTGTGAAAATGGCCATACTGCCCAAGGTAATTTATAGATTCAATGCCATCCCCATCAAGCTACCAATGACTTTCTTCATAGAATTGGAAAAAACTACTTTAAAGTTCATATGGAACCAAAAAAGAGCCCACATTGCCAAGACAATCCTAAGCCAAAAGAGCAAAGCTGGAGGCATCATGCTACCTGACTTCAAACTATACTACAAGGCTACAGTAACCAAAACAGCATGGTACTGGTACCAAAACAGAGATACAGACCAATGGAACAGAACAGAGCCCTCAGAAATAATACCACACCTCTACAACCATCTGATCTTTGACAAACCTGACAAAAACAAGAAATGGGAAAAGGATTCCCTATTTAATAAATGGTGCTGGGAAAACTGGCTAGCCATATGTAGAAAGCTGAAACTGGATCCCTTCCTTACACCTTATACAAAAATTAATTCAAGATGGATTAAAGACTTACATGTTAGACCTAAAACCATAATAACCCTGGAAGAAAACCTAGGCAATACCATTCAGGACATAGATATGGGCAAGGACTTCATGTCTAAAACACCAAAAGCAATGGCAACAAAAGCCAAAATTGACAAATGGGATCTAATTAAACTAAAGAGCTTCTCCACAGCAAAAGAAACTACCATCAGAGTAAACAGGCAACCTACAGAATGGGAGAAAATTTTTGCAATCTACTCATCTGACAAAGGGATAATATCCAGAATCTACAAAGAACTTAAACAAAGTTACAAGAAAAAAACAACCCCATCAAAAAGTGGGCAAAGGATATGAACAGACACTTCTCAAAAGAAGACATTTGTGCAGCCAACAGACACATGAAAAAACACTCATCATCACTGGCCATCAGAGAAATGCAAATCAAAACCACAATGAGATACCATCTCACACCAGTTAGAATGGCGATCATTAAAAAGTCAGGAAACAACAGGTGCTGGAGAGGATGTGGAGAAATTGGAACGCTTTTACACTGTTGGTGGGACTGTAAACTAGTTCAACCATTGTGGAAGACAGTGTGGCAATTCCTCAAGGATCTAGAACTAGAAATACCATTTGACCCAGCCATCCCATTACTGGGTATATACCCAAAGGATTATAAATCATGCTGCTATAAAGGCACATGGCACGTATGTTTATTGTGGCACTATTCACAATAGCAAAGACTTGGAACCAACCCAAATGTCCATCAATGATAGACTGGATTAAGAAAATGTGGCACATATACACCATGGAATACTATGCAGCCACAAAAAATGATGAGTTCATGTCCTTTGTAGGGACGTGGATGAAGCTGGAAACCATCATTCTCAGCAAACTATCGCAAGAACAAAAAACCAAACACCGCATGTTCTCACTCATAGGTGGGAACTGAACAATGAGAACACTTGTACACAGGAAGGGGAACATCACACACTGGGGCCTGTTGTGGGGTGGGGGGAGGGGGGAGGGAAAGCATTTGGAGATATACCCAATGTAAATGACGAGTTAATGGGTGTAGCACACCAACATGGCACATGTATACATTTGTAACAAACCTGCACGTTGTGCACATGTACCCTAGAACTTAAAGTATAATAATAATAAAAAAAAAGAATCCCTTGAGTTCAGGAGTTTGAGGCTACAGTGATCATACCACACTGCACTCCAGCCTGGGCAACAGAGTGAGACCCCATCTCTTAAAAAAAAAAAGGAAGAAGCAGTGATAAGTTCTGTGAAAGAAATAAGATGGCAAGAAAGAGTCACTGATGGAAGCCATTTTAGATAAGGTAGCCAGGGAAGATCCTTCAAGGAAGCACTATCTGAGTAGGAACCCAAAGGATAAAAATAAGCAAGTTGGCAAGATTTGGGGAAGAGCAATCCAAGCAGACGACAAGACAATTATAAAGTCTCAGAAGTGGGAAAGGGCTTGCCATGTTGGAGGAGCTGGAGAACAGAAGGGAGCAGTGGTATGACTGGAATGCAGTGAGAGCAGGAAGGGAAGGAATGAAGAAACAGGCAGGAGGCAGATTATGCAGACTTACAAGCTCCAAGGCAAGGGGGTTGGGTTTTATCAAAAGAATAAGAGGCCACTGAAGAACTTTAAGCAGGAAAGTTCATATTCTAAGAGATCATCTGTCTGCTTTGTGGAGAATGGATTGCAGGGAGAACAATGGAAGCAGGGAAGAGACCAGTTAGGATGCTTTGGATCAGATAGAAGACAACAATGGTTTAGAATGGTGATTGGTAGAGGATATGGGCCGAGGTAAGCATATTCAACCTCTATTTTAGACATAGCATTTGTAGATGCTGTTCGTAGATAAAATGTTAGGGAAAGGAAGTAATCAAAAATGATCCTTGGTTTTTGTTTGGGTGGGTGGTAATGTTAATTTACAGAGATAACAGACTGAAGGAGGACCACTCTTAGGTGTATATGTTGTGGGGGAATCAAGAACTCTGTTCTAGAGACACTAATTTTGAGGTGTCTGTTAGACATCCCAGTGTATCAAGTAGGCAGTTGGCTGTGTAGTCAGATGATCAGAGAAGAGACGTGGGTTCTTGGCTTTCTTTGACAGTGGACCTATAATTCCTTGCACTCTTTTATCTCTTTGGTTTTTATGACACCAATCTCGTTTAGTCTTTCAAAAGAAGACAACAATGGTTTAGAATGGTGATGGTAGAGGATATGATATGGGCAGAAGTAAACATATTCAACCTCTATTTTAGACATAGAATTTGTAGAAGACTCTCCTAACTCCAGCTTCTCTTCTTCCCTTCCTTTAAAGTTGATATTCCCCAGGGATCCATTCTTGACCTTTTTCCTTTCTGCTCTATACTCTCTCTGGGCTACTCATGCAAGTAAAGATGTCCAAATACTCTTATATGCTCTAACATGTGTGGTGACCCACAACTCTATAACTTAAGTCCACATTTCTCCCCTGAGCTACAAGTCTATATATCCAACTACCTATAGGACATTGCTACCTGGTTGACCCAAACACCTTGAACTTAATATGTCCCAAACTGAATTAACCACGCTTCTTCTCTGTCCCTATGAATGGTAACACTGTTCTTCACTTAGCTGGCCAGGGCCAAAATCTTAGATTAGCATTTAAATATTTCTGCCAGTAAAACAGAGCTCGGTATGTCTGCAGTCCTCCAACATAAGAAGAAAAACAAATACAAGAACGCAGGCTTATCACCCACCCAGAAGCCCCAAATGGTGGTTCAATACTGTGCGTTCTTCTATTTCCCCTCCAGAGCCACTTTTCACCCTTCTCCATTCTGCTTTCTGCCACAGAGGCTGACCCATCAAGTGGAATCCTGTGGCCAAGAAGCAGCTCCAGCAGAAAGTCAGAAAGAGAGGAGAGTGAGGATAAGGTATCATTCCTCCGGTTCTGTTGTTGAAAACTCCGATTCATTTTTCAAGTTCTTGCTGCAATGTGACTTTATGAAATGGCAGAGAGGATGGATTTAGGAAGGGATAGAGAAATCAAGGACAATTAGGAATAAAAGAACTAAAGAAGACAGTTTTGTAATTGTACACATTGAGAAGTAATAAATACCATTAGGGATACACATTCTTTGAGGACCAGCCTCAGTGTTTTTAACTTTCTGTTCCCAACGTCTAGCTCTGCTCTCCAGTATAGAAAACATACTCAGCACATATTATTTGAACAAAAAAGATGAACTATAAGATAAGCAAAGGTCAGGAGTCCAAGGTTTACCTTGTATCCATTGTCTTCCTTGCGGTTGTGAGAGGCAGTAATCATCACACCTGCAACTGCTTTGAGCTTCTGAACTGCATATGGCTGAAAAATAAATAACACCATAATTCCATTTTGCTTCCCAGCTATTTACACATTTGACATGAGAATAACTTTGATTAAATAACAGGAAAAGCATTATAGTATGATACTGCTTTTGTTGATACCCTCTTTATTTTCTATTTACTTGATTTTTCCTCATACCTTTATTATAAGATTTCCTTCCTTTTACTTTTTTGGATTTTTTCTGTTTTAGCACAAACACGTTAAGTGAAAGCCAACTCATTATTTTAAAATCTTTTTTTCCTTATATATTCATTAAGGCTATACATTTCCCTCTAAGTAGGGCTTTAGTTATATCCCATAATTTTTGCTATGTATTGTTTTCATTATTGCTCACTTTTAAATACCTACAGGCAGTCCTTGCCTTGCTCAGTTCCTATACACAAATTACTGATACTATGCTTTTGTTAAAATAACTCCAGTCTCCCAACAACACGTTCAAATTTCAGTTACCATGGTAATATTAACCATAACTGCATCAAGTACACACTTGGCTTCTAACTCTTCAGTCCACACATCCCTATATTTATAACAGAGCCACATCATGATGAGTGATCAATCATATCACTCTTTAAAAGGGTGTCACTGAGCATCTGTTACTTAGCGCTCACACAAACTGCAAAACATGTGGCTCTATTGCCTCCTTTTCTCCCAATAATAGATCCACATGACAGTGTGCAAAAATGGATAATGGAAAGTGGGAATTGGCCAACAGAGAAAACAAGTGGGAATGCTGACACTGCTACCATTTGAGAGACTTTAGACACACTACCAGGAAGTGTAGGGAAGGGGAACACATGGATTAAACGAGGAACGAGGCTGTGATGAGAAGGATGAAGATGTCCCAGAAGAAGTGACACCAACAAAAAAACCTTCACATTAAAGGAACTCCCAGAGATATTTCACGACATTGAAATTAACAAAGGATAAGATGCTGGAAGTGAATCCAAACTCAGAAAGGTATATTAACAATTTGCCAAGGCACAGAAAAGATGCTTCCTTGTAATATAAATAAATTAAAACCACAAGAAGCAAGCTCTGTTTATCTCCTGATAGGTTTTATTAATTTATTTATTTATTGAGATGGAGTCTTGCTCTGCTGTCCAGGCTGGAGTTCAGCAGCACAATCTCAGCTCACTGCAATCTCTCCCTCTCAGGTTCAAGCAATTCTCGTGCCTCAGCCTCCTGAGTAGCTGGGATTACAGGCATGCACCACCACACCTGGCTAATTTTTGTATTTTTAGTAGAGATGGGGTTTTGCTGTGTTGGTCAGGCTGGTCTCGAACTCCTGACCTCAGGTGATCCACACACCTTGGCCTCCCAAAGTGCTGGGATTATAGGCATGAGACATTGCCCCCGGCCTCCTGAAAAGTTCTTTTTACAAAGAAATAAAGTACTTTAGTTATCAATGTTTCTTAATGTTTTAAATTACAATGTACTAAATAAACATTCGTTTTATCATTGTTTTTTCTTTTCCCTATACATTTTTAACCAAGAGTAAGAGTGTTTTTAATGTTTTGGTAAAAAAAAAAGTTAAAGGTCATGGAACAGTCATAATTTTTCTCATTGATGATTAAGATCACTTGGCATGGTTTTCGCTTGTACAGCTGTCTTTATAGCCCCCACGCTCCGTGCAAAGCAATGATTGTCTGTCATTGGTAATCTGCATTATGTTATCTTCCTTAATTCATGAATAGTTTATGAATGTGTTTTTAAAATTCCAAACAGGGGAAGATTTATGGGCTTTTTTATCTCTGATTTTATTGCATTGGGGTCCAGGTATATGGCTTGATAAGCAGTTCTTTGGCATTTGCTGAGACTGTGATTCTGCTTAATAATAATGTAAATCCTACTGTCACTCAATAGAGAATTTTTACAGACATACACACACACACACACCCAGATCAAGCCTGTTAACAATGTGTTCAAATCTATCCTTCATCATTTTTGTCTGCGCAATGAATCAATTTCTGAAAGAAGATATTAACATATTCCACTATAACTGTAGACTTGTCAACTTTTATATATCAAGTTCTTAGCTAAGTTTAACAAATGTCTGTTGAATGAAAATAAACTCAAAGCAAAATTTGTTTTCCTTCCATTGGTCCCTTATATTACTCAATACAGAACTACATGCACAAAAAAGATTTGAATCCTAGTTGATTTAAGAAATCTTTTCAAGAGCAGCAAGCTATATGATCACCAACACAACACACTTACTACAAAAGGTGTAGGAACATATCTTGAAAAAAGGTACACAGGAACATCTTTGGCCAGCAAGACTGCAGCAGTGAGTTTAGCAAGCCTAAAAGAAGAGAGATTTCACTTAGTCCTTCACCTACCATACTTTTTAAAAACCAACCTTCCACATAAATGTTTCATATTATAATTAGTCTGAATAAATAGTATCCTAATATATCCCTTTCTCATAATCACTGATTATTTAAACTTCATGCCCTAATTGGAAAATTTTAAATAAATAAGTTTTTTTAAAAGAAGAGTTTAACAACTAACATAATTGATATTTCAATTTCCTCTTTTTCCCTCATTCATCTTTTGATGGCTCTTTTACTAAGAAATGAAATCTGCAAAAGGCAAAAAGAATGGAAAAAGTGGGCCGGGCGCGGTGGCTCACGCTTGTAATCCCAGCACTTTGGGAGGCCGAGGCGGGCGGATCACGAGGTCAGGAGATCGAGACCACAGTGAAACCCCGTCTCTACTAAAAATACAAAAAATTAGCCGGGCGTGGTGGCGGGCGCCTGTAGTCCCAGCTACTCGGAGAGGCTGAGGCAGGAGAATGGCGTGAACCTGGGAGGCGGAGCTTGCAGTGAGCCGAGACTGCGCCACTGCACTCCAGCCTGGGCGACAGAGCGAGACTCCGTCTCAAAAAAAAAAAAAAAAAAAAAAAAAAAGAATGGAAAAAGTGATATAAGAGATTTCGATAAACTCAATATGCATTATTACCCCCAAAGAAAGATATCACTACATGATTATCTATTTATAAAAACACCCTAAAACTAATCTAATAGGCATATAATGAGAATATAAGCTATATAATTACTACTACCCAGTGCCTTTGCCAAAATATTAAAGTTATAAGCTATGATGTCATTCTAAATATGAACTCTAAATATTTTAAATTTTTACTTCTTTCTGTAAAAATCTAAAGCTGTTCTTTGAGACACTTTTTCTTCTATTTCAGCTCTAAAGTAAATATTAGTATGTGATCACATTTCTATCTGACAGTCTACTGTTTCAGATATCCTACTACTGGACAAAAAAATGTTTTAAATATGTTTTATTCTATTTCAACTTAATCTTTGAAACAATTAACTTTGTACCTCTGGCTGCTGCAGCTGCTAGTTACTTGACCCCGAGTGTCATACCCAACCACAAAGCCTCTCTGCTTGAAGTCTGAGAAACATCTCTCAAGGTATTTGTACATCCCCTGAAGCAAATAAACACAAAAGATTAGTCCTAATGGATGCTTGCATTTCATATGACTCAGAATCTCTTATTTTTACGTTTGCTGCACAGCTGACTGGCTCCTAGGGAAGTGGCTTCTGCCTTTATGCCCATGTTTACCAGTGTAGGAGCAATACTGTTCAATCCAGAAATGTAAGATGACAGACATGTCCTGGATTTTCAGACACATTTAATACCATGGAAATACCTATTTAGTAACCACTACTAAACCACTAAATCCAATACAATAAGTAAAACGTTAAGAAAAGCAGAAGAAACATGAGCGTCAATAAGCTAAAAAAAAAAAAGATTAGAAGAGCCCACATAAATTGTTTCTTGTCTGAAGGCTCTAGAGAACAGAATTTTAATTGTCTTAAGTCCTTGCTAGAGCATATGATTGAACTTAACCAAAAACTTTGACCTATTTATGATGCAGACATTTTTAATCAGCAACACAGTTCTTCACTAGAACATTTCTTATGATGGTTGATCCCATTTGTAATTCTTTGGTTTTAAAATCTCACAGAAAAATAATACCATAGACTAGGAAAATTTGCAGTCATGGATGACAAAATAATGAAATAAAGTATTTCATATTGACAACATCACAATGACAAACTAAAACCATTTAACTATCTTATGAATGATTTGTTAACTTTAATAAATACTTTAATATCTAAAAATAACATTTTAACATTTTATATTATTACAGTCCTTTAAAATTAGTTCCATATAAAAGATGGGACATGTAATCCTAACACCCTGAAAAGAAAGAAATGCAGACACCATTTCTAATTTGGTCTCTTTCAATATTTCTTTTAAGAATAGGAGACAAGATTAAAGCTCCATGTAATGTCATGCCTAAGGCCATTCATTCAACTAAAACTAAGTTATACTGATTTATTGAAGACCTATTATATGGCAGGCACTGCTAAATAAGTATGTGGTAGCAGCAAACAAAGCCCCAGTGACTTCTGGTGCCTGAGTCTCTCAAGTACAATTAATTTTCCCAACCTATAAGCTATGAGTGAGTGCATGCTTAGTATATCAGCTAGATTCAACAACTTATTTCTAATGATGATACTATCCTAAAACCTCATAGACTCTCATATTAATCTCTGCTATCAGAATGCATCTTATTTCCCTATATGTATTAGGTTGGTGGAAAAGTAATTGTAGTTTTTGCCATTAAAAAAATGACCAAAACCTCAATTACTTTTGTACCAACCTAATAGAGTCTGGAAAGGGCTAGGGCTTAAGAATCAGATTCCATCCGGCTTTTCCACTTCACACCATGGAATCCCAAATCCAGTGAAAATGTGCACTTCTGTAGAAATTGCTTTTCAAACACCTCCCCCACCCCTTTTTGTAAAGTCAAGAAATCTTCACTTCAAATGAAAGCATATGAAGAGACTAAATGTGTAACAAAAGAATGAACTAAAGCATCTCTGGTTGAGGAACAGGGGAAGGGATGGGTGAGGAAGGAGGGCAGGTATCCTACCTATGCAACCATCCTGTCATTCCTTCTCTCCTACCCCTGCATTAGGCTTTGGCTTTAGAGAATTCTCTCAGAATAAGGTTAAAGATGATTTACTGTTTGGGAGTATCAATTAGAATTATGTCTACTGAACAATTCTCTAGCCCAGAACTATTTTTAGTATAAGCTAAATACATTATTGGCCTCAAAAGTATAGTTATTTGAAACAGGATAATTCACTGCAAAGAGAAGCAATTTGTTTCTAGAGTGAGCTGCATAACAATGGAGAGAAGTAAAACAAATTGTATCATATTACACAACTAATATTAACTCTCATGTGGATATAGAAAACCACATAAAGGATATGTGATAAAGGAAAATATTTTCAACTAAATTTTCCAAATACTCTGGTTAACCTTTATAAATGGCCATATGCCAAAATGAGTAATTAGTTTCTTCTATCTAAGTTTGTTTCTTTGTATGAATTGGATATGCTAATATACATTTCTTGGCTTCAAATGCAAAGCAACATTGTTAAGAAGTTGACAATGGCAACCAAAATAACTCTTAATCAGAAAGTCAGTCTGTGACCATGAAGATACATAAATGACTTCTAAAATCTTGGGCAAGACTAAAGGTCAGAATTGAGTCTACAGTTTTTACTTACATAACAGTAACTTCTGGGAAATAAAGTTTTGTGTGTGTGTGCATTTAGAATGGCACTACCTAATTTATAAAGCCAAAAAAAAAAACAAACCGACTGAGAAGAAGTACACTTTGTTTTTTTGAGACGGAGTCTTGCTCTGTTGCCAGGCTGGAATGCAGTGGCGCAATCTCGGCTCACTGCAACCTCCTACTCCCAGGTTCAAGCGATTCTCCTGCCTTAGCCTCCCGGGTAGCTGGGACTACAAGCACATGCCATCATGCCCACCTAATTTTTGTATTTTTAGTAGAGAAGGGGTTTCACCATGTTGGCCAGGATGATCTCGATCTCTTGACCTCGTGATCCGCCTGCCTCAGCATCCCAAACTGCTGGGATTACAGGCATGAGCCACCATGTCCAGTCAAAAGTACACTCTTAATACTTTATAATACTTACCTGTGTTGACTGTATTACTGTAAGGTCATTAATATAGCAAAACCCTGCCCCCATGGCAGAACGAAGTCCTGCAGTCCCAAAAGTCATTCGGCAACAAAGACGATCTCGCAGCTCCTTGTTCATCCCATTCCGTAACAGGTTTTCAATCTGCTCTTTTGTTTTGGGATTCTATAAAAAAGAAGTATTAAAACTTAACCAGGAATCCAAGCAGAGTCCTAATATTAAGCCCTTCTGAGGGGTCAATATGTACATATCACAAGGTTCAACATTCAATATAAATTCCACAGTGCTACTTCTTTGTATGTATAATAAAATAATACCTGCCATTCACTGAGTCCCCAAGGAGAAAGGGCCTGTTGAGGGTGATTTATATATCTTTTAATTTTATAGCATTTGTATGCATATCAAAGAATGTTCTTTTAAAATAATTGATATTTAAGAGCTTTGAATCCAAAATAAACCTCTTAGTAAAAAAGGACATCAATTAAGTTAGAGTCTATGTTAGGTTTCAATCATAGTTCACTGTAACCTCAAACTCCTGGGCTCAAGTGATCTAACCTCAGCCTCTTGAGTAGCTGGGACTACAGGCATGTGCCACTACGCTTGGCTAATACATTAAGTTTTAAGAGAAATAGAGACACTACTGGATAAATACCATCAAAACATGCCTACCAGTTACCTACCTAGACCTCTGCAATTCAAAATGAATTCTACTCCTTAAAAATTTCTACTCCTTAAAAATCACAGAAAAGGATTCAATTTATCTATGGCACAAGTTGACCATAAAAACGTTTTATGTGTTAAGTGTGAACTTAATTAAGAATGAGAATACAAATTCATTCCAAACACGGTTTGTGAGGCAGGGCATGCCAACATCTATATTTGGGATTCTGTATTTCATTGTCATGTACTTTAACTATATTTTCATAAATCTCAAGAATACCTGTCACTGAAAATGGTGCTTCACAAAAGAATATCAAATTTCAAACAGAAATGCAATTATAATAACAGTAAGACTTACATGGAATTTTCTAGTATTTTCTTTTTGGAAAAGTCAAATATTAAGGAAGTAAGATGAAACATAACTTCTCTCTTCAAGATTAATATGAATTGAGTCCATTCTATTTACTTCTTCAACATCTATAGTATGTACAATGATAATGAATATTCAGAATAATAAACCAGTGCACATAAAAGGTGCTAAATATTACAGCATATTTTTCCTTAGAAATACATAAAAACATATTAATATACAATTTAAACAAAATGGTTTTCTGGTTATAGTAGAAATTAAAGTAACCAGAGTACATGGCCAAACTAATGAGAAGCTGAATGAGATTAACTGAAATTTTAATCTGCTTAAAACTAATGGATGATATATAAAATCTAGACTCAAGGAGTTTCTGTTTTATAAATTGCACACACTAACAAATAACCTACATAAAAATATGAATAGCTATTAAGGGAAAATATGAATAACAATATCTGGGATACTATCATGTCTAAGATACCACTAGATTTCATAGAGAGGTCAAAGAGAGTTGAAGAGGGCTAACATTTAAAGATGGGCATAAGAATGGCAAAAATTGAATAGACTCTTCACGTTTAGAGGGTACATAGCACTGTCATACCCTGCTAGTAGGAATGTAAATTGGGATAGTCTTTTTACAGTGGTTTTACAGCAAGTATCAAATTTTAAATTGCACAGGCCTTTTGGCCCATAGATTTCTGTCCACAAAAATACCTTCACATGAACAATAACATTTATTCATATAAGAATGTTCACTGCAGAATCTGTATGGGTAGTATTATTATTAATATTACTATGGTGTAGATGAAGAAACTAAGATTTAGAGAGGGAGCCTAGTATCACTGAGTTGGCACTGGAAATTTAGACAGGATGGGAACCTAGGCTGGTCTGGCTCTAAAGCCTATACCATCTCACTACAAACAAACAAAATAATTGTGTTGGAGCTGTTAATAATGCTTCTGATAACAATTTAACTCCAGTTACAAAGCAAAATGATATTCCTTTTTATTACAAGTATAGTGTGTGCATATATATTATGTATATATAGTATATATGTGTATATAGTACATATGTGTGTATATATACAGTATGTATATATGTGTATATATGTAGTATGTATATATAGTATATGCATATATATCTAATGAGTATGTATGTGTATATACACATATGCATATATGTATGTGTATATACATATGTATACACACACACACACATATAAATGATCCACCAGACATAAATGCTGTTGGTTACTGAGTATACTTCCTAATGTTTAACTGCACATCTACTAGAGTAGGGCCTAAAAATTCCATTCCCAGTTACAGACTTCACAACCAGTACTAACCTAATTCCTGGTTGTTGAAAAGCTTGTAAGTTAGAGAAAAAAATGAGTAAAGAATCATGATATGCTAGACATAATAAATACATTTGTATGGCAAAAAGAGCTAAATAATTATGACAACAGGCATTTGAAATCTACTTTATACTCAGATTTATCCACTATTTAACAGTGGACATTAATTTAGATGTTGTTATAAACTTTTAAAAATATAACCTAAAAAGCTATCTACGTAGCCATAATTATCACATATTCTCCATTCAGATGAACTTACATTTGTATTTTTTTGCTAAAGTCATTATATCACTACGATTTTATAAACTATATGAAGATTCTAAAGAATTATAAGCTAATTATTATTATTATTTTTATGTTTTTTTTTTTGAGACGGAGTCTCGCTCTGTCGCCCATGCTGGCGTGCAGTGGCGCGATCTTGGCTCACTGCAAGTTCCGCCTCTCGGGTTCACATCATTCTCCTGCCTCAGCCTCCCGAGTAGCTGGACTACAGGTGCCCGCCACCACGCCCGGCCAATTTTTTGTACTTTTAGTAGAGACGAGGTTTCACCGTGTTAGCCAGGATGGTCTTGATCTTCTGACTTCATGATCTGCCCGCCTCAGCCTCCCAAAGTGCTGGGATTACAGGCGTGGGCCACCGCGCCTGGCCAACTAATTATTTTTAAATGAAATTTTCATGTAGAACTCAGGTATAGTAAATGAAAAGGAGAGCAGAAGAGTATATACAGTGTTTTCATTTCTATAAAAAGAGGTATGTGTATATTTATACATCATCTAGACATATTCCATGCAAATATAAGAGACTAAAAATAGTGATTACCTCTGAAGGGGATATTACGCATGGAGTTTCAAGTAGAAAAGTGACTTATTTTTATTGGACAGCCATGATTCTGTTTGGATATTTTATGTATATATTACTTTTTTATGGTTAAAAACTAGTTAGGTATTCATGACGGCTGAGAAAAACCACTACTTGTGTGTCTATGTGAATAATTTTTTACCTCACAAATTGCTCTCCTTTTCCCATTCACAGAAAGCTACTGATAAGATCTGAATCTATAAAACATATATTGGCGTTCTCTCAAATGCAAATTATCGTTTGCTTTCTGAATGTGCTCTCTTATTTACAATTCATTGGTTACTTGAGGGTAGAAGCCTAGTCAGGAAAAAAAAAGAGGAGGAAGACAGTAGGAAAACTATTTGACTGACCTGCTTTCAAGAAACATACACATCAGGCTGGGCACACTGGCTCACATCTGTAATCCCAGCACTTTGGGAGGTCGAGGCGGGTGGATCACCTGAGGTCAGGAGTTCAAGATCGGTCTGGCCAACATGGCAAAACCTTGTCTCTACTAAAAATACAAAAATTAGCTGGGCATGGTAGCGTGTGCCTGTAGTCCAGCTACTTGGGAGGCTGAGGCAGGAGAATCACTTGAACTAGGGAGACAGAGGTTTTAGTGAGCTGAGATCACGCCACTGCATTCCAGCCTGGGCAACACAGTAAGACTCTGTCTCAATAAAAAAAAAAAAAAGAAGAAAAAGAAATATACACACTGACCTATTATAGAAAATGAAAATTAATTATTTAGAAAGTAAATGCATTCAATCTGAAATAAATTTGCTTTTAACTAGCATATCTTAGAATCCTAACAATTTTAGTACTCCAAAAATGTAATCCTGCAGAAAATCCAAAAGATCTTAGTGACTACTAGCATTTCTCTGTACTTCATCAGTAATAAAGCTAATTGTTTAGTATGAAATCAGTAAGGTGCAGAATATAGAAAAAAAGCCATGCATTATTTTCAAATTTTACCTGTATACCAAAAATTTTCCTTTAGGTTCTAATCCTATGGTTTGCTTCAACTTTACATGGCTGAAATGAAGAAAAGAAAGTATCTTCTTACATAATACTTGTGGAGTTTTCTTTTTTCTATATTGTAGAACCATAAGGCCCAAATTCAAAGAAAACATGAAAGAATTGATTTTTCTAAAACCACTTAAAAAAAATTAACTTCTTACAAACTTTCACAGATGTGAAGAAGGTTACGCACCAGACCAAAATTCACATCAACTCTGCCTGCTGACCAGTGAAAGCATTAACATTCACTTATGAAGGATCATTTTGAACTTGCCCAAGTTTTCTGAACCTATTCTGTTCATAACTAGGGACTTCTATGTTATTTATGTATAATAAATATAAATGTGTATAAAAGAGTGTAAAAAAAAATTAAGTTTGCCAATGAGAAGTGCGTTAGTTTGTCTGCATTGGTATAAAGGAATACTTGAGGCTGGGTAATTTATAAAGAAATAAGGTTTACTTGGCTCATGGTTCTGCAGCCTGTACAAGCATAGCACCAGCATCTGCTCCACTTCTGGTGAGGCCCAGGAAGCTTTTAGTCATCGCAGAAGGGAAGGATAGCCAGCCTATCGCATGGTGAAGGAGGGAACAAAAGAGAGCTGCCAGGCTCTTCAACAATCAGCCCTCATGTGAACTAACAGAGTAACAACTCCTTATTATCACCAGCAGAGAACCAAGCTATTCATGAGGGAACCACCTCCATGACCCAAACGCCTCCCACCAGGACCCACCTCCAACACTGGAGGTCACATTTCAACATGAGATTTACAGGGGACAAAACAGCCAAACCATATTAAAGAGTTTGCCTGTAAATCTTTTTTCCTACTTATCTTATAAACCTACTATTTTAATAATTCTAACACAATTTGAATCTACTCTATTAGTATTCTAGTACAAAACCTAACAGCTTAAATAAACTCAAACACATGAATTGCATTGTTTAGAAGACTGGAACAGATCTAAAAGAACATAATATATATTAAAAATCCCAAATTCAGGCTGGGCGCGGTGGCTTATGCTTGTAATCCCAGCACTTTGGGAGGCTGAGGTGGATGGCTTACATGAGGTCAGGAGTTTGAGACCAGCCTGGACAACATGGTGAAACCCCGCCTCTACTAAAAATACAAAAAATTAGCCAGGCATGGTGGTGGGCACCTGTAATCCCAGCTATTCGGGAGGCTGGAGCAGAATTGCTTGAACCTGGGAGGCGGAGGTTACAGTGAGCGGAGATCATGCCATTTGCACTCCAGCCTGGACAACAAGAGTGAAACTCTGTCTAAAAAAAAAATCCCAAATTCTAATATTGTTATACATCTAAAGGGGAGCCAATATACAAAATTGACTCTTAATAACTCAAATACTTCTAAAGTTGCAAAATTGTACATAACATTTTTAAATGTTACTGACAGAGGTTTGTGTCTAAATAATAAATACCAGTTTTATATAACTACAGAGAAAAACATTTTTATTTTATCTATTTATTATTTTGCCCCTCATCTTGAATGAAAGACAAACAAATTTCAAAGTTTATTTCTAACCAGAAGTTAAAATAGGAAAGTGCAATCTGAAAATCTGAAAGGTAAACACAGCTGACATTTACTTCTGAGGGTAAGCCAATTTGAAGATCCAAGTCTAGAGTCTTGGAGCAGAACAGCTTTTCTAAATCAGATGTTTCCTTATTAAGTCCAAAATATATTCATGCTAAACTAATCATTCTTTCCTATTTAAATAATTTTTGTGTAATTCTAAATTTAATTTCCCTAACTTTAAAAAATTGGTAGAAATTAACATAAATTTGGCTTAGATAAAAAACTTGAATATAAAATATACTCATCATATAAAATGAGATTTATTTGAATAATTGCTTAATAAACACAAAAATCATATCCACGAAATGAAGTACTAAGTACCCCCAAAGCAGAAAATAATCCTTGAAATATTATCACTTATGAATATTAGATATACCAAATTAGTGTGAAAAATTAAAAAAAGTTAATTATTATTTCAAAAAATACCTTTTTTTAAAAAACTATAATTTTAACAAAGCACATACATTGAGCTCAATTTTACTGTTCAATGACATAGTCAAACTTGTCTCTGTTAAGTTTTAAGTAAAAAATATTTCTCATATAAGGTAGTCAACATAAAATATTTCAAATGTTTATTGCCTTTCTACAAATATTCTGACACATCATACTTTTCTTGACCAACAAAGAATCCAATTGTTGGCTAATGTGCTCAGTAGACCACTGCAGGAGAAAGATCACTGAACTATAATTCTAGAAGGTTTGGCCCTGATCTTGAGTTAGAAACTGCTTAGCTAGATCATCCTGAACAAGTCACTTCACCTTTCCTTAGACTTTAGATTCCAAGCAGATGTGATGATTTTTGAGATTAACTTTTCAAACTCTACAGGTTTTGTCAGTAAGTGATCATGTGAGGCACTAAGTATACTAAGTTCAAGGGCTCCAGTAGCATCATTACTAGCTTTATGAACTGGAACAGGTAATTTCACTCCAGTATCCTCACCTGTAAAAAACAGTAATTGTGTTCTACTCTTCTCCCTGGGCACCATGGCCAGCCTCCCTTGGAGCTAAATGAGACCGTGTGACAGAGTTGTGGTCACTGGATATGAAAGAGATGTGCACCACTTCCATGCCTAGCCCCAGACCTACTCCCCCACCACTCCTCTTTCCCCATTTACCCATTAAACAGAGAGGACTCTAAGGACCTAGAGGAGTATGTAGCAACAAGATGGGATAAATGATTTCACGGAGCAAAATCTCCCTCCTTTACCTCCTACCTCATGGACCAGCCCTGGGCTGTAATGTGAGCAAGAAATAAACTTTAACTGTATAAGCCACTGAAACTTTGGCGTATTTGTAGGGTTGTTTGTTTGTGTTTTTGTCTTTTTTTTTTTCTTGAGACAGAGTCTCGTTCTGTTGCTCAGGCTGGAGTACAGTGGGGATATATCAGCTCATGGACCTCCTGGGCTCAAGTGATCCTCCTGCCTTGGCCTCCCCAAAGTGCTAGAATTACAGGTGTGAAGCCACTACACCCAGTGTAAGTAATAATTGAACTGAAGAGTGAAAGATTAGTAAGAGTTGGATTG
This sequence comes from Nomascus leucogenys, assembly GCF_006542625.1. Lineage (NCBI taxonomy): Eukaryota > Metazoa > Chordata > Mammalia > Primates > Hylobatidae > Nomascus > Nomascus leucogenys. Next base: position 62,334,527 of record NC_044395.1, on the reverse strand, counting down.
TGGAGCAAGGAGGGTGAGGAACAAGTTGGGAGTAGAGAGATAATGAGTTCAGTATTAGACTTACTGAGTTTGAAATAATATCTATACCCAGCACGCTAACCATTGCTTCCCCCCACACCAATAGTAATCTAGGAAATGAAAATTAAAACAAGATACCATTTTTCACCTAAAAATTTATTAAGAATTTTTAAAATGAGTAAGCCCAGTGCTGGGGAATGAAAATTAACTCTAGTAACCAAGGAAATGAAAATCAAAACAAGATACCATTTTTTCACCTAAAACTTGATTAAGAGTTTTTAAAAGGAATAAGCCCAGTGCTGGAGAATGAGAGTATATTTATTGCTATGGCTTAGTAAGAAACCACTCTAAACTTAATGGTTTCAATCAATAATCATTAATTCTCTTTCACAGTTTCTATGGGTTAGGAATTCAGAAAGGGCACAGTCAGAATGGCTTGTCTGTGTCCTGCTGTAGGCTTGTCTATCTGGCAGTGATGCTGACTGTAGGCTGGGGCCTAGTGGAGGCCATCAAATGGAACACCTACAGAGGCCACTCCTGTGGCCTCGGTTTCCTTGCAATGTTGGGTTCCAAAGGCAAGTGTCCCATGAGCAAGCAAGCCAAGCGGAAGTCATATTACCTTTTATGGCCTAGCTCTGAAACGCAGGTTAGCTTCCACTGCACTGTATTTATTATTTTTATTTTTATTTTTTTGAGGCAGAGTATCACTCTGTCACCTAGGCTGGAGTACAGTGGTGCAAACACAGCTCACTGCAGCCTCCGCCTCCCAGGCTCAAGCAATCTTCCTACCTCAGCCTCCCAAGTAGCTGGGACTACAGGCATACACCACTATGCCTGGCTAACTTTTAATTTTTTGTAGAGATTGGGTCTTGCCATGTTGCCCAGGCTGGGCTTGAACTCCTAGCTTCAGGCAATACTCCCACCTCAACCTCCCAAAGTGCCGAGATTACAGGCATGAGCCACCGCACCTGCTTTGTACTGTATTTCTTTAGACAGTTACAAAGGTCCACCCAGCTTCCAGCAGAGGGAACACAGATCCCACCTTTCAATTGAGGAGTACCAAAGTCACACAATAAGAAGAGCATGTGGAATGGGACATATAGGTGCAGCCATCTTTAAAAATACAATCTGCTACAGAGGGACTATAAATCGATACAACATCTCAGATGACAATTTGCCAATGTTTTAAGTAGCTTAAATATTAAATAGTCTTTGTTTTAGCAATTCTACTTCTAGAAATTTATCCCAAGGAAATACTTACGGATGCACGTTATGATTTAGTCATAAAGATATTCACTAAAGTAATGTTAATAATAATAAAAAAGTAAGCAAGCCACATGTTAACAGAAAACTGGTTAAATAAAAAGGCTGATGTAATAATACATTAAAATAATGTATTAAAAATCACAATAGAATTTTAATATGCAAAAACACTTAGATATATTAAGGGGGTAAGTATATAAACCATACGTGCAATACAATTCCATATTTTTAAAATACACATAAATGCACAGAAAAACAAAACTAAAAAAAAATGTGATTGTTCCTTATATCTTTATAGGGAAGGATTACTTATGTAATCAAGGAGAAAAGTTTACAGAATACAAATTAACCCCAAACTCTTATTTATTTAAAATTTTACTTTATTTTATATTCCAGATACATGTGCCGATTACATAGGTAAATGTGTGCCATGGTGGTCTGCTGCACTTATCAATCCATCACCTAGGTATTAAGCCCCACATGCCTTAGCTATTTATCCTGATGCTCTCCCTCCCCACGCCTCCCGGACAGGCCCCAATGTGTGTTGTTCCCCTCCCCGTGTCGATGTGTTCTCATTGTTCAGCTCCCCTTGTAAGTGAGAATATGCGGTGTTCAGTTTTCTGTTGCTGTGTTAGTTTGCTGAGGATAATGGCTTCCAGCTCCATCCACGTCCTTACAAAGAACATGATCTCAATCCTTTTTATGTATACATAGTATTCTATGGAGATATATATCTATTACATTTTATATATTATCTATTACATTGTGTGTATATATATATATATATTTACATATATATATATATCTATTACATTTTGTTTATCCAGTCCATCACCGATGGGCATTTGGGTTGATTCCATGTCTTTGTTATTGTGAATAGTGCTGCAATGAACATACGTGTACATATATCTTTATAATAGAATGATTTATATTCCTTTGTAACCCCAAACTCTTAACCTGTGGATTAATGTCATTCATCGGTTTAGGAAATTTCATAGTAACTATCTCTTTCCTCTCCTTAAGAGATTCCAATGAATAGCATGTTAGACCTTTTCCTGTATCATCTTATGTCTCATAGCCTCTCTTTTACTCCCCCACTTCTCCCCCCATCTTTTTGTCATTCCATGCTTTGTTCTGAATATTTTTCACTGACCTGTCTTGTAGTTTGTTAATTCTCTCTCTGATTCCTCTCTAAAGTGTTGTTAAATTTGTTCATTGAATTCTCAATTTTGGTTATTGTATTTCTTCAGTTTCAGAATTTCTATTTTTAAAAATTTACTCTTTTTGTATTATTTTCATTTCTCCACCAATTTAACTTATGAGATTACTCTTACTTCTGCTCTCTGCTCAATTTTAATCTTTTTTCTTCTTGATCTTGACAATCTTAGTTATTTTAAAGTCTACATTTGATAAATATAGGAGCCCTTGCAGGTCAGTTTGCATTATCTGTTGTTTCTGCAGGTTCTTGTCTATGTTGACTTGCTTCCTTATATGTTTGGTTATCTTTGACTCTGTACTATTATATTTATATTATTTTTGTAATATTAGGTATTATATTTAAAATATTATTAGTAGGAATAATTTGGAAACTAAGATGAAGCTACCTCCCTCCAGGAAACTTGTTGTTGTTGTTTGCTTGTTTGTTGTTTTGCTTTTCTTAGGCAGCTGAACGCACTAGCAATCTAGGTTCACTTTAATCCAATTTCCAAGCCATCCAAATGACTCAAAACTGGAATATAGTCTGTACGAGGAGTGTTTACTTTGAGTTCACCAGCATTCACAGGGAAGCCCTTTGAACTTCTAACCTAAAGTAAGAGTGTTTTCAGGGTCTCCACCCGCAGTAGGGCCTAGATTCCATTTTTTGTCCCGCTATACTAGCAAGGCTAACAAAAAGACTGCCAATCTTCTTAGCTGCCTATCCTGATCAGTAAATGTGCCCTGGGCAAAAGTGGCCCTAAATACTAAACTCAGCTCTCTGAATTTCTGTCTTCTTCTAGATTATAGCCTGGAATTTCCTTCTTCTTCCAAATCTTGAACTGGAAACTCTTGACTAACATTAAATAACACCTTCAAACAGATTTTTAAATCTATATTTTATCTATTTTTTCCAGTTGTTGGAGGAAGATTGTCCAAATTACCTCATCTGTCATTTCTAGAAGCAGAAATCTTTCTACCCTACAACACTGCACTATATAGTATGGCTTTATTACACTTAACTTACATGTACTCCACTATATGTATTTAGCCCTGCCTCCTAAATATTAAAATTGTATTTTGTGTATGTGCTCTATTATATATGGCACATTACTACATATGTTACATATTCTCATATATTACTATATAAGGATAGATACTTGAAATCATGTATCTTGTAGTTCTTGGACAATTTAAGGGTTTACAAGGGTGATTTTAAAATTTTATACCATTAACATGATTTATTGACTTTGGAATCTAACTCCCAAGTAAGACAAGACTCCATTATACCAGAAATGTTCTCATATGGAAGTTACCTATTTGGGATACTACAGAACATGTTTTTATTCCGAGTAGGAGCTTAAATAAGATAATATCTAGGTTTCTGTCAACTGAGATTCCATAGTTTTATGCTTAATTTAACATATACCTGTATACCAGACAAAAGATTCATGGCTTGATGTTTAATGCATATTTTGAAATGGTGAAAATACTACTAACAGGAGAACCCTGCCCATCAGCATGAAAACTACCAAGAAAGGAAACAATAATATGCTTTTTCTTTTTCAATAAAGCCCAAATTTCATATTCTTCTGAAATTAGGCTACAATTATGGTCTGACTGCATTTCCCAGAAGTTAAATACCTCTATATCATGTATATGTCATCTTTACATGTTATAGAAATAATCTAAGGGAAAAAGTTATATGCAAAATGATGCTCTCAGCATTATTCAAAATAGTTTTTAAAAATCAGAATACTTTAAGACATCCAGCAAAAAGGAAATGGTTAAATATGATATATTTACCAAGTGAAATACTATGCTGTCAATAAAATTATAATTATGTTCTACATGATAAAAATTACATATATAAATTCAAAAGACAAACTGAGAAAAAACATTTGTAATACATGATAAATCAATCAAAGGCTTATTTCTTTAGCATTAAAACAGGAGAAAAGATTAATAACTCAATAGAAAAGCTAGCAAAAGATACGAATAGTTCATAGAAAAGGAAATACAGTTATCTTCTAAGTATACGAAAATATATAACCTCATTTATAAGAAAAATGGAAATTAAAGCTAAGATAAAATATAATTTTTATTTTTCACAATGGCAAAGAAAAATATTTGATACTGCATGGTAGAGTCAAGAATTTGAGAAAGCAGGCACTTTTATATATTGTTGGTAGAAGAATACATTGGTGCACACTCTCTGTAAGGCAATTTGGCAATATCTGTCAAAAAAAAAAATTTTTTTTTTTTTGAGGTAGGGTCCCACTCTGTCACCCAGGCTGGAGTGCAGTGGTGCCATCACAGCTCACTGCAGCCTCAACCTCCCAGGCTCAAGCAATCCTCCCACCTAAGCCTCCCAAGTAGCTGAGACTATAGGCACATGCCACCACGCCCACCTAATTTTATTTACTTTTTGTAGAGATGAGGTCTCCCTATTTTGCCCAGGCTGGTCTCAAACTCCAGGGCTCAAGCGATCCTCCTGCCCTGGCCTCCCAAAATGCTGGGATTATAGGCATGAGCCACCACACCCAGCCTCCCACAGTTATCTTCATTTAAGTGAAAAACAAAATGATATTTTAACTGAACAAGAAAATCAAACAAAACCCTAGTATTCCTAGATATGCCTTGGTTACTTTGAGGAAAGGAAGAAGGGAGGAGAATGGAATCAGAGAGGTGGACATGTGAATTTAAATTCTAATTTCTTTCTTTTAAAAGATGTGATTCAAAGTTAGCAAAATATATGATTTAATGAAATGGGAGCTATCATTTTCTGTCTTTTTAAAAAGAAGACAGATCAATTTGCTAGTGAGTCTTATGGCTTCTTTTCCTGATTTTCTTACAAAGCAAACATCTTTATGTAAAACTTCTATATCTACATTTCTATGAGAGTTTCTAGGATCCCCTCCATAACTCCATTCCATCTCATCCTAATTACATGCTGCAGCCAGATTAATCAGCCAAGAATCAGCAATAGAGTTCACTTCTCATTACATCAAATGTAAAAATTAGAAAGGTTGGGGTCAGATCCCAAAGGGCAGAGGAGTTTGAAACCTTCTTGGATTCAAATAGTCCCCTCTCTCTACACTTCTCTGAGCCTGGGTTTGTGCATAGGCTTAAAAAAATGGAAATAACTACCTCAAACAATCCTTGGGAAAATTAAGAGACTTTCTACATGAAAGCATCTAGTAAGTACCATGTCTGGTACATGATCACTCATAAACACTAGTTTTCCTTCACCTATACTTACTCGCCATAGTAGCACAATACATAACGCTATACTTAAGAAATCTGTTCATGGTTTCTGCATGCCTCCTGCTCAATTTCATTTCCCTGATCAGTGTCATTTTCCATTTTATTATTCTTATGTGCCCACTTTAAATTTTTGCCCCCATATCCATTATCTATTCGTATCCTACTTACTCTTCAAGTCCCAGCTCAAATTCTACCTCTTACAAAAAATCTTCCTGACTTTGAACTCCTATTGCCCTTAAAAGCCAATGTCAGACAGTTGACCACTTAATTTTTATTTATATTTTAAATTTTACTTTAATTATTATGAATTACAGTAACACATTTCTCTTATTTTAAAAATACTAATAATACAGATAAAGCTACAGACATTGATCGTTGACCATTACTCTCATTCCCAGACCCCACCTTTAGAGGTGCCGCTTACAGTTTGTAATACATTCTTCCAGACCTTTACTACACATCTACATACTTGTAAAATGCAGTTTTGCTTTAACTCTTTTTTTATATATATGGCATCAAATTGTACTTGTTGTTCTATAACTTGCTTATTTCACGTATATCTTGCACAGAGGGCCAAATACTGCATGATTTCACTTATATGAGGTATCTAAAATAGTCAAATTCATAGAATTAAAGAGTGGAATGGTGGTTGCCAGATGCTGGGAGGGAAGGAGGAATGGAGAGTTGCTAAGCAAGGGGCATAAAGTTGCAGTTAAGCCAGATGAATTCACTATAGAGATATGCTGTACAGCACTGTACCTACAGTTAACCATACTGTATTGAATACTGGAAAATCTGTTAAGAGAGTAAATCTCATGTTAAGTGTTCTTACTATGATAAAATAAAATAAAAAAAAATAAACCTATATACCTATGTATCTATATCTCTCTTTATATCTACATATCTTGGAGGTCATTTTAATACATATAGAGCCATGCTATTCTTTTCACTCCAGAGTGTTCCAGTTTATGTTACCATTTATTTATTCATGGACACTTAGGTTTTTTCCTCATTTTTACTTATATAAATAATGAAATATTTCAGAGAGAAAATGACTTGAAAAAATTCTGAAGCAGAAACACAACATAAAACCGCTACTTACATTAAAGAGGTTTTCTAACAAGGTAGACATTAAAATATCTTTGAATCAGAGAGATATGGTATTTTTCATTTACCATATTATAGTCTTCATACTCTTTAAGGCATTAAATATGACCATTTCCATTGTTTTGTTTGGTAAGATGCACTGCTCATTAAATGACTTGGTGTAAAAGATCTTATGAGGTCTGGCGACACTATCTCACTGCCTTCCTGTCTATTCACCAGCATAGATCATTTTCTCCATTAATTCCCGACACTAGAGGGCAGCAGCCTCAGTACTAATTAGTAGTAATGCAGACCACAGTTGACTAATGAAAACAACACTCCTTCAGTAAAATCTGCACTAAATTACTACTCAACCTTTTATTTTGAGGGGAAATATTTCTAAAAAACCAAACAGACATAAATTAGGTAACAACAGGTTTCTCCATGAGACAAGCCAATTGTGCTGTCTCTCCAAAAGGAAGGATGAAAGAATTCTGATTTAGATTATCCAGGGATTATCAATGAAATCTAAGCTAATGTAACCAGGTGTGGTGGCTTGTGCCTGTAGTTCCAGCCACTCGGGAAACTGAGGTGGGAGGGTCACTTGAGCCCAGGAGGCTGCAGTGAGCTATGATCATACTGCACTCTAGCCTAGGTGACAGGGTGAGACCCTGTTTCTCTACAAAACAAAACAAAACAAAAACCCTGAGCTAATGAAATATAATAAGATGTATATTCTTTTGTTAATTCAATGTATCTCACAAGTAAAACCTGGAAGAATCAAATGATGATAAATTCCGTTTTATTAGATTCTCCATATTCTTTCTGATTTTTTAAATAAGAGGAGAGGAAGAGATAGGAAAAATACTTTTTTAAAAATTTACTTTTTTTGAGATGGAGTCTCGCTCTGTCACCCAGGCTGGAGTGCAGTGGCGTGATCTTGGCTCACTGCAGCCTCCACCTCCCGGGTTCCAGTGACTCTCCTGCCTCAGCCTCCTGGGTAGCTGGGATTACAGGCAAGTGCCACCACGCCCGGCTGATTTTTTGTATTTTTAACAGAGATGGGGTTTCGCCATGTTGGCCAAGCCGGGAAAATAATTTTAGATCAAAGACATATCCGAATAGGTTTTCTAATGGCCTTGTAGAAAACTTGAAGGAACTGGCCAGGCGCGGTGGCTCACGCCCGTAATCCCAGCACTTTGTGAGGCAGAGGCGGGTGGATAACGAGGTCAGGAGATCGAAACCATCCTGGCTAACACGGTGAAACCCCGTCCCTACTAAAAATACAAAAAAAAAATTTAGCCGTGCGTGGTGGCGGGCGCCTGTAGTCCCAGCTACTCGGGAAGCTGAGGCAGGAGAATGGCGTGAACCCGGGAGGCGGAGCTTGCAGTGAGCCGAGATTGCGCCACTGCACTCCAAGCATGGGCGACAGAGCGAGACTCCGTCTCAAAAAAAAAAAAAAGGAAAACTTGAAGGAACTAAACAAACAGCTTTTATGAAAGAAAAAAAAAAAAAAACAGGGCAAAGAAGTCCCCCAAATAACAAACAGAAGTGCTAGACTACCTATTTTGAAAACTGTCAGGTGAAACAGGAAGGGCTTTCAAATATGAATCACTCCTTTTCAAATATATCTATGGAAAAATTACTACACTGTGTAGTTTTTCCACACCATCTTCTTTTAGTAAGCAATCTACATTTAAGTTTTCTCCATCTTTTCACACCTTGATAGCTCATCTCTTTTTGTGGCTTGACAGCTGATTTGTTTTAATCACTGAATAATATTTGATATGCAACAGTTTGCTTATTCATTCACCTATTGAAGGACATCTTAGCTGTTTTCAGTTTCAAGTACATTTTTAATTTGAAGAAATAAAAGTATAAAGACTTTTGGTTCAAGATCAAAGACTTAAACACTTGGCTCCCCTCCCTGAGAACTTATTACAGTGATAGTAAAGGAACAAACGGACTAAACCTACAGTGTAAAAAGAACTGGAGGAAGGGGTCAGTGGGTACTGAGGAGTAGATGCAATTTCCACGTACAAAAAGTAGCATGAAACAAAGCGCAATAAGCCCAAACCCAAAACAACTTGATAACGTGTACATTTTGTTCTACAATCAAAATGAAATCTTGTCTTCAACATGGATGAACCATGAGGACATTATGCTAAGAGAAATAAGCTAGTCATAGAAAGACAAATATTGTATGATGCCACTTATATGAGGTACCTAGATTAGTCAAATTCATAGAAACAGAAAGCAGAATGGTGGGTGCTAGATGCTTAGGGGACGAAGAAATGAGGAGTTATTTAATGGGTATAGAAATTCAGTTTAGCAAGATGAAAAAGTCCTGGACAGCTGTTTTTCTTTCCTTAAGATCCATCAATTAATTGTTCAAAATGATGCCCCATTCTAGTTGGCTTCATTTTTAGACCATAACTTAACTTACTCAGCTTTGTCTTTCCTTGCTTATTTGGGTCCTTCATTCTTTCCTTCCCTCCCTCCCTTCCTACTTTCTTCCTGTCTTCCTCCTCCCTCCCTCCCTCCCTTCCTTGGGTAACTGCTTTTTCTTTTCTGTTCCTTTTTTTTAATGTTGTTGACTGGAAACAACACGCCATCTTCACCATATTACTAACATCTTCCAGCTTTTTACATTTATGGCATAGATGCTGAATTCTTTTTCAAGACATATTTTTGGAACCCCAGTGTGGATCAGTACACTATTGTCATCTAGGATTTCTTTACATTGGATATCTGGGGAAGTTACTCCATGTCAACTTCCTCATATTTCCTATTTCCTTTTGCTGTTTCCTCAACTTTAACTTCTATATTTTCTATTGCATTTGGCAGGGGTGGGGTGTAACTTTTTTTCTTAATTTCCAAGAGCTCATTATTGTTTCCTGTTCCTTTTTCATAGCGTGTTTCCTTATTTGATGGAATAATTGTCTTATTTAATTAAAAAACATAAAGTTCTTGTGTTCCCTGACTTAACTCAGTTTTTTTCCTGTATCCATTGCTTTACTTATTTTTCATGCAGCTTATTTCCTTTTTATAGTTTGATCATTAGTTAGTTGCTAACATCAATAGATTTTTAGCCGCTGGTACCCAACATTCTGTTTTCTGTTTCTGTGTATTTGACTACGTTAGATACCTTATATAAGCTGGTATGGGTTTTCTCTGTTTTTATGTATACAATGTTTTCTGCCAGTCTCCTCTTAAATAGAATGGCCAGTTGGAAGCCCTGTTTGTTAGTTGCACTTATTGTCCTGCAAACTTTGCTAGCATTAATTATATTGTTTAAACTTTCGAAATGACTAATGCTAATAGCATAACTATCAAAATTTAGGAGACATAGAGAATAGTGAGTGAATTCCCATTTTTTATAGCATAGGGATATATTTGACAGATAATATCTAAAGCTTTAAAATACATCAAGAAATAATGGTTCTAGTATATTACTTAGTCTTTTCATGGTAACCACAAAAATAACTAAAAAGAAACTTAAAATGACTTATAAGGAGCAAACTGAGGAAAAGAAGAGGCAGTTAGGATCATTGTTTTCCATTATAATCTCTTCTGTACTATTTTTTAAAATCATAAGCATGTATTTCTTCAAAAAAATAAATTGCAAATAAAATGATGAAAATAGGAGAAAATGTAAGAAATTTGGAAGTAAAAAGAAAAAAATGAATTTGAATTCTAAAAAGAAAAATTCAAATATTCATTTATATGTACCAAATTTCTTGGACAGAAGGAGAATACTGTGTTGCCAAGGAGACCAAAGCAACTGTTCAGCTCTTAAAAAAAAAAATCCATGGCAATTTATTCTGCATAATATTACATCCTACTCCAGCTTTATAAAAGCCAATAAAATGGTTTTAATGAGGGCCTTGAAACTTAGTTTATGTTGTCACTAACATTTATTAAACATTTGGTTTATGGAGTCTACCATAGTGATAAGAATAGAGTAAAAGTCAGATGACCTAGGTTTGAGTCCCAATTTTTCCACTTAAAAGCCATATCTCCTTGAGCAAGTAACTTTTCTTTTATGAGCTTCAGTTTCTTTACTTGTAAAAATGGGGATAACTACTACCTGCCTAACACACTGTTGCTATGAATAGCAAATGAGACTTAGAGCATTTTACCAAAGTTGAAACACTACAGAAATAAATTCAAGGAATAAGGACTAGCACTTCCCAAAAGTAATAAAGCCGTATGTGTATACTGTGTACTCTTCATTGATTAAATGCCAAATTCAGTATTAGAAAAACGTGAACAAAAAATGTTATATAAACTAGTATTATAAAAATTGAATTGAACTAGGTGGCAGATCCAAGCTCCCATCTAAGCTCCCCAACTGGACAATGTCCACAATTTCTTTGGGTCTCTACGCAATGACCCTGGAGTAGACCACCTTTGTAGAGGTATGTCATGGGTGTATTTCCCATCGCATAATGATGACTTAAAAGGAAATTTGCTCACCACATTTTCTATCTGGGCTACATTAGGAAACACAGAAAATCATGCGAGTGACATTGAAAAAAACCTTCTACCGTTAGACTAATGTTTGAATCACTGGCTTAGATTGAAGTATTTTGTTTCCATTTTCAGGCTTTTTATAAGCCTATGCTACCTTGAACTTTACATGATACTCTCTCAACACAGATCTACATTCTGAGACCACAGTGCTCTACTTCCTATTTCTTAAAATGCCATGGCCAATTCCTGCTTCCACATCTTTGTCAATATATAGGAAGTTCAACACCTTTGTGACAGCTGCTATAGCAGGCTGAGCAGCTCTGCCCTGTGTCCCAGCTCTATTCCCCATCCAGCCACTGACCCATCCACTTTGCCAGTGCCTAACATCTTACATATAGGACTGCTTGTAAAAAGAAAATTGACAATGGATAAAGAACAGGACATATTACATTGAGAGAACCTGCTTCTGGGCCAGCAAAACTGGTCTATAATTTGACAGAATGTATGAAAGCATTGAAAAAAAGAACTAGGAAGGAGGTGAGTGACTTAGCCCTAGAGCATAGAAGGAGAGAGCACTGGTAGTAGAGTCATCTGTTCGCTGCCTGGAGGACAAATGTCTTGATCTAGGACTTGCTGGGTTCTAGTGGTAGGATAGTCCCATTGTGGAGATGTGTGCATTTACTTATTACAGGTTGATGCTGTTAAATGTTTATGTCATATATCTGACTCCCTGTGATTTGATTTCATGACCACCAAAAATCTTCTTTTGACTTCTCCTATGGTGCATCTAGAAAATGCCCTGAATAGAAACAAATCTACTTAGCTATTACATCTGTACCATACATTCATAAAACATTCTGAATTCAGACATCAGTTTCTGTGGCACTGGGCACAGTGAGTCCATCCTGAGACAAGGTAGGCTAACAAATTAGGCTGAAGGCTCAGGAATGGAAGGTCACATACTGGACTTGGAAATTTACCAACAGAAAGCCACCCCATAGAAACTACATGGAGTACCCCAAACTGCCCCAATAAACACCTGTCTTGTGCGTTGTTTTCTTTTTAACATTTACATACACATCTGTGTGTATTTAAGCCCTTCAAGACATACTAAAACCCTTCTATGACCTGGTCTTTACACATCCTTCCGAAGTTTTCTATGTAACCTGAGCAACAGCAGAAATAAAAGTTCTTAATACACACATTAAAATTTCTCTCTATGCTTGTCATAGTTCTCCTTATGTTAGCAAGTCTAATTTTAACTAAGTCTGAAAGTTCAAGCACAAATAACAGTTTTTTCATAAAGACTTTTCAAATACACCAAGACTAAGATTAGTAATTTTAGTGATCAATGCAAGTAGCAAATTGACCTCTAATCAATTTATAACTTATTATATGCCTCATCTGAGTCATGAAGAATTGGTGGCATTTGGTTCCTTTTTTAATTAAATAGGTATTCATCAGGTGTTAAACTCAGTTTCTCTATGTTAAAAGATTACACATGCCATCAATATATAATGTAAGAAATGCCATGAGTCTGATCTTATTTTACATTTCTGCCCTCTAAATTTCAGTGCCCTGAGACAGCCTAGCTGACCTATAGTATCAATCTACAGTAGATACAATTTCTCCATTAAATGTATTCTCTCCTATTAAGAGAGGATCAATGAAGAAATTTATTATATTTATTAAATAATTAACAAATTACTTAATCTATTCCTCTGTTAAGGATACTTATTACTTGCTCCTATTATTTATGCTTTTTCTTCCCTTCTATTTTCTTTAAAGATATGATCCATATCTATTTCATCTTTCTATCTCTCACAGGTTTCAGCTAATGCCTTATATTCAGAGGCACTTTAAATACAAATTAAGGATTTATCTTCCACTTTCAATGAAGTTTTATCTTCATTATTTTTATTTTGTTTTGTTTTATTTATTTTTGAGATGGAGTCTCACTCTGTCATCCAGGCTGGAGGGCAGTGGAATGATCTCAGCTCACTGCAACCTCCGCCTCCCAGGTTCAAGTGATTCTCTGGCCTCAGCCTTCGAGTAGCTGGGACTACAGGCACGTGCCACCTCGCCTGGCTTTTTTTTTTTTTTTTTTTTTTCGTATTTTTAGTAGAGACGGGGTTTCACTATGTTGGCCAGGCTGGTCTCGAACTCCTGACCTCAGGTGATCTGCCCACCTTGGCCTCCCAGAGTGCTAGCATTACAAGCGTGAGCCACCGTGCCTGACCTCTCTTCATTCTTTTTATATGTATCTTATCTTCTAATGAAGTCTTCCTTGAGCATCTCAGTCCACCATTTACTCCTACTTTTGAACTGTAAGAACTGACTGCCTACAAACCATTTAATTGCCACCAAAACTACTCTAGCATTATTATTTTATGTGCATTTTACAGGTTTCTTTAATATTTCAGTATATCCCAACAATATATAGGCATAGAATGGACAATCAATAAATGTAAATTCATTCAAACAATCTTTTAAAAATAATTCAGGGGCCGGGTGTGGTGGTTCATGCCTATAATCCCAACACTTTAGGAAGCTGAGGTGGGAGAATCCCTTGAGGCCCAGAGTTCAAGACAAGCCTGGGCAACATAGTGAGACCCCATTTCTAAAAAAAAAAAAAAAAATTTTTTTTTAATTAGCTGGGCGTGGTGGCATGTGCCTGTAGTCCCAGCTACTCGGCAGGCTAAGGCAGAAAGATCACTTGAGCCCAGGAGTTCAAGGCTGCAGTGAGTGCAGTGAGCGGAGATCGCGCCACTGCACTCCAGCCTGGACAATACGGTGAGACCCTGTTAAAAAAAAAAAAAAATCAATCAGGAGGCTCATCAGGAAAAGCATAGTTAAAACTGGCACCTAAAGAGAACAAAAAGTCTTGCTACTCCAAGTGTGGTCCACAGACCAGCAGCATTAGTATCACCTGGAAATTCTTTTTTTTTTATTTTTGAGAAGGAGTCTGGCTCTGTCACCCAGGCTGGAGTGCAGTGGCGCGATCTCCACTCACTGCAAGCTCCGCCTCACGGGTTCACGCCATTCTCCTACCTCAGCCTCCTGAATAGCCGGGACAACAGGCGCCCGCCACCGCGCCCGGCTAATTTTTTGTATTTTTAGTAGAGACGGGGTTTCACCGTGTTAGCCAGGATGATCTCGATCTCCTGACCTCGTGATCCACCCGCCTCGGCCTCCCAAAGTGCTGGAATTACAGGCGTGAGCCACAGCGCCCGGCCGGAAATTCATTCTTAGGCAGAATCCAAGGCCCCACCCCAGGCCTCCTGAATCAGAATCTGTATTTCAAGATCCCCAGGTGATCTGTAAGCACATTAAGGTTTGAGAAGCATTAGTTTAGACTGTAGAGGGAGAATTATTCGTCCAATATACATATGACCAATTAACATCAAATACCTCATTGTAGTTGCTTATTTGTTGGTCTTCCTCATCTGCTAACTGAGGCTTGTTGAGGGCAGGAACCCTTTCTATTTTCCTCACAAGTATTTCCTGGGTCTAACAAGACCTAAAACACGCACTCAGCATTCAATATTTTTTTTTGCTGAATGAATGAATGAATAAAGTAAAAACAAAACTTTCAGAAAGAGAAGCCTTAAGGAAATTCATCTGTACATGATGTCACATACTACCATACAAATTCCTTAATTCAGTGTCATTAATTCCATTTTAAATGTGCTGCCTTCTCTACTTCAACAAAGGTATTTTATGCACTTGACAAAGCAAAAGCTTGGATTATCTTCCTCTGTTGGAGCCACCAGGGACCTCTTTTACAAGTAAGATAGCTGCATTTTAATTCTGATTGTCACAAATCCATCCCAGATGCCCGCACAAGGTTTAATTACCACAACAACATGGAGGTGGGGGCGGAGGGTGGGTGGGGAGGTGTTGGTAGAGAAGTAATGGTTAAGGCAAAAACAACCCTGTATTAAGAGTACCATAGGAAACCTGGAAAACACGATTCCTTGAACAGATTAATTCCGGAAAATAGCTGCCAGCAGGAGAAAGAAGAGGTAAGCGCCTTGCCTTTCCCAAGAGCAAAAGGTGATACTAGATAATACCAGGGAGTGATAAAAGACCAGCGACTACCTAGCGACAGAAGGAGGAAACACACCAGACCAGAACTAAAGCGGATAGCGGTTAGAAACGCCCAGTAAGGGTGCCAGAAACCACTTTTAGGTATGTGGAGAAGGAAGTCAAGGGAGAAAAAGGGAAAGGAAATCGTTGTTTAGGGTATAACTTACAATGATGATTTTTTTTTTTTTTTTTTTTTGGAAGAAAGAGGGAAGACAGCACTTGAAGGGAAGGAGGGTATAAAGAAGAGGAAGGGAGGTTACAATTGAGAGCACTGCAGAAGGAAGCGATGCAAATGTTGCCGCCCGGCTCTGGCAGTCCGAGGGAGGAACCCCACGCATAGGTGGGTGGCAACGCCCTGCTCCGCTGCCCCCCGCTCGGTGTCCCGAGCCATCTCCTCTGCAGCCCGCGGGGCGCTGGGTGGGCAGAGGAAAGAGCAGACTGTGTGGGGGAGGCGACGGCGTTTGCCGGGCTGACCAGGTACCCACCTTATCCCAGCGGAGCCACTGCCCAATGGCCTTGTCCAGCTGAGGGTCCCCGGTGTGGTAGGGGTCGTGAAGCAGGTTGGAGTTCAGATCCCCCTCTATGTTTTCAGCCATGGCGACCAGACAGGTGTACGGGCCGGGGGCCGGCGAAGACACTGAGTTGGGGTGGGGGTGGCTTGGGGTTCGCTCACCAGGGTCCAGGCGTCCCCACCTCACTGAAGGGCATCGGAGACCAACCGCAGGGTGTTTGTAACAGCTCCCGCCGCGGCGTCAGGGAACCGGGAGAGAGGGGGTTTATGGCCGCCTGCTCCCCAGCGGACCAGGTCCGGGTCTCTGGGCGAAGTGACTGAGGCGGTCGCGCCGCGAGAGAACAACAACAGTCCCAGATGTCTGGGTCCTGGCCCCGCCGCCGCCGCCGCCGCCGCCGCCGCCGCCGCCGCCCGCACCGCCTGCGGCCCCGCCCCGCGCCTTAGGCCCCGCCCCTTCCCGCCTCTGCTGATTTAAGTCCCCGAAGCTCTAGACTGGAGCCCGGGAGCGCGCTCTCCACGCCTCCGATGTAGGGCGGGTTTACAGCCCGTCCGGGTGCTGAGGTAGTAGTGCACGGTTGTTTTTATTTTTTAATTTGCCAAGGGTCTCCTTTCCTCGATCTGCTCTCACGGCTACCACTAGCAAGCTGCCTTTGCGCTTGCCCTGCAGGTCCCCAGCGCGCGCGCAGGCCCCCACTTTCTCTTGGGGGCACGCGCCGCTTGGGGGAGAAGGGGCTGCGCAAGCTGTCCGCGCACTGCCTCACGGGAGTTGTAGTTCTTTCCTTTGTCTGAGCTCAGCGGAGACTGCCGCCGAGACTACGACTCCCAGCAGCTTCGCGCCCTCCTTTTCCTCGAAAAAGATCTACCTCGAGGTAGTTCCTTACGGACACGCCCTATCCCTATTAGTTATGCTGCGCTGTGTGGCCCTGGCATTAAATTAAACAAGGAATGACAGAGTAAGGGGACAAAGTGGTATCCGTTTAGTGATGTGCAGTTTACGAATCGCGTTCTATCGCTTCTATCCCTCAGTAAAGTAGAGGGGCGTAGTCCTTTCCCGTTTCACACACAAAGAAGAAACTGACTCCCTGAGACACCTCTCCTAAGAGGCCGAGTTCGTGAGGGGTCAAACTAGGGTTCCAATCTCATTTCAGATCCCCTCAGCTGGCAGTTATTTTATTAGGTCCGTGCAAAAATAATCGCGGTTTTTGCCGTTAAAAATAATGGCGTTAAAAATAATGGCATTAAAAGTAATGGCAAAAACGGCAATGACTTTTGTACCAACCTAATAGCTCTGCTGCTATAGTAAACTAGGAGGTAGGGAGAACAAGATTACTGGAAAATAGATGAGGAAGTTGTTGAGGGAAGATGGGTCGGCATTTAACCTTAATATAAGAATGTATAAGCATCACAAGATACCAAGAGCAATGGTAATGGAATACGGAGGAAGAGGAAATTGGTTCACCCAAATTGAAATAGTCTTCTGTTACTTCTTAGCCGTCTCTCCTATGGAATGCTCACCTAAGTTGAGGTCTGGGAAATGCTGAGAAGTGCTGACCTGTCAGCCACCTAGCTACTCCTCCGTTTCTTGGTTTGGCCTTCTTAGAATGGCTATGATTTTGGCCAAGTATATTACAACTCTTTCCCTAGTCAGCTTTTTTGTAAGGAGGGTATGATAATATTTACATCATGGCTGTATGGTAACTTAATAAATGGCATTAGGCTGCTTTGAGGTTCACAGATAAAAGACATAATAAGTTCAAAGTATTACTTCATTTCCTTTAAAGTGCCATTTACCATAATAAAATCCAAACTACCAAGGTACAAAAGGATTGTGGTACCAGTTTCTGAAAAACACGCCATAGTTGGAAGTTGCAGTTTTTGCTAAGCGATTGTTTCTTTTGTGGAGTCAGCAGGAATCTCGTTCTTTTAATCACACAAGGCCTGGGAAACAGTCACGTGTCCTGGAGAGAAATTCATCTTCCAGTACCATCACCATTATTATCCATGGTACATATTAAACATTTACTCTCTGCTAAGCATTATGGTAGGAGCTGAGGCTACAAGAATCTATATAATTGTTCATTTTGAGAAATAACATCTGAGGAGACAGGATATATGTAAGAAAAGAAAGCCCATGATAAATAGCAAGTGCTGCCAACAACTGTTAATGAATTTACATCTGAGGTGGTCAATGAAAAAAGCATCAAGCAGGAGGGACATGCACTGGGCTTTCAGAAACAAAATAAACAAGTTGAGAATAAGATAGAGGATATTTCAAAACCATAGACCAGTGGTTCTCATATCTCCCTAGGAGTTTGTTTAAATTAATATTCCTGGACACTGCCTCCAGAGATTCTGAATCAATACATTGGCATAGGGCCTAGGTACCTGCGTATTTGAAATATCTATTGACTGTCATAATTCAAAGTGTGATTAGGAGGACCACTGTGCTGATGTCCTCTGGAAGCTTATTAAGAAATACAAAATTTCATAGCCCGGTCCAGTTCTGCTGCATCAGAATCTACATTTTAACAAGATCCAATGATGATTTATATTTAAATTTGTTAAACAGTGTTTTTTACAAGACAATTCTTACTCAGTTCATTTCTGAGAAACACTACCAAATCAACAGAGCTTTCAAGAGATGGAAAAAAAGAGTCAACTAACCTTCACTTTTATCAGCAAGATCATAGCAGACATTTACTGGTTACCAGAAATCTTGCCCAGCGGATTAGGTTTATTGTTTGGACGTTGGAGGGTAACCAAGGAGACCTAGAACTCATCAAATCCAACAACAGTGTCTAAGTGTGTTCAGCAGAGGAAGTGTAGTAGTTCCCCTAGTCTGGGAAAGCTCAGAGCTTTCATTTCTGTTGGAATTTGCCCACGGCATCCGGCATTTTTATTTGCTAAGCCTGGCAACATTAATTGTGGTTATGAAAAAGAATATCCTTCTTGGTCCCCGTATACAGTCATACATTGCTTAATGACAGGGATATGTTCTGAGAAATGCATCATTAGGTGATTCTGTCATCTTAACATCACAGAGTATACAAACCTAGATGGTATAGCCCACTACCCACCTAGGCTATATGGTATAGCTTATTGCTCCCAGGCTACAAACCTGTACAGTATGTTGCTGTACTGAATACCGTAGGGGTCTGTAACACAATTGTAAGCATTTGGATATCTAAACATATCTCAATATAGAAAAGGTACAACTTTTGGTGTAAAAATTATGATATAAAAAATATAAAATGGCACACCTGTATAGTGCACTTACCATGAATGGAGCTTGCAGGACTGAAAGCAGCTCTGAGTCAGTCAGTGAGTGGTGAGTGAATGGGAAGGTCTAGGACACTACTGTACACTACTGTAGACTTTATAAGCACCGTACACATTAGCCTAGGCCTACACTGGGTCAGGATCATCAAGACATCACTCAGTCATAGGAATTTTTCAGCCCCATTATAATGTTATGGGACCACCATTGTATATGCTGTTCTTTTACTGAAACATCTTTATGTAGCACATGACTGTATTATATTTACTACGTATATATAATATAATATGTTACAAATATTACATATAATGGACCTAATATTTTAGAATCATAATATATATAACTTGCCCTCCAATGATTTAGAAAAATACCACGTGCATGTCTATACAAATATTTATTATTATGTATATATACAAACATATATATTACATAGTTAAATGAATAGCAAAGGACAAAGCAAATGGAGGAAAATGTTAATAGTGGGTGGATCTGGGTAAAGAATATATGAATGGCTGGGTAAAGAATATATGAATGGCTCACGTCTGTAATCCCAGCACTTTGGGAGGCTGAGGCGAGTGGATCACCTGAGGTCAGGAGTTCAAGACCAGCTTGGCCAACATAGTGAAACCCTGTCACTACTAAAAATACAAAAATTAGCCAGGCATGGTGGCAGGCGCCTGTAATCCCAGCTACTTGGGAGGCTGAGGCAGGAGAAACGCTTGAACCTGGGAGGTGGAGGTTGCAGTGAGCCAAGATCACACATTACACTCCAGCCTGGGTGACAAGAGCAAAATCTGTCTCAAAAAAAAAATACATATATATGAAATACATATATGTGGGCGTTGTTTGCACTATTTATTTTTGTAACTTTGACATTATTTTTTCTTTTCTTTCTTTCTTTTTTTTTGAGACTGGATCCTGCTCTGTTGCCCAGGCTGGAGTGAGGTGGCACGATCATGGCTCGCTGCAGCCTTGACCTCCTGGGTTCAAATCATCCTCCCACCTCAGCCTCCTGAGTAGCTGGGACCACAGGTGCCTGCCACCATACCTGGCTAATTTTTTAACTATTTCTAGAGGCAGGGTCTTGCCATGTTGCCCAGGCTGGTCTTGTGTTCCTGGGCTCGAGCAATCCTCCTGCTTCAGCCTCCTAAAGTGCTGGGATTACAGGTATGAGCCACCACACCCAGCTGTGAAATTATTTCAAAATAAAAAAGTTTAAAAGAAAAACCTCCACTGTATAAGAAATACACATTTCTTCATTATCAACAAAAAATCTAGCCAAGTGTAGTGGCTCATACCTCTAATCCCAGCATTTTGGGAGGCCGAGGTAGGGGGATCACTTTATCCCAGGAGTTTGACACCAGCCTGGGCAACATGGCAAGACCATGTCTACAAAACGACAACAAAAAAAATTTTTTTTTAGTTAGCTGGGCATGGTGGCTCATGTCTGTAGTCCTAGCTACTTGGGAGGGTGAGGCAGGAGAATCCCTTGAGGCCAGAAGTTCCAGGCTGCAGTGAGCCTTGACTGTGCCACTGCATTCCAGCCTGGGCAACAGAACAGGACCCTGTCTCTAAAAAGAGAAAAAAAAAATTTAATTAAAAGACCGGAATTCTCATTCTGTTAGGGCAGCAAGAATTTGAATTTTCAATAATATCTGGAATTTTCCTCCCCACCCAGGCCTTATCTGGCACTTGGAAAACAGGAAGGGTCTGTAGCTCGAGTTCATTAAGGTTTCTGCAGGCATCTGCATTGTCCAGAGCCGTAGTGGTCACTGACACTGGAAGTCTCACAGCTTTCTCCCTGCATGCCATTTGTAAGCAATTACCAGGAAACTTAGTTGAGGCTAGGAACCCCAAAGCCTCTGTCTAGGTTTGCCACATAGCCATCCCCTCTAAAATCTTGCCCATTCCTTGAAATGCTACCACCAGGCAGAGCTCAGGGCCTCTCTCTCTCATTACCTGCCTACTTTAAAACTTTAAATCTTGACAAAAACCTATCATTCTGCTCTGTGATTGCTCTGAAAAGAGAAGTATTTTCTTATTGCTAACAAACATATTTGTCATAAACTGTAGTGAACTCTATTAAAAAGAGAGAGCCCAGAAAGGAAGTATCTCACAAGCAATTTTCTTCTTTTAGCCCTCTTACATAAAAACCTCTGAGGCAAGGGGATACAACAAGAACAACAAATAAAAAGATGGTTATCTTTGTGAAAGGGGGGATGGATGCAGAACATACCCAGGAATATAGTGAAGAAAGGCAAAGAACTCAAGGCACAAAATGTGAGGAAGCCTTTGCGCTTAGGTTTGTGAAGTGTAGGGTTGGCACCTGAGAGTCGGTGCCTCATTGCATTTTTTAACACTTCATTGAGATATAAATCACATACTATACAATTCAACCACCTATTTATTTATTATTATTATTATTATTATTATTATTATTTACTGCTCCTTGCAGAGCAGGGCTAACTCATAGGCAGTGTGCCCAGAGCCTGCCTAGTTCAACCATTTAAAGTATACAATTCAATAGTTTTTGTTACATTCACAGATATGTACAAACATCACTATAGTCAATTAAAACGTTCATCACCTCCAAAAAAAACCCCGTACCCTTTAGCCATCAGCCACCTATCACCCTATCTCCCCACTCCCAGGCCTAAGCAACCTCTAATCTACTTTGTGTCTCTGTGGATTACCCTGTTGTGAACATTTCATCTAAAGGGAATTATATCATATGTGGTTTTTTGTGAGTGGTTTCTTTCACTTAACATGTTTTCAGGGCTCATCTGTGTTGTAGCATATACTTCATTTTTTTTTTTTTACAGCTGAATAATATATTCCAGTTTATGCATATGCCATATTTGTTGATCCGTCCGTTGGTGGACATTTGAGTCATCTCTGTCTTTTGACTATTGTGAATAATGCTTCTATAAACATTCTTGTATAATTTTTTGTATAAAATGTTTTTGGCCGGGCGTGGTGGCTCATGCCTGTAATCCCAGCACTTTGGGAGGACAAGGCAGGAGGATAACTTGAGGTCAGGAGTAAGAGACCAGCCTGGCCAAAATGGTGAAACTCCGTCTTTACTAAAAATACAAAATTTACAGGTGGAGCACACCTGTAAGCCCAGCTACTTGGGAGGCTGAAGCAGGAGAATGGCTCAAACCCAGGAGGCAGAGGTTGCAGTGAGCCGAAATGGCATCACTGCACTCCAGCCTGGGCAACAGAGTGAGGGAGACTCCATCTCAAAAAACAACAAAAAAAGTTTTCATTTCTTGTCAGTATACGCCTAAGGATGGATTTGTTGGATCATATGGTAACTCTATGTTTAACCATTTAAAGAACTGCCAGATTGTTTTTCAAAGTGACTGTACCATTTTACATTCCCTCCAGCAGTGTACGAGGCTTCCAATTTTTCCACAGATTTGCCAATGCTTGTTATTATCCGACTTTTTTATTCTAGCCATTTTAGTGAGTGTGAAGTGGTATCTCGTTGTGGTTTTGATTTGAATTTCCCTGATGACTAAAGATGTTGAGTATCTTTTCATGTTCTTATTGGCTACTTCTGTATCTTCCTTTGAGAAGGAAATTAATATATTTTGTCCACTTGTGATTGGTTATTTGTCTCTTATTGAGTTTAAACGTTCTTTATATTTCCGGATATATGTCCCTGATATAGGTCAGATATATGACTTGCGAATGCTTGTCCTCTGTGAATAGAGATTGTTTTATTTCTTCCTTTCCAATCTGGTTGCCTTTGACTTCTTTTTCTTGCCTACTGGCTCTGGCTAGAACCTTCAGTACAGTGTTGAATAGAAGTGACAAGAGCAGACATTCTTGTCTTGTTCCTGATTTTAGGGGGAAAGTATTCAATCTTCCACCATTAAGTATATGTTAACTGTGGGGTTTTTTGTAGATGCTCTCATCAGATTGATGAAGTTCCCTTCTGTTTCTAGCTTGTTGAGTGTATTTATTGTGAGTATTGGATTTTGTCAAATGCTTTCCCATATGTATTGAGATGATCATATGAGTTTTTTAATTGTATGATATAATTAATTACTAATTTTGGGAAATTAAACCAGACTTGCATCC
Organism: Nomascus leucogenys; assembly: GCF_006542625.1. NCBI lineage: Eukaryota > Metazoa > Chordata > Mammalia > Primates > Hylobatidae > Nomascus > Nomascus leucogenys. Next base: position 62,311,257 of record NC_044395.1, on the reverse strand, counting down.
CACTTGGTCATGGTGTATCATTGTTTTCATATGTTTCTGGATTTAGTTGCTAGTATTTTGTTGAGGATTTATTTGTTCATACTCAATAGAGATATTGGTTTATAGTTATCTTTTTTGTGATATATTAGTCTGGTTTTGATATCAGAGTAATACTGGTCTCACAAAATTAGTCTGGAAGTGTTTCCTTCTCCCTCAATTTTTGGAAGAGTTTGTGAAGAACTGACATTAATTCTTCCTTAAATGTTTAGTAGAATTCAGCAGTAAAGCTATCTGGACGTGGACTTTTCTTTGTGGATAGTTTTCTCATTATTAATTGAATCTCTTCATGTGTTATAGATCTCTCCATTTGTCTATAGCCAATTTCAGTAGTTTGTGTCCTTGTAGGAATGTGTCCATTTAATCTAAATTATCTAATTTGTTGTCATACAATTGTTTACAGTGTTCCTTTATAATCCTTTTTATTTCTGTAAGGTGAGTAGTAATGTCCTCTTTCATTTTTTATTTTAGTAATTTGAGTCTTCTCTCTTTTTCTTGGTCAATTTAGCTAAAGTTTTATCATTTGTCAATCTTTCAAAGAACCAACTTTAGGTTTCATTGAGTTTCTCTACTGCTTTTCTATTTTTTAATCTCATTAATTTATACTCTAATCATTATTATTTCTTTTATTCCAGTTTACTAATTCTCTTTCCAGCAGCATATAAGTGACTAAACTGACCCCTTGGTTTTGTTTGTGTGCATGTGTATATTCCAATGAAACTTTATTCACAAAAGCCCGTGGCAGGCCAGATTTGTCCCATGGGCCACAGCTTGCCCATTCCTGATCCAGAGTAATGGTTTCCAACTCAGGATGCACATCTTTTAAAGGAATCAACTGCTGGGCTTCACTCCCTAAGATTGTGATTTAACTGATCTGGGTTGGAGCGTGGTCATCAGTGGGATTTTTTTGTTTGTGCTTGGTTTTTGTTTTAAGCTTTCCCATGGGTTTCCAATGTGCAGCCAAAGCTGAGAGCCATTGATTTAGAGCAGGGATCTGATATTTGGGTTGTTTGTCTTTAAATCAGCAGAGTTTTATTATCTTGGAGCTCTGGAGGCCAGAAGTTCAACGTTAAGGTGTCAGCAGGGCCAAACTCCTTTGAAGCCTATGGGGAAAATCTTTCTTTGCCTCTTCCAGTTTCTGATAGCTCCAAGTGTTCCTTAGCTTTTAGCTGCATAACTCCAGTTTCTGCCTCTATCTTCACATGACCCTCTTTTCCTCCAACTCAGAAATGGCCAAGTGGAAGAGGTGCATAGGGCAAGGTGTGGGAGCATGGGTGGCGTGGAGCTTCCGTGGTTTCTTAGGGCACACCACCCTCCTAGCAGCTCAATGTGTTCCACCAATCCAGAAGCTTTACTTCTGGGTTTTTAATTAAGGTTATTGTATTTTCTATTTCTAGAATTATTTTAGATTCATTTGTAAATTTACTACAGTACTTTTCATAGTTTCCTATTCTCTACAGAGATCTTCAAACTTGTCTTTCACTTTTTAAACCTATAGCCAGCCTCGTTGTTTGAAATCTAAAATCATTATTAGTCTGTTTCCCTTGTCTAATGTTTTTGCTAGCTCCTGCTCTGCAGTCTGGTTTCTTTGCGAACCGTGTGTGTGTATGTGTGTGTGTGTGTGTGTGTGTGTGAGATGGACATTGTATTTGAAAAAATATTTGTGGGAATAAATTTAGACTTGCAATGAAAGTTCTGTAGAGAGGATTTGCATTTGCTTCTCTTTATAGAGAAAGTTCTTTTCTCTAGAGAGGAATTGCCAAATACCTAGTATTTCAACTACTTTAAGGCTTGAAATTATCTGGTGCTTGGGTGACCCTATGTTGGCTGTAATTCTTTGTAAAATATTTCTCTTCTAGTTTATAGTTTACTTGGATTGCATAGCTCTTTGGGGTTCCAATATTGTGAGAAGTTTCTCCTGTTAGACTCTCAAGCTTACACGGACCTTGGCTTTGCTTTCTGTCTTGTCTGTGACAGTTTTAAAATTAAGGTTCAAAATTTTCAAGATTGGCAAATACTCTCAGGGCAAAAGCCACATCTTGCACAGTTACATCTTTGGGATAACATTTTCCTTTCACTTTTGGCCTGGTAATTTTTTACTGACTTGTCATTTCTTCTTTGTGATTTAAAAGAAGGTTAAAAATAATAACTGAGCTTTATTATTTAGTTTTAACAAGAAGGTTAATACAAATAACCTCATCTGCCATTTTGGGAACACCATACTATTTTGATAATCATCTTATGGCTGTAAAATATTATGTCAAGTTGATCTACCATGGTATTTTTTAAAAAATTATTCTCATTTATAGGTTTCTTAGCTTGTCTCTATTTTTCCTATGTAAATAGCAATAACATCGAACACCTTTGTGAATAAAGCCATTTTTGCTTTCTGCAGTATTCCATACCTAAATTCTTTAGAGTACAACTGCTGAGCAATGTACTATAAATGTTTACAGGGTTTGATTTCTAAGGGTTGAACTAATGTCTTATGAATCAAATTGCATGATCTTAATCTTTTTAGTTCCGTCATGGTAATATTAATATTTTTAAAGACCAAGTCCAATAAACTAGCCTTGGTCACCTGATTAAGCAGTTCTCAAGCAGAAGATGAACCTTTATGAGTTTTCTTTTAAAATATTAACTCTTTTATGGAAATTATTTAAGTTCAATTTAATGTGGCAAATACTTGTATGTCTGTCGTGTTACATCTTTCTAGGTGTTTCAGATTCAGGATAAACAAGATAGACAAGCCTTGTTCCTGCCCTTAAGAAGCCCAGGACAAGGAATACAGACAAATAACACATTATTGAAATGCACTGATAAGTGCTTTTCATAGATAATACTATGGAATTACAGAGGAGGGGCACTTAATCCAGACTGGGAGGGGCATAAAAGGTATCCTTAAGAAATCATAGCTAAACTTGGTAAGTCTTGAGTTTAGGTGACCTGCGTTCTCCAACTTTGTTCTTATTTTTCAAGATTCTTTGGGTTTTCTAGGTGCTTTGCGTTTCCATATAAATTTTAGAATAAACTTGTTAATTTCTACCGAAAAAAATCCCACTAGGATTATGATTGAGATTATGTTAACTCCCTAGATCAATTTAGAAATAATTGACATCTTTAGAATACTGAGTTTTCCAATCTATGAAAATGATCTGTCTCTCTAATTTAAGAAGATTTTTAATTTTTCTCAGCAATGTTAATGTAGGTTTCAGTGCAGAGGTCTTATAAGTCTTTGGCGTATTCCTAAACATTTTGTTTTTTTATGCACATGTAAATAGTTTTATTTTTATAGTTTAGCTTGGAACTGAAGAACAAATAGGAGTCAGGAAAAAGGAATATGGCATGCTAGGCAAAGGGAACAAAACAAGAAGGATATTTATGTGCTGAGAGCTCAATATTACAAATGTCTGCTACAAACCTCTTTTATCATGCTGACATGGAAGAAATATTGCTGAAGTGCGTAACAAAAACAACAAAGAAGGCATATTCTTCTTTTTGAATTCCAGGGTCTACAACTATACACCTAATAATACTATCTAGTAATATCTATTAGATCGATATGATTATCTAATAATAGAGCAATAATATCTAATAAGTTGCTAAGTTAGTTTAAGCCCTTTCGGGGCAGAATAAAGTTGGAGAATTTACACCATCTGACTTCAAGACTTATAAATATGCAGCAATTCAGTGTGCAGTATTAGTATTAGGATAGACAAATAGATCAATGGAACAGACTATTTCTGCGGGCGCAGAAATAGACCCACATTCATTTGATTTTCAACAAAAGTATCAAAGCAAGCCAATGATAAATGGAAAATTCCTTCAACATATGATATTGGAAAAACAGAATATACATCTGGAAAAATATCAACCTCAACCTCTATCTTACACCAAATATAAAAATTAATTTTAGCCTGGGCTCAGTGGCTCAGGTAATCCTAGAACTTTGGGAGGCCAAGGCAGGAGGATCACTTGAGGCCAGGAGTTCAAGACCATCCTGGGCAACATTGCAAGACACTCTCTACAAAAAAATCTAAAAATATATATATATATATATTAGCTGGGCCTGGTGGTGCACCTGTAGTCCTAGCTACTCAGGAGGCTGAGGCAGGAGGATTGCTTGAGCCCAGGAGTTTCAGGCTGCAGTGAGCTATGATTGATTGTGCCACTGTACTCCAGCCTGGGTGACAGAGTAAGATCTCGTTTCTAAAAAAATAAATAAATAAAATAAAATAAAATAAAATAATAAAGCTATACAGCTTCTAGAAGAAAACCAAGTAGAATATATTTGCAACTTGGGAATAGGTAAAGATTTCTTAGGATAGAGAAAGCATTAATCACAAAAATATAAAATTGATAAATTAATTGTCCTCAAAATTAACAACTTCTGCTTATCAAAAGACAGTCTTAAGAACCTAATTTGGTAAGCTATAGGTTAGGAGAAATTGTTTTCAAAATATGTATCTGATAAAGAAGTAGTATCCAGAATATATATAGAATTCCTATAACACAATAATAAAAAGACAAAAACGAACCCAAAAAATCTACCATTTTTTAAACTGCAAATGACAACACAAACTTAATCTAGCTTAAGTAGAAAATTGAATTTTGGTACAACAATGTGAATGTACTGAATGCCACTGAACTATACACTTATTTTCAAATATCTATTTTTATATATAATTCAAAATTTAAAAAATTAAATGTCTTGGCATATGTACCTGAGAAAGGCAGGAGTGGAGCTAGCTTCAGGGACCCCTGGATCCTGACATTTTCAGCTCCACTTCTGTTTCCTCCCAACCTCCCTTACTTATTTTTCAAAATAAGACAGTTGTGACTACATAGAGCTCTAGGCAAACATCACCCCAGCTAGCAACCCCAAAAAGAAAGACAAGATTTATCTCTCTGCTTCAGTAGATATAAATTTCAAGGAATAATTGGCCCAGATTGGGTTATGAGCCCACTACCCCTAAGGCCATGCCAGGAGGGTAATATGTTGAACCACCCCATAAAAATCACATAAAATGGATAGTTAAGGAACCGTTCCCCAAAGGAAGAGCAGGGTTCTGTTACTGGGAGATGAAGAAAAGGGATGCTAAACAACCAACCGAACAGATCCCTTTAATAATGATTTGTTATCTATTCCTTGACTTTAAACAAATTCTTTACCATCTGCCAGTCATTTTTCTCAATTCTTTCTGAAAAAAAAAAAAAAAAGATCATTTATTTATTCAGCAACTTTATATTGTGCACCTACCGTTGTGCTACGCACTGTTCTAGGGATGAGAGAGAAGAATGGTAAATAGATCAAAGTCCTGGTACTCTTGTAGCATGAATGATTTTCCCACTTATAAAAGCAGTATTTACCAGCTCCACATCTTGGCATTTCCAAACATCACCAGTAAAGAAACTTTTTTTCTCTGTTGAAAGAAAAAGTTAAGTCTGCTACATTTGGAAGGTCAAAAATAAACTTTCACTTTTAGGGATAAAGTATTCTGTACCTAGAACCACTTAATATATGTGTGTCATTCTAAGCTTTGATTTCTCCAGTTTTTGTTCATTTTCTTTTCTCTTTCTCTCTCTCTCTCTCTTTTTTTTTTTTTTTTTTTTTTTTTTTTTTTTTTTTTTTTTGAGACAGAGTCTTGCTCTGGAGTGCAGTGGCGGGATCACGGCTCACTGCAACCTCCGCCTCCTGGGTTCAAGGGATTCTCCTGCCTCAGCCTCTCTAGTAGCTGGGATTACAGGCACCCGCCACCACACCCAGCTAATTTTTGTATTTTTAGTAGAGACAGGGTTTCACCATCTTGGCCAGGCAGCGCTGGAACTCCTGACCTTGTGATCTACCCACCTTGGCCTCCCAAAGTGCTGGGATTACAGTCGTGAGCCACTGCGCCCAGCCCATTTTCTTTTCTGCATACCTGATAGCTCATTTTGAAATTGTTGCTTTCTATTTTATTAAATGTCTGTGTTTGTGGATGCTAGATGACTATACTATGCTGTTGTAGGGTATCTTGCTTTCCTATAATTCTTGTGTGTTTGTGTGTGTGTTCTATTTATTCAATAAAAGAACTAGTAGCCTGTAGTCAATTTTCTATCCCTAATAGTTTTTCATTTTCTGATGAAATCCAAGATCCCTTTTTTATTATAATGTGTATAAGGCATGGCATATTGTAGACAAAGGGAAATTGAATCTGCTGGAGCCAGCTCTTGGTGAGAAACTATGATTTTATGATGATGTTATATCCTCAGCTATACGCTGGAAATTTTCTAGGATTAGAAGAAAATGACTCATTCTGGACTCACAACAAGGAAAAAGCTACATTATTTGGTAAGGTGAGGACTAAAAGATATGATTTTCTGTGGATTTTATTGTTTAAAAACACTATGCAAATCATAACTTGGAACAAGTTATAATATACTCATATATACATAGATATGGGTATAGATATAGATAGTATTTATATACATATGAGTTTCATCTTTACTTTTTCTGCCCACCCTTTAGTTAGGAATATTAGTGAGGAGGGAAATGGCCAAAAGTATGTATCAATCTTCATAGCATTCAGCTGCATGTGACTAAAACAAAACTAAGCAGCTTAACAAAGAGAGGTTCATTTTCTTTTCCAAATAACAAGAAGTCCCAGGGAAGGCAGACCAAGCGTAGGTAGTCAAAGACGTCATCAAGCACCCAGCCTCCTTTTATCTTTCTGCTCTTCCTTCCTTAACGTGGTTCTCACTCTCATAGTCAAAAGATGACTGTGCCACGTTCCACATTGTACCTGAATTTAGGCAAGAGGAAGGGGGAAGGGCAAAGGGCAAAAAGTTCACTTCAGCCAAGTCCGCCTGTGCCCCTTCTTAAAATGAGAAAAGCAACTGCCGCTTTCCCACGCTCCGCCCCGCTCTGCACCCCCAGTAGACTTTTTCTTACATCTCACTGGCCAGAACTGTGTCCTATAACCACTCCTGGGAAATCAAGTTTTTGGCTGCACATGCTATTGCCTTGAGCAAAACAGAAGTTCTGATGGTAAGAAAAACAGGAATAATGGATATTAGGTAGGTAATTAGCAGAGCTGCCACGGGTGGCAATAGGGGGAAAAATGCAGCTCAAGAGCTAGAAAATACAAACCATATAGTGTATAATTAAGAATTTATCATAGTAACTTATTTAGGAACTATGGCATGTATCCCATAAAGTTACTGAGCATATCTGCATAATTTATCCAACACTTAGATCAGTGCCTAGCCTGGTCCTGTTGCAAGCACAGCAGTAGATTTCAGTCTAGTAGTGGAAGCCCTGATCAATTACCTTCCCTAGAGTCGAAGGTCTTTGAGGTGTATTCTCAAGGCTGACACAGCATCCAGAACTCCATATTCTCCTTTCTTTCTTCCTACAGTTATGGCTGTTCGTATTTTCACTGCTGACTTTTCTTCTGTCAGCCCCTTATTTAAATGTTGGTATTTTTTGGTTCTTTCTGAAGCGCCACCACCCCGCAACGGCTTTTTATTTTTTTATTTTTATTTTTTGAGATGGAGTCTTGCTGTGTCACCCAGGCTGTTGTACAGTGGCGCAATCTCGGCTCACTGCAACCTCCACCTCCCTGGTTCAAGCAATTCTCTTGCCTCAGCCTCCCAAGTAGCTGGGACTACAGGTGCCCGCCACCACGCCCGGCTCATTTTTTTGTATTTTAGTAGAGACAGGCTTTCACCATGTTGGCCAGACTGGTCTCGAACTCCTGACCTCAGGCAATTTGCCCACTTCAGCCTCCCGAAGTGCTGGGATTACAGGTGTGAGCCACCGCCCCCGGCCTGAAGCCCCTTTCTTAATCTTCACTTAGTCCTTGGTAATTTATTATAGTCCAGTGGCTTCAACTATGAATTAATTGATGATGTTTCTCAAACCATAATACCACTTTGTCTTCTGACCTCCCAACCCTATTAGCTGTTTTCACTTGGATATCTCATAGACAAGTATTAGGTATTATTTTAAAAATTTTTTAAATTTTATTTTTAAGTATTTATTTATTTATTTAAAGACCGGGTTATAAGACTGGCTATCGTTTGTATTTTTGGTAGGGGTGGGATTTCAGTATGTTGCCCAGGCTGGTCTCGAACTCCTGGGCTCAAGCAGTCTGCCTGTCTCGGCCTCCCAAAGTGCTGTGATTACAGGCATGAGCCACCACACCCAGCCAATATTAGGTATTCTGACTCCATTATTCTAATACTACCATTTTTACACCTCTGTTTCAATGCTAAGGACATACTAAGTATAAACAGTTTCATCAAAATTAGGTCAATATTGATGATGAAGAAAAGGCTTTATGGAGTAACATCTATCTAATTATTTAATGCCATGATAAATTTTGTGTTTTAAACTATTTCCTTCAAATTTCCCCTTTTATTTTTTAAAAATTATATTTGAAATAAGTTCCTCTGTCTTTACACTTTACAACATAGATTTGATTCATTGATCATATTTTATTCATATCAAATGGACGAGAAGTCCATTCTGCATCACCATTGTGCACTTTCTTTTGTGGTCAGTATTTTCACAAAATCTAATTTTTTTCTGGAGTAGTTTTTAAATTTTTTTTTATTTTTGAGAAACAAATAAGTTGCAAGGAAAAAATAGGGAGAGAGAAAACTATAAATCGAAAGAGACTTAAGACACATGTTAACCAAATGCAATCTGTGGATCTTGTTTGATCTTGATTTGAACAAATCTACCATCAAAGAAAATTATGAGACAATCTGGGAAATTTGAACACTGACAGAATATTTAAGGATATTAATGAGTTACTAATTTTTGGTATGATAATGGTATTTCATTATATTTGTAAAAGAAATATGAGGTCTTGGATTTGCTTCAAAATATTCTGGAGGTAGGAAAAGTGGGTGTGCATACAGGTGAAACAAAATGGCCTTGAGTTAGTAATTGTTGAAACTAAGAGACAAGTACATGGGACTTCATAACATTAGTTTCTGTACTTTTGAATATTTTGAATTTTTCCATAATAAAACGTGAGATACATAAGTAAGTCCTGTGAAGCAGATTTGTTTCTCTAAAAATTACAAATTTTACCATGTGCAATTTCAGCCATCAGTTTTATTTGGTGTTATTTCTTTTTTAAAAATATTTTATTAATTAATTAGTTTATTTATCTTGAGACAGAGTCTCACTCTGTCGCCCAGGCTGGAGCACAGTGGTGCAATCTTGGCTCACTGCAACCTCCACCTCCAGGGTTCAAGCGATTCTCCTGTCTCAGCCTCCTAAGTAGCTGGGATCACAGGCATGCACCACCACGCATGGCTAATTTTTGTATTTTTGGTAGAGACAGGGTTTCACCATGTTAGGCTGGTCTCAAACTCCTAACCTCAAGTGATCCACCTGCCTCGGTCTCCCAAAGTGCTGGGATTGCAAGTATGAGCCACCACACCCGTCCTTATTTGGTGTTATTTCTATCAGTAATGTTTCTTACAAATAGGATAGAAAACTGATCATTTGTATTCATTTCTTAGCTATCCATGAAAAACTTGTGAGAAATTTTGTTAGGATGTTTCAGCTGCAAGTAACAACCAACCTTAACTCAATTGGTTTCAACCATAGAGGAATGCACTACTTCCCATAACAAGAAGTTCTACATTGGGACCACACCACTCCAGGATTGATTCATTCAATGGCTCAGAAATCTGCCATCCTCAGGACCCAGTGATGTCCAACGACTGAAGAGGATTGTGTGTCTCTACTTATTAGCTTGAGAAACCTTGCCAGAAATCCTTGGATGCTTTCTACTCACATCTATTTTCCCAAATTAGATATATGGCTATTTAATCCCTGGCAAGGTGAATGAGTGCCTTAGATCAGTCCCAATTCCCTTCTGTAGGCCTGGAGCTAGAGAGACTTAGCAGGAAGATGGAACTTACCCAAAAGTAGAGCTCTGCCAGCATGGGAAAAAGGAAAAGTGCCTGCAACAGGAAAAACAACAAAGAGAGAGAGGTGGAGAGGAACACACCAAAGAAAGAGAGACAGCCCACACTATCCTAAGCTCCTGAATGCACTGTGACATCCAGATGTCCTGGGGAGAACATAAACACATCATACAGCACCCACAGGAACCTCAAGAGACTGGAGTTAATAAAGAGATTAAAGAGATTAACAGGGGCTCAATTTTTTCTTTCTTTCTTTCTTTTTTTTGGGGGGGTAAGGGGTTGGGGGACTGAGTCTCACTCTGTTGCCCAGGCTGGAGTGCAGTGGCACGATCTTGGCTCACTGCAACCTCCACCTCCCTGGTTCAAGCAATTCCCCTGCCTCAGCCTCCCGAGCAGCTGGGATTACAGGCGCATGCCACCAGGCCTGGCCAATTTTTTTCTATTTTTTTTGGTAGAGACGGAGTTTCACCATGTTAGCCAGACTAGTATCGAACTCCTGACCTCAGGCAATCAGCCCACCTCGGCCTCCCAAAGTACTGGGATTACAGGCGTGAGCCACTGCACCCAGCCCTCAATTCTTATATTTGAGTGCATGAACTTTTATGTTAGAAGCAATAATAATCTGGCCTGATGAAGTACCTTTCCAAATAATTGATATAAAATCTGTCCCAAGAGTATAGTCCATTCTCTTTACAATATTTGCTCATTAAACAATTGGAGAAATTGTTTCTATGTTTGATCTCAATCATGGCAAAGTAAGCAAGGATGGATCTCTATGGACAACCTGCTTTTATGCAAAGCAGCCTTCTTATGAAGAAATGGGGGCTGGGTGTGGTGGCTCATACCTGCAATCCCAGCACATTGGGAGGCCAAACTACCTACCAAGATGTGATGTAGGTAGTTTATCCTTGTTTCTCTTGAGTCCAGAAGTTTGAGACCAGCCTGGGCAACATAGGTAGACCTCGTCTCTAGAAAACATTTAAAAATTAGATGGGCATGGTGGCATGCACTTGTGGTCTCAGCTACTCAGGAGGCTGAGGGGGAGGAATGCTTGAGCCCAGGAGGTTGAGGCTGCAGTGAGCTGTGATCATGCCACTGCATTCCAGACTGGGAAACAGAGTGAGGCTTTATTTCAAATAAATAAATAAATAAAATAAAAAAGAAATGGAATATTATTTGTCTGAAGTGATTGGAATTTAATTAAATTATTTTGTAAGTCACTTTTGAAGTTTTTTTTTTCCATAAGGTCTTTAAAAACTTGAGGCAATTAAAGCAGGCAACCTTAAAGGCTGCCAAGAAGCCTCTTTAAAACACGTTGAGCCGGTTTTTCTCTACCTTTTTAAACTAAGCATGTTAAACCGTTAAAGCTAACCACAAAGACTGTTGCTAATTTATTACATGTTTTCCAGATGAAAAGAAATGTGGTCTCAGCCAGTTATCTGGGGATAATCCAAGTTTGCATCTAGCCTTGCTATGTATTTTTTTTCTTTGTACCTGTCTTTTAGTTACCATGACAGCTGAGAGGTCATGGGGGAGAAAAGATGTTTTGACGGCTGGATTGAGGGCAGGAGGAAGATTTGGGAGGGTTTACAAACATGAAGTGGCTGAGGAGATTCAGGTCAGGGAACAATGAGAGCCAGGGGCTATGTGGATGTCTTTATGCTGAGCATTAGCTGTAGAGAAGACAGGCCTGATGCTAAGAAATAGATCACAATGCAGAGTACACGAGTAAGGTTGGAGAACCCAAAGGCCAGTGGGGCAGAAAAGTTTTGTGTAGACACAGTGTCCCCCACTCTCACCCACTACAGATTCTGTGCAGCTGTCCACAGAGTATGAGTGCTGGATCCATCCAGTCCATCAGCCAGGCATGGACTGGTGACCAACCCATATGTTCACCGGCCCCACTCCCTATTGTCAGGGTGTCTTGAGTAGAACACAACCACTTCAACAGGTGGCCTTAATAGGTCCTGTCTGAAGGGCAGAAGCTAGCCGACTCCCCAGCTCATGGAGCAGCCAAGGGGTATTGGGGTACACAGTCTCCTATGGTGACCCTGGGGATAGGTACTGACGATTGGCAAGCCAAAACTAATTTAGAAAAGGGCTGTTGTTGCCCAAGTTGGAACTGGCCTAATTTGAAACATGCTAGTAGTGACTAGGCCTTATACAGGATGCCCTTCTAAGCAGTCTGCTGTGTCCAATTCTGCTCTGGGAACAGCCATATTCTGCCTTAGGATCCAGCTGCCAGCCATAAGCAGAATTTTAGAACTGATTCTGGTTTCTACCCGTCACAGATGCAGAACTACTCCCTCATATTTTATTTTTTACTTTTTGAATTTTAGAAAATATTTTCATATTTTAAAAATATGTTTGTACGTGTTACTTTTTATCTGTTGTAATACTGACTTGAAGTAGGGATAGGGCAACGTACTTGTCCCCCCAAATAAGAATTGGAAAATTTTACTGCTTAAAATGGATGATGACTCATTTGACCCTCAGGAACTGTTTCCTAATGAATCACTGACTTGAATTATGTCATTTATTTATTCTGTCTCTCCTTTTGTGTTAGTTCCCTGGCCTCATGTTGGTGAAAAGGGAGTTTGGTGATGTGTAACCTTTAAAAAGTGCATTTATTACACATTTCCCAGCACCATGTAATTTGAGCATTGTGATTCTGGCTTTTTATTATGTCTCTTTTGTGCTTATTTTCAGTTTTTTTTAATTCCTGAATGTTCTGCAATCTCTCTTTACTAAATGCTTGAATTACAAGTATATGCAAAAAAAGGTGGCTTTTATGACTTGCTAAGACAAGGATGTTGTGTTCCGGATTTATAATTATAGCATTGGGGGAAAATATTTTATTTCAAAAAGACTAAATTGGTTCTACTTCAAAAGAGTTTCAGTTAATTAAATGTAGGATGGTGAAAAGCCTAAAGGGTAGTCCTTTGATCCTGTAGCACTTTTATTTAGCTATTAATTAGATATATTTTCTTGTACTCATGGCCTTACCTATTAATACTTAGTTTTTAAATAGTCAAACAAAAATGGATGTGCATGTTGGGCTGCCTTTATTGTGTTTCATTGTTTCCTTTAGCTACATTATGGGCTATTTAAAGTAATTTCATATTTGCTGACACAGTATTGATCATTCGCATTTATGGCACAGTTCATACGCAAATATTTTGCATCTTGGAGTAGCACCTGGTCATCTGTTCTCCTGCCCCCTCCCCTGCAAACTATCTCCTTTCTCTCATAACAGCTCTACTGTTTACATATTTCACATGCTGTCTTTGATAAAAATTCATTCATTTACTTCCTAAACATCTGATATGTCCAAGGCACAATTGAATTTATTGAAAGAAATGTAAAAAATAACATTACATGATATTATGTTTTATAATTTAAAAAGTGTTTAATAGACAGGGTGTTGCTCTGTTACCCAGGCTGGAGTGCAGTGGTTCTATCCTAGCTCACTGCAGCCTTGGACTCCTGAGCTCAAGTGATCCTCCCACTTTAGCCTCCCAAAGTGCTGGGATTACAGGTGTGAGCCACTGTGTCAGCCTTAAAGAAACTATTTTTTACAATGTATGGTAGGTGGGAAGTAGTCAGGGAGGAGGTAGGATTCATTTGAGATGAACCTAGATGGGCAGGATATTGCCAGAAAATTGAGACGGAAGAGATTCTGTATACAGAGATGTGATGTAAGTAGTTTATCCTTGTTTCTCCCACCTTATCCTCTCTTCATTCAAAGCTTATTCCTACCACATCTCCTTATTCTCTACCTGAATGAATATAAGTTTCATAAGGGTAGGGGTCTTTAATCTATGTTGTTCACTGCTGCATACTCAGGACCAATAATGCCTGGCACATGGTTGATGCTTAAGTATTGTGAGTTGTTGAATTAATAAACATGTGAATGAAATGATAATTACCTGTAAGGTTTGGGGCCTCTAGCCTTCTAAAATGTCAATTAGCTCATTATTTCCCCTCAAACCTTAGCCAATACAATTTATTAACAAATTTAAAATTGTTTTAATTTTAATTCATATTTTAAAAATTGCAGATGACGTTGCACATCATACTATATGTCTTTCAGCCATGCTTTTAGTTTTTTATTGTTATTAACTTTCTGTTCATGTCTTTTCCCATTTTTATATTAGTAATTTGTCTAATTGATTTGTAAGTCCCCTTTAAATATTAAGGAAATCAACTTTTGTCTGTCTTATATATAGCAAATATTATTTCCAGTTTGTTACTTATACTTTGACTTCGTTTATTGTATTACTTACTGTGTGTTATTTTTAATTTTTATGAAGTCATCTATATAAATATTTTATTTTATTTTTTGAGTTTCTCTTTGATTATTTAAGAATGGTTAGGCTGGGTGTGGTGGCTCACGCCTGTAATCCTAGCACTTTGGGAGGTCAAGGCGGGTGGATCACAATGTCAGGAGTTCAAGACCAGCTTGGCCAAGATGGTGAAACCCTGTCTCTACTAAAAATACAAAAATTTGCTGGGCTTGGTGGTGGGCACCTGTAATCCCAGCTACTCAGGAGGCTGAGGCAGAGAATTGTTTGAACCTGGGAGGCAAAAGTTACAGTGAGCTGAGATCGCGGCCACTGCACTCCAGTCTGGGCAACAGAGCGAGACTCTGTCTCAAAAAAAAAAAAAAGAAAAGAAAAAGAAAAATTTTCCCATGCTGTCTCCTAGCTTTAATTAGTTTGCTTTCTTACTTACATATGTCTTAGATCTATTTAGGACAGAGAATATTTATTAAATGATCCATCTTTTGTCACTAATTTAAAATGTCATTTTATCAGATACTCAACTTTGGATCCATAACTGGTCTTTCTTTTCCATTCATGTGTCTGAAACAACATGCTTAGAATACTGTAGCTTTCTTATATACTGTTTTTGTGGGGTAGTGTATGTATAGTTCTATGCAATGTAATCTCATGTATAGATTTGTGTAACCACCATTACAATCAAGATACAGGACTATTTCCTCACCACAGAGGAACTTCCTAGTGCTACCCCTCTGAATTCACACCTTCACCCTGTCCCGTTCCTGACAAGTACTAATTTGTTCTCCATATCTATAGTTTTGTCACTTTGAGAATGTTACTAAGTGGAGTCATACAATGAATAATAGTCTTTTGAAATTGGCTTTCTTCAATAAGCATAATGCCCTTGATGTCCATCTAGGCTGTTGTGTGTATTGCAAGTTTTTTCCTTTTTATTTCTGAGTAATGGTTCACAGAATGGATGTGCTGGAGTTTATCCATTCACCAGCTGAAGGACATTTGGGTTATTTTCAGGTTTTTGCTATTACAAACAAAGCTTCTACGAACATTCCTTGAGGAATGTTGTTTTTCCTAAGTACAAAGTATTGGATTAAATATAATCCTTCATTTATGGTACACTGTCATCATTGGATCCATGCAGCGCCATCTTACTCATTTTTTTCATTTATCTGTACTAATAAATGAACACCTATGAATCCACCACCTAAGCCAAGAACAAATAACTCACATCTTTCTTTGTTCTCCATCCCTATCCCATCACTTTGCCTTTCTCTCAAAGACACCTACCCTCTTGAATTGTGTTCTTATCATTCCTTTTGGGGATGGGGTGTTTTTATCACATTCATTGTTAGCTTTACAAAAATTCTTTAATAATCAGTATTACCTTCTGGGATTTGCTTTGCTGCTAAAGTTTTGTTGCTTGTGACTTAATTTTCTTCCTGTGTAATATTCCATTGTGTGAACACAGTAAGAAAATTTAGATTGTTTTTAGTTTTTGCAATATGATTGGTGCTGTTCTGAACATTCTTTAAGTGTTTCCAGGTACATATATGTTAAGCTTTCTTTGGGTGTATATCTAGGAGTGGAATTGCTAGATCAGAGAGGATGCAAATATTCTATTTCATGAGATAATATCACACAATTTAACAAAGTAGCTGTTCCAATTTATACTCCCTCAGCAATGTGTCAGAGCATCCTTTGATTCATATTTTCTTTAATGCTTGCTTTTGTTGACATCTTACCTTTTACCATTTGAAAAGATAAAAAATGGCATATCATTGAGATCTCAATTTGCATTTTGCCAATTTCCAGTGAGGTTTATTGTATTTTCATATGTTTATTAGCCTTATGTGTTTCTTCTGTGATATGTTTGATTATGTCTATCGTACCTTTCACTATTGTACTATTTCCTTATTAATTGGTAAGAGTTCTTTATATATCCTCGATATTTGTAGGATCTTTCAGTTTGTTGCTTGGCTTTTCACTTTCTTTAAGGTGCAATCTTGGTTCTTAACCTCAGAACATACACAATTTATTTAACCACTCTCCTACAGATGGATGTTTTTACTGCTTCCAATATTTTACCATTATAACAATGGGACCTTAGATATTCTTGTATCTATATTTTTGGGAACATGTGAGAGTATCTACAGGAAAAACCCCTAGAAATAGAGTTAATGCTGACAAGGGGTATGTGCACTTTAAGTTTTGACAGATACTGTCAAATTGCTCTCCCTAGGAGCTGTGCTTATATTCCTACCAACTGTGAGAGTGCCTCTTACCCTACATTCTCTCCAACATTGTAAAAAATGGTCATCTCGATTTGCATTTCTTTTATAGTCAGTGAAGATGAGTTAAAAGCCCTTTGACATAATATTTTTATACTGTTATGATATAAAGTTGTATGCAGGAAAAATAAATAATGTTTGAACAGGTGCAACGGTCTTTTATCTGTAAGGTGAATATACAACCTTTGTGTAGATTTTTGTTTATTGTTCTTTATTTTGGGCCTATAAAATGTAAAGATGGACGATGATGATTAGAGGATTTTCATAAGATCATCGGCTTTGGCGCAAATCCAAGCACATTATGCAGGTAGTTTGAAGAAGCCTTTGAACTCATGTTTTTTTCCTTCTATCAAGCATATATATATTATAATGTATCAGGTAGAATAATGGCCTTCCAAAGATGTCCATATCTTAATTCCTGGAGCCTGTGAATATGTTCCCTTACATGCGAAAAGGGACTTTGCAGATGTGATCAAGTTTAGGATCTTCAGATAAGGAGCATTATCCTAGATCATCCAAGTGGCACCAGTGTAATCACAAGGGTCATTAACAGCAGAAAAGAGAGGAAGAAGAGGTCAGAGAATGAAATATAATGACGGGAGCCGGGCCAGAGTGATGTGCTATGAGAACCTATCTTTGCTGGCTTTAGAGAGAGAAGAAGGGCCCATGAGCCAAGGAAATCAGGAAGCCTCTAGAACTCGGAAAAAGCAAGGAAATGGATTCTCCCCTGGATCCTTAAGAAGGACTTCATCCCTCCTGACACCTTGATTTTGACTCTGTGAGACCCATTTTGAACTTCTGACCTCCAGGCATAAGATAATAAATTTGTATTGTGTGAAGTTATTGAGTTCATGGTAATTTGTTACAGCAGCAATGCACAACTAAAACATATAGAAAATAAATAATATAAGCAAAATAAAGAAAATTAAAACTTTATGTGGTCCTTTCACTCAGAGAAGTATTATCAGTATTTTGGTATGTATCTATGGTTTTGTGCTTTTTTTTTTTTTTTTTTTTGAGACAGAGTCTTGCTCTATCACCCAGGCTGGAGTGCAGTGGCGTGATCTCGGTTCACTGCAACCTTGGCCTCCTGAGTTCAAGCAATTCTTCTGCCTCAGCCTCCCGAATAGCTGGGACTATAGGCGCATGCCACCACGTCTGGCTAATTTATATATTTTTCTAGTAGAAACGGGGTTTTACCATATTGGCCAGGCTGGTCTCGAACTCCTGACCTTGTGATCCACCTGCCTTGGCCCCCCAAAAGTGCTGGGATTACAGGTGTGAGCCACCACGCCTGGCCAGTTTTGTGTATTTTTAAATTACACAAATAGTTTTATGCTTTATGCTCTTTTTGTAACTTGCTTGTCTCAGTCAAAATTACATTTATGGGATATCTTTATGTTGATAATGTAGCTCTAGTTCGTTTATTTAAAATTATGTATAATATTTCATGATAAGAATTCACCATGTGCAGCTGCTGGGAACCTGAAGGTACTGGGTAGGTGCAGGCTGAACAGACAGGGCTCTGGATGGGTTCCCAAGCTGTGAGGAGAGATGGATCAAAACTACAGACCAACTATTCAGGCCTGGGGAGAGAAGGAAAATAGTATCAAGACAGCATCATTAGGTGACATTATAGAAAATGGCACAGTAGGGTGCTCAAAGAATTGGTGCTTCCACTGAAACAAACATAAGCTATCAAAGACTGACAGAATCAACTTTTTGGGGACCCTGAAATATCCAAAACTTACAGCAACCAGGGGAAGGCTTAATAAGGAAAAGGGCAGTTGACTTTTGGTGAGAGAGCACTATGGTCTTTTTTTTTTTTTTTTGAGACAGTGTCTTGCTCTGTCGCCCAGGTTGGAGTGCAGTGGCGTGATCTCGGCTCCCTGCAACCTCCACTTCCCGGGTTCAAGTGATTCTTGTGCCTCAGCCTCCTCAGTAGCTGGGACTATAGGCATGCATGACCATGCCCAGCTAATTTTTTGTATTTTTAGTAGAGACAGGGTTTTGCCATTTTGGCTAGGCAGGTCTCGAACTCTTGACCACAGGTGATCTGCCTGCCTCAGCCTCCCAAAGTGCTGGGATGACCATGCATTCCCGGGACCATGTGCATGCACAGCCAGGCATGGTGGCAGGTGCCTCTAATCCCAGCTACTTGGGAGGCTGAGGCAGTAGAATGGCTTGAACCCGGGAGGTGGAAGTTGCAGTGAGCTGAGATCACATCATTGCACTCCAGCCTGGGCGACAAGAGCAAGATTCTGTCTCAAAAAAAAAAAAAAAAGAAAAAGAAAAAGCAAAGAAAAGGCCTTAGAGGATCATAGGCTTGGCACCTCTGGAAGATGTGTGGGCTCCATGCATACAGGAAGTAAAGGCAAAGGCAGACCTGTAGGTGGCCTGGCGTAGGAGTGAAAAAATGTCCCCACTCACAACCAAGCTGCAAAGACCAGAAGAGTCGTATTTTTTTCTCTTTTTGGCTCTGAGTACTTAAGGAAATCTTTGTTAGATCATTTCACTAAGCACTGAGATAATGGAACAGAGGCTTTGGTAACTACACATGACAAGGAATACACTCTTTCCCAAAACAGTTTGAAAGCATCATTAAATAAATGGATGGCTACAGTCCTCAACAATTAACAACAGCAAACTTGGGGAAGGGGGAATATCTGAATTCCAGAGTCACCACATTAATCACATTATATTATTCAAACGCTCAGTTTTGTGTGTGGGTTTTTTGTTTTGTTCTGTTTTGTTTTTTTGAGTCAGAGTCTTGCTTTGTCATCCCGGCTAGAGTGCAGTGGTGCCATCTCAGCTCACTGCAACCTCTGCCTCCCAGATTCAAGCAATTCTCATGCCTCAGCCTCCTGAGCAGCTGGGACTACAGGCATGTGCCACCATACCCAGCTAATTTTTGTATTTTTTGTAGAGATGAGGTTTCGCCATGTTGACTAGGCTGGTCTTGAATTCCTGGCCTTAAGTAACTAACTTCCCTCAGCCTCCCAAAGTGCTGGGATTACAGGCATGAGCAACCACACCCAGCTGCAAATGCTCAGTTTTCAACAAAAAATTACAAGACATGCAAAGATAAATCAAAGAGTGGCCCATTTAAAGGAACGAAATACTTAGACAGAAACTGTCCCTGAAGAAGCCCAGACATTGGACTTAGTAGACAAAGACTTGAAATCAACTGTCTTAAATATGGTCAAAGAGCTAAAGGAAACAAACCATGGACAAAGAATGAAAGGAAGCTGGGCGCGGTGGCTCATGCCTGTAATCCCAGCACTTTGGGAGGCCGAGGTGGGTGGATCACGAGGTCAGGAGATCAAGACCATCCTGGCCAACATGGTGAAACCCCGTCTCTACTAAAAAAACAAAAATTAGCTAGGCATGGTGGCGTGCACCTGTAGTCCCAGCTACTCAGGAGGCTGAGGCAGGAGAATCGCACCACTGCACTCCAGCTTGGCTATAGAGCTAGATTCCGTCTCAAAAAAGAAAAAAAAAAAAGAATGAAAGGAGGCCAGGAAAACAATGTGTGAACAAAATAAGAATAGCAATAAAAAAAAAAAAGAGTCATAAAAAGGAACCAAATGGAAATTTTAGAGCTGAAAAGTATAATAACTGAGGGTAAAACTTATTAGAGGGGTTCAACAGCAGATTTGAGCAGGTAGAATACTCAGTGAATTTAAGAGGACAGCTAAAATTATCCTATTTGAGGCACCGAAAAAATTAACCTCAAGGTATCCAGTCCTTTATTGATAGACACTCACACTGTTTCCAACTTTTCCCTAATAATAAGCTATGTTACATTGAACATCCTTGTGCACCTTGGGCATATATGCAAGAGTTGCCTTAGGACAATGGTTCTTAACCTTGGCAGCATATTAGAGATTAAAATTTAAACACCTGATTCACATTTCCAAGAGATTCTGGTTTAATTGGTCTGAAGTGGAATCCGAATTTTTTTTTTTTTGAGGCAGGATCTTGCTCTGTTGCCCAGACTAGAGTGCAGTGGTGAGATCATAGCTCACTGTAGCCTCCAACTCCTGGGCTCAAGCAAAATCCTCTTGCCTCAGCGTTTCAAGTAGCTGGGATTAGAGGCAAGAGTCACTGCACCTGGCTATCAGTACGTTTTTTAAAAATTTCTTTCAGGCAACTGAGAACCACTCAATTGGGTATATATGTAGATGTGGGATGATCAGGTCACAGGATAGGCATGTCTTCACTTTGCTAATACTGATAAATTGTCCTTCAAAATAGTTGTATCAATATACACTCCCAATGACAACATATCAGAGTTCCCATTTCTCCACATTCTCACCAACACTCTGTGTTTTATTACTTGCCAATTTGGATGAGTGCCAAATTGTATGTCATTTTTGTTTTAATTTGTATTTTCCTGGTTTTTAATGATGTTGAGCATCTTTTTCCTATATTTATTGGTCTTTGGGGTTCCCTCTTCTGTGAACTGCCTTTTTAAAAACATCTCTTGTCCATTTCATAATTGTCATTTATGTTTTTCTCATTGATTTGAAGGAATTATTTATATATTCCGGATATAATCTTTATTGCTTTGTTGGTGGCAAATATCTTTTCCCAATTTATGACTTATCTTTTCGCTTGGTATTTGTATCATACAGAAGATTTCAGTTTAATATAATCAGAATTAGGAGTCTTTTCCTTTTGGTTTGTGCGCTGTGTTTTCTTTTAAAAAATACTCTCTTAATTCTAATGTCATAAATAATTTTTAATATTTTTGTGTTAGAATATTGTAATAATGACTCCAATGAATCACAGCAACCTGTATGCACATTCTTATGTAGTTCCCGTCCACATTGACTCTGGACTTGGCTAAATGAACTCTGTGACCTGCTCTGACCAAACCAATATTGATGTAAATTGATGTAAGCAGAGATTTGAAAAGTGCTTGTGCATTGAAACTTGCATCTTGCATCACAGCCACCTTCAGGCTTGCCTGCTGGAGATGGTGGCCTAGTGAATGGCCAGCACCAGCTGCCAGACATGTGAATGAGGCTATCGTGGACCTCTCTGGTCAAGCTGATCCTCCCAGTGACTGCAGCATGGTGACAACACTGTAAGCAGCACCCAGCTCAAGTTTCTGACCACAGAATTGAGAGCAAATAAAATGGTTGTTTTAGCCACTAAGTTATGGGGTTGTTTGTTACAGAGCAATAGCTAAATAATACAGTTTTATTTTTTTTAGAAAAGAAACACTTCTTCTAAAGTTTTGCTTCTCAGACTTGGATTTATAATTCATCTGCAATTTATTTTTGAGTATGGTAAGAGACAGGGGTCTTATTATATATATTATATATGTATAAATTTCATATTTTTTTCATAAGACTAGCTTATTTTTCTAGCACCATTTATTAAATAATCAATTTTTCCATTTGAAATGCTATTTTTTTTTTTTTTTTTGAGACAGGGTCTTACCCTGTCACCCAGGCTGGGAATATAGCGGGACGATCTTGGCTCACTGCAACCGCTGCTTCCCCAGTTCAAGTGATTTTCCTGCCTCAGCCTCCTGTGTAGCTGAGATTACATCGTGTGCCACCACGCCTGACTAATTTTTGTTTTTTGTTTTAGCAGAGATGGGGTTTCACCATGTTGGCCAGGCTCGTCTCAAACTCCTGACCTCAAGTGATATGCTCGCCTTGGCCTCCCAAAGTGTTGGGATTACAGGCGTAAGCCACTGCACCCGGCCTGAAATACTACCTTTATTAAACAGCTAGTTCTAACACGTCTTGGTCTTTTTCTAGGTTCTTTGTTTTATTACTTATTTAGCTATCTTTGCACCAATACCACATTGCTTCACATATTACGGCTTTATACAGTTTTCATATCTAATAGGAAACTTACTAATATGCCCATCCAATATGTCTTGTTTTCTCCCTTCTTCTTGATTAATGGAGTATCAGTTTTGTTTGGTGTAGCAGTGTCTTCAGCTCCAGGCAATGGATCATGATCGGACTAACCTAGGGGTCAGCAAACTATGGTGCATTGGCCAAACCCATTTTACTCCTGTTTTTGTGCAACCCATGAGCTAAGAATTGTTTCTAAATTTTTAGATGTTAAAAAAAAAGAAAAATAGGATGTGAAAATTATGTGAAGTTAATATTTTAGTATCCATAATAAAGTTTTATTGTAATGCAGCTACATCCGTTTACATACTGTCTATAGCTGTTTTCATACTAAAATGAGAATTGAGTAGTTGTGATAGAGACTGTATGACTCTCAAAGCCTAAAATATTTACTACCTGGCTATTTACAGAAAAATTTGCCAGTTCTTGGTCTATGCCAACCTTATATGCAGTTAGATGACAATGCACATAGAAGATTCTTCCAGAGGACACATTCAAGGGCTGTCAGATTGGCTAACCAGAGAACTTAGCCCAGCAGGATTTAATGTCTTCTTTGAACCGATGATTTACATATTTTCCATTCTTCCCTTTCTCAAATGGGAACTTTTACTGCGATTATCCTGTTCCTTCTCTGCTACAGTACATTGGGTGTGTTGGGAGCAGATAATTATCTTCTAGCCTTAGGTTGCTGGACCACAGGATCCATATTCAGACCTAGTAAAAAGGATTGCACATCACTCAGAGATCTTTCACTTCAGGCTGGTTTATTTTTATGTAAAGTGTACATAGGAGAAGAAGAGTGTGTTTGGATGATTGATTGCCAAAGAAGTCAACTGGCAGATAGTGTTAGTTGCTACACAATGCTGATTCCCTCTGACAGAACTCTGTGTTCTGGGCAGTACTGCCTGTCTGGATAATGAATTGTCTAAGTCAATCATGAAATCTGCCTCTCTCTTATCTCCCTCCCTCCCTCCCTCCCTTCCTTCTTTCCTTCCTTCCTTCCTTCTTTTCCCTTTCTTCCTTCCTTCCTTCCTTCCTTCCTTTTTTTTTTTTTTTAACAGAGTCTTGCTCTGTCACCCAGGCTGGAGTGCAGTGGCGTGATTTCAGCTCACTGCAACCTCCGCCTCCTGGGTTCAAGAGATTCTCCTGCCTCAGCCTCCTGAGTAGCTGGGACTACAGGCACATGCCACCACGCCTGGCTAATTTTTTTATTTTTATTAGAGACAGGGTTTCACTGTGTTAGCCAGGATGGTCTCAAACTCCTGACCTTGTGATCTGCCCGCCTCAGCCTCCCAAAGTGCTGGGATTACAGGCGTGAGCCACCGCACCCGGCCCACTCTTTTTTTCTGCTAGGGAAGTCTTATAATCTCATTCTAGCCAATGCAAATATGTAAATCAATGGGGTTTGCTGTGTTCCAATAAAACTTTATTTACAAAAACAGGTGGCAGACCTGATTTGGCCCATGAGCCATAGTCTACCAATCTCTTCCATAGAATACATAAGAAGAAAGTGGGTAATGGGGGGCTAATAGTCTCTGACATGGTATCTAATATGAATTGCTTTAAACTTTATAAGCAGTTAAACACACTTTTGTTAAATTTAGCCAATTGTACAATTTGGTCACTCGGTAAATGGTCAATATGCAAGTCAATTTGTGATCTTGTGAGTGAACTCTCTAAAAATTATATAAGTGGTTGTTTTCTGTACAAAGGAGAGCTATTGATTTTTGTATATTGCTCTTGTATTCACCAATCATGCTCCTATTATCTCTGATAGGTTGTCCATGAAGTCTGGTGGATTTTCTATATGAAATATTATACTATTTGGAAACAATGTGTTTTGTGTCTTTTTAATCCTTAAATCTTATCTTGTGTTTTCTTACCTTGTTGCATTGGCTAAGGCCTGCAGTATAATTTCAAATAGAAAGTCCTGTCTTTAAGCAATCTTTCTTAAAGTTATCATCTAAAAAGATAATTGATATATGCAGTGTACATACATGTGAATATGTTATATAAAGGGATTATCACAAAATAATTTATATAAATCAGTAATTATAATATTACCTTAATCATACTTTATCTTCGTTTGACCCTCCCAGCATTTTCCTGTGATTATACAAGTATTGTTATTCCTATTTAACAAAATAGGAAAGTGATACCCAAAGAAATAACAAAATGGTACTTTTAATATTATAAATTATATTATATTATAGTCTCATAGCTGTGTGGGAGACTTTTTCTCTTCTCCCAGTCACATGCCTCAACTCACAAAATAGAAGCTTCCCCAGCTCTCTAACTTTCTTCTCCTCATAGGAGAAGGAGGGACTTAACTGATTGGAGAAATTATGAGAGCACGACTTCCATTGGTTGCATCACTATTAAGTGATGTAACATGTTAGAATTTAACAAACATGTTATAATACGCAAGATGACTAGATCCATTATCTTTGCTCTCTGACCACTTAAAAAAAAACAGTCATAGTGATGTTTATTGATTTTCAAGTTCAAAGTCTAAAAGCATCTACTGAATTAATAAGAATTGGACAAGATCTCTAGATCCAAAACTAACACAAAATATTAATCAATTTCTAGATGGAGGACAAACATTAAGAAATATGCCTTTTTTTCTGTTTTTTATTTTTTGAGATGGAGTATGCCTTTTTTTTCTTTTTTCTTTTCTTTTTTTTTTTGAGATGGAGTCCCGCTCTGTCGCCCAGTCTGGAGTGCAATGGCACGATCTCGGCTCACTGCAACCTCCATCTCCCAGGGTCCAGCAATTCTCCTGCCTCAGCCTCCCGAGTAGCTGGGATTACAGGTGTCCACCACCACGCGTGGCTAATTTTTTTATTTTTAGTAGAGACAGGGTTTCACCATGTTGGCCAGTCTGGTCTCAAACTCCTGACCTCAGGTGATCCACCCACCTCAGCCTCCCAAAGTGCTGGGATTACAGGAGTGAACCACTGCACCCAGCCAAGAAATATGCCTTTTAAAATGGCATCCAATATAATGTTTCTAGGAATAAATCTAAATAAAGATGTTGAAGGCACTATGGAGATATAAGAAAAACCTAAATGAAAAAGCAAATTATATTCATGAAATGGAAGATTTAGCCATGTAATCAATTTTCTCTAAACAGATTTATAGATTCAATACAACTCCAATTAAAATCCTACCAGGTGTTTGATGAAACTTGGTAATTTTATTCTAAAATAATCTATATAAAAATTCAAAGACTCAGCCGGATGCAGTGCTCACTCCTGTGATCCCAGCACTTTGGGAGGCCGAGGCAGGCGGATCACCTGAGGTCAGGAGTTTGAGACCAGCCTGGCCAACATGGTGAAATGTGGTGGCGGGCACCTGTAACCCCAGCTACTCAGGAGGCTAAGGCAGGAGAATCGCTTGAACCCGGGAGGCAGAGGTTGCAGTGAGCCGAGATTGTGCCACACTGCACTCCAGCCTGGGAGACACAGCAAGACTCCATCTCAAAAAATAAAAATAAAAATAAATTCAGAGAGTCAAGAAAATCCAAGATGCTCTTGAGAAAGAACAAGGTAGAAGGACTTGGTTTCACAGATATCAAGATTCATTATAAAGCTAGAGGAATAATGACAATATTGTAATGGTAAGAAAATAGGCATAGAGACCTCTCAAACAGAATATGCAGCTCAGCAGCAGACTATTGTCTTAATAAACCAATAATACAGAGATGATGTTGCAGATCAGTGGGAAAACAACAGATCTTTTCAGTAAATAGTGGCAGACTAGTTAGTATCCATCAGATAAACTGAAATTGAATTCCTGTCTCACAATATGCACATCACACATACCAATTAATTTCAAGTGTATTAAAGACCTAAATGCAAAAATTAAACCAGAAAGCTTTTAGAAAATAATAAACATGGCTGGGCACATTGGCTCATGACTGTAATCCCAGCACTTTGGGAGGCCAAGTCAGGCAGATTGCTTGAGCCCAAGAGTTTAAGATCAGCCTGGGCAACATGGCGAAACCCTGTCTCTACAAAAAGTACAAAAATTAGCTGAGCATGGCAGAACACGGCTGTAGTCCCAGCTACTAAGGAGGCTGAGGTAGGAGGATCTCTTGAGCCTAGGAGGTCAAGGCTGCATCATGCCATTGCACTCCAGCCTGGGCAACAGAGCAAGACTTTGTCTCAAAAAAGGAAAAAAAGAAAATAATAAACACAATGCCTTCATGGTCTTCTGTAGACTCTATGGAAGATCTTTTTTTTTTTTTAACAAACAGGAAAAAGGCACTAATCTAAAGGATGAGGAACAACAACTCTGTTATATCAAGATTCTGTCTTCATTAAAGTCACCATAAAGAGTGAAAAAACAAGCTACAAAATAAGAGAAGATATTTACAACTCAACTATCTGATAAAGGAATAGTATCCAGGACACATAAAGAATTCATTCAGGGCAGGTGCAGTGGGTCACACCTGTAATCCCAGCACTTTGGGAGGCTAAGGCAGGCAGATCACTTGAGCACAGGAGTTTGAAATCAGCCTGGGCAACATGGGTAAACCCCCGTCTCTACAAAAAAACACAAACGTTAACCAGGTGTGGTGGTGGCATACGCCTGTAGCCTTAGCTACTTGGGAGACTGAGATGGAAGGATTACTTGAGCCCAAGAGTTTTAGGCTTCAGTGGGCCATGATCATGCCACTGCACTCCAGCCTGGGTCACAGAGTGAGACCCTGTCTAAAAAACAAAAAACAAAAAGCCAAAAGAACTTGTTCAAATTAATTAGAAAAAAATTTTCAAAAGACTTAAACAGGTGCTTCATATTTATTGGCCAATGTTAATGTCCAATAAATAGATTATAAGCACTTAACCTCAGTAGTCATGAGGGAAATGCAAATTAAAACCACCACGAAATATATCCACATAGTTACCAGATTAACAAATATTTTATTTTACTTTATTTTATTTTTGAGACAGAGTCTGGCTCTGTCGCGCAGGCTGGAATGCAGTAGCACAATCTGGGCTCTCTGGAACCTCTGCCTCCTGGGTTCAAGATATTCTCCTGCCTCAACCTCCTGAGTAGCTGGGATCAGATTAACAAGTATTTTAAAAGATTGTCTCCTAATCTTAAATACTGGCTAAAATGCTGAGCAACAGGAACTCTCATACACTACTGGGTGGAAGTATAAGAGAATCAATTTATTAAACTGTTTGGTAATATCTTCCAAAGGCGAACATAGGCAGACCATATGACCAAGCAATTTCACTTCTAGGTGTATACCCAACAGAAATGCATATAAAAACATCATTATTGGAAATAGCTCAAAAGTGGAAACACCCCAAATGTCCATCAACAGAAGAATGGATAAATAATTTTGTAGAGTATTTCTAAAATGAAATACTTAGCAATGAAAACTAATGAACCACAGCTGTATATGAGAATATGGCTAAATCTCTGATATGGTTAGGCTTTGTGTCCACCCAAATCTCATCTTGAATTATAATCCCCAGGTGTTGAGGGAGAGATCCGGTGGGAGGTAATTGGATCATGGGGGTGGGGGTTTCCCCCATGCCTTTCTCGTGATAGTGAATGAATTCTCACGAGCACTGATGGTTTTATAAGGGGCTCTTCTGCTTTCCCTCTCTGACTTGCTCTCTCTCCTGCTGCCTTATGGAGAAGGTGTCTGGTTTCCCCTTCCGCCATGGTTGTAAGTTTCCTGCGGCCTCCTCAGCCGTGTGAAACTGTGAGTCAGTGAAATCTCCTTTGTTTATATATTACCCAGTCTTGTGTAATATCTTTATAGCAGTGTGGGAACGGACTAATACAATCTTATAAACATATATAGTTGTCATAGGGTTTGTCAAGGTTCCCCTCCCAAGAGATCTACAGGTCATTTTAGTTGCCAGACTGTTCTCTAAATTCAAATGGACCTAGTGTATAATTATTTAATTCTAGAGAGTCAGTACCAGCTTGGGATGAAAGCCTCATGAGAAAGTAGATATAGAAGCCACTGCAGGGGTCTAGGTGTGAGGGGTGCTCGGTGGGGCCAGGGAAAATTTTAGACCCTGACATAAAGTTCATGGCACAAAGGTTGTGCCCTGTTGGAGGCAGTAAGTTCTGCTGCTGTGGGAATTTACCAAGAGTTGGATGGAGAAGTTACTCAGAAACCCGAGACTCCCCCGGGATGTGATTGGCAAAGACGCTGAATGATATTCCTGGCTCACTCCTGTCTGCATGTCTCTGTTCTGTTCTGGTTCCTCAGTGGTCACTATTGCTGCCACAACTGCTGTTGACAGTATTTGGCTCAGCAGTTCTTGAACCACACGTGTACTTTGTGCTTGGCCAAGTTGAGCTTTTTAGCCAGTTTTTCCCCTCTCTTTGGAGCTTTGAGTACAGGTTATCCTCAAAGAGTTTCCCCAACTCTTTCAGATGTTCCCTACTATAGATGGTGCATTCCTGATGCTGTCTATGATAAGGGGAGGGGGCCAGAAGCCCAAGCTGCTTCTTGCATCCTTTACTCTTGCACAGCTCCCTCTTGGGTGCCAGTTGTCTGAGTCCTTAGCTCTGGTCAACACAGCATGAAGCCAGCTTTGGTCTTCCATATGTCTGCTTGGGTAATTATGCTCTGCAGAAATAATGCTCCCCATGTGCAGGTTTAAAGCCTAGTCTTTGAGGGTGATCCAACTCATGTTCTCTAATTCTATTTCCCAGAAATAGATACTATTTTAACTCTTCTCTGACATATATGTCCATTTCCAAATTATTTCAGCATTTAAAAGAGCAAAAGAGGATGGGACACCCATCAAATCTCAACAATTTTTAAAGGCTGATCTGAGGCTTGAACCTCATTCTCTTGACTCAAAGGCCAGCGTGTGTTCTATTGCACAGGCAGAGCCCGTTAGTTTCTTCCGATACTAGAAACCATTTACAGAGTCCCTTCTATTTATTGCCAGCAATGGTGCTAATCGCTTTATATACATTATCTTATTTAGCCCTCACAACTCTATAAGATCCTAATTATTATCCAAATTTTATATAAGAAGCTTAGATAAGTGACTTGCTCAATTTCATGGAGCTGATAAGTGGAAGAGTTGGAATTTAAACTCAGATTGCTCTAATTACAAAGGTCCTGCTGCTAACCATTAAGTTATAATTTAATAATAATAATAATGCTTTAACAGTAATGAAGTAATGTTATAATCTAATAACAAAAGTAATACTGTGGTTGCCCATCATAACACTGTTGCATTGGCCTGAGATGCTTTATGATAGCCTTAGCTTTGTACAGTCCTCCCTTGGTATACACAGGGGATTTTTAAGTGTACAATATAGTATTGTCACCTGTAGGCACAGTAGCAGTGCCTTTACCATATCCAGAGAGCATATTGTTCTCTTTATTGAGCAAATTAAATACTCCCACCTGACTCAGAGATGCTAAATTGCTAACAACCTCCCTAAGGCTTTATCCTCTTCCCTTTTCTTAAGAAACTTCTCTCTGAGCTACTAAGAGCTAGATTAAAATAGAGGCTTTTAGCCAAGTGTGATGGCTCAAACCTGTAATCCCAGCACTTTGGGAGGCTGAGGTGGGCATATTGCTTGAGCCCAAGACTTCGAGACCAGCCTGGGTAATATGGTGAAACCCCATCTCTACTAAAATACAAAAATTAGCTGGGCACAGTGGTGTGCACTTGTAGTCCCAGCTACTTGAGGGGCTGAGGTGGGAGGATCACTTGAGTTGAGCCTGGGAGGTGGAGGTTGTAGTGAGCCAAGATTGTGCCACTGCACTCCAGCCTGGGTGACACAGCGAGACTATGCCCCTCACACCCACCAAAAAAAAAAAAAAAAAAAAAAAAAGAAGAAAAAAAAATAATAGAGGCTTTTCTCCACTGCCTTGACAAAAACCAAAATATACAGGTCATTATAATCAGTCAATACAAAAGTACTTATTAAGCACTTTCTGGTGTCTCCTACTGTACTAGACACAAACATAACCGTAATAGTCAGTGTGAATTATCAGAGAGAAAGCAGGCTTCTGTGCAGCTGAAGATTAGTCAAGCCCCAGGCATTTGTTGTGCTACCTTCAAGGCCTTATGAGAGCTCCTACCAATGTATGGACTTTTATGAGCTGACTGTGATAAGGAGGAAAGCATTGAAGGAAATGATTTTATGGTTAGGAAATTTGGCAAGGTAGGTTTTGTAAGTCGACTGTGGAGAGCTTAGGACATCTGTGAAACTCAGCGTTTCTCTTTCCAGCCCCCTGGAGATAAATACTCTACTTTGAGAAAACAGTAGCTGGGTTCAGTTAAATAACAACAGCTTTTGGTAATCAAAATAGCGTGGAGAGATGGAGAAAGAAGCTTTCTCCTGCAACTTCACAAAGCTGTTAAGAGAACTACGCTGAGTAATCTCAGAGTCTAAGGCTATGGTGGTTCTCACACCAACAATGTTTGTAAAAGTTCAGTAATGTTTTCTAAATACATCTCTCTCCTACTCTGTCCCATCCTGAGGTACAGCACAATGAGTAAGGGAAGGGAGGGAACAGGCCTGTGTGTTTTGATAAAAAGTGGCACTTCCACAACTTTAAGGCCCACTGGCCTAAGATAATGAGTATGGAGTACCCAGCCTTTTGATGCATTGTTTTCTCCCACTGTACCAGAGAAGTTCAAGGAATGAGTCACTTTTTGGTCTACAGCCTTAGAGCAAGTATATAAGCTTAGATCCTGTGATTCTAAATCCAGTTTGTTTTTTCCCCCACTGTTCCATAGCTGCTTTATGGAATATTGTCCCCAGGGCCCCAAAAAGGAGTAGCTGGGAAACATGCATTGCTTTCTATTCTGAAATTCTGAATACTACTGAATTCTATTATGTGTAGGGCCCTATAATAGAGCTGCAAGATAAATTAAACATATGTGCAGATGTTTACACATATGTATGTCTATATTAAGGTCCTTGGTTTTATTAGTAGTTTTAATCTACTTAGGAAGATAGGACATATTCATAAAAGAATTTAAAAAATAACATTCTGGGTGCTTAGCCCCAAATAAGTGATTTAGACCAGAGAAGCATGGCAAGTAATGTGTTGCTAATATTGAAGATGCAAATTTTGCAAATAATTTCCCTTTATAACAAATAAGGATAATAAAGGCATTCTCATTCACTTGCATGTCAGTATGTGTTCTTAAGTTGGGGATAAAGAGGTAGAATTATGATACCAACTAGACAGAAATTACAAATTGTGCATAACAATAAATAATTTTACATGTAAAGCTAATCTATTAGATTTTTTTTTTTCTGTGGGGATGGGGAAAAGCCTGAAAATAGTTAATTTATACATAGAACTTTGGAATTTCTTAAGACAGACAATTATTGCAAGCTAATAATTTTGAAAAATTGTATAACATGAGACACGAGAGTAGAGTTGCATCTTGATTGGAGTGAGGGATTTATGTGGACCGTAGAGAGATTATGGGGAGTAAGAGGAAGCTTCACTCCAGGCCCAAGAAATGCAACGGAAACTAACATTGGAAAAAGGGTGGTTGTATGGCAGGAAGTTTTTACATTATCTCATTTAATAATTACATATATTATCTCATTTAATACTTACAAGAATCTGGGACAATTGGGATTGCTATCCCAATTGTAAAGACAAAGAAACTGATCTCAGGAGAGAAAAAGTAAATTGTCCAAGGTAAACCATCTAGGAAGTGAGATAGATTAAATAAAGCCACAAATTCTTTTCAGCTCCTCTCATCAATACCAATATTTTAAAAAGCTGGTCTAGCCTTTGGGAGGATGACAGTCCACATGGAAGTCACCCTAGTCAAGCAAGATATGTGAGGTCATGGGCAACCTTCCAGCCCAGCCAGCCCTCCTGCTGAATGCAGCAGTGTAAGCAAGCTCAGGTGATACCAACAGAGAAGCTGCTCAGCCAATCCATGTAATCGTGAGAAACAAGAAATTGCTGTTGTTCTAAGCGGCTGTGTTATAGAGTGGTTTGTTATATAGCAGTTGATAACTGAAACAGCCAGACTTTGACTTTAGGGCCTCCTTGTTCCAAAGCTGATGTTCTTTCCATAACACATACCACTATTTTGTCATCTATAACATAGAAGTCTTTGATAAAATAATCTGTAAGTCTCCTCTGAATTCTTCATAAATTCATATTCCAGACACACAGAATTGGATAAGTCCAAGGTCTGTTTGCATAACAGGAAGAAGGCAATCTAAACAAGATAGAAGGTTGCTGTAGAAGAAGTAATAGAAAGAAGAGTCTTTTTATTTTATTTTTTCTTTTCTTGAGACAGGGTCTTGATATATTGCCCAGGCTGGAGTGCAGTGGCATGATTGTGGCTCTCCGCAACTACTGTCTCCTGCACTTAAGGGATCCTCCTGCCTCCACCTCCCGAGTAGCTGGGATTACAGGCACGTGCCAGCATACCCTGCTAATTTTGTATTTTTAGTAGAGATGGGGTTTCTCTGTGTTGATCAGGCTGGTTTCGAACTCCCGACCTCAGGTGATCCTCCCGCCTTGGCCTCCCAAAGTGCTGGGATTACAGGTGTGAACCACCACGCCTGGCCTAATTTTTGTATTTTTTAATAGAGATGGGATTTCACCACGTTGCCCAGGCCAGCCTTGAACTCCTGAGGTCAAGTGATCCACCCGTCTCAGCCTTCCAAAGTGCTGGGAGTACAGGTGTGAGCCACTGCACCCGGCCAAAAGAAGAGTCTTACATAGCATAGTGATTCAGAGCAAGAGCTGGGTTTGAATCCTGGCTCCACCACTCAGTTGCTTTGTGACCTTGAACAAGTCATATAACCTCCCTGTGCCTTGATATTCCCATCTGTTAAAGGGTAGTAAAAATAGAACCTTTCTCACAGCCTTGTTGTAAATGAGGTAACACATGGAAAAACTTAGGACAGGGACACCAAGTGGACTGAGACCAGAGGCAGAGTCTAACCTGCCATTGAGGTGAGGGAAATGTCACAAAGGCAATGTTTGATGCTGGTGATGAAGTTTGTCTATGGCAGTAGCACAGCCTTTCCAATCATGTAAGAGTCTGGGAAACTTTTGTGGATGGACTACTGAATTTTTTTTTTTTGGCATCTCCAAGCAGAGAAGGCTTATATTATAGTGATAGATGGTAAAATGAGTGCTTTCAGGATAATAAATTCTCAACAGCTACATAATGTCTTCACCTATAAAGTATTTCACATCCTTTTGTCATCTGATGGCTACTATGCAAATAATTAGGAACCACAGAGTCAGTGTTCTAGTCATTCATTCAACAAATATTTATGCAACATTTCCTGGAGGAAATAATGGTAAAGGGAATAGGAACGACCTCTGTTCTTATAGAAATTATAGTAGAATGAAGAAAAGAGTCACAGTAAGCAGGCAATGATTGTCCAGTGTGCTAAATGTTTTATTGGGGGAGGTGTGGAGTACTATGAGTTGTGTATAGAAAGTATTCCTCATACATATTTTATATTTTACTGTCTGAAATGATATGGTTTGGCTCTGTGTCCCACCCATATCTCATGTCAAATTGTAATCCCCAGTGTTGGAGGTGGGGCCTGGTGGGAGGTAACTAAATCATGGGGGTAGTTTCTAATGGTTTAGCACCATCCCCCTAATGCTGTCTCGTGATAGAGTTCTCACAAAATCTGGTTGTTTGAAAGTGTGTAGCAGCTCCCCACTACCTCTCCTGCTGGCCAGGTGAAGATGGGCTTGTTTCCCCTTTGCTGTCATTGTAAGTTTCCTGAGGCCTCCCCAGAAGCAAAAGCCCATACAGCCTGCAGAACCATGAGCTGATTAAACCTCTTTTCTTTATAAATTACCCAGTCTCAGGTAGTTATTTTTAGCAGTGTGAGAATGAACTAATACATATGGGGTACTATGAGTTGCTTATAGAAAGTATTCTTGGTATGCATTTTATATTTTACCTTCTGAAATACAGTGATCTAAATGGATATCTGGAAGGTAAGTAGGAGTTAGCCAGGATGATGCCTGCAATTTTGCTACAAGTGAAGACTAGCTTTAATAGTCAGCTCCTGCTAAAGAGCAGTGAAGAGAATACTGCATCAGTAGGATGGGGTCTCTGGTATTGGAATTTCATTCCTGATAGCGGAGGATAAGACAACTGCTAGCTGACTGGGATCCAGAGGCGACTAAATAGGAGTATAGTGAAACTGACCTCGAGAAGTCCTCTTAAAAAGTGACCCAGAAAGACAAAAGAACCAGAAGAAGGTGAGATTAAGAGGTGAACTACATCTCTTAGGTTATAAACATGCAGAAAAACAAAGGATGGTATAATAGAAAAACCACAAGTCAGATGACCTAGAATCTAATGTTGGCTTGACCATGGACTCCCTTTTAGTGTATGACGTTAGATAATAAATTTTCCCTCCCTGGGACTCTGGCTCGTCCATTTATAAGATATGCGAGTTGGACTGCTTAAAAGGAGACAAGAAGGGGATGCTACAGTACAAAAAGTGAAAGTGGTCAGGCATGTAGTTCAGAAACATTGCTCTCAAGCCACAACCTGGCCAAAGCACAGAGGAATTTAGGACCTGACGTTGAGCAGGTGAAGTCACTTGCTATCAATCCTAGGAAGGGAATGAATTTTTCTAGACACATGGCTCACTTCTCTGGTTATTTATTGCAGGTCTGCAGAGGAAAGCAGACTGTGAGTTTACTTAGTTGCTTGTCCCTCTCCTGCACTTGGCACCCTTCTGTTCCCTTCCTTCTATTATAAGGAACTCAGGGTATATGAAAGAATGGTCCTAGAGGAGCACAGCCCAAACCAAAGCTAATTGATTGCTAATGGGAGGTCTCAGTGGGGGAATGATCTTTAGAAAATTGTAGTGGAAGTCCTAGTACCCAGCCTTTCTTAGAACAGTACCTCCCTTCTTTTTGAACAGTGATCCCCCACTTCAACTATGTAGTTCCAGTAAGAGCTGGAAATCATAGAATCTCTCACCCTTGGCACAGGGATGAATATGTCTCTTCAAGCCAGGGCCAAAGAGAAATTTTGCAAATTAGAGGTAAAGGGAGGGGCTCAGTCCCCCTCAGATGGCAAAAGTGTGAGATGGAGCCAGGAGGTATCGGTAGCCACATCCCTTGCTGTGTGGAGGAAGCCAGTCTGTAGTTGGTGGGCTGACTTCCAGAAAGGAGACAGATGGGGTGTGGTGGAGTGGGAGGTGGGGTGGGAATCGCGGGGAGGACAAGCATGCAATCTACCTTGTGGTATTATTGTGCCTATTTCCAGTTGTCCTGGAGGTCCAGCTATAACTTTACCCTTACTTATATGAAACAATAAATGTGTCTTTTGACATTTTGAGGTTTCTACCCTTAGCAACCGAAAAAGTATTGCCTGACCCAAAAATCTTTAGTTTTCTGCCAGAGGTGACTACTTAACTATGTTCAGATGTAAGGTCACTCCTGGTCCTGGACCCCTTGTAGTCCAAGTTTCCTGGAATGGCCTATACTTCCCATGTGTTTAGTATTTTCATAAGTTTGCCAAATAATACTTCTAAATTACTACTCATAATGGCTCTCTGAGGTGGACAGGGTAGGGTTATCCCTATTTTACATCAAGAATACTGGAGTGAAGTGACTTGCCAACATCATGTAGTAAGTTAGAGGTAGAGCAAGGACTCAAACCCTGAACATGACTAGTACTCTATTATGATAAGCTCTCTGTCCACTTAGGCAAGAGCATTGGAATGGCTGAGAAGATGTTGCTTATTCATTCAACAAACACCATTGAGCCTGTGCTAGGGCCAAGCAACGTTCTGGGGCCCAGAGTCCAGTGTCAAACGAGACACAGCCTCTGACTCACAAAAGCTGATAATCTGGACTGTGTATACACTAGTAAAAAGGCAATTAGAATAAAGTGTGGGAAATACCATGGTAGATGGAGTCCTTCTGGAACAGACAGGAGGGGCACTAAACCTGTTCTGATAAGAATTAGGAAAGGATTCTCGGCAAAGTCACTGCCAGTCCAGTACCTTTTTGTGAATCAGAGAAAAAAAAGTGCTCTTTCCTTAAAACACCAACTGCCGGGACATTTTTATAAAAACATATAAATCTGTAATATATTTTCTGTGATCAGCACACCCTTGGTATGTGCAGCAGGCAACCAGTTCAACTGTGTGTGGCACCCTGCTTCCCAGAGGAAATAACATTGAAGCTGAGCTCCAAATGGTGAGTGTGTGTTAGCAGACAGCCTACCTGTCAGCTCCAGGCCTGTCTGAGAATCGGGTCTGCTGCCAAACATGCCATTATTTATTTAGGCAGCACAGCCCTCCTGTGGCTGCTCCTGTGTCCTCACTGACACCACAATCCCTTTTTTTTTTTTTTTTTTTTTTTTTTGCTTCAGTCTGGTCTCCCATGGATCCCAGAGGACTCTCTCCCTGCAGGTTATTCAATCTCCCTAAACCTGTTTGTCTACCAGGGACTAGGTTAAGAGTTTGTGTTTCTGGACCGTAGCCCTCAGTGGTGCTT
Source organism: Nomascus leucogenys (assembly GCF_006542625.1). NCBI lineage: Eukaryota > Metazoa > Chordata > Mammalia > Primates > Hylobatidae > Nomascus > Nomascus leucogenys. The sequence goes on along the minus strand of NC_044395.1, from coordinate 62,274,335 downwards.
AATTCAAAAAGAAACCCCAAGAGAAAACCTGATCCTCTCTGGGAGGGCCCAGCCTAGAGGATAAAGTATCTAAAGGCCTGGGGATTGTACAGCCTTTTCCTGATTGGCTGCTAATTATGTTCTTCTCTTGACTGCAGTTTTTCATTTCGTTTTGGTTTTTTATCTGTGGCATTTTCTTAGCTCAACGAGAGAAATAAATAAGAAGGAACCATGCAACCCTGTTGTTGTTAGAATCCGAAAATAGTAGGACTGGGGGAAAAAAAAAGCCAGTATGCTTTCCCCTCCCAGCATTCTTCTCTAGGTGAAAACAAACCGCAAATGCAGATTTAATGGGGAGTAGAAACGGCTTTTATAAGAGAAAACTGGAGGAGCGTTCAGGAAAGGACAGAGACAGTTCCATCTCTTTGCTTTAGTGACATTAGGGGTTCATGTGTTGATGGAATGCCTATGAAGCTCAGATCTTTTAGAATCAGCTGACAGGTGGGACTATTTTCCTTCCCAACCATCTGCACACTCTATAAAGATAGAACAGCGTCACGTTTCAATGCACTGGATGTCTTGATCATGAAATTACCTCTACTTTAGAGATGTTACTGGCTCGCATTCCCAGATTCCCCTGCCTGTTATAATGCTTGCTATGATTAGGTTAGGTTATTAGGTTGTATTATATTATTATTTATATTATATTATATTATCGCTCCTAAGTTCACAGGAAATTCTTTTCTATCCTTCCCCCCCACCCCGCCCATTTCATGCTAGGCTTTTCCAAGATTATTTTAAGGAAGCTTGTTCGAATCCTAGACTGTTCAAATGGAAGAATTTTAGGTGTCTGACTTAGCTCTGCAGAATACAGCCAAGGAGCACAGGCCCAGAGGGGCACTGAGTGGCAAAGGTCAGCTGGGGAGTTAGCTACAGAGCTTAAGTGTCATCTCCAATGTTCTTTCTACCACTGACACTATCTCTTTTTTTGGCAGGTGATTAGCCTGGGATGAATTCTGGCACGGTTCTGAAAAGTATACTGTCTTTCCTCTTCTAGCTACAAATTCCTCTTTTCCAGTTCCTTCCTCTTCTGTCTTTTCTCCTTATATTTTGAATCTCATCCAGCAGCCACAACAGGTGTTGGGCCTGCCTCTCAACAAATCCTACAGCTTGGCTGGCAGGGTCCCAGGGATGGAGCATGTCCTTGCACCACCCAGTTGGCTGCCAGATCAATTTCAAGGTCTCTCTGGTAGCCTCCAGGGCCAGTTCTACTAAGAAGCTCCTCCCTCCTTGGAGCATCCAGTGATTGGCATGTAAACTCTTCAAAAGTCTGCTCTGAGCGCCTCGTGTAAGGAATATTTTATTGCAAACTTAAGCTCCCTGAGAATTGTAGAATTGTTCTCTCGTACTAAGCTTGACACAGTGTTAATCTACAATGGAGGCTGTTGTTGACAATCATGGTAAGAAAAACTCACTTGTTTACCTGAAACCTTCCCAGACTAGTCCTTTTTCACTTCGATTGTTCCACTGGTGAGGGTGGGGCTGCTGCTGTGCCAAGTGCAACACTTTTTGTACACTCAACAAAAGATCGTAATAAATGTACATTTGGGGCTCCGTTTGAGCTTAAATTATGTCCACTTTTGGAATTCACACAGGTGTGGGTATTCGTGATGTGGCAGCCACCAGGAGTGAGCTGTTCAGGTCTCCCACAGGGAGCCTGCTGGGAGGACAGCAGTTAGCGGCCGGCCTCAGGCAGCAGCACCTTTGGGCTCTCCTGCAGTGTTTACACCCCGGTCATGCTCACCCTGGCCTTCTCCCTGCCACTGACCAAGCTCTGCAGACGTATGAAAGCCAGCTCATTCCTGCCCAACATGGGACTCCTGTAATGGGCAGTCTCTGCTCTAGGGCTCCTCATCAGCCTGGCTGAGACTTTCTCAGAGCTGCATTGAAACCTGAGGCTCCTCCTGCCCGGTCCTTCTTCCTTCCCTCTTTTTTTCACTGGTGTCAGATCTGCATCACCATCTGAGGCTCCCCCATCTACTCCTGCTACCTCACAGGCATTTGCCGCCCCAGTACATTTCTGGCACTTCTCACTACATTTTGGCATCTGCTTCCTGGAGGACTCAATTGGGCATATTCGACCTAGTAGGCCCAACTCACCCAAAGTCCATTTTTCATGAGGGCTTTGGGTCTCTCCTGGGAGAGAACTCATCTTAAGGAAAGTGAGGAGATAGGCAACATGGATCCAGTAATAGAATCTTCAAAATCAAGGAGGAATGAGCCAACATTTAACATTAGGTTTGTCATACAGATTTGTTTCTTGGCCTTGCTGCAGCTCAGGCTTAGGAATTTGTAGAGGGAAAAAACTGGGGTTAGGAAGGAATCAGCAAAATATAGAAGAGCTGCCTTACTGAAAGCAAAGGACATAAATATTACCCATTAGAAACCCATGTGACAAAGTATAGCACGATGGGGAGAGAGAGGTTCCTCACCCCCATGCATTCCATGTAATAGATGCTATGTACTGGGAACTCCAGAAGTGTCCAAGTCACCTGGCATCTCATCAATTCAGCATGTGAGAATCACTCTCCAGTCCTCTCAGAAATTAAGAGGTGCATTTCTCAGGGAACTAGGGTCCTTGTTTAATAGGCAGAGGCAATAGGTCGCAAAACTGTATATAAATTTGAATCACAGACTATTATAGCTGAGAGGAACTATAGTTCCTTTCCCTATAGATTCTGTACAGATTTCATCCATCCATATAGACTGGATGATCTATAGTAATCATCCAATCTGCTGATTTTCAAACTACATTCCATAGAGATTCTCAAAGTCCTGGGGGGAGAGTGCTACAGATGAAATAATGGTAGTTCAACAAAGGGAGAAATTAATTTAATTTGATGTAAGAAGGTATTTGATAAAAGTAAAGTGACAAGCTGGTGAATTGATCAATTTAGGTCAAACAGCTAATAAATGAAGGTGCTGAGATAAGAATCCTGATTTCTCAGCTTCTTATGTGACTTTATAGGGGACTTTAGCTATTACTTTTGCAATGTGGTATCTGTGAGCGAATTACCCAGAATGGAAAGAATTTTGGGATCCTAGTGTATGTTTTGTCTGTGTTCTACTCTTGGGAGAGAGGCATGTTGCATCTACCTTATGGATGCAGCTGGGTGACTCTAAACAAGTGTGCTTTTCCTGGAGTCTGGTTTTCATTATCTTTATATCCTCAGGCTCACAAGTCAGCTGGGACAGGGATGCTGACAGAAAGGACTAGTGGAAATAATATATTTGCTTCTAATTTAGAATAAAAACAACCACACCCCACAGATCAAAACCCATGGAAACTTCCATCACCCTGGGGCAGTGTTTAGAGTAGCATTTCTGAAAGAGTTCTGAGAAACGCTTAATATGCTCCTGCAAAAGGGTCCCACGTCAAATACTTTTGTGCAATGTTCCATATTATATCCCTGTCTTGGAGATTCCTGTTGCATATAAAAGTCTCTGAAGAGCTCTGCAAAAGATGTCTGTTTAATCTTAATCCAGTGTTTTATAAACTTGCTTGTTGATGGAAACTTTTATACATGGAATATCTATTATCATCATATAGAACACACACTTTGGAAATGCTGGGTAAAGACCACTAGCTAGGAACAAAGGAGGTCTGGTTGTGGTCTTGGCTCTGGTACTAAGTTGTGTTTCCAGCCCCACCTCCCCTGCAAGACGGAGTCTTGCTCTATCAGGCTGGAGTACAGTGGGGTGAACTCAGCTCACTGCAACCTCCGCCTCCTGGGTTCAAGTGATTCTCCTGTCTTAGCCTCCTGAGTAGCTGGGATCACAGGCACGTGCCACCGAACCTGGCTAATTTTTTTATTTTTAATAGAGACGGTGTTTCACCAGGTTGGCCAGGCTGGTCTTGAACTCCTGACCTCATGATCCACCCACCTTGGCCTCCCAAAGTGCTGGGATTACAGGTGTGAGCCACCGTGCCCAGCCCTGATTTGCATTTTTAAACTCTTCTTTGGACTCCAGTTTCCTCATCTGCAAAAGGAGAGGGTTATAATCAGTGATCTAGAGAGAAAAAGGACTACAATTTATTGCAGACCCACTCTGTGCCAGGCTGTGGATGTGCCATCATGGCCTATGCTTAGAAGGGCCCCCACACTTGGTTTAATACTCTGCTGTCACCATCTTTAAATTATTGGTAATTTTTGAACAAGGTGCCAGCATTTTCATTTTGTGCTGGGACTTGCATTTTTGCACTGGTTCCATGTGACATTATCTCTACTCTTCATATTAGTCTAGTGAGAATGTGCATATATTTGTGATATACAGATATGGAGGCTGAGAATTAGGTTAAATAAATTGCTCAAGGTCACATACAGAATGAATAGCAGAGCCAAGATTCCAATCTAGTCCACCTGGTTCTAAAGCTTTGCTCTTCCCACTAGACCAGCTGCCAGTGCAAACATTCTATGATTCTAAGATTCTTTTGTTCTTTAAACTACAACTGTGTCTGTCTCATTGTTTAAGGAACAGAATAACTGTTAATTCTGTTTACTGTCTGAGTGCATATCTGGCTAAACAGATTAGTAAATGATGGATTGGATGTCAGTGAATGAATGGCTATAGAAGTTAGACATGGAGTCCAACAAACTTGGTTTGCCATTTACTAACCATGTGACCTTGGGCAACCCGCTTGACTTCTCTAAGTCTCAGTCTACCTCACAGGTATATTGTGAGGATTAAATGAAAGAATGTACTGCCTAACACATGGCAACCCCTCAATAGAGTATTACTATTCTTTTATTAACTGGGCCAGGCTAGGTTTGCTATTGCGATATCAGAGCTCCCAATATTGTAACCCATTTAATTTGCTCTGTAGCAAGTAGAAGAACATTATATTTATTTACTTCTTTCTGAATCAAATCAAACTTTTATCTGTCTAATTCAAATCCAATTAAACTTAGCTTCACCCCCACCTGCCAGGTTTGTGGAACATCTAATTTCAGAGACTTTGTGGGGATGCAAAAACCCCAGGGCTTACCCAACCCAGAAAACCTGGGGGACCGTCTCAGTCCATTGCAGTGGTGGTGAAGGTGCTCATTGTCCGAGCAGGTGTGGAGCAGCCAGAGGTATCTGGCCCACTTGCACAAGACATTTACTGCTTCCATTGTAAACCTGGCCACCCAGAACTCCTGTATGGTCCCAAAGCTATGGTTTGGTAATTATCCCCCAGGTGTGTTTGTACTCATCACTGCCAGAGATACTAGGAGGGCAATGGGGGAAGTTCACGGGCTGATTTCCACCACCCCTCCATCCTCCTGGTCTTGTAGAATCCAGCTCTTGTCCCTTTAATCCTCAGAGTTTTCCCTCTCACAGACAATCTAACTCTGACCCTTGAGAAATGTATAGAGACCTCCCAGTATTTTCCTCCTGAGGTAAGGGAAGTCCCCCAACCTACAAAGGACTGTCCTTCCAAATAGGGTGCAGAAGAAAATTTCCTTTAAGTCTTTAAATAAATCCATGGTAGAAATAATTCATTAATTCACTCAGTTACACAATGTTCTCAAACTTTTTCACCTTCTGAGAAGGCTCTCATATCCCCTTTCTCCCTTGGCTACTATATTTTGCATCTAAGTCTGTGTGTCTTTATTACAAATTGGTAGGTGGGGGGATGGGGGGTAGAGAAAGTGGCAGGACTAGACAATATGTTGCTGATTCTCTCCATTCCTAGGTGAGGATGGTCACAACCAATTATTTGGATTTCACATTTCACATCTTCAGAGTCCCTTGGAACAATGAGAACAGTGGGTAGAAAAAACAGACTTTGGAAGCCTTGATTTCTGGGAATAGGCTCATATGTAATGGCATGCGGGCTTGGTGCTAGGGTATCAGAACAGGCCAGGACACTGGTGTCTCCAGAATAGGTAAAAGAGAAGGAAGCATAGCCAACAATGTTCCCTCACTGTGTAGACAATTATGCTGGATGTCTGCCAGATGAAGGGCAAAATTCTGTGCTCTAAAAAGTAGCAGCAGAGCTGTAAACCTGTAGTGCTGGGCCCTCTAGTGGCTAGTTCTTCTTTTTCAATGAATACAGTTGGCTGTTTCCTACACTGCTGGTCTCTCACTGCCTTGTCATCTTTTTGGTTTGCTGGAACCACTGACTGCCTCATCTACATTCTATCATCCCATTGCTCTGTTATCACTGGTACTGACTTTAGAATGGACTCCATGTTAGGGCACAGTTCTTGAGGAAAGGATGGATTCTCTTGGAAACAGACTGAGATGGAGAATCGCATGCAGAAGGTTGTTGGGGGAAGTACTCTTGGGAAATAGGAAGTGAGAAAGCAGGGGTGGGCAGAGGAAGAAGCTAATGCACAGTGTGGTTGCCACTGAAGCCTCAGCTGATCCTATAGGGAATTCTGGAGCTCAGATGGCCCCTCAGAGTTGCCCCAAATCGGGGATGGAATCAGACCTTTGGATCCCTGTATCAGCCCCTCATTGGTTGTGAGCCTCTCCAAGAAGGAGCTGTAACCTTGGTGAGACAGCTCCCTGTGTCCCAGGGCAACACGCAGTGAGGAATTCAGTTGTTCATCAAATATTAATTTTTTTTCCTGTTCATGAATTTCTGACTTTCTTGTTCCCAGGAGCTCATTCTCCATCACAGTTCAACCACTGTCACAAATGGTTCTCTCATTTCATCCAGGGAAATAATGTTCTTGGTTTCTTAGCAGCACCTGAAAGAAGATTCTTTTTCTATACAAGGTTGGCTGAAAGCCTTGCTTTGTCTATTTCCCCGATGCCTAAACAGAAATCTTGGATATTATTCCAATGAGAGGAGAGACCAGACTCACCTGTGCCAGAAAAAAAAAAAAAAAGAGCAAAAGTCACACTCCCAGGATAGGCTAAGTTATACTCAAAAGGCTCCCGTCTTCATCCCCTCCCTCCAAAACATGATCTAATCAGAGTAACAGCACTTCTTCCTTCCCAGCAGGGTTATAAATGTTTTTGTCTTGACTAATCCTGCAGGGGAGACTTAGGAGGGTGGAGTGAAGACAGGAGCCTGTAGGGGAGAGTGAGGAGGGTGGGGTGAAGATTTCTGGGGCTGTCCACCAGAAACCATTCTCTCCTTATTCCATAGTGATAGATGTTTGGCTAGGACTTGACTACTCAGATAGGCACCTCATTTGCCAGCTCCCCTTGCAGCCAGTTTGTGGCCATGGTGTTTAAGCCCTTGTCAATGGAGCTGAGCAGAAGAGATGTACGCAGCTTTTGCCTTGCTTTCTTGAGAGTAAGTCCCTGGCCCTGGTATTCTATTCTGTTTCTTTCCTCACTAACCAGAAAATGCTTTGACAATGAGTGACCTTGGAAGCTACATGTTGAAGACGGCAGTTGCCATCCTCAGTCTCTGAATGTTTGAGTAGAGCAAAGCCATCCACCTACTTTGAACACTGAGCTTGCATCATACTATATTGGACCTTCATTTTTTAATTTTAATTAATTAATTAATTTTTTGAGAGCTGGAGTGCAGTGGCGTTATCACAGCTCACTGCAGCCACTTGACTTTCCAGGCTCGGGTTGATCCACCCACCTCAGTCTCCTGAGTAACTGGGAGTACAGTCACACACCACCATGCCTGGCTTTTTTAAAAATTATTTTTAGTAGAGATGGGGTTTTACCATGTTGCCCATGCTGGTCTTGAACTCCTGGGCTCGGATGCTCCTGTGATCCTCCTGCCTTGGCCTCCCAAAGTGCTGGGATTACAAGTGTGAGCCACCACACCCAGCCTACATTGGACTTTCTTTTTTTTTTTTTTTTTTTTTTTTTTTTTGAGACAGAGTTTCGCTATTGTTGCCCAGACTGGAGTGCAATGGTGCAATCTTGGCTCAATGCAAACTCCGCCTCCCTGGTTCAAGCAATTATCCTGCCTCAGCCTCCCTAGTAGCTCGGATTACAGGTGCCCACCACCATGACTGGCTAATTTTTGTAGAGATGAGGTTTCACCATGTTGGCCAGGCTGATCTCGAACTCCTGACCTCAGGTGACCCACCTGCCTCAGCCCCCCAAAGTGCTGGGATTACAGGAGTGAGCCACTGCACCTGGCCCTTCACTGGGCTTTCTAACCAAATCCTACCAGTTCTTCATATTCCACCACAAATTCTACTTCTTCCCAGAAACATGCATGAACTTCCCTCTCCCCCTCCCCACACCCCCCCCACCTTTTTTTTTTTTTTTGAAACAGAGTCTTGCTCTGTCACCCAGGCTGGAGTACAGTGGTGCCATCTCAGCTCACTGCAACCTCCGCCTTCTGGGTTCAAGTGATTCTCCTGCCTCAGCCTCCTGAGTTGCTGGGATTACAGGTGCATGCCACCACACCCAGCTAATTTTTGTATTTTTGTTTTTAGTAGACAGGAGATTTCACCATGTTGTCCTGGCTGGTCTTGAAATCCTGACCTCAAGTGATCCACCTGTCTTGGCCTCCCAAAGTGCTGGGATTACAGGTGTGAGCCACTGTGCCCGATGTCCTCTCCTCTTCTTGACCACCACATTAGTATCTGTCCCCCATACTTTCTGATGCTTAATGATACTGTTTCCTACTTAGTTCTATTTGGTATTGTCTTATTTTTGTTCATTATCTGGTGTGTGCTTTTCGTCTCTTAAACTCTTAAACTAGCTCCCAAGATGTGACACTCTGCTTCTACTTTCGTTTCCCCAACAGCACAGCTATCATGGATGCTGATGGGGCCCCAAAGGCCCCATTCACCAGGCTGCCTTCATCAGTCTAGAGCTGTTCCCATCCCCAGAGATTTGGCCTGAGTCAAATATGAGCACACCCTGGGAGAGTAAGTACCCCTGTCGCAACTAGCAGCCAATGACTGATATGGGGTAGTAAAATAAGGTCACAAAAGGTGGGGCCAATTCTGTGTGAAAAAAGAGCTTCAGAACCTTTTCAAGGAACGAGGCTATTGCTAGTCTCCAACCAAGAGCACTCCTTTGCTTACCTTTCTTCCACAGCTCTATTCTGCAGTAGCTCACAGCTGCTCCCTTCCCCTCAGCTGATGGGAACCTCCTCAAAACTCTCTTGTCCGTCTTCTCTGCTAGGGTGGCCCACAACCAATGACTGACTGCTTTGGGGATACAAAAGGCCAGCTGCCTTGCCTCAAGGGAGTGTAATTCTGCTGTGGGACTTATGCCTCCATATATAACAGTTCCCCGTGGATCAGGCCAAGGCTAGATGTGACCGAGACACACTTTGTTTGGTACTTTCCCTTTCCTGTCTACTCCACTCTCTCCCTTGCAGGTTTTTCCTGAAAAACACTTCCCATCAATAAATGTCTGTCAGATGGCCAGGTGTGGTGGCTCACGTCTGTAATCTCAGCACTTTGGAAGGCTGAGGCGGGAGGACTGCTTGAGCTCAGGAGTTTGAGACCAGCCTGGGCAACATAGCGAGACCTCATCTCTACTAAAATAAAATATTAGCTGGATATGATGGAACACGCCTTGTAGTCCTAGCTACTTGGGGAGCTGATGCGGGAGGATCGCTTGAGCCAGGGAAATCGAGGCTGCAGTGAACCCTGATTAGGCCACTGCACTCCAGCCTGAGCCACAGAGTGAAACCCTGTCTCGAAAAAAAAAAAAAAAATTCTGTCTCAAGGTCTGTTTCTAGGAAACCCAACTTCAGGCCACTGGTGTCAGTACTCTGCCATCCTTTTCCCAAATCACTTTCTCATTCATTTCTGGAGACTGTTCAGATCCATGCTCTGGGCTGTGTGTACCATGGGACCTAAATTGGGCTGAAAGTACATGAAGGTGCTAGGTCAAAAACAACTGGGCTCTGTGGAAGTACTTGTAAGGAATACCTACTTACTACATAGGGTTGTTATGAGGGTTTTAAAAGCTAAATGAATTCAAGTGTGTAAAGCGCTTAGACCAATGCCTGGCATGCAGTAAATGCTTTTAAGTATTACTGCAGGGATTCCTGGGATGTTTTCGTTTACTTATGTATTCCAAGTGTGCCTAGGTGAATGCTTGGCACATAGTAGGCACTCAATAATACCTGTTGAATCCATGATTGATTTTGCTTTGAGGGTTTAAGGCGATGTGCCGGGATTTGGCCAGCAGAGGGCAGAACCTGTGAAGACAAAGCTCCTACAGGCTTTGACCTATAAGAGGTCGCAGGACAGGCTCCCAGACAACTGGGTTGGAGGGAGGGCTGCGTGAAGTGCCTATAGGATATGGATATAGATAGAGATATAGATATGGATATAGATATAGATAGGGATATAGATATAGATATGGATATAGATGATATAGATATAGATATAGATATAGATATAGATATAGATATAGATATATAGGTTTTGAGACGGAGTTTCACTCTTGTTGCCCAGGCTGGAGAGCAATGGTGCGATCTTAGCTCACTGAAACCTCTGTCTCCCGTGTTCAAGAGATTCTTTTGCCTCAGCCTCCCAAGTAGCTGGGATTACAGGTGTGCACCACCAAACCTGGCTAATTTTGTATTTTTTTTTTTTTTAGAAGAGATGGGGTTTCACCATGTTGGTCAGGCTGGCTCGAACTCCTGACCTCAAGTGATCCACCCTCCTCGGCCTCCCAAAGTGTTGGGATTACAGGCCTGAGCCACTGTGCCTGGCCACCACAGGATATTAGAATGTTTAAATTTTACTCCCTTCAAATCCTAGAATTTTATTTAGTCCAACCTGGGTGTGTGTAAGGAAACATACCAAGTTCTTAGTTTGTGAATTCAGACACATCCGTTGTTCCAGGCCCCGAGATCCCTGGAGTTGCCCTGGTGTCTGCAGCTCCTTCTTTAAACTTTGAGCTACCCCATACACCTCAGAAATTCCCTTTTGTACTTATGCTAATATACATCGGGTGCCTGTAACTCACAACCAAAATAATTTGTATTATTTTATGATTATGCCCATGGAGTGTGAGGACTGTGTGAAGGGGAGCCTTCTCCACTGGGGACACTGAAGTCATGGAGTAGCCCCAGGAGGCCTGCCTCCTGCTGTCTCCCCAGCCTATCTGCCCTCTCCAGGAGGGAGCTCCCCAACATCTGCCTCCAAGCTTCCCTGATCTTGATCCCTTCATTCACTCTGCCCATTTAGCTCTGTCCTAGCTTTCAAAGCCCAGTTCAAGTTCTACCATGGGACCTAAATTGGTCTGAAGGTACATGAAGGTGCTAGGGCAGAAACACCTCTGTGGATGTACTTGTAAGGAATACCTACTTACTACATAGGGTTGTTATGAGAGTTTTAAAAGCTAAATGAGTTCAAGTGTCTGACTCCTCCTAGTCAATTTCATTTCTCAAAATCCTTATGGTATTCATCACCTAACCATTCATTCTTATGCCCAATTGCGTTCCATATTTTATTTGGAAGTTTGGGCTGGGTGGTGTCTAAAGTCCTATCTGCTGTAAATTTCTGAATCTGTTTTCTTCCCATATATCACATCTCCTTAAGGAAGTCTCCACCTTCTCCCTCAGGAAGAGATGAGGAAGTGCTTGAGCAACAGGGCTCAGCACAGGTTTGCAGAGCATCAACATAACTGTACATGGCAGCAAATGTGTTCCATGATCCTCCATTCAAGAACCCAAAGGCTTTTATTTTTATTTTTTCAAGATAGAAGTACCTTTTTTCCTTTTATTATACAAGTAACATACTTATGGTCAAGTCAGTCAAATATTACATAAATTTATAATGTGGAAAGGGAAAATCACCCATAACCCAATTCCTCAGAGATAACTGCTATCAAAATATTATTTCAGAGTTCTGCTATACACAAATATGCATGTTTCAATGGGTACTTCCGGGGACCACATGGAGATCCCTTAAGTTGAAACTAGACAAACAGAACAGTGGATGGTTCTAGCTGAGATTTGGGATAGTTTCTGAATTCAGAAGTATTCACCAGCCACATTGCATGTATTAGCTGGAACCATATATGAACTATGATACTCAGCTGTTTCTAACCTACAAACACAGTGATTACATATGGCTCAACTTAATGTATATGAAGCCTAGAATGTCAGAACTGATACAGCCTTAGAGACTTTCAAGTCTATTTCATTATGTTGAAGAGGAAAACGGATGAGAGAGAGAAGTGTCCAGCCTAAGATCATACATCACCTTAAGTGGTAGAATCAGGGCTGCTTCTCTCCCTACTGGACCATGTACCTGTCTCTCATACTCTGCTTCTTTTAATACAATAATATTTTAGGTGCGATATCAGTCTTTTTTGTTTGTTTTTTGTTTTTTTTCTGAGACAGAGCCTTGCCCTGTTGCTCAGGCTGGAGTGCAGTGGCGCGATCTTAGCTTACTGCAACCTCCACCTCCTGGGTTCGAACAATTCTCCTGCCTCAGCCTCCCAAGTAGCTGGGAATACAGGCACGCGCCACTAGGTCTGGCTAATTTTTGTATTTTTTTTAGTAGACGGGGTTTCACCATATTGGCCAGGCTGGTCTCGAACTCCTGACTTCAGGTGATCCGCCCACCTTGGCAATATCAGTCTTTTAGAAGCAGATTCAACATGACATCAGAAAACTTCTCTCAGACAGTCGTGGTGGTTCACACCTGTAATCCCAGCACTTTGGGAGACCAAAATGGGCAGATAACTTGAGGCCAGGAGTTGGAGACCAGCCTGGGCAACATGGTGAAATCCTGTCTCTACTTAAATATATATATATATGTGTGTGTGTGTGTGTGTGTGTGTGTGTGTATATATGTATATATGTGTGTATATATGTATATATGTGTGTATATATGTATATATGTGTATATATGTGTGTATATATATGTGTATATATATATGTGTATATATGTGTATATATATGTCTATATATATGTGTGTGTATATATATATAAATAAATTAGCTGGGTGTGGTGACAGGAACCTGTAATCCCAGCTACTCAGGTGGCTGAGGCAGGATAATTGCTTGAACCTGGGAGGTGGGGGTTGCAGTGAGCCAAGATTGGGTTGCTGCGGGTGACGTAGGGAGACTGTCTCGAAAAAAAAAAAAAGAAAAGACATTTCTCACATCACTCAATCAAAACTGAAAAGGCTGCTTGCTTTGGAGGTAGTTTAGTCCTGTTGGCTGGCAATGTGGCTGGGAAGTGCCCTGTGACTTGGTTCAAGAAGCATATGAACCATAGAGCTAAAGTGGCCTAACATTCAGGGTCCTGACTCACATGAGCTCCTTCTTAAGGTCCTAGCAGGGGCCCTAGCAACATATTAATGTGGCAGTATATTTTCGTAATGTTTGCAAAAGTAAGATATTTTAGAATTCTTTTTCTTAAAGAGAGTCCCCAGAATTGTATGACCTTCAGGCCTGGATCCACTCCTGTGTGGCACAGAGTTTTGAAAAGCACTAGGCAAGGAGGCCAGAGTTCCTGAGTTCCAATCATGGCACTACTCAGGCCCAAATGGGCGGCACAGCACTTGTCCTGCTTTCTTCATGGGAGCGGGGGCAGGGTGGTGGTAGTAAATCATATCTGTGATATGGGATAATCATCACCGCTTCTCATGGCTGAAGATAACACATAAAAAATGTGTACCCAGAGCATCTTCCTGTCTCATTTCCCTCTGCTACAACTTCTTCTCCTTTCTCCAAACTCCAGGCCCCCAGTGCTCCAGCCACTGAACCAGTTATTGGTCATTATCTGTTGCTACTTTTATATATTTGTTCACGGGCTCCCACTGTTTATAAAGTCTATCTTTTCCTGGGAAAAAATCCTTATGCACAAGGCTTCAGTCTACCAACCCCTCTTCTTCCACCCCAGTGATGACCTCCCTTAGCCCTGTTTCTTGTTGATCTTACAGATAGGGACACTGAGACCCGATGCAGTCCACAGCAGAGTTCTGGAGGCGCCAGACGCAATCCCCAGGTGTCTTGGTCTTCCACCATCCCAGCCTTCTCGTGTTAGATCATAGACACACGGTTCTTGATGTACACATGATAGGGGTCACTACGCTTGTCCACTTTGCGGGAGCGGGTGTATCCCAGGATGAGGCTGCCCACAGTTACAGCAAATAGAAACATGACAAAGAGAATGTACATATAGGAGTTGTCATCACGGCCAGGTAGGCTGGCCCGCCGCTCTTCAGTCTGGTTGTCTGGCCCCAGCCCTGGCCGGCAGAGCAAATTGCTGTGAAGAGTGGCATTTAGAGCCTTCAGCACGGCATGCAGGCTCTCATACCAGGTCTCAGTTCCATTGGTAGTCTCCATAGCAACAGAGATTGAGGTGGAGGAAGACTCGGTAGACGCTGTGGTGGCAAGAGAAAAGAGAGAGGGGATGGCTCTGTCACCTGCAGCTCAAATGACCTCCTTCCTTCAGATCCCAGGTAAAATCCTAGCATCATGGCTGATATGGTTTGGCTGTGTCCCCACCCAAATCTCATCTGGAATCATAGCTCCCATAATCCCCATGTGTCATGGGAGGGACCCAGTAGGAGGTAACTGAATCATGGGGGTGGGTTTTTCCCATGCTGTTCTCATGATAATGAATAAGTCTCACAAGAGCTGATAGTTTTATAAAGGGTGGTTCCCCTGCACCTGCTCTCTTGCCTGCCACCATGTAAGATGTGCCTTTGCTCCTCCTTTGCCTTCTGCCGTGATTGTGAAGCCCACCCAGCCAATGTGGAACTGTGAGTCCATTAAACTTCTTTTTCTTTATAAACTACCCAGGTTTGGGTATTTCTTCATGGCAGTATGAAAATGGACTAATACAATAGCTTATTCTAGCTACTTGATTACATGTTTGTCTTCTCCACTAGACCATACACTAAACAATAAAGGCAGGGCCTATATTTGTTTTACTCACTGCTATATGCAATCACTTATGACAGCATTCAATAAGTAAGTATTCAATAAATAATTGTAGAATAAAGCCTTCCCTGACCATCAGAACCCATATTAATCTCTCCTTTCTTTGGATTCTATAAATCACTTAACTTTAGGTTAGAAGGACCTTAAGGATTATTTAATATAACTTCCATTTTATACACAGGGAAACTGAGGCCTTGACAGAATAAGTGGCTTGTCCATGATCATAGAATATTGGAGGTAGAGCCAAGACAAAAAGCCCTGCTTTTTGTGGCTAGCTTAGAGCTGCTTCCACTTCCATGCTAGCTCTCAGCAGGACTGTGCAGCACCATTAGAAGACATTCATCACAACTCTCCTTCAGCGCAGTTCTCTTTAGACTCCACAGACAGGTTGGGCACAGTGGCTCACGCCTGTAATCCCAGCACTTTGGGAGGGTGAGGCAGGTGGATCACTTGAGGTCAGGAGTTGGAGACTAGCCTGGAAAACATGGTGAAACCCCGTCTCTACTAAAAATACAAAAATTAGCTGGGCATGGTGGTGAGCGCTTGGTAATCCCAGCTACTCGGGAGGCTGAGGCAGGAGAATCACTTGGACTCAGAAGGCAGAGGTTGCAGTGAGCCAAGATAGAGCCACTGCACTCCAGCCTGGGCCACAGAGCATGACTTTGTCTCAAAAGAAAAAAAAAAAAAAGACTCCACGGATACCTTTTGGAAGACACCTGGGGATGGTTTAAATTTCATCCTACCTGGAGGCCAGAAGCTGGATCATTTGCCCTCTCAAGCATCCTGTGTCCCAAAGACTAGATATTCCTAGCTATTTGTAGAAATTCTGTTGGAACGGAGGTAGTCAGGGAAACGGGAACAGGTTGGTAACCACTGCAGGCACTGGAGAAGAGAAGAACAGCTTGGGCCTGAGGGTGGGAGAGTGAAAGGAGTTCTCAGTCTGGCTTGGGGTTTACCTGCCCACAAAAAGAAGACACAAGCACATCAACTATCTTGTCTCCTGAAATAAAGTCATTATGTACCTGGCATATAGTAAGTGATTATAAATGTTCCTTTCCCTTCTTCTCAGAGATCCTTAGTCTATAATATAGGAAACATCTTTTTTTTTTTTTTTTGAGATGGAGTCTCGCTCTGTCGCCCAGGCTGGAGTGCAGTGGCGCAATCTCTGCTCACTGCAAGCTCCGCCTCCTGGGTTCACGCCATTCTCCTGCCTCAGCCTCCCGAGTAGCTGGGACTACAGGCGCCCACCATCACGCCAGGCTAATTTTTTTGTATTTTTAGTAGAGACAGTTTCACCATGTTAGCCAGGATGGTCTCGATCTCCTGACTTTGTGATTCGCCCACCTCGGCCTCACAAAGTGCTGGGATTACAGGCATGAGCCACTGTGCCCAGCCAGAAAGAACATCTTAAAACAGACTTGCATCGTTGTCTCTGAAAAACCATATGTCATTCCCTGTAAACAAGGCCCCACACTCACTTCCTTTAGGAAGCCTCCATTCAGTGCTCCCCACCTCTCAGCCACACTACACCACCTCTATCATCACAGCCTTCCCTTCCCCCCCAGCACTTACATATAAGGCAATATGTGGCTGTCCTCTTGTTTTTCATAAGGATGTCATCAGAACACATGTGTCTGGTCAGCAGGGTTATGTCTCTTCCCCCAATCTGGAGGACTACCCTGAGACTGGGTGTTCTCCTTTCCCTGGGTACTACCCTGAGACTGGCTGGGTATTCCCCTTTTCTAGATTGGCTGGGTGCTCTCCTTCTCTCAATAGTTTCTAGTAAAGATGTTCACTTTAAGGAATTCTCTATGGGCCAAGCATTCAGCCCTCCATCATATGGGTAGAACTGTTAACAAACTAATGTTAACTAATGTGACTATTAACCATAAGATCTCTTCCCTGGAAAAGATGATCATTCTGACCATGATAAATATTCATCAATGGCTCTATGAACGCAATCAGCCAGGACTGGGCAGCATTTTATGCAAGGCCTTTGGGGCCCTCTGCCATCTAGTACTTGTGCTGTCTTGTCTGGATGGAGGAGGGGAAAAGAACAAGAGCTCACTGAGTTAAGATCCAGGAGATATACGTTCTCATCTACTACCCCATGTGTCAGGCAAGAACTCTGTGGCTGCTGCTTCCCTCGTGTGGGCCAATACCAGGTAGGAGTTGCATGATGAAATAAATAACTCAAAAAATCATCCAGATAGTTATCACCAATATGGGCCAGGCCCTGTGATGGGAGTTTGGGGTGGCTCAGATCCAGTGCCTTCACCCAGGGGCTCTGATACAATGCAGGGGACAAGCCAGGAGCTACTTAGGCTGAAAGGAATAAGTGATGGATACTGATCAAGGCTCAGAGAGTGTCCACAGTGATGGAGGCATTTGAGTTGGACCTTGAAGGCAGAGAAGACAAAGGAAACATGAGCAAAGGCAGAACAAGAAAGTGTAAATGTTTAGAAGAATGGAAAGTAGCATAAAGAGGCTGGAGTGTAAGATGTGTGGAAGAATAGCGTAGGATGTAGGACAGGAGAGAGAGGATCCAGATCATGGGGGTCCTTGAGTGCCACGCTGTAGAGTTGGAACTTTATTCTGTAGCTAGGGAAAAACCATGGAATGGTATTTTAAAAGAAGATAAAATGGTCAGATCTGTGCCTGGAAAGGATACTCTGGCTGTCATGTGGACTGGAGGGAGCTGGAATTGAGGCAGTGATCCCAGCTACAAGAGTCTTGAAATAGTTTAGTGCAAGATGCTGAGTCATGAGTTGGGGCAGAGAGGATAAAATGGGGAAGTAGGGGTAGAGACAGACGTGAGACCTGAGGAGGAAATCGCTAAGTGACGGTTGAAGGAGGAAGGGGCCTCAGGCAATTTCATAGGTAGACAACAAACAAACAGTGTAAGTGTCTGGAGGAGCCTACTCTGAAGGAAATAAGTTCCTTTCCCTGGTTGGGCTTTGGTTTCCTCACCTACCAAAAGACATTATCATGGAGTTGTTGTATGGCACGTATAGAGTTTCAGTTTTACAAGATGAAGAGGTTCTGGGGGGGATCTGCTGCACAACAGGTGAATCTAGTTAACACTACTGAGTGTACACTCAAGAATGACTAAGATGCTACATTTTTATGGTGTGTGTGTGTGTGTGTGTGTGTTTTAAGCACAATTTTAAAAAATGGGCCAGGTGCGGTGGCTCACTCCCTGAATCCCGGTACTTTGGGAGGCTGAGGCAGGTGGGTCACCTGAGGTCAGGAGTTCGAGACCAGCCTGGCCAACATGGAGAAACCCCGTCTCTACTAAAAATACAAAAATTAGCTGGGCATACACCTGTATTCCCAGCTGCTCAGGAGGCTGAGGCAGGAGAACAGCTTGAACTCAGGAGGTGGAAGTTGCAGTGAGCCGAGATCACGCCACTGCACTCCAGCCTGGGCAGCACAGCGAGACGTCTGTCTCAAAAAAAAAAAAAAAAAAAAAAAAAACAACCCCACAAAGAAAGATGATCATCCTTTTCCTCCTCCTTCAAGGCTTGCTATGAGCACATACTTGTATTATGTAGAAGAGGATTAAAAACTTTTTTTTTTAATTTCAAGAAGCAAATATGTGCACATAGGTTTAAAAAAAAAAAAAAATGGACGCAGCACATACAGTGAAGGTGAAAGCTCCTAGTCGTCCCAAGCTCCATCCCAGGGCAGGGCAGTTACCATTCAGTTTTCTTAGGTATCATTGGAAAGGGGTTTCAACTGACAGGGAGAGGGAGGGAAATCTCAATCTGGAAGACTCACCAGACCGCTGGCAAATCCGCTGGCTCTCAGTCGGTTTGAGGAGTCTCTTTGTGGACACACTAAGGCTCCTTCACCCCCGAGCCTCTTCAGGATGTCTCTGGACACATCTGGGATCTCAGTATTGACTTTGGAGCTGGGAAAGCCCAGAGCTAGAAAGCAGGAGAGAAGGCAGAAAAGGAAGGAACCAGACACAAAGCACAAACTTCAGAACCAGGGTGGATTGCCCAAGGCCAGGCCCCAAGGATTGTGCAAGAGTCCTGCTGTGGGCTCTGACCCCCTCCCATGGCCCCTCCCCTTCCTGCAGCAGCTGGGTCAGGCCAGCCTAGGGTTGCAGTTAAAGGAACTGTGCAGTGACCAAAGGGCCTCACCCACCTCCAGACTTACAGTGTCTTCACTGGGTGACTTCATGAGAAACCTGTTTAACATGTGGACTCCCACCCAGGGACCAGCTGATGGTGCAGCCTAAAACATTCCCTTTCCTAAGGGTTACCTTAGCAAGGTCCTTTTCAAATCCCAAGGGAATTGACATGAGTGGGAGAATGCCAGCTGGCAGCTTGGTTGATATTTTACATAGGAACAAATGATGTGTTACCACCCAATCTATTCAGATAGACAGGATATGAACACGATCACAGAATGAACACTATCTGTAGCATAGCTTTGTTGTGAAAGTTAAAGAACATCATGTAGTACTTGGCACTAGACACTGCACAGATGGTGGTTGTTTTTTGTAGAGCAAAGCTGGAAGGGCCTTCAGAGCCCATCTAGGCTATATGCCCTCACTTTACGGTGAAGGAAATGGAAACCCAGGGAGTTGTCCCAGCTCAGCTGCTCCTTGTGTGACTTTGGACATAAGACTTCCCTTTTCTGGGCCTCAGCTTCTGTCTGCATCTGTAAAATGAAGGGGTCCCAGTTGGTTCTAACGTCCTGTGATGATACGAATCATGAAACCATGCTGTGAGACCATGGGAAGTTAGAGAGGCTGATGGGAGAGGCATTTTGGGGGCTTTCTAGAGCTTCTCAAATCCCAAGTTAGAGAAGGCTGTGGACCTTTTCCTCACAGGTTAAGATGCTTCTGAGCCCTGGGACTGACTTACATCTAATATCCCAGCCGAGCCAAACTGAGGGATTTACTCATTTTTCCTCTTCACAGCTCACCTGCCAGGACGATCTAGCCTGAGGAGGAGATAGACTCTGCAGAAGGTGGGGGAAAGGGACAGCATGGAGGGTAGGGTGGGCTTTGAGGCATGGTTCCATGAGGGGAATAAAGATTCATGAGACCTTTCATGCCTCAGGGCCTCTCTGGATAGACTAGGATGTTTGTGATTCTGACAGGAGGAGGAAAGAGGCCATAGTTCCACATCTCTAGGTGCTGGGTTTGTATGGGAGAGAGGGCCTGGGTGCGAGGGCCTCCTGTCTGAGTTAGGAGAGGCAGAAAGCTGATGAAGGCACAGGTTGGTTCTCTATGGGGCTCTGGGGCTGCCTCTGGGGCTCAAGCTGGGGACTGGCAGTCAGCAACAGGGGAGTTTTGCCACTGTTTCTGAACTCCTTGGCTTCCCTGTTCAGGAGAGTCCCTGATTACCAAGATCCTTGGATGAGAGAGACAGAGCTCCTGCCTTGGAGAGGTCTTGCCTTGAAATAGAAGATAGGCCAGTGAGGAAGGAAGGTGAGCAGATGGCCAAGCTGAGAGGGACTTTAAGGATCATCTAGAATCTAGATTCCAGGCCAACCCCTCCATTTCGTAGATGAGGAAACTGAGGCTCAGAAGGAAGAAGTGACTAGTCCAAAATGACATGGCCCATAAATGGCAGCACTCAGACAAGAACCCACGTGTTTGGGGTACTGTGCAGGTGCTCTTTCCACTACAAATGGCAGTGTTTCCTCACACCTAAGCTTCACATCACACCAGACACAGCCTCTTAGTGTCATGGGGCATCATCTCCTCTAACTTCGTTACTACGGCCTTTTCATGCACCACAGATTCTCGCCAATCTTAGTCAATGATCCAGTGAGATGGAGGTTGGTAAGCTTGGGAGGAGGAGTTAGCCTTCGTTTATGCTCTCATCTCCCATGCACCCCGCTGCTCCAGACCTACTCCTGATTCCCCAGATGAGCCAGGTTCACTCTCTGTTCCTCCTATTTCCCACACATTAACAGGTTCTCACAAAACGCACTTGCCTTGCGCTTGTCCAACCCCTAACTTGGAAGTTGGGGAATAAAGCTGTGATCTGAGGGATGAACTGGGGATCTTAGTGGGGTTTTCGTTCAGGTTGCTCTGGGGAAAAGTGAAACTCTACCCTTGGGTCTTTCTTTCCTGTCGCTCCGTTTCAGCTACTCTTTCAGAATGAGCGTCTTCAGTGTCTGGAAATTAGTACAGAGAGGCAGGTAGAAAAAGTCACATAGAGCAGGTAGGCAATCCAAAGACAGTTCCTGGGGTGCACAGTTTTACCACTGTCCCCTCGGTGGTCTTACCACTCCTGTGGACTGGAGAGCTGGTGGAGTGGGAGAGGAGTTGAAGGAGTCGCCCTTAGCATCCAGTTGGAAGGACAAAGGAATAGAATCTGAGCTGGAAGAGATCTTCATGATCATGTTGTTGGTGCAACCCCCTCATTCAACCAGTGGGAAAATAGACCCTCCTCCCCAAGGGAATCACCTGCTTAAGGTCTCACAGCCCAGTAGTGGCAGAGTTGGAGCCAGAAACCAAGTATCTTGACTTCCCCTCCACAGACCTTTCCACTATAAGTTCCCATCTGCCAGTAGGGCAGACTCTAAACTCTTCTGATTACCACTGAAGCTCCTTGAAATGTGACTCTGACACTGGCCTCATCTCCCCACAGCTCTTCTCAGTGGCCCGCACCCATGACACTGAACTACAGGCCACTCTCCAAATATTCCTTGCACTTGCACATCTCTTGCCTTTGCTCATGCTGTTTTCTTAAACAAGAATGCCCTTCCTCTTTTTACCTGCCTGGCAAACTCCTACTCATCCGTCAAGACCCAGCTCCAATTCATCTCTGTAGACCTTCTCCTGGGACTCCTCCTTCCTCACTCCCTAGCCAGTTAGTCTCTCCCTCTTGTTTTTTCCCAAAAGTGCTTTGCACGAAGACTTATTAGAGCACTATACTGTACTGAAACTGCATGTGTGTGTGTATGTGTGTGCGCAACTGTGCGCTTTGAGGTAAGAGGGCAGGGTCCTGTGCCTCATACATTTATTTCCCAGCCCTGATACCTAGCAGGCATTCAAGAATAAATGAATCAATGCCTCTTCTCTAAAAGCATTCCCCCACTCTGGCACACGCAGATACATTCACGAAAACAGCTTACAATATTTAAAAAGCAACCTCCAGGGCAGGGCAAAACAGATTTCATTTGGTCTGGGGAAGGGATGGCTCAAAGAAAAGAAGCCATCTCAGTCAGGTGGGGTGAGTCAGAGGAGGAGGAATTCTAAGCCTTCTTTGGAAGCCCCGATGCTCCCTGCACCTGGACCCCATTCAATCCAAAGGACAAACATTCTTGGCCTCAAAACACCAGCAATGGCTTTGCAACCCTTTTCCCTGTGTACCTACCCAGGGTGTGGCCACATACACCCACCCACTGCACACACACACACAGTCCAACTCCCCAGTCCCTCAGCCTGTGATCTTGCCGTTCAAGTGTTCCTTTCATGATTCTAATCTTGGCTGTATGCTTGGCTCTGTGTCCTTGAGCACTGCATTTACTTCCTCTGAACCTCATCTATAAGGTGGGGATAATGATCCCTGCCCTGCCTACCACACATGAGAACTAGAGGAGACAAGAGATGAGAAAGTTTTAGAAATTGCAAACATACAAGATCATTATCAGGCAGCCTGGTCACACTGTTTCCTTTTCTGTCTCCACATCTTTCCTTTCCCCCCATATTACCAAGAACAGCTATCTCTGTGTCTCCTTTCCCACCCCAGGTCTCCTAGCCTCAGAGGCAGCCAGGAGGTTCTTATTATTATTCTTGATTCCCAGGAACCTCACCTTCTCCAGAAGCCTTCCTTGTTTCCTACCCTCTCTGATCATTCCCACAGTCCCTTATCATTGAGGGGTGCCATTCTGTAGTCCTGTAGCTGGTGGAGAACACATCAGAGGGGGAATCAGGAGACCTGGGTTCCTGCCCCTACTAGGCCAACACGTCTAGCTGTGTGTTTTGGTTAAGTAACTTTATCACTCTAGGTCTATATCCCTCTAGGCCTCATTTCCTCATCAATAAGATGGAGTTTCTTGTCTTGCTTCCCTCTTAGAAGGTATTTTGAGCACTCGCACGTTAAGTTTATGGACGCGCTTTGAGACGTATAGAGTGAGTGAGGGATGGAGAAGGTGATGGTTATCATCTCAAGGAGTCAAGAAAATCTGAAAGCAGTTTCTAGGCTCCCAGCATGGGTCTTCCTCCATCAGGAACAGACAAAGTGGACGGATGCAAGGAAATAAGGAGGAGCTCACACGTTTACAACATGCCTTTGTAGGTGAAGTGGAGAGAGCCCTGAGCTAGGACTGAGGAAACTTGGGTTCTAATTCTGTTTGGTCTCTGTTGTAACCTTAGGTAAATCATCTCCCCTGGGGCATCAGTTTCCCTATATGCAAATTAGCAGAGAGTCGGGAGAGGATTTTAGGAGGGGATACTCTGGTGGGCTTTCACGCAAGGACTAAACTCATTTATTTTCGAGATAAGAGACTCCGAGTTCCAATCCCCCTTTCCCCTTCTGTCCCATGGGGTATGCAGCCAACAGGAGCAGGAGGCCCGTTTTACAAATGGTGACCAGGAAAAGCGAACACAAGGCGCAGAGCTGAGGGATGACTGCCCGGGTTTACACAGCCTGTAAACTAGAACTCAAGTCTCCCGACTCCCAGCCTCGACCTATGTTACTGGCAGCAGAAGATGCTTTTGGGAGTCACCAGGTTTCCCGGGACTAGGTCAGACAGGGTGAAGGACACAGTGAGGTGTAGAGGAAATGGGCAAGTCAGCTCCGCAGAGCCGGTGGCTCCGGCCAAATGAGACTGTGCTGGGTCCTGAAGTGTCGTTTCTGCGTGTGCACTGGCTGCCAGCTGCAGGTGTTCGCTTGCACGTCTGTGGGTGTGGAGGAACTTTTCTTGTCGCCGTCTTGAGGGCTGGGAGTAACGGCGCAAGTCCCCACGGTTTCCAGACGGGGCGCGCAGAGCCCAGCTCTCTACTCCCACATGCTGCTCCGCGATCCCTGCGCTCGGGAGGGAGGATCGGGGAGGATCCGGGAAGACTGGCTTGGTATTTGCAGCGCCCACCCCTCCCCCACTCCCCCTCGGTTCCACAGTCTCACGGAGAGCGCGCCGTGGCCCTTGGAAGGGAGGCGGGAAGACCCCTCATTTCCACCCTAGGCTGCAGCTCAGCCTTCCCAGCTGGGTGGGTGCCTTACCTGCCTCTCAGCAAGGCTCCGGGGCGCCCGTTTGCTCGCTGGACACGGCGCCCTCTGACCGAGGGTGGCCCAGGCGCTGAGACCCTGTGCATTCCACTAGCCCCGTTCCACTCCGCGGGTGCCCAGCACCGCCCAGCGCGCTCTCTGGCTCTGGGCTCCCACCCGCGCTCGGCTCCCTTTTCCCTCCCCCGGGCGTCCCCTCCCCCGGCCCCGCCCGGGCCCCAGCACACCCACTTCTCCCTGGGCTGGCCTGGAGTGCCTCCGCCCAGCTCCTTGGCCTCCCCCGGCTGTGGGCTCCGACCCTTCCGTCCCATGCAGCGCCTGCTTCCTGGACCAGAGACCGAAAGCCTCTCGCTCCGCTGGGCCTCAGCAAGCACAGCATGAGGCCGATCTCCAAGAGTCGGCTTTGCTCCGCTGTGGCTGTGTGGTGGTGGGCGAGTCGCTGCCCCTCACTGGGCCTTGGCCTCGCTGTAAAGTTGGTACAGTTTCTCCGTGCATTCTTCACAGGCTTGTGGTTGGGGTCAGATGAGACCTTTGAGTCCAAAGTATTAAAACCAAAGGGTCAACAGCAAAATAATATGATTCTTACACAAACTGTTTTCCACACAGGACGCAGAGGCCCAGTTGGAGAAGGGATTTGCCCAGGTAGCAGAGCCCAGATCCAAAATCCGCTACACACCCCTCTGTCTCCGAGTGGCACCAGCAAATGTTTCCTCCACCAAGCCTCAAAAGTTCCTGACAGTGCCTGACCAACTTGTGTTCAGCCACACCTTACTCATCTCTGTCCCAGAACAGTTTATTTTCCCACCACCATGCCCTCACTCAAACTGTTGTTTCCTTGCTGGTGACATTGCAGGCTTCAGAGAACTGGGGCACCCAGGGGCAGCTGGGGAATAAGAGCCAGGAGGCTAGTGGCAGAGGAAGGGACAGTTGCAGAGAATTTCTCCCAGGGACCCTGTGGGGCGCCCTTTTATCAGCTCACTGCCTCAGAATAATTAATAACAGCCTCAGGCCAGCTCTCTCACTCCCTTGCAAAAGTTTGCTCCAGGATATCTGAAGCACATACTCTAAATTATAGAATCTCATAATATATCTAAGAAGTGCTATTGTTTTAAAAAGGCCTACTACAAGGTGGGTATATTGTACCCACGTTGTTTTGACCCAACTATTCCTTTTTCTCAGTCTGGAGATCACCTCTCAGAAAAGTCATACTGATCACCTAAGCATACAATCTCAATTGTCTTTCTTTCTTTCCTTCCCTCTTTCCTCCTTTCCTTCTTTCCTTTTCTTTCTTTTCCTTCCTTTCCTTCCCTTCTTCCTTCCTTCCTTCCTTCCCTTCCCTTCCCTTCTCCTTCCTTCCTTCCTTCCTTCCTTTTTCTTTCTTTCTCTCTCTCTCTCTCTCTCTTTCTCTCTTTCTTTCTTTTTCTTCAGGATCTCACTGTGTCACCCAGGCTGCAGTGCAGTGGAGTGATTATGGCTCACAGCAGCCTTGAACTCCTGGGCTTAGGTGATCCTCCTCCCTCACCCTCCTGAGTAGCTGGAACACGCCACTATGCCTGGCTAATTTTTGTATTTTGTAGAGATTGGGTTACTCCATGTTGCCCAGGCTGCTCTTGAACTCCTGGGCTCAAGTGACCTACCCACCTCCACCTCCCAAAGTTCTGGGATTACAGGCATGAACCACTGTGCCCATCCTGCAACCTCAGTTTTCAATCTGCCTAAGAATCCCCCGGGGAGCTTGTTTTACTAAGTAGACTTTTGGGCTCCACTCCAGAGGTTCTAATTCAGGAAATCTGGAGTGGAGCCCAGAAATCAGCATTTTTAAACAAGATTTCCAAATGACTCTGATGCAAATGGTTCTTGAGACTAGCCATGAGGAAGCAGTCCTGGCTTGGTCAGGGTTCCTTCTCAGATCCTGCCCACGGCCTTGCATTTACTCTGTAGGACTGTCTATGACAGTTATAGAAAGTAACCATTTGTCCACCTCATCTGCTAGGTTGTGAGTTCTTTGAAGATAGGGATTGTCTTTTGTTCTAATAAAATCTTAGAACCAAAGTCTTAGAATCATATCATCTTAGGGTTCTGGAATGTAAATTGGAAGAACTCTCAAGAGTTTCCTAGTCAAATCCCTCATGAGCCTAACAGATTCTCCCATTTCTTTATTTTTGGAAACATATCACCTAGGCTGGAGTGCAGTGGTGCGATCTCAGCTCACTGCAACCTCTGCCTCCCAGGTTCAAGCAATTCTTGTGCCTCAGCCTCTTGAGTAGCTGGAATTACAGGTGCACTACCACACCCAGCTAATTTTTGTATTTTTAGTAGAGATGGGGTTTTGCCATGTTAGCCAGGCTGGTCTCGAACACTTGACCTCAAGTAATCTGCCCGCCTTGGCCTCCCAAAGTGTTGGGATTACAGGCATGAGCCACCACACTCCACCTCTATTTCATTTTTGAAATGAGGCTATCTAGCTTCTCTTACACACGTCTGGGGAGCTCAATGCCTGCAAGGCAGCCGAACAGCTCTGATTGTTAGGATGTTCTCACATTTTAACAAAAACTGCCTCCCGTTGACTTCTACCCTTTGGTCCTTGCACCCACTGGAGGCATAAAATAGAAGTCTGATCTGTGTTCCCTTTTACAGTCCTTCAAGAATTTAAGGTCGGCCAGGAGCAGTGGCTCATGCCTGTAATCCCAGCATTTTGGGAGGCTGAGGTGGGTGGATCACTTGAGCCCAGGAGTTCAAGACCAACCTGGGTAACATAGTGGGACTTCATTTCTACAAAAAATACAAAAATTAGCTGGGCATGATGCTATGTGCCTGTAGTACCAGCTACTTGAGAGGCTGAGGTGGGAGGATTGCTTGAGCCCAGGAGGTTGAGGCTACAGTGAGCCAAGATTGTGCCACTGCATTCACTACAGCCTAGACAACAAAGTGAGACCCTATCTCAAGAAAAAAAAAAAAATTTGCCGGGCGCAGTGGCTCACATCTGTAATCCCAGCTCTTTGGGAGGTGGGCGGATCACAAGGTCAAGGAGTTCAAGACCAGCCTGGTCAATATGGTGAAACCCCATCTCTACTAAAGATTAAAAAAAAAAAATTAGCCGGGCATGGTGGCATGCATCTGTAATCCCAGCTACTTGGGAGGCTGAGGCAGAAGAATCACCTGAACCCGGGAGGCAGAGGTTGCAGTGAGCTGAGATTGTGCCACTGCACTCCAGCCTGGGTGACAGAGTGAGACTCTGTCTCAAAGAAAAAAAAAAAAAGAATTTAAGGTCTATCCTCTACTCCCCCTTCTCTGGGGTGAGGATAAGGCAGGAACCATGTCAGGGAAGGCAGCTGGCCATTGGAAAGGGGGCTGAGCTGCCTCATGTTCCCCACCTGTGCCCTGGAGCCTTGCCAGGAGGCTTAGATGAAGTGATGTGTATAATATGCCTAGAGCCAGGCCTAGCATGAGGCATAGGCTTAATAAATGGCAACTTCTATTGTCACTGGATGAGAAAGAGCAGGAGGAAACAGAGTTCCTGTCCCTGGGGATCTCTAGTCTGACAGGGACTTCAAGGAGCTCCCTAATCCAAAGACATTGGAGAAATGGCCCTGACCCTGGGATGGGGAAGATGGGGGAGTGGGGTGGATGGAGTTTGAGGGTAGGATGAGCTGACTGAAGGGATGAGGGGAAGACTCACTTAAGAGATATGCTGCAAACAAGTCTTGGCTTAAATGTCACCTTCTTGGTGAGGCCTTCCCTGAGCATCCAATTTATAAATGTGAATTCCTCCCTTCTCCTGCCTCCCTACCTCCATCCCCTGCCTTGTTCTTCAGTAACACCCTACCAGATGATTCTGATATATTTCACTTACAAAAAAAAAAAGTCTTTTGTTGTTGTTCTTGCTGCATCTTCAACTGAGGCTCACAGCTCCGGCTGCCCTCAGCCCTATCTTAGAGCTCTCCCTGAGTCTGGATTCCTGTAACCACCTCCTTCTCTTTCCTCTTCAGGCCTAGGGGTGGTAGTGATGCCTAGGTGCTTTCAGCTCCAGGATACCTCACAACCCCTGTGGTTTTCTCCACTCTCTGCCCATCTCTGAATAGAGCCTTCTTGAATTATCCATATGAGATGGGCATCTTCTTTCTACAGGACCTGACTGGCACAGAGGCCCACTTTCTCTGCTCCTACAGCCCCTTGGGCTTTCCTCTCACACAGCACTTACCATTCTGTGTTACAATTGTCTCCTCTATCGGTTGACTCCACACCTAGAACATAAATTCATCAAGGGCACTAAGCCATTCCCAGCACCAAGCCTAGCACAGAGGAGATCTTAGTAAAAATTTGTTGAATATATGAGTGAGTGAATAATGGTCATGAGAAGGAAGACCCTTAGGAATTATGTTATCAGAGAAAGCTTCCAAGAAGAGATAGAACCTGAGAGAGCCTCAAAGGTCAGTAGGAGACTTTTTCAACCTCTGGGTCAAACCTTTCTTCCAAGCATCGAACTCCCATATCCAACAACCTCCCTGATGTCTCTGTTTGGATAATGTGGGAACTGGAACTCTTGTCTTCTTTCCCTTTCAATTTTCTGTGTCTCAGTCAATGGCACCATCATCCATCCAGTTCCCTGTTTGTTTTCTTCATAGAACTCAACCCAATCTTCTGTTCATCTGTTTGGGGCCTGCCTTTCCCATTGGACTGGAAGCGCTATGAGAACAGAGACCAGTTGTTTCTTTTCCACCATGGTAACCCTTGAGTTACATCTTGATTTTTCGGTAACACCTAACCAGATGACTCTGATATATTTGATGTTCCTAACTTAAGGTCTAGGAAGTGGGGGGAAAATGTTGAGAGGTAGGGTGAGTGTGGATGGTACTTATCAACAGTTTCAGAAGGCTGGGTCACCAGGGGGAAATGCAGTGTGACTCACAGAGGAAGTTGAACAGTCACATCAAGTTACTTTATTCTATTACTCATGAGGAGCCCGTGTCTGTGCCTCCGGGGTCTTATGTCCTCCTGGCTTTTCAGTTTGGTCCTTAATCCCTTGCATTCCCAAAATCTGAAATGCTACAGCCCAGAAATCAACTCGTTCCCTCTTCTCTATCCCTTCTTCTTCTCTTTCTTCCAAATCCCTCTCTAAGGGGAGTGCTACATCTTTCTCACTGATGTGTTTATGAGGTGTCTGAAGATGTGCGTTCTGGATTCTCATTCTGATTCCAACAGCAAATATTCATCTTTGGCGGAACTACTTGTCCTCTCTGGACCTGTTTCCCTCTCTGCACAGGATGGTGTGAGACTGCCTGTTCTCTAGGGTTCCTGCCAGATCTGACCTTCTTCAAGACAGCCTTGTGGGGAGGGTCAGGCACCACACCACAGTTCTTAGCTCAGACAGGTATGGTGGCTCTTCATAGTTGCAAAAGCATCTTCGCACTTGTTGTCTCATTTGGTCCTTTGGAGTCTAGACTGGAATTCAAACAGTGGACTTGCCTCTAACTACATGAATTTGGGCAATTTCTTCTTCTGAAACTCAGTTTCCTCTTCTGAAAACAGGGTCAGTAATACATCCTTGTGGATTTGTTATTTGCTGCAAATATTGTGCTTAGAACAGCTCTGGACCCTCGTGAGTTGGGCTGGAGAGAGGCAAGTGAGGGGCCAGGCACAGTGGCTCATGCCTGTAATCCCAGCACTTTGGGAGGCTGAGGCAATTTGATTACCTGAGGTCAGGAGTTCAAGACCAGTCTGGCCAACATGGTGAAACCTGTCTCTATTAAAAATACAAAAAATTAGCCAGGCATGGTGGCGGGCACCTGTAATCCCAGCTACTTGGGAGTCTGAGGCAGGAGAATTGCTCAATCCCAGGAAGTGGAGGTAGCAGTGAGCCGAGATCATGCCATTGCACTCCAGCCTGGGCAACAGAGCAAGGCTCTGTCTCGGGGGAAAAAAAGTATAGGCAAGTGAGGTGGAATTGAGCTGAATACCAATAACTCAATAACTCCTCCCAGGTTCCCAGCATTTTGCAGGGCTTAGCACACCCCGTCCATCCTCTAACTGTGGATTAGGGCTGTGCATCACCAAGGTCCAGGTAGGAAACAGATGGCACCCTGAAAATGGGTAATTCAGAGTGTGGCAAGGGTTTAGGAAATCAAGACAAAATAGTGCAGTATGTCTGGCTAGCAACAGTAAGGATGGAAACGACCTGGGCTGACAGGGCGAGGGGAGGAAGGGGTTACTGGAACTCAGAGAGGGCAGTGGTGGGGAGGGCATCCGGGCTGGAACTGTGGCCTTTGGTAGAGGCTAACCTCTCACAGGGAGAGAGCCAGGGGAACAAGCACCTTTCCCTCTCTCCCCTCCCATCCTGTGGTCTTCTACCACTGCCTCCTGTTGGCTCAACCCAGATGGAAGCTCCAGAGTCAGGTGCCCTACTGTGGGTGGAGAAGGGTGGTGAGCCCATGCAGGGACAAGTGGAAGGATCCAGCACAGGCAGTGCATCTGTCAGATGAGTAGGGTCCTCCCCTGTTCCTTTTCAGCGTGCTCCAGGCAAGGGGTGGGAGGAAGGAGTAGAAGAACTAAGGAATGTGGGTGGAGGATGCGAGCTTGGGTTTTCACCCCAGAAAGGAGCAGGAGGGGACAATCTCAGTTCCTCAAATACCCACATGCTCTCTGTCATCTTCAGGCCTTTGCCTATGCTGTTCTCTCTGCCTGGAACGTAATTCCTCCTGGGGCTGGCTAACTCACCCTTAGATGCTACTTCCTCCTGGAAATCTCCCCTGCCCTAAATTAGATGCCTTTGTCTGTGTCCCCTGACTGCTCCCATCCCACGTATCTCCCCTTTTTCATATGTATCATCCTTGTGTAAGTCCGTGTTCTTGGGGAGGGTACAGTCTGATATGGGAAGAATGGCCCTGACTGCATGGAAAACATTGCTCTCACTGGGAGAGCCCCTAGTCCAAGAGGGGGCAATAGATGAAGCAGCCCCTGGGGGGATCAGAATTCTGTTTGGTTTTTGGTGCTTCTAATCTTCTACCTCCAAAGTCATCAATGTTTAGAAAACAGGCAACAGATGTGGGTGTCTTTACTGGAGCTCTGGCTGAACCTATGGAGAAAGGAAGGATTCCCTAATTCTTCTTAGTGATAAGAGACCACCTGGATGGTGCTGACACAGGCACAAGCCAAGAAAGGGGTCAGCCAAGGATCATCGGCCCTGGGACCCGGGCCAAGTCACTGCCCCACTTTGAGCCTCTGTGTTCCTCACTTGCACAACAAGAATCTTGGTCCTGCAAACCTTGCAGGGTTCCAAGAAGCAAATGGACTCATGGCCGAGAAGGCACTTTGAAAGCCATGAAATGCTTATTATTGCCTTCCCCTCAGACCAGGAGCTCCTGCAAGGAGGGGCTGTACCTCAGATGTTATGCATACTTGTTATCCCACCTAAGTAAATAGGATAGTGTGGCAGCAAAACAAAACAAAAACAAAAAGTGTTGACACTGACTTAAGCTTTGTTTTTAGAAGAATGTGTTTGTGGCTATTTTGGATTCTCCCAGAAGCAGGCCCTGGAACATGGATTTGAGTACAAGTGGTTCCTGTGTGACGTGATCCCGGGAAACGCAATTAGGAGAGTGGTGAAGTAACACAGGAGTGAATGGAGCCTTTAATAAGGCATACCCTTAGCAAGCTTAGCCCTGCTAGGGAACCCTAGAGGCCTGGGTAGAACACACATCCAGAGTTACCCCTCATTAGAGGCAAGGGGGCTAGGGGAGTCAGTCATTAGCCGAGGGCTGCTCGCGGGACATGAATTCTCCAGCGTGTCCAGCCTGACACATGGGTTGACAGCCCTGGTCCCTCCAAAAGTCCTGAGACAAAAGGTACAGATGCTGGCAGGTGGAAATAGACACTGAAATGTCTATTTCTCTTCTTCTTCTTTCTTCTTCTTCTTCTTTTTGTTCTTCTTCTTCTTCTTTTTTTTTTTTTTTTTTTTTTTTTTTTTTTTTTTTTTTTGACAGGGTCTCACTCTGTCACCCAGGCTCCAGGCTGGAGTGCAGTGGTGATGATCTTGGCTCATTGCAGCCTTCACTTCCTGGACTCAAGCAATCTTTTTGCCTCAGCCTCCCAAGTAGCTGGGACTACAAGTGCACGCCACCATGCCTGGCTAATTTTTGCATTTTTTGTAAAGACAGGTTTTTGCTACGTTGCCCAGGCTGGTCTCGAACTCCTGAGCTCAAGTGATCCTCCTGTCTCGGCCTCCCAAAGTGCTGGTATTACAGGAGTGTGCCACTGCAC
Source organism: Nomascus leucogenys (assembly GCF_006542625.1). Classification (NCBI taxonomy): domain Eukaryota; kingdom Metazoa; phylum Chordata; class Mammalia; order Primates; family Hylobatidae; genus Nomascus; species Nomascus leucogenys. Next base: position 62,242,055 of record NC_044395.1, on the reverse strand, counting down.
CCAGCCTGAAATGTCTATTTCCAACAGATATTTGAAATGGCACTGAAATGGAAGGGCCAGGCAAATATACATGGAGCACCTAAAACACCTGCTATAGTCTGGGGCAAAACAGGCACTTGAGTTCCCCAGAACAGCTTCACACCTCAGAGACTCTCATGCTTCTTATTCTGCCTGGAACACACCATGTCTTCTTATCTATCCCACAATTCTTTACTTATCTTCTGAGGCCATAGTGGACATCTGATGTCTTGGCCTTTCCAGAATTCCTTCTTTTGGGAACGGAACCTCTCTCTTCCTTTTGGGGAGTCACCCTTCCCTCCCTTGCTCTCAGCCCATATGGTTCAGGTGGGGCTAAGCCCCATCTGTTGATTACAAGAGGGTCATGACGCTCCTTGGAGTGATGATTTATCCAGAATCCTTCCTGGGCCTTAGGCTGAATGTATACGGAAGTAGGGGTGGCTAAGCTTTAGAATCTAAGTGTGGTGTGACCAACAGCCATCTTTGGCACCACACAGGAAAGAGTGAAGCCAATTCTGAGGTCAGCAGAGCTAAGGAACAGAGGAAGAAAAACCAAGTCTTGATGCCATTGTTTGAGTCCCTGGATCAATCTGTGCCTGAAGTCTATCCACAGACTTTTCAGTTATGAGATTTAAAATATTCTCTTTTCACTTGAGCTAGTTTGAGCTGGCTTTCCTGTTACCTACCACCTAAAGTCCTCACTAATTCAGTGTCACTTTGAGCCTTTTCTGCCCTCATCCTCCCTTTTAAGACTTAGTACTTCCTTTATGTCCCTACAGTTCCCTATGCAAGCTTCTCTCAGTGTGTGTAGCACTTTACTGCATGTGTTTGTTTACAGATGTGTCTTCTCTACAAGGCGGTGAGCTCCTCGAAGATGGACCAAGTTGGATCCATCTCTGTCCTCAGGGTCCAGCACAGGCTTGAACCTGGCCAGACCATACCATACATGTTATCTTCAACTCCAAGCTGCATATATTAAGGGCACATTAACCAATTGGAGCCTATGGCCATGAGGGCAGTGGAGTGGGGTCTGGAAGCCATGAAGAACATAAGAACAATAAGGAATGTTTAACTTGAAGTAGAGACCACTTCTGAGACAATCCATTCTCTGATTCCACAGACTGTTTCTGGGCGCCTCCTCTGTGGGAGGCCCAGGACTGGGAGCTGAAAAGGCCACAGATGACACAGCTATAGTCCCTGCCTGGGGAGCTCACAGTCTGGATGGGATCGGGCATGGAAACAAGGAACTATAATAGAGTGTGGTCAGTACCACTAGAAAGGGATGTAAGGCATGGCCAGGGAAGTCCTCTTAGTGCAGGGGGCGCAGAATTATTACAATGTTGGTGGCAAATTTTAGCTTTGAGGAGTAACTTTGTAACAATCAGAGCTGTGCAAGAATGGAAGGCTGCCTCAGGAGGTAGTAAGTGTTCTGTGTCTGGAGGTGTGTGAGCAGGGCTGGGACAACCACTTAACAGTCTAGATATATATTTTTTTCTTTGTTATCATTTTATTTTCAAATTGTCTATGTCTTTTAATGTTAAAGTATGTTTTTTGATAATAACATAATTGCTTGCATTTATAAAAGGTCAACAAATGCTGCCTTTTAATGAGAGTATTTAATCCATTTGCATTAAATTAGTGTTTAATGTTTGGATTTATCTATCATGGTGTTTGATTTCTATTTCTGTTTTCAGATTTTCATTTCTCTATCTTTAGTTGGAAAATTATTCTTATTCAATTTTATCTCCTATATGAATTATTATTAATTTAATTTGTGTCACCATTATTGAATTTCTGCTTATGTCCATTTGTGTTATTTTTGGTGGTTGCTGTATAGATGCATATGCATCTTCTTTTTATCATAGCCTGCCTGCCAAAAATACTCTAGTACTTACGAATATAAGAATCTTGGCCGGGCGCGGTAGCTCACGCCTGTAATCCCAGCACTTTGGGAGGCCAAGGCAGGCGGATCACGAGGTCAAGAGTTTGAGGCCAGCCTGGCCAATATGGTAAAACCCCATCTCTACTAAAACTACAAAAATTAGCCGGGTGTGGTGGCATGCGCCTGTAGTCCCAGCTACGTTGGAGGCTGAGACAGAAGAATCACTTGAACCAGGGAGGCAGAGGTCGCAGTGAGCCAAGATCGCACCACTGTACTCCAGCCTGGGTGACAGAGTGAGACTCCGTCTCAAAAAAAAAAAAAAAAAAAAAAAAAGAATCTTAAAACAGTATACTTACTTCTTTTTTTTTTTTTTTTTAACAGAGTTTTGCTCTGTCACCCAGGCTGTAGTGCAATGGCACAATCTCAGCTCACTACAACCTCTACCTCCTGGGTTCAAGAGATTCTCCTGCCTCAGCCTCCCGAGTAGCTGGGACTACAGGCATGTGCCACCACTCCTGGCTAATTTTTATGTTTTTAGTAGAGACAGCATTGGCCAGGCTGGTCTCAAACTCCTGACCTCAAGTGATACGCCCACCTTGACCTCCCAAAGTACTGGGATTACAGGCGTGAGCCACTGTGCCCTGCCTTAGAACAGTATACTTCTAAATACCACCCTACTGTCTTCATGGTTATATACTTTGCATTCATATATGCTATAAATTCCACATTATGTAGTATTATTTTGACTTTATGGTAGTTATGTTCTATAAAGTTGTTGAAATCATGAACACTGAACCATGGCTCCTAGAGGAAATAAAGAGTTAGGTTCCTGCTTGTCTCTGGTCACACCATTTTCTTTTTTCTTTTTGAGATGGCATCTCACTGTGTTGCCCAGGTTGGAGTGCAGTGGCACCATCTCAGCTCATTGCAACCTCTGCCTCTCAGGTTCAAGCGATTCTCCCACCTCAGCCCCCCAAGTAGCTAGGATTACAGGTGCACACCACCACACCTGACTAATTTTTGTATTTTTAGTAGAGACGGGGTTTCACCATGTTGGCCAGGCTGGTCTCAAATTCCTGGCCTTAAGTGATCTGCCTGCCTTGGCCTCCCAAAGTGCTGGGATTACAGGCATGAGCCACCACGCCCAGCCTATTTTCATCTATTGAAAAATGTATATCCTTGTTTTATGTGTGTTTCCATTTAAAAACATCTTATTTCATATATACTGTTGATTCATGAATACTGGACTCACAGCCAACTGCACTATGAGTCCTGCCTGAACAAAGCTTATGTAACATGTGTGTCTTTTCCATAAAGCCCATTATAGTTTTCTTGTGCAGCATTTCAGCACTACTATTGGGAACCAGTTTAAATGTGAAATTGCCATTGAAAAGCACAATTTTTAACAGACTGGATGTTGATGTTTATCAACAAAGAGGACCAATGTGGAGGCTGCAGGGAATTCCTCACAGTAAGACAAGCCATTAAAGCTCTGCTTCCTTCTGTATGTCAGGTACTGGGATATTAAGACAAAAACAAAAATAAAAAAGAAACAATCTCTGGCTCACAGTAGAAAAGCTCACAGTTTACAGAAATTTTTAAAATGTAACACTATGGCCTGATACCAGTGTCTCTTGAGCTAGAATAATGTACAGACCCCCCTTTGAAAGGAAAAAAAAATTACTGGGTTACTCATTGTTGACTTAATCTAAATATGTTAAAATTTAAACTCAATATAAACTCCAATGTATGTAACTGTAAAAGCAAATCTTTTATATAAACAATTTTTATTCAGTACAAACATTGAATATGAACAAAACTAAAAAATGAATACAATGCTAATAACAACACTACTGCTGCTGCTGGTCATGATGAGTTCTTTTGAGCTCATCCTGTTGGTTCTGTAGAAATATTCCGGCCGGGTGAGGTGGCTCACGCCTGTGATCCCAGCGCTTTGGGAGGCCAAAGTGGGTGGATCGTTTGAGTCCAGGAGTTTGAGACCAGCCTTGACATGGCAAGACCCTGTCTCTATAAAAAATACAAAAATTAGCCGGGCATAGTGGCGCATACCTGTAGTCCCAGCCACTTGGGAGGCTGAAGTGGGAGAATCACCTGAGCCCAGGAAGTCAAGGCTGCCGTGATACAGTGAGCCGTGATTGCGTCACTCACTGCACTGCAGCCTGGGTGACAAAGTGAGACCTTATCTCTAAAAAAAAAGAAAGATTCCGTCTGGTAAGTGAAGGAGGGATGATAGAATCTAATAAGATAATGCATCTAAGAAATGATCATTACAAAAAAGAGAGAGAAAAAAAGCCTGATATTACATCCCTCTTGCTGTAAGAACACACTACCACCTAGCAGGAGACATGGAAAAAAAAAATCATACCTGAATCAGACCAAGCCTCAGGAGCTACCTTTCAATGTTCAGGAAATAGAAGAGATAGAGAGACACATGAAATGATACCAGGAAGACATGATGAACAAAATCTGGACTGTGGAAAACTTGATAGGACAAACATCTGTTTCCTCAACAAATAACAAGAGGGGCAAAGATAAAAAGATGGAGGAGGAACTTATAGATAAAAAAAGACTTAAGAGACATTTGTGAGACACATGAACCAAATGCAGTATCTAGATCTTGTTTGGATCCTGATTTGAATAAAACAACTAAAAGTAAAGAAAAAAGCAATTGGAGAAATGTGAACATTAACTGAATATTTGTTGATATTGAAGAAGTATTTTCTACATGTGGTGATGATGTTGTGGTTAAAGAGTTTAAAAAGAGTCAGGTTTTTTTGTTTTTGAGACAGGGTCTGACTCTGTCGCCCAGGCTGAAGTGCAGTGGTGCAATCTCAACTCACTGTAGCCTCGACCTCATGGGCTCAAGTGATCCTCCCACCTCAGCCTCCTGAGTAGCTGGAACTACAGGTGTGCACCACCATGCCTGGCTAATTTTTGTATTTTTTGTGCAGACGAGGTTTTGCCATGTTGCCCAGGTTGGTGTCAAACTCCTGAGCTGAAGCGATCCACCCACCTTGGCCTCCCAAAGTGCTAGGATTACAGGCATGAGCCACCATGCCTAGCCAAGAGTGTTTATCTTTTGGGAATACATACTGAAATATTTCTGAATGAAATAGTATATTTGTTATTTGCATCACAACAATCCAGGGGGAGGCAGGAAGTGGGTACCGGTTTAGATAAACTTATCTGGCCGTGAGTTGAGGATGGCTTTAGCTGCATGATGGTTCATTATTGTATGTTTAAAATATTTTATAATAAAAAGCTTTAAGGCCAAACACAACACCTGTAATCCCAGCGCTTTCGGAGGTGGAGGAAAGAGGATTGCTTAAGGCCAGGAGTTCAAGACCAGCCTGGGCAAAATAGCCAGATCTCATCTCTACTTTGAAAAAAAAAAAAATTAGCTAGGCATGGTGGCACATGCCTAGCTAGTCCTAGCTACTCAGGAGGCTGAGGTGGGAAGATTACTTCAGCCCAGAAGGTCAAGGCTGCAATGAGCCATTATCACGCTGCTGCACTCCAGCTTGGGTGACAGAGTGAGACCCTGTTTCAATAACAACAAAAAAAGGCTTTAAAAATAAAAGACACTTGTCTTTTAAGTTGCCCACTTGGCCCTCTTCCAAGTGTACTTTCCTTCCTTTCATTCCTGCTCTAAAGCTTTTTAACTTTTACTCCTGCTCTACAACTTGCCTTGAAAAAAAAAAAATGAAAAAGCATTCTAAGGTGCTGGAAATTTAAAATTCAGGCATTACATCATTACATTGCTGACAGGAGTATAAATTGGTATAACTTTTATGGAAGGCAATTATGACAATGTCTACCAAATTTAAAATACACATATCCTTTGACTCAGAAAACCATTTCTAGAAATGCAGCCTCTGTACTCACCATGTGTGAAACACACACAGACACACACACACACGACTTCTTATTATAGCTTTGTTTGTAAAAGCCTAAGATTAGTAATAACCTAAATGTCCTCAATAGAGACTAAAAAAGTCATGGTAAATCATTCACTGGAATACTACATAGTCACTAAAAAGAATGAGGATGCCCTTTATAAACTGGTCTGAAACAATCACCCAAGTGCAAGGCTGTGGATAGGGTATGTTACTATATAAAAAAAAATGTGTATAGTCATGTGTGCTTACATATGTATAAAATAACTCTGAAGTATATAAATAAGACACTTTTCATTATGTAGGCCTCCAGGGAAGGGATCTGGGTTTACAGGGGAGAGGGGGAGGAGCAAGACTTACATTTCAATGCCACTATTCTGTGTCTTTTAAACTTTATTCCATATGTATGGATTATCTCTATTAAAAATTGATCAAAGTTAAAAAAATTAAATTAAGGCATTCAAAAATATAGTTATAAAGACTAGCAATGTGGGAAAATGTTCGTAGTATGATATATGGTTTAAAAGAGTACGCAGAGAGGGCTGGGCGCAGTGGCTCACGCCTGTAATCCCAGCACTTTGGGAGGCCAAGGCAGGTGGATCACGAGGTCAGGAGATTGAGACCATCCTGGCTGATACGGTGAAACCCCTTCTCTACTAAAAATACAAAAAATTAGCCGGGCGTGGTGGCGGGCACCTGTAGTCCCAGCTACTCGGGAGGCTGAGGCAGGAGAATGGCGTCAATCCAGGAGGCGGAGCTTGCAATGAGCAGAGATCGTGCCACTGCACTCCAGCCTGGGTGACAGAGCGAGACCCCGTCTCAAAAAAAAAAAAAAAAGTACATAGAGCGGGACATCCGGCTTCTGAGTGGGAACCTTCCTAGCGCCAGTGACAAAAGAGAGAATTAAATATGGGTGATATTGAGAAAGGCAAGAGGATTTGTACTGAGAAGTGTGCCCAGTGCTACACCGTGGAAAACAAAGGCAAGGACAAAATGAGGCCTAATCTCCACCGTCCAGGCCATTGGATTCTCTTACACAAATGCCAGTAAGAACAAAGGCATCACCTGGGGAGAGGATACCCTAATGGAGCATTTGGAGAATCCCTAGAAGTACATCTCTGGAACAAAAATGATCTTTGCCCACATTAAGAAGAAGGCAGAAAGGGCAGGCTTGATGGCTTACCTCAAAAAAGCTACTAACGAGTAATAATTGGCCACTGCCGTATTTATTACAAAACAGAAATGTCTCATGACTTTTTTATGTGTACCATAATTTGATAGCTCTCATGCACCAGAATTCAGATCATGAATGACTGACAGAATATTTTGCTGGGCAGTCCTGATTTAAAACTAAGACTGGGTTGTAGTTAAATGAATATGTTTTTTTTTTAATTTTAATAGTAATTGTGATTCAGTAAATGCTATCACTGTTTACCCCTTCTAAAGCTATTATTAGACTTTGTTAGTAATGTTCAACTTTCCAAAGATGGTGAATGCCATCTTAAAACCTACTGAAGATTGGTCCAGGTGTGGTGGCTCACACCTGTAATTGCAGCACTTTGGGAGGCTGAGGTGGGCAGATCACTTGAGGTCAGGAGTTCAAGACCAGCCTGGCCAACATGGTGAAACCCCATCTCTACTAAAAATACAAAAATTAGCCGGGCATGGTGGTGCATGCCTGCAGTCCCAGCTACTCTACTCAGGAGGCTGAGGCAGAGGAATCGCTTGAACCCAGGAGGCAGAGGTTGCAGTGAGCCGAGATCGCACCACTGCACTCCAGCCTGGGCAACAGAGCAAGACTCTGTCTCAAAAAAAAAAAAAAAAACTTATTGGAGATAGGTTTTATATTTAGATTAATATAACTGGATATGTAAATATATTTAAATACTGGGGAAATTCCTTCACTGTCTCAGAACCAAGGAAAGTTCACCTGTGTTTTGTGTTCATTCGCTTCTTAAAGGCAAGGGTTGATGATAAGGTAGCAATGTATACTTTAAATTTTTGGCCTTAACTATGCCAATCTAATTTGAATTCCCTGTATCTAAAATGGTTCCTTTTACTTATTGAAAGGCATTTTAGTGTGGTTTATGTGTAATATCAAATAAGGATTATTTAACACTTCTCACATTTTATAGATGATCTATAAGGTCAAATGCTTTAAAAATAGTAGCAAGTTAAACCTCACTTGAATTCTTTACAATCTAAGTCAGACTAAGTTGTAATTTAGGATTGTCTTTAAATAGCCATTCAGAAACCTAAAACTGTAGAACTCCTGTGTATTTGTGATTGGGAAAGGTGCTTTTGCCAACTTAAAAGGATTAAAGTAGAGGAGATATACACAAATTTAAAAATTATGTGTGATCATAAGACATAATTAAAAACAAAATCACAGATGATGAAAAAAAGTATACAAAATTTTGTCCACATATTAGAAGTATATAAAAATATGTCTGCTCATGATCAAATACTGAAAACACACATAAGTGAAAAGGACTGTGTTAGGTGGGAGTACAAGTTTTTTTTAACTTTATAGATATTATAAAATGGTATGATAATATGATAAAAATTTGATAAAAAAATCAGATTTAGATTACAAAAATCTGGTTTCCATGGTAGTTTTCAGAGAGAGACTTTTTAAAAAATCACTTAATAAATCATTTATTTGTAAATCAACACGTGTAGTATAAAGAACCTAAGAATTTAGACAATTTTAATAACCCATAAGCATGTTGATTCTATTTGCAGATTTAAATTTTGTATAAACAGCAGTCATTGCATACATACATCTTAACTGTACTTTGTTTATAATCACATTTATGCTACTGATACTCCTCAGAAAAAAACAGATTCTACTTGGTTCTAGCTGAAGTATTATCAACTCCAAATAACACTTTGAGGACCTCCAAAGGTAAAGTACTAATCCCTTTGGCCATTTATTGAGACAGAGAGAGAGAGTTTTGAAGCAACAATGTACCCTTAGTAAAGCTGCTGTGAAAAATTACCCCTCAGTCCTATTCTAAGCTAACAGTTCAGTTGATTTTATTGTCCCCACCTAAGTATATACAATTCACATATGGGAGAAAAACACTAAATCAAGATGATTATTTTCACTATTTTGCTTAAGATTCATATTTAAATATAAATCAAGAAGTTAATCTACAGTTTGAGAGATACTTTTTACATTAGAAATGTTTTTTAAAACGTTAAACTGATACATAATTGTAAATATGGTGTATGTACTGTTTCACATACAATGTGTATCAATCAAATCAGTGTAATTAGCATGCCCATCAACTCAAACATTTATCATTTATTTGTAGCAAGAACATTCAATACATTAACTGTACTCACCCCACTGTGCAATAGGGCATACGAACATATTCCTCCTAATTTAACTTTGTACCCACTAAAAGTGGTTTTGTGTGCAAATAACAGACAGATGTTCTACCCATACATTGTTTTCCAAAATTATTGTGTGGCTTTTTAAAAGAAAACCACACAACAAATTTTAAAAGGCACTGAGATAACATCTGCTTCTAGATCACTGCTAGGCTCAAAAAATAAAGCTTGTTCTACCAGGAATCACAAGTTAGAACTGAGTATTTGCCAAAGCAGAAATTATATAGTGTCAGTCATTTCAGGCAAACACTATTCGGCTCTCATCCCCAATTATCTGTCAGAACAATTAAAACAGGTCAAAACAGTCCAGCATAACTGGGCTTCATTATATAAGCCCATTTTGTTCTAAGATGCTAATAAACCAAAATAAGAAATACTAAAATCAAAATAGAAGATATTATTTGAGCTATTTTCATACAAACTGTTGGTTCCTTATATCCTCCCTTCTATAACAATAAAAGGCATATTTTACTGCAAAGAAAATTTTACTTTATATATATCACTAGCCATAAATTTTTGAATGTCATTAATTACAGAAATGTTACCTAGTACCATTAACCAAATAGCATAACCATTTTATGTCCACATTTCACTTCTGTATTTACAAACATATCTATCAGTAAAGAGTTAACAATGAGATGCAATCTAACATCCATATTGTCTGATGTTTTGTAGACAGCAATGTAGATGATATTTTAATCACCTTTCATTTGACCTTATATAAAAAATAAGTCAATAATTTAGAGGTTCTAAGTCTCCAGAGGAGATTTTCAAATGTAAATATAGAAACAGTTATAGACAATGAGATTTTTAGGAAACCTCTTCCATGTCTACATCCTGTTATAACTGTTGTATCATCTTTTCTTCTAGCTGCTTTCCTTTGCCTGCGAGAGGCGTCAAGATGAGTTTTGCCTGACTTCTTTGATGTCCTGAACTTTCTGTAGTCCTTTATTTTTCTTCAATTTGCTCATTATAAATTTAGCTTAGCATTTGTTTGATCTTTTTAACTGTCTTCATTGCATCAGTAGTTTTATTTCATAGTTCTTGCCGGTATTTGACAGGCTAATTTCCGTATTTTTCAAATTCAAATGAATTATCCACTGTAAGCTCATTATTACCAGTTGCTTTACAGAATGCTTTAGTCCGCCTAACCTTTCGAGAATTGCACTTCTTTTAAAGTTTTTATGCCATTTGTATTTACACAATCTGAACACCTTGCAATAGCTGCAGATGAACATCATGATGTGGTCAGGGTAGATGGGCCCCAAAGAAACTAACACTTCTCAGTACACATGCTGAGCTCGCATGGGTCTCCACTGACCACACACACAGCTTGAGAGGAAGTCAGGAGGTATCTTGGAATTCCACATTCTGACCCTGTCATTCTTGAAGGAAAATGATGCATAATTTCTGAATATTCAGAAAGAATATATAATCTTTCCAGTTAGTTTTTAAGTAGTTCTGTTTATCAAATTTCTGAATTAACTTTTCTGAATTCAAGGGTTTCTAAAACTGGCCTTAAGCAAAAGTCTGAAACCTAGGCTGGGAACCATGTAACCCAGCCCAAGAAGGTACTTTAAAGTGTCTTAGAGTTGTTTTTCAACGTAGGGGAAACAACAGATTCCGTTAAATCCCGAAAAGGATTTTTTTGTGTGTGAAAAAGGGCCTGATATACTAGGTTAGACTCAGGAGGCTTTAACAAGTTTTGTCTTATGGGTAAATGGTGGCTATTTTCACAGATAACATCATTACTCCTATCCCTTACTACAGTTTATACAAAAGAGGCTGGAGAATAAGTACATTTTTACAGCCGGGTGTGGTGGCTCGTGCCTGTAATACTACTTAGCACTTCGGGAGGCCGAGACAGGAGGATCTCTTGAGCCCAGGAGTTCGAGACCAGCCTGGGAAACATAGGGAGACCCTGTCAGAGACTTTTACACAAAGCGAGGTGTCTGATACCTGATCACACTGCCAGAGCTGGCTCTGTTCAGTTTCCTGCCGGTCTCGGTGGGGGAACAAGACACTGGACTAGTAACTGCAGGTGGTCACGTCCTCACCCTCAGCACTCATACACCAGACTCTGGACAATCTGTTTATTTTGAGGAAAAGACTCTGAACAAACAAGAAGAGACTTTTTCAAAGGAGGAAAGCCAGGGTGTTAAATATCCTCCTTCATACACTCAGCTTCCTTCCTTAAGGAAAGGCTCCAATGGGAAACCGGAGGTGGGATCTGTCCAAGCAGGAAGGAGAGCCAGGAAACCCCAGCAGTAGCCTGACCTGACGCCACAGCTAGACCTCAGCCTAACTCTGGCCTCCTTCTCTACATCCTGCCACTTTGCCTACCCATGGACCACCTGTTCCTGGGGGCTCCTCCTGCAGGCCTGCCTCACTTGCCCTTCAGAGCCCACACTGGGAGCTCAGACTCACCCTGCCCTTATCAACAGCATGACCTCTCACAAGACACTTGGCCTCTCAGAGCCTTGGTTTTCTCATCCATAAAATAACCTTGCCTATCTTGCTGGGTTGCTGGAGGAAGACAGTCATGATGTCCCATTCTGTGTCCCTGCACCACTTATTCTCTACTTCTCAGTCTACTTGGCCTACTCTTCTTGCCAGCCTATGCCTCACACAGCCCGTGTCTCACACTTACCAGTCCTCTGCTCTCCTTAGAGCTTCTGCACCTTAACCTTCACTCATCCCACTCATGCTCCAGACCCAACTGCCTCTCTGCTTGCCTCTCCCATGAGTATCTCAAACTTGATTTATCAAAAACTGAACTCATCATCTTCCTCTCCAAACTTGATCCTTATCTGGTGTTCTCCATCCCAGCAATATCTTTAGCATCCATCCACCCAGCTGCTCAAGTAAGAAACCTTGACTCTACCCCAACATTCATGGATAGCAGCAGCAGTGACAGGAGCAGCAGCAGCTATTTTCCACCAGGTAGCCTGGGAAATAGAAAAAGCTGGACTGAAGCGAGACAAAATGAAGCGAACACATGCCACAAAGCATGACAGAGAGTGGGAGGGAAAAGACTACCTAAGTTCCTAAAGAGCTTCACACTCTGGTTCTGTTCTTCAGCTGCTGCCTTACTCTTGGATTCTATGAGACTCCAGTATCTTTTCCAATAACCCCCACCCTTGTTCTTTTTTTTTGGCTTATGTTAGAACTGGGTTTCTACACTTAACAAATATAAGAGTTCTGATTAATATAAACAATTACATTAGTTATAGCAGGCTAGGTTGTGCTGTGACATGTAAGTGGCTGAACTCCAATGCATGTCCATCGTCAGCAGGGGGCTCTGATCATCGCAGTCCCTCAGGAAGCAGCCACCATCTTCAATGTTGTTAGTCACTGTTCCAGAGGGAAATTCTGAAGGGCCTGGCACCAGCTAGTCAATGCTCCAGCTCAGAAGTGACATGCCACCTCCATTCATAAATTAACCATAAGAAGTTAACCTTGCCCCTACTCACCCATGTTGGGGCCACAAAGCACAATCCTGCCATGTGTCCAGAAAGCAGAGAGCCAGAAATATTTGGTGAAGATTAAAAACTATCATACATTTTCTGCTGCCTATTCTGTGCCAGGCCCTGAGCCAGGGGCCAGGGACACAGGAATGAGTAAGTCATGGCCCTTCTTTAAAGGGCTCCTCATGACTACAGTATAAAACCAATACTGTGATGGGTCCACTGAGACTCTGCTGTGTCTCAGAACAAGGAAATGTCTAGATTAGGGGTCACCAACTCAAATGCCTACAGGGGCCAGGAAGCTAATGTCAACAAGTGGGGAAGAGAGGGGAGGTGCGGCAGGTAACTGGAAAATGCAATTTTAAAAACATACCTGCTTCTGGCTGGGCATGGTGGCTCATGCCTATAATTCCAGCACTTTGGGAGGCCGAGGTGGGTGGATCACTTGAGGCCAGGAGTTCAAGACCAGCCTGGCCAACATGGTGAAACCCCGTCTCTACTAAAAATACAAAAATTAGCTGGGCATGGTGGTGGATGCTTGTAATCCCAGCTACTTGAGAGGCTGAGGCAGGAGAATCGCTTGAACCCAGGGCGACAGAGTGAGACTCCGTCTCACACACACACAAAACAAAACCATACCTGCTTCCAATTGTCAGGCAGATGGCCCAATGTTTCCAGATCTCTCTAATTTTCATGAGAAGCCAGAAGACCAATTTTTTACATGACAATTTCCCATTTTTTAAATGTTGGCAATTACTAAACTTAATCAGATACATACACACATACATAAAATCCCATAAGCCAAAGAGAACACGTCTGCAGGCCAGCACCATGAGGGCCAGTTTGTATCCCCCAAGTCCAGCACAGGAAGCAACAGTTTCCTGTACTCTGTGCTGGTCTGTCCACACCAAGACTGCTGTGCTCAGCCGTGAGCGCTGCACCTAATGGGACACACATGAGCCGGGGCTGGTGCACAGACAGGTGGGCAGGATGGGAGGAGACTTTAAATAGTTCAATCCCCCTTAACTGATATTTTCAAATAGCCTTCTGTATGTCAAGCCCAGTGCTACATGCTGGAGATGCAGAAGGAAACAAGCCAGAAGCAGCTCTACTCTTGCGGAGCCTATTGCCTTGAGGGGAACTCAAAGGATCCGGGGATAATTTCCCTGGAGAAGGCTCATGGAGGACAGACGGTAATAGTAATGATAAGATTTACTGAGCTTTTACTCTGGGCCAACATTACCCTCAATGCTACATGCTACAATGATATAATTATGTCACCTAATTCTTACCACTATCCTTGTTTCATGTAATGAAACAGGTTCAGGAAGGTCAAGCAAATCAGCCACTACAACTGTGTACAGATTCTCTATGGTCCAGAAGAATGGAACAGGCTGTCAAATGAGAGTACGTACTTAAGAGGCTAACACAGTATGACCGTATGTGGCATTATAAATAAGTGCTGAGTACATGTCTGTTTCTTTTCCAGTCTCTGGAAGCATTGAAGAACAAGTTGTATGGCCATTTGTTAGGGTTGCTAGAGAGGGAGGCTGAGTATCAGATAGGTAGAAACACTGTGCACGGCCTTCCATCTATGAGAATCTAACGCCACTTTTCCTGGAATAATTATTTTCTTTTTTGGCAATAATAACACAAAGTAATTATCAATGACTCCTCACTCCCACACCCCTACAACAGCAGCAGTAGCCCTGTGGATGGGAAACTAAGGCCCAGGAAGAATATGGACCAAATTACAGGTGATAAACCATCAATCAAGTAATATCGATGGAATGTCCATGACACGTAAACCATATTGTTCCAAGCTCTAAATCAGTGTGCACAGCAGGAAAAGAGCATGAGAAAGGGGCTTATACCTAAGACTCAGTGCTGGCTTTGGCATTAATTTACTTTGAGAAGGTTTTTCCTAAGCCTTGCTTTCATCTCTTTACAATGAGGGGGTAGGAATATACCTCTAAAGTCCTTTTCAGCTTGAATAATTGATATAAATTATTTGCATTAAAAAAATCAGACCTCAGATGTAGGAGGATTCACCTTTCTTCCTAAAAGCCGGTGGGACCACAGAACCCTGGGAACTCAAAAGGACTTTAGATGTGAGAATGGTCGGTCCTCACGTGACCAATGAGCACTTTTAAAATGTGGCTAGTCCAAAATGAGGTGTGCTATAAGTGTAAAATACACACTATATTTTGAAGACTCAGCATGAGAAAAAGAATATGAAATATCTCAAGAAAACATTTATATTGCTTTATATTGATATTTTTGTATATTGGGTTAATTAAAATATTAAAATTAACATCATAGACCAGGCATGGTGGCTCACACCTGTAATCCCAGCACTTTGTGAGGCTGAGGCAGAAGGATCCCTTGAGCCCAGGAGTTTGAGACCAGCTTGGGCAACATAGTGAGGCTTCATTTCTTAAAAAAAATAATAAAATAAAAATAACATCATCCATTTCTTTTACCTTTTTAACATGGATCCTAGAAAATGTCAAATTACAATGTGGCTTGCATTGTATTTCTACTGAACAGCACTGGTTTAAAGAGAAACTGAAGACCAGAGAGTAAATGACTTTTCCACAGAGCCAGAACTGGAACCAGGGTCCCCTGACTTCTCATTCGAGGCTCTTTCCATTCTTAATAGGCTGTGGTGGCCATTCTTCAAGATGGTCCCTAATAATCCTCACCTTTTGTCGCCCTAGTAAAGTCCCTTCCACACTGAACAGGGCTCATCTGTTAGAAGACTACAGAAATGCCTATGTGACTTCTGAGGCTGGGTCATAAAAGACATTGTGGCTTCCAGCGTGTCTCTCTTTGGCATGACTTGCTCTAGGGGAAGCCAGTTGCCCTGTCATGAGAACAATTAAACAGCCCTATAGAGAGGTCCACATGGTGAGGAACTGAGGCCTCTTGTCAGCAACCATAACCAACCAGGCAAGTGAGTGCACCATATGGGGCGCTGATCCTCCAGCCCAGCCAAGCCTTTGAATAAGTGCAGTTCCAGCTGACATCTTAACTGCAAGTTCGTGGGAGACCCCAACCTAGAAACACCCAGCTAAGCTTCCCCCAAATTCCTGACCCACAAACAGGATAATTAATATTTACTGTCAAGTCACTAAGTTTTGATGATTTGTTACACAGCAACAGATAATACGCAGCCTTACAAACTTAGAGGTCTCATATAAGAAAAACTCACTTCTATCTTTGGCATTTGTACAGTGTGAGAAATTATTCTTATCCTTCATCCAGTCTTTGGCCTAGCTCAGGGTAACCCAACTAAAAACTGCTAAATTATCAAACTTGTGGAATCAAACCCAGGAAGGTAAGATCCCATTTTATTCTTCGAAGGTTCTTCCCTTTTCCCTTTATTGCAGAAAGAACCCAGGTCTCTTGAGAATGAAAAAGCACTACATCACATCACTTTCACCTGGGCCATTCAGAGATTTGATTCCCACAAAATCAAAGGAACTAGAGCCCAGAATTGCTCAGTTAGACACAGTACTGAGGAATCAACAATCGAGAAATGACAATCTGTGGCATCAACATCGAGAAATGACAATCTATGACATCTGAATTTCTCTAAGCTGAGACACTGCTGTCAATAGCAGTGCTAATGTTTTATATAGCGTGTGTTGCTTTTCACAGTGTTGTCACATCTAGTATCTCTGAGGTAGGTGGGGAATATATAAATAAAATAGGATACATATGAAAACAGTGGCTCAGAGCTCATGGTATGTTCTTAGTTTCATGATCAGTGAATGACAGGCCAGGTCTAAAATCTGCGTTTCAGTAGGTGACTCGAGTCAGACTTCGTGCTTCCCAAAGCAGGAGCATCCTGGCTGTTATAACATGAGTACTCTTCAGTTGGGGCTGTCCTCTGAGATCAGTGTGCACTTGTAGATCTCCTTAAAGGCCACAAGGAAAGGTGGCATTACTTCATCCACGGTGACGTGCCTCTGGAGCTCCTTACTCAAGGAAGTGACGCCTGTCCCAACCAGTCCACAGGGCACGATGTGCTCAAACCACGTGAGGTCGGTAGAGCAGTTGAGAGCCAGGCCGTGGGATGTGATGTGCCTTCCACAGCGGACTCCTGCAAGGCAAGCCAAAGGGTCTTAGAGTAGATACCCTCCACTCTCCGGGCTTTGGTTTCCCTCTCAGGGCGATGAGAGAACTGGAATAGATCACTGGTTTTCAAATTTTGTTTCTGGAGAAACAAGGGATTGTACCCAGATGGGAAAAGGAAACAAATGAAAGGAAGGGGTGCGTGGCTTCAAGACAGCTGCACTCATCATGAGGATTCCAGGAAATGTCTTTTAACAGATTCCAATACTTAAAAAAAAAAAGTTTGGGGACGGGCGCCGTGGCTCACGCCTGTAATCCCAGCATTTTGGGAGGCCGAGGCGGGCGGATCACGACGTCAGGAGATCGTGACCATCCTGGCTAACACGGTGAAATCCCATCTCTACTAAAAATACAAAAAATTAGGCGGGCTGGTGGTGGGCGCCTGTAGTCCCAGCTACTCTGGAGGCTGAGGCAGGAGAATGGCGTGAACCCGGGAGGCGGAGCTTGCAGTGAGCAGAGATTGCGCCACTGCACTCCAGCCTGGGTGACAGAGCGAGACTCCGTCCCAAAAAAAAAAAAAAAAAGTTTGAAAATTAGCACCCTTATTTGCCATGACATTGTGATTTGCAGGAAGTAACCTGGCAATTCACTTCTCTTGTCTCTCCATCCACAGAAATGTGTGTTGGACTAGATGTGAGGAGCCTTCTGCTTCTGAATATACGATACCTGAGAAGGGGCTTAAAAACTCAAACGCAGCGGGTAGTTGTGATTCAAAACCCGCGCTAGATACGCCTCCTTCCGGCCCGAGCTCTACCCTCACCTCCATTGGTCCAGCCCCGTCAGACCCCGCCCCCAGGCCTCAAGCTCCGACCCCGGCTCTCTGATACCGCCCTGCGCCGCGGCGCTCACCGATCGCGCAGATCTTGCGATCTTCCAGCCAGACGCCCGTGTACGGCGGGGGCCGCGCGCGGGCGTCCTGCAGGCCCTGGAGCTCGCACAGGCGCACGGCGCACGCCTCCAGCGACGCTACGTGCATGCGCAAACGCAGGCCGAGACGCCGTAGGTCGAGCACTGGGTGGCAAAGCAGCTGGCCCGGGCCGTGAAAGGTGGCCAGGCCACCGCGGCCTGTGACGCGCACCTCGGCACCCAAGGCCCGTAGCCGCGCAGTTTCCTCGGGCGTCAGGCCGCCGCGCAGCCCGGCCGTGTACACGGGTCCCGCGGGCTCGCAGAGCAGGAGCGCGCCCGCCTCAGTCCCCGACGGGGCCTCAGTGCCTGGCTCGGCCTGCAGCCGCCGCAGCCACTGGTCCTGCAGCCCCAGTAGTTCGGCGTACGGCACCCGACCCAGGCGCACCAGCCGAACAGTGGGTTGCCGCATCGTGCCCACCGCTGCGTCCGCGGGGCCCCGCCTTCTCCCTGGGCCCGGGGGCGTGGCCTGAGGGGCGGGGACTCAGGGGCACACCCCGAGCCGCAGCTCCCAGGTGCGTGTTAAAAGCTGGAGGTGGGATGTGTGATCCCACGACCAAAAGCGCAGGGCCGGCCTCATCGGTTCATTCAACAACCAGTATTTAGTGCCTGCTGTGTTCTGCAGGCCCTGCCCTAGGCGCTTGATACAGCGGTGCATAGCGTATGAGAAAGATCTGTCCTGGTAAGCTTACATTCTTACAGCAGACGATAAGTATTTTAATTATTAAGTAAATAAGATTATTTCGCGTATAAGGTGTTAAGTGCTATGAAAAGAAAAATAAAACAGGGTAACGTGGTGTGTCCTGGGTTGAACCCCTGGGAGACGCAAGAGGGAGATTAGCTTGCCTACAAGGTTATTGGTGGAGGTAGGGAGAACTTAAAGATCAGCACCTGTGAGAAAGTGAAGGAAGCAGGAATTTGGAGGCAGAGGAAGAAGTTGGCCTGCAAAACAGTTGCAGCAGAGGCCTTGACCAATCCCAAGGCATGCTTGGCGCCTACGATGACCTTTCAGAGTAGTTCCACATTAAAGCAAGGGGGCCAGAAACTCGTATCCTTGCATTGACCAGTCAGGGATACAGGCTATACCTGGGGAGGAGCTGTGATTTTTTTTTTTTTTTTTTTGGCAAGACTGCTTCCCTTGGTGGAGGGTGGCCCCCAGAGAAGGACTCAGTTGTGAATCGTCAGCAACCAACTCCAGAAGCTGAGGGAATGACTGTCTAGGCCCTGAGGGGGTGTCTGGACCACAACATCAGCTATGTTGCAGTTAGAATATCATTTAAACAAGTCTGAATTCAATGAACTTTTACTGAGGACTTTTCAGACACCATAGGTGTCTGAAAAACATTTCATAAACATAGACATAAAAATCCTAAGCAAATATTAGCAAATCAAATCCAGCAATTTATAAAAGGATTAATACATCATGATGAAGTAGGGTTTATCCCAGGAATGCAAGGTTGGTTTTGCATTCTGAAATCAAACAATGTAATTTATGTTAAAAGAAAAGCTTTCATTGAAATAATAAAACAAATTTTTCTAAAGAAGAGCTATGATTATGTTAAAAAATACAGATAAATCTGTTGGCAAAAATAAACACCTCTTCTGACCAAAATACGTAGCAATCTAGGAATAGAAGAGAAATTTTCCAGTCTGATGAAGGGTTCAAATTATCAATCAGGGTTTGGACAAGAGAAATCACATATGTACTATTTTAATTAAATGTTTTATTTGAGAAAATTGGAGACTCATATGCAGTTGTAAGGAATAAAACGGACAGATTATATGTACCCTTTACCCAGCTTCCCCCAATGGAAACCCCTTGCAAAACTGTAGTACAATATCACAACCAGGATACTGACATTGATACAGTCATGATACAGAACATTTTCATCACCACAAGGATCCCTCATGTTGCTCTTTGTAGTTACACTGCTTCTTAATTCCTGGCAAACGTCTGTGTTGTATAGATGGAATCATACAGAATGCAACCTTATAGAATTTTTTTTCACTCAGCATAATTATCTGGAGACTCATCCAAGTTGTTGCATGTATCAATAGTTCATTTCTTTTTACTGATGAGTAGTAGTCCATAGTATGAATGTACCGCAGTTTGTTTAGCCATTCACTCACTGAAGAACACCTGGGTTGTTTCCAGTTTTCAGATATTCTGAGTAAAGGTACTGTAAACATTTATGTACAGGTTTTTGTGTGAACATAAGTTTTCACTTCTCCAGAATAAATGCCCAGGAGTGCAGTTGCTGGGTTGCATGGTAGTTACATGTTTTGTTTTTTAAGAAACTGCCAAAATGCTTTCCAGAGCGGCTGTACCATTTTACATACCCACCACCAGTGTATGAATGATCCAGTTTGTCTGCATCCTCATGAGCATTAGCTTTTATTTTAGCCATTCTAATAGGTGTGTGGTGGTGTCTTATTGTGATTTTAATTTTTATTTCCCTATTGACTAATGATGTAAGACATCTTTTCATGTGCTTATTTTCCATGTGTATATTCCCTTCAGTGAAATGTCTGTTCATGTCTTTTGCCCATTTTCTAATTAATTGTTTTTTGTACTGTTGAGTTTTGAGATATCTTTATATATTCTAGATATTAGCCCTTTGTCAAATATGTGCTTTGTAAATAGTTGCTCACAGTGTATGGCTTGTATTTTCATCCTCTTAACTGTATCTTTTGCAGAACAAAAGTTTGTCATTGTGATAAGGTCCAATTTATCCACTTTTCCTTTTATTGATGCTTTTGGTTTAATAACTCTTTGCCCAGCCCTAGATCCTGAAGACATTCTACTGCCTGTTTTTTTTTTTTAAGATTTTTTATTTTACATTTAAGTCTATGATACATTTTGAGTTAATTTTTAAAACAGATGTAAAACTTTGGTTGTTGTTGCTGTTGTTCTTTTTTGTTTGTTTGCATATGCATGTTACATTACGCTAACACCATTTGTTCAAAAGGCTATGTTTCCTCCATTGAATTGCTTTTATGCCTTTGTCAAAACCAGTTGGACATATTTGTGTGATCCTATTTCCAGTTTCTGTATTTTGTTCCATTGATCTATGTGTTTATTCCTCTACCAATACAGGCTGAGCATCCGTAATCTAAAAATCTGAAATCTGAAATGCTCCAAAATCCTAAACTTTTTGAGTAATGATGTTATGCCACAAATGGAAAATTTCATACCTGACCTTATGTGAGTTGCAGTCAAAACACAGGTGCACAACACACAGTTCATGCAACATCCCCAAAGGGAAAAAGACCCTCCCAGCTCTCTTCTGCTGCAGTTTTTCTGCTCACACCTGGATTTCCCCCATGCATTCCCACAAAGGGTAATTAAATGGCATGTGTGCAGGCTGGACACACCAACAACAGGTTTCCCACAATGCCCCACATGGGGCCAAGACCTATGCGCATTACTCACTGCATTTGTTTGCTTATTCTCTGCTGTGTGGTGTAAATATATTGTTGAAAATGTCAAAAAGACCTAAAGATACCCCTGTGAATGTCAGTGATAAGAAAAAGAGGAAGCATTTATGTTTATCTATAGCACAGAAAGTCAAGTTGTTGGAGAAACTGGACAGTGGTGTAAGTGTGAAACATCTTACAGAAGAGTATGGTGTTGGAATGACCACCATATATGACCTGAAGAAACAGAAGGATAAACTGTTGAAGTTTTATGCTGAAAGTGATGAGCAGATATTAATGAAAAATAGAAAAACACTTCATAAAGCTAAAAATGAAGATCTTGATCGTGTATTGAAAGAGTGGATCCGTCAGCGTCGCAGTGAACACTTGCCACTCAATGGTATGCTGATCATGAAACAAGCAAAGATCTATCACAATGAACTAAAAATTGAGGGGAACTGTGAATATTCAACAGGCTGGTTGCAGAAATTTAAGAAAAGACATGGCATTAAATTTTTAAAGATTCGTGGCAGTAAAGCATCTGCTGGTCATGAAGCAGCAGAGAAGTTTACTGGCAAGTGCAGTAATGATGATGAACAAGATGGTAACTTTGAAGGATTCTATGTGTCAAGTGAGAAAAACATAATGTCTGACCTCCTTACATACACAAAAAATACACATCCAGAGACTGTCAGTAAGCTGGAAGAAGAGGATATCAAAGATGTTTTTAACAGTAATAATGAGGCTCCAGTTGTTCATTCATTGTCCAATGGTGAAGTAACAAAAATGGTTCTGAATCAAGATGATCATGATAATAATGATAATGAAGATGATGTTAACACTGCAGAAAAAGTGCCTATAGATGACATGGTAAAAATGTGTGATGGGCTTATTAAAGGACTAGAGCAGCATGCATTCATAACAGAGCAAGAAATCATGTCAGTTTATAAAATCAAAGAGAGACTTCTAAGACAAAAAGCATCATTAATGAGGCAGATGACTCTGAAAGAAACATTTAAAAAAGCCATCCAGAGGAATACTTCTTCCTCTCTACAGGACCCACTTCTTGGTCCCTCAACTGCTTCTGATGCTTCTTCTCGCCTAAAAATAAAATACAGTGCACAGTAACCTTTTAGTTAAAACACAGCATCATACTTGGAAACTGAAAGCCTACTGTTATTTGTTATTGTTGCTTAACAGCTGATACAGGTATTCTGATGACACTACTGTGCTGGCTTACTTAACCAGAATACACTATTTTTTTCCTTGTATTACTGGTATGTCATATTTTTTACTGTTAAGTACTTATGTGTGAATAAGTGTGAAAAAAGATTGCTTATCAGTAACATATAAATTCAGAATCAGGAATGATGGTGATGCCAATCACAGATCGTCCACATGGGTGGCGGAGATGTTAACACCTTTGCTTTCTGATGGTTCAGTGTATCCACACTTCGTTTCATGCCAAAATTATTTAAAATATTGTATAAAATTACCTTCAGGCTATGTGTATAAAGTGTATATGAAACATAAATGAACTTTGTGTTTAAACTTGGATCATATCCTCAAGCTATCTCATTGTGTATGTGTAAATATTTCAAACTAAAAAAAAAAAAATCTGAAGCACTTCTGGTCCCAAGCATTTCTGATAAGGGATATTCAACCTGCCCTGCAGTCTTGATTGCTGTAACTATATAATAAATCTTGAAATCAGGTAGCCTGATTGATCCCACTTTATTTTTTCCTCAAAATGGTTTTAGTTATTCTAGTTCGTTTGCCTTTCCATACAAATTTTAGAATGATATGTATGTCTAAAAAATACTGTTGGGGCCGGGCGCGGTGGCTCATGCCTGTAATCCCAGCACTTTGGGAGGCTGAGGCAGGTGAATCACAAGGTCAGGAGATCGAGACCATCCTGGCTAACACGGTGAAACCCCGTCTCTACTAAAAATACAAAAACAAAATTAGGCGGGCTCCTGTAGTCCCAGCTACTTTGGAGGCTGAGGTGGGAGAATGGCGTGAACCTAGGAGGTGGAGCTTGCAGTGAGCCGAGATTGCGCCACTGCACTCCAGCCTGAGTGACAGAGCGAGACTCCATCTCAAAAAAAAAAAAAAAAATACTATTGGTAGATTTGGATTGGTGGCCACAAAAAAAATCTTGTTGGGATTTTTAAAGGAATTGCATTAAACTTTTATATCAACTTGGGGAGAACTGATATATTTGCTACATTGGGTCTTCCAGTCCATGAACACAATATCTCTCACCGTTTATCTAGATCTTCTTTGACTTGTTTCATCAGGACTTTGTAGCTTTCAGCACACAAATCATGTGTGTGTTTTGTTAGATTTATACCTAAGTATTTCACTCTTTTTTGAGTGATTGTAAATGGTATTTAAAATTTCTGTGTCCACTGCAAGTATATAGAAATGCAGTTGATTTTTTGTACATTTATCTTGGGTCCTACTTTTTGCTAAACTCACTCATTAGTCCTATTAGTTTTTTATAGATTCTTTAGGATTTTCTATGGAGACCATCATGTCATCTGCAAATTGGGACAGTTCTATTTTCTTCCTTTCTGATGTGTATGCCTGTAATCCTCCCCGCCTTTTTTTTTTTTTTTTTTTTTTTTGCCTTAGAGCCCTGACTAAAACTTTAGTACTATGTTGAATAAGAGTAGCAATAGCAGACATCCTTGCCTTGTTTCTAGTCTTGGAGGGAAAACATTCAGTCTTTCACCATTAAATATAATGTTAGCTATAGGTTTTTGGTAGATGCTTTTTATCAAGCTGAGGAAGTTCTCCCTTTACTGCAATTTTTCTCAGAGTTTTTATCATGAATGGTGTTGAAATTTGAGAAAACTTTTTCTGTACTGATTGATAGAATCATGTGGTTTTTCTTTAGGCCATTGTAATGTGTAAAATTGACTGATTTACATTGACTGATTTTTGAATATTGACTAGCCTTGCATAGCTGGAATAAATCCCAGCTGTATAAATCTTTTACTACTTTGTTGCATTTGATTTGCAAATATTTTTTAAGGATTTTTTGCATCTAAGTTTATGAGGGATATTGCCTGTAGTTTTCTTTCTTTTGTACTTCTTTGCCTGATTTGAGTAGAAGGGAAATACTGGCTTCATAAGATGAATTTTTAAATCTTCAACTTTGAAGTTCAGGGGTACATGTGCAAGATGTGCAGGTTTGTTACATGGATAAAATTGTGCCATGGTGGTTTGCTGCACAGATCATTCCATAACCTAGGTATTAAGCCCAGCATCCATTAGCTGTTCTTCCTGATGCTCTCTGTCTCCCCACTCCACCCCTAATAGGCCCTGGTATGTGTTGTTCCCCCACCCCATGTGTCCATGTGTTCTCATCATTCAGCTCCCACTTGTAAGTGAGAACGTGTGGTGTGTGGTTTTCTGTTCCTGCGTTAGTTTGCTGAGGATAATGGCTTCCAGCTCCATCCCTGTCCCTGCAAAGGACGTGATCTGGTTCCTTTTTATTGCTGCATAGTATTCCATAATGTATATGTACCGCATTTTCTTTATCCAGTCTATCATTGATGGGCATTTGGATTGATTCCATGTCTTTGCTATTGTGAATAGTGCAAATGAACATACATGTGCATGTATCTTTATAATAGAATGATTCATATTCCTTTGGGTACATACCCAGTAATGGGATTGCTGGGTCAAATGGTATTTCTGCCTCTAGGTCTTTGAAGAATCACCATACTGTCTTCCACAGTGGTTGACCTAATTAACACTCCCACCAACAGTATAAAAGCGTTCCTTTTTCTCTGCAACCTCGCCAGCATCTGTTATTTTTTGACCTTTTAGTAATCACCATTCTGACTGGCAGGAGATGGTGTCTCATTGTGGTTTTGATTTACATTTCTCTGATGATTAGTGATGTTGAGCTTCCCCCACCTCCCATTTATTTATTTATTTAAGAGACAGGTTCTCACTATGTTGCCCAGGTTGGTCTTAAACACCTGGCCTCAAGCTATGGGCACTTTAAAAGAACGTGTATTCTGCTGTTGTTGGATGCAGTGTTCTATAAATGTTGATTAGAATCAGTGGTTAATGATGTTGGTGAGTTGTTCTATATCCTTGCTGATTTTCCGTCTCATTGTTCTACTGATTGTTGAGAGAGGGGTGTTGAAGTCTCCAACTGTTGTGGATTTGTGTATTTCACTTTTGGATTCTATAAGTTTTTGCTTCACATATGCATCTCTGTTGTTTGATACATACACATTTATGATTGCTATGTCTTCCTGGTGAATTGACCCTTTATTATTATATAGTGTCTTTCTCTGTCTCTAATAATTTTCTTTCCCCTCAAGCTTACTTTATCTGATATTATTGTAGTCACTCTGCTTTCCTTTGGTTAGTTTTGCATGATATATCCCTTTTTACCCTCTTACTTTCAACCTGCCTTTATTGTTATACAGTCACATACCACATAATGATGTTTTGGTCAACAACAGACCACATATATGATGGTGGTCCCATAAGAATATAATGGAGCTGAAAAATTTCTGTTGCCTAGTGACAACCTGATGATTCTGATGCTGTGTAGGCCTAAGCTACTATGTGTATGTCTTAGTTTTAACTAAAAATTTTTTAAAAATAAAAAATTTAAAAATAGAAAAAAGCTTATAGAATAAGGATATAAAGAAAGAAAATATTTTTATACAAGTATACAATGTGTGCTTTAGGCCATTATTATAAAAGAGTCAAAAAGTTTAAATATTTAAATGTTTATAAGATAAAAATGTTACAGTAAGTTAAGGTTGTTTTTGAAGAAAGAAATATTTTAAAGGTAGTGTAACCTAAGTGTGCAATGTTTACACCTACAGTAGTGTGCAACAATGTTTTAGGCCTTCACATTCACTCACTGTTCACACACAGACTCATCCAGGACAGCTTCCAGCCATGTTAAGTGCCCTATATACCACATTTTTACTCTCCCTTTACTATGTTTTGATATGTTTAGATACACAGATACCATTGTTTTACAGTTGCCTACATTATTCAGTACAATAGTGTGCTGTATAAGTTTGTAGCCTAGGAGCAGTAGACTATTGCATATAGCCTAGGTGTGTAGTAGGCTTATACCATCCAGGTTTGTTTAAGTATGCTCTATAATGTTCACACAATGATGTAATTACCTAATAGCTCATTCTCAGAGTGTGTCCCTGTTGTTAAGCAGTGCATAATTGTATTTAAAGTGAGTTTTTTGGGAGCCCCAGGTGTGAGGATTGCTTGAGGCTGGGAGTTTGAGAGTAGCCTGGACAACAGAGTGAGACCTTGTCTCTACAAAAAAAAAAAAAAAAAAAAAAAAAAAAATTCACTGGGTGTGGTGCTATTCACCTGTAGTACTAGCCACTTAGGAGGCAGAGGCAGGGAGGATTGCTTGAGCCCAGGAATTTGAGATTACAGTGAACTGTGATCACCACTGCACTGCAGCCTGGGAAACAGAGCAAGACCCTGTCTCTTTATTATTATTATTATTTTGAGACAGGGTCTCACTCCGTTGCCCAGGCTAGAGTGCAGAGGCACGATCTTGGCTCACTGCAACCTCTGCCTCCCAGGTTCAAGTGATTCTCATCCCTCAGTCACCCAGGTTGCTGGGATTACGGGTGTATGCCCCCATGCCCAGCTAATTTTTGTAGCTGTAGTAGAGATGGGTTTTCACCATGTTGGCCAGGCTGGTCTCGAACTCCTGGCCTCATGTGATCCACCCATCTCGACCTCCCAAAGTGCTGGGATTACAGGTGTGAGCCACTGTGTGAGCCAAGACCCTATCTCTTTGAAAATAATAAATAAATTAAATAGTGAGTATTTTATAAACAACATATAGCTGGGTCATTCTTTTTTCCGCTCTGCCAATCTGTCTTTTGACTGATGTATTCTGACCATTTAGGTTTAAGGTAATGTTGATATATTAAAGCTTAAGTCTTACCTTTTATTTTTTGTTACCTCTTTGTTCTGTGTATTGTTTCTCTGTTTTCTTTTTCTGATTTTCTGTGCTCAGCATCACTAATCATCAAGGAAATGTAAATTAAAACCACAATGAAATTCCATTACATACTTATCTGAATGGTTAAAATGTAAAAGACTGACAACATCAAATGTTAGCAAGGTTGTACTGCAACCAGAACTCTCATATATTTTTGATGGTAGTGTAAAATGGCACAAACACTTTCAGAAATGGTCTGGCATTTCTTATAAAACTAAATATACACTGACCCTATAATTTAGTTTTAATCCTAGGAATTTACTCACAATAAATGAAAACACTTATACCACAAAAACGTTTGTATGACAATGTTCACTGCAAATTTATTACTAATACCCTAAACTGGAAACTGTTGAAGTATCAATAAAATAATGGATATACAGTGATATTTTCATGAAATGGAATATTACTTAGCAATTAAAATGGACAAGTTATGAGTTCCATAGTGTGTTTGCTCACAACAGTCTCAAGTACTGTGACTAAGCTAAGCACTTCATGAATTTTATCTTATGAATCCTTCTAGCCTTATGATATAATCACTATTATTATTGCCAAGTGCTTTGTGTTTATTTTCTTAACTTTTACTACCCTCTGAGGTAGCATCCTCACACAAACTGGTGTACAGAAATACAATTTAATTCTGATGCTAACCACCCAGTGTTGGCATTGGACTCCACAGGTTTAATGGCACAATCCCCAGTAAAACTATTTTCACTTCATATGCCAGCTGCATTTTGGGGGGTCCCTAAGCCACATGTGCTTCTGACCAACTGGCTATAAATTCAAAGTTTCACATGACCCCTAAGGTACAATAATTTTCTAGAATGACTCACAGAACTCAGGAAAGCACTAATGATACAAATCAGGACCAGCTAAATGAAGATCCACATGGGTGGAGTCTGGGAGGGTTCTGAATGGAGAGCATTCATGACCTCTCCCCATGGCATCACCCTCCTGGCACATTGATGTGTTCACCACCTGGGAAGCTCTACTGAGCTTTGGTGTTCAGAGTTTTTTTGGGGTCTCATTACATAGGCATGATTGATTGGATCATTGGTCACATAACTGGACTCAATCTTCAGTCCTCCTCCTCTCCTAGGAGATTGACCCAACCCTCTAATTACATTGTTGGTCTTTCTGGTGACCATTCTCACCCTGTGTCATCTCATCAGTTAGCATAAACTCAGGTGTAATCTAAGGAGCTCATAAATAACAAAGACACTCCTGCTACTTAGGAAGTTCTAAGGGTTTAAAGTCTCTTTACCAGAAACCAGGGACAAAGGCCAGTCAAGTTATTTATTGCACAATAGGTAGGCACTATTATTATTATTTTATTTAATAGAGACAGGGGGCCGGGCGCAGTGGCTCACACCTGTAATCCCAGCACTTTGGGAGGCCAAGGTGGGTGGGGATCACTTGAGGTCAGGAGTTCGAGACCAGCCTGGCCAACATGGTAAAACCCCATCTCTACCAAAAATAGAAAAAATTAGCTGGGTGTGGTGATGCACACCTGTAATCCCAGCTACTCAGGAGGCTGAGGCAAGAGAATTGCTTGAACCCGGGAGGTGGAGGTTGCAGTGAACCAAAATTGGGCCACTGCACTCCATCCTGGGTGACAGAGCAAGACTCCATCTCAAAAAAAAAAAAAAAAAAAATAGAGACAGGGTCTCACTATATTGGCCAGGCTGGCCTCAAACTCCTGACCTCAACCAGTTCTCCCACTGCAGCCTCCCTAAATGTTGGGATTACAAATGTGAGCCATCATGCCTGGCCAATAGGTAGGCATTATTATTGTCCTCATTTTAGAGGTAAGTAGGCACCTATATTGATTGCTGAAAGTTACACAGTAACTAGCAGAATTAGGACTGGAACCTAGGTATGTCTGAATACAGTCTTGCTATTCTCTATATATTGTCTGAAAATTATTGCCACATGCTATTTATTGAATGAATAAATTGACAGGAAAAGATCACAGGTGATTCTGAAATTTCTACCTTGTAGGAACTGAGAATGATCAAGGCCCTTTTGAGAATTTCATTGATGCTAGATACATTTATATTTGTAGGTCCTATCCCATATTAAAGTCTGTCTGTATCCCACATCAAGTGTTATTTTTTTGCTGAAAAAAATATTGAAAGGATTTAAAAAATTTTTCTTTAGAAATCATTTGGCTACATGCACTCAAGTTATTATAGGATTTGATTTCATGGCGATTGCAGTGCATGGGTGGAATGTTTCCAAAGGGAGAAACATGAACTTACAAATTATTTTCAAATGTAATAAAATGTTTATAAATACCAGTGTATTACTTCAGTACAGCCTAAGCTGCTATAACAAAGAGACTTTTTAGTACAGTGAGAGTACAGGGCTGGTACACAGGCTTCCACCTCAGCATCCACTCCAGCTCTTGCCTTAAGGTCTGCATCACAGGGACAAAGCAGCCACATTCACAATGACAAAGAGCATCATTTGCACAGACTGCAGTGCTAATGTGCCCCCTGGAGTTGTCCATAGTAGTAGCTCTCACAAGTGTGTAGGGAGAAAGATGAAGAGCTCATCCCCTACTGCACAACCAGAAGTGGCAGGTATCACTTGTACTCACTTCCCATGTTCAGAACTTAAGTCACATGACCACACCTAGCTTCAAAAGAGGCTGGAAGTATAGTCTTTTACTGAGTGACCCTTGCACCTACCTAAAACCTACTTCTACTTATAAAGGAAAAAGGGGATATATGGTAGTCACTATCATAATTAAATTACATAAACAAGTAATAAAATCGGTATAAATTTATGTTGGTAGACATTTAATTAAAAGTCTATTGCTTTTGACTTTATAGTTTTTTGTATTTTAGTTCTGTTAAAAAAAAAAGTGGGAG
This sequence comes from Nomascus leucogenys, assembly GCF_006542625.1. NCBI lineage: Eukaryota > Metazoa > Chordata > Mammalia > Primates > Hylobatidae > Nomascus > Nomascus leucogenys. The sequence continues at coordinate 62,212,011 of NC_044395.1, read as the reverse complement.
GGTTGTTCTTAAACGTTTTCTTTTAGGCCCCTGAAAAGTCTGTCAGCTCCAAGTGCTGTGCCTAATGGATACAAAATCTCTGTGAATCATGAGGCCACTAACCAGAGAAGGAATGCAGGGTGGCTGTGATTGCTCTCTGCTTGGTCCCCCTTCTGGGTAGGAAGGCAGCCCTTATGAAGCGGGTAGGCTAGATTCAGTATGCAATTTGTGGGGCTAAGGGAGTGTGGACACTCAAACAAATATTAACTGATCCTTATGTAGCTGGGGTTATAGTCCGCGGGGCTGAGGGTGGGACAGGAAGCAGGGAGAGGAGGGGAGAAGGGAATAACAACTAGAATGAGACTCAGGGCCAAGAAATTGGTAAGGAAGACAAAATAACATGAACAAACATGCACAATGATAGGTTTCAGAGCAGATTATGAAAGTCATTGTGAGTCATCGGTGGTAGTGCTGTTGTTTAAAAAGAAACAGTATCGGCCGGGCGCGGTGGCTCATGCTTGTAATCCCAGCACTTTGGGAGGCTGAGGCGGGCGGATCACGAGGTCAGGAGATCGAGACCATCCTGGCTAACATGGTGAAACCCTGTCTCTACTAAAAATACAAAAAATTAGCCAGTCTGGTGGCGGGCGCTTGTAGTCCCAGCTACTCAGAAGGCTGAGGCAGGAGAATGGCGTGAACCCGGGAGGCGGAGCTTGCAGTGAGCCGAGATCGCGCCACTGCACTCCAGCCTGGGCGACAGAGCAAGACTGTCTCAAAAAAAAAAAAAAAGAAAAGAAACAGTGTCTAGATAACGCTGGGCTCTGAAGGAAAAAGAGGTTGGATTACACAAGGTCCTGCCTCAGGACATCTACAGTTTATAAATAAATATGTCCAAAGTGGGGAAAGTAACTCAAATGACCTGTTTCCTATAGAAGATGCTCCAGCCCGAGAACTGTCCTGGCATGAAGTAGGAGCCATTAGCAGGGAGGCTGGAAATCTAGGTTCATGTTCGGCCTCTATCACTATTTATTTGTGAATGTGAGCTCCTTTGGAGTAGGTAATGCATAGTTTCATCTTTGGATCCTCACCTAGCCTGGTGCCTGGCACTTACTAAGTTCTTAGTAAATTCTTACAGAATCAATGAACAATTTGTTAAATAACTTGCTGTGTATCCTTGAACTGAGATCTTTTACTAGGGATCTTAAACCTAAAAGGAAACAGTGGGTCAAGGTGGCCTCCAGGTCCCTAGTAACCTCAAATTTTCAGGATATGAGGACTGATAATTGGCTACTGTCACACTAAGAAGTGCACCTCATAGCATGCAAAATCCAATCTGAACTCAACCCACACGTCTCAGCTCAAAGACTGCCTCCTCCACAATGCCTCCCGTACCCCTTCCCTCAACAAATTGTGCCTCTGCTGACACTCTTCTACCTTGGTTATTCTCAGTTGAGTTTGTTACCTTTCCTTACCCCCTCAGGCCTGTGACCTGAAAACACAGAGTAAAAGCTAACACTTAGGTAGAATTTACCATGTGTCAGGTGCTCTAAAGGGCTTAAAATCGTCAGTGCATTTAATATCTTGATGACCCAGAAAGTAGGTGCTATGATTATCCTCATTTCAGAGATGAGAAAACTGAGGTACGGAGTGAGTAACTTTCTTACCATTAGGCTGCTAGTGAGTGGCAGGGACAAGATTCAAATCTGGGTAATAAGTCTCCAGAGTCCTTAACCAGTTCCCTGTCTTGTTCATCTTTAAATACCCCATAATAAACATCCCATGGTCAGCACATAGTAGGTGTGCAGTAAATGTTTGCCAAATAAATGAATAAGCAAATGCAGTAAACTAGGAAGCAGGGTATCAGAAGGGCATGGAGTTTCCCCGAATACCCATCTGCCTGTTGGGCCTCTCACACCTTTCCCCAACATACTGAGTTAGTTTGTTGGTCCATCCATCCACTCACTTTTCCATCCATCCATTCAATGAATAGTTACTGTCCTAACCCACCTCCCCACCATCCCACATTGGGACCAGGGATACAAAACTGAATTGGCACAGACAGAGATGGACTTATTCACGGGCAATGGCAGTCCAGCATCACATAAGCTACACAGAAGACAGAGCCACTAACTGCCCAGGCAGGGTCAGAGAACACTTTTTAGTCTATGGGACAGAGATTCGATCTGGGTTTTAAAAAATCTGTCTCCAGGTCCCTGGTGGGCCAAGGTCCTCCCTGACCCCAGCCTATATAGCTAGAGACAGAACAGCCTGTCCTTCCAGCTGCTGGCTGCAAACTTGCCTTGGGGAGTCCATAGCTTTGTCCATCGTCTGAATCCTGGTGCTCTTGCCAGCTGCCATGCCCCTAGATTGAGCCATGTGCTTTGGACCCTGGTTCTGAGTGTTGACCCTGAGCCTTTAGTGCCAGGCTCACAGCCAAGCATAGCCCACTTGCCAGATCCTTTCAGATCTCCCCCTTTTAGCTGGAGGTGCGAGGGGCAGGGTGAGGGTGGGAGGATGTATGGCATATCCCTAGGCATGTGCTAAGATACAGACCTGGGACCTCTCAGTTACATGATTGCCAGTTTCACTGACCCCTTCTTCAGCCTCTAAGGAAATTCAGGCCAGACTAAGAAAGGACTCAGGCTGGAGCAGGTCCCTGAGGGTTCAATCACACTTGTGTATACTCTGCCTGTCAGAGCTGGCCTGGCCTCAGATATCATCTAGGTCCCTGCCTACCCTGAGGCTCTGGAATGGGCATACAATGAAAGAGACAGACCTGGACTTCAGGGCTCTTGATCCCAGTCTGACGTTCGTTCCACTACAAAAAGGCAGTCTGGAATTCATTTTCAGTAATGAAGCCTTTCTCCATGAAATCTTAACCATTATATAAAGCAGAACAGCTCTGCCTGAAGCAGAGTTAGGGCATCCAAAAGATCACCGTCTTGGCCTCTGCCTCCCTGTCTCAGCCTTTAAGTCACTTCTAATAAACCTGTCTTATTTTTTACCATTAGATCTCAGCAGGGGAAGTTGGTCCATTGAGGTCCTAAGCCCATGCAGAAATGGCAGCTACTTCCCTCCAGCCTGTTTCACCCACTTCCTTCACCTTCCTCACTACAGCCAGAGACCTTTCAAAAACCCAGGTCTGTCTTTGCTACCCTCCAGTTTAAAAACATCCATTTGGCAGGGCTTGGTGGCTCATTCCTTTAATCCCAGTGCTTTGAGAGGCTAAGGTGGGAGGATTGCTTGAAGCTAGGATTTCGAGACCAGCCTGGGCAGCATAGTGAGGCCCTGTCTCGACAAAATTTTTTTTTTTAATTAGCCAGGTGTGGTGGTGTATGCCTGTAGTTCCAGCTACTTGGGAGGCTGAGGTGAGAAGATCACTTAAGCCCAGGAATTCGAGGCTGTGGTGAGCCGTCACCACATCACTGCATTCCAGCCTGAGTGGCAGAGCAAGACCCTATCTCAAATAAACACCAGAAATAAACAAATTCATTTATCCAACAATATTTACACAAGGACTATTATATTCATTGTACTTCTAGCTCCTTTCATTGTGGCAGGAATTAAAGTAGAAACTAGAAGTGCAATAATTATAACAGTCCTTGCCTGTTTGTGATGGTAGGGGAGCCAACAAACCTGGTGACAATAAAATAAATTACTAAACAGAGTCTGGTGATAGAGCCTAAAACAGGAGAGTGGTCTGAGGAGGCTGAAGGACAAACTAGTGCCATCCAGGAGAAAACCATTCAGCCAGAGAGAAGAGCCTGTGTTAAGGTTTAGGGTGGCAGCTTTAGGAAAACAGAAGGCTCAGTGATGGTGCTGTGAAATGAGGCCAGAGAGATGCAAGAGGCCAGGTCATGGAAGACCCTAAAAATCACTTCCAGTTTATTGGTCTGCATCTTAAAGAGCAAAGGGAATGCAATTGAATGGTTTTAAATAAGAGAGTGACACAATGCCATTTTTGTTTTAAGATCCAGCTGGTTGTTATGTGGAGAACAGGCTGGAGGAAGGCAAGAATAAAGGCAGAGAGGCCTATTAAGAAGACATTGTTGGCAGGGCATGGTGGCTCATGTATGTATAATCCCAGCACTTTGGGAGGTGGAGGCGAGAGGATTGCCTGAGTCCAGGAGTTCGAGACCAGCCTGGGCAACATAGTGGAACCCCATCTCTACAAAAAATAAAGGTAAAAAAATAGCCAGGTGTGATGGTGCATGCCTGTGGTCCCAGCTACTTGGGAAGCTGAGGCAAGAGGATCTCTTGAGTCCAAGAGGTTGAGGCTGCAGTGAACTGTGTTCACACCACAGAACTATAGCCTGGGGCAACATAACAAGACCTTGTCTCAAAAAAAAAAAAAAAAAAAAAGATTGTTATAGTCCAAGTGAGAGATGACATTGAGAAGTTGTGCTAAGTATGGGTACTGTGTGTTCCATACACCTAACACTCCTTCTTCCAACCTTCAGGCCCCAGGGAAACACTTTCCCACATATCTTGCCCTACATCCTCAAAACAAAAAATCATGTATTTTACATACAATAAAATGCTCACATGTAAGTGCCTGGTTTGTTTGAGGAGCTTGCACAAGTGTATACACCTCTGTAACCACCACCCACTCAAGCATGGGTAGAGACCATTTCCATCATTTCCACCACATGACTGTGCCTAAAGTTCTATGGGTTGTGCTGCTGTTCACACCAGAAACAGCCACTGCTCTCGAGTAAGGAAAGCAAGTGAATGGCAGAAGCTCCTGTGTAAGAAAAGCACACATCAATTAATCCTGTGAAGTCTTTTCTGTCACATAACATGAATGCCTAATGGGGTCTCATTTTCCAGAAAAGCATAGTCCATTTTCTTGCTTCTTTTTGTGTTCCGATTTGTAGTTTTGGAGGAATTCAGGAATTGCTCACTATTTGCAATAGTTGCATGTGGCAGCTAATAAATATTTTGCAATATTAAACAACTCATACTACTCTAATATTGTTGTGTATGTAGGTCTAGTTGTAGACCTACATATACATGATATTGATTCTTTATGGACTTAGCTATTGTGTTAAGGAATGATGAAAATTATTACATGAGTGGTAGTGATTTATATGGTGAAATAAAAATAGAATGTATTATATGTATTTACCATTTTATAAATCTATTTTAACATATAAATATAGTTTGTATTGTGTAATTATGTGTTCCTATATTTGACCATAATATATAAAATTCATGATACTTTTAAAATCTAAAGTTACTTTAAGAATTTTATTGACAATCCCTGTTGCTACTGCCTTAGCAGAGCAAACTTTTTCCAAATTGAAATTAATGACTAAAAAAAACCTCTAAAACTTACAGTGTCCCATAAAGGTTATTTTGTTTTTGACCTTATTGTCCAAAAGTTATGAAATATATAATTATTGATGAACCATATATTTCCTTTTACTCACATATTCCTGTCCATGAGCCATTCCTTTCCATGACATCCATTAAATTCAGTCATCTTTGATATTTTGCTTACTTTCAATAAAAAGTACCATAGAAGGTGGTGCAAGGTGGAAGACTAGAAGGTCCCATCAATTATTCTCCCTGCAGGAACAAGAAATTCAACAACTATCTACACAAAAAACCACCTTCACTAGAACCAAAAATCAGGTGAGCACTCAAAATATCTGGTTTTACTTCATATCATGGAAAGAGACACTGAAGAGGATAGGAAAGACAGTCTTGAGTTGCTGATGCCACCCCTTCCCCATTGCCGCTGCAGAGAAATCTATGTGCTTTGGAGACAGCACAGCAGTTGTGAGACTTTACATTGAATTCAGTCCTGCCCTCTCACAGCAGAAAGCAAAACCAGGCTGGGCTCAGCTGACGTCTGCCTATGAAGGGAGCATTCAGACCAACCCTAGCCAGTGGGGTATCATCCATCCCAGCAATAGGAACTTGAGTTCCAGGAAGCCTCACCACCATGGGCTGAAGTTCTCTGGAGCCTAAAATAAACTTGAAAGGCAGTCTAGGCCACAAGGACTACAAATCCTAGTGCTGAGCTGGGCTTGGGGGGCATGACATACTTAGACATCAGCAAGGGCAGCTAAGGGACTGTTTGTACCACCCCGCCCCCACTGCCAGGCAGCATATCCCCTGGCTCCAAGAGAGACCCCTTTATCCTGCTTGAGGAGAGGAGAGGGAAGAGTAAAGAGGACCAGCTCGGCCACAGCAGGATAGAGCATTGGTCAGCGTAGTGAGATCCCCATTCCAGGCCCTAGCTCCTGGACGACATTTCTAGACACACCCTGGGCCAGAAGGGAACCTGCTATCTTGAAGGGAAGGACCCAGTCCTGGCAGGATCCATCATCTGCTGACTAAAGAGCCCTTAGTCCCTGAATAACCAGCAGTAGTAACCATGTAGTACACACAGTGGGTGTTGGGTGAAACTCTGAGACTTGCTGGCTTCTGGTGAGACCCAGCACCTTCCCAGCTGTGGTGGCCATGGTGAGAGACTTCTTCTCCTTGATAAAAGAAGAGGGAGAAGTAAAGGGGATTTTTGTCTTATAGTTTAGATACCACCTTGGCCACAGTGGGGTAGAACACCAAGCAGGCTCTTGGGTCCCTGATTCCAGGCCTTGGCTCTTGGACAGCATTTCTGGACCTGCTGTGGGCCAGAGGGAAGCCAACTCCCTGAAGTGTGAGTCGCAGGCCTGAAAGCATTCACCATAAGCTGATTGAAGAGCCCTTGGGCCTTAAGTGAACATTGGCAGTAGCCTGGCAGTAGTCTTTGCTGGCATGTGGTGGTGGTGGCCACAGGGTGAGACCCCTCTGCCTGTGGAAAGGGAAGAGAAGAATAGGAAGGACTTTGTCTCATGGTTTGAGTACCAGCTTAGCTACAGTAGTGTAGAGCACCAGGTAGACTTCTAAGATCTTTGACTCCAGTCCCTAGCTCCCAGATGGCATCTCTGGACATGCCTGGGGCCTGGGGAACTCACCACCCTGAAGGGGAGGACACAAGTCTGGCTGGCTTCATCACCTGCTAATTGTAGAGCCCTAGGGCCTTAAGTGAACATAGATGGTAGCCAGGTAGTGGTTACAGTGGGCCTTGGGCAAGACTCAGTGCTGTGCTACCTTCAGGTCTGATGCAGCCCAGTCCCAGTGGTAATGGCCATAGGAGTGCTTATGTCACCCAACACAAGCCCCAGGCAGCTCAGCACAGGGAGGGAGACTCCATTTATTTGGGAGAAAGTAAGGGAAGAAAACAAGTCTCCACTTAGTAATCCAAAGAATTCTTCCTGATCATATCTAAGATCACTAAGGTGGTATATTTATGAGTCTGCAAAAACCACAGCATTACTGGCTTGGGGTGTTCCCTAATGCAGATAGGGTCTAGATCAAAACACCCAAATCCTTTTGAATACGTGAAAAGCCTTTGGATACTTGAAAAGGACAGGTACAAACAAGCCCAGGTGGTAAAGGCTACAAGAAATACCTAACTCTTCAATTCCCAGACACTGATGAACATTAACAAGCATCAAGACCATCCAGGAAAACATGACCTCACCAAACAAACTAAGGCACCAGGGACCAATCCTGGAAAAACAGAGATAAGTGACCTTTCAGGCAGAGAATTCAAAATAGCTGTTTGGAAGAAACTCAAAGAAATTCAAGATAACATGGAGAAGGAATTCAGAATTCTATCAGATAAGTTTAACAGAGAGATTGAAATAATTAAAAAGCAGAAATTCTGGAGTTGAAAAATGCAATTGGCATACTGAAGAATGTATCAGAATCTCTTAAAAGCAGAATTGATCAAGCAAAAGAAAGAATTAGTGAGCTTGAAGATACGCTATTCAAAAGTACATGGTCAGAAGAGATGAAGGAAAAAAGAATAAAAAAGAATGAATCATGCCTACAAGATTTAGAAAATAGCTTCAAAAAGGCAAGTCTAAGAATTATTGGTCATAAAGAGAAGGTAGAGAAGGTGATGGGGTAGAAAGTTTATTCAAAGGGATAATAACAGAACTTCCCGAACCTAGAGAAATATATCAATATCCAAGTACAAGAAGGTTATAGAACACCAAGCAGATTTGACCCAGAGGAGACTACTTCAAGGCATTTAATAGTCAAACTCCTGAAGGTCAGTGATAAAGAAAGGATCCAAAAAGCAGCAAGAGAAAAATAAATAATGTACAATGGAGCCACAATACAACTGGCAGCAGACTTTTCAGTGGAAACCTTACAGGCCAGGAGAGAATGGCATGACATATCTAAAGTGCTGAAGAAAAGAAAAACTTTTACCCTAGAATAGTATATCTGGTGAAAATAGCCTAAAAGCATGAAGGAGAAATAAAGATTTTGCCAGACAAGCAAAAGCTGAGGGATTTCATCAACACCAGACTTACCCTACAAGAAATGCTAAAGGAAGTATATCAATCAGAAAGAAAAGGATGTTAATGAGCAATAAGAAATCATCTGAAGGTACAAAACTCACTGGTAATAGTAAGAACACAGAAAAACGCAAAATATCAGGCCAGGTGCGGTGGCTCATGCCTGTAATCTCAGCACTTTGGGAGGCTGAGGTGGGCGGATCACGAGGTCAGGAGATCAAGACCATCCTGGCTAACATCGTGAAACTCCGTCTCTACTAAAAATACAAAAAAATGAGCCAGGAGTGGTGGCGGGCGCCTGTAGTCCCAGCTACTCGGGAGGCTGAGGCAGGAGAATGGCATGAACCCGGGAGGCAGAGCTTGCAGTGAGCCGAGATCGCACCACTGCACTCCAGCCTGGGCAATAGAGCGAGACTCTGTCTCAAAAAAAAAAAAAAAGAAAAACAGAATATCATAACACTGCAATTGTATGTGAACTGCTCTTATCCTAAGCAGAAAGGCTAAAAGATGAACCAATCAAAAATAATAACTACAACAACTTTTCAAGACATAGACAATACAATAAGACATGAACAGAAACAACAAAAAAGTTTAAAAGTGGGGAGATGAAGTTAAAGTGTAGAGTTTTTGTTAGTGTTCTTTTTGCTTGTTTGTTTATGCAATCAGTGTTAAGTTGTCATCAGTTTAAAATAATGGGTTATAAGATAGTATTTGAAAGCCTCATGGTAACCTCAAATCAAAGAACATACAGTGGATACATAAAAAATAAAATGCAAGAAATTAAATCATACCACCAGAGAAAATCACCTTCACTAAAAGGAAGACAGGAAGGAAGGAAAGAAGGAAGATAAAACTACAAACAATCAGACACAAATAACAAAATGGCAGGAGCAAGTCCTCACTTATCAATAATAACATTGAATGTAAATGGACTAAACTCTCCAACAAAAGACACAGAGTAGCTAAGTGGTTAAAAAAAAGAAAAAAAATCATCTGTTGCTTACAAGGAACACACTTCACCTATAAAGATATACATAGAACAGGGGTGTCCAATCTTTTGGCTTCCCTGGGCCACATTGGAAGAAGAAGAATTGTCTTGGGCCACACATAAAATACACTAACGCTAAGGATAGTTGATGAGCTAAAAAAAATTACAAAAAAAACCTCATAATGTTTTAAGAAAGGTTATGAATTTGTGTTAGGCCATATTCAAAGCCATTCTGGGCCACATGTGGCCCTCGGGCCATGGGTTGGACAAGCTTGATATAGACTGAAACTAAAGGGATGGAAAAAGATAACTTATGCAAATGGAAACCAACAAAAGGGAAGAGTAGCTACATTTATATCAGACAAAATAGATTTCAAGACAAAAACTGTAAGAAGAGACAAGGAAGCTCTCTGTATAACAATAAAGGGGTCAATTCAGCAAGAGGATATAACAATTGTAATTATACATGCACCCAACACTGGAGCACTCAGATATATAAAGCAAATATTAGTAGAGCTAAAGAGAGAGATAGACCCCAATACAATAATAGCTGGAGACTTCAACACCCTACTTGCAGCATTGGACAGATTTTCTAGACAGAAAATCAACAAAGAAACATCAGATTTAACCTGCACTATAGACCAAATGGACCCAATGAATATTTATAGACCATTTCATCCAATGGCTAAAAAATACATATTCTCCTCCTCAGCACATGGATCATTCTCAAGAATAGACCATATGTTAGGTCACAAAACAAGTCTTAAAACATTTAAAAAATAAAATTAAGCATCTTCTCTGACCACAATGGAATAAAACTAGAAATCAATAATGAGGAATTTTGGAAACTATACAAACACATGGAAATTAAAGTGTATGCTCCTGAATGACCAATGGATCAATGAAGAAATTAAGAAGAAAATTGAAAATTTCATGAAACAAATGGTAATGTAAAACATGACATACCAAAACCTATGGGATACAGTAAAAGCAACACTAAGAGGGAAGTTTATAGCTATAAGGACTTACATCAAAAAAGAACTAAAGATCAGAGGTGAATTAATTGAAATTGAAATGAAGAGAACAATACAAAAGATCAATAAAACAAAAGGTGGGTTTTTTGAAAAGATAAACAAAATTGACAAATCTTTAACCAGACTAAGAAAAAAAGAGAGAAGATCCAAATAAATAAAATTAGAGATAAAAAAGGGGACATTACAACTGATGCTGCAGAAATTCAAAGGATCATTAGTAGATACTATGAGAAACCATATGCCAATAAATTGGAAAATCTAGAAGAAATGAATAAATTTCTAGACACCTACAACCTACCAAGATTGAACCATAGAAATTCAAAACCTGAACATACCAATGACAAGTACTGAGACTGAAGCCATAATAACTCTCCCAGCAAAGAAAAACCCACAACTCATTAGCTTCACTGCTGAATTCTACCAAACATTTAAAGAACTAATATCAATCCTACTCTGTTCTGACAAATAGAGGAGGGAATACTTCCAAATTCATTCTATGAGGCCAGTATTACTCTGATACCAAAACCAGACAAAGACACGTCAAAAATAAAAATAAAAAGCTACAGGCCAATATCACTGATGAATATTGATGCAGAAATCCTCAGCAAAACACTAGCAAATCAAATTCAATGACACATCAAAAAGATCATTTATCATGACCAAGTGGGATTTACCCTAGGGATGCAAGGATGGTCCAATATATGCAAATAAATCAGTGTGGTACATCGTATCAACAGAATGAAGGACAAAAACCATATGATCATTTCAATTGATGCTGAAAAAGCATTTCATAAAAATTAAAAACTCTCAAAAAACTGGATATGGAAGAAACATACCTCAACATAATAAAAGCCATATACAACAGACTTGCTGCTCATATCAAACTGAATGGGGAAAAACTGAAAGTCTTTCCTCTAAGATCTGGAACATGACAAGGATGCCCACTTTCACCACTGTTATTCAACATAGTACTGGACATCTTGGTTAGAGCAATGAGACAAGAGAAAGAAATAAAGGCATCCAAATTGGAAAGGAAGAAGTCAAATTACCCTTATTTGCAGATGATATGATCTTTTACTTGGGAAAACATAAAGACTCCACCAAAAAACTATTGGAACTGATAAACAAATACAGTAAAGTTGCAGCATACAAAATCAACATACAAAAATTGATAGCATTTCTATATGTCAACAGTGAACAATCTGAAAAAGAAATCAAGAAAGTAATCCCATGTACAATAGCTACAAATAAAATTAAATACCTAGGAATTAACCAAAGAAGTGAAATACTGTTGCAATGAAAACTATATAACAATGATGCAAGAAATGGGAGAAAACACCAAAAAATGGAAAGATATTCCATGTTGATGGATTGGAAGAATCAGTATTGTTAAAATGTCCATACTGCCCAAAGCAATTTACAGATGCAATGCAATCCCTATCAAAATACCAATGCCATTCTTCACAGAAATAGAAAAAAACAATTCTAAAATGTATATGGAGCCACAAAAGACCCAGAATAGCCAATGATATCCTAAGCAAAAAGAACAAAACTTGGAGGAATCACATTACCTGACTTCAAATTATACTACAGAGCTATAGTAACCAAAGTGGGATGATACTGGAATGAAACAGATACATAGACTAGTGGAACAGAATAGAGAACCCAGAAATAAATCCATACATCTACAGTAAACTCATTTTTGACAAAGGTGCGAAGAACATACATTGGGGAAAGGACACTTTGTTCAATAAATAGTGCTGGGAAAACTGTATATCCGTCTGCAGAAGAATGAAACTAGACCCTTATCTCTCACAACATAAGAAATCAAATCAAAATGGATTAAAGACTTAAATCTAAGACCTCAAACTATGAAACTATTAAAAGAAAATATTGGGAAAACTGTCCAGAATATTGAAGTGGGCAAAGATTTCTTGAGTAATACCCCACAAGCACAGGCAACCAAAGCAAAAATGAACAAATGGGATCACATCAAGTTAGAAAGCTTCTCCACAACAAAGGAAACAGTCAACAAAGAGACAATCCCATTGAATGAACCCCATTCTGTGGGTTGTCTCCTTGCAAACTATCTGTCTGACAAAGGACTAATAACCAGAATATATAAGAAGCTCAAATAACTCTATAGGAAAAAGTCTAATAATCTGATTTAAAATGGGCAAAAGATCTGGATAGATATTTATAAAGGAAAGACATATAAATGGCAAACAGGTTTATGAAGAGGTGCTCAACATAATTGATCATCAGATAAATGCAGATCAGAACTACAATGAGGTACTATCTCACCTCAGTTAAAGTAGATTTTGTCCAAAAGACAGGCAATAACAAATGCTTTTGAGGATGTGAAGAAAAGGGAACCCTTGTACACTGTTGGTAGGAATGTAAATTAGTACAGCTACTATGGAGAACAGTTTGGAGTTTCCTCAGAAAACTAAAAATAGAGCTATTATATAATCCAGCAATCACTCTCCTAAGTATGTTATCTAAAAGAAAGGAAATCATATAATGAAGCTATATCTGCACTCTCATGTTTATCGAAGCACTACCCACTATAGCCAAGATTTGGAAGCAACCCAGTTGTCCGTCAACACATGAATGGATAAAGAAAATGTGGTACATATACACAATGGAGTACTATTCAGCCATAAAAAAGAATGAGATCCTGTCATTTGCAACAACATGGATGGAACTTAAGGTCATTATGTTAGGTGAAATAAGCCAGGCACAGAAAGACAAACATCACATGTTCTCACTTATATGTGGAATCTAAAAATTAAAACAATTGAACTTATGGAGATAGCAAATAGAAGGATGGTTAGTAGAGGCTAGGAAGGGTAGTTGGGGATAGAGGGGAGGGAACTGGGGATGGTTAATGGGTATAAAAAACAGAAAGAATGAGTAAGGCCTAGTATTTGCTAGCACAACAGGTGACAATAGTAAAAAATAATGTAATTGTACATTTTAAAATAGCTAAAAGAGTATAATTGGATTGTTTGTAACACAAAGGATAATGCTTGAGGTGATGGATACCCCATTTACCCTGATGTAATTATTACACATTGCATGTCTGTATCAAAATATGTACCCAATAAATATATATACTTACATGTATATTTATATATATACTTATATATATTCATAAATATATACTTATATGTATAAATATACATATAAGTATATATAAATACAGATATATAAAAATGTATAATATATAAAAATAATTATATATAAATATATATATCTACTATGTACCCACAAAATTTAAAAATTAAAATTAAATTTAAAAAATCTGTAGGTATCTTTTCTGAGACAGGGTCTCGCTTTGTCACCCAGTCTGGAGTGTAATGGCACTGTCTTGGCTCACTGCAGCCTTGAACTCCCAGGCTCAAATGATCCTCCTGCCTCAGGCTCCCAAGTAGTGAGGACTACAGGCATGTCACACCACACCCAGCTGATAAAAAATCTACAGTTTTTGGTGAAAGAAGTCAGACACAAGAGTACATACTATATAATTCCATTGATATGAACTTTTAGAACATTGCTATGAATAGGCAAAACTAACCTATAGTGATAGAAATTAGATGGGTTGTTGCCTGGGGTGAAAGGGAAGGGAAATTGATTGCAAGTAGGCATAAGGAAACTTTCTAGGGTAATGGAAATATTCTATATCAGTAACTGATTGGGGCAGTGATTACACACATATATACATTTGTTAAAACTCCTCAAAGTATGTACTTAAACTATGTGCATTCTGCTGTATGCAAATACACCTCAGTACCTCAGTAAAGTTAATTAAGAAGACTTTATCTTTTTTTGTGTGTTTTTTAATGTTTTTTTTCTTTTTCTTTTTGGGAAGACTTTATCTTTTTTTTTTTTTTTTTTTGAGACGGAGTCTTGCTCTGTTGCCAGGCTGGAGTGCAGTGGCAATGACCTCGGCTCACTGCAACCTCTGCCTCCTGGGTTCAGGCGATTCTCCTGCCTCAGCCTCCCAAGTAGCTAAGACTACAGGCACACGCCACCACGCCCAGCTGATTTTTGTATTTTTAGTAGTGACAGGGTTTCACCATGTTGGCCAGTATGATCTCAATCTCTTGACCTCATGATCCACCTGCCTCGGCCTCCCAAAGTGCTGGGATTACAGGCGTGAGCCACCATGCCAGGCTGACTTTATCTTTTAATAAATAATTTATTTAACTTGATGCATAACTTTTAAATATTTAGACTTATCACATGTGGGCCCTACTGTATTTCCACCCTGGGCCCCAAAGATAATGCCTTGGTTTCTTGCAGGAGTAGGTAAGTGACAGATGCTGGTGCCATTTACAGAGATGAGGAAAGCCCAGGAGGATTAGGCTTGGTCGGGGCAAGGCTGGTATTCAGCTGGTGCATTCCAGGAGTGTAATACTGATTAAAAAAAAAAAAAAACCACTGCTGCTCTGAGCCTTCTTGCCACCAAGCTACCTGGCCCTCACCCTGGGAACCTCAGATCCTCCCACTCTCCAGCAACTAAATGGTTAATACTGGCACATCACTGGCACAGTAATGGGTCTTCAGGATGCTGATCCAAATCCAGGGGGACTTGCTAGTGCCTGTAACCCTCAATATTTTAAATGTCACCGCTGATAGAATTGGGGAAGGAAGCATGTGAGTCAAAGGTTTATGGATAGAAGTTGAAAGGGGAGGTCTGAGCTGGAGATGGAGCTTGTTGACTCTTGTTGCCTGCGGAATCAAGTCCAAACTCCCTTAGGTTGGCCCTGCAGTTCCCTTAGGTTATCATTCAGCTTCCACGTGGCTCCCTCCAGCTCCCTGCCAGGATCCCTGATCACTCTGTTCCAGGACCCACTATTCCCTCTATCTGGAATGCCCTTTCATGTCTTCTCCACTGGCCACCCTCCTCCTTGTCCTTCCGGGCCATCTTGCATGTCTCTGCCTCCTGAGGCCTCCCACCCTGTTTTCCATGGCTCCTCTAAACAGAGGAGAGCACCCTGCCATGTGCATCTCTGTTTAGATCCCTGCTTTCTGCACTAGGCTGTGAACTGCTCCCGGTCAGGGACAGGGGCTGGTGGCTCTCTGGGCCAAGCAAGGCTCTGGCATGGAACAGTCCTAGTAAATCTTAAAGGACTAGATGGTGAGGCAGCATCCTGACTGGATTTACCACAGCCCCATCCTCGCTCCATGACTTCTGTGCATGTGGACCAAATTTAGACAAACTAAACTTGGTCTTCTTGAGAGAACAGGCTCTTTAACAGCAAAGACCACTCTTTCCACATCACTTCTTGCTCCTTCACAGCCTGAGAAAAAGCACACAAATGAAACGCAAGGGTGAGCCTGGTCAGGCAGAATGGAATTTCAGCCGGGAGTCTTGTGAGCTGGGTGACCTCAGAGAAGTTGCTTCACTTTTCTGAGCCTCAGATTTCTCAGGTGAGAGAATGGAGATAACAGTACCTGCTTCACGAGGTGGATGTGAGGACTGAATGAAATAATGTGTATAAAAGTGTGTCAGGGAGAGGGGAGAGGGAGAATGAGGGTTATTGTTTAATAGGTACAGAGGTTCAGTTATATTTTATATGATAAAAATATTCTAGAGATGAATAGTAGTGACAGTTCATAGCAATGTGGATATGCTTAATCCCACTGAACTGTACACTTAAAAAGGTTACAATGATACATTTTATGTTGTGTATATTTTACCACAATAAAAATAAATTAATACTCTGAATGAAAGATCTTCCCTCATTGTCCCCTGCCCAAAAAGGGTTCAGCATGGTTCCAAGTACACAGCAGATGATCCATACGTCTGAGCTTCCTTCCTCCTCCCTTCTGGATTTCTCTCCACCTGGGTTCCAGGGCCATGGCCAAGAGGCAGGATGAGGGAGAGCAGGACGGGTGTCAGGAGCGGAAGTGATTAAATGTTGAACGAGGATATGGTGTTTGTGGGGTCAAAGCCAGGACTGCCCTCTGGAAAGGCCAGGCATGTGGAGGCGAGCTGCCTCCCCGCCTGAAAGGAAGAAGGATGTCCGGGGGTCAGGGATGACACTGGTGTTTTTGGCCATGGGAGAGAAGTAAGATATCTAAATTAAGGGGGAAAGGCAGGCGGGAGTTGCAGGATGTCTATATTGGCCTATGTTGCAAAAATAAATGCGTCTAGAAATAAATACATACGTAAATAAATAAGTACAGATTTTTTTAAAGCCCTCAACTCCACCTTCTTGCTCTACTTCACCAAGGACAAGGGCAGCATAATAAGCTGAGAAGGGAAACAAGAGATTGTAGATTCCGGCTGCTATGGGGAAATTACAAATGAGGTCTGACGCTATCTTTGTTTCTTTTTCATTATGAAAAATACCTTGCCTGACATGGGCACCCTGCCACCATTGGGAAAACCGTGAGAATCCAGTTTGTTCCCAAAACACTGCCATGGGGAGCTGAGGTCACAAGGGAACATTGCTTTTCCCCAAGGCAGCTGTGACCAAAAATAAATAAATAATGAATAAATGATAAATAAACAATGTCCTGGAAGAAACACTGAAGTGGATATCAGGTCACATGGCTTCTGGCCTGGTGTGTTCACATCCTAGCTGGGTGACCTGAGACACGTCACCTTCCCTCTCTGCACTTCAGCTGTTTCATCTGCAGAATGAGGGGAGCCACCAGATGACCTCTGAGGGTGCTTCCATCTCAGATAATATCTCTAATACTCATGATTCTAGGATATACTCTTTCCAAGCCCTTGAAAGAACAACAATGGGAGTTGGTGAGGAAAGAAAATGCTGAGCTGGTTGGTGGAACTGAATGTCTCAGAGTTGGAAGAGAATCTGAGAGATCACCTAGCCCATCCATCCATCCATCCATCCATCCATTTATCCATCTACCCACTCAGTATTCCTACTTGAGCCTGGCTCTGTGTAGGGAAGTGAGGACCAAAAATGGATCAGACTCATTCCTTACCTTCCTGGAGCTCTCAATCTAGGGAACCTGGGGGTGAGGCAGGAAGGTAACAGTGATTATGTTACCAAGGGCTATGAACTGGGGTCTGAACATGCAGGGTATGGTAGGGGTGCAGCGTGGGTGAGACCTGCTCAGCTTGAGGAGGCCAGGAGAGGCTTCCAGATGAAGAATCTACTCAATAAGTAGAAGCTCTTCAGGTAGAGAAAGGGGGAAACAGCAGAACAGCGTATCCACAAGTGCTGCTGTATGATGAAGTCATTCCAATCCCAGGGCACCAACGTCCTGCCTTACAGCAATTCAGGTAAACACATCCCAGGGTTTTGGAAATGATTAGATCAGAGTTTCTCAGACCTGAGACTATAAACCCCTCAAGGTTAATAAATAAATATATTGTCAGGAGCCTGAAATGTGTCTATGAAAACTTTTAAATGTTATGTTTCATTTTGATGGTAATCCAAACAAAATCAGCATGTTCTGAATTGTCTGGAAGGCTACCACCTGCCATGGCATTTGGGCACTGACTTTGGGTTTCTGATCACTTTGAAGCCAGATAGTGCTTTACGTTAACTGTTATAGCCCAACCAAGGAAAATAGAGGTGGGCTTAATGTAAATGATACTTCTATGCCAAGTAAAAGTCAAATGGGGACTTGGTGCACGGTCAAAATGAAGACTTCCCAGGAGTTTGACCAGAGAAGCACAGTGGGAGCTGCCTGCAGTCCACAGTGCTCTGGGTGTGCTGTACTGAAAAAGCCTGTGCCATAGCAGTCTGCCCCATACTCAGGCTTCAAATGGCAATTTAACTTCAGTAAAACATCTTCTGGCATACTAAGTTAGAATGTTTGTTTGAATTTTATAGGGTTAGTAATTGTGTTTATTTTCCATTTGTCTTGGTTTAGAGTTACAGAACAGCTATTAGCATAAGGAATTTATACTGAGTTTTGTGCTTGTAAGTATACAAGTGATATTAAAATAATTTAAGTTGGCTGGGCATGATGGTTCACGCCTGTAGTCCCGGCACTTTGGGAGGCCAAGGTGGGCGGATCACCTGAGGTCGGGAGTTCGAGACTAGCCTGACCAACATGGAGAAACCCCATTTCTACTAAAAATACAAAAATTAGCTGGGTGTGGTGGCGCATGTTTGTAATCCCAGCTACTCAGAATGCTGAGGCAGGAAAATTGCTTGAACCCAGGAGGTGGAGGCCGTGGTGAGCCGAGATCGTGCCATTGCACTCCAGCCTGGGCAACAAGAGTGAAACTCCATCTCAAAAAAAGAAAAAAAAAATTTAAGTCAACTTTGGGGTGAATCTGTAAGAATTTTGAACAGGGGCACCTCCATTACTTGAGTTTGAGAAACATGCTGTTAGTTGCTTGGTTAGCAATCCTCATTGTTTAGAATCTCTTCCTTAAGTTTAATGGGAGTCCTTCTTGCTGCCACCTTAGGTCAAAATTACCTACAAAAAGAAGAACCGTAACCTATTATCATGTACCTAAAAAAAAAAAAAAGTGTGCAGGGCCTCTAGGAGGTAACTGCATCTTCCAGGGTTAGGCACAGCTGACGTGTACTTTACCGCTTTCCACTGCCCCCCAACATACACCCTCTGCTGCAGCTATGCAGTTGATACCTTAGCAGGGTTGACTAAACAACTTGAGTAAAGTTCTTAATCTCTCCAAACTCCAGTTTACTAATCTGTAAAACAGTCATGCCAATAATACTTTACCTCTCAGAGTTGTTGTGAATATCGAATGGGTAAATGCTGGGATACAACAATAATAATTCCAGGCCAGGTGAGGTGGTTCTTGCCTGTAATCCCAGCACTTTGGGAGGCCAGTGCAGGAGGATCACTTGAGCACAGGAGTTCAAGACAAGCCTGGGCCACATAATGAGACCCTGTCTCTACAAAAAAAAAAAAAAAAAAAAAAAAAAAATTTTTTAATTAGCTAAGCATTGTGTCACATGTTTGTTGTCCTAGCCACTCAGGAGGCCGAGGAGGGAGAATTGCTTGAACCAGGAATTCGAGGCTTCAGTGAACTATGATCATGCTACTGCACTCAGCCTGGGTGACAGAGCAAGACCATCTCTTAAAAAAAAAATTAGAATAGTCACCATTAACACTAGACACATTTCCTACTTTCTTTCATTTAATCCTCCCAGTAAGTCTACACGGGGATAGTTTATCCCAATTTTATAGCTCAAGAAACAAGTTTAGAGAGGTGAAGGGAGTTTGTCAGATAACTGAGCTGAGATTCAAACCTAACTCTCAAACACTCAAACTGCCTTTGCTGTGACCATTGCACACGTGTTACTCGTGCCCTGCCAGCTTCACCTGTGAAAAATTGCCTGCCTTTTAAGACCCTTACCAGAATTAAGCTCTCCTCCTGTGTGTTCATTCATACATTTTGCTTGGCCTGGTGGATTGCAGGAATTTAATGTAGCTTTGCCTGATACAGGGTCAATTTACCCAGGACACACCCTTTTCAGGGGGCAAGGGATGAAGGCAAATTATCAGAGGTCGGGGAACAATCAAATGAGTCCCCACCCAGTGAAGTCACCCACATCCAGAGCCTCTTCCCTGAAAACCCCCACCACTCCTTTTCCTTGGCCAGATCCCCAGGGGCTCACTTGGATGTTTATTAAATTGAATGAATTGAATGGAGCCAAGAGATCTGGCCTCCAACCCCTGTCCTGCAAATACAGTGTCTGATTTGAACAAGTCATTTTGCCTCACTGGGCCCCACGCTCTGGAAAATGGGGTAGGGGGATGTGTGGATTGGGTGCTTGGTGAAGTCCTACCAATCTTTAACATTCTGTGTCTCGAAAGCTGTAGCAAAACATCAGCATGAGACTTGTGGCCAGATTAAGTTTCTTGGAACAGGGTACTTCCTGAGATTATTTTAGTATATGTTCATACATTGTAGCAAGAAGGGGGAAAATGGATATTGAAAACAAAATTTACCATAGTTATGTTTGTCTTCTAGGGAATGTCATATTCGTCAGTAGAGACAAGATATTTTTTTTTTTTTTTTTCTAAAAAACACCATAATCAGCTTTTTTGTATGTGGAAAGTGAGCCTGAGAATCCTCACTCTTCTTTTGGTGTAATTAAATTTTTTTATGATTCCATTTTATCTCCTTTGTTAGCTTATCAGCTAGAATGCTTTGTTTTGTTATTTTAGTGATTACTTTAGGGTTTAGAGTATACATCTTTAACTTTCACAGTCTAGGTGACATGCCATTTCACATACAATATAAGAATTGTAAAAGAGGATACTTCCATTTCTCTTCTCCAGCCCTTTGTGTTTATGCTGTCACACATTTTATTTTTGTTAGTTAATTTTCTGTTATGGAAATGTAAATAATAAGACTTCTATTATATTTACCCAGATAGATAGCATTTCTGGTGATTTTTTTTTTTTTTTTGACAGGTTCTCACTCTGTTGTCCAGACTAAAGTACAGGCTGGAGTGCAGTGGGGCAATCACAGCTCACTGCAGCCTTGAACTCCTAGACTCAAGCAATCCTCTCACCTCAGCCTCCAGAGTATATAGGACTACAGGGATGTGCCACCATGCCCAGCTAGTTTTTTAAATTTTTTTGTAGAGACAGAGTCTTGCTATGTTGCTCAGGCTTGTTTCAAACTCCTGGGCTCAAGTAATCCTCCTGCCTCGGCCTCCAAAAGTGCTGAGATTACAGGTGTGGGCCACAGCACCTGGCCTCTGGTGTTCTTCGTTCCTCTGTATAGATTCATATTTCTGTCTGGTATCATTTTACTTCTTGCAGAAGTACTCCCTTTAGCATTTCTTACAAAGTTTGTCTACTGGTGATGAATACTTTAGTTTTTATATGTCTGAAAACAACTTTGTTTTGATTTCTTCAAATGATATTTTCATAGAAACATCATTTTGGGTATAGAATTCTAGGCTCACAAGTGTTTTTTTCGTTGTTGTTGTTCAATATCCTCAAGATGTTGCTGCACTGTCTTCTCACTTGCATTGTTTCCAACAAAAAATCAATCAGTTGTCATCATTTATGTCTTTGTATGTGATGCCTTTCTTCTCTGGCTGCTGTCAAGATAGTCATTTGCTGCATAACACACTGCATATACAATGGTGATTCCATAAGATTATAATGGATCTGAAAAATTTCTGTCACCTTGTGAAAATTTTCCATCACTTTATCCTGTCAATGATATGATGTCATGGCCATCATAATGTTGTAGCACAATTACTTTTAAAAAAATGAATTTAGAGTAACCTAAGTGTACAGCATTTATAAAGCCTACAGTAGTATACAGTAATGTCCTAGGCCTTCCTATGTAATCACCACTCATTTACTGACTCACCTAGAGCAACTTTCATTTCTGCAAGCTCCATTCATGGTAAGTGACCTATACAGGTATACCATTTTTAAATCTTTTTTTTTTAGACAGGGTCTTGCTATGTTGCCCAGGTGGTCTTGAACTCTTGAGCTCAAGCAATCCTCCTGCCTGAGCTTCCTGAGTAGCTGGGATTATAGGCATGCACCACTGTACCTGGCTCCATTTTTAAATCTTTTACATATTTTATGCAGTATTTTTACTATACCTTTTCTATGTTTAGATATATTTAGATACACAAATACTTACCTTTCTATTACAGTTGGCTACAGTATTCAGTATAGTAACATACTGTGCAGCTCTGTAGCCTAGGAGCAATAGATATACTAAGGGAGGAGACCACCCCTCATATTGTCTTACGCCCAATTTCTGCCTCCAAAGAAAGAAAAAATAAAAACTAAAAGGCAGAAATGAAATCCACAAACAGACAGCCCGGCACCACACCCTGGGCCTGGTAGTTAAAGATCCATCCCTGACCTAATTGGTTATGTTATCTAAAGATTCCAGATATTGTATAGAAAAGCACTGTGAAAATCCCTATCCTGTTTTGTTCCCATCTAATTACCGGTGCATGCAGCCCCCAGTCACGTACCCCTTGCTTGCTCAATTGATCACAACCCTCTCACGCGCACCCCCTTGGAGTTGTGAGCCCTTAAAAGGGACAGGAATTGCTCACTCGGGGAGCTTGGCTCTTGAGACAGGAGTCTTGCCGATGCCCCCGGCTGAATAAACCCCTTCCTTCTTTAACTCGGTGTCTGAGGAGTTTTGTCTGCAGCTCGTCCTGCTACAATACCACGTAGTAGAGGTGTATAGTAGGCTATACCATCTGGGTTTGTGTAAGTATGCTCTATGATATTTATGCAACAAGGAAATCACCTGATAACACATTTCTTAGACTGTATCCCCAGATTTAAGTAATGCATGATTGTATTTTCTCTTTATCACTGATTTTAATAATTTGACTGTGATGTGACCGGTACAGTTTTCTTCATGTTCCTTGTGCTTGGTGTTTGTTGAGTTTTTTGTTCCATGGGTTTATAATTTTAATCACATTTGAAAAAGTTTCAGCTATTATTTCTTCAAATATCTCTTCTGTTGCCCTCTTTGGGGGCCTTTTCTTTGGGGACTCCAATTACATGTATATTAGACTGACTGAAGTTGTCTTTTTCTTTTCTTTTTTTTTTTTTTTTTTTTGAGACAGAGTCTTGCCCTGTTGCCAAGGCTGGAGTACAGTGGCGTGATTTTGGCTCACTGCAATCTCTGCCTCCTGGTTTCAAGTGATTCTCCTGTCTCAGCCTCTAGACATAGCTAGGATTACAGGCCTGTGCCACCATGCCTGGCTAATTTTTGTAATTTTGGTAGAGACGGGGTTGTGTCATGTTGGCCAGGCTGGTCTTGAACTCCTGGCCTCAAGCAATCCACCCATCCCGGCCTCCCAAAGTGCTGGGATTACAGACATGAGCCACTGCACCCAGCCCATTAATAATATTCTTAATTCATTTTTATTTCTGTATTTCTTTTTGTATAGCTTATATTGCTAGAATTTTAAATTAACGAATCTTTTCTTCTGCTGGGCTTAATCTGCTATTAATCCCACCAATGTGCCAGCATAGACATTGAGGTTTTCATTTGTAAAAGTTTGATTTGTATCTTTTATGTTTTCCATGTTTCTATTTAACTTTTGAACATATGGAATAAAGTTATAACTATTTTCAGATCCTTCTCTGATAATTCTAACATCTGTGTCAGTTCTGGGTCAATTTCAATTGGCAGATTATTCTCATTTTGAGTCATGATTTCCTGCCTCTTTGCATGTCTCCTAGCCTTTAATTAGATGTCAGACACTGTGATTTCTGCCTTCTTGAGTGCTGGATATTTTTTAATTTCTATAAATAATCTTCAGCTTTGTTTTGGGATACAGTTTGAAACAGTTTGATCCTCTTGGGTCTTGCCTTTATGATTTTTAAGGTGGGTCTAGAGTTGTGCTCATTCTAGGGATAATTATTTGCACTACTGAGCCAATACCTTCCTGATTCTCCATCCAGTGCCCTGTGAAACATGTTTTTCCAGTCTGGCTTGCGGGAAGAGACACTATTCCCGGATAGCGCTGAGCATTGTCACCTCTAGTCCTTCAGGATGGTTCTTTCCCTGGCCTTGGTAGTTTCCTCACACATAAGGCACTGATCATTAATCAACTGAAAGACTCAAATAAGACCTGAAGATCTCTGGAGTTCTGTTTGGGTGAAGTTCTCTCTCCTCTCTGTATGGTGCCCTGTGAATTATTGTTGCATGTTACTACTGATGAATAAGTAAGAGTATTTATTAACATGTATTGAGCAGTTACAATTTCTGAATGAGGAAACTAAGCTAAAAGAAGTTAATTAATCTGTCAAAGGTCATTACAAGAGAGGCGGTCTGTCTCTAAACACCCACATCTTTAATCATTAAATTTTACTGCCTTATCATATATTTAATGTGGCATTATTTCCTTATCTTTAGGAAAAGCTGATATTAAATCTATGGTCTGGTTTATAATCAACGGCAGGTTAGAATAGAGAAAATTTAATGATTTAAAAAACTGAGCACAGAGAATAAGAGAATATGAGATCAAATGTGTGTCACTTAACGATAAGTATCACTAACATTTATCAAGCACTTATTCAGACCAGGTGTTTTTTGAATGCTCTGCATTGCACCACGTATTTGTATTAGTCTGTTCTTGCTGTAAAGGAATACCTGAGACTGGGTAATTTATAAAGAAAATTGGTTTATGTAGGGTCTTGGCTCTGCAGGCAGTATAGAAAGCATGGTGTTAGCATCTGCTCCTTGTAAGGGCCTCAGGAAGCCTTCAGTCATGGCAGAGGGTGAAGGAGGAGTAGGCATATCACATGGCGAGAGCAGGAGCAACAGAGAGAAAGGGGATGTCCTAGACTCTTTTAAACAACCAGATCTCGCATGAACTAACTGAGGGAGAATGCACTTATCACCAAGGGGATGGTGCTAAACCATTCATGAGGGATCGGTCCCGTGATCCAATAACCTCCCACTAGGCCCCACTTCCAACATTGGGAGTCACATTTCAACATGCAATTTGGAAGAGACAAACATCGAAACCACATCACTACTGTAATCCCGGCACTTTGGAAGGCCGAGGCGGGCGGATCACCTGAGGTCAGGAGTTCAAGACCAGCCTGGCCAACATGGAGAAACCCCGTCTCTACTAATAATACAAAAATTTGTCAGGCGCGGTGGCTCACGCCTGTAATCCCAGCACTTTCGGAGGCCAAAGTGGGTGGATCACGAGGTCAAGAGATGGAGACCATCCTGGCCAACATGATGAAACCTCATCTCTACTAAAAAATACAAAAATTAGCCAGGCGTGGTGGTGTGCCCCTGTAATCCCAGCTACTCGGGAGGCTGAGGCAGGAGAATTGCTTGAACCCCAGAGGCAGAGGTTGCAGTGAGCCGAGATCACGCCACTGCTCTCCAGCCTGGCAACAAAGCGAGACTTTTTCTCAAAAGAAAACAAATTAGCTGGGCATGGTGGCACATGCCTGTAATCCCAGCTACTTGGGAGGCTGAGACAGGAGAATCACTTGAACCCAGAAGGTGGAGGTTGCAGTGAGCCAAGATCACACCACTGCACTCCAGCCTGAGCAACAAGAGTGAAAGTCTGTCTCAAAAAAAAAAAAAATTCAGCTGTGGTAACTGCTGTGACACAAGAAACAGCAGGAGATGGTAGGAATGCAGAGGGAGGCACCTAATCCAATTGGAGTAGTCAAGACATGGCAAAGTGCTCCAAAGGAAGAGATTCCTGAACTGAATGTTAAAAGACATGGGAAGTTACGCACTGGGAGAAGGCTAGAGGCAAAAGAGATCATGGAGCTCAAAGTGCAAAGTAGCAAGAAAGTCTGGAGTGGTATAAACTAAGAAAAGAAAAATAATATGATCACACACACGTGCTCCCGTGTTGAGGCAATGAATTGGTACAGCCAGCAATGAATTGGCTGTCAGAGCCAATTGTGTTTATGTCAATAATTTGAAATCAGCCATGGTAGCAGTATTTACACCATGGAAATCAGCAAAGCTACAAACGAGGGACTTTTTCCCTCAGAGATTTACCAGTGTATCAGGACGAGCCACAGACAAAACTCCTGACACCGAGTTAAAGAAGGAAGTGGTTTATTCGGCCAGGAGCATCGGGAAAGACTCCTGTCTCAAGAGCCGAGCTTCCCGAGTGAGCAATTCCTGTCCCTTTTAAGGGCTCACAACTCTAAGGGGATCCGCGTGAGAGGGTCGTGATCGATTGAGCAAGCAGGGGCTATGTGACAGGGGCTGCATGCACCGGTGGTCAGAGTGAAACAGAACAGACCGGGAAGTTTCACAATGTCTTTTCTATACAATATCTGGAATCTATAGATAACATAACCGGTTAGGTCAGGGGTCAATCTTTAACTACCAGGCTTAGGTCAGGCAGGCCCAGGCCTGGTTTCGGGTCTGGTTGCTAGGCGCCGGGCTACCTGCCTTTTGTTTCGCTTTTCTTTTCTCTTCTGAGTATAAAACAATATAAAACAATATGAGAGGGTCTGTGCCTCTTCTCTCACCAGCACCGCTGGTCCCAGGCTATAAACACCTGAAGATGGCTTTTTTTGTTTTGAGCCCGAGTCTTGCTCTGTTGCCCAGGCTGGAGTGCAGTGGGATGATCTCGGCTCACTGCAACCTCCACCTCCCGGGTTCAAGCAATTCTCCTGCCTCAGCCTCATGAGTAGCTGGGACTACAGGTGCACACCTCCACGGCCGGCTAATTGTTTGTATTTTTTTTTTTTAGTAGAGACGGGGTTTCACTCTGTTGCCCAGGCTGGTGTGTAGCTTCTGAGCTCAGGCGATCCGCCTGCCTCTGCCTCCCAAAATGCTGGGATTACAGGTGTGAGCCACTGCATCTGGCCCAAGATGACGTTTATATCTTCTTCTGATGTTGTCTCATAGAGGCTAAAACATCTTTATTATAAAATTTCCCTTGCAGATTGTTTCTGGCCTTGAATTATTTTTCCCTGAAATTTCATTCACTCCACAAACCTATCTACATGGTGCCATGTTTGTGGTGGGTGCTGCAGATATGACCCCACCAGGAAGTCATGGCACCTCCTGTCATATACTCCCAGGAGCCCAGGGCCAGCTTTCTTGTTCGCCATCTGAACTTTGTAGGGCATTTCACCAGGTACTTTAAAGTAGCCAGATGGCTATCAGGAAAGAATGGTTCCTTAGCCTTGGCATTGTTTTTGTTTTTTTTTTTAATTGAATAATCCATTAACATTGATGGAGTCATGGCTGGCTCCAGGGTGCCTTCTGTCCGGCTCCCACAGGAGATTACAATAGGAGTTGGCAAACTTTCCAAAGTTCTCCATCAAGTCCATGTGTAACTATTCTCCCATTCAAATTTTCTTCTCCCTGCAATGGTAGGTTCAGACTGTCTTCACTATCAACAATTGTTTTCAAGTAGCCACTGAGCTAAGCTAAGATGACTAAGAAGACATACATGTCCGTGAGGGAAGCCAGGACCCATTCATAAATAAAAATAAAAGCAAAAATAAATAAGAATAGTACTTAGAGAATCATAAAAGTGGGAGGAACTACTTAATGCCTCTATTCTGTGTGTTGTATTTTCACTTTCTTGATGGTGTCCTTTGAAGCACATAAGTTTTTAATTTTGATAATGTCCAGTTTATTTTTTCTTTTGTTTGAACTTTCTGTGTCATATCTATGAAATATATATATATATATAGTTTTATACAATTGCTTTTTCAATCATTTAATAAAGGAGAAGTAATATACTATCTTTTATAATTATGTAATTACCTTTACTGGTACTCTTTGCTTTTTCATTTGAATTTGAATTACCATATAGGGTCAGTTGCTTTCAGTTTGAAGAACTTCCTTTAGCATGTCTTATAAGGCAGGTCTACTAGCAAAAAATTATCTCATCTTTTGTTCATCTAGGAATGTCTTTATTCCACCTTCATTTCTGAAAGTTAGTTTTTCTGGACATAACTTCCTGATTGACAGATTTTTTTAATTTTAGCACTTTGAATATATCATCCACTGTTTTCTAACGTCTTTTTTTTTTTTTTTTTTTGAGACAGGTCTCACTCTGTCACCCAGACTGGAGTGCAGTGGTGTGATCACAGCTCACTGCAGCCTCAACATCCCAAGCTCAAGCAATCCTCTCACCTCAGGCTCTGGAATAGCTGGGACCACAGGTTGCACCATCACACCTGGCTAATTTTTTAAATTTTTCATAGAGACAAGGTCTCACTACGTTTCCCAGGGTGATCTTGAACGCCCGGGCTCAAGTGACCCTCCTGCCAAAGCCTCCAAAATGCTGGGATTACAGGTGTAAGCCACCATGCCTGGCCTGTTATTTCTTATAAGGAATCATCTGCTGATCTTACTGAGGTTCTCTTGTATGTGATAAGTCATTTGCTCTTGCTGCTTTCAAAATTAATCTTTGTCTTTCAGCATTTTTGCTATGATATATAAGTGTGCACCTCTTTGTTTTTATCCTACTTGGAATTCGTTGAGCTATGTGAATATGAAGATCAATATTTTTCATTTAATTTGGGAATTTTTCAGCTATTATTTCTTCAAACCTTTTTTCTGTTCCTCTCTTCTCCATTTTTGTTTTTTGTTGTTGTTGTTGCTTGTTTGTTTGTTTGTTTTGAGATGGAGTCTTGCTCTGTTACCCAGGCAAGAGTGCAGTGGCACGATCTCAGCTCACTGAAACCTCTGCCTCCTGGGTTCAAGCAATTCTCCTGCCTCAGCCTCCTGAGTAGCTGGGACTACAGGCATGCGCCACCATGCGTGGCTAATTTTTGCATTTTTAGTAGAGACAGGGTTTCACCATGTTGGCTAGGCTGGCCTTGAACTCCTGACCTCAAGTGATCCGCCCACCTCAGCCTCCCAAAGTGCTGGGATTACAGGTGTGAGCCACCGCACCTGGCCATCTTCTCCTTTTGAAACTACCATCACTTAATGCACTTAATGATGACCCACATTCTCTGAGGCTGTTCATTTTTTTTAATTCTTCTTTCTCTCTGTTCTTCAGATTGCATAATCTCTATTGATCTATCTTCAAGTTTGCTGATTCTTTCTTCTGCCAGTTTGGACCTACTGTTGAGCTACTCTAGTGAATTTTTCATTTTAGTTATTATATTTTTCAGCTCTAGAACTTCCATTTTGTTTTTTTTTTTCTATCTCCTTATTGACATTTTTCATTGGATGCAACATTATCATTGTCACGCACGTCCGTGTGAAGAGACCACCAAACAGGCTTTGTGTGAGTAACAAGGCTGTTTATTTCACCTGGGTGCAGGTGGCTTGAGTCCAAAAACAGTCAGTGAAGGGAGATGGGGTGGGGCCGTTTTATAGGATTTGGGTGGGTAGTGGAAAATTACAGTCAAAGGGGGTTGTTCTCTTGCGGGCAGGGGCAGGGGTCACAAGGTGCTCAGTGGGCAAGCTTCTGAGCCAGGAGAAGGAATTTCACAAGGTTAATAAGGTGGGGCAGAAACAAATCACAATGGCGGAACATCATCAGTTTAGGCAGGAACCGGCCATTTTCACTTCTTTTGTGATTCTTCACTTGCTTCAGGCCATCTGGATGTATGCGTGCAGGTCACAGGGGATATGATGGCTTAGCTTTGGCTCAGAGGCCTGACAATCATCATATCTTTCTTTACTACTTTAAGCATGTTTATTTTTCTTTGAGATCTTTGAAAATTGAATGCATGAACATAATGGTTGCTTTGAAGTCTTTATTAAATCTGACATCAGAGCCCTCTCACAGGCAGCTACTGTTGCCTAAATTTTACCTGTGGGCTGATCACACTTTTCTGTTTCTCTGCATGTCTCATAATTTTTTGGTGAAAACTAGATGCTTTCAGTTACATACTGCTGTGGGCATTGATTCCCTTCTCCCTCTGTGGGGCTTGTTTTTGTTGTTTGCTTAGTGATTTGGCCAGAATATTTTAGTGAAGTCTGATTCTCCCACAGTGTGAAGCCTCTAGTGCCACTCCTCAGAGGATACAGGCTTAGGTCTGTGCCCAGTTACCCTTGAATAACAAGGGTTTTAGCAAGACTCTGTCTCTTTCCCTGACCTGTTAAACTGTCTGCCTCATTTGGTATCACACCCAGCTTTTAGGCGCTACCAGTTGCTGGCTGATTGCTCATTTATGCCCTGAAGCATACATGGTGCTACAGTCTGATTTAATTAAATCCAGATCTCTGCAGGAGTAGATTCTGAAGCTAGTCTTTGAGGTTTGTTCAAACCCCAGGAAGTCTCTTTTTGCTCTTTCCCTGGTTCTCTCAAATAAAATAGCAGGCCTATGGCTTAGCTTGTTGCTATCAAGAATTACCAGCCTCCTTTTAATTGCTTACCCCCCAAACTTTTGTTGTTGTCAAGAGCACCCTAGACTTGAACTTCTCACAGTTTGTTTCAAGTAAAGCCAGTCCCTTTGGGAAGAGCTTCAGAGATTTCTGTTCTTATAGACTGCCTCTTCTCCTGGGCAAAATCTCTGAGCCATGGCTTCAGACTCTTGGTGGAGGTGATAGCCTCTGGTCTTCTAGGCTTGCTGCTTCCTGAATGGAAACTCCTCTTTATCAGCAAGGTAGAGTGTGAGTGATCAGAGTCCCAGTATTCTCAGCCTGCTGCATCTGTGGAGGGGCCTCTTTTTATGAGTGAGGACTGGGTGGAAGAAGAGAGCCCCCAACCTCTTGGCTGCACTTGCCAGGAATTTAGCTTCTGCAACTCAGAGCTGGAAATGTTGAAAAATGCTCATGACCTGTTCCTCATGGTAATGTACTGTATCCCTTTACTTGGAACTGAGGGAAGTGGGAGCCCCATCTTCCTGGCCACACCTTCTGGATGGAGCTTCCATCACTCTGAGTTGAAGGCAGGGCAGGGAGCAATGAGAAATGGAGGGGGTCATGGCTCAAGTGCCACAAATTCTTGTTATTATTACTGAGATTTAGTAGATTTTCTTGAATAAGCATTTCTTCATTTGTTGTATGTCTTGGGACAATTCACAGAGACTTTATTTTCTTTTCCTTTTCTTTTTCATTGTTTTAAATTTAAAATTATAGGGAAAATAGAGACAGGGTCTCACTATGTTGCCCAGGCTGGTCTCAAACTCCTGGGCTCAAGTGATCCTCCCACCTCAGCTTCCCAAAGTTCTGGGATCACAGGCATGAGCCACCATGCCTGGCCAATTTGCAGAGACTTTAAATGATTGCTTAATAATTTTTACCAGTTAAGGTTGTTTCATTGGGGAATGGGTCTGTGGGGGCTCCTTACTCCACTATTCCAGAAGCAGAACCTCCTTCATTTAACATGTAAAATGTACTTTCCACCCTTTTCTACTCTCTTCTTTTTCCTAGGAAGCTGAAATGTATGGGCTACATCAATAAGGCTCCATGCCTTCAGGCTTCCAGTTGCCAATAAATGCCCCAGTAGGAGACCTGAGGGAGATCAGAGTGTTTATTCCCTTGGCTTACTTCAGTTGTGCAGCCTTCTTTGCTCTTTCATTGTTTTAAATTTCCGTCTCTCCTTCTCATTTCCAATTGCCATTCCTTCCTTTTCTCTTCTGGCTAGAAGTAGTTACTTCACTATCCCTTGCAACTCCCCTACACATTGCTTATACCTTTATGAAGGGGAATGGCTGCACTTTAGTCAGGAATAGGCCAAGGCAGCCTTTTGGCACAGCGTGACTCAAACAGGTTTGGAGCGCAGGCACACAACTCCGCACCTTATGTAGCCACACCACGTGAGGTGCTTTAGGTAACCACTCACATGTGCTCGTGCTTGACTGAGCCACTATTGTTTGTAAAAGGTATAACTACCCAGCTGACACTGTACATATGGCTTGTGCCCCTGGCTTGTGCCCACGGCTCGCACTGAGGCTGGTGCCCAAGCTCGCTCGCGCCCAGGGAGAGACAGAGAAAATGCTATGTCAAAACTCGCTACGATTCCTTGAGTGTTCTTTCAGCTGGCCACCACTTGTCCACTGACTCCCCTCAGACCTCAGTTAGAACATGACAATTGGCATCATGAACACGATCCCAGAGTGAGTGAGCCTTTGGTTCCCAGAGTCCAGGTCGGCCATGTGGCCGCAACATGGGTGGTGGTACCCGGTGGCAGCTGGGCTGCTCAGATGGGCTCTAGTAGAAACCTGGGCAGCAGTAGATAGGCTCCCTGCGAGCATGGAGAAGGCACTGAAGCATCTGAAAGCACAGAGCACTGAGAAGGAGTGAGCCTTTCCCGACAGAGTTGAATGGGTGTTTTTGATTGCACTATGAGAGGTACACACCCAGTCCCTGAGGGGATGCAGCAGAGGTAAGGGCCCCCCAGGTGCCAGAAGGCCTGGTTACACAGCTCAGAAAAAGTGTTAGAAGCTGCCATGAATGGGGACGTCCAGGCATAGGCGTAGTGCCTGGAGGCCTGGCCACAGAGCTTAGAAAAGGAATTAGAAGCTGCTGTGAATGCTGCCTGGGTCCGTCATCTTGGCGGGAGAGACTCCCACTTGGTCTGAGTTTGCACCATAAAGAAGGAGAAGATGCCCCACTCGCAGGGCCCCCCGCCCCGATGGGAGGAAAGGGGGTCCCAATGAGTGACACACTGACAGATGTGGGTAGATTTGATTTTGGCTGGGGTTGACTGAGAGAAAAATTAATAAGCAGCCCAATGAAGTACTATTAACTTTGTGGAGACAGTTGTCTCCAGAGCAGCAATTCCAGAAAATGTCCAAGGGGAAAAAGGACATTGCTGCATGACCTGGTCCCACCTGGGTGCTTCAGCTCAAAGACTACGTGCTGCAGCCAGATGGGGGTGTAAAGCCTTTTCTGTTTGGTGAAGGAGCTGGCCGAGGTGCCCGGCTTGGGGCAACACCAGATGACGGGAGGCCACATGTGAAATTAGCAATTCACTGGTCCACCACCAACGTACAGCAAGTGCTGGTGCTGGTAGACACCAGTGCAGATATATTCTGCGGGTGGATGTTTTACACAGCTTGGCAGCTATGCCATCAATCATGGATTTGATGGACTGTTTGATGATAGAACTGGAACCGTACCACTATGTGGTGGACTTGGCTAATGCATTCTTTTCCAGAAAGCCAGGAACAGTTTACCTTCACGGGAAGGCGACTGTGGACTTTCACAGTGCTGCCACAGGGCTATACGCAGAGCCTCACCATATGTCATGGTCTCGTTAATAATATTATGCTAACCTCTGATTCTCTTGCAGATTTAGAAGTGGCAATGCTCCCCTTTCCTAGAATTAAGATGATGAGGCTAAGACAGCCTTTCTGGCAGCCAAGCAGGCTATTCGGCAGGCACAGGCCCTACTGGTAATTAGCCAGGGGCACCTATTTAAACTTGATGTGCATGTGACCACAGATAGTTTTGGCTGGGCCTATAGCAGCACATGGAGAGCTTGAGAACGCCAGCAGGCTTTTCATCCCAAGTATGGAAAGGAGTTGAGCTCCAGTATTCATTGATAGAGAAGCAGTCAGTAACTGCATATGCTGCCCTTCGGGCTCATGAGAGCATGGTAGGACAGGCTACAGTCATCGTGCAGACAACTTACCCGATAGCGGGATGAGTGTGTTCATGGACAACAACCCCCTGGATGGGGAAAGCAGTTAGTAACTGCATATGCTGCCCTTCGGGCTCATGAGAGCATGGCAGGACGGGGACGGGCTACAGTCGTTGTGTGGACAACTTACCCGAGAGTGGGATGGATGAGTTCATGGATAACAACCTCCTGAACTGGGACGGCGCAGACATCCACTTTGGCAAACTGGGTCGCCTACTTGGAGCAGTGGAGTACGCTGAGCACAAGTCACTTAGCAGTAGAGTTGCAAGAGATCTTGGGACCTGTAGTCCTAATGCAAGATAAGGCCATGGGGCCTGAGACACCCTTAGACCCTGAACCTTCACCATTTAAGGAAGGGCGTCCCCCCATTCCCAATGGGGTATGATACACAGATGGGTCTAGCCGAGGTGCTACTGCTGCTTGGATGGCTCTTGTGGTCCAACCTAGTACTGACACCATGTGATTTGAAACCAGGTGTGGACAGAGTGGTCAATGGGCTGAACTTAGAGTAGTATGGATGGTGATCACCAAGGAGGTGACACCTATGGTAATCTGTACCAATAGCTGGGCGGTCTATCGAGGCATAACCTTGTGGTTAACTACCTGGAAAATACAGTAGTGGCTAGTTGGCCACCGACCCATATGGGGCTAAGCCATGTGGCAAGACCTCTGGGAAATGGGTCATCAGAAAGAGGTAACTATCATCTGTCAGGCCATATGCCTTTGGCCACCCTTGGCAATGATGAGACAGATGCTTTGGCCAACGTCTGATGGTTAGAGACAGCACCTACTCAAGATGTGGCCTTGTGGCTACACTGGAAGCTGGGGTTAAACTAATGCAACAGGTCAATAAGTGTTGGGGTCTGTCCCTGCCCATGCAAGATATTTGGGAGGCTTGTCAGAAATGCCCAGCATGTGCTCAGGCATACCCTAAACGGAGACTGCTACCCAGTGTTACACAACAAGTAATGATATGGCGAGTGCCTTAACCAGGTAGCAAGTAGACAAGATCAGGCCCCGATGGATTTTGTGCCCCCTGGGAGTTTATGGGTCTGTGGTGACACAGCGTGTCCTTACCTACCAGTGGACTAGACTGAATATTGTACTTACAGGTGGCCTTATGTACCTGCCACTGTTCTCCCCAGATGTCCATCCCACATAATGGGGAGGCACTAGTTCTCAGTTTTTGCCAGTGCAACGAGCCCCCTGGTGGTTCTACCCCTTGGCAATGACTATTCTTAGAGTGGGTGTCATAACTGTAGAAACACAAGTTACTGCTCTTGCAGAGCACACCGCTCGGGCTCTGAATCACACCCGAGTGGCCCTCCTCCTGTTAACAGGTGAGGTTGATCAGATCAGAGAGGTGGTGTTGCAAAACTGAATGGCCTCAGACTTAATGACTGCTGTCCAAGGAGGCACCTGTCCTTTTTTAGGAACACAGTGTGGTAACTTTGTCCCTGACAATTGGCAGAACATAACAGCAGCCCTGCAAGGAGTCTCACAGGAGATTAAGGTAATCAAGAGCCTTGCTGACAACCCCCTGCAGGGTGGGCATCCCTGGGCTCTAGCCTATGCTGAGCCCTAATAGTCAAAAGTAGCATAGCTGGGATCCTAGTAGTGAACTATTTCTCTCTGTGTGGTTGTTGTGGGTTATAGATTCAGGGCTCCAGTCTCTGGGCATGTGTCCCTGCCTGGAGGATGGCCTTGGTGTAGGGGGTACAGTATAAGGGTAATGGCTCTGCTTTAGTCAGGAATAGGCTGAGGTGGCCTTCCAGCACAGCATGACTCAGCAGGTTTGGAGCACAGGTGCACAACTCTGCACATTATGTAACCATGCCATGTGAGGCACATTAGGTAACCAGGTGTGCTCGTGCTTGGCTCAGAGCCATTATTATCTGTAAAAGGTGTAACTATCCAGCTGATGCTATACATACAGCTTGTGCCCACTCCTTGTGCCCATGGCTTGTGCCCAAGCTCATTCGTGCCCAGAGAGAAAAAGCCATGTCGAAAATCTCTATATGATTCCTTGAGTGTTCTTTCAGCTGCCCACCACTGGTCCACCAACTCCCCTCAGACCTCAGTTAGAACATGACACTTTAAAATCATCCCTGGCCAGGTGTGGTGGCTCACACCTGTAATCCCAACACTTTGGGAGGCTGAGGCAGGCAGATCACGAGTTCAAGAGGTGGATCACAAGGTCAAGAGATCGAGACCATCCTGGTCAACATGGTGAAACCCTGTCTCTGCTAAAAATACAAAAATTAGCTGAGCATGGTGGTGCATGCCTGTAGTCCCAGCTACTCAGGAGAATGAGGCAGGAAAATCGCTGGAACCCGGAAGGTAGAGGTTGCAGTGGGCCAAGATCGTGCCACTGCACTCCAGCCTAGTGACAGAGCTAGACTCCATCTCAAAGAAAAAAAAAATCATCCCTTTGTGAAAAACAAAGCAAAACCCGAAAAAACACGTCCTTGAATTATCCTAATTGTGCTATTTTCTGTTGTGAGCCTGATCGGTACATTACCCGTTTCTTCTTCAAGCACTCTATTAGATATTCTTCAGAAATCTATATTAATATATGAAATAAGATGGACATAGGTTCTAATACCAGTTCTGGAAGCTAATTATTGGGGAAAGTTCTTTAGCTTCTTTGAGCTTCAATTTCCTTATCTGTACTATGGATGTCTGATAGTTATTGTAAAGATTAAATGAGATGATGTATATAAAATTACTGGCATGTTATCTGTGGTAGACCCGAATATGCTGCACTATATCCCTCTTCAAGGAGGACTCGTTGCCCTAATTGATGGGGGTGTTGCCAGCAGACAAATTCTAGCTGTCATCTCCTTTAGGATTTGCCCTAGTTGTTTAGCGAGCTGCCTTACCCAAGGCCTTGCCCTTCTTGGAGCAGCCCATGTGAGGTGACTGAGCAAGGCATGGGTATAAAAGTTTGGCCATTTTGGCCCACTGTGGGAAACACTGATGGTTTATGTATGTTCCAGAGGTCCCCATGGATTGGCTGAAGCTTTGTCAGACCTGTATAGCTTTTGGGCTTTCCCTCTGTTCAGTGTTTCTTCCTTCTAAGGAATTGGTGCCAGGAGTAGCCCAAAAATGCAGGTGGTAAGATGGGATTTTAAACCTGGATCACTCACCACATTGTTGGCCATAGGGACCTCATCACTGGTAACAGAAGGAGCAGAGACAACACCTGGCACAAGATGGAGGTCCGATTGTTAAAACTTTTACCAGTGGCTGGGTGCGGTGGTTCACACTTGTAATCCCAGCACTTTGGGAGGCGTAGGCAGGTGGTTCACCTGAGGTCACGAGTTCAAGACCAGCGTGACCAACATGGTGAAATCCTTTCTGTACTAAAAATACAAAAACTAACTGGGCATGGTGGTGGTGCATGCCTGTAATCCCAGCTACTCAGGGGGCTGAGGCAGGAAAATCGCTTGAACCCAGGAGGCAGAAGTTGCAGTGAGCTGAGATTACGCGACTGCACTCCAGCCTGGGCGGCAGAGTGAGACTCCGTCTCAAGAGAAAAAAAAACAAAAACCTCTTACCCTTGATGAATTAGGGTTGTATAGACATGGAGGGGAATTCACTAGCTGGTTCAATGTATTCAGCATTTGGGAGGTATAGGAGAAACAGTAACTATTTCTATTGTGGAAATTGAGTGACTATAATGGAATTAAGTGACTATTGCTAAATTCATGGATATGTTAGAAAAAGGCAGTAAAAAGCTGCAGGCATTTAACAGGCAATGAAAGCCAAATGTGAAAGCTTACAAAGAGGCTTTCATTTCCTACAGCAAGAAGGCAGAAAAAGCTGAAGACCTGAGCTGGGAATTAATACAGCCGTCAAGCTCCAGAGAAAATTAAATGACCACGATAGGTCCAATACGCTAAGGTTAGTAGAACTCTGGCACTTAGGATGGGGACATGTGGGTATATTTTGAACTCCCAGACTCCTCTAAATCCTCTAAGCATTCAGAAGTAGTGCGCTTCTCCTCTTAAGAGCTAGCACCCCCACCTCCCTCGCTTGTTCAAAGGCAATGCAGAGAACTCAGACCCTCAAGATAAAATGTGCCTCCCTCATGTTGTGCCAAACCCCTATCAACTCCAGTGGGGATGGCACCAGGTTCAAGAGGCTGAAAAAGAGACCCGGAGCCAGCAAATGAGACATAGGGTTTTACTGGGGGCTTACATACAGGGGAGAGTCCAGCAGCGGCGGGCTGGACAAGAGAACAGGTCCAGTAGTGGTACGCTGGGCAGGAGAATTGCAGCTGCTTGCAAAAGGCCTGCAGTTTCCATAGCATGTTCACTTAGTACCCTCCCCCTAACAACCTCCACCTGACAACCTTCATTTAACCCAAAACCCAATGCTTTGATCCCCTGTATGGCCCATGTTCCACGGGATGCACCAGAGGCTCAAATGTTCCTCATTGACAAGAAACGAGTCTGTGGTTTGGCCACTTCCCAATTCCCTAGCTCAGAACACACATTCAGGTGTGTTTGCCATACAGGGTCATTCTCAGGGTATGCTTAAGTTATTGCTATCAGGTGTTCTTACCATACACCTCAGGATCTGCCCTACCTCTGTTCCTAACCACAAGGACTGTAACTAGAGTTAAGTCATGGGCTGGGCCACAGTGGCTCATGCCCATAATCCCAGAGCTTTGGGAGGCAGAGGCAGGAGAATTGCTTGAGGCCAGGGGTTTGAGACCAGCCTGGACAACATAATGAGACCTTCATCTCTGCAAAAAATAAAATAAAATTACCTGAGCATGGTGATGCACCTCTGTAGCCCTAACTACTTGAGAGGCTGAGGTGGAAGGATCCCTTGAGCCCAAGAGTTTGAGGCTGGAGTTATTATTGCACCACTGCACTCCAGCCTGTGTGACAAAGACCTGATCTCTTTAAAAACAAATAAAAAACCCAGAAATCGGCTGGGTGCGGTGGCTCACACCTGTAATCCCAGCACTTTGGGAAGCCGAGGCAGGCGGATCACAAGTTCAGGAAATCAAGACCATCCTGCCTAACATGGTGAAACCCCGTCTCTACTAAAAATACAAAAAATTAGCCAGGCGCGGTGGTGGGCGCCTGTAGTCCCAGCTACTTGGGAGGCTGAGGCAGGAGAATGGTGTGAACCTGGGAGGCGGAGCTTGCAGTGAGCTGAGACTGCGCCACTGCACTCCAGCCTGGGTGACAGAGCGAGACTCCGTCTCAAAAAAAAAAAAACAAAAAACCCAGAAATTTATTTTCACACAGTTCTGTTGGTCAGAAATCTGAAATCATTTTCACTCAGCCAAAATTAAGGTTTCAGGGCAAGGTCACATGTAATGCGTGTGATTACATTTAGGGCCCACCCAGGATAATTTCCTCACTGCAAGATCCTTAATTACACCTGCAAAGACGCTGTTTCCATATAAAATAACATTTACAGGTTTCAAGGATTGGGATCTAACATCTTTAGCGGCTACTAGTCAACCTACTACAGGGGCAAATCTGGGTTTTTCTTCTCTCTTGTCTCAACAAGGAAGTGTGGTCTTTGGAAAGGAGTAAGGAGACAAGAGACTTTGTTTGCATAGTGACACAATGAAGAAGTTGTGTTTTGGGTGGTAGGTATTTATTTATTTATTTATTTAGAAATAGAGTTTCACGGCCTGGCGTGGTGGTTCACGCCTGTAATCCCAGCACTTTGGGAGGCCAAGGTGGGTGGATCAGGAGGTCAGGAAATTGAGACCATGCTGGCTAACACGGTGAAACCCCATCTCTACTAAAAATACAAAAAATTAGCCGGGCGTGGTGGCAGGTGCCTGTAGTCCCAGCTACTCGGGAGGCTGAGGCAGGAGAATGGCATGAACCTGGGAGGCGGCGCTTGCAGTGAGCCGAGATGGTGCCACTGCACTCCAGCCTGGGCGACAGAGCGAGACTCCGTCTCAAAACAAAACAAAAAAACGAAATGGAGTTTCACTATTTCATCTAGGCTGGAGTGAAGTCACGCCATCTCAGCTCACTGCAACCTCTTTCTCCCGGGTTCAAGCAATTCTTAGGCCTCAGCCTCCCAAGTAGCTGGGATTACAAGTATGCACCACTGGCCGGGCGCGGTGGCTCACACTTGTAATCCCAGCACTTTGGGAGGCCGAGGCGGGCGGATCACGAGGTCAGGAGATCAAGACCACGGTGAAACCCCGTCTCTACTAAAAATACAAAAAAAGAAAAAAATTAGCCGGGCGTGGTGGCGGGCGCCTGTAGTCCCAGCTACTCAGAGAGGCTGAGGCAGGAGAATGGCGTGAACCCGGGAGGCGGAGCTTGCAGTGAGCCGAGATTGTGCCACTGCACTCCAGCCTGGGCGACAGAGCGAGACTCCATCTCAAAAAAAAAAAAAGAACAGACACTTCTCAAAAGAAGACATGTATGCAGCCAAAAAACACATGAAGAAATGCTCATCATCACTGGCCATCAGAGAAATGCAAATCAAAACCACAGTGAGATACCATCTCACACCAGTTAGAATGGCCATCATTAAAAAAAGCAGGAAACAACAGGTGCTGGAGAGGATGTGGAGAAATAGGAACACTTTTACACTGTTGGTGGAACTGTAAACTAGTTCAACCATTGTGGAAGTCAGTGTGGCGATTCCTCAGGGATCTCGAACTAGAAATACCATTTGACCCAGCCATCCCATTACTGGGTATATACCCAAAGGACTATGAATCATGCTGCTATAAAGACACATGCACACATATGTTTATTGCGGCACTATTCACAATAGCAAAGAGTTGGAACCAACCCAAATGTCCAACAACGATAGACTGGATTAAGAAAATGTGGCACATATACACCATGGAATACTATGCAGCCATAAAAAATGATGAGTTCGTGTCCTTTGTAGGGACATGGATGAAACTGGAAAACATCATTCTCAGTAAACTATCGCAAGGACAAAAAACCAAACACCGCATGTTCTCACTCATAGGTGGGAATTGAACAATGAGAACTCATGGACACAGGAAGGGGAACATCACACTCCGGGGACTGTTGTGGGGTGGGGGGAGGGGGAGGGACAGCATTAGGAGATACACCTAATGCTAAATGACGAGTTAATGGGTGCAGGAAATCAACATGGCACATGGATACATATGTAACAAACCTGCACATTGTGCACATGTACCCTAAAACCTAAAGTATAATAAAAAAAAAAAAAAGAAAACAAGTATGCACAACCATGCCTGGCTAATTTTTTTATTTTTAGTAGGGACAGGGTTTCTCCATGTTGGCCAGGCTGGTCTTAAACTTCTGACCTCAGGTGATCTGCCCGCCTCAGCCTCCCAAAGTGCTGGGATTACAGGTGTGAGCCACCGCACCCGGCCAGTAGTTAATATTTTAAAAGAAGATTTGGTTTGTCATGTGATGTTTCATTCTGCAGGAGCTGAAGGACGCAAGAGTCTCCAAATGATGTGTAGCTTTTCAAAGATCTCATGCTTCCTCTTCCATGATGAGGGAGTTCTACAAGGAGGCAGAAGTTTAAAGAGACCAAGAAAATGGTTAGGGAGAAGAGGGAGGGAGACCAAAGAGAGGCAGAGAGAGAGAAAATGCCAATGGTCAAATGTTTCCTGGGACTGATCTGCATTCACCCTCCCGGTTGATCTAGGCATTGTGTTTATTCTTCCCAGGTGATGGAGAGGTATTCCTGTGGGTGACTGTAATTACAGGCTATAGGAGGTAGGGTACAGATAGTTAGATATTGTTAAAATCAGCTCTGTCCATTCAGCAGAGGGAATAGTTCACACATACTAATATTTCACATACCAGAGACTTCACTAGATGTTGGGGCTTAAGCTAGGCTGTGTAGGCTGAGAAGTATTCAGACAAGTTATGAGAAGAGTGTTCAGGCAGGGCCAGTGGCAGAGGTAAGGAAAATCAACCGGGCGCCGTGGCTCACACCTGTAATCACAACACTTTGGGAGGCCGAGGTGGGCAGATCACCTGAGGTCAAGAGTTCGAGACCAGCCTGGCCAATATGGCAAAACCGTCTTTACCAAAAATACAAAAATTAGCCAGGCACTGTGGCAGGCGCCTGTAATCCCAGATACCTGGGAGGCTGAGGCAGGAGAATTGCTTGAGCCCTGGAGGCAGAGGTTGCAGTGAGCTGAGAATGCACCACTGCACTCCAGCCTGGGCGACAGAGTGAGACTCCGTTTCAAAAAAGAAGTAAGGAATATCAGAGGTACTAGGACTCTTGGAGAAAGACATTTCTAGAGCATAGCACTCTTGGATGGCAGTGCACTAATCTACCCTTTCAGCCTGATAACCCAGCCCCAAGCACTATTAGACACATTACTTAAGGAAGTAGTTAATAACTCCACACAGCATTTCAACTTGGTGGGTCAGTCTTAAGTGTGAATTTTGTTTTTCTTTACCGACTCTAACACAGTTATTGTCTTTTTGGTCCAATATTATCAAGTTTCATTACCTTATTAATAGCCAGACTTTTTTTCATTTTTAAATAAATGAAGCATATGTGGAATTCTAAAGAACTCAGCTCATTTATTTCCTTTGAAAAATCTTACTCCTGCACCAACAAACATCATTATAATGCACCCAGCCAATTTCATTTCAGAACAAGTTGGTACATTACTTGAGTATTGATCACTTGCTTTGTCATCTTATTAGTTAATTATTATTATGGTTACAGGTTCCTCAGACTTCAGGCTTGGTGATATTTTCTTTCTTCTGGATCAGCACGTGGAGTATAGCGCACGGCCCATAATGGGCCATTAATAAGTGTTAATTGACATTTCATACCTGAGTTGGGCCAAAACATCAAATTCTTTATGTCAAGGTACAGTTTTAACATAAATGTAATAATAATAATATAATAAACCTTAACTTTAGCCTCAAAGTCATTAAAAATCTAACATTTTGGAACACTCATTTTTAGCTTAGTTTTTTTTGTAAAAAATGCCATTGTCAGAGGTGTATGAACCAGAGCAACTCAATCTTAAATAGGGGCCGGGTAAAATAAAGCTGAAACCTACTGGGCTGCATTCCCAGACTGTTGGGCATTCTAAGTCACAGAATGAGATAGGAGGTTGGCACAAGATACAGGTCATAAAGACCTTGCTAATAAGACAGGTTGCCAGTAAAGAAGCCAGCCCAAACCCACGAAAACCAAGATGGCAACAAGAGTAACCTCTGGTTGTCCTCACTGCTACACTCCCAACAGCGCCGTCACAGTTTATAAATGCCATTGGCAACATCAGGAAGTTACCCTATATGGTCTAAAAAGGGAAGGTATGAATAATCCACCCCTTGTTTAGCATATAAGCAAAAAATAATAATAAAAATGGGCAACCAGCAGCGCTTGGGGCTTCTCTGTTTATAATGTAGCCATTCTTTATTCCTTTACTTTCCTAACAAACTTGCTTTTACTTTATAAACTCACCCTGAATTATTTCTTGCTCGAGATCCAAGAACCCTCTCTTGGGGTCTGGATTGGGACCCCTTTCCTGTAACACAATGACTCATTTTGTTTGTAATATAGGCAAAATTATAGAATACTGGAATTGTGAGGAATTTTAGGGATAATCTAGCCTAAAGCTCTCATTTTATACCGGGGAAACTGAGGACCAAAGACATAAAGTAAAAGTTGGGTGTGGTGGGTCAGATTTGGGCTTGAGGCCGCGAGACCAGCCTAGGCAACAGAACCTGTCTCTTAAAGAAAATTTTTAAAAAATTTTAATTAGCCAGACCTGGTAGCATGACTGCAGTGCCAGCTACTTGGGAGGCTGAGGTAGGGGGATCACTTGATATCGGGAGATTGAGGCTGCAGTGAGCTACGATCATGCCACTGCACTCCAGCCTGGGCGACAGAGGAGACTCTGACTCAAAAAAAAAAAAAAAAAGTGACCTGCCCAGGGTCATACAATGGGGATCTGAGCTGGAGGAAGGGGCAGGTCAGCTGAGCAGCTGACCAAGACCCATGCCAAAACATCCCTGGGTACCAAAGTATTGCTAGAAATTTAACAAGGTGGGCAAAATTGTGTATATCAGAACTCCTCTGGGACAGAGTACTGTAGTTGTTGTAAGGAATACTTTGATGAATAATGTAAGATGAGAATGAACAACAACGAATATTCACTCAGCAGCTTCCTAAGGAGACTGGGTTGGATAAACAAACAGCTTTTGTTTTGCAGAATGGAGTATGCAAGTTTGAGTC
The DNA here is from genome assembly GCF_006542625.1 of Nomascus leucogenys. Lineage (NCBI taxonomy): Eukaryota > Metazoa > Chordata > Mammalia > Primates > Hylobatidae > Nomascus > Nomascus leucogenys. The sequence goes on along the minus strand of NC_044395.1, from coordinate 62,168,447 downwards.
CAGGCTGAATTGCCCTGGAAAATAAAGGTGAGGTTAGTACTGCTGCCTCTGGTGCTCCTTCCAGCCCTTCCCCTTCATGGCATTCAACTGTCCTCTAACTCATGGTTGAACAACAGTTAAAGAAAGCTGATTTGATGTAAGTGTGCTAGTGTCTCTTAGCTACACCTTTTACAGCTAAGAGCTGAGCCCAAACTCTGAGCAGCTGAGGCTAGGACTTGCAAACCACTTTGCCTTTGCCAGCCTTGCCCCCTGTTAGACTCTGCTGTAAAGGGCCCTAGAGAAAGCTGGAACACTGGAGGAGGGAGAGGGAATCTGTTGCTTCTGTTTGCTTCGTGTCCTGTCAGCAACCCCCAGCAAAGGCCATTCACCCTGACAGCAGCAGTTGGTGCCAGTTTCCAGATTTAGGAAGGCTCTCTGAGAACATGCCCAGATGCAAAGCTTCTAGGTTTTGACAACCGTATCCTCTTCCCTTTATTCCCCCACCCCTGGGGGAGGTAGCTGCTTATAGTAATTCTCTCTGTTTTCTCCTTACTCTCTTTTTTCAGTCCTCTAGTGCCTATTTAACTAATTCCCTATATTACATTCTCTCTATTAAAGTGTCTGGAGTGAATTCTGTTTCTGAAGGGACTCAACTGCTGAAAGGTGCCATTAACTTGCTCGGGGTTCCTCCAAGTCAATCCAATCCTAAATGGGAATAATAATAGCTATCGGCTGGGCGCGGTGGCTCACGCTTGTAATCCCAGCACTTTGGGAGGCCGAGGCGGGTGGATCACGAGGTCAGGAGATCGAGACCACGGTGAAACCCCGTCTCTACTAAAAATACAAAAAATTAGCCGGGCGTGGTGGCAGGCGCCTGTAGTCCCAGCTACTCAGAGAGGCTGAGGCAGGAGAATGGCGTGAACCCGGGAGGCGGAGCTTGCAGTGAGCCGAGACTGCGCCACTGCACTCCAGCCTGGGCGACAGAGAGAGTCTCTGTCTCAAAAAAAAATAAATAAATAAAAATAAAAAAATAATAGCTATCATTTATTTGAGGACCTACAATGTGCTCAGCACTTAAATAAATCCTGTCATTTAATCCTCAAAACAACTCTGGGGTGTATTACACCCATTTTAACAGATGACAAACTGAGGCTTAGAGAGGTTTAAATAGGTTATTTATGGTTACCAAGCTTGTTAGTGATAGAGTGGAAATTCATACTTGCATTTTCTGACTGCCAAACCTATGCTATTTTTTAATTTAATTTTTAAATATACTTTTTGATACGGTTCGGCTGTGTCCCCCTCCAAATCTCACCTTGACTTGTAATAGTCTCCACATGTCAAAGGTGGGGCCAGGTGGAGATACTTAATCATGCGAGCGGTTTCCCCCATACTGTTCTTGCGGTAGTAAGTCTTCCAAGATCTGGTGGTTTCATAAATGGGAGTTCCCCTACACAAGCCCTCTTGCCTGCCACCATGTTAGACGTGTCTTTGCTCCTTTACCGTCTGCTGTGATTGTGAGGCCTCCCCAGCCATGTGAAACTGTGAGTCCATTAAACCTCTTTTTCTTTATAAATTACCCAGTCTCCAGTATGTCTTTATTAGCAGCATGAGAACAGACCAATATACTTTTTTTAATTAGAAGAGTATTGTATATTCTTTATAATAAGTCAAACAATAAAAAATTAACATATAAAATACATGTTAATTTCTCCCTTCTTCCCTGTAATACCTTCACCACTCCCTTATCACCATTCCCCAGCCCACGCCCCAGTTAACCAGGATTAACACCATATTGTGTAACTTGTCACATTTTTTTTTCACTAATACAAAAATATAAGCATACAAAGGGCTTATTTTTCCTTTATTTAATTTAATTTATTTTATTTCTTTTAGAGACCAGGTCTTGCTATGTTGCCCATGCTGGCTTCAAACTACCAGGCTCAAGGGATCCTTCTACCTTAGCCTTCCCAATAGCAGAAACTACAGGCATGCAACACCACACCTGGCTGTTTTCTCTTTCGTAAAACAAAAACAAGGGCAGGCAATATACATTACTGTGCAACCTGCTTTTTCACGTAACAGTATTTCATTGTCATTCCTCCTGGTTGGTACTATAACTGGAACCACGTTCAGCTGCTCGCTGCTCAAAAGCCAAACAGGAGTCACGAGGGTTGGTGGGAGGAAAAGCAGGTTTAAAGGAGAGCCAGCAGACCGAAACAATGGAGAACTAGCCTACAAAAGTGTTAGTTTATACATTTTTATAATTTACCATAGGGTTTTTAAAGAGAAGTTTGGTATGGGAGACATGGGGGAGTGCAGCAGAGTGCAGCTCTGGGTCTTTGTTCTGATGGCTATCTTGGGTCATTGTCTCTCTGGAGGTCTGCTTGGAATTATCCTGACTTTGGTCTGATGGTGGTGACCTAATTGTTCTGACTCCCCCTAAGTGGGAGGATTCCTTAGGGAGGATTCCACAGGGGCTTCCTGCATGGTTTGTTTCAAGATTAGCCTCTGGAATTTCTTTTTTTCTTTTTCTTTTTTTGAGACAGAGTCTCACTCTGTCACCCAGGCTGGAGTACAATGGTGTGGTCTCGGCTCACTGCAACCTCCGCTTCCTGAATTCAAGCAATTCTTCTGCCTCAGAAGCCTCCCAAGTAGCTGGGACTACAGGTGCCCTCCACCACACTCGGCTAATTTTTGTATTTTTAGTAGAGACAGGGTTTCACTATGTTGGCCAGGCTGGTCTTGAACGCCTGACCTTGTGATCCACCTGCCTCGGCCTCCCAAAGTGCTGGGATTATAGGCGTGAGCCACCACGCCCAGCCAGCCTCTGGAATTTCTTAAGCAACAACATAATTAGATAAGCATACATTGCCAGAGAGAAGTGTCTAGATGGGGAAGGAATGATTAGGTGAGAGGGGAGGGAAGGAAGAAAAAGAAAATGTGTGATTTTTAAAACTGAGGTCCCTGGTTACAGTACATATAGATTTAACTGGTTTCATAAATAGATCATATTCCATAATAGAATATAAATATATACAAATATATTCAATCATTTATCTGCTCTTGGACCTTCAGGTTATTTCTTTTTTTTTTTTTTTTTTTTGCTACTGTAAGCAGTGTTCCCATAAACATTCTTTTTTTTTTTTTTGAGGCAGGGTCTCACTCTGTCACCCAAGCTGTAGTGCAGTGGAGCGATCTAGGTTCACTACAGCCTCTGCCTCCTGGACTCAAGAGATCCTCCTACCTCAACCTCCTGAGTAGCTGGTACTACAGGTACACAACACCACACTGGCTAATTTTTTAAAACTTTTTTTTTGTAGAGATGAGATCTCACTGTGCTGCCCAGGCTGGTCTCGAACTCCTGGACTCGGAGTGATCCCCTGGACTCGGCCTCCCAAAGTGCTGGGATTGTAGGCATGAGCCACCTTGCCTGGCCTCATAAACATTTTTGTACATATATTTTTAGGTAATGATACTTTCATTCCAACAAAATAGTCTAAAAGAGCGATGCATGGGCCAAAAAGTATATACATTTAAAAATTTTCTTCCAGAATACTTTCCAAACAGATTATGGTACAATGTAATACCTTCACCAGCAATGTGTAATGACGTCCATTTCCTTACTTTGTAATGATGGAGCTCAGGACATGCTACCCAAAAAACATCAGAAGCAGGAAAATCACTCACACCTTCCTCCTGCCTTATTCTCCTGAAGCAAGTCCTAAAACCTTGGAGGGCTGTTCTGACCTTCCCCTGCAGCAGGTCATAAGACCCTCATTCGAGAAGTGCCCTCCCTGCACCCAGAGGAAAGGAGCCTCCTTATCTCTGAAGACAAAGGATCATGGAGGAGAATCTGAACAAGCAGACCTTGCTAAGTTCCCCTCAATTTATTACCATTAGATCATACTTTTTAATATAACCAAACTTCTCCACAGCTATCCACTTCTTCATCAAAACTAGCATTAAAAATACCTAGGTTTACTAACTTCTTTGATGGGTACGTGGGTTTACCCATTTCTTCAGATTTTTCTGAAGGCTCCTATGTCACATAAAATTTATATTTGATGAATGTATATGCTTTTCTCTTATTAATCTGTCTACTGTTTTAGAGACCTCAGCCATGAACCTAAGATGGGAAGGAAAAACATTTCTTTTCCCTTACATTGACAAGAGCTGGATGTTCTCAATATTTCAATTTGTGTCAGACATATTATTGAAAAACTGTATCCTATTTTTTAAAAATTTTTATTTCTCTGATAACTAGTGAGTTTTAGTTGCTTTTCATATGTTTATTGTCCATCTGCATTTCCTCTTCTGTGAATTGCGTGTTCAAATCATTTGCCTTTTTCTCTGTGGGTTGTTTGTGTTGTGTAGATTCCACATTGCAACTTAAGTGGTCAGTGAAAGAATGAGAACTACAACTCAGTCTTCCAACTCCCAGTCCAGGAATTTCTCTACTCTGGCCTCTTCCTGAACTATAATGTGTTTTTGTTGTTGTGCTATATATTTGTTTTATTGTATTTATGCCTACTATTCTGTAATGTAGATATAACTAGTTTGTTGAACAAGCTAGAGTCATACTCTTGCAGGCAGGAAACCTTATTTTTTTCCCACCAGTTTCTCTAAAATTCAATTTGCCAAATAGGGCTTCCCTTGCCACTTGATGAAATCTTGGGAAGATCTCATACAGGTGTTTTGGTTGTTGGTTTTTTTCTTTTGGTCCTCAGAGAATGAAAGTTCTCTAGTCTCTTGTAAGATGTTTCCTTCCCATTTTAGGTTTATGATCGAGGCCTCTAAAACAGAAGACAGATTAACAAGAAAAAAGCATAACACATTTAGGTTGGGCACAGTGGTTCATGCCTGTAATCCCAACACTCTGGGAGGCCGAGGTGGGCAGATCTTTTGAGGTCAGGAGTTCGAGACCAGCCTAGACAACATGGTGAAACCCTGTCTCTACTAAAAATACAAAAATTAGCTGGGCGTGGTAGCATGCACCTGTAATCCCAGCTACTTGGGAGACTGAGGCAGGAGAATTGCTTGAGCCTGGCAGAGGCAGAGGTTGCAGTGAGCCGAGATCAGGCCAGTGCACTCCAGCCTGGGTGACAGAGCGAGACTCTGTCAGGAAAGGAAAGGAAAGGAGAGGGGAGGGGAGGGGAGGGGAGGGGAGGGGGCATACACACATTTATTGAATATAAATTTTAGGTGACACAGGAGCCTTCATAAGGAACTGAAGACCCAAAGAAATTGATAAACCTGTGTATTTTTTTATGCTGGTTTTGACAAAGAAGTGGATAGCTGTGGAGAAGTGTTACTATATAAAAAAGTATGATCTAATGGTAATAAACTGAGGGAAACTTAGTTTGCCAGGTGCAGTGGCTCATGCCTATAATCCTAGCACTTGGGAGGACAAGGTGGAAGGGTTGCTTTAGCCCAAGAATTTAACACCAGCCTGGGTAACATAGGGAGACCTGGTTCCTAAAAAAATTTTTTAAATTAGCCGTGTGTGGTGGCTCATGCCTGTAGTTCCAGCTGCTCAGGAAGCTGAAGTGGGAGGATCGCTTGAGCCCAGGAGGTCGAGTCTGCAGTGAACTGGTATCACACCACTGCATTCCAGCCTGGGCGACAGAGAAAGAAAGAGAGAAAAAAAAAAAAAAAAGCTCACCGGCCATGGTGGCTCATGCCTGTAATCCCAGCACTTTGGGAGGCCGAGGCAGGTGGATCCCCTGAGGTCAGGAGTTCGAGACCAGCCTAGCCAACATTATGAAACCCTGTCCCTACTAAAATAATACGAAAAAAATAGCTGGGTGTGATGGCGGGTGCCTGTAATCCCAGCTACTTGGGAGGCTGAGGCAGGAGAATCACTTGAACCCAGGAGGCAGAGGTTGCATTGAGCTGAGATTGCAACATTGCACTCCAGCCTGGATCACCTAGCCCTGATCTAGCCCTGTGTGATATCAGATCTCCAAGCACATGGAAGTTGATTTGTCCCCTCCCGAAACTGAAAGGAAGCCTGCAGCGTTAGAGCAGGTGTACAAGGCTTATTTCTTGCTCCCTCACCTCCTCCCTATTCCATAGCACCTGTTTCTGACACCCTCCAGACAGGGTGGATTCAGGTTTTGTGGGGGCTGAAGCTTCCAGAATTTGGGCAGCCTCCTTTATATTAGACAGAATTCTAAGATTATTACCCCCTCCCTCAATGACCTTTGCACTTGTATAATCTCCCCTTTGAGTGTAGGTGGAACCTGTGAATCTGGTGACATCACTGCTGTCATTCTGTTAAGTGGCAAGAGAGATTATCTTGGGTGGGCCTGACCTAATGAGGGAAGCTCTTTAAAAGAAGATAATTTTCAGCCAGGTGCGGTGGCTCATGCCTGTAATCCCAGCACTTTGGGAGGCCGAGGTGGGCAGATTACGAAGTCAGGAGATCGAGACCAACCTGGCTAACACATGAAACCCCGTCTCTACTAAAAATACAAAAAAAAAAAAAAAATTTAGCTGGGCGTGGTGGTGGGCACCTGTAGTCCCAGCTACTCGGGAGGCTGAGGCAGGAGAATGGCATGAACCCAGGAGGCGGAGCTTGCAGTGAGCTGAGATCGCGCCACTGCACTGCAGCCTGGGAGACAGAGCAAGACTCTGTCTCAAAAAAACAAAACAAACAAAAAAAAAGAAGATAATTTTCTCCATCTGGCTGCAAAAGAGGAAGCCAGAGAGATGCACTGTGGCTGGTCTGGAAGAAAGCAACATCTGTGCTGTGAACTGCATATGGGGGTGTGTTAGTCTGCTAGGGTGCCATAACTAAATACCATGGACTGAGTAGCTTAAAACAGCAGCAATTTATTTTCTCACAGATCTGGAGGCTGGAAAGTCCAAGATCAGGGTGCCAGCATGGTCAGTTTCTGGGGAAGTCTCACTTCTTGGCTTGTAGTTGGCCACCTTCTTGCTGTGTCCTCACGTGGCCTTTCCTCAGTGTGTGCAGGCAGAGAGAGAGAGTGAGCTCTGGTGTCTCTTCTTATAAGAACACTAAACCTATTGGGTCAGGATCTCACCCTTGTGACATCATTTAACCTTAATTACCTTCCAAAGGCCCCACCTCCAAACTGTCAGATTGAGGTTAGGGCTTCAACATGTGAATTTTAGGGGAACACAATCATTCAGTCCATAACAGAGGGGCATGTGACAAAGTACTTTGAGTGCCCTGTAGGAGCTGAGAGTGGTCCCTGGCTGATAACCAGCAGGACAATGGGGACCTCAGTCCTACAACCGTAAGGAACTGCATTCTGCCAATAACCAGTGAGCCTGAAGGAGAACCCTGAGCCCCATACATGACCAGCACTTTCAGTCCAGCCTGCTGAGATCCTGAGCAGAGACTTGAGTCATGCCCTACCTAGACTTCTGGTATACAGAAACAGAAATAATAAATTTGTAATAAGTGGCTAAGTTTGTGATAATTGTTTATGCATCAGTATAAAATGTTTATTATCAATACAAAAATAATATAAATTTTATAATATATATTTTAAGGAAAAAAATACAAAATTACAAATACAAAATTTGTGAGACTAAAGAAGTCTGTAAGTGAGGGGCCCTGAAACTTAAGCTTCATTAGTTTCAAGGTAAGTCTATCTCTGCCTCCAAGAAGGAGAGAAGATGAAGGAAAAAGGGTGTCAACTACAATACGATGTTGCTGTTTTGGGCAGGACAGATGCCCAAAACCAATTCTATCTCTTTGAAAGGCTTTAGGGGAACTTTTAAGGGATCCTCCCTTGGAGCCCCCAACTATACTTCCCTTGAGAAGCAAAGCTTCTCCTCTGGCTTGGCTCCTGAACTTTAGCAGTCCATCTTCTCTGTTGGGGTCCCAGTGCCCTCAGTGCAATTCTTTTGAGGACAGACCTCTTTTAGGAAGATCTTAGGTCAGTTCCCTTCTTCCAGGTCTACCTCAGTTCCTAGGAAAAACCTGCTTTTGCCCCATGGCCAGTGGGAGAAGAGTTTGCTCTCAGCCCAACCATCTCTCTCCAGTCCTACAAATTCCATTCAGTCTCTCATATTTAAATTCCTCAAGCATATGTCAAACTCCATATCTTATGGTCCCCAAACTTCAAGGTAACATGTCAAGCTCTCTGAGTGGTTTTCTTGAAGTCTCCAGTTTCCTTTGGCTTAAGGAAGGAGGAGAATATGGCTCCCCTCCCCTGTGCACTGATTGTCACCCAGTTATTAACAGAAAGAATAGCTGAGCTCTAGTCTGGGTTCTGATACTAACTCACTGTGTGTCCTTGGGAAACGTCCTTTTCTATTTCGGGCCTTGCTTTCCTGACAGCTCACTTAAATGAAGATGCAGGACTAGATCCACTCATTTATTCAATAAATGTTTATTGAGTCTCTATTATGTGTCAGGAACTGTCTGGGTATGAGGAATCATCAGAAAACAAACTAGCTGTCTTCTCAGGCCCTACCAGCCCTCACATTCTCTGATGCTTCTCCCCCACCTAGTTCCCACTCACTCCTCAACAGTGAGTGGTCAAGTTCCGGCTGCGATCATGACTGCTTTTCCACCTCAGCAGTGTATAGCCTCTTCCTGCAGGGATATTTATTTATTTATTTATTTATTTATTTCTGACAGCGTCCTGCTGTGTTGGGTGCAGTAATGCGATCAGGGCTCACTACAACCTGGACCTCCTGGGCTCAAGCGATCCTCCTGCTTCAGCCTCCCAAAGTGCTGAGATTATAGGTGTGAGCCGCCATGCCCAGCCCACAGGGACCTTTGATGGGACTACGGGTAAGCTTCCTTTGAAGGCAGCATTGCTGTTTTGGTTACTGCCCATCAACCTGGGCTGTCTGGCCTGGAAGTACTGCCTGGACAACGACAATGGAAAGGTTTATTTGCAGAGGCCAGGAAGTCCCCATGACCCCTCTCCATTCACCTCTGAGACAGGAAGCCCCAGGAGGAAAAAACAAAAGATGAAATGCTGGCTGACTTCCCAGCTTCCAAGTGCTCAGCCGCACTCTGGACTGGAGGATCCCTTCTGCCCAGCGGACAGGGACCTCTTTCAGCAGCTCCTTCCTTGTCATTGATCCCCAGGGCTTCAGTTCCCGTCCTGAGGATCCAGAAGGACTTAGGTGACGTAAAAGAGGTATGAAATGAAGATTGAGTCTCTGGGAAAGCATGCATGATGTCTTATCCTAAGCTAAGCCTCCATGTCTGGGAAGTGGGGGGAGGCTGAATGCACAGAGTGGGAAAAATATTCTCAGTGGTTAAGGAAGCAAGTGACTCACCTGCTCTGACCTTCATCCATCCACTCCCATGTCCAGAGTGACTTCAGGGAGGAGGTGGGGTGGAAGAGATTTCCAAGTCTCGACTTTTTTCTTGAGTTGTTTGAGACCTCTTACTTATGATGCCCCTTCCATCCATCACACTTCTCCCAACAGCTTAGCTAACCTGCCTGGAAAAAACAGTTATCAAAAAGCACACAGCATGCTGAGTAGAAAATGAAAAAGCAGGAGGTGCCTCCACTCTTCCAGCAGCTTTTCTACTGGGTTCTGTGCCTGAGGGGTTGCTCCCCCCAGTCCACAGAGTAGCTGGAATGCATTTTCAAAATTCAACTTTAAAAACGGAAGTGGCCAGGCGCGGTGGTTCACGCCTGTAATCCCAGCACTTTGGGAGCTGAGGTGGGCGGATCATCTGAGGAGTTCGAGACCAGCCTGGCCAACATGGTGAAACCCCGTCTCTACAAAAAATACAAAAATTAGCCAGGCGTGGTGGCAAGCACCTATAATCCCAGCTACTCAGGAGGCTGCAGCAGGAGAATCGCTTGAATCCAGGAGGCGGAGGTTGCAGTGAGCTGAGATCGTGCGACTACACTCCAGCCTGGGCAACAAGAGTGAAATTCCATCTCAAAACAAAAAGCAAAAACAAAAACAAAAAACTGAAGTATAACATTCATAGAAAAGTACATAAATCATACATGTACAGTTCAATAAATTTTGAGAAGTGCACTTCCATGTAACCAACACTCAGGTGGAGAAATAGAACATGACCAGCAGCTCAGAAACTCCTTTGTGCCTCCTTCCAGCCACTTCACCCTGCAAAGCTAAATGCTGTCCTGAATTCTAACGTCAAAAATTAGATTTGCCTGTTTTTGAACTGTTAAGTAGAATCACGTAGTATGTGTTCTTTTGTGTCCAACTTCTTTCACTCATAATAGGTTTGTGATATTCACCTTAGTTGTTGCAGGTATCATTCTCACTGCTCTATAGTATTCCATTGATTGGTTATATCCAATGTCTTTATTCTATCAACTATTGATGGACATTTGGTGTGTTTCCAGTTTGGGGCTATTACAAGTGGTGCTGCTACAGACATTCTTATACATGCTTGTTGATGTAAATAGGGGGGAAATTGCTGGGTCATCTGGCATGTACGTGTTCAGTTTTATAAAATACTACCAAACTGCCAAACTAAAGTGGTTATGTCAGTTTACGCTCCCATCAGTGATGCATGAGAGTTCCAGTTGCTCCATATTCTTGTTAACACTTGATGTTGTTTGTGTTTTTCGTTTTGGTTCTTTCAGCAGATAAGTGGTGGTATCTTGTTGAAGTTTCAGAGTGGTATTTTTTTATGAGAAAGGCCCTCCCTTTGATAGAGCAGTATTTTTAACATTCAGATATAGCCAGATCACTTCTCTGGATCCCCACAGTCTACAGGATTAAGCCTGAACTCCATAGGTGTACATTCAAGGCCCCTTATGATCTAGCAACTATTGACCTATTTACTTGTTGGGGCAAGGCCCCTTATGATCTAGCGACTATGTAGCAACTGTTGACCTATTCAGTTGTTGATGAGGTGGATGGCTTTTGCTTCATCCCACTTTCCCCCAAGTTCTGTTCATGTGGGAGGGCCTGCTATTACCCCAGCCATGCTCTTTCACGCTTCTGTGCTGTCCCTCTTTCTTGGGACAGATTCGTTCCTCTTCTTTGCCTTGAAAATTCTTATTTTCCTATTCTGTCACCATTCTCTTGGGCACCCACAGACCCTGTGCTTTCCTCAGTCATAATCCTGACCCCAAGTATGGTGATAATTTGTTTCCATGTTTATCTTCTCCACCAGACTGTGAGCCCCTGAGGGCAGAGCCTGGGTCTGCTTCATCTTTGGGTCCCTAGTATCCAGTGCAGGACCTGTCAGAGTTGGCATCAGTAAGTGGTTTCTGATTGACCACCTGAGTATCCCAGATCCTGCCCAGAAGGAGAGGCTGTGGAGCAAATAGAAATCACAAAAGGTGTCCTGAATCCTGACGTCCATCTCCCTGAACATCAACTGTCCTGGGATCCTATTATCTTAGTGGGAAAGGACCTAAGAAATCATCTTCCCACTGAGGGGAATTTCATGACAAGCTGCCCTTCCTTCTGGACCTCTGGGAGTAGAGAACTTAATTCTTTCTTTCTTTTTTTTTTTTTCAAAGCTAAAGCAAGTTTATTAAGAAAGTAAAGGAATAAAGAATGGCTACTCCATAGACAGAGCAGCACTGAGGGCTGCTGGTTGTCCATTTTATGGTCATTTATTGATTATACGCTAAACAAGAGGTGGATTATTCATGAGTTTTTTCAGAACTCAGGGTTCCTCCCCTTTTCAGACCATATAGGGTAACTTACTGACATTGCCATGGCATCTGTAAACTGTCTTGGCACTGGTGGAGAAATTATTTGTTTCCAGACAAGCCTTTCCTTGAGACTCCACAGCCAGTGACAGCTCTACTTTTGGGGCCACCAGACAGTCCTTCTGAGACAGGGAAGCAGGAAGTGTGCTTTTCTTTAGGCTGTATGGCCCCATATCTGCACTTCGTCTGTTAGCCCAAAAAAAGTAGGTGGCTCTTAGGCCTACTAGGAGCTTGATTTGAGGGCACTCCTGGAAAGCGTCACCCATCACAGTCTAGCATAGCCTCTCATCACTGAGCAGTCATTTCTTTGGATCTTGAAGCTTCTCTGTTCTCTAAGAATCCCTTGTTAAAATAGAAACAAATCAACAAACCAGTGATATTCACCTTAGTTGTTGCAGGTAGCATTCTCACTGCTGTGTAGTATTCCAATGATTGGTTATATCCAATGCCTTGGAAGGGAAGGAGGTTAACATCGAGAACACATCTCCTGTGTAGATGTCCAGGGCTCTGTACTTAGAAGGATCTCCTGCTTAGTTTAATGTTCTACTGTTGCCATCTTTGAATGCTTGATAATTTCTGAAGAAGAGGCCCCCACATTTTCATTTTGCATGGGGCCCTGCAAATTATGTAGCTGGTTCTGATTGAGAATGTCCCATGTGCTGGGTTCTATGTCAAGTATTTTACATACTAGCCTCACAACTGTGCTGAGCTAGGAACTGTTCGCTCCAAGAGGAAATTTAGGCTTAGGTAAATGACTTGCTGGAGGTCACATACCAAGTAAGGGGCAAAGCCAGGATACAAACCCCAAGTCTAACTTCAAAGTTAGTGCCTATTCCTGTCCTCAATGCTGTCTCACCAAGAAAAATGCCTTTACTTCCCACCTTCTGGGAAAGTTGAGTCTGGGAGAGCAATTCAGGAGAGTCGGGCAGGGGTGGGGGTAAATGAGCTTCCACCAGAGCTGAAATTTTAAGCAAGCCTTGGGAATATCTTTTTTTTTTTTTTTTGAGATGGAGTTTCACTCTTGTTGCCCAGATTGGAGTGCAATGGCGCGATCTCAGCTCACCGCCACTTCCAGCTCCTGAGTTCAAGTGATTCGCCTGCCTCAGCCTCCCAAGTAGCTGAGATAACAGGCATGCACCACCATGCCCGGCTAATTTTGTACTTTTAGTAGAGACAGGGTTTCTGCATGTTGGTCAGGCTGGTCTTGAACTCCTGACCTCAAGTGATCCACCCTCCTCGGCCTCCCAAAGTGCTGGGATTACAGGCGTGAGCCACCACACCCGACCAGGAATATCTTTTTTAATATTGACCTACATGCATATTCATACACAACCACACACACGCACTGTCTCTCACTCAAATGCTCATGCATACACACTCACACCCATCCACATCCACTCACACATACCACCTAGCCTGAAACCTGCCTTTAGAAGCAGTTCAATTATGTGTGCCGTATGGTGTCCTAGAGTGACAACTCCACAAGGGCCCCTTGAGAAGCATCTAATTTAGAAGCATCTAATTTAATAATCTGATTCCCTTATCTGACAGATGAGAAAACTGAAGCTCAGAGAGGGAAGAGACTTGTCTAGGTCACACACTACCAGTGGGCAGAGCTAGGGGCCATAGGCTAGCCTCCTGAATCTGGATTCAACAGCACAGCATGAAGGTGCACTGATGGGACGGAAGGTGAGATTTGAGCAGAAAGGAAGCTTGATCTTGAGGTCAATCAGGCTTTTTTTTTTTTTCTTTCCTAGGCACCTTTCATTTGCACCCCACATAAAACTTACCCATCAGTCTCTGAGAAATGCTTTGCTTCTGACGCTGGCTGGGCACAGAATCCCCCTACCTCTATCTAAGTGTTTGTAATAATGCTATTGCTCAAGACCAGAAACACCTGCTTTAAGGGGTCAAGTAGTTTGGATTCAGAAGGCTAAATTGTTCTTTCACTTATAAGCAAAACAAAACACAAAAGCAAAATATAAACAGGACGAGGCATGAGAAGCTTAATTACCCTGTAGAAACAGCAGAGTTTCTATAAAGTAAAAACACAAAAGAAAACAAAACACCACAATCTGCCAGGGACTGCCCAGGATGAGCGGGTGACAGGGGCTGGGCCCAGCTTTTGGCTTTCTCTGGGCAATCTCCCACCACCAGCGCTGAGACCAAGCTGGGCTTGAGACTGAGTCACGTGGCTAAAGAGCAGGGTTTGTTACTCTTCAGCCATCATTCTAAAGCTTCTCCCCGCATATTTCCTCCTTGACAGATCTGGGTTCAAATTTTGACTCTGTCACTTACTAAGTGATTCGGGGCATGTTGCATAATCTCTCTAAGCCTCTTTTTCCTCATTTGCAAAAGGTATGACACTCAAACCTATGTCCATGTCCAGGGGATTCCCAGGTTGTGAGACTTTCAATGCTAAACCCCGGGCTGGTTACCTTAGGGTATAAGGAGGATAATGTTGAGAAAGCATTTATCACAACACCCAGCACACTGCAATTGCTTTATAAGTAATTGTTATTATCCTTTCTTCTTGCCTCAGATATTTTTGTTTTTGTTTGTTTCTGTTGCCCAGGCTGAAGTCCAGTGGCACCATCTCAGCTCACTGTAGCCTTGACCTCCTGGGCTCAAGTGATCCTCCCACCTCAGCCTCCCAAGTAGCAGAAACTACAGGTGTGCGCCACCACACCTAGCTAATTTTTGTATTTTTTTGTAGAGACAGGGTTTCACCATGTTGGCCAGGCTTCTACCTCAGATATTAAAGAGCACCTTTGGTCTGCCATACTTTGTGTTAAGCACTAAGAAAATTACAAACATTTATTGAGTTCACTTTATACTTTATAGAGTATTTTCATGTCCGTGATCTAATTTGATCCTTACAAGAGCCCTTTGAGGGAGGCAAAACTCTTAATATTCCTGTTTTATAGTTGAGATAACTAGAGCACAGTAAGATGAATGACTTTTTCAAGGTTACTCAGTCAATAGTTTGCTATGGACCGAATGTTTGTGCCCCCCAAAATCCATGTGTTAAAGCTCTAACCCTCAATGTGATGGTATTTGGAGGTGGGGCCCTTGCAAGGTAATTAGATTTAGGTGACATCATGAGGGTAGAGCTCCCATGATGAGATTAGTGCCCTTATAAGAAAAGGAAGAGGCCAGAGCTCACTCTCTCTCTGCCATGCAAGGATACTATAAGAAAGTGGACGGCCAGGGCACAGTGCCTCATGCCTGTAATCCCAGCACTTTGGAAGGCCAAGGTGGGAGGATCACCTGAGGTCGGGAGTTCAAGACCAGCCTGGCTAACATGGTGAAACCCCGTCTCTACTCAAATACAACACTTAGCCAGGTGTGGTGGCGCGCACCTGTAATCCCAGCTACTCGGGAGGCTGAGGCATGAGAATTGCTTGAACCCAAGAGGCAGAGGTTGCAGTGAGCTGAGGTTGCACCACTGCACTCCAGCCTGGGCAACAAGAGTGAGACTCCATCTCAAAGAAAAAAAAATAGAATCCTTTCTTAATCTTTGACCTTTGGGAGTTTAATTATTAAATGCCCTGATGCAGTCTCCATCCTAGGCCACCTAGGCTACTGATAGCTCCTGCTCCTTTTCCTCATTATCAGGCAGGATGCCTTCCTGCAAGCAACAGAAACATATTCCGGCCAACTGAAGCAGAAAAGGAGTTATTGAAAGGCTATTAGGTAGCTCACAGAATCTCCTGGAGGGCCAGAGAACAAGGCTGGGATTTTTCACTGCAAGAGCGGCTCCTAAATTCGCTGTGTAGAACTGGCTCCATGAATACATGCCAGCTGCTGCTTTGGGGAGGTGTTACCACCGCAGGCACTGTCCAGACGGCAAAGGCCAGGCCCTGGACTCTGCTGCTGGTCATGGCTTACACTGATTCTGCACGGCCTGCTCCTTTGCCTCACTAGCTTCCAATTCAAAGTCTATCTAAGGCAGGTGGTCTGATTTATAGCACTTAGGCCATATGCCATGTCTTGGTTGCAGGGGATTCTGGAGAATTGAGTCTAGCATTTTCAGTTCCTGTGATAGGAAACCGGCTTGGTTTTTAATCAACCAGCTTGGTTATTAATCAACTAGCTAGTTGATTAATAACCAAGCTAGTTGATTAAAAACCATGTATTAGTGCTAGTTGATTAATAGCTAAGCTAGTTGATTAAAATGTATTAGTATTGGTGCCAATGTATTAGTGCTAGTTGATTAATACTGACATAGTAGTTAAAGTATGTGCTGAGAAGAATTCAGGGAGTAGTTTAATTAGAATTTCAGCTTTGGGTGTTGATGGTGAAGTGGGAATACTTTTTCCCTGAGTTGTCCTGGGGAGGGATTCTCCGTTTCTGGTTTACAAGACCAGAGTATTAAATTATACTACAACCATCTCATCCTGCGATGAGAAACTCTGGTGGGCTTGCACCTGTAGTCAGCTACTCGGGAGGCTGAGGCAAGAGAATCACTTGAGCCTGGGAGGTCAAGGCTGTAGTGAGCTATAATCGTGCCACTGCACCCCAGTCTGGGAGACAGAGTAAAACTCCATCTCTAAAAATAAAAAAAATTGTAAATTTTTTTGAAAGATGAGGAATTCACCAAACATGAAAAAGAGGTCTGTAGCTCCTCAGCCCAAAATGATAACAACATGTTATCTCATCTTTTCTCCACTCTCTCTGTACCTCCAGGCCATCTATCTCTGAATTTCAATTTTTTTTGTTAGTTTGTTTGTTTAAAACCAGGACAATACTGCTTTCATTTGCTTTATTTAAAAATCTACAACCTAGTGACTGTATTGGTCATAAGCATGATTGTTGCTGCAATGTGCTACTTATAATGAATGACAGCAAACAAGCTAGGGATTCTGTCTGCCACTTCCAGGCTTTCCTCTTTTTACTTCAATAGGCATCAATGATAAATCAATCTTATGTAGAATTTCTTATAACTTTTTGTATTTTTTGTAGAGGTGGGGTTTCGCCATGTTGCCCAGGCTAGTCTGAAACTCCTGAGCTCAAATGATCCACCCATCTTGGCCTTCCAGGGTGCTGGGATTACAGGCATGAACCAGTGCTCCTAGCCTTTGCATTTTAGCTGGGTAATGTATATAAGTATAGCCACCAGGTTTTTAAAATTTTTGTCTGTTGCTTGGTTGGCTGGTTTTCTTGTTTTGGTTGCCCAACATCTGAATCCTACCCCTTCCTTATATTCGGAGAACTCTCGACCATCTGAGCCTTGGAGAGAGGCAGATTTTGTCTCCTATTATGGAAGTGAAAAAGTCCAGATATTTGCTTTCCAGCACGCCC
Source organism: Nomascus leucogenys (assembly GCF_006542625.1). NCBI lineage: Eukaryota > Metazoa > Chordata > Mammalia > Primates > Hylobatidae > Nomascus > Nomascus leucogenys. Next base: position 62,151,513 of record NC_044395.1, on the reverse strand, counting down.
TTAACAGCTAGGGCATGCGCATATGATATAGGCTCAATCAATTAGGTATGTCCTCTTGGAACTTTGATTAAGAAACTTGTGCCACAAAGAAGCAGGGACAGTGGAGAGTTCATTTTGGCAGAGGTGGAGGCAGTGGCAGTAACATCTAGGTATAGGGCAGCAATGCCAGCAGAGCAATGGGTGGCCTTGGGGTCCAGGGTTCAGGGTAGGGATAGAGGTGGCAGTGGTGTCTTTACTGAATTTGTTCCATAGCAGGATTTGGGCTAAGTTAGTGCCTGTCTTGGCTCCTTTAGTCTCTGCCATTTTTAAAACAGCTTTATTGAAATATTAGGTTGGTGCAAAAATAACTGCAGTTTTTGCTATTACATGTCTTACAATTTGCCCTTTTAAAGTGTAAAATTCCATGACTTTTAGTATATTTACAAATATGTGAGACTATCACCATAGCCAATTTTTATTACCTCAAAAAAAACCATACCCTTTAACTATCATTTCCTACCCCCAACCACACCCCCACCCCTCCCCAGCCCTGAGCAACCACTGATCTGCTTTCTGTGTACAAATTTCCCTATTCTGGACTTTCACATGAATGGAATCATATAGCATGTAGCCATTTGCATCTGTCTTATTTTATTTAACATGATGTTTTCAAGGTTCATCTATGTTGTGGCATGTATCAGTACTTCATTCCTTTTTATGCCTGAATCATATTCCATTGTATGCCATATTTTGTTTATCCATTCATCTGTTGACAGACATTTGGGTTGTTTCCATGTCTTGGCTATTACAAACAATGCTGCCATAAACATTCATACACAAGCTTCTGTGTGGGCATATGTTTTCATTTTCTGCCCATTTGTTGACCCTAATTCTTCAGGCTTTCTGGTGGCTCCATGAGTTACAGAAAATTATCTTAACAAATTTTTTTCTTATTCAAATAAGACAATATTGATTTCTGTTAGCTGGATTCACTTCCAGCTAATTTTTGTAATTTTTTACATAAACAGGGTCTTGCTATGTTGCCGAGGCTGGTCTCAAACTCCTTGCCTCAAGTGATCCACCCCCATCAGCCTCCCAAAGTGCTGGGATTACAGGCATGAGCCACCATGCCCAGAATTTTCTTACTTTTGTTAAAAACATGAGGCCTTTACTATTTTCTTTGGGGCCCAGTTCTTAGTCCCAGGACAAAAGGGCTATAACTGGCTAATGTGACACACTTCCCAGTTAACCTTCAGTGCTCAATTTAATCTTCCTTATACGTTGTTGTAGAGAATGAGATCCAGAAAAGGAAAGTGACTTGCTTAAGGTCACACAGCCAGTCAGTGACACAGCTATGACTAGAATCTAGAACTCCTTAAGCCAACTTAATGTTCTTCCCCCTACTCTAGGCCTCCTGTCATCAATTCAACAACCATTTGTTAAGCTCTGTGGCCACAGGAGATATGGAAGAAGCAGGGGAGACAGAGTCCAAAGACATGATTTCTGCTCCCGGCTTTGCCACCTCCTACTTTGTGACCTTGGACAATTTATTCTGTGTCTCTGGGTCTCAGCTATCGTATACAAAAAAGCAGGAGTTGGAGATTGGAGGCTAGGCAGGGAGAGGGGTTGGATTAGAGAAGACAATCTCAAATGCCGACAACCTCCAGAGGGTGTTACTCTTTCATATTCAATCGTATTTTATTCACTTATAATTTATCACCTCCTTTTTTTGAGATGGGGTCTCATTCTATTGTCCAGGCCAGAGTGCAGTGGTGCGATCTTGGCCCACTGCAGCCTCAACCTCCTGAGCTTAAGCAATCCTTCCACCTCCTTCTCCTGAGTAGCTGGACCTATAGGCATGTACCACCACTTCCAGTTAATTTTTGTACAGACAGGGTCTTGCTATGTTGCCCAGGCTGGTCTCAAACTCCTGGCCTCAAGTGATCCACCCCCATCAGCCTCCCAAAGTGCTGGGATTACAGGCATGAGCCACCACGCCCAGAATTTTCTTACCTTTGTTAAAGACATGATCAATAAATATTTCACACATTAAAAAAAAAGGTTTAGGCCAGGTGCCGTGGTTCACGCCGGTAATCCCAGCAGTTTGGGAGGCCGAGGCGGGTGGATCACTTGAGCCCAGGAGTTCAAGACCAGCCTGGGCAACATAGGGAGACTCCTGTCTCTACAAAAAATATGAACCTTGCTGATATGGTGGCACGTGCCTTAGTCCCAGCTACTCAGGAGGCTGAGGTGGGAAGATAGCTTGAACCCGGGAGGTGGAGGTTGCAGTGAGCTGTGATGGTGTCACTGCACGCCAGCCTGGGTGGCAGCATGAGACCTTGTCTCAAAAAAATAAAAAAGTTTTAAGAAAAAATAATAGTACAACCACCTTGATCAATGGCAAAAATAACTTTTGCCTCAGTGTTGGGAGAACATAAGGAATGATAAGGACCAAGGATCACCATGGTAGTGCACAAGATATTTGGATTTTTTTAATACGATTTTACTAGGACATCTCTTAATCTTTAAATTTGGGCAATTAATTCAGTTAAACTTTTTCACACAGAGCATTTTCTAATTGTTTATTGAGGTCCTATCTTTATTGTTATTCTTCATGGAGGAAGGAGCGGCAATAACTCCTAATGGGAGATGGCAAAAGGAGAGGTGACTCTGCCATCTGCTGCTCACTGATGGTATGTACCTGCAGGCCTTCAGTAGGATTGAGGTGCCACCCTTAAAAAGGGTCAGCTCTGAAAGGCTTTGTCGGGGACATCTCCTGTTAGGCACATGGAGGCCTTATATCCCAACACCTGGAAACCATGAAGCCAGCTCCAAGGTAAAGCCCACAAAACGAATCTGACCTCTGGTAGGCATCAGGCATGTGTTGCCACAGCTCTGAAAGTGTGGCTGGAGAAGGACGAGAGGAGAGGAAAGAGGATTGCGGTGGGAGTCGCCAAGGAAGCTGGAAGCCATTGCACAGCTCCAGGAACAGGGGCAAGGGCTGACGTAAAAAAAAAAAAGAGAGAGAGAGAGAAATGAGTGGATTTGAGAAACAGTACAAGAAAATCCGACTTGATAAGACATTGGATTCGGAGAATGAAGGGCTGGAACTGCCAGTGCCTGCCAATGAGTTGTACTTTGTGTCACCGACTAATCTCTGTAGAACTTCAGTTTGATTATTCATTACCTCCAGCCTATTTTGGCTTCCTACTGAAATCAGGACACAAGGAAATTTGTCACCAGGTAGACAATAAATGTCCCTCCCCACCCCCTGCCAGTCACCCCACTAGTCTTATTAGGAATCCTACACTTGGTAGGAATTGAGAAGTCTTGAGTGTGAGTCCCAAGTTCAGTCATTTTCTGGCTGACTGACCTTGGGGAAAGTGACCAAACACCTAGGAGTTTAGTTTTCTCATCTTCAGTTTACTCATCTGAACAACGGAGCAATGGCAACAATGGCTCCCTTTAGGCTGAGCCAAGCTTCATACAAGCTAATGTCAGACATCTATCATCTTATTGAATTCTTGCAACCCCAGGAAATGGGCACTACCATTACCCCCATTATTCAAATGAGGACACTGAAGCTCTGAGAAATGGAGTGGCTTGCCCAAGGCCATATAGCTAGAAAGTGGCAGAGCTGTCTTTCCAACTCAGACTGCTTAGCTCCAAAGCTTTATTGCTCTGGATCTCTGTCTCAGTGAGCTTTTGCTATAAAATGACCCACCCTGAAACACAGTGGCTTACAACAACAATCATTTTGTTTAGTTCACAATTCTACAGTACAGTATATTTATACAGGTCACAGTTTTGGTCTTGGCGAATTTAGCTGATTTATGCTGGATTCCCATATGCATGGGTCTATGGATAGCTGGTGAGTTGGCTCAATCACATATTTGGTGATCGGCAGTTGGCTGGAGCACCCTGATGCTCCTCCATATAGCCTCTCATCCTCCAGCAGGCTAGCTTAGGCTCATTGACTTGGCGGGCTAAAGATTCCAAGTTTAACAAGAGAAGACAGGCCAGATGCAGTGGCTCACACCTGTAATCCCAGCACTTTGGGAGGCTGAGGTGGGCAGATCATGAGGTCAGGAGTTCAAGACCAGCCTGGCCAATATGATGAAACCCCGTCTCTACTAAAAATACAAAAATTAGCCGGGTGTGGTGGTGCATGCCTGTAATCCCAGCTACTCAGGAGACTGAGGCAGAAGAATCACATGAACCTGGGAGGCAGAGGTTGCAGTGAGCTGAGATCACACCACTGCACTCCAGCCTAGGTGACAAAGCGAGACTCCATCTCAAAAAAAAAAAGAGAGAGCAGACAAGCCTCTGTGCTCAAGCATGTTTCAAGTCATCGCAAAGCCAAACCAGACTCAGTGTGCAAAGGCACTTTCAAAAGGTGCAGGTAGAGGGAAGGGGATAATTTGTGGTCATTTTTACAGTCTGCCATAACTGCTATGTTATAATCCCTGTTTCACAGGGTTGATCACATGAGATAAAGAACGTGAATCAGCTTTGATGTGAATCAGCTTTGTGAACTTCTATAAAACATTGTCCAGAGGAGCGGCATTGTTTAATGATTAGCACTGTATTCCAATAGTACCTCAAACTCAACACATCTGGTAATTATCTCCATTTTCCAGATGAGGAAACTGAAGCCTAGAGAGCTTAGGGGGCTTGCAGATGATCATACAGCCAGAATCTGAACAGAGATCTGTGTGTGCAGTGCTCTTCAGCAACTTGATTCTTTATTGCATTGTTCTATAATCCGTTTTCCTGAGCAGATCTTGTTTCCCCAACTGAAATTCCTTAAGGAATTTTTTTTTCTTTTCTTTTTTTTTTTTTTTTTTTTGAGATGGACTCTTACTCTGTTGCCTAGGCTGGAGTGCAGTGGCGTGATCTTGGCTCACTGCAACCTCCATCTCCCGGGTTCAAGCAATTCTTCTGCCTCAGCTGCCCGAGTAGCTGGGACTATAGGCACGTGCCACCAACGCCTGGTTAATTTTTGTGGTTTTAGTAGAGACAGGGTTTTGCCATATTGGCCAGGCTAGTCTCAAACTCCTGACCTCATGATCCGCCTGCCTTGGCCTCCCAAAGTGCTGGGATTACAGGCGTGAGCCACTGCACCCGGCCCTTAAGGACGTATAATAGGTCTTTTATTTCTTTTGTGGCCCCGGTGGTGGCTAGCATTGTACTAAACGCATGGTAGGCACTCACTAAAGACTTTTCAAATGACTGAATCACTCATTCATTTATTTATTCCCTTTTTAAGCAAACATTTATTGAACACCAATTAGGTCCTGGACACTGAGAATACAGAAATAAATAACACAATATTCCTTTTCTTAAGAAACTCGCCTAGTTAAAAAAAAAATTCAACCTGACACTGTAATCTAGCATGATAGAACCTCAAAGGGTTATGAGAGCAAAGGAAAGGAGCCCTAAACTAGCCTGGCAGAGAAGACACCTGCCTTCTTTATGGCTGAGGACACTAAGGAGGATACTTCTGAAGAGAGCACAGCATATACAAAGACTTGTGGGAAATAACACGATATGTGCCTGGACTTATCAGCAGTCTGTGTTGCTGGAGCATACATAAGAAGCAGCTAGGGGTGAGAGGTGAAGTTGAGGTGGTAAAAAGCTCAAACTTGATCTCTTTTTTTGGGACAGGGTCTTGCTCTGTCACCCAGGCTGGAGTACAGTGGCGTGGTCACAGCTCACTGAAGCCTCAAATTCCTGGGTTTAAGTGAACCTCCCACCTCAGCCTCCCCTGTAGCTGCGACCACAGGCACATGCTACTATGTCTGACTCATTTCTTCAGTTTTTGTAGAGATGGGGTATGACTATGTTGCCCAGGCTGGTCTAAAACTCCTGGGCTCAAGTGATCCTGCCACTTCAGTCTCTCAAAGTGTTGGTATTACAGGTATTAGCCACAGCACCCGGCCTCAAACTTGATCTTAAAAGCACTGAGAGGGTCAGGCGCGGAGGCTCACGCCTGTAATCCCAACACTTTGGGAGGCTGAGGCGGGCGGATCACAAGATCAGGAGTTTGAGACCAGCCTGGCCAATATGGTGAAAACCTGTCTCTACTAAAAGCATACAAAAAAATAGTTAGCCAGGGGTGGTGGTGGGCACCTGTAGTCTCAGCTACCCAGGCGGCTGAGGTAGAAGAATCGCTTGAACCCAGGAAACAGAGGTTGAATGAGCCGAGATTGCACCGCTCCACTCCAGCCTGGGTGACAGAGTAAGACTCCGTCTCAAAAAAAAAAAAAAAAAAAAAAAGGCCAGGCACAGTGGCTCACACCTGTAATCCCAGCACTTTGGGAGGCCAAGGCAGGTGGATCACGAGGTCAAGAGATCGAGACCATCCTGGCCAAACAACATGGTGAAACCCCGTCTCTACTAAAAATACAAAAATTAGCTGGGTGTAGTGGTGCACACCTGTAGTCCCAGCTACTCGGGAGGCTGAGTCAGGAGAATTGCTTGAACCTGGGAGGCAGAGGTTGCAGTGAGCCGAGATCACTCCACTGACTCCAGCCCAGGCGACAGAGTGAGACTCCATCTCAAAAAATAAAATAAAATAAGGCACTGAGATGCACCACTAGGTAATAAAAACACATTCAGAGCAAGACTCGTATGCAAATTTTTTAGTACCAAAACTGGAATTTATCCAACACCCATCGTCTGGTCAGTAAATGAATAAAATGTGGTACACTCATACAATAAAATACTACTCAGCAATAAAAAGTAATCAACTACTGATAGTTGCACTAACATGAAAGACAATACATTCGTTTGCTTGGGCTGCCATAACAAAGTACCACAGACTAGGTGACTTAATACAAATTTTGGCCAGGTGTGGTGGCTCACGTCTGTAATCCCAGCACTTTTGGAGGCTGAGGCGGGCAGATGACTTGAGGTCAGGAGTTTGACAGCAGCCTGGCCAACATTAGCGAAACCCTGTCTCTACTAAAATACAAAAATTTGCCAGGTATAATGGTGGGCACCTATAGTCCCAACTACTGGGGAGGCGGAGGCAGGAGAATCGCTTGAACTGGGGAGACGGAGGTTGCAGTGAGCTGAGATTGTGCCACTGCACTCCAGCACTCCAGCCTGGGCAACAGAGTGAGACTCCATCTCAAAAAACAAACAAACACACAAAAAAACAAATATTATTTTCTCACAGTTCTGAAGGCTAGAAATCAAGGTGTTGTCAGAGTTGATTTCTTCTGAAGCCTCTCTTTTTGGCTTGCAGAAGGCCATCTTCTCCCCATGTCTTCACATGGTCTTCCCTCTGTACATGTACAAGTCCTCATCTGTTCTTATAAGGACACCTGTCATTAGATTAAGACCCACTCTAATGCCCTAATTTTAACTTAAGTACCATTTTAAAGACTGTCTCCAAATACAGTCACATTCTGAGGTCCTGGAGGTTAGGACTTTGACATATGAATTTGGGAGGGACAAAACTCAGCCCAAAACAGAAGTCATACATAAAAACTACATGTTATATGGTTCCATCTGCATTAAGTTTCTGTTTTTATTTTTTAATTTTGTTGTTGTTGTTGTTACAGGGTCTTGCTCTGTTGCCCAGGATTGAATGCAGCGGCACAGTCACGGCTCACTGCAGCCTTGACCTCCCAGGCTCAAGTGATCCTCCCACCTCAGCCTCCTGTGTATATCAGACTACAGGCATGCACCACCATGCCCAGCTAATTTTTTTTGTAGAGACGGGGTCTTGCCATGCTGTCCAGGCTGGTCTCAAACTCCTGAGCTCAGGCTATCCTCCTGCCTCAGTCTCCTGGCTCATGCCTGTAATGTGCTGGGATTACAGGCATGAGTCATCATGCCCGGCTTAATTTTTTAAATTTAATTTTTAAATTTTTTATAGAGAGAGGGTCTCACTATGTTACCCAAGCTGGTCTTGAACTCCAGGAGCTATCCTCCCACTTTGGCCTCCCAAAGCACTGGGATTACAGGTACGAGCCACCATGCCCAGCACGTTGCATGAAATTTTTAGAACAGACAAAATTATAGAGACAGCAGGTCAGTGGTTGCTTAGGGCTAAGGGGTGAGGTAGGGATTGACTGTATAAGTGGAGAATATAAGGCACAAGGAAACTTTGGGGATGATGGAAGTGTTCTAAGATTGGATTTAGGTGATGGTTACACAACTATAAATTTACTAAAATTCACCTGACTGTATACTTAAAATGGGTAAATTTTATGGTATGTAAATTGTTTATCAATAAAGTTATTAAAATAAAGCAGTAGGGGATCATGGAAGGAATTTTACCTGGGGTGGGGGGGGTGGTGGTGAAGGTCAGTTTAGCATTTAGAAGCATCTTTTTTTTTTTGAGATGAAGTCTCGCTGTGTCGCCCAGGCTGGAGTGTAGTGGTGTGATCTCGGCTCACTGCAATGTTCGTCTCCCAGGCTCAAGCCGTTCTCCTGCCTCAGCCTCCCAAGTAGCTGGGATTACAGGCATGTGCCACCACGCCTGGCTAATTTTTGTATTTTTAGTAGAGACGGAGTTTCGCCATGTTGGTCAGGCTGGTCTTGAACTCTTGAACTAAAGTGATCCGCCCACCTTGGCCTCCCAAAGTGCTAGAATTACAGGCGTGAGCCACCGTGCCTGGCCTAGAACCATATTTCTAGTGGTGAGTGTGGAGGACAGACTGGAAGAGGTGGAAATGGAGACAGGAAGACAGCAGGGAGGCTGAAAGATGGCGGGGCCTGTGCTCAGCGAGGGGCAGTAAGGATGGCAGTAGACTTGGCACCTGCTGTTGGACAGGTGATCTGTGGGAAATATGGTTCCCAGGGATGGCCACAGAGGGAGACCAGCTTCCTGGAGGAGGAAATGCCTTGTGAAAGTGCCCAGCAGGCCAGACGTGGTGGCTCACACCTGTAATCCTAGCATTTTGGGAGGCCGAGGCAGATGGATCACCTGAGGTCAGGAGTTCGAGACCAGCCTGGCCAACCAGGCAAAACCCTGTCTCTACTAAAAATACAAAAAATTAGCTGGGCATCGTGGTGGTGCACACCTATAATCCCAACTACTCGGGAGGCTGAGGCAGGAGAATTGCTTGAACCCAGGGGGCGGAGGTTGCAGTGAGCTGAGATCGCGCCGCTTTACTCCAGCCTAGGCTAAAGAGCGAGACTCCGTCTCAAAAAAAAAAAAAAAAAAAAAAAACGAAAGAAAGAAAGTGCCCAGCAGATGGACGGTCCTTTTGTCTGGCCTAATGGGGTTCTGGAAGGCTGAGATGTATTGACAGAGGCAGAGGATATATTTCTGGGTATGAATCAGCTCTGAGAACAGTGGGGGCGGTGGGGGCAGCTCATCGGAAACCCAACCCTCCAGGATGAAAAATGAAGGCATTCCTTACTGACCTGCTATCCCATACTTCCCAGCCTCTTCTAGCCACGCCACCGTCTGGTGGCTCATTTGTGGCCTGGCCATGTGTGTGCCAGGCTCCAGCTGGAACAGGGACTAGCGATGAATTAGACATGGGCCTGGCCTTCAGGAGCTCACAGCAAACTCAGTGAGAGAGATGTGTAAGGAATGGATGCCTCTTTAATTTTTTTAGCAACTGGTGCCAAAGTATCCTGAGAAGAAATTAGGATAATCTATGAAAAACTACCCTATAGCCTCCTGGAACTTGGGTAGAGAAAGGGTGGGATTGTGTTGCGTGAGACAAGGGAGGTTTACACACACACACACACACACACGCACGCACACATACACATGCACGCACACACACATTCACATACGCATGCACACACACATGCAACACATGTGCGCACATGCACACACACACACACACACACACGCACACACACATGCATGCACGCATGTGTTCCTAACAAGGAGAAGGGGGAAGACTAAAATACCCTGGGCTGGGAAGCTGGCTGAAACAAGGGAATTTTGGAGAGGAGAGACCTCAGGTGGGAAATCTTAGGTGTAAATTGTGTGAACTGTGCAGTGTACCCCTTCCCCCACACTCCTCACATCCTTGGTACACTGCCCAAATCCCCAAATGCCTGATGGGATTGGATATTTCATGGAAATCAGAAGCTGAAACAGAATCTTGCCCAGCCAGATGAGAAGCAGCAGCACCATCTGAACTGTGTTTAATCAGCAGGAGGCCATGAGACAAATGCCAGGAAGGAGGCTCTCAAGCTTCCAGACACAAAGGAATGGAGCAGAGTCAAGGGCGATATTTCAGGCTGCAGCAGAAGCAGGAAGCGAAGGCATGTGGCTGTGAGAGCAGGTGTGTGCTGTTGGATGATGCTGGCACTACTGCAGTTTGACATTGCTGAAGAGGAAGGTGGAAGAAGGACCAGAACCTGAAGAGCCTTGAACGCTCCCGTCTTCTCTACTAAGAAACTGAGACTTGCAGGACACGGTGGCTCACACCTGTAATCCCAGCACTTTGGGAGGCTGAAGTGGGCAGATCATTTGAGGTCAGGAGTGAAACCCTATCTCTACTAAAAATACAAAAAAAATTAGCCGGACGTGGTGGCATGCATCTATAGTCCCAGCTACTCAGGAGGCTGAGGCAGGAGACTCCCTTGAACCCGGGAGGTGGAGGTTGCAGTGAGTTGAGGTCGTGCCACTGCAGTCCAGCCTGGGTGACAGAGTGAGACTCCTTCAAGGAAGGAAGGAGGGAGGGAGGCAGGGAGGGAGGGAGGGAGGCAGGGAGGGAGGGAGGGAAGCAGGGAAGAAGGAAGGAAGGAAGGAAGGAAGGAAGGAAGGAAGGAAGGAAGGAAGGAGAGAGAGAGAGAGAGAGAGACTTTATTCTAAAATCAACAGAGAACCACCAAAGGGTTTTAAGCAGGGAGTAACATCATCAGATCTGTGTTTCAGAAACATCATCTGGGCCTGGTGCAGTGGCTCACACCTGTAATCCCAGCACTTTGGGAGGCCGAGGCAGGTGGATCATGAGGTGAAGAGATCGAAACCATCTTGGCCCACATGGTGAAACTCTGTCTCTACTAAAAATATAAAAATTAGCTGGGCATGGTGGTGGGCACCTGTAGTCCCAGCTACTTGGGAGGCTTAGGCAGGAGAATCACTTGAATCCAGGAGGCAGAGGTTGCAGTGAGCCGAGATCACACCACTGCACTCCAGCCTGGCGACAGAGCAAGACTCTGTATCAAAAAAAAAAAAAAAGAAAGAAAGAAAAGAAACATCATCCTAGAACTTGTGTTAAAGATGAACCAGGGCCAGGGAGGGCAGATTGGAGGAGAGATGAGGCTAGAAAAGATGAGAACGAGCAGGCATTTCCTTTATTAGCAGAAAAACAACTTAAAAGAAAAGACTGATGATAGGAGGGCCTGAAATAGGGCAGGTACGAGGAGAGCAGAGGGGTGGTGGAGGCATCGTAGAGCAAGGGGAAATGAGGGAAGTTAGTTGGGGAGGTCCACTATCTGATTTTGCCTTAGGAAGAAAATATTGAAAGGTAAGATACTTTAAATTGGTCAACCCCAAACATATGGAGTGTGTACTAAAGTACTGTGTGTCAAGGTTGTACGTAGGAACGTGTGAAGCCTCCCTATGGGGTCTCTAGCAGCAGGGCTCTTTGCAGCCCTCAAGCCTGTTTAGGACCTGGGCTCGTTGCCTCTCTGTCCTCATTTCTGATCACTGGGTCTTTGAAGGAAGCTGGATTTCCCCATTAGCTTATCTATAATGCTCACTTGATAACAGACAATAGTCATTGCAGTGGTGCAAGGAAAAGTAGACAACACCTTCCACAAACAATATTCTGTAACTCAACAAAAGGGACTATAGAGCAGAACAATATTTAATTCAATTTCATCCACCCATCCATCTATTCACCAGGCATTCAGTTTCCAGCCGACAAATATTTGCTAAGGGCCTGTCCATTCCAGTTTTAGCCAAGCAGGGTGCTGGGAACCAGGGATGAAAACCTGCACATTGTGCACATGTACCCTAAAACTTAAAGTATAATAATAATAAAAAAAGGCCTTTGAAGAATTCCCTTTCCATGTCACCTCCTGCAGATTCCAGCCTTCAGTTCCTCCAGTCAGGCCTCCCTGACTGACAACACTCTAGACGGAGCAGACCCCACAATGCCTGGCATGCCTTTTCCTAAGACAAACGTCCACCACCACCTCCTAGCCCTGTGGCTTAGACACACATGCTATGAAGCTCATGACCATCCTCAACCCCTTCCACCTCTCCATTTCCATGTAGTTAATTGGCCAGAGTTGTCTTCACCTTCTATCTTCAGTTCTTCTCACTCTTCATTTCTTAAATTACTGAACTCTGGCTTTTGTGCCTGTCACTCTTCTAGCCGATGGAGACCAAATTCAATGCATTCCTTTTTTTTTTTTTTTCTGCGATGGAGTCTCGCTCTTTAGCCCAGGCTGGAGTGAAGTGACATGATCTCGGCTCACTGCAACCTCCGCCTCCTGGGTTCAAGCAATTCTCCTGCCTCAGCCTCCCAAGTAGTTGGGATTACAGGCGCCCACCACCACACTCAGCTAATACTTGTTTTTTTGTTTGTTTTTTTGAGACAGAGTCTTGCCCTGTCGCCCAGGCTGGAGTGCAATGGCGCAATCTTGGTTCACTGCAACCTCCGCCTCCCAGTTCAAGCAATTCTCCTGCCTCAGCCTCCTGAGTAGCTGGGATTACATGTGCCTGCCACCACATCCAGCTAATTTTTGTATTTTTACTAGAGACGGGGTTTCATCATGTTGGCCAGGTTGGTCTCGAACTCCTGACTTCGTGATCTACCTGCCTCAGCCTCCCAAAGTGCTGAGATTGCAGGCGTGAGCCACTGCTCCTAGCCTAATTTTTGTATTTTTAGTAGAGACGGGGTTTCACCATGTTGCTCAGGCTGATTTTGAACTCCTGACCTCAGGTGATCCACCTGCCTCGGCTTCCCAAAGTGCTGGGATTACAGGCGTGAGCCACCGCATCCAGCCAACATGGTCTTTTAACTGTTTGTTAACTTATCTGTCTCCAACCTGGGCCATATGTCTCTTGTATACTATTGTATCTCATATATATAGTGAACTCTAAGAAACTCAGTGAACAAGTGAGGAATGAATGAATGAGCACTTGTTCAAGAGGAACCTGTCCACGGGCTGCTTAGTATCCTGAAAAAATTTTGATAATCTGAAACTTAAAAAAAAACAAAAACTGAAATAAGTTGAGCAAATTGGACTGGGCCATTTAGGAATTACAAAATGGGGAACTGTTGAGAAAATCTGTAGTTAGTCATGGGCCAAAAGCTGGAAGTGGTAGTTAAGATGAGCCATGGCAACAATGGCTGTGTTTACACTAAAATTATGAGGAAACAAAAACTATGGTTAAGCAGAGAAGAAAACAGAGCAGTCATACAGAAAGGAGCAATTAGGTCAAAAGACAATGAGGCAAAGAGAGCAGCTCACTCCATCCAGACTGTGTCTGGAACAGCCCTTGGCCTTCTTTACCTGACATGAAAGCTGAGCCCACGTGACAGCTCCTCAGGAAGCCTCCCTGACCAGCAGTGTGTGGGGGCAGAAACCAATGTTCTCTGAAAAAAGGATCATATGCTTCTTTCTAGCCCTGAATGCCAACCCCACCTGACACACATTGTAAGAATTCAGAGGCCGGGTGCGGTGGCTCACGCCTATAATCCTAGCACTTTGGGAGGCCGAGGTGGGCGATCACCAGGTCAGGAGTTCGAGACCAGCCTGGCCAATATGGTGAAACACCATCTCTACTAAAAATACAAAAATTAGCCTGGCATAGTGGCGGGCGCCTGTAATCCCAGCCACTTGGGAGGCTGAGGTAGGATAATTGATTGAACCCAGGAGGCGGACGTTGCAGCGAGCCACGATCACGCCACTGCACTCCAGCCTGGGTGACAGAGGGAGACTCTGTTTCAAAACAAACAAACAAAAAATTCAGAAATGATGTGCTTAAGACAAAACTTCCCATAGCCAGTTTCCAGTTATCTTCACTTTTAGCATCACTACTCCAAGCATTCTCCCAGCCCCCAAGGGAAGGGAGAAAGGAAAAAATTTATACAAAGCATATGCAAGGTGGGGATGGGAGGTCCTCCTGCTCTTTTTCTGAATGTCTGAGGCAGCAAAGGTAGAGATGTGAACCTCTGGTGAGTGAGCTGAGGAATAAACAGGCTGGGATGTGAGTGTAGCTGGGAGCATGATGGGGTGGTATATGTATGGAACAGGAAAACCAGTATCACAGTGTCCTCTTGGCTCACCCACTTAGTTTTGATAACTGAGGGATTTTACACTGATTTTTATAGCACTGATAAGGTGTTTTAGAACAAGCACCTGGAGGCTTATCGCATTGTCCTTGAGGTCCTACGTCACCAGCTGTCATGAGGGTTATGTGTCCTGGCCTGGCCTGGCCTGGGTAGCTATACATTCCACAAGACAGTCTATGCAAGATACACATGTTCTCATAAAAGTTTATGAGAACTTTAAAAAATGCTTTTATTTTTGAGATAGGGTCTTGCTTTGTCACCCAAGCTGGAGTGCAGTGGCATGATCATAGCCCAATGCAGCCTTGATGTCTTGGGCTCAAGTGATCCTCCTGCCTCAGCCTCCCGAGCAGCTAGGACTACAGGCACAAGCCACCACACCTGGCTATTTTTTTCTTTTTCTTTTTTTGTAGAGATGCGGTTGCTCTGTGTTGCCTAGGCTGGTCTCAAACTCCTGGACTCAAGTAATCCTCCCACCTCAGCCTCCCAAAGTGTTGGGATTATAGGCATGAGCCACTATGCCTGGCCTAAATAACTTTTTGAAAAAGAAGAAATACAGGCTTGTGATGTATTGTTAAAAGTTGTAACAAAGACAGCACTCTGGCCAAGCATGGTGGTTTACGCCTGTAATCCCAGAACTCTGGGAGGACAAGGTGGGTGGATCACTTGAAGCCAGGAGTTTGAGACAAGCCTGGCCAACATGGTGAAACCCTGTCTCTACCAAAAATACAAAAATTATCCAGGCGTGGTGGTGCACACTTGTAGTTCCAGCTACTCAGGAGGTTGAGTTATGAGAATCACTTGAACCCAGCAGGTAGAGGTTGCAGTGACCCAAGATTGCACCACTGTACTCCAGCCTGGCAAAAAAAAAGACAGCACTCCGATTTCATTTCTTATATATTGTGCCAAATGAAAGGAAGGATTACATGGTATATATCCCTGGTATCCAGGTCCAAAGTCTTTCCCTGATTTCCTCTGATCTTTGGGCTAGGTGAGCTGCCTCCTCCGGGTTCTTGTGGCACGCTGTGATTCCCTCACACTGTATTGCTGTTTACTCTATACAGACTGTAAACTCCCAGAGATGGGAAGACCATGCTGTGTCCCCATGAATCACATAGAGCCTGGTGTACAAGAGGCCTGTAGCAATGTTTGTTAAATGAATGAATGAATGAGTGATCTAATTACTAAACACATCTGTGTCAACAAGAAATATGTTGGTGTTAAGATTACTTCTTTTTTTGTTTTGTGTTTGATACAGGGTCCCACTGTGTTGCCCAGCCTGGAGTGCAGTGGCAGGATCTTGGCTCACTGCAAACTCCACCTGCTGGGTTCAAGCAATCCTTCTGCCTCAGCCTCCCAAGTAGCTGGGATTACAAGAGTGAGCCACCACACCTGGCTAATGTTTGTATTTTTTAGTAGAGACAGGGTTTTGCCATGTTGGCCAGGCTGGCCTTAAACTCCTGGCCTCGAGCGATCCTCCTGCCTTGGCTTCCCCAAGTGCCGGGATTATAGGCATAAACCACCGAGCCCGGTCTTAAGATTACTTTAATCTTATACTCCTTAGTTGACCTGTTACCCTGCTTGGAAAACGTTACCCCCAATAAACCTGTAGTATCCCTGAAGGCTAGCCAACTGGTAGGGTTCCTAAGTTGTCCCCAAGGGCTTCCTTTCCTGTCCAGAGGCCTTGCCTCCTTCCCTCCTCTGAGTTTGGGGATCCTGCCTGCATATAGGTTGATTGCTCATCACCCTGCCCCAATATTGAGCCCTGTCTAGATTTCCCACTGCATGCCCTATCAGAATCATTAGACTCTCTGATGCGATTATTTCTGGGATGAAGTGGGGATGAAGAAGAAGACAGAGGAGGGTCAGCCTTCTACTTCTGACACCTATCTTAGGTTCTTTTTTGAGGCATGGAGGCTGAGGTGGTTCGGTCCTATGGTTCCCACTGCTGGTGGCACCTGACACCAACATCCCCAACAGTTTTGTCTGACCTCTCCTTTGGCTAGAAAATGCTTTGGCTGATTGATTATTCTGGCTTCTGGAGAACTGCTTTTGTTCTCAACATGAGGCACCTATGGTAAGTCTCATCCTTAAGGAATAAGGAGTGAGTTTCTTTTTTTAATTTTTAAAAAAGTGACATTTAAGATGTTGTAGGTAGGAATGGTGGTTCTAGTCCTTTCTGGAGATTGCCTTTTACATTTTATTTTTTTTGAAATGGAGTCTCTGTCGCCCAGAGGGGAGTGCAATGGCAGGATCTAGGATCACTGCAACCTCCGCCTCCCGGGTTCAAGCGATTCTCCTGCCTCAGCTTCCCGAGTAGCTGGGATTATAGGCGCCTGCCACCACACCCAGCTAATTTTTGTATTTTTAGTAGAGACAGGGTTTCTCCATGTTGGTCAGGCTGATCTCAAACTCCCGACCTCAGGCGATCCGCCCGCCTCGGCCTCCCAAAGTGCTGGGATTATAGGCATGAGCCACCTCGCTCAGCCACCTTTTACATTTTAAATAGGGAAACATTACAGAGGACTGGAATAAAAAGAGTTAATTTGACGCTGCTAAATGCTGCATTTTTTCAAAATGAAAATATGTTCATTCTTTTCTGATTATAAAAATGATACGGAATCTTGGCCGGGTGCAGTGGCTCACACCTATAATCCCAGCACTTTGGGAGGCTGAGGTGGGCGGATCACCTGAGGTCGGGAGTTCGAGACTAGCCTGACCAACATGGAGAAACCCCGTCTCTACTAAAAATACAAAATTAGCCGGGTGTGGTGGCGCGTGCCTGTAATTCCAGCTACTCCGGAGGCTGAGGCAGGAGAATCACTTGAACCCGGGAGGCGGAGGTTGCGGTAAGCCGAGATCATGCCATTGCACTCCAGCCTGGGCAACAAGAGCGAAACACGGTCTCAAAAAAATAAATAAATAAAAATGATATGGACTCTTGTTAAAATTTCCAAACACATATAAGAAAAAATAGATATAAAGAAGAGAACAAAAATCAGCCAAATGCTATCGTGTAAAGACAACCACAGTGTTGAGAACATGGGCTTTGGACACACCTGGGCTGGAAACACATCTTTACCACTTACTACCTATATGGTTTGGGATAAGTTACTTAATTTCTCTGAGCTCCAGTTTCTTCATCTGCACAATAGGGATAATAATTTAAGCTAAGTGACGTCTATAAAATAGAGGTAATAGTAGGTAAGTAATAATACTTACTTTATCGGTCGTTCCAAAGATTAAATGAAAATATTCAAGTAAAAGGCCTAGCATAGTGCCTACACATGCAGTGCATGATAATTCACAGTGAACACTCTTTGAGGTCTCCTTGTTTCTCAATCCTATATTTTCCCCCTTAAATCTCACTGCTTTTAGTGTAATTACACCTAAGTTAGAACAGGTGTGGTGGCTCACGCCTGTAATCCCAGCACTTTGGAGGCCAAAGCGGATGGATCACCTGAGGTCAGGAGTTCAAGACCAGCCAGGACAACATGGTGAAACCCCATCTCTACTAAAAATATAAAAATTAGCCGGGCATGGTGGCAGGTGCCTGTAATCCCAGCTACTCGGGAGGCTGAGGCAGGAGGATTGCTTGAGCCCAGGAGGCGGAGATTGCAGCAAGCCAAGATCGTACCACTGCACTCTAGCCTGGGAGAGAGAGTGAGACTCTGTCTCAAAACACCAACCAACCAACCAAACAAACAAAAAGACTAAATCAGTAAACATTTATTAAGAAGTATTAAATGCTGGTGGTGGTGTTGTCATTATTATTATTATATTAGGATGAGACTAGTTGTAAAGTCCTACTTAGTTATTTGTTTAAGCAAACCTTGTCTTAGAACTTACATGGAATTGTTTTCTACTCACTCTTCCCATTAACATAAAATTGACCTCAAATTTGGGTCCTTTTTTGGTGAAGGGATAATTGAATCTAACAGGATTGGCTGAGGATTAAATCAGCCACTCTAGGCAAGGTACTCAAAACACGGTATGTGCTCAATCAATGATAGTTACTATCATCCAAGCAATGTATACAACCTAAAAGACTCTTCATCTAGGATTCATGGGAGTAAAAGTACAGAGGAGTTCTCTTTTCTGGTTTACTTTTGACCCTAAAATGAAGCCTTCAGGCATCATCTAGATAAAATACTAATCTCCTGGACACAGTCCTGGGCTTCTTCACTGGCATTTGCTAGCTGTAGTTCCCTTCTAAATCTAATCAAAGGTCTATACTCCCCCCAAACTTCCCTTACCTCCAATACCTGACTCAAAAACTTTCAAGATTAACTTTTATTTGCCTGGACTCTATATTGTCATACCATGTGATACTCAACATATCCAGTTTGTTACTTGGTTTCTACTGAAAGCAATTCTCACTTGACTGATGTGCACAGGAATCCCAAAATTCTGCAATAAAACGTGTTAGAGTTCACTGTACTTATTATTGGTTTTATATGTACAGTTGTAAACTGATAATGAGACGGCAAAACACAGTGTTTAAGATCATGGATGCTGTAGCCAGATTGCCTGGGTTATAATTCTAGCTGTGTTGCTTTGTGACCTTGGGCAAGTTATTTAACCTCTCTGTGATGGAGTTTACTTTTCTGAATAAAGGGAATAATAACATGCTTTACTTTCTAGGGTTGTTATGGAGATTAGATGGGTTTATATTTGTAAAGCACTTGGAATGGAGCCTGTCATATAGTCAGTGGTATATAAGTGTTTGTTATATAATAATAGTTGCCATTTATGGAGCACTTAATTATCTCCAAGGCACAGAACATGTTACTTTCAACCCTCTCAATCATGCAAGGTAGATAAATTATTTACAGTGATGCACGAGAGCTGGCTGGTACTTGCTTATGAGAGCTGAATGTTAAATTTTCAGAAAGTTTGCAAGTCAGTTAAACAGAGCCATTACTAAAAATTAAATTATATAAATGTACAATCAAATTATATTAAACACAAGCCAATATTCAAATTTCATCACTTCCTAAGTGTTTTACTACTATCTATGCTCTTTTTCGTTTGTGGTTTTTTTTTTAGAGCGACAGGTCTCACTATGTTTCCCAAGCTGGACTCGAACTCCTGGGATCAAGGGATGCTCCTGTCTTTGCCTCCCAAAGTACTGAGATTACAGATGCGAGTCACTATGCCTGGCCTATCTATGCTCTTGAGGTTATTTATGTTTATTGGGTCTGTATGGTGGAAATAATGGTGTGATACTGTGCATCTCTTCCTAACTCTGCATTCTACGGCATCAATATCTTGTAGCTTGAATTCTGCTATGTGGAGTATTTATACCACAGAAGTGCAACCACTTCAAATCAGGGCTTTTTTTATTTAGCAAGTTGGTTATTACACATTTATCTGTACATCGCTGGACATTATTGTCTCTCTTCTTTTAAGATGATAAAAGAAGTTAAATGATTTGCCTAAAGCCACACAGCTAGTAAGTGGTAAAGCTGGAAATCAGGCCCGGATTTTTGTTTGTTTGCTTTCTTGCTTTTTACAAGAAAAATTGTTTCCAACGCCCATATGCTTTTCATTCAATTACCCTCCAAATTGGAAAAGGAAAAATCAAACTGGGTAGGCCTTAGACACAGAAACAGAAAAGCTATCTCTTCTCTTCCCTTTCCAGCTCTCCTGCCCTTAATGTACACACCCAACCCCCAGCCTACCCAATCCTGTGCGGAGCTGTAGTTATTCCTTTCTAGTCCCATTATCCCAACCCAGACTTGGAGATACCTTTCATTATTTATCTTGATTTGATAATCCAATTACTGCCTTGCTTTGCACCACTTTTGCCCATGATCCCTTCTTCCCAGAATCTCCTTTCTATTGTCCAAGGTTAAGATTAAACCCATTCTTTCTAATACTTCTACCTATTTTCTATTTTCCTAGTTTGAAAAGGCTTGACACTGTAGTTAAGATTCCTCAAATAATCAATTTCCTTAAACTTTTGATTAATGCAAACATCCATATAGAAAACTATATATACATACCAAAAGTATATACCTCAAATCATTTTCACAAACTCAACACACCAAGATCAAGAATATTACCTTCATCTCAAAAGCCTTCTCATACTCCCTTCCAGTTTCTACCCTTCCAAGGGTAACCACTAATCCAGCTAAGTCATTCAACCCTAATATTGGCAGGTCCATTGGGTTGAGCTGGGTGCTCTAAACAGTGTGGTTGATATAGGAGTTAAGAAGAAATCACTTAGGCAGATAGTAAGGGTATAGAAGTTCACGGTAAGGCTTTTCTTTTTAATGAAAAGTTGCCCCAAATCACTTTCTAACAAAGACCAGCCTGTAAAGTTGAGCTGCAGACATAGACAGGCAAGTTGGGAGCTTGCACCGGTGAATGTGGGCAGGAACTAGGGACTAGACATGTTCAAGATGGCGGCTCCATCATCCCTTCTCTGCCAGCCACGTGTACAATAAGAAGCAGACAAGATGGTGCCAGCCAAGGAGGGTTCATTTGCATCATAAGATTAGGGTGGGGATACCAGCCTTCCCCCTGGGCTATGTAAATGCCACACCTAATCGAAACAATCTGTGAGCCCTACATAAATCAGACACCGCCTCCTCAAGCTGGATTATAAAGTCCAGCGCATCTGCCACCATGATCACTAGGAGACCCCTCTCTATATATATAAAGAGAACTGTTTCTCTTTCTCTTCTGCCTATTAAACCTCCGCTCTTAAACTCTTCGTGTTAGTGTCCTAAATTTTCCTGGCGCCAGACTACCAACCCCAGGGTATATAGCCCAGACAATGTAGCCACCTCATTGTCATCTGCTCCATTTGGCATAGGGATAGTATTAAGATTCTTCCCTGACCAATTATCTGGACTTACTTCCCACTCCTGTGGAGCATTGACAAGAAGCCTGAGTTCTGATCCCACAGCAACCACCTAATAATCCTGGAAAAATCTATTTCTCTCTGAGCCGCAACAATCCAGTCTCTGAAATATGGACAATGGCCAGGCACAGTGGGTCACACCTGTAATCCCAGCACTTTGGGAGGCCGAGGCCGGCGGATCACTTGAGATCAGAAATTTAAGACCAGCCTGACCAACAAGGCGAAACCCCCTCTCTACAAAAAATGCAGTTGGGTGTGTTGGTGCATACCTGTAATCCCAGCTACTCAGGAGGTGGAGGCATGAGAATCGCATGAACCTGGGAGGCAGAGGTTGCAGTGAGTGGAGATCGTGCCACTGCACTCCAGCCTGGGCGACAGATTGAGACTCCATCTCAAAAAATAAAACAAAATAAATAAATAGGCTGGGCATGGTGGCTCACACCTATAATCCCAGCAATTTGGGAGGCTGAGGTGGGTGGATTGCCTGAGGTCGGGAGTTCGAGACCAGCCTGACCAACGTGGAGAAACCCTGTCTCTACTAAAAATACAAAATTAGCTGGGTGTGGTGGTGCATGCCCGTAATCCCAGCTACTCAAGAAGCTGAGGCAGGAGAATCGCTTGAACCCGGGAGGCAGAGTTTGCAGTGAGCCGAGATTGCGCCATTGCACTCCAGCCTGGGCAACAGGAGCAAAACTCTGTCTCAAAATAAATAAATAAATAAATAATAAAATAAAATATGGACAATATAACACATTTGCAGCATGGCTATGAGGACTAAATGAAATATTGCTATTAAAGTACCTGGTATAGTATGTCTGGTATATAATAATGTAATAGTCAACGATCGTAGATTTCATTGTGTGCAGGTACTGCATGAGGGTTTTATGTTATTATCTCATTTATAACTGGCCAAATAGAATTATTTGATTTTCTCATCTGCTTCCAGTCTTTCACGTCTCAGTCAAGGGCATCACCATTTACCTAAAGATTTATGTTCCATATCTAGGTATTTTCCTTGATTCCTGTTTTTTCCACACTCCACTCGTGTAATTCATCGGCAGGTTTTGCCGACTCTAAAAGAAAACTCAAGTCACTCAGTTCTCTCAATTTCTACTACCACTACTCTATTTTAAAAAATGTATTGGTCGGGCGTGGTGGCTTACGCCTGTAATCCCAGCACTTTGGGAGGCCGAGGCAGGTGGATCACCTGAGGTTAGGAGTTCGAGACCAGCCTGGCCAACATGGCAAAACCCCATCTCTACTAAAAATACAACAAAATTAGCCAGGTGTGGTGGCGCATGCCAGTAATCCCAGCAACTTGGGAGGCAGAGGCAGGAGAATCACTTGAACCCGGGAGGCAGAGGTTACAGTGAGCCGAGATCACGCCATTGCACTCCAACCTGGGGAACAAGAGCAAAACTCTGTCTCAAAAAATATATATATATTATTTTTTGAGACAGCGTCTCACCCTGTCACCCAGGCTGTATGCAGTGGCATGATCAAGTGCTCACTGCAGCCTCCACCTCCTGGGCTCAATCCATCCTCCCACTTCAGAGCTGGGACCACAGACCACAGACCACAGGCTTGCGCCACCATGGCTTTTTTTTTTTTTTTTTTTTTTAAGTAGAGATGGAGTTTCAGTATGTTGCTCAGGCTGGTCTCGAACTCCTGGGGCTCAAGTGATCCACTTGCCTTGGCCTCCCAAAGTGCTGGGATTATAGGTGTGAGCTACTGTGCCTGGCACTGCTACCCTATTTTATTTTATTTATTTATTTTGAGAGGGGGTCTCACTCTGTTTCCCAGGCTGGAGTGCAGTGGCACGATCTCAGCTCACCGCAACCTCGGTCTCCCAGGTTCAAGCAATTCTGCTGCCTCAGCCTCCCGAGTAGCTGGGATTACAGGCATGTACCATCACACCTGGTTAATTTTTGTATTTTTAGTAGAGACGCGGTTTCGCCATGTTGGCCAGGCTGGTCTCGAATTCCTGACCTCAGGTGATCTGCCTGCCTCGGCCTCCCAAAGTGCTGGGATTACAGGCGTTAGCCACCGCGCCCGGTCTGCTACTCTATTTTAAACCACCACTATCTTTCACTTAAAAATCTCAGAATGTAAGTTACATGTGAACAGACTCGGTTTATTATTGCTCACAGCTGCAGCCCCAGCACCTCAACACTCAGAATAGTATCTGGCCTTTCTCAGGATTTTGCTCTGCTTTGAATAAATGCATGCCGCAATAAGCCTTTGAAGGAGGTACTGTTGTTATTCCCATTTTATAGATAAGGAAATAGGCTCCTAGTGGCTAAAGAATTACCTAAGTTTACACAACAGCAAAACCAGGATTCAAACCCAGTAAGTCTGACTCTAGAGCCCACTCACTTACGCACTACAGCTGCGGTACTGAACTGCACCGGCTTATGCTGAAGTCAATTATTAAAGATTTTTGGGGGGGTGATACTAGGAAAAATTAGAGTTGAAATTCCCCAATCTGATAACTTTTCTCCAAGTTTTCCTGAGAACACAGCTCATGCGCCTCTTCACAGTCTCCCAGGCACAACGATTTGGTTTCTCCCAAGTCTCTTTCATCCGCCTCTTCTCCTAACAATCCAGAGATAATGAACTCTTTTCCAGCAAATTCTCCTGCTTCTATCCGAAACACTCAGCCTCTCCTCACCCCCTCTGGAAAAACCTTCCCTAATTTCTCAACTGTGAGGGATTATAACAGGCAGTACTTTTCCCCAGTTGGAGCACTACTAACATTACTTGTTTTCAATAGTCTCCCCTTTATCCTGGCTTTCCCGGGTTTCATCACCCACAGCCAACCTCAGTAGGGAAATATTATACCCAAAGACATCTGCTGAGAGACCATATTCACTAATGTTTATTACAGTATAATAATAATTGTTCTATTTTATCGTTTGTTATTTTTGCTAATCTCTTACTGTGCCTAATTTATAAATTAAACTTTATCATAGGTACGTAGGTATAGGAAAAAACCAGCCAAGAAGCCCCGCAGTTCGGTGCTTCCTGCTAGCTCTGCCTACTTCAGTCTGCGCCGTCTCCCTGACTAGTTTGACCCTCCGAGGGCCGCCGTAGTGCGTCGCCTCCGTTGCCGCGGAAACGACCCGGGACCTGGGAGGGAGCAAAGACGTTTCCCGCCGGCGGGAGCTGTGGTTGTGATTGAGAGAGGGGCTAGAGGCGGGTCCCAGCGCTGCCGCACCATGGCGGACCAGCTTTATCTGGAAAATATAGACGAGTTCGTCACGGACCAAAACAAGATCGTGAGCAGCTACTACTGGGGAACGCGGGCGTGCGACCGGGGTCCTGGGCCCGGCTAGGGCGGCGGGAGCCTTGACCCCCTCTCTGCTTGTGGCTTCGTGGGGACCAGGGGAGACAGGTCCCCACGAGGGGACCTGGGCGAGCTCTGTGCCCCAGAGCGAGCGAGGACTCGTCGGGAAGGTCCTCCGGCACACACGGAAGTCCGCGTCCCTTGAGTGGGCGTGCTGGGAACAGAGCCTGGGGCTGGAGCCGCGGAGACCGGGCGCGGAGGGAGGGCCGTTGGCTGAGAGTATTTCTAAGGCGTCCCTACACCTTTCTTTTAAGGTGGTTGGCGTTTAAAGTTTTAAGTTTACAGTTGAGGAAATCGTGTCTTAACTGTGTTAAGTTACAAGTTGCGTAACCTCCAGATACTGTTTCCTCTTCCTGGAAATTTAAGCATTGATAGAGGTTTGATCCGCTTCACAGGGGTGAGGAAAATATCAAGCGAGATGATGGATGTGAGTGCACTTTGCAAACCGTGATGATTGAGTGCCTGCTGTGTGCCAAGGCACTTTAATCTTTACAGTGACCTCCCCGCACCCCATCCCAGGTCGGTGGTGGTATCCCGAGATGAGGAAATTGAAGCTGAGGGGCCAAATAAGTTGTTTATTTGCGGTTGGTATGGGATAGGCAGTTTTTCAACCTAGGTCTGTCCTCTTAATAATGCTTTCTTCTGCATCACACTGCCTTTGCCTAACCTGTGCAAGTCTCCTAACTATTGGAAGCTTGACAATGGAATTGGAAGAGACTTTGAGAGAAGAGAGTGCAGGCATCCTGGGTCTAGGAGGAATGAAGGCTTGATGCTGGTAGTTCCCAATCTAATCTCTTATAAAAATATTTACCCACTTTGTTCATTTCCTGACCCCTGCACCACCTGTGCCCTTTAATGTTTGCATGGGTGCAACTTTCTTTAGAAGTTTCTGAGACATCACACTTCAAAGTCATCTAGCTTCTGGATGAGTTTTAGGATGGCTTTGGCTGGTGGCCCCAAAAAAAGACATCATGAGGAAAGGGCCCGAGTAAAACAAGGAATGTGAGGAAAATGAGAGTTTTTTCTGTTAGGTATGTTCAGCCTGTCTTTTTAGATTACTTTTCATTAGTTCATGAAACAAACTTCTTAGCATTTTTAAGATAAATAGGTCCTGCCTACCCAGATAGATAGTTCTTAGCAAAACTGCAGTGGCATTTATTTTAATTTATAAGGCATAATCATCTAAGAATAGGAATCTTTAGCAACAGACTCTCGGTTCTGATCTGCACTCTGGAGTCATCTAATAAAACATTTGAAAAATTTTTTCTTCTTACAGGTGACATACAAATGGCTGAGCTATACACTAGGGGTTCATGTTAACCAGGCCAAACAGTAAGTCCAGTTTACTACCAATTTTAATCACATTGGAGTTTTTTTTTGTTGTTGTTGTTATGCTTTGCTTTTAACTCTACAGATAGCCTATAGATTAGAGCTAATTTGGTTTGCTGGCAATCATTGGCATTTCTTGGCTTGTAGCTGCCTAATTCCAATCTCTGCCTTCATTGTCATGGCATTCTCCCTGCATGTCTGTATCTTTGCATGTCCATCTTATATGAACACCAGTCATACTGAATTACGAATCCAGCCTACTCCAATATGATCTTGTCTTAACTAATTACATGTGCTATAATTCTATTTCTAAATAAGGTCACATTTTAAGGTATTGGGGGTTAGGGCTTTAACATACCTTTTTGGAGACATGATTCAGTCTATAATATGGATACAACAAATTTTGTTTATTCATCATTAATGGACATTTGGGTTATTTCCATATTTTGACTGCTATGAATGATGCTGTTATGAACACTCATGTATACAACATTCATGTATAAGTGTTTATATGAACATATATTTTCAGTTATCTTGGGTATATGTGTTAGTCCATTCTCATGCTGCTATGAAGACACACCTGAGACTGAATTTATAAAGACGAGGTTTAATTAACTCACAGTTCCGCATGGCTGGGGAGGCCTCAGGAGACTTGGCGGAAGGCATCTCTTCACAGGGTGGCAGGAGAGAGAATGAGTGTCAAGCGAAGGGGGGAGCCCCTTGTAAAACCATCAGATCTCGTGAGAACTCACTGTCATGAGAAGAGCATGGGGGAACTGCCCCCATAATTCAGTTATCTCCACCTAGTCCGTCTTTAACATGTGGGGATTATTACAATTCAAGTTGAGATTTGGGTGGGGACACAGCCAAACTAGGATTGGAATTGCTGGGTCATGAGATAATTCTGTATTTAACATTTTGAGGAACTGACAAACTATTTTTCAAAATGGCTGCTCTGTCTTACAGTCCTAACAGTATATGAGTATTTCAGTTTCTCCACATTCTGGTCAACACTAACACTTTTTTTTCCCTCAGACTTCTCATGGATGAACTCTTTTTTTTTTTGAGATGGGGTTTTACTATGTTGCCCAGGCTGGATCTGAACTCAAGGATCCTCCCACCTCAGCCTACCAACTAGCTCTACAGGTGTACATCACACCTGGCAAAAACTTTTTATTATGTCTTATTTTAACCATCCTAGTGGATGTGAAGTGGTATCTCATAAATTATGTTGATTTGCATTTTCCTAATGATTAATGATGCTGAATATCTTTTCATATGCTGCTTGGCCATATCTTTGGAGAAATAGATATTCAAAATTTTGCCCATTTTTGTCATTGGGTATTTTTGGTTGTTGTTGAGTTTTAAGAGTTGTTTATATATTCTGAATACAAGACCCTGATTGAAAAATGATTTGCAAAAATTTTCTCCCATTCTGTGGATTGTCTTTGTACTTTCTTGATGGTGTGCTTTGAAGCACAGACATTTTTTTTTTTTGTTGTTGTTGTTGTTTGAGACAGGATGTCACTCTGTTGCCCAAGCTGGAGTGCAGTGGTGTGGTCTCAGCCCACTGCAGCCTTGACTTCCCTGGGCTCAGGTGATTTTCCCACCTCAGCCTCTTGAGTAGCCAGGACTACAGGTGCGTGCCACCACACTCAGCTAATTTTTTTATTTTTTGTAGAGATGGAGTCTCGCCATGTTTCCCAGGCTGGTCCCAGGCTGGTCTTGAATTCCTAGGCTCAAGCCCCTGCCTTGGCCTCCCAAAGTGCCGGGATTACAGACATGAGCCACCATGCCTGGCCCATGGAAGTTTTTATTGCTGATGAAGTCCAATTTATTTATTTTTCCTTTTGTTGCTTATGCTTTTTTAAGTTTAAATTTTAAAATGATTAAATTTTTTTAAATCTTACTATTTTTTTTTTTTTAGTAGAGACGAGATCTCGCTATATTGCCCAGGCTGGTCTCAAACTCCTGACCTCAAGTGATCCTCCTGCTTTGGCCTCACAAAATGCTGGGATTACAGATACGAGCCACTGTGCCCGGCCTAAGAAGATTTTTTTTTCTTTTCTTTTTTTTGAGGCAGAAGCCTTGCTCTTTCCCAGGCTGGAGTCCAATGGCATGATCTCAGCTCACTGCAACCTCCACCTCCTTGGTTCAAGCTATTCTACTTCCTCAGCCTCCCAGGTAGCTAGGACTACAGGCATGTGCCACCACACCCGGCCAATTTTATTGTATTTCTAGTAGAGATGGGGTTTCACCATGCTGGCCAGGCTGGTCTCGAACTCCTGACCTTAAGTGATCTGCCCGCCTCGGCCTCCTAAAGTGCTGGGATTACAGACGTGAGCCATTGTGCCCAGCCAAGATTTTTTAAATTGACAAATAAAGTTGTATATATTTATTGTATACAACATTATGTTTTGAAGTATATATACACTGTGGAATAGTTAAATCTAGCTAATAAATGTATTATATCACACAGTTATTTTGGTGGTGAAAACATTTAATGTCTATCATCTTTGCATTTTTCAAGAATATAGTATATCATCACTATGCTATACAATAGAGCTCTTGAACTTATTCCTGTCTAACTGTAATTATATATCCTTTAGACTGACATCTCCGCATTCCCCCTCCCCTAACCACCTCAGCCTATGGAAAGAAAATTCTGCTTTCCACTTCCGTGAGATCAACTTTTACAGATTCCACAAATGAGTGAGATCGTGTGGTATTTGTCTGTGTCTGGCTTATTTCAGTTAACATAGTCTCTTCCAGTTTCATCCATTTTGTTGCAAATGATAGGATTTTATTCATTTTTATGGCTGAATAGTATTCCATTGTGTAATACACTATATTTCCTTTATCCATTTATCCATTAATGGACATTTGTTGATTCCATATCTTGGCCGTTGTAAATAGTGTTGCAGTAAACATGTGAGCGCAAATATCTCTGACATACTGATTTCATTTCCTTTGGATGTATATCCGTAGTGGGACTGCTGGATCATATGGTAGCTCTATTTTTGATATTTTGAGGAACCTCCATACCGTTTTACATAATGGCTGTATTAATTTACATTCCCACCAACAGTGTATAAGCATTCTCTTTTCTCCATACCCTTGTTGTGTTTTCTTTTTGATGTGTTGCTTGTGCTTCTGCAATAATATCTAAGAAGGCTTTGCCTAACCCAGGGTTGTGAAGATTTACTTTTGTGCTTTTTTTCTAAGATTTTTTAGTTTTTGCACTTATATTTAATTCTGTAATCCACTTAGAGTTTAAAGAAATCATTGTTATCATTATATTTAAGTTTTCTACAGATCATGTGCTTGTTAACATATTATTATTATTATTATTGTTTTGAGACAGGGTTTCACCCTGTTGCCCAGATGGAAATGTAGTGGCACAATTTTGGCTCACTGCAACTTCGGCCTCCCAGGCTCAAGTGATTCTCCCTCCTCAGCCTCCCGACTAGCTGGAACTACAGGCGCATGCCACCACACTTGGCTACTTTTTGCATGTTTTGTAGAGACGGGGTTTTGCTGTGTTGTGCAGGCTGGTCTCGAACTCTCAGGCTGAAGCCATCCTCCTGCCTTGTCCTCCAAAGTGCTGGGATTGCAGGCATGAGCCACTGCACCTGGCCATGTACTTGTTAACATTAGAAATGCTTCAGTTGGATGGCTGTAGTGGCTCAGTTGTATCAGTCCCAACACTTGAGGAGGCTGAAGTAGGAGGATTGCTTGAGCCCAGGAGTTCAAGACGAGCCTGGGCAACATAGTGAGACCCCATCTTTATAAAAAGTTTTTTTAAAACATGAGCTGGGTGTGGTGGCATGCACCTGTAGTCGTAGCTACTCGAAGACTGAGGCAGAAGAATTGTCTGAGCCCAGGAGTTCAAGGCTGCCGTGAGCTATGATCACACCTGCGTGACAGAGCAAGACCCTGTCTCTAAAAGAGAAAGGAGAGAGAAAAAAGGAAGGAAAGAAAGAAAAAGAAAGAAATGCTTTAGTTCCTACAGTAAGACTATACTAAAGCTTTCAGATTAGGTGTTAGTTCAAGCTAATTTTTAAATGAATCACTGAAATATATAAATAACTGACTATGTCTTCTAGGAATCACTTGGAGTTGATTTTTTGTGTATTGTGTAAGGAAAGGGTCCAGCGTCATTTTTTTGCACATGGGTATACGGTTATCCCAGCATTTTATAATTCATATTATTGTCTTGGCATTTTCTTGCTAATTATATGTCTTTCCCCACTCGAATATAAACTCTATGAAGGCAGGAAACTTGTCAGGTTCATCACTGTTCTGATTACTATTGCTGTGTCAGAAATCACCCCAAAATGTAGTGCCTGGAAACATCATTTTATTATGTGCATAGATTCTTTTGCTTTGGAATTTGGATAGGGCACAGTGGGAATGGCTTATGTCTGTTCCATGATGTCTGGCATCCCCGCTGGAAAGTCCCAATAACTGGAACCTGGTCATCTTTAGGCCTCTTTATGCACATGTCTGGCTGTTGATTCTGGCTGTCTGTTGGGCCTTTAGCTGGGGCAGTGGACTAGAGTGCTTGCATGTGGTCTATCTGTATGGCCTGGGCTTCCTCACAGCCTGGTGTCTCCAGGTAGTCAGACTTCTTACATAGAAGCTCAGGGCTCCAAAAGCTTGTGTTCCAGCACAATGTAGAGCCAATTGCCTTTTCTGACTAGCCTCAGAAGTCAAGCAGTGAATAACTGGCCATACCAGATTCAAGGAGTGGGCTCTACTCCTCAATGAGAGAATGTAGAAGAGCATATGGAATGGAAGATGCTGTCTCAGCCATCTTTGGAAAATATAATATGCCACAGTTATTCTGTCTTCAGTGTCAGGCACACAATGAATGTCAATACATGCTGAATGAATACCAAGCACTATGGTTTATGTTTGTTTTGAGATAGAGTCTCACTCGATTACCCAGGCTGGAGTGCAGTGGTTCAAACATGTCTTCCTGTAGCCGTGACCTCCTGGGCTTAAGGGATCCTCCCACCTCAGCCTCCTGAGTAGCTGGGACCACAGGTACACGCCACCTTGCTAGCTGATTTTTTTATTTCGTAGAGATGGGATCTTGCTGTGTTGACCAGGCTGGTCTTGAATGTCTGGGCTCAAGCAGTCCTCCTGCCTCAGCCTCCCAAAGTGCTGAGATTATAGGCATGAGCCACCATGCTCGGCCTCACTATAGTATTTTCACAAACATTTCTCTCACGTAATTTTTTTTTTTTTTTTTTTTTTTCTGACGGCATCTCACTCTGTTGCCTAGGCCGGAGTGCAGTGGCAGAACTCGGCTAACTGCAGCCTCCGCCTTCCAGGTTTAAGTGATTCTCCTGCTTCAGCCTCCCGAATAGTGGGGATTACAGTGCCCGCCACCACGCCTGGCTAATTTTTGTATTTTTAGTAGAGACAGGGTTTCACGATCTTGGCCAGGCTGGTCTTGAACTCCTGACCTCATGATCTGCCCACCTCGGCCTCCCAAAGTGCTGGGATTACAGGCTTGAGCCACCGTGCCCGGCCTCATACTGTTTTTTTTTTTTAGCATTATTTCAGGCTATGTCGTACAACAGTAAACCTGACAGACAAGGTCCCTCCCCTGGTTGATTTAAACAAGATAATTTCAGACTGTGAAAATGCTGTGAAAGAATTAAGTTGGGTTAGAGAAAGCAGTATGGGCAATACACTGTACTCATC
The DNA here is from genome assembly GCF_006542625.1 of Nomascus leucogenys. Taxonomy (NCBI): domain Eukaryota; kingdom Metazoa; phylum Chordata; class Mammalia; order Primates; family Hylobatidae; genus Nomascus; species Nomascus leucogenys. The sequence goes on along the minus strand of NC_044395.1, from coordinate 62,120,039 downwards.
CTGGGGAACATTATGGGTGGAACTTATCAGGAGGGAAGATTAATGAATTAAAATGGGAAGCTGTAATTAATCATATGTGTAGGAAGTGTATCTTGTAAGAAGTCATATATGTTGTTATTATTATTATTTTTTGAGATGGAGTCTCACTCTGTTGCCCAGGCTAGAGTACAATGGCGCAATCTCGGCTCACTGCAACCTCCGCCTGCGGGATTCAAGCAATTCTCCTGCCTCAGCCTCCCGAGTAGCTGGGACTACAGGCACATGCCACCATGCCTGGCTAACTTTTTGTATTTTTAGTAGAGATGGGGTTTCACCATGCTGGCCAGGCTGGTCTTGAACTCCTGACCTGGTGATCCGCCTGCCTCGGCCTCCTAACATGCTGGGATTACAGCCGTGAGCCACTGTGCCCAGCCTGTTGTCATTCTTATTTAAGAATATTTTATATTTTGTTTATTAAAAAATATTTGGCTTAGGCCGGGCACAGTGGCTAATGCATGTAATCCTAGCACTTTGGGAGGCCGAGGAGGGCAGATTGCCTGAGCTCAGGAGTTTGAGACCAGCCTGGGCAACACGATGAAACCATGTCTCTACTAAAATACAAAAAATTAGCCAGCATGTGCCTGTAGTCCCAGCTACTTGGGAGGCTGAGGCAGGAAAATCACTTGAACCTAGGAGGCAGACATTGCAGTGAGCTGAGATTGCGCCACTGCACTCCAGCCTGGCAACAGAGTGAGACTCTCTCTCCAAAAAAAAGAAAAAAAAGTTTGGCTTAAATTAGGTAAAACACGTTTTAAAGACTCAAAAAGTAGGCAGGAATTCTTTCCCTTTTTCTTTTTCTTTTTTTTTTTTTTTTTTGAGATAGGGTTTTGCTCTTGTTGCCCAGGCTGGAGTGCAATGGCACGATCCCGGCTCACTTCAACCTCTGCCTCCCAGGTTCAGGTGATTCTCCTGCTTCAGCCTCCTGAGTAACTGGGATTACGGGCATGCGCCACCATGTGCCCAGCTAATTTTGTATTTTTAATAGAGACGAGGTTTCTCTATGTTGGTTAGGCTGGTCTCAAACTCTCGACCTCAGGTGATCCGCCTGCCTTGGCCTCCCAAAGTGCTGGGATTACAGGTGTGAGCCACCGCACCTGGCTGTAGGAATTATTTTTTTAAATAAGAGTTTGCTTTGCATTTTCTGTTAATAATATAAGAGAGAAGAACTGGGGTCAATTTGGGGAGACAAGTGCATAGAGGACAATGACTGATGATATGGGCAGGACTATTAGTTGTGGAAAAAAGATAGTGCATTTGGCCAGCAAGCTTGCGAGCATCTTGGGCATGGTACCTGGCTGTCATGTCTTCCTTTAGCATGGTCCAAACTAGCATCAGTAAACCAAAATGTTCATGGATCTGTTAGCTCATTTATCCTTCTAACACAATTGTTGCAATGGAAAGAAACATTAGAGGGCAAAGAGGAGGAATCAGCAAAAATCCTGACTAGGGCACCTTTTTGTATTCAAGGTGTTAACAGTCTAGAAGGGATGCCTCATATGTAAAATAAGTAGTTAGAAGGCAGGGTGATATGTGCTGTAATAATAGATATGGGATAAGATTTGTTAGAGCTTGGACAGCAAAGGCTCATTGTCTAGGCATGATGGCTCACTCCTGTAATCCTAGCATTTTGAGAGGCCAAGGCAGGAGGATCGCTTGAGCCCAGGGGTTCGAGGCCAGGCTGGGAGATATAACAAGAGCCAGTTTCTACCAGGAAGAAAAAATAATAATAATAACCAGGCATGGTAGCATGTACCTGTGGTCCTATTTACTTAGGAGGCTGAGGAAGGAGGATGGCTTGAGCCCAGGAATTCAAGGTTACAGTGAGCTGTGCCACTGCACTTCAGCCTGGGCGACAGAGTGAGACTTTATCTCTTTAAAAAAAAAGATGTGCCCTGGTGACCTGATGGTGTTGGGGAAGGGTTCATACTTCATAGAGGAGGTGACAACTGAGCTGCTGTCTTGATGAGAAATTAGGTAGTTGAGGCCTGAGAAGAGCCTTCTAGGCATATACAAAGGAATAAAGAGAACTGTAGAATGTTTCATAAGGATGAAGATAGTGTAGGTATGATGGGGAATGGTCAGAGATACAGGGCCCAGAACAAGAAGGGTCTTACCTGTCATTGCTAGAGATTTGAAGTTGATCCTTAGGGGATGAGAAGCTACTGAAAGCTTTGTTACACTTTTTTTTTTCCTCCCTTTTTGTGGAAAACGAGGTCTCGCTATATTGCCCAGTCAGGTCTCGAACTCCTGAACTCAAGCTGTCCTCCCGCCTCTGCCTCCCTGAGAGCTGGGATTACAGGCGTGAGCCACCGCGCCTGGCGCTACTGAAAGCTTTATAACAAGGAATTATATTTCAGACAAGACTCTCTAGCAACCTTTTCAACATCAACAGTGACTAATAGGCATTGCAAATTTAATATGCCCCAAAACCTAACTCCTGACTTCTTCCCTCAACACCTGCTTTTCCTGCTTTTCCCCCATCTCAGTGAATTACAGCTTCCTTCTTTGGGTTGCCTAGTCCAGTCATTTTTGACTCTTCTTTCTCTTACACTTCAACACAGTATATCAGCAAATCCTGTTGTTTCTCACTTTAAAATATACCCAGAATTCATTCACTGATTACTACCTGCACTGCTACCGCCCCAAACTGAGCCACCAATCATCTCTAGGCTGGTTTATTGCAATAGCCTCCTAACTGGTCTCCTTGCTTCCTCCCTTGCCCCTCTACAGTATATTGTCCACATAACCTTCTCAGATCCTTCTGAAAGGTGAGATCACGTTACCTCTGCTCTCAACTTTCTAATGGCTTCTTAAAGTCCTATGGTACTCACAAAGCCCTATGTGCCTGGTACTCTGCCCTCTCTCCCATACTACTGTCCTTATTCCACTACAGCACACTGGCCTCCTTTCTGTTCCTTGGATCTTGCTGACCTTCCTGCCTCAGAACCTTGGCATTTGCTGGACTCTGCCTAGAACATTGTTTCCCAAGGTATCCACCTTGCTGGCTGGCTCCCTCCCTCCCTGCAGGGCTCTGCTAATGAGGCCTTCCCTAATCACCTTATATAAAATAACAAAACTTCTCAGGCACCCTCTGTCCTCCTTAACTTACTTAATTTTGTTTCCATAGACTTACTGTCATCTGAGATTATATATTATATGTTTATTGTGTGTCTCATTTCTAGAATGTAAGCTCTAAGAGCAGACTTTGCTTTATTCACTGTTCTTTCCCAAGGCATAGAACATAAAGTGACCACTCAGTAAAGTTTTGTTGACTGAATGACTTGATTTGCATTTTTTAATCTTCACTCTGGCAGCCTCATGGGTAATGAAGGTGAGGTGGGGAGGAGAAGAGGAATTGATACTTGGAATTGAAATAGTCTAGTCAAGAGATTTGGAGGGCGTGAAGTCAAGAATTACTTGGGAAGGAGAGCTGATGAAACTTGGCAACTCACTGGATAGGAAGAAGTGAAGGATAATGACTCCCAGATTTCTGGCTTGCGTGGTTTCAGCAGATGATGATGTTGTCAGGGATGGATGAAATAAACCGAGGAAAATACGTAGTAGGGTGACCAGCCACCCTGGGTTTGCCCGGGATGGTCGGTTTTGTCACTGCAAGTTCCACATCCCAAGAAACCCCTCAGACCCAGGCAGACAGGAATGGTCAGTCATTCTAATACACAGAGTGAAAAAACAGCTAAAGACAGAACACTAACAGTTAAGGAGAGGGAGGAGGTAGAGAAGTCTCTTCAGAAAGTGAAGCAGAAGCAGTGAGAGGGGTAGCAGGAGACTCAGTGGGGCATGGTTTTATGGAAGCTGAGAGAGCAGGCTCTTCAAGAAGAGAGTGAAGAGCAATGTAGGTTGAGTTTCTCTGGGGATTTTTTAATTTCTAGCTGTGCTTGGCAGAAGTATATTATAGAGAGACTGTAAATGTTTCTCGAAATGAAAGACATGTTATGTCTCTTTTTGTTGTTTTTGAACTAGATTATTGAACGGAGCCAATTTCTGATACTTGCTGGATCATAGAGTAAAAATGAATTTAGAGATTTTACTAAAAGCAACATTATTTCTGCATTTAGTATTTGGCTATCTCAGGTTAATGAATTATTCTGAATACTGGGCAATGTGAGTAAGCTGTTACATTCTGCAATTCTGAACCAGCATTAAATCTGAGTAATAATAAAATTGGAATTTCAGAGCTCGATATTTGTGATCATATACTTAGTAGTTCTTAATGTTTTGGAGTAATTCACTCTTCAGAATCCATTGAAAACCCTCACACATCTCCTTCCAAAAAAGCACATAAACATTTGCTGAAACTTTAGGGTTGAAGGGTTGTAGATGGCCACCTGAATCCCAGGTTAAAGGAATCACTAATCTAATATAACACTCCTGTTTACGCCTTGGGATATTAAGAGGCCTAGACAAATTAATTAACTTATTCAGAGCTTAGACAGTTACCAAACTACTTCTTGATTCAGTGTTCTATTTATTATGTATCATTGCCACTGTTTTAATGCAGGTTCAGTCCCTCTTGGTCTATTATTAATCTTATTTCAGTTAATGTACTGATCACTGTGCCAGCTCCAAACACGTGAACTCTACTCCCCATGTCCTGTCTAAAGTCCATCCTTTTTTTTTTCAACTGTCCATAGGCCAAGGAAAAATGCTGCTGTTCAGAAAATTTGATGGACTACCAGATTTCATATATCTTTTAAGTCATTAATTAAGAGTTGATCATGTAAAAACTCTTACTGGTGACTTACTTGTGCCTTCTTTTCTTTGGAATAGGATGCTGTATGATTATGTTGAAAGGAAACGAAAAGAAAATTCAGGAGCCCAGCTGCATGTTACCTATTTGGTGTCTGGCAGTCTCATTCAGAATGGACATTCTGTAAGTCCTCAGAGCCTTGTAATGAGCTTAAATGTGTTTGTGTTATGAAGAGTGTTATAACATAGTTCAGGGGAGAGAAAAAATTAAGATTCTGTGTTATAGTAGTTTTAAAGAGCCATTTGATGGTGATGATTATTTTGGATTTTTAGATTAAAACTGAGAAGTTTGGGTAATATCTTGGCTGTGATGCAGAGACTGTATCATTATTATGCAATAAGATGTTAGGAGACTGCTTCTGTTATTCCCTATATCTCATTTTTTCCTCTTGAAGGTATATGGAGAACAATGGTGTTTAATTTTCCACCTGTTCAAATTTCAAACCATGAATACAAGTATTCAAAAATTATAATTTTTTTAACTGAACTTCTTTTAATTTTGAACATTCATTTGGGTAGGCTTATGTCTAAGTGCCTGAAGGGTAAGAGTTTTTGGCAGGAGCATAGCTAATGCAGTGCATAGGCTGGGAACATTTTATTCTCCTTCCTCTTCTTTTTGTAGTCCCACCTGGTATCTGGTCATCTGGCAACACAGGTGACTGCTAGATTTCATCATCCTGACTGTAAAGCTTTCTCAGGTCTGCTTGACTTTTCTCTTAGCTATTTTCATGTCCCTCTCAGGGGCACAGGGATCATTCTATTACTCCCATGCCTTGGTGGCTACCAGAAGCTCTGCTAAGATATCTTGTTCCCTCTCCTGCACCAAACTGGGCCTTGGGAACTTTAATAATTCCCCCTCTCTGGCATCCTCCCAAAAGTAAGGCATACCTGCTCCTTTCTCACTTCCTCAAACTTCCTATCTGAAGGTTCTTTCGGGCATAAAAAGCCCCATGGGACTTGGCCCAAAGGTCGGGTGGCCGCTTCTCAGAGATCCACTATGTTTCCCTCTTTCCTTTGATTTCCCCTCAGAATCATAAGTTCAGAGCCCTAATTTGTCAAAATATTGACTGGATTTGTTTTTTAGCGATTGAGTCCCCAGCATGTGAGATTTAAAACTGAAATGTCAGGCTGGGTACAGTGCCTTGCTCCTGTAATCCCAGCCCTTTGGGAAGCTGGGTTGGGAGAATCACTTGAGCCCAGGAGTTCGAGACCAGCCTGGGCAACCTAGCGAAACCCCATCTCTACAAAAAATACAAAAATTAGCCGGGCATGGTGGCATGCGCCTGTAGTCCCAGCTACTCAGGAGGCTGAAGTGGGAAGGATCACTTGAGCCCATAAGGTCAAGGCTGTGGTGAGCTGTGATTGCGCCACTGCACTCCAGCTTGGGTGATATAAAATAAAACTGGAATGTCAATTTAGTAATTTACAAGGAGCAACAAAACTGCTAGAGGGATCCGATCCTTATACTCTTTAGCCAACATATTCTTTTCTTGTTTGCAAGCTATTTGGCAAGCCAAAAGATAACTAAGATATTTGCAAGTGTAAAATAAGATGCCATTTATATCTCCGAAGCAAAGTTAAACAGATGTGACTCATTTACTTGCAGAGATAAACCTGTCTCCAGAGTTCTGCCACTGTAGAGCTCTTGAATGGATACTGTCAAAGTTTATAGCTGATTGTCATATTTTCTTCTGTTTCCAGGGTCAACTGACCTTCCGTCTCCTTCTTTAGTTATGTCAGTACCCTCAATCTAGTCATATTCAAGCCTTTACTTGGGAATCATTATGTTTCTTTAAAGCAGTGATTTTTATTTTTTTTTGGTCATTGATCCCCTTGAGAATCTGAAAGAAAAATGCATATGTTGACATTCATAAAATTTTGAGTTCATGGATCTTCTGGAATAGGATCCAAAGTTAAGAATTTATGTTTTAAGATAAGGTAGATTTTTACTCAAACTGACCCATTATAACGGGGGCTCTTAATTTAGGATTCTTAGATAGTCTTTATGGCTGGTCTTCAAAGTCCAGGGTTTTCTTGGATGACACTGAACGTGTTCAAATTGTGTTCCTCAGTGCATATTTCTGAGACCATTTTTCAAAATGATGTATAAGCTATAATCAGTTAAAAACTTCTAAGCCATGGCTTGCTTATAAAAAGTTCTTCTGTTTCTAAGTATAAGATGGTATTTAAATTCTGCCTATCTTTTTTTAGCAGGAGAATGCTTTTTCTTTTTTTTTTTTTTTTTGTTTGTTTGTTTTTTTGAGACGGAGTCTTGCTCTGTCGCCCAGGCTGGAGTGCAGTGGCGCCATCTCGGCTCACTGCAAGCTCTGCCTCCTGGGTTCACACCATTCTCCTGCCTCAGCCTCCCGAGTAGCTGGGACACAGGTGCCCACCACCACACCTGGCTAATTTTTTGTATTTTTAGTAGAGACGGGGTTTCACCATGTTAGCCAGGATAGTCTCGATCTCCTGACCTCGTGATCCGCCCGCCTCGGCCTCCCTAAGTGCCGGGATTACAGGCGTGAGCCACTGCGCCCGGCCGAGAATGCTTTCTCAAACAAAATCTTCATCAGAGTTCTATATATAAACTTTATTAAGAGTGAAGTTGCTGTGGTTGAAGTGGTTGTGAGGATTTCGGAGCCCTGGACTTGCCCTCCCAATAGCCTCACTGGGAAGCTCTGTGGAACCCTGTAGAACGAACTGACCAAATGTGGATGCTTACCTATGCCTTTTTTCCCTTAAAGGGAATCCTCCTAAGGAAAGGCAAATTATTAAGCATTATGATCAGGTTTCGTTCTTTTAATTCTCTATTAATAATTTCCTTTTGAAGTTTTTAGTGCTTCTAGAAAGAAAAAAGGCATTACGCGGCTTTGTATGAAATTTATTATTATTATTATTGTTTTTTTTTTTTGAAACGGAGTCTTGCTCTGTCGCCCAGGCTAGAGTGCAGTGGCATGAACTCAGCTCACTGCAAGCTCCGCCTCCTGGGTTCACATCATTCTCCTGCCTCAGCCTCCCGAGTAGCTGGGACTACAGGCGCCCGCCACCACACCCGGCTAATTTTTTTTTTTTTTTGTATTTTTAGTAGAGACGGGTTTCACCATGTTAGCCAGGATGGTCTCGATCTCCTGACCTCGTGATCCACCCGCCGCGGCCTCCCAAAGTGCTAGGATTACAGGCATGAGCCACCGCACCCGGCCTTGTTTTTATTATTTATTTATTTATTTTTTGAGACAGGGTCTCACTTTGTCATCCAGGCTATAGTGCAGTGGCAGAATCTCGGCTTACTGTAGCCTCAATCTCCTGGGTTTAAGCCATCTTCCTGCCTCAACCCCCCCAAGTAGCTGGGATTACAGGTGCTCGCCACCACGCCCAGCTAATTTTTGTATTTTTTGTAGGGACAGGGTTTTGTCATGTTGCCCAGGCTGGTCTTGAACTTCTAAGCTCAAGTGATCTGCCCTTCTCGGCCTTTCAAAGTGCTAGGACTGCAGAAGTGAGCCACTGTGCCTGGCCTGGATTTTTTTAAATGTAAATAATTTTTATTTTTCCAATGATTATTATAAAAAATGTTTAACAACATATAGAACGGGAAAGCTTTCTTCAAATCTCATCCCAGAGATTCTTCCAGAGGATTATTTGAAAATTTCAAGGAAATGTTTGGTTGGTTCTTTTTGTAATGTGAAGAACTGTCAATCTGATCTATGCTTTATGGGTTCCCTATTAGCTTTTCATCTAATGATTTTAACTGAGATTAGTTTTAATCATTGCCTAAATCATTAATTCACTAAAGGTTACAAAATGGTGATGTTTTGCCTTGAACTCCTGGGTCCAAGCGATCCCCTTGCCTCAGCTTCCTCAGTAGCTGGGACTGCAGACATGCACCACCATGCCTGGCTAATTTTTTATTTTTATTTTTGTTAGAGACGAGGTCTCACTATGTTGTCCAGACTGGTCTTAAACTTCTGGGCTCAAATGATCCTCCACCTTTGGCCTCCGTAAGTGCTGGGATTATAGGCATGAACCACGGCACCTGGCCTTTCTGTTTTTTTAGCTGTAATTTTTCTATGAATAGTTTTCTCTCATCAACTAGCCATGTTTTCCCTGTTATGCTAAGAACAGAGGGCTTACCCGCTCCTAGGCTCTGGGTTTGTAGATGCTCCCTAACTCCCGTGTCCACTTTAATAGGAACCCATTGAATCAGAGCTCCACTCTGGTCTGCATTGTTTTAGCACCAGCTTGCATTTCCATTCTGTTGTTTTTATGTACTTTCAGTATCACCCAAGGCAGTATATAGCCACACTGACCTGTGGTCTATTCGGATCTTCTCATGAGGTGCGAATTACTGTTTTTAGGGCTCTTACTGCAAACTGCATAGGTTTTGAGTGGTTCATTCCTAATGGTCTGTAATTTTTATAATAAGCTCTGTAATTTTTAGTGTGCAGTTTTACGGAACATGACTTTTTTATTCCCTTGAATAAACCAATGAAAATGACATTTTTAGGAGTGCCAGTTTTAAGAGAAAACACATTATGAGAACATTAATAATCCCAGCTCAAACTTATGGTTACACTTTTTAAAAAACTTATTTGATGTGTAGATTGCTGTTTTTTTAGTGTTGTGAATTTTGGTGGTTCCGAACATTAACAAAAATACCTATTTGCTTTAGACAAATATACGAGGTTTAGAAAAGCAAAACCAGTATTATTACCAACAATTTGATTACTGAAGATAAGATTTCTTTGCAGTTCTTTGTCTGTAGGATATGTCCTGCTAAGGATGCACGGTCATCCTGTATTTTAGAATCACTTGAAATAATTCCTCACTGTACTGAAGACACCAATATCTAGTTCAATTCAATTTTTTTTTTCCATTTTGCTTTCAATTGATAGGTTCCCTCCTTTCCCTTACAGGTAACTGTTACATTGGGTTTGCCTTCTCCTTCCATTGTTTTATATATATATATATATATATATATATATATATATATTTTTTTTTTTTTTTTTTTTTTTTTTTTTTTTTTTGAGATGGAGTTTTGCTCTGTTGGCCAGGCATTGGAGTGTAGTGGTGTGATCTCAGCTCACTGCATCCTCCGCCTCCCGGGTTTAAGCAGTTTTCCACCTCAGCCTCCCGAGTAGCTGGGATTACAGGCGCCCACCACCACGCCCGGCTAATTTTTTTTTGTATTTTAATAGAGACAGGGCTTTGCCATCTCAGCCAGGCTGATCTTGAACTCCTGACCTCGTGATCCACCCGCCTCGGCCTCCCAAAGTGCTGAGATTACAGGCGTGAGCCACTGTGCCTGGCCTGTTGTATATATTTTAAATATAAGAAAATATATATTCATTTTGCCTCTGTTTGTTAGATAAGTGTTTTCATATGTGCAACCTATTTTGCACTCTGCTTTTTTTTTTTACATAACAGTAGATTCAGAGCGTCACTCCACAGCAGTTATAGAAATATTCCTCATTAATTATTATAGCCACATAGTGCCACATTGATAGAGATACCTTAGCTTATTCAGCAATCCCTTGTTGGTAGCTGTTATTTACGATCTTTGGCTATTACAAATATTAATAGTGCTGTAGTGAATAGCTTAGTGTCTGTGTGTTTTGTATATTTTTGCTAGTGTGTTTCAGGGTTACATTCCTAGAGTAGGATTGCTTGGTCAAAGGGTGAGTGCATGTGTACTTTTGTTGGATATTGCCAAATATCACTCTGTTTCTTGTTCCTACCAACAATGTATGAGAGTGCCTGCTTCCATATAGCATTATGTTATAATGTGTTTTAGGGCTATTTATATTTCTTTTTCTGTGAACTGTCTGTTCCTGCCACTTGCCCTTTTTTTTTTTTTTCTTTTTTGAGATGGAGTCTTACTCTGTCACCAGGCTGGAGTGCAGTGGCGCGATCTCAGCTCACTGCACCCTCCGCCTCCCGGGTTCAATCAACTGTCCTGCCTCAGCCTCCCGAGTAGCTGGGACAACAGGCACGCACCACCATGCCCAGCTAATTTTTGTATTTTTAGTAGAGTCAGGGTTTCACCATGTTGACCAGGGAGGTCTCCATCTCTTGACCTCGTGATCTGCCTGCCTTGGCCTCCCAAAGTACTGGGATTACAGGCATGAGCAACCGCATCTGGCCTTTCTTGCCCATTTTCTAAAGAGTTGTTAGTCTTTGTTTTCTTTATTTTTAGAAGTTGTGTATTAACCCTTTGTGATGTAAGTTGCAGATTTTTTTCCGCTTTATCGTTTGTTTTTGTACTTAAAGTTTTTTTTTCATTTAAAAGTTGTTTTTTTTTTTAAATATATTATTTCAGTTATTTCTGGATTTTGAATTATACTTAGGAAATGTTCCCTCTTTCTTAGGTTATAGCAGGTTATAGAATTCACACGTTTTCATGTGCATATGTGTGTTCTTCTCTTTTTTTTGAGACCAAGTCTCACTCTGTCACCCAGGCTGGAGTGCAGTGGCACAATCTCAGCTCACTGCAACCTCCGCCTCCCAGGTTCAAGTGATTGTCCTGCCTCACCCTCCTGAGTAGCTGGGATTACAGGCACCTGCCACCACGCCCAGCTAATTTTTGTATTTTTAGTAGAGACAGGGTCTCACCATATTGGCCAGGGTGGTCTCGAACTCCTGACCTCAGGTGATCCACCCACTTCGGCCTCCCAAAGTGTTGGGATTACAGGCGTGAGCCACCACACCCGGCCTTATTTTTTACATTTAAATCTCTGATCCATTTAGAATTTATTTTGGTATATGATGTGAGGAACAGATCCAGTTTTTATCTGGTTCCATGTGATTATACAGTAATTCTTATTAAATCACTCACTAAAAAGCCTTTGCTCACACTGATTTGAGATGCTGTATTTTTTTAATTGTAGTACTGAAATCTGTGCTAGATCACTTTCCTTAACCTTATTGAGAAGTTTTAAGATAAGCAAATTATTATTTTTTTCCTGAAAGTAAGCAAATTAAAAGTGAGTCTGACTTTATTAAATTATAACATATATTTTAAGGAGTGCCTGGTGTTTTCCTAATTTCACATCCAAGCACAATTGAATTATTGGGGCAAGGAAACTAAAATTGCAGATTCTTACATTAAGCACTAATAAAGTGTTATTTTCTTACAGTGCCACAAGGTTGCAGTAGTGAGAGAAGATAAATTGGAAGGTAAGTGTTTTAGTGACTTAGCAAGTTTTTCCTCTTATGGCATCAATGTAGGTGCAATAAAAAATCTGCCTCTAACATCTGCGTATAATATATTTAGCTATTTGGCTGAATAGCCCAATATTCATTTTATTAGTAGTTTTTAAAGCATGTTAAAATATGATACTACATCTGCCTGACTTCCCATTTTTAGGGCCAATAGCTGCTGACATTTATAAAGCACTTTTATCACAGAATTTCAAAACTCGTGACACATGCAGAAACTGTTACGAATACCATATGAGCTACCTCATCAACTGTAAAAAGACAGTGGCAGTTTTTTTAGGAAACAAGTTAAAGAATGCTTTTCTGGAAGTCAGAAAGACTTCTAAATAACTTCTACATTAAATTTGTCTAACTGTTTCAAGACTATCAGTGCTACCATTCGATTGTTTAAAAACCCAATTCAAAGGAATTTAATAACAGTCAGGGTCCTCATGATCTTGGACCTATATCTCAAGACAAAACCTGTACTGTTGTACTTTGTATATAAAGGCTCCTTGGCCTGCAGGCCGCATTTCACAGATTGGGACTGAGGAAGGTGGAGGGCAGCCCCACGCCAGGGACACAAAAAATATGTGTATTTTAAAAAGAAAGAGCTCCTGCCCATAGGGGTAGGGTGGGGGTATTTTACCAAATTTAACTCTGAAGTATTCAGAGTGGTGGGTTTGTCCACTTTTTACTTTCTGAATTCCCACAGTGTTAAGCAAAGCAAAATTTCTTTATTCTGTAGATATGTAATGATTATCTACTATGTGCCAAGCTCTATACTAGGCACTGGGGACATGGAACAAGTTAGCTGCAATCCCTTCCTTCACGGAACCTAACATTCGTTCTTGTGGTGTTGTGTTTCTCCTCCGTAGAATTACCTAGTTAGTAATTGTTTTTATTATAGAGTTGCTTTCTCTAAACTAAAATTGAAATATATAAATGAGTATTCTCAGATAGAAATTACTTAGTCCTCTTTAATTATATGCTATAGTGTAAGGCTCTTTTCTGACCGAAAGAAAAAGATCATCGTAGTCATCATCAATCATTAATATTTACTAAAAGTGTCCACTGGATGAGTGATACCCTCACAGGTGCTGTCCTTAGAAATGACTCACCACCACCTACTTTGTCATAATGTCCCCATTGCAGACAGAAGAGTTGATGTTTTACTGTATATTTGGCTGTGTGGCCTTTTAGAGTTTTTTGGACCACCACAGATTACAAATGCTTTAATGCAGAAGGGTTTCTTGTTAAAGTCCCCACATGCTATGAAGTTTGTATATTAACAGACTGCTTTTCCTGTTGACTTGTAGCAGTGAAGTCCAAGCTAGCTGTGACTGCCAGCATCCATGTGTACAGCATCCAGAAAGCCATGCTAAAGGACAGTGGGCCTCTGTTCAATACTGACTATGACATCCTTAAAAGCAACTTGCAGAACTGCAGCAAGTAAGCTTCTTAATGTTCCTTGTGGGCTTCTTTACGAATTGATTTTGTAAGATGTTTACACAGTGGCTGCCTCTTAAGAGTGAATGCCAAGTCTAGTAAAACCCCATTTATCTTGCAGTAAGAAACATGCCTGGTTTTATTAGTACATCATAAGGTGAAAAATAGCAGCCACAACCCATATTGAAAACCCCAGTGGACTCCCCATAAATCTATTTCTCATGTATTTATCCTGTCACTGCCCCAGAAATGTTTGTCGTGCCCTAACTTCCTTACCCAGTCTCTGCTTGTCTAAATCCTACCCATCTTCAAGAACCAGTTCAAATGTTGTCCTTAAAAAAACAGTTCCTAATTTGATATCCCTCTACTTTTCATCCAAAAGCAACTTTTTCTTGAGCTTCCATAGCCAGGATCGGGTTTTTTAAATCTTTTGTATCCTTAACAGCACAAGGAGGTAATGGACTATACTGCATGTACATTTTGGAAATCGGTGGTCACAGGCTTGAGTTGTGGCTTTGCTGCTTAGTAGCCCAGTGGCATTGGACAAATTACTTAAACTCTTTGAGCTTTGGTTTCTTCGCCTTTAAATTTGATGTAATAATGTCTCCTTTGTGGGGTTGTATTGAGAATTCAGATCAGTTCCCCAGACATACATTGAGCACCTACTACTTTGACAGGTACTGAGCAAAATCATTTGAATTCATTCAGCACATATCTCATGAGTACCTATGACATACCATACAGTATAGAGTGAATGTGCCCGCGTACCTTTTCATGTAACTGATGGGAGACAGGCAGTTATGGTACAGTGTAAGAGTGCTGTAATAGGAGGAATATTGGGAGAAGACGTTGGCGGGGGCACTTATCTCCCACTTTTGGATGGATAGAGTGAGGGGACAAGACTGTTACAACTTACGACACTGAAGGTCATGATATCTCAGTTGAGGCCTGACGGCCCAGTAGAAATAGCCAGGCAAAGGAAAAATGAGAGACTAAGGACAGCTAAGAGAGAAAACATGCTTATGCGGAACCACGATCGTTTTCTATGGCTGCAACTTAGAGTGAAAGGTAGGAAATAATTAGACAGAAGACTAAAGAGGCCAAGCAGGAATTACATTATGCTTTGACTACTAGGATAAAAATTTAGACTCTATTCTGAGAGCACTGAGGAGCCACTGAAAATATTTAAGCAGATGGAGTGAAATTATCAAAATTGCATTTTAGAAAGATTGCTGTGGCTACAGTATTGATCAGAAGAGAATAATCTGGAGGCAAGGCCATCAGGGAGGAGAAATGTGGCAGTAATCCAGGTGGATACGACAGTTTTCTGATGTAAAGTTGTGCTGTTGGGGATGGAGAAGTATGAAGGTTAATGAGTCATGACCATCAAAAAACCTCAATGTGGCCGGGCACAGTGGCTCACACCTGTAATCCCAGCACTTTGGGAGGCCGAGGCAGGTGGATCACGAGGTCAGGAGATTGAGACCATCCTGGCTGACATGGTGAAACCGTGTCTCTACTAAAAATACAAAAAATTAGCTGGGCGTGGTGGTGGGCACCTGTAGTCCCAGCTACTCGGGCGGCTGAGGCAGGAGAATGGTGTGAACCCAGAAGGTGGAGCTTGCAGTGAGCAGAGATCGCTCCACTGCATTCCAGCCTGGGCGACAGAGTGAGACTCCATCTCAAAAAAAAAACAAAAAACACCTCAATGTATGGTAGTGGTTGGAGACAAGGTGTGTGGGGGTAGGGGATGGTGGAAGACAGCCTTTCTTGGTATTGAAAGGTTGATACCCATGCTTCTGGCTTGGGCAGCTGGATACTAAGGAGGAGAATATAAAACAGGAGGAGCAGGCTTTAGGAGAGAGAAAAATGACAAATTGCGTTTTAGAGATGTTGAGTTTGAGAAGCCTGTGAGAAATCCAAGTGAGGATGTCCATCGCAAAAGATAGGTGAATCTAGAACTAAGGAGAGAAATCTGGGGTAAAGATAGAGATTTTGGAATCAGAATAGTAACTGGGCCATAGCAGTAGATACAGTTATCAGAGAGAATGTATAGAATGAAAGAAGGGCAGAAAGTAAAACTCTAGGCCAAATTACTAGTTATGTGACCTTGGGCAAATTATTTAACCTCCCAGTGCCTCCCTGTTCTTGTCAGTAAGGCTGACAGTAGTACCAGCCAAATAGGGTTGTAGAGGATTAAATGGACTATTATATGTTAAGCACTTAGAATAGCACGTGGCACATGGTAAGCACTATTTAATGATAGCTGCTTTTCAAGGGAAGAATAGAAAAAGAGGGGCCCAAGAGGGAGCCACCAGAGATAAGAGTATATGGGGTTTCAGCCCCTAAGGAAAGAGATTCAAGTAGGAGGAACCAGTCAACAATGTCAAACATTGCTGAGAAGCCAAGTAAGTTAGGAAGTGAAAATTGTCCATGGCATTTAGTGATAGCCTTGGTAAGAGCATTTTCAGTGGAGTGACCAGATTCTGGTGAGCTAAGTAAATGGGGACAGAGGAAGTGAGACAGCAAATATGGACAGCTCTTACCAAGAGATTCGACTGCAAAGCAGAAAAGAGGGTGGTAGCTAAGGAGGGATTGAGACGGGAAGGATATATACATTTCTCAAGTTGAGAATGACTTGAACTTGGGTTGTTAGAAAGGTGCTATAGGAAGAAAAGGTTGAAAATCCTGGGGAGGTGGGATGACTGATAAAGATGGTTCCTCAAGGAGAGAGAGATGTAGAATTGCCATAGTTTCTGTAAGTTCCATGAGAATAGGGATCATGTCTAAATTGTTAACTATATACCCAAAATAGTGCCTGGCACACCAATAAGTAGTTATTGAGTGAATTAATGATAGACATTAGTTCTTTTTTTTTTCTTTAGCTCAAAACCTTGAGTATAATAAGCATACAAATATTTATTAAATAAACAAATATATGGCCAGAGAGTAATAATTTACAAGTCTCGTCTTTTAGGGAAGGATTTCAAGAAAATATTAACACCCTGACAAGCTTATTTGAAATATATTACTAGATTTCAAAAAATTTTAAAATCTAGTTGGGTATTCCAGGCTCTAAAAATCAGTTCCCTTGTTGTATCTAGCAAGTAAGCAAACAAGAATAAAAGTGACGCAAAAGTTCAAAATGAAATCTGCCAGGGCCCACTAAAATAAACATGGCAAGTAGAAATGTGGTAATAGGAAGCACTTCAGTGAAACTTTACCTAAATACTTAAAGTATCCTCAGTAGAAAAGCGAATTTATCTCCAACAACTGAGTTTGTATTTGGTCCTGAGAATTATGGGCCAACTGAGATCTGACTTATGATTTCGTGTGTTTTAAGAAGTGCCGTGACGTGAAGAAAGTTGAAATTTTAGGATTGGGCAGAGATCTCTTGTCATCAGACATACTCCTAGCCTAACTCGGTCTCTTCCTCATTGCCAATTCCTGGTCCTGACCCTAAAGTGTGGAATTCAGACCAGAAGGAGTAAGAGTAGTTTCAAGGCCAACTTTAGACGTTGACAGTGAAATAAAACATTACCCTTTTCCTTGTATGTGGATGCACTGCAAGGTCAGAGAAGAAGAGCAGTGGGTGAAAGCAAATGATTTCCGTCTGTTCTTAACTCTGATGCATAAAAGATGTGTGTAAATACAGAGTTTTCTGATGAAGACCATAATAAATCAGTGGAAGATTTTTGGAGCTTTTGACTCTAGCTTTGGGGCTGCCCAGTCTAAAGTTACTTCTGAGATGAAATGATGTATCAGGGATTTTTTTTTTTTTCATTAGGCCAGGTATTCTAGCAGTTAATCTTGAAGTTGTGCCTGGTTGATCTTTAAGATAATTGCTATCACCACATAGTTTAGAAATCTCCCACCCCAAGTTGAAGGTGATACACTAAAGAAGGGAGAGGAGCCAGAAGCCTCACTTTCATTCACTTAGTCATTCTTTCAACATGTCTTTTCTAACACTTTTCTATGTGCCAGGTCTTGAGCTGGGTGCCCGAAATAAAAAAGATAAATAAGACTTCAAGGAGGTCTTACGTATGCTCAATAAGCGAGACTGGGAAAAATAAAATATTTTTCTTTGTTAGAAAAAGCTGGGGAACTTTGCTTTAAGTACAATCCTTTGAGAAGGCTAAATCAATTACCCATTCACAATGTGGAATGTTACATTATGGATTTGTGTGAAACGGCACTTCTATAATGATTAGAGAGAGATATATGTTCCCTTTAATATGCCACACAAGCTGTTCCACCAATTTTCTTCTCTTGGCCTTGGGCATACTTACTTGTCCGGTGCCATTAGTATTATTAGAAATTATTAACAAATGGCTGTAAAGGACTATAGGTTATAGGAGCCAGTGGCTCTGCTCCCAGCTTCTCCCATTTTTTTTTGTTTTTCGTTTTGAGACAGAGTATTGCTCTGTCGCCCAGGCTGGAGTGCAGTAGTGATGTTGGCTCACTGCAACCTCTGCCTCCTGGGTTCAAGCAATTCTCTTGCCTCAGCCTCCTGAGTAGCCGGGACTACAGGCGCGTGCCACCACGCCCGGCTAATTTTTGTATTTTCACTAGAGACAGGGTTTCACCATCTTGGCCAGGCTGGTCTTGAACTCCTGACCTCATGATCCACCTGCCTTGACCTCCCAAAGTGCTGGGATTACAGGCGTGAGCCACTGCACCCGGCCTCTTCCTTGTTTTAAAGCATGATTTATTTATTTATTTTGAGACAGCATCTCACTCTGTTCCTAGGCTGGAGTTGAGTGATGAGCTCATGGCTCACTGCAGCCTTGACCTCCTGGATTCAGGTGATCCTCCTACCTCAGCCTCCTGAGTAATCAGGGCCATAGGCATGCCCCACTAAACCCAACTAATTTTTGTATTTTTTGTAGAGACAAGGTTTCACCATGTTGCCCAGGCCCGTCTTAAATTCCTAGGCTTAAGCAATCTGCCCACTTCAGGTTCCCAAACCGCTGGGATTACAAGCGTGAGCCAATGCACCCAACCCTACAGCATGATTTACTCTGGCCAAGAGTGTTGCCAGGAAATTTGTTAATATTTAAAGCTTAGTTTTGATTCAGTCAATATTTATTGCAAATCTAGCCCTATCAGCGGAAGGTCTTTAAAAACAAGGGCTATTTCATTTCCCAAGGATAATGAAATTACTGCATCTTTTATTATTGTTGGTTGCATTCCTACTCTTTTGAATTAGGATACTTTTTTCAAAAAAAGCAAGAATATTCAATTGGTGGTAGAAGGCACCTAATTCCAATCCTATCTATTACTAACTAGATGTATAACCTAGTACAAGTGACTCACTTCTCTCTAATATTTGTTTCTTTATGTAATAGTTTCATACAACATTTTTCTAAAGTCAATTCTAAACAATATTAGAGTTAAGTATTGTGTGGAAGAAGCAAGAGTTTGAAAATAAAGTTTTATACTGACATTAGTTTTTTTTTTCTTTTTTTGTTGAACCACCCAAGAATGCATATGCTGACATTAACTTAATGTAACATTTCTGTCCCCAGATTTAGTGCTATACAATGTGCAGCTGCAGTCCCTAGATCTCCTGCTGACTCCTCTTCATCTTCCAAAAAGTTTGAGCAGTCACATCTTCACATGTCAAGTGAGACACAAGCCAACAATGAGCTGACCACCAATGGTCATGGCCCACCTGCATCCAAGCAGGTTTCCCAGCAGCCCAAAGGAATTATGGGAATGTTTGCCTCCAAAGCTGCTGCTAAAACCCAAGAAACCAACAAGGAAGCGAAAACAGAGGCTAAAGAAGTAACAAATGTAAGTCTTCTTTGAAGATACCCCTTCATTGCAGCTCAGAGTGGGTAACTAGAAAAGCATTAATGGTTCCAGTGGTAGTAGTTTATTTATATAAGATTCTGATATTCAGTTCTGATTTTTCTACTTTAGTTTGAACCCTTTAATACTTGATATTGTTATCTGAAAGAGTTCTTTTGCTTTTGATAATGATTCTCACCAAACCTTGGATTTCCTTTGCAAAGTGGTAATGCCTACCTTGTGCACATTACAAGATTGTTGTGAGACCCAGATGAAAACATGTGAAAACACCTCGAGAATTGTTAACGTTCAAAAAAATGTTTATTTGCAATATGTCATTCTGAGGAACATCTTATATTCTGGGCTTTGCAATATATACCTTCCTTCCTAGTGTATTTCCCATTCTTATACTTTATGCGGGTTTTTTTGTTTTGTTTTTGCTTTATTTGCTTCCCTTAGATTTTTGTTGTTCAGTCATCTGAACTAACTTAAGGGCGTTGACTTAAGAAAAGTATCATTAAGATACTATTTTAAAAATCCAGAAAAGTATAATTATTGTTGTTACTATTATTATCACTGTCATTTACCAGTGTCAAGTGTATTTAATTCACATCACTGTCATTTTCAAGCATCTATCTTGGGAAAGAAGAAGGATGGAGGAAAACAGTAATGTTTATTGAATTTCAACTGTGTGCCAATGTCTTTGTTTAAATCCTCTTATCAGTTCTGTGAGGGAGATATTAACTATTTCCCTTTTGCATATGGTAAAACTGAAACCTAGACTTAAGTAATTTGCCTGGAGCCCATATTGCTACTAAATGGTGGGAACCAGGAATTCAGATCTACTTCTGATGATTAAAAATGTAATGTTTTAGGTTTTCCCGCTTTGTGTACATACTGCCTCTGATCTTTTTTAATTCTGTCAAATTAAGTAGTTTTTAAATGTGCTCAAGAAAAGTTTAGATATATCCATGGATAATTAATTTTATAAGATCTGTAAGAAACTAAGCTTTAGAGATTAACACCAGTTACTATCTGGTGTGGATTATTGTTCTAGATTTGTTCTTATATCTAACACCTATGCGTTTTGGCATGATTATATAGAGACTATACCATCACAACAGTGTGCTATAGAAGAGATTGTTTGAGACTGCTACTTCATGAGCAGCCTAAATGCCAGCAAAAAATCATATGTGTTTTCTGTGCTTGTAGGCATCTTCAGCAGGCAACAAGGCACCAGGGAAAGGGAATATGATGAGCAACTTTTTTGGAAAAGCTGCTATGAGTAAGCATATTCTTACCTTACTTTGACTAATGAATGAATGTTAATGTAATGACATATTATACCTGAAGTGAAAGCCACTTTGTCTAGTTTTTGCCTATTCAGGAGACTACCTGCATTCTAACATAAATTTACAGTGTACTGCCCAATATATTGATGAAAGTAACTCAGCTGGAACTTTATGAGTGAGTTAGGCTCAGTCGAGAGCTCTTTGAGAGCAGTTTATTATTCCTGGTTTAACTTCCTGCCTTGAAAAGATAATGAACTATTTGCTTCATAGGGCCCTTGAAAATGGGTGATTAAAATAAAAGGGAGGCTGCCTGGCTACGCAGTATAGTGTTGAGGTTAATAACGTGGATGCTAGAGTCAGTTTACCTGGTGTGACCTTTATTTCTTCTATCTCTCAAGGGTCCACAAAAGCAAATATTTTGCCTTTCTTCGGTTATTTTTTGCAGATTACTCACAGTAATGAATTAGACTTCCAGTGTGAATTAGAAGGGCCCAAGTAGTAATGGACATTTAAAAATCTTTTTTGAGAAAGCAAAAATCTTCTTTATTTTTAAAAAGATACTTAAGTAAGAATTCTTTCGTATGGAAAGAACCAGTAGTCACATATTTTCATACTTCTCATATCAAGTGTACATCCCCTGAGAGTATGTGGTAGAATACCAGGAAGAATGCAGGAGCCACAGGATAATTATGGCACACTTTCTTGGAGCATCAGTTTTACAAAGATTTTTCAAGGAGACATTTTGTTACATGCCTATGCAAGCAAAATTAGTTAGAATTCTGCCTTTCCATGATGGCTAAATTGGTGGTCACGGGAGGGATTGGAGTGACTTTTTTTTTTTTTTTCATATTCTGCTTATGTAAGGGTGACAGTTTTTGTGTTTGCTATAAAAGCTATCAGAGAACATTTTTGTGTTCTTACGGCTCAGAATGGGTAACTAGAAAAGTGAATGGAAAATGTGATACTTAAAGGTTACTGGAAAGCATTATTGTATTACTGCAGGCAGGCACAATCGGTGCACAGGGAATGCTTCCTACTTCTGTTAAAACAGGTCCCCAACCCACAGGCCACTGATGGGTAGCAGTCCGTGGCCTCTTGGGAACCGGCTGGCACAGGAGGTGAGCAGCGAATGAGCGTTATGCCTGAACTCCACCTCCTGTCAGATCAGTGGTGGCATTAGATTCTTATAGGATTGCGAACCCTATTGTGAACAGCGCGTGTGAGGGATCTAGGTTGTGGGCTCCTTATGAGAATCTAATGCCTGATCTGAGGTGGAACGGTTTCATCCTGAAACCACCGCCCCCGACCCCCTACCGCCGCCCACCACCACCCCTGTCTATGGAAAAATTGTCTTCCATGAAACTGGTCCCTGGTGCCAAAAAGGTTGGGGACTGCTGTGTTAAAGCATCATGCTGTCACTGACCTGCCTGGCTGGTATGGGCCACTGTACCCAGTCAGAATATGGTTTTTTGGCAACTTTGTTGAGACCCACCCTTTTGTTGGTTGATTTTTTAATGCATTTGTAACCTTAAAAACTCAGTGAATTTTAAAATTCTTATTTTTAAAATACATAAAATATGTGATTGTGAATTGTTAAAAAAAAATCAGACTATACAGAAGTATGCTTATTTAAGTCATGTGTTTAGTTAGCAAATAGATTGAGCACCTGCTGTGTGCTTGGCATTGTTATGCAGTGGTGATACAAGAGAGAAAAAGACAAACAAGGTCCCTGCCCTCAAGTCCTTATATTCTACTGAGAGAGATGGACAAATAAATATGGAAAAAAAGCCAGGCATGGTGGTACATGCCTGTAATCCCAGCTACTCGGGAGACCGAGGCAGGAGATTTGCTTGAGCCCATGAATTCAAATCCAGCCAAAAATATAGCAAGACCCCATTTCTAAAAAAAAAAAAAAAAGGGAAAGGAAAGAAAGAAAACATTTAAATAGTGGATGATTGTAATTGCTAGGTAGGAGTAATAGGGTGTTAAGATGGCACATAACACAGTGAGGGGGAAAACCTAGATAAAATAAAATACTATTAAATATTAATCTAAAAAAGAATTGCTTGCAAAGTTAATTTATTTGACATTTCTTCAAGGCTGAATGTTCAGAGTAAAATTATGACTTTTTTTTATTGTATTCAACACGTGACAAGATCATTACAATGAAAATGAAGCTCGAGAATTGGATGAAGAGAGTTCATTGTGGGGACTTGAACCATTTAAAACTTAATACTGCACAGTAACAAGTGTTGGCAAGGATGTGGAGAAATTGAACCCTTGTGCTCTGCTGTAGGGAATGTAAAATGATGTGTACTCACTTTGGAAAATGATGTGGCAGTACTTCTAAAAGTTAAACATAGAGTTTACCCAGCAGTTCCTCTCCTAGATATCTACCCAAGGGAATTAAAACTGTATGTCCACACAAAAACTTGTGCATAGATGTTCATAGCAGCATTCTTCATAATAGCCAAAAATTGAAACAATCCAAAAGTCTGTCATCTGATGAATGGATAAACAAAGGTGGTATATCCAGACAATGAAATGTTATTCAGCTATAAAAAGTAATGAAGTACAGATGGATATGTGATATGACATGGATGAACCTTGAAATATTAAGTGAAAGAAGCCAGATAGAAAAGATCATATATGATTTCATTTGCATGAAACGTCCAGAATAGGCAAGTCTATAGAGACAGAAAGTAGGGGCCAGGTGCGGTGGCTCATGCCTGTAATCCGAGCACTTTGGGAGGCTGAGGCGGGCGGATCACGAGGTCAGGAGATCGAGACCATCCTGGCTAACACGGTGAAACCCCATCTCTACTAAAAAGATACAAAAAATTAGCTCGGCCTGGTGGTGGGCGCCTGTAGTCCCAGCTACTCAGGAGGCTGAGGCAGGAGAATGGCGTTAACCCAGGAGGTGGAGCTTGCAATGAGCCGAGATCACGCCACTGCTCTCCAGCCTGGTCGACAGAGCAAGACTCTGTCTCAAAAATAAATAAATAAATAAATAAAGGTTGTCAGGGGCTGGACTGGGGTTGAGGAGGAATGCTAATGGGTTCAGGGTTTCTTTTTGGGGTGATGAAAATGCTGTAAAATTGGACAGCAATGGTGGATATACAACTAAAACGCACTGAATGTAAAGTGATGAATTTTATGGTATGTGAATTATATCTCAATTTTTAAAAGTAATGCTTTATATGTAATAAAATTCAGCATTGATGACAAAATTTAAAGGTCATAATTGGTTATCTTTATTTGCTTGAAAAGGTTTCATGTTTTCTTGAGTATAAGAAGGAAATGTTTTTAATCAGCTAGAAGATAGGTGACTTGATCATTCAGGTAACAAAAAAATGTCATTAAATTTTCCTTAATAATCGCCTTAAAATGTTGCATTGAATTACCTCTTTACCAGTTAATTGGCTATTGGTAGCTGCATATATGTTTAAGTTGGAGGTCTCAAAATTCTGTGAAACCAAGACAGAGAGAAGAAATTCTGGATGCTGAATCTAATGTTTGATCAGTGGCATTTTAATTCAGATCAGTTTTCTGTAATTGGTAAATTCAATGCAATAGCCTCTCTTTCCTTAATCCATAGATAGGTAGGAAGTATTTGGAGGTTTTTTTCTCCTAATGATGCAATTTTTAAAACAATTGCTATTAAAACAATATAATTTATGTGATAGATTGCAAAATTTGCATAAATTTTAAAGCTACACATGTGACTCCAGTGAACTGTATTTTTTGGATTGGCTGTTGACCCCTAGACCCCTGGAGATGCATGAAGTTTACTCTCCTGTACAATTTGGGATATTTGAGAGGCACTGATACTTGAGAACAACAGTTGAAAATGCAAGAGTATGCCATCGTTGGGAAGGTGGATTCCACCATTCGCATTTTCCATTCAAGTCTTCAGGAAAAAGAAAAGTATAAATAGATTGCATTTTACACTTTGGTCCATCACCTACACCTTCAAATAATACACATTATTTATAAATTATTATACTAAGCTATGCTTAATAGCCCAGACTATGATGCCAATTTTTTTCTACACTGTAGATGGTTTAAGCTATTATACAACATATAACCAAGACTACTTATTGAAGCACCTCCAGCTATTGACAGCTTTCTAATAGTATTTTGTGACTTTACTTGTGAAAAGCTATCACTAAGTACAGCGTGAAGGCTAGATGACATGCTTCTGTAGTTCCTCAGATGGCTAGGCCTGTTTGCATTTCTTAGTTCTCCCTGGTGCACAGTAGTCATTCTTCAGCTTGGTGTAGGGAAAGGTTAAGGATTTGAGGAGTTAAACTGACTTTGGTTCAAATCCCAACTCTTTTCTGTCAGTGTTACCTTGGATAAATCATTTAACCAATACTGATCTCTTTTAATCCTTATAATAATCTTGTAAATATTATCCCAGGTTTAGAAAAGACTGACTTAGATAAAATAACTTGCCCAGAGTGAAGCGGGGTTTGAACCAAACTTCTTTGACTCCAAAATAGTCTTTAAATTTTATCATTAAGGTAGTAGTGAGATATTAAGGGTATCCAGGCATTAAAAGATAGAATATATAGAAAGTAAAGGTCTTGCTGCAAATCGTTGTCACCAGTGATTGTGTATTGTTGGGAAACATCTTGCAATCCTTCTGATTCTTGGTTTTCCTCATCTGAAAATGAGAAGGATGATACCTCATAAAGTTGTATTTGTTTTTTCTAAGCCTTGCTTTTACTATCATTTAGCCTGGGGGCTGTGATACAATGAGGGATTAGCAGGGGGCAGAAATGAAAAGTTATACAGTTAGAGTGGTAGTTGGAAAGGAGGAATGTTTTCTGAATAGTCCATGAGCTCCTTTTTGCCCCTGCTCCTAACATATTACCTGGCACATGGTAGACTGTCAAAAGAATGATATATTAATATTGCATGATGGGGTCATATGTCGTCTGCTATACTTTATTTATAGATAAACTTAAAGTCAATTTGGACTCAGAACAAGCAGTGAAAGAAGAAAAAATAGTGGAGCAGCCTACAGTGTCTGTCACTGAACCAAAGCTGGCAACTCCTGCAGGCCTGAAAAAATCCAGCAAAAAAGCAGAGCCTGTTAAGGTGCTGCAGAAGGAAAAAAAAAGGTAGGAAAATTTTGTTGCTTGTTGGGGAAGAGTCTCTACTGTGAGTGAGAATGTCTCTTTGGGCTTATTGACAGCAGGCAGTTTTCAGTTAAGTACTAAATCCCACTTAATGCCTTAGGGATACAACTATACAACCAAAATGGAAAGAGAAGCCCAGTAGCTTATCTAGTGGAGTAGGACTGTGGGATCAGCCAGTTTGGATGATTTAAGGACCAAAGTCATTTTTTTGGCCTTATTGATCTAAATTGATTGTTAATTTTTGTTTTAAATTTGTGGACATGGCATAAGTGTGCCTAGTTGTGTGTGTGTGTGTGTGTGTGTGTGTGTGTTTCACTTCAAATTGCCAAATGAACAGTTACTGTTTCCAGTCAAATTTAAGAGAAAAACTTCTTTGTTTTCTTTTTATATCAATGGGTTTATTTTTCAAGTGGTAAAATGTAATTAGAAAAGAAAATAAAAAGCACATAAGCTATTAAACCTAGATCCAGGAATTGGAGACACTACCTCATAGTTGGTAGAATTAGTCTGTTGAAAGAAATTCTAAAGGACACTGTCAATGCTGATAGGCCTAGAAAGACGACTTTTGTGGCAAAGTTGGGACTACTCTCGTTGAAAACATCAACAAAATGGTGAAATTTTAGAGTGTTAAAGCTCTGTCCAGTGGGCCTCACCGCCTAGGAACATATGACTTGTATGGATTAAAATGTCCACAACCATGGGTACATCACTCACTGTTGATGCTTATTGCCAGGAATGCATTCAGTATTTCACTACTAAATGTGATGTTAAATGTAGATTTTTAATAGATGCCCTTAACCAGATTGAAGAAGTTGTTTTCTGTTCCAAGTCTACTAAGAGGTTTTATCATGAGTGGGTATTTAATTTGGACAGATTTTTTTTTGAATTTATTGGATGCTCAGATGGTGTTTTTATTAATGTGGTGAATTACACTGATTTTAAAATGTTAGGCCAACCTTATGTTCTTGGGATAAACTCCACTTGGTTATGATGTATTATCCTTCTTTATATATTGCAGGATTAGATTTGTTAATATTACACTAAGCATTTGTTGCCTGTGTTTATGAGGGCTATAGGTCAGTTACATTCTTTTCTGGTAATGTCTTTATCAAGTTGCTGTGTCAAAATTGTGCTAACTTCATAAGATTAGTCATGTGCTGTGTAATGATGTTTGGGTCAACAGTGGGCCGCATATATGACAGTGGTCTCATAAGATTATAATGGAGCTGAAAAATTCCTATTGCCTAGTGACATCATAGCTGTCATGACATGGTAGTGCAACACATTTCCTCACGTGTTTGTGATGATGCTGGTATAAACATACCTACTGTGCTGCCAGTCATGTGAAAGTGTATCATGTATATTAATAGTTATGTATACATAATACTTGATAATAAAAATGACTATGCTACTATAATTACTGCACTATACTTTTTATCATTTTAGAGGGTAGTCTTTCTACTTACAAAAAAAGTTGACTGTAAAATAGCCTCAGGCAGCCCTTAGGAGATATTTCAAAAGAAGGCATTGTTATCATAAGAGATGACAGCTTCATGTGTGTTACTGCCCCTGTAGAAGACCTTCCAGTGGGACAAGATGTGGAGGTGGAAGACAATGATCATTGATGATCCTGATCCCGTGTAGGCCGAGGCTAATGTGTGTTTGGGTCTTAGCTTTCAACAAAAAAAGTTTAAAAAGTAAATAAATTTTTGAAATAGAAAAAAGCCTATAGAATAGGGATATAAAGAAGAAAATATTTTTGTACAGCTGTACAATTTTTTGTGTTTTAAGCTGTGTTATTACAAAAGAGCCAAAAAGTTATAAAATTGAAAATAAAGTAAGCTGTTTATTATTGAAGAAAGAAAAACATTTAAAAATAAATTTAGTGTTTCCTGAGTATCCAGTGTTGATAAAGTCTACGGTAGTGTACAGTAACATCCTATGGCCTTCACATTCACTCACCACTCACTCACTGACTCAGTCAGAGCAACTTTCAGTGCTGAAAGCCCCATTCATGGTAAGTGCCCTATACGTGTGTACCATTTTTAATCTTTTTTATACAGTATTTTTACTGTATCTTTTCTCTTTTTAGATGTTTAAATACACAAATATCATTGTGTTACAGTTGCCTACAGTATTGAGTACAGTAACAATGATGTACAGGTTTGTAGCCTAGGAGCAATAGACTATACCATCTAGGTTTGTGTGAGTATACTCTGATGTTCACACAGTGAAATCACCTAACAATATATTTCTCAAAATATGTCCCTGTCATTAAGTGATCCATGACCGCAGTTGGGAGAAGTTTCCTCTGTTTTCTGAAGGAGTTTATATATACGTGTATATTTTTCAAATGTTTAATAAAATTTACCGGTGAATCCAGGGCTGGATTTTATTTGTGGGAAAGGTTTTTATTGTGAATTCGATTTAACTAGAGCTGTTCAAATTCTCTAGTTCTTCTTGGATCAGTTTTGACTGAGTTGTGTTTTTAAAACTCAGTCAAAATTTGATCTAAAGTGTTGAGTTTATTGGCATAAACCTGTTCATTATATAACCTTATTCTTCGAGTTTGTAGAACCTGTACTCAATACGGATTTCTTTACTGTTTCATTCCTGATTGATAATTTATATTTTTCTGTTTTCAAAATGGGTTTTATAAAAGGCTTATTAATTTTATTAATCTCCCAAAAATAACAACTTTGGCTTTGTTAATTTTCTCTTATTTTTTATCTCATTGATTTCTGCTCTTATTGTTTCCTTTTACTTTGGGTTTAATTGTTCTTTTTCTAGTTCAAGGTAGAAAGGAAAGTTGGTATTTAAAGTTATATAGGACATACTTGATGGCAAAGATTATGTCTTGTATATATTTGTTTCTCTAATATTCAGTAGGCCTTTGATAAATTACTTGTTGGTTGCATGAGGAGTGTGATGGAGTATCCATTCATCCAGAGGAGCTAAATAATGTCACGATGGAGTCTAGGTTGTTTTTTTTTTTATTATGTCATTAGAATCACCTTAAAAGGATATCTCTGCCTTTGCTCATATCGTTCTTTCTCTTTAAAATATGTTTCCCCTTTCTACATGATGAACTTCTACTTAGCTTTTAAGTTTTTCAAATATGAATTATATTCCATAACATTTTATTTGTCCAGTTAAATCTACCACATTGCCTTATAGCCAGTGGTGCTTGCCAGAGCTTCTTGAAAACAGTATTTTCTTCTGTATCGTTGCATTCTCAATGGCTAGCAAAGAGCCTTGTAGGTATGTAGTAGCTGCTTATTTAATGCTTGTTGGATAATTGAAAGGCCAATCAGGGAA
Organism: Nomascus leucogenys; assembly: GCF_006542625.1. Taxonomy (NCBI): domain Eukaryota; kingdom Metazoa; phylum Chordata; class Mammalia; order Primates; family Hylobatidae; genus Nomascus; species Nomascus leucogenys. The sequence continues at coordinate 62,091,043 of NC_044395.1, read as the reverse complement.
GTAAGAAGGAATTTGGAAAGATTCTTGATAACCTGGTTGTGGCTTCCAGCAGTCTCTAGAGAACTCTAGAACTTTTTTATTCAAGTCACCTCATGAAGTGACCTAGTTGTAGTCAGTTAGCAGAGTATCCTTAACAAGAGTCCTTATTGGACTATTTGGCCATCCTTTTCTACCCTCTGGAATTAAGACCACGAGTTATAAAGCAAAACCCATAAGAGCATGTGAATACTTACATTTTTGTTCTGTGTAACACACTTAATTTATTTCTGGATGGCAACAGGGGGAAGCGAGTAGCGTTATCTGATGATGAGACAAAGGAAACTGAAAACATGAAGAAAAAGAGGAGAAGAATCAAACTTCCTGAATCTGATAGCAGTGAAGATGAAGGTGGGCATTACCATTCATTTTGGGTTAGGAGGATCAATTTTAATGTTCAAGGAGCTAAAAAAGTAATGGATTAAGGATCACCATGAGGTAGTAATTCTAACATTAAGAGACACCATAGCACCTCTTTCTGTTTGAAATCTGTGTTAGCCTTTTGACTAGAACCATGATCTTTTGGAAATTTGTCAAAATAACACAGAGGGAAAGAGGATAAGAATTATTATTATACATACTAAGACTTTTTCTTTTCTTTTCTTTTTTTTTTTTACTTTTAAGGGGAGGATATTCCTTTAGCTACCTTCATGTGAATCTTTTAAGAATTGTGACATTCTAGGCAGCCAGGGTATTACTGGTGGTGGTCCACACAGGTAAAACTAGGGTTAACTGGAACAACCTACAGTGTCATTGTTAGAAGGGAATGACACTGTGGACCCTTCTAGTTTTAGGCTGTGGGCAATGTTGTAAGATAAGCAAACCTCATAAGGGCAAGAGTCTTACTGGGAACATTAATATGCTTTTTAAAAAATATCAAGTATTTTGAAGAGCCAAGATCTTTCCCCAAATTGTATAAAGTATATAGAAAAAGAAGGAGGCTAAAAAGAAAGTTAAATGGGTTGAACTGATATGCTGGACGACTCTACCTTGAAAAGCCCACTTTGAGACACAGTGGTGAAAAGTTTGAACTGCTCTAATCAATTGTCCATGAATTCATGGCATAATGGGTATAAAACATTTTAGGTAATGAGGGGAAATCCAGTCCAAAGGATTTCAGCATCACATAAAGATACAGAGACAAACACAAACAGATACTAAAAGGGAGAGTAAAGAAGAATAATGAATGCAAAAAAGGAACCTACTGAGCTATCAAAGGACAAAATGAAACTTGTAAGATTCTACTTTTTCCAGAAACTACTCTAAGAGGAATTGAAAATGGTAAGAGAGGCTTCCGAAAAAAGGATATTAGCTCAACTATACAAGTGAGTGAAAAAAAACAAATTGTATATACAGATGACAGTAATGCAAAAGAAATGAACAGACCCAAGAAATAGTAGCAGGAAGTTGAATCTGTGATAGAGGTGTAGCATCTTTGACACTTCTGTGGATTTAGATTCTACCATTCATGCTATGTGTTTAGAATTACAGCCCGTGATACCCTGTGAGAGGTACAATGTCCTTCTGTGGTTTTTAGTGGCTCTTTAGAATGGGTAGGAGTAAGACACGTGAGCATCCCAGAGAGGCAAATGCTATATTTTCATTCCATTGTCATTTATCAGAATGCTTTGGCCAAGGCTGCTGAAAGGAACAACTCCATGTAGACACATGGGAAAATAATTAGGAAGTAAATGTAGGAATAGGTGCTAATTGGAACAGTCTTCCCTATTTCCAATCAGTAAAAGACCTTGGGAAGATTTTGGAAAGGTCTTTGAAGCTATCAACCTAATGTACATTAAAAAGCTAAACTAGATACTCTAGTATTAGTAAAGGAGTCAGTTCTAAGTTAAGGAATGACTATGGTTGGTTGAGCACTCTATATCCTTCTGAAATATTCCCTATAGTTCTGATCTGTAGCCTACAAAAATAATACTGTTGGGTGATTAGAAATATGAGTGGGGTTATTTAGTTTTGAAAGGAATGTGAAGAAATGCGATAGAGGTGCACAGCCTATAATAACAGATGATATAGAGCAGAAGCTCTTAGATTTTTTTCCTCTGGCAAAGATAATTTTTGGCATCTGACTAAATTTATAAACCTCTGCCATTTTATTCTTAAATTTCGTCTTTGTCTCAAAGCCAGTGGGATTTTTTTTTAAACCTTTACACAGTCTCTAACTTATTATTGCTTTATTTCTGTTACACTGAATATGTCATATTAGTTCAATATGCTGTCTTCAGCCAGAAGTTAGAAAAGGAACAGCAGGAGTAGAGAAAATACAAGAACTTTGGAGTCAGGCAGACCTGGGTTTAAATTTTACCTTGACCACTTATTGTGTGACTTTAAGCAGATTAGTTAATTTGTTTAATTCCTTGTTTATGCATCTCTAAAATGGGGATTTTTATCATAGATGGTATAGGCTTTTCATGAACATGAAATAAGATGATGTGTCAGAAGTGCCAAGACAGTGCTTGGTACATGGTTTTCTTTTGTTTTGTCTTGCTTCCTTTTTTTTTTTTTGAGACGGAGACTTGCTGTGTCGCCCAGGCTGGAGTGGTGCAGTGGTGCAATGCATTCTCGGCTCACTGCAACCTCCGTCTCCCGGGTTCAAACGATTCTCTGCCTCAGCCTCCTGAGTAGCTGGGATTACAGGCGCCTACAACCACGCCCAGCTAATTTTTGTATTTTTAGTAGAGACAGGGTTTCACCATGTTGGCCATGTTGGTCTTGAACTCCTGACCCTGTGATCCACCTGCCTTGGCCTCTCTAAGTGCTGGAATTACAGGCGTGAGCCACTGCACCCGTCCTGTTTTTTCTTTTACCTGTGTCTGGAAACAAGTTCAGATAGTTTTCTTATTACTCATTCTACTCTTCCTGCTGAGGTGCCCATACTTGCAAGTACCTTCAGTTTTTTCAGAAAATTCCCTTCCACTTCTGTTTGTAACTCTCTCCCCAAGGGACTGTTCCTTTCTCTTTTACCCCTGGGGGGTCATAAGCACCTTTAGTAGTTCTATATACTCTCTTTTTAAAACAAAAAAAAAGGCCAGACCCAGAAAGAAATAAAGTTAAGAATAACATCTACATTGCTAGGAAGAAATGTAGTTTTAACTGATATATTTAAGTCTTTGCTAATATTTTCAGTCCTTGCAAGTTGCTTATGGAGAATGTTAAGCAAATGATCCCCATTTTTAGGTAAAGATAGGTATTTTTAAAAAATAGTCCTAGGAAGCTGTGAATGGTTTCCAGGAATTCTAATTACCTGTCTCTGCCAGAGAACTCTTTGACACACTGGATCTATGAAATTAGTGTCATTGCAGTTTTTATTCTATCCCAACAAAGGTTGCTTTCCTGGAATAAGTGATATTTCATTACTTACCTTTTGCTTGAAGAGCTGCAGATTGGCTACAAATTTGTTTAAAATACACCAGTGCATCGAACATTCTTTATGTCTGTGTCAGTAAAAATGTATTGAGTGGGGATGTTTGGCTTGGTAAAGACTAAGGCAGACAGACATATGTTCTAGTACATGAATGGCGGCAAGTTTAAACAAAGTAGTAGATATTTACAATTTTAAAAGTCAGATAAAAATAGAAGTTTTATAATAGATAATAATCTCTACTCTCTGGCTCATCTAATTTGACTGATGCTTCTTTTGTCAACTTTCTCCCATCTGCCTTCCATCTTCCAGGGATTTGTTGAAATTTCTTAATCATTAAGGGCTCTTGACTCTTCTACTATTCTCTTCCCTGTTTGGGGGAGTTACAATGTTTTACTCGTTTATTATCACAGTGTTTCTCTCAGGGAGTGTGTGGAAAGAAGAGAGAGATATATGTTGTCTTCCTTGAACTGGATGTTCCTCATCCCAAATGTAGTTCAGAAAGTGGTGGTTTTCGTTTATTTAAGTAAACACACACACACACACACACAGTTACTCTATGTTTATGCCAGGGAAATCGTGGTGTCTCTGCCTTTTTGGAGCTTCGAGTCTAGAGTGGGGATCTAGATAAACATTTGACTACAGTGCTGTGAGAGGGGTCTTAGAGGGTGTCACTAGGATTGTTTTCTTTGGTTAAGTCAACTGGTTTCAGAACTGGAAATAGAATAAGAACGCCTAAGTTTATTACTGTGAGTCTCAAAATTCCTTTGACTTTCTCATTGCCTAAATTTTCCTCCTCCCATTATAACACATCTACCATTGTGGCCCAGCTTTCTTCATAGCTGTTCCTTCAGAACAATGGAGGCTTGCTTCTGGGGTTTGACTTTTCTCTTGCCTGAGCTCCCATCATGTTGTAGCCTCCCAGAGCTGGCTAATAGCCGGACGGCTTTCCTTTTGTGTTTCTCTCTCTTGTTTCCTAGAGCTTATAAAGTTTTTGGGGCCCATTTTATACTTAAAGTGTGTAATTTATTGTTCTTTCTGGCTCTTGTTCTGCTTCACCTCTTTAGGCCATTTGGCCTTGAACTCTTCACTGTCATAATTTTTAACACTGACCTAATCAGCTGGGAGAATTTCAGATCCAAGACTTGTGTTAAGAATTTGAATACAGCCAGGAGATTCAGGGAGCAGGTGAGGCTAAGTTGCTACCCAGTCCCCTGACCAGCACTTTCTTTGTGGTGATTGAGTAGTAGGTCAGTTGAGGATTTTTACTTCCCCTGTCATGGGCTGTTTACTAAGACCACCAATTCTGCAATTGTTGAGAAATGATGGGATCCTTCTGGTGGTGCTCATATCTTGGGTGATGCCACTTCCACAGCAGTATTTTTTTCCTAAAAGCGTTCTTTCCTGTTAACCTCACTGTAGCAGAACAAGACTTATCAGTGAAGCAGTCACTAGAAATATGCAAAATATTAAGCAGGTCCTAGTTGTTAGAGCTTAAATAATGATAATCCTTTAAAAGATGACTTCACCCACCTCCAAGTTTATACTCTTAACATCAGCTGGAAATTTTCAGTCTAACAAACATCTCAGGTGATTAAAAGTAACCCTTAGGTCACAGTGAAAGACTCTGGCATGGAACATTTGTTATAACCTGAGGATTATCTGCACATAGATCTTGAGAGAGAATGTCTTGTCCTCAATGGTAAGGTGGCATGGGATAGTTGGAATAGCAAGGCTGTAGAATTGGATTGACTTAGGCTTAAAACCTCTTGTCTCAGTTATAAGCTGTGTGACCTTGGCAAGTTTAGGAACCCCTCTGAACCTCTATTTACTGTAATGTGCAAATAAGAAAATCTGTCTCTTAGAGTTGTTGTAAGAATAAAGTGAAATACATGGCGTATGGAAGGCGATGAGTGGATATTTGTAAACCAACTTCATAATCTGACTTAGCTATAAAAGAAAAATTTAGCTAAGATACTTCTGGCTGTAATAATTCTTGATTCTCTGATTTTATTTGTATAAAATTAATAAAATATGTATTTTAGAGATAACTATATAACTGCAAAGTTCTTGGTTATCATGAATTACTGCTTGCTAAATCCTCTTTGCTGGACATATCAATTTAGAGAACCAATGGAGAAGGCATTATACCAGATAGTGCTTGCAGTTCTCTGATCTAAGTCTGTTTCATTATTTCAGTCTTCCCAGACTCTCCTGGGGCTTATGAAGCTGAGTCACCATCCCCACCTCCTCCTCCGTCTCCACCTCTTGAACCAGTGCCAAAGACTGAGCCTGAACCTCCTTCTGTCAAGGTAAAATTATACTGGGATTCTTGCATATCCATGTATCCTTTATGTCTTAAGGACCTACAACCACTATGCTAAATCAGTTCCCTTGCTATGTACTTCACAAATGCCAGTAGATGGCTCTTGTCTCATTCTGCTTTCCTACAGGTTGTACAGAATGGGCGTTCCCTCCATTCTTACCTGAAGGGAGATTTCGCTAGCGGGTATAGTCTCAGGAACGTTGCAGAGGTGGAACCTGGGAGCTGTTCTGTTTTCATGACCTTCAGCATCTCTGCTCTGCTGTACAGCTCCTGTTAGAGTGGTGTAAAAAGAGATCCCCCTGCATCAGAGCAACATGTGAAAGACAGAGGGGAACAAACAACTTAACACACGTTTGTTGCTCTTCAGAAGCAATTCTGGAAAAGGGCTGGATGGGAAAACTGTCAACCAAAGGGGAAATACAGCTTTGAACTCTCTTCAGCTGCATCTTATCTACATCCATTAGTGTAGATAATGAAGAGTTGAAAAAATAGTTGCTGACAATTTTTTTTTCCTTCGTGTCTGTTAGTTTTTCTTAATTCGTTGTGTTAAGACTATCATTTAAATCTTACGCTGATTCCTCATTAGCTGAAGAGAAAATGGGATGAAAGAGACCAGTGGAGATAAAAGGAAGTTGATATTAGTAATACCTATTTGAGACTAAATTAGACAGCTATAATGTTGAAGTGTCAAGGCTGGCCAGGCGTGTTGGCTCACACCTGTAATCCCAGCACTTTGGAAGGCTGAAGTGGGCAGAATGCCTGAGTCCAGGAGTTTGAGACCTGGGCAACACAGGGAGACCTTGTCTCTACTTTAAAAATATCTGGGATGGTGGCACATGCCTTGTAGTTTCAGCTACTTGGGAGGCTGAGGCAGGATGATCATTTGAGCCCAGGAGTTGGACTATTGCAGTGAGTTATGATTGCACTTCTGCACTCCAGCCTGGGAAACAGAGTGAGACCTTGTCTCTAAAAAACAAACAGACAAAAAAAGAAGACAAATGTGAAGGCTGACATAGCAAGTATCTACAGCAAGGGCATATGCCACAGAAATCCCTGGTGTGGTTTAGGGGCCATCCCTGTGTACTCCCATAATATCTGCCTCAGCCCTCACCACACTGTATTGCAGTGGTCTGCTTTCCTTATCTCTTTCTTCCATTAAGGTCCTTTTCCTATCTGTCTTTTTAACCATGTTGCCTGCACTACCTAACAATAGTTTATTGACTGAATGAACAGAACACAGTTCTTTCTTCAGCATGCTACTTTGCTTCTTATGAACAATGAAGTATCAAGCCTGTGTATATAGTGGGCGTAACTTGTCTGTGTGATGGGGTTGGTTCTCTAAAACGAATGTAGAGTTTCTCTTTAAACTTTTTATCATAATGGAGTATTGGAGAGTGATTAGTATAGATGTAAAAGCTTTTGTTGTTTTTCTGTATAACGTAATTGATCAGCTTAACATTGTATCCTGTCATCTTTTAGAGCTCAAGTGGAGAAAACAAAAGAAAACGAAAACGCGTACTAAAATCTAAAACTTATGTGGATGGGGAAGGCTGCATAGGTAAGACAAATATTTGGCTCCAAATCCAGAGATAGAATCTCTTATTACCACAGAGGCACCATAATCCCTTTTAGAACAGGTACATCTCAAACTTTAATTTACATGTGAATCATCCCCAAGTGGTACTGATGCTGTTTGTCTATGGCATACACTTTGTGTAGCACAGTGTAAGCCAGAACACCTAGGTTCTTGTTTAGGTCGTACACTATAAAAATAAGCACTGAGATCTTGGCTAAAAGTTATGTCGTCTCTGGTGAAGAGTTTCTTATCTATGGAATATCCGTTTTGCCTAAATGTGCAGTTGTTATGAAGATTCAGGTGGCATAAATATATCCAAAAACAAGATGGAAACCACAGTACGGACTTAAGATGTTATCATAGACATTGAGAAGCTTTTTTTTTTTTTCTAGAATGTTTGTTTTTATAAATTTGAACAGTGGAAAAGAAGCTACAATGATTAGACTGTAATCAAGAGTCATCTTTGGTATTTGGTCCCATTTGTTCTTCAGAAGGGTATGACTCATCCAGATTGCTTCCTTTATGTTTCCTATTTGTAAGCCATGTTAGGTAAAAGCATGTGCTTGTTATGAAGGCCTAGGGAGGAATTAGAGTTCAGGCTTTGAGTCTTTGGCTAGTTCTTCAGCCATGTTTTAGCTTCTTCTACCCTTTCCATAATCAAACCAGACTTCTGTGGAGCTTTTAAGATTTAGCACTTGAGGTTTGATGGGATGCTCAGATCCTGGTACTGTATTTTTGTGTTTGAAAAGAGTTGTGGGTTTAGGCTCTTACCTTTGTTAGTTGGATAGCCCATGGTTGTCATTTTGCCTTTTGTGGCACCTGCCACAGCTTGGATCTTCAGAGAAGGTTATTTTCCCTGTTACTGATTTTTTTTTTCTAGTTCAGACTTGTTTTTAAAAGATTGGCTGTGAAGAATCAACCTTTCCAGGTTCTTAAAACTAGTGAAGACATTTTGTCATCTGTGTTCCCTGTCCCACTATTCCCCACCTCCCAGTCCTCTGAAAAGGCCTCTGCCATTTTAATTGTAGCATGTGATTGGGGAGTAAAATTCTTTACATGTGGAAATTCTGTCTTTTCAGTGCCAAATTTCTTGTGAACCTGTGAATTCTGGACTTCGAATGGGTTTTTTTTTTTCTTTTTCTTTCTTTTTTTTTGGCTTTCAGTCTTTTAGTAGTTGCCATTTTCAAGCCTCTTGGTTTGGCCATGGGTGATATGTATTTACTGTTGAATTTCTTAATTCAACAGTGTATTTTTTAAATTTAAGAGGACAGAAGTTTTTTCCTCCTCTTTCTGCCCCAAAAGAAAAAAGTCAAATGTCTTTGTGAGAGTGAGAGTTCATTGGGAATTTGTGGGTAATTATTTATTGCTTTGTTTAAAATATAGTACTCGATTTTTGGCCAGGTGTGTGATGTGGACTTTTTTGCACTCCTGTTTCCAGACAGGACTGTTAAGAGCCTTGGATGCAACAGTGAAAACAGTGCTCACATTGCACTTTTTTTTTTTTAAAGGTTTTTGGTCCAAGCTCAACCTAATGAATCTTGGCTTTGGTTACCAACAAAGGAGTTCTGCTTTCCTCTCTCTGCTCAGACTGTTCCAAATGTACCAGCATAGGGGGCTTGCCCTGTCCTGTGCTGGGTCAGATTTGTTCTGTGGGTTTAGAAAGCTCATCTTTCTTTCTTTGTGAGTTTGCAGCAGAAACTGGGGAGTTGGGCCCCTGAGATAAGTTTGGAGTAGACTCCTGGACAAGGGAATGGGTTTCTAAGAGCAAAGCAGTTAAATGGAGAAGAAATCTGATGTTACCTACGAAAACCAGGTTTGTTTGCCCTTTTTTAATGGCAACCCAGAAAAGTGGCATGTTGTTCAGCTAAAATAAAGGCCCTATATTTTTAGTGGAGACCTCCTTTTTCCTGGGGTTTGAGGTAGCTACAGCTTTGAATATAGAAATATTTCTTTTAGCTCTTACAGTATACTGAATATGCTGCTAAAGAAATTTTGTTGGTGCTGCCCTGACTGTTTTTTAACTCCCCTGAGCAATGTCTCACACAAAATTGGCAATGAGACAGCCATTGGTTTCATTAATAAGTAATGAAATAATAAGCTAATTGATGCTGAAGTATAATGTAGACATGCTGCCGTTTGAGTACAGAATATAGCTTATGAAGGAGCAAAGTCTTATACCACAAACTAGTGGAAAGTAATTTCCTTTCTGTATCTGTAGATGGCTCTTCAGACTTTTCTAATTTAAGATACTGAATAAATAACAGCTCGTAATTTTGTCCCATTAATTCAGTTACATAATGCTTTTGAAGATGCATGTGAGACGGAGGTGGTGTTCTGGGGTCTAATTGCTGAACGAATAGGTATGCCATGGGAATTCTCTAATTATCCTAGAGCAACATTTCTCAAACTTCGCCGACTATGTGCATTACTTGAAGATCTTGCTAAAATTGAAATTGTGCATCAGTAGGCCAGGAGTGGGAACTGAGAGTGCATTCCTAATAATCTCATGGGAGATTCCGTTGCCTCTGGTGTGTGGAGCATAATTTGAGTAGTAAGGCCTTTCAGAATACTTAATATATATCTAAAGTTTATCAGTATTTTTTAGCCTCTAAGTGAACATCAAAGTGAATTCTGGGCTCTTACAAAATTAAAGACAAACTCTGGGAACTCTCTGGGAAGGGACTGTTGATTATGCAGCCTTAATGGGATTAGCTGGATAAGAGGGAAGGAATGCTCCAGTGGCAATTGCACTTCAACATTTAAAACAGGGAAGGAGAGAACATTAATTCACAGAGTGTGGTCCCCAGACCAGCAGCATCAGCATTATCTGGGAGCATGTTAGAGAAGCAAATTCTCAGGTCCCACCCCAGATCTGCTGAGTCTGAAACTTGGGAAACAGAATCTGGCAATCTATGGTTTAACAAGCCCTCCAGGTGGTTCTGATGCACAGTAAAGTTTGAGATGATATCTTAAGTAGCAGAGTAGGTATTAGGACACAGATACATTTGATTCCAAAGCTTATGCCTCTAGAACAATTTGATATATTTTATTAGAAAGAATTATCAATAAAAGCTTGAGACTGTCATTGTTCTTTAATGGAAAAAAAACACCTTTTACTTTAATCATTTGAGCATTTATTATGCATATTAGGTTACGTTTTTCAGCTAAGAACGAGCTCTTTGCCTTCAATGTTTCTCTATCACTTGCTGCAACCAGGAAGGCTGAGAAAGAACTTAGATAGCATTGGTTATACAGCTGTCACAGCTCTCTAAAATTACAGAAAGGTGGCGTGCTGTTTCTTGTGGTTGGTGTATGTGTTGAAGTAGTGTAGATCCTCCTCGGTTATGTGACGTCATGGCTGGAAGCCACTATCTGTGCCTGTGTCCTTTGGGGCTTGCTCATAATGACTGCTTACTGTTATAGCTCTTTTCCAAGTTTCCCTTGGGAAGAGTTCAGTGAGTTTTAATAGCAGGGGAAAGGCAATTTATGCCTTTGGCTGATAGGGAGTAAGAAAACTGGTAACTTTATTTCTCATTTTATCACTGTCATTCCTTAAAACTAATACGTGTGTCATCCGATAGCGTTTGCTTGAGATAGTTAACCTTCATGATATAGACTACTACTAAATCTTGGGTTAATTTGCAGCCATTAAGAACTAAGAACCAAACAGTTGAGTAACTAATCTTCAATTCTCTGTACCTAGGATGTGCAGAGAGTGGGTGGCATCAGGATAGAGCTAGACAGGAGGGTCCATGGTGAGCTTGGCTAAACAGAATGGAGGCAGGCAGATAGGCCAGCAGTTTAAGACCAGTAACGGGAATAGGCAGGCATTGTGGGTCAGAGAGGTGATACTTAAGAAGCCACTCAAAGCATGGAGTTAGAAGTAAGTGTTTGAGATATAGACAATTCGGATATAGAGTTCAGGAAGTTAGCTAGCATAGGCCAGGACCCAAATAAAGGATTTAGGCAATTCGCTGATAAAGGGCCATTTAAAGGCATGGGATATAGCTGTGAGGGAGAAAAGTGAATGTTAATTCTAAGCATCAAATAGAGACTGTGTGAGCTCAGGATCCCACATACTTCCTACCTTAGGCTAGATCTGATCTCCCAGTGGGAGAAAGATTCAGTTATAAGTAAGCATATTTGCCTTGATCAGAGAGTCTGAAATGATTGGGGTTAGCAAGACATCCCATTTTCTTGATAGAGTAAATGATTCAACCCACCCATGTTCCATTTTTTTTTCTCATCCTACCAGTGACTGAAAAAGTCTACGAGAGTGAATCCTGCACAGATAGTGAAGAGGAGCTTAAGATGAAGACATCCTCAGTACACAGACCCCCTGCCATGACTGTGAAAAAAGAACCCAAAGAGGAACGAAAGGGCCCCAAGAAAGGGACTGCTGCTCTGGGCAAAGCCAACAGACAGGTGTCCATTACTGGCTTCTTCCAGAGGAAATAAACTGCCATCTCTGGTAGATCAGAGACTTGGAGTGGTCAAGGGAGAAGACCAAGAAATGTACTCCTCACTTACTATGTAAGTTCATCTAGATCTCCACCTCACCTGTATCAAAAGACTGTTCTTTCATCCTGTGAGGTTTATACTATTTCTGGTTTTTAACCAAAAGGAAATCATCTGGAAGCAGGAGGCAAAAAGCTGTTACCTTCTAATGACATTTAAAAAGCACAGTCTTTGACCTGTCCAGGAGAAGGATTTACTCCAAAATTGTACTGGAACAGTTTTCAGAATTCTTACTGAAGCCATTTAGTGGCTAATCCACTGTGCCCCACTCACCCTATGCCCTGGTCCGCATATGGCACAGGAACTGTTCCTTCTTGTTCCTCTGTATTCTGAGAATTCATGTGGGTGTTTCTTATCCTTACATTCTGCTGGATACATTTACCCCTCTTGTCTTCCTCCAGTACCACACTTCTGTCCCCTAACCTCCTGAGGCTGTTCTCTGTAAGTCTTTTAAGTTTTGATTGGACTAAAGGCTGAAGTGAAAATCTCCCTGTAATCCTCTTCCTCCATTATGCAGTACACGGACACCTGGCTACAAACCAGGACATGGCTTGTGTTCTGTTCCTTTCACAAAAGCTCTCTGGGACCTTCACTTGCAATTAGTGGTTAGGGAAAAGCCTCAGGCAGAACACAAATAGAAATTTAATGATGTGTTCAACTCCACCAGAAATTACCTCGAGTCAGCATTGACGATATTGGAGGAGCTGCCGTGCTGCTGACACGGGGTGTGCTTTATGCTGCTCTTTGCGGTTTGTTGATTCCCCCCTCCACCACTCTCAGTACCTAGAGAGTGAAACCCGTACAATGAGATAAAGACTAAAAAGAGAAATCCCTTCCTATATACAGTGTGCTACATTTACATAAAATTTCTCCTTCTTAAGAAAACAGAATATTCAAAAACAGCACTTTTCCAGGAAGTTAGTGAGGAAGATAAGGCACACATTTATTTATAAATGGATGTTGCTCCTTTGTATTTTTAGCTCCCCTATTTGCTTAAAAGTACAGGCTCCCCAAGAGAGGATGGAGAGGGAGAGACTGAATTGTTAATAGGTCTAAATATCAAAGAAAACATTTTTATTAGTTACTTATGGAAAATCATCTATTACAGTGATAACCTTCAAGTGACTTCCATTATGGCTGGGCAGGCGGTGAGCTCAGTGGATTGCAGTGGTGTGCTGGTGATTTTGCACAGTGAGCTCTGTGGAAGGGGTCAGGCTCAACTGCTGATGTGTCTCACACGTAGCAGACAAGGGGTGTCTGACCGGCTTCTTCCACCTCAGGATGGTGTGTGTCGTAAGTGATGCAATCAGCTGTCTCCTTTTTAAGGTTGGGATTGTGCTGACCTTGGGATTAACATGAGCTTCTTTAGCAACCAAGCATGAACTTGATTAAGACCAAAGTTTGGGAGATGAGTCCTGGCATTATGTCTAGGACTAAAGCAGTGGCTTTGTATAGCAAGCTGAGTAAAGGTTGACATATCCAAAACCCTTTCTTTTTAAAATGAAAAAGGATGGAGAGAAGGATGGAAAGCCTGGACTTAAACCTTTAGAAAAAACTTCTGGAGAGAAATCCCTTTTAAACAGTTATTTTTGTCATTGCCTCTGGTCATTTGTCTAAATAGGAATGGAAAATTAAAAGCAACAATCCAATCTTTTTTCTAAAAATTATGCTGGGGTCTCAACTAAAACTGAATTTGAATTGGAAAATTCTGGTGCTGGTTGGAGTTCCATCTTGCAAGGGATAATACAAATCCTATGATCTCTATGCCCAATATGCTGCCTCAACTCAGAGCTGTCTGCAAGGCTTAGTAAGTATTGAGTGGTGGTTTTTTTTTCTTTTTATACAATACCATGTTAACCACATGAGTTAAATAAATTTGAGAAGTTGTTTTAAAACAGGCTTCAAACTGAGTATCTGATGAGTCTCTTATTTGACGGATGGTAACAGTGTTGCAATTATTTAAACTCTGAATGGGAAGAAGGCTGGTTTTCAGTTGATGTTGTTAAAACTGCATACCCATAGTCTGAGATGAACAAGTTATTTGCTGCCTTCATTGTTTTTTTCAGCACTGGGGAAATGTTAGTTTCAGCCAACCTCATTTTTTAGTTCATCTAGAAGAAAATCTAGCACATTGTATTAGTTTGGCTTCATTACTTGCTAGCTGTATGACCTTGGGCAAGTTTCACAGCCTCAAGTTCTTTATCAAAATAAAACTAAAATGAGTTACCAAGGGTTGTCAAGACTAAAGTCAAGTGTATGTAGCATGAATTTGGTCCGTGATGGCGGTCACATATGCGCTTTACAAATGGTGGCTTTTTTTCTGATGTCGTAAGTGATGTAATCAGCTAGCAACTTCCTGAAATGTTATCAGTTATACGACCCAGGTGGTATATTCTTCAGTCATTCTGGCTGTACATGTAGTAAAAAGGGGAAGATGTTGTCCTATTTCATGAAAGGTTTAAAGAGAGTAGATATTTTCCTATTGAAGGAATTATAGATGGCTATATTTACTGTTCATTTATTGTGTATCTACTATGTGTCAAGCCCATGACCTGGGGACTAGAGGATATAATAGAAACCATAGAATTTGGCACTTGATCCTCACAATTTAGTGGAAGGGAAAGCCAGTAAAATGAAATGACAGTGCCATATGTGAGTGCAATGTACAGGGTCCTCCAAGAGTTCCCAGGAGGATGGGTATCAAGGCAGTCTTCCTGGAGCAAGCAGTTCTTTGAATGATGAGCAGGATTTCACCAAGCAAAGAGGAATGGAAATGACTTTCCAGGCAGAGGAGCATGGCTTTTGGGAGAGGTGGGCTGTAGAACTTGAGAATAGGGAGGAAACTGTATTCAGAAATGAAGTTGCGGCCTTGCTAAGCAGTTTGGATTTGATTTGTAGATAATGGGGGCCAACTGAAGAAATTTAAGAAGAGGAACAGAAGTTGGTTCTCAGTTAAGAGTGACAGCCAGTATTTACTTTGATTTTGTATCTATGATAGTATTTCTACCCTTGCATATGCACATTGTATCTTAAAATTCTAGCAGGATTAAAGAAAACCATCTTGGTTAAAACAAGGCTACATAATTCTGGCAGTCAGCATAGACAATTGCAGTGTTTCCCTTGTCTTCCCCCGTCAACATAGATTTCTGTAGCAGAATCAGTTTTTTAAAGTGATTTCAAAAGCTGGTATTTCTTCTTTGACACTCTCAGTGATGAGCCTCCACTCACCTCCCTGGAAAAAACTGGGAATTTGGGGGCAGAGGGGGCTGGTAAACGAGAGAAACAGTTCTCTATTCCTTTTCTATCTTTGTTTCTTTAAGAAGACATTAGTTATTATACAGGAGAGGGCTGAAGAGAAGGGCCATATAAGGAAACTAAATAGTTTCTCCAGGACATGAGTAGAATGAGTGCCTAATAATGTATTTGCCAGAAACGTACTCTGTGTCAAGACTCGTTTTGGTAAACTTGTCTCCTTTCATTGGTTCCAGGATCTTAGTATGCTGTAATGCAGCTTTTACCACCATGAAACATTTTGGGGCTGCCTCGTTTTGTTGTGAGAAGGCAGTATTGCTTTCTGAGTTACTGCCCTGGCAGCTCTGTAAATTAGCCCATGCTGTCACCATGCCCTCTCTGAAGGGCACATTGTACCCAAATGACTGCGTTTAGGATTGACTCTTACCACTCCTTGCTGCATGACACTTCTCTCCACTTGTATCTGTGTCCAGTTTTTTGTGTTCTTACTTGCGGACCACCCACAGATTGCCACCCAGGCTCTTTAGCCAGAGAAACTTGGTAAGGCTTCTGATCCAATATTTTTCCATTGGATCAGAATCCACCTTAACTCTACAACTCCCCTTCTACTTCAAACCCTTAATGTTTTCTGAACACCCACTCCCCTTAACTGTTCTCATTTTCTCTTTCCAGACTCCCTGTTTCTTGAGGTTTCACCTTGGCTCCCTGTACCTTCTTTTTTAATATTCAGAGTTCTTCATGGCTGCTTCTTCAGCTTCATTCTTTTGGTGTTTTAGGCTTTCTCAAGGCTCTTCATGGCATATCTTTTACTGGACTCTCTTGAAGAATGGAAAAACTACTTTGTTTAGTGTCTGTTTGGGGTCAGTCAGATCCAAAGCATAAAGCAGTTATTGGAAGCTAGTTATGTTTAGTCCTGGATAAAATACTTCGGGGATTTTAAGAGCGCATAAGTTACCATTCTGGAGTGACAAGACAAACATATTAAATAGCATTTAGCATTTGAGACAATGCTTAGATGAGTGATAGACATGGGACTTAATAATTTAGGAATGAATTAGGATAATCATTATGGGCAAAATGTTATATTCCTATGCAAAGAACAATAAAAGATTTAAAGAAAGAAACAGGCTGAGGTAGGCTCACCATTTTACTGGGTGTTATTCAGCTATTTGAACTTCACTTGCCACTTGTACATTCATGGTGTAAGTAAACCATGATTTAGTGAATCTTTAATTAATGGAATTATTTGTGTTGTGCTTTAAGCATGAGAGTATTGACGAGAAAGCAAGCAGTTACAGGAATTACTTCAAAAGGCAGTTTATACAATATAAAGTCTGTATAGGCTCCACTCAGTTTTGTACACACTCAACAATTTTGACCTACTAGGGAGGCAGGATGCCGGGATGGAAACAACACAGGCTTTAGAGACAGAGGACACTGGATGCAAACCCTGTCTGAGGCACTGACCTTAAGCAAGGTATGCATCCTCTCTGAACTTGTTTCCTCAGTTTTAAAAATGAGCTACCCACCTACCTTAAAGGGCTGCTTTAGGGCGTTAATGAAATAAAGCATGGGCAGTCCCCAGTATTTTGACACATATTAAACTAATACAAAGCAGAGTAACTCACATTTACCTCTTTTAATTCTCATAGCAGCCCTGTGAGATAGGCACTTTTATTCCCATTTTGCACATGAGAAAACTGCGGCAAAGAGGTTAAGTAACCTGCCCAAGGTCAGAGCCACGATATAAATCATGACAATTTGGCTTCATTGCCCTCAGTCTTAACCACTGTGCCATATCGCCTCTTGGCTATATATTAGTTCATACTTCCATACCACCCAGTGGTGATTGATGTTTCTTTTTTTTAAGACAGAGTCTCGCTGTGTCACCCAGGCTGGAGTGCATTGGCACAATCTTGGCTCACTGCAACCTCCGCTTCTCAGGTTCAAGCGATTCTCTGCAACCTCCGCTTCCCAGGTTCAAGTGATTCTCCTGCCTCAGCCTCCTGAGTAGCTGGGAATACAGGCGCATGCCACCACACCTGGCTAATTTTTGTATTTTTAGTAGAGACAGGGTTTCACCATGTTGGCCAGGCTGGTCTCGAACTCCTGACCTCAGGTGATCTGTCTGCCTCGGCCTCCCAAAGAGCTGGGATTACAGATGTGAGCCACCGCGCCCGGCCTGATTTTCATTTTTATAAGTGAAAGTGCAGCTGGTTGTTCAGATCCCAGATTGTCAGATTTGAAGGCAATCTTAATGTTTATCTAAATCAACCTCTCATCTGATGTCTGCATCTTCTCTATAGCATCCCTGCCAAGTGGTCTGGAATCTATAAACCAAGATTCAATTATGTTCAGTATACCATATTAACTAAATTACAAAGTTAGATAAGTAGGCTAATAAATGTTAAGAATTTAAAGAGAGGCTGGACTAAAATTAAGTTTTCTAATTAATTTTAGATCACCAGGAAACTTCCAACTAGAGCGTACTGCCGTAAGCAGTCCATTTAATTGCTTTCAGTTTAAGTCGAGAACATTGTTTTCCTTGAAAAAGTTTGTCCGATTTTTGGCCTTGCCTCTGACTTAACATTTAGAAGAAAATCAAGAGGACATTTGGCATTTGTGCCCTGTTTAAGCCATGCTGCAGGTTCATAGGTTGAAAAGTGGTCCTAGGGTGCTTGCAGGTGGGTTAGGGCTAGGGTGGTGTTCTCCACTTTGAATGTCAAAACCTTGTTTTCCTAGGATACTTGGTTTCAAGCTTATAAGGTATGTGAAGATTACATAAACATAGCATAACGATGGTACAGTGCAGTGGTCCCCAACCTTTTTGGCACCAGGAACCGGTTTCATGGAAGACAATTTTTCCATGGCCAGATAGGGCAGATGGTTTCGGGGTGAAACTGTTCCACCTCAGATCATCAGGCATTAGATTTGCAGAGGAGTGCACAACCTAGATCCTTGCATGTGCAGTTGACAGTAGGGTTTGTGCTCCTGTGAGCATCTAATGCTGCAGTTGATCTGACAGGAGGCGTAGCTCAGGCAGTAATGCTCTTTGCCTGCCTGCTGCTTACCTCCTGCTGTGCAGCTAGGTTTCTAGCAGGCCACAGACCAGAACCAGTCCGCAGCCGGGGAGTTGGGGACCGCTGGTATAGTACTTTTTAAAGTTCTATCCTGGAATGGGACATACAGAAGGCAGAACCATTTTCCTGCAAACCATCAAACCTGATAGGAGTGTTTTCCCTTGTCCCTCTTCGTTGTATTCTATATGTATTTAGATGGTGCTTTACTTTATCTTACTTCATCCTTATGATAACCTGCAAGGTCTTTCTCTCCCACATTTTGCAGAAAACAAGCCCAGGGAGTTGAGCTAGTATGGCCAGCATCTCACAGTGAGAAAGTGAGCCAGGGCTAGAACCTAGGTCTTGAGACTTTGTGTCTTCAGACTCTGCATCATGTGACTTTCCCACAGTATGGCAACCCCTAGGAAGAGTATATTGGTCCACTTACAAATGTGGCTTGAGTCATTAAATGCTTGCTTATTTGCCCAACAACTGTGGTGGCTACTGTGGATTCAAGAAAAGTACATGACAAGTTCTCTGCCTTCCGGGGACTGACCATCTGTTGGGAAGGCAAAAAAAACATGTACATATTTGTACATTTCACAGATTTTTGACTAAAAGTTTACTATGTACCCAGCACTGGTGCATTAAATACTGGGGATACAAACATGAATTTCTTGCCCTTGATACTATCTAGTGAGGAGAGAGACAGACAAATATGCTATAATTATATTATAATAATATTTATAAAAGTGCTTACCATGGGCCCAAATTTTTGCTAGATATTTAATACACTTTCTCTAATCCTCACAACACTTTATTTACACATGAAGACAGGAAGGCTCGGAGAGTATAAATGATTTGCCCAATAAGTGGCAAAGGTGAGACATGTCTCTGTTTAATAATTTATAATGAAATGTTAGAGAAACTAGTATATTTGAACGCTTGTGATTAGCAAACCTGCATGGAAGTCAACTTCCCTTTGGGTGGATCAAAAGGAGCAAAATGAATTATACCTTTACAATTGTCATTCTCAGGTAGGTGTGATCTTGCCAGTAAGTCTGAGTCTTTTGGCTACGATCTTCAGCTTGTATCTCCACATAAGGAAACCACACCAATGGACTATATGTTAGGCTAGAGATGAAGGCTTTCTCCCCTCTGGTTGGTGTTCTAGCTGGCCTGGGGAGAGGGCCACATTTGAACTCTAGTCTTTCTGACTTCAAGTCTATATTCTGACTACCGTACCATGTCCTTCCTCCTCCTGTGTAAAGGAGGTGTGTGTCCATAGGTCAGTGTGGACCCAAGAAAGGGTTGTCTGTGACTGCCTGAGGGATTAAGGGAAGATTCACAGAGGAGGAAGTGCTTAAACAGGTCTTGAGAAAAATAGGAGTTTGCCAGATGGAAAGTGAGAAGGGCATTCCAGGCAGAAGGAACAGGACATGCAAAGCCATGGACACACGAGAAAGCACAGACTGTTTAGAGAGTTGTAAGTGGTTTAGTGAGAGGCAGAATGGTTGGCTGTGAGGCCATATAAGTAGGCAGAGGCCAGCTCACAGAGGTCTTTGCTAAGTACTTTAGACCTTGCACTATAGGTAATAGAAAGCCACTGAATTTTAACATGTCAGATTCGTACATTAGAAAGATCAGCTTTAGTAGCCTAAAGGTATAAAGTAGATCATAAGTAAGAGCCAAATTGAACCTGTATCTTGAGTTAGAACAAGCAGAGGAAAATAATTTGAAGTTAGATCTAGTTTTGTTTTAGGCAGATGATTCCTTTGATCCCCTTGGAAACTCAGGAGAGGAGAGTATTAGGAGTGACTTCAAATGTGGAGTGATTAGCCTTTTGCTAGGTTGTCTCATGCTTGGAAATTCTCTGGCTCTTGCCTGAGCCATGGTCCTAGTTAAACCATGGAGATGGGATTGGTTCCACGGTTTCACCAAGGATTCATGTAGGCCATCCTCTGACGCACATACACACACTGATTCAGACCTGGAACTGACTGCATCTCCCTGGAATTCTTTGGGTCAAAAATGACCCATAGTCCTAGACTGATCAACTAAATTCATCCCAAGTCTTACTATACACGTATTCTATGCCAGATGCTTTCATATACTTTATATCATTTGATCCTTAACAACTTTGTGAGGTGTAGGTATCAGCCCAATTTGATGAATTAGGAAATTCAATGGTAGAAAGGCTGTCCAGCTAGCACGTGGTAGAGCTGGGATTTGAGAGGCAGAGTATCCTATTGTCATCCATTCTTAGTGTAAGTTTTTTTCCAGTGGCGTGAAGTGTTGTAAACATTCTTACATATCATAAGTGACATTCATATTAGACATTGGATGACCATTATGCTTAGGAATGTACCAATGATTTAATTCTTCTCTAGCAGTAAGTTTTGCTGTGAACTCCAAAGCTACCCCTAAAATACAGGAACAGCTATCCTGAAGCTCCTGCATGAAACCCCCCACTCTATCTTAGAACTGTGCATAGTTCACAATATGTGTTATGTGTCTTCCCAGCCTGTACACTTTAGAAGCAGCAAAGCAGCAAGAGACAGTTGCTTTTTGGCTACATGCAGTGGCTCATGCCTGTAATCCCAGCACTTTGGGAGACCGAGGCAGGTAGATCACTTGAGGCCAGGAGTTCAAGACCAGCCTGGCCAACATGGTGAAACCCCATCTTTATTTATTTGAGAGAGAGAGAGAGAGATACTTACATTTTGGAAAGTACTGTGGCTGCAGTTGGAGAGCAGACTGGCTCACTTTTTGGTGTTGTAGAAAGTCCTTGGACTTTAGAGTGAGGCAAACTGGAGTTCATGCCCTTTTACTATCAGTGTGACTCCCAGAAAATCACCGAATTTCTCTGAGCCTCAGTCTGCTCATCTGTAAGATGAAGCTTGTATCTACCTCAAGGTTATTGTGAGGATTAGAGATAACAAATGTAAAGTGCCCAGTTTATAGTGGTTGGGTTTTTATTGTTTCAGATTAATGCTTTGGGCTTTAATCTTGCCTGTGTGAGAAAAATGAGTTGTCATACTTTGTTAATTTTTTTGCCAACTAACCTTTATTGGAGTGCCTACTTTGTGCTGTAGACAACACATCAGACTGTCAAAACTGAGGTTCTAACAAAGTGAGGAGGGAGGGCTAATGGACCCAGTGTTTCCTTGCGGTTCTGCTCACCTGTCAAATTCCTGACTCCCCTTTGTCCCATCAGCACCCCTACCTTTCAGGTGGGCTGCGTGTCATTCTATGTGCTACACAACACACCCTTGTTTCAACCAACATTTCTACTTGAAGTCATTTAGAGGAAAGCCAAAGGTCTGAGCATGCATTCTGTTTCCTCAAGTACAGACATCAGAGAATGCTGTTTATTAATGAAAAAATAAACAGATCTTTAGCAGCAAAGAAGCCTCTCCCAGTGATGTATGGGGTGCTTGGGCTATCGTCACGCCTGCAGTTTGAGCCCATCTGTTTTCTCTGTTCACCTCCTGAGCACTGTCCCCTTGTGGTTTGCATCATTCCTTAAGACCAGCCAACTCCAGCCCTCCTCAGTCCACTCATTCAATAGCTGTCTTATTTAAACACACACACTCTCTCTCTCTTTGGGTGCCAGATGTGAAGTTTCAAGGCAGCAGAGGCCGGGCTGGCTAGTACCATGACACCTGCTTTAGCAGGCAAGCCAGTCAGCTGCTGCTTCTGATGATGTTGGCTCTTCTTCATGGACAGCATGAGGGTTTCACCCCACCAAGTGCACACACAGGCAGCTGAGGGAGCCTCATAAATTATGGTTTTGTTTGTTTACTTCGGGCAGACAGCGTGGTGTAGTGGAAAGAGCCCTGCACTTGGACACAGAAAGCACGGGTTTGAGTGCTTGGTCGTTATGTGCTTTCTGTCTACAGAGCACCTCTTCATAGCACTTATCACTATCTCTGCTAATTGTGTATCTGTTTATCTGCTTATTGGCTATCTCCTCCACCACAATATAAGTTCTAGGAAGTCAGGGACTGTCTATCATTCTATCTCCAGTACCTAGGACAGTGCCTAGAACATAGTAGGCTCTTAGAAAATATTTATTGAATGAATTAATGAATTATAAAACTGCCTCTTATACTCACTGGCCATGTGATCCTGGGAAAGTCATTCTCTTCTCTGGGCTTCAGTTTTATCAACTCAGTTGAAATCATTAGGTCTCTATCCCTGATGCTGTAAGAGTTTAAGAATTCATTCATTTAACAAATTACCTTGTGTCTCCATAGAGGGTACTGCCAAGCCCTAAAACTACACAGTCATGAACAAGGCAGAAACAGAACGTGTGCTCAAGGAGTTTTGAAAGAGAGAGACAACCAAATAAAGAATTGCATGAACAATTATGTAATGACCATTGTGATAAGCCTTATAAAAGGATCTGTACAGGGCACTAGGAGAAAAACCACATAGGAGGGCCATGTTGGGGGTTGTCAGAGATTTCTTGGTGAAAGTGACATTTAAGTCAGACTTTACAGACAAGTAGTTGACCAGGCAAAGATGGTACAGTATTTCAGGGAGAAGGAAGAGCGTTTGTGAAAGTCCAGGGTGGGCATGTGGCTGTAGCCTGGTGACCAACAGGGAGGTCATGCCAAGATCAGGCTAGAGAGGGAGGCTGGGCCAGATGGTTCAGAACCTCGTTGGCTATGGTAAGGACTCTGTCATATCTAAAGACAAAGGGAAGTCATTGAAAACAATTCCTGTCATTACAAAGGCTTTACTAGTACATACAGAGGGGAAAACTGGACTCAGCCTTACATGGCTGTCAGAGGTAGATAGAGCAGATAATACCTCCATTCTGTAGCTGAGGAAATAGGCCCCAGGGATGATAGGTAACTTACCAAGACCCCGCTAGGCAAGTCAGTGGTAGAACTTGATCTCCAAAATTTTAGTCTGCTTTTCTCAATACTATATTACATTACAAAGTTGAGAGGATTTTCTTTCCCTTCACATACTCTAGATGGCCAAATTTTAGACCTAAATGCCTTGTAATAACAGCTCTCATCTGCAAATCGAATGTCTCGAAAGCAACTTTTAAGCAAGTCTGTTAGCGACAAATCCCTCCAAAGCATTATGCTTGCATTTTGGGTAACTACAACCATATCTTTGATGCCCATTTTAGATTATTGTTAGGATAGATTGTTAGGAATAGAATTACTGTGTCAAAGGATATACATTTTAAGAAACTTTTCATACATATTGCCAACTTGTCTTCCCAAAGGTTGCATATCATCATCAGTATATGACAGTGACTTTCTCAGTGCTTCAAGTAATAGAGACCAACTCTAATTTAAGCAAAACTGAATAGAGCTTACTTTCTAATTGTACATATTTTGTTCACTTAGAGATAGGAAACTCAACCAGGCTTTGGCAATTTGAATTGAGGAAGAAGATGAAGCTATAGAGATAGTGCCCAAAGGAGGCAGAAAACTCCCAAGGCATTGTTCACTGTGAAGAGGCACACAACATAGACATTAAAGACAGGAAAGTGAAGGCAAACTCGATTGTATTCTACTAAAGGAAGAATCTTCAGCATTGTGACATTTCTGCTAAAAGTAACTCCAACTTGGAAAAGCCCTTCCTCTGGCTTGCTGGAAAACTAATTGGAGATCCTAACTTGGAGTTTGTTGCCATGCTTGCCCTTGCCCCACCAGAGGTTGTCATGGACCCAGCTTTGGCAGCACAATATGTCATGATTTACAGGTTGTTCAGATGTTCTCCCGAATGAGAATGATGATCTGTAAGAAAATGAATCTGGAGCCCAGCATCAGAAGTATAGTTTTACAAGCATCTGTGCTGTGCTGTCAGTGGTGTAGCGTGTTTGCCATTTTATTGTGTAGCTAAGCAGAACATGAGCTTTATCTTTGGGATGCTGAAGGAGATGAATGGACTTCAAAAATACCTTCAATTTTTGGACCTGCATATTTAGCTGTTTTGGTTGTTTCCTTCTGGAGTTTCATGTATATTAGGTTAGTGCAAAAGTAATTGTAATTTTTGCCAAAGTATTGCAAAAACCACAGTAACTTTTGCACCAACCTAATATTTCACATCATAATATTCAGTGGTGAGGATCTTATTTGACTGCCATTCCCATTCCTTTTCATTTAGAAACAGAATAAAGTTGTATTTCAAATACCTAAGACACACACACACCACACACACACACACACACACACACACACACACACAGTGTGGCCCATAACATAAGTAGAAATAAAATACTTGACAAAACTAGCACAAAGGATGGGAGGAGGGAGTATGGAAGTATAGTATACTCTTCTTCTTATGTTATACTTGAGGTGGTATATTATTTTTAAGTTAGTAACTTTTTAAATAATTTAACTGTTTTAAGTTAAATATGCATATTGTAAACCTGAGAGCAACCACTGAAAACCACAATGTAACTCAAAAGTATAGTTAATAAGCCAATAATGGAGATGAAATGGAACACTAAAATTACCAATGAATGCTAGAAAAGAAGGAAAAAAGGACAAAGAATAGGTGGGACAAATAGAAAGCAATAAAAAGACATTAGACTTAACCATATCAACATTAAATGTAAATGGAATGAACAATTAAAAGGCAGAAATTATCAGGCTAGATTTTTTTTTTATAAATAGATACTGTGTGCTAGTCTGTTCTTGCGTTGCTGTAAAGAAATACCTAAGACTGAGTAATTTACAAGGAAAGAGGTTTAATTGTCTCATGGTTCCGCAGGCTGTACAAGCATGGTGCCAGCATCAGCTTAGCTTCTGGGGAGGCCTCAGGGAGCTTTTACTCATGGCAGAAGGTAAAGCAGGAACAAGCATGTCACATGGCCAGAGCAGGAGCAAGAGAAAGAAGGGGAGGGGAGATGCCACACACTTTTGCTCAACCAGATCTCATGAGGACTTACTATTGAGAGGACAGCACCAAACCATGAGTGATCCCCCCAGATGGCTCAAACACCTCCCCGCAGCCCCGACCTCCAAGATGAGGGATCACATTTCAACATGAGGTTTTGAGGGGACAACATCCAAACTGTATCATGCTGTTTACAAGAAAGCATGTTAAACATAAAGATGCAGATAGGTTAAAAGTACTAGGATAGAAAAAGATTGACCATGCGTACACAAATCATAAGAAACCTGGAGTGGCTATATTAATATCACATGAATAGACTTCAGAACAAGGAGTGTTACCAGATGTAAAGAGACATAATAAGAGAATTAATCAAGAAGATATAATACTTGTAAACGTGCACACACTTAATAACATGAAATAAAACAGAACTAAAAACAAGTAGATAAATCTGTAATTTAGGGGAATATAGAATGATGAGGCAGGACTTCTGGGATGACAGAGAAGAAGCTCAGAAAATCCTCTTTAAAAAAGAAATTGTCAAAAAATTGATTAAAGGCTTACAACAAATTGAGAAGCATTTATTCATGAAAAACTACTGACCCTCAGGTAAAAATAGTGGGAGTCTGTGGTGTTTTAACCTGGGGCTGCTTCCAACCCACCTGCTCTCCTCTGCTCCCCACCAGCTTGGTTACCATAGTAATTGTGCTACAAGGAAAGACAAATCACGAAAACCTGCAGCTTTGCTGTGGGAAGGGGCTCACTTGATTTGAAGCAGAATTTGAAAAACTGCACGCCCAGGGGTATTGAAAGAAATAATAGCAGTCTCAGTGACAAACTAACAAAAAACAAGCAAAACCAACAATTCAGCTAGCCTGAAGTTGGAGGCAAGTTGGTCCTGGTTGGAGCAAGCAAGGGACCAGGAAGATAATGGGAATGAGAGCCATAGTGAGCCTCGATAAGCTGCCACATATCCCTAGCAAAGCACATGTGCAGGAGAGACCAAAGAGTGCCTTAGCTATCCACATACACCTGGTAGAACTTGAGGCCATGCACACAGGTAGAGGAAATGTGGGAGTGCCCAACAGAAAGGAAATGCTGAGGCAGACTTGTGAACTGCCTGAATTTTTATGCATTTCCCAACCCACATGTAGATGTGTGACATTGTGGAAAGTAGAAGTCGTACTGGCTCAAGGTATTTGAGCACAACCTCTGATCAATCATTGGCTGACCACTAAGCAATACTGACATGGGCATAAGCCCTCGCAGCAAGGCTTAAAAATAAAGACAAGAATTTAAGAACAAAAATGAAACAAGTGAGAGACATCAATGGTCCCGCACCACAGACTCCATAGATTTAGTCTAGGCAAGTTACTAACAAAAGCAAAAACAACCCCTAGAGGGGAAATGTCAGATTTCATAATTGCTAGAATATATTATCTAAAATATCCAGTTTTCAACCAATGCTATGAAATATGCAGAGAAACGGGAACATGTAACACATAATGGGAAATAAAATGATATGCAAGACTTGAAAAATTTTATCAATCAACTTGACCTAATTGATATTTACAGAACACAACACTCAGTAACTGCAGAATGACTGTTCTTCTCAAGCGTGCATAGAAGACAAACCATGGGGATTTTTACAAAATTCAACACCTATATTTGACCAAAAAAAAAAAAAAACTTTTCAAAAAGCAGGAATAGAAGAAAACATCCTCAACCACCTGCTAAATGGAATCTACAAAACACTAAATACCATATATCATACTTTGTGATGAAATATTGAAACGTTCTAAGTTTGGGAACAAGGCAGGGATGTCTGGTATCAGTTCATGCAATATTATTATGTGACTGGAGGTTTCAGCAAATGCAATAAGATGAGAAAAGTAAAAGTCATGCAGATTGAAAGGAAGGCATAAAACTATTTTCAAAGAACAAACAAGTAATCTACAAAACAACAAAAATCTAGGGCTAATATGTGAATTTAGTAAAGTGACAGGATACGAGGCCAATATACAAGACTCAATCTTTTGTATACCAGCAATTAGTAATTGTAAAATTAAAATAACATTTAAAATGCCATTTATATTAGTGTCAAGGACATAAAATATTTAGGGACAAATTTAATGAAATATGTTCAACATCTCTACACTAAAAGCTAAACCAGTGATGACAAAAACTAGGTTATTTGAAGTTTTTCTTCTTTTTTAATGTAGATGCTTATAGCTATAAAATTCCCTCTTAATACTGCTTTTGCTGTATCCCATAGGTTTTGTATGTTGTGTTTCCATTATCATTTGTTTCAAGAAATTTTTTGGCCGGGCTCAGTGGCTCATGCCTGTAATCCCAGCACTTTGGGAGGCTGAGGCAGGTGGATCACGAGATCAGAATTTCGAGACCAGCCTGACCAAAATGGTGAAACCCCGTCTCTACTAAAAATGCAAAAATTAGCCAGGCATGGTGGCGCACGCCTGTAATCCCAGCTACTCAGGAGGCTGAGTCAGGAGAATCGCTTGAACCCAGGAGGCGGAGGTTGCAGTGAGCCAAGATCTCACCATTGCACTCCAGCCTGGGTGACAGAATGAGACTCCATTTCAAAAAAAAAAATTCTTCATTTCTTCATTGACCCACTGGTCATTTAGGAGCATGTAGTTTAATTTCCATGTGTTTGTATAGTTTCCAAAACTCCTCTTGTTATTGATTTCTAGTTTTATTCCATTGTGGTCAAAGAAGATGTTTGATAATATTTCAGGGTTGTTTTTTTTTTTAAGGTTATAAGACTTGTTTTGTGACCCAACATATGGTCTATCCTTGAAAATGATCCATGTGCTGAGGAGAAGAATATGTATTCTGGAGCCACTGGATGAAATGTTCTCTAAATAACTATTAGGTCAATTTATTCTGTAGTTCAGGTTAAGTCTGATGTTTCTTTGTTGATTTTCTGTGTAGGATATCTGTCCAGTGCTGAAAGTAGGGTGTGGAAGGCTCCAGATATTATTGCATTGGGGTCTATCTCTCTCTCCTTAGGTCTATTAATATTTTCTTTATATATCTGGGTGCGCCAGCATTGGGGGCATATATATTTACAATTGTTATATCCTCTTGATGGATTGATACCTTTACCATTATATAATGACCTTCCTTGTCTCTTCTTACAATTTTTGTCTTGCAGTCTATTTTGTCTGGTATAAGTATAGCTACTCCACTTTTTTAAATTTCCATTTGCATGGAATATTTTTTTCCATCCCTTTATTTTCAGTCTTTGTGTGTCTTTATAGATGAAGTATGTTTCTTATAGGCAATAGATTATTGTGTCTTTTTTTTTAATCCATTCAGCCACTCTGTGTCTTTTGATTGGAGAACTTAGTCTATTTACATTCAATGTTATTATTGATAAGTAAGGATTTACTTCTGCCATTTTGTTGTTTTCTGGTTTTCTTTTCCTTTCCTTCCTGTCTTCCTTTTAGTGAAGGTAATTTTCTCTGGTGTTATGACTTAATTTCTTGCTTTTTATTTTTTTGTATATCTGTTGTATGTTTTTTGATTTGAGGTTATTATGAGGCTTGCAAATACTATCTTATGACTCATTATTTTAAACTGGTGACAACTTAACACTGATTGCATAAACAAACAAACAAAAAGAAAACTAATAACTACACTTTTTGTCTCCCCACTTGTTAACTTTTTGTTTTTATTTATACCTTATTGTACTGTATGTCTTGAAAAGTCGTTGTAGTTATTATTTTTGATTGGTTCATCTTTGAGTCTTTCTGCTTAAGAGTAGATTATACACCACAGTTACAGTGTCATAATAGTCTGTTTTTCTGTGTTCTTACTATTAGCAGTGAGTTTTGCATCTTCAGATGATTTTTTATTGCTCATTAACATCCTTTTCTTTCAGATTGAAGAACTTCCTTTAGCATTTCTTGTAAGACAGATCTGGTGTTGATGAAATCCTTCAGCTTTGAAAGTCTTTAGTTCTCCTTCATGTTTGAAGGATGCTTTCATCAGATATACTATTCTAGGGTAAAAGTTTTTTTCCCTTGGGACTTTAAGTATGTCATGCCACCCTCTCCTGGCTTGTAAAGTTTATTAGATGCCTCAAGGTACTCAAGTTAAATCTATTTGGTGTTCTATCATCTTGTACTTGGGTATTTGTATTAGTTCATTTTCATGCTGCTGATAAAGACATACCTGAAACTGGGAACAAAAAGAGGTTTAATTGGACTTAGAGTTCCACATGGCTGGGGAGGCCTCAGAATCATGGCAGGAGGTGAAAGGCACTTCTTACATGGCAGCAGCAAGAGAAAAATGAGGAAGCAAAAGCAGAAACCCCTGATAAACACATCAGATCTTGTAAGACTTACTATCACAAAAATAGCACAAGAAAGACTGGCCCCCATGATTCAATTACCTCCCCCTGGGTCCCTCCCACAACATGTGGGAATTCTGGGAGATAAAATTCAAGTTGAGATTTGGGTGGGGACACAGCCAAACAATATCATTCTGCTCCTGGCCCCTCCAAATCTCATGTTCTCACATTTCAGAACCAATCATGCCTTCCC
Organism: Nomascus leucogenys; assembly: GCF_006542625.1. Taxonomy (NCBI): domain Eukaryota; kingdom Metazoa; phylum Chordata; class Mammalia; order Primates; family Hylobatidae; genus Nomascus; species Nomascus leucogenys. The sequence goes on along the minus strand of NC_044395.1, from coordinate 62,061,462 downwards.
AACAGTCCCCCAAAGTCTTAACTCATCTCAGCATTCACCCAAAAGTTCACAGTCTGAAGTCTTATCTGAGACAAGCCAAGTCCCTTCCACCTATGGGCCTATAAAATCAAAATCAAGCTAGTTACTTCCTAGATACAGTGGAGGTACAGGTATTGGGTAAATACAGCCATTCCAAATGGGAGAAATTGGCAAAAACAAAAGGGGTTACAGGGTCCATGCATGTCCGAAATCCAGCAAGGCAGTCAAATTTTAAAGCTACAAAATGATCTCCTTTGATTCCAGGTCTCACATCCAGCTCACCCTGATGCAAAAGGTGGGTTCCCATGGTCTTGGGCAGCTCCACCCCTGTGGTTTTGCAGGGTACAGCCTCTCTCCTGGCTGCTTTCTCGGGCTGGCATTGAGTGTCTGTGGCTTTTCCAGGTGCACGGTGCAAGCTGCCAGTGGATCTACCATTCTGGGCTCTAAAGGACAGTGGCCCTCTTCTCACAGCTCCACTAGGCAGTGCCCCAGCAGGGACCCTACATGGGGGCTCCAACCTCACATTTCCCTTCCGTACTGCCCTAGCAGAGGTTTTCCATGAGGGCCCCACTCCTGCAGCCAACTTTTGCCTGGGCATCCAGGTATTTCCATACATCTTCTGAAATCTAGGCAGAGGTTCCCAAACCCCAATTCTTGACTCCTGTGCACCCGCAGGCTCAACACCACATGGAAGCTGCCAAGGCTTGGGGCTTCCACCCTCTGAAGCCACAGCCTGAGCTGTACATTGGCCCCTTTCAGCCACAGCTAGAGCAGCTGGGACACAGGGCACCAAGTCAATAGGCTGCACACAGCACGGGGACCCTGGGCCTGACCTATGAAACCACTTTTTCCTCCTGGGCCTCCGGGCCTGTGATGGAAGGAGGTGCCGAAAGGTCTCTGACATGGCCTAGAGACATTTTCCCCATGGTCTTGGGGATTAACACTAGACTCCTTACTACTTTTGCAAATTTCTGCAGCCAGCTTGAATTTCTCCCCAGTAAATGAGTTTTCCTTTTCTATCACATTGTCAGGCTGCAAATTTTCCAAAGTTTTATGCTGTTTCCCTTTTAAAACTGAATGCTTTTAACAGCACCGACGTCACCTCTTGAATGCTTTGCTGCTTAGAAATTTCTTCTGCCAGATACCCTAAATAATCTCTCTCAAGTTCAAAGCTCCACGGATCTCTAGGGCAGAGGCAAAATGCCACCAGTCTCTTTGCCAAAACATAACAAGAGTCACCTTTGCTCCAGTTCCCAACAAGTTCCTTATCTCCATCTGAGACTACCTCAGCCTGAACCTTATTGTTCATATCACTATCAGCATTTTCATCAAAGCCATTTAACAAGTCTTGGGAAGTTCCAAACTTTTCCACATTTTTCTGTCTTCCTCTGAGCCCTCCAAACTGTTCTAACCTCTGCCGTTACCGAGTTCCAAAGTCACTTCCACAGTTTTGGGTATCTTTTCAGCAACGCCCCACTCTACTGGTACCAATTTACCGTATTAGTCCATTTTCACACTGCTGACAAAGACATACCCGAGACTGGGAAGAAAAAGAGGTTTAATTGGACTTACAGTTCCACATGGTTGGCGAGGCCTCAGAATCATGGTAAGAGGCAAAAGGCACTTCTTACATGGCAGCAGCAAGAGAAAAATGAGGAGGAAGCAAAACCAGAAACCCCTGATAAACCCATCAGATCTCGTGAGACTTACTATCATGAGAATAGCACAGGAAAGACTGGCCCCCATGATTAAATTACCTCCTCCTGGGTCCCTCCCACAACAGGTGGGAATTCTGGGAGATACAATTCAAGTTGAGATTTGGGTGGGGATATAGCCAGACCATATCAGTATTGATATCTTTCTCTAGGTTTTGGAAGTTCTTTGTTATTATCCCTTTGAATAAACTTTCTACTATTATACTATCTCTTTCTCTACCTCCTCTTTAAGGTCAATAACTCTTAGATTTGCCCTTTTGAGGCTGTTGTCTAGATCTTGTAGGCATGCCTCGTTCTTTATTATTCTTTTTTCTTTTGCCTCCTGATATGGTTTGGATTTGTGTCCCTGCCCAAATCTCATGTTGAATTGTACTCCCCAGTGTTGGACTAGGGGCCTGGTAGGAGATGATTGTATCACAGTGGTGGATTTCCCCCTTGCTGTTGTCATGATAGTGAGTGAGTTCTCATGAGATCTGGTTGTTTAAAAATGTGTAGCACTTCCCCCTGTGCACTTTTCCTCCTCCTCTGGCCAGGTAAGATGTGCCAGCTTCCTCTTCACCTTCCGCCATGATTGTAAGTTTCCTGAGGCCTCCCCAGCCATGCTTTCTGTACAGCCTGTTGAACTGAGTCAATGAAACCTTTTTCTTTATAAATTACATAGTCTCAGGTAGTTCTTTATAGCAATGCAAAAACAGACTAATACATCTCCTCTGACTGTGTTTTTTTCAAGTAGCCTGTCTTCAAGCTCACTAATTCTTCTGCTTGGTCAATTCTGCTATTAAAGGACTCTGATGCATTCTTCAGTATGCCAATTGCATTTTTCAACTCCAGAATTTCTGCTTGATTCTTTTCAATATTTCAATCCCTTTGTCAAATTTATCTGATAGAATTATGTATTCCTTCTCTGTGTTATCTTGAATTTCTTTGACTTTCCTCAAAACAGCTTTGAATTTTCTGTCTGAAAGGTTATATATCTTTGTTTCTCCAGGATTGGTCCCTGGCACTTTATTTAGTTCATTTGGTAATGTCATGTTTTCCTGGATGGTCTTGATGCTTGTGGATGTTTGTCAGAGTCTAGGCATTGAAGAGTTAAGTATTTATTGTAGTCATCACAGTCTGGCCTTGTTTGTATCTGTCTTTGGGAAGGCTTTTCAGGTATTCAAAGGGACTTCAGTGTTGAATCTTGAATGTTGTAATCTGAGCTGTACTGCATTAGGGGGAACCCCAAGCCCAGTAACACTATGATTTAGACTCATAGAGTCTTCAGTAGTCTGAGATAAGACCTGGAAGAACTCTCTGGATTACCAGGTGGAGACTCTTGTTCTCTTCCCTTACTTTCTCCCAAACAGTCTTTCACTGTCTGTGCTGAGCCACCTGGAGCTGGAGGTGGGGTGACACAAGCACCCTGTGGCCACCCAGTGGGACTGGGCTGGGTTAGGCCTGAAGCCAGCACAGCGCTGGGTCTTACCCAAGAGCCCATTACCTCTACCTGGCTTTCACCTGTGTTCACTCAAGGCCCTAGAGTTCCACAATCAGCAGGTAGTGAAGCCAGCCAGGCTTGTGTCCTTTTCTTCAGGGCAGCAAGTTGTCTTGAACTCCTGACCTCGTGATCCACCTGCCTTAGCTTCCCAAAGTGCTGGGATTAAGGCATGAGCCACCGTGCCCAGGGCAGCAAGTTCTCTTAGGCCCCAGGTGGGTCCAGAGATACCGTCTGGGAGCCAGGGACTGGAGTAAAAAACCTTATAAATCTACCTTGTGCTCTATTCTACTGTGGCTAAGCTGAACTCATACTATGAGACAAAGTCCTTTCTACTCTTCCCTTCCCTTTCCACAGGCAGAGGAGCCTCTCCCAATGGCCACCACCACCACAGGCCCATGGGGAGTACTGCCAGTCTCACTGATGTTCACTTACAGCCCAAGGGCTCTTCTGTTAGCTTATGTTGAATGCTGCCAGGCCTGGGACTCGCCCTTCAGAGCACCGTGCTCTTCTCTGGCCCAGGGCAGGTCCAGAAATACTGTCCAAGAGCCAAGGCCTGGAATTGTGGATCCTAAGAGCCCGCTTGGTACTGTACCCCACTGTGGGCAAACTGGTTACTTAAGTGTAAGACAAAGTTCCCTTTACTTTTCCCTCTTCTTTTCTCAAGCGGGAGTCTCTCACCATGGCCACCACAGCTGGGAATGTGCTGGGTCTCACCTGAAGCTAGCATGTCTCAGAGTCTCACCAAGGCCCATGGCATACTACCTGGTTATTGCTGCTCATTGTTCAGAGCAGCAGGTGATGAATCCTGCCTGACCTGGCCCCTTCTCTTCAAGGGAATAGGTTTTCTTCTGGACCAGGGTGTGTCTAGAAATATCTGGGAGCTAGGGCCTGGAACGGAGGCCTCAAAACTCTTCCCACTGCCCTATCCTGTCGTGCCTGAGCTGGTATCCAAAATGCAAATCAAAATTCTTTTTACCCTTCCCTCTCTTCAAGCAGAAGGAAGCAGTCACTTTCATTGCTGAGAACTATGCTGCTTGGAGTTGGAGGAGGAGTGGCACAAGCACTCCATTAGCCACCCCAGCTGGTGTCTCACTAGGTCACATGCCTCCCAGGTCCACAAGCTCCAAGCCCAGCACAACACTAAGACTTGCCTAGGAGTTGCAGTCCTTGTGGCACAGACTGCCTTTCAAGTTTACTTAGGACCCCAGAACACTTTAGCCCACGGGGCTGAGGCTTGCCCAAACTCAAGTTCTGACTGCTGGGATAGGCGATTCCTCTCTGGCTATGGCTGGTCTAAGTGCTCCTTCCATGGACACACATCTGCTGAGTTCAGCCCAGTTTTGCTGAGTTCAAAGTCCCACAGTTGCTGCACTCTCCCTCCCCTAACCACACAGATTCTCTCTCTGCGCCAAGGGCACTGCAAGGGGATGAGGGAGGGGTGGCATTGGTGATTCAAGACTATAATTTCGAAGTTAAAACCAGGTACTGTGATTGCTTACCTGATTTTTGGTTCTTATAAAGGTGCTTTTCTTACGTAAATTGTTGTTAAAATTTGGTGTTCCTTTGGGGAGGATGATCACTGGAAGCTTCTATTCAGCTATCTTACTCTGTCTCTGATGAGGGAAATTAGAGGAACTAAATTAATGGAGTTATATACCACATTTGTAGATTGGAAGAACGCAGTATTGTTAACTTGTCAGTTTTCTCCAAATGGATCAATAGGTTCAAAGCAATGCCAATCAAATTTCCAGTAGGCTTTTTTGTAGAAATTGGTAAGTTGAAGTTCTAAAATTTGCATGGAAATGGAAAAGATGTAGATAAAGCAGTCTAGTAATAAGACAGAGGTGAAGAACTTACATTTGATTTCTAGACTTACAGTAGTGCCACAGTAATCAAGACAGTGTGGTGTTGACATAAAGATAGAAAAAATAGATCAATGGGACAGAATAGTTAGTCCATAAATAGTGGCTGATTTTCATCCAAGGAGGAAAAGCAATTCAATGTGGAAAGAAAAGTCTGTTCAACAAACAATGCCGGAACAACTGGCTATTAAAATGTTTTTTAGAAGAAAATATATAGAAGAACATTTTCATCATCTTTGGATAGTCAAACTTTTTTAGGACCCAAAAAGCAATAACCATAAAAGAAACATCAGTAAAATGGAATTCTTCAAAATTTAAATCTTCTACTAAGCAAAAGACACCATTAAGAAATGAGTAGGAAAACCACAGAATGCGAGTAAGTTATCACCATGCATATATCTCTATCTCTCTATGTCTATATATTTGACAAAAGACTTTTATCCAGAATATATAAAAAAACTTATACAGCTCAATATTAAGAAGACCCAATTAAAATCTAATTTTTAAAAAATGGGCAAAAAATAAGAACTGGCACTGAATAAAAGAAGGTATACCAATGGCCAATAAGGACATGAAAATGCGTTTTAATATTATTATTCAGCAAAATGTAAATGAAAATGACATTGAGATATCATTACATGCCCATTAGAATGGCTAAAATCAAAGGGTGGCAACAGCTTAAGTGGTAAGATTATAGAGTGTAAGCAAAAGTCTCATACGTTGCTGGTAGGAGTGACACAACCACTTTGATAATTGGTCTGGAACTTTCTCATAAAGTTACCATGCATCTACCAAATGACCCAGCAATTCTACTGTAGATATTTACCCAAGAAAATGAAAACATACATCCATACAAAGATTTGTACACTAATGTTCATAGCAGCTTTATTCTAAAACTGGAAACAACCCAAATATCTATCAACAGGTGAATGAATGAATAAATTGTGGTATATTCATATAATGGAGTACAGCTCAGCAATAAAAAGTATAAATTCTACCAAACACTTAAAGAAGATTTAATACCAACTTCTTCACAAACTCTTCCAAAAATTAGAAGAGGAGAGAACATTTCCCAACTTACTCTATGAGGTCAGTATTACTCTGACACCAAAACCAGACAAAGACATCATAAGAAAACTACAGACTAATATTCCTAATGAATATGGATGCAGAAATCCTCAAAAAAAAGTTACCAAGCTGAATCCAGTGACATATAAAAAGGATTTTGCACCATGAGCAAGAGGGATTTATCCTAGGAATTTAAGGTTGGTTTAATATCTGAAAAATCAATATAATAAACTTTATCAATAGAATAAAGGACAAAAACCACATAATCATCTCGGTAGAATCAAAGAGCTGGGCATGGTGGCTCCCGCCTGTAATCCTAACACTTTGAGAGGCCTAGGTGGGCAGATCCCTTGAGGTCGGGAGTTCGAGACCAGCCTGGCCAACATGCTGAAACTCTGTCTCTACTAAAAATACAAAAATTAGCCAGACATGGTAGCACATGCCTGTAATCCCAGCTATTTGGGAGGCTGAGGCAGGAAAATTGCTTGATCCCAGGAGACAGAGGTTGCAGTGAGCTGAGATCGCACCACTGCACTCCAGCCTGGGCAACAGAGTGAGACTCCATCTCAAAAAATAAAAATAAAAATTAGCTGGGCATGGGGCTGCACGCCTGTAGTCCCAGCTTCCTGGGAGGATGAGGCATGAAAATCACTTGAACCCAGGAAGCAGAGGTTGCAGTGAGCCAATATTGTGCCACTGCACCCCAGCCTGGGCAACAGAGCAAGACTCTGTCTCAAAACAAAAAAAAAAAAATGAGATTAATAGAGCCAGAAAGAGCATTTGACAAAATCTAGCACCCTTTTTTTTTTTTTTTTTTTTGAGACAGAGTCTTGCTCTGTCATCCAGGCTGGATGGAGTGCAGTGGTGAGATGTCGACTCACTGCAACCTCCACCTCCCAGGTTCAAGCAAGTCTCCTGCCTCAGCCTCCGGAGTAGCTGCAATTACAGGCATGTGCCACCACACCCGGCTAATTTTTGTATTTTTAGTGGAGGGGGTTTTGCCATGTCCGTCAGACTCGTCTCAAATTCTTGACCTCAGGTGATCTGCCAACCTTGGCCTCTCAAAGTACTGAGATTACAGGCATGAGCCACCATGCCTGGCTCCTTTCATAATTTTTTTTTTTTTTTTTTTTTTTTTTTTTTTTTTTTTTTTTGAGACGGAGTCTCGCTCTTTCACCCAGGCTGGAGTGCAGTAGCGCGATCTCGGCTCACTGCAAGCTCTCCGCCTCCCGGGTTCACGCCATTCTCCTGCCTCAGCCTCTCCGAGTAGCTGGGACTACAGGCGCCCGCCACCACGCCCGGCTAATTTTTTGTATTTTTAGTAGAGACGGGGTTTCACCGTGGTCTCGATCTCCTGACCTCGTGATCCGCCCGCCTCGGCCTCCCAAAGTGCTGGGATTACAAGCGTGAGCCACCGCGCCCGGCCTCCTTTCATAATTTTTAAAAAACACTAAACAAAACTAGAAATAGAAGGAAACTTCCTCCACCTCACAAAGGGTATCAACAAAAACCCACAGCTAACATCATACTTAATGGTGAAAGACTGAAAACTTTCCCTTAGGATCAAAACCAAGACAAGGAAGTCTGCTCTCACTGCTTATATTCAACATTGTACTGGAGGCTCTAGCCAGGGCAATTAGGCAGGAAAAAGAACAAAACGGATTCATTTTAGAAAGAAAGAAGTACAACTATTTCTATATTCAGATGACATGATCTTCTATATAGAAAATCCTAAGGAATCCACTAAAAAACCTATTAAACCCAATATGTAAGTTCAACAAGGCTTTAGGATACAAGCCCAATGTACAAACATCAATTATATTTCTACAAGCTGGAAATAATCTGAAAATGAAATTAGAAAACAATTGCATTTACAATGGTATCAAAAAGTTTAAAAGTACTCAGGAATACATACAACAAAGTGCAAAGCTTTTATAAATTCTGAAATCTACAAAGCATTGTATAAAGGGTGCAGTGGTTCACACCTCTAATCCCAGCTTCCTGGCATGCCTTTCCCATCTTGTTTGTCAGGAAGTATCTTCTCATCTTTTAAAAAGCCATTTGAAGGCCAGAAGCAGTGGCTCACGCCTGTAATCCCAGCACTTTGGGAGGCCGAGGCAGGTGGATCACCTGAGGTCAGGAGTTCGAGACCAGCCTGGCCAACATGGTGAAACCCCGTCTCTACTACAAATACAAAAATTAGCTGTGTGTGGTGGCGGGCGCCTGTAATCCCAGGTACTCGGGAGGCTGAGGCAGGAGAATCACCTGAACCCAGGAAGTGGAGAGAGAGAGAGAGAGAGAGAAAGACCTAAATAAATGGAAACACTTCATATGCTCATGAATCAAAAGACAGTAGTATTCTTAAGATGGCAATACTCCCTAAATTGATGTACAGATTTAGTGCAATCTCTATCAAAATCCCAACTGGATTTTTTTTCCCCAGAAATTGACAAGCTGACCCTAAAGCTCATATGCAAATGCAAGGGACCAAGAACAGTCAAGACAATCTTGAAAAAGAAGAACAAAAATGGAGAAATTTTTCTTGATTTCAAAACTTACTACAAAACCACAGTAATCAAGACAGGCTGGTTATAGCATAACAATAGATATCTAGATCAGTGAAACAATTGATAGTCCAGAATTAAAACTTAATTTATGAGCAATTGATGTTTAAAGGTGCTAAAAAAAAAAAAAAAAAAAATCAATGGGACACCCAGAGCATCAATGGGGGAAAGAATAGTCTTTTCAACAAATGATACTGGGACAACTGGATATCCACATGCAAAGGAATAAAGTCAGGCCCCTTTCTTACACCATGCATAGAAATTAATGGGCTAGGTGAGGGAGGAATGGAGAGTTGTCCAGTTGTCCAGTAGGCATAGAGTTTCAGTTTTGCAAGATTAAAAGTTCTAGAGATTGGTTACACAACAATGCAAACGTTCTTAACACTACTGAACTGTATACTTAACAATTAAGGGCCGGGTGCGGTGGCTCATGCTTGTAATCCCAGCACTTTGGGAGGCTGAGGCGGGCGGATCACAAGGTCAGAAGATCAAGACCATCCTGGCTAACACAGTGAAACCCCGTCTCTACTAAAAATAGAAAAAAAAATTAGCCGGGCATGGTGGCAGGTGCCTGTAGTCCCAGCTGGAGGCTAAGGCAGGAGAATGGTGTGAACCCGGGAGGCAGAGCTTGCAGTGAGCCGAGATCGTGCCACTGCGCTGCAACCTGGGCAACAGAGTGAGACTCTGTCTCAAAAAAAAAAAAATAAATTTTATGTCATGAATATTTTACTGCAATTTAAAATTTTTAAATAAAATTTAAAAATTTAGCTAAAAATGGACCATAGTCCTAAATGTAAAAGCTAAGACCATAAAACTCTTAGAAGAAAGCAGGGGTAAATCTTTGTGACTTTGGGTTCGGAAAACCTTTCTTAGACACAACACCAAAGCATAAGCAACAAAAGATAAATTGGACTTCAAAGGACACTCTCAAAAAATGAAAAGACAACCACAGAAAGGGTGAAAATATTTGCAAATCATTTTTCTGACAAGAGAATTATATCCAGAATCTATAAAGAACATTTAAAACCCAACAGTGAAGGGACAACCCAACTGAAAGATTGGCAAAGGGTCTGAAAAGACATTTCTTCAAAGAATATATACAAATGACCAACAAACATCAAAACATCAACATTGTTAGTCATTAGGGAAAACATTAGTCATTAGGGAAATATAAATCAAAATCTCAATGAGAAATAACTTCACACCCACTAGAATTGTTGTAAACAAAAAGACAATAACAATTGTTGATGTGGATGTGGATAAATTGGAACCTTCATCCACTGCTGGTGGGAATATAAAATGGTGCAGGCACTTTGGGACACTTTGGCAGTTCCTCAAAATGTTGAATAGAGTTACCCTATGACCCCGAAATTTCATTGCTATATATGTACCTAAAAGCAGTAAAACATACATTCATACAAAATCTTGTACATAAATGTTCATAGCAGCATCATTCTGATAGCCAAAAAAATGGAAACAAGCCATATGTCTATAAGGTGATGGATGGATAAATACAATATGATATATTGTTAGAGTGGAATACCGTCCAGCCCTAAAACGAATGAAATATTGATATATACCATTACATGGATGAACCTTGGAACATTATGCTAAGTGAAAGAAGCCAGACACAAAAGCCTACATATCACTTAGCAAGGGGACCCAGAATAGACTGGAAAGGTGTAGCATACAATCGGTATTTGCTGGATGAATAAATGTATTAAGTAAAATACCAGTACAGGGCCAACTGGATTTAGAAGGTGAAGGAAAAATAAGGCTAAGGTACTACTGAGCTTTCTTGAGCTGGATGAGTAAGGGGTGGGTGGGAACATTAAAGAGGCCCGAAGTAGCTAGGAGGGAGAATGGAGTTAGAGGGTATAATGGGAGAAAACGGAAGCTATGTAGAATTTTCCTTTCTGTTGTGTGTTTTTTTTTATACGGGTGCTGGACATGCAGTCTCACTCACTAGGCATTTTGGAGCATTACGTGGAAATGCCCAGCCAGCGGTTGGAGAGGTAGGGTAGGATCTGAAGATCTCAAGCCTTGGAAGCACAGATTTAGGAGTCACTGACTTAGAGGTGGTAGTTTCAAGTGACGTGATGGTTAAGTTCACCAAGAGAAAAAGTTTAGAAATAAAAAGAGCAGAGCCTTCTGCCCTATTTTTTAGAAGAGGGTTTCTGAGAGCCTGGGTATTCAAATGATAACATGGGTGTGTGATGCAGGGACAAGACTTGAGTCAGAAGACCCAGCGTCTCTGCTTTAGCGCCATCTTGCTGTGTGACCTTGGGCAGCTGAACTTAACTGTCAGTGCCTCAATTTCCTCACCTGTAACCAGGGACAATAATGCCAGCCTTCTCTCCCTCCCAGAATTATTACATGGACCAAAATGGAGAATGCACAAGAAAGTGCTTTGTAAACCACTCAAAAGACTTATCAAATGTAAGGGATTATTATTATTGCAGTGGGAGATGCAGGAGGCCAATAAAATGGATTTGGTTGCAGTAAGCACAGGGGTTACTTTCTGTTTCTTTAAAAAAAAAGAAAAACCAGCAGCCCCAAGTACTGCCAGGTGCATGGCGTGGTTTTTCCAACTCTGAGAAGCAAATAACAGAGAGGGGCCAACTGGCTCATCCCAGGAGGCCTGTCTTCACCAATTGAATCTGAAACCACCACCCAGGGAATTGCTGCAGGCACAGGCCCAGGACAGCAGACCCTGTCCTGGCGGGATGGGACCCAGGGAGTGCAGGGCCAACTGAGGCCATCCACATGGCCAGAGACCTGGGCCCTTCGCCCCTGCGGCTTGGAACTTCCATCAGGCCCTGCCCAACCAGATGTTCTCCTCAGAGCCCCAGGTGGCCCATGAAGGATGCTGCCCGGCCCCCAAGCCACGTTCAGGAGCATCACCTCAGGGTTAGGCAGGGAAGAGACCATGGCTTTATGGCAAAATTGGCCAGGCCAAGTTTCTACGGCTCCCCAGGTGGCCGGCCTCATTAGTGTTGAGGACCACATTGGGCCTGCCAGAACCACAGGACAAAGTCCAGTGCAGGAGGCTTAGGGAAACTGCTTCCAGTTCTTTCCAGGCCCAGAGACACGTCCCCCAAATGCCTGGCTGGATATAAGCCCCTGCAATCTGTGTGCCAGCCCGGGGGCAGTCCCCTCAATTGCACCTTTAAGGTGGCCACACTTTCCCCAAATCTTCCTGGCCAAGGCTAGAGAGGATCTTAAGAGACCTTCTAGTCCAGCCCCTCCATTTTTGGTTAAGGAACCTGAGGCCCAGAGGGGGCAGGAACTTGCTAAAGGTTAGAGTCGGGGAACTTCTCTGAGGCAGCACAATGGAGCTGCAAGCAGAAATCAGGTCTCTGGCCTCCCAGCTGTCCAACCCTCTGCTCCCCACTCTCTTTCCTCCTGCCTGTTATTTTCTAGTCTCTTCCCCTTGGGGCTGCTGCCCTCTCCCCTCCCTCAGAGCTTCCTGGCTGGCCCTACTGCTCTGAGGTCCCCACCTGAGGCTACGATTCTGCTCCCTGACTCTGCTTGGTGCCCACTGGCCAGCTCCAAGAGCATCCCCTACCCTAATCTGCTGCAGAGAAGCTCCCAGGGAGCAAGCAGAGAACAGAGGCCGAGAGCTGAGGCTCGGCTGGGAGCCACAACTCCAGGCCCAGCTCTGCCACTGTGGGTCTGAGAGGGACAGAGAGAACACTACTTTTTGAGAAATGACTCTTATACCCAGGCCCTGTATTGGAGCTTCTCCTGTCCCTCCTGACACTTCCTCCCAGAGCATTTGTTTGTCCCTTCAGTGCTCATCCTTCAGTCAGCACAACCTTGCTGAGGATTTAGACTCTGAGCCATGCCCTGTCAGGGAACCGAGGTACAGACACCCCTTACCAACACAGCCTTGCTCTCAGGAGCTCCCAGGCTGGTGGAGGAGATGTCAGGATGGGCATCTGCCACCAGTGTAATGGGCACATGACAGAGGGAAAAACAAGGGGACTCCAGGGGCCCAGAGGATGCACCCTCTCCCTGCAGCTGGAGCGGGTTAAGGGAAGGCCTCAGCAAGCTCAAATGGCTTTTTTTTTTTTTTTTTTTTGGAGACAGAGTTTCACTCCTGTTGCCCAGGCTGGAGTGCAATGGCGCGATCTCGGCTCACTGCAACCTCTGCCTCCCAGGCTCAAGTAATTCTCCTGCCTCAGCCTCCTGAGTAGCTGGGATTACAGGTGCCCACCACCACACCCGGCTAATTTGGTATTTTTAGTAGAGACAGAGTTTCACCATGTTGGCCAGGCTGGTCTCAAATTCCTGAACTCAGGTGATCTGCCTACCTCAGCCTCCCAAAGTGCTGAGATTACGAGCATGAGCCACCGTGCCTGGCCATCAAATGGCTTTTTAAAAGATGAGAAGACATTTCCTAGACAGACAAGGTGAAAGGCATCCCAGGAAGCGCATGCTGAGATGAGTGGTAACAGGGATGACGGGCTCAGGGAACAGTGCTGAATTTGGTGTGACTTAAACCACAGCCTGTGCGGGAGTGGCAAAGGCGAGGGAGTGGAGTCGGCAGAGGCCATACATGAAGGGTGCTGCAGGCAGGTGAATGTTTGGACTTGATCCCGTTCATGACGGGGAAGCCATTGAAGCGTTTTAAGCAGGGAGATAGGATCCCATGTGCCTTTTAGAAACACCCTCCTAGCTTATAAACGCCAGGGGACAGAGGACCCTCCCTTTTCTCTCATGTCCTGGGCCTCCTGGAGAGGTGCCAGGGCAGGTCCCACGAGCGCATGTTCTTTGTGGAGTGCCAGGCCTAGTATTTCTTTTCCTTCCTGTGGGGTGAGGCTTCCCATCCAGCAACAGGAAGGATGAAACTCAATCCTGTCTCAGGGTTTTTCACCCAAGGATGAATCAGAATCCACCATGGAATTTTCTAAATGACAAACACTTGGGCTCCATCCCATTTATTAAATCATGCATTCATTTCAGAAATGTTTCTCGAGCACATAGCACATGTGGACACTGTCCCAGGTAGTAGGGACACAGCAATGGGCAAAGCCCCTGCCTTCATGGAGCTTACAGTCGGAATCTCGGGGGCAAGCCCCGACATCTGTGTTTAGAAAAGCTCCATTGGTGACCCCAAAGCCCAGGATTATGGACTGAATTGTGTTCCCCCAAATTCACACATTTCATTCCTAACCCCCAGTACCTGAGGGTATGTGTATTTGGAGATGGGGTCTTTAAAGAGGTAATTAAGGTAAAATGAGGTATTGGGGTGGGCCCTAATCCACTATGACTGGTGTCCTTATAAGAAGAGATTAGGACACGGACAGGCACAGAGTGAAGACCATGTGAGGACACGGAAGATGGCCAACTACAAGCCAAGGAAGGAGGCCTCAGAAGAAACCAGCGCTACCAACACCTTGATCTCAGACTTCCAGCCTCCGGAACGGTGAGGAGATACATGCCTCTTGTTTAAGTCACCAGTCTTTATTATGGCAGCCTTAGCAAATGAATACACCCAGCCTCACCCAGGAACTACTGCTTAAAAAACCCAAGAGGATACAGAACACAAATAGGAAGCACCTCTGAAGCACCTCTGGGCAGTGTGGGCTGCGGAACCCAGAGCTTAGAGATCTCTCTATAGGTTTGTCCCTGGCAGAAGCCAGTTCCATTCACAAAGGCACCACTATCCTGGAAGTGTGGGTGTTTCAGAGCAGCCTCCTGGTGGGGCCCTGCCTTAAACCCTGGCAGGCCTGCCCGGGGCTCCTCCTCACCCACAAAGGGCCACATCCACAGAAATGACGAGAAGGGGCCCTGAGGTTCTTGGGTTCCACAAGGAGGCTCCAGTGGGAACAGGCCTTGGGAACCAAGAACCTGTGCTGCCCAGAGAAACCCGGGATGGGCAAGAAGCCGGCCTGAGGTCACACAGCCTGAAGGACAGCATCTGAGCTGGCCTCTCACCCCCTACTCTGGTCCCAGCTGCTTCCTTTTGCAGCCCTGGCACCTCGCCCAAATCTGCTGCCACCCGTTTCACTTTCCCACCCTCTCCCCTCCACTTCTCTGGCTCTGACTAAGGCCAGGAGCATGATTTCAGAATGATGAAACCCAGCTCTTGAGGTCACGCCGGCCTCGTTGTAGTGGCTGTAATTTTGCACGGCCTCATCCCCCGCAGTAGGCCGGGGAAGCTGCCAGGCCTTTGGCACATGTCTGGGGGGCAATGTGAGGATGAGACAGTTAGAAGAGATCACTTCAAGCCAGGTCAAGAGGAATTTTTGGTTACATACCATCTCCTGTCCCAGCCCTGGTCTGGGAGACACAGACTGATAATGCAGCCTTATTATGCTCACGTCATGCCTTTGGCCATCATCCCACTTAATCCCCTTTATACACACAGTTTCCAAGCCAACACCACCAAACTGCCTGCACGTCCGTCCCCACGCTGTGCTGATTCACATCTCTGGGGTTTTGCTTCTGCTGTTACCTCTGTGTGGACTACTCTTCCCTCCTCTTCCCCCACCCTCCTTATCTACTTTGCTAACTCCTGCTCTTCCCTTTAGGTCCTAGCTGTGCTGTCACCTTTCCCAGGAAACCTTCCCTAACCATGCCCTCAGCAGGTAGGCCTGTATATTTCTCTCTGTACTTGCATAATCATCTATCTTTATGTCCTTGCATTGCATGTTAACTATCTGCTCACATAACCGTTTCCCCATCCAGAATGGGCGCTTCTTAAACTTCTTGCGTGGGATGAGGTTGGGACTAGATCTGGTTCATCTTGGTGTCCCAGCCCCCAGTTCAGAACTGAACATAGGATGAGTCGGTAAGTGTTGATTGAATGTCAGCCCACCCCCGACCCAACACACACAAAGATAGATAAGGCAGGGAGTGTTTGCCTCCATTTACAGAGAGAAAAGCCCAAGAGGAGTTTTTTGACCTGTTTAATGTCCCAGAGTGAGTTAGTATCAGGACAGGGATTAGCATCCAGCTCTTTGGGAGCTTAGACTAGTTCTTATGCACGAAGGACAGCATTCATAGAGCAGCCAGCCAAAGGTACCCACTCAACACCTGTGGAAAGAAGAGGGGGACAGGGAAGAAAAGAAACAAAGGGATCACTGAGCCTGAGCCAAACTGGGCATATTCATTGTCAATTGCTATTGTAACAAATCACCACACAGGCGTGGTGCTCATGCCTGTAATCCCAGCACTTTAAGAGGCCAAGGCAGGCAGATCACCTAAGGTCAAGGAGTTCGAGACCAGCATGGCCAACCTGATGAAACCCCATCTGTACTAAAAATGCAAAAATTAGCTGGGCGTGGTGGTGCACACCTGTAACCCCAGCTACTTGGGAGGCTGAGGCAGGAGAATCACTTGAACTCAGGAGGCGGAGGTTGTAGTGAGCTGAGATCATGCCACTGCATTCCAGCCTGGGCAACAAGACCAAAACTCTTATCAAAAAAAAAAAAAAAAGCACCACACTTACCGGCTTAAAACAACACATATCTATTATCTTACGGCCCTGAGGTCAGAAGTTCAGAGTGGGCCTAACTGGGCTAAAACCAAGGCATCAGCAGGTCTGCCTTCCTTTCTGGAGGCGGGAGGGGAGACTCCATATCCTTGCCTTTTCTAGCTTCTAGAAGCTGCCCACATTCCTTGGCTCATAGCCCCCTTCCCTTCTCAAAGCCAGTGGCTGGTTGGGTCGTTCTCACATGCATCCCTCTGACACTTCCTCTTCTGTCTCCCTCCTCAGTTTATAAGGATCTTTGTGATTATATTGGGCTCACCCAGATAATTTGGGATAATCTCATTTCAAGGTTCAGCAGATCTGCAACTGTAATTCCCTTTACCATGTGACTTAACATCCTCAGGTTCCAGGGACTAGGAAGTTGCCATCTTTTTTTTTTTTTTTTTTTTTTGAGATGGAGTCTCCCTCTGTCACCCAGGCTGGAGTGCAGTGGCGTGATCTCGGCTCACTGCAACCTCCACCTCCCAGGTTCAAGTGATTCTCCTGCCTCAGTCTCCTGAGTAGCTGAGACTACAGGTGCCCACCACCGCGCCCAGCTAATTTTTATATTTTTAGTAGAGACGGGGTTTCGCCATGTTGGCCAGGCTGGTTTTGAACTCCTGACCTCAGGAGATCCGCCTGCCTCGGTCTCCCAAAGTGCTGGGATTACAGGTGTGAGCACGGTGCCCGGCCATTTGAGGGTCCTTATTCTGTGTACCACACTGTGGGCAAGCAGGTAATGGAATGGGTCTGTTGAGGGTGGGGTGACCAGACTTCCAGTGTGCTTAGAACTGTCTTGGCTTCGAGCTGTCATCCTGAGAGTGATCGTACACCCTTTTGCTCTCAAAAACATTCTGGCTTGAAGAATAAATTATATGATTACCCTAGTCACAGACTATTAGAGCAGGAAGGTCAAGCCTTCCATTTTTTTTTTTTTTTTTTTTTTTTTTTTTTTGAGATGGAGTCTTGCTCTTTCACCCAGGCTGGAGTGCAGTGGCGCGATCTCGGCTCACTGCAAGCTCCACCTCCCGGGTTCACGCCATTCTCCTGCCTCAGCCTCTCCGAGTAGCTGGGACTACAGGCGCCCGCCACCACGCCCGGCTAATTTTTTGTATTTTTAGTAGAGACGGGGTTTCACCGTGGTCTCGATCTCCTGACCTCGTGATCCACCCGCCTCGGCCTCCCAAAGTGCTGGGATTACAAGCGTGAGCCACCGCGCCCGGCAAGCCTTCCATTTTGCAGATGAGGACACTGAGGCAGAAACGGGCAAGAACGTGCCCAGTGTCGCACAGCTAGTAGCAGAGTTGAGACTAGAACCCAGATCTTTTGCCAGGAGGAGGACAGGTTGGTGCCCAATTCAGACTGAAATATTTCTTGCATCAAGAAGACTTCCTAGAGGAAGTGGTAGGCATAGTCATCAGTGATGATAATAATGAAGATGATAATGATGAATTTATTACACACTTACTGTGGGCCAGGCATTGTAAATTAATGCCAAATGCTTTAGATATATTATTTTATTTGGTCTTCACATAAGGAAACCAATTCATAGTGGTTAAGTGACCAACCAGTAGGCATTGAAGCTAAGTTTCAAACTCAAATCTTTCTTATTATAAAGTGAATTATTTCCTCTGTACTTAGAGGGTTGTTGGGCTCAGGGGCCTAAGAGGATTAGAAGCTTTACTTTGGAGAAGCCCAGCTTTAGGGTAGAGATGGAGAATGACAGTGGGGTTGGAGATTTTTTGAGCCTCTGAGTCCATGAGAGAATGGATATGAGGATGCAGTGGCTCAACGACTTGTGTTTAATTTCCACTGAAGACTGAAATTATGGTCAAAGCAGGCATAGATTATCTATTTATTTTTAAAGGTTTATTGTTTTCCACATCTGCTCAATGTAGAACATTTGGAAAATAACAGAAGGCAAGAGAAAATAATAACAATCATGATAATTCTATACTTCCAAAGTACCACTGATAACATTTTAGCAAATTTCCTTTCAGGGATTTTTTTTTCTTTTTTTCTTTTTATCCTCTTTTTCTTTTTTTTTTTTTTAACTTCCCATTCACCCAATGTTACAGGGATCTTTTTTAAATAAAGTATTTTGACATATGAAAGAGTATAAGAAGAATATGATCAACACTCATGTACCCACCCTCCAGCTTAAGAAATAAGATATTCCATATATTATTGAAGTCTGGCATACCTGTTACCCAGTATATTTCCTTCCTCCCTGCCAGGAGATCTTTCTAGGCTTTTCTCTATGCATATTGCTTTTGCTTAGTTGACGTTGCTGTAATTTTACAGTTTGATACCAGAAGAGCTCAGGAGAGACAGCAGGTCCCCAACCCTGCCACAGTCAGTAGTTCCAAAATATTACCTTATAAAAAAGCACCTTTGGACTGGCTCCTCCTTCCCACATTTGGTGCTGGGTGGCCCAGTGATGTCACTCTGCCCTTGGGAGTTCCTGCCCCAGGTGTGTAGCTGTGGGCCTGGTTTGGCGGGGCCCCTTGCCCTCCCTCTTCCCACCTGTCTGACCTGTGTGCTCTCTGTGCTCCCCCTCTTTCTCAGCCTCTCCCTTCCTTGTAGCTCAGCTTCTCTGCCTTGTCTCGTCAATCCCCATCTCCTCTCTCCTCCAGCTCCTCTTCTATGGGCAAGCAGCGGCCCAGGTGGAGAGAGCAACTCTACCTTCTGCCACAGGCCCTGCTTCCCGAGGGTTCTAAAGCTCCCCTATCTTTCCCACCAATGCCCAGAATTCCTTCATTTCCATTTTATTCATAAAGTCATGGATTACAGGACTGGAATCACACTTAGAGGCTATGCAGCCCTTCCCCACCCCCATTTTCCAGCTGAAGAAATCGACTGGGAAAGGACAACCCATCTGCCCCATGTCATCTGTCATCCAGAGGGGACAAAAGAGCAAAACCAGAAGCCAAGGTTCCTACCTCTTATCCCAGGGCTCCTGAGACACCTCCCATGGGCGAGCACCCACCAGGGCTGGATCCCCCCACCCCCGCCCCTGGAAGCCTGCTTTGAGAAGACTGGGGTGTTGTGTAAGAGCGCGTGGTGTTGGTCACTGCCACTGTTTCATCTGGAGCGTATGGGATCTCCGGGGCATGGTGGGCGGGAGAAAGCCTTGCAGCTGCTTCATTCAGGGGAAGAGTGTCAGGGCTGGCGAGGTCCTAGAGATCATCCGAAGTCCACTCCTTCCAGACAGGAGGAAACAGCTGCTTGTGTGGTGAGGAGGGAGACCAGTCTGGTTGATGCTTTTGAGGTCATCCTGCAAAAGGTTCTTAAATGCCAGATGAAGAATTTGATCTCCACTCAAAGGGCTGCAGATTGAGGCCCAGCTCCATCAAGAACTAGTCGTGCGACCCTAGGCAAGTCACTAAACCTCCCTGAGCCACCATAGCTTCATCTGTAACACTGGATAACAATAGCATTTCATGTGCGGATGAAATGAGACAGTGCTCATAGATGCCCTGGGCTCACACTGGGCTCTGTTGCTAACACCTTGAGCTGCACCTAGTTCCTTAGACCTTGCTAAGCCTCCCATCTCGACTTCATGAAGGGTCAAAGGTGAGGGGATTTATTCTCTCTAACCTGTCAAATATGGAACACATAGTCTTTTCTTATTTTTTCTTATTTATATATTTATTTTTTTGAGACAGGGTCTCACTCTGTCACCCAGGCTTGAGTGCTGTGGCATGATCATGGCTCACTGAAGCCTTTATCTCCGGGGCTCAAGTGATCCTCCCACCTTGGCCTCCCAAGCAGGTGGGACTACAGGAAAGTGCCACCATGCCTGGCAATTTTTAAAAAAATGTTGGTAGAGGCAGGGTCTCACTGTGTTGCCCAGACCGGTCTTGAACTTTTGTCCTCAAGCCATCCTCCTGCCTCGACCTCCCAAAATGTTGGTATTACAGGCATGAGCCACTGCACCTGGCCAAGCTCATAGTCTTTTTGAAGAGATAGCTGCATACACATTGGAGATACGGTTCTTGATGGTGAGGGGTCGGCTGTGCCAGGATGGGGCTTGGGGCACTGGGAGCTCTGAGATGTGCAACTGAGCCAGCTCTGGTCACACCACAGGATCCTCAGGGGTTAAAGCTCAAGATTCTGTTCTGGATGCCCGTGCCCAGCACAGGGCCAGTCAGGAACTGACTGTGAGGCAGAACCCCCGCAACGACCCTCTTTCAACAGCCTCACAGGCAGCCGGGGGTGCTGGGAAGACCAAAGGCCTCAGACTCAGCTCGTCCTGGGTTCTAGCCCACCTTCCCCAACTGTGACGTTGGATAAGCCTCTCAGCCACCTCCCTGAGCTCTGTTTCCTCATCATAGAGTGAGGGCGGAGGATAGCACCACCGAGCGATGGGGTTGATCTACTGATGCTGGCATTATGTATAAAACACATTGCTCAGGGCTGGCATCGAGTCAGTGCACCAAAATATGGCAGTGATTATGTGTGTGTGAATCTCATCATCTCAGACAGACTGTGAGCCCTGGGAGGGTTGTGCTGGGGCCTTGTTCTCTTGAACCCCCTCTGCACCCCCAAATGGAGTCAGGCACCCAAGGGAGACTTTCCTGTATCCATTGACCGCATGACAGAAGAATCTTTTTAACCTGAGGGAGGACAGAGGCAAGGATTTGCCATTTGGTGTTTTCGTGCAGATAAGGTCATAAATGACGAATCACTTGTAACTGGAGGCCGAGTCTCCATGTGTTTTCCAATTTATGATCTCATTGTGTTCTCACAGCCCCCGCCTCCTGCCAACACCATGTCTTGTGGGAGGATACGGAGAAACTGGGATTGGTCTCCCCAATTTCCAGATGGGAAAATTGAGCTTGGGAGAGACTGAGTGACTTATTTAGGTCACCCAGCAGTTAATGCCATGGCTGGGGCTTCTCCCTTCCAGCCCAAGGTTTTTGCAGGAGTCCAGTGGCATGTTTAGGTTGTTCCTGCTACAAGGAACAGAAAGCCCCTGAGGTACTATGGGGACAGTGAGGGAGCACAGAAGGACTTCTCCGGTGGCACGGCCTTTTGATGGCCGTGTCTACACTGCAGCCCTGCTGGCCTGGTGGCTCCTCAGTGTCCTCCAGAGCAGCAGCAGCAGCCCTAGCTCCTTCCCCAGCCTCACACCAGGTCTGGTGCTCTTTCCTTCACACTTGCTGGGTCTCCCACTTAAACCCCAAAGAGAAAGGATCTGTTAGCTAGACCAGCATGTTGGATGCAAGGGGCACAGGCTCTCTCAGGGCACCTTGGGAGTGGTTCTGGGGGACATGTGTGGCCTGGAACTGGGGAAGGCTCAGACACCAAGGCAGCCCTCTGTGTGCTTTATCCCCTCCACTCCCACTGGCCCAGTGCTCCGAGCCGGCCCCAGGCCAGATCCCTGGAGGAAGCACAGTGAGTTCATCACCTCACTGGCAGACCCTTCCCAGGGGCCTCCTCGGGCTCTGGGGGCCTGTGAGCTGGGACTCTCCCCACCTGTGGCTGGTCAGTGGCCTGCACTGGGCAAAGACCTGCCCACACTGCTTCTGTGAAAGGGAATGGGGAACCGTTTCATGAGAACAAAATATTAGGGAAGGCATGACTGCCAACATGATTTGTGCCCTCAGGTTAGGTTTTGCCTCTTCTTACCCTCAGTGTTCCAGAGCCGGGCTGCCTCACAGAGCACATGCCTCTCTTAGGTCCAGCCCAGAGACGTGGCCTTTGCTCAGGTGTGGCTAGGGTGGAAGGGTCATCTCAAAATGACAATCATATGTTCAGAGTGGCCATTTTCATCCGATGGAGCTGTGCACGGAGGGGGCCTTCTAAGGCAGGGAGAGCTGTCTGTGGCAGATGGATCTCCAGAGTCTGTGAGCAGAGTGGAACAGCTGGCTACTCCCTGGGCCCGTGGTCAGGGCCCTGTCAGCCCATAAGGTGTGTGATGGATGTGGAGACTTAGGCAAGTATTGCATCATGGTGTTCTGGAAAGTTCTGGGCAGCAAGCAGGGAGGTGTAGATGCGGGGATGTGCCCCTGGGGGTATGGGGGAATAGTTGGAGTGGATGTGCAGGCTCCACCTTGAATGAACCCACTGCAAAGAAGAATTCACCGTGATGCCAGAAAAAGAGGAGAAAGGAACACGGGTCCTCACCGAGGGTGAGCCTGGGGTGCCTACAGAAAGAACTCAGATGGGCACTTCCCAGGGGTTGTTGTGAGGGACCAGCACAGACAGGTGCCCTTGAGGGAGGTCAGGTGGCTTCACGTCTACTGACCACTATGCCCCTCCCCTCCATAGACCCCGATGGAGCCTGTGTGAGGGTGGGGAGGAAGACGACCGCTCTTGGTTTATTTTCCCACTCCAGGGGTGGGCATTTGTGTGTGGTCTGATGAATTCATGAGGAGGGCTAGGGAGGACTACTAGAAGCTACCCAAAAGGGAGCAGCAGGGCTTCCCCATGAGCTCTGCGAGGGCAGGGTCTACCTATGTAATGTGTCCGGGTATGCCACCGAGCCCAACCAAAAGCAAGGCACTGCAGCGGAATCATGCGTTTCCGGTCCCAGGGCCTTCAGCGCCCTCTCAGCTCTCCTCCATGGTGGCATCCGGGACAGGAGGCATTCCAGGAGCACGTGACTAGCCTCCTACAGGCCTGTCCCCACTGATTCGGAGGCAACCCGGGGCCTCCTGAGGCAACATGGGGAGGCTCCAGCCCCAACTTTGCTGATGACAAAGTTCCGTGAGCCTCAGGTTCCTCAGCTGTAAGCTGGGAACCTGTGTTCCATTCTGTGAATTTATGTGAATGCACAGGAGAGCTCTGTGCACACAAGTGGGTGTTGCCATTAGCCTGGAAAGCAGGGGCCTGCCTGTCCAGTTCAGCTTTGCGAACCCAGTGTGTGGCACATAGTAGGTGCTCAGTAAAGCTTTTCTCAATAAACTGACAATGAAAAAGGAGCATTCTGAGAAACATTAATTATGGTCATTCCATCAGCCTGCAGAGAGGGAGGCCCAGGGGCCTGGTGGAAATGGCATGAGGCCAGCAGACCCGTGTGGAGGGAACTGGGGCAAGGCTCAGCAACCTGGGCCTTAGTTTTCTCATGTGTCCAATAAAAGGGTTGGACAAGGTGAGCTTTTGGGTTCCTTCCTGGCTCTGAGGTCCTGAGGATTTGCTGGGGCGGTGACCATATGCCCACCCCCATCTGGGTCTATAATGATCATGGAACCACACTCCTGGCCCTGCCCCCCCTCCCTGCAGGCTTTCCTTCTTCGTCTTGGCACTTTCATTTGCAGGAGTTTAAATGCTGCTTTGGTCTTCTTTCGTACATTTGTGTCCTGCCCCCCACCCATTTTGAGAGCTCCCTGTAGGCAGTGCTGTCTCCTCAATCCACCTTATCGCCAAGACTGTCTTCCTCCTGACATCGCACATCCTCCCTCTCCCCCTCATCAGTTTGGGACAAGCCCCATCTTCACGAGGGTCTCTCCCCTGGATCCCACCCAAGGCTGTGGCTGCCCCGTCCCCTGGGGGAAGAGGGCAGAGTGACATGTCTGCTGACAGACTGATGGCCCACGCTCCAAGGGGAGCAGGCCAGCAGCCGCAAAGGTGCAGTCTGTGCCAGGTGGGCCTTGCCAGCCAGAGCTATTTTTAGAAGCCATGTTTGCAAATTTTGTGTTAATAGTGTCTCTGTCCAAGCTCTGGCTCCCAGGTCTTAGGGAGGGGGAGAGCCTTAGAGAAACCCTCCCTCCCGCCTTGTTCTCCTCCTCACAGGTGGCTGGGATCAGTAGGAGACTCCTATCCAGGTCGAAGCCCTCCCAGCCAGCCATCTGCAGACACAGGGCAAATGGGGGCTGGGGGGCTAGCTCGAGGGAGGAAGAGAGGCACAGAGCTGAGGTTACCAGAGGACCAGTCTCAGAAGGGAGGCAGGACACTCCACCGGTGCCATGTTACTGGATGGACACTGTCAGCCGCCTTATCAGTCACCTCCTTAGACAGTGAGCCTGGGCCCCCATCAGGCTTCTGTATTTCTCTGACCATGCCCACTCTCATCCCAAGACCTCCAGCCAGGCCTTGACTGAGTTCTGATCTGGAGGCACCAGAGGAAATACTCCCCAGTGCATCTTCCTGGGCCTGTTTATGAAGGGAGGGACCTGGTGGCTGAGAGGGGGGCAAGCTGATACAGTCTTGTCCTCAGGGCTCTGAGTCAGACAGAAAGGGCCAACGCCTTGAGTGCACCATTACCACTGTGATGGGTATGAAGAAGTGATGGGTGCTGGGAGGGTATAACTTGCTCTGAGCTGAGAACGAAGGATGAGTGGGAATCCAGTGAAAAGTGAGTGAAAGACAGAACCACAGGGTGGGTGCAAGTGCAAAGGCCACTAAGATTTGGTGATTCAATGACTATAGAAGCCAGGAGATTCTTCCAAACATGGGGGCTCCCAAGGAAGAAGCTCCCATCTTTTCTTGGTTCCCACCCATTCACACAGACCTACTCCTCTGCCAGCACTGGCAATACTCGGACCCCACCCCCAATGCCCAGTGCAGCCCAGAAAAGGCTTTCCTTTCAGGGCAGTGCCACTCCCGCACACTGAGGGACCCTAATGGCCCAGGCTGGAAGGAAGCTCAGAGGGCCCCCACTGGTTCAGTCTAAGGCTCCGCTTCAAGACCCCAGCGATGGGAGCTCACTCTCAAAGCGAAGCTTGATAGGCAGTGAGCGGGCTCTGAGCAGGAACATTCTCCCCACTACACCCACCTCCTGTGACCCAGCTGCCCCGAACCCTGCTCTCCCTCTGCTGGACTTCAGGCCTTGCTCTTTCCTTTAAACTCATGAGACCTTGGGCAAGGTGTTCAACCTCCCTGGGCCTCATCTGTAAAATGGGGATATTAATAGAGCCGGGAGGATGACATAAAACCAAGTGGGAGAAGCCTCAGTCCAGGCCCTGGAATACACTAAGCGCCCAATAAGCGTTCATTCCTAGTGACACCGCTATCATCCTGTGAGAGAAGGGGAAGCTGAGGCCCTAGTGGGCAGGGCCTTGCCCAGGGTGGCCCTGGGGAGCGAGCGCGGCCTGGGCGGGCGGGCGGGGGCGGACGCCGTGGCCTCAGGGGCCCTCCCCGGGCTGGGCACCCCTTCGCCGCCCGGGCACTGCTCGCGGCCGCGCTTTACAAGCGAAAACAAACACGGCCACAAGCAGCCCCTGTGCGACGCGGCCCCGCGCCCGCCAGCGCCGCCGCCGCCCGGTCAAAGCCGGCTTTGTGCCCGCCCCGCCGCCCCCGCGGCCCAGGCGATTTTAATTAGCGTCTGGGTCTGCGCCGGGGGATGGGAATCAAAGCCCCCGTTCTTCCAGCGCCCCCACCGCGGCCCCCGCCTCTCGGATCCCCGCGGCTCCGCGCACCCCTGCTGGCAGCCGCGGGAAGTGGAGCCCTCCAGGGGCGACTGTCTGGAGTTCGAATCTCGCCTTTTACAGCAGAGGAACCTGGGGCAAGTTACTGACGCTCTGAGCCTCCGTTTCCCTATTATTAATAGCACTCGCCGGAGCCAGCCCTTAGAGTGTTGCTGGGAGGTTTACATAAGAAACAGAAGGTCAGCAGGTATTCTAGCCCTGGGGCAAGGGACAGAAAGCCTTTCTAGGGGGAAGGGGGCTGCGTCTTAGGCGAGGTTGAGGAGGGGTCCCCCGGTACACAGGAAAAGGCAGCCCAGGCAGAGGCAACGGGGGAGTAAAACTCAGGTGCGTTGCCTTCTCTGGAGCTGGACCCGGGAACCCGGGCAGGGGAGGCCGACTTCCACCTGTGTGACGGGGAGCCAAGGGAGGGGTTTGAGCTGGGCCGTGAGAAGGCCAGCTTTGCTTTTTGGAAAGTTCACTTGGGCTGCTGTGTAAAGGAGGGGTTGAAGGGCTAAGCCTGGAGGCAGTGACTTGGTGAGGCCTGAGTTGGGCTGAGGCACCCCAAGAGGAAGAGGCAGGAGGACGCCCTCAGAGGTAAGGCTGCATCATGGGCAGCGTTCTCCCACTGAGGTTGGGATCCTTACACCCTTGAGGGTTTCTTGAAGGATACCCTGGCCCTGATTCACCAGGGTGCTTGTTTAAAAAGGCCATTTGATGGCCCCACCTCACATCTGCTGAATCAGAACCCTTGGGCTTGGGGCCTTGGAATCCACAGCCTCATGCTGATTCTGTTACATGAATGAGGATGGATGAGCCATAAACTGCAGGAAAAGTATAATCGCTGGTCCCCATACTCCCAGCACCAGGACTGAAGTGAGACATTTGTTCCCACCACTGGGCCTTGTTACCCTCACAGGCCCCCATGTCTCCCAATGGGCCTCAGTTTTCTCACTCATAAAATGGCCATGGCCTCACATCAACCCTCCCTCCTAGGGATATGGGAAAATCACAGGTGCCCTTGAGTGGGAAATGCCATCAGAGGCAGGAAGACCCCTAAACAGTCCTGTCTTCCACACACTGCATTCACCCTCATAAGGCCATTTTTGTGCGTGACGGCTGCTGCTCAGCACCCTTTGAGAGCTCCCTGTGGGCAGAGGAGAGGGGTCACTGGAGTGTGGCTCCCCACTGTCTTCAGAATAAAGCTCTGACCCCTCAGCCTGGTGTCCCAAACTGGGACCTGGCTACATCTCCAGTCTCCTTTCTCAGTGCCCCCAAAACTACCCTCCACCCCTGTTCAATCTCAAACACCTGTGCTTTCCTGCTGCTTTGCCTTTGCCTAACCTGTCCCCTACTTGGAAATATACTTTCTCCCCTCCCTCTCCCCCATTTTCAAATAGCCATATGTTGTTATTTCTCTATGACTGTGCCCCACCCTGCCCCAGTAGGGGTGCTGTTTGTCTCCTGTGAACTCCTGTACTCTCTATTCCTCTGCTAAAGCACTGACTGCCTTCTACACTGGTTAAGATCTTGGGTTTTTGATGTGAAGGCAATCTGGCTGTGACATCTGTCACCTCAATGATCACAGGGTTGATTTGGCTGGTCTGGCTGTCTAGGCGGGTGTCCCCTTTCTCCCTCACCACTCCAGTGCATCCCTCCTGAAGCTGCATGCTTGGTCAAAGAGGATGACCTTCCTGATAGAGGAGGACCGCCCCTCTGTCAAGGGTATATGAGGAGCTATGCTCCCCTACTAGAACCTCCAAACAAACTCTAAAGATCTTGGGTTTTGGAGATTTATAAACCTAGTTTGTGGCCCTGACTCCAGTACTGTGTGACCTTGAAAAAGTTCCTTAACTTCTCTGAGCTTCCATTTCCTCCTTGTATTTTCAAGGAAATTTGGGGACATAAGGAAGGGAAAGTATTTGGAGCAGTGTCTGGGCAGTGCAGAGTAACAGATAAGAGTGCAGGCTCCTTCTTGAAAGGGGAAATGGGTGAAAAAAAAAAAGGAGTCCAGGCTCTGAACTACAGTGCATGGGTTTGAAACCACACTCCATGCTCACTCACTGGCAGTATGATCTTGGGTAGAATTACTAAACTCTTCTTTGCCTCAGTTTCCTCAACTGTACAATTTGGATAATAATAGTGTGGCAGACAGACCCTAGTATGGCACCCATAATGTTCACACCCTGTATTATCCCCAGTTTTTGAATGTGAGCAAGACCTGTGATTTGCTTCTGACCACTGGAACATGGCAAAGGTGAAGGGATTTTGCAGATGTAATTAAGTTTCCAAATTATTAGATTCTGAGTTACTCAAAAGGGAGATTATGCTGAGCGGGCCTGATTTAGTCAGGTAAAATTCCTTAAAAGAGGAACCGTACCCTCCCTGGAGTCAGAGACTCTGAGTTCTGATTTTGAAGAAGTAAGCTGTTGTGCTACAAGAAGGCCTATGAGAAGGCCATGTGGCAAGACTGTGGGTCACCTCTAGGAACTGAAAGTGGACCCTGGCTGACAGCCAGCAGGAATACCAGGGCTTCAATCCTGCAACTGCAAGGAGGTGAATTTTTCCAACTTAAGGGAACTTGGGAGTGGATCTTTCCCCAGTCAAGCTTCTGATGAGACCACAGCCCTAACTGATGCCTGGATTGTAGGCTGGTGAGACCCTAAAGCAGAGAACTATCTGTTCCCAGGCTTCTGACCTACAGAAGCTGTGAGACAATAAATATGCTAAATTTGTGGTAATTTGTTACTCAGCATACAAAATTAATACAGTGTCCACCTTATAGGGTTCTAATGAAGATTAAATGAGGTTACAGAGGTAAACAAAGCCTTGGCCTAGTGCCTGGCTCATGGGAGATGCTCAGTAATTGGTAGTAACTAGCTGCCAATGCTATTATGTTTAGGATGTAGCACTTTACAAAGGTATGTTTTTAATCATCAGCTTATTAGCACATTTAAACAAATGATAGGTTTTGCAGGCAGGAAACCTACATCTGAAACACAGCAAAATTGCTATTAGACCTTTACCTTGCTGGGCCTGTGTCTGTTAGAATGCACTAGGCTGCAAGTACAGAAAACCTGAATAACAGTGGCTGTCTTAGGTTGAGATTCTTAGAAACAGAAGTCGAGATGAGAAGATGAGATGAAAGTGATGTATTAGGAAGGGTTTCCAAGACAAACCAGTAATAGGGGAGTGGAGAAGTGGGAAGGGAAGAAGGCAAGGTAAGGGTGTGATTCAGGCCAAGTCCCACAGAGGGGAGCTTGACTCAGACTTGCAGAGGAACTCCGGAGATCGTGCAATCACTCCTCAGAGTCATCCACATGAGCACAAGGGAGCTGGAGGATTGGCACTTCCATACTCATCTGTCTGAGCTAAGGGCCACCTGGGGTGGAGTGGGGGTGGACATTGTCAGGCTCTTCTGGTTTTCCACGCTCACTGGCAAAGTGGGCTCAGGCAGCCTGAGGTCAGTGTTCTGACAAAGAGAAGCAGGTGCTGGCTGTTGGGAATGAAAGCTCACTGGAGCTGGTATGTATGACAATGGTAAAGGGATAACAGGCATTGTGACTGGGTCAATGGCAGCACTGCTACAGTGGCATAAACTGCAAGGACATCTGTTGTTTTCTTAACAAGAAATGTGGAGGTATGTGGTCCCCAGACTGGTTCAGTGTAGGTCATCAAGGTCATTGAGGACTCAGCTCAGGACAGCCTTCCTCAGCATCGTGGCTTTTAGCAGTCTCAGCCTCGTGGCCACAAGATGGCTGCTGCAGCACCAGGGCTCATGTCCTTAACTGATAGCTTCTGAGGCTGGAAGAAAAGGAAGGGCTGCAGCAAAAAACCTTTCACCTCACATGACCCTCCCCTACAGGAGGAAAAGCTTCCCTGCTCACTCCACCAGCCCTGGGTCATGTCATCAGTGTGTGTGAAAGGGCTTTATAACCTGCGAAGCACAACAATGCTGATTTTAATTGCTATTGAAATCCATGCTTTTTCTTCCCCTTTGCACTGTGAGGGGCTATGTGTGACTCACTGTGGCTTCTGTTGATTCTACCCTCTAAATAGCTGGCAATCCCACCCACTTCTGTCCCTCTCTGTTGCCACGCCCTCATCCAGACTGCCACCATCTCTGTCACTGGTAGCTGCAATAACTTATTAATACTAACTGATTGCCCTGCTTCCATTCTTGACTCCTTCCAAGTCTTTCTCCCACAGAAGCCTCAGGGATCTTTGTAAAACACAAATCTGTCTGAGTCACTCCCCTGCTGGAAATCATTCCAGGCTCAAAAACAGGGGAGATATTCAAAATAACTACTGGTTTGGAATAGGCCCTGGACAATCAGGATAGGCCCCGGTGTTGCCAGCCCTGCCAGCCCATCCTTCCTGAATATCAGCCCTGTTCTGGCGGCCCTGGGGAAATTGACCTCTGCTGCCTCTCCAGGCTTCTCTCTAAAGCCCGTGCCCCTCACCCCCACTTCCTGCACCACCCACCTCCACTGCCTGATACTACTCTCTTGCCAGGCTGAACTTTTTGCTGCTTCCCAGATGTTTAACATACAGTAGGTGCTCAATCAATGGTTGTTGAGCTCTGGAATGATCACTGCTACCATTGTTACTCCCATTACCACTGCCACCACCACCATTACTGCCTCCACCACCACCAGTACCACCCCTCCCATTTGCAGGACCCAGGCAAGAATGCAAATGGAGACTACATATCATAATATGTAATAGAGCATATGTGATATGACATGGAGTCTCCATTTGTATCCTTGCCTGTCACCACTTTTGCCTGTTGTCAGGCCTCTGACCTCCCTGTTTCCCAGGACTGAAACACGACTTCTCCACTTTCCCTGAATAATTCCTTAAGGTCTCTATTTGGATGTCTCCTCATCCAAGAAGCTTCCTCTGACACCCCTCTCCCCGCCCCCTGGCCATGGGTTCTCACAGCCCCCCCGTGCCTTCTTCTGTGTTTGTCACTCTGTTGTCATTGTTTATGTCTCTCTTTCCCTCTCTAGACTGGAGACTTTTGAGGACGCAGTTGGACACAGAGGACAATTACATCCCCTGTGCTGGTAGTAGCAGGTAGCCATGGTGGTAAAGGAGGGCAGGACCACCTTTAAGCCCAGGAAAGAGGGACCCCCACCCCGGGCCATGCCCCCTGGAGGGCCCCAGTCTGACCCACTTTCAGCTGCACACCTACCCGCAGCCCAAGGGGTCCATGGGATTGAGGGTATGTGTACCCCACCTCCCCTCTAGACCACACTGGGGACCTAGGATCCTGGAATTCTCTGCCCAAGCAGCCCTGAGTCTGCTTCTTGGACTGTACAGTCCTCTTCCCTAGGTCTGTTCTCTACACCTGAGGGATAATTTGCTGGGGCTCTGGAAGAAATTTGGAAAAGTTCCATTTGCTTTTGCTGCGTAATGAATTACCCGAGAATTTGGCAGCTTAAACAACTTTTTTTCTTTTCTTTTCTTTTCTTTTCTTTTCTTTTTTGAGACAGGATCTTGTTCTGTTGTCCAGGCTGGAGTGCAGTGGCACGATCATAGCTCACTGCAGCCTTGACCTCCTAGGCTCAAGCGATCCTCCGACCTCAGCTTCCTGAATAGCTGGGACTACAGACGTGTGCCACCATGCCCAGGTAATTTGTTATTTTTTACAGAGACAGGGTCTCGCTATGTTGCCCAGGCTAGTCTTAAACTCCTGGACTCAAATGATCCTCCCGCCTCAGCTTCCCGAAGTGCTGGGTTTACAGGTGTGAGCCACCATGCCCAGCAACAACTGCTTTCTAATCCTCATGAATTCTGTGGGTCAGCAACTTGGGGATGGCATGGTGGGAATGGTTTGTCTCTGTTCCACAATGTCTGGGGTCTCAGCTGGGGAGACCCTAAGCTGGGGGCTGGATTCCGCTGGAGGGGTCTTTGTGTTCATATCTGCTTATCGTTTCCGATAGTTGGCCCAGAGCTCAGCTGGGGCTGTTGAGTGGAGCATATATGTGTGTCACCTACGTCGTCTTGGCTTCCTCACAGCATGGTGGCCTCATAGTGGCTGGACTTTGTACAAGTGGCTCAGGGCTCCAAAAGCAATTATCTCTGTAAGCAAAGCAGTAGCTGCATTGCCTTTTCTGACCTAGCCTTGGAAATCACCCCTTATAATTTCTGTTTCATTCTGTTGGTACAAATGAGTCACAGCCTACTCAGATTTAAGGGGTGGGGACATAGGCCACACATGGGCTACCTCTCAATGGGAGGAGTATAAAAGCATTTGTGGACATGTTTTAAAACCACCATGGACATGCAGATTGGAGTGTCCATACGTGTGTGTACGGGACCCCTCACAGTAGAGGATGGAGGTGAAATGAGGAGAGAGGTAGGCCAACAGCTGGAAGCCAGGGGTCAAGGGTTGTTGGCTCTCCCTGGGTTTACATATTCCGGCCAAGAATTCAGAGAAGTCAGAAAATTTTAAATTTGAATTTGGCCTTCCAGGACATTAAGAAGTTATATTTGTCAAGGTAGGAACACGAAACATATTCATGTAACAGTTTAGTTAGTTAGATTTATAACTTTTAAATATTTAGGATGTGATAGGTAGTCTTCACGTGCATTCTTGCCTGCGCCCTGCAAGTGTAAGGGGTGGTCCCGGTGGTAGAGGTGGCAGCAACGGCGGTGGTGGTGGTGGTAATAGCAGTGACAATGGTAGTGGTGACCATTCAAGGGTTGAACGACCATTTATTGAGTACCTACTATATGTCAGCAGTCAACCACATCTTACCACTGTTGCCTTTACCATCATTGTCATTCTTCCTTCCTTCAATTAGCATATATTGAATGCCTCTTGTGGGCTAGGAACCACACTAGGGGCTGGAAGTGCAGAGATGATAACATGTGGTCTCTGGTTCCAGACACTAACTGTCCCGTGGGAGAAACAGATCACTGCAGTACAAAAGTATGAGTTCCACTACTGAGGAGCAGACAATGCTGGGGCAGCCAAGGACTAGGGAGGGCTTTTCTAGAAGATCTTGAAAGATAAAATGGAATGGTACAGGCATAA
Source organism: Nomascus leucogenys (assembly GCF_006542625.1). Lineage (NCBI taxonomy): Eukaryota > Metazoa > Chordata > Mammalia > Primates > Hylobatidae > Nomascus > Nomascus leucogenys. The sequence goes on along the minus strand of NC_044395.1, from coordinate 62,028,880 downwards.
AATAGGGAAAGGCATTCCAGAAAGAGGAAACAACTTGTAAAAGGCATGGAAGAGAGGACACAGTTGCAAGAAAGTTGTAGCAGTGGCGGCCTGGGAACAGGGATCCCTTTGGTGACCACTCCCTGTGTTTGCCACCCACTCCTTTATTTTGGGGCGCTGCTCTTCCCCTACTCTAATCATGTGATGCTAGTACCTCATCCCTGACCACCCGAGACTGGCTGTATGTCACCCAATATGGACCAGTCAGAGTTCCTCCCCAAAGTATTTCTATTGGAATGGGAAGGGAAGGTCCTTTGTACCTGATCTGGTTGGGGGCTCTTACAATGTTCAACAGTGTGTAGTGTGTTGTCTTCTTGAAAGAGTTGGTTGGAAAGAAGGTGTGACTATTCAGGGTCAAGAGTTGAGAATGGAGAGGGAATGTTCTGATGGTGTCAGAGTCCATGATTCAGGTCTTTCTGGAGCCCAGATCCAACTTGGTCAGATGGTGCGGCAGGACCCTTGGGTATTGCTGGGAGATAAACCCAAGGGTTGGACTGAAAAGGCAGCAGGAGTCAGATCATGAAGGGGTGAGCGGGGGGAGATTTGGTGTCATCCTGAGGACAAAGGAAAGTCATTTAGGGAGGGGCTTAATAAGGGAGAGGCATGGTCAGATTTATGTTTTTGAAAGATCATTCTGATAGGCAAGACTTACTGGGAAGGGGCAGGGGTGGGAGAGGAGAGGCTGGTGACAGGGGAGCTGGTGAGAAGGCTGATCTTAGCCTTGGCCCAGTTGTCACTGGGCAGGAGAGGCCCGAGCTTTGGAGTGAGACCCTGTGAGTACCAATCACAGCCCCACCTCCCAGTTGCTGTTTGACTTTGGGCAAGCATGTGAGCTCTGATCTGTGCTGGAGGAAGCTCTGATCTGTGCTGGAGGAAGACAAAGGTGGGATTGGTGAGAGAAATCAAATTTCATGTGGTCATTAAATCAGTCTTGAGCTGGGTACCAGAGGTCCAGGTTCTAATTCTAGAAAGTCTGAGAAAACACCCTATACATAGAAACCCATGCCAACCCACCCCCTTTCCAACCTCAGCCAGCTTCCTACAGTGGTTCCTGCTCATTTCCATGAACTGACTCTGATGGAGGAGGTGGCAGGCAGGCGATGTCTTCCAGGGACCAGGGTGAGGGGAAGCAGGGTGGCTGAGCCAGCCCTAGAGAGAGATACCATTGTGTCCAGTGGGGCCCCAGGCCATCCCTCACCCCCAGGCGAGCCCTAAACCATAGGCCACGTCCTGTTTCTCAGACATACTGCCATTTCCCAGAGCCCAGCATTCATGGGGGGACAAAGGGAGGTGACGTGACAGCTGCCAGAGGAGGAGGAAACATCCCCAGGAAACCTGGAAGCCAGGCCTGGCATTGTGAAGGATGATCACATTTCAGGGCCAGAAAGCTACCTGGGAAGGTTGAGTGGAATGGGAGCTCTGAGCCCAGGTCTGTGATGCCTGCCCCTGCCCAGGACCCGGCCCCCTCCTGTGCTCTGGGACCCATAAGGATACAGAATCCTATCACATAAAGGTGGAGAGTGGAAAGGTAGATGACAGAGACTGGGAAGGGTGCGGGGAGCGGGAGGATGAAGAGCACTGGGCTGAAGGTACAGACATGTAGTAAGACAGAAGGATTCCGTTCAGTGATAGATAGCACGGTAAGGTGACTGTACTTAACAAAAATGTATTCAGGTGATGGACACCATAAATACCTTGACTTGATCACTGCACGTTATACACATGTAGCAAAATTTCTCATGTACCCGATAAAGTTGCACAAAAAAATTAAAAAAATAAAATTAAGACTTTAGGATATAGAATCATAGACCCCAGTTGGAATCCAACCGTCCATTTGTTATTGTGACCTTGGTGAGTGACCTTCTCTCCCTGGAGCCTTACTTCCCTTGTCTGATGTGGTTAACAAGCCCCACCTCACTGGGCTGTACTAGGGATCAGATGAGACAATGGATTTGAATGTGCTTTGTTAACCAGTGGCCAGGAAGGATATCACTACCTCAGTGGGAGCTCTGGCTGTGCCCAGCCTGGCCTCCGGTGGGACAGTGGATCCCGTGGGACTCCCTGCTGGAGCCTTGGGGAGTCCCATGAGGGGGCAGGGCTGGTCAGCCCTGGGAGCCCCCCACTCACCTCTCCCTCATCACACTCATGGGGAGATGAGTAGTGTTATGCGGCAGCTTAGAGGCCAAGGAAGAATGGGTTTTAACCCATCCCTAAATCTTGCCTTCCTCCATCCTCACTCCTGTTTCTCCTGATTCTCCCTCTCTTGGGGCATCTCCTCATCACCGAGACTTGCTCCCAGCCAAAAAGCTGTCTTCTTCAAGCTCATGTGCACAGCCAGCCACGGCCCTGCCTCTCTTCTTCTTTATTGCCAGCTTTCTTAAAATGCTTGTCTGTTTCCTCACTTCCCAGAAACCATCTCAGCACCTAAAACCCAGCTCCCACCTCTCAGCTCTCCTGACTATGCTCCCTGCTGTGGCCATTGGAGCCTCCTTGTCTCCACGAAGGTCTCTTTGCCGGCCTCACTCCTGGCCCTCTCAGCACCCTGCTCCCCCACCTGTTCCCTGTCCGCCATGCTGACCCTTTGCTGATGCTCTGGGGTCCGTCCTGCTCCCACTCTGTTTACTCCACCATCTCTCCCAGGCCAGTGTCGCCCCCTCTCCCAGCTTTAGTTACTACCTACAGGTCAACAGCTCCCAACTCCCCACCTCTAGCCCAGCTTTCTCTCCAGACCTATTAAACCCAGAGGGCTGTGGATACCTCCTGAGCCTCAGCGTGTGCTCAGCTGAAACTTCCGGCTTCTTCTCCCAGAAGGTGTCACCAAGTGAGACACCAGGTACACACTTGCTCCTTGCTCTCCCTCAATCCTGAGTCTAGCCAGTCATCCGCTCTGCCTTGCCCATGACCTCTCTCCTACCCAGGCCAGAGTCATCCTCACATGGATCCCATAGCAGCCACCTCCTACCTGGCCTCAGCCTCACTCTGCCAGGCCATTCTTCACCTGGCCGGTAGAACCAGTGTTCTCAATCACAAATCTGACCGAAGTATTGAAACTCTCCTGGGGCTACCTGCTAGCCTTCAGGATGCAGTCAGAGCTCTTCAGCTAGCTGTGCAGCCTCACCTCCCTTTGCTCGTTGCCTCAAATTATCATCCAGTGACAGTGAGCTATTTGTGGTTCTGCTGTAACTTGCTACTTTTCACCTTCTACCAAGTTTTCTCTTCCTGTGCCATCACCCGCCCTCCTCTCTCTCTCCCCTTTTTTTGCTACCTCCTGCTCACCTTCTGAGCCTGCTTGAGTGTCCTCAGTCTGGGTTGGGGCTGTGCCCCCTTGGTCCCTGCCCTTAGCACTCGCAACACTGAGGGGCTCAGATGCCACTCCCTCCTCTATCTCCTCCTCCAGACTTGAGGCTCTAAAAGCACAGGAAGGGCAATTAGCTCCCTGCACTGTGTTGGTGCTCGAGCATAAAGCCCACCCGAGAGCACGCCGAAGCTGTTTTATGAATGAATCCGTGAAAGAGAAGACAACATGGCAGAGCTGCCTGAAGACTCACATGGCGAGCCGTGTTTACACACACAGAAAGGTCTGGACCAAAGTCAGGAGAGGGCAATGTGCTGAATGTGTCCCCCTGGTGGAAAAGCGAACCTCATAGGCATCCCATAAGCCCATCAGAGAAACCAGGAAGGCAATTTGGCCTGCAGCATGAGGAAACGTGTACAGCGAAGTCCACTCCTGTCCGGAGACCCTGGAACTGCCTCTGATGGCAGAGCCCTACCTCCAAACACCATTTTCCAGGAAAGGAGCCGCAGTACAGGGCACAGATGTATCAGGGAAAGTATCACTGAAGACATCTGAGATAGGCTGAAGGATGACCAGAGTTTATCCTGTGAATGGTTAAGCTTTCAGATTCCTGCACTTTAAATGAGGCAAGCTCAGAACCCAACCCCGGAGCTCCAAGTGAACCCTCTGTGTGAGCAAGCCAGGCCAAAATTGTGAGTCGTCTTGAGGAGGGATAGGTAGAGGCTGTGAGGGGAGAAGGCGGATGTCTTCTGACTGAGGGGATGTTGGGAAGTTCCAGCCTCGAACCCCAAACTTTCAAATCCAGACCCCTGGGAGCAGCACTCATCCCTGCTCAATAAGGGTGGCATCAGACTTCCCAAACCTTAGTAACCGTAGGTTCAAGATTAGGGCTGTGGAGGCTGGGCTTAGTGGCTCGTGCCTGTAATCTCACCACTTTGGGAGGCTGAGACAGGAGGATTGCTTGAGCCCACTAGTTCTAGACCAGCCTGGGCAACATAGCAAGACCCCATCTCTTAAAAAAAAAAAAAAAAAGGCCAAGGCTGTGGAGACAATGGCCAGAGCCCTCTGAGTGGCTGCACAAGTCCAGTCAATAGACTACTGTCCACCATTTCTCTGGAGCTTTGATCAGGCTTGGGTGGGGAGGGAATGGAGGAGCCGTGGTTGTGAGAGGGTTGAGACTAGCTGTCCTGAGGAGAGAACCCTGCCTGGGGCCGGGAGGCCTGAGTTCTAGCCCTGGCTTCAGCACACCACTGTGAGGCTTTGGGGAAGATATGTGGTGGTCCTGAGCCCATCTCCTTCTCTAAAATGTGCGTAGTGCCTACACCTTTCACCTTAAGTGAAATCATTGGCATGAAAACATCTTTGAAATTATAAGGATTTGTACATGTGGGCAGGATAAATAATTGATGGTGTCTTTATTTTATTATTATTATTATTATTATTATTATTATTATTATTATTATTTGAGATGGAGTCTTACTCTGTCACCCAGGCTGGAGTGCAGTGGCATAATCTTGGCTCACTGCAACCTCTGCCTCCTGGGTTCAAGCAATCCTCATGCCTCAACTTCCCGAGTAGCTAGAATTACAGGTATGTACCATCATGCCTCGCTAATTTTTTGTATTTTTAGTAGAAATGGGGTTTCACTATGTTGGCCAGGTTGGTCTCGAACTCCTGGCCTCAGATGATCCACCCGCCTCGGCCTCCCAAAGTGCTGGGATTGTAGGCATGAGCCACCATGCCTGGCCCTAATGGTGTCTTTAATTGTAACTGTTGGGCCTTCTCAGAGCATGGTGCCAGGTTGGCAATCTGACCGCCCAGTCTTGGAAATCCTCTGAGGTGAGGCTATCTGGGCTTGTGACACTGGCCACACTGTGGAACTGGGGAAGGAGTGCTAGCCTGGAGCGAGAGATCTGGCTTCCAACTCCAGATCTGCTACTAAGCAGCTCTGCGGCTTCGGACAAATGACTGCCTGCTGCTCCTCCCTAACTGGGTTTCCTCATTGTAGGGTGTGAAGATAGGGGTGAGGATCCCAGGAATACTTGCTGGGAAAGCGCTTTAAGGCTCCATTAATGCCCTCCCCTGGCTAATTAGAGTCATTCCTCTTTCTGAGGCTCAGTGTCAAAGAGCTGTGGGAGGGGGGCTGCCCGGAAAAGCAGGAGGTGCTGCAGTGGGGGGCCTGGGTGAGGAGGCTGGGGGAGCTAGCCCTGGCTCTGGTGACAACTCACTGTGAGGACCGGGACCATTCTCTATCCCTTCTGGATCTCGGTTTCCACCCCTGTAAAATGGGGATAACTTTGTGGAGTCACTGAGAGAGCATGTGGGAGACTGGATATGAACCTAGAAGGCAGGGCTGAGGGTAATGCAACTTCTTATTTATTAATATATAATAACAACAATTATACAGCTCATATCTGCAACTGTTTAGGTCTTTGTTATAATGTCTTGGTCACTTTGTCTGGACTGGCCGTGACCTTCAGCTCCGGGGTCTGGGCTAGGAAGACGTTCCAGTGACCTGCATGGAGGAGGGCAGAAGAGAGAAGAGGCGCGTGTGTCTGCACGTGCACAACAGAGGCAGCGGCTGGGGGTCGGAAAAGCCTTGGGCCAGGAGGAACTGCAAGGGCCAGGGTTTGGAGCCCACAGGGAGCCTGGAGGCGAGTGTGCCATCACACTGGGTGTGATGGGGCACATGATCCAGCTTTCAAACAACCTTGGGGGACGGAGCTGGTTTCCTGACACCTGTTCGTAATACTCCCCTCTGTGACCTCCCCTCTCCGACCCGAAGCCCACCTGGGTCCATCTTCCTAAAAGTAAGGTATAGAAGGAAACCGGAAACGTTCCAGTAGAGAGGGAGTGGGCAGCACCCAGGTTTGGGGGCTCAGACCTCCCCTCGCCACAGCCCTTTCTCCCTCCACCCCCAAGACCAAATCTAGCCAGCTCTGCTTCACCTTCCCGCTCTGGAGTTAGGAAATCTCTGGCGCAGACACCCACTGGATTCCTGTGCTGGGAACTGACGTCCGTGGCTGACAGCCCCTCCTCCCGGCACCAGCAGCCTGGGAACTCCCCGAGAGGCTCTGGCCTGTGTCCTTGCCTTCTTCCCCCTACTGGCCCCATTCCTCAACCCAAGCTCCTACCTTCGTGGGGGCCAGCGAGCAGCCGGAAGTGCTGTGCCTCTTTCTGGAAGTCTTGCTTCCTGACTTTCTTGATCTGAGTCAAGTGGAAGATTCCTGAGGGCAGAGACAAGGTTGTGAGCAGGAAAGGCAAAAATTTACAGTCAGTGAAAAGTGAAACAGGGTGACTTAGCACAGAATGGACCCAGTCACTCCCTCCCCCACCCCATTCTGATCAGACACAAAATCCTGCTGATGACATTTCCTCAATATTTTGAATCCATTCTCCATCTCGCTGCCACTATCCTCACTCAGGCCCCTGTTGTCTTGTCTGGGTCACTACGCTAGAGTCCTAATCCCTTTCACTCCCCCTCTAATCTGCAATCCTAGCTGTGGTCATTAGAACATGTATACGTCACCCTGTCATTCCCCTTCCCTGACGTCCTGTCGCCTCCATGGTGAAGCCTGTTTTCTTCTGTCTGTTCTCTCTGCTGACCCTGCTCCTGTCACCTGCACCATCCTGCTCTCACAACACTCACCTGTCCCCAGTGCAGGGAGGGAGGGAAGCGGAAGGCAGGAGGGAGAGAAGGAAGAAAGGAAAGAGAAGGAAGGAAGAAGGAAAGGAGGGCAGGATGGGAGGAAGGAAGGTTGGCTGGCTCATGTGGACTGGCCATGCTTTTCTCAGGGCATAGAACATATGATAAAAATCAATAGGTGTGTTTATTCAGATACCAAAGAACTAGCAAGTGGCAGAGTTATAGTGGCTTGCCTGTGCCCTAGCCCTAACCAAATACTTGACATCCCCTAAGGAGGCCGAGCCTTTTCAAATGCCATTCCCTCTGCTGGAATACCTTCTACTATTGCCTTCTATTTTTTTTTTTTTTTTGGACAGAGTTTTACTCTTGTTGCCCAGGCTGAAGTACAATGGTGTGATCTCGGCTCACTGCAACTTCTGCACCAAGGTCTCTGGCCAGAAAGAACAGATGCAACCAGCGAGGCCTCTGCTAGGCCAGCACTGCCTTTAAGAAGACCAAGAACTGGCCCTGCTTATGGGAATCAGCGTGGGATTCCCGCCAAGGGGAACAGAAAACCCTGATCCTGGGACTGAGTTCCAGGAATCAGGAAATGTCCAGCACTGTCCATGGACCCCCCAGCCCAGATGCCAAGGACCAGGATATGGAAGAAACTCCAAAGGCCCAGGGATTATATCATAGCGGCAGGCAACAAGCATGAGATGAGATGGGGATGGGTCCTTCGGCACAGGCCTGCCTGCATGCTCCCAAGTTACAGAAAAATTGGAGAGAAGGTGGCAGGGATGAGGGTGGGTTCCCACGCTGTGGTCTGTAAAGCATTAAAGCATAATTGAAAGGACTGGGTCTCTGGCCTGGAATCAAGAGCTAGCCTGAGGGTCATGGTTGTGCCTCTTGCCCTTTGAAGGGCTGTGGCAGGTCTGAGGGCAGGTAGGCTCTGTGGATCCTCAATGCAGAGCTGGCACCAATGGGCAAGTCCAGGGACACAGGATAGGCTCAGCTCAGTGTGAAGTCAGATGCCCTTTGGGCTGAGCAATTCACAGTGTTGGAAGTGTGTCACCTATCTGGAGTGGGAGTGGGGGTACGTACAGTCAGGCGCCAGATACCATCAAGCCATCAGGAGGCTGCAGGGGGCCTTCCTTCCTAGGCAGGGCTTAGAATCGAGACCCCGACATCCTTTTTACGGTGAAACTTTAGAATCTAAAAGGCCCTTAACCCTAAGCCAACTATCTGGTTAGATTCCTGTGTCTGGGGCTGGCCCCTCGTGGTGTGGCCTCACCTAGCATCTGCCTGCTCACTTCGTTTCCGTTCCTTGGATGGGGGAAACAGTGAGTGGTTCCCACTGACAATCAACCCTGGGGAGTGTTTGTTTTAACTCCCACGGTCTGGGACAGGGAGGGAACAGGGAGGCTGATGGGGCATTTAGGCAACCCACAGGGTGAGGAGATGGGGTGCGGTTTGCTAGTGACAGGATGGCAGGGCCTGGCATTGTGAAGTTGTTTTTCCTTTTCTTCTGGGCCTGGTGACAATGAGATTGGCCATGAGCTATGCCCCCACTGTGCCATCCTGGCACACCTTGGCCATCCTCCCTAAAAGCACAAGGTCACCTCTGTGGAGGTGGCACTGGGGACAGTCAGAGCTGGATTTGAATCTTTGCTTTACTGCTTAAACTGTGTGACTTCGAGTAAGTCATTTGACCTCTCCGACTCAGTTTTCTTACCTGCAAAATGGGGGCATTAATACGTGCCCCTTAGGTTTCTTAAGAGGATTAAATGAGATACATCATACATAGTGCCTGCTACACACCAATCACAGAGCACAGGGCATTTGGGCATGAGCTCTGGAGCCAGCGTTTGAGGCTCTCACTGTCATCCTGGCTGCAGTGTACCCTTCTTGCCTCTCTATTTACTTACTTATTTTAATTTTTAGTGACACTATCTGTTCATTGGCTCTTTACATCATTGAGGCCCATCCTTCACGAAGCCTTCCCTGACCAGTTCAGCTCCCAATAAGCCCCACTGCACCCAGGTCACTAAGCCTCCTAAGGACAGAGGCTGGGGCCTATTATGTTCCATGTCCCGGCACTTAGTTGGGGGCAGCAGAGGGAGAGAGGCCCAGAGTAAACATGGCCAAAACCTGCCCAGGGACTGATGGAATCTTCTTCTTCTTCTTCTTCTTATTATTATTATTATTATTTGAGATGGAGTCTCACTCTGTCACCCAGGCTGGAGCGCAGTGGCACGATCTTAGCTCACAGCAACCTCCTGGGCTCAAGTGATTCTCTTTCCTCAGCCTCCTGAGTAGCCGGGATTACAGGCGCCCACCACCACGCCTGGCTAATTTTTGTATTTTTAGTAAAGACGGGTTTCACCATGTTGGCCAGGCTGGTCTCAAACTCCTGGGCTCAAGCGATCCACCCACCTTGGCCTCCCAAAGTGCTGGGATTACAGGTGTGAGCCACCAGGCCCAGCCGGGACTGATGGAATCTTAAGGCTCAAAAAATTTTAAGGGTTACTGAATCTAACTCCCCAGCTGCAGACGGAATCCCCACCAGCCCCTGCTTGCATGCTTCTCGTAAGTGGAGCTTGCTCCCTCCCTTCCACTGGCAGAAGCCTCCAAGTGTGAGAAAGTTCTTCTTCTCTTGGAGCTGAAAGCTGCCTCTCTGCATTTCTCACCAACCTGATGTGGTGGAATGAGAAGACTGACATTTTTAGTGCCTGGTGTATGTCAGGGGCTGCACCGATGTCATGTCATTTAATCCTCCAAAAACCCTCTTCCCCACTTTACAGAAGAGAAAACTGAGGCCCAGAGAGATCATGTGACTGCCCAAGGCCACACAGCTAAGATATAGCAGAGTCTGGATTCAAACTGGCAGAGTTGGGATTCGAACCCAAAGCCCCTGCTTTGTTGTTTGACCCTTGCGGTCACTCAGAACACGGCTGCTCCCTCTGCCTGGGACAGCCTTTCAGAGCCACGAAGCCAGCAGTCCTGTCCCCCTGAGTCTTCTCTTCTCCAGGCTGAACAGCTCCACTTTCTTCGTCCATTCCTCCTACGACAGGGGGCAGAGTAGAGCAGGGAAAGAGCCGCATCTGACGCCACAAGACATGGGCTCTAGCTCCCGTCCTCCACTTACTGGCTGTGTGGCCTTGGGCCAGGTACTTCACCTCTCTGAGCCTCAGTTTCCTCATCTGTAAAATGGGGATAATAATATCTAACTCTCAGGATCATTGAGGATCAAATGAGATAGTGAATGTGAAAGCACTTTGTAAACTCCAAAGTGCTACACACATTGGTTATTATTATCATTGTCATTTTTCTTATCATCATTCCCTCTTCCACCCCCACCCCGCCAGCCAAAACCATCAGTAGAGGAAAGGAACTTTAGAGCTAATTCACACTTAAAAGAGTTTAATTTGGATCATGGCTTAACAGTTCACTCTACCCAGAGGACTTATGTTTTACAAGAAAGGCCACGAAACTGAACTTTCAGCAATTTCCTTATCAATGAAAACCCGCTGGGTGTGGTGGCTCACGCCTGTAATCCCAGCACTTTGGGAGGCTGATGCTGGAGGATTGCTTGAGTCCAGGAGTTCCAGACTAGCCGGGGCAACATGGCAAAACCCCATCTCTACAAAAAAATACAAAAATTAGCTGGGTGTGGTGGCTCATAACTGTGGTCCCAGCTACTCAGGAGGCTGAGATGGGAGGATCACTTGAGCCCAGGAGGATGAGGTTGCAGTGAGCCGAGATCATGCCACTGTACTCCAGCCTGGGTGACTGAGACCCTGCCTCAAAAAAAAAAAAAAGGTAGAAAAAACTCCTCTTGACCTTCAGTTGGTGATAGCAGCAGATTGTTGAAGAGGGTGGGTTTCTCACAGAATGAGAACTATGGTTCTGATGTCCACTTACCTGGGAGCGATAAGATCCACCACTTTAAAAAGGCTGAACACAGCCAGCATCCAGGCCCTCCTACTCTGAGGATGCTGTGAGGGCCCTCCTGCCTGAGGCTCCCAGTGCTCAAATCCTGCCATTAGACATCTGTTTTTCCCTGGCTCCTCACAAGGTGCAACAGCGCCTTACCCCCAGGAGAGGGAGCACTATCGAGCCTTGGCATCAGCGGGAGGAGCTTATCAGAATTGTAGAGAACCAGTCAGGCTCACTATCTCCCTGCTCTTGGAATCAGGGGCTCTTAAACCTGGCGGGGCAGCCAGAGGTACCTGATCAGCAAAACATCCCTAAGGCCCCTGTGGGGTCTGGGGCACGGGAAGGGGGATTGGTCAGAGGTACACCCCACTGGGAGTGGGCCAACCCTCACCTTTTACCAGCTTCCAGAGGTAGATCTCCACCAGGTCCGAGGCCTCGTGTTCCAGGGCAAAGCGACGCAGGTTGTCTGGGCTTGGGGATACCGATGTGTGGACGAGGACCCGGCCCGGTGCCTTGGGACACCTGGTAGAACTGATCTCACTGTGGCCAGGGTCTGCCTTGTCCTCTGGAGGGACAAGAAGCTCATGAAGTGTTCGATAAACATTGGCTGTACCTCTTCAAAGCTCTAATATTCTAAAATGTTGTGACTTCATGGAATCCGGAACATTATTGATTCTATGTTAACAACCTCTGAATCTATTATCCTGACACCGCATGGTTCTATCCATTTAATATTTTCATCTGACATTTTCCACTCCTGTGTGTCGGACATGCCCTGCATCCTGTGGCACTGATGCATGCCCTTCCATGTCTGAGATGTTCCAAGTGTCTGTGGCCCTGGGGAGAGAGACCCAGGGCTCACTCTGGCCAGTGCCCTCCTTGCTCCCAGTGCCCCTGTGTACCTGGGCAAATCTTGCAGCACTTCCCAGCCACTTTCTCGGGGTGACGGCAGGGGTACTCGGTGGGACAGGTCACACGCTGGCAGTCCTGGCGGCCATCCTCACAGGTGCACAGGATGCAGGGCAAGGGGCCGAAGGCACGAAAGGCCGGGTGCCACACCTCCCCGTGGGAGTATGTCTTCCCGCCATGCACACAGGCTGAATAAGGAGGGTGAGAAAGGAGGAGGATCAGGGCCTCAGACCTGTCCAGGGCCTCTGGTCCAGCAGCGGGTGGGGTGGGCCCTTGGGGAGCCCTCACTTTACCAGTCCTGCCTAGCCACACTGCCTGCAAAGCATAGGCCAGGGTATAAAACCTGTCCTCTCTCCCTGACACCGCCCACTGCAGCACTCAGAGCTGAGATGGGCCCAGAAGGAACTTACTGAAGATGGAGAGTCCTCCCTCGCCCTTCAGGGCACTTCTGCGGGAGCAAGGAGAGTGCTGATCTTGTGGTAGGAGAACTGAGATCAACTTTTGTCATCACCTGGTCATGTGAGCCCTGGCAGGTCCCTTCCCCCCCTGCCTCAGTGTCCCATCTGAACAAGGCAGGGCCAGGACTCAGTAGCCCCATAGCTCTTCCTTCTCCAGCCATCAGGGTGCCCTGCAGGGAGGTCTTTTTTCTCCCCTTCTGTGGCCATGGCTGCCCATCTGGCCACCTTCTCTACTTCATCCCACTGTCCTCCTGCAGCCTCGCTCTGCTCCCTCCTTCCTTTGTCAAAAACCGTCCCTCAGCACACTTCCTTATATTAAAGTCATTTATTTACTTGTCTGTCTTCCCAACTAGTCTATGAGCCCCTCAAGGGCAGAGACCATTTTCTATTTCCCATCTATCTGTTCTGTCTGCCCCTCTTCCCAGCAAAGACTCGGTAGGTGCTAAAAAACATCTTGTACTGTTCCAGAACTAGTTGTCTGTTACTCACTACTCTGAACCTCAGTGTCCTTATCTGTCAAATGGGGGTTTGAACCTGATGATCTTTAAGAGCACCCTCATTCAGTTTTGGCATTCCCCGACTCTACAAGCTCATGGCCAAGTTGGAATTAGGGAACTGCTGAGGAGACAGTTCAGGGGGTTGGGGGTGGGAGGTGGGAGCAGTCAGCGCCCCCCTTCCCTGCCTCACAGATTGGAGGAGGGTCCAGTCCCCACCTTTCTTATGCTTCTCCTTAAGGACGATCTTGACGGTTGTGCTGCCTGCTCCCTTGGGTCGGAAGTGGCGAGGGATGAAGCTCAGAGGGGCGCTGAGGCCAGTGGGGGCTGGGGTGCCCGGGCCTCTCTTTCTCCCAGCATCACTGGAACACGGATCCTGAGGATGTCCCTGTGAATGGCAGGAAGGATGAAAGTCACTGACTGAGCATAGTAGGCCCCATCTGGAGCCAGAACAGCAAGACAGGCTGCAGCAAGAGGCTGTGGGGAGACCCCAGCATGACTTCCCAGAGAAGAGAAGGCAGAGACCAGGACAGAAAGATCTGGATGAGGTCTAAGATGTTTTCAGACAATTCGATCTTTGAAAACTCCCAGAGGATAGTGATTTGGAAATCTGGCCTCCACGAAGCCCTTCTTGGGCCTTGTCAGAGCCAAGGCCTTGGGGCTGGGGTGGGCAGAGGGTGCTGAGGTCTTGATCTCACAGATGTAACTGATCAGGGAGAACTTCATATTTGGGAAACAGGTGAGCATGCAGTGAGGATGCACGGCAGGCAGTTCTCCTTTGCGGAGATTTAGTTGGTGGCTGGACAAGGGGATGGCCCTCTGAAGATGGCATCAGGCCCCAGAATCCCATGGGGTGTGAAGACCAAGAGCAGGCCCCATCCAGAGACAAAGGGTCTCTGAAGCTTAGGCCCTCTTTCCTGAACCCCTGGGATCCAAAACCCCCAGACCCTGTCCCTCCAGACCAGGTCTTGAGAGGGCTGTCAGTGACAGCAATAGGGGTGTGGCGAGGACAGCTCAGAGTTTGGGGATTGGGCAGCTCCCGGCCACAGGAGAGGAGCAAGTGGGCTTGGGGCAGGGACCAGAGCCTATTACCTCCCTCACTGACCTGGAGCCACACACATTCCTTCTTCTAGAGCCCATTCCTGCCTGGTACAGTCCCTGCATCAGTTCTCCGATGGCCCAGAGCCTGAGCTCACAAGAGCTCCCAGAGTGGAAACTGTCCCAGGCCCCAGCACGGGCTCAGGCATATAGGACACTCCTGGGAGATGTGTGTTGAGTGGAATAAAGGCAAGAAGGAATCAAACAGCTCAGTCTCCTAATGCTTGCTCCAGTCACCCAGCCCAGTAAGTAGCTGATCAGAGCCTGGAACTCAGCCTGGGTGGGTTTCACTTACGCACTGCCTCCTAGGAAGAGGACAGGAAGGAAAGTGGAGGGAATGGCTTAGGTCCTGTGGTACCCTCAGGTCTCAGGTCTCAGGCCCCCACCTGAGAAGGCCCAGCCTGGGTGGGGAGGGCAGCAGGATGAGCTGGCAGAGGAGAAGGGTGCAGACATGGGCTCAGGCTCCTGGGGAATCTCTGGGAAGGGGAGGCAGCCTCTAGTCTCCCAGTGACCAGGAGACCCAGGCTGGAAGAGCAGGTGGAGTTGTTCATGTGGCAGACATAGCAGAGAGGACCCATCAGGGACTTGAATCAATGTGTGAGCCCATTCTCTATCTCCTTCCTCTCAGACCAGAGAGAGCTGTCCAGCTAAGCCCATCTTAACCTAGACCAAGCTTGAGAGGGGCCAAGATACAGGGGGGTACAGACAGGCAGGCTCTAAAGAGCCAGTACCTCAGGAACTGGGTGGGGAAGGCTGGCCCAAGTTAGAGGCCATTCCCTGGGAAGAAGGTGCCTGAACTAAGGGGAGACACAGGCTGTAGATGGAACAGTGTCAAAGTGTTTCTCGAGAGGAAAATGAGGAAGTTTGGGGCCTGCTGCTGCCCTGCGTGGTGACCTGTTTCCCCCAGGCCACTCCTTAGCCATCAACCATGATGGGACCCATGACGGGACCCATGATGGGACCCATGACGAGACCCATGATGGGAGGCTAGGGAGAGGGGCTGGAATATAGTGGACGTTCATGTAGCTGACCCAGGGGACAAACAAGAAATGAGGACAATAACTGGTATTGCCTGCCCCAGAGTCACGAGATTTAGGCCCTGGATCCCAGCCCCCTGTCCTGCACCCCGTCAATAAGGCTGTGCACTCACCACCCCATGGAGCGACTGCACACTGTCCTCTTCAGCCGATTGCTCACTTGCCTCATCTGAAAACTCAAAGGGAAGCTGGGTCAGCCTCAGGCTCCCCAGCCTTGCTGGCTAGAGCCCTGAGGCCTCCACCTATAGGCTCTGTCTATTCCCAAGGCCTACTGTTACATGTACAGCCCCAGCCCACTAGCCGTCTCCTTTGCCCCAGTGGGGACTTCTTCCACTTCCCATCACAGCCTCTCTTCATCCTGGTTGGGTTGATGAAGTCCCCTACAACTGGGTTGCTGCCTCAGTTTCCCTGTACTGACCTCCTGGTCACCATTAGGACTGAACTCCTTGAAACAGAGCATCTTGTTTGGTCCTTACTGAAACTCACCTCTCTGGGACACTGGGCCATACCTTTCAGTATTTACCATGGATGGCCCAAAGGCCCAGAATCCCATCCCTGCAGCCTGCATAGATGCAGTTTCCTGGGCAGCCACACTTGAAGTCACCAGGCCTTGGTTTACACTCCCAGGACCCTACACTCCAGCCCCTTGGCCCCTCCACTCCAGCCCCTTGGCCCCTCCAGCCTGAGCACCCTGCCAGTCCCTATTCCCCTGGGAAACCAGCACACAAAGTCGTTTGGAGCCCTGCAGCTTCCTAAACCCGAGTGGGCCTCTCTCTCCCTATCCCTTGCCTCACTCCACAGTCTGGTTCCCACCAATCATTCCTGCTTCAAAGACCCAGAACATTGGAATTAGACTGTGTTAGAAATCACAGGGCACAACTGAGGCCCAGAGAAGGGAAGGAATTTATGGAGTTAGCTGGAAGAACCAGGACTAAACTAGAGTCACCTGATTCCTAGTCCAGTGCTCCTTCCAAAGTGCAAACATCTGGGGATGCATCCACTGTGGAGCACTCCTCTACCTGAGTGCCACCTCCTCCAGGAGGCTTTCCTTGACTACCCCAGCCTGCAGGGAACAGTCCAACCATTTCATTCTGCTCAAGCCTAGCCTGCCCTTTGCTACCTGATGTGTTGCCTCACTGTTTTATAAGAGGTTCTACCTGGGTTCTGTATAAAAGACGTGTTCTGAGCCCTGGTGAGCCCAATACTGTGACCAGCTCTGCCATGAGGAAGGCAGGATGAGACCTAGTCCTTACCTGTACTAGAACCCTCTGACGTGCCACTTATGGTCCTTTCAGCTCATCTGATTGCAGGGACTTTGTCCCCCCATGGCAGGCACTGCAGCAGCAGCCCCCCCGCACGGGCTCCCCAACACTTCCCTCAGGCTCAGCCTCACAGTGCCCCTCCCTCAAGCCCGCAGCTCCTGTCCACATCCCCTGCCCCCAGTCCTTGCCCCAGCCCACTCCTGCTTCTGCTTTCACGGCTACTTAGCACCCACCCATGCGTGCACAGCAGGGAAGTCCCACGCATGGATGAGCTTTGGGCTCAATGGAGAGATAGTTGGTGGCTGGTGGACACATTCTTACTGCTTCCTCTACCACCCCCAGACTTTTCTGAGAAGCAGAGACTACTTAGAGCAATAGGTCACTTTTGCTTGGTTAGCAAGCAGAGGCCAGCCCCTGGACATATTCCTGTATTGCTTCTCTCTCCTTACCTGCTTCACTCTGCCTTTCCCTCTTTCCTCCCCCAATGACTGCAATGAAAATAAGTAACACATCAGCTTCCGCCAGGCTCTGCTTTCTGAGGGGTGCAGGCTAAGCCACACCCTGGAGTAAAGAGCCATCTGCTACGTGCTGGGTGTCATCTGCAGTTCCTCATGGCTCTCACAGTTCACGGCTAGGCCCATGGAGTAGAGGGGTGGTTGAGTGCTGCCAGATGGAGGGACAGACTCACCTTTGCAGGCTTGGCAGCAGGAATCTGGCAGCGGGAGGGGTGCGGGGCAGCCTGGTTCAGGGCAGGTTGTGAGGCCGCAGTAGATCTGGCCCTCCTGACAGATAGAGCAAACCAGCTGGGAAATGAGCTCTGACAAGGGCTAGCCTTGGGGGCTAGGAACACCCCCTTCCCTGGGAGCAAATAGCCTTGAGGTCTCTCCTATGGTGGGGAGGGGAAGCAACAGCATCTCCAGGGCAAGGCCCGGCCAGCTCAGAGGAGGGGTCCCCCATGCCCTCCCAGCCCCATTTCCAGGCCCTGCAGGTAACATCCAGCCTTCAGCTTCTGACTCACTCATAGCCAGGCTATCCCTAGGTGTCGCCTGGTAAGGCGGGAATCTCCCTGTCCTATAAATGAGGAGCCAGAGCGGGACCTGAGCCATCTCGAGTTAGAAAGACAGTCGGGACCCAGTCTTCAAGCTTTTCCCACTGAAATCAACGTCATGGGAGGGGGACAGGTGGGTGATACCTGGGCTCTTCTTGCTCTTTACTGAAAGCCCCTGGTCTCCAACTTTGGGATCCAGCCTTGAAAGGCAAGACTGCAGGGGAAGGGGCCTTCTGGGGGTCAGGGGCCAGGTGACCTTTGGTGGCCACTTCTTTCCTCTGGGCCTGAGATTCCTCCTCTGTGAAGTGGGGTCACACCCATTTGGGGTGTGAAGATTCAGTGAGGGAATGGCTGTGAAAAGCACAAGGCACAACGTGCCTGGGGGGAAGCACTATTGCCCTGAGACCTTTCCCTGTTCCCTTTCCAGAGGGTCTGAGAAGTGAGTGTTCTGGTCCCTCGGGTGAGGCCAGAAGTCAAGCCAGCCTCATATAATCAGGGATGAGAAGAAAGAAGGGGAGGCCCAAGTACCCAGGGAGAATGAACAGAGGAATCCTGGGAATGCTCTCACCACCCACCACCCAGCATTTCTGTCTCTCGCCACAGCCCCTTCCTCATCCAGGCCTCATCCCTTCAGGGGAGGCAGCAAGACACAGGGAAAAGAACATTGGCTTTGGAGCCAGGTGGCCTTGGGTCTGAATTCTGGCTCTGTCACTTACTAGCTGTGTGGTCTCAGGCAAGTCACTTAACTATTCTGAGCCCGTTTCCTCATCTGGAAAACAGAAATAGTGATATCCTTCTCCTAGGGTCATTCGGATACTGTCTATAAACCAGGCATTTCTATGAACCAGGTGACACAATAGACTAGACCACTGCAAAAGGCTCACACCCTGCAAAAGGTAATCACTTACTACGCTGATTTATAAGTAGTCACTCCTCATTATTTGCAGGCTGTTTACTCTGCAGCACAGAAACTTAAGATTCAAAGATTCAGACTGATGGGACCCTGTCACTGAAAAGATAGGGAGGCAGGCCCAAAAAAAGTGACTCGTTTGAGGTCACACAGGGAACTGGGACAGTGCTGGAGCTCAAACACAGGTTTCTGATACCTAGTCTGGAGAGAACATTAATGATCACTTGGTCAGACTCCCTTATGCACTCAGAGGAACCGAGGCCCAAGTGTGGTGATCAGGTAGTAAGGAAATCAGGAGGGCAGGGGCTTCTCCTGCCAATTCATGGATGAGTTGCCAAGCCCAGGGTTAAAAATGACATGCTGGGCTGGGTGCGGTGGTTCACGCCTGTAATCCCAGCACTTTGGGAGGCCGAGGCGGGTGGATCACGAGGTCAGGAGATCAAGACCATCCTGGCTAACACGGTGAAACCCCAACTCTACTAAAAATACAAAAAATTAGCCAGGTGTGGCGGCGGGCACCTGTAGTCCCAGTTACTTGGGAGTCTGAGGCAGGAGAATGGCGTGAACCAGGGAGGCGGAGCTTGCAGTGAGCCGAGATCACGCCACTACACTCTGGCCTGGGCAAAAGAGCGAGACTCCATCTCAAAAAAAAAAAAAAAAAAAAAAAAAAAAATTACATGCTGAAAGCCACCTGCAAACCTATAGGAAGGCCATGCCTACACCCCAGTTCCCTTACAAGGAGGAGGCTGAAGACTTTCCAGAGGAGGTCCTGCTTAGCTTCAGTCTCTGTCCCATGAGAACACTGCTGAGTCAGCCCTGCCTGCCCCGAGGTCCAGCTCTAACAATAGGCAGGAGGAGTTTAAGTAGCTTCAGATTAATTTCCATTTGCTACAGATAATCTGGCCCTGTCTCTGTCCCCCAGGATGGATAACTGATCATTTGCGTATTCATTCTCTCATTCGACAGTCATTACAGATGTCTTCTGTGCTTTAGACCCTGGACTGACAGCAGAGGATAAAGAAATGAAACACATATGTTTCCTCCCCTCAAGGAATACAGCGTCTAGTGGGGGAAACAGAAGGCTCAGGAAGGTGTGGAAGCTCAGAGAATGGTCAGCTGACCCAGCTAGGGACAGGACATTCCAAACCCCATATATTCCCTTTCCCCTGAGCCCATTCACTTTGCTTTGGCCAGGAGGAACAATCCCCCCAGTCCGCAGTCCAGGCTACTATGTTCTTTGCAGGCCCAGAACACTGGCCTGTGCTGAAGGGAAGGCAGGAGTTCTTACAGTGCAGCTGCAGAGGACACACTGGTTGGGCAGGCGGGAGGGGAACAGCTCATGTGCACTGAAGATCTCTCCGTGTTGGTACGTGGTCCCGTTGTGCTGGCAGGACTTTGGTGGGGCCCGGAGTCCAGAGGGAGTGTGAGGTTCTGCAGTGGGGGAGGGGCAGGAGGAAGAAGAAAATGAGGTTTCATGTGAATCTTTGCTGAGATTAACAAGGCCACTTTTCTGAAGATTTTGCATTTGACCCCAGCTTGATATTTAAACCAAGCTCTGGCCTGGGCCTTGCCAGTCATTCCCCATATCAGCTAACTAAGAGGTCCCTCTGATACCTACATCTGACTGTGTCCCTCTCTCCCATGACCCCTACCACAGCCCTCCAGCCCCCTCAGTGTCTGAGCCAGCCCCAACCAGAGCAAGAAGGTAAAGCCAGCAGCCTCAGCTTCCGGTCAGTGGGGCCCGAGTTAGCTCATCCAGCACTGAATGAGGGTTCATGGAGCACTTCTCAGTGCCAGGCACTGTTCTAGGTGCTGGGGATACAGCAGTGAGCAAAAGAGTCCCTGCCCTCACAGGGTTACATTCTAGTGGTGCCAGCTGGCATGATTGTCCCTGTGCTTGTGTAAACTCCTGTCATTCACTGGCCCCCACAGCCCCCCTCCCCATCACCTGCCCATCAGTCCGTCCTCATCCTGCCAGGTGGAGGGGTAAGCCTCTGGTCCTGAGAGAGCCCACTCATTCATTCAAGACCCCTTGACTAAGCACTCCTCTGTTCTAGGCACCATGCTAGGCATTGGGAATGGAGCAATGAGTAAGATTTAGCCCTTGCCATCAAGAAACTCAAACTCAAAAATTACGGGTAGGCGGCTCATGCCTGTAATCCCAGCACTTTGGGAGGCTGAGGTGGGAGGATCACTTGACTCTAGGAGTTCGAGACTGGCCTGGGCAACACGGTGAGACCCTATCTCTACCAAAAACATTTTTTAAATTTTTTTTCTTTTTCTTTCTTTTCTTTTTTGAGACAGGGTCTTGCTCTGTCATCAGGCTGGAGTGCAGTGGCACGATCTCAGCTCACTGCAACCTCTACCTCCCAGGTTCAAGCAATTCTCCTGCCTCAGCCTCCTGAGTAGCTGGGACTGCAGGCACATGCCACCACATCCAGCTATTTTTTTTTGTATTTTTAGTAGAGATGGGGTTTCACCATGTTGGCCAGGATGGTCTCAATCTCTTGACCTTGTGATCCGCCTGCCTCGGCCTCCCAAAGTGCTGGGATTACAGGTGCAAGCCACCGCGCCCGGCCAAAACTTTTTTTTTAATTTAAAAAAAAGAAGTTTGAAATCTAATTAGGCAGAAAGACAAGCCACAAGCAATGATGCTGTAGCAGGTAAGGGCTAGGGTGGATGGAAGCACAGAAGTTGTGACAGCAGAGAGGAGGAGCCTCTAACTCAGCCAGGGAGGAGTGACCAGGGAAGGCTTCCTGAAGGGCCGATGGCAATGGCGAGCAGAGTCTTGAAGAACTGTGGAGCCAAGCAGGCAGAGGGGCAGGGGATGGGAAGAGAGAGGGAGTGAGGAGCGTTTTAGCAACAAGAGGCCTGGGCCAAGCACAGGGGGAAATCCCAAAGTCAGCAAGGAGAGGTGAGGCCCCCCAGAGTCAGCATCAGACATGAGGACCCTCCCTCACTGTGCAGGATGAAGCTGAGAGCCACTCTCCCCTCGGGGACCCACAGCCAGGAATCTCTATGACCCATGTCAGGGCCACGAGTCAGATCCCTACTGGGCTCCCCTCTGGAAAATGAGCCCCACTCCATACCAGCTCACCAGGAAAGTCCTGATTCCAGAGCCCGGACCCGAGGCCAAAACCTGGAGCCTCTTCTTCACCACTTTCTTGATGCTTCTAAACATCAATTTTCCTCTCAACCTCCCCTCCCACCTCCAAGTTGGCCTCCCCTCTGGCTGTCCCTCACTGGACACTTGGTTTTGCCAATTTCTTCCCAGACCACCTCTCCTTTCTCTGACCTCTTCTTCCTAGAATCTCATTCTCAGAGGCTCTTAGAATCTTAAAATCATGGAATCATAGACATTTAGCATCAGGACACATAGAGTCCCTGAATCTCAGCAGTGGGAGGAATCTCAGAGAACAGGGCCTGACTCCTTTAGTCCTTCTCAGCCCCCACATTGGTAATTCTGGGGTCTCCCCATAGGACCTTCAAGTCCAAGATCACTCACCTTCACTTCCCAGACTGCGCCCACACAGCCTCCAGCTCTGGCAGGCCCAAGAGAGACTGGAGCCCAAGTGTGTCAGTCAGCAGCCCAAGCAAGGCCCTGTTTCCTGCAGCTGCTTTCTGCATGTCCTCCCTCCCCTGCCATGCACACCTACTTAAGGACACGAAGTCTCTGCTACCCCAGCACTGCCTGGGGATCTGGGATATTTCCTCCCTTGAGCACCTTTGTGTGTCTACACATCTGATGGGTAGAGACTGCCCCTCTCCTTGCAGGGGTCTCCCTCAGCTAGAGGGCTACACTGGGAGTAGGAGAAAGGTCCGTGGACGATGGGGAGGAGCATGGCTACTTACCCACACACCTGGGACAGCATTGCTGTGGCTCCGTCACAGGTTGGGGGCAGTGGACAGGCGGACAGTGGAGGCGGTAACAACTCACATGGGCGCTCTGAAGGGGACACAAGGGTCAGCCCTGGTTCAAAGAACCATCGTCTTCCACCTGTACCTGTCCTTTCCCAAAACTCCCACCCCAACTGCAGAAGTCTGAACTTATCGTAAGCCTGTGATTGGACTGAAAAGAATTAACTCAAGTGTGCCCAGTTCCTCCCCATTCCTGCCCACCAAGGGGATCTCACTTGGCCCACACATCCATGTGCCTCCCCTACCCTGACGGAGGTCAGATCTGGTCATAGACTTGCTTAAACACTGTCCCCTTCACAGAGAAAGACATGTAAGCCTAGAGTTGTTTGACATTGATCTTGATGCTTTGACTGCGCTATTTTAACTCTAGGGCTTGGTCCTTTTAACTCTGGTCCTGAGCCTTGTGGTCAAGAAAGGAATGAAACATGAGGACAGGTGACTGGGAGGGGGTGTGAGACTAAAAACCTGATGTAGAGAAGACGGATGGCTTTATGATCCACCCCCTAAATCTCTGGGAGGTTTGGGTAATCCTGGACAAAGCCTTTGGAGTTGGCACCAGAGAAGGAAGGGCCTGAAGTTCCTTCTCTTTCTTAAGTATAGCAAGTGAGAGAACTGGGCAGGGGAACATACGCAGAGAGAGACAAGCAGAAACTGAGGGAGAGTGGCCACCACCCCTCGTGGGGGTCTTCCCAGCTCTCCAGGCAGCTTTTTTTTTTTTTTTTGGCCCCTCAGCCTTCCCGCACCTTGTTCTTCACTCTGTTACAAGGGTCACTCTGCTGTATTGTGATGAACCATTTACACCTGTGTCACCGATTCAACCACGAATTCCAAAGAATAGTAGGCATGGGGCCTTGCTCCAAGTTAGTGGCTGCTGGCGTCTGAATGAATGCATGAGTGAGTGAACAAATGAGAGTTAGGAAAGGAGGGGTCGATGGTCCTCTCCTAGATGAAGGGAGCCTGCTTTGTTCACAATTCTGAAGTTGGCGAAGTTTGTTTCTAGCCCCACTTCTCCCCCTGGTTCCTTCCTCCTGCCCTCTCCCTGGACCTGAGTTCCCTGATAGCACTTCTCCCAGAGGCAGCCTCTTGCCCCATGGAAGACCCTTGACTGGCCCTACGCCTTCTGGGGTCACTGCTTCCCAAGATGGCCAGAGGTAATCGCTAGGACTAGTCAGTGCTAAGGGGCATCCCAGAGTCCACAGAATTGGTCTGAGCTCTAATAGGGGCCTTCTAGAGGCCCAACGCACATGGGTGCTTACTAAATGTCTAGAGGATAAACTAGACACTAGACATCTGAGGTTCCCAGATGAGGAACTAGGATGGAGTGCAAGGGACTGTGTGGCCTGAAGAGTTAGAATTGGTCTCTTAATTCTGGCCTTGGAGGAGTCAAGGATGGCGATGATTATTAGCGCCACGAAGCAGCAAACAGGATGGAGACAGGTTAGCGGTGAAAGGGCAGGTGAGGCACATGGAAAAGCCCTTTGCAGTCACAGGGAACCTCTCAGGAAAGTCATAGCTTCCATTTATTGAGTGGCTACTGAGGTAGGGCCTTTCCGTTATATAAAAATCATCCCACTTCTTCTTCTCAACACCCCTAGAGGTAGATACCATACTATTAGTCACACTTTTTAAATGAGAAAAGAGCCTTCAAATGTTAAGTTGCCTAAGATCACACAGCAGGTAAAAACTGTCACCAGGGCCCGGGTACTTTCCACGATGCTGAGCTGCCTCTGGTGGGTAGGCGTGGACTCATTCACGCTCAATATTTGCTGCAGGTCTACTGGGTGCCAGGCCTTCTTCTGAGCACTAGGAACGCAGCAATGAGTGGGACCAACAAGGTTTCTGCCCTCCCGGAGCTCACATCCTAACAGTGAAAGATAGACTATTAAAGAAGTAACCAAGGGCCGGGCATGGTGGCTCACGCCTGTAATCTCAGCACTTTGGGAGGCCAAGGTGGGTGGATCACTTGAGGTCAGGAGTTCGAGACCAGCCTGGCCAACATGGCAAAACCCCATCTCTACTAAAAATACAAAAATTAGCCGGGCAGTAGTGGTGTGCCTGTAATCCCAGCTACTTGGGAGGCTGAGGTAGAAGTATTGCTTGAACCCGGGAGGCAGAGGTTACTGTGAGCCGAGATTACACCATGGCACTCCAGCCTGGGCGACAGAGCAAGACTCCAACTCAAAAAAGAAAAAAAAGAAAAAGAAAAAAAAAAGTAAGCAAGTAGGAACAAGAAGATTTCAGATGTTAAATTTATGATATATAATAAAATAGAGGGCCTGGCGTGGTGGCTCACGCCTGTAATCCCCGCACTTTGGGATGCCAAGGGGGGCAGATTGTTTGAGGTCAGGTGTTTGAGACCAGCCTGGACAACATGGTAAAACCCCATTTCTACTAAAAATACAAAAATTAGCCGGGCATGGTGGTGCATGCCTATAATCCCAGCTACTCGGGAGGCTGACGCATGAGAATCACTTGAACTTGGGAGGCAGAGTTTGCAGTGAGCCGAGATCGTGCCACTGATGACAGAGCGAGACTCTGTCTCAAAATAAATAAATAATAAATAAATAAATAAATAAATAGAGGAATATTATTTCATTAATAGGGGTAGACTATGTTAGAAACAGCTGTCAGGGAAGGCTTTATAAGGAGGAAACATTTGTGTTATGAACTGGGAGATGAGAAGGAACTGTTCGTGAGAAGATCTGAGGGAAGAACATTCCAAGTAGAGGAAACAAGTTGGAATGAGGTTCAAGTGTTGGAAAAACCGACAGAGGTCAGTGTGGCTGCAGCAGAGTGAGCAGGTATGAAATGAAATTGGAAAATAAGGCCAGGCGTGGTGGCTAATGCCTGTAATCCCAGCACTTTGGGAGGCCAAGGAGGACAGATCACGAGGTCAAGAGATTGAGATCATCCTGGCCAACATGGTGAAACCCCGTCTCTACTAAAAATATGAAAATTAGCTGGGCGTGGCGGCGGGTGCCTGTAGTCCCAGCTACTTGGGAGGCTGAGGCAGGAGCATCACTTGAACCTGGCAGGCGGAGGTTGCAGTGAGCCGAGATTGCACCACTGCACTCCAGCCTGGTAGCCTGGTGACAGAGCATGACTCCATCTCCAAAAAAAGAAAAAAGAAAGAAAAGAAAAGAAATTGGAGAATAAGACAGAAGCAGAGCCCTCAGGGGGGAATTTGAATTTTACTTTAGGTCCAATGAAAAGCTATTAGAGGTTTTTTTTTTCTTTTCTCTCTTTTTTTCCCTAAGTCAGAACATGACAATCAGCACACAGTCTGTGTATGACTGTCAATGAGTTCATCATCTGTTACTGGAGGGTTTTAAGAGCAGAATGACATGATCAGTTTCATGCTGAGAAAAGGCCATTCTCACAGGGCGCGGTGGCTCACTCCTGTAATCCCAGCACTTTGGGAGGCTGAGGCGGGTGGGTTTCTCGAGCTCAGGAGTTTGAGACCAGCCTGGGCAACCTGGTGAAATCCTGTCTCTACAAAAAATACAAAAATTAGCTGGGCATGGTGGCACACACCTGTGGTCCCAGCTACTCAGGTGGCTGAGGTGGGAGGATTGCCTGAGCCTGGGAAGTCAAGGCTGCAGTGAGCTGAGATCGCACCACTGCACTCCAGCCTGGGTGCCAGAGCGAGACCCTGTCTCAAAAAAAAAAAAAAAAAAAATTCTCACTGCCGCATGGAGGGTGGATTTAGAGGGGGAAACAGGAAGACCTGTTAGGAGGCTTGTGTGGCAGCCCAGGAAAGGGATGACAGATGATGGTGGCTTGGATTAGGGGGAGCAGTGATGGTGGAGAGAAGTGGAGGGATTGAGGGTATATTTTGCAGATACCAGCAAAAGTCCTCTGGGTTGAGGAAACTGTATGTGAACTCTGGGAAAGGAGAAATGAATTAACTCCAATGGCTCAAAAAACTTGGCCTTTGTCAACTGGACCACATGATATGTCTGGAATTTTCTGTTATGATTTCCTTTCTGTTCTCTGGCTATATTTCATAAAGTCCTTCTTGAAAAAGCTGATTGGCCTCAGATGTGCTAAGGCAAACCGAGGGGAGGCAGTCATGGTGGGGGTTGTGTCCCCATTTCTACTTGGGGCCAACATGGTAGAAGCAGTGGTGAGTCAGGAGGAAACACCCCAGGAGGAGTGAGACCCCAGTGTCAAAGTCAGGAGGGGGGCTAGCCACCCCCTCTGCCACCCCACAGGATCTCCTCCAGAGCTCTTTCTGCTCCCACCCCAGAGGGTTCTATTTTAACAAGGGAGACTCTTAGAGGCCTTCTGCATTCCTCTCTTGGCTCTGTGCAGGGAAAGGGTGGCGCTGGGAGGCTGGCTCGGGCTGGGAGCTAGCTACCCCTCCCTCCAAGCACCAACACCCAGACAAAGAAAGCTGGGGACATCCACACTGGGCTCCAGGCAGCTGAGCTAAAGCCAAAGTTTTTTCAGGTCTCCTAAGCCACTTCCTCCTCTTCTGCCCCTCCAATCTCATACCTTGCTTGTGAATTCTGGACCACATAGGGGTCTCATTTATTCTACCCAGTTGATTTTACAAGGCCCTGTGGAGGTGCTGGATTGTTGTGGGGTGCGATGGGGCGGGAGGAGATGGAAAACAAAAACATGGTCTCTACCCCAGGTGGTTCAGCCTTTGGCAGGGAATCATGCCAGGTGTGAGTGAGGGCCCAGTAAGTCCTAGCCTCAGAGGTTCAGTCTAGGAGGGGCAGTAACTATGTTGCCTGGTCAACAATGATCAGGAGAAAGGGGCAGAGAAACTTATGTGGGATCCCAGAAGAAGAAAATCCTTCCAGGTGGAGGTCATTTTCCCATTTGGGCAAATCCTTGAGGAACAAGTAGTTGGGCTAGTGGAGGTGGGGGAACACAGCCTAAGGCAGGGCCGAAGTGGCTGGAGGAAATAGTACGTGAAAGGGAGGGAATGGGAGATAAGGTCAAAAAGGCTCTGTCTTGGGCTGCGTGGGAGGCAGGGAGGCTGGCACCAGCACGAGGTGGAAAGAAGGCTGGGATGTGAGATGGGAGACCAGGGCCCTCATCCCAACCCAGCCACTAATGTTTGTGTGACTTATCTTTGGGAGGTACACAGTAGCCATCTAATCCTATGTATTAAGTACTCAGTAGTAAAGTGGCTTGTCCCAAGTCTCTCAGCTACTGCTGACAGCACAGTTCTAGAAGGCCTAGTCCTCCTTCTGGGGTGACTTCTCTGGAGGGTTCTCAGACATCCCTGACACAGGTGGTCAGGTGGCCAGAGGAACCTACCTCTGAGCAGGTACAGCGCAGGCAGTACATCAGGCCTTGTGGCTCCAAGTAGGGGTGCCAGCTCTCGCCGGGGGAGTATCTCTTCCCATGGAAAAGGCAGAACATGTCTGGGCCTGGCAAACCGACCAGTGCCATGTTAGTCCCAGGAGGCTCCAGCCCAAAAACTCTGTCTCATTTTTCCTTCTTTCTAGCTCTAAAAGAGATGTCATCTGGGCCACTCAGACAAAAGAGAATCTGCTAGACAACTGAGCATGCTCTCCTAGGCAAGGGGCCAGAAGGTCTGAGTTTGAATCTCGGCTTTACCACACACTTACTGTGCGACACTGGGCATGCCACTCTCTCTGAGCCTTAATGCTTATCTCACAGGGCAGCTAGGGAATCAAGCAGTGAAATGCTGTACAGATTTATATCATGGTATCAACGTTAATTATTATGATTAGACAAATGAGGCCCAGAGAGGGTAAGTTACACCTGAGGGCCACACAGCAAGTCAGTCACCAGGCAGCGATGACAGCACCAGTCTCCTGACTCAGTCCCATGCTCCTCTGCCCTCACAATCATGCTTGTTTCCTTTTTATTTGTCCCATTTGGCTTATTTAGTACATCACCAACACCCTTCCCTCCCTTCCCATCCCTCTCTCCTCTCCCATCCCCCTCCCCTGTATACACACACACACACACACACACACACACACACACGTGTACACATTCTCTGGGTCCTGTAGCCCACCTTTTGAACAAAGTCCTCCTGGTGTGAAGATCACCAGGCACCTGTGTAGAGGAGGGTTGGCAGAGATGGGGCCCGAGGCCATGGCGCTGGGAGCTTTCTTGCTTTCACACTGTACTATGTCCTTATATTTTGGTGAGCCGTGATGGAAAGGTTGTTAGGAAACTGACTTTCAAGTATCCTTAAAAATGGTTGTTGCTACTACTGTGATTTGTGGTTGGCACACCAATGGACTTTTTTGCAATCGCACATCAGTCGTCAATATCTGGATGAATGCTTCTAAGAATTACTAAAATCGTTTGTTCCATGGGTTGGCTATCTCTCCTACAATCCTGCATTCCTGAAACCTCTGCCTTTCTCACCTCCCATAACCCACTGATCCACTCCTGCTCCCACCTCCTACCCACTCACCTCCAGCCCTGGGTCAGACCTCCCAGCCCAGCACTGCAGCCTTGTGCCCTGCCCCTCTGCCTCCTGCCCTATCCTCGCCAACCCTCCTCTACGCAGGTACCTAGTGATCTTCATGCCAGCAGGGAAAAACACTCCATTGCTGAGCTCTTTTCAGGAGGAACTGGGAGGCCCGGCACAAGCTAAGTGCCAGTAAAGGTTTGTTGAATTAAATGAGATTGAAATATGGAGAAGGGAACCAACATTTATTGACTATCTTCTCTTTGCCGAACCCCTTATAGAAGTTAATTATCTCATTAACATTATTGTTTTGACCATTAAATTAGATAATGCTTGTAAAGTGCTTACCCAGTCCAGTTTCTGACCCTTAGTTGAATGCTATTATTATGATAATTGTGGTAACAATCACAAAGCCACTGCAAAATGGACATTGTCATCTTCTGGAATAGATGACGGTATCCGTCTTGCAGTGGCTTTGGGCTGTTACCACAATTATGAGAAGGCTCACAGAGACTATGCCACTGGCCTAAAGTCCTCCGCTAGGATTTCAGCCCAGGACACCTGCCTGCAAAGCAGAGCTCTTTCTCTTCACCACATCTCTCATCTCCGGTGGCTTTTTACCCAATTCCAGGGCCTAGAGGCTCAACTGCCTTCTTCTCTCTCTGCCCCACTGGCCACCATCCCGGACTCCCTAGCTTATTTTCTTAGTCCCCTGTTGGTCTAAAATGGAGAAGCTGCCTCTCATGCCTCCTTCTCATTTTCCAGAGTCAAGCATCTTAGAAACATGGGTTCTTACACTTCCTAAATCACATTCTCTTAGACTTTGAAACAGAATCGCAGAGCATTGAAAGCAGTAATGAGTTGGGTGGGGTGAGCGGGGAGCTCACATTCAGTGCAGGAATTCCCTCTCAGCACTGGGGGCTGGGCTGGCATGCAGCCCCTGCCTGACACACGCCTCCGGGAAACAGGAGCTCATGGGCCATTCCTAACCATTAGAAGGTTTTCTTTGTAAGGAGCTGGAGTTGGCCTCTCTCGGGTTCCTCACATTGCTCCTGCTCTGCCCTCTTGGGCCTCCTAGAACAAAGATTTGAGACTGCTGTCACGATGCCTTCAGTCTGTGCTTCGAGGGTCGCTGAGAGTAGGAACACATGGCTTAGTTCCCTCACCATTCCCTTCCCAACTCCCCAAAGTGGAGGAGCGATTAAAGTTCGTCTCTCACATTCCCAGCAAGCCAGCAAGGCCCGGCTGGCCCGTATCAAATGAGCTGTGTTTATCTCTCAGCCTCTACTGGCAGAGAGGGTGGGACACGGGCCCAGCTGGGGTGCTGGTCAGAGCCAGCCCAACTCTCCAAGGAGTGAATAATGTCTTTCTTCCTCAGTCCCCTCCTCCCACCAGGGAGGGGGTGATTGCAACACTGCCACCACCTTAGGTCTCAGCCTGTTGCTGAAGAAGCCCTGTCCTACCTTCCTTGGGGCAGCCCTGTAGCCCAGGTCCCTGTGCCAGTTGGCACCCCCTTCACCTCACCGCCTGCTCAGAGCATGAAGACAGAAAGAGTGTCTCAGCCAATGCCCAGGCAGGAGGCCCCTTCCCCCCACTAATAGACCTGGCAGAGGCTGAGAATGTGGGGGGCCTGGCAGGAGGCCTCCAGTGGCCACAATCCCCACCCCACCATACCCTAGAAGGTAACAGGCACAAGGAAGGGTGGCATGGCCTGGAGCTCTCTCTTCCTCAAGTGAGATGAGTGCCCAAGGCCATGCCAAAACCAAGCAGGAGGAAGAAGTGCCAGGCAGCGACAGGCCGCCTCGGTTCCTGCAGTGCTGGCACTAGCCCCAACCCTTGAACATGGCTGGTGAAAACAGTTTTAGTTCTTTAAGCCACAAGTTCACTGTGTGACATTCAGAGACTCATCCTCCTTTCTCTGAGCCTCAGTTTCCCATCTGCAAAATAAGGGGAAGGGGTAAGCTATGATCTTCAAAGATTTTCTGCATAGATACTTTATGAATCCATGATTTCAACATTTGAAGACTCCAAAATTCTAGGATTCTAAGGTTCAGGATTTTGAGAATTCCATGTTTCTAAGAACCTGTATTTCCTTAGAACACAAAGCTTCTAGAATTGTCCAATGTTGTGGTTCTAAGATTTGATCATTCCAAGATTCTATGATTCTTGGATGTGTTGATGGTCTCATACATCCTAGGCTCTCAGAGGCTCCAAAGTGGGTTAGGATGAAGTTCAGGGAGCCAGTAGTACCAGTCCTGAGTGACACAGGTGTGTCACCTGAGTGTGAAGGCAGTAAAGTTTGTCTCATATCTCACTCCCTTCCCATACACTCCCTTTGGTCCTCTGTGGTGTTCCCACCCCTGCCCTGGCCTTGGACCTGCCCTGATTCCTCTCCCACCCCACCATTAAGTCTCATCCCACCTGTGCCCATGCATCCCTCCCCATCTCAGAGACCAAGCATGCCTTTTCTCAGGGACCCTTTGGAGTCAGATCGGCTGGGGTTCAAATTGTGGATTTGGCTTTTATTTGCAGCCTGAATTTAGACAAGTTACCTAACCATCCTGGGCCTCTGTTTCCACATCTATTAAATGGAACTAATAACAATCTTTACCTCTCAGAGTTACTGTAGAATTAGGTCAGATAATATATGCAATATGCCTAGTGCCTGACATATATTATATGCTCAACTAAATAGGTTTAAAAAAACAGATCTGGGCACTGACCCCAGACTTCCTTAACAGTTTGTTTCCTGTGGTGTTTCTTTGACTCCCAGAGCTCTCTGTGGTCATCCCCAGGCACCTATTAGGGGACGAACATCATAGCACACACTGAGGCCAAATCTCCCAGGTCTCATTTACAACTGCACCAACCGTGATTCTGGTGGCCTCCTGCATTCTTCTAGCCCCACTCACAAACCAGAATAGTCTGCCTCAACTCACCTCAGGCCCACAGACCTTGGGCGGGGATACAGAGATGAAAGTGGTTCAGAAGTTGGAGGAGAGAATGGGAAGGCAGGAGTGAGAGGCAAGAGACCAGTCTGGAAGGAGAAGCAGAGGCTCATGGAGGGCTTTGAGAGCCCGAGAGGCAAAGGAAAGCCATGGAAAAGCTTTAAACTGGGGAGTCCCATGATGAGATTTGCATTTTAGAATCATCACTGTGCCCACAGGAATGGAGAACTGATTGGAGGGCAAGACTGGAGGCAGAGAGACCAGGGAGGGGCTGTTGCAGTCATCCTGTTTTGAGATCATGCTGGACCTGGACCAAGATGGAAGCTGTGCTGATGGGCAAAAGTACAGATTTGAGAAACACTTAGGAGGTACAATGGGCAGGCTTTGGGACAGACTGGATAGGATATGCATGGAGAGGGCAAAGGAGCCATCAAGGTCAGGATTGAGGTTTTGGGACTGAACGCATATGTGAGTGTGGGGCACTTGGCATAACAGGCAGTAAACATTATTATCATTAGTAATACAGTAGTCCCCCCTCATCCTTGGGTGACACATTCCAAGACCCCCAGTGGATGCCTGAAACCACAGTTTGTACTGAACCCTAGATAGACCATGCATAGATTTATTTTGCCTTCTTTACAATTTCACAAATAGAAGATTCATCCTTACTGCAGATCTTAGCAAACTCACTATACCATTTTTTTCCTTTCCTTATTAATTGAGAACTTTTACCTTTTTACTTAAAGAAAGCACTTTATAGCTTCTCTTTGGCATATCCAAATTGCTGGCATTGCTACTCGTGCTTTGGTGCCATTATGAAGTAAAATAAGGGTTCCTTGAACACAAGCCTTGCAATACTGCAACAGTTGATCTGATCACTGAGACAGCTACCAAGTGATTAACGGGCGGGGGGCATCTACAGCGTGGACACACTGGACAAAGGGGTGATTTATGTTCTGGATGGGACAGAGAGGGATGGCAACAGAATTCACCATGCCACTCAGAATGATGTGCAATTTAAAGCGTATGAATTCTTTATTTCTGGAATTTCCAATTTAATATTTCGGACCAAGGTTAATCACAGGTAACTGAGACCTCAGAAATTGAAACCGTGAATACTGGGGGACTGCTACAGTAATATTACTTCCCGTTATTCATTTATTTATTGAACTTTTTGTATGTCAAATATTATACACATCCATGGGCCTGGTACATGACTTAAATAAAACAAAGTCCCCTCCTGAAGGAGCTTACAGCCTAGTGAAGAACACAGATAGATACAATACATTCAGTCTGACAAACGCTATGATGGTGTGAGCATAGGGTGGTCAGGCGAGGCTTCTCTAGGAACATGCCTGAGCTGGATCTTGGAGAAATTAACAAGATGCAGAAGGGGAAGTACTTCTCAGGCAGTGGGTGCTAGATGCAAAGGCACAGAGGTGGGAGTGGATGTGGTTCATGAAGGACACAGAGGCTTCTCTTTGGCATATCCAAAGTGCTAGACACTAGCTCCCTTTCCCACAGTTAGTGTCCACTTGGATAGGCCACAGCCAAAGCTCTTTACCTGTCTGAACAGACTTAAAGTGACTGACTTAGTTGATCTAATCTGATTTCAGGACAGCAATGTTTACCAGACAGATTCCAAATGTCACTGTGTCATCCCCAGCCTATCATGAGCTGGCTCCTGCCTGCTTTTCCAGCAAAACTTTTTGTGGTGGCCCTGTTTTCAGCCTCACCTCCTCTTGCTAAATTCCTCACTCTTCCACCAGCCCCCAGGACTCCTCCTACTGTGCCTTCAAACATGCTGTTTCCTCCACCTAGAATGGAATCTTCCATCTCCAATGTTTGACCAACTCCTTCCCATTTTTCAAAAGCCAGCTTAGATGCTACCCTTTCTGTGAAGCTGCCTCAAACTTCCAGCCACTGGCCTTTCCTGCAGAACTGAGTTCAGCCCTCATTACAATTCTCATCACAAATGGATTAGAGGTACTTCTTAAGTAAGCTTGCTTCCTAACTAAACTGGGACCTTCTTGAGAGCAAGGACCAGATCTCATTAAATTTTGTGCTCAATGCAGAGCCTACATAGATAGAGTTCGTGCCTGATGAACGAAATCAATGATGAAAGAACAGAGTTAACAAAGAGGGAGAGATCCTGGAAGAGGAGCCAATTGATGGTCCTTAGTCCTGGAAGCTTCTTTCATTCTTTTTTTTTTTTTTTTTTTTTTTTTTTGAGATGGAATCTTGCTCTGTCACCAGGCTGCGGCTCAGTGGCGCAGTCTCTGCTCACTGCAACCTCCGTCTCCCAGGTTCAAGCGATTCTCCTGCCTCAGCCTCCTGAGTAGCTGAGACTACAGGTGAGTGCCACCATGCCCAGCTAATTTTTGTATTTTTAGTAGAGATAGGGTTTCACCATGTTGGCCAGGACGATCTCGATCTCTTGACCTCGTGATCCACCCGCCACAGCCTCCCAAAGGGCCTGGCCCTGGAAGCCTCTTTCTTTAACAAAAGGAGTAGTTCATTATGTGGGAAGAGGGCCAATTCCCTTTCAGCACTTTTACCTTGCCACCTAACAGAAATTAGCTTCTGACAACCCCCGCTTTCCAGCCCTGCCATCTGAATGCTCAAACCACTGGCCAAACCAAATGACAACATGTACAAAAAGGTCAGGAGCCCAGAGTAGCTAAAGGGATGAGTGATTCCATGATCTTCACGCCTAAGTCAAAATTTCCAAACTGTCTCCATCCAAGTTCCAAGTTCATCCCACAGTCTGGCTTGAAACTCTCATGCTGTGATAAAAGGTCTTTTATGGGGTCAGTTAGGAGGGGTTAGTGCGGTTGAGAATTCTTCCCCAATAGGAAGCAGAAAAGACAACTAGAAAGAAGCTTCTGGGCTGGAGGGGAGGCTGGACAAGACCATGGAAAGGGCATCAGGAGGGGCCGGGGTGAGAGGAGAGAGGTCTGGAATTGTGGCTGGCCTGTCCCCAGCCTGCAAGAACTCAGGAAACCTGAGTGAGCCAGGCTGCCCAGGAATGTAGAACGTTTACATCTCTTCCCTCACACCCACACAGCCATACTTTCTCTATTTATTTATAATCCCCTCTTCACACAAACAAACTTGCTCCCCTCTGAGACATAAGCTCTGCTCTGGGCTCTGGCACCCGATGGGAGAGGCCTCTTAAGGAAATCAGAAGAAAAGCCTCAGCTCCTCAGTGGCTGAGCTGTGCAACCCGGGGAAAGGAACTGCATTTCTCTGAACCTGACTTTTCCCTCTGGCACATGACAGACATACAGGACCATAGAAGGGCCTCTAGGGAGAGAACTATCAAACCAGGAAAGGCAGCTCTGTTACCTGTTAAAGGGCAGGAAACAGGGTGGGGACTGTTCACATTTTTTTCTGCTTTGGACGTATACGCTTAGATTCATAGAATCGTAGAAAGCTAGGGACTCAGACACATCCAGTCCCCTGTTTCCTTTGTGGGAAATTGAGTCCCAGAGAGAGATCAGGACTTGACTAAGCTTGATTCACTCCAGCACAATCTTCAATGCCAGTCGTCAGATGTGGAGAGAATGCTTACAGGGACACCCATCCCCTACTAGGCAGGACTAGAAGAAATGGCTTTAACTTGTAAACAGAAGTCTTCTGGCGAGATACAAAAAAGAACTCCTGAGTACAAGAATGAGGATGGGGTCCTGGACAGAGGCAGGGGGATGCCTGAAATGATCTCTGTACTACACCTCCCAGGGGCACCGCTGTCACGCCAGCCCTTTTCTTTGAGAATATGAAGGATTCAAGGTCCCTCTCCCAGAGTCCGGCGCCATGGTTGGCGGCTGGGGGAACTTGAGAGGCTAGTCCTGGAACAGGTGCAACAGCTGGAGCAACTGCGCAGCTGTTGCCGGGCTCAGTCTCAGCAGCCTGCACGCCAGTGAGTGAGGCAGAGACCTCTGCTGGTGGGAGAGGAGAGGTGCAGAACGGCCCAGTCAGAGATCCAGAGAGAAGTCAGCCTGGAGCCGGACTTCAGGCCTTCACTTAGGTGCTCCCCACTGCCTCATGCACACCTGCACAGGTAGATGGGGATGCGACTAAGCTGAACAGACAAGCAAGTCCCCTCTGGCCGGTCTCCCACTACCTCCACTGCCCCAGGCCATCCAGGCACTTTTTTCTGGTGTCTGAGGGTCTGCCTGTCCACTCCTCCCTGGCAGGGCAGGAGTGCTACCCTTCCACATCCCTATTCCAAAGGCCAGAGTGGACTCGGAATCAAGGCAACCACATCTTTGGGTTTTGGAGACTTAGAACCACGAGGTGTTAAAATTAGAATGGTCCTCAATAATCATCCACTTGAGTCCAACCATCTCACTTTACAGGGGAGAAAACTGAGAGGCAGAGAAAGGCAACCTGTCCAGGGTCACAGTTGGAATTGATGGCACAGCCAGGGCTGGATCCCTGACTTTCTGATTCCAGGTTTGCCCTCCACATCACATCCTACCAAGGGAGCTCCCTTCCTGTCCCATGCCTGAGTCTAGGGTCTGGAATCCATCACCTGGGAACAAAAGCTTCGATTCCCATAATACACAAAACCCTTGAAGAAAAAAATAGATGGATTTTTTTTTCTCAGCAGGGTCTCACTGTGACACCCAGGTTAGAGTGCAGTGGTGCAATCACAGCTCACTGCAGCACCCATCTTCTGGGCTCAAGCAATCCTTCCACCTCAGCCTGCCGAATAGCTGGGACCACAGATATGTGCCACCATGCCAGGCTAATTTCTTTATTTTTTCTAGAGACAGGGTCTTGCTATGTTTCTCAGGCTGGTCTCAAACTCCTGGGCTCAAGTAATCCATCCACCTCGGCCTTCCAAAGTGCTGAGATTATAGGTGTGAGCCACTGCACCCAGCCCCATGTTTTTACTTGGTAACTGACTGACTCCTGAAAGCAGGATTGGATGGAGGGAGGGAAGAGAAAGCAGAGCATACTAGACACCTACAAGGGACAATTAGGGAAGAGAAACAAAGAGAGGAGCTGAGAGGAGTAGGGCAGAAAGCACTGCAGAGGGAGGTAAGAAGATAGGAGGCCTCTGGTGGACACTCATCCACAAAGAGCTGAGTGTCTAGAGTGACAAGCATCACACATGTCTGTGGCTCAGCCTGGGGCTGGGACCAGTACCGGTCAGTAACCAGGTCGGGGACCCAGCCTGGGTAAGGGGTCTTGTATAGGGGTGGAATTGGTGTTCAACCTGTGGCCAAGGTTGGAGGATTAGGGCTTGGCTTGTGGCTGGAATTGAAACTTAGTCTGTATTGGGATTAAGGCTCAATCTATGGCTGGAAATAGAACCAAAGAGAGAATACTTTTTGTTTGAATAGCCTGAGGAGTAAACTGTTACCTGTGTTCACAGGCCCTTGGCATTCTTCAGGGCTCCGATACCTCAGGAGCCTGATACCACACAGACTTGAAAATTTCCATCTGTTAGCACTGTTTCTGAAAGCACCTAAGATATCACCAGATTTCTGACCCACAGTAGGCTTGAGATCTCACTTAAACTAAGATGAGGACCTTTGTGAGAGACCTTCAAATAGCATCTTGGCAAATGACTATAGGATCCTTTCTAGATTCATAGGCTGTCAGCACCAAACAAAATGAGGCTCAGATAAAGAAGTGGTCTGTCCCAACTCACACAGCCAGTAAGTGACAAATCAGGGTCCAGGACCCAGGTCTGTTCTGTTTTTTTTTTTTTTAAGAGATGAGGTCTCACTATGTTCCCCAGGCTGGCCTTGAACTCCTGAGCTCAAGGGTTCCTCTCCCTCTTAGCCTCCCAAGTAGCTGGTGACTGGAACTACAGGTGTGTACCTCTGTGCCTGGCTTTTGTTCTTTTCTTTAATAAATTTGCTGTGTGACCTTGGGCAAGTCACTCTTCTTTTCTGGGCTTCAATTTAAGTATAGGTACATTGATGGGTAGAAGCAGATGGTTTTTGATAGTTTCACCAGCTCTAACATCCAGGAATCTTAACATTCTCCAATGAGTGCCAGTCCACCTCACCCTAATGAGTTGGCTCCAAGTCTTTTTCTCCCATGTCTGGAGATCTGTATTTACAAGGCTGTAGGGAAGATGGAATACTGGCAGGACCTGCTGAGAGGTACAGAGCTGAAGGCCATGGAGGCACAGAGGAGGGAGATCAGAGTGGATCAAGTCACCGGGGAGAGTTTGTTTGAAGAGGTGTGACCTAGGCAAGGCCATGAAAGGCTGACAAGATATGGGAAGCAAAGAAGCGGGGTGTGGGTAGGATAACAGTCTGGTTCTAGGACATCTTCCCAAGATGCATCAAGGGCAATGATATCTGGAGAAAAAATTGCAGGGACTAAGAACAAGGTGTCAGGTGGATGGGAGGCAGGCATGGAGGGCATCCTGTGCAAAGTCTCTTTTAAGAAATAGGAGGCAGGTGTTAGGAGGAAACCCTCAGGGTTCAAGAAAGCAGAAGAGACATTTATTGAGTACATAGCATTGTGCTGGGTACTTTAATCTGTTACCGCCTTTAATCCTCCCAAGAACCCTGCAAGTTCTGGATTAGTATCTCTCTTAGACAGATGAGGAAATTGAGGCTCAGAGAAGTTATGACTTACAAAAAGTCACACAGCTCTAAGGGGCACAGCCAGGACTTGAATCCAACACTGAGCTAATTCCATTACTTGTTCTATGTAATGGAAAGACTTCTCTGAGTCTCATGCTGCTGGCAGGCCAGAGACACTCAGCCTGCTCTCATGAGCAGAAACAAGACTGTAACAAAGTCCAGCACTACCAGCTCTAGAATGTCACGTGCAAAAGAAAGGCATAGATGGAGGAGCTGAGCTGGGGAGAGGAAAGAGCACCAGACTAGGAGTTGGGAACGCGGGGTCTTAATCGCAGACTGTGCCATGTATGTCCTGGAGAAACCCACTGCTTGAATGAAGCTCCTTTCTTCTGATTAAGAGAATGTGGTTTGGTTTCCCATCCTCACAGCATTCTAAGAGATTGGCCAGGCATGGGGAGGGGGTCCCACCAGCCTATTGTGGGGGCAGTGAGGAAACTGAGGCTCAGATTGATGATGTAACCTGTTTGATGTTACACTGTATCTATGTGGAAAAGCATAATTGGGAACTGATTTGTTTTGGAAGCTATCAAGCACCAGTTTTGTGCTAGCTGCTTTACCTCTTTTCTCTAATTTAATCCTATCCACTCTCCTAGGATTTTTACTTCCGCTTTATAGATTAGGAAACCCAGGGTCAGAGAGGTGCACTCTGTGACGGCCTCCCAGCAGCAGCATTCAGCGGGGCTGGGATGGTGAAGACGCTGGTCTATCTCACTGTGCCCTGCCGCCTCCCAGAGTCTCACGCTGCAAATTCAGGGTTCCTTCTAGACACTGTGAGGCAGGGAATAAAGCATGGGATCTGGAACTAGAGTTCTGGCTTTGGATGGCTTACTAGCTCTGTAAGTTTTAGCAAGTTCCTCCTTGCTCAGCCTAAGTTTTCTCATCTGTAAAGTGCGAATGATAATACCCACCTCACAGGAGAGTTGCGAGGATCAAAAGAGAGAAAGGAATGGGAAGGTTATCCTAATTACCTCTCATTTCTGTCCAATGGCTCTTTCCAAAGGCAAAAAGCCTTTTCTTCTCCATCGCACTCCTTACCTGTAGCCAGACATACCCGACTCCCTCCTAAGAACAGTAAGTCCTGCCCCAACCCAAAACACAGTGCCCTGCCCTCTCCCCCGCTGCCCTTGGTGCCCCTCCTCAGGTCCCTGGCAGCAGCCCTCTCTCAGTTCTGAGTCGTGTCGAGTTCCTCCGGTCCCCCGGCCCATACTGGTCCTCACCGAGTCTCCACCCTTACGGCACAGGTGCTGCCTGGACGGCTGTCAGAAGAGCTTGGGGTCCAGGTCCTGGCGCTGTCCCGCACATTCCAGGGGCCGCATCCCTCCTCTGCCCACCCAGCCTCCCAGTCTACTTACGGGCGTGAGCGTGGGAGTCCAGGGGGAACCAGAGCAGCGCGAGTCCCAGCAAGGAGGAGAGGACCCTCACCTCGGGAACCATCCTTCCTTTCCCCAGGGTCAGGCCGCTGGTCCGGGAGCGGAGGCGGGAGGAAGGGAGACGAAAAGGACACTGAGGCACAGGGGCCACAGATCAACCCACAGACCCCAGGAGGTCTGCTGCTAGAGCGGGGTCGGAGAAGGGTCAGGAAGCAGCGGTGGGCAGGAAAGGAGGGCAGGAAGGGAGGTCTAAGGTGGGAAGAAGAGAAAGGTGGAAAGAGAACGCGGGGAAAGGAGGGAGAGATGGAGAGACAGAGGAAGGTCCAGCAGGAGAGAGAGGCGATCAAAGAAAGGGGGAAGGTGAGAGGGAGAGGAGGAGAAAGCAGGGAGAGGACCGGCGTCTGCCGAGCGCGCAGCGCCGGGCGAGGCGCGCGGGACCAGCGGGTGTTCCGGGCGCGCGGGCTAGAGGCGGCCGGCGCCCCCGGCTCGGTGGGCTGGGGGTCGGGCCTCGGGGGCCTGGGGCCCGGCGGGGCTGCGGTCCCAGCGGCGGCGGCGACGCGGCGGCCGCGGAGGGAGGCTGAGCGCGGGCCGGCTGTGCTCGCCAAGGACTCCAGGCGCCGCGCTCGGGCGCATTTGTACTTTGCCGCGGGAAGCAGGCAGCCCGGCCTGGCGCTGGCCTAGCCCTGGCGCCTCCTCTGGGGCACCGCGGGCTCGGTGGATTGGCCACCCGAGAAACAGGCCCACTTTTTCCCCTCCTCTCTTGTGCGGGTCTCCGGGACGGACGCTCCAGGCGCGGCGCCGAGTGGAGGCGAGGGGGCTGCGGAGGGGGAAGGGGCCACCCGGGCCACGGGGTTTAACCCCTGACTCCCCGCGACGCCAAGAATGCAGGAGGGCAGAGTCGAGGGAGACCTCAGGTGGAACTTTCAGGTGGGGATGGCTGAGCTGTCGGGGCTGCGGGTACCGGGAAGGCTCAGGGTAAGGCGCTCGGCGGTGCGTGCCCGGAACTCGGCAGATGGATGGAATCAGGACACTGGCGTTCTTAATTCAGTTTGTGGTCTACAGCACGCCACCTGAGAGTCTGTTTCCCCAGCTTTAAAATGGGCATTTTAAGATTTTAAAATATCTCTACTATCTTCCCATGATTGTTGCTAAGATGAAATAAGGTAATGAACGTTGAAGCACTCACCCCACAAAGAGAAAGGGTCCTGATTCCAGGTGCCTACAATACCAGTTGCCCCTGTCCCCACTCCCTCTGCCCATGCGCCATTCTCAGGAAAGCCGGCCCATAGGGATCCTGTGCCTTCCCCTGGAGGTCTTCCTCTGCTCCCCCCTTCCACTCCCGAATCAAGGCAAGATCTCTCCTTTGCCTTTGCTGGTGAGGCCTGCATTTCTCTGGGAGCGATGGTCACCTTCAGTCATCTTTAGAGAGAGCTGATTGTCAAAGAGTTTTCTTTCCTACCAGAAGGGGAGCTCCCTGAGGACAGGGCCCTGACACCCTCCAGCCCTCAAATGGTGCTCCATCTCTTGTGTTGAATGAACACATGCACTAATAGGACCCTAAGAAGAGAATAGCCAGCTCTGGCCAGACCAGAAACACACAAGCTCTGAAATCAAAAGGGCAGAGTCACTGTCCTGGCTCCATCCGTAACTTGTTGGGCCACTTTGAGTAAATACATCTATCCTTGCTTTGGACCTCAACTTTCTGCCCAGCTTCTCTTGAAGAGCTAATGGAGACTCCAAAGAGTGCCAGAGGAGTATGAGGTGGGAAGGGACGTTGAGCCATATCCCACTCTGGTAGGGAATCATATTTCCGGGTTTAAACACTTGGCTGGCTGGCTGTAAAAGTATCTTTCTTGGCCAAGGCTGGGCTCTCCATTGCACTGTGCTTTCAGGGTATTACCCCCAAGATCTCCACCCTCCAAAAGAGAGCAGTAGGAGGAACCAGTGATCCCCAAACTGGCCCTTCCTAGGGCTCTCAGGATCAGGGACAAACATGATCTGTCCAGTGCCCTTCAGGCTTAACTTCTACTCTAATCTGGCCAGTCTCTTCCTTTCCCTTGAGTATTCTTTATTTTAACAGATTATGCAAGCTTATGCATGTCACCATGCTTCCCTTTTTGCCTTTGCTTCCAGGGATCTCAGAGTTAAATCCTGTGCTGCTTAACTGCATAAACAATCTCATCCTAAGGGTCTGGGACAGTGATCTTTTCCTTTCTCCATCTTTGTTTAAAATGTGCTGTGCACATACATTCATGTCTTAGATGTAAGAAGTGGATTAAGATGGGGTTCCTCTACATCCTGCCCATCATACTTCAAAAAAGGCCTCCACCATCTCAGCCCTCCTGTCCATCCCTATTATCCCCAGAGTTGAGGCCATCTTCATTCCTTTTTTTTTTTTGAGATGGAGTTTTGCTCTTGTCGCCCAGGCTGGAGTGCAATGGCGTGATCTTGGCTCACTGCAACCTCTGCCTCCAGGTTCAAGCGATTCTTCTGCCTCAGCCTCCTGAGTAGCTGGGATTACAGGCATGTACCACCATGCCCAGCTAATTTTTGTATTTTTAGTAGAGATGGGGTTTCGCCACGTTGGCCA
Organism: Nomascus leucogenys; assembly: GCF_006542625.1. Classification (NCBI taxonomy): domain Eukaryota; kingdom Metazoa; phylum Chordata; class Mammalia; order Primates; family Hylobatidae; genus Nomascus; species Nomascus leucogenys. The sequence goes on along the minus strand of NC_044395.1, from coordinate 61,986,914 downwards.
AGCTGGTCTTGAACTCCTGACCTCAGCTGATCCACTTACCTCAGCCTCCCAAAGTGCTGGGATTACAAGCGTGAGCCACCGCGCCCGGCCTTATGCTGATCATTTCTACCGACAAATCTGATCACATCACTTTCCCACATAAAGCCTATTATTCACTTCCTATCATTTATAGATTAAAATCTAAAATTTTCAGCATTGAATTGAACACCACGCATATTTTAGTTCCAATCTACCATTGCCACCTACCCTACACTTTGGCCAACCGCTCACCTCCCCAAACTGACCATGCGTTGTCGCACCTCCATATCCTCACACATTTTCCTTCTGCCTGGACTCTCTCTTCCTCCATCTAGTGAATCCCATTTAACTTTCCAAAGGTCAGTTGAGTCACCTCCACTCCGAGGTCTTCCCTGAGTCCCCCAGGCAAAGTCAATGTTTAGTCTTTGTGTTTTCCATAGCACTTTGAATTGTAGCTGTTGGAGTGTAAGTATTTATTTGCATTTTTACCCTGCACTGTGAGTGCAGGTGCCTTTTGAAATTTGTATCTGTAATTCGAGCATTTAGCAAAGTCCTTGACACACAGATACTGAATAAATACTTGCTACATGAGTGAGTGAAGACCTCAGTGATTGGAAAAGCCTTCAGCCCACTATTGGCCTCAGCTTTAGTCAATGATTGACATGAGAAACAAACACTTGAAAGTTTCTGTGTCAGGCCGGGCCCAGTGGCTCACACCTGTAATCCCAGCACTTTGGGAGGCTGGGGTGGGAGGATTGCTTGAGCCTAGGAGTTTAAGACCAGCCTGGGCAACAAAGTGAGACCCCCCCCCACCAACTTCGTCTCTACAAAAAGTAAAAAAAAATAGCTGGGCATAGTGGCACGCACCTGTAGTCCTAGCTACTCTGAAGGCTGAGGCAGGAGGATCGCTTGAGCCCAGGAGGTTGAGGCTGCAGTAAGCCGTGTTCACACCACTGCACTCCAGAGCAAGACTCTGTCTCAAAAAGAGAAAAAGAAAGAAAGAAAATCTCGGTGTCTTCTGTAGAATTACTATTGAAGAGAGTTGTCTATATATTATTTAATATCCTTTTAAAAAGGAGACTGAATAAATTCTTCCAAAACCTAGTCAGGAAAAAAAAAATGCATCTCCCCATAGCAGTTTGTTGCACCAAGAGTTTATCTGGCATCTGCTTGCTTCCTTCATAGCGAACTTGCTCATTGCCTGCCAAGGCAGCCCATTCCACTGTTGGACAGCTCTGTTAGAAAGTTCTTTATATTCAACTGAAATCTGATTCTCTGTGACTGCCTGCGTTGCCCCTCGCTCTGTCCCCAGGGCTATACAGAACAAGCCAAGTCCTTTTGTCTTTTGAGAGCTCTCTAGAGATTTGGGGCAGAGAACCCCTCTTCCATACCTTCACCTTTACCAGTCTGGGTCCCGGGACCCCTCATGCCACATTAAACATTTTCTTCAAATGTGCCAAGCTCTTGGCCCTCCATGCCTCTGCAAACACTGTTTCTTCGCCCTGGAATGCCCTCTCTGTACTCACTTTGATTTGTCTGGCAAGCTTACTTATTTTTCAAGGGTTAAGGTAACTGCTACCTCCTTCACTCATGCAACAATTATTGAGTGCAAATTCTGGGCCAGACATAGTGCTAGGTGCTAGGGACACAGTGGAGAACAAGACAGACACCGACACTTATATTCTAGGTGCTCTGAATCCTCTTTGCTGGTCTCTGAGTTAGCTCCATTCCCCTCCATACTTCTTTGTTATAGCACTTATTACATTGTATTTTCAATAGTGGAACTCACTATTGAAATAGAGGAACTCACTCCTCTATAGTGAGTTCTTTGAGAACATATATTACTATTTAATATCTTCCCTAGCCTTCAACACACAGCTTTGCCCATATTTGCTGCTAAATAAAGGTTTGTTGAATAATATCCTAGTTCCTTCAAACAGTCCTCTTGTGACATGCTATTTGTGACTAAAAGGCCACCTCCTCTGCTGCAGGTTGCTTAATTATGTAAAATTACCATAGCGATAAGGATCATAGGGATCAGTGTCAAGGAGAGACTTAGCCTAGTCCGCTTAATTCTGTCCATAGGATTCTAAAAGAAGATTCACCACAAGAAGATTACATAATAGAGACTCTACACCAGTGGTGTGCTGGTAAATGTTTAACAACTGGTTCTCCAGGGGAAAAAAAGTTTTGTTTTTTACAGTTGCCAATGTCTGTGGTGTAAATACTCCCACTGTGACCAACTCATGCTACCAATGTGACATCACTGAAAGCGCAGTGGAGAAGAGAGGCACAGTGAGATACCGTTATACAGTATTTCCTCCCTATCGACATAGTAGATGTAAATAACCTCAAGAACATTGAGAGTAGTAATTAGGAAGTAATGACTCCGTTTTTATTACCTCTGTTTTAAGTGTAACTTATTTAATTATATGTTATGTTATTTAATTTTTAGGAATGATTGTGTTCAATAACCAGCTTGCAACATTTCTGAAAATTTAACCCCTGGCTCTCCTTAGCTGGTAAAAGCCAGCTCTAGTATGCTGCTTTTACACGATTAGGTGCTGAAAAGCAATGAACAAATAGTCTCTTTAAAGCTGGGTTCAGCCAGTGGTGGTGGCATGTCTGTAGTCCCAGCTTCTCTGGAGGCTGACGGATCACTTTGAGACCAGCCTGGGCAACATTGTGAAATCCTGTACCATATAAATAAATAAATAAATAAATAAAGCTGGGTCCAATTTATTTACATTAGGAGGAAAGTCTTATTTAAAGGACCTTCAAAGTTAATTTATTTGTGAACAATTCCTACCCTACTCTCACCCCTCAACTGAGTCAGTTACTCACCTATATAACAAACATTTATTTAGAACCTACTACCATTTTTGTATTTATTTGGCTCTCCAGATATTGTGCATATAGTTGGCCTAAATAAAAATGTTTGTAGAATGGATGAATGAATCCTCAGCACCTGAAATAGTGCCTGGTGCATTGTGGGTGCTCGATCAGTATCTATGTGAGTGAGTGAATGGATCTTCTTAAAGTGAGGCTCGTCCGTATTTACATGGGTTTCCATATGGCTATGTGAATATTCCCAAGTCTTTTTTCTGCCTCATTGAGCCCTCTGTTCCCAGGACAATCTGTATATGCAAGAGGAGGAAGTATCAGGAAACCAGAATGGGGAACACATAGCCCTTAGTGTCAGAGAGCCCTTATGAGGAAAACTGAGTGGGGACATGGTGTCTTCAGCAGAAGACATGGAGTGGGATCATCATTCTTCTAGTGTCTTAAGCTCTGCCACTGGCCAGAGGCCTCCTGTACTGGGGCATCCTCATTTACCAAGTATCGAAGAGAGTGGACCTTGCTCTCTCACCTCCTCCACATTCGGGGGACTTTAGAAAAGCAGTTTGTTCCAGAGACTTCTTTCTTTTTTTTTGAGACGGAGTCTCGCTCTGTCGCCCAGGCTGGAGTGCAGTGGCACAATCTCGGCTCACTGCAAGCTCCACCTCCCGGGTTCACGCCATTCTCCTGCCTCAGCCTCTCCGAGTAACTGGGACTACAGGCGCCCGCCACCACGCCCGGCTAATTTTTTTGTATTTTTAGTAGAGACGGGGTTTCACCGTGGTCTCGATCTCCTGACCTCGTGATCCGCCTGCCTCGGCCTCCCAAAGTGCTGGGATTACAAGCGCCCGGCCAGAGACTTCTTTCAATAGGTCTGTGAGGATGCAGTTAGAGCACCAGAAAACAGTGCCATACAACTTGGGTCACGCAGTTGGAAGGTGGCAGTCACTGTATCCACTCAAAGGTGGGAATGAAGAGCCACCAGAATTATCTTTTAAAAATGTAAATCAGGCCAGGAGCCATATCTCATGCCTGTAATCCCAGCACTTTGGGAGGCTGAGGTGGGAGAATTGCTTGAGCCCAGGAGTTTGAGACCAGCCTGGGCAACAAAATGAGACCCTGTCTCTATAAAAAACTTAAAAATTAGCTGGGCATGATGGTGTGTAGCTGTAGTCCCAGCTACTTGGGAGGCTGAGGCAGGAGTATTGCTTGAGCCTGGGAGGTCAAGGCTGCAGTGAGCCATGATCGCACCACTGCACTCCAGCCCAGATGACAGGGTGAGACCCCATCTCTGAAAAAAAAAAAAAAAAGAAAGAAAAGTAAATTAGTGAAGTCCCTTCCTTGCTTAAAACCTTTCCATTGCACTTAGAATAAAATCCAAAGGCTGGGTGCAGTGGCTCACACCCGTAATCCCAGCACTTTGGGAGGCCAAGGTGGGAGGATCACTTGAGTCCAGGAGTTTGTGACCAGCCTGGCCAACATCATGAGATCTCATTTCTACAAAAAATTAAACAATTAGCCAAGCGTACTGGCACAAGCCTATAGTCCTAGCTACTCTGGAGGCTGAGGTGGGAGGATTGATTGAGCCTGGGAGGTGGAGGCTGCGGTGAGCCAACATTGCACCACTGTTTTCCAGCCTGGACAACAGAGCAAGGCGCTGTCTCTAAATAAATAAATAAGAATAAAATCCAAATCATTTGCCAAATATGTAAAGCCTTCCATGCCCTGGCCCTGTCTACACTCTGACTTCAGACCACTCTCCCTGTGCTGACTATGCTCTAGTACATGGGCCTTCTTTCTGTCCCTGGGATACATCAAGCTGCCCTGTCCCTCCTCAGGGATTTTGCTGTTGCTAGTTCTCCTGCTTGGAATGCTCTTCCCTCAACCTTTTCTACACATAATACTTCATTCAGCTCAAATGTCACTTCTTTAGTGATGTTTCCCTGGTCCAACCTATGTAATGATGCCTGCTTTTGAGTAATTTTCTATCTTATTGCCTTGTTTTCTTTCCTTTCTTATCATTCTCTGAAACATATTTTTTCACTTGTATATTATCTGTCTCCCTCATGAGCACGAAAGCTCTGCAACAGCCTAGACTTTAATTTTTTTTTTTGTTTTCTTTTCTATTTTTTTTTTAAAAGACAAAGACAGCATCTCGCTATGTTGCTCAGTCTGGTCTCAAACTCCTGGGCTCAAGCCATCCTTCTGTCTTGACATCCCAAAGTGCTGGGACCACAGGTGTGAGACACTGCGTCTGGCTGTGGACTTTAATTTTTGATCACTGCTATATCCCTAGCTCCTGGAACAATGCCTAATACATAACAGATTTTGTGTGTGTGTGAACCTAACTTCAAGATTTTATTGTCTTCACAATTAAAAAAAAAGATGAAGCTTTATAACTAGGTCACTTGGCCCTTTTCTTCCTATCTCCTCCCAGTTAAAAATGCTTGCATCTCTTAATAGTCAGCCTTCTCTTAGCTCTGCAATTGGGCTCAATGCACTCAAGGCTCAGCACAGTCTTTTTTGTGGTTTTAACCTTTTTCTGGAAAACTGGCTTAGTCTGCCCACCCTAGCCACTCTGCTTCTTGTTATAATGCTGCTTTCCCTGGACATACAGTGGATCCTTACCCTTCTTGTACTGTGTCAGTTTGTGGGGTTGGTGCTTGCCTCACTTCTTACGGAAAGTCTGGCAGGTTTTAGGAATGTTCACCATGTTTGTAGGCGTGCTATTGACATAGAAAGTGAATTTAAAAAAGAAAGAAAAGAAATGGAGGATGGAATATTTATCTGTATTATCTGATTCATGTGAGTAGTGAACCCTAGATTCGAGAGCCCAAATCCTTGGAATTCACCCACATTAGTATTTTCATCATCATTATTATTACCCTTACTTTTATTATCATCCCACCACCATCATTAACAACACTGCACGGCACGTGGGAGTATTTAGTGTTTGTTGAATGACTGAATAAATGAATAGCAACTTTACAGCTGACCTCAGACTCCCTTTTTAGTCTTATTTACTCCTCCTCCTCTGCCCCAGTCCAACTTCTTATCTATACTGTGTGTAGCTACTCAGAGTCATTTTCACTGAACACGTGCCTCCATGCCTCCTTGTGTTGGCTTATTCTGCTATTCCTTCTATTTGTAATTCCCATTTCCCTTCTCTGATGAGTTCTCATTCTTCCTTTAGGACCCAATTCTGTATTCCATCCAGGTACGTAGTCACTTCCTCTCCTGTGCTTCCATATTGCCTTTTCTACATCACTGTTAAATGCTCATCTCTTAAATTATAGGTGTTGGTGTATCTGTCTCCCTCCCTAGATAGGGAGTATCATGAAGGCAGAGATGGTATATTTCATCTCTGTGTTATCAGGAACCATTATTGGACTTGCCATATAGCAGTTTAACAATATTTGTTGAATTCTTCCTTTTTGTATTGGGCATACAGGTTGCCTTGCAGAAGAGTGTGCTAGAGAAGAAGATGTACAATGTTGGTCAGAACATGGTCTCTTGCCCCCAGTTCTTACAGTCTAATTGGGAGAGAATCTTTTCATACAGATATAGCATTAAAACTCGATGTATTCTAGAATTAAATATGAGACTGGAGAAAGCTTGGTGTGGAACGTGTAGAACTGTAGTGAGTCAAGAGACTTGTTTTCTAGTTTCTACTTTACTAGTCACTATGTGGCTTTGGCAAATTATTTCCTCTCTTTAGACCTTGGTTTTCTTCTCTTGAAACAAAAAGATTTGATTGGAAGCCTTGGATGGTTTCTAAAGCCAGTTATAGTTCTGACATTCTGATTCTGGAGTTTGGAAACTGGGTGGAGGAGACCGCGTAGGCGCAGTTTGCCCCCTGGTGGTCAAACTGAGCAACGTCACAGACCCAGGAGACGCCTGCAGGCATTCCCCAGGGATGGGATTGCAGCGCACAGAGCCAAGTAAACAAACAACGGTGGGACGATGACCATTCTAGAGCAGAACCCATCAGGTTTCTCGATCACTAGTAGATTGGTATAGAAGCCTGTCTTCCTTCAGGACAAAGGAACTTGGGAGATGATGCTTTCTGTTCTCAGCCTCTGGCTGAACCCATCTCTCCCGTTTCTTTCAAAAGTAGACAAAGTCAATCTCTGAGAGGCTATTTTGTAGCTCCCCTGACTTTTTCTTCTGCTCCAATCACAGTACTCTCTTCTGAGGCAAATCCTCCATTCTGCTCAATGTAACTATTCGTCTATTTATTTATGACAAGAAGAGGTTTTCACTCTTTGCATTCTTTTCCTGGGACAGGACCATGACCCACCCCTTCTTGGAGACTTGGAGCAAAGTGAAGGTAGTAGGATTTCTTTGATGAGACTGGGAAAATACAGAGACTCTCCGAGAATAAGAAATGTGATTTACACTGTAAAAGGTGAGCAATACTAGCAGAGAAAGTTTTGTCTTTTAGATATTTCACTCTGAGTACAGTTGGGTAAGGCCATTTGCCCATTTCTTTCACCTCTTATTCTCTATATCTTGAACCTAAAGGATTTCTTTTTTTTGAATTTTTTAATGATAATTAATTCTCATCTTTTTTTATTATTATACTTTAAGCTCTAGGGTACATGTGCACAACGTGCAGTTTTGTTACATATGTATACACGTGCCATGTTGGTGTGCTGCACCCGTTAACTTGTTGTTTACATTAGGTATTTCTCCTAATGCGATCCCTCTCCCAGCCCCCACCCCACGACAGGCCCTGGTGTGTGATGTTCCCCACCCTGTGTCCAAGTGTTCTCACTGTTCAATTCCCAACTGTGAGTGAGAACATGTGGTGCTTGGTTTTCTGTCCTTGCAATAGTTTGCTCAGAATGATGGTTTCCAGCTTCATCCATGTCCCTACAAAGGACATGAACTTATCCTTTTTTATGGCTGCATAGTATTCCATGGTGTATATGTGCCACATTTTCTTAATCCAGTCTATCATTGATGGACATTTGGGTTGTGAACCTAAAGGATTTCTTAAAGCCACCTCTATCCTCTTAAAAAACAAAAAGAACAACTCTATACTATAAATATATACAATTTCTATTTGTCAATTAAAATTTAAAAAACAGCTGGGCATGGTGGCTCACGCCTGTAATCCCAGCACTTTGGGAGGCCAAGGTGGGCAGATCACAAGGTCAGGAGTTTGAGACCAGCCTGGTCAATGTGGTGACACCCCGTCTCTACTAAAAACACAAAAAATTAGCCTGGCATGGGGGCACACGCCTGTAGTCCCAGCTGTTCCAGAGGCTGAGGCAGAAGAATCGCTTGAACCCAGGAGGCAGAGGTTGCAGTGAGCCAAGATCACGCCACTGCACTGCAGCCTGGGTGATAGAGCTAGACCGCGTCTCAAAAAAAAAAAAATTAAAAACAACTAAGTCAAAGAGGAAACTAATTGGTTGCTTGGAACTTGGGGCCAGAGCCTAGAGGAACAAGAATAGGGGCCCTGAGTGCAATCTGCAGGGAAAAGAGGAAGAAAGACTGAGGGGAGGAGAGGGAGGTGCAGAGAGGAGTAAGACTAGTTGCCAATTCTAAGTGGATTTATAGGCATCTGGAGGGAAAATGTAAAGAAATTAAAGAGGCCAGGCACCATGGCTCACACCTGTAATCCCAGCACTTTGGGAAGCCGAAGGGGGTGGATCATGAGGTCAGGAGATCAAGACCATCCTGGCTAACGTGGTGAAACCCCGTCTCTACTAAAAAGACAAAAAAATTAGCTGGGCATGGTGGCGGGCGCCTGTAGTCACAGCTACTCGGGAGGCTGAGGCAGGAGAATAGTGTGAACCTGGGACGTGGAGCTTGCAGTGAGCCGAGATCGCACCACTGCACTCCAGCCTGGGTGACAGAGCAAGACTCTGTCTCAAAAAAAAAAAAAAAAAAAGAAATTAAAGAACTATTTTGCCCCATCAATGTGCTTGTTTGTTAATTAGAATTTTTTTCTGACAATGAGTACTTTGAAAGTCACTAAACATGAAAGTGTAACTAAGGCGATAATATTCATTCATTCCACAGCAGCTGGAATATGTCAAACACTGTACCTAATGCTGTTCCTGCTCAAACTGGTCAGCATCTAGACTTTGTCTTCCATGTTTGCTGCTGAATTCCTAGCACTTACATAATCCTGCTACATAGTAGGTGCTCAATAGATATTTGTTGAATGAATGAATGAATGAATGAACATTAGCTGCACCATACTTTCTCCAGTAATATCTCAACTCTGGGGGTGGGATGAAGCCTGCTTAGATTCTTTTTGTTATTCACTGATAATTATAGAATCGAGATTTATCCTTATAGAATACAAATCCAGGCTAGGCATGGTGGCTCACGCCTGTAATCCCAGCACTTCAGGAGGCCAAGGAGAGTGGATCACTTGAGGTGAGGAGTTTAAGACCAGGCTGGCTAACATGGTGAAACCTCGTCTCTACAAAAATACAAAAAAAAAAAAAAAATTAGCCGGGAGTGGTGGTGCATGCCTGTAGTCCCAGCTACTCAGGAGGCTGAGGCAGGAGACCTGTTTGAACCTGGGAGGTGGAAGTTGCAGTGAACCAAGATTGTGCCACTGCACTCTAGCCTGCGTAACAGAGCAAGACTCCATCTCAAACAAACAAACAAAACCAAAACACAAATCCATATGTACCAATCCCTTGGGCCAAATATTAAATATTTCAATTACTTTAGGTTTAAATAACAGAGGTATATGGTTGCTTAGCATGACACTTGGCACGTGGTAGTTGCTCAATAAATTCTAGTTTCTTTTCTTCTGCAATTTTCTAGTCTCATCTCTAACCTGATGTTCTAGCCACATCAAATTCTTTATCAGTCCCACACAGGTCTCAAACTTTTATGCCTTTTGCCTTGGCTCTTATTGTCTCTCTGCTTTCCCTTGTATCCATGTGGTGAACTTCCTTCCCTCAGTCTTTATAAACGAGCTCAAATGTCCCCTCTTCTGTGAAATCTCCCGAACTTCCTCTCACCTTTGCTCCCTGCTTCCATGGCACTCTGTTTATGTCTGTTGTAGCCCTTGCAATTCTTCTATAACTCTTCTGTTTTCTGCTATATTTTTTTCTACTTTTGCCTTTCTGTTAGGTTTGACTTTGAGGGGGCAAGCACCAAGTCTTATTTGTATTCGTAGAGTGTTTGGAAAGAGTCTGGAGGAGGCTGGGCAGATGACATGACAAACACAGATGGAGGGATTAGATTTGCAAAAGAATTACTTACCTAGGCCAGGCGGAGTGGCTTACGCCTGTAATCCCAGCACTTTGGGAGGCCGAGGCAGGTAGAGGTCAGGAGATGGAGACCATCCTGGCTAACACGGTGAAACCCCATCTCTACTGAAAATACAAAAAATTAGCCGGGTGTGGTGGCGGGTGCCTGTAGTCCCAGCTACTCGGGAGGCTGGGGCAGGAGAAGGGCGTGAACCCGGGAGGCGGAGCTTGCAGTGAGCCGAGATCGTGCCACTGCACTCCAGCCTGGGTGACAGAGCAAGACTCCATCTCAAAAAAAAAAAAAAAAAAGAAAGAATTACTTCTTCCTCTGAAACAAAAGGGAAGGAACTGAAGATGAATAAAAGAAGGTAGCAAGAATCTTTAAAGCAAAATGGAAGGGGCCAAATCTCAGGGGGAGATCTGACTTGAGGGAGGAAGAGTACAGGAAGAAGATGTTATCCAAAGAGGAGAGGTGGCACTGGTGTGGTCTGAGGGGCTTAGCCTTCTCCTTCTTAGATGTGTGAGGTCTCAGGATGGACTCAGCAGCACTTAAGCTGGAAGAAGAGGTCTTGGGCTTGCAGGAAGAAACAGCCTTGTCTCCACCTGGAACTAGGCTGAATGGCCTTGCTCATATCTGAGTCTTTCAGTCCAGCAAGGAGAAGCTGGAGCCATGAGCTAGAGGGAAGGTTTGTAGTGATGTGGATGAGGAGTGAGGAAGGGGTAGTGGTGAGGTAAAACAATGCAGAGCTATCTGGGTAGAGGTGCTATGAGAAGGATGGTAGGGAATTCTGACAGCAGTGCAATCCTCAGAAAGCAGCTGGAGGGGAAGCATTGGTACCTGCAGCTGCACTGCCATTTGTTCCAGTTGGCATCGTGCATTAAAGGGAGTCTGTGAATCCTTCCTCCCATGGTGGTCTGTGGTGCAGGTGGGGCCTTAGAGAAAAGCTATTTGGGCTCGTTCTACTTTAGGCTGTTGGCTTAAGCTTCCTGTATCATTTTATCATCTACCAAGCACCCTTGACAACCATTTTTAGGTGACACTTCAAAAACAACAAGCTAATGTCTCAGTTAGAGTACTTTGATGTAAACAACAGAGATTGTGAGTCATTTAAGAAAAAATGAAATTTACTGAAAGGATACAAAGAGTTGACAGGAAAACTGCAGCATCGGATATGGAAAATGGGCTGTAACCTAGGCAGGCTTGGCAATGGGAACCACAGCCAAGTCTGTGTCTCAGGTACAGCCTGGCATGGCCACCCTCACCATGGCAGGGCCACCCCCCTCAAACCCCACCAGGGCCCCACTGCTGTTGCATACCTACTGTCTCTGTTGCTATGAATAATTCTAAAATTGTCTCTATGTTTTCATGTCACTTGCGAAGATGCCAAGCTCAGAGAAGAGTGGCCAGGTGGCTGAGCCTGGGTCATGTGTCACGTCCTAGCTGTTAGGGGGCAGGGAGAAGAATATCCCTTCAGCTTTGGCTTCCCTAGCCTCATCAACACTATACAGAATGGGGAATTCCCTAAATAGAAAGGAGGTTTGGGCCAGGCATGGTGGCTCACGCCCGTAATCCCAGCACTTTGAGAGGCCGAGGCAGGCAGATCGCTTGGGCTTAGGAGTTTGAGACCAGCCTGAGCAACATGGTGAAACTCCATCTCTATAAAAAATATAAAAGTTACCTGGGTGTGGTGTCATGTGCCTGTAGTCCCAGCTACTCAGGAGGCTGAGGTGAGAGGATTCCTTGAGCCTGGGAGGCAGAGGTTGCAGTGAGCCGTGATTGCAGATTGCATCACTGCCCTCCAGCCTGGGCAAAAGAGTGAGACCCTGTCTCAAAAAAAAAAAAAAAAAAAAAAAAAAGAGGAAGGAAGGAAGGAAGGAAGGAAGGAGAGAGGTTTGGATGCATTTTTATCGGTTGTCAATTTTCATCACAATCCCAGGCTGCTAGGCTTGAAACTTTAGAATCATCCTCATTGTTATTAGCTTCCCACATAGTGAGTGGCTCTCCAGATTTCTTAGGTGTGCCTTGCCCTCTGTCACCACTATTGCTTTTAGTAAGATTACTCAGCAATGGCATAGAGGAGAGAAGAGGCTGGAGATTGGAAGTTGGACTTCTACAATGTTAGTGCTGTAGCGGTCCTTTGAATTTATCTGTTGTAGTGGTCTTACCTAGGAGTATTCATTAGAATTCTTATGGCACTAAAAAAAAAATACACATCCTGATATCCCCCACCTGGGTTTCTGGGTTCACTAGATCTGAGGTGGGACCTTGATATATACAGGTATTTCTGAGGTGTGTCCCAGGTTGAGAACTGATGACTTTCAATACTCTTTTTTTTTTTTGAGATGGAGTCTTGCTCTGTCGCCCAGGCTGGAGAGCAGTGGTGCAATCTCGGCTTACTGCAACCTCCACCTCCCAGGTTCACGCCATTCTCCTGCCTCAGCCTCCCGAGTAGCAAGGACTACAGGCGCCCACCACCATGCCTGGCTAATTTTTTGTATTTTTAGTAGAGACGGGGTTTCACCATGTTAGCCAGGATGGTCTTGATCTCCTGACCTCGTGATCTGCCTGCCTCGGCCTCCCAAAGTGCTAGGATTACAGGCGTGAGCCACAGCACCTGGCCTTCAATACTCTTGTTTTAAAGATGAGGAGATTGAGGCCCAGAGGGAAGTTAGCTGTTTGAAATCACACAGTGAGTTAGAAGGGGCCAAGACCAACCCCAGATCTCCTGGCTTCTGGTCCAGTGCTACTCAGACCTCTTGCTTTTTCCCTCTGCTGAAGGAAATTTTCTATATTTATTTGTATCCAAGAAAGCATGCTATGTTTCTGTGGCTCAGCTCCTCCAACAGTAAACAGATTAAAAGATCCAAACCATCGAGAGTGAACAGCCTGCACAAATGGCCCTATTTCTAATGATGATTGTCTGGATCACAGATCTCCTTTGTCAGAATCCGGGAAAAATTTCCTCAAGAACCTTAAGTTGGGATGGAAGTGGGCAAGACCCATGGATAAAGGATAGCCTAGCCAAGGCCATACTTCTGTGTCTGGAAGGATTCTGTCTGGGTCTCTATGCAAACAGGTCTCTGTTTTAATCACTCATTGGCCTTTCTTCAACTCTTGACTGTCCTTTAGCCCTCTGGTTCTTACCTTGGGAATCCATCTCTTTTTTTTTCTCCTGTTCTCTGAGTTAACCAATCACTCGGCACTGGATTGGTTTACCACTAGCTCTGGGCATTCTCATCAAAACCCAGGGCCTCTGATGCCTTCTATTATGTTGATTTTTTTTTTTTGAGACAATGTCTCGTCCTGTCATCCAGGTTGGAATGCAGTGGTGCCATCATGGCTCACTGCAGCCTTAACCTCATGGACTCCAGTGATCCTCCTGCCTCAGCCTCCCCAGTACAGGTGAGTGCCACCATGCACAGCTAATTTCTGTATTTTTTGTAGAGATGGGGTTTCACCATGTTGCCCGGGCTGGTCTTTAACTCCTGAGCTCAAGCAATCTGACTGCCTCATCCTCCCAAAGTGCAGGCGTGAGCCACCGACCCCAGCCTATGTTGCTTTTTTATTTTTCTCTCTTTACAAAATTCGTGTCATCCTATAAAGGTTTCCACTAAGAAATGCCATTTATTTAATGCTTCCCATTCTTTGCCCTGCTCCAAATCTATCCCAGGGCAAAGAAAGCAAAGAATGGGAGAACTACTGTAGCCGAACCACCTTTCCATTAGAGAGGGGTTATTCTTTCTCCTGGAACCTCTGCATCCAGAAAGGGTGCTAGCATCAAAGTTCAAGCACCTCTCCCTAGCTCAAGCAGGAGTGACACGGTCAGAGCTGGCCTATAGGAAGCAACTCGAAGAGTGTGGAGGATGGATTAGACGAGAGGTTGGGAGAGGGGAGACAATCTATAGCAGCTACTGCAGTAATCTAGGTGAGAGATGATTAGACCTGAATTGGGCAGTGGGAATGGGATGAAGAAGTGGGGAAATAGTCATTTTGATAGTGGAATTGACAGGACTAAATAACTGATGGTTTGTGGGAGATAAGGAAGAAGTTCAAGATGACTAGGTTTGGAGCTTGTGTACCTGGGAGGATGGGACCTTTAATAGGATGAAGGAAGTAAGAAGAGCAGTTTTGAAAGGAGGATGGGAGACAGTGACATTAGTTTTGTACATGAGGAATGTAGGGATCTAAGAGGATGTTTCCATCAGGCAGTTGAATATGGAGGGCTGGACTCAGGAGGCCTGGGCTGCAGAGAGCAATCTGGGAGCTCCTGAGGGAAGAAAATGTGGACCAGGGCAGCACGCAGAGTGGGAAGGTGACTGAGGCCTGAGCCTAGAGGAACACCCACATGGAAGCCCCAAACACGGGAGACTGAAAAGGAGCCAAGGGGCTGGGAAAAAACCAGGAAAGTGTGGTTTTACCAGCCAAGGGGGGCAGTTTCAGGAAGGGACATGGAGAGAGAGGATGAGGAGGTAGGATTGACAAGCGGCTGCTGCTTTTGGCAATTAGTTACCATGGTGGGCCTGGTTTGAGTCACAAAGCTACCCCCATCCTTAGGAGAGAGCTCAGGCCCTCATATCAAATGAACACTAAGGCAGGTTTCTGAGTAACTCACATATTCCCCACTCACTTTCTCCTCAGTTATCAAGACATTACAGGATAAGTGTATCAAAGTTTAACATCGTTCAGAATTGCCAATAAAGCCCCTCAGTTCTCACCTCTTTCAGTTCAGTAAGAGGAAACTGCAAGGACTTTTCGAGAGTGCGGCTGATGACCGCATATATAAAGAATAACTAATAAATATTAATGAAGTATCCCCTCTGGCCAATCAGGTCTGAGGAGAACCCTCTTTGGGCTCACAGAAGCCTCGCCCCTCATGAATATGTAGATAGCACTGCCCACCGCGCACGGCCCCGCCCTCCACTCTTCTCCCTCGCAACCGACCTCCCTTCAAACGGGAAACAAGATGGCGGCGGCAGGTCCGAGTACTCGGGCCTCTTCCGCGGCGGCAGCGGCCGCTCTGAGTCGGCGGGGCCGGCGGGGCCGCTGTGACGAGATGGCGGCAGCTAAGACTGGGGCCCCAGGCCCGGCTTCTGGACCTTCGCTGTTGGTGTTGTCGCCGCCGTTGCTGCAGCCGCCGCTGCCGCCGCGGCCGGAGGAATCGGGGTGCGCCGGGTGCCTGGAGCCCCCCGGGGAAGCAGCGGCCCTGCCGTGCGGCCACTCGCTTTGCCGAGGCTGTGCCCAACGCGCCGCCGACGCGGCGGGCCCGGGTTGCCCTCGCTGCCGCGCCCGCGGCCCAGGCTGGGCCCGCCGTCGGGCCCGCGACGACGGCCAGGCCGACGCAGAGGTGCTGGGCGAGTGCGCCCGCCGCAGCCAACCCGAGCGCTGCCGCCCGCGCCGGGACGGGGGCGCGGCTGCCGCGGGGCCCAGGGCAGAGCAGGAGCCGCGTGCCGCGCCTGCGGAGCCAGGTGGAGATTTCCCACTTCCCCTTGGGGTCTGGAGCGAGGCCGAGCGCGCCCCGGCCTGGCCTGGTGAGGGGTGGAGAGTCCCGGGCCCTACTGGGGCGGGTGTGGAGAGTTCTCGTGGGATTGGAACCCGGGCTCTGCCCAGGTGCAGTGTGTTTGTGAATTTTGAACTTCAGAGTGAAGGACAGGCACGTTGCATGCGGAGGGGCGGTGAGGGCACACCGCGCCTTACGTAAGTCCGAAGTTTGGAGGGAAACAGAATTGTTGGAACAAGTTAGGGGCAGGTTGGAATTGGTGTGTGGGAGTGGGAGGGGCTTTGGATCAGAGAAGTGCTTGGTTTAATATTGCATGAAGAGTTTGGGGGTCATATTGCTTGGAGAGATGTGGCTCCTGGCCCTGAATGAGTCAGTGAAGGGTGTGGAGAATCCGGAGTTTAGGGAACAGGTTGAATTTGAGGATGTGAAGGGAGTTTTCAGACTTGAGAGCAGAGGGGGTGGGGAGCACACTTGTGCAGTTGTTTTCATACATTTTGGAAAATGTATGCTTAGCACAGAACTTGGCACATAGTGAGGAAGCAATAAGTGACTGCCGTTTATATTTGTAACACTGGTACTACTAAGTCCAGTAGTGCCCGACAAAAAAGCTGGCTTGGGTTTAAAAGTTTTGGAAACAAAGATTGGGTGGCAGGGGCTGCTTGTATCTCCTTGGCAGTGTGGGTTTCCTACTGGCTTGCTGGCAATTAAAAGTCTGTTGTAGGACTCTTGCCTTGAACTTCTTTCCCCTAACACCAGCAGCCTGCTATTCCTCGGTTCTGAGCTTTGAGATAGAAAGTGCCCTGTATAAAATAAGACTGTTATAACTTAGGATTCTTTTGGGGACACACCCAGTCAACATAACATCTACAGCTCTGTTTGATAAAAAAAAAAAAATGCTTACCTAGAATGAGATTTTCAAGAAACATAAATCACGAAAGGCCAGATATTTGCACCTTCTGTTTTGGGAATTCTGCCATGTGTTGCTTTCGGTAAGGAAAGAGAGGCATTGCTTGTGTATACAAGTGCAGCTTCTAGAAACCACAGGTTCTAGAATGCACTCTGTTTTGATTCAAGCCGCCAGAGACACCTGTCACTGTCCTAGGATATTGGGCTATTTTATTCCTGGGGTTGAGGGGGACCTGCATCCATCTTACTTTCTATGTTCCTTGTCACTCCCCCCACCTTTTTTTTTTTTTTTTTTTTTTTGAGACGGAGTCTCGCACTGTCGCCCGGGCTGGAGTGTAATGATGCGATCTCGACTCACTGCAGCCTCTGTGCACCACCCGCTCCGGTTCAAGCGATTCTCCTGCCTCAGCCTCCCGAGTAGCTGGGATTATAGGCGCCCACCACCATGCCCGGCTGTTTTTTTTGTATTTTTGGTAGAGATGAGGTTTCACTATGTTGGCCAGGCTGGTCTTGAACTCCTGACCTTGTGATCGTCCCGCCTCGGCCTCCCAGTTTGTTGTTTTTTTTTTTTTGAGACTGAGTCTCACTCTGTCTCCCAGGCTGGAGTGCAGTGGCCAATCTCTCAGCTCACTCCAACCTCTGCCTCCCAGGTTCAAGCGATTCTCCTGCCTCTGCCCAGTAGCTGGGACCACAGGCATGTGCCACCACGCCCTGCTAATTTTTGTAATTTTAGTAGAGACAGGGTTTCGCCATGTTGGCCAGACTGGTCTCGAACCCCTAGCGTCAAGTGATCCGCCCACCTCTGCCTCCCAAAGTCTTGGGATTACAGGCGTGAGCCACTGTGCTCAGCCCTCGTTATTCCTTTTAAGCTTCACAACATCCCTATGAGATAAGTACTTTTATTTCCATTTTATAGATGAAACTGAGGTTCAGAGAGGTTAAGTAACTTGCCTAAGGGTGAAAACCCAATTCTGTCCTATTCCTGCTCAAATCAGGGATGAAACGTCTTTATTTTTGTGGATGTGGTGTGATGGTTTCATATGCTACTTAATTTGCTTTATAGTCTGAGATTATGGTCACAATATAAGACAGTACTTCTCTGGTCTCCCTATTAGTACTACTGATTATATGGCCACGTAGGATAGAAATTTTCATTTTGATTTCTAAGCTTGGAGACTGTTGTGAAATACCAGCTCTGAATTTGAACCATGAGAAGAAGTTTGGCTTGATGATTTGTGCAAACTTTTTCCCTTGAAGAAGTTTTTGTCATAAAATTTATCAGTGATTAAGGGAAATTATCTAAAATGAGATTTCAAATTAGAATCTATTGAGTCACTTAGTATTCATTAATAACTTTATATGTTTATATGAGGACCAAAATGAAAAATGGTTTTCTTAAATGTTCTTGTTGTTGGATTGTTTTGTATATGCAGTTACGTGCTTATTCAGTTGAAGAATTTTAGAAAACAAAAATATTGCCAAAAGGCTTAGGAAGTATTTTTTAGCTTCAGTGGGTTGTCTGATCCTCTTGAAGTTATATACAGTATTTTTAAATTAAAATTTTTAATAGGCAGTGCATTCACAGGATTCAAACAAAAATGTAACAAAGTATACAATGAAAAGATTCCCCTTGGCCAGGCGCGGTGGCTCACCCCTGTAATCCCAGCACTTTGGGAGGCTGAGGTGGGCGGATCACAAGGTCAAGAGATGGAGACCAGTCTGGCCAACATGGTGAAACCCCGTCTCTACTAAAAATACAAAAATTAGCTGGTCATGGTGGTGCGTGCCTGTAGTCCCAGCTACTTGGGAGACTGAGGCAGGAGAATCTCTTGAACCCGGGAGGCTGAGGTTGCAATGAGCCGAGGTTGCGCCATTGCACTCTAGCCTGGTGACAGAGGGAGACTCCGTCTTAAAAAAAAAAAAAAGAGAGGAAAAAAAAGAAAAGATTCTCTCTTACCCCCTTATTTCTCACTCCCATCAAAGATTCTTGGGCTGGGCATGGTGGCTCATGCCTGTAAATCTAGCACTTTGGGAGGCTAAGGCGGGCGGATCGCTTGAGGTCAGGAGTTCAAGACCAGCCTGGCTAACGTGGTGAAACCTTGTCTCTACTAAAAATACAAAAATTAGCCAGGTGCGGTGGCGCACGCCTGTAGTTCCAGCTACTCGGGAGGCTGAGGCAGGAGACTCGCTTGAACCTGGGAGGCGGAGGCTGCAGTGAGCTGACATTATAGCACTGCACTCCATCCTGGT
Organism: Nomascus leucogenys; assembly: GCF_006542625.1. NCBI lineage: Eukaryota > Metazoa > Chordata > Mammalia > Primates > Hylobatidae > Nomascus > Nomascus leucogenys. The sequence continues at coordinate 61,968,178 of NC_044395.1, read as the reverse complement.
GGCAGAGCAAGACTCCGTCTCAAAAAAAAGAAAAAAAAGATTGTTTGTTCTTCCATAGTTTATGGATCTACATGAAAATTCAAGTACACTTATTTTTTGCCATTTTTATACAAAAGGTTGTACATTATACACTGTTCTGTAACTTGCTTTTTTTTTGGTGTAAGAATACATCATCAAAGTCCATAGCAGTATGTTGTATGGAATTTTACTGAATGGATATAGCATAATTAACCACCTGTTGGTGGATAGTTTGATTGTTTCCTGTCTTTTGCTGTTATAAATAATTGTTTATAAATCATTATGTAAATGCATATGTGCATTTTTGTGGAGAAGTCACCAGTAGCTTTCACCAGAATCTGAACCATTGTTTTATTTATGTATTTATTTATTTATTTTTTGAGACGGAGTCTTGCTCTGTTGCCCAGGCTGGAGTGCAATGGCATGATCTTGGCTCATTGCAACCTCCGCCTCCCCAGTTCAAGCGATTCTCCTGTCTCAGCCTACCGAGTAGCTGGGATTACAAGTGTGCGCCACCACGCCCGGCTAATTTTGTATTTTTAGTAGAGACGGAGTTTCTCCATGTTGATCAGGCTGGTCTCAAACACCTGATCTCAGGTGATCCACCCGCCTCGGCCTCCCAAAGTGCTGGGATTACAGGCGTGAGCCACCGTGCCCAGCCTTGAACCATTGTTTTAATCTACATCTCTCATTCTACAGAAGAGAAAACTGAGGCCCAGAACAGATAAGAGAGTAAGGGTTTACATGAGTTAATAGTAGATGAAAAAGGGTCAACAGAAACAGCCTAATTCAGTGAAATGTTCATAATAGCTTTAATAAGGAAAACTAATAATACCAGTTTTATAAATATTTACATTGTGCTTTTATGAGTGGAAACAGCAACAGGATTACTAGGTTGGCACAAAAGTAATTATGGTTTTTTGCCATGACTTTCAGTGGCAAAAACAGCAATTACTTTTGTACCAGCCTAATAGCAATTTTAGTAACATTTGGAGATATATTGCTTAGTTGTATTCTCATCACATAGTTGGATCAATTGATAAAGGAAACATCAGGCCTGCTGGAAATGAAATTTTGTAGTAAACGCACTGGTATTTAAGTGAAGTTCTTAATTTTTTTTTATTTTGTTGAAGTCCAGTGCCTCTTTAGGAATTGCTTTGTGGAAAAAGTATAAAGAGTTTGTGTTTTGTTGAAAATTTTGGTTGCACTGGTGACATTTTTGTTCTTTGCCAGCTTTTTTGGCAAGCTTTAAGGTTCAGAACCTTAATGACCCCTGTGTACATGTTTTATTTAATTCTTCTATGCATTGACAGTTTGCTTTTGGATATAATATCAGTTCTTGTTGATTTGTGAAACTCTGTGTGTAAAGGCTACATCAGTGATCATTTCAAAATGAACTCAGACTTCAACTTCATATTCTTTGAGGATCTGCAACTAGTTGTATATATTGACATATTAAATATTTGGACCATTTTGAGCAATATTCAGGAATTACGTAATATGTGACTACTCTGTGCCAGGTCTTTGGGAAACAGTGAATGAAATATTAAAGATCTCTCTCTCATGGAGCTTATATTCTAAATTTAGAGATATTCCTTATCTGTTGATTTAAAAAATATACTTACCATACAGGCTGACATAGATAGATTTTGAACTATACATTGCAGCCACACTTCGGCTTCATTTAAAAATGATTAATGAATTTTAAGAATTCATTTAGTCTGTTTGAAATCCAGGATGGTTATTCCAAATCATACTGCTTTTAGATTTGAAACCAAGACCTTTTTACTTTTTAGGATTCTTTTTCTTTTTTTGAGATGGAGTCTTGCTCTGTCACTCAGGCTGGAGTGCAGTGGCGCAATCTCGGCTCACTGCAAGTTTGGCCTCCTGGGTTCATGCCATTCTCCTGCCTCAGCCTCTCTGAGTAGCTGGGACTACAGGCGCCCGCCACCACGCCTGGCTAATTTTTTGTATTTTTAGTAGAGACGGGGTTTCACTGTGGTCTCGATCCCCTGACCTCGTGATCCGCCCGCCTCGGCCTCCCAAAGTGCTGGGATTACAAGCGTTGAGTCACCGCGCCCGGCGGGGATTCTTTTTCTTCGGCTATGGGTAATGACTGAAGAAAAGCTAGACAAAGGCTGGTGAATCTTTTAAATTGGCAGTTTAAATTTTTTTCTCTTCGTGTTATTAAAAGTGCTTTTCAGGAATTGAATAGATAGGCCAGGTGCGGTGGCTCACATCTGTAATCCCAGCACTTTGAGAGGCAGAGGTGGGCGGATCACCTGTGGCCAGGAGTTCGAGACCAGCCTGGCCAACATGGGGAAACCCCGTCTTTACTAAAAACACAAAAATTAGCTGGGCGTGGTGGTGCACGCTTATAGTCCCAGCTACCCGGGAGGCTGAGGCAGGAGATTCGCCTCAACCCAGGAGGCAGAGGTTGCAGTGAGCCGAGATTGCGCCACTGCACTCCAGTCTGGGTGACAGAGCGAGACTCTCTCCGAAAAACAAACAAAACATGAAAATTGAATAGATAAAAAACAATTAAATAGTGCCTCACTTATCCCTTCTCATCCCATCTCAACTTCCCTGTTCACTTAGGGTTAACATTTCTGCATTTAAAAAATTTCCCCTTTCTTTGAAAAGCAAGTAGTTCTGGTTTATTACTCAGTTGACAGACAATGTTTGCTATGTGTGCAGCCTAAATTACATTTAGGACTAATGAATAATGAAACCATGTGATTGTAGTGCAAGAGGACAGGAATTCTCTAGTCTGTAAGGATTTGTTTAAAATATGTAAAATGACTCATTTCTTTATCCTTAATGACACATATCCGAGAATTTGAGAGTGTCCTTATGTGTTATACCAATACAGGAAACATTTGCCTTGTGCTAAGATGTTTTTTAAAGCTCTTGATGAGATTACATGCACTCTACCAACTAAACATTAATTACTATTGAAGAATAGCTCCAATGTATAGAATTCAGGATTGAATAGCAGGAATTTAGGAGGTATTTGTTTCTTCATATTTCCACTCCCTGTCTTACTTCTAGTTAATCCTGAAAGAGTTGCCTACCTTGAATTAATTTGTATCTGAGTTGGCTTGAGTGTATGATGTAGGATATCTTTGTTAAATTTCATTCCACTAATTCAATGAGCATTTTGAGGGGCACACATTGTGCAAGATGATGCAATAAAAAAAGATGAATAAGACATTCTTGGCCGGGCGCGGTGGCTCAAGCCTGTAATCCCAGCACTTTGGGAGGCCGAGGCGGGCGGATCACGAGGTCAGGAGATCGAGACCATCCTGGCTAACACGGTGAAACCCCATCTCTACTAAAAATACAAAAACTTAGCCGGGCATGTCGGCGGGCACCTGTAGCCCCAGCTACTGGGGAGGCTGAGGCAGGAGAATGGCGTGAACCCAGGAGGCGGAGCTTGCAGTGAGCCGAGATCGCGCCACTGCACTCCAGCCTGGGGGACAGAGCGAGACTCCGTCTCAAAAAAAAAAAAAAAAAAAAAAAGACATTCTTTAAGACTCCACAGTGTGGTTGGGGAAACACATACTCAAATAACAATACAACGTGTTAAGTGAGGTAAACAGACAATGCTAACAGAGTCGAGGAATGGGCTGACTGACAATTTGCAGGAAACCTGAGGAAGGCATTTGAATTGTATGTTGAAGAAAGAGTAGGAATTCACCAGATGAGGAAGGAGAGGATGTCCATTTCAGGTAGAAGAGCCTGCATGTAGAAAGGCTTGAAGGCGCTTGGGATGTTCAGGGACTGGCAAAAAGCTAAATATAGGTGGAGTGTGGACTGGAGTGGGGAAGTAGAGAAGAGACTGAAGAAGTTAGATCATGCAGGCCATTGTGTATTAGGGTAAAAGAATTTTGGACTTCATCCTATAAAGCTCTTAAAGATTTTTCAGTGGTGGAATAACATAATCATAATGTGCTTTAGAAAGACAATATATATTGGTTGGAAGAGGAAAGATGTGAGTAGAAACTGGAGGTGGGGAGTTGTTAGGGGACTGTTTTAGTAGTTCAGGCAAGCGATGAAGAGGGCCTGGACTAAAACATTGGCTGTGGCATTGTTAACTTCAGTCATTCATTAATTTAGTGACCATTTGAGGGTCTTCTGTGTGCTACGTCTAGGCACTAGAGCTGCAAATAGAGGTAAAGCATGGTTCTGTCCCAAAGTGTAGTTGGGAAGATTGGGATGTAAATATGCAACTGAAATGTGGTTTTATAAGTATTATAATAGCTGTTATGCAAGATATAATTGTAGAAGGCAATATAGTATATATTAATAGAGCAGGCTAATAGAGGAAAATCTGGAGACAGACTACCTGGGTTCAGATTCTAGCTTTGCTATTTATAGCTGTATGTTATTGGACACTCTCTGTGTTTTAGTTTCTTCATTTGGAAAATGGGAATAGTAATAGTATTAAAATCATAAGGTTGTTGTTAAAGTCTAAATGAATTATTACAATGCTTGGTATATAAAGAGCTAGGTCAACAAATGTAAGGTATTTTCACAAAGAAGATAATCTAGTTTGGATGGGTCAGGAATGGCTTCAGTGAATGCCAGACATTTGACCATCAGTATTCATTAGGTGGATGAGGTCAGAATAAAGATGAGAGAGGGAAATAGTATATTTAAAGGCATAGGAACATGAAACAAGGAGTGTTCTAGGGATTGTAAACAGGAGTGGTTAGAGTATAGAGTGCATGTGGGAGAGTGGAAGCATGTGGGACTGCAGAAATTGGCAGTTGCTGAATAATAGTGGACTTTGAGTGCCATGCTAAGGAATGAGGATCCACTGAGGAGTTTCAAAGACGAATTCATCTTTGAACTTTAGAGAGATCACTCCCATGGGAGTGTTGTAGCAAATAGATTGGAGAGCCCAAATTCTCTTTTTAGCAAGATGGCTAAAACTGACACAAATACTCAGAAAAGCTTCAAAATAAAGAACGACAATTCTTTTAAATGCATTCTTGAATATACAGGAAAGAGGAAAATCTCCAGTTTCCAAAAACAAAAATGGAACTACAAACCAAAACTGTAAGCCCAAAAGCTGCATAATAAAGAACGACAATTCTTTTAAATACATTCTTGAATATACAGGAAAGATAGAAAAATCTCCAGTTTCCAATGGAACTACAGACCAAAACTGTAAGCCCTTGAACCTATGCTGTATTGCCCTAGAGCAGAGTGAGGAGTGTGGAGATGGGTTATTTCAGGTGTTGTCTTCCTAGCAGGTTGAGTTTTACCATATGCAAAAAGGAATTAGAACTAAGATTTCTGTGTAAGACTGAGATTTTTGATGTGCTGCACTCTAGGTGAAAGGGTGGGCTAGAAAAAAAAAAATCTTCCCTAGTACACAAGGAGACGTCAAGAAATCTTGTCTTGACTTGCTTGAGCTCTATGCAAAGAGAAAATGAAAAAAGTTTGCCTGAGAAATTGAAGCACAAGATCTATACCTTGCTTACATTTGGGAACTGGGTTTATATTATATGGCTCAGAAATTAATATACAAACAGGCTTCAAGCTAGTGAGACAGGAAAAGACCATGAGAGGTACGTCCATACCTTAGACCACAAGGGATTCTTAACAGAAGAAATAAGCCCAGCTGAAGATGAACTTATGATTAAAAATGACATATGAGGAAATGGCTTTGTACCACAAATGAGAGTCAGCAGATAGAACAAGCAGGAGGATTATAGCTCCAAGAACTCGGATAAGAGAGTGACAATTTGCGAGATAATTTAAATTAGCATATTTTAAGCAGCTAAAGACTTTAAAGAATTGACATCCCAAGAAATGAATAAAGCGTTATGAAACAGGCACATTTGGAAAAGAATGAAACATAATGAAAAATGTAGTCATTGAGGTTAAAAATCTCAGTAAATAAGTTAAACGATAGTTTACACAGATGAAGAGAGATTAGTAAGGTGGGACATAGACATGAGAAAATTCTCAAGAATACAAATAAATAAAGGAAAATATGAAAGAAGGTGAAGAAAAAGGAAAAGGACAAATCAAGAAGATCCAAGATGTAATAGTACTTCCAGGAGAAAAAAAATATGGAGGAGATGTGGAATTTGAAGAGCAGATGACTTGAGAATTTTTTAGAATTAGTAAAAAGTCCTGAATCCTTAGGTTCAAGGCTCATGAGGCCCTAGCAAGAGGTTTTTTTCTTTTTGTTTTGAGACAAGGTCTTGCTCCGTAGTTCAGTCTTGAGTACAATGGTGTGATCGTAGCTTGCTGCAGCCTTGACCTCACAGGCTCAAGTGATCCTCCCACCTTGGCCTCCCAAAGTGTTGGCATTACAGGCGTGAGCCACTGCACCTGGTACCTAGCAAGAATTAACAACAGAAAAGCAGCAACAAAACCCCACAACTAAACACATTGCAGTGAAACTTCAGAACACCAAAGACTATTAAGTATAACCAAAAAGGAAAGACAAAGGAGCAATAAGCAGACTGAGAGCATACATCTTTTAACCTACAAGAGAGACCAGAAGAAAACTGAATAATTTCTTCAGCCTTGAGAGAGATCTGAATTTCATACTCAGGTAAGTTATTCAAGAATAAGGGGCTGGGTGCGGTAGCGCACGCCTGTAGTCCCAGCACTTTGGGAGGCCGAGGTGGGCGGATCGCCTGAGGTCAGGAGTTCAAGACCAGCCTGACTAACATGTTGAAACCCTGTCTCTACTAAATACAAAAAATTAGCCGGGTGTGGTGGCACATGCCTGTAATCATTGGGAGGCTGAGGCAGGAGAATCGCTTGAACCCAGGAGTCGGTGATCCAAAATCGCACCATTGCACTCCAGCCTGGGCAACCATGAGCAAAACTCCATCTCAAAAAAAGAAAAAAGTAAGGGCAAAAATAAAAATATTTTCAGATAGGAAAAAGAGAATTTACTACACTGTTTCTAAAAGAGCTATTATAAACCTAAAGCATATAGTGCAGGAAGAAAGAAATGTAATTTAGGGGAGAAAGTGGGATATAAGAAGTTGTGATGAAGAAAGAAGTCAGTAGGTAGACTAAGCCAATGTTGACTGGATAAAACAAAATAATTATGACTGATTTGTAGGGGCTAAAACCAAGGTAAAACTAAAATACTAGGCAAGGATAAAATGTAAGCGGGGAGAAAAGTGATTCTCATGACAGATTTCTAAAGTTCTGTCTATACGTAACATAGTTCAATAGGAAGACAGAGATATTGATCAACTTCAGGCTTTAAGTCAGACGCACATTAAACATTTACAGGTAGACTGGATGCGGTGGCTCATGCCTAATCTCAGCACTTTGGGAGGCCGAGGTGGGAGGATCATTTGAGTCCAGGAGTTCGAGACTAGCCTAGGCAAAAAAATGAGACCCTGTCTCTACTAAAAATTAAGTTAGCCAGATGTGGTGGTGTGCGCCTGTGATCCCAGCAATACAGGAGGACTGCTTGAGCCCAGGAGGTGGAGACCGCAGTAAGCTGTGTTTGTGTCACTGTACTCCAACCTAGGTGACAGAGCGAGATCCTGTCTCAACGAATGGGGTTAATCCTGAAAAGAAATACAATATATAACTTGATCTACTACACATATATAGAACCATACACTTAAATTAGAGAACATGCATCCTTTTTAAACAAATATACAACATTTACGTAATTTTCCTAGATTCATTTAGGCACAAAGGAAGTTTCGACAAATAGGAAAGATATATAAGCCATCTTTTCTGACCATAGTATAATAAAATTAGAAATTAATAGTGAAAATATAACCAATTCCCCCTCCAATCCATGTTTGGAAATTGAAAAAAACAAAATTTAAATAATATGTGGGTAAAGAACAAAACTGGCCGGGTGCGGTGGCTCATGCCTGTAATCCCAGCACTTTGGGAGGCCAAGGCGGCTGGATCACCTGAGGTCAGGAGTTTGAGACCAGCCTGGCCAACATGGTGAAACCCCGTCTCTACTAAAAATACAAAAAATTAGCCAAGTGTGGTGGCGGGTGCCTGTAATCCCAGCTACTTGGGAGGCTGAGGCAGGAGAATCTCTTGAACCCAGGATGTGGAGGTTACAGTGAGCCGAGATCGTGCCATTGCACTCCAGCCTGGGCAACAACTGCAGCCTAGGCAACATCTCAAAAAAAAAAAAAAAAAAAAAAAAAAAAAAAAAAAAAAAAAAAAACTCAAACCAAGTGGTCAGCTGAAGAAGTTAAAAAAAGTAACAGCAGATTAAACCCAAAGGAAGTAGAAGATAGGAAAGAATAAAGTGCAGAAATGAATGGAAAACAAAAGAATTAGCAAGGTCAAAATCTAATTCATTGAAAAGATTAATGTAAGATCTATAACCCTAACCTCTGGCAAGATTGATCAAAGAAAAGGCATAAATGTTAGGAATGAAAAAGGGAATACAACTACAGATGTAATGAAGATTTTAAAAAACCTATAAATATAGAATATGGAAAACGTTCTGCCATTGATTTTGAAAAATTGGATTTTTCCAATTTTTCAGCTGACTCAAGAATAAATAGAAAGTATGACTAGAAATATAACTAATTAGCAAAGAGTAAAATCTCCCCACTAAGCAATACCACCGCGTGGACACAATGAGCAAAATGCAGAACATGGGAAAACTGTGGGACAAATGGCCCACTTTCTTCCACAAATAAATTAGGAAAAAAGCAATAGAGGGGCGACTCATGGATTAAAAGATACAATCAGTTTAAGTGTATGAACTTACTTGGATCCTGATTTGAAAAAACTGTATGAAAACATTTAATGAGAATTTGAATGCCGGCTGGATATTTGTTGGTATTAAAGACTTACATTTTTAGTGTGACAATAGTTTTCTGGTTATATATTTTAAAATAATCCTTTTCTTAGAGAGATATTAAAAATATTTATAGCTAAGATGATACGATGTCTGGGATTTGCTTCAAAAGAACTTCAAATTTGTTCCAGGAGATAGGGAGCAGGTATTGATTAGGGGAGGATAGAAAATAAGATTGCTAATGATTGATTGCTGAAGCTAGATGATTTGTGGTAGTTCATTATACTGGTTTCTCTAATAATGTATTTGAAACTTTTCCATAAAAAAAGCAAGAGGAAATTCTGTCCATTGAAGAAGTACCAGGCACAGATGGTTTTATAGGTTACCCAAATATTGAAGGATGGATGGTTCCAGGGAATAAATAAAATGTTTCCAGACTTGTTTTGGGGGCTTTTACAACTTGATAACAAAATCACACAAGTTAACAAAATCACACAAGATGACAAAATCACACAGCTGTATGAGAAAGGAAAAGTACAGGCCAGTCTCATGAACACAGATTTTTATTTTTTATCTTTTTATTTCTTTTTTCTATTTTTTGTGGAGATGGGGGTCTCACTGTATTGCCCAGGTCTTAACTTCTGGTCTTAACTTCTGACCTCAAGCGATCCTCCTGCCTCTGCTTCCCAAAGTGCTGGGATTACAGGCGTGAATCACCTGGCATGAACACAGATTTTTAAAATCTCAGGTGAAACATAGACTGAATCGAGTAGTATATTTTTAAAAAATCACAACCAAGTAGCAGTTATTCAAAGAATAGGAGTTTGGCTTAACATTAAGAATCTAATGTAATTCCCCATGTTAACAAACTAAAGGAGAGTAAAACTATATGGGCATTGCAATAGCTGGCTCAAAAAAGCATTTGACAAAATTTATCATTTATTATTTAAAAAAACTAGAACATGTGGAATAGGAGAAGCTTTCTTTTTTTCTTTTTATTTTTTTGAGACAGAGTCTCACTCTGTTGCCCAGGCTGGAGTTCAGTGGCGTGATTTTGGCTCACTGCAACCTCCACCTGCCAGGTTCAAGCCTCCCGAGTAGCTGGGACTACAGGCACGGGCCACCACGTGTGGATAATTCTTTTTTATTTTTATTTTTATTTATTTTTTGAGACGGAGTCTCGCTCTGTCGCCCAGGCTGGAGTGCAGTGGCGCGATCTTGGCTCACTGCAACCTCTGCCTCCTGGGCTCACGCCATTCTCCTGCCTCAGCCTCCTGAATAGCTTGGACTACAGGTGCCCGCCACCATACTTGGCTAATTTTTTGTATTTTTTTTAGTAGAGATGGGGTTTCACCGTGTTAGCCAGGATGGTCTCAATCTCCTGACCTTGTGATCTGCCCACTTCAGCCTCCCAATTCTTTTTTATTTTTTAAAAATAGAGATGGGGTTTCACTATGTTGCCAGGGCAGGTCTTGAACTCCTGGCTTCAGGATATCCCCCTGCCTTGGCCTGTCCAAGGTGTTGAGATTACAGGTGTGAGCCACTGTGCCCAGCCACTGTCTTTGCTTTTAAAGTGGAATTTATCAATAAGGATGATTAGTGGCCAAGAATAGTCAAGACCATTTTGAAGAACATGATGGTTGGATTTGGTTTCTCAAATATCAAGCTGTTTAAAGCCATGTGAATTAAGACAGTGAGGTATTGGTATCAGGGTGGTTGAATAACTAATGTTAAAATTAAAGAGCATAGAAACATGCCCTCATATATTTAAATTTGGTGGATAATGGGTGGCCATTACAAATCACTGGGGTAAAGGTGTCATTTTTACTTGTCATAGGTAGTTAGCTACCTTACAGAAAACAAGAAAAAAATAGATCTTTAGCACCGTATACAAAAAATTATTTGTAGAGCCAGGCATGGTGGCTCACGCCTGTAATCCCAGCACTTTGGGTGGCTGAGGTGGGCGGATCACTCAAGGTCAGGAGTTTGCGACCAGCCTGGCCAACATGGGGAAACCCCGTCTCTACTAAAAATACAAAAATTAGCCAGGCGTGATGGTGCATGCCTGTAGTTCCAGCTACTCAGGAGGCTGAGACAGGAGATTCGCTTTAACCTGGGAAGTGGAGGCTGTAGTGCTGAGATCATGCCACTGCACTGCAGCCTGGGTGACAGAGCTAGACTCTGTCTCAAAAAAAAAAAAAGGTTGTAAATGGATTAAAGGTCAAACTGTAAAACTTAGAAAATGCTAGGACTATCTCTGAAAATGGAATAGAGAAGGGCTTTCAAACAAACAAAAAACGTAAAGTTTGATAATTTGACCACATTAAAATTAAAAATTGGGCCAGGCATGGTGGCTCATGCCTATAATCCCAGGACTTTGGAAGGTTGAGGTGAGAGGATTGCTTGAGGCCAGGAGTTCAACACCAGCCTGGGCAACATAGGGAGACCTTGTCTCTACAAAAAAATATAAAAATTTAGGCAGGCATGGTGGGGTGTGCCTGTAGACCCAGCTATTCAGGAGGCTGAGGTGGAAGAATACTTTTGAGTCCAGGAGTTTCAGGCTGCAGTGAGCACTCTAGCCTGGGTGACAGAAGCGAGACCCTGCCTCAAAAGAAACAGAAAACAAAACAAACACACCAGAAACAGAAAAAGAGATTAAATAAGAAGACCAACCAGAGGCTGGGAGAAGATATTTGCAGTGAAATAACTGACAAAAGATTGATATCCAACATATATGAACTACAAATCACTATGATGACAGATAACCTTATTAGAAAAATGGTGAGAAGATTTGAATAGGCGTTTCATAGAAGAGGGAAACTGAAAGGCCAGTAAACATCTGGAATGATACGCAACATCATTAGCAATCAGGGAAATGCAAATTAAACCAGTGATGAGATGCCATCAGACTGCTATAATTTGTAATTGATTAATTATAATTAATGAGCACCTATATACTGCCGGAGGAGTATAAGTTGCCATACAACCATGTTGGAGAGCAGTTTGGCCATATCTAGTAAGGTTGAAGAGACAGATTCCTTGCTATGCAGAGATTCCATTAATAGGTGTGTGCCATGGTTAAACTCTTGTGTACATATGCACACACACAGTGATGCTCACATTACAGCACTGTAGTACTAGAAAATGTAGTAACAGTTGTCTTTGATAGGAGAAGGGATAAATTAGTTTCTACAGCTGTTAGAATGAATGAACTGGGTATTTATGTATCAACATGGATAAATCTGGAAAAATATTTGCAAAAGGAAAAGTTGCAAAAGAATATGTATCCTTTGATGCCATTTATATAAGTAAAAGTACAGAAGATGGGAGTCATTTCAATAGCTTGAGTGAGAAATGAAGAAACAATCAGCCAATATAGACTTTACTCTCCTTGTGCCTCCCAACAAGGCCTCCCTCTATCATCCAGGCTGGAGTTCAGTGATGAAATCATGGCGCACTACAGCCTCTACTTTTCAGGTTCAAGCGATCCTCCCACCTCCAAAGTAACCGGGACTACAGGCATGTGCTACCATGCCCAACTAATTTTTTGTATTTTTAGTACTATACAAGGTCTCACCATGTTGCCCAGGTTGGTCTTGAACTCCTGGATTCAAGCAGTCCTCCTGCCTCAGTCTCTCAAAGTGCTGGGATTACAGGTGTGAGCCACCATGCCTGGCTTTAGACTACTGTTTCACAGTTTGATAATGAAAGGAAGGAAATAGAGTGCATGAAAAAAGGAAAGTACAATTGTAAGAACCAAGAGCAGAACAGATTTTACTCAGAATTTGAATTCAGGGTACTCTTGGAGAGCCCATTCCTGGGCCTCGGGCAGAACTTGAGAGTCTAAGCGATAGCCATCATATTTCTTTTTTGATGTATACTGCAGGAACAGTAAGCTGCCAGTTTGCTTATAAATTGCCACTAGCTTTTCAAGGGGCTGGAAATATTTATTTCATCTTGGTAGAAAGCAGGTTATGGATATAAGAATTATAATTCATAGGAGAAGGTAGAGGCCAGGTTTAGTATTACTGAAGCCATTTGTTCATTTTAGCTGTAGATATGAAAGATATCTCCCAAATTGTTAAATTGTGGGGATACATGGTTACTTACATCTAAACATATCTACCAGTAGCTCTTTATTTTTTTCAAAATAACGGCTTGTAGTTCCTCCATGAATAATGTACATGAGTATGTTTATTTCCTGTGTTACACAGTACTTGGCATACATTTAGCCTCTTGGCTAGTGTGTTTTCATTAGATAAATGACTAGGAAGAATAGAATTCTATAATAAATGAATTAAATCAGTACGTTTTAACCTTACAATTGCAGGTTTCTCTTACCTATTATTTCTTCCTGTTTTTGCACGTTACCACGTGCGTTTTTTGTTTTGTTTTTGGTTTTTTTTTTGAGATGGAGTCTTGCTCTGTTGCTTAGGCTGGAGTGCAGTGGCATGATCTCGGCTCACAACAACCTCTGCCTCCTGGGTTCAAGTGATTCTCCTGCCTCAGCCTCCCGAGTAGCTGGGATTACAGGCCCGTGCCCCCATGTCTGGCTAATTTTTTTTATTTTTAGTAGAGACAGGGTTTCACCGTGTTGGCCAGGCTGGTCCCGAACTCTTGACCTCAGATGATCCCCCCGCCTCGGCCTCTCAAAGTGCTGGGATTACAGGTGTGAACCACCGTGCCCGGCCTCTGTGTGCATTTTTGATAGTTAGTGATACTAACATTAAGGTTACTGGTTGGGGAAATACTAGTTGTAGTAATTTTTTTTGCCATTACTTAAAGTAGATTTGGGCTAGTTTTATATAGTCTTGGACTTGGCTTGCTTTTGAGTCTTTGGCTCTGTCTACTACAGATTGAACATCCCTAATTGAAAATCTGAAATCATGCTGCTATAAAGACACATGCACACGTATGTTTATTGCGGCACTATTCACAATAGCAAAGACTTGGAACCAACCCAAATGTCCAACGACGATAGACTGGATTAAGAAAATGTGGCACATATACACCATGAAATACCATGCAGCCATAAAAAATGATGAGTTCATGTCCTTTGTAGGGACATGGATGAAACTGGAAACCATCATTCTCAGTAAACTATTGCAAGGACAAAAAACCAAACACCGCATGTTCTCACTCATAGGTGGGAATTGAACAATGAGAACTCATGGACACAGGAAGGGGAACATCACACTCCGGGGACTGTTGTGGGATGGGGGGAGGGGGGAGGGACAGCATTAGGAGATATACCTAATGCTAAATGACGAGTTAATGGGTGCAGCAAACCAACATGGCACATGGATACATATGTAACAAACCTGCACATTGTGCACATGTACCCTAAAACCTATAATAATAAAATTAAAAAAAGAAAATCTGAAATCCAAAATATGCCAAAAATCTGAAACTATAAGTGCTGACATGACAAGTGGAAAATTCTACATATACGTACTTAACACAGACTTTGTTTTATGCACAAAACTATTTTAATTATTAGCTGGTCGCTATTATGGCTTGTGCCTGTAATCCCAGCTACTCCGGAGGCTGAGGTGGGATGATCACTTGAGGCCAGGAGTTCAAGACCAGCCTGGGCAATATAAGGAGACCCTCGTCTCTACAGAAGTAAAAAAATTAGCCAGGTATGTTGGCACACACCTATAGTCCCAGCTACTCAGGAGGCTGAGGTGGGAGGATTGCTTGAGCCCAGGAATTTGGGGCTGCAGAGAGCTATGATTGTATCACTAAACTCTAAGCTGGGTGACAGGGCAAGACTTTGCCTCTAAAAAAAAATAAAATACACAAAATTACCTCCAGGCTATGTATATAAGGTATATATGGAACATAAATGGGCTGGGCATGGTGGCTTATGCCTATGATCCCAATACTTTGGGAGGCTGAGATAGGAGGATTGCTTGAGGCCAGGGGTTTGAGACCAGCTTGGGCAACATCAAGACCTTCTCTCTACAAAATAATTTAAAACAAAAAAACATTAATCAATTTCGTATTTAGACTTGGTTTCCATCCTTAAGATAATTCATTATGTATATACAAATATTAAAAAATCCAAAGAAAGTCCGAAACACTGATGGTCCCCAACATTTCAGATAAGGGATACTCATTCTGTATTCAGCATGGTGGAAAATGCTTCTCTAATGTATAAACTAATCTGGAAAATATAGAAAGTTTTAACTTTCTTGATGTAATTTGAATTAGTTCTATGAATGATTCCTTTGCCTGATCTAAGGGAAAAATGGGTCTTTTTAAAAAAATCACTTTTATTTATGCAGGTCATGTATTTCAGGGAAGGGGAGTGAATTTGAAATAAAAAAATCTGGATTTGAATCTCAGTTCTGCCACCTTTGTCTCACTGACCATGACAAAGCTGCTTAATTAACGTCCTTGAGAGGTTTCAGTTTTCTGGTTTGTAAAAAGTAAATACTACAACCACACAGGGTTATTATAAGGCTTAAATAAGAATATGTATAGAAACCCCTAGCACAGTACTTGGCACTTAATCCTTCAGTAAATGTTAATTTACTAGGGATGCTGTTTTTTTTTACTTTATGTATTGAGCTGTGCTGGGCCCTATACTGTAAAGCTCTTTTTTACCCTATGAGTTTCATAGCCAACTGCCTGGTTTAAATTCTGCTCCCTCAGTTACTTAGCTATTTTTGACCTTGAGTAGAGTGTTTAGCTTTTCTGAGCCTCAGCTTCCATATTTGTAAGTGGAGATAATAATGGTAACAGCCTCAAAGGATTGTTGTAAGGTTTAAATAGGATAATCAATATTAAGTGTTTCATAGTGATATTTAAACAGTAAAATCAGATTAATGGGATAAGATTAGCATTTTTTTTTTTTTTGAGACGGAGTCTTGCCCTGTCACCCAGGCTGGAGTGCAGTGGCCTGATCTCGGCTCACTGCAAGCTCCGCCTCCCGGGTTCACGCCATTCTCCTGCCTCAGCCTCTCCGAGTAGCTGGGACTACAGGCGCCCGCCACCACGCCCGGCTAATTTTTTTGTATTTTTAGTAGAGACGGGGTTTCACTATGGTCTCGATCTCCTGACCTCGTGATCCGCCCGCCTCAGCCTCCCAAAGTGCTGGGATTACAAGCGTGAGCCACCGCGCCCGGCCCAAGATTAGCATTTTTTAAAGGAATAGAATAGATATTAGCATAATGAACCATTTGTTTCAGTTTTACATGTGTTTGATCAAGAACTGGGGAGTGATGTAAAATGTATTTCTTACTGTGGATTGTATTAGAAGTTCCAAAGCTATTGGCTAGGTACTAATAGTCCATAGTATGTCATCGATAAATATTAGTGACAATAGAAATATTTAATCTGTAATGGAGATTGTACTGTCAAAATAGATATATATTGGTTTGGGAATCCAGTCATACAAATATTTTATCACATTTGCTAGTGAAAAAGTACTTGTATTTTGTACTTTCTAAGAATTTAAACTGAGCTTTTGGTGACTAGGAGATTTGGCCTGAAATGCCGAGACCTGGGGTAGGATTTGGGGAGGGTGGCCTGGATTTCCATGGTGCTGCAGTATCTGGCATATAGTAGGTTCATAAATATTTGTGCGATAAATGACTTTATTGTAGCCTCAATTCAGAATTTCTCAACTAGTCAATCTTTAACACCAATCTGATCAATTCATGGACTGAGATTTACTGTTCTGTTGCATTTCCTTCTCTAATACCTCTCTAAAGCCTCTTATATGTGTTTATCAGCTTAGATGACTTGATTATAGCATTTAGGGTAACATAAGATGATAATTATATAGTATAAGCTAAATATGAATGAAAGGAGGGAGAAAGATGGTCATTTGTGCAAATACACCACCAGGCCAGTTTTCTTTTTGAGCTTGCCCGGATGTTTCACCTACTGAATCCCAGGCACAATAATATTCTTAAATGTTTACTTTTCTGATGAGGTCAGAAGGGTTGTAAAATGCCTGCAGGATAGATAAAATTTTTCACTAGATACTTCAGTATGAAAACATTTTGCATCGTAAATAGTATTCTGGAAAGGACACAGGATTGGAAGTTAGTGGATCTGAGTTTGCATACTGGTATTCTGCTACTTAGCTGTGTGGCTTTGGGCAAGCATCTTAAACTCTGTGCCTAAATTGCTTCTTTTTTAGTATGAGGATAATAGGAGCTATTTTGCAGAGTTGTGAGGATTAAATGAAATGATATGTGTAAACTGCTTATAGAAAGTAAATACCTAATAAATGTTAGCTGTTATTATATGCAGTCATTCATTTTGTACACCCTCATGGAGCACATACCACAAATTTGTGCCAAGCACTCTGCCAGGTGCTAGGGATACAAAGATGAGTAAGACACAAACCTCTGTGAAAGAATGTTAAGCTAAAGCTGTCCAGGTGTGGTGGCTCATGCCTGTAATCCCAGCACTTTGGGAGGCCGAGGCAGGCAGATCACTTGAGGCCAGGAGTTCGAGACCAGCCTGGCCAACATGGTGAAACCCTGTCTCTGCTAAAAACACACACACACAAATTAGCCAGGCATGGTGGCACATGCCTGTAATCCCGGCTACTCAGGAGGCTGAGGCAGCAGGATCGCTTGAACCCAGGAGGTTGAGGCTGCAGTGAGCCTCCAGCCTGGATGACAGAGTGAGACCCTGTTTCAAAAACAAAAACAAAAACAAGAAACAAAAAAACTGAAGCTGCCAGTTTATCCCAGATTGATAACTTAAGTAAGGCTAGTATTAGATATTTTAATTTTAAAGATCCCTAGTTTTTAGGCTAAGTAAAGATTCTGTTTGTATATCAGATTCAACTTACCCATTGAACTCTTTTGTGCTTATATTATATACCTACCCTGGGGTACCTTGGAAGTCTTTCTTGGTGACTTTATTAAGAGCAGTTTTGTTAATGTGGTAGGACAAAGAAAAGGCCCTAATAGAGTGGGTTAAGATGAGAATTAGAAATGAGAAAGCAAGGCCGGGTGCGGTGGCTCACGCCTGTAATCCTAGCACTTTGGGAGGCCGAGGTGGGCGGATCACTTGAGGTCGGGAGTTTGAGACCATCCTGGCCAACATGGTGAAACCCCATCTCTACTAAAAAATAAAAAAAAAATTAGCCAGGCATGGTGGTACATGCCTGTAATCCTAGCTACTTGAGAGGCTGAGGTGGGAGGATTGCTTAAACCTGGGAGGCAGAGGTTGCAGCGAGCCGACAGAGGGAGACTCCATCTCAAGACTGGGTGACAGAGACTGGACGACAGAGTGAGACTCCATCTCAAAAAAGAAATGAGAAAGCAGAAACAGTGAATATAATATTTAGACAATTCTTTGGAGGAATTCGCAGTAATGGGGGCAGATAAATGGGTCAGTACCTACAGCTGGGACAAGAGCCCAAGAATGTTTTTAAGATAGACGATATCAAGTCATGTTTGTATTTTAGATTTGTATATTATCATAGTAGAGAGGAAGAAATTGATGGTGCTGGAGAGAGTGGAGGAAATGGAATGAGCTAAGTCAATGAAGAGGTGAAGGAAGATGAGGTCTGAACACCTGTGGAGGTATTGATCTTATACATTAATAGGGATGTTTCTCCCATTCTGATTACTTTGTACTCCCTGCTTTCTATTTTTGGACAATTTTTATCTTTCTTTTTTTTGTTCTAGTCAAAGAGGAATATTTTTGGGCAATTTTAATTGTTTGAAAGTTTTCTTTTTTAGTGAATCAAAATCTGCTTCCCTAGTTTCAGTATTCAAGTATTTAGAGACCATGATTACTTGTAAGTTTTTAGATTAAACTTGTCATATTCATCTCTTTGTTCTGTTTTTTTTTTTCCTTCCCCAAGATTCTGGTCATACCATACTACTCAGAGTTCTTGGAATATCGTAAGCTTTTTGAAGCCTTTCTGATATTCCTCACCAATGATTATTCTGCCTGGAATATTCTTCCCTCTTATCTATCTGGCAAATTTATACTCATCCTTCAAGACCCAGGTGAAACATAAGTGCTTGGTAAAATGTTTTCTCACTCAAATGTGAGTTGATTATTCCTTCATTTTTGCCACCATTTGAATGTGAATCCCTCATTTCACTGGATTAAAGTTATTTATTTATATGTCTGTCTCTGGCACTATACTGAGCTCTTTGAGGTCAGGGATTATGTCTTTATGTATTCAGCACTTAATATGGTATCTGGAATGTATTAGACACTCAGTAAATATTTAATGAAGGAAAAATTCCTAAAAAGCTGGAAATTATATGTCATGATTCCTTAACCATTCTAGTCATCTTTAAATATGCCACTCAGAAAACCTGATACTTTAATGCCTGACCAGAGCCAGGTATAATATGACTTACTGTCTTCCCATCTGAGCGCTAAATTCTTATTAATGATGCCAAAGGTTGTATTGGCAGGCAGAACAAAAATTGCTCTTTTTTATTTTTTGCATGAACTTCCATCATGCCAGTCTTTCTCCTCACATGTATGTACAACTAAATTTTTAAGCCCGAAGACAACTTATGTTCAATTTTGGTGTTTATGGACTTATTTTCCCTTCCTTCTGTTTTGCCATTTCTCTTGTAATTTTCTAGTGTTTAGTTCTATAAAACTATTATAATGCAACCTCAAAAGATTGGACTCTGTTAATTTAAAGTTGATGATAATGAGACTTTGACTTTAATAAATTCACCTTTGCCTTAATTATGAAGAAAAACTCTACAAAATTCAGCTACCTTCAGAAAACGAATTCTTTTAAAGACCATAGTGCAAAATGATGCTGTCATGAATCTCATTGGTTCATTCAGCAAAAAAAAAAATAAGCCATTGTCTGACACTGAGACACATACCTAGAGATCATCCCTAACTTCAAGTTAGGAAGTCAGAGGCAAAGTCAAGTAATTATAACACAAGTAGTAAATGTTACTGCAGTTAAGTGCAGAATGCCATGAGGGCCTACAGAAGCTAACGTAATTCTCTCTGGGTTAGTGGGAAAACTGCAAAGGAGAGAGCAGTGAACAGGGTTTTGGAGTATGAATAGCAAATCATAGTGAAAAGGGAAGAAAATCATTCTGGGAGGAGGAAGTGGCATATATAAAGTCCTAGTGGAGGCAGGGTATGGCATATCTAGGAATAGGGAGATGTGTAAGGGCTAGGGAGAAAAGGAGTATTGAAGTAATAGTAGAAGATTGGCTGAAGTGGCAGATTGGGTCCTGTTTACAAATCTTGGAGGCAGTGGGAAGCCAATAAACGTTATTAAGTGGAAGGGTGGTAGGGTCAGTTCTCTTTATAAAGAAAGGAAAGCAATGTTAAAGATGGAAAGACAGAGTCTAAGAGACAGGGAGGCCAGTTACTTACCACTGAATGTCCACAATCTATACCAAGTAGGTATTGGAGGATTAGGTGAGATAAACAACTGTATTGAGGTAAGTGCTACTCCCATTTTATGAATGAAGAAACAGGTTTAGTAAAGATAAATACTGGTAGGCACATAGTCACTAGGTGACTGCAGGTCTGTCTGGTTCTAAATCCTGCATTCTTTTTAATTCTGGTATCATTCTACCTTGTGGACTAACAGGAATAATTCTTTGCCTCAAACAGGGAAAAACTTAATTCCAAAGGATTTTGTACCATGGTGGTGGTAGATGTGGTAGTGGGGCAACCACAGGGGCTTGGTCTGCCTAGGATAAAAGGCCATAAGGTCCAAAGCCTTCATCTTAGCAGCATTCCTATGTGTGTGTTTGATTCTGTGACCTCCTTTCTCGTGTGCCTCTTGCTGCTTTGACTGTGCTGATCCAGTGTGGGTTACCTAACAACAAAGCCTTGTTGTTGGGGCCATTTCTGGATTCAACAAGAAACCTTATTCTCTTTGACTCTACTCTTATCTGATACCTGCTTTTGCAAATCCTGTTGGTCTCTGTTGTCTAAAATTTTTTTTTTTGAGACAGGGTCTTGCTCTGTCACCCAGGTTGGAGTGCAGTGGCACAATCAAGGCTCACTGCAGCCTTGACCTCCCACCTTAGCCTCCTGAGTAGCTGCGACTATAAATAGGCACCACCATGCTTGGCCAATTTTTTATTTTTTGTGCAGATGGGGTCTCATTATGTTGCCTGGGCTGGTCTCAAACTGCTAATCTCAAGAGATCCTCCTGCCTTGGCCTCCCAAAGTGATGGGATTACAGGCAGGAGCTACCACGCCCAGCTTCAACTGTCTTAATTTGTCTTTCTCGCTTATCCAGAGATAAGCAAACTACAGTCAGCAGGCCAGATGCAGCTTCATCTTATCTCGTGAAAGCTTTGCCTCTCCTTCCCAGCCCTGTTCTTTCTCATGTGGACTCTTAACTGCAGTGTTTGTTTGTAAGATTCATTTGGCAGTTGTTTATTTTGTGACATTGCATCTGTCATCGTCTCCCTAGTTATTTAAAACTATTTTTAAAGCTTTTTATGATTTAGTCTTAGTTAATAAACTGCATTATAAATGTTTTGGGGAAAGAGTTTCATGCCTTTTCTTTTTATATTTTCTCGTTCTACAGCACCTCGCTTCTTCCTCATTGCTCATTCCCTCTTTAACCTACTAATCTTTGGTGACTGTTTCTATCATTCTTACACATTTACGTATGATAACTTGATATGTTATCACGAATTTTTTTCCATTTGTGAGTTCTACGATTATGTCACTGTTTCTTTTTCCAGTATGTTATTGGTGTTTCTGTGTTTAATGGTTTTTCGTGTTTGAGATTATAAGGTATACTTAATCTGGTGATGTTGTGCGAAACCCCCATCAGCTCCAGTGGGGATGACACCAGGTTCAAGAGGCCAAAGAAGAGACTTAGTCAGTAAACGAGACATGGAGTTTTCCTGGGAGCTTTACATACAGGGAGAGACTCCAGTGGTGGCAGGCTGGGCGGGAGAACTGCAGCCACTTTCAAAAGGCCTGCAATTTCTATAGTATTTTTACATAGCACCCTTTATCTAACAACCTCCACCTGGCACCCTTCATTCAACTCAAAAGTCAGGACCTCTATGTCCCATATGGCCCATGTTCCACTGGACAGGGGCTCAGATGTTCCTCACAGACAAGGAATGAATTTCTGAATTGGCCACTCGCAGATTCCCTAGCTCGGAACACACAACACATTCAGATGTGTCCACCATATCGGTTATTCTCAGGGTATGCTGAAGTTATTGCTATCAGGTGCATTTACCATACAGGTGACTTGCATCTTTCACTAACCTAAGCAGTTTCCCATCTTATGAAAGCAATACTGCATATTATTAAAAGTATACAATTTTAGTGACTGAATAATAGTACAAGTGTATGGTCTGTCCATAATTAGCCTAACCATTTTCTCAGTATTGGACAGTTAGGTTATTCTTGATTTTTATTTTGCAATTGTTAACAATGTTGCAATGAAAATATTTTTATGTAAAAGTTTTGCTATATTTCAGATAACTCTCTTAGATCGATTCCTAGAAATTACATTACTGGATCAAATGTTGCATAGCATTTCATAAGTTCTTGTGTGGGCTGTGGCATTTCTGTTTGATTAGTACTTTGCCAAAGAATAGTTTAAAAACACAGTAGTAGTAGTACTACTACTACCATAGTAGTAATCAGTGGTGTAAATTATGGAACCTAAGTGAGCAGCCTTAAAATTTGATACTAAATTTTATTAACTTAGTTTAACTTTCTCTCTGTGTATTTCCTCTTGTTCCCAGGTAAACACTCTTTATATTGCCTATTGTAAATTGTTACTTGTCTTAGGCAAGGGGGTAGGTGAAAATTGCATTTGTTGAAGACAGTCAGTACTCGGCTATCATCTATATTCTTGGAGAATCAGAAGGAGTAAACCAAAAAATAGTAGATAAAATGGGAAACACTTTAGTTTGGTTTTATTTTTATTTTATTTTATTTTTTGGGGGGGTTCAATTCTAGCTGATTTTATTTTCTTCTCAAAAAAAGTTATTTACAATAGTTTGGTTTTAGAATACATTTGTGGTTCACTCCTGTATTTCTACCTTATTACTTTTAAATGGTGCATTTATTTTAAACATTTAAGTTTCTCCTTTCACTTATTTCATTTGACAGTGGTTGTTCAAGGTTTAGTGGATAGTATCAGCAGGTAAATTTGATTGGCTGCTTTTTTTTGGAGATGGGGTTTCCCTACTTTGCCTGGGGTTGGCCTCAAACTCGCTGTCCTCCCACTCTAGCTTTCTGAGTAGCTGGGACTACAGGCATGTGCTACTGTGCCCGGCTAAGCAGGTAAATATGAGATTAATATGGATAATTGCCTTGTTTCTTGTGTATCTTTGCACTTAACGTATGTTTCATTGTAAAAGATGTGCTTTGTTTCATTGCCTGCCTTTTGCTGTTGTGCACCTCCACCTCTTGCAGTACTTAGGTATTTAGTTTTATAACTCTTTTGACATTCTATAGTTGTTTCACCCAAGTATGTTTTTCCTTTCCTTGTAAGATTGTAAATTTATTTAGGACTTGGATCACCCGTGTTCTGCTTTTTATTATGTCCCTTTCTTGACTCTCAAAGAATGGTCTCTACTTTTGTTTTCTTCCTCGCTGTTCATTCCCTCTTTACTCTCTTAATCTATGGTGACTATATCTTTAAATCTCATCTATCCAGCATTACTGCCCACCCACCCTGCTCCAGTCCATCTGACACAACATAGTCATTTCTGCCTTTGCTCGTGAAGTTTCCTTTGCCAGAAATGGCTTTTTCCTTGCTAGTACTTGTTCTTAATGCCTAACATAATTCACCTCCTCCAGGAAGTCTTGTCTTTAAGAATTCAGCCTCATTGATCCTTTATCCTTTCCTCAGATTTACTTATGTATGCACGCTTGCCTTATGATGTGCATCATTTCATACTTTAAAAAATGGTTTTAATTTTTGGCTTGTAGTTTCATCATGAAAATCTTATCTTCTCCACTGCTTATGAAGTATGTAGATTTTGCTTCTGGCTATGATGAAGCAGATTATAGCAGACAAAAACTCCTGTTGAGAATAACTAGAAAAGCTTGATTTAAAAAAATCTATATGAAGGCATTGTAAGTTGCCAAGGCAGCCAGGATTTCAGACATTTGTGGATTCTTGGCAAAATGAGAGTGCAGCTATTAAGAGGCAAAAACGTCAGCGGTGCTTTCTTCATGAGACTGAGGATACGAAAATTGTAGTTCAGAGCTGCCAAGGCAACCAGAACCTGAGGGTCCAAGATCCCAAAGAGATGTATAGCCTCTTGCCCTCTCCACCTGCTTCCTCCCTACCTAGCTCCCAGGGTGTTTGCTGATTGTTAACTGTGCGGGGTAAAAGGCTAAGAAGCCTCACAGAAAGCTACTGAAAAGCAAGGCAGACTCTAACAGTTCTCCAGTGTTGAGGAGAAAAAGTTCATGATCTTTCAAGGAAGATAGGCTCGGAAAACACTGATCTCAGTTGGATCCTTGGAGGGCTACAAACTAGGGGAGAATGAACTGTACAAGCTTTATACTGCAGCCGTCTTTGAGTCAGCTCATGTCATGTTTGGATTGTGAAGTGATCTGTCCCCTCATTCTAACTGCCTATCAGAGAAGGTGGTGGATCCTCTGTAGGAATATAACATCACCCAGGGCCTTTATAGTTTTTCATACACAATGAGTGACATTCTAACAAAAATTACAGATAAACCCAGAGACCAGAAGAGGAATAAAACCAGACAGTACAGAAATAGATCCATGTGTGTCCCCATCATCTAATTATTTAATCAGTCTTTATTTGAAAGACATTTAGGTTGTTCCCAGTCTTTAGTATGGCGAGTAATCAGCAGTGAACATTCTTGTATGTATATATTTGTACACATATATATCTTTAAGATAAAGCATAGCTTTGCTAACTCTTATGAAACTTTTTGTTCTTTGCCAACTTGATACAAAAGTGTTTTGTTCTTAGTTTTTATTTTTCTATACTATGAACTGCCTGTGCATGTCCTTTATCCATTGTTGTATGGGGTTGTTAGGCTCATACATGTATATAAGGCATAGTGGGTAAGTGCACAGACAGACCCTGGATCTAGATTGCTTGTGTTAAATCATAGCTCTTTCACTTACAGCAGTGGTAGCCTTAGCAAGTTAAACTCTGTGTACCTCAGTTTTCTCATCTGTAAAATGCAGATAACCATAGCACCTTCCCATAGAGTCATTATGAAGTTCAGTTAGTTAATATTCAGGGCTTAGAAATGGGCCTGGCATGCTACATAACTGCCAACCACTGTTAATGATGCTACTGGTGGTGATAGAGATGGAAATTAGCCTTTTATTATATGTGTGGCAAGTACTTTTTCCAAGTTCATCTTTTGGCTTTGTTTTATTATCTTATGCTTTGTACAAATTTAAACTGAGTTTTAAGGATGAGTTGTTTTTAGCTTCCTATGAAGCGGCTGTGGAGAGTTAAGTGTGGAAAGTGAGGGCATTTCAGGCAGAGGCATAGAGGCAGAAATAGCATGGTTTAGGGCAAGAACCATAGTTGTTGATGGAATGTAAAATAGGCAGGGAATGAAGTGGTATGAAGATGAAGAGGTAGGCAGATCCACGCCATATAGATCAGGGGTCCCCAACCCCTGGGCTACGGACTGGTACCAGTCCATGGCCTATTAGGAACACAGCCACACAGCAAATGAGTGGCAGCATTAGATTCTCATAGGAGCACGAACCCTATTGTGAACTGTGCATGCAAGGGATCTAGGTAGGCTGTGCTGTCCTATGACAAGCTAATACCTGATGATCTGAGGTGGAACAGTTTCATCTTGAAACCATCTGCTCCCCCCGCAACCCCTACAGCAATCAGTGGAAAAACTGTCTTCCAGCAAACTGGTCACTTGTGCCAAAAAGGCTGGGGACCACTGATATGGATGGCCCCTTATGTCATGTTGAAATATAAGTGGTACAGCATCAACTCTTGTGATTACAGAAAATTATCTCTGTGTGTTTAAAGAAAACACATTAGTCCTCAGTTAACCGTTTTATAACAGATATTAGTATAACTATATTATATATAACTATATATTTGTGTAGTGCTAAATAATTTGGCAAACAGCAGTTTACAAGCTTTTGAATTCATCATTAATTTAATCTTGTCTATAGTTCTGATATATGGTTGTGTTATTACCAAGTTACACATGAGGAAATCCATGTGCAAAGAGTTTTTTTTTTTTTTAATTTGTTCAAAGACAAATAGTTAAGTGGGACTATTCAAATGAGTATCTTGGTCTTAGGACTCAGTAAGTCCAAAATTCTTTCTCATTCTGCTGCAGTCATAGAAAATGAATGTACAGGGTAAAAACTCATGCATACTCAGGTACCAAGGGTTGCTTTCCTTCGGATTTGAGAGTTTTTGGGATAGCATCTTCCCATCACAGTTGAGTGAGGTTGTTTTTTAAATTTTGCATTGAGTGTGGATGCTTTGGCAATGACACTTCATTCCTGATGGTTTGATGCAATTAGCAACATGCCTATCTTGTAGTTTTTTTTTTTTTTTTTTTTTTTTTGCCTTTATTAATAAGCAGTCACTCCGGCTGAGAGAAAATCCTTTTTCAGGAAGGATCTTCAGGGAACTATAGCTGTTCCTATAATTCACATAAGATTCATTTTAGGTCACTGGCCACAGGTGCATGTCATTCTTAAGGCATCATATCCTTAGAGAGTTTCTCTTCCTGTTAAGTATAGTAATAGTCAAAGGATAGGCATTAAGAAAGTGCTTCAACCATTAGATTCATTTATGAATGCTAAGATATTCAGTATCTCAGTGACACCTGAAGTAGTTTCCAGCATTTCTGTTCTGTGAGGTGAAGGAAGGGTGAGTTGTTGTTTCTGTGCTACTAAACACTTAAAAATCCCTGTAAAAGCTGGTAGAAGGATTGGTAGCTTTGTGACTAACTCCTCTGGACCGAGGAAGATGATGTTGCCTTTCCTGGTTCTGACTTGACATCTTGTTGCTCTGCTTTGTGGTGGGGTAGTATTGCTGTCATTTCACCCACAATTTCCTCTTTTGGGGTGGAGGAAGCTGACATGTGACCCCAGGAAGGAAAGGGAAGAGAAAATTAAGAAAAGTCTTACATCAGCAGTAACAATTGTTTTATTATATGTGATTGTTCTTTCTTTATTAAATATCTGGGAAACTGAAAGGTTCATAATGACTGCCTTGGCATAATTGATACTGTTGAATGCATACATGTTCTCCATTCACCTTTAAGAGATGTTATGAGACTTTGATTTAAAAGGGGGAGATCTTCATTTTTCTGGCCTTTTCCTGGTTCCTTTCTCATAATAGTCCAGGTGGATTGAAACACCACATTTCACAAGGCTTCAAATAAATTATTTTGATGTTATACATACTCTTAATATAAGTTTGAAATCCTAATAGCATTTTACCTATAATATTATACTTTAATGGAGATTTTAAAAATTTAGAGAATTTTGAGTAGGAAATAAAAGTGAAATCAAAATATTGTTACTGAATCACTAACTTTAGAAGTTATCTGATGTGTTACCTTCATTTCTGAGATTGAAACTATGATCTAAAGAGATTTTCAGTTCATGACA
This sequence comes from Nomascus leucogenys, assembly GCF_006542625.1. NCBI lineage: Eukaryota > Metazoa > Chordata > Mammalia > Primates > Hylobatidae > Nomascus > Nomascus leucogenys. The sequence goes on along the minus strand of NC_044395.1, from coordinate 61,940,814 downwards.
TGTGTTGTATGTGTGTGTTGGGAGGTCTCCAAGACCACCCACAGGTTCACTGATTTGCTAGGGGGACTTAAAGGACTCAATACGTAGTTGTATTCTGTGCTGTGATTTATTACAGTGAAAAGACACCGAGCAAAATCAGAGGGAGAAGGTGCGTGGGACAAAGTCTGGGGAAAACCAATCACAAGCTTCTGAAGTCCTCTCTCAATGGAGGCACACAAGGTGTGCTTAATACCCTAGCGAGGAGTTGTGACAACATGTGAAATGTTCTCAACCAGGGAAACTCGTTAGAGACTTAGTGATTGGGGTTTATATTAGCTGATCACATAGGCACCCTCTACCTAGCATGTGCCAGAATTTCAGATTACCTTCAGGAAAGCAGATGTTTGGCATAATTATATTGTTTCTGTAGTTTAGGTACAGTGAACAACTCATCAGTTAAGGATGGTGGCAACCCTCCTAACATCCAAGTTTCTAGGCACCAGTCAAGGGCAAGCCTTGGAAGCAGGCCTTTTTAAGGATAGACATCTTCTTCCACTGATGTGTTAGAAAGAAAAAAAAGGATAGACAGGCCTGCTGTGTCATCTCTTCTGCTGTGTATGTGTGCACTTGTGCATATGCATGCATGCAACATTTAGCATAGAGTGTGCTTTTCATTAAACGTTAGCTCTTTTTATTTATTTATTATGGGGATTCTTCATTGGTTACTACTACTGTTACTTTTAATTGTGGTCTTCCGCATTCCTATGAGGTAGCTTGGCCTGTATTTTGATCCCCATTTGATAGACAGGAAGACTAAGGCAAAGAGAAGCTTCAATATATATTTATATATATATATGTTGTATATATATATGTTGTATATATTATATATAAAATTTCCCAAGGGTCCATCATTCAAGTTTTGACATTTCTAAATACTCTCACTTAATTGACAGAGCAGGTATCTGAACCTAATGTTACGTTCTTTTTGCAAGCCCACAAAAAAAAGTGAGGATTTTTTTTTTTCCTTCTTAGCATTTTTAGAGGGTACTGCTAAGATAGAACGTAGGATTAAATGTTTAAGTTAATATCACTTTGGACCAATTCACAACCTTTTATGCTTAACTGTTTCAGTATTCAAGAAGTACTTTACTTTTCTACGTAATTTTTGAGCTTTTGGGCATGGTGTCATTTAATGTAGCACAGTCTTGTTGGGGCAAAAAATGATCCTTAAAGCATTAAACATTGTTCATCTTAATCCAACTAAACTGATTAATATCAGTACTAATTTTGGTGACTATAAATTAGTACCCTACCTCTACCCCTGCACATCACCTTTTGCAGTCAAACAAGCCAGAGGCATAGTACGATTTCAGTCATTATGCTGAGTTCCTGCTTGGTCTTATATGAACTTTGAGATTTCTTAATAAATATCTCAAAGTGAATTTAACTTTTCATGTAATATATGTATCAAAGTAGTTGGAACATTATCTTTGTTTCTTTCTTTGTTTTTTGAGACAGAGTCTTGCTCTGTCTCCAGGCTGGAGTGCAGTGGCATGATCTCAGCTCACTGCAGGCTCTGCCTCCCAGGTTCACACCATTCTCCTGTCTCAGCCTCCCGAGTAGCTGGGACTATAGGCACCTGTCACCACACCTGGCTAATTTTTGTATTTTTAGTAGAGACGGGGTTTCACCGTGTTAGCCAGGATGGTCTCGATCTCCTGACCTTGTGATCCGCCTGTCTCGGCCTCCCAAAGTGCTGGGATTACAGGCGTGAGCTGCCATGCCTGGCCTGTTTCTTTTTTTTTTTTTTAAGAGTTGAAGTCTTGCTCTGTTGCCTAGGCCCAATCATGGCTCAGTATAGCCTCAAACTCCTGGGCTCAAGCAGTCCTTCTGCCACAGCCTCCTGAGTAGCTGAGACTATAGGTGTGCGCCATCATGCCCTGCTAATTGTTGGGGTTTTTGTTTAATTTTTGTTTGTTTGCTTTTTGCAGAGATGAGGTCTGTCTGTGTTGCTCAGGCTGGTCTCGAACATCTGACCTCAAGAGATCCTCTCACGTTAGCCTCCCAAATTGCTGGAATTATAGGCATGAGCCACCACACCTGGAGATTATCTTTGTTTCTTATCGATTGTACTTGCAAGTAAATTGAACCAAACCACAATTTAAAGAATGCTGTCCCACCAACACCAGAGACAATTTTATACTCAGTAAATTCTGCTGCATGCCACTGTACTGGCTAAAATAGTTTGCAAAGTGTTTTTACTCGTATTGCACTCATCTGATCCTTATAATAACCTGTGATAGGTATTCTGATTTTACAGAAGAGGAAGTTGAGACTGACTTATCCAAGGCTCTGAACCTTCTAAGTTGGGGATCAGGCTTACTGTGTAAAAAATGAAGATGTGAAGCTCTTGAGACATTTTGTACTAAATATCAGTGAAGTATTTTGGAGAAAGCAAATTCTCCAACAGTAAGTGAGAATTACCATTTTTACCAGGCTATTGCTAAAATATTTTTGGTTTCTTGTGTTGGATAGTATACTTATTTATAAGCCTGAATAAGATTATGATCCTTATGTTGCTTCTCAAATAAAAATAAAGATTTAGAATTTTTAAAAAGTAGATCTGAGAAGAATCTTATGCATTCTACCAGAAGAAAATATGATGGAGTTTGTTATTGTATCTTGGCCTAAAGGAAAGTCTTTCCAAATATAATAAAAAATGCAGAAGCCATAAAAGAAAAGTTTGATTAATATAACTACATAAAAATAACCACTATAAACAAAGTCAACACAAGTGATAAACTGGGAAGAGTATTGCTAGTCATGTAACATAAAGCTAATTTTTCTTAACAAATCAAGAAAAAGTTAATACAAGTAGGAGTAAGGAAATGCATATGCATTTCATATCAAAGGAAATGCAAATTACTCTTAACCATATAAAAATACTCAATTTCACTCATAAAATATAAGCATATAAAATGCAAAATTTCATCTGTTAGATTAGCAAAGCGAAAAGATTTCAGCACTCATGGTGTTGGAAAAGATGTGAGTAGATCAGCTTCTCGGGAGGCCTAAGGCAGGGGGATCTCTTGAGGCTGGGAGTTTGAGGCCATAGGTCACTATGATTGTGCCTGTGAATAGCCACTGCACTCCCTTATGGGCAACACTGTGAGACCTCATCTCTAAAAAAAGTGAAAAGGAGGTGTGAGGAAATGGCACTCCCATGCATTGCTGGTGGGACTATAAATTGATACAGGCTTCATGACAGGAGCAATTTGGTGTTCCTTTCAAAAAGCACATACTCTTTGACCCAGGGATTCTGATTCTAGCAGTTTATCCTATGGATACACCTGCAGACATGTAAAATGATATATATGCAAGATATTCATTACAGCATTCTTTCAATAGTCTCTGGAGATTTAAACTCACCTTGTTGCCTGTATTTAGAACTTTTTATTCTTAATGTAATTTTATCTTCTCTCTTTTTTTCTTAATCAGTTTTATTAGAGACTGATTTATTGGTTATTTCAAGGTACCATGTAAAAAATTGAATCAGCTAGGATTGTTAGTTGCAATCGACAGAAATCTACTCTGGCAAATTTAATCAGAAAAGGAATTTATTGAAAAAGAATATTAGGTAGCCCAAAATTACCACCTTAGTAGGTAGAAAACTAGGCTTGGAAAATGGCATCCAGGATCAAAGAGCAAAATCTGTGTAATACAAATTCTTTGAAATTTTTTGAAGCATCTTTATGACCTATTGTATCATCAATATTTTAAATTGTTTGCCTTAAGAGATATGTATTCTATTCATTGGGGGTTTATATATCCATAAACATACACACACACACACACGACCACATTAATTTTATTGTTCAATTTTTCTGTATTTTTGCCACCTTTTGGTCTGCCTGATCCATTATGTTTTTTTTTTTTATTTTTTTATTTTATTTTATTTTTTTTTTTGAAACAGTCTCACTCTGTCACCCAGGCTGGAGTACAGTGGCATGATCTTGGCTCACTGCAACTTCCGCCTCCTGGGTTCAAGTGATTGTCCTGCCTCAGTCTCTTGAGTAGCTGGGATTACAGGTGCCCACCACCACACCCAGCTAATTTTTTTGTATTTTTAGTAGAGATGGGGTTTCACCATGTTGACCAGGCTGGTTTTGAACTCCTGGCCTCAAGTGATCTGCCTGCCTCGGCCTCCCGAAGTGCTTGGATTACAGGTGTGTGCCTGGCCTGATCTATCTGTTTTTAATTGCAGTGTTTTAAAAAATTTCTTTCATTAATTTTTGATTAATTTCTTCATATAGTCTTATTAATTTTTGCTGTGTTGTAGGTTCATACAGGTTTTATTGTTACATCTTGATGGGTTGCTCTTGTTTTAAAAAGAGATAGTAAGGAAGACTTTATTCAAGGAGGGCCACTATAATGGGGTTTGTAAAAGGGGAGAGAGTGGGCTCAACTCTAGATGGGTTACCTTTTTAATCATTATGTATTTCCTTCTTGATTCCTGTTAAAGCTTTTCTCCCTGCTTTGCCACGCACTAGCTCTGTAACCTTGGGCTAAGTCATTTAATCCCTCAGTTTTCTTACTGTAAAATGGGCATAATACCTACCTTATCAAGTGGGTGAAGGTGATGGAATGTTTGCCTTCCAAACCTAGGGTCTAACAATTCTGTAGTGGTTGGGAAAGGTTTATGTTACTGTTTTCTATATTTGCTTTAGGTCCGGTGTTTAAATATCTTCTACATTACTCAGTGTATTAATTAAGAGAGTCTTTCTAAAATAGTTGATTCATCTGTGAGGGAAATGCAGAGAAAAAAAGAAGATAGTTGAGACAACTGAAAAAGGACAAAAGGCAACTTTTTGGGGAGACTGTTTTCTATAATGAATATTTATCAACCTCAGTGGGATGTAGATTTATTAGTAAGTCTTAAAAATTAATATATATTTAGACCACCAAATATACATTGAGGGTATAAAGAAGTGTCGGAGACAGAAGTGTATACTTTCCTCTACGTTTTTGATAGTATTTAAGACTTATCGTTTATTCTGTTCTTAGCTTTGATTTTTATCATCTATTTATATAACCCACATGTATTGTGCCTCCTATGGGTCTTCCTAGAAAGTCCTCTTAAAAAGTATTTTCTTTTCCCTTTCTTTCAGACTTTATATTCAGAGCACCAATCAAAGTAAGCAAGCCTGGGGAACTTCGTGAGGAATATGAAAGCTTGAGAAAGGTATAGTATTATCATGTCATTCATTTTCTTAAAGTAGATTGAAATAATGACATTAACGAATGCTTAGTGGGAATCTTGATTTACCAGGTTTTAAAAAATTTATAATGCAGAGCCTTTCTTCACACTACCTTATACCAGCCTAGTTAGATTTGGAGCTATAATGGCAGTAGAGTAAACCTTAACCCAAGATTCCCTTTTTAGTTGTCTTTTCAAAGATGACGATGTAGTTCACAGAGCCTGTCCCATGCCAGCTGCAGTAACTGGCCACCAGAGAAGTATTCTGGGTACTTTTAACAGGTGCCCTTGCTAATAATTGCTTATATTATTTTTCTTTATCTCACAAGGTTCTTCTAATTACATGTAGCTGGTGTTACCCATTATTGCTCACTCCGTTAAATACTCCAGAAGAACTGTCATGTAGGTCAGTAAGGGGATAGTGAAATAATTTCCTAGTTAGAAAACATTTACCATTGGGAAAGCTTTTATCTGTGTCCGTATCATCTTATTTATGATGTTTTCAAACTAATTGTTTGGGAATCACCTAGAGAATTAAGAATTTAAAAAGGCTGGTAATAAGAAGTATGTTGCTAGATGTGTGTCATTCTTTCCCAGCCCTCTCCCTGCACCATCATTCCTCACTCAGCTTTATAATTGATTAATCATTCTACATGTGGGCATCTAATATTTTATAAATGTAAGTGATCCACTTAATCTGGATCAAGCATCATCATAAGATAGAGGCGAGACAATAATGCTATTGTCACAGGATCCTTGGGGTGTCGCTTTGCCAGCTGGAAACCTCTGTGGCTGGTGGTGCCTTTGCCCAAGTTTTGCTCAGGCCTGCTGGGCTCATTCTGCCCACTTGTCCTGGCAGGCCGTGCTCAGCTCGCACTACCAGCCCAGATCCCATGCCTGCTAAAGGTGAGCCAGGTGCAGAGGGGAGGGGTGTGTGAGCAAGGGAGCATGGGGTCCAGCTGCTGTGCACAGCCAGGCATGCTGGCTGCAGCTGGGCGGGGAGCTCCAGGTGCTGGCATGGGCACTGGCTCCTGTGAGGCTGTGGCTGGACCAGGACTACTGCAAGTGGCTTCCACTGCTGGCACTGGGGAGCTTGGTGGTGCCTGTAAGCTTGGAGATGCCAGGAACTGCAGAGTCCCAAAGAGGGTGTCACAGCCCTGGCTTGGGAGCACCTCAGTCTGGGCTCCCTGAAGGGCCGCAGCTCTTCTCTCTTTTCTTGTTGCCCACAACATGGTGAGTGAGGGACGTGTTTCAGCCGTTTGTGTTACAGCTCTTTCTGTCCTGCCATTCGGCGGGTTCCAAGTTCTTGTCCTGCGTCCAGAAAGAAAGAGGTACGTGGACAACTGGAGGGTGAGTACGGCGAAGAGAAGCTTTATTGAGTGACAGTAGAGCTCAAGAAACTGAAGTGGGTAGCTCCTTTCCACAGGCAGGTCGTCTGGACGTCTACTCAGCTCTCAGCTGAGAGGAGATCCACAGTGGGTAGCTCCGCTACACAGGCAGGTCATCCCCATGTCTGCCGGAGTCTGGCTGAGTCCAGGGCTTTTATGGGCTTCAGAGGGGAGGAAGTGCATACCGATTGGTCCATGGGCAGGCCTGGAAAAAGCACTGTAAGTTCTCACTCCAGTCTGCAGAACTGGCAGCCCAGCCCCTGGCTTCAGGTCATCCCCAGCTTGAAGGTGGATCTGCCCCTTTCTGCCCAGGAGCCTGTCTACTTCCTGCCACCATCAACCTGCCCTGTACAGTACCCACAGTGCCCAGGCTGTGCCATGGGGCACCTTCAGGCCTGCGCCAAGCTGCTCTCAGCACCCCCACAGCCTTCCTCCTGTCCTCTGGGGTGCCCAAAGTCCGGAGGGGGCTGAGGTGGCAGGGCGCTGGCATGTCAGCACCACCCTGAGTCTGCTCCCACCCAGCTGGGTAGTGACAGTGCCTCCCTCGGTCACAACTTTCCTTTGAAATCGGCATGGGTGCTGGGAGTGGGGAGAGGCCAGGCAGTGGGAGCAGGCACTTCCGAGCCTGTGAGGGTGGGGGATGGAGGTGGAGGTGCATCCTGGGCCCCCAAGAGCACAGGGATGCCTGTAGCCATGGCTGGGTGGTTACAGCTACACCCAGCATGGGAGGGATCCTGCCCCTTCAACTTGGAAGGGGGCATGGCTCCTACCTGTTCCTGGCTCCAGTGGACTCCTGCCGGCTCCATGGAGCGTACAGCCCCAGCTGTGCCTTTCCCACTGCAGCCGGCATCTTCACAGTGCCCACTCCAGGCAGGCTGCTGCTGCCATCACTATTGTGGTGTTTTTCACTGAATGAAAAATCAGTGTTTAACAAGGTCACATTAAAGAGAAAAGTTAATAGGAAACTGTGGCTAGTTACTGTATATTCTTTGATCTTTGCTTGTAAATGACGGTGTCAGATGTTGACCTGGATCTTCATGCTTCATTTATATTGGCATTGTGAGGTTTTTGTCTCCTTTAAAACTACTTACAAAGTTTTTTTTTTCTGTTGAAAAAGAAACTATTTTCAGGGACCACATAAAAAGAACAGGTTCTTAAATTTCAGAATGTACACATACAATATTTACTTCTAATAGATCTTTTTAGACATTTTGAAAATGTGGAAATTTTGAAGCTATCAGTTGGAAGGTAATCTTAGAGAAAACAAGGGAGTAGGAGGTAGAAAAAGGTGAAGCAAAAGACATAGTAAGAGTAGGGTTTCTTTTTTTTTTTTTGAGACGGAGTCTTGCTCTGTTGCCCAGGCTGGAGTGCAGTGGTGCAATCTTGGCTCACCACAACCTCTGCCTCCTAGGTTCAAGTGATTCTCCTGCCTCAGCCTCCCAAGTAACTGGGACTACAGGCGTGTGCCACCATGCCCAGCTAAATTTTGTATTTGTGAGTAGAGATGGGGTTTCATTATGTTGGCCAGGCTGGTCTCGAACTCTTGACTTTGTGATTCGCCTGCCTCTGCCTCCCAAAGTGCTGGGATTACAGGTGTGAGCCACTGTGCCTGGCAAGAGTAGGGGTTTTTATAAACCTTGGGAGAGAGAAGGAAACCTTGAGGAACTGTGATTTATGTTCCTGTTAGAGGAGAGGTATGGGACAGTGGTTTTAAAAGGGGCTGATGCCATAATGTTTTTGAGTGAAGCTAGGATAATCTCATCCTGTATAAACTGGATTGGATTTGAGAAACACTCATCTATATCATTTGGCTTAAATAAAAGTTAGCTAACGGTCCCTCTCACCCACCCCAAGTACCCAAGTTATCTTACATCCATTGTACAACCTGGAAAATGGAAGTCTAAGCCATAATATTAAAAGGCACTAGTATGGCATATCCATGCAATGGCATACTATTCAGCAGTAAAAAGGAGTGAACCACTGATACATGCTACCACATGGGTGAACCTCAAAAAGATGGTAAGTGAAAAGCCAGATCTAAGAGATTATATGTTGCGATTCCATTTATAGAAAATGGCCAGAATAGACAAATAGTAGCGACAGATAGTAGATTAGTGGTCGATTGGGATAGGGTGTGGGAACAGGGATTAACAGTAAATGGGAATGAAGGATTTTACTGATGTGATATAATGATTTCTAAAACAGATCTCAGTAGATCTTCAAAAGTTTCTACTGAGCAAAGGAAGATAAGTGGAAATTAATTCTACACAACTCATTATTACTAATTTGATGTGTGATATGCTACTAATATACTTTTCACTTAGTATACTCTATTACTTTAAGTGACAGTAAAAACCTTTATAAAGGCTGTAAAAAGTTAACAAGAATTTTTATTCTCCTAATTCTAGTTCTTTTAAAAGGTATTACTTTATTTAAAAATCCTAGATTCTATTACCTGTGGGAGATTTGGGAACACACCAGGCTAGGGTAAGGGACTACTGTAGAACAGTACTGAACCAAGATTGAGGGGCCTACTAAGGACAGGGAGCTGTGTTCTTAACATCCTTTCTAGCCAGAGGCTTTTGAGTTAGTATGCTTACTGAGGTCACTATGAGTTTCTAAATTTTATCATTCTGTGAATAAGCTTATATTTCTAAATATATTTAGATTTTTTTCCTTCTGCATGTGTTGTAGTTAATTGTCTTTTTTTAACATAAGAAAAATAACGCAAAAATAATCAGAGCAAAATGTGAAAGTCCCTTTTTACCTTTCTTCCCACTGTCCTTCCCAGAAGTACCTAGAATCAGTAGTTTACTGTTTATCTTAGACCCCTTATATGCTTACCTATGCATGCAGACACATACATACACTTTAGTCTTCTGTATAAATGAGATCGTGATATATATTCATTGGTTAATGAAATATTTATTGTGCCCCTTGTATGTGCTAGGCACTGGGGATATCATAGACTCCCCTAGCTACTAGGGAGGCTGGAAAGCATAGTGTTTTAGCTAGGAACATTAACTTCCTAAGTAAAATCAGGGTTCTCTTAGTAAGGAAGGAGAAAATGGATATTGGGTTGGCAACTAGCTGCCTCTGTCTCCTGGGACAACAATGGAGATAAGACTGGTTAGGACACTTTGAGAGTAAGCAATATGTTGGGTTTAATTGGGCTTGGGATTTTGTCAGAAGTGTGATGGAGAGATGCAGTAGATAGACTTGGAGGTGTATACAAGGAAGTTGTTACAGTTTTGGATGATGGATCTAGGTTAAGGGGAAAATTGAGGACATGAAGGATGTGATAGACAGTGAAAGAGTTAGTTGTAGGGTCAATGGATTGGAAACTTTTATGGTGAAAATTGTAAAAGTAGGATCGCTAGCATATATAAATAAAGCTGGAAAGCTAGGAAGTGGTGGTCTCAATATAAAAGGCTTAAATGTGAGCCTTGGGAGATAGTTTAGTTATGGATATCACAAAGTTTAGGGTATGACCATGGAGTAGATAGCTGAAATACGATGGAGAAAAAGATGTATTTAAGGAGGAGGTGAAGGAACTGAGAGAGTATACCAATATTGAGACCTTCAGGAATGATCACTGGAGTAGTTGGAGAGAAATTAAAATTTAAGTGCCAAGTTTTTCTGTGAATGAAGGAGAGTGACAGAGAGGGGACATGAGTGTTATAGTCTAAGGCTAAATACTTCAGAGAAGCTAGGTTGGTTGGTTGTTTGAAGAGAGATATTCTGTCTCTCTTACCCAGCCTGGAGCGCAGTGTTGTAATCGTAGCTCATTGCAGTCTCGGATCCTGGGCTCTGAGTGATCCACTTGCCTCAGCCTCCTGAGTAGCTGGAAGTATAGGAGCACGCCACCATGCCTGGATACTTGAAAAGTTTTTATTTCTGTAGAGATGAGGGTCTTGCTGTGTTGTCCAGGCTGGTCTTGAACTGCTGGGCTCAAGCAGTCCTCCTGCCTCTGCCTCCCAAAGTGTCAGGATAACAGGTGTGAGCCACCACGCTTGGCCGGAAGGAAGGATTTTTGAGAAATAATACAATCTATTTGGTGACTTGCTTTTTTCCACTGAACAGCATATTTTTTGGGTGGGGGGCGGTGGTGTGTATGTTTTTAATATAGATGATACTTCTCTTTTTTCTTTTTTTTTTTTTTGAGACAGGGTCTCACTCTATCACCCAGGCTGGAGTGCAGTGGTGTGATCTCAGCTCACTGCAGCCTTTGTCTCCTGGGCTCAAGTGATCCTCCCACCTTAGCCTCCCAAGTAGCTGAGATTACAGGCACATGCCACCATGCCCAGTGTGTTGCCCAGGCTGGACTTGAACTTCTGGGCTCAAGCAATCCTCCCTCCTGGGCCTCCTAAAGTGTTGGGATTACAGGCCCAGCCCGTTTCCCCCAGGTTTAAAGGAATGCTATGCTGAGCACCCACAAACATATGTGGGCAAATACAATCCCTTCAGTTAAATTCCCAGAAGTGAAAGTGGGAAATGGTAAGAGGCTGGGCACGTTGGCTCATGGCCGTAATCCCAACACTTTGGGAGACTGAGGCAGAAGGATCTCTTGAGCCCAGGAGTTTGAGACCAGCCTGAGCAATATAGTGAGACCCCATCTCTATAAAAAATAAATTAGTTGGACATGGTGGCACATGCCTGTAGTCCTAGCCACTTGGGAGGCTGAGGCAGGAGGATTGCTTGAGCCCAGGAGGTCGAGGCTGAAGTGAGCTGTGATTGCATCACTGCACTCCATCCTGGGTGACAGAGTAAGACTCTGTCTCAAAAAAAATAAAAAATAAAAAAAGCAGACATGGTTTTGTTGGATGTTAACAAATTGCTTTTTAAAAAGACTTTTTCAACTTACGCTCTCGACAACAGTATAGAGAGTCCATTTTCCTCAAATTCTTGTCAAACCTTTTTCATTGTTTTGATATTTTGCTATCTGCTAGATTAAAATATCTCATTGTTTTAATTTACATTTCCTTGATTACTACAGAGGAGTAGCATTTATGTTAATTGACCATTTGTATGTTTTCTGTGATTTCTTGTTTATAAGATTTAAATCTGAAAACCAGTTCTATCTTTTGGGTATTTGTGATCTTGATTGCTAATGGCATGCTTTTTTGTTGTTGTTTTTCCATTCTATTATATATTTATTCTATTAAAAGTTTTCTGACATTTTATGATGTTTTTAAATGGAAGGAGAGTATTAACACATGCTCAGTCCTTCATCTTGATATATATCTTAATGGATAGGATTTTGTAGTATTGGTTCTTGTTATGTAAGGATGTGCAGTTAATGCATGTTGAAATGAAAAAATTCTAGGAAGAAATTACTTCAGTATTGATATCTTTTAATGCTTTCAATCTATATAAGACTTAGCCATCTTTGTCTTTTGAAATAGATTTATCTCTAAAAATGTTATTTATTGGTTGAATTAAGCTTATTATTTACACCATTGTTTCTTCTGCTTTGCTTGTTAGATGCTTAACTTTGACTTCATGGTTCAATAATAGTTGCTTTGTTTTGATTTGGGAAACACATAATCCGGGATGGTCTTGTCTTTGAATCACTGGACTCTGAAAGACTGAAGGTGGGGGAAAAGATTGAAGGTGGGGGAAAAGCAGCCTTGCTTCTAGACTATTCATTTTCACTGGGAAAGGTGAACTGCTTTCAGTTATTCTGTGGAGCATATGAGTGGCTTAGGCTTTCTTTGGATTGGTTTCCCGACCTATCCATTTTCTTTTTTCTTCCTCCGTTCTGGTTCTCTTTTTAAAAAAGTAAATGAGGTCTTGCTATGTTGTCCAGGCTGGAATGCGTTGGCTATTCACAGGTGTACACTACAGACTCAAACTCCTGGCCTCAAGCAATCTTCCCGCCTCAGCTGGCTGAGTAGGTGGGACCACAGGCACGTACTGCCTTCTCTTGCCTTCTTCCAGCCTCAACCTTCCAGGCTCAAGCAATCTCCCCAGCTCAGCCTCCTGAGCAGCCGAAACCACAAGCATGCACCACCATGCCCAGCTAATTTTTAAAAAAATTTTTTGTAGTGACAAGGTCTCACCACTATCGGGGAATCTGCCCCGATATTCACATAGGTTCTTTTCTATTTTCCTTAAGCATCGGCCAGCTTGAGAAATAAAGGGACAGAGTACAAAAGAGAGAAATTTTAAAGCTGGGCGTCCGTTTATTTTCAAGGAGTATTTTCTCCCCATTGTGGGCTGAATTATTCAAGTAGTAAGCATGCAGTTTTCTAGTCCTTAGCCAGAGAACAGACTAGTCAGATAGAGTCAATGGGTTACTGAAGTGATTAGTAGCTCTATAAGGCAGTCATTAACTTGTGAAGGGATATTTTAAGGGTAAGTAAACTTTTAGGACCTAATTATCTTCGACATTACATTTTAAAGTTTCCTTTTATTAACTTACTGCCTTGAACTGTAAAATATTAATATAAAATACTTTATTAAAATGAACATTGCACTTAAATCCATTTGGCTATGTAGTGTATCGTGAACTGAATGTTGAGCTGGCCTTTTTCTTATTTGTATTTATTTATTTAAAAAGTAGCTTTATTTATCTAGAAAGTTTAAAATATGTTGTTATACCACAGAACAAGCAGATTATTTTTAAAAGCTTTTTCTTATTCGATTATAAATCTTTCAAGATAGATCTGTTTGTTTTAGTCTCTTTAACTCCACTGTATCTAATATAATATCTTGCACATAGCTCTTCACCAAGTACTTACCTAATTGAATTTCTAATCATCTAGTTTCATAGCCCCTTCTCTTACTAGAAATGACTTGTGAAGGATGTATATATGGCTGGTTCATGATACAGCTAGATATATTTTATGATTTCTAGGGATTTGGCTGGGCACAGTGGCTTACATCCCAGCACTTTGGGAGGCTGAGGTGGGAGGATCATTTGAACCCAGGAGTTCGAGACCCGCCTGGGCAATATAGTGTGTTGCGGGAAGTCAGGGACCCCAAACGGAGGGACCGGCTGAAGCCATGGCAGAAGAACGTGGATTGTGAAGATTTTATGGACATTTATTAGTTCCCCAAATTAATACTTTTATAATTTCTTATGCCTGTCTTTACTGCAATCTCTAAACATAAGTTGTGAAGATTTCATGGACACTTATCACTTCCTCAGTCAATACCTTTGTGATTTCCCATGCCTGTCTTTACTTTAATCTCTTAATCCTGTCAGCCGAGGAGGATGTATGTCGCCTCAGGACCATGTGATAATTGCATTAACTGCACAAATTGTAGAGCATGTGTGTTTAAACAATATGAAATCTGGGCACCTTAAAAAAAGAACAAGATAACAGCAATGTTTAGGAAATGAGAGATAACCTTAAACTCTGACCGCCGGTGAGCTGAGTGGAACAGAGTCCTATTTCTCTTCTTTCAAAAGCAAATGGGAGAAATATCGCTGAATTCTTTTTCTCAGCATGGAACATCCCTGAGAAAGAGAATGCCCACTTGGGGGTGGGTCTCTGAACTGGCCCCCCTGGGCGTGGTCATCTCTTATGGTCGAGACTGCAGAGATGAAGTAGACTCCAGTCTCCCATAGTGCTCCCAGGTTTATTAGGAAGAGGAAATTCCCACCTAATGAATTTTGGTCAGACTGGTTGATCTCAAAACTCTGTCTCCTGATAAGATGTTATCAATGACAATGGTGCCCGAAACTTCATCAGCAATTTTAATTTTGCCTGGGTCCTGTGGTCCTGTGATCTCACCCTGCCTCCACTTGCCTTGTGATATTCTGTTACCCTGTTAAGTACTTGATGTCTGTCAACCACACCTATTCACACACTCCCTTCCCTTTTGAAAATCTCTAATAAAAACTTGCTGGTTTTTGTGGCTTGTGGGGCATCACGGAACCTACCGACATGTGATGTCTTCCCCAGACGCCCAGCTTTAAAATTTCTCTCTTTTGTACTCTGTCCCTTTATTTCTCAAGCTGGCAGATGCTTAAGGAAAATAGGAAAGAACCTACGTGAATATCGGGGCAGATTCCCCGATAGTGGTAAGACCTTGTCACTACAAAAAATTTTTTTAAAAATTAGCCGGGCATGGTGGTGCATGCTTGTGGTTTCAGCTGCTCAGGAGGCTGAGCTGGGGAGATTGCTTGAGGCTGCAGTGAGTCGTGATTACATCCCTGCCCTCCCGCCTTAGCAACAGAGCAAGACCCTGTCTCAAAAAAAAAAAAAAAAAAAAAAAAAAAAGATTTCCAGTGGGTTTTTTTTTTTTGCTACACTATTGCTGTTTTTTCTTCTTTCTTTTAAAATGTTATATAATGTTTGAAGAAATGCCCACTTTTAGCATGTGCTAGCATATCTCTTTCTAGAACCAGAAAATAAGTACAGAATCTCGTAGTATATCTTTAAGATGTACAGGTAACAGGTGTGGTATTAAGGAGAAGGAAAAATTCTCAATAGAATGTTTAAATTTTAACTACATGAGGGAAGAACAGTTAATTTATAGGATGTTCAGAATCCAAGAACATTAGATATGGTTGTTGTCTCCTTTTGCTATTTATAACTACCCAGATGTGGAGAAACAGTTTTATCAAATAATGTGCTTTTCAAAGAAAAGAACACACTTGGAGCATTCAAAACACGATCAAATTCAATTAGAATGGCAGGTTACTCAGGTTATTTCTGCAGTGTGCTGTTTTTCCTTGTCTTATTGTTTAGGGTCAGGATCAGTAGTTATAAGGTTACTATATTAGTATAATTATTTTTATGGTTTAAGTATTAATAAAATCATTTAACTACTACTTGGAAGCCAAATTAAGGAATTTTCCAGAAGCTGTTGCAACTGTTGTCTCTAGTATAAAATAAAATGTTTTGTTAAAATATGTAATGAGTGAAGCTTTTAATAAAGTAGAATAGCTTTATTTTTTTCTGCTTATGAACATAAGCAGAATTGTGCATTTCTGTTAATTGGGAAAAAACCTTCAGGTTATCAAAAAGTTTTAAAGCAGAAAGGGAAAATCACCAGTAATCCTGCCACTTAATAAACATGTTTAAATGTTTATCAAAAATTTAAGCTTAAGACTTTTTAAAAAATAGATTTTAGATCACATTATGCATGCCACTTTTACTGCCCTTTTAAAATCTAGCATATCATATGAAGTTTTCCATATTAATATAGATCTATGTTAACATTTTTAATGGCTATATAGAATTATAGAAAATACTGTAATATATCACATATATGCCAATATTTTCCCTAAATCCAAAACCATTCAAGAGTCAGAAATAACTTTTAAAAATATAATATGTAAAAAAGATTCCATGAGATAAGCTGATTTTTAAAATACCCATCTCTAGCCAAATTTGTTTAAAAACTCACAAGTAATCTGCTTTCAGTGTTGATTGTTTCTCTAAAATTGCAAACTTGGTTATATTTTTCCAGATTCAAATCAGGGTTTAAGGTCTTATTTGCTGTTTACGTTTGAGAGTAAACTTTTTTGTTTATTGCAAACTTTTAAAAAAATGCAGGTGTTCAACAAATCATAATACAGATGATGTACATATTTTACCCTAAGCTGAGAAACAGTAGTGTGATTAAGAGCTGACTACTTGAGTTCAAATCCTGGCTCTGCCACTTAATAGTGTGTGAATTTGGGCAAGCTATTTGAGTTCTCCATGTCTTAGTTTTCTGGTCTGTAAAATAGACATCATAGTACCAAGCTTATAGGGTTATTGTAAAATAGTGCCTGGTCCATAGTAAACTGTATATAAGTATTATTAATATTTAGTATTTGGAATTCTAAAAAATCTAGCACAAAGTAATTCCTTCTGTCGCTGCCATTTATTTGCTGCCTTTGGGTAAGAAATGGAAAACTCAAAAAGTCATAGTTGGAGGCTGGCAAGTTACTGATATGAAACACAAGTGAACTCTCAATTTTCTTGAACTTGGACAGTGAAGGTGTGTCTTTGTCTTTTTACAATTGATTACTTAGAGCTCTTTCTGCTTCCCATAAGCAAGTGTCCCCCTCTTCATTCAGCCTTTCAGCTTGGCACCTAAACATATGACTGATAATATATCTGCTGGTTCAATTTATATGTAAACTTGGATGCCTGCAATTCATTTTATATGCCTATCTACAAAATGCATGTAATAATTTAAAACCTATATTGAAGTAATTTTAAATATCTTATTACATAAGGAGAAAATTGGTAAAATATTATTTTGGCATAAATATTTAGATATGCTTGATTCTAAATCTAACATTTAATTTGAAAGTGGTCTAGAATTTAAAGTGAAGAGAACATAGTATCATAAATGTGATGTCTTTAAAATTAGGTAAGAATCATAAGAGCAAGTCAGATGCTTTGGTGCTATTTATGTGATTTATCAAGTAAAAGTTATGGCTTTTATGCACGTTAGCCTTGTATGCAAGAGATCGTTTGCTGTGAGTTCAGGATGCTGTAAACAGGAGCTAAGAGTAGTCCTTTCACCCCAAATACATTGTTTTTGTGGACAGCATCAGCAATAGTCACCAGTCAGACCCTATAGAAGCCGTAGCTGTTAGTGCCAAGTGAGAGTCCAGGAAACAGAGGATATAAAGCATCAATTGCTCTAGATACCAAAGTAAATTGAAATGTTCTGACACCAGTTTGATTAACTAGTTTATGTTCTGAATCAGTGATTCTGAAGCAGTGGTCTCCAACTTTTTTTACCAGCTTGTATTATATTCCTTTCATGACCTCCATATGAATTTGAAGTATTTTAATAGCTCTATTAAAGAAAAAGCTCTAGATATCAACAAAAAATGTATTCAGCCTACTTATTAATATGGTGATACTTAAGCTAGGCACAGTGGTGCACACCTGTAATCCCAGCTACTCGGGAGGCTGACGTGGGAGGATCACTGGAGCCTTGGCAACGTAGTGAGATTCTGTCTCTAAAAAGCAAAGAGGATGATATTTAATAGATACAACCTTATGGACTATAAGTGTCTGATTTGTTAGATTTTTAAAAATACGTTAAAAATTAACTTAAAGATCCCCTTATTAGCTTGTGAAACCCTCCTTAGAATGTAGGGTCCCAGTTTGAGAACCATTGGCCCAGAGATAACCAGAACATGAGTAAAATGTTCATAACTCATAATTTACTGTTTCATGTGCATCATTTTATTTTATAAGGAAAAACCTGTTACCTCTTGTCAGGAGAAAGATTAATTAAACACCATGAGACTGTATGGTTCTACAGTGCTCCCAAATTATTTCTTTAGTATACTATTATTGGATGGTAGTCCATTTAACCAGTTGAGATAAGAAAATCAGAAAATTATGGATATATAAGCTCTAGTCTTTAAAGTACCATTGAGCAGCACTGCCTCCTATAAGCCCTATACCCATGGCACTGTCTGGTTGGTTACCTTTTATAGTGGAATTGAGAGTACAGTAGTTCCTCACAAAGCATGGAACAGTCACCACAATAGGTATGGTTTGTGTCAAAAAATATCTTTGTTGGAAGGACTGTTTATAAAAATCAGTTAGTCCAGGCTGGGCGTGGTATCTCACGCTTGTAATTCCAGCACTTTGGGAGGCCGAGGCAAGCGGATCACCTGAGGTCAGGAGTTCGAGACCAGACTGGCCAACATGGCAAAACCTCGTCTTTAAAAATACAAAAATTAGCCAGGCACGATGGTCCACAGCTGTAATCCCAGCTACTCGTGAGGCTGAGGCACAAGACTGGCTTGAACCCGAGAGGTGGAGATTGCAGTGAGCCGAGACCGTGCCATTGTGCTCCAGCCTGGGCAACAGAGTGAGATTCTGTCTCAAAAAAAAGTCAGTCCAATCTTACTTCAACAGCATTATGCTTGTGGGCAACTTTGTCATTTTTGGTCAAGACTATAGTCTCAGCACTAAAAATTTGCCTAACATATAGAATCTGATGCACTGTAAATATTTGCAGAACTGAGCTTATTGAACACAGACCCTGTATCTGGAACTTAAGTAGGGGAGTGGAAATCAAGGATGCATAGGTTGCTGATTAAAAAAAGCTCACAGTATCTGGGGGAAAAGGGATTTGAAAACAAGTAATTGAACATAAGTAATTTTTTTTTGTGGGATGGGGACGGAGTCTTGCTCTGTCACCCAGGCTAGAGTGCACTGGGGCAATCTCGGCTCACTGCAAGCTCTGCCTCCCGGGTTCACATCATTCTCCTGCCTCAGCCTCCTGAGTAGCTAGGACTACAGGCACCCACCACCATGCCAGGCAAATTTTTTTTTTTTTTTTTTTTTTGAGATGGAGTCTTGCTCTGTCACCCAGGCTGGAGTGCAGTGGTGCAATCTCGGCTCACTGCAAGCTCCGCCTCCTGGGTTCACGCTATTCTCCTGCCTCAGCCTCCCTAGTAGCTGGGACTACAGGCGCCCGCCACCACGCCTGGCTAATTTTTTGTATTTTTAGTAGAGACGGGGTTTCACCGTGTTAGCTAGGATGATCTCAATCTCCTGACATAGTGATCCGCCTCCCAAAGTGTTGGTATACAGGTGTGAGCCACCGTGCCCGACCAAACACAAGTAATTTATATTAGAAGTCTGTGATAGAGATATGAGATATGTTCTGGGTGTTATGAAATATATTTTAAAATGCCTTATTTGAAATAGTGTGGCATGTATATATGTTTTAGTCTATATTGCAAGGATGGCTAGTTAACATCTTAAGTACTAACAGGGAATATACACTCTGGAGTAGTTACTTAGTATTTAAAAGATTATAATCAGAATTTTCACTTCATAGGCTCCTATAAGCCCATCAATTATTTTAATCATCACCCAGCACCTGAGGTTTGTTAACAAACATAACAGATGTTATAAATGATCTCAGAATTTTTTATTTTTATAATATTCAACAGACATAAAACTGGGAATAATAATAAAAATGAACCTCCATGTATCCATCACCTAGATTCAGTAATTATGTTGATAAACAATTATGAAGATAAATATTAATAATTTTTCATGAGGAAATGAGCATTATTCAAGATATGTGGATTGGCGGTAAATATTGTACAAGCATTTCTGCCCTTGCATGAAGAGAATTTAAGAATACAGTGAGAGAATGAAATTGGACCCATATCATATACTATAGACAGCAGGTCATTGTTCAACAATGATGTTATTTTGTTCAACATCATTTCATTATGACATTGGTGAAAGAAAAAAAATCACTTCTCAGCCAGGGCGACTGTCTGCATGGAGTTTGCACGTTCTCCCCATATCTGTGTGGGTTTTTTCTGGATACTCTGGTTTCCTCCCACATCTCAAAGATGTGCATGTTAGGTGAATTGGCATGTCTACATTGTCCTAGTCTGAGTGAGTGGGTATGTGTGTGAGTGTGCCCTGTGATGGAATGGTGTCCAGTCAAGGGTTGGTTCCCATCTTATGCCCTGAGCTGCTAGGATAGGCTCTGGCCACCTGTAACCCTGAACTGGAATAAATAGGTTAGGGAATGAGTGAATAAATGAGTACAAATTTTTGTAAAATAACAATTTGTAAAGTATATGATAATCATACAAATGGAGAAAAATAAACTATGTGGTATGAAAGTGCTCGGTGAGCCTGTCATATCTGTTACTGTTTTTGCACTGCATGGTGGTAGGAGGTGCTCTTTAGAGTTTTTCTTTGCAAACATGTATTCTTTGATTTAACCCACCGCCACTGCAACCGCTATCACTCACTGATTCACCAAAAATTGGGTAAGTAATTACCTTGCTTGTTTTTATCTTTCTTAAATGTATGTGTAGCTTTCATTTATCTCCATGTTTAATATTAGAAGTAGTTGGGTCTTTATTTAGAAGTTTGGTGTTTTTTTGTGAATAGAAATATGCTGTAGGAACTTAACTCTTTTATACCAGTTAGCCTGTGGTAAAATTGTTTTATTATATGTTGTTTGCTTGAAGTTTCAGTTTCTGAGAACCTATCGACGACGTTAAGAAATGTGTATCTAACAATGGACTTGTATCCAGAATATATAAAGAACTCTTGCTAATCTAACTAGTAAGGTTTAAAAAAAAGGACAAAAGGTTTGAACAGACATTCCACAAAATAAGATACACTTTCATGCAGTAGTAGTAGGAGTATAAAATACAACCACCATTGGAAACCTTTTGGCTGTTGTTCTGTAAATTTAAATGTACACTTAACTGTGTGATGCAGCAATTCCACTTGTAGCTATTTAGCCAACCAAAACAAAAACCACCTGTCCACAAAATGACATGAATGTCCATAGTAGATTTATTCATAATAGCCCAGAACTAAATAACAACCCAAATGTCCAACATTTGTGGATAACCAAATTGTGGTTTATTCATATAATGGGTTATATCTTATCCGTATAAATGAGTGTCTTATTAGTAAACTCAGTAGCATGGATGAATCAGTCTCAAAAGTATCATGCAGAGTGAATGAAACTTGACACAAAGAAATACATCCTGTATATTTTTATAATAGGCAAAACTAATATAGTAATCAGATTAGTGCTAGCCTGGGGCTAAGTGGTTTGAGAGATTGATTGCTAATAGGTTCAAGAGGACTTTCTGGGGATGGTAGAAATGTTCCGTATCTTGATTAGGGAAATGATTACATGGATATATACATTTGACAAAACTCATTGAACTATACATTCCATATGTGTCATGTGTAGGTTATGTCTTAATATAAAAAATGAATTCTAAGTAGACTGAAAGGTCAACTAATAAGCTCGTTAAAAATAACATGGGAGAATATTCTCATGACCTTGGGGTAAGCAACATTTATAAATGGGATAGAAAAAGCACTAACCGTAAGGTAAAAGATTGATAAATTGAACTGCATCAGAACCTGATACTTCCTGTCTTCAGAAGAGTACAGCTGACCCTTGAATAACAGAGATTTGAACTACGTGAGTTTATCTATATGCACATTGTTTTTTTCAACCCTATGGATTGAAAGTTAGAATTCATGGGATGCAAAATCTGCAGATACAGAGGGCCGACTTTTTATTTAGGCAGGTTTTGCAGGGCCTACTCTGAGACTTAAGTATGCATGGATTTTGGTATATGTGGGGGTCCTGGAACCAATCCCCCACATATTCCGAGCGACAGCTGTACTAAGATACTGAGAAAGTCAAGCTTCTGTGTGAGAGGGAAAAAAAGTATACATGTATATATACACAAACGTGCACACACGTACATACATATAAGATATATGTACATATGTATTCATATATTTTTCCTGACAGTTGCTTCATATCCAAAAAATATAAAGAACTCTTACAAATTACTAGAGGAAAAAAAAAAATCTAAAAGAAAAAAGGGTAAAGATATCAATAGGCACTTCATAAAAGAGGATTTCCACATAATAAACATGTGAAGCTGTTGTAGCTGTTGTACATCTTTAGTCATTAGAGAAATACAAATTAAAATAATGTAGTGCCAATATATACACATTGAAATGGCTAAAATTGACAAATAGTACTGAGTGTCAGCAAGACTGGGAGCAACTGTCATTCTACACTGGGGAGGCAGGCGTGTAATTTGTACAACCAGTTTGGAAAACTGGCTGCATACCTTATGACTCAGCAGTTTCTGTTCTAAGATACACTCCAGAGAACAGTGTGTATACCTGCATACATATTCTGTAATATTTTTAGCACTCAATTTATAAATAGCCAAAAATAGAAACTACTTAAATATCCATCAACAATAGGATGGTTAAATTGTTTTATTGTCCAACGACAGAATACTATAAAACAAAACAAGAAATAATAAACTATTTGTACCTACATGGATGAATATCACAAATAGAATGTTGAGTGAAGGCAGAAAGATTCAGTAAGCAGGTAAGACTTCACTTATATAAAATTCAGAAATAGGTAAAATGATTTTTTTTGGTGTTAGAAGCCAGGATCATGGTTTCTACCATAGTTCACTCACTTTTGAGTGAGGGGTAAGCATAAGGGCTGTATTGGTAATAAACTGTTTCTTGATCTTGGTGGTGGTGAATGGATAATTTATCATGTCTTACACTATTTGTATACTTTTCTGTGTGTATATTATGCTTCGATTTTAAAAATTTTAGTTTTAGAAATTAATAAGGGAAAAGTAAAGATTCTTTTCAGGAAATAAATTGCTTAGTATTCCTGGTAGTGTGGCTGAGTATGAGATTAATGTGCAGATGTTAATAACTTTTCTCTAGTAATTAGCATCTGAAAATGGAAGCAGTAAAAATGACTGTAAAAGTCGTGGATGGCTTCATTCTGTCTCCTTGTTTAGGGTCCTGCTGCTTTTTAGCTTTATGGCTTCTCTGTTGTCTCTTGCAGTACCTGCCATGGGGACTTAGGTTGTACAAGCCAATCAATGTGGAGTATTTAACACTCCATGGGGCACACTTTGGTCAATGGGATGTGGGAGCCAATAGATACATGCTTCCTTTTTTTTCACCTCAGACTGACAGTCTTGAGATACATTTCATATACCTGTAGCCAACTAATGGGCCAACTATTGCAGCACTTTATATTGGCTGTCTTTTTTGGTTATGCTGCTCTGTCCTTAACTTCTACACCTTTCAGAAGTATTCATGCATAAACCTTCTCAGACTGCCCTGGTCCTCACAAAAAAGAATTATAGAGCCCGGCATGTCAGTTGTGCTGAGGTTGAGAAACCGGTATCTGAAGCCAATGATTTGCTTTAAAATCCAGGCTCTTCAGTATTTAATGTCTATGATTTGAGAAATAACCATTGAGTCTTAATTTTTGTCTCTATAAAATAGTCATGATAAATAAATACAAACAGAGTCCTTAAGGATTAAATGAGGTAAGTTTGATAAACTTAATGCCTAGAACATAGAAGAATTCAACAAACAGCAGCAATTGATATTTTTTATTCACGTTTAAAATGCTACTTTCTCACCCTCCCTTAGTCTTTTTCAGTATAAAAACTCTCTTCTAGAGACCAAGTTCTCAAATCCTTATAAATAACAACCAAAAGCAATGAAAACAAAGAAACAAAAACTTGTACAGAACTCCATATTGAGAAAACACCAACATGATTCATTTGAATATTTAAATGGATACATGATTTTTTCACTTTTGTAAATTTTTAGATAATGGTCTGTTAGCAGTGGCTCAGCATTGCGGTGAAAATGTTGTCTGCCAGCAACACAAGTGCATTGTCAAAAACTTTGAGAGCAGCAGTAAAAATTATTAGGAAGCCGGGCATAGTGGTTGACTCCTGTAATAACAGCACTTTGGGAGGCAGGAGGATCATTTGAGCTCAGGAGTTTGAGACCAGCCTGGGCAACACAGTGAGACTTTATTAAAAAATAAAATTAAGAAAAACACAAACTATTTGGAGGCAGAAGGATACATTCTAAAACACTAGAAAAGCCAGAGAACATAGTATGTTAACACCATTAAGCACCTAACAAAATAACACTAAGATATATAAAACAGGAAATGTAATATTTAGTTTTCTTAAAAATAGCAATATTTATGTATATATTGGAGGGGGCTATCCTGTGCATTTAGGATGTTTAGTAGCACACAGACTCCACTTCCCCAGTTGTGACAATCACAATTGTCTCCAGACTTGCCAAATGTTCTGGCAAGTTGGGGAGGGAGGCAAAATAATTCTTGGTGGAGAACTGCTGAGATAGACCTTGATTTGCATTCCATCCCCATGCCTATGGCAGTGTGAATTTAAACACGTTACCTAACACTTAAACCTTACTTTTCTTAAGTGAGATAATGTAGACATAGTGCTTGGCTAAGCACCTGACACGTGCAGTTCAGTAAATGATAATTCCAATGATACTAAAACCTGTTCTCTTTTGAACCATTATGCTCCTCTGTCCTCTAAAAGTAAACCACCCCTTTGTATAGCCTGTAGTCAAGTTGTTGAATAAGGTCTTCTCATGTAAAATCTTCAGAAGACCTTAAATCTTTTATGTGGGCAGTTAGTGTAGACTATAGTTTTGTTTTCTCCCCAGCTATGGATTTGCTTTCCTTTCCTTTGTGTTCCTGTTTGGACTGGGCAGAGTTGCCGGTACTTTCTTTTATTTTAATCTCCTCCTGGCATAGCATTGTGTTTGGTGTTCTTTGCATATTCATAACCTCATGAATGAGACTAATATCTTTTTTATTATACTTTAGGTTTTAGGGTACATGTGCACAATGTGCAGGTTTGTTACATATGTATCCATGTGCCATGTTGGTTTGCTGCACCCATTAACTTGTCATTTAGCATTAGGTATATCTCCTAATGCTGTCCCTCCCCCCTCCCCCCAACCCACAACAGTCCCCGGAGTGTGATGTTCCCCTTCCTGTGTCCATGAGTTCTCATTGTTCAATTCCCACCTATGAGTGAGAACATGTGGTGTTTGGTTTTTTGTCCTTGCGATAGTTTACTGAGAATGATGTTTTCCAGTTTCATCCACGTCCCTACAAAGGACACGAACTCATCATTTTTTATGGCTGCATAGTATTCCATGGTGTATATGTGCCACATTTTCTTAATCCAGTCTATCGTTGTTGGACATTTGGGTTGGTTCAAAGTCTTTGCTATTGTGAATAGTGCCGCAACAAACATATGTGTGCATGTGTCTTTATAGCAGCATGATTTATAGTCCTTTGGGCATATACCCAGTAATGGGATGGCTGGGTTAAATGGTATTTCTAGTTCTAGATCCCTGAGGAATCACCACACTGACTTCCACAATTGTTGAACTAGTTTACAGTCCCACCAACAGTGTAAAAGTGTTCCTATTTCTCCACATCCTCTCCAGCACCTGTTTCCTGACTTTTTAATGATCGCCATTCTAACTGGTGTGAGATGGTATCTCATTGTGGTTTTGATTTGCATTTCTCTGATGGCCAGTGATGATGAGCATTTTTCATTTGTTTTTTGGCTGCATAAATGGCTTCTTTTGAGAAGTGTCTGTTCGTGTCATTTGCCCACTTTTTGATGGGGTTGTTTTTTTCTTGTAAATTTGTTTGAGTTCATTGTAGATTCTGGATATTAGCCCTTTGTCAGATGAGTAGGTTGCAAAAATTTTCTCCCATTCTGTAGGTTGCCTGTTCACTCTGATGGTAGTTTCTTTTGCTGTGCAGAAGCTCTTTAGTTTAATGAGATCCCATTTGTCAATTTTGGCTTTTGTTGCCATTGCTTTTGGTGTTTTAGACATGAAGTCCTTGCCCACGCCTATGTCCTGAATGGTATTGCCTAGGCTTTCTTCTAGGGTTTTTATGGTTTTAGGTCTAACATGTAAGTCTTTAATCCATCTTGAATTAATTTTTGTATAAGGTGTAAGGAAGGGATCCAGTTTCAGCTTTCTACATATGGCTAGGCAGTTTTCCCAGCACCATTTATTAAATAGGGAATCTTTTCCCCATTGCTTGTTTTTGTCAGGTTTGTCAAAGATCAGATAGTTGTAGATATGTGGCATTATTTCTGAGGGCTCTGTTCTGTTCCATTGATCTATGTCTCTGTTGTGGTACCAGTACCATGCTGTTTTGGTTACTGTAGCCTTGTAGTATAGTTTGAAGTCAGGTAGCGTGATGCCTCCAGCTTTGTTTTTTTGGCTTAGGATTGACTTGGCGATGCAGGCTCTTTTTTGGTTCCATATGAACTTTAAAGTAGTTTTTTCCAATTCTGTGAAGAAAGTCATTGGTAGCTTGATGGGGATGGCATTGAATCTATAAATTACTTTGGGCAGTATGGCCATTTTCACGATATTGATTCTTCCAACCCATGAGCATGGAATGTTCTTCCATTTGTTTGTATCCTCTTTTATTTCATTGAGCAGTGGTTTGTAGTTCTCCTTAAAGAGGTCCTTCACATCCCTTGTAAGTTGGATTCCTAGGTATTTTATTCTCTTTGAAGCAATTGTGAATGGGAGTTCACTCATGATTTGGCTCTCTGTTTGTCTGTGATTGGTGTACAAGAATGCTTGTGGTTTTTGTACATTGATTTTGTATCCTGAGACTTTGCTGAAGTTGTAATCAGCTTAAGGAGATTTTGGGCTGAGACAATGGGGTTCTCTAGATATACAATCATGTCATCTGCAAACAGGGACAATTTGACTTCCTCTTTTCCTAATTGAATACCCTTTATTTCCTTCTCCTGCCTGATTGCCCTGGCCAGAACTTCCAGCACTATGTTGAATAGGAGTGGTGAGAGAGGGCATCCCTGTCTTGTGCCAGTTTTCAAAGGGAATGCTTCCAGTTTTTGCCCATTCAGTATGATATTGGCTGTGGGTTTGTCATAGATAGCTCTTATTATTTTGAGATACGTCCCATCAATACCTAATTTATTGAGAGTTTTTAGCATGAAGGGTTGTTGAATTTTGTCAAAGGCCTTTTCTACATCTATTGAGATAATCATGTGGTTTTTGTCTTTGGTTCTGTTTATATGCTGGATTACATTTATTGATTTGCGTATGTTGAACCAGCCTTGCATCCCAGGGATGAAGCCCACTTGATCATGGTGTATAAGCATTTTGATGTGCTGCTGGATTTGGTTTGCCAGTATTTTATTGAGGATTTTTGCATCATTGTTCATCAAGGATATTGGTCTGAAATTCTCTTTTTTGGTTATGTCTCTGCCAGGCTTTGGTATCAGGACGATGCTGGCCTCATAAAATGTGTTAGGGAGGATTCCCTCTTTTTCTGTCGATTGGAATAGTTTCAGAAGGAATGGTACCAGTTCCTCCTTGTACCTCTAGTAGAATTCAGCTGTGAATCCATCAGGTCCTGGACTCTTTTTGGTTGGTAAGCTATTGATTATTGCCACAATTTCAGAACCTGTTATTGGTCTATTCAGAGATTCGACTTCTTCCTGGTTTAGTCTTGGGAGGGTGTATTTGTCGAGGAACTTATCCATTTCTTCTAGATTTTCTAGTTTATTTGCGTAGAGGTGTTTGTAGTAGTCTCTGATGGTAGATTGTATTTCTGTGGAATCGGTGGTGATAACCCCTTTTTCATTTTTTATTGCATCTATTTGATTCTTCTCTCTTTTCTTCTTTATTAGTCTTGCTAGCGGTCTATCAATTTTGTTGATCTTTTCAAAAAACCAGTTCCTGGATTCATTGATTTTTTAAAGGGTTTTTTGTGTCTCTATTTCCTTCAGTTCTGCTCTGATTTTAGTTATTTCTAGCCTTCTGCTAGCTTTTGAATGTGTCTGCTCTTGCTTTTCTAGTTCTTTTATGATGTTAGGGTGTCAATTTTGGATCTTTCCTGCGTTCTCTTGTGGGCATTTAGTGGTGCTATAAATTTCCCTCTACACACTGCTTTGAATGTGTCCCAGAGATTCTGGTATGTTGTGTCTTTGTTCTTGTTGGTTCCAAAGAACATCTTTATTTCTGCCTTCATTTCATTATGTACCCAATAGTCATTCAGGAGCAGGTTGTTCAGTTTCCATGTAGTCGAGTGGTTTTGAGTGAGTTTCTTAATCCTGAGTTCTAGTTTGATTGCACTGTGGTCTGAGAGATAGTTTGTTATAATTTCTGTTCTTTTACATTTGCTGAGGAGAGCTTTACTTCCAACTATGTGGTCAATTTTGGAATAGGTGTGGTGTGGTGATGAAAAAAATGTATATTCTGTTGATTTGGGGTGGAGAGTTCTGTAGATGTCTATTAGGTCCACTTTGTTCAGAGCTGAGTTCAATTCCTGGATATCTTTGTTAACTTTCTGTCTCATTGATCTGTCTAATGTTGACAGTGGGGTGTTAAAATCTCCCATTATTATTGTGTGGGAGTTTAAGTCCCTTTGTAGGTCACTCAGGACTTGCTTTATGAATCTGCCATTATTATTTTGTGGGAGTTTAAGTCCCTTTGTAGGTCACTCAGGACTTGCTTTATGAATCTGGGTGCTCCTGTGTTGGGTGCATATATGTTTAGGATAGTTAGCTCTTCTTGTTGAATTGATCCCTTTACCATTATGTAATGGCCTTCTTTGTCTCTTTTGATCTTTGTTGGTTTAAAGTCTATTTTATCAGAGACTGGGATTGCAACCCCTGCCTTTTTTTGTTTTCCATTTGCTTGATAGATCTTCCTCCATCCCTTTATTTTGAGTCTATGTGTGTCTCTGCATGTGAGATGGGTTTCCTGAATACAGCACACTGATGGGTCTTGACTCCTTATCCAGTTTGCCAGTCTGTGTCTTTTAATTGGAGCATTTAGCCCATTTACATTTAAAGTTAATATTGTTATGTGTGAATTTGATCCTGTCATTATGATGTTAGTTGGTTATTTTGCTCGTTAGTTGATGCAGTTTCTTCCTAGCCTCAATGGTCTTTACAATTTGGCATGCTTTTGCAGTGGCTGGTACCAGTTGTTCCTTTCCATGTTTAGTGCTTCCTTCAGGAGCTCTTTTAGGGCAGGCCTGGTGGTGACAACATCACTCAGCGTTTGCTTGTCTGTAAAGTATTTTATCTCTCCTTCACTTATGAAGCTTAGTTTGGCTGGATAGGAAATTCTGGGTTGAAAATTCTTTTCTTTAAGAATGTTGAATATTGGCCCCCACTCTCTTCTGGCTTGTAGAGTTTCTGCTGAGAGATCAGCTGTTAGTCTGATGGGCTTTGTGGGTAACCCGACCTTTCTCTCTGGCTGCCCTTAACATTTTTTCCTTCATTTCAACTTTGGTGAATCTGACAATTATGTGTCTTGGAGTTGCTCTTCTCGAGGAGTATCTTTGTGGCATTCTCTGTATTTCCTGAATCTGAATGTTGGCCTGCCTTGCTAGATTGGGGAAGTTCTCCTGGAGATTATCTTGCAGAGTGTTTTCCAGCTTGGTTCCATTCTCCCCATCATTTTCAGGTACACCAATCAGACGTAGATTTGATCTTTTCACATAGTCCCAAATTTCTTGGAGGCTTTGTTCGTTTCTTTTTATTCTTTTTTCTCTAAACTTCCCTTCTCGCTTCATTTCATTCATTTCATCTTCCATCACTGATACCCTTTCTTCCAGTTGATCGCATCGGGTCCTGAGGCTTCTGCAATCTTCGTGTAGTTCTCGAAACTTGGCTTTCAGCTCCATCAGCTCCTTTAAGCCCTTCTGTCCATTGGTTATTCTAGTTATCCATTCATCTAATTTTTTTTCAAAGTTTTTAACTTCTTTGCTATTGTTTTGAATTTCCTCCCGTAGCTTGGAGTAGTTTGATCGTGTGAAGCCTTCTTCTCTCAACTCGTCAAAGTCATTCTCCATCCAGCTTTGTTCTGTTGCTGGTGAGGAACTGTGTTCCTTTGGAGGAGGAGAGGTGCTCTGCTTTTTAGAGTTTCCAGTTTTTCTGCTGTGTTTTTTCCACATCTTTGTGGTTTTATCTACTTTTGGTCTTTGATGATGGTGATGTACAGATGGGTTTTTGGTGTGGATGTCCTTTCTGTTTGTTAGTTTTCCTTCTAACAGAGAGGACCCTCAGCTGCAGGTCTGTTGGAGTTTGCTGGAGGTCCACTCCAGACCCTGTTTGGCTGGGTGTCAGCTGTGGTGGCTGCAGAACAGTGGATTTTCGTGAGACCACAAATTCAGCTGTCTGATAGTTCCTCTGGAGGTTTTGTCTCAGAGGAGTACCTGGCCGAGTGAGGTGTCAGTCTGTCCCTACTAGGGGGTGCCTCCCAGTTAGGCTGCTTGGGGGTCAGGGACCCAGTTTAGGAGGCAGTCTGTCCGTTCTCAGATATCCAGCTGCATGCTGGGAGAACCACTACTCTCTTCTAAGCTGTCAGACAGGGACATTTAAGTCTGCAGAGGTTTCTGCTGAATTTTTGTTTGTTTGTGCCCTGCCCCCAGAGGTGGAGCCTACAGAGGCAGGCAGGCCTCCTTGAGCTGTGGTGGGCTCCACCCAGTTCGAGCTTCCTGGCTGCTCTGTTTACCTAAGCAAGCCTGGGCAATGGCGGGCGCCCCTCCCCGAGCCTTGCTGCCGCCTTGCAGTTTGATCTCAGACTGCTGTGCTAGCAATCAGCGAGACTCTGTGAGCATAGGACCCTAGGAGCCAGGTGCGGGACACAATCTTCTGGTGTGCCGTTTTCCAAGCCCGTTGGAAAAGTGCAGTATTAGGGTGGGACTGACCCCATTTTCCACGTGCCGTCTGTTACCCCTTTCTTTGACTAGGAAAGGGAACTCCCTGACCCCTTGCGCTTCCTGAGTGAGGCAATGCCTCGCCCTGCTTCAGCTCACGCACAGTGCGCTGCACCGACTGTCCTGCACCCACTGTTTGGCACTCCCTAGTGAGATGAAACCGGTACCTCAAACGGAAATGCAGAAATCACCCGTCTTCTGTGCCGCTCATGCTGGGAGCTGTAGACTGGAGCTGTTCCTATTTGGCCATCTTGGCTCCACCCCTCCCTAGACTAATATCTTAAAGATTAGTTCAGGCTTACAAAAATCAGACCTATAGAAATCAGAAACATAAGGCTAAGGCTTTGTTGTTGTTTATTGTTGTTGTGGGTTTTTTTTTCTGTTTTTGTCTGTTTGTTTTGTTTTAAACCTGAGGCAGCAGCCTGTCAAAAATATTTATTTGTTCTTTAGCTTAATTTTTTTCATAAGAATAATTAAAAATATTAGTAGCCTATAATTGCTTTGATATACATCATCTTATTTAAATGTTATTAAAACTCTAAGACAGTGAAAAAGGAAAAAAAGTAGAAATGGAATCTTGATGTACTATAGGTACACAGCAAGACTCTGTTAATAAATACTATTATATTGTTATCTCATTTACTTCTGCAGGGTAAGTTGCACTATCCCTCTTTTTGAAGACAAGCAAATGATGCTTCCTTTGCTCATGGTCACCAAGGTTTTCATTCCAAAGCCCATGCTATTTTGATAATGCCATGCCACCTCCCCAAAATAAAGAGCATATCTCTCTGCCATAAATTTCTTTGTACAGCCAGGTGCAGTGGCTCATGCCTGTAATCCAGCACTCAGGGAGGCCTAGGCAGGTGGATTGCTTGAGCCCTGGAGTTCAAGACCAGCCTGGGCAACATAGTGAGACCCCATCTCTACTATTACAAAATTAGAACAAAATTTCTTTGTAGACTGTGTATCTTGACTTATCCTGTAACTGCAGGATAAGAGCATAAAAATGTAGGACATTAGAACTGCGTTAAGTCATTCTTTTGTTGCCAAGGAGGCCTCGTCCAGCTTCTCTAGCTTTCTGTGGCCATCTCTGCTCTTCTTCTAGTCCAATGCAGTTACATCTGGCTTATGGGAATAAGGAAGATTTTCAGGCTTAGCCTTTTTGGCTATGTGATTATTTTTTGATAATGTGTATTATCTTAGTTTTTATGATTTCATATTGCTTAAGAATGCAGAGCAGTTAAATCTTTAGCCCTGAAGAGTATGTTTGGCAAGAGCCAAGTAAAAGTAGATTTACTTAGAAATCAAGAGGGCTCTATATCTGATAAGAAAAACAGTCTCAAAATGGCTATGTGATCTGTTTGTTCTAATAAACTACAGAGTAAAATATGTTTTTAAGTTTAGAGTTGCCTAAAACTACTGTGTTTGCATAATTTATATTTTTAGCTGAGAGAAGAAAAGTTACAAGAGGAAAAACCCTCTGAAGATCAAATCCACAAGCTGTTACCAGAGGATACAGAAACAGGGAAAAGGAAAATGGATGAACAGAAAAAAGGAGATGAACCATTAGTACTGAAAACAAATCTGGAACGTGTAAGTAAATCACCTTTTTAATGGATACCTGCCTCAAAAATCAGTGGTTAGCCCAGGTGACCTGGACCTGAAAGACCTATGTTGGTAAACTGTGAGACCAGTAACAGTCATTGACTGTGCAGCTTAAGAGTAGTGAAGAACTTATGTCCAGGCCAGAGCTTGAGAAAATAATTTTTGAATGGGATATTAGGACTTGTGGGAAGATTAAGGAACAGTGGGAAAAGCAGGTGAATGAGAGGAAAAACCTAGTATAGTTTACTACTTGTGATTAGATTTATATGTATGTTGTTATTTTGACTTATGTGTTATTTGACATTTAAGATTTGTACATTGTCTTCTGTCCTCAACCAGATTTTCTTAAAGCATGTATTTTACTTTCCTTTATTCATTGTAATACCCTAAGCAGCACAGTGTAGATACAAGGTAGGTTTAGATACTTAGTCTATATTTAATTAGACTTCTAATTGGGCCAAATCCTGCCTGAGTTTGTTTCATTACTTATTTACCAAGTAAATTACTAGAAAAGGTTGCAAGTTGTGTATTTAACTTACAGAAGGAAGCACTTTTGGGGGATCCACTAATCATACCCAAATGGATAATAACAATTGAGTTTTATTTCTTTAGTAAGTCATATTGGATTGGACATATATTGCTTATGTATGTACTTAGCACATCCTTAGACTCCTATCTTTTAAAATATTTTGTAATTCAGGCTTGTTAATATTTCAGGTTGTCTTTCTGGTCAGCTGGAATCGATAAAGCTTTACTATCTATAATGACAGGCAAGATAGCAGAGTGGAGGCAAAAAAAAAATCTCTGGATCAGCAGTCTATCTCTTATACAGGTCCCAGCATTGTAACTGTTGGTACAACTTTGGCCAAGTTACTTAATTTCTTTGTGCTTCTGGGTTTATTTATTTTTATTTTTCTGGAGCAGGGTCTTGCTTTGTTTCCCAGGCTGGAGTGCAGGGGTGTGATCATGGTTCACTGCAGCCTCAACTTCCCAGGCTCAAGCAATCCTCCTACCTCAGCCTCCCAAGTATCTGGGACTACAGGCTTGTGCCACTATACCCAGTTGTATTTTTTGTAGAGATAGGGTTTTACCATTTTGTCCACACTGGTCTTGAACTCCTGGGTTCAAGTGATCTGTCCACCTCGGCCTCCCAAAGTGCTCGGATTACAGGCGTGAGCCACTGCCCGGCCTTGGTTTTATTTTTGCAAAGGTGTTTTTCCTGAACTTAAAAAGGAAATTCTTTAAGCTTTCTTGGGACAGTAGTGTTTGCTGGGTGCCACATACATGTGCAGCTTCTGATTCTAGTTATAATAATAATTATTAATTTTTAAAAACAACCACTTACATTTTACAGGGTTTCAACCTTGCAAAAGATTCAGTTTACAGGCATGAAGTCTTTGTGTACTCTTAATGCTCTGAACATTAGAAACCACAGAGGGCAAAAAAGACTGCTACTAGAGAGGCTACAGTTTAGCTAGACAAGAATAAGCTCTATGATGGTCTTGTGTATGTAGTATGTTGTATGACTAGTAGCTCCAGCTGTGGTCTGTAGTCTCTGAAGACCGCGGCTCTACCCTTTCACCCTGACAGTTCTACCCATTAGGGTCCTCAGGCAGAACAACCCGGAAGGATAAACTAGCCTTGATAGAGAGAGCTGACCCTTAACTATGGTCCTTTGATAGAAATAACCTGTTGTTCCTAGGTCATACCAAGACTAGGAAATTGCTCTAATTATTTTTGCATTTGCCACTACCATTTTTGACATAGAAATGAAGTGCATCCACCTAATTTTAATCTTAAAAGGAATCAGAAAGTACAAATTCTGACTTGTTCTTGATAACAGCCAGTTTTACAAATGCATTGAATAAAATCTGACCTATGAATGTGTCAAGTTTTAGATTTTTGTGATTTTTGCCTTTTTTTGTTT
Source organism: Nomascus leucogenys (assembly GCF_006542625.1). Lineage (NCBI taxonomy): Eukaryota > Metazoa > Chordata > Mammalia > Primates > Hylobatidae > Nomascus > Nomascus leucogenys. The sequence continues at coordinate 61,906,586 of NC_044395.1, read as the reverse complement.
TCTTATATAGTTTTTTTGGTTTGTTTATTTATTTAGAGACAGGGACTTGTTCTGTTGCCAAAGCTGGAGTGCAGTTGCACAGTCATGGTTTACTGTAGTTTAGACCACCCAGGGTCAAGCAATTCTCTCTCCTCAGCCTCCCAAGTAGGTGGGACCACAGCTGTGTACCACCATGGCTGGCCAATTTTTATTTACTTTTTTTATTTCGTAGAAATGAGAGTATCCCTATGTTGCCCAGGCTGGTCTCAAACTCCTGGGCTCAATGGATCCTCCCACCTTAGCTTTCCAAAGTGTGGGATTACAGGCATGATCATGCCAGTGTGCCTGGGCTGCTTTTATATTTTGGAGGACTTTTAAATGGCTCTAATTTAAGAGTTTTCAGTGTTGAGCAAATAATTCCATTTAAGTTTGTTCAGACTACATAAAAATTGAGACCCAAAAGAATCTTAAGAAAGCTGACCAAAGGATTATTTTTTACATAGAAACTATTGTGATTAGAGCGAGACTGATCATTTCACTCTCCTGTCCCTAAAATTTTAATGACTCTTTTCTTGTGAAATTAAATGAAGACTCTTCACCCCAACATTTAGGCCCTCAGTGTAATTCTAGCTTATCTTTTCATCCTTGCTTATACCCCAAAATAAGTAGTATGTATTTGCTTTCCCCCAAATACATACACTGTGCTTTCCCTTTTCAAGGTCTTTGCTCTTGGATTTTCCTCTCATTGAAATGCCATCCAGCTTACCTGTTGGAAGGCTATTTATCTCTCCATGTGCAGTTCAAAAGCTGTCACATTCATGAAGCCTATAGGAATTCCTCTTCTGTTTCTCCACTTCTATCAGCCACTCCCCCAAATCCCTACTTTGTAACTTTTATGAGAGTTCTGTCATTTTCTTTTATATCATGGTTTTTTGTGTTTGTGTTTCTCTACTAGATTGTAAGTTTGTTGAGTATAGGAAATGTCTTACCCATTTAAATCTCCTGTAGTACCCTGCACATTGGAAGTGTTTGATACATGTTTATGAAATTAAATTTGAATGGAAGGAGGAAGGAGCTTACTCTAGAAGCAGATTATCATCTGTTATTTTTTTAGAATGGAAATAAAGTGAGCACAGTGTTTAATTTATTACAATTTGTTATGGTACATTTAATCCAATAATAATGTGAATTATTAGAAAACAATTTGATACAGCAGTTATGGTTATACTAAAGTCTAGAAAGCAAAAAGGGAAAAATTACTCGTCATCCCACAACCTAGAAATGATCCCTATAAACATTTTGGTACATATCCTTTAGGTATGTACCATATGAACATACAGAACATATAGATATGTTCATTTCTAAGAACATATAAATACACACCATAAATATATTGTTTTTCTTTTCAGAAAATGTAGCCTAGTATACATACTGTTTTTCTTTTGTTTGTTCTTTTTTTTTTTTTTGAGATGGAGTCTCGCTCTGTTGCCAGGCTGGAGTGCAGTGGCGTGATCTCGGCCTACTACCACCTCTGCCTCCCGGGTTCAATCGATTCTCCTGCCTCAGCCTCCTGAGTAGCTGGGACTACAGGCACGTGCCACCATGCCCAGTTAATCTTTTGTATTTTTAGTGGAGACGGCATTTCACCATGTTAGCCAGGATGGTCTCGATCTCTTGACCTCATGATCTGCCCGCCTCAGCTGGGATTACAGGCATGAGCCACTGCGCACAGCCTAGATACTGTTTTATAACCTGTTTTAGTTCATCTTAAATTGGGGGTATTGGCCAGATGCGGTGGCTCACACCTGTAATCCCAGCACTTTGGGAGGCTGAGGTGGGCAGATCACCTGAGGTCAGCAGTTCAAGACCAGCCTGACCAACATGGCAAAACCCTGTCTCTAATAAAAAATACAAAAGTTAGCTGGCCATGGTGGCGCATATCTGTAGTCCCAGTTACTTGGGAGGCTGGGAGGCTGAGGCAGGAGAATTGCTTGAACCCGGGAGGCGGAGGTTGCAGTGAGCTGAGATAACGCTACTGTACTCCAACCTGGGTGACAGAGCAAGACTCTGTCTCAAAAACAAACAAAAAAATAAATTGTAGGTGTTCCTTCTTTCTTGCCTTTTTTTTTTTTCTGAGACAGGGTCTCACTATGTCACCCAGGCTGGAGTGTAGTGGCGTGAACATAGTTCACTGTAGCCTCAAGCCCCTGGGCTCAAGCGATCCTTTTACTTCAGCCTCTGAAGTAGCTGGGACCACAGATGCCTATTACATGCCTGACTAGTTTTTTTTAAAGTTTTTGTTTTTGTAGAGACAGGGTCTCATTGTGTTGCTCAAGCTGGTCTTGAACTCCGGGGCTCAAGTCATCCACCCATCTCAGCCTCACAAAGTGCTGGGATTATAGGTGTGAGCCACCATGCCCGGCCTGTTTTTTTGTGTGTAAAGAATCCACACCATTATCCAGTGGTCTTATAATATTCTTGACTGTAGAATTTATTTAAGTAATCTTTTATTGATATTTTGCTATCTTAAACACCATTGTGATGAAATCCACTTGTCTCATTTTTTTCTTATTAGTTCCTTAGAATAAATTACTAGAAGTAGAGTGACCAGGTCAAAAAGAGTGTTCTTTTTAACATTTTTGGTGTTTATTACAGTTGCCCTCCAGAAGGTTTATATTTATTATAGGTTTATTATGCTCCCACCAGTAGTACGTGAGGAGTACTAAACTAATTTCCTCACATCTTGTCAACTTTGAGTATTATCTTTCTTTTACTTTTTTTTAGGTACAACATTGTTTTAGATGTCACCGCAAGGATTTAATTTATGCATGCTTTGTACCATTTTAGGAATCCATAGTGCCTTGGAGCTTTTTTTTATCAAAGATGAAAGATGAGGGGTAAATATTGGGAATAGAAATGTAGAGGGGTGGGAGAGCTTTTGTCTGAATAATTAGTTATATATTTGTAATGTAATTTATTTTGCAATAATTGAAAGGAACTTGGCGCTGGGCGTGGTGGCTCACACCTGTAATCCCAGCACTTTGGGAGGCTGAGGCGGGCAGATCACTTGAGGTCAGGAGTTCAAGACCAGCCTGGCCAACATGGTGAAACCCTGTCTCTACCAAAAATACAAAAATTAGCCGGGTGTGGTGGTGAGCACCTGTAATCCCAGCTACTCAGGAGGCTGAGGTGGGAGAATCGCTTGAACCTGGGAGGCGGAGGTTGCAGTGTGCCGGGATCGTGCCACTGTACTCCAGCCTGGGCAACAGAGTGAGACTCAGTCTCCAAAAAAAAAAGGAACTTGGCATATATCTGTTATAAAACTGAAATTTTTCTTAAAAGATTACCCACAGTGACAGTGATAGCTGACAGAGCTAGGATTTGAACACTTTTTACTTGGTACTGATTTAATTATGAAGAGAGGTTTATATAGACAGAAATTGCCATTATTCCCTATTGAGTCTATTGGTATCAAAGCTTTTCTTTTTTCTAGAGTTGAGAAGAGAATATTATATAAAATTTGATAATGGGTTGGTGCTATTAAAGTTTCTTCATTGAATATTTTGTACAACAGAGTTCTCTGAGGAACGATACCCTACAAAATTGAAAGGCCTCTCTGTAAATTGTAATTCTTCAAATCTCTCTCAAAGGCCAACTGTTAGGAAATATAGCCTATTGTGTCGCTGTGCCTGTCAGCCTGGAGAAAAACAAAGCATTTCAGGAATGCAGGGTACTGGGAGCCATATGATGCCTTGCGTGCCTACATCTACAACTCTTACTTTGATAATCATTTGATCATTAGATAATTGGTTAATCATCAGCTGAGCAGACAGTTCTTATTTACCTATTATATAACAGTATTGGAAATGTTTTAAAAAGATGGTCACTTGCTCTCACAGGGCTCACTGCATAAAGCAGAACAGATCCCTAAATAAGAAGCTACAGTTCAGTGTGATTAGTTACTATCCTTTAAAAGAAAAAGACTCTCATGTTTAATAATGAGGCAAAACTTCATGACATTATATGTAAAAGACATACCTCTAAGATGTTTCTAATGTAATTGGAAAGACTCTAAAAAGGGACTCCAAAGTAAAACAACGATAAATGAATGGATATAAACAAGATGGAAAAACTAACTCTAGGATGATTTGGAAGCCTTTGCAGAAAAAGTGATATTTTAGATGACTCTGAAAGGCCAATTAGTATTTTATAGGCAGAGAGCACAGACGGAATTTTAGGCAAAGGGTGTAGCATATCCAAATGGGTAGATGGAGGTTTTGAAAGACTGTGGTACATGTGGAGAGTAAAAAGTAGTTTGGTTGTACTAGAGCTCAGGGAGTTCCGTGTGTGGGAACTGGTGGGGGAAAAGCTGTGAAAGAAGGTTAGGTCTAGTTTGTGAAGGTTGTAGTATCAGGCTGAGGCATTTAGACCTTACCCTGAAGTCACCAGCAGTTAAGCAGGGGAGTGATTGCTGGAAAGATAATTCTTGGTGGTGTGGAGAGTATTAGAGAGAAGAAAGCCTGAAGAGAATGAGACCAGTAAGTAGATTGTTGCAGTAGTCCAGGAAAAAGATGATAAGAATCTAAGGTAAGGCAATGACCATGAATATAAATGGGAAGAGTTAGATCTGAGAGACATTCTAGAAGTAGAATAGAATAGAGGGAAATAGCATGGAGACAATTTGGAGACTAATGCTCTTAATTTAAGAACTAGTTTTATCCATGTATTAACCCTGTAATTCCAGGAAAATTAACTACTCTGAGCCTCAGTTTGCTATCTGTAAAAGACAGATAATCACCCTGCTTTTAATGGGAGTGACATAAACAGTAAATGAAATAAAATATTTAGAAGTGTTGGAGTACCTAAAGCCACTATCCAAATGTTACTATGAATTAGAAGTAAGGGACAGAAATAGATGGCATTTAGTTTTCTAGATGGGTTGGTGATGGGGCTTACAGAAGAGAAATATAGTGAGTTTGATTTTGGATATATTGAATTTGAACCGCATTTGAGATTGGTACCTCCAGGAGGCAGTTGGAAACATAGGTTGGAGCTCACAGAGAAGCGACATAGAGAAAGGGATTTGAACCTATAGTTAGAGTAGATGCCTTGGGAACTTCAAATGGACAGTGTTGTCTCCCTTGTCTCCCTGCCAGTGTCCTGCACGTCTCTCAGATTCAGAGAATGAAGAACCTTCTCGAGGCCAGATGACACAGACACATCGCTCGGCATTTGTTTCCAAGAACAACTCCTACTCCTTAGCTTTCCTGGCAGGGTAAGAGACTGATGCTGAATTCAGTCAGGGTTCTTTGGTTTTGGGGTATGAGATAAAAGGGACTGGGGCAGCAAAGGTATTTGTTGTGGCTACTTCGGTGGGGAGGTGGAAGGGGAGAAAAGAGGTGGCAATTGGTTTTCAAATATGGACTAGGGAAAAAGGGCTGACCTGAATTTTTCAGGAAAAGTAACACCCCTTTTCTGACATCCTCAGGATAGGATTGTGCTAATTGCTGTGCTGCAAAGTATGACCCTTTTATCTTGGGAGGAAACAACAAAGTCTTCTTCAGTCTGACAATATGCACAGACTCTCCTTCTGGACTTAGTAGGAAGTGAGGACAGAACTGATTTTCTTTTCAATGCCTAGACCTAAAATATATCTTTATAGGTTTCAAGAGAGCAAACTGAAAAGTTTTTAAGACCTTTGTCAAGGAATCTCTTGATCCTTTAGACTTTGTAGGCCCTGGGAAGGAAAGGAAGAGGGAATTGGATAGATGATGGGTGCTAGAAGGATAATGAAGGGCTAGGTGGAGGAAAGGAAAGATGAATAGATAGGAGGAAGGAAGGGAAGCAAAGAAGAAATGGAGGAAAGAAGGAAGACTCATACATATTCATTCAACAGACATTTTGTGAACAGCTGCCTTGCTCTGTTTTAATATACAGATGTAAAGATACAATCTTTTTTTTTTTTTAGACAATGTCTCACTCTGTTGTCCAGGCTGGAGTATAATTGGGCAATCATGGTTCACTGTAGCCTCAATCTCCTGAGCTCAAACAATCCTCCCATCTCAGCCTCCTGAATAGCTGAGACCATAGGTGTGTGCCACCATGTCTGGCTAATTTTTAAAACTTTTTTTTGTAGAGACGAGGTCTCCTTGTGTTGCCCAGGCTGGTCTTGAACTCCTGGGCTCAAGCAGTCCTCATGCTTCAGCCTCCCAAAGTGCTGGGATTATAGGTGTGAGCCACTGTGTCTGGCCAAAGAAACAATCTTCACCCCAGTTCATTTTCTGTTTTGTTTAAAGCTGATATTGCTCACCCTTATCTCTAGGGTTCAACTCTTCCTTTCCACCAGTATTATTTAGTAGATCTCTCTCTCTTGCTGCTCCTGTGAATACACAACCAGACCCTTTCATTTTGGGGCTTTTTTGTTTGTTTGTTTGTTGTTTTTGTTTTGTTTTGAGACGGGAGCTCTCTGTTGCCTAATTATTTAAAAAATAATTTCTGCTGTACCCTTCTTACATGTATTACTTAATGTAGTCTTTATTTGTCATTATGTATTTTTACTGTAAATCACTTCAGATTCTTCTTGTAAATAGAGTATAACCATACAAAGAAACATAATCAAACCAGTCTTCTTTCCAGTTTTTTTTTTTTTTAAAGTGATGTAGTAATGACGGTAATGCCATTTCGTACAAAATGGAATCTTAAGTAAATGGTTCCTAGCAAGATTTCTGGCACATGCTAAGTCTTCAGTGAATATTACTGCTGCTGCTGCTGCTGCTGCTGCGATTTTTATCTTCTCTTGGAACATGGACTCTTATAGCTGAAAAGGACCTTAAATATCATCTTATTCAGTCCATTTATTTTATAAATGGGAGACTAAAGCCCAGAGAGAGAACATGGCTTGCCAAATCTTAGACTGCTAAAACAGGAGGAAACTGAGTTAGAACTGAGGCTTCTTGGCTCTGAGTTTACTGCTCTTTCTACTGTACTCCATACCTTCTTAATAGATCCTCATGCTGCCTCTGTTCACTTTCTCCTCTAGACTTTAAACTCATCAAAGGCAGGGATAGCATCTTGTTCATCATTATAATACTTAGTACAGTGCCTGGCACTTAGTAAGGGCTCAGTAAATATTTGTGGAATGTTTGAATAAGACAGGCCTTGTGCCTGTTGGTAGGTTAAACTAGGGCTTTGTCAGAACTGATTGTCAAACTTGCAGCAGAGGGCCTCTAGGAGGGAGAGGGCTCTAGGAGCTTAGATTGGCTGATGGCTGTTTTTTAGATTAGATTCCATAGGATTAATATGGGATTTAGGGGGAAGTCTAGTGACCACATTGATAAAATTTTTATGCTATGAAGTTGCTTTTTAGCCTTCAAATGCTTTAGCAATAGTTTATATTGATACTTTTTATAGATGCTATAAAAGAAAGATCTGTGTTCTACTTAGTAGAAATTAACCATAGCTACATTGTTTTGTTTTCTAACGTGCAGATACTTTTAAGCCTGAGTCTCTGGTGGCTCAGAGTGTGGCACATCAGGGGACTTAAAGTGGCTGTGCTTTCTATACAGTGTATATATAAGGACAGATAGAGACAGAGTCTTACTGACAGAGATACTAAACACATGTCCAGCCAATGTTAGAGTGAATTGAAATCTGAAGACCCTCTGGGAAATAGGTACCCTTCCTTAAAATTCACAAATGAAATACAGAAGCATTCAGGTAACAGAAACCAAGCAGATGCATAAGTGATGTGATATTGGAATACTAGCTTCAGGATTGAGGAAAAGAAGCAGATCCAGAGAACTAAGGGGTGGAGTTTTAGGGAAGAAGTAGCATTGTGACCTTGAGTAAAATCAGTTGGCTCTCCTTCAGTCTCATTTAGGTAAAATTGCAGAGTGTTATGCCTTACCTCCAAGCTAGGGCATGGGGGTTTACTCTATGATTTCTTAAGATTCTTCCTCTAAAATGGAAATGTCTAGAGGTGGCTTAAACGAGAGTTTTGAAGGATGGAGGAAATGAGGCCAGGGCATGAAAAGAAAGGGGGTGGGGGCCGTTAGGAAGTTGTAACAATAAAGATCAGACTTAAATTGTGTGTGGGGAATAGTCAAACAGTGGCTTGAGGGAGAGGAGATTATGAGAAGAAGATGAAGCAGTGAGTTGAAATAGCAAGGCTTGATGATGGCCTGTGTGTGTGTGTGTGTGTGTGTTGGAGAGATAAAGGAATTGGAACAAGTCAAGTGTTTACCAGCCTGTTTATTAAGAGGACAAATCTTATTAAAAGTAATGGAATATGGCTGGAAAAGGAAGATAGCTTAAGGAGAAGCAGTGTGGAGCTTAAGGAGAATGGTGGTGGAAGCGTCAGTAGTATCTCTGCCATTTTAGAACAGAAATATTCTCATAGTCTTCAGAAAGGCCTGGAAATTTGGTGAGGGGTAGTGTCAGGAGCTAGCCTTTTCCCGTTGCTTCCTTGGGCTCTCTGCCATGTTGAGTTCTTAGCATACCTCATGTGATTTAATTCTCATATTCATCCTGCAAAATGTGTAACATCACTGTTTTACAGCAAAGGAAGCTGCAATTCGAAGAGGTTAAGTGACTCACCCGACAATCTCTCAACTCAGTAGAGTACACAGATGGAATTGGAACCCAGTTCTCTTTTTACTCCAAATCTACGTTCTTTCTGTCATTATCAGAGCTCTGTGACAAAAGGCCCTGCACTTAAATATGTGTTTTGAAATTATCTATCTTTGCAACAGAAGGCTGCTCTCCTTCCATTTTTTAAAAAAATAATTTATACCCACCATTGTTCCAAAAAGATACATGGTTGCTACAGAGAAAAGTGAGAATCTGTCCAGTTATTTCTCATTTAAGAGAACTCAGATCCTTCTGCATTATGTTAGGCCTTTTGGAATAGAACTATGGAAACAAGTGTTCCTGTCCATCAGTAAAAGAATACAAGTGTGTGTCCAGAATAGGCAAATACGTAGAGACATAAAATACATGAGTAGTTGCTTAGGGCTGGAGGAAGTGGGGTTTGCAGTGATAGCTAAAGGGTATGGGGTTCCTTTTTGAGGTGACAGAAACGTTCTAAAATTAATTGTGGTGATGGTTAAATAACTGACTATACTAAAAACCATTACATTGTACACCTAAAAAAATGAAAATACTAGTATAGACAAGGCAGATAACCCAGAGTGTAACAAAATATTACCAACTTCTGGGTGGATAGCAGCTGCACCAAGGTCTAAAGAAGCTTCTGGGTTTCAATCCAGGGTGTGTGTGAGTGAGTGAGTGAGTGAGAGAGAGAGAGAGAGAGAGAGAGATGTGTGTATGTGTGACAGGATGGAGAGGGTGGGAAGGGTCTTTCAGGCCAGAGACTGGCAGGAGGGTCCTCTCCAACCTTAATTTCTTGGTGGGACTCAGCTCTGTCAGACCTGAAGCTACCCTTAAGAAACAAGTATGGTGTAGGTATGTAAGAGACAGAGAGAGTAATGAGCAAGCAATTGAGAGCATAAGCCATCTAACGTTTTATATCTTGTATGGCCATTTGAAATCCTTTAAGCAGTGTTTTGTAAGCATTAAATCTTCTAGCTTTCCAGCTGCATGTTTATACTGGCTACCCCTGCTTTTCTTTGTTTGTAAATCACACTCATTGTGGGTGCGGGTATTTTTAGCCTAACTAGACGTCCCAGAAACCATCTGGTCTCTTGGCAGTGGACATTTTAAGCAAGTTGCTTTTCAGACAGTGCTGCTTTCTCTTGTTTATGCCTTCATTATGTGTTCAGATAGACAGAGCTTCCCTAGATGTTTTGAGTCTGTTCTGTGGCAGAGTAGAGTAAGTTAGATCAGTATGCTGTGGTGCAAAGAGTACAGGCCTTAGAATTATAGAGATACTGTAGGTTTAAATAATTCACTTCAGCTGTGTGAACTTGAAAAGATCACTTCTCTCATTTCTATGTCTATGAATTGGGGATGATGATACCTATGTCATAGAGTCTCTGTGTGGATTAAATGAGATACAGTATATTTCAAACACTGAGCACAGTGCCTGACAGATAATGGGTTTCTAATAAATGTTGATGTTTTCTTTCTTTTCCTTAAGGGATAGAAAGAGGTTATTTCTGCACACATTTTTATGTATTTATAAGAAATTTCTTTAATATATCCACTATATGCCAGGCACTGTGTTAGGGTTTAGGAATACAGAAATGGACTCCGTACAAAAGAGGAAGGAATAGTTACCGCCTCCATTTTTTTTAGTGAGATTATTGTTTGGGCACTTTAAATCCTAAGAACATTATCAGGTTTATTGCTCGACTACTGCTCCAGCATTTTGAAGACTCTTTCCCTGACCAAATGCTACAATAACAACAATAATATTATCTGGGTATTATGTCTATGTTATATATAATATTTTTACATTCATGATTTTAGTGACTGTTAGTGTCCAGATTTATACTGCATGTTGCTAGAAGTACTGCTTGATCTTTTCAGTAGTGCCATGGTAATAAAACACCTTTCTTGCTTTATAATTTAAATATATCTCACTGTTTCTTAAAAGATACTTTGCCTGGTGACATGAGCAAAATTGGCAGAGCAGGGAACTCCAAAAGCCTTCCATAAAAGCAGTAATAATTGGCAAAAACAGCCAACATCAACTTTATTGGAACTCTGGAAACTAATCAGAAGTGTACAGCAAATAAGCAGTGTCTCAATCTAGAAAAAATGCACGTGGCTGAGTTTGGTGACTCATGCCTGTAATCCTAGCATTTTGGGAGGCTGAGGTGGGAGGATTGCTTGAGCTCTGGAGTTTGAGACCAGTGTGGACAACATAGCGAGACCTTGTTTCTACTAAAAATTTTAAAAATCAGCCGAGCATAGTGATACATGCCTGTAGTTCCAGCTACTCAGGAGGCTGAGGTGGGAGGATCTCTTGAGCCCAGGAGATAGAGGCTTCAGTTAGCCATGATCACTTCATTGTACTCCAGCCTAGGCAATAGAGTGAGACCCTGTCTCAGGAAAAAAAAAAAAAAAAAAAAAAAAAAAAAGAAAAGAACACTGGAATCTTGGCATCTAAGGAACTCTGTCAGATCAGTAACTGACCACTAAGCTAACAGAACAGAGAATTCATTGGCCAAATATGACAAAAAAATAGACTTTATAAAATCAGCTCAAAAAGGTCACTGAACAAATAACAGCTATAACAGACAGCAACAACAAACCCAGGGGTGGGGAGAGAATCTGATTTTCATAGTTGCCACCTTATAATATTCAAAATGCAAAAAATATGAGGCATAAGAAACAAGAAACTATGACCCATACACAGGAAAAAAGAAACCGATAGAAACTGTCCCAAAGGAAGCCAAGACATTTGACATTTTTAATGTGGACTTTAAATCATATGCTCAAGAGCTAAAGGAACTATGGGCAAAGAACTAAAGGAAACCATGAAAAACAATGTCCTAAGTAGACAGTATCAATAAAGAGATAAAAATTATAAAAAAGGAATCAAATAGAAATTCTGGAGCTGAAAAGTACATTGACAGAACAGATTTGAACAGGCAGAATAATTAACTAATTTGAATATAGGTCAATTGAGATTATCCAATCTGAGAAACAGAAAGAAAAAAGAATAAAGAAAAATGAACAGAGCCTAAGAAATCTGTGAGACACCATTAAGTGTACCAATATACACAAAATGGTAGTCCCAGAATGAGAAAGGGGCAGAAAGAATATTTGAAGTAATAATGACCAAACACTAACCAAATTTAATGAAAGACATTAAGTCTACACATCCAAGAAGTTCTGTGACTCCAAAGTAGGAATAAAGACGTCTACACCAAGACATATTATAATCAAACTGTTGAAAGCCAAACAGAATACTGGAAATAGCAAAGATCATAAATCACTATACCAGATATAATAATAATGAAAAAGTTTGAAATATCGTGAGAATTACCAAAACGTGACACAGAGACAGGAAGTGAGCACATGCTGTTGGAAAAATGATGCTGATAGACTTGCTTGATACAGGGTTGCCACGAATCTTTAGTTTGTAAAAAATGCAATATCAGCAGTGTGCAATAAAGCAAAGGACAAAAAAGAAAGAGATGCCTGTATAAGACCTAGAAAAATAGCAGAAGTCCTTCTTTATCAGCAATTACATTAAATGTAAATTGATTAAACTGCAATTAAGAGGAAGAGATTGGGAGAATGGATTTAAAAAAGAAATGATTCAGATATATGCTGAGACACACCTTAGATCCAAAGACAGAAATAGGTTGATAGTGAAAGGATGGAAAGATATTTCATGCAAACAGTAAACAAGAGAGCTGGAGTAACTATACTAATATCGGACAATATAGACTTCAGGTTAAAAATTGTTACGAAAGACAAATACATTATATAATGATAAAAAGATCAACTCAACAAGAAGAATTCTTTTGAAGTGCACATGGAACATTCTCCAACATAGACTGTATGTTAGACCATAAAACAAGTCTCAATATATTTTAAAAGGTTGAAATAATAACTATATTTTTGACCACAATGGAATGAAACTAGAAATTGATAGGAAGAAAACTGGAAAATTAATATGTGGAAATGAAACAACACATTCTTTAAAACCAGTGAGCCAAAGAAGAAGTCACAAGAGAAATTAGAAAATACTTTGAGAGGAATGAAAATAAAAACCTTCCTGGATATATACACCCTCTTAAGACTGAACCAGGAAGAAATTGAAACCCTCAATAGACCAATAGTGAGTTCTGAAATTGAGGCAGTAAGGAGTAGCCTACCAACCAAAAAAGCCCAGGACAAGACATTCACAGCTGAATTCTACCACAGGTACGATGATGAGTTGGTGCCATTTCTACAGAAACTATTCCAAAAAATTGAAAAGCAGGGACTCCTCCCTAACTCATTCTATAAGGCCTGCATCATCCTGATACCAAAACCTGGAAGAGATACAACAAAAAAAGAAAACTTCAGGCCAATATCCTTGATAAACATCGATGCAAAAGTCCTCAATACTGGCAAACCAAATCCAGCACATCAAAAAGCTTATTTGTCATGACCAAGTAGGCTCCATCCCCTGTGTGTTAATCTTTTTTCACACTGCTATAAAGAACTGCCTGAGACTAGGTAATTTATAAAGAAAAGAAGTTTAATTGACTCAGTTCCATGTGGCTGGGGGAGGCCTCAGGAAACTTACAATCATGGCGGAAGTCAAAGCAGGCACCTTCTTCACAAGGTGGCAGGAGGGAGTGAATGAATGAAGGGGGAAGAGGCCCTTATAAAACCATAAGATCTTGGCCAGAAGCAATGGCTCACACCTGTAATCCCAGCACATTGGGAGGCTGAGGCAGGCGGATCACTTGAAGTCAAGAGTTTGAGACCAGCCTGGCCAACATAGTGAAACCCCATCTGTACTAAAAATACAAAAATTAGCTGGGTGTGGTGACATGCACCTGTAATCCCAGCTACTCCAGAGGCTGAGACATGAGAATCACTTGAACCTGGGAGGTGGATGTCACAGCGAGTCAAGATTGAGCCACTGCACTACTGCCTGGGTGACAGAGCAAGACCCCACCTCATAAATAAGTAAATAAATAAAATCGTCAGATCTCATGAGAACTCACTATTACAAGAACAGCATTGGGGAAACCACCCCCATGATTCAGTTACCACCACCTGGACTCTACCTTGACACATGGGGATTATGAGGTTTATAATTCAAGATGAAATTTGGGTGGGAACACAAAGCCTAACCATTCCACCCCTGGCCCCTCCCAAATATCGTGTCCTCACTTTTCAAAACACAATCAAGCCTTCCAACAGCCCCCCCAAAGTCTCATCTGAGACAAGGCAAGTCCCTGCTGCCTATGAGCCTATAAAATCAAAAGCAAGTTAGTTATTTCATAGATGCAATAAGGGTATAGTCATTGGGTAAATACACCCATTCCCATTGGGAGAAATTGGCCAAAACGAAGGGGCTACAGGCCCCATGCAAGTCTGAAATCCAGCAGGGCAGCCAAATCTTAAAGCTCTGAAATGATCTCCTTTGACTCCATGTCTCACATTCAGATCACACTAGTGCAAGAGGTGGGCTCCCAGGGCCTTGAGCAGCTCTGCCCCTGTGGCTTTGCAGGGTACAGCTCCCTTCCTGGCTGATTTCACAGGCTGGCATTGAGTGTCTATGGCTTTTTTAGGTACATGGTGTAAGCTGTCAGTGGATCTACCATTCTGGGGTCTGGTAGCCCTCTTATCACAGCTCCTCTAGGCAGTGCCCCAATGGGGACTCGGTGTGGGCATTTCCCTTCCACACTGCCCTAGCAGAGGTGCTCCAGGCTCCACCTCTGCAGCAGACTTCTGCCTGGACATCCTGGCATTTGCATACATTCTGTGTAATCTAGGTGAAGGTTCCCAAACCTCATTTCTTCACTTCTGTGCACCTACAGGCCCAATACCACATGTAAGCCACCAAGGCTTGGGGCTTGTACTCTCTGAAACAATGGCCTGATCTGTACATTGGCCCCTTTTAGCCATGGCTGGGTTGTGGGTACCAAGAGACTTCACAAAGCAGCAAGGCCCTGGGCCCACGAAACCATTTTCTCCTCCTAGCTTTCTGGGCCTGCAGTGGGAGGGCTTGCTGTGAAGACTTCTGACATGCCCTGAAGACATTTTCCCCATTGTCTTGGCAATTGACATTTGGTTCCTTATTACTTATGCAAATTTCTGCAGCTGAGTTTTTTTTTCTATTGCTCCGTCAGACTGGAAATTTTCCAAACGTTTATGTTGTGCTTTCCTTTTAAACATAAGTTCCAATTCCAGACCATCTCTTTGTGAATTATGGGGATTATAATTCAAGATGAGATTTGGGTGGGGACACAAAGCCTAATGATATCACCCGGGATGCAAGGGTGGTTCAGCGTAGACAAATCAATAAATGTGATTCTTCACATAAACAGAACTAAAGACAAAAACTATATGATTATGTCAATAGGTGCAGAAATGGCCTTCAATAAAATTCAGCATCCCTTCATGTTGAAAACTCTCAATAAACTAGATATCGAAGGAACATACCTCAAAATAATAAGAGCCATATATGACAGACCCACAGCCAATACCATTCTGAATGGGCAAAAGCTGGAAGCGTTCCCCTTGAAAATAGGCACAAGACAAGGATGCCCTCTCTCACCACTCCTATTCAGCATAGTATTGGAGGTTCTAGCCAGGGCAGTCAGGCAAGAGAAAGAAATAAAGCGTATTCAAATAGGAAGAGAGGATGTCAAACTGTCTTTGTTTGCAGATGACATGATTCTATATCTAGAAAACACCATTGTCCCAGCCCAAAAGCTTATTAATCTGATAAGCAGCTTCAGCAAAATCTCAGGATACAAAATCATTGTACAAAATTCACTAGCATTCCTATACACCAGTAGCAGGTAACCAGAGAGCCAAATCATGAATAAACTCCCATTCACAAGTGACACAAAAAGAATAAAATAGGAATATGGCTAACAAGGGAAGGCAGGACCTCTTCAAGGAGAACTACAAACCACTGCTCAAAGAAATCAGAGATGACCCAAACAAATGGAAAAACTGCATGCTCATGGATAGGAAGAATGAATATCATTAAAATGGCTGTACTGCCCAAAGCAATTTATAGATTCAATTTTATTCCCATTAAACTACCATTGACATTCTTCACAGAATTAGAAAAAACTATTTTAAAATTCATATGGAACCCAAACCATTTAAAATTCATATGGAACCTCAATATTCATGACAATTCTAAGCAAAAAGAAAAAAGCTGGAGACATCACGCTACCTGACTTCAAACTATACTACAAGGCTACTGTAACCAAAACAGCCTGATATTGGCACAAGAACAGACAGACCAATGGAACAGAATAGAGAATCCAGAAATAAGACCACATACCTGCAACCGTATGATCTTAGATAAACCTGACAAAAACAATGGGGAAAGGATTCCCTATTTAGTAAGTGGTGCTGGGAGAACTGGTTAGCCATATGCAGAAAACTGAAACTGGACCCTTCCTTACACCATATAAAAAATAAAAAAATCAACTCAAGATGAATTAAAGACTTAAATGTAAAACCGAAAACTATAAAAACCCTAGAAGAAAATCTAGGCAATACCATTCAGGACCATAGGCATGGGCAAAGATTTCATGACGAAGATGTCAAAAGCAATTGCACCAAAAGTAAAATTGACGAATTGGATCTAATTAAACTAAAGAGCTTCTGCACAGCAAAAGAAACTGTCATCAGAGTGAACAGACAACCTACGGAATGGGAGAAAATTTTGCAATCTATCCATCTGACAAAGGTCTAACATTCAGCATCTACAAGGAATTTAAACAAATTTACAAGAAAAAAAAAGCCACCCCAGTAAAAAGTGGACAAAGGATGAATAGACACTTCTCAAAAGAAGACATACATGTGGCCAACCAGCATATGAAAAAGAGCTTGACATTACTGATCATTAGAGAAATGCAAATCAAAACCATAATGAGATACCATCTCACACCAGTCAGAATGGCTATTATTAAAAAGTCAAAAAACAACAGATGCTGGCAAGGTTATGGAGAAAAAGGAACACTTTTACATTGTTGGTGGGAGTGTAAATTAGTTCAACCATTGTGGAAGACAGTGTGGCGATTCCTCAAAAACCTAGAGGCAGAAATACCATTTGACCCAGCAATCTCATTACTAGGTATATACCCAAAGGAATATATATCATTCCCTTATAAAAGTACACACACATGTAGGTTCATTGCAGCATTGTTCACAATAGCAAAGACATGGAACCAACCTAAATGCCATTCAGTGATAGACTGAATAAAGAAAATGTGGTACGTATACCCCCATGGAATACTATGCAGCCATTAAAAGGAACAAGATTATGTCCTTTGCAGGGGCATGGATGGAGCTGGAAGACATTATTCTCAGCAAACTAATGCAGGAACAGAAAACCAAACATCACATATTCTCATTTATAAAGTGGGAGCCGAATGATGAGAACTCATGGACACATGTGGGGAAACTGGGGAAACAACACACACTGGGGCCTGCAGGAGGAAGGGGGGTGGGAGGAGGGAGACGATCAGGAAAAATAGCTAATGGATGCTGGGCTTAATACCTAGGTGATGGGATGATCTGTGCAGCAAACCACCATGACACAGGTTTAGCTATGTAACAAACCTGCACATCCTGCACATCCTGCACATGTACCCCTGAACTTAAAAGTTAGAAAAAGGTAAAAATTAAAACCTGTACATCAAAACTTAATGTAATGACAGCAGTGCTCAGAGGGAAATTTATAGCTGTAAAAGCCTACATTATAAAAGATCTAAGACTAAACAGAACAGACTAAACACAGAAAACAAAAGGAAAGAAATAATAAAGATTACATTTAAGATTAACAGAGAATAGGAAAACAGTAGAATGAATGAAACCCAAAAGCTGGGTCCTTTGGTAAGATCAACAAAATTGACAAATTTTTAATGACTGGTCAAGAAAAAAGAGAAGACTCAAATTACCAAAATTAGGAAGAAAATGACGACATTACTGTTACTATAGAATTAAGAAGGATTATAGACAAATACTATGAACAATTTTAATGCCAGCAGATTAGACAATTTAGATGAAATGTACCAGTTCCTAGAATGAATGTAATGAAATACCAATTCCTAGAAACTCGTAAAGTACGTGAGGAAGTTGAAAATCTGAATTGACCTATATCAAGTAAAGAGGTTGAACCCATAATAAAAAAAAAAAATCCAACAATAAAAGCCGAGGGCCAATGGCTTCACTGGTGATTTTGCCAAACAACTAAAGAATTAACATGAATCCCACCCTCTCCCAAAAATTAGAAGAATAAATATTATATGAGGTAAGCATTACCCTGATACCAAAGTCAGACAAATATTTCATAAGAAAACTATAGGCCAAGATCTCTTAGGAATATAGATAAAAATTCTTCAGCAAAAATACTAGCCAACAAAATCCAGCAGCATTTTTTTAAAAGAATTGTATACCATGACCAAGCGGGATTTATTCCAAGAATGCAAAGGTGTTTCAGCATACGAAGATCAATGTAATGTACCATTTTAGTAGAATGAAGGGGAAAAAAGCTCAGTAGACACACACAAAAAGTGACAAAATCTTATACCCTTTCATGAGAAAAATGCTGAACACGTAGGAAAATAAGAGAACTTCAGCCTTATAAAAGGAATCTATGAAAAACCCACAGCAACATCATACTCAGTGGTGAAAGAGAAAACTTTCCTCCCAGTAGCAGGAACAAGATAAATGATGTCTACTGTTGCCTTTTGTTCAACATTGTACTGGAAATTCTAGCCTGAAAAATTGGGCAAGAGAAATAAAAGGCATCCAGATAGCAAAGGAAGAAGTAAGACTATTTCTGTTTACACATGACATTTTATTCACAAAAAATCCTAAAGAATCCATGAAATAATTGTTAAAGCTAATAGACAAATTTTAGCAAAGTTGCAAGATATAAGCTCACCACACAAAAATCGGTTGCATTTCTATACACTAGCAGTGAACAACCCAAAAAGGTAACTATGAAAACAATTCAGTTTACAATAGCATCAAAAAATAGAATACTTATGAATAAATTTAACCGCACTAGTGCATGACTTGTATGCTGAAAACTACAAAACGTTGCTGAAAGAAAGAAGATCTAAGCAAAAGACTTCCTGTGCTTATGGATTAGAAGACATAATATTGTTAAGATGGCAATACTCTTTAAGTCGTTTTACAGATTTAGTGTAACACCTATTAAAATTCCAATGGTTTTCTTTGCAGAAATGGACAAACATACCAAAACACATATATGAATTTTCAGAGGATCCCAAATAGTTAAAACAATCTTGAAAAAAAAAAAAAGAACAAAGGTGGAAGACTCAACTCCTGATTTCAAAACTTACTGCAAAGTATAGCAATCAAAACAATGTGGTACTGGAATAAGGGCAGACATGTAAATCCATGGAATAGAGTTGAGAGTCCAGAAATAAACCCATACATCCATGGTCAACTGATTTCCAACAAGGGTGCCAAGACCATTCAGTGGGGAAAGAACAGCCACTTTACATATGGTGCTGGTATAACTGGGTATCTACATGCAAAAGAATGAAGTTGGGCCCCAACCTCATACCACATACAAAAATGAACTCCAGATGGATCAGAGACCTAAATGTAAGTGCTTAAACTATAAAACTCTTAGAAGAAAACACTTGAGGAGTTCAGTTGTGTAATAACTGATCTCTTACAGCACTTATGCTATAGAGTGGTGGACTTCAGTGGCTAGACGCTCCTTTCAGTGAAGGTTGTCTTTTGATCAATCTGTCTCTAATGCTTTGCAAAGAGTTGGTGCCCAGTAAAAAGTCTGTTGATCAAATATGAATGGGAGAGGTAATGACAATTTCAGCTATACTAAAGTTTACCAAAAACATTTTAGATTGTCAGAATTTTTTTTTTTCTTCATTGCGTGCTTGGTCACTGCAAGTGTGTTTCCTCCCTGGGCCTTTTCTTTTGCCAAAATGGAGTTTATGGGGCATGTGAAGACGTTCTCCCCAGCTACAGGTAGTTGTCATTTGTGTATCTGATAACGTAGGCTTGAAAACAGTGACTTTCAATTTGACTGTTTTACACCTGACAAAATGGATTTATAGCCTGTTTTTAAAAAGTAAGTTATTTCTTAATTATGTAATATTTGGAACTTAAGGTCTAGATCCAGCCTCAGTTTGAATACCTCTAACGGCATGGAGCTCAGTGTCTTCCCAGGCAACTATCAGTGAACTGCTCTATTGAAAGTTACAAAAGTCTTTCTCAGGTTGATCAGAAAATCTTTTCCTCTTGGTGTCTGCTTGTTTTGCCAATGGAATCACACCAAACAATTGATATATTTGAAGTAACAATGCTGTCTCTCTCAACTTTACATCCCTTTTTTCTAACCCAAGGTATATATTATTTACCACAGCATTTTAATCTGCTATACAGTATACTTCTGGGTGGCTTACACCACTGACAGTTTCTGTGACTTCTAGGGATGCAAATGAATATCAATATTTTTAATAGTAAACTACCAATCAAGCTGACTTTTACACAGCTGCTTTTATAGGGGGATGTTGAAATTTTCTACTTGCTCCAAAATGTATTTCCCACTAGATAGTACAACTTTCACATCTTTCATTTGGGTTAAATGTTGAATTTCTTGGTAAAGTGCAAGCATGTGATACAGGCTGGCCACCTCTTTCTCCTATTAACACTATGTGGCCATAAGACATAGGATGGGAGGGTTTCGAATGGGAGGAATAACACAGAAATACTGGAATAGAAGCCCTTATGAGTGGGTAGGACGTGCTACCCACTCTACTTACTAGAGATGTAGGGAGAAGAGAGGCACCGTGGGGGAAGGTACCTTACCTCCTTTACAAGTTTTCTCCAAGCTAATGCTGGCATTGTAAAACTCTGAGAACAAGTCTTTTGCTACAAAAGAGTAGATATGATGCATTCCATTCCAAAGCTAAATCGAATCATTTGAAGAAATAATTTGTTTGAGATTATCTGCATAACTATATGTCCACCTTGACATATGGCAAATTCCTGTTTATCCTTTGAAATGAACATGCTACAGGAAGACTTTTCCAACCCAGATCTCACTTCATCCCAGGTTATGAGGAACTCTTTCCTTTATGCCATTTCTGCTTCCTATGCATACTTCTTTTTGTTGTGCCCTTTCACTGTATTGTATTTATTTGCCCACTGGACTCTGATTCCTTGAAGATCTAGACTGTGTCTCATTCTTCTCTGTATTCTCAGTGCCTGGATAATGGCCATCAGTGTCTGGCATACATATAGTAAGTATATGATACATGCTTGGTGAACAGACATATATTTAGGCAAGAGTTGAGGAACAGGGAAACAAAGGCGAGTGAGAAATTAAGTGTCCCTACTTGTTTCTGGGACAGGTGACAGTCATCTGCACATAATTCTAACATAGATTCACATATGATCCTGGGACAACTGTTAAATCCACATACAAAAGGATAAAGTTGGACACCAACTTCACACCATTTTGAGTTATAAAATTTAACTCAAAATGGACCAAAGACCTAACTTAAGAGTCAAAATGATAAAACTCTTAGAAGAAAACACTTGGGAAGTTTAGTTGCATACTAACTGCTGTCTTACGGCACTTACTAAGCTATAGTGTAGTGGACTTCAGTATAGAATCCAAGTACTGTGGAGTTTGGTTTGGGTTATAAACTCAATGTCATAAAGACAAAAATCATGTGTTCTTTAAACGTCTGAAATCACTAGGATTTAGGCCTTTGAAAGCTCAAATGTAATGGATTAAAGGAGAGACTACATTTAATTTTGACTCTGTACATAGAGATCTAATGCACTGCTGTGCATTTTTGTTAAGTACTTCAATATTTGTTTTGTGCTTGATTTAGATTGAAGAGGTTTGGGTCTAATAAAAAGAAAAATCTGTTGCTTGTAAAGGTGATTTAACATTGTATCCACCCTATTAAGGATAGTGAAATATCTCTACATCTCTCTAAGCATGTTCAAAATAGCCACTGGTTCTGCCTCCTTTTAGCAGGGTCTAGTTTGGAAACAAAACCTTGAACCAAATATCCTCTCTGGAGCACTCTCTTTTGGCAGAATTTCTATTCAGAATGTATTTTGTTAATAAATTAACTCATTTTCTATTGTAGCTGCCCAAGGGAATTCTTTCTTGGTGAGTGGCTTAGAAAGCAAAGATATTGTCATCCTTTTTCCTTACCTATATATGGACTAATTTTGACTACTTGTTTTTTATTTATTCTTTTTTAGGAAGCTAAACTCCAAGGTGGAAAGGAGTCAGAGCTGTAGTGACACAGCCCAGGAAAGAGTGAAGAGCAGAGTCAGAGCAGCTCCAGGCAACAAAGCCAAGGTACACCTCAGCCACAGACCTCCGGGACTTGCGAGGCTTGCGCCATCACCCCCTCTGCACATGGTCATGAAATAAACTATTCCAGAAGAGAAGAAGCAGATTGAGCTTCAGGCATACTAGTTATATTGGAGAAGTTCACAAACAGATGTGAAGGAAGAAAGTTTGAATTAGTAGCCAGATGGGTAGAATTAGGGCTACTAGAGAATCCCCCCCTTCCTTTTTTTTAAGAGACAGAGTCTCACTCTGTCACCTAGGCTGGTGTGCAGTGGTGCAACCATAGCTCACTGAAGCCTCAGATTCCTGGGCTCAAGTAGCCTTTCTCACCTCAGCCTCCCAAGTAGCTGGGACTGCAGACACATGCCACCACACCTGGGGAATTTTTAAATTTTTTTGTAGAGATGGGATCTTGCTGTGTTTTCCAGGCTGGTCTCAAAGTGATACACCTGTCTCAGCTTCCCAAAATGCTGGGATTACAGCACTTTGGGAGGTATAAGCCACCATGCCTGGATAAGAAACCTTTTTTAAAGCTTTAGATAAGTGTTTTTTCTCCCCTACAGATTTTCAGTCTTACTGTTTGAAGTATATAGGATTTTCTGCTAAATGGTATGCTTTCTAAGTTAGGGATTTTCTCCCTTTCTTAGGCTCACTTTACCCTTCATCCCTTTTCTTGTCCTCCCCTTCCCTGTCCCTCCACCATCATAAAGGAATGATGAAGGAAAATGTATATGTATGTGTGTATGAATGCATAATCTTTTTAATCTCTTTCAGGTCACAACTATGACTCCAGCCTCCAACCCCATCATTGGTGTCCTCTTGTCAACTCAAAACAACCGCTGCCTCTCAGCCCCTGACTTAACCATCGAAAAGCGTCTACCCTTCAGCTCCCTTTCATCCTTGGCTTCCCTGCATAAGCCAGAGCGTTCGATCAGCCCTGAGAGCAATGACAGCATCTCCGAAGAACTAAACCATTTCAAGCCCATTGTCTGCTCACCGTGTACCCCTCCCAAGAGACTCCCTGATGGCCGTGTGCTAAGTCCCCTCATCATCAAATCAACTCCACGCAATCTAAACAGAAGCCTGCAGAAGCAGACATCTTATGAGGCCAGTCCACGGATCCTCAAAAAGTGGGAACAGATCTTTCAGGAGCGGCAGATCAAAAAGACCCTTTCAAAAGCCACTCTTACCTCTCTGGCTCCTGAAATGGGGGAAGAGTTACTAGGCTCTGAAGGTATCCATTCTAGCAAGGAGAAGCCGCTTGTGGCTGTAAATACAAGATTGTCTGGTGGGCAGGTCCTCTCTGAGTATACTGGACCTACCTCTGCTGATCTTGATTATTTCCCCTCTGTTAGCCAAACAAAAGCAGAACAGGACAGTGATAATAAAAGTAGCACTGAGATCCCACTGGAAACCTGCTGTTCCTCAGAACTCAAAGGGGGAGGCAGTGGGACTTCTTTGGAGAGGGAGCAGTTTGAGGGATTAGGGTCAACTCCAGATGCCAAGTTAGACAAAACCTGCATAAGCAGAGCCATGAAAATCACCACAGTTAATTCAATGCTACCCCAAAACAGTGTTTTGGGTGGAGTCCTCAAAACAAAGAAACAATTGAAGACATTAAATCATTTTGATCTGACTAATGGTGTTCTAGTCGAGAGCCTAAGTGAAGAGCCGCTTCCTTCTTTGCGTCGAGGCCGAAAAAGACACTGCAAGACCAAGCACTTAGAACAAAATGGCTCCCTTAAAAAACTGCGACAAACCAGCGGTGAGGTGGGTCTGGCCCCAACAGACCCAGTCCTGCGAGAGATGGAGCAGAAACTTCAGCAAGAGGAAGAGGACCGACAGTTGGCTTTGCAGTTGCAGCGCATGTTTGACAACGAGAGGCGGACTGTGAGCCGGCGGAAAGGAAGTGTGGATCAGTATCTCCTACGGTCCAGCAACATGGCCGGGGCCAAGTAGCACCTAATGAACAGTGTTACCTGTTTTTAAAAGGTCTTAGGCCTTGATCATTTATCCTGAAGAGCTGAGTGTTCTCACTTTGGTTTTATTTTAATGGCAAAACACTGTCTAATATGGTTCTGAGAGGTTCCAGGGCCTTTGTAGTCAATATCCAAGGGAACAGCATCTCCGTTTCTCTGTGACCCAGGCCAGAAGCCTGAGTGACCCATCCCTAAGGGCTTCTGGGCCAAACCTGGCAGCACCCACTGGGAATGAAATTTGGAACAGCCTCATTCAGGAGCATAATGACCACAGTAATGGTAAAGAGGGGATACCTTCTTAAACTGATAGACTTCCTGGCTTCTTTCAGCAGGGTATTGTTTTAAATCAGCCTTGCAGATAAAAATTAATTCCATCTTTTTCAAAGAAGTGAACAATTTAGTTCCTTGGCAGATCCAAAATGATAGATGGTTATGTTACTCTCTCTGCCATCCCTTGCCAAAAATAAATACCTATCTTTATCAGTTAAGCTTATGCCTTTACAAAAGTTAATTTACATTCTCTGTTTAAAAAATAGTATTTGGTGAATGCTATATAGTTGACAGAGCACATTTACAGACATTATTTAATTTAGTCTTTCCGAGAGACCTCTCATGTAACTGGCATTAGCCCATTTTTAGATGATGAAACTGCAGCGCAGCTGTTCCGTTTCTCTCAGCTACTAAGTGGCATAACCCATGATTTTCTAAAGGTTTCCCAAATAGATCACAACCTAAGGGTGTGCCAGGGGAGCCTAGGGGAAGCTAGGCTGGGCATTGAACACTGACAGTGCAGAATCCACATGCAAACAAGATTGATGGGGTGGATAAACATATACTGTGCATTATCCTCATCCCCCACAGTTTAGAGCCTTCTGCTTTTCTGGGGGTTTCAGCCTATGAGACAAACTATAATCAGGCCTCATTATTACTTTTCACATGGCCAAGGGTTATCTGCAGTGTTGATCTAAAATGCTAAAAATTCACCCTGAAGTCAGGCAAGGAACAATACTTAAACTCCATACTATGGAAACAAGGTATCTAGCTGGATGCAGCTGGTAAATTCAGTCCCATGGACCTTTGGGGGTTTATTTTCCTTAGCAGCTGACACCATGTGTCTTTTGCATCCCTGGTGGTGCTTGGTGCTTCTGCCCATCTGGGCTCATTGAGAATAGGGATCAAGATATGATTTTAGGGAATTTCTGATGGGCTGGCATTCCTCGTGTATGTATGAGTTGTTACTATAAAGTCATGTGACTGGCATTTTAACAGACCTTCCAGAGCTTATATATCCCAATATATGTTGTCTCCTTTGAGTAGCCCCAGCAGGATACTGCTTAGTTTTTCCAGTGCCATTGGTGAAAGTATTTCTGGAACTGTCTTCAAAGACTAGAAACACCGACTCCCAAAATGCTAGAACTGGAAGGGACCTTAATGATTATCTATTCCAGCCTCCTCCTAAGGTGGTCCTCAGCTTCTAGACCTAGAAGCCAAAGTCCAGAACAGTGACCCATTGATCAAGGCAGAAAGTATAACTCCTTTTAAGTGTTCTCAGATTTGCCTTTTCTCAGGGCAAATCTTCAGTGTTTTGTGGTGGTTTGTGGTTAGGAGAGAGAATTTAAAGTCTGAGACTAGCCAGCAGCTAGTTGAAGCCTCTGGGAAAGAAGGTGGCTTATCAAGTGGGTTTGCAGTAATGAGTGCTGCTGTAAAGCAGAGCCATTTTCTTGTGCAGCTCATAGTTCCCAGTTCCCAAAGAGAAGTTCCAGAGATGTCTTAAACATTGTGGTCATCACTGAGATAGGTAGAATCTCTTTGGTGACTACTTCGGTGGGGAACATCACTCATCTGAATGTATGCATTCTGTGTTGTGTGCGTGTGTATGCACATGTGCAGATGTATGTTTTAAAAACATATATCAATCTCATGATTTTATAGTCACACCACTTCAGTTCTAGGCCCTACCAACAACTTATGTCCTCCAAGGGCTGCTGAAGGGCGTGTTTGTGCCCAAAACAGAAGAGCTGGCTCTGGTTTACAGAAGACAGGGAGGGTGACCTTACTATAAATGCCCTTAGAGGAAACTTATCAGTTACTGCCATTTCACGCATTTCCTTTTTGATCTTAGTAAATATTATTGGAAGGCTAGTCTTGTTGGTAGGAGCAAAGACACTTATTTTTCCACTTGCCATCTTTTTCTATATCTCCAGTAATTTGAAAAACACTTTTCAGTTGGAATTGATTTTTGTCTTTGGTAAAAAGAAATATTTTTAATAGATAAAATATATATATTTTAAATATTTCCCCAAATTAATACTTTCATTTTAAGAATTGCACAGCAGTCGCAACAAGTGCAGAATGAAGAACAAATTCTTGTTAAGCAAATATTCCAAACTGTAGGTCCAGCTTACTGCCTTCCCACCTTGTACCTACAGTGATGCCTAGGATGGTATTGACAGTTGTTTTCTAAACTTCCTGCTGAGCAACAGTCCTTCAAATATAGGTAGAGTGGTCTAGGTTAAGGAGGGAGGAGGGTTGATCTTTAATCAGGTTGCCTTTAGAGGAAGGAAAAACCACTAAGGTATTATCTGTATTTTAAGATGCTTCCCATCCTTAATAACTAAAACCTGAATGCTTTTTCTTTCTGAAAAATCTCCCTCTCTCCTTCCATGATTGTGAAGTCGGTTAAAAGTCGATATGTTGATATGGATTATTTGGGGGAAAAGAAAAGGACAAGGAAGGAAACAGAACGATGGGAAGGGTTTGTGAGCTAGAACAAGAGGTGCAGGATTTCACAAAACAAATTCCTCACGAATCATTGAAGTCCAGTTCACCATACAAATTACCCATGTCTTACTCTGTTCCTTGTATATATATGCAGTCTGGGCTTTTTTCTTATTAAAGGGGAAGTTATGAGAGGTGGGAGGGTGAAGGTCAGTCTGAGGGGAAATCCAAGAAATGTGGTGCCCTTAGAAGGGGGCTGTCAGCTCTTTTCCATAGAGAGGGAAAGATACTTTGAGAAAATGTTCGTGACCCGTTGATTGTATCTGCTGGAAGAAGTCATCTGGGCCTGTTGGGTTGGTATCAGATCAGGGGATTATGCATCCAGCCCCTGGCCCCTTTCATATAATTAATTGCCTGTTTTTAAAAAAGGTTAAGTCTTCTTGGGTGAGGCTTGCCGGGGAAACTCCTAAGTGGCTTCACTTATTTTTTAAATTTTAATTTAATTTTTAAATTTTTGCTTGGAAGAAGCACTGGTAATAAATGTTTTTTTGTTCATTTTCCCTAAAGGAAAAATATCCTTAAGAGATTAAAGCTCTTAATTGATTCCTGTCTGGTTACAAACTGACAAACTGGCAAACTGACTAAAATGGGAAGCTGCTACCGTGCCTGACTCATGCAGCTGATGACCGAAGGCTCAGCCTTTCTTTTCTATTTGACAAACAAACATTTACTGAGCTTCAAACTTGTGCCAACCCTGGGCTGGACTGTGGAGATAAAGCAGTTCCTGCTCTTGAGGAGCTCAATGTCTAATGGAATGCATCTGAATGTATGTGTGGCTGGAGAGTTCGTTTATGGTCTTAGGAAAGCCATTTCTGGTCCCATTTAGAAAACTGACCAGCACCCAGCAAGCTGCATTCTACATTTTAGAGACCCCATCGGTATTTGTGAATTTGATTGCACCATTGCTTTTCCTTTACTAAGTAAGTAATGTTATGGAAGGAGAATGAATTTTCTCCTCTAGTGATTACAGGACATTAACATCTCTTCAGAAGCTGCTTTTAGCTTAAGCCCCAAGAAGTGAGGTGGGTTGTGGATCACTGACATGGCCAGGGGAGGCCCACACCTCAATTTAGTAACCTCCTAATCTCTCCAGCAACTTGGGATTCCTTTCCTTTTTCCTGCCTAACTTTTCATTGAAATATCTAGTAGGAGAGTGGGAAAAGAGAAGAATCAAAGGCTGGGTCACAGTCATAGAAGGTTACAGCTGGAATGGGCATGGAAATCATCCAAGTAAGTTAAACTTCTTCTCTGCCCCCCCCCACCCCCACCTTTTTTTTTTTTAACCAAACGAGGAACTTGTGATCCAGTACCCTATTTTATAGTATAGTTTTCCAGGGTCTGAATAAATAATCGTTAAAGTTTGACACACGCAGACACATGCACCAATGATGAGGATACCCCCAAATGACTTAGGAGGCTCTTTTATTTTAATAGCTTTTTCTTCCTGATTTTTTTCAGTTAAATGTACCTATAGCCCCTGAATACATGCTCAGGTAGAGAAAGTCTCCATAGTATAAGTAAGTAAAGTAAGATGAATGTGGAATCTTGGAAAGTGATATATTTTGATTGGAATAATTTTAATTAAATTTAATGTTTTTAATTAAGAATTAAAAGCCAGCTAGCCAAATTTTCTTTAAAAATTGGAAACTCATTATGGTCTTAAATTGTTCTCAGCCAGACTTTTCCTCATCAACCCATTGAGTGGTCTTTTGAACTGGTACCTAAACATACCTGGTTATGAATTCTCAAAAGAGAAAGCAGGTCTGGGACGGGGTGGTCAGGGGGCAGATTCTAGGGAAAGTGCTGAAGAGATTTTCTTCTGAAGATGATCTAGGAAATGCATCTTTATACATGATTGTTACCCGCTGTAGCTTTCTGAAGATATTGTAGGAAAGAGACTAAGATAAATGCAAGGGTCACCAGTTTAGAGATTAGTCAAATTGGAAAAAGTGCCAAGACTGGATGTGCAGATTGTTCTATGTATTATCAGTATTTGTTTTTTCCTCTTAAGGAAAAAATTTACACTCTCTCCTTTGTGAGTAAATGCCTCCTTAATGTCTTTTAAGTAAGGTGGCAACTTTTAACTGTCATCTTGTGAGAGGCAACCTCAAACTCTTAAGCAGACTCCCTCTCTTCCTTTCTGGTGTCTTAAGAACTAGTTTGAAGCCAAGGCAAAGCAAAGTTTGTTCATCTTCCTTTCCTATCATTTAATATAAGGTAAAGTAGGCCATGAACTCGCTCTTCAAATACCATAGTTCAAGAGTAGCTGTTGGCCCTGGTTCCAGATTAATATAGCAGTAGGCAGATTGCCCCTTGTTGGGGCCACCACCCTCTAAAGCTGTGCCACCAATGACAGCAGGGGTTCTTCCTCATTGGGTTCAAGTTTGCATCAAACATGGTATTACCAACACTGAGCCTCCAGCAGAGCACTTAAAAGTCCTAGTGAGAAAATAGATACTATGCAAAGGAAAACAATTTAAATGCCAACGAATAGATTTTTTTTTTTTTTGAGCCTGGTATACTGTTTACTTTCAACTCTTTGTACAAATATTGTCCAAAGGGCCTTTTCCCCTCCTGCCTAGAAAATAGGTTGTGTATTGGTTTTATTCAACCTGCTGTCTGCTTTAGGATTGGAGAAGGTACCTGGATCCTTGTGGACTGCCACTGCTGGCTGCCTCCTCTCCAACTCATCAGAAGAGCATTTTGACAAAGACAGAGGACTTGGACCACGGCATGCCCTGTTGGGGATGCTTCTGTCAGCAAGGACATGGCATGGAATCAAGTGGGCTGATGTGTTATTTAAACAGTACCAAAGTGCATTCTTCAATGTATGTTTGCCTGCTTAAGGCGAGACCCAAGTTGAGAATACAGTAAAGGAAACTCATGAAAGTCGATGTTCTGTTTCTAGTCAGTCTTGTCTCTGGAGAACAATCTCAGACAAAAACATGGGTTAAGCTTAGGCTGTGTGTGGATTTTTGGTGCTGTATGTGCTCTGGGAGATGCCCCATGTTGGATGTCTTGCTTTGGCATTCTGAATGGCAGTAGAGATTAGGAGCAGGGATGGGGTTTCCATGGTGTATAACCATGTCTTTTGGCATAAGTTATCTCCAGTTTACAGTTTGCTCCAATTTACTATCATGTTCACGTTCAACCATTCATGCTCCTAATGAAGGAACCAAGAAAGAGTCTGAGTAAAGAATGAATATACAGGATGACACTGTCCCTGCACATTAGCGCTGTACTCACAAGATCTGGTTTTTAAAAATACCCTTTTTGGAACCATTGTTCAGGAATTTGGTAAGATCCCCTTGGTGTCAGTTTCTCATACAATAGAGAACAAATGTATCCCTGTTGCATCTGAACTGGAAAACCATTTTTAGAGGGAAGTATGACAATGCTGCTGTGGCCTGGGTTCCAAGAAAGAATGCATATGGCACCCGGTCTATTGCCCTGTGCACCCACTCTTTATTGCCGCTGGGCCAGGCACCAGGTCATGCCTGGGCCAAGGAGGGGAGATCCTGACAAGGGGATGCCACCTTGTGGCCAGCGAGTGGGGCCCAGCTGAGCTCTGAGGCCTGTGGCCGGCTGGTCAACCTTGAGGTGCGGTCCAGGGCACAGAGCCCTCGGGGAGAGCTGGGGCACAGGCCGGGTGGTGCACACAGCCCCCATGCACAGCCCTAGCCTTGTGAGTCACTGGCTGTGGGCTCCTGGCAGAACTCATCCATGAACTCGAGGAAGCGGCCGAACTTGGGCTGGCTCTCACTCAGCGCTGGGCAGGCCGGGGGGAGCGGGGTAGTCCTGAACACTGTCTGCAGAGAGCCACTCACCAGCTGCCGGTAACGTGCCTGGAACTCCTTCAACAGCCTCTTGGCCTCCAGGTACTGCTTGTGATTCACCAGCCGCCGTTCTGTCCACCGGTGCAGGACAGCACCTGCAGGAAAAGAAGCCAGGAGAGGCACCAAGCTCATCCTGGTTCTCACCCAGCTGGAAGCAAGAGGATTGGGTCCAGAGACCCTTGGAAAATGGGGTGTCGTGGCAGGAGGATGCTAAGGGGCTAAAAATGGCCTTTCCAGCTTGGGGCAGTAGGAAGTCAGTGACTTCCTACTGCCCCTATGCATTGACTCTATCTTAAGCCCTGGTTCAGGAACTTAACATGCTGTGTGGTTTTAGGCAACTCCCTGCCTCATGCTGGCTCTCCTTTTCTCCATCTACATATAGAGACTGATGTAGGCAGTTGCTCTCTAAGGGCCTTTCCTGCACTGACACAAGCCCTTTCTTTGCCTTTAGCCAGCAGGAGTGAACTGGATCTGGGATCCTGGCAGCCGTGGCAGAGCCGTACCTAGTGGAGCCTCTGTAATGTTCCGGGGATCCCGCAAGCGAATGAAGATGTCATCCAGCAGCTGGGCTCTAGTCTTCCTTGGGGGTGGAATCGGGATTCTCTGGGCCTGGCAGAAGGTCATGGAGGAGGGTGTTATCCCAGGTTTATGCACAGACTTTCCTGGCCTAACTTCATACAGTCACAGCAACAGGCTGGGGAGCATCTGGGGGTGCTGGGAAAGCATGGCCCTCAGAGGGTCCCAAGGTGCCAGCCACATCTGTACCTGTGGGCGGTACTCAGGGGCCATTTACACATTCAGTGAGCTGGATGTTTACCCGTTTTTTGGGAACATAGGGTTTCTGAAGAGTGTCCAGCTTGGGCTTGGAGGAGTGGCACAGGAGTGGGTGCTTCAGCATTTCTTGCAGGGCTTGTGCATTCTTCTGGATTCCTAGGGCAAGAAGGCAAGACTGAGTCAAGGCACTTCCCCCTCCTCCTCCCAGATGCCTCCCCTGATTGCTTCATTCCTCAGTCTCACAGCAGCTCTAGGTAAAAGGATTTGAGAGTCCCCAAAAGAAAACACTGCTTCCAGGTTTCTTCTGGATCTGTTCCAGTGCCTGAAGTTCCATCATTCTTCAGTGAGTATTTGTCCCATATTATAACGGAAAAATAGCACAGATTGTAATGGGTAAATAGTATTAGAGTGGGGGAAAAGTCTGGCTCCAGTGTGACCCCATTAATGTCAGCGGGTTATATCGCAGGGGCTGACACCCAGAACAGCCCAGCTGAATGCCAGTTGCTTTGGAAGTACTGAGTAACACAGAGATGAAGCTGCCTCCTTTGCCTCCAACCAGATAGGAAGGATTTTGGACGTTCAGTTTGGGAACTTAACCTGGGCTGGGAAAAGCTCAAGAATCTGGCCATTCTGGGTGTTCATTCATCAAACTTCTCCTGAGGAGAGACTTTATCATCCAGAGCAGCTAGGCCGAGACTGACTAGAATCTCTGAATAAACTGTGGCTCCCCATAAGCCAGTGAAAGCCCAAGCCAGGACAGGGGTCCCAGTATGTGGGGCTTCAAAGGACACCCTAAAAGCCCTTTGACAGGTATTTAGACAGAGGACAGCACCCTAGTTGGGAAAAGGCAGCTTGGTGCCAGCCTTGGCTTGACCCTGACTTGCTCTGGGTTGTGGAGATGGCCTCTTGCCCTAGAGCAAGGATATGCCCTCACATACCCTTTGGCTCAATGAAGGCTGGATCAGGCTTGGCTGTCAGCAGTTCTTCATAGCCGTGGTACTTGCTGGGAAGGGAGGCAGTTGGGAGCTTCCTCCGAGTCCCTTTCACCTCTCTGGGTGCCGTTGGTGGTTTCTTTTGGTCTTTCTCCTTCAACTCTAAATCATCCTTATGGATGACGGAGGAAGGCAGTTCACTCACCTGTGCCCAGGAAGAAAACGCATTCATTTGTCATTCATTCATTCATTCATTCATTCATTCATTCCATGAACATTCGGAGCATCATCTCTGTGCTGGTCTCTGCTGGGCCCTGTTAAGGGCAAGGGTAAGACCAAGACTGGGATGGAAGGAGGCAGACATAAAAATAGACAATTGATAAATGCTTTAACAGAGGGAATACAGTGGTTTTGGGTGATCCCAGAGGAAGCCCCAACCTAGCCAAGAAGCTCCCTTGGAGGAATGCCTTAGCCTGAGCTAAGTCTTGAAGAGCCAGGAGAGCCATCCCTACGGAGCAATGGGGAGAGGTGTGGACTGCAAATGATGAGAAAGAATGATTGTTTCAGACAAGGAACAGCATGAGCAAAGATGCAGAGGTAAGAAACATCAAGGTGCATTTTGGGGGAACTAAAGATTGGTACAGTTAAGTACAAAGTGAAGAGACAGGTAACTGCAGTGGTAAGCAGGACCCAGATCAGTAAGGACCATTATATGCCGAGCTGAGGGTGCATTTTATTTTGTATTTTCTTTATCCTCACTCTGATGGCAAACCATGGAGGATTTTAGCCTATCCTAATGGCTTTATAAGAAATTGGTATGTCATGTAGGGATGTATTTATTAAAATTACTCACCAGGTGGGGTGGCACATGCCTGTAGTCCTAGCTACTCAGGAGGCTGAGATGGGAGGACTCCTTGAGCTCGGGAGCTCTGGGCTGTAGTGCATTATGCTCGAGTGTCCACACTATGTTTGGCATCAATATGGTGACCTCCCAGGAGTGGGAGACCACCAGGTTGCCTAAGGAGAGATGAACTTGCCCAGGTAGAAAATGGAGCAGGTCAAAACTCGCATCCTGATGAGTAGTGGGATGGTACCTGTGAACAGCCATTGCACTACAGCCTGGGCAATATATTGAGACCCCATCATGTATATACGTGTGTGTGTGTATTTGTGAGTATATATTATATATACACACGTATGTGTATACATATATGTGACCTATAACAAGCAAAAAAGCTGAATTAGCAATTTTTAAACTTCCCACAAAGAAAAGCCAAGGACCAGATGGTTTCACTGGTGAATTCTACCAAACATTTAAAAAAGAATTAACACCAATACTTCCCAAACTCTTCCAAAAATTAAAAGAGGCTTATTCTCTGAGGTTAGTATTATCCTGGAATCCAAACTAGAGAAAGACATCACAAGAAAGGAAAAATACAAAGCAGTATCACTTATGAATATAAATGCAAACATTCTCAAAAAATATTAGCAAACTGAATTCAACAAGTAAAAGGGATTATATACTATGACCAAGTGAGATTTATCCTAGGAATGAAAGGTTGGTTTAACATCTGGAAATCAATTAATGTAATATATCAAAACCATATGATCATCTCGATAGACATAGGAAAAGCCCACTCTGTCATGATTAAAAAACACTCAAACTAGGAATAGAAAGTAACTTCCTCAACCAGATAAAGAGCATCTATGGAAAACCCTCACCTAATATCATAATTAATGGTGAAAGACTGAATGCTTTCCCCTTAAGAACAGGCACAAGACAAGGAAGTCTGCTCTCACCACTTCTGTTCATCATTGTATTAAAGGTTATAGCCAGGACAATTAGGCCAGAAAAAAAAAAGATTTTTTTTTTTTTTTTTTTCTGAAAACATGGTGACTCATAATTGATTGTATTGCTTTGGCCGCTAGGAGCTCAGAACTGCATTTTGTCAAAACATCTTTATTATAATAGCAGCAGTGCATGATGTGCCTTTTTGAGTGACAGAATTACCCTTGTACTATTTCCTTTCCTGTCCATATTTTCTTTTCATCTAACTCTCTCAAACTGTTTCTTTTAAAATGCTTATTTATATTCTGCATTGTTCCAAAAAGGTTCTGAGATATTTCTTTAAGATACTTTTATACTGTATAAATTTATATGTCACTATAAGTCATCTGTGGAAAAAGAAATAGATGGAGAGTTAGACCTCCATGAATGGATGGATGTACATCCTGGAAAGATCTGGCAGTGAGCAGATTGGAGGGCAAGACTGAGGCAGGGAGATCAGGGAGAGGGATGGTACAGTAATAAAGTTCAAGGGGGCCCTGCCAACTCTTCTAGTCTTATATTACCCTTTGCCACATGCCACCCTTCTGCTGCACTGACACTAAACATTTGTGGTTTCTGCATGTACCATTTTAATTTCCTTCCTCTATCCTGTTTCATGCTGTTTCCTCTGTCCAGAATGCCCTGCTGCTATATCTTCACCTTTTTAATTCCTACTCAGCCTGTAAATCTCAGCTGAGCCTCTTCCAGGAAGCCTTCCTGGGCTGGGGCAGAGGCATCTCTCCTTCCTCCAGGCTCCTAGCCTCTAGGATTCCCTCAGTCTCAGCACTGATTGCATGAGTTGTTCCTGTCTCTGTTCCCTATTATACTGAGAGCACCTCAAGGGCATGACCTGCATCTGATCTATGTTCCCAGGATCCACAGGCAGCATCAAAAGTGAGGAGACCTGAAGCAGAGAGGTACAGGCAGCAGCAAACCCCTCTGAAAAACTAGTTGGAATCACACCCCAGTCAGACCCCAGATCTTGTCTGTGCCACAGAACCATGACTTGTCCCCATGGGTGTCCCTATCAGTGGCCTCAGACCAGAGATATCCCAGAAGAGGCTTGCAAGCTCTGCCAAGGGTGCTGACTTCTTGTTTCCAGACCTGCCATGTGCTTGTTGCTCCTAGCTGTCCACAGCAGTCAAGCCTAAGGGCTGCACAGGAACCTGTGGGAGATAGCAACAAGTGGGCAGGGGCAGCTGGATACAGGTACCTGGGTCAGGAAGATGGACTCTGTGCTCTTGGAGTCCTCATCTGATGGGCGCTCTGGGCTGAGGTGGACAGCTGTGTCACTCAGGTGGGACAGGGTCTCTACACTATGCACAGTGGAGTCGGAGCAGATGGGAGGCAGTGGCACGAAGATCCGGCGAGACAGGGAAAGGCCTTCCAGGCTCTCAGTGGGCATCTCTGACTCCACAGAAGTGCTTTTGGTAGTGGGCAGATCTTCAGCCAGCTCTGCCTCTGGCTCTAGCATATCCTTTGAGGAAGACTTAACTGTGGTCACGCGTGGGTGATGGAGCACCAGAGGCTGCTTTGGCACCTTTGGGATTTCGGTTTTCACCTGTCATGGAGAAGGGCCGGAATGAATTTGCTTCCTAATTAGGATTCTCTCCTCCTGGGCCTCACCAGCATAAGGCCACTTGTATAGCAGCCGGAGTGCTGGGTACGGACTGAGGGGGAGGTGGAAAGGGAAATCATACTTGTTGGGCATCTATGATGTGCCCCATGCATGATGTAAGTTGTTTTATTTCTACCTTGAAACTACCCAATGAATCATCATCCCCAATTTTATAGATGAGGAAACAGAGGCTTAGAGAGGTAAAATGACCTGTCCAAGTCCCAGAGTGATTTGGTGGTAATGCCTGGACGATGTAATTCCAGTCCTGGGCTCCAGGCTTCATGCTGCATCCCTGACCATACGTCACTCTGGCCCTCAGTAGTCTCACTCTTCAGATGAGGGTTTAACATGGTGCCTATGGCTTTCCCCAGGGACTCCGAGGAGAGGGTGTTGGGGAGTGGTCCTGTATTTTCTGGAAGATGGCAACACCAGGCCCCTTTCAGGATGCTGGTCCCTCTACCCTATATAAAGATCCTAAAGATACATCTTTCTGAAGGTTCAGGACCAAGAAAATAATTCCCTTAATTAGTAAAAGCCTGTAACCATTCTCCCCCTCCTCCTCAGCCTCAGCTGCCAGGTGTCCATGTGCCCTCAGCTGGGCTTAGTTCTTTCCCCCTCCCCCTTTACATAGCGGATTGTTTTCACTCTTTGTCAGAGGTATTTGGTTCACTTATACCTGTACTTTTACTGAGAGATGTAAGTTGTGTAGTAGAAAGATTCCAAGCACTGTAGTTAGAAAAATACAGGCTGGAATACAGGTCTATCCTTTGAGCTCCCATTTCCTCCTTTTGCCTCTCTCACAGAGTTCCACCAAATGAAATGGTGTGTGCAAATGTATCTAACGGACTAAGGAGGGCGAAGGATGACTTTTATAAAATATGTTACTTTAAAAAAATGTATTTCCTTTTGGAAAGTATGTGGAACCTCAGTGTTTAGACTCTGAGGGACCCAGAGTCTTTGTCTGAATCCATGCCACAAGGCACAGGGCACGGACACAGCACCGCACCTCAGCATCTAAAACACCAAGCGCCATCACTTGGCAGCTGGCGGGAAGGGACAGTTCCCCTTCCCTCTCATGGCTCTGTGAGAGAGATGTGCTAGAGGAAATGCTCTTTCTCTATCCCACCACTACTTTCCCCACCCTTTCCCAAGGGAGGAATGGGTAACCTAACTGGCCAGAGGTTGAGTCACTGGGCCCTGCTTCAGTCGTGGGCTGGATTACTGCTCATCAATGAGACCAGGCTATTTTATCTTCCATTTGTGTCCTCACATCAAAGGGCTCACACAGCTTCTTGGTTACAGGCCTGCTCTGGCAGGTTCTCCATTTTCCTCTTGTCTGTCCATGCCTAGGTGTGAGGGGAGGGGCTGCAGCCTTTGTCCATGTAACCCCAGGGGTCTAATCTGCATTTCTAGCCCCATCTCTGTATGCACAATGAGGACATGCAGGCATCCCCAGTCTGAATCAGGACTAAGCCACATTCTTCAGTCCAGGATAGAGGGTGTTTGCCTACATTAACAAAGCATTGTTTCTCATTTGGTCACTGGCATCTGTGTTTATTTAACTCATTTAGCTCAAAGGTTAGTCAGAACCTTTGATGGGAGGAGGTGTGAGGGGTCCCCTAGGACCCACACTAACTTTTAACAAGTCAGTTCACCTCTCTGAGTCTGTTGCTTCATCTACTGTGAGGATTATGGGATAGCATATACCCAAGAGCTCTGCAGAGTCCTGGGCATGGGGCTCTATAAAGGAGAGAGAGGATTCTGCCCCTCCCTAGCTGGCTGATGGGAAACGATGGGGCAGATCCTTAAGAGGAGGTAACAGACAAGGAGGAAGATGATGGAAACCTTGGAATTTCCATTTCTGACTTCAAATGCTTGTCCAGTCCTCTGAGGACGTCAGGCAAGAGCCTGGCTGGACAGAGGCGGGCTGCAGAGGGGGTGGCAAGGAAATATCTGTATTTAACTTTTGGGATCAGCAATGCTCAGCCCACCTTTTGGCTGTAGAAAGACTAAAGTTCAGGAGGGAGGAGCATTTCACAGAAATTTCTGAAATTCTTCAGATGAAAGAGGGATTTCACTTACTCTATGGCAAAGGAAGCAGACTTCTCTCAACATAAGGAAACACTTCCTTAAGATTCAGGCAGGAGATGTATTCTGGTCCTGCCTTACCTATTCTTTTTTTTTTTTTTTTTTTTTGTAGAGACAGGGTCTCACCCAGGCTGGTCTCAAACTCCTGCCCTCAAGCGATCCTCTCGCCTTGGCCTCCAAAGTGCTGGGATTAGAGGCGTGAGCCACCACGCCTGGCCCATAGCCATTCTCAATTACTGTAGGTGACTATAACTTTCATTGCTAAGAGTTTTGGGAGTTCAAAATATATTTTCATATCTGTTGTTTCATCCAATGCTCTTCCCAAAGCAAAGAAAGGAGAAGGCAATGCTGAACCTAATGGAGAGATTCCAGGCACTGTGGAGTGAGCAGCTCTACAGCCAGGTTGGTTTGCATACATTATAATAGGCTGCACTCTTCCTGGGGGTCAGAGTCCTGCCTTGGAAGCCCTACCTTCCGTGATTCCTTCCGAGACATCAAAACATGATACTTAGGTTTTACTATCTTCCTTCGAATTAAGTGGATTCCCAGTCGCTCCTGGAGGAAGCTCTTCAGCAGTGGAGGGACCCCTGGTGCCATGATGGGAAAATAAGATTACTATTAGCTAAAATTTGTACTGGGGCTATGTGCCAGGCACTATTCAAATTGCTTTACACGTATTAATGAAAGTTATTCTCAACCCTAGGAGGTAGGTACCTCATTATTCCTATTCAATAGGCAAGGAAACTGAGGCACAGAGAGGCTAAGGAATTTGTCCAAGATAATAAAGATAGTGTGGAGTGATGATCAGAACTTCACTGGTGTCATTCCAGGGCCCAGGACTCTAAAATGCCTCCCGCTCCTGTATCTTACACAGTGGCTCCACTGCTGACCACCCCATTCAGTGTGCTCTGGGAAGAGAGGCTCCTGCAGTTGGGGCTGCACCCCTCTGCAACTGGGAATTGGGAAATGAGGTCATGACAGAACTGTTCCACAAAGCAGAGTGTGGTTCAAAAGAGCTCATACAGGATTTAAAGAATTCCATATTCCATTCCCAACTCAGACTCTTTCTTGCTGTGTGACCTTGGGCAGATCATGAACCTCCCTGAGCCTCAGTCTCTACCACTGTCCGTGGGGACAATAATGCCTGCCTCACAGGGTTACTGTCAGGAAGAGCTGGTACAGAGCTATTTCCTCCATTCCTCAAGGTACCATGAAACTTGTCCACCCCGACACAGAGTAGATCCCAGGGCTTGGCATTGATGAGGTGGGGATGAGGGTGCCACACTGCTCCTTGGGCACTGGGTTGAGAGGGGGCAGGTTTGTGGGCACCATACCTCGTGTATGGGCCACCAGAGGGTTGTTATGAAAGACGAACTCGCAGAGAGATGGGAAGAGAGCTACTGGTAGGACAGCATCCTCTTTTGCGATCTGTAATGAATGCAGGAGAGACTCTCAGGTTGACACCACCCCTCACCTCTACCTAGGTATGTCTAGGCCCCTCACTGCAGGGCTACAATGCTTGCTAGGATTGGGGGTGGTATTGGGTAAGACATGCTGCTGTGGATGGGACTCGCTGCTGGGTGATGCCTTGACCCTGCAATAATACCTACTCGTGCACAGAGTACCTTGCCCCTCCTGTCTGAAATTCCACCATCACTGTTGCGTGTTTAAGAGCTAAGAGTTTTTCCTCTTTTTTCCATGCTGGATATGTAGCCTATATCAAATATTAGGGAAGCTGGTGGCAAAATAATAAGAACAAACACATTTGTCGTAAGAACAAACTCTTTATCTCATAAAGATTCTGGAAGGTTGGCAGGGCATTGACTTTAACTTCAGGATACAATTTGACACTTCATCTTCCTCAACACAAACCTCTACACGCTTCTGATGGCTCTTTCACTGAGGCCAGTCCTGGGCACTTATTTGGGGATGGATAGGGGGAAAGGAGGACCCACACATCTAAGGGATAAGTAGAGCCAGTGTTAAGAGAGACCTCATGGCTGTCTGGGACACAGAGAATGCCCTGTGAAGCCAGGCTGCAAGTGGTGGCTTATTGGCCAAGCCAGCCTCTGAAGGGCAAAAAATATACAAGCTTTGTTGAGCAGACTGCCTGGAAAAGCTGGACCATCTTGGCGAGAGTATCTGTTAGCAATGGAAAAGTATCAGGGACATCAGGATCGAAGGGGTCAGGAGTCGGGCAGTGGCCAATCAGACCCCTGGATACACTGAAAGGTATTGGGTCAGATGTAGGACCCCATGAAGGTACTAAAGTCCAAGGGCTGGAAGAGGGAGGGCACTTCAGTTTAGCTTCCTCTGCAGCCTTACTGGATAGCACTAGATTTCCACTGAGCAACTAGCTTCTTTCATTTTTATTCATTCAACCAACAAATATTTACTGAATACCTACCATGTGCCAAGCACTTTGTTGGGAATGAGCAAAACAGACACAATTTCTGCCCTCAGAGCCACTGTCTAGTGGGAAACAAGCATTGGAGAAACAGTAACACAGGAGAATAGATTTACAATGTGATAAGTGTCACAAGAGAGGTGCATGAAGTACCAGGGTCATCTGACCTAGTCAGAGAGGTAAGAGGTGTCTCTGAGGTCTGAAGGAGGGGGAGGAGGTAATTAGTGAATGCATTGAGGCATGGAGTGTGTGGTAGAGAAACCTCTGTATTAACCAAAACCATTTCTCTACCTCTAGCACACGGATTTTATCTCCTAGCCTCCCAGGCAGCTACACGTGGTCACATGACCCAATTCTAGCCAATGCAACTTGGGTGGAAGTAGTAAATGCTACTTCTATGCACAGTCTGTACCCTCCTGTACCTCCTCTACTTTCCTCCCTTTACCACAGTCCCCCTGCTTGACCATCTAACAGGATACATAGGATCCAGTTGAGTAGTGTTAAGACCCTATGAGATGACAGAACATAGCCAGAGGGGATCTGGGTCTCTGAATGATCATGTGGAAGGCCACCTGCCAACCAGGAATATCCAAGATGGACTTTGTAAAAGCAAATACACTTTTATTGTGTTAAGTGATTAAGATGTTTAAGTTTGTTGCAGTAGCTAGTCTTTAATGCAGAAAGGAAGTGTTCTATACAAAGAGAAAAATGTGTGAAAGGCCTCATAGCCTGCTGGAAGAGTTTAAAGAAGGCTAGTGTGACTAAAAGCAGAGAGAAAGAGGGCACCT
Source organism: Nomascus leucogenys (assembly GCF_006542625.1). Taxonomy (NCBI): domain Eukaryota; kingdom Metazoa; phylum Chordata; class Mammalia; order Primates; family Hylobatidae; genus Nomascus; species Nomascus leucogenys. The sequence continues at coordinate 61,865,597 of NC_044395.1, read as the reverse complement.
GGTGCAAAATGGGGCTGGAAATGCAAGTAGGGGCCAAACAAAAGGTAGTTTAAGATTTGGGTCCTTGGGGAACTCATTAGATGGATTTTAGAAATATGAGGACCTAAATTTGACAAGACTTGGTGATGATGTAGATATTGGGGGGGCAGAGGATGGGGAGGTGCAAAAGAGAGAAGTATCAAAGGTGACAACTGGTTTTTGCCTTGAGTAACTGGATGGAAGATGAAGCTATTCACTAAGGGGACAATGAAAGAACATACAATTTGAAGAAAAAATTTATCAGTTTGCTTTGGGTATGCGTATGTTGGCGGTACCTTTGAGGCCTCCAGGTAGAAATGTCAAATAGGCAGTTGGATACACTGGTCTGGAATACAGAGGAGAGGTCTGCATTAGAGTTAGAAATTTGTGAGTCACTGTTCATGGGCCAATGGGTATCTGAAGTCATCCCTAGGGAGACAGTAGGGAGTGAGAGAAAAGAAACTAGGAGTAGGCCTTGAGGGACTTTTAACATTTGATCTTCTAGTCCAGGGATCAGCAAACCTTTTCTGTCAAAGACCATATAATAAGTGTTTCAGGCTTTGCAGACCATATGGTTTCTGTTGTAGCTATTCAGTTTTACTATTGTTGTACAAAATCAGCCATAGACAATTCGTAAATAGGTATGGTGGCTTTTTTCCAATACAATTTTATTTATGGACCCTGAAATCTGAATTTCATATAATTTTAACGTGTCATGAAATTTTATCCTTGTTTTGATTTTTTTCAATCACTAAAAAATGTAAAAACCACTCTTAGCAAACAGGCTGTACCAAAACCAGGATTGGGCCCATGGCCCAAACCTAGCCCATGATCCATTTACTGAAGTTTCATTAGAATACTACCTTTCTCTAGCGGGGCGCGGTGGCTCACACCTGTAATCCCAACGCTTTGGGAGGCTGAGACAAGTGGATCACAAGGTCAAGAGTTTGAGACCAGCCTGGCCAATATGGTGAAACCCCATCTCTACTAAAAAAAAAATACAAAACAACAACCACCACCACCACCACCACCAAAAACCCACAAAAATTAGCCGAGTGTGCTGGTGGGTGCCTGTAATCCCAGCTCCTTGGGAGGCTGAGGCAGAAGAATCACTTGAACCCAGGAGGTGGAGACTGCAGTGAGCCAAGATCATGCCACTGCACTTCAGCCTGGGCAACAGAGACTCTGTCTCAAAAATAAGAAAAAAGAAAAAAAATACTACCTTTCTCATTTGTTGCCATATTGTCTTTTGTCCTACAAGGGCAGAGTTAAGTAGTTGCAACAGAGTAAAATATAAAATTCTGCTGCCATTATCTAGACTTCAGAGATACAGGACGAACCTAAAAAGGTGCCCAATATGTTTTGATAAATGACTATAATGGTGGTCAAAGTGGGTGTAGAGTCTCGTGTGTGCAAATCAAGGGGTCAAGAGACAATCACTAAAGAATGGGAGATGCAGAATTTTATCTTATCAGGATGCAAAATTACATTCACCCAAACCAGGTGATTAAAAAGTTGAAGAAAATTACAATTAAGAATTGATAAAAAATTGAATGATACTCAGGTCATGTGTGTCATATTTTCTGTGAAATTAAGCCCAGCTGAAAGGATATGGGCTTAGGATTCTGGCTGACACAGCAAGTGGAAATCTGGCTATGGGGCTAGCCTGTTCCCTCTCGGGTGAGCTGAATGTTCTGGAGATGCATTCAGGTTCTAATGATAACTTTAAATTTCTTCTCAATCTCATTGGGTTAAGGAGAGTGTAACAATCTGTCACATTTAGGAACTAAGTATTAAAGACCAAGTGAAAGTGATTATTTTACTTTTGACACAACAATTTCTAGTGAATATTCTGAGCGATTTTCTGATGAATATTCTAGATGTATAAATTCTGTTTAAAGGCAGAATTTATTTTGAAGTTTGTAACTTTAATAAATTGAATATTAATTTCAACACAGCTGTATTATCTGACATGCTTAAAACATCATTCATGGGGCTGGGCGTGGTGGCTCATGCCTATAATCCTAGCACTTTGGGAGGCTGAGGCAGGTGGATCACGAGGTCAGGAGTTCAAGACCAGCCTGGCCAATATGGTGAAACCCTGTCTCTGATAAAAAACAAAAATTAGCCAGGCGTGGTAGCGGGTGCCTGTAATTCCAGCTACTTGGGAGGCTGAGGCAGGAGAATTGCTTGAACCCAGGAGGCGGATGCTGCAGTGAGCCAAGATCGCACCACTGCACTCCAGCCTGGGCGACAGAGCGAGACTCCGTCTGAACAACAATAACAACAACAACAAAAATCATTCATTCATCTAACAAACTTATTGAGCACCTATCATGTATCAGGTAATATTCTAGATGAGCATATAAGATGTAAGCAAAACAAAGTCCTAGTGCTAAAAAACAAAAGCATATTCTGGTAACAGATATGTGACAATAGACAAAAAGATATAATACGTTAGGTGGTAACTATCATAAAGTAAAATACCATTTAAAAACTCAGGTGCAAACATAGAAAAATGGAAAGAGTGCTGCTCCAACCTTAAGAAAAATACTGAATAATCTATAAAATCATAACTTTTCTTGAGTCCAATAGAGAGCTAACATCCCAGGACAATCATGTAGCCTGAAATCTAAGGAAATACTGGCACCTCCAAGGAGAGATGGGACAGACACTGGCCTGCCTGTGGCAGAATGTGGCAGATGCAAGTGCCACACAGGCACTTAAGAAGAAATCGGGTAAAAATTTTAGTGAATTTATAAAGACCAAGCATGGCCTAGAGTAAACCCCTTTAAGCTGCAGACATCCAGGGAGTTCACACTCACTAGTGTGAGAAAGATTGGAGGCAGGAGAGAGATTGATGACAGCCTTCCTCAGTGGTGTGAGCCTGGAAGAGGAGATAGCTCTCACCACAAAAAGGCAGGGGGCCTTATCAACCCTTCTCCATAGTTAACAAAAGCCTTCAGTTGCTGAGGAAGATCAGCAAACCCTGTCAGCTTGGGGCACTGCATCTTGGGTAGGGAAAAAATTAAAACCCACTACTCCTGTGGTTGGAGCAGGAAACCAACCTGGGCCTAGTACATTAGAGGTCTCCTACTGCTGGGGAGGGGTAGGACCACTGAGAAAAGCCCATCCTTGAGACACAGGGTTGGTCCCAGGGCTGCCTAAGACTGGGGCTAGAGCCTCCCTTTGGCCCCTACCACCACTTGTTACTTAGCAAGCACTAAGTAGCAAGCAAAAGCAGTCTACTGCTAGGGGGAGGAACAAGCATGTGGAGATAAACTCCTCTGAGGTGCAGGCACTCAGGGAAGGATGAAAGCTGAGGACAAAGCAGGAAAACTGAGAAAAACACTCTGGCACCCTAGGAAAAACCAGCTATATGCTGTCTAAAAGAGACACACCTTAACTACAAAGATATAAACAGATTGCAAGTAAATGGATAGAAAGAGATATACCATGCAAACAGTAAGTATAAGGAAGCTATGTAGCTATATTTAAATCAAACAAAATAGACATCAAGACAAGGAATATTATTAGAGGCAAAAAAAGGCAACTCATAATTTATAAAAGTATCCATACATTAGGTAGATATAACAATTCTAAATGTATCTGCATCAATAGCAGACTTCAAAATACATGGAGTAAAAGCTGATAGAACTAAAGGGAGAAATAAGCAAATTCACAACCACATCTGGAGATTTTAACACACTGCTCTCAGTGATTGATAGAACAACTAGACAACAGTACAGAGAAGATCTGAGTGACACAACCAACCACCTTACCTTAATATTTATAGAACACTTTCCCCCAAAACTGCAGAATATACATAGTTTTTGAAGTGCACATGGAATGTTCACCAAGACAGACTGACCATAGGGTGAATCATAAAACAAGTTTAAATAGATTTCAGAAGAATGACATCTTATAGATTATGTTATCTGCACACAAAATAAATCAGAAATAAATACAAGACACCTAGAAGAGCCCCATATATTTGGAAATTAACTAACTTATAAATAACCTGTGGATCAAAGAAGAAATCACAGGAAAAAGTGAAAATATTTTAATTGAATGAAAATAAAAAGAAAATATATTACAATTTGTAGGACTCAGCTAAAGCAGTGCTTGGAGAAGAAATGTAAAGCTTTACATGCTTATATTAGAAAGACGAAAGGTCTAAATCAATTAACTAAAATTATACTGCCTAAGATGTGAGAAAAAGAGCAAATTAAAATCATTTTAAGTAAAAGAACCAGAAATAAAGTTATGAGCAGAAATCAATGAAATGGAAAACAGAAATCCAGTGAAACCAGCAGCTAGTTTAATAAGAAAAAGTCAATAAAAGAGGTAATGTCTAACTATTTTGGATCAATAAAAGACATAAATTACCAATTTCAAGAAGAGGGACCTGTGATACATCTATGGTCCACTGATTTTCGGCAAGAGTGTAACAATGGGGGAAAGAATAGTCTTTTCAATAAGTGGTATTGAGAAAGCTGGATATCCACATGCAAAAGAATGAAGCTGATGCCTGTCTCACACTATATATAAAGATGAAGTTGAAATTAAGACCTAAATGTAAGAGCTAAAACAATAAAACTCTTAGAAGAAAACACTTGGGGAGTTTAGCTGTATCAGCTGCTTGCTGTAGAGGAATGTAAGCAGAGTATCTTACAAGTTTCCTGCATTTCAGACTTGAGTAGGGCTCAATTAGTGGGATTTTACGGAAAACCAAACAGGACATGAACATTGGAAAAACATGTTAAATCTGTCCCTTAGACTTTATATCTGCTGTTCCCCTTAGGCTACAACATTTCTACCCTCACCTGACTCACCCCTCTTCACCTGATTAAACTCACTGATTCAGATCTCAGTTTAAACACCACTTTCTTGAGAACCTTCCTTGATCCCAAGTATTAGGTTAGACACCTCCCCTCCATCATTTACTTCATAACACTGTGAATTTCTTCATAACACTAAGCATGCTCGTATTGTGAGGATTTGTCCATATCAGTCTTCCTGTCTTCCTTATAGGTGATAAGTTGCAAAAGGGCAGAGGCCAAGTCTCTTTCCACAGCTGTATATCTGGTGTCATCACAGAGCCTGGCACATGGTAAGTGCTAAATAAATATCTGTGACTGAAGAGATGGACTCCTGCCTTGGCCTGAACTCCTTCCACTTTCCCCACCCTGAGAATTCCTGAGCCCATGTACCTGTAATGCAGGGAATTGAATGGAGGGTTGGTTTTTAGCCCAGAGCAACTTGCTTCCCACCCTCCCATCTGTGCCCCTGAGTAAACAGGAGAGGAGCAGAAAGTCACCTTGTTGTAGGCCAGGCTAAGGTATCTCAGCTCTGGGAAGGGTGGGGCCAGCGTCTGGTTCCTGGCCTTCAGTGACTTCACAGGAAGGATCTCGAATATGGGAGGAAGTGAACATATCTTGATTGTCTTAGAAAGAAGGAAAAGTCAAAATCAAAGTGCCCGATAATAAATAAGGCCACTAAGGGCCAACAGACCCTTTCAATGGAACAGGGTGGAATGAATGACCTTCCTAGAGAGACTTGGCCAAAAGAGACATGTAGGGTCATAAGGGTAGATGTCACCATCAGCCCAGAATTCTGGCTCCAAGTTCTCTTAGGAGAATTAGCTTACATGATGAGCTAATTCTCAAGCACCCAAAGTTCCATTTTCAAGTTTTCTGAGGCCACAGGATAATATAGCACTGGTGCAGACATCAGAGGTACTTGGTCCCCACCCCCTCCCTCTGCCCTACAGCAGCTTAACCTGAACTGGCCCTTCTACACAGTTGGGCTAAAATTTCTCCAGAAGGCAAAGGGGAAGGTGCTTGTGTTCTTAAGGGGAATTTTTCTAGTGGGGAGAGGGAGACGGAGGTGTCTTGAGCCTTGAACACCTGCTCTGATGGGCTAGCCCACATCCTCGAGTGGAGGGTCTTCATTTGAAGATGAAACAACAGTCCTAAATGACTTCAGCCGGCCCGTGGGGGCTGAATGTGGCATGCTGCATCTGGATCCCTTGCAGAGTCATGTTCTTTTCATACAACCCAGACTGCCAGGTTCAACATATTTGATCAAGCAGAAAAAGGTAATTGTTGGTTTAACTATACATAACTCAGTACACTCACTGATTCCTGAGTTTGATGGGACCACAGGATATTATAAGGGTAGATGCTGGGCTAATGGTTAGGTTCAGATGAACTAGATTCTATCTTAAGCTGAATTAATTAATCACTATGGAATCTTGAGCAAGTCACTTAAATTTTGCTTGTTCATTCCAGTGAACATTTGTGGGGCACTTACTTTGAGCCAAGTATTTTGTACCCTTCTGGGTCAACTTGTAAAACCACATGAGTGGACAGGTCAGTCATGGGTGAGAATAAAACAAAAACCAGCGACTGTGTTTGGGAACTCAGATGACTTGCCTCTCCCAGTGATCCCAAGGCAATCTCTGAGACGCAAGAGTGGAACATGGTGGTGGTCTGATAAGGCAGTCTCCTCCACTATGTAATTCCCTACTTGGAGCAAGGCTGTGTGAACTGAAGGGGTTAAGTCATACTGCAGTACAGAAAAGGAAAAGCCAGAGTCAAGATGAGGTGTATCCTGACCCGAAGGCATAACTGGCCCTGATGGGGGCAGAGAGGGCCCTGTCTTAGAGGGAGATGCATCTGATTTTAATAGAGAAAGGCCACTAAAAGTCTCAACTATCCAACTCACTTTCTAGATTTTCAGATGTCAGCTGATCTGAGCACTGAGCAATCCTACAAATTATCTTTGACTTGTGTGGTAGACTGTTTAATGGCCACAAGCCCCTCCATCCCACATACATGCCCTTTTGCAGTGTGACCTTGCTGCTCCTCCCATTCAGAGGTGGAGACCATGTGTCTACCCTCCTGAAATTAGACTGGCTGTTACATAAGAAACAATTTGTCTGGTCTTTGTCCCAGGTTCCTGGCACTGAGCTTCTAAAACTCTTGGAATTTTCTGAGTGATAGGAATATCTTTGTTATGCAGGACCCCTTGAGTCACACCTGAGTTTAGGGTAATGAGATGACTCAGGATGGAGGCTGGCCATGCCACAAAGACTAACCATGTGACTAATGAGTTGGGGCTTTGCGCCAGCATGACCCCTGGGGAGGATAAGGAACTAGAAATTGAGTTCAATGAGGTGGCCAATGAGCCTCCAATAAAAGCTCTGGACTCTGAGGTGTGGGTGGGCTTCCTGGTTGGTGAGCACATCAATGTGCTGGGAGGGAGACATGCCCTGATTCCACAGGGAGAGGGCATGAAAGCTCTCAGACCTCACCTTATATGCCTTTTCATTTGGCTGGTCCTGATTCATGTCACTTATAGCTGGGGTCCCCAACCCTTGGGCCACAAACCGGTGCCAGTCCCTGGCTTGTTGGGAACTGGGCCGCACAGCAGGAAGTGAGCAGTGGGTGAGTGAGCAAAACATTATCTGTATTTATAGCCGCACCCCATTGCTCAAATTACTGCCTGAGCTGCACCTCCTGTCGGATCAGCACTGGCATTAGATTCTCATAGGAGCACAAACCCTATTGTGAACTGGGCATGCGAGGGATCTAGGTTGTGCGCTCGTTATGAGAATCTAATGCCTGATGATCTGTTACTGTCTCCCATCACCCCAAGATGGGACCATCTAGTTGCATGAAAACAAGCTCAAGGCTCCCACTGATTCTACACTGTAGGGAGTCGTATAATTATTTCATTATATATTACAATGTAATAATAACAGAAATAAAGTACATAATAAATGTAATACACTTTAATCATCCGAAACCACCCACCCCACCCCAGTCCATGGAAAAATTGTCTTCCATAAAACTGGTCCCTGGGGCCAAAAAGGTTGGGGACTGCTGCATTATAGTAAAACTGTGATTGTAAGTCTAACCCTTTCCTGAGTTTTATGAGTTGTTCTAGAAAATTACTGAACCTGAGTGGGTTGTGGAAACTCTTGAATTTATCACCAGTTGGTCAAAGTGTGGATAGCCTGGGGACTCCCAAACTTGTGGCTGGCCTCTGAAGTGAGGGAAATCTTTTTGGGAACTACCCTCACTTGTGGGCTTTGTGCTTAACTTGTGGGGTCTGCACAAACTCAGGGGTCAGCGTCAGAATTGTACAGCAGTATAATATGGGGCTTTTGACTTGCTTTGACCAACAGAATGTGGAGAAGTGACACTATTTCAATTTCAGAACTTTTCAATTCGCCCTTGCTTTCTTGAAACCCTGATGCTGTAATGAAACCATACTGCAATGTAGCCCAGGAGGAAAAGACCACAAAGAGAGAAGATGCCAAGCCATGCCAGCTGTGTACCTCAGCCCAGCCTGCAGCTACCCTGCCAGCTAAATGCAGCTGTATAAGTGAGCCTTGGTGAAGCCAGTGGAATCACTTCGTCAACTCAATGTGAGTGGTGAAAAATAATGAATTGTTATTGGGTTGGTTTGGTAAGCAGCTATAGTTAACTGATAGAATTTCTCACACAGTTGTATCTGTGGGGAGGTTGTATACTGAGCTGCCTCTCAAGGATGCAGGTTGGCTAAATGAAGAGATATGCTATTTATTGTAAATGAATAAATCAATATTTAGTTTACATGCACCAGTCTCCATAAGCATCTGCCGTGAGAGAAAAAACAATTTTCTGTGCTGATGAAAATCAAGGGTCTAAGCCTGTGACATCAAGGATTAGGTCCTGGATAGTGGTGTATCTGGCAAGGACTTTTCCAGCTTTGGGGGACTCTTGTTAGGGAGCTGCTGGTAGCAGCCCCACTTCAATGCCAATGTTATCACTTGAGGCAGCTGCCATTATTACATTATGCTAAACAGCATGTGAGAACAATGAAAGTTAGACTAGGCAGGTAAGGTCAAGACATGCCTGTCTGTAGCCAGCACAGGACCTGGTACATGGTAGGTACTTGGCAACTACCTATTCAATGAATGGGCTTCCTCAGTTTGATCTATAGAAATGACTCTCATGGCTCCATTATTTTATTTGATTTTGTCTATTAAAATTAATGTTCTAACTCAGGAACACAAATATAAAGTAGTCAGTTCCTACCTCTGAGGTTGAAAATCCAGGGTAAGATGAAAACACAACCTCTGAAACAGAAGAGAAACAGAACGAAGGTTGGTGAGAGCACTGATTGATGCCTAGAGCACCCAGGATATAGGTCTGCCATCCACTGTGTGCAGCAGGGCACCTCCTAGAGGGAGTTCTCATTGGTCCTCGGCCCCAAAGCTAACTAGGAAGAGGAGCTGGCTGTGACATGCATCAGGTAATAAGTCCCTTTGCACTTAGGATAAAATACAAACTGCTTATCTAGTCCTCTGATGTCCTGCATGATCGGGCCCCTGCCTACTTCTTCAATCTCATTTCATGATACTCTCTCCCTCATTCACTGTATTTCAGCCACACTGACCTTCAATCTGACTTTAAAACACATAAGCACTTTTGAGCCTCAGAATTACTGGGGAGTCCACACTGAGCAGAAAGCTAACCAACTGTCTTAGAAGAGAAAAATGCATACAGAAGACATTCTGTCAGAGGATTTGGAAATATTTCTTATATTAGTAGAAACAGAATGTGTTGAGCAAGTGAATTCAGGAGAGATACCAAGAACAACCAGCACATAGTCATAAGGAGGTGGCTGCAGAGTGATTTCATTCTTGGGACTGTCAGAATGAGATGAGTCTAACAGCTGAGTTCAACCTAACACAGCATAGCATCTGCTGGGACTAGATCCTGTGCAGACATTGCTCACCTTTACCCTAGTTAACCGACACCTTCTACATGTTAATGATATTATAATGAGATAAGACACATGAAAATGAAGAAAACAGTAATAGGGGATGGAAGAACATGGCATAAATAACTTTTCCTGTGATGAGGGTCTGCAAGGAGTTTGGGAAAGCTTTGTGCAATGAACAAAGTAGGAATTCCCTGGGGGATGGGCCATGGTTGCAAGTGTGAGTGCTAAGCAATGAACCCTAGAAAACGACAGCACCTCTAGAAAGATGGGCACACTGTCTGAACGTGCAACCTGCTCTCCCCAAAATCACAGGAATTACTGCATTTTAAGCTTCTGATTGAGGATTGTTATACAAAAAGACTGAACAATCAAGAATATCCTACTATTTGAGGAAAATTAACAATATAAAAAAGGGAAGAATTATCACCTGAATAAAAAGTTTATTTAATAAAAGTTATAAAAACTTCAAAATAGAATAATTAGTATCCTCTGAGAAATTCAAAAGTTTCACTCCTGAAACAAAAGCTGATTGTTATGGAAGCAAAGCTACTAACAAAGATGTAAATTTATAACGAAAATAACTCATACATATGCTGGATAGAAGAATGGACCCAGTTGAAGAACTAATTCATAAAATGGAAGACTGAGTGGAGAGACTCTCAGAATGCAAAAAGGCAGAGAGAAGATGGTGGAATAGAAGGTAACCCACTCATGTCCCCTCACAACCACAAAAATTCTACACCCGCCTACAGTCAAAAGTCTCTGCAGGAGCATCAAGATTCAGGTAGGAGTTTGCGAAACCCTGGTGGATCCCAAGACATTGAAGGATTGTTTTAAGGGTACAGACCAACACCCAAGTGGCTGATCCACCAAGCTTGCTCCCCAGTTCAAGGCTAGAAACACCGCAGGCTTCCAAGGTCCTGGGCTACAGCCATATTTGGCCTTGGGCCTGCAACCAAAACCATCTGCAGAGAGGTCCAGAAGGAGTAGTGCACACTAGTGCCTTGGTGGAAAGGCTTGTCTGCCTGCTGACATCGATCTTAGCAGTAAGCCTGAAAGTTGCCCTGTTTTTCTGATCCACCCCCTCTCAGCTGAGGTCCCTGCTCACAGCCTCTTGCACAAGGACCCAGAGGGAGACTCATCTATATCTCGCAGCCTGAGGCTCCCAGATGAGTTCACCAACCTCTGTCCCACAGCAAATTCTGAGGGGACCCAGTGTGAGACCTGGTCCCTCCAGCTGCAATCAGAGAACTAACCAGACTGTGCAGGGACTTGCTGGAAGACACATGCCCCTCTGAGCCAATGAGACTGGGCTTTCTAGCCTTTACCCTACAGCAAATCCTGAGAGGGTCCAGTCTCAGCTCTGACCCCTGTCACTACAGTGGAGAATTATCCTATCTGTGCTGAGACCTGCTGGGAGACATATGCCTGTCTGGGCCAACAAGATGGGCTTCTTCCCGTAGCAAATCCCAACGGGGCCCAGTGTCAGCCCTGGCCCCTCCTGCTGCAATCAGGTAACTATCTCATCTGCATAGGGACTTGCTAGGAGACACATGCCCCTCTGAGCCAATGAGACTGGGCTTTCCAGCCTCTACCTCACAGCAGATCCTGAGGAGGCCCAGTCTGCAATTTGGTCCCACCTGCTGCAGTCAGGGAACTATCCTATCTGTGCAGGAACTTGCTGGGCAATGTGCACCTCCCTAAACCAAGACAGGGCTCTCTAGCCTCTGTTCCACAGCAGATCCCAGGGGGGCCTATGGTCAGTTCCAGCCCCTCCCTCTACAATCAGGGAATTATTCCATCTGTGCAGAGACATGCAGGCAGATGTGTGCCTGTCTGAACCACCATGACAGGCACACCAGCCTCCATCCCACAGCAGATCCCAAGGGGGACCAGTCTCAGTTCTGGCCCCTCTTGTTGTAGTCAAAGAACTACTTGTGCAGAGACCTGCTAGGTGACATACACTTATCTAAGCCAATGAGATGGACCACCAGCTTCATTCCTACAGCAGATCCCAACATGCCCCAGTCTTAAATTCAGTCCCTCTGGCTACAGCTGGGACCCATCCTGCCCATGCAGAGACCTGCTAGGAGGCACACACATCTGGGCCACTGGGACAGTGTTCTGGACTCAGGTCCCCTTGGCCAACATTCCCACATAGCCCCAGTCCTGTCTTTGGGTCTTCCCAGAGCCATTTGGGCCAGAAAGCCACACCAATCTCAGTCTTTGCAAGACTTGCAGCAAGCCTGGGTTTAGACCATCCCTCAGTGCTGAGATGCCAGTAGTGATCCCAGGCTCAGGAAATGTAACAGTCAGTTTGCCTAGAATCCCTGGAAGTCCCTCTGAAGAAGGACAGGCACACACAAAGCCAGACTACAAAGGCAAAAATAAATAACTAATATTTCAAGGCATGGATATCATCACACTTCTATAAACATCAGAATATTCAGGGAAATATGACGTCACGAAACAGAGAAAATAAGATGCCAGAGATCAAACATAAAGTAATAGAGATGTGTGATCTCTCAGACAAAGAATTCAAAAGAACATTTTTTTGGGTTTTTTTTTTTGTTTGTTTCGTTTTGTGCTTTTTTTGGAGACAGGCTCTCATTCTGTCACCCAGGTTGGAGTACAGTGGCACGAACATGGCTTACTGCAGCCTGAACCTCCTGGGCTCAAGCAATCCTCCCACCTCAGCCTCCCATGTAGCTGGGACCACAGGCATGCACCACCATGCCTGGCTAATGTTTTAATTTTTTTGTAGACATGGGAGTCTCACTTTGTTGCCCAGGCTGGTCTTTAACTCCTGGGCTCAAGCAATCTTCCTACCTCAGCCTCCCAAAGCTCTGGGGTTATAGGCATGAGTCACTATGCCCAGCCAAAACAGATGTTTTAAGGAAGCACAGTGAACTTCAAGAAAACACAGAGAATCAATTCAGAAATTTACCAGAAAAATTTAACAAAGAGATTGAAATAATTAAAAAAAAAAAAAAAAAAGGGTCAAAGAAATCCTGGAATTGAAAAATATAATGAATGAAATGAAAAAGGCAATAGAGAGTATCAACAGCAGAATTAATCAAACAGAGGAAAGAATCAGTGAGCTCAAAGACTATATGAAAATATACAGTCAGAGGAGAAAAAAGGAAGAAAAATGAAAAGGAACGAAGAAAGCTTGCAGGATCTATGGGACAACATCAAAAAAGAAAATATTAGGGTTGCTAAAGTTAAAGAGGGATATGAGAAAGACAAAGGGGGTAGAAAGCTTATTCAAAGAATAACAGAAAACTTTCCAAATCTGGAGAGTGGGTGGGTGTGCACATACCCCACCATGCCATTACTGCCAGCATAAGCACACCAACTTCCACTGCCACCACACTGCCACTGCCAGCATGAACATTAAGCATGGACACCAGTGGCCCTGCACCCTGGCCCATCCAAAGGATGGCACCTTCAAAGATTGAAGGAATACCAGCCCACACAGATGAGAAAGAACCAGCTAAGAACTCTGGCAAATCAAAAAGCCAGAGTGTCTTTTTACCTCCAAATGACCACACTAGTTCTCCAGCAATGGTTCTTAAACAGGTTGAAATGACAGAAATGGAATTCAGAATATGGATGGGAATGGAGATCACTGACATTCAGGAGGAAGTTGAAACCCAATACAAGGAATCTAAGGAATAAATAAAATAATACAGGAGATGAAAGATGAAATGGCCATGTTAAGAAAGAAGCAAAGTGAGCTGATACAGCTGAAAAACTCACTTCAAGAATTTCAGAATACAACTGCAAGTGTTAACAGCAGAATCAACCAAGCTGAGGAAAGATTCTCAGAGCTTAAAGACTGGCTCTTCAAAATAACTCAGTCAGACCAAAATAAAAAAAATAGTAAGGAAGGATGAGCAAAACCTCTGATAAATATGGGATTATGTAAAGAGACAAAAAATATGACTCATTGGTATTCCTGAAATGCAAGGAGAGAAAGCAAGCAATTTGGAAAACACATTTCAGGTTATCATGCATGAAAATTCCCCCAACTTTGTTATAGAGGCCAACATTCAAATTCAGGAAATGCAGAGAACCCCTGTGAAATACTACACAAGAAGACCATCCCCAAGAAACATAGTAATCGGATTCTCCAAAGTCAAAATGATAGAAGAAATGTTAAAGGCAGCTAAAGAGAAAGGGCAGGTCACCTACAAAAAAATCCCATCAACTAACAGCAGACCTTTCAGCACAAACCAGAAGAGAATGGGGGCCTATAGTCAATCTTTTTTTTTTTTTTTTTTTTTTTTTGAGACAGAGTCTCGCTCCCGTCATCCAGGCTGGAGTACAATGGTGCGATCTTGGCTGACTGCAACCTCCGCCTCCCAGGTTCAAGTGATTCTCATGCCTCAGTCTCCCAAGTAACTGGGATTACAAGCATGCGCCACCATGCCTGTCTAATTTTTTGTATTTTTAGTAGAGACAGGGTTTCACCATATTGGCCAGGCTGCTCTTGAACTTCTGGCCTCAAGTGATCCACCTGCCTCAGCTTCCCAAAGTGCTGGGATTACAGGTGTGAGCCACTGCGCCGGGCTCAACATTCTTAAAGAAAAGAATTTCCAGCCAAGAATTTCATATCCAGCCAAGCTAAGCTTTGTAAGTGAAGGAGAAATAATATCCTTTTCAGACATGCAAATGCTAAGGGATTTCATTACTATCAGACCAGACATGCCTTACAAGAGGTCTTGAAGGGAGTGCTAAACTTGGAAAGAAAAGACTGTTACCGGCCACTACTGTTACCGGTCTTACGTAAATAGACCATTAACACTATAAAGCAACCGCATGAACAACTCTGCATAATAATGAAGAAATCCTCACATATCAATATTAACTTTGAATGTAAATGAGTTAAATGGCACAGAGTGATCAGTTGAATAAAGAAGCAAGACTTGATGGTATGCTGTCTTCAAGAGACCCATCTCACATGTGATGACACCCATAGGCTCAAAGCAAAGGGATGGAGAAAAATCTACCAAGCAAATGGAAAACAGAAAAAAAGCAGGGGTTGTTGAATTTATTCTAAACTCAGACAAAACAGACATTAAACCAACAAAGATAAAAAAAAAAAGACAAAGAAGGACATTATATAATGGTAAAGGGCTCAATTCAACAAGAAGACGTAACTATCCTAAATATATATGCATCCAACAGAGGAGACCCAGATTCAAAAAGCAAGTTGCTTTTAGAGACATACAAAGAGACTTGGATAAACATACAATAATTGTGCAGGACATGAATACCCCAATAATAATATTAGACAGATCATTGAGGCAGAAAACTGACAAAGATATTAATGACCTGAACTCAATACTTGACCATATGGACCCAATTGACATCTACAGAACACTCCACCCCAAAACAACAGAATATACATTCTTCTCAGCTGCACGTGGCACATATTCTAGTCAACCACACAATCAGATATAGAACAATCCTCAGTATAATTTTTTTAAAAAATGAAATCATACTAACCACACTCTTGGAGCACAGCACAATAAAATAGAAATACTAAGAAAATTGCTCAAAACCATATAATTACATTGAAATAAACCTGCTCCTGAATGACTTTTGGGTAAATAATGAAATTAAGTGAGAAATCAAGATATTCTTTGAAACTAATGAGAACAAAGAGGCAACATACTGATACAGGAGGTAGAAAGAAATTATTTAGGCAGATAGGGTAAAAGAGTCCTCAGCAAAGCTTCCCTTTTAGCAAGAAGCAGCCCAAGAAATTATTTTTTTCTAACAAAGAGCAGCCTGAAAAATTGAGCTGAAAACATAGATAAGCAAGCTGGAAGTGTGCACAGGGGAATGCCAGCAGTTGTGCCATAGAAAAGGGCTACCTGGGAGCCAGGCATGTCCAACATGGAGGCTCCATCTTTTCTTTTTTTGTTAATATGTGTACAGTAAAGGGATGGGCAACATGGTGCAGGCCAGGCAGAGGACCTGCCTGCATAATAAAAGATTAGTATGGGGGCAACCATTTTTTTGTGCCCTATGCAAATGACAAACGTAGTTCTAATGAGTTTTTCATACCCTATGCAGATGGCACACCTGGTCCAACCAATCTTTCACACCCTATGTAAATCAGATACTGCCTCCTCATCAAGCACCTATAAAAGCCCCTGCATTTAACCACAGATCTGACACACCATTTCTCTGGGATCCCCCTCTCCAGCAGAAAGCTACTCTCTTTCACCTATTAAACTTCCACTCTTAACCTCACTCTGTGTGCCCAGGTCCTGGATTTCCTCGGCCATGAGACAACAAACCTCGGGTATCACCCCCAACAATGAGGCCACTTCATTGTGGGGCCCATCTGGGATCCAAGGTAGATTCATCAGAAGGGTGAGTATAGGAGCAGACCCCAAATCTTTACTTTCATTTTGGGGCCTTCTGCCCTCCATATTTAAATAAAACCAAAAACACTTGGTGTCTGACGGCCACCTAGATGCCCTTAGGGAATGCCACCCATCTCAAGACTTAGACGACAGGCTTGCTGGGGAGAACTTAGTGAATCCCTCGGTAACCTCAGGGTGCTGGGAATGTTGACTGTTTCAAACCAGTTTCCTTTCATGGAGAGCCTGGCTACTGCATGGGGCTGGAAGAGGTCCAGAGGCAACTGATAGTTCCTGGCCAGGGCTACACCCAGGTGTTACCCAAAGGCTTCTGGATTAACCTCAGACTCTGACTGCCCACTGAGCATCAGTAACAGGATCTCCAAACTTTTCTTATTGCATTTTTCCTTCTTTCCTCTCGACTGCCATGTCTTCTATCCCCTCTATGTATGAAACGCTGTGGGAATTTTTACACTTCAGGGAAATAATCCTGTTAGATAGGATCAGCAAATGCCATAGTAACCAGGAATATAATGCAAAGGATTGCCATTTTTGTGATTTTCTAGGAATAGAGAGGATCTCCCTTTCCCTGGCAGTGAGCATCTCTCTCTCTCCCCTTGGTCTGGAGATCACATGGTATTTCAAGGTCTACAGCACCACCTAGTGGAATAGAAATCCTCTTCCATGAGGTACCTTGTCAGCCCTTTGCCGAAACACTCTAGTTTCCCAATTCTCCTCCCCATTTGTACTCCTCTACTAGAGACCAGGCTTTATGCTCCTTCTGTGAATGGGAAAACTCAACAATGAGGAGGAAAATGTCCTCCAAAACCAAATTTTAGTTTTGATACTGTCCCATCAGCAGGAAAACCACCCTTCAGTTCCTACATTCTTTTAAGGCACCTATTCTGCCTCCCATTAAAATGGTACTTAAATAGTAAGGGGATGTAATGTCTTAAAGCTAACCAGAACCACTGCCTAACAATAAATATTTTAGTCCAGGCCATAATAGCTAGAGCTCAACCCAGTACACTCTCTCCATTAAGGGGCCTTGCAAATACAACTGTTACATAGTCTTTCCCAAGAGCCATCTATCAGGGAGCCACATAGATCATACAAGTCTGGGAAGTCAAAGGGAAATCACCAGTGGACGATTAGAGTTGCACGGGTGAGTGTGACTAAATCCATCACTTAGCTCCTCTAGATCCATGCCTGAAGGACATGCCTGCATCCAAGAGTAGCACCTTTAACAGATGCCGAGGCTCAGGGAACCAAGAAGAGAAACAGTTGGGGGATGCTCCCATTGTCTTCCTCTCTACCTTGGGCCATTCCAAAGGAAGGAGGGGAATAAGGGACTCCTGGTCTCCCCTATCTTTCTAGCCATCTTTAGCCTGCGCCCCTCTCAAGTGCATTCTGAAGCACTGAGACTCCTTTAATCCTGAAACTGCTTTTGCACAAGGGCATGGCCTTCTTACTAGACCTTTGCAAGCACTGGACAATCAACCAAGCTCTTTTAGCAGTCATATCAGGCAGTCCAAAAGGTAATGATTCCCTAAAACTAAAAAAGCAACTTCAGGCAGCTATTGAGTGTCCTGGCTCTTCCTGTCCCCCTTATTTAGGGCCCCCTCCAACTGTGCCATCAGTTCCTCTAGTTCCACCATCTCCAAAATTCCCCACTCCCCCAGCTTCACTCTTACCCCTACAGGAAATGACCAATAGGGTTCAAGTTCCTGTCTCATTGCATGACCTTAGGCAAATAAAGGGATACTTAGGCTGATTTTCTGATGACTCCAATAGGTATGAAGAAGCTTTCCAAAATTTAACTCAGGTGTTTGACCTCTCATGGAGGGATGTTAATGCTGCTCCTAAGCCAAACCCTAACCGCAGCTGAAAAACAGGCAGCTCTGCATGCATCAGAGAAATTTGGAGACAAGCAATATGTCTCTTATAGTAGGCCAAAAAGGAAAACAGAAAATAGGGAAGGTGAAGAGATAGGGGAACCATCATTCCCAGTAGAGAAGAGAGGCAGTACCTCTTGACAACCCTGATTTGGAACCCTGATGACTCCACAAATGAATGGAAAAGGAAACACTTATTAATGTGCATATTGGAGGGCCTACAAAGAACTAGGAGAGCCAAACCTCCTCATTACTCTAAACTGTACAAGATAAACCAAAAGCCAGATGAGAATCCTGCATCCTTTACGGAAAGGCTGAGAGAAGCACTAATAAAACACACCTCCTTATCCCCTACTCAGTCAAAGGACAGCTAACCCTCAAGGACAAGTTTATTACACCGGCAGCTCCCAATATTAGAAGGAAACTATAGAAGCAGGCTATAGGACCACATAGCACCTTGAAAAACCACTTGAGGGTGGTTACCTTGGTCTTTCATAATAGGGACCAGAAGGAGACCCTGGAGAAAGGAAACACAAGAGAAGGCAGAGGCTCTAGTAGCTGCTTTGCAAACTTGCAAAGTCCAGGATCCCCAAGGTGTATCCATTAGTTGCTACCAGTGTGGCAAGTCAGGGCACTTTAAGAAGGAGTGCCCAGGCAGCAAGTAGAAGCCAACTCAACCATGTCCAGCCAGTGGTTGGGACTACTGGAGATCAGACTGCCCCTGGAGATGGAGGTCACTGGGTTTAGAACCACTCTCACAGACGGTCTAACAGGACTGATGGGTCCTGGGCTTCAGACCCCTGGCTCCAGCAGCTCAAACTGTCATTACTGCACAGGAGCCCCAGGTGATTCTGAAAATTGAAGGAAGGAAGGAAGGTGGATCTTCTTCTAGACATTGGAAACAGTATCCCTCTTCTCCCTAATCCAGGCCTCCCCTTTTCCCATAGCATGACCATGATGGGCATCTCAGGTAAAGTTCTAACCTGATATTTTTCTCAACCCCTTAGTTGTAGTTGAAAGGACCTATTATTTACACATGCCTTCTTACTCATGCCTGAAAGTCCCACTCCTTTATTAGGCAGAGACATTTTAGCTTGCATGGGGGTCAGCATCCTTATAGCCCCAAGACAAACTCTTTGTCTCCCCCTGGTGGAAGCTATTATTAATCCAGAAGTGTGAGCAACTCAAGGAAAAATAGGCCAGTTCAGATCCACCTTAAGGATCCCACTTCTTTTCTTAACCAGAGAAAATATCCCCTAAAGCCAAAGCTAGAAAGGGGCTAGAAGCCATTATTAATAACCTGAAAATGCAGGGCCTCCTCAAACCTTGTAGCAGTCCCTGCAACACCCCAATATTAGGAGTGCAAAAACCCAATGGAGAATGGAGACTAGATCAGATCCTCCACATCATTAATAAGGCCATAGTTCCAACTCATCCAGTGGTCCCTAATCCCTATACTTTGCTAACCCAAATACCTGAGGGAACTAAATGGTTCACAGTCCTAGATCTAAGGATGCCTTTTTCTATATAGCGTTACGTCCTGACTCTCGATACCTGTTTGCCTCCGAAGATCCCTCTGGCCAGATGCCCAGTTAACATGGACAGTGCTGCCTCAGGGATTTTGAGACAGTCCCCACTTGTTTGGACAGGCACTGTCAAAGGACCTCTCTGAGTTTTCCCATCCTCAGGTCAGGGTCTTGCCATATGTAGATGACATACTGTTTTGTGCCCCAACTGAGGAAGCATCTCAGGAAGGCAGTGAAGCTCTTCTTAATTTCTTAGCCAACAGAGGATATAAGGTTTCAAAATCTAGGGTCAAGCTTTGCCAAACCTCAGTGAAGTACCTGGGTGTAGTGTTGTCTGAAGGGACCAGAACATAGGGGAAGAAAGGATTAAGCCAATTTCCTCCTTCCCCCTCCCTAACACCTTCAAGCAACTAAGAGGATTTGGGGGCATTACAGGATTCTGCAAACTCATCTCGGTATGGTGAGATAATTTACCCCTTATATCACCTCATAAAAGAAACTCAAGGCCGGGCACGGTGGCTCACGCCCGTAATCCCAGCACTTTGGGAGGCCAAGGCAGGCAGATCATGAAGTCAAGAGATCAAGACCATCCTGGCCAACATGGTGAAACCCCGTCTCTACTAAAAATACAAAAATTAGCTGGCCATGGTGGCGCACGCCTGTATTCCCAGCTACCTGGGAGGCTGAGACAGGAGAACTGCATGAACCCGGGAGGTGGAGGTTGCAGTGAGCTGAGATCACGCTACTGCGCTCCAGCCTGGGTGACAGCAAGACTCTGTCTCAAAAAAAAAAAAAAGAAAGAAACTCAAGTGGCTAAAACTCATTTCCTAACCTGAGAACCTGAAGCTCAAAAGGCCTTTAATCAGTTAAAACAAGCCTTACTTAAGGTACCAGTCCTCAGCCTTCCCATAGGGAGGGTCTTCAATCTTTATATATTAGAAAGGAAGGGAATGGCCCTGGGAGTTTTAGCTCAAGCCCAAGGACCAGCTCAACAGCCAGTGGGCTCCCTAAGTAAGGAACTTGATTTGGTGGCTAAAGAATGGCCATCATGCCTCTGAGCCATTGCCACAGTGGCCCTACTGGTACCAGAGGCCACCAAATTAACCCTGGGAAATAGCTTAACTGTTTATACCCCACATAATGTAGCACAATTGCTGTCCTCTAAGGGATGCCCTTGGCTAACAGAAAGCTGACTCCCTAAATATCAGGCTCTGATATTAGAAGGGTCTACAATCCAGTTAAAAACTTGCTCTTGCCTAAACTCAGCCACTTTCCTCCCCAAGGAAACTGAGGAACCTGAACATGACTGTGAACAAGTTGTGGTACAGACCTATGCAGCCAGCAAAGCTCTCAGGGAAACTTCCCTAGAAAATCCAGACTGGACCCTCTTCACAAATGGAAGTTCCTTTGTGGAGCAAGGAGTCTGTAAGGTGGGATATGCAATGTACCCTCTGAATGACACTGAAAGTGCACCCCTCTCCCCAGGCACAAGCATTCAACTAGCTGAACTGACAGCTCTTACAAGAACACTTGAATTAAGCAAGGGAAAGGTAGCTAACATTTACACAGACTCCAAGTATGCTTTCTTAGTTCTTTATGCTCATGTTGCCGTTTGGGAGGAAAGACACTTTCCTACTACTAAAGATAACCTATAAAATACCATCAGGAAATTACCAAGTTATTATCCTCAGTTTTCCTTCCACAAGAGGTAGCAGTGATGCATTGTAAGGGACATCAGAAGGGAGCAGATGAAGTAGCCTAAGGAAACAAGTTAGCTGGTCAGGCAGCCAAGTCAGCAGCAAGTCAGCCTCAGGGCCTCAATGCACTTGAAGCCCCTCTAATCTGGGAAGGCTCCATAAGAGAAATTAAGCCTCAGTACTCCCCTGCAGAAGCAGAATGGGCCACTTCTCAGGGTACACTTTTCAGCTCTCAGGATGGCTACAGTAAGAGGATGGCAAACTCCACTTGCCAGCCTCCCGCCAGTGGAAAGTCCTTAAGATCCTTCACCAAGCTTTTCACTTGGGAAAGAATAAAACTTATCAGTGTGCCCAGAGATTTCTCAGGAGAGAACTTAATAACAGTCAAGCAGCTTGTTAGTGCTTGTGAAGTCTGTCTTAAAAATAATCCCCTTGGCGGGGCGTGGTGGCTCACACCTGTAATCCCAGCACTTTGGTGGGTGGATCACTTGACATCAGGAGTTCGAGACCAGCCTGGCCAACATTGCAAAACCCCATCTCTACTAATAATACAACAAAATTAACCAGATCTGGTGGTGTACGCCTGTAACCCCAGTTACTTGGGAGGCTGAGGCACGAGAATTGCTTGAACTCAGGAGTTGGAGGTTGCTGTGAGCTGAGATCGTGCCACTGCACTCCAGCCTGAGCAACAGAGTGAAACTGTGTCTCAAAATAATAATAATCCCCTTAACAGGCATATCTTCCCTCCTCAAACCTAAAGGATGGGAAGCCATCCAGGGAAGCACTGGCAGATAGACTTCACCCACGTGCCAAAGAAGAAGGACATCCAATACATCCTGGTACGGGTAGATACTTTCACTAACTGGATAGAAGCATTTCCATGCTGTACAGAAAAGGCCTCCGAGGTAATAAAGTGTTTGTTAGTTAATGAAATAACTCCCCACTTTAGTCTACCTAAGTACCTTCAAGGTGACAATGGCCCCTTGCTTAAGACAACTGTCACATAAGGGGTCACAAAGGCACTAGGCATACAGTATCATCTCCATTGTGCTTGGAGACCCCAGTACTCAGGAAAGGTAGAGAAGACAAACGATATTATTAAAAGACATCTCAGAAAACTGCTCCAAGAAACTCACCTTCCTGGGGTCACTCTTCTTCCCATGGCTTTACTGTGGGTAAGAAATACCCGTTCAAAGTTAGGTCTGACCCCGTTTTAAATGCTGTATTAACAGCCTTTCCTTACAAGTGATTTTCTATTAGACCAAGAGACCTCTAAATTGGTTAAGCATGTAACCTCCCTAGCTCACTTCCAACAGAAATTAACACAACTAGCAGAAGCCCAACCCCCCAAAATAGAACCATCATTATTTAACCCAGGAGTTGTGGTATTAATAAAGACTCTGCCCTCTGTCTCCCTACCTAAGCCCAAGTTAGGAAGGGCCCTACACTGTTCTTTCAACCCCTCAGTGATAAAAGTTACAGGAATGGACTCCTGGATGCATCACTCAAGTCAAAGCCTGGAAACCTGAGAGAAAGAGCAACCCCAGACAGCCCAGAGGAATGTCCTGGATATCCATGTGAAGAAATAGAAGATCTTAAGCTGAAAATCATAAAAGATAAGTAAATGAGTAAGGGCTATTCGTCCTACTCAGTCCCACTTCTACCTTATCAGATACTTTCCGTTATTTCTACTTTTCCTTCGCTGTCAGATACTAGAACTTCTTTTTGACGCATACTTGTGGGAAGATTTTGATTATCCATGAGATGACACTTGTAACTTCATAGACTTCTAAAGGGAAATTCTATATCTTGGTGAGTAAAATTTAAAATGGAAATTATCTACTACACCACCCTTGTGTAAATTGTTATACTTACTCTGCTATTTGCAGTAGGACTATATACTGTGGTACCTGCAATGTAGAATTCTGGATGGAAAATTCTAATTGCTGTAATATTCTGCCTAATTTTTATAACAGGATTAATAATTACAGGAAAGATTTAGCCAAGGTTAACACTAAAGTTATTCTAGCCACCCAATAATGTGTTCCTCCCAATCACATCACATGTCATAAAAAATAGCCCAGGCCTACAATTATCTTCTAATGGCAAGTCAAGGGGGAATATATGTTTTTTTCAAAGAAAAATGTTGCTTTTATATTACACTTCTGGTAAAGTACAGCAACATCTGGTGGAAGCAACTAGTATTACAACCCATCAAATGGCTATCAGGTATCAAACTCTACTGTCATGGTTATAGCCTGTAGTATCCCCACTAATAATGGGATTCTTAATATTCATATTCAAACCCTATATTCTAAACCTTCTTGTAAAATTTATCTCTTCTTACCTAGAAGCTACTAAACTCCAAATGGTGCTGCAGATGGAACCACACATGGACATGCCTTTCTTCCAAGAACCCTTAGATCAACTATAGGAGGAGCCTTAGCTGCTGTTCCCCACATGATGCCCCTCTTCAGAAGGAAGCAGCCAGAAAGAGTTGTCCTCCAATACCCCGAACAGCTATTGTGTTTCCACTCCTCAGGGGGGAAATATGATACAGGAGGTAGAAAGAAATTATTTAGGCAGATAGTGAGGGTAAAAGAGTCCTCAGCAGAGCTTCCCTTTTAACAAAATGCAGTACAAGAAATTATTTTTTTCCAGCCAGGCACGGTAGCTTATGCCTGTAATCCCAGCACTTTGGGAGGCTGAGGCAGGCAGATCACTTGAGGTCAGGAGTTTGAGACCAGCCTGGGCCAACATGGTGAAACCCTATCTTTACTAAAAATACAAAAATTAGCTAGGTGTGTTGGGGCACACCCGTAATTCCAGCTACTCAGGGGGCTGAGGCAGGAGAATCACTTGAACCCACTGCACTCCATCCTGGGTGACAAAGCATTACTCTGTCTCAAAAAAAAAAATATTTTTTTTCCAACAAAGAGAAGCCTGAAAAATCAAGCTGCAAACATAGATAAGAGAGCTGGAATCTTGCACAGGGGAATGTCAGCAGCTGTGTCAATAGAAAAGGGCTACCTGTGGGCCAGGCATGTCCAACATAGAGACTCCATCTTCCCTTTTTTTTGTTACCACATGTATAGTAAAGGAATGGGCAATGTGGCACAGGCCAGGCAGAGGACCCACCTGCATAATAAAATTTGCGTAGGGGCGACCAGCTTTTCATACCCTATGCAAATGGCACAGCTATTCCTAACCAGTTTTTAGTGTCCTATGCACACCTGGTCTAATCAATCTTTTGCACCCTATGTAAATCAGAAACTGCCTCCTCACCAGGCACCTATAAAAACCGCTGCATTTCACTGCAGATCCAGCAACTAATTTCTCTAGGACCCCTCTCTCTAGCAGAGAGCTATTCTTTCTTTCACCTATTAAACTTACGCTCTTAAACTCACTCTTTGTGTGTCCATATCCTTTATTTCCTTGGCCATGAGACAATGAACCTCAGGTATCACCCTAGACAACAAGGCTGCTTCAATACCAGAATCTCTGGGACACAGCTAAGGTAGTGTTAAGAGGGAAATTTATAGCATTAAATACCCACATCAAAAAGTTAGAAAGATCTCAAATTAACAACCTAATATCACAACAAGAGAAACTAAAGAAACAAGAGGAAACCAACCCCAAGGCAAGCAAAAGACAAGAAATAACCAAAATCACAGCTGAACTGAAGAAAACTTAGATGCAAAAAACTACTCAATAGATCCACAGCCTGGATATGGTGGCTAATGCCTGTAATCCCAGCAATTTGGGAGGCTGAGGTGGGATGGTTTCTTGAGCTCAGGAGTTTGAGACCAGCCTGGGCAACACAGTGAGACCTTGTCTCTACAAAATATCAAAAAATTAGCTGGGTATGATGAAGTGCACCTATAGTTCCAGCTACTTGGGAGACTGAGGTGGGAGGATTGTTTGAGTCTGGGAGGTTGAGGCTGCTGTGAACTGAGATCATGCAACAGCACTCCAGCCTGGGTGACAGAGTGAGACCCTGTCTCAAAGAAAAGAAAAAAGATCAACAAATACAGGAGTTGGTTTTTTGAAAAAGTTAATTAAGATAGAGACTGCTAGCTAGATTAATAAAGAAAAAAGACAGAAGATACAAATAAAAACAATTAGATATGACAAAGGGGATGTTACCACTGACCCCACAGAATTACAAAAAACATCAGAGACTACTATGAACCTATGAGGTATAAAACCTAGAAGAAATGGATAAATCCATGGACACATACAACCACCCAGGACTGAACCAGGAAGAAACTGAATCCCTGAATAGACCAAAAACAAGTTCTGAAACTGAATCAGTAATAAAAAGCCTGCCAACCAAAAAAAGCCCAGGATGAGACAGAGTCATAGACAAATTCTATCAGGTGTATAAAGAACTGGTACCATTCCTACTGAAACTATTCCAAAAATTGAGGAAGGACTCCTCCCTAACTCATTCTTTGAGGCCAGCATCATCCTGATACCAAAACCCGCCAGAGACACAACAACAACAAGAAAATTTCAGGCCAATATCCTTGATGAACATAGATGCAAAAATCCTCAAAAAAATACTGGCAAATCAAATCCAGCAGCACATCAAAAAGCTTATCCACCATGATCAAGTAGGCTTTATTCCTGGGATGCAAGGTTGGTTCAACATATGCAAGTCAATAAATGTGATTTATCACATAAACAGAACTAAAAACAAAAACCACATGATCATCTTAATAAATGCAGAAAATGCTTTTGATAAAATTCAACATCATTCATGTTTAAAACTCTCAATAAACTAGGCATTTAAGGAATAAACCTTAAAATAATAAGAGCCATCTATGAGAAACCCTTTGCCAACATCATACTGAATGGGCAAAAGCCAGAAGCATTCCCTTTGAGAACTGGAACAAGACAGGATGCCCACTCTCACCACTCCTATTCGATATAGTACTGCAAGTCCTAGCCAGAGCAATCAGGCAGAAGAAAGAAATGAGAGGCCTCCACATAGGAAGAGAGGAAGTCAGACTATCTCTGTTTGCAAACAATGTGATTCTACATCTAGGAAACTCCATAGTCTCTGCCCAAAAGCTCCTAGATCTGATAAACAACTTCAGCAAAGTTTCAGGATACAAAATCAATGTACAAAATTCAATAGCATTTTTATACACCAACAACCTCCAAACTGAAAGCCAAATCAAGAACACAATCCTGTCCACAATAGCCACAAAAAGAATAACATACCTAGGAATACAGCTACGAGGAAGGTGAAAGATCTCTATGAGTTACAAAACACGGCTTAAAAAAAATCAGAAATGACACAAACAAATGGAAAAACATTCCATGCCCATGATAGGAGGAATCAATACTGTTAAACTGGCCATATTGCCCAAAGCAATTTATAGATTCAATGCTATTCCTATCAAACTACCAAAGCCATTCTTCACCAAATTAGAAAAAAAGTATTTTAAAATTCATATAGAACTTTTAAAAAAAGCCTGAATAGCCAAGGAAGTCCTAAGCAAAAAGAACAGAGTTGGAGGCATTATGTTACCCAACTTAAAACTATACTACAAGGCTACAGTAACCAAAACAGCATGGTACTGGCACAAGAACAGACACACAGACCAATGGAACAGGTTAGAGAGGCCAGAAATAATGCCACACACCTACAACCATCTGATCTTTGACAAAGTTGATGAAAATAGACAACAGGAAAAGATTCCCTATTCAATCAATGATGCTGAGATAACTGGCCAGCCATATGCAGAAGATTGAAACTGAACCCCTTCCTTACACCGTCTACAAAAACAAACTCAGGATGCATTAAAGACTTAAATGTAAAACCTAAAATTATAAAAAACTCTGGAAGATAGCCTAGGAAATACACTTCTGGACATAGGACTGGGCAAAGAGTCCATGACAAAGATGCCAAAAGTAAATGTGACAGAAACAGTAATTGACAAATGAGACCCAATTAAATTAAAGGGCTTCTGCAGAGCAAAGGAAAGTATCAACAGAGTAAACAGATAAAGTATAGAATCAGAGAAAATATTTTCAAACTATGCATCCAACAAACACCTACTATCCAGAATCTACAAGGTACTTAAATTATAAGCAAAAAACAACCCCATTAAAAAGTAGGCAAAGGACACGAACAGATACTTTTCAAAAGAAGACATATGGGGGTGGAGCCAAGATGGCCAAATAGGAACAGCTCCAGTCTACAGCTCCCAGCGTGAGCGACGCGGAACACAGGTGATTTCTGCATTTCCAACTGAGGTACCGGGTTCATCTCACTGGGGAGTGTTGGAAAGTGGGTGCAGGACAGTGGGTGCAGTGCACCGAGTGTGAGCCAAAGCAGGGCGAGGCATTGCCTCCCTGGGTAGCGCAAGGGGTCAGGAAATTCCCTTTCTTAGTCAAAGAAAGGGGTGGCAGATGGCACCTGGAAAATCAGGTCACTCCCACCCTAATACTGCGCTTTTCCAACCGTCTTAGCAAACGGCACATCAGGAGATTATATCCCGCACCTGGCTTGGAGGGTCCTACGCCCAAGGAGCCTCGCTCATTGCTAGCACAGCAGTCTGAGATCAAACTGCAAGGCGGCAGTGAGGCTTGGGAGGGGCGCCCGCCATTGCTGAGACTTGAGTAGGTAAACAAAGCAGCCAGGAAACTGGAACTGGGTAGAGTCCATCGCAGCTCAAGGAGGCCTGCCTGCCTCTGTAGACTCCACCTCTGAGGGCAGGACATTGCCAAACAAAAGGCAGCAGAATCCTCTCCAGACTTAAATGTCACTGTCTGACAGCTTTGAAGAGAGTGGTGGTTCTCCCAGCACGCAGCTGGAGATCTGAGAACAGACAGACTGCCTCCTCAAGTGGGTCCCTGACCCCCAAGTAGCCTAACTGGGAGGCACCCCCCAGTAGGGGGAGACTGACACCTCACACGGCCTGGTACTCCTCTGAGACAAAACTTCCAGAGGAGCGATCAAGCAGCAACATCTGCTGTTCACCAATATCCGCTGTTCTGCAGCCTCCGCTGCTGATACCCAGGCAAACAGGGTCTGGAGTGGACCTCCAGCAAACTCCAACAGACCTGCAGCTGAGGGTCCTGTCAGAAGGAAAACTAACAAACAGAAAGGACATCCACACCAACACTCCATCTGTATGTCACCATCATCAAAGGCCAAAGGTAGATAAAACCACCATCCTGGCTAACACGGTGAAACCCGTCTACTAAAAAAAAAAATTAGCCGGCGTGGTGGGGCGCCTGTAGTCCAGCTACTCGGAGAGGCTGAGCAGGAGAATGGCATGAACCGGAGGGAGCTTGCAGTAGCCGAGATCACCACGCACTCCAGCCTGGTGACAGAGCGAGAGACTATCTCAAAAAAAAAAAAAAAAAAAAAAAAAAAAAAAGTAAAAACCACAAAGATTGGGAAAAAACAGAGCAGAAAAACTGGAAACTCTAAAAATCAGAGTGCCTCTCCTCCTCCAAAGGAATGCAGCTCCTCACCAGCAATGGAACAAAGCTGGACAGAGAATGACTTTTGACAAGTTGAGAGAAGAAGGCTTCAGACGATCAAACTACTCCAAGATAAAGGAGGAAGTTCGAACCCATGGCAAAGAAGTTAAAAACCTTGAAAAATATTAGACAAATGGCTAACTAGAATAACCAATGCAGAGAAGTCCTTAAAGGACCTGATGGAGCTGAAAACCATGGCACGAGAACTACTTGACGAATGCACAAGCCTCAGTAGCCGATTTGATCAACTGGAAGAAAGAGTATCAGTGATGGAAGATCAAATGAATGAAATGAAGCGAGAAGAGAAACTTAGAGAAAAAAGAATAAAAAGAAACGAACAAAGCCTCCAAGAAATATGGGACTATTTGAAAAGACCAAATCTACGTCTGATTGGTGTACCTGAAAGTGACAGGGAGAATGGAACCAAGTTGGAAAACACTCTGCAGGATATTATCCAGGAGAACTTCGCCAATCTAGCAAGGCAGGCCAACATTCAAATTCAGGAAATACACAGAATGCCACAAAGATACTCCTCGAGAAGAGCAACTCCAAGACACATAATTGTCAGATTCACCAAAGTTGAAATGAAGGAAAAAATGTTAAGGGCAGCCAGAGAGAAAGGTCGGGTTACCCACAAAGGGAAGCCCATCAGACTAACAGCTGATCTCTCAGCAGAAACTCTACAAGCCAGAAGAGAGTGGGGGCCAATATTCAACATTCTTAAAGAAAAGAATTTTCAACCCAGAATTTCCTATCCCGCCAAACTAAGCTTCATAAGTGAAGGAGAAATAAAATACTTTACAGACAAGCAAATGCTGAGTGATTTTGTCACCACCAGGCCTGCCCTAAAAGAGCTCCTGAAGGAAGCACTAAACATGGAAAGGAACAACCGGTACCAGCCACTGCAAAAACATGCCAAATTGTAAAGACCATTAATGCTAGGAAGAAACTGCATCAACTAACGAGTAAAATAACCAGCTAACATCATAATGACAGGATCAAATTCACACATAACAGTATTACCCTTAAATGTAAATGGGCTAAATGCTCCAATTAAAAGACACAGACTGGCAAATTGGATAAAGAGTCAAGAACCATCAGTGTGCTGTATTCAGGAGACCCATCTCACGTGCAGAGACACACATAGGCTCAAAATAAAGGGATGGAGGAAGATCTACCAAGCAAATGGAAAACAAAAAAAGGCAGGGGTTGCAATCCTAGTCTCTGATAAAACAGACTTTAAACCAACAAAGATCAAAGGAGACAGAGAAGTCCATTACATAATGGTAAAGGGATCAATTCAACAAGAAGAGCTAACTGTCCTAAATATATATGCACCCAATACAAGAGCACCCGGATTCATAAAGAAAGTCCTTAGAGACCTAAAAAGAGACTTAGACTCCCACACAATAATAATGGGAGACTTTAACACCCCACTGTCAACATTAGACAGATCAACAAGACAGAAAGTTAACAAGGATATCCAGGAATTGAACTCAGCTCTGCATCAAGCAGATCTAATAGACATCTACAGAACTCTCCACCCCAAGTCCACAGAATATACATTCTTCTCAGCACCACACCGCACTTATTTCAAAATTGACCACATAGTTGGAAGTAAAGCACTCCTCAGCAAATGTAAAAGAACAGAAATTATAACAAACTGTCTCTCAGACCACAGTGCAATCAAACTAGAACTCAGCATTAAGAATCTCACTCAAAACCGCTCAACTACATGGAAACTGAACAACCTGCTCCTGAATGACTACTGGGTACGTAACGAAATGAAGGCAGAAATAAAGATGTTCTTTGAAACCAACGAGAACAAAGACACAACATACCAGAATCTCTGGGACACATTCAAAGCAGTGTGTAGAGGGAAATTTACAGTACTAAATGCCCACAAGAGAAGGCAGGAAAGATCTAAAATTGACACCCTAACATCACAATTAAAAGAACTAGAGAAGCAAGAGCAAACACATTCAAAAGCTAGCAGAAGGCAAGAAATAACTAAGATCAGAGCAGAACTGAAGGAAATAGAGACACAAAAAACCCTTCAAAAAAATCAATGAATCCAGGAACTGGTTTTTGGAAAAGACCAACAAAATTGATAGACCGCTAGCAAGACTAATAAAGAAGAAAAAAGAGAAGAATCAAATAGACGCAATAAAAAATGACAAAGGGGATATCACCACTGATCCCACAGAAATACAAACTACCATCAGAGAATACTATAAACACCTCTATGCAAATAAACTAGAAAATCTAGAAGAAATGGATAAATTCCTGGACACATACACCCTCCCAAGACTAAACCAGGAAGAAGTTGAACCTCTGAATAGACCAATAACAGGCTCTGAAACTGTGGCAATAATTAATAGCTTACCAACCAAAAAAAGTCCAGGACCAGATGGATTCACAGCTGAATTCTACCAGAGGTACAAGGAGGAGCTGGTACCATTCCTTCTGAAACAATTCCAATCAATAGAAAAAGAGGGAATCCTCCCTAATTCATTTTATGAGGCCAGCATCATCCTGATACCAAAGGCTGGCAGAGACACAACAAAAAAAGAGAATTTTAGACCAATATCCCTGATGAACATCGATGCACAAATCCTCAATAAAATACTGGCAAAATGAATCCAGCAGCACATCAAAAAGCTTATCCACCATGATCAAGTGGGCTTCATCCCTGGGATGCAAGGCTGGTTCAACATATGCAAATCAATAAACATAATCCAGCATATAAACAGAACCAATGACAAAAACCATATGATTATCTCAATAGATGCAGAAAAGGCCTTTGACAAAATTCAACAACCCTTCATGCTAAAAACTCTCAATAAATTAGGTATTGATTGGACGTATCTCAAAATAATAAGAGCTATCTATGACAAACCCACAGCCAATATCATACTGAATGGGCAAAAACTGGAAGCATTCCCTCTGAAAACTGGCACAAGACAGGGATGCCCTCTCTCACCACTCCTATTCAACATAGTGCTGGAAGTTCTGGCTAGGGCAATCAGGCAGGACAAGGAAATAAAGGGTATTCAATCAGGAAAAGAGGAAGTCAAACTGACCCTGTTTGCAGATGACATGATTGTATATCTAGAAAACCCCATTGTCTCAGCCCCAAATCTCCTTAAGCTGATAGGCAACTTCAGCAAAGTCTCAGGATACAAAATCAATGTGCAAAAATCACAAGCATTCTTATACACCAATAACAGACAAACAGAGCCAAATCATGAGTGAACTCCCATTCACAATTGCTTCAAAGAGAATAAAATACCTAGGAATCCAACTTACAAGGGATGTGAAGGACCTCTTCAAGGAGAACTACAAACCACTGCTCAATGAAATAAAAGAGGATACAAACAAATGGAAGAACATTCCATGCTCATGGATAGGAAGAATCAACATCGTGAAAAATGGCCATACTGCCCAAGGTAATTTATAGATTCAATGCCATCCCCATCAAGCTACCAATGACTTTCTTCACAGAATTGGAAAAAACTACTTTAAAGTTCATATGGAACCAAAAAAGAGCCCGCATTGCCAAGTCAATCCTAAGCCAAAAGAACAAAGCTGGAGGCATCACGCTACCAGTCTTCAAACTATACTACAAGGCTACAGTAACCAAAACAGCATGGTACTGGTACCAAAACAGAGATATAGACCAATGGAACAGAACAGAGCCCTCAGAAATAATGCCGCATATCTACAACCATCTGATCTTTGGCAAACCTGACAAAAACAAGAAACAGGGAAACAATTCCCTATTTAATAAATGGTGCTGGGAAAACTGCCTAGCCATATGTAGAAAGCTGAAACTGGATCCCTTCCTTACACTTTATACAAAAATTAATTCAAGATGGATTAAAGACTTAAATGTTAGACCTAAAACCATAAAAACCCTAGAAGAAAACCTAGGCAATACCATTCAGATCATAGGTATGGGCAAGGACTTCATGTCTAAAACACCAAAAGCAATGGCAACAAAAGCCAAAATTGACAAATGGGATCTAATTAAACTAAAGAGCTTCTGCACAACAAAAGAAACTACCATCAGAGTGAACAGGCAACCTACACAATGGGAGAAAATTTTTGCAATCTACTCATCTGACAAAGGGCTAATATCCAGAATCTACAATGAACTCAAACAAATTTACAAGAAAAAAACAACCACATCAAAAAATGGGCGAAGGATATGAACAGACACTTCTCAAAAGAAGACATTTATGCAGCCAAAAGACACATGAAAAAATGCTCATCATCACTGGCCATCAGAGAAATGCAAAGCAAAACCACAATGGGATACCATCTCACACCAGTTAGAATGGTGATCATTAAAAAGTCAGGAAACAACAGGTGCTGGAGAGGATGTGGAGAAACAGGAACACTTTTACACTGTTGGTGGGACTGTAAACTAGTTCAACTGTTGTGGAAGTCAGTGTGGTGATTCCTCAGGGATCCAGAACTAGAAATACCATTTGACCCAGCAATCCCATCAGTGGGTATATACCCAAAGGATTATAAGTCATGCTGCTATAAAGACACATGCACACGTATGTTTATTGCAGCACTATTCACAATAGCAAAGACTTGGAACCAACCCAAATGTCCAACAATGATAGACTGGATTAAGAAAATGTGGTACATATACACCATGGAATACTATGCAGCCATAAAAAATGATGAGTTCATGTCCTTTGTAGGGATATGGATGAAGCTGGAAATCCTCATTCTCAGCAAACCATCGCAAGGACAGAAAACCAAACACTGCATGTTCTCACTCATAGGTGGGAATTGAACAATGAGAACACATGAACACAGGAAGGGGAACATCACACACCGGGGCCTGTTGTGGGGTGGGGGAGGGGGAGGGATAGCATTTGGAGATATACCTAACGTTAAATGATGAGTTAATAGGTACAGCACACCAACATGGCACATGTATACATATGTAACTAACCTGCACGTTGTGCACATGTACTCTAAAACTTAAAGTATAATAAAAAATTAAAAAATAAAAAATAAAAAAATAAATACTTCAAAAGAAAAAAAAAAGAAGACATACATTCTGCCAACAAGCATATGAAAAAATGCTCAACATCACTAGTCATTAGAGAAATGCAAACCAAAACCATGAGATATTAATATTATGTATGCCAGTCAGAATGTCTATTTTGAAAATGTCAAAAAAAAACAGATGCTGGCAAAGTTGTGGAGAAAAGGGAAGGCTTATACACTGCTGGTGGAAATATAAATTAGTTCAGCCATTGTGGAAAGCAGTTTTGCAACTTCTGAAAGAACTTAAAAACAAAATTACTATTTGATCCAGCAATATCATTATTGAGTATACACCCAAAGGGATATAAATCAATCTATTACAAAGATATATGCACATGTATGTTCACTGCAGCACTATTCAAAATAACAAAGACATGGAATCAACCTAAATACCAATCAATGGTAGACTGGATGAAGAAAATGTACATATTTTGGTGTGATACATATACACCATGGAATACTATGTGGCCATAAAAAAAGAATGAAATCATGTCCTTTGCAGAAACATGGATAAGGTGGAGACCATTATCCTAAGCAAATTAACACAGGAATAGAAAACCAAGTACTGAATGTTCTCACTTATAAGTGGGAGCTAAACATCAAGTACATATTAACACAAAGAAAAGAAAAACAGGCACCAGGATCTACTTGAGGGTAGAGGGTGGGTAAAGGTTGAGGACTGAAGAACTATCTGTCCAGTACTATTCTTATTACCTGGGTGATGAGATAATCTGTACATCAAACCCCCATGACATTACCTATATAATGAACTTGTACATGTACCCCATGTTAGTCCATTCTCACATTGCTATAAGAACTGCCTGAGACTGAGTAATTTATAAAGAAAAGAGGTTTAATTGACTCACAGTTCTGTATGGCTGAGGAGGCCTCAGGAAACTTACAATCATGGCAGAAAGCGAGGGGGAGGCAGGTACCTTCTTCACAAGGTGGCAGGCGGGAGAAGAAACTTGCCAAACACTTACAAAACTATCAGATCTAATGAGAACTCACTATCATGAGAACAACATGGGGAGAACTGCCACCATGATCCAATGACTTCCCACTGGGTGGGGATTATGGGGATTACAATTCAAGATGAGATTTGAGTGGGGACACAGCCAAATCATATCAACCCTTGAACCCAAAATAAAATAAAAGATTAAAAAATTAAGATTTTCTCTTAAAAATGTCATCTATACTATTATAGATAAAATTAACATAGTTCTTGGCTAACACGGTGAAACCCTGTCTCTACTAAAAATACAAAAAATTAGCCGGGCGTGTTGGCGGGTGCCTGTAGTCCCAGCTACTCGGGAGGCTGAGGCAGGAGAATGGTGTGAACCCAGGAGGCAGAGCTTGCAGTGAGCCGAGATCGCGCCACTGCACTCCAGCCTGGGGGACAGAGAAAGGCTCTGTCTCAAAAAAAAAAAAAAAAAAAAAAAAAAAAAAAAAAAAAAAAAAAATTAACATAGTAATAAAAGAGGATATAAAACTGTCCAGGGATATGAAATACCAATTCATAGAAGTAGAAAACCAAATAGCTAAGTAAATGGAGAATGCTTAACACTGACAGCAGATAGAAAAGTGCACGTTAAAACAAGTATCGGTAACCAAAGAGGGCAGAGCAAGATGGCAGAATAGAAGCCTACACCATTTGTCCCCCCGTCCCCTAAACACCAAATTTTAACAACTATCTACACACTGAATAGCACTATCACAAGAACAAAAACTCTGGTGAGCAATCACAGTAACTGGTTTTAACTTCACATCACTGAAAGAGGTATTGAGGAGGGCAGGAGAGACAGACTTAAATCACCAATGCCACCCCTCCTCCATCCCCTGGCAGAAGCCATGTGGTGCAGAGACAGAATCTGTGCATATTGGGGATGGAGAGCACAGCAACTGAGGTACCTTACATTGAACTCCGTGCTGCCCTGTCACAGCAGAGTATAAAGCCATGCTGGGCCCAGCTAGTGCTGGTGCACAGAGGCAGAATTTGGACTAGCTCCTAGCCAGAGGGGAATCACCCATCTCAGCTGTTGGAACTGAAGTTTCTTGGCCAGCCTTGCCACCATTGGCTGAAGTGCTCTGGAGTTCTAGATAAACTTGAAAGGCACTCTAGGACACAAGAGCTGTAATTCTTAGGCAACTCCTAGTGTTAGGCTGGGCTTAGAGTCAGTGAACTAGGGTGGCACATGACCTAGGGAGACACCAGCTGGCACGGCCAAGGGAGTGCTTGTGCCACCCCTCCCCTAACCCCAGGCAGTGCAGTTCACAGCAATAAAAGTGTCTCCTTCCTTCTACTTAAGGAGAGGAGAGTAAAGAAGATTTCGTCTTATATCTTGGATGCCAGCTTAGGCACAGGATAGGGCACCAGGCAGTAGGATAAGGCACTGGGAAGACTTGTGAGGCCTCCATTCCAGGCCCTAGTTCTTAGACATTTCTAAACACACTCTTGGCCAAAAGGGAAAACTGCTTTCAAGGGAAGGACTCAGTCCTGGCAGGATTCATCACCTGGCCCTTGATAACCCTAGCTCCCTGACAACATTTCTAAACACACCCTGGGCCAAAAGGGAACCTGCTGCTTTGAAGGGAAGGACCTAGTCCTGGCAAGATTCATCACCTGTTGACTAAAGAGCCCTTTGGCCCTGAATAACCAGCAGCAATACTGAGGGAGTACACTATGGGCCTTAAGGCCTGAGATGTCCTGGCTTCAGGGGTGATGGAGCACATTTCCAGATGTAGTGGCTATGGTGAAAGACTCAAAGAGAAGTTTGAGAAAAGCAGAGGGAAAAGTAAAAGAGACTTTGTCTTGCACCATTGGCACTGGCTCGGCCACAGTAAGGTAAAGCAACAAGCAGGCTCTTAAGGTCTCCGAGTCCAGGCCTAGGTTCCTGGACAGCATTTCTGGGCC
Organism: Nomascus leucogenys; assembly: GCF_006542625.1. Classification (NCBI taxonomy): domain Eukaryota; kingdom Metazoa; phylum Chordata; class Mammalia; order Primates; family Hylobatidae; genus Nomascus; species Nomascus leucogenys. Next base: position 61,828,811 of record NC_044395.1, on the reverse strand, counting down.
CACTCTGTGCAAGAGGGGAGTCCACTGCCCTGAAGGGTGAGTCCCAGGCCTGGTAGCATTTACCACAAGCTGAGGGAAGATCCCTTGGGCTTTAAGCAAATATTGTCAGTGGCCTGGCAGAAACTCCCATGAACTGGTGGTGGTAGCCACAGAGAGGCTCCTCTGCCTGTGGAAAGGGGAGGGAAGCGTGGGAAGGACTTTGTACTATGGTTTGAGTGCCAGCTTAGGTGCAGTAGAATAGAATATCGTGTAAATTGCTAAGGTGCTTGACTCCACTCCCTGGCTCCCAGACAGCATCTCTGGACATGCCCAGGGCCTGAGGAAACTTGCCAACCTGAAGGGAAGGGCACTGGGCAAAGCCCAGTGCTGTGCTGGCTTCGGGTCTGACACAGCACAGCACCAGTGGTGGGGGCCACAGGGGTGCTTGCATCACCGCACCCTCAGTTTCAGATGGCTCGGAACAGAGAGAGATTCCATATGTTTGGGAGAAAGTAAGGGAAAAGAACAAGAGTCTCTGCCTGGTAATCCAGAGAATTCTTCCAGATCTTACCTAAGACAACCAAGGTGGTGCTGTACAAATTTGCAAAAATCACAGCATTATTGGGCTTGGGGTCCAAGTCCCTTCAAATACCTGGAAAGCCTTCTCAAGAACGACAAGCACAAATAAGCCCAAATTATGATGACTAACGTAAATCACCAAAGACATTTAAGAGTGTCAACATGATCCAGGAAAACATGACCTCACCAAATGAACTAAATAAGGCACCAGGGACCAATCCTGGAGAAACAGAGATGTATGACCTTTCAGACTGAGAATTCAAAACAGCTATTTTGAGGAAACTCAAAGAAATTCAAGATAAGACAAAGAAGGAATTCAGAATTCTATCAGATAAATTTAACAAAGAGATTGAAATAATTAAAAAGAATCAAGCAGAAATTCTAGAGCTGAAAAATGTAACTGATATACTAAGGAATGCATCAGTCTCTTGAGAGCAGAAAGGATCAAGTAGAAAAATTAGTGAGCTCGACAGACTATTTGAAAATAGAGAAGACAAAAGAAAAAAGAATAAAAAAAACAGTGAAGTATGCCCACCAGACCCAGAAAATAGCCTTAAAAAGCACAAATCTAATGGCCTTAAAGAGGAGGTAGAACATGAGATAGGGATAGAAAGTTTATTCAAAGGGATAATATCAGAGAACTTCCCAAACCTAGAGAAAGATACCAACATTCAAGCATAAGAAGGTTATAGAACACCAAGTAGATTTAAGCCTAAGAAGCCTACTTCAAGGCATTTAATAATCAAATTCCCAAAGGTCAAGGATCCTAAAAGCAGTAAGAGATAAGAAACAACATACAATAGACCACCAATACATCTGGCAGGAGACTTTTCAGTGGAAACCTTACAGGCCAGGAGAGAGTGGCATGACATATTTAAACTGCTAAAAACAAAACAAAACAAAACAAAAAAAAACTTTTAACCCCAGAATAGTAGATCCAGCAAAAATATTCTTTAAGCATGAAGGAGAAATAAAAACCTTTCCAGACAAACAAAAGCTGAGGGATTTCATTAACACAAGATATGTCCTACAAGAAATGCAAAAGGAAGTTATTCAGTCTCAATAAAGGATGTTAATGAGCAAGAAGAAATCATCTGAAGGTCCAAAACTCACTGGTAATACTAAGCACACAGAAAAACACAAAATAGCATAGCTCTGTAGTGGTCATGTGTAAACTTCTCTTGACTTAAGTAGAAAGGCTAAATGATGAACCAATAAAAAATAATTACAACAACTTTTCAAGACATAGACAGTATAATAAGACTTAAATAGAAACAACAAAAAGTAAGTCGGGGGACAAAGTTAAAGTGTTGAGTTTTTGTTAGTTTTCTTTTGGTGTGTTTGTGCAATCAGTGTTAAGTTGTCATCAGTTTAAAATAATGGGTTATAAGATAGTATTTGCAAGCCTTATGGCAACCTCAAATCAAAAATATATGATGGATACACAAAAAATAAAATGCAAGAAATTAAAACATATTACCAGAGAAAATCACCTTCAGTAAAAGGAAGAAGGAAAGAAGGAAGAGAAGACCACAAAACAAGAAAATACAACAAAATGGCAGGAGTAAGTCCCTGCTTAATAATAACATTGAATGTAAATAACTAAACTCTCCAATAAAGACAAAGTAGCTAAACGGATGTATAAACAAGACCCAGTAATTTGCTGCCTACAAGAAACACACCTCATCTAAAAAGATACACATAGACTAAAAATAAAGGGGTGGAAAAAGATATTCCATGCATGTGGAAACCAAAAAGGGGAAGGAATAGCTATACTTATATCAGACAAAATAGATTTCAAGACAAAAACTTTAAGAAGATAATTAAAAAAACAAAGAAGATAATTATATAATGATAAAGGGGTCAATTCAGCAAGAAGATATACTGATTACAAATATATATGCACCCAACACTGGAGCACCCAGATATATAAAGCAAGTATTATTGGAGATAGAATCCAACACAGTAATAGCTGGAGACTTCAACACCCCACTTTCAGCATTGGACAGATCTCCCAGACAGAAAATCAACAAAGAAACATTGGACTTAATCTGCATCATAGAAAAAATGGACTTAATAGATATTTACAGAACATTTCATCCATTGGCTTCAGAATGCACATTTTTATCCTTAGCACATGGATCATTTTCAAGTATAGACCATATGTTAGGTCACAAAACAAGTCTTAAAACATTTTTAAAAAATCTTGAAATAATATCAAACATCTTCTCTGACCATAATGGAATAAAATTAGAAATCAATGATAAGAGGAATTTTGGAAACTATACAAACACATAGAAATTAAGCAATATGCTACTAAATGACCGGCGGATCAATGAAGAAATTAAGATGGAAATTTTAAAAATTTCTTGAAACAAATGATAGTGGACACAACATACCAAAACATATAGGATACAGCAAAAACAGTACTAATAGGAAAATTTATAGCTCCAAGTGCCTACATAAAAAACTAGAAAAACTTCAAATAACCTAATGATGCATCTTAAAGAACTAGAGAAGCAAGAGCAAACCAAACCCAAAAGTAGTAGAAGAAAAGAGATAATAAATATCTGAGCACAAGTAAATGAATCTGAAATGAGGCAAACATTACACAAGACCAATGAAACAAAAAGTTGGTTTTCTGAAAAGATAAACAAAATTCAGTAACCTTTAGTTAGACTAAGAAAAAAAGAGAAGACCCAAATAAATAAAATCAGAGATAAAAAAGGAGATATTACAGCTGTTACTGAAGAAATTCACAGGATCATAAGTGGCTACTATGAGCAGCTATATGCCAATAAATTGGAAAATCTAGAAGAAATGGATAAATTCTAGACATATATAATCTACCAAGATTGAACCATGAGGAAACTCAAAACCTAAACAGACCAATAACAAGTAATGTGATTGAAGCCATAATAAAAAGTCTCCCAGTAAAGAAAAGACTGAGACATCATGGCTTCACTGCTGAATTCTACCAAACATTTAAAGAACTAATACCAATCCTATTCAAACTGTTCGGAAAGATAAAGGAGGAGGGAATACTTCCAAACTCATTCTATGAGGCCAGCATTACCCTGATACCAAAACCAGACAAAGACACATTAAAAAATAATAATAATACTGACCAGACTGGCCATCATGGTGAAACCTGTCTCTACTAAAAATACAAAAAATTAGCCAGGCGTGGTGGCAGGCACCTGTAATCCCAGCTATTTGGCAGGCTGAGGCAGGAGAATCTCTTGAACCCAGGAGGCAGAGATTGCAGTGAGCCAAGAAAGCGCCACTGCACTCCAGCCTGGGCAATAAAAATGAAACTCTGTCTCAAAAAAAAAATCAATAAAATAAATAAATAAAATAATAATAATAATACAGGCCAATATATCTGATGAATATTGATGCAAAAATCCTCAAAAAATACTAGCAAAACAAATTCAACAGTACATTAAGAAGATCATTCATCGGCTGGGTGCAGTGGCTCATGCCTGTAATCTCAGCACTTTGGGAGGCCGAGGTGGGCGGATCACCTGAGGTCGGGAGTTCGAGACCAGCCTGATCAACATGGAGAAACCCCGTGTCTACTGAAAATACAAAATCAGCCAGGTATGGTGGCACATGCCTGTAATCCCAGCTACTTGGGAGGCGGAGGCAGGCGAATCACTTGAACCCAGGAGGTGGAGGTTGCAGTGAGCCAAGATCATGCCATTGCACTCCAGCCTTGGCAACAAGAGTGAAACTCCATCTCAAGAAAAAAAAAATCATTAATTATGGCCAAGTGGGATTTATCCCAGGGATGCAAGGATGTTTCAACACACACAGATCAATCAATGTGATACATGACATCAACAGAATGAAGGACTAAAACCATATGATCATTTCAATTGATGCTGAAAAAGCATTTGATATAGTTCAACATCCCTTCATGATAAAAACCCTCAAAAAACTAGGTATAGAAGAACCACACCTCAACAAATTAAAAGCTATATATGACAGACACATAGTTAGTATCGTACTAAATGGGGAAAAACTGAAAGCCTTTCCTCTTATATCTGGAACATGACAAGGATGCCCACTTTTACCACCATTATTCAACTGATTACTGGAAGTCTTAGCTAGAGCAATCAAACAAGAGAAAGAAATAAACGGGATCCAAACTGGAAGGGAGGAAGCTGAATTATCCTTGTTTGCAGATGATATGATCATATATTTATATTGGAAAAACCTAAAGACTCCACCAAAAAATGATTAGAACTGATAAGCAAATTCAGTAAAGTTTCAGGACTCGAAGTCAACATACAAATTGGTAGCATTTCTATATGCCAACAGTGAACAATCTGAAAAAGAAATAAAAAAGGAATCCCATTTACAATAGCCACCAATAACATTAAATACCTAGGAATTAACCAAAGGAGTAAAAGATCTCTACAATAAAAACTATAAAACACCAATGAAAGAAATTGAAGAGGACACATAAAAATGGAAAGATATTCCATGTTCATGGATTGGAGGAATCAATATTGTTAAAATGTCCATAGTACTGAAAGCATTGTAGAGATTCAATACAATCCCTATCAAAATACCAATGACATGCTTCACAGAAATAGAAAAGAACTATCTTAAAATTTATATGGAACCACAAAAGACCCAGAATAGCCAAATCTATCCTGAGCAAAAAGAACAAAACTAGAGGAATCACATTACCTGACTTCAAATTATACTATAAAGCTATAGTAACCAAAACAGTATGGTACTGGCATAAAAATGGACACATAGACCAATAGAACAGAATAGAGAACCTAGAAATAAATCCACACACCTACAGTTAACCCATTTTTGACAAAGGTGCCAAGAACATACATTGGGGAAAAGACAGTCTCTTTAATAAATGGTTCTGGGATAACAGGATATCCATATGCAGAAGAATTAAACTTGACTCCATCTCTTGCCTTTTATTTGAATTAAATATAAGACCTCAAACTGTGAAACACCTACAAGAAAACATTGAGGAAACCTTCCAGGACACTGTTCTGGGCAAAATTTTCTTGAGTAGTAACATCTCACAAGCACAGGCAACCAAAGCAAAAATAGACAAATGGGATCACATCAAGTTAAAAAGCTTCTATACAACAAAGGAAACAATCAACAAAGAGACAACCCACAGAATGGGAGAAAACATGTGCAAACTACCCATCTGACAAGGGATTAATAATCAGAATATATAAGGAGCTGGGATTAATAATCAGAATATATAAGGAGCTCAAACAATTCCACAGGGAAAAATCTAATAATCTGACTAAAAAATGGGCAAAAGATCTGAATAAATATTTTTCAAAAGAAGTCATTCAAATGGAAAACAGGCATATCAAAAGGTTAACATCACTGACCATCAGAGAAATGCAAATCAAAACTACAATGAGATATCATCTCACCCTAGTTAAAATGGCTGTTATCCAAAAGTCAGACACGGTGAGGATGTGGAGAAAAGGGAACCCTCACACACTGTTGCTGGGAATGTAAATTAGCACAACCACTATGAAGAACGGTTTGGAAGTTCCTCAAAAAACTAAAAATAGAGCTACCATATGATCCAGCAATCCCAATGCTGAGTATATATCCAAAAGAAAGGAAATCGGTTTATCAGAGAGATATCTGCACTCTTATGTTTGTTGCAGCAGTGTTCACAATAGCCGAGATTTGGAAGCAACCTACATATCCATCAACAGATGAATGGATAAAGAAAATGTGGTACATATATACAATGGAGTACTATTCGGCCATTAAAAAGAATGAGATTCTATCATTTGCAAGAACATGGATGGAACAGGAGGTCCCTATGTTAAGTGAAATAAGCCAGGCACAGAAGGACAAAAATTGCATATTCTCACTTATTTGTGGGATCTGAAAATCAAAACAATTGAACTCATGGACACAGAGAGTAGAAAGATGGTTACCAGAGGCTGGGAAGGATAGTGGGGGCCTGGGGGAGAGGTGGGGATGGTTAATTGATACAAAAAAAATAGAATGAATAAGACCTAGTATTTGGTAGCACAACAGGGTGACTATAGTCAAAAATACTTTAATTGTACATTTAAAAATAACTAAAAGAGTATATTACATGCCTGTACCAAAATATCTCATGTGCCCCATAAATATATACATCTACTGTGTACCCACAAAAATTATAAATTAAAAAGTTTTTAAAGATAAGTATCACTTTACACCTACCAGAATAATAAAATTTAGAAAAACTATAAAGTAAGATAATACCAAGTATTGATAAGGATGTAGGAAGACAAGAACCCTTATGTACTACTTGTGTGAGTGTACACTGAAGCAACTATTTTGAAGAACAATCAGGTGGCAATTTTTAAAACTACATATACATACACTCTGTCATCCATCAATCCCACTTCTGGGTAAACACTCCAGGAAAACCCTGGCACAGTGGTATATGCAAAAGATGTTCACAAGGTTGTTCATTGTAGCACCATTTATACTAAGAGAGTTATAAGCAGCCTAAGTGTTCATCAGTAAGGGAAGAGATGTGTAAAATGTGTTTAGAGCATATATTGTAGAATACTATGCATTAGTTAAAAGTCAATAACTAGGCCGGGCGCGGTGGCTCACGCCTGTAATCCCAACACTTTGGGAGGCTGAGGCAGGCAGATCATGAGGTCAGGAGATCGAGACCATCCTGGCTAACATGGTGAAACCCTGTCTCCACTAAAAATACAAAAAATTAGCCGGGTGTGGTGGCAGGCGCTTGTAGTTCCAGGAACTCAGGAGGCTGAGGCAGGAGAATGGCAAGAACTCAGGAGGCGGAGCTTGCAGTGAGCGGAGATCACGCCATTGCACTCCAGCATGGGTAACAGAGCGAGACTCCATCTCAATAAAATAAAATAAAATAAAATAAAAAGCCAGTAACTAGATGGACTCTTAAAAACAATGTTGACTGAAAAAATCAAGTAACAGAAAGAGCTCAAGACCATATTACCATTATGTAAATTACAAACACATTACGCACAAAATAATATATACTTTACAAAGATAAATACATATATCCAGGAAAATATACCCAAAATAAGAGTAGACATTTATATGAAAATAGGAAATGGGAGTAGGAATTAAGGATGAAAGAAAAAAAATAAGAGGGTAAGAAGAACTTTGAAGAGATTAAAAATTATACTGTATTAGGACCTGAGTTGTATTGTAAACAGAAGTCTCTGCTCCTAAGTTATACATATGTACACATGATAAAGAACCTAAGAATGAGGTTCAATCTTTCAGTCTAAAGAATCATTGATACATAATTTTAAAAATTAAAACCAATCTAAATTATTGTTAAAGTTTATTACATTATGGGAAGTGATGGGAGTAGGGTGGCATAGATAAATGCATATTAAAATTTTCTTATTCAAAAAGAAGACATGTATTTGGTTGATTCTAGGTGTTGATAGACAAAAGTGAGTTTTAAAATGTGAATTAAAAGTGTTAGGGTAATAGCCAGGTGCAGTGGTCCCAGCTACCTGGGAGGCTGAGGCAGGAGGATCACTTGAGCCCCAGAGTTCAACAATACAGTTTGTGCACGATCATGTAACTGCACTTCAGCCTGGGGTGATAGGGTGAGACCATCTCTAAAAAGAAAAAAAAAAGTTTTAGGGTAATCATTAGAGATATAGACATGAGATTGCTTGCTTTAAACAATTAGTGAAAAGATTGGAATTCAAAGAAAACTTAGTGCTCACAAGAAGAAAAAAAAGAAAAAGCATAGGTAAATAGAAAACACACTAATGGCAGAAACAAGGTGAAATGTATCAACAATCACCATGTGAGTCAACTTCTTCTATAAAAAAAGACTCATTAAGACTCATATTACAAGCCAGAAGAGAGTGGGGGCCAATATTCAACATTCTTAAAGAAAAGAATTTTCAACCCAGAATTTCATATCCAGCCAAACTAAGCTTCATAAGTGAAGGAGAGATAAAATACTTTACAGACAAGCAAACGCTGAGTGATTTTGTCACCACCAGGCCTGCCCTAAAAGAGCTCCTGAAGGAAGCACTAAACATGGAAAGGAACAACCAGTACCAGCCACTGCAAAAACATGACAAATTGTAAAGACCATCGAGGCTAGGAAGAAACTGCATCAACTAATGAGCAAAATGACCAACTAACATCATAATGACAGGATCAGATTCACACATAACAATATTAACGTTAAATGTAAATGGGCTAAATGCTCCAATTAAAAGACACAGACTGGCAAACTGGATAAGAAGTCAGGACCCATCAGTGTGCTGTATTCAGGAAACCCATCTCACGTGCAGAGACACACATAGACTCAAAATAAAGGGATGGAGGAAGATCTATCAAGCAAATGGAAAACAAAAAAAGGCAGGGGTTGCAATCCTAGTCTCTGATAAAATAGACTTTAAACCAACAAAGATCAAAAGAGACAAAGAAGGCCATTACATAATGGTAAAGGGATCAATTCAACAAGAAGAGCTAACTATCCTAAATATATATGCACCCAACACAGGAGCACCCAGATTCATACAGCAAGTCCTGAGTGACGTACAAAGGGACTTAAACTCCCACACAATAATAATGGGAGATTTTAACACCCCACTGTCAACATTAGACAGATCATCGAGACAGAAAGTTAACAAGGATATCCAGGAATTGAACTCAGCTCTGCACAAAGTGGACCTAATAGACATCTACAGAACTCTCCACCCCAAATCAACAGAATATACATTTTTTTCAGCACCACACCACACCTATTCCAAAGTTGACCACGTAGTTGGAAGTAAAGCTCTTCTCAGCAAATGTAAAAGAACAGAAATTATAACAAACTGTCTCTCAGACCACAGTGCAATCAAACTAGAACTCAGGATTAAAAAACTCACTCAAAACCGCTCAACTACATGGAAACTGAACAACCTGCTCCTGAACGACTATTGGGAACATAATTAAATGAAGGCAGAAATAAAGATGTTCTTTGAAACCAACGAGAACAAAGACACAACATACCAGAATCTCTGGGACACATTCAAAGCAGTGTGTAGAGGGAAATTTATAGCACTAAATGCCCACAAGAGAAAGCAGGAAAGATCCAAAATGGACACCCTAACATCACAATTAAAAGAACTTGAAAAGCAAGAGTAAACACATTCAAAAGCTAGCAGAAGGCAAGAAATAACTAAAATCAGAGCAGAACTGAAGGAAATAGAGACACAAAAACCCTTCAAAAAATTAATGAATCCAGGAGCTGGTTTTTTGAGAAGATCAACAAAATTGATAGACCGCTAGCAAGACTAATAAAGAAGAAAAGAGAGAAGAATCAAATAGATGCAATAAAAAATGAAAAAGGGGATATCACCACCGATCCCACAGAAATACAATCTACCATCAGAGAATACTACAAACACCTCTATGCAAATAAACTAGAAAATCTAGAAGAAATGGATAAATTCCTCGACAAATACACCCTCCCAAGACTAAATCAGGAAGAAGTCGAATCTCTGAATAGACCAATAACAGGTTCTGAAATGTAGCAATAATCAATAGCTTACCAACCAAAAAGAGTCCAGGACCTGATGGATTCACAGCTGAATTCTACCAGAGGTACAAGGAGGAACTGGTACCATTCCTTCTGAAACTATTCCAATCGATAGAAAAAGAGGGAATCCTCCCTAACACATTTTATGAAGCCAGCATCGTCCTGATACCAAAGCCAGGCAGAGACACAACCAAAAAAGAGAATTTTAGACCAATATCCTTGATGAACATTGATGCAAAAATCCTCAATAAAATACTGGCAAACCGAATCCAGCAGCACATCAAAAAGCTTATACACCATGATCAAGTGGGCTTCATCCCTGGGATGCAAGGCTGGTTCAACATACGCAAATCAATAAATGTAATCCAGCATATAAACAGAACCAAAGACAAAAACCACATGATTATCTCAATAGATGCAGAAAAGGCCTTTGACAAAATTCAACAACCCTTCATGCTAAAAACTCTCAATAAATTAGGTATTGATGGGACGTATCTCAAAATAATAAGAGCTATATACGACAAACCCACAGCCAATATCATACTGAATGGGCAAAAACTGGAAGCATTCCCTCTGAAAACTGGCACAAGACAGGGATGCCCTCTCTCACCACTCCTATTCAACATGGTGCTGGAAGTTCTGGCCAGAGCAATCAGGCAGGAGAAGGAAATAAAGGGTATTCAGTTAGGAAAAGAGGAAGTCAAACTGTCCCTGTTTGCAGATGACATGATTGTATATCTAGAAAATCCCATTGTCTCAGCCCAAAATCTCCTTAAGCTGATAGGCAACTTCAGCAAAGTCTCAGGATACAAAATCAATGTACAAAAATCACAAGCATTCTTGTACACCAATCACAGACAAACAGAGAGCCAAATCATGAGTGAACTCCCATTCACAATTGCTTCCAAGAGAATAAAATACCTAGGAATCCAACTTACAAGGGATGTGAAGGACCTCTTCAAGGAGAACTACAAACCACTGCTCAATGAAATAAAAGAGGATACAAACAAATGGAAGAACATTCCATGCTCATGGGTTGGAAGAATCAACATCGTGAAAAATGGCCATACTGCCCAAAGTAATTTATAGATTCAATGCCATCCCCATCAAGCTACCAATGACTTTCTTCACAGAATTGGAAAAAACTACTTTAAAGTTCATATGGAACCAAAAAAGAGCCCGCATTGCCAAGTCAATCCTAAGCCAAAAGAACAAAGCTGGAGGCATCACACTACCTGACTTCAAACTATACTACAAGGCTACAGTAACCAAAACAGCATGGTACTGGTACCACAACAGAGATATAGATCAATGGAACAGAACAGAGCCCTCAGAAATGATGCCACATTTCTACAACTATCTGATCTTTGACAAACCTGACAAAAACAAGAAATGGGGAAAGGATTCCCTATTTAATAAATGGTGCTGGGAAAACTGGCTAGCCATATGTAGAAAGCTGAAACTGGATCCCTTCCTTACACCTTATACAAAAATTAATTCAAGATGGATTAAAGACTTAAATGTTAGACCTAAAACCATTAAAATCCTACAAGAAAACCTAGGCAATACCATTCAGGACATAGGCATGGGCAAGGACTTTATGTCGAAAACACCAAAAGCAATGGTAACAAAAGCCAAAATTGACAAATGGGATCTAATTAAACTAAAGAGCTTCTGCACAGCAAAAGAAACTACCATCAGAGTGAACAGGCAACCTACAGAATGGGAGAAAATTTTTGCAACCTACTCATCTGACAAAGGGCTAATATCCAGAATCTACAATGAACTCAAACAAATTTACAAGAAAAAAACAAACAACCCCATCAAAAAGTGGGCAAAGGACACGAACAGACACTTCTCAAAAGAAGACATGTATGCAGCCAAAAAACACATGAAGAAATGCTCATCATCACTGGCCATCAGAGAAATGCAAATCAAAACCACAGTGAGATACCATCTCACACCAGTTAGAATGGCCATCATTAAAAAAGCAGGAAACAACAGGTGCTGGAGAGGATGTGGAGAAACAGGAACACTTTTACACTGTTGGTGGGACTGTAAACTAGTTCAACAATTGTGGAAGTCAGTGTGGCGATTCCTCAGGGATCTAGAACTAGAAATACCATTGACCCAGCCATCCCATTACTGGGTATATACCCAAAGGACTATAAATCATGCTGCTATAAAGACACATGCACACATATGTTTATTGCGGCACTATTCACAATAGCAAAGAGTTGGAACCAACCCAAATGTCCAACAACGATAGACTGGATTAAGAAAATGTGGCACATATACACCATGGAATACTATACAGCCATAAAAAATGATGAGTTCGTGTCCTTTGTAGGGACATGGATGAAACTGGAAAACATCATTCTCAGTAAACTATCGCAAGGGCAAAAAACCAAACAGCGCATGTTCTCACTCATAGGTGGGAATTGAACAATGAGAACTCATGGACACAGGAAGGGGAATATCACATTCTGGGGACTGTTGTGGGGTGGGGGGAGGGGGGAGGAACAGCATTAGGAGATATACCTAATGCTAAATGACGAGTTAATGGATGCAGGAAATCAACATGGCACATGGATACATATGTAACAAACCTGCACATTGTGCACATGTACCCTAAAACCTAAAGTATAATAAAAAAAAAAAACTCATATAAGGAAAAATATGCAGTACTATGTTGTTTTTAAGATATCCTAAAATAAATACTCATATCAAACAAAATAGAGGCCCAAGTCAAAACCAAAATTATTTATCTACCTGGGATATTTTACAATGATTAAAATACACAACCTACCAAGATAAAAGTCACAAACCTAGTAACAGAGAACCAAACCAACTTCATAGTAAAAAAACAATGCCAGAAATGCAAGGAGATACTGACAAATCTACAATAGTGTGGACAGACTTTAATATGCCTATTTCCAAAGTTAACAAACCAAGTAGACAGAAAATTATTTTAGGGAGAATCTGAATAACATAATTGTGCCCTTTATTAAGTTGTTACTATTATTATTTGTAGAGACAGGGTCTCACTCTGCTGCCCAGGCTGGAGAGCAGTGGTGTGATCATAGCTCACTACAGGCTCAAGGGATCCTCCTGCCTCAGCCCCCAGTAGCTAGGACTACAGGTGCATGTCATCACACCCAGCTAATTTTTAAATTTTTGATAGAGATAGGGTCTCGCTCTGTCATCCAGGCCAGAGGGCAGTGGCGTGATCACAGCTCACTGCACGCCTGAAACTCCTGGCCTCAAACAATTCTCCAGCCTTGGCCTCCCAAAATAACTGCCACTGTGCCCGGCCAGTTATTAGTATTATTTTTAACTTCGAAATCCATCTTTCTTTATTCTGCTTTGGAATGCTGGAGCTGAGGCTCTCAAAACCATATTTCTGCTTTGACCGCTGGTTTCCTGTTAGACTCTGACAATATGGGTGGTGCTAAAGGGAGACTGCAAAGCTGGAAGAGGAAAAAGGGGCTTATCTCTTCCTATCTGCTTCCCATGGGTTTACTGACTGCTTGTGCTTCCTGTGAATGCCACTGGAATAATGTGGTTTTTGGTTTGTTTTGTTTTTGCTGTAGTCTAGCAAGTCTTTCCCCAGCAGTAGCTGAATCTAGTTTGCAGTTTTTCCAACTTTTATAAACTAGCTTCACTGTGACTCCTCCACAGGCACCAGCACCAGCTGGCCAGTATCCTCTTCTCAGAGATCTGGGTCTCAGCTACATGAAGCCCATCATAGCTCAGAGACACCAGCAGCCAAGCAGCACCGCTTCCCCAGAGGTCTAAATTTCAGGTGTCAGGAGCACCTCTTCCAAGCTTGTAAAGTTGCATAATTTCAACCTCATTCTACAAAGAAAACTCCAGGCTCAGGTGGTCTCATGGTGAATTCTTCCAAAATTTAAGGATAAAATAATAATAGTATATAAACTTCCCTATGAAACAGAAATAAAACTTCCAAAACACATTTTATCAGGCAAGCATAACCTTGATTATAAATCCTAACAAGAATACTGTAACAAAAGAAATCAATACACCAATACATCTCCCAAACATAGATGCAAAAATCCTTGACAAAGAATCAGCAAATTCAATTTGTGATATTCACCATGACCAAGTGAGACGTTCAAAATAAACTCTCAGAAGTGTATTTCCACTATGAGGCTAGAATTTCTGGAACAAGGGGTGTCACTCACCTGTCCGGTCAACATCCTTTTTTATGGGCAGTACAGTATAATCCAGTTGCTCATCTGAGTCCTCAGGCATCCTTGGCTTGGACTGCAGCATGAATTGGGGCTCTTTTTGGGGACTTCCCCTGCCTCCATTCCAGTCCACTGACTCGTCATAGAGCTGAACTTGCTGCAGGTATGGGATCCTGATAATCCTGTTTTCGTCCAGGCTTAACTTCTTCAGTCTTCAATTAAGGAAAGTGAATATAGAATAATAGCAATAATGATACCTCAGGATTGTTTACCAAGCAACTTTAGGGAAAAAACATGGAATCAGGCTTGGATACTTATTCGTCTTGTGTGACGTTGAGCCAGTGACTTACTCTCTCTGGGATTCAATATCCCTGTCTCTAAAATGGGGATAATATTTATTAACCTTTCAGGGTTCTTGTGAAGATTAAATGAGGCAATATGTAAATGGCCTGGCACAAAGTAGTATTCAGTAAATGGTAGTTGAAACCAAAGTAAATTTTCCAGAGAAGTAAAGCTTAACAATGTAAATGCCACTATTTTCTTTACTTCGGTTAGAACTCAGAATTAAATTTATCTTTCTGATTCTCATTATTTTAAAAAATTTTCCTGTCTCTACTGTCAGGGTCCGAATTCTATCTTGGGTAAAATCTCCTCCTGTTTTCCTTTCTCTTCTCTGCTTCTAATTCAGTCATGTGATCAGAAATGTCCTCACTCATGGCCATTTTTATGGAGGAGCCAAAGCTCAGAGGGGAGAAATGACTTACCCATGGCCACACAGTAGAGATAAATTGTGGAGCTAGGCTTTAAACCCAAATCTTTTGGCTTCCAGAACATCACTCAGAGTGTGAGCATGCCTGGGGATTAGAGGAGGCCCAGCAGAGAAAGGCTTATGGCTTTACCTCCTGAGCCCAGCCAGGCTGGCAAAGCAACTGGGGTTGGAGAGTCTGTTGTCATCCAGCATCAGTGTCTCCAGCGCTGGGAACCTCAGGATGTACCTCTTGCTTGTCAGCGATGTTACAGATGCCTCCCTGTGAGTGCAAAGACCTTGGGTAATGAGCAAGGTCGAGGGACAAACTCCACCATTCCCAGGAAGCCATGGAGGACAGGGAATCAATTAGGAGGACTAACCAGCTTAGGAACTGTTCTAGTGCCCAAAAGAGGTCCCCATAGGGATGCACATAAAGTATAATTCCTTCCCCACCTTCTCCTTTCCCAAACACTATTATACATACCATATCGTCTTTTGCATGGAGAAAGGTTACACACATCAGTGAGACCAGATTAGGGCAGGGTGGGGGATTGTACAGGTAGTGCTTATAGAAAATGCCAGGGTGAAAAAGGCATGACCAAGCTGGAGGGAGCATTCTGCAGATCACTGCACAATTTTGACTCAGGAAGACTCCTTGTTATGCTGTGTCACCTAGTACACTGGTAACTATGGGAGCACCAGGAGACAATGCCCTTGTTATAGACCACAGCTTTGCCACCTAGTAGGGTAAAGTAGGGTGGGTTGAGGGCACCACCCCTGGTTGCAGTGAGGCTCTCTTCTCAAGTGGCTTCACGAAATGAACACAAGTAAGGAGTGGAGAAGTTTCTTCTTAAACTCAAACTCTCTGAAGATTCCCAGAAATACCTAAGAGTGAGATTTATGGGGGTGATGCCCTGAATTACAGGAAGTGGTGGCATTTTAAGTACCGCCGTTAATGTGACCTCATTTGTGTCCTCCAGGTAGATGAGACCTAGGTAACTCTCTTCCACATAGGCAGATGACGCAAATAACATTTTCATTCTTCCCTCCATACTGTATGCCACCCACACACCAAAATAGTACACAGAGGCACAAATGCATATAGTATACACATATATAAGCCACAAACACACACACAACTAGAGGAAGGGAAACAAACATTTCTTTAGCACCTACTACATTTCTGGCATTGTGCGATGTGTTTTGTATGTGTTATCCAAGGATAGGTATTATTTATCTCCTTTACAGATTAAGAAAATGAAGCTCAGAGCAACTTGCCTGAAGTCTCATAGCTAGAAAGTGGGACAACTCAAACTAGAACCTGGGTCTGCCTGACTCCAAATCCCATGCCCTTTCCACTGCCGAATCACACCTTTCACATTCACCTCTACTAGCCCCATGTGGATCAAAGGGTGGGGAAATGGAAGGGGGAGCTGATGCCTGAGCTAGAGAGAGCTTAACAAAGGTTGCCAGTGAGTTCAAAAGCTAGGACAGTAATGTATACCTGAAGTCAGGGATATTTCACAGGTGAATTTAGAGAGGGTATACTCTAAATGAATGTATTACTAATTAATTCGTTCATTCACACTCATGAATTTCTTTAACATATATTTATGTGGCCAGGTACTGAGAATACAAATAAAAGAACACATCCCTCCCCTCTAGGTGGAGTAGGTGAACACACAGCCTGCGGTGACACTATAAAAGAAGTATGTGGGGAAGGCGCCTATTCGGGAAAGGCAATGTTTAAGCAAAACCATGAGGAATGGAGAAGGAACTGTCATCCTTTTAACCAATGTGAAAGAGAGAGAACAGGGAAAAAAAATATCTTTGTGGCTGGATCTGTAACATAATTAGAAGCTATAGGCAGCCATGTTTCCCATCATGGGGTCTAGAAAGACACAGGCAGCCCACTTGTAAAGAAAAATGTGGCAAGTCACAGAGAGGAGGAGGTGTGAAAGCTGAGACAGAACTTCCAGGCTGCTCCACAGTGCTCAGGGTCTATGTTCAGTATGACCCTCAGGCATGGCTGTGAGATTCCCCAATGTTCTTACAATCAATTTCCCCCTGCCTTTTTTTCTGTAACCTAACACTGACTTCTACATTATGACAGTTCTGACTGGAAAAAGGGACAGGTCAGATAAACTTTCAGAAAGAGACCTGGCAGCAGTGTGGGGAACAGGCTTGAAGTCCAAAGACCAGAGACACTTAACAGAGAAGGCAAGAAGCTTTTATAGTTCATAATATTTCAAGGTCACGGGTGTGCCCTTTCCTCTTTCTGGAAGGACCAACTTTCGTACACTGAATTTTTAATCTCTGAGAGCTATTACAGAACAGTGCACAGCAGCTGTGTTGATTTATAATTGATTGGCCAATCTTCATTTTACTCTAGTGAAATATGAAACAGCTAAGAAATACGCCTTTAAAAAATTCCTCTTAAGCTCCATAATGCAGAAACTGGCTCTGTCTTGTCTCTTGTGACAAGTTACACTACTTTGTCTTTTTACAGTTCCACCCTAATTATAGCATGGGAAAGTTTCATTTTTTGTCTCTAAAATAGACATCTTAAAATAGAGGGGCAGCCATCAGATGGGTGAGAAGACAGATGTCTAGCTTCAGAGGAAAGTAGCAGGCTTTCCCACCGAGCCCCTCCTGTGGCAGTTTTGGAAGAAAAGCTCTTCAAAGTGGCAAAGTCTGTCAGCAGTGGAGAAGCCGGGGTTTCCAGCTGTTCAGAGTGGTGCTATTTTTATTATCACTTCTCTTGCCAAACAGAATTAATACTACTTAAAATCTGAGAGATTTAATGAAACTTTTTCAGAAGCTAAGGGTATGTGCAGTGGTTGGATTCAGCAATGGGAATTTGTGTACCATATTAGAAGATGCATAGGAAGGGTGGCCAGGATCCCTGAACTCTGGCTCCGGTGTTGCTGCTGCTTTGCTTGCTGTGTGACTTCCAGCTGGTGTTGAGCATCTCTGGGCCTAGATCCTCTATCTATATGGTAAAGGTGGATTTCTTTTACTTTACACTGTAAGACTTTGGATTAGGCTAAAAATATTGCTCAAAAGACTGAACCAAGGGCTGCAACAAACAAGATGAAACTTAGCAAGTACTTACACTAGGACAAATGTCAGATCAGCTTCTGTGTTAAGATACAGAACACCAACTGTGCAAACACACAGAATAAGGGAGACATGGCTTAACAAATTGTGTGTGTGTAAAAGGGGATTATGATGTGGCTACTAAAAAGCTAGTGTTCTTTCAGGTGGCGTTATTTGGAATATAGTGACTAAAAGAAAGGAGGTAACAATTCATCCTCTGCTCTGTGCTGGTCATGCCTGAGAACGCCGACTTGTATGGTCTGAAGCAGAAAGAGAGTAGGCCTAATGAAAGAGCCAAAGTAGCAGATTCCAGCTCAAAACAAGTAATAGAGTAGTCTACAGATAGAATGGGTCGAATATGATTCCCCTAACTCACCCAGACAAAGAAAATAGCAAGAAATGGAGACACAAATAGTTCAGAATAGATGAGGTAGATGATGAATGGAAAAAGTGAAGAGAAAGGAGGATGGAGAAGCAGGCAGAGTCAGGCCATGAAAAGCCTTGAGCGATGTTAATGGAGTTTATCTTTAGGACAGTGGGAACCTGCTAAAGGACTTTAAGCAGGGCAGTGATAGAATCACATGTGCATTTCAGAAAGATCACTCTGGCTGACAGATAGGAGGATGGGTTGGGAGGCAGGAAACTGCAGACTGGGACCAAACAGGAGGATAACAGCAATGAGCAGGTTTGAGAAGAATTTAGAAAGTGCAATTCACAGCACCTGGTGATTGAATGTATGTGTGGAATGAGGGAGGCCAAAATTTGGGCTAATGCTCAGGTTCTAGCCTGGACAACTACATAGTAGATGGGAAGAAGTGCCAGTCAATGAGGCCAGGAAAGGAAAGAAAGGAGGAGATGGCGAGAAGGAGGGCTTATTGGCATGGGGATGTGTGTAAGGAGTTTGATAAGTAAGCTAAACAGGCTTATAGTTCAGAAGACTTGCGAAGAGAGGAGGCCACCAATAAAGAGTATATAGATTAAGAAAACTTGTAGGTTAAGGGTGGATGACTGGGGAGCACCAACGTTTAAGAGGCTGGCAGAAAAGGAACCCACAGAGCATACTGAATCTAGATAGATGAGTGAGAAGAAAATAATGGCAATGGTATTGGTCTGGAGCCCCATAGCTTTATTTTTATTTTTGTAGAGATAAGGTCTCACTACGTTGCCCAGGCTGGCCTCGAACTCCTGGGCTCAAACAATCCTCCTGCCTCAGCCTCCCAAAGTGCTGGGATTACAAGTGTGAGTGACCATGCCTGGCCAACCCACAGCTTTCAAAGCGTGCTGATTTCAATTGCTACTCTGATGCAGGTAGGAATACATTTATTCTCCCCCTCATATATAAGAACATGGAAGTGCAGGGTGGGGGAGACTTGCCTTATTTTATGTAACTAGGCTTTCCACTGAAAACAACTAGAATGATGAATAAAATATAAAAAGAAAAAAGATCCATCATTTTATTTATTTTCTTTTGTAGAGATGGGGTCTTGCTATGGTTGCCTAGGCTGGACTTGAACTCCTGGCCTAAAACGATCTTCCCACCTTGGCCTCCCAAGTAGCTGGCACTACAGGAACACACACCACAATTCCCCGTGGTGGTGGATCCATCATTTTAATATGTATAAGAGATGTGAAGAGAGTAAGGAAGCAGTATGCCAAATCTAAAAACCCAGAGGGAGAAACTTAACATAGGAAGCCACTCAAGCCTTGAGGGCATTTACTAATCCTGTTGAAACTGAACTATGGTTTGACAGTATCATGGGGCTAGAGAATCAAAGCCCAGGGTATCCTGAAGGTGGGGAGTTTAATCAGAGACCCTTTGTATGAATTTCGGATCCTAAAGGGATACACCCTCAGGGTAAAATTAACCAAAACTAAACCCATTCTCCTTATCCCATAGCCAGGAGAAAACTGTCTTGGAGTGAACAGAGAAGGAGAAGGGGAAGGGCAGACTGGTCCTCTTGCAAAACTGTAGCCCAAATCTGTATCATCAGAGTGGTTCAGAAAACACCCAGTCAGGAATTTAGCTTAAGCTGATTCCATACTGAGTGACTCTAGGTACCAAAATAAATAGAAAGGTTTATAGTGTTGCAAACTAAATAATGTGGGACCAACTCTTCCCTGAGTAAAAAACTAGAAAACCCAGACAAAATATACATTTAAAAATAATCTGCCTTAAGATACCTGGGAACTAACAAGTTGTGAAGAATTATGGCGCTAAGATTTGAAAAAAGAAGGAAATCCAAAGGGGTTCATGCAGCACTTTTCCCCTAGGACTGTCTGCTGACTCCAGAAGTGGCTGAGAGGCTGAGAAGTTGAGCAGAGATTCTGACAACCCTGCTGGGCCAGGGGCCGAAAATTGGAATCCAAGGCATGCCACAGAATAGAAGCCTGACTACTCATGCTCTAAGTTAGGTCATTAGAAAACCAAACCCTCGGAGGACGTATACACTAGAAATAGTATGGACCTTGCAGAGACTGAAGACTAGCTTCAAATAATTTCAATTTTTATAATTGAATTAAGATGATTTGAAATTATTAGTGATGTAGATCACCCGAAAACCCTTGATCAGGTGGGCAAAAAGTGATTTGAGTTGTCCAAAGAAAAAGCCATGGCCTCTCATTCAGTTCCTATTTACATTTAACTTAAAACTAATTAAGCTTTAATAAAATTGAACATTCAGTTCCTATATCACACTAGCTACATTTCAAGTGCTCAAGAGCTCAATATGCCTAGTAGCTACACTATGAACAACACAGATATAGAACATTTCCAACATTGTAGTAAGTTCTACTGAACAGTGCTAAATTAGGCCTTGTAAGGATTACTAGACAGTGTCTGCAAATTGGTGCTAATCTCTGGGGATATGAAAGGCATGGTGGACCATCACTCAAAAGTGGGGGATCATAAAGGTCAGATGGAAGCATGAAAATTTAGCCAAAGTCTGTTTCACAATGGACCCAGTGGAGTCATAAATCTACCTTGAATGTGTAACTGAAACAGACATACTAAACAACTGGCAGAACACCCACATTTATTTACTGAGCAACAAAGTATAGCCCATTATAGTGGAGGTGTCCAATTGAAACCCCAGGAACTTTTCTTCCCAATAGTAAACTAAAAACAATACTGAATCCCTGAGGTAATTGCAGAGATTACTGCCATCACTAAAGATTAAAAAGATGAAAGGATAATGATTCCTATGACATCCCTGTTTAACATCTCTTGTTTATTTAAATTGTGAAGAAGATATCCTTTGTTTAGCTTGTACAGAAAACAGGTTTTGAAGAATGACTGTAGATTACTGTAAGCTTAATCAAGAGGTGACTCCAACTTTCAGCTGCTATTCCAGATGTGGAATCTTTTTACTGGAGCAAATCAACCAAGCCCCTGGCACTGTGGATACAGCTTAAGGACCTATCAAATGTTTCTTTCTCTTTATCAATTAACAAGAACTACCAGAAGCAGTCTGCTTTCGCCTGACAGGGACAACAGTACACCTTTGTCCTCTTCTCTTGGGGCCATATCAACTCCGGGATCTTGGTTATTTTGATATCCTACAGAATATCATGCTGATTGGACCTGGCAAGCAGGAAAAGTTGCAAACACCCTAGATGCCTTAGTAAGATACCTGTGTGTTACAGGATGGAGGTAAGCCCCTCCCCCATCAAAATTCAGGGTACTATGGTATGGATTAATTTTTTGTTGTTGTCCAGGTATCTGAAGCATGTTGTGATGTACTTCTAATGTGAAACACATAATACTGTACCTTGCTTCTTATTTATCTTACACTACTTGTAAGAAAAAAATCACAAAGTTTCACTGGCCTTTTTGGACTTTATTTTTATTTATTTACTTATTTTTTGAGATGGAGTCTCACTCTGTCACCTGGGGTTGGAGTGCAGTGGTGTGATCTTGGCTCACTGAAACCACTGCCTCCCAGGTTCAAGCAATTCTCCTGCTTCAGTCTCCAGAGTAGCTGGGATTACAGGCACCCGCCACCACATCTGACTAATTTTTGTATTTTTAGTAGAGACAGGGTTTTGCCACATTGGCCAAGCTGGTCTCGAACTCCTGACCTCAAGTGATCCACCTGCCTCGGCCTCCCAAAGTGTTGGGATTACAGGCATGAGCCACCGTGCCTATCCCCTTTTTCGATTTTAGAAGTGACATATAAAACATTTGTGCTGTTCTAACTCATTTACTAAGTATCCCACAAGGCTGCTAGTTTTGAGTGAGGCCCAGAGCAAGGTAAGGTTCTACAACAGGACCCAACTGTAATGCAAGTTGCCCTTCCATTGGGCATATGACTCAGCAGATCCAAATGGCTTCTAAAGGACTATGGCAAATAGGTGTGCTGTACAGATAGGGTACCATACATCCTGGATTTCAATGATAGCCTGAGTTTTCACCTGTTATCGCCAAATAATTATTAATACTGTCCCTTTTCCCTCTCATATATGTCCTGGTTTGGATGATAAAGTACATGGTCATTCTATGAATAGAGCCTTTTCTAGGTACCCATAGCAGATTCATTTTTGAGCAAACTTATGCCCTATTTTGCAGATAACTTTTTTTTTTTTTTTTTGAAAAACAATTTCTCACTTACTAGTGCATGTTGGTAGAGGCCAAATACCTGACCACAGGATACTATGTGATCATGCAACCTGAGCCACTCATCATGAACTGAACATGCAACAGAACTCCCCCATCAAGTGAAAGCAATATTTGAAAGCAGGCTCCAGCAAATCTGGAAAAGTTGCAGGAATATATGGCTCAGATTCCTATGGTGCATACTCCTGCTGTACTGCTACCTCTCCAACAACCCTTAACTAAGGTCCTGTGGCCATCTAATATAGGAAGAAAAACCTCTAGCTGGGTTTACAAATGACTTAGCACGATATGCTGATACCTTCTCGAAGTCGACTATCACAATATTATAGCCCCACATAGGAGTGACCAAAAAGACAGAGGAAGAGAAATCTTCTAAGTAGGCAGAACTTAGAGCAATGTATCTGATTGGCCATTTGCTTGGTCAGAGAGATAGCCAGAAATACAGATCTATACTGATTCATGGGCAGTGGCTGATGGTTTAGCTGAACAGTCAAAGCTTGGAAAAAATATGGGAAAGTTGCTGAAAGTATAGAGAAAAATTATGTGACTTAACCTCTCAGAATGGATAGAGTGTGAAGATTATTTGTGTCTCATATGACTGTTTCCCCAAGACTATCCCCTGCGGCAGAGACTCTCAATGGTCAGGAAGATAAGGTAACCCATTCCATGAATGTCAGTTGCCCTCTTTCCCTTGGTGGCAGGGATGAAGGCTACACACTTCCTTTCACCAGAGCAAATCTGGTTATGACCCTTGCTGAGTACTCAACCTGCCAATGGCAGAGGCCACTGCTGAGCCCCTAATACGGCACCGTTTCTAGAGGGATTATACAGCCATCTAGTATCAACTTGACTTTAAAAAGCAGCAGCAAGTTTTCTTTACTAGATTATAAATGTACTTTTGGATATGGATTTGCCTTCCCTGCCCACAATGTTCTACAAGTGGAATTAGAAACTGTTGATACAATAATACTAGCTTTGGTAATTGCCCATGTATTTACCTTTAATGAGAGCTTTATTCCTTCTTACAGCTTTGAGTTACTGTCTAGCATCCTTTCATTTCAACCTGCAAAACTCCCTCTAGTATTTACGCAGGGTGGGACTGGTGGTAATGAATTTTTTTTACCTTTTGTTTATCTGGGAATGTCTTAATTTCTTCCACACTTTAGAAGAACACTTCTGCTGGATGTAGGATTCCTGATTGACAGGTTTCTTTTCTTTTAGCACTTTAAATATTTAATATATCAGCTCACTGCCTTCTGGCCTTAAAAGTTTCTGACAAGAAGTCTACTGATAATCTTACTGAAGATTCCTTGTATGTGATGAGTTGCTTCTCTCTCACTGCTTTCAAGATCCTCTCTGTCTTTTAACAGTCTGATTATAATATGACTCAGTGGAGGTCTCTTTGAGTTTATCCTATCTTGGAGTTCACTGAGCCTCATGTATGTTTATATTCATGTCATTCATCAAACTTGGGAAGTTTTAGGCTATTATTACTTCGAATAATCTCTCCGTGCTTTCTCTCTTCTCCTTCTGAGACTTTCGTAATACATAGGTTGGTTTGCTTGATGGTATCCCAATCCCACAGGTCCCTTAGGCTTTGTTCAAGTCAATCTTTTTTTTTTTTTCCTTTTGTTTCTCTGGCTTGATACATTTAATTGTTCTATCTTCAAGTTTGCTGATTCTCTCTTCTGACTGCTCGAATCTGCCTTTGAAACTCTCCAGTGAATTTTTCATTTCTTATTCTAATTTTCAGGTTTAAAATTTCTTTTTGGTTTCTTTTTAGGTTGTCTATCTCTTTGTTGATATTTCCATTTTGTTAATATATCATTTTCTTAACTTTATTCATATCTTTCATTAGTTCTTTGAAAACCTTTAAGACAGATGTTTTAAAGTCTTTATCTAGTAAGTACTCCCTTTCTCAGGGATAGTTTCTGTTGCTTAATTTTTTCCTTTGGATGGGCCATATTTTTGTTTCTTTGTATGCCTTGTGATTTTTTTTTGTTGAAAGCTGAATATTTGAATCTATTAATATGGTAACTCTAGAAATCAGATTCTCCCCTTTACCAGGGTTTGCTGGGATTTTTTTTGTTTTGTGTTTGATTATTGTAGGCTGTCTCTGTGTCAAGGATCAGGCTGATATGTAAATGTAAGTTCTTCTCAGGTCTTTTCTAAGCCTGTGCATTTCTCTGGGTATATGTGGTGACATTCTAATTTCCTCAGTATATGCAGCTGCTTTTGAATGTCCTAGACTTTAATGTCTGGCTCCCAAAAGATGGGGAAAGGAATGGGGATTAAGAAAAGAAATCCTGTCATGACTGGGTGTGAGAACATCATGGGTAAGAATAGTAGCTAAATTATTTATGTCATACATTTATGTTATACATGCAATATCTGAGAAAAAATATAAAGTTACTATATAAAGCTTAAAAAGTTTGCATTCTTTTTACTAGACCTCTAGCTAGACTTCTTTCTTTTATGTATTTCTTACATATCTTTTGTATTTCCTCTTTGTTTCTACTCCAACAGCTCTAACTTCATCCTTTGGTTCATAAATACCATTGATTGCTGGTCATGCAATTCAACAATAAATGTTTAACAAAGAAAAAATGTGTATTAATATGTCACTCAACTTTACCTCATTTTAATATTTGTATATTTAATCAACTAGAAATAAAAATTATACAAATTAAAAACAAAACAAAAAAACAAAAAAAAAAGAAAAGAAATCCTTTAAATTCCCTGGAAGTCTTTTCAGCTGGAGCAGAAAGGGCTTACAACAGCTGTGGATGGGTGTGTGTGCAACAATGGTTGTGTGCCTCTGTGTGCACCTCAATGATCAGAAGTAGCAATCAGTGATCACAGCACGGATCTCTAAAATTTGGAGGACAGGGATCTTTTTGCCCACCCTGGCTCCTGCAAGCTGCATGTGAGTTACCCAATGAATATATTTCTTATTCTAATTTTCAGGTTTAAAATTTGAACCACGAAATTGGGAGTTAGGGGATGGGTAGCTGCTACCGGGTTAAAGCTGTAATTGACTGAAATTAGCTGCAGTTTGTCATCTAAATCTTCCCCTGGAAGACGTAAACTTTTAATAGAGTGTGAAGATTATTTGTGTCCACAGTTTCAAAATTGTTACATCGGACTGATTCTGCCAATGAAATTGTTGTCTAGATGAGGAGACAGATTCTTGGTGCTTCCTACTCCATCATCTTCCCAGAATCCTCTAGTGAAATAGTCTTTGATGATTTATCTACTATACCAATTAGATATAGTTAGGGAAGTTGGGACCCTAACTTAACAGCATAGGATATCACATAAACGAAAACTGATACTGTTTTTCTCATAACCACAACCTAAGGGCCTAGGAATTAATAGAAATGAAAGTAGCTCCTCTTACAATTATGTCTAATAGTCCACTTGCAGAATTTTTGCTTCTCATTCTACAATTTTTGGCACTTCTGATTTACAGGTCTTAGTTCTTAAGGAGGTACTTGTACCAGGAGACACAATCATGGTTCCACTGAACTGGAAATCTAGACTGCTACCAGCCACTTGCATTTCTCATTTCACTGAACCAACAGTCAGACAAAGAGGGGTTCATTCTACTGGCTAGGTGACTGATACTGTTTATAAAAATAAATATAATTGCTGTTATACCTTGAGGTTAAAAAAAAAAAAAGTATCTTTGGGACTAGAGTATTATCTGGTGCTCCTCTAAGAAGTTCCATGTCTTTTAGTCTTTTAATGAAGACTACAGCAACCCAGTAAAAGCAGGACCTTAAAGGACTCAGACCCTTCAGAAGCGAAGTTTCAGAAGACCACATCAGTTAAAGAACCCCAACCAGCCAAGGTGCTGGAAGAGGACAAACGAACATTAAATAGGTGATGGAAAAAAGGATGTACAAATATCCACTATGGCCTCCTGACCAGTTAAGAAAAGATCACTGTAGCAACTATGTATATTTTCATGTGCATTTTCTTCCTTCCTTAGTGTGTGTGTGCACGCACACTCGCATGCACACTTAAGCTGCTAGTGGTGACTGACTTTACAACTTAGTTTTTAGGATATAAAATATCCATAAATTTCTTTAGAAAATAATATCATCCAGTGATGGCTACAGTAACTGATGGCACTGTGTCTCATCCTTCTTGAGGAGATGGTGAAAGTGTCTTCAGTATAAGAGGAAGAGTTCCTTCATGTTAGGTAAAAGCATGTTGCAGTTGCTATTGTTGTATGGAAATTAAATACGGAGGGAAGCAGGAGGGTAGATATTGGGGTTCCAAGGGTTGAATGGTGCCAGTTATCTGCCTATTTGCTCTCAGCCTTCACCCCTTCCTTCTGTGTTCTTCTATGTATTGTAAGGGGCTGGAGCCATCTCCTTAACTACACTTCCCAGACTGCCTTTCCAACTAGTTGGATACTGCCAATAGAAGGGATTCATGAGAGACTGGAAGGCCAGAGCCAGGGAGAAGCAACTCTCTTGTTTGGCTTCTGATAGCATTTCTGTCAGCAGCAGCAGTGATAGTGCAACAGCAATGGCAGTACTAACCATGGTAACTGCATTGGCAGAGATTCCAGCCTTGGTTGAGGCATCACATCTTCAGCAGGTCTACAATTACAGTGACACCTTCCCTGAAAGCCCAGCAGTGGATATAGCCTTGTTGACTTCAGTTTAGCAGTGTTGCAGCTTCTGATCTCTGGTTATCAATGCTTCTTACTTTTTGTTCTTCCCGTACCCCTCTTCTCCAATTAGCTCTTCCATCCCTTCTAACAGCCATGTAACCAATTCCCTCTCTTTATCACTGGTGATATTTTAGGTGGAATAGTGGTTCTCTGGGTGTGATTTTTAAGAGTGCTTACCTTTTAGAGCTACATACTGGAATATTTATAGATGAAATAATATGAAACATTTATGGCTATATATATCCGAGATTTTTCTTAAGAATATTCCAGGAGGGGGTGTGATGGGGGCATAGATGAAACAAGATTGGCCATGACTTGATAATTGTCAGGTGATAATTGTTGGTGATAGGTACCTGGAGTCAATTTTATGATTGACTCTAATTTTATATGCGTTTAAAAACTTTCCATAACAAAATACCAATTACCTCTCCCTGCCAAGAATAAACGAATAAATCAATAAATAAACCAATTAATACCATCTATTTATAATACCTTAAGTGGGTTTTATATTTCTGTCTACAGCCTGACTGGCTCATGGAGAAAGCCTACCTAAGAATGAAGCCGGGACCCGGCAGATGGCTCCTGTGAATGGTGGCAAGAAGAAAAAGGGCCATTCTGCCATCAATGAGGTGGTGACCCGAGAATACACCATCAACATTCACAAGTGCATCCATGGAGTGGGCTTCAAGAAGCGTGCCCCTTGGGCACTTAAAGAGATTCGGAAATTTGCCATGAAGGAGATGGGAACTCTAGATGTGCGCAACTGATACCAGGCTCAACAAGGCTGTCTGGGCCAAAGGAATAAGGAATGTCCCATGCCGAATCCATGTGCAGTTGTCCAGAGAACATAATGAGGATGAAGATTCACCAAATAAGCTCTATACTTTGGTTACCTATGTACCTGTTACCACTTTCAAAAATCTACAGATAGTCATTGTGGATGAGAACTAATCACTGATTGTCAACTATATCAAATAAAGTTATAAAACTGCAAAAAAAAAAAAAAAAAAAGAATGAAGCCAACACCAAGGAAAACAAAGATGTCTTCATGTGTATGACAGAACAAGTAACAGACTAACAGAAGCTGCACACATGCTCAAGAAATAGAGATGCACGCAGAGACCTGACAACGTCCTGTGCACCTATATCCAGCCAAAGCATACAGCAGATTGACCTCACGATTTTTCACATACATGAACCAACAAATTCCCTTTTTTGTTTAAGCTACTTTGAATTGGACTTCTGTTACTTGCAAACAAAACAACCCTAACTAATGAAACCCCTAATAAATGATCACTACTATTATCTCAACCCCCTTGAGCAACTAGCCAACCACAATCATCACTATATAAAATCTAAGTAACTTATTACATATATACACATATATATATTAGACATAAGCCATAATAGAATGTGCTAAGTATTAAATTAACTGTGGAAACACTAAATTAAACTGACCCTTAGAGAAGGGATTAAGAGGCATGGGCTAAAGCAGTCAGAGAAGGCTCCTGGTAGGGAAAGGAGGAAGGTCTGAGCTGGGCCTTAGAAAATGTACAGAATCTACATGAGAATATAATATAACGGTCATGAGTATGGTCTCTGGAGTCCGACAGACTTGATTCAAATCCTGGGTCTGTTACCGACTAGCTTTGCAACTTTGGGCAAGTTACTTAAATGTCTGTACTTATTTCCTCATCTAAAAAATGTGGATAATAATAGGAGACCTACCTCACAGAGCTGTTATGAGGATTTAATGAGTTAACATACATAATGCCGAGAACAGTGTCTGGACATTGTAAGTACTACATATGTGTTTTTATTACTATTAAAGAGGAAGGACCAGCCAGAAGGAATGGCCTCAGCAAAGGTGCAGAGTGGGAATGTACAAAGGTTATCTAGAGACCAGGGAACAGACTTACTGAGCTGACACAGGGGGCTCATGAAGAATTGTCTGGCAAGACAGTTTACAGATGACCAGTCAGAGGCAGGGAAAGTGTCTTGCCAAACACCTGGATCTCTCCTAACAGCACACAGGAAATTGGGGGCACGTGTCTGAGGCCTTTCTGGGAGCTTCAGTAGGTGGCATTGTCCCTGCTTTGAGCACTTACAGCCTATCTTTATGGCACTTCCAAGCTGCTATGGGCTATTTCCTTGGATATTTGTACACAAAAACACAGAACGGACTCCAGGAGGTAGAACTTACTGCTCTGCAACGGCCAAATTGGGCGGCAGGGAGGTGAGGCCATTGCCTGTGAGGAGCAGGACACGGAGGTGTGGCAGAATCCCCAAATCACAGATGGCCTCCACAGTCAGGCTGTTGAAGGAAAGGTCCAAGAACTGCCATGCAAAGATGAAAGATGGGGAAAGTAAGCACTCTGTGTGACAACAATGCTCATATATGATGTGGGAGCAACTTTCTAGAGTGCCCCATCGCCCACAGGACAAAACCCTCCTGGATCTCCAGATTAACATTCAAGGTCTACTAGAGTCAGTACCCAACCGGTTTTCTAGCCTTAGTTGCCACTACAAATCTGTTTATCCTGTAGTGCTGGGCAAATAGACTCCTCCCCGCTCTTTGCCTCATCCACCTATAGATCTTTGCTTGTGCTTTTTGTTTAAATGGGAATGCACTTCTTCCATGTATCCTAATCCAAGCCCACAAAAGACAGCTCAAAAGCTGCCTCCTTGTAAAACCTTCTCAATTCCCCAGACAGATGGAATCTCTACCTCCCCTAACTTTGACTGCTTTATCTAAACTGCTCTCAGGGTACTTATCAAAGTTGGCCAGGTATCTGGCATATGGATATGCCTAGCACAGTGCTTGGCACACAGTGGTGGACTAGATCATAAACTGGTACTTGGAAGACTGTGGGGTCAAGTGCCATGCCACTGTAACACTGTATCCTTGTAAGTTAGCATAAGACCTGGCACAAAGTAGGTACACATAAAAAATGAGCTGAATAAACTGGCTTCAGTGGCTCACGCCTGTAATCCCAGCACTTTGGGAGGCAGACGTGGGCAGATCATGAGGTCAGGAGATTAAGACTATCCTGGCTAACACGGTGAAACCCCGTCTCTACTAAAAATACAAAAAATTAGCCAGAGTGGTGGCACGCGCCTGTAGTGCTAGCTACTCAGGAGGCTGAGGCAGGAGAATCACATGAACCTGGGGGGCAGAGGTTGCAGTGAGCTGAGATCACACCACTGCACTCCAGCCTGGGCGACAAAGCAAGACTCTGTCTCAAAAAAAAAAAGAGAAAAAAAAAAGAAAAAAGAAATAAACTGGCTTATGAGGACAATAACCCCAAATTGTCACCCTATTGTCAACCACCTTCTAACTGGCCTTCTGGATTCATGACATAGTTGACTGGGGTCAAGGGGCCAAGGGGTCAGTCAGAAAACTGTGTTTCTCTGCAGAGACAATCAGGATAAATGACATCTGTCCAATATTTGTTCTCCTTCTCCTAAGCCTCTGTAGACACTATATATACAAGTTGGCTCCCTTCCATCACCCCTATTTCTTATGTGCTTCCCTGTGCCCCCCTCCTCAACATACACTGAAGTCTACTGAATGGGGTCAGTTTCAGCAACTTATTCAATTGGTACAGGAGCAAGTCTTTGGTCAGCCACATCAGTATTACATAGTCAGACATATAAACGCTACAGGTTACCCTCAGAGGACTGGGTTTGGTCTGACTCTGCTGTAATAATTGATAGCTCTGCAGACCTGGGTGTAAGTCCTGACTAACCATGTGATATTAGGCAAATTACTTAATCTGGGTTTCCTTATCTGTAAAGTAGAAATAAGTGGTTCTTATGTAGATAAAGCCTTTATCCTGGAGTAACAGTAAATGCTTAATGTTGGCTGTCATCATCATCACATTATCATTTCATTCCTCAACTCTATGCATAAGGCTTACTTTGTACCCGTCCCTGCCCTTTAGGAGCTCCCAGCCTACTCAGCTAAATACATGTATATGTTCATTATGTAGCCATGCTGCTGGGATAGATGTCTGATGACAGACCAATCAGGGCACAAAGGAAGGAAATGGTCAGGTCTACCAGGAGATCAGGACAGGCTTCACATGGTAGGTAACATCTGAGCTGTCCTCAGAGACCAGTAGGTATTCACCAAATTGTTAAGGGCAAAGAGACATTCAGGGCAGCAAGTGGCATGTATAGAAGCCAGGAGGCAGGAGGCAGCCTTGCTTGTTCTGAGAACCATGAATAGTTTGGGTATGACTGAAGTCCCTGGTATAAGAAATGGCTTGATAAGACTAGCCAAGTACTACAGAAGCGCCAAGTTCATGCCACCATCAGCAAATTCCAAGGTTTGAGGGTTCAGACAATGAGGCGATCCCACTTGGCTGGAGAAAACAGAGAAGCCTACAGGAGGCAGACCTGGAAACGTGCCTGAGATAAGCACAGGGGAAAGTAGGGAACATTCTCCCCTCATACTCATGTGTGAACAGTCAGCCTATGGATTCTATCTACCTCCTTAATATCTCTCATACTTGTTCCCTCCAATCTATTCTATCTACCTCCTTAATATCTCTCATACTTGTTCTCTCCAATCTATTTTTTACACGGAAGCCAGAATGGTTTTTCTAAAATGCAGTTCTGACCCTATATCACTTAGCTTAAAACCCTTCAATGGATCCCTATTCTCCTTAAGGTTTAAACTCCTCAGCAAAGTTTCCGAGGTTCTCCTTGGTCTCTTTTCTGCTACCCCTCCAGGTTCACATATCGCTACACTCTACTGTGTCTGTCTCTATTCCAACCATACTGAGCTGTTTCATTAGGGTTCTAGCTCAGAAGCTGGCCTACTGCTATTTTGTATAACCCATGAGCTAAGAATAATTTTTGCTTTTTTCTTTTTGAGACAGGGTCTCATTCTGTCACCCATTGGTGTGAACATGGCTACAGGGCAGTGGTGTGAACATGGCTCACTGAAGCCTCAAGCTGTTGGGCTCAAGTGATCCTCCTGCCTCAGACTCCTGTGGGTCCACAGGCACGCACCACCATGCTATTTTTTTTTATTTTTGTAGAGACATGGTCTCATTTTGTTCCCAGGCTGGTCTTGAACCTCTGGGCTCAAGCGATCCTCTCGTCCTGGCCTCCCAAAGTGCTGGGATTATAGGTGTGAGCCACCCTGCCCAGCCAATTTTTACATTTTTAAATGGTTGAAAAAAATAAAAAAAAAGAATAAGAGTGTGTTTCATGTACAAATTATGTGAAGTTCAGATTTCAGTGTCATGAAGTTTTAGGCTGGGCGCAGTGGCTCACGCCTGTAATCCCAGCTCTTTGGGAGTCTGAGGTGGGCAGATCACTTGAGGCCAGGAGTTCGAGACTAGCCTGGCCAACACGGTGAAACCCGTCTCTACCAAAAATACAAAAATTAGCTGGGTGTGGTGGTGCACACTTGTAGTCCCAGCTACTCGGGAGGCTGAGGCATGAGAATCGCTTGAACCCAGGAGGTGGAGGTTGCAGGAAGCCGAGATTGTGCCACTTACTCCTGCCTGGGTGACAGAGTGAGACTGTCTCAAAAAATAAATTCATTAAAATAAATAAATAAAGTTTTATTGGAACACAGCCATGCTCATTTCTCAATTGTTTACATATTGTCTATGGCTGTTTTCCATTATACAACAGCAGAGCTGACTAGTTATGATTAGTTATGACCATATGAACCATAAAGCCTAAAATATTAGGCCTGCTGTACAGAAAAAGTTCGCTGACCTCATTCTAGCTGCTTTGGCTATTTAATGTAGGATCCAAATTTGCTTTCTATAGAATTAAGGGCAATTTAAAGAAATGAATAGCCTTAGAATCACAGGCCACAGAATTTCAGAGCTGACCCAGAATTTACAGAGGGGAAATGTTGTCCCAGAGAGGGTACGTTGTTTGGCCAGGTAGGCATGGCAAAGTACTGGCAAAACCAAGACAAAGGACTGCCAGGGCAGGGCTCCAGCTGAACCTTCTTCAGATCTGTAATCCGAGAATCAAACCATGGCAAAGTTAAGTTTTTCTAAATTGACTCCTGAAGAATTATTCTACTCTGGGCTTTTCCTCCTGGGGCAGCCTTTTTGGCAAACAGGAACAGAAGATTCCTAACCTGGCTACTACATCTGCTGAGTCACATCAAGTTTTATTACACATCAAAATATTCATTACTGTGAGCTGCAAATTCAGGATATTTGACAGGTTTATCCTTCTTCTTTGGGAGCCCCTGCAAATCACAGACAGATGAAAACAGATGACTGGGCAAGAGATTTCCTGTTTTCATTTATATTCTGCATCTTAACTTTGGTCTGCTCTCTTATGTAAATACACTTTCGTAAGGGTAGGTCTGCTGGATAAATCATCTTCATCAGATGCGATTACACTATAAAGTAAAGTAAGGCCTCCAAAAAAGTCACTCATGATCAATCACTAGATCCAAGCTAGTCAGTTGTGGGGTCAGAGCCTATACTCATGTATCCTCCCTTCAGCCCATTGGCACTTGAAACAGGGGTTTGAAATGGTAGGGGAAGAAGACAAGATGCATGGTACAATGCACAACACAGGAGCTCAATGACTACTCTCTGAAAAAGTAAAAGAACAAATAAATGGAAGTTCTTAAGAAGCTCCCAGGCTCAAAGGTCAGGGACATGGCTCCCTGTATCTCTAGACCATCTGAAACCTGTTTCCTGCTGTCTATTCCAAAATCTACTACTAAATATTTATTAACACAGAAAAAAAATGCATCAGTTGTTGTAAACTATTTTATTCAACTTTCAAGAGCTTTGCTTCTTAGACAAGTGTGAGGACTACTTTTGTCCCAAATCATAGAAAATTACTGTTATCTTCAATATGACTTGAGACCATGGAGAGAAGGTTCCATTACAGTCAGCAGAATATGCTTTAAAAATGCAAAGATACATAATCCAATTTAGGAAGGTGGCTATCCCAAGAGGTTAAAACCTTTTAAAGCTTTGGCATATGAAGGCCATCAACTCTGAAAAACTCACTCTTGTAGAAGGTCCCCCTCACTGACAAGACCAGGTTAAGTGAGGCTTTTGTGAAGAATGGCTGACCCTTGATGCTTGCAGATGAAATCATTTAAGTTAACAGCTCTTTGGGGTCGACCTCAAGGTTCATGACACGCAGACATTTTACTGAGATTTGACTCTGAAACACTTCTACTCCAGAATGTGGAGAAGAGTCTATTACTCAGTGAGTGAGCGTGGTCAGATGCCCAGCCCCACACATGTCTCCACCTCTGTTGTCCTTTACTCTCCACATGTGCCGTGACTCTCAGGTAGTGACAAAAGATTTGTTCCTTTGTAAAAAGTAGCCCACAAATCTTCATGAAAGCTGAATAAGTAATCAACTTGAACTATGGGGACATGTGCAGAAAATGCATGATTATGGGAAAATTTAGGAGAAAACCAAGAACACAAACAAAATTTTCTGTATTTTCTAATTTGGGGTTTGAAGAACAGCTGTGAATGTACAAATGTTCAAGACTCTGCTGCTGATCCCATAGGATCCCTATTCCTACTCATCTCTGAGGTTATGGACTAGGCCTATAGCCTGCTCTATCCCAGCCACCAAGACTGATTCAGCTCACTTAGACCAGGATGAGTCTCTGGAATCAGTCTATAATGTCTCTAGTTCAGCCGATCCAATCTGCTGCACCTAGCTCTTAAGCTCCAAGGCTCCTCAACCCCCACTAGATTCAGATCTCCCTTCAAAACTCTCCCTCCTTCAATACTCTGTTTTAAAACTCACTTTTCTGCACAGGGAACTCCCTTGGACATGACTTTTGGCATTTATTTTCCAGGACCATGCACCACAGTTAAGTCTTTGGTGTCAACTATTTGCTGCCGCTTCTACCGTTACCACCATCTCCATCACTATCACTACCTTTACAACCCCCAACCCCACCCTCCCTGGAGGCCAGCAATGAAGCAAGGGCCTGGCTGTACAGGCCCAGCAAGCCCCTTCCCAACAGTTATAATCAGTAAAGCTCTATGCTCATTCCTTACAGGGGAACTTGGTGGGCACCAAAAACTTCCTACCTCCAACTTACTTCCAATAACTTAAAGTCTCCATATTTCACGTAGATAGTTTTGATGCCATTAAATGCGAGATCCAGTTCCTTTAGGGCTGGAAACGTGTGAAATGCCTCTACATGGGGAAGAGAAAGAGAGAGTCTGCAGCTTGTAAAGGACTTAAGAGAAAGATATTAATAATTACCATTTACTGTGTCCCTACTGGGTTAGGCCAGGCACTGTATAACGTACTTTACATACATGGCCTCTAAATCTCTAACAACCCAGAAAAACAGGGATTACTGCTTCCATTCTATGGCTGACTAAGGCTCAGCCAAGCTAAGTGATTTGCCAGAATGGAATTGCTGGTAAGTGAAAGAGCCAAGAATTGAATCTAAGTCTGCTCAACAGCAAGCCCATTTTAAAAATTATCTTAATTAATCCCGATTACAAAAATTAAAACACAACTAAGAAAAATAGTCAAACATCACAGAAAAATAAAAAGTTCTGTTTAATCTCAACATCCAGAGACAAGTATTAAAAGTTCCATATATAGCACTCAACTTTTTCTCATGTATACATCAAAATACACACATACCTCTTTTAACAAAAACAGTCATACTGTATACACTGTACTGACTTGCTTTTTCCCTTAACAATATAACTTAAAGATTATTCCATGTCAAAACATATAGATATGCCTAATGTCTTCTGATGTTCTACAGTATAGATATATCCTAGTTTACTAATCCATCTCCCTATTGGTAGCCTTTAGGCTATATGAATAAAAGGTAAGAAACTATATGAATAGAAGTTTCTCTCTTTGAATGAGTACTGAACTTTTTCTAGCCTTGTTCCTCTGGTAACCTGAAACCAATGGTATAGTAACTGCATTTCCAGGCAGGATCACTTGTGGTAAAAATCACCCTAGGTTGGTAAATTACGTCTGGGCTAGGAGAAACTGCAAGTGAATGATAAACACCTGAAGGGGGCACCATAATTTTGGGCTTCTCTGTGTGTAGTGATTCCTATAATTGGATATATCCTTTGCAGAAACTCTAGGAGCTATGCCTGTAAGTGTTACAATGTATATTGGCTCCGTGAGGAATGAGATTTCTAAGCCAGGGTGGCTTTTGCATCCACCCAGTGACAGTCTCACTGTCTTGCACCTGAGCTGACACGGGGGGCTGGATGGAGGGGCACAAAGAATGCCTCATGGATGGCTTTGGGAACTCCATTGAAGAGAAACTCCTGATGCTGTTGTACTGGCATTCTGTGTGGAATTACTTAGAGCCTTCTAAGTGAACCTGATGTTAAATATGGCCCATGGTAGTCTTGTAAGTCAGAATGTTCAGTAGAACCTAATAAAGGCTGCTTTGTGAATGTTTCCGGATGCAGCCTTGTACGAGTGTGTTTCTATAGAATAATTTCCTGGAAGTAAAACCAGATTAAAGGCAATGACTACTTTAAATTTTAAGAAACATTACCAAATTACCTCCAAGATGTTACACCAGTGACTATACTTCCACAGTTCAATGCAAGAGTATCCATTTCCCTACCAATGCTGGCTGTCATCAGCCCTCTTCACTTCTGCCAATATTTGACAGGCAGAAAACAGTATCTTGATCCACTGTAATTATTAGTGAGGTTGAACACCTTTTCATATACTTATTGGCCTTTGTATTTCCAGCCCAAGCTCCTGACAGACCACCCTGTCTCCTAAAGGTCAGGGACCTCATCATATGCTTCTTTGAAAACAATCTTCAAACTTAATGCAACAAAACTGAACTTATCCTATTTCCCTCTGACTTGGCTTTTCTCTAATGTGCCCTGTCTCAATGAAATGCCCCTTGATTCCTCCCTCTCCCTACATCCCTATCAGTCTGTCAGCTACCAAGTCCTGTGGTTTCTACTCCTCCTAAATATCTCTCTCCCTTCCTCCCTCTCCCCCCACCCCCCCTCTCTCTCTTTCTGCACCCTTCTTGTCACAATCCTGGCTCAGGCCTCATCTCCCCTCCCCTAAAAACCTGAAATAATCTCCCAGGTTTCCTGGCCTCCATCTTCTTCTTCTCTTATAATCCACTCTCCTCACAGCTGCCACTGAGGTTCTCTATTTAAAACCCTTCCAAGGCTCTCTTTTGCCTGCAGCACTAAGTCCAATTCACTCCTGGTCCTTGATAATCCAGTTGCTGCCAATCTCTCTAGTTTCAATTGTCCCCCACATGCTTCCCTTGCAAACATACAAAACCTCTTCAGTCTTCCTGATCAGGCACTGCCATTCCACATCTGCTCCAGCAGCCGGAAATGCCTTCTTACCTTCTAGTTCCTGAATCACTCCTATTCATTTTTCTGGTCTCAGCTTAGGTGCTCCTCTTCTCAGAAGTTCCTCCTGACACTCTGGCCTGGCTTGAAGTCCCACGTATATGCTTGCATAATATTTCCTGATTCTCTCTTTCACTGCTCTCCCCTCATCCTGCTCTAACTATCTGTATGTAAGTCCATCTCTCTCACCAAACCACGAGCTCACCAGAGCAGAACTGGATGCACTCATTTCTAAAAGCCAAGTATTCACATAGTCCTAATACCCAGCAGGGGTTGCTGTGGATTTGCTGACTAACAGAAGGCTTTATGCTCCTACATGAGTACTTTACAGGCTTAGAAACATTTTTATACACCCATCTCATATGAGCCTGCAAGGTATCCTGCAAGGGGAGGAAAAAAAGAAGGGAATTATCTCCATTGACAGAGAAGTAGCAGATCACAGAAAAATGTTCTAAGTAGGTAGCGCCAGAGCAGGACTGGAATCGAGGTCTTTGTGCTCTGCAGCACCCAGCCTATTGTACTCCACAAAAGAGATGTGTGGCCAATCATGGATGGATGGATAAACAAATCCTAACACATGTGAATGACTGTGCTGGCTAAGAGGAGGAAGAGAGTTTTCAAGAAAGAAAAAGCTTACCTAGAGGAAGCAGGTTTTCTGAGGCATTGATATAAATCACAGAATGAAAATGCTTGAAGTCATTTTCCTTAGCCTGTAGGAAAGCATTTCAGAAAAAAAAATCCACAAGATTAGTTCCCTGCCTAGAAGCCTTGCTGAAGCTTCAGGGCCACTGTCAGAAGAAACAAAGACCTAAAGGAATAAGGGACATCCTTAGCACAGGAGC
Source organism: Nomascus leucogenys (assembly GCF_006542625.1). NCBI lineage: Eukaryota > Metazoa > Chordata > Mammalia > Primates > Hylobatidae > Nomascus > Nomascus leucogenys. Next base: position 61,790,134 of record NC_044395.1, on the reverse strand, counting down.
AGCCACTTGAGTGCTGTAAGGGTTTTCCTGCTTTTTTTCCCCACTATGAAACATTTCAAATGTACAGAAAAGTATACTGAATGACACTCTGAAGACCCATATAACCACTATCCAGAGGTATGTATTTAATACAGCTGAATATTTTGCTGTCTTTGCTTTAAATAAGTTTCCTTAAAGAAAATATTATATAGGGTGAACCACCACCATTACCAACCCTGTCCATGTATCCCCTTGCTAATCCCATAACAGCTATCCTGAATTGGAGACTATCAATCCCATACTTGGTAGTGTTTGTTTGTTTGTTTGTTTTTGAGACAGGGTCTCACTTCCATTGCCCAGATTGGAGTGCAGTGACAATCTTGGCTCACTGCAGCCTCAACTTCCCCAGCTCGGGTAATCCTTCCACCTCAGCCTCTTGAGTAGCTAGGACTGCAGGCACACGCCACCAAGACTGGCTAATTTTTTTGTATTTTTAGCTGAGATGGGGTTTTGCCATGGTGCCCAGGCTGGTCTCGAACTGCTGGGCTCAAGTGATCCGCCTGCCTCAGCCTCCCAAAGTGCTAGGATTACAGGCGTGAGCCACTGCACCGAGCTCCCATATCTTTTTTTATACTTGTATTATACACATGTGTGTGTGTGCCCGTGTGTGTGTGTGTCTATCAACTATATATAATGCTAGATACAGGTAGTAAAACTTTACGTTAAATGCAATAATATTGCAGGTATCATTCTGCAACCTGCCTTTTCACTCAACACTGTTTTTGAGAATTACCTGGGTCGATATACGCTGCTTTTGAAAATTTACATATGTTGACAGATGTAGTTCTAGTTCGATCTTTTTTTTTTCTTTTGAGACAAATTCTCGCTCTGTCACTCAGGCTGGAGTGCAATGGCACAATCTTGGCTCACTGCAACCTCCACCTTCTGGGTTCAAGCGATTCTCCTGGCTCAGCCTCCTGAGTAGGTGGGATTACAGGTATCTGCCACCATGCCCAGCTAATTTTTGTATTTCTAACAGGGACAAGGTTTCACCGTGTTGGCCAGGCTGGTCTCAAACTCCTGACCTCAAGTGATCCTCCTACCTCAGCCTCCCAAAGTGCTAGGATTACAGGCATGAGCCAACACGCCTAGCCCTAGTTCAGCCATTTTAATTCCTGTATAGTATTCCATTGTTTGAACATATTGCAAGTTTATTCATTCTCATTTAGTCTGTTTCCAAATTTTATTGCAAACAATGATGTAATTAATATTCTTATACACACCTCCTCATGATAAGAGTTTCTTTTCCATCCTGGCTAACACGGTGAAACCCCATTTCTACTAAAAGTACAAAAAATGAGCCAGGCGTGGTAGCAGGCACCTGTAGTCCCAGCCACTCGGGAGGCTGAGGCAGGAGAATGGCCTGAACCCAGGAGGCAGAGCTTGCAGTGAGCCGAGATTGCGCCACTGTACTCCAGCCTGGGCTACAGAGCAAGACTCCATCTCAAAAAAAAAAAAAAAAAAAAAAAAAAAAGAGTTTCTTTAATGGTATGCTCCTATCGAGCTGTGGGGAATACACAGCTTTATGAGATGGTAGCACATTGTTCTCCAAAGTAGTTAAAACAATTTACAGTCCTACCTGCAGTGTATGAGAAGTCCTATTTTTTTAAATCCTTGCAATTGGCATTATAAAACTAATTTTTGCCAGTCTGATTATTGTAAAATGGCACTGCATTTTCCTGATTACCTATGAGGCTGAATATCTTTTCCTATATTTATTGGCCTTTCAAGTTCCTCTTCTGTATCCTAACATATTTATCTGTTGTCCATTTTTCTACTGGGTTTCTCTTTCTTCCTATTGTTTTATAGGAGCTCTTGACATATTCTGGATCCTAATACTTTTTGGTTTTATTACTTGCTAATATCCCCTCCCAGTCTCAGCTTATCTTTTACCTTTGTTTGTGGTAACTTTTGTTAGATAGATATTTTTAATTAAATTTCACAGACATTTTCCTTTATGGTTTAACCACAAAGCTAGCAAGCATCCACTCAACCCGTGGGTCTCAACTAAGCTACCACCCTCTCCAGGGTGTGTTTCCTGTTTAAGGCTGAGTCAGGGGCCTGTCTTCTGAGGTCATATTCAGCACTCTCATGTTTCCCTCATTGACTGCGTTAGCTAGTCCTGTCTAACTCCATATCCATCTAAGCCCAGCCTCCTCCCTCCCTACTGGACTATATGCTCCAGAGGGCAGGCAGTGTCTGAGCCACCTCTGTACCCTCCAGCAAATAGCACAGAGACACGCCAGGCCTCGGTAATGTTTGGTGAGCACGTGAGCGAATAAGTAAAAGAGGAACAGACGGTATCCAATGAGGGGACTGAGCTTTGGCCAGCCATGTTGTAGACCTCAAAAGCTGAATTGATAGAGACCTCTGAAGTCTTCTTCTACGACTTTGTCCCACCATTATATGTGAACTATATATTATAATATCTGGGACCATGTGCTGGCCTAGAATGGAGGGCCTCTCAGCCACAAGATGAATATATTTCTATGGTTAACCTGTCCCTAAGTAACTCAATTCTGAAAACATGAGTGCTAAATGAAGTGAAGCAGAACCCTGTTAAAGGAGCAGTCTGCTTTACCACAAACTTGGCCATCCTGTGGGTTAGAGCCTCTACTCTATGGTTTATACAAGTAATCTCTCTTGGTATGCCATGAAAGCTGACATACCAAAGATGTATGTTATAATATCCTGTATATACACTGGCTAATGATGGGTCACAAATATGGCTCCAAGCTGCCTATAAGCCAATACAAAGAAACATGATTCATTGCATGAGTCACAGCACCTGTAAGTTAGGAACGAACCAGCTTCTTGGGAAAACCATTACAATTCCTGGCATTGAAACTTAAGAAATATCTCTTGTAGGTTCTTGTGATGGGAACTCAGTGTCACACAATGAATTATGTACCCACAAAATTACATGGCAAATTCAAAACCAGTTTCATAAGGCAATTTTCTTTTTTTTTTTTTTGTAACAGAGTCTCGCTGTCACCCAGGATGGAGTGCACTGGCACGATCTTGGCTCACTGCAACCTCTGCCTCCGGAGTTCAAGCAATTCTCTGCCTCAGCCTCCCGAGTAGCTGGGATTACAGGTGTCCGCCACCATGCCCGGCTAATTTTTTGTATTTTTAGTAGAGATGGAGTTTCACCATCTTGGCCAGGCTGGTCTTGATCTCCTGACCTTGTGATCCACCTGCCTCGGCCTCCCAAAGTGCTGGGATTACAGACCTGAGCCACCACGCCTGGCCCATAAGGCAATTTTCTTTAATTCATATCAAATGGGACAAGGGCAATATAAAATTTGTAGCAAAAGTTTGTGTCTGAATATTGTTTCAACCCAATAAATCCTTGTCTGACCCTCCTCTCCCTCCTTCTTCGTGACCAGATTTCCAGTCCCTAGGGACTCTGGAGGTGCAAGAGACAAATCACAACAGCCAGGTGCGCCACCTCAAGTCTGGCTCACCCCAATCACATCTTTGCTGGCTGACCTCACCTTGGAGAACTTCAGGCCACTCACATTAATGGTGCACAGATCTGATGGCTTCCTCACACAGTGGTGCTTCAGCTGGAACATAATACAAAGAGTTGGCTCTTAAGGCTCCTACAAAGTTTAATTAATCCATTATCGTTCAGCCTTCGCTTGTTAGGCAATCTTATATACTTGTCATAATTTGTTTGCTTGTTCATTCATTCATTTATTCATTATTCATCCATTCATTTACCAAATATTTACCAAACACTAAATTGGGCCATATGCACTGCTGAATACATTAACAAACTTTCTTCTAATCCCAACTAAGCCCTTTGACATAAGTAAGATTATCTCCCCTTTTTAATGAGAAAAACAAGGTTAAGAGAGGTAATGTGCCTTGCCAAAGGTCCCACAGTTAGTGACAGATCTTACTAATCCAAATCTGTAATCACCAGACCCTATGCACTTTTGACTACCATATGTCACCCGACATAATTTAAAAGTTAGAGGTAAATTTTAGCTTTGGAGCTTCCATTTATGTTTAATCAAACCTCATTCTTTTTTTGTTAATCATTTATTTATGGTACCCACCATGTTTAGGCACTGAAAGGCATTGGGAAGACAATGAAGAAAAAGCAGAGACATTCCATAACCTCATAGAGCTTACAGTGTCATGGGAAGCCAAGTAGCAAGTACGTATTTATAAATGTGATAAATATTTTAAAGGAGAAATTTAAGATGCTATGAGAGATACAACAGGAGGTCCTAACCTCAGTCTGAATGAGGAAATCCTTACTTGAGGAAGTAATATTTCAGAGACCTAAGAGCTAAATAGGTCTCATGAAAGTGGGTAGTAGGGATTATGAAGTCTACCAAGGCAGGAAAAAGCAAGGTGCTTCTGGGAGGATGAAAAACAAGATAAGGTTAGTGAGATGGCCATTAGATCATATGAGTCCACGCTGGCTCTATAAAGGAGCGTGGATTTTATCCTACGACAAATAGAAAGCAGATTTTTAGCAGGGGGCTGATAGTAATTTTATAAAAATTGTAATGTCGGATACACATAGACATTATCAGACAGAGTACATCACATAGATGAGAAGACAGGAAAGGAAGGGGAAAGACGAATGTACCAGATTGGTTAATTACTTTCCTAATAACCACTACTCCTTGTTAAAGAACACCAATGTTATTCACATTTCTCCAAATGGAATGTTCTTAAGTCACAGCTCCAAGCAATAAGTCATGATCTGTGTAAACCAATCATGGAGGTCTCATTCCCCTAACTCATGACTGTTTGGGCATGTGATATAGGTCTGGATAATGAGATACTGGCTGCTTGGAGATGAGGAAGGGAACCGGTTTTGGAAAGCATTTTCTTACTTCTGAAAAGACATTAGACAGTAACAATCCCTTCTCTACCTCAGGATGTTATCTTCTGCATGTGATGACCAGAATTGCTGCAGCCATCTCAGGATCATGAAGGCAATCAGCCCAAGAGGACAAGGTAACATGTAAAGTGGCACAGCACAAAGACAGAAGGAACACAGGCCTTGCAAGACATCATTAAGCCTGTAAATTAATCTACCCTAAACAATGCCTCTGGCTTATTTTTATGTGAAATAAAAGCATCCTAATTAGTTCACAACATACGGAAAGTTTCTGAATTAGTCCAGCAAGAGATGATGGTGGCCCAGATGATGGTCATGGCAGTCAAGATGAGGAGACAGATTTGACAACTATCTTGTAAAAGTGCCAGGACTTGGTAAAAGTTGGGGTGGGGACAGTGTGGGACAGGCAAATGTCAAGGATAACCTCAGGTACTGGCTTGGCGACTGGGTAGATGGTAGTGCCAACAGAGAGAGTAAAGTAGATACTGGAAAAAGAGGTCTGTTTTGGGATTTGGAGTAGCAGCATTGGTGCTGTAATTCAACTGTCAATGAAACATTCAAGTGGAACTATCCAATAGGCAGAGTGGATACCCCATGATTCTGAAAAACATCCTTGTTTCTCCTGTCTCCCACAGTGGCAAGACGGGTAACAAGCCGTATTTATTGAATGTGGGAATGTATAAGTATTTGGAAACAAGGGAAGAAAAAAAGGCCACTATGGGAAGTGTTTCTGCCCCTCCTCAGTATAATTATTTCAGTCCTCCTCATTCCCAATGAGAAGGGGACCTAATAATGAAACTGATTCCACAGGACTGCAAAAAGCTTATACTACCCACTTGAAGTGAGATGAAACCAACAAAGTTCTCTTTCAACATCTGATCTAAACAGACACCCATCTCTTGGGAACCACAGCAGAATCTGGAAACCAAGTAGGCAGCCAGGGAGTTCTTAGGGAGCTATGAGAACTGGACTACACATTAATATTGATTTACAAAATGCATCCTTCTTAGCAAAGCCATTGAGGCATTGCATAGAGCAGACATGAAACTACCTGGCTGGTCTCCATCACAGCCACCCCCGTCCTCTTTGTAAAGCCTGCCTCCAGCACTAAGTAATATCTGGTCAGCTCCCCTAGCTTTCAGCCAGACACTAAAGTCAAAGGACAAAGGCTGTGGGAGAGCAGGACCTCCCCAGTCCCACTCAAATCTGTAGAGATTGCCCCAAAGAGCAGAGCAGGAATCTCTCAACTCTACTAGGTGCTGGAATGCAATTTTCAATTGACTGTTTCCCCTGACCTGCTCCTTTGCCTCTCCAACTCAATAAGAGTTTTTACCTCATATAATGTAAAAGTACAGGCTTTGGAGTCAGTACACCAGAGTTCTAATCCTGGATCAGCCATTTACTAGCTGTGGAACCTCAGCCAAGGCAAATTACTTGTTGGAGCCTCAGTTTTCCCATCTGCCCAATGACAACAACACAAAAGGGATGACAATACCTATCTCAATAGGTAGATGTCAAGAAAGCTTTACATGTCAAGAAACTTTTCGGTCCCTTCATTATCCTGGCTGTACTCAATTTGCCAATATCACTCTAATAGTTGGAGTAGATTGGGGATAGTTGTGCCAGAGCAGGGCAAATCCTTCCCCACTTCCTCCCCACCCTAGCTGATGTGCCGGCCACTCCAGGATGCATTTACTCTCACCAGAAAAGCCTGGTCCAGGATACGTCCAGGAAGGTCCACCTGATTTTCCTGCCGAGATCCTTTCTTCCCCTTGAATTCAAAAGAAGTCACCTTCAGGCTTTCCCGACGTTCAGCTTGTGCTCCAACCAAACCCTTGGGCTTCTTCTTGAGGTTACCTTTCTGAACCACTAACCAGTGTCCTTGGCCTGTTGAGAAAATTAGAGCAGTGAAAAGGGGAAAACTCCAAAGCTACAACAAGTGCAGTTATAGACTTTATCATACTAAAACCAAAAATAGCTCCTGATTATCTAACATGCACCAGATACAATACTGTAGCTGGGGGTAGGGGAGATGTCTACCTATATATGTCATTTAATTGGCCTCCAAACCCAGTGAAAAACATGTCACTGTCATTATTTTATAGATGAAAAGGCTGTGACAAAAGGAGGTGGAATGACTTGCCGAATTCCTTCCTTCACATTTTTATCTCCAAATTCTATTATTCCTTCAAAAACTAAGATCAAGTATTTCCTGTTCTGTGAAGTCTTCCCTTTTGCCCCTCAGTAGAGCTGATCACTCTTTCTCATGCATGCCAGTTACTCTCTTATTGGTCATCTCTTGAGTAAGGCCCAATGTGTGACCTCAACTCAATAGGTTCCGTCTTCCCAGACCTCTATCAGTATACAGAAAAGATGGTGTTAAAAACTCAGAATAAGAAAATGTAGGACAGTTGGCATTAAAAAAAAAAAAAAAAAACCTAATAATACATGTCTACTGCAGAAAGAATTTTAAAATGTGTATAAGCAAAAAGAATGAGGTTTACTAGTAAGCCCACCAAACAAAAATCATAACATATTTTGGAATCTGTTCTTTCTCGCACCACCAGTTTATTTGCTGCGTGGTATTCATTGCAATCTGTAATTATTTTATTTGTTCACTTAGTCATTGTCTATCTCCCTCTCTAGAGTGGAAGCTCTGTAAGAGCAGGGACTTTGTCTGACTCATTCATCTCAGTATTCCCAAGGCCTGCACAGAGCTCACTGCGTTGTGACTGTTGCTGAACAAATGACTGAATGAACTCTGTCCTATAGCCCCTGCCCACACAGTCATCCATTCCTATCTTTTCTGAGCATCTACTTTATGCTGGGAACTGGGAGTATGAGAATGAATAAAAAGGAAGCCCTAACTCAAAGGAGTCGTAATAATATAACATCTCATATTATATACAATAGTATAATAATAATATAAGGGGTGCTGTGGGAACCAGCTTTGTGCCTCTAACCACTGGCTGTCTTCTGGAAAAGCCCACTATCCCTGCCTCAGGGGCTTGCCCTGGCTCACAGACCACTGCTGACAATCCTGCTTCTTGGATGCAGTTCCTGCCCTGTGTCTCATATGAGCCATTTCCCATTTCCATTATGGGCCTGATACTCCAGTTACCCCATTTCCCAGGGCTGCCCCCATCTGGGGCATGAACTTTGCCTCCACTTTATCCTATCTTCATATCCCTGACTCCTGGGGACCTCAGTCTGAGTTGGTGCCAAAACCCCCAAAAAGGCCAGAAAGGAAGGTTCAGAGTGTGTCAGGAGATCAACAGGAAAGAAAAGAGACTATGCAAATATCCTGTTTCTCATCATACTTTTACCCACTTATGGGTATCTGTGATGGTTAATTTTATGCATCAACTTTGCTAAAGCTATAATATGCAGTTATTCAATCAAACACTAATCTAGGTGTTGCTGTGATGGTATTTTGTAGATGTAATTAGTATTTACAATAAGTTAATGTTAAGTAAAAGAGATTATCCTTGATAATGTGGGTGCCCTCACCCAGTGAATTGAAAGACATTAAGAGCAAAACAGGTTTCCTAGAGGAAGAGGAAATTTTGCTTTAACACTACAGCTTCAGCTCCTCCCCAGGGGTTTCCAGCTTGCCAGCCTGCCCTACAAATTTTGGACTTGCCATCCCCCACAATCACATAAAGTCAATTCCTTGAAAAAAAAAAAAAATCTGTCTACCCACCTACCTACCTATCTCCTACTAGTCCTGTTTATCTACTACCAGTTCTGTTTCTCTGAAGAACTCTAATGCAACATCCTATAATGGTTCTTACCTACAAAAATTATTACTCTAGTGTCTGAATACTGACTTTCTATTTCCCTCATTCCTTCTACATTTTCTAGTTGGAATTCTACTATAAGAAAGAGCTGGCCAGGAGTGGTGGCTCAGGCCTGTAATCCTAGCACTTTGGGAGGCCGAGGCGGGTGGACCGCTTGAGGTCAGGAGTTCGAGACCAGCCTGGCCATCATGGTGAAACCCCATCTCTATAAAAAATACAAAAATTAGCTGGGCATGGTGGCAAGTGCCTGTAATCCCAACTACTCAGGAGGCTGGGGCAGAAGAATCGCTTGAACCTGGGAGGCGAAGGTTGCAGTGAGCCGAGATTGTACTGCTGCACTCCAGTCTGGGCAACAGAGACAGACTCCATCTCAAAGAAAGGAAAGAGCTATTTTGGTTCCCTCACATATTTACATATTCAAATATTTATATTAGTAGGCTCATTTATTATTCCATGGTGTACAACCCAATTCTGCCATTATTTATTTCATTGCTCAAACTATCCCAGCTTTGGTGACTGGGAGCACCTTCAAGTCGGCTGCGTCCTTTCAACATGCCCCCATTATTTTCCTGAGCACTTCTTTACTTCTGGCACCACAAGATACTCCAACTCAAATTGTATTTTTTCTGCCCTAGTCCTGCAAACAACTATTTCTCCAAGAAGCCCATGCTCTTTTCACTGGAGAATGGTATTTAGAAACCAAGATGTAGATACTAGGTATGCTTTTTGCTGCTGAGGTGTCATTGCTGTCAGTGGACTGGTAAATATTCATGTGTACACTAAAACATACAGATATATACAACTATATTTATTTCTGTAGCTATCCATCTATGTGTGTCTGTGTGTGAGAGGGAGAGACATAGAGAGAGAGAGAGAGAGAGAGAGAGCGAGAGCAAGAGAGAGACAAAGAGAGAAACTATGAGCTCACACTGATAGCTCCATTTGAAGGTGTCTGATAGGTAGGTGGCCAGGGAAAGTCTCTGTGTGAAAAACAAAATCACTCTAGAGAAGCAGGGAGGACAGGCAGGAAGAGAAGGTTCTTCCGATATTCCATATACAGAGTGAGCAACAAGTTACAACGTCTGGAGTAAACAAGGTTTACTTCTCCTTTGCCCTACGCTTTCAAAGCAACAAATCCAATCCAGAGAACCCATACTTAGTGTTCCACCTATAGAGCTCTTATTATGACAATTCCCTGCTCCAGGGAAGTTTTTAACTAGATAAATATTTGAAAATCTACCTGGCAGAGTCGAATTTAAGCCATTTTATTTAGGAGTTTGGCAGACCATGATCACTCATCAAATAAGAAACACAGACAGGAAGACAGCTCACGAGAGGATGGGCCCTGAGGACTAGGGTAGTCAGACATGCTTTACTGGAAGAAGTAGAAGAAGAGCTGGGATTTGTGGAATGGGAAGAGTTTGGCTAACAAGAATGAGGGATGGAACATTCAGGGCAAATAAAAAAGCTATGTGAAAAGCGAGTACCATGGAATAGACCATAAATAAAGAAATGGGTTATCACAGAGGATAAGAGCAGGTTAAACTCAGAATGACACAGAATGCCAGTTAAAGGAGTTAGCAATGAGAAGTCACTGAACAGAAGGGGCACTGTGGTTAAATGTGCATTTTAGAAGTCCCATGGAGGCTACTAGGACTGGAGGGGGAAGGATTGGGTAGAGCAGGGAACAGTAGTGAGGGGGTTGGAGAAGAACAAGTAGATGTGAGATGGTCTAAAGCAGGAGCTAGGTATGAGGAAAAGGTATCAATTTGAGAAGTCACCTGACCTTCCTCCGGCATGCGAAGCAGATTTCTGGCTGGAAAGCAGTTGTTCAGGTAAGGCTTCCCATCATCCAGCTTGTAGATTCCTGAGGAGGCCATTTCCCTGAGAGCCAAGCAAGGAAAGTGAGGAAGCAGAAGAGTGAAAAGGCACAGCAGAGCACTCTTACTCCAGTGCAGCTCATGAGCCCACCAAGACCACCACACCCGCACACACCCTGCCTCTGACACTGTCCTTGCTTCAGAAATGGGCTGGCTTGTTTATATGAAGAGGGAAACAAGACCCTGGGTTTTTCAGTTCAAATCAATCCTAACCCAATGGAACCCTAGAAAGAACATGATCCTCCAGCTCAGACTTGGTTTGAATCCTGGCTGTCTTTCCTTGCTCTGTGACTGGGCAAGTTAATCTACTCCTCTGACCTTCAGTTTCCTCATCTGCAAAATGGGGGTTATAATACCTACCTTAAAAGACAACTAAGAGGATCAAGTGAGAAAGACAGTGCCTAATACATATTAAGTCTGTGCTAGATGTTTTCTTTGTTTTAACAGAGTTCAGAGAAGAAGGGGCTCACATTTTAGAGAAAATAGTGTACAAATAACGAGACTTGAACTGGATAAATAGTATTTGAGGGATTGAGTTTTCTGATAGAAGGATAAACATTCCAAACAGCAAGGGTCACAGGAGGGCAGTCGTGCACAGTAAAGAAACAATGTGACCCAAGAAGGAGAGGGATGTATGTTTGGTAGTCTTGAACAATAAAGCTGGACAGGAAAGATGGTGCCTGCTCCTGAAGGGCTTGAGGTACCAGGCTAGGAGCTCTGGCTTCATCTTGCAGGTGACTGAGAGCCATGGATAATTTCTGAGCTGGACAGAGCCATAATCCAAGCTGTACTTTACAAACAGAGATCTGACAAAAATAGCAGTAGGGGAAAGTGGCACCCAGTGGCAACTGGGATTGCAGTTAGGGGAGTATTGCAGCAACCCAGGGATAGCTGATGAGAGTTCATGTTAATAAACTAAAGAATTAAAAAAAGAAGGATGGACAGAAAAAAGGAATGAGAAAGGGAGGGACAGAAGAGAAAAAGAGGAGCAAGACCAATTAGAAGTATGAGCATTTCATGTGTGGACACAGCCTAGGAAACACAGTGAGACCCTGTCTCTACAAAAAGTTTAAAAAATTAGCCAGCATGGTGGTACATGCCTGTGGTCCCAGCTACTCGGGAGGCTGAAGTGGGAGGATCACTTAAGCCCAGGATGTCCAGGCTGCAGTGAGCCATGATCATGCCTGGGTGACAATGAGACCCCATATTTAAAAAAAAAATGTGTGGACAAAGGAGGAGAAGTCCCTGAAGGATTTAGAAAAGAAAATAATTTTAGAGAAGTAGGAGAACCGGGGGGTGGACAGTGGGAGCTGCCAGGTAAGCCAAAGGAAGAGAAAACTTTATGAAAGAGGCAGGGAAGTCAGGCAAGGTGGGGACTGAAAATAGGCCATGAGCAAGTAGGAGGTCAGTTTCAGAAGCAGGGTGGAGTTAAAGTCAGACTTTATGTATGAAAGAGTGAATGGAAGGCGAGGGAATACAAAAAGTGAATATAAGCAAGTTTTTCAAGAAGCTTGATTGTGAAAGGGAGAAAAGCAAGACAGCAGTGAGATGGAAGGTAAAATTGGGAGACAGGTGAATATCAGGGACAGCACTGGGGGAAGGTGAGCAAGGTGCCTGAGGAACACGTAGGGGGACATGTGCTCTCTCTCAGAGTTGTGCAAATGCAGTGTTAGCACTTGGCCTCCACCCTAGTCCCAGCCCTGGCAGACAGAGTCACTACTGAGAATAAATTCTGGAAGCTCACTGCATGGGTTCAGATCCTAGCTATGCCATTTACTAGCTGTGTGGCCTTGAGCAAGTTACTTGTCTATGCCTTGGCTTTTTCCTCTGTGAAATGTAGACAGTAAGTGCACCTACTTCATAGGGCTGTTTTGATGATTACAGGAGAAAATGCCTTAGTATCTGCCACATGGCTAACTCATGCTGCTGATTTTCCATTACTATGCTATTAACAGGATGAGAAAAGCTTCACTACATCTATAGACTGAGAGGAAGGAGGCAGTAGGGGAGGAAAGGCTAACAATGCAGGAGAGAGATGGGCAGACCCGCAGAGCCATCCCTGAGAAGGCAGGAAGAAGGGCACCCAGCATCCAGGGGAGGGGTTCCCTCACTGAGGATGAGGGAGGGCAGGCTCCCTCAGGGACAGTTGTGATGGGAGAGAGACTTCAAATATCCCAAGTGTTCCATTTCCCTAACACCTAGAGAATAAAAAGAACACAAAAGAAACAACCTTCCATTCTCCATCTGCTATAGGGTGGCTCCAAGACTCTTCAATACCAATTTACAGTGAGTCAGAAATTCTTTAGGGGTGTGTGTGTGTGTGTGTGCCCCCATGCATGCACACACATGCAAAAAAGTTGGAAAAAGAATATAGTTCTGACTCTAGGGTATGACTCAGTCTTTTCTTCAAATTATTATTCTCTTCAGAGAGACAGGCATAAAAACGATTCCTCAAAGGAATGGATAGCCCTAATCACAACTGCACTTATCATTTGTCATTCACAGATTGTTCACCACAGTCTGATGTCAAACCTTGGAAAAACCTACATTTTACCAAGGGCTTGCAAACACAAATGGTTACAGAAGTTGGGCAGGCTATGTGAGTGAGTGAAGAAAGCTGGAGGCGAGGGGAAGAGAGTAGGAGGGGTGTGTGTGTGTGTGTGTGTGTGTGTGTGTGTGTGTGTCAGAGAGAGAGAGAGTGCACATGCTCACAGAGGCAGCAACTAGTCAGCTCTTACCAATTGCTGCCATACAGAAACCTAAGTCACTGTTGGCAGATCTTCACATTTTTTCAAGGAAAGTCTGCCTTATACATGAAATCTCCTATTTGAGGGTCGGCAACTAATTTGCCATTTTAGAACAATGTGCAGGCCAAACCAAACACCTGAGAACCAGATTCAACTCCAGGCTACATTTGTTTTTTCTGATTCATCTTTTTTTTTCTCTTTTGAGACAGCGTCTTACTTTGTCACCTAGGCTACAGTACAGTGGCACAATCACGGCTCATTGTAGCCTCAACCTCCTGGGCTCAAACAATTATCCTACCTCAGCCTCCTGAGTAGCTGGGAGTATAGGCACATGCCACCATGCCTGGCTAATTTTCGTATTTTTTGCAGGGACAGGGTTTCGCCATATTGCCCAGACTGGTCTCAAACTCCTGGGCTCAAGCCATCCACCCACCTTGGCCTCCTACTGGAAGGCCAGTGGAAATAACTGCTGCTTTTGCTAAGCTGTGAAGTCTTTCATCAGTATTTCTTTCGAGGCCCGACCTCATAAGATTACTAACGATCATGAGGGGGTACCTTCAATGGACTATGAATTTCCAAGTCTGGAAACACATCTAATTCACTGTCTCTCTTCCACCCTTGGGACTTAGCTCATAGGAAGCACACAATAGACGTGTGAGCCAAGTGAAGGATATGATGGCACTCCTAGGACCAAGATATATATATATCTGCTACACACGCACACACACACACACACACACATATCCTCAATTAGACTCTAAAACCTTCCTAAGAAAGGGCAATATCAATGGTAGTCATCAATTTATTCCTAACAAAGCACCTAACATAACAGATGTTATGACATAACAGATTCCATAAATATTTGTGGAATAAATGAATGAATGTTGGTACCTCCTTTGGTCCAACACAGGGCACTATGAGTTTCCTGATCCCTGATCTTCCCTGTAAAGGGATGGAGGCTCTTCTTATATATTCCTACAACACTCCATACTTCGCCTAGTACTTATGACTTTATTATAATTGTTTGCTCCCCTCATCAACTTCTCACCTGTTGTGGGGCCTATAATTACCTTATTCACCTGTGTAATCCCAGCATGTAGCATAGAGCCTACAAGTCACTAAAAATATGTTGGGAAGATTAATGGATAGATGGATGGATGGGGACAAATTTATATTCAGTCAATACGTCTTTCAGGAACTCTCTCTCATGACCAATCACACACATCTGCTAGAGGTAAATGAAAGAATGAATGAGTAAATTGCTGGCTGGAAAATGTTAGATGTGATGTAATTTGCTGGCTGGAAAATGTTAAATATGATGGCTGTTGGAGAAGCCTTCAGTAACTTACAGAATATGGTGACCTGGCTTCAGGTCTCCAGAGTACTTACTTGATCTTTGACTTTGGGAATGGCCCCTTAACTTCCTTTTTTTGTTGTTTCTTCACTTGTTTCTTTGCCTGTAAGATAAATATTATATTCCTTCTTAGCCTGCTATTCAGAGTTCTTGAACTTTCTCATTAATTATATTCTACTGTGAGCCTTCCACTCCAAAATTTGTCTTGCCTTTAGTCCTTGCCCGTAGGACTAAAGATCCAAGAAATAGATAGATATAGATACAGAGATGGAGACAAAGACAAGACAGATGAGAAGGTGGTATAGGAGAATATAATTATGATAGTGGGGTATGGCTGGAGTGCTTAAATCAGACACACGAAGCACAAACCTGAAAGGAAGGGATCGTTTACATGATTATTCACACAAAATAAATTTCTGCCAGACAAAAATAGCAAAGTCAAAGTTGAAAGATAAGACACAGTCTGGGAAAAGATATCTGCCATGCATGTAATACAAAAGATGACTCACACTGAAGCTTGTGGGAGGCATGCAGACCTGGATACTATCGCAGAAATTCCAGTTCCCTATTAGGAATATTAGGTGAGAAGGTGTGGATCTACAACTAATGGGCCAAGAAGGGCACATAACCCCTAGGTTACATTATCTAAGACAAATAAGAACTTTATATGGTAGAAAAAAAAGTCAAAGTTCCAGACTTGGAGGCTGACTTCCTGGTTAGCTTTAGTTACCTCTGGTCTCTATCTCAAACTTGATGCAGCTAATGCCAATCTGACTGCTTCCTCCAAAACAAACATTCTCTCTTTCTCTCTCTCTCTCTCACACACACACACAAAGTAATGCATATTTTTGCTTGTTCCATTCCTTTGGCCTATCACATTTCTGCCCCTCTTCCTTGCCCGGCTACATACAGATTAGCTTTCTTGTATCTCCCTCTCCTTAGGTTGGGCCTCCTCAAGCCCACTTTTTTTATTTATTTTTTCTTTTTTTCTTGAGACAAGGTCTCACTCTGTTACCCAGGCTGGAGTGCAGTGGCATGATCTCAGCTCACTGCAACCTCCACCTCCCAGACTCAAGCAATCCTCCCACCTTAGCCTCCCAAGTAGCTGGACCACAGACGTGTGCTACCATGCCCAGCTAAATTTCTATATTTTTTATAGAGATGGGTTTTCACCATGATGCCCAGGCTGCCTCAAACTCCCAAATCAGCCTCTCGAAGTGTTGGGATTACAGGCGTGAACCCCCTTGCCCAGCCATCAAGCCCACTTCTTAATGGAGGCACTAACATGGTTAGGCTTTGTGTCCCCACCCAAATCTCATCTTGAATTGTAATCCCCATAATCCCCATGTGTTGAGGGAGAGACCTGGTAGGAAGTGATTGGATCAAGGAGGTGGTCCCCCATGCTATCCTCATGATAGTGAGTGAGCTCTCACGAGACCTGATGGTTTTATAACTGTCTGACAGTTCCTCCTTCACACTCTTGCCTGCTGCCATGTAAGACTTGCCTCTTCCCTTTCTGCCATGATTGTAAATTTCCTGAGGCCTCCCCAGCCATGCAGAGTCAATTAAACCTCTTTCCTTTATAAATTACCCTGTCTTGAGCAGTTCTTTACAGCAGTGTGAAAATGGACTAATACAGGCACTATACCACACTGTATTATAATGCCTGCTTCCTTGTTTGTTCCCCACCTCACTACAGGCTGTGAGTATCTGCAAGGTCAGATCAGGCCTGGGTCCTACTTATCTCTTTTTTTTTTTTTTTTTTTTTGAGACGGAGTCTTGCTTTGTCGCCCAGGCTGGAGTGCAGTGTCGCCATCTCAGCTCACTGCAAGCTCTGCCTCCCAGATTCACGCCATTCTCCTGCCTCAGCCTCCCGAGTAGCTGGGACTACAGGCGCCCACCACCATGCCTGGATAATTTTTTTGTATTTTTAGTAGAGAAGGGGTTTCACCGTATCAGCCAGGATGGTCTCAATCTCCTGACCTCATGATCCGCCCGCCTTGGCCTCCCAAAATGCTGGGATTACAGGCGTGAGCCACCGTGCCCGGCCCCTACTTATCTCTTTATCCTGCATCTCACACAGGACCTGGCCTACTGAAGGAAGAGTCTCAATGAGTGTTAATTGAACCCAACCCATGAACAAAATGCCACAGGAGCACTTCATGCAGTGGGTGAAGAAAGAAGAAGCAAGTATCAGAGATAGTTTCACAGGGTAGGTGACATTAGAGCTGGATCTTGAAAGATGAGAAGTTGGCCTGGTGTGGTGGTTCATGCCTGTAATCCCAGCACTTTGGGAGGCCGAAGCAGATGGATCACTTGAGGTCATAAGTTCAAGACTAGGCTGTCCGATATGGCGAAATCCTGCCTCTACTAAAAATATAAAAATTAGCCAGGCGTGGTGGCATGTGCCTGTAGCCCCAGCTACAAAGACTACAGCTTGGGAGGCTGAGGCACAAGAACTGCTTGAACCCAGGAGGCAGAGGTTGCAGTGAGCCAAGATCCCACCACTGAACTGCAGCCTGGGCAACAGGGTGAGACTCTGTCTCAAAAAATAAAAAATAAAATAAAAAGTGACTAGGGCGGCCGGGCGCGGTGGCTCACGCTTGTAATCCCAGCACTTTGGGAGGCCAAGGCGGGCGGATCACGAGGTCAGGAGATCGAGACCACGGTGAAACCCCGTCTCTACTAAAAATACAAAAAAAAAAAAATTAGCCGGGCGTGGTGGTGGGCGCCTTTGGTCCCAGCTACTCGGAGAGGCTGAGGCAGGAGAATGGCGTGAACCCGGGAGGCGGAGCTTGCAGTGAGCCGAGATTGCGCCACTGCACTCCAGCCTGGGCGACACAGTGAGACTCCGTCTCAAAAAAAAAAAAAAAAAAAAAAGTGACTAGGGCAATGCTGTATCATCTCACTTTCTTTTAAATAAAAGAAAAATGAGAAGTTGTAAAAGATAAACTGCAACAACAAGCTACAGGGGCATCTGACTAGAATGTCCACTGATTGCTTCACAGAGGTAATGAAATATCATCTGATGTTATTGTTATTTAGTGATAATTATTTTCTTTTCTTTCTGATCTCAGCTCACTGCAACCTCTGCCTCCCGGGTTCAAGCAATTCTCCTGCCTCAGCCTCCCAAGTAGCTGGGATTACAGGCGCCCGCTACCACGACCGGCTCATTTTTGTATTTTTAGTAGAGACGGGGTTTCACCATGTTGGCCAGGCTGGTCATTAACTCCTGACCTCAGGTGATCCGCCCGCCTCGGCGGGGATTACAAGCATGAGCCCCCACGCCCGGCCGAGATAATTATTTTCACATGAATTTTGGCTTCCCCAAGACAAGTTTTTGTCTGTTTAATTCAGGGATATATCCCTGGTGACTAGAATAGGGCCTGTTACATAGTAAGAAACTCAATAATATTTGTTTAATTATTTAGACGCTTATGGGGGATATATAGGAATTAAAAAACAATACAATGTAATACAGCATAGTATAATACAATACTGCTATTTGATAACTCTGTCATGGAGTAGTAGTTCCACCAGAGTAGCGACCAGGTCTATCTTGATCCCCTGTATCCGTTAGTACAATATTGGTGCTCAATATATATTTGTGAAAAAAAATTAATTAAAATCTAGAATACTATTACATCCTAAAACCGTAAAAGCAGAGTGTCAGAAGGGATATATATTGGTTTTGATTTTTTTTAAATGCCTGCTTGAAAACCGAGTTCAGATACACGCCATCTGGCTTTGGGTAGGTTCTTTAGTTTCCTCCTCATCTAATAGGGCTGTTGTGGGACTCAGAGAGAGGATGGCTGGAAGTGCACACAGGATACTGCCTGGCAGACTGTAGGCACTCAGTAAATGTGAGTTCTCCGTAACACGAAAACATTACTAACAGCTAAAATAACAGCTGCTTGAGAGAATAATCAGTAAGTGCCACAACCGGGCTAGAAAAGGATGAAGCACGAGCTCCTGCCTACTCCTTTGGAAACGCCACACCTGGGCTGGAGAAAGACTCGAACTCGAGAACTAAGTTTTCAGTCGCACCTGCCTCCGGCGTCGCTTCAGCCTCCGAGAGGTCTGCGGAGGCGACGTCCCAGTCAGGAGGGATGCGCGTCTGCCAGCCTCCCGGGGATCTCGGAGCCTCTCCACTGTGGTGCCTGCCGCTATCGTCTCCACGCCTTAGTAACTGCGACGCGACGGCAGACGGTGTAGGCGGCAACCGACGGCCGGGACGTCTAACCTCAAGTCCCAGCAAGCCCCGCGGCCACGTCCTCTGACTACTTCGCGCCAGCAAGCCCCAAACTACGGATCCCGATTGACTCCGCGCGGCGCGTCACGCTGTCAGCTCCAGCCAATCGGCTTCAGACAAGTCGGAGGGGAGGGAGACGCAGAGGCGGACAACATGGCGGCGGTAGCTACACAGAGCGGGAGAAGCGGTGGTAGCGGAGGCTGTAGTGGGGCTGGCGGTGCTTCCAACTGCGGGACAGGCAGTGGCCGTAGCGGCTTGTTGGATAAGGTGAGAAGCCGGTTCTTGGGAACAGTTGAATCCTGGGGAGGCATGGGAGGCGGCGAGCCCACCTTCCCATCCCCGTCTCCCTTATTTTCTACGGCCTTTTGAGGGGAGCCCTTGTGTGACCACTGTCACAACCCAACGCACGCTTGTAGCCTGCCCTTGCCCTCGTCACACTTCAAACCTGGACCCTGTTCTCTTTAGGACTTCTTCCCTTCTCGCAAGTGTTCTGGTCCTGGCCGCCACAGCTTTTTCGGTAATTTGATTCTTCGTGTCCATCGCTTTTCCCCTGGGGTGCTGGGTGCACTGTTGCCAGTGCCCATTTCACAGACACGGAAAACCGAAGCCCAAAGATTAAAGAATCAGTGTCCCCCAAACTCCCTAACCACCATCACCCTTGCGTGCTGCTACAGATTCCAAAGTGCTTCTTGTCCTTTTGCTTACTGAAGTTTTTAGGCGTTTTATTATGATAGGCGAATACTGAAAATATTTGAGTATTGACTATTCTACTGGGCTGACAAGAAGCCTTTAAGATTTTTCTTTTTTTCCTGTTGTTTTTCCCTGCCCTCTCCTCTCTTACTTCCACCTCCCTGTTTGCTACCAAGTGCCCTGCTGCCCGCTCATGCTTGCCGCTTTCCTCCCTCTGTTCATCCAAAAAAATTTTTTTAACTGCAGTCCTAGCAACAAGGGCTTAAAAGAAAAGAAAAAAAGGAAAACTGTCCCTGGGTTGGCCTTTCTTGCTCTTTGCACAGCATCTTGGAAGAAACAGTTGCATGGAGAATATCGTCCTAGTGTTGATTTTGCCTCTAATTAGCTTTGTGACCTTGAAATATGCTTGCTCTCTCTATATCTGTTTTCTCATCTGCAAAGTGAGAGATTTAGCCTTAAAATGAGGGACTTAACTCTAAATTCCCTTCCACTTCTCTCATTGTAGGGCCCTGGGCTGGTTTGATGAGAATTGTTAAGCATGGTGTCTTTAATATAGAAAGCAGAATTTTTGAATTTAATTGAAAACAGCTTTCAGACTTCCCTGTGCATAACACATGGTAGGTGCTTAAGAAATGAAAACATGATTATGTTGAGGGGTTAAGATCCAGGTCTTTTTACTTGTCTTTTTAAGTGTCATTGGTTTTGAAAGACATGGTTCTCACACTCTTCTCTTGTGAGAGGGGTCACACTCCGTTGCCCAGAATGGATCTTAGCTCACTGCAGCCTTGAACTCTTAAGCTCAGGTGATCTTCCCACCCCAGCCTCCTGAGTAGCTGGGACCACAAATGTGCACCACCACGCCTGGCTAAATTTTTTGCTTTTAACTTTTTTGTAGAGTCAGGGTCTTACTGTGTTGCCTTGGCTGGTCTCAAATTCCTGGGCCTCAAGTGATCCTCCCACCTTGGCTCCCCAAAGTGCTGGGATTACAGGCATGAGTCACCATGCACCTGGCCTCACACTCAAACCTTAAGATACAGAAACATATTCTGGAGGTTGGGATGGTAAATTGCTTCAAGACATGTGAGAGTATGGGGGAATTGATGGTCATTTGTGTACACAAATCCTTCCCTCTTGCTAGATAAGCACCTCATAGCCTGTGCTTACCTGCCCCACTAACTGCTCTTGCTCTTCCTTGCACTTGGATTATCATCAGCAAACATTAAGTGTGGGCATTCTGCTAAGGCAGTATGGAATACTATTATGGAATAGTGTATATGGCACCATTGTGTTATTGAAAGAACCTGGATGTGAGGATCATAAGATTTCAGCTTTGAAGTATTTCTGCTACTTGCTAACAGTATGAAGACTGGCAAGTCAATTAACCTTTCTTCATTTGGAATTTTGGAGTCTCTGGCACCTATATCACAGGGTTTTGGGAAAAACCAAGTAAGACAGTACACATTAATGATCTCCATTACCTGTAGTGTCCAGTACAGATGTGTGATGGTGGAGGAGTAAATCAAGAATCCTACTGTCAGAGAGCAGTCAGAATAGCCAAATCTAGAAGATGGGGTAATTGAATCTATTTAAGGAAGTATATGGTATATTCGCTCAAGTGTGTACTTGTTACAGAAGTTCAAATGAGAGAGTTAGAGTGAACCCTGCGAGCTTATTGATAAGAGTAAGAGCCTCGGCCGGGCGTGGTGGCTCACACCTGTAATCCCAGCACTTTGGGAGGCCAAGGCAGGCGGATCACCTGAGGTCGGAAGTTCAAGACCAGCCAGACCAACATGGAGAAACCCCATCTCTACTAAAAATACAAAATTAGCGAAGCGTGGTGGCGCATGCCTGTAATCCCACCTACTCGGGAGGCTGAGGCAGGAGAAACACTTGAACCCGGGAGGTGGAGGTTGCAGTGAGCCGAGATCACGCCATTGCACTGCAGCCTGGGCAATAAGAGGGCAACTCTGTCTCAAAAAAAAGAAGAGTAAGAGCCTCAAGGAAAGGCCTCATTCCTGAGGGTGGAATTGGCACCTTATTTGGGGGGGAAAAAGGAAAGACATGCCAGGTAAAAAAGTCTCGTTGAGTAAAGTTACACAGATGTGATGGTGTTTTATGTTTCTCAGGTATTGAGTTGACCAGAAGGCTCTCTAAAGAACTGTAGTGACAAGTAGATAGAATCTGATTAGGGAGGCCATGGATTGCTTGAAGTAGGAGAAGAAAGCTGTTGAAGGGTTTGAGACTGTGTAAAGTGGTTTTTAGGAAAACTCTTCAGATGGTTTGGAGAGATAGAAATTAGAAGACTTCTTAATAAGGCCGTATACACAGTAGTGTATAATATGTAATAAAAAGAGACAAATTTGAGTTCTAGTGCAGCATGTTATTAGGTTGGTGCAAAAGTATTTGCTGTTTTTGCCATTGAAAGTGATGGCAAAAACCACAATAAGTTTTGCACCTACCTAATAAAAGCCACATGACCTTGGATAAGTTATGTGATATTGCTGAATTTAAATTTCCTTATGTAAATATTGTGGACATTCATACATATTATAGGCTTGTTGTAAGGATCAAGTTGTATAGTGCTGGTAAATGTTCTTTGGGTCTTTTTGTTCGGTTTCCTCTGCCCTTTTTATTTTTATTTTTATTTTTATTTTTGGTAGAGACAAGGTCTCACGGCGTTGCCTGGACTAATCTTTAACTCCTGGCCTCAAGTGATCTGCCCACCTCAGCCTCCCAAAGTACTGGAATTACAGGCATGAGCCACCGCACCCAGCTCTGTTCCCTGTCCTTTGGAATCTACTAGAAGTAAATGTTCTTTGTAAAGGGCTGTCTGTGGTAAAAATAGAATGACAAGGTGATGAGAACCCCAACATGAGTAGCAGAAATAGATAAAAGGTCTCACAAAAGAGTGCTTGGAAAATTTAAACAATAAGTGAGGGACAGAAGAGAATAGTCAAGAGCTGCTTGAGTGTCTTTTCTTGGAAAACTTGGTTTCAGCCTTACATTGAACTGTTCCCTCTCTGAATTCCTCTAGCACTTACACTGCACATGGGAATTAAGCTGTCACTTAATATGACATACTATCTTGTATTATTTCACCAATTTGTATTTGCCCATTTTCCTGTGAGTGCTTTTCTATAGTGATCAACACAAGATAAGTACTTTTAGCGTTGAATTTCGCAGAGAAAAAACTTGAGATCTGCCACCTCAGTCTTCAGAAACAGCTTTAGAGGATGGTGCCTCTAATTGTTTGAAGACTGAGGGTACTGTGGGAGAAAACTTGGGGAAAAAAATGTTTTTCTCAGTGGAGCAGGATCTGAATGAATAGAGAGGCTTTTGCTCTGTGGGAATGAGAAGCTATTACCTTTAATATAATTTCTTTTTCTTTTTCTTTTTTTTTTTTTTGAGACAAGAGTCTCAATTTGTTGCAATCTCCACTCACTGCAACCTCCGCCTCCCAGGTTCAAACAATTCTCCTGCCTCAGTCTCCCGAGTAGCTGGGATTACAGGCATGCGCCTCCATACCCTGCTAATTTTTGTATATTTAGTAGAGATAGGGTTTCACCGTGTTGGCCAGGCTGGTCTCGAACTCCTGACCTCAGGTGATCCAATGGCCTTGGCCTCCCAAAGTGCGGGGTTTGCAAGCGTGCACCACCGCACCCAGCCTAATATAATTTATTTAATTTGATGTGTCTTGATTTGGGCAGGGATGGTTTTTATTTTATTTCTGCAGCTGTAGTTTCACTTGCCATAAAGAAGTGTAATAAAGAGATGCAAATATGCTTCTAGTTTTCCCTAAGCAGATGTGAATTTCTACTCTTATGAAACTGACTTTAAGAACACAGCAATTCTTGTTTCCTGATCTTAAAAATAAGTATGCAAATATAATCTTTCCGCCTCTATCACAGAATAACTTGACTTAGATCATTGCAGTATGTTATTTTGCCCCAAATACATCAAAGCATTTTCTTCTGCCTGGCAGTTATAAAGAAAAGCTGCTCACTTAATTTGTTTTGGCTATTAAAGTTGATATGTGGTGTTAAACCATGCTTTCCAGAAGCTATTATCTAGACCCTTTTAGCCTTATACCTGGATTTCTGTCTCCTGGCTGGCCTGTCAGCCTGATCTTAAAGCACAGCTTTAATCTGTTTACATCAGACTCCTTTGGGAATTAGTCAAAATTAACAGATTTTTGGACCTTTTCTTAGGCCTGAATATCTGCGTTTTTCTTCACATGTCTCTATTACCTCTGCATTTAACAGTTACGTCCAGGTTGAGAACTACTGGCTTAAATGATTTTTTGAAGTCTCTTCTGGTTCTGACATTTTAAGGTTTTTGTTTTGTTTTTAAAAGTTATTCTGCTTAATTGTGGTTTCTTTAAAATGTTTATAATGAAGAGATCCTGAAACTCATCTGATGCTTCAGCCTCATTTTGTAGACAAGGACACAAGCAAAGCAACTTGCCCAAGACCTCACAGTGAATTAGTAACACTTACAGAACCTGGCTCCCCCAGTGCTTAATCCAGTGCTCTTTCTTTACTCAGCACGTTGCTTCCCATACTAGGGTGTGCCTTGTGCTATCTAATGTGCTAGCTAATGTAGTAGTGGGATGAGCATCTGTTGTGAGGTGGAAGACCTAGGCTGTGGCCTTGGTTTTGTCACCTACCAACCATATGTCCTTAGGTGTCTCCTCTTTTACTCTACTGGAAGATATCTTAGCTTGTCAGACTTCCAGGTGATATGCTTGTGCCCTGTTACCTAGCTCTGACAAAGAAGATGAACGGTTTTATAACATTACTATAATTGTGTGTGTGTGTGTTTAATGAAACAAGGTGCTGGCCTTTTAATACTGTTTTGCAAACTGATCTTTATTAGCGTCTCAAAACTCAAATTTTATTTCGTCAAAATAAAAAGTATGTGTGTGTCAAAGGCCACTATCAAGAAAGTGAAAAAAGACAATCTACAGAATGAGAGAAAACATTTTCAAATCATATATCTGATAAGGGTCTAGCATCCAGACTATATAAAGAATTTTACAACTCAGTAATAAAAAGACAGCAACCTAGTTTTTAAAAGGGCAAAAGATGTAAATAGACATTTCTCCGTAGAAGACATACGAATGGCCCATAGCACATGGAAAGATGCGCAATATCATCAGTCATTAGAGATGCAAAGTAAGACCACAATGAGAAACCACTTCACGTCCACTAAGATTGCTATAATAAGGGGGAAAAAAAGGAAAATAACCTGTTTTGGTGAGAATACGGAGAAATCAGAATCTTCATATATCGCGAGCAGGGATGTAAAATGTGGTGGCACTCTTGGAAACAGTTTGACAGTTCCTCAGAAAATTCAACGTAAAGTTAACCATATGACCCAGCAATTCCACTCCTAGGTGTATACCCAAGAGAACTGAAAATGTGTGTCCACAGGAAAACTTGGCACACAAATGTTCATAACACAGTTATCATAATGGCCTAAAGGTAGAAAGTCTGTCAGCTGATGAATGGATAAATGCAGTGTGATATATCTATACAATGCAATATAATTTGACCGTTAGAATAAAGTATTGATACATACTACAATATGGATGAATCTTGAAAATGTGCTAAGTGAAAGAAGCCAATCACAAAAGGCCATATATACTATGACTGCATTCGTATATCCATAGAGACAAAGTAGATTGTTGGCTGCCGGGGGACAGGGGACAGGAATAAGATGTGACTGCTAATGGGTATGGAGTTTCTTTTTGAGGGTATGCATATATTCTAGAATTAGATAGTGGTGATGGTTGCATAACCTTGTGAGTATACTAAGAACCACTAAATTGGCATTATTTTTAAATAGTGAATTTTATAGTGTGTGAACTATATCGCAATTTTAGAAACTTATTTTTGTCTTTCATGGAGTAACCCTTAAAGTTTCAAATTATTATTTTTTTAAACTATGTATCGTGTAACACAGTGGTATCACAGACACTGATTACTTTAATACTATTATTTTAATTACTAATTAAAAGACTCACTATACATAGGTAGGTAGGTAGGTAGATAGATAGATAGATAGACAGACAGACAGACAGATAGATCTGCCTGCCCAGGTACCTTTTTCAGCTGTTGCCAGCACTGTTTCTCTGCTCTGATCTCCATCTTATCAAATTTCAATAGTAGTTTTTTATACTACTTAGCCTTTCAGTAGCATTTGACTTATTGATCACTTCTTTTTTCTTGAAGTATTTTCTTTACTTGGCTTCTAGGACACCACTTGCCCCCAGTTTTCCTCCTCCGTCAACTAGTCTCTGTTGTCTTCATTGTTCTTTGGTCTTCTTCCTGACCTGTGTAAATATTGCCGGTCCCTGAGCTTATGAGCTTATTACCCCTGGCCCTCTCCTCTGTCTACCCTCATCCCAAGGTGATAACCAATGTCATGGCTTAAATAACATGTAGAAGTTGCTGACTTCTACATTTATATTCTCAACATGGACCTTTCCTATAAGCCCCAGACTTTTCTGTCCAACTGCCTACTTGTCATCTCCACTTAAATGTCTAAAACGTGTATCAGGCATCAGTAGCCAGAGCCAATCTCTTGATTTCCACTTACCCCTCAAAGTGCTTCTCTCCCAGTCTTCTTCATTTCAGGTAGACACCTCCATTCATCTCATTTATTCAAACAAAAACCTGAGAGTTACCCTTGATTCTTCTCTTTGCTTTGTACTCCACAGCCATCTCATTGTTGTATTTTCCTGGCTGTACATCCAGAATCTGACCACTCCTACCTAGAGAGCTGTAGTAGCCCTTTCAACTGGTCTTCCAGCTTCTGTGCTTGGCTCCCTTACATTTTGTTCTCCACACAGCAGCCAGACTGATGTTTTAAAACATAGATCACTCACTCTCTTGCTGAAATCTCTCCAGTAACTTCCCATCTCAGTTAGCTAAACTCCAAACCCCTAATTGTGGCCTATTTTATAGCCCCTACATATTCTTGATCCTGCCTGTTTCTGTCATCCTCATCTGTCAGTTTCTACTTGAGTCATTATACTCTGGAAACCCTGGCTTTTCTGCTGTTCCTCAAACACGTTAAGCTTGGGGGATTTTGGTGTACTGTTTTCACTGGGACACTCCAGATTTTCTCATGGGTTACTCCTTTATTCAACTCTGCTCAGATGTTAACTATTTTCCCTCACTATTTTTTTAGTCTTTTTAAAAACCCTATTGCATTTTCTGTATAATCTTTTTTACAGCCTGGAATTATATGCATATTTGTTTACTTACTCTTTATCTTCCATACAAGAAGAAGCTCTTTGAGTGCAGAATTTGTCTTGTTTATGACTATATCCCTAGTGGCTAGAACAGTGCTTGGCACATAGCAAGCAGCCATTCAATATTAATTTAAAGAAAATAGTGTAATTGCCAAAAAGGTTGTGTTTAAAAATATTATTTTTTTCTTTTAAAAGATTGTCCAACACTGGAATGAATTGCTATTGAGAGGCTTGGCAGTTTCCTTAAAAAGAAAAAGAAACCAAGAAAAGTCATGTAACAGTTAATATTTTTTCCAGGCAGTAGGAGATGGATTTCAGATGAAACGGCTGTATGGTCCTATCCCTGAATTTGCACTCAGCTGCATTTTTCAGAACTGATTGCATGTAATTCTTAAATGGAGCATGTGATCTGCCACCTTTCTAGAATAAGGACTCATCACACATCTGTTCAATGTAGTACATTCCTAGCCAGTCTTCGTGCCATAATTCAGGTCTTCCTTGGCAGCATCCCTCTCTCTTCCAACCCTCCCCAGTCAGCTTTGCTGCAGATTGATATCCCTGAGGTAATAGGTAACATTTTATCCAAAATCTTTTTTGCAGATCCTTGAACCTATAGTGTGCCCTTGCCCCTTTATGTCTACTTCTTATCATTTAGCACTTAGCATAGTTTATAATTCATTGTAAGTATAGGATTTTCCTTAACTAAATTGTAAAGACCATTTTTTTTTGTATACCTAATTTCTTGTCTACCTATTGCAAAAGTAAGAAATTTATACTGGATGATTATGCCAACGATTCAGTCAGACTTTAGAAGATGTTAGTTGCTAGTATTGAAAGGATTGTTGACTACATTTCAGTTTGCTGGTAGAAGAAAATACTTCATTGTTGGAGCATTACTAATTAATATGTTGAATCAAGTTGTTTTAACTTTAAGCTCTTTTCAGCCTTAGATCTCACACTTACTGGGTTCAGTGGTGGGATGTTTAAGTCTTGGATCCAGTGATCTGGCCCTCAAAGAGCTTCAGTCATGTGGGCTTCTCTATTCATGGGCTGGGTTGATGTAGAAGCAGCCCTGTCACTGCTAAATGCAGTTTGTGGTGGAGTAGAGAAGGCAGTGTAAAACCTAGGAATCAGTTTCTCTGCGGTTGTCACTAATGTGCATGCTCATAATTTAATTAACACATGGTAATTTCCTAACTTCTAACTCCAGTGATGAATGCAGTCAGTAATAAGCACTGTTAAGCTAGTAATTTTCTTTGCAGTGTATCTTGGCCGTTTTTATAAAAAATAGATTGAAATTGAAGATTCAGTGTGTTGCTAAGAGCACAATCTCTTTGAGATACCATGTTTTTGCTGAATTGGGATCTAAATTAGATGACAGTGCACATTCTTAAGATAGACATCATTTTCTCCCCAAACTGAACATTTTCTTTTCTTGCTAAATATGTGTGTGTGGGGGGGCATATGGGTACTATATATTTCCAACTGAAATTGTAATCTCAGCTTCTGAGTTTGCCATCCGTTTTTATTATCTCCTTATTTTAGTTTAGAACTCCACATATACAAATGGGTATTTATCCTTTTTCCTCCTGTATTCTTCTTGGAAAATGACATGATGGCTCCAACAAGTCATCCAAGCCCTAGTTCTAGTAGGTGGTCATCTCTGTCTCTTCTCTTTCGTGTTCCTTATAACTAGTCTGTTACTAAGTCCTGCCAATTCTACCTCAGAATACTCCCTTTCAGTCCCCCTACTGCTGCTCTATTGAGCATTGAGGCTCTGCACTTACATCAGGCCCCATCTGCATCTCTATGTCCAGTGTTACTCCCCTCCAGATCATCTGCCAGGTTGCCACTAAAATAACTTAAAAAAAAAAAAACGTAAATTTGATTGTTATTCCCATGCTTAAAATACTCTCCATTGCCTGCTTCAGAATAAAGTTCAAGTTCTTTAGCCTAATAACTAGGAAATGATTTCTCTCGGATGCCTCATCTCCTGCTACTTTCCCCCTTTGCAGCTTCCGTCTACTTTCTAAACTGGGATAAAGGAGAAAAAAAGTTTATTTTTCTTAAAGCCATGCTCAGTTCTGTCTAAATCAGAACAGGGTCACCATTGACACCACTCTCACCCCTGGTAATTCTTCATCTCTCCAGTGTGAATTGAGGAATTCTTTGAGTCTTATTATCAAGCCAGGGAGCTTTATGAAGCAATCCACTCAGGTCTTTTATATCACTGCATAACTTCTGTTTTCACTTATTAAAATAAGAAAATTGAAGGTGTTCATGTTGTCATACTCAAAACAATTTTATTTTGCTGGACATATCCTAATGACCAAGGATTTTGTCCTTTTGTTTTTTGAGATGGAGTCTCACTCCATTGTCCAGGCTGGAGTGCAGTAGCACAATCACAGCTCACTGCAGCCTACACCTCCTGGGCTCCAGCCATCCTCCTGCCTCCGTCTCCCAAGTAGCTGGGACTATAGGTGGGCACTACCATGCCTGGATAATTTTTTAAATTAAATTTTTTTGTAAATATGGGATCTTGCTATGTTGCCCAGGCTGATCTCAGACTCCTGAACTCAAGCGATCCTTCCACCTTGGCCTCCCAAAGTGCTGAAGTTATAAACGTGTGCCACTGTGCCTGGCTTATTTTGTCTCTTTTTTTGATCCCACCCTATCCCTTTAAGTGTGGTGAGACGCATGGGGAACAGAAGGCTGTATTCCCTCAAATAAGTTAACTTGGAAAATGCCTTCCTGCATTGACTACATATCCTTCAGACCTGAGTTGTGTTTAATATCCTTCCTAAAGCACTTATGGAGTTCCTGACGCCATACCTTCAGTGAAGTGTCTTTGTAGAATTTTTTATTATTCAAATGTGCAGTGGAGAAACGTAACTGAAATGATTCTTAATGTTCTATTAAAGCTATCAAATGCCTGTTTTCTTTGAACTGGTTAGCCAGCCAGCTCTGGCTTCAGGTATGTTAGTCTGATAAAAATTGTCTTTATCTTGGCCGGGTGTGGTGGCACTTTGGGAGGCTGAGGTACGTGGATCACTTGAGGCCAGGAGTTCGAGACTAGCCTGGCCAACATGGTGAAACCCCATCTCTCTTAAAAAATATAAAAATTAGCCGGGTGTGATGACACTTGCCTGTAATCCCAGTTACTCCGGAGGCTGAGGCATGAGAATTGCTTGAACCCAGGAGGCGGAGGTTGCAGTGAGCTGAGATCGCGCCACTGCACTCAGCCTGGGTGACAGAGTAAGACTCTGTCTCAAAAAAAAAGTTGTCTTTATCTCTTCAGTGGGTGGTGTAGGGGAGTAATTTCTTTAAAATAGTACTTTTTGAGCTGTGTTTTCAGCCAAATTGCAGTTGGTTTTACATTGGTGGGGAGGTTCAACATTTTTGATGCCCTGTGAGTTTTGTGGTCCTATTCAAGATTAACATCTTTTTTTTTTTTTTAGGTTTTTAAAATGTTATTACCAGAGCTTGTTAGGAATCAAGATACATTGTACAGCTGTCACTTCAGGGATCTCTTTGTTTCCTATTCTTTTGTGTTTTTGATGGCTAGTAATTCCTTTCCTTGCACTACATGGGAAGGCAGTGTAGAATAATGAGAGAGCATAGGTTTTGAGTCCTGGCTTTACCACTTTCTACCTTTTACCTTTGGCAAGTTTTTTAAACCCTTAGTGTTATCTGTAAAAGGAGGATTTTAACTGTTCTTACCTTGTAGAGTTATTGTGGAAATTAAGTGAGATAGTATATATAAAATACTTAGCACATCCGTAGCACATGTTAGGCATTCAGGAAATGGTAGCTATGATTATACCTTCTGTCTGCCCTCCATCCCTTAAAGAAATTCCGTGAATAAGAACCAAGTGAGATCATTTTGCCCATGTTTATTTACATTTGCTAAATTTAAACTGGAGAGTAACATTTTAGAGATCTTTTCCCACATAAAAGAAACTAATTTTTGCTTTCTCTTTTTATTATTACAAAAGGAAAGCAATTTGCACTTAGTGTTGAGGAAGACAAAAATGAGGCAAAAAAAAAAAAAGATAGCTTTTAAAATACCCGAATTAGTAGTAGAGAGAACATGAGGAGCAGCATACATTTTAGTTGATGAGCAGTTTTTGAGCATGGTGAGAAATAATAATCAGAAAAAGAAGCACCTAATAGCAACTCCCCTTTTTCCAAATGGTTCTCTGTACTGTAGTAGAGACATTACTTGCTTCGAAATGGGCTGTGTTGCCGTAAAGTCAAATTATAACCTTTCTTGTGATTTCATGTAATTCACTGGAAATGTTTCTGTTCCACTTACTGAAGATTGCTTCTAGGTACCAGGCAGTGAAGTTAGAGCTGAGGCTGTTTCAATACATTGTAAAATGGCTGCTTCTGCATTTTATTCCCCCAAATTGGTTAAGACATTATCCTCTGACTTTTAAAGGCAAGTTTCTTTTCTGTGATGTGATGCAGGCAGTGAAGTGTGGCTAGGTGTCTGAGAATATGATTTTCCTGTTTTTGAATGACCCATAATTTTTAAATGACTTTATTCTGACTTTATTTCACAAATAATTCAAATGCTATGATGTATTTGGCTCTACAAGTTGGTTCTTTTGCATGTCTTCAAAGAGGGATTTACTTGACAGTGTAAATGAGCTATCTAGCTAGAAAGCCTGCTAATTTCTTTTTGGTTCAGTTTGTATCTTTAAAATTAGATGTCATGTTTGATTTGTAGGCTGGCAGTCAATAGTGCAGTATGCTGCCATGAGTAATTTTCTCAAAGAAAAATTTTTGCTTTTACAAGGCACCAAGGGGAAAAAAAAACTTGATTGATTTTTAATCACTTTAAGTATGGCTATTTTTAGCTCATGTTATTTCTCCCAACAAACTTCACAGAACAGGTTTTCTCTTTTGTATAATAATATATAGAATCACAGTTAAAAAAATCAAGGTCGATGAATTGTATTTCTGTAGTTGGTTAAAATCTTTACAATTTTTATCCCATCTCTTATTTTTTTTTTATTGTTTATTTATTTATTTATTTATTTATTTTCAGAGACAAGCTCTCACTATATTGCCCAGGCTGGACTCGAACTCCTGGGCTGAAGCTGTTCTGCCACCTCAGCCTCCCAAGTATCTGGGATGGCAGGTACTCACCACTGCCATCTCTTTATTTCTTATAGGCATTATCTTTGTACTTGTGCTCAATCTGAAAGATAAATACGACATTCTCTGTCTTTCAGTAAAATAATCCATTCTAAATCCAGATGAATTTTGGATTGCTTGCTGGTTTGTAATTTTTATGGAATACAATATTTGTTCACTTGATCTAAAAAATTAAGAGTTGGCCATTAATGGTCTACAAAAAACAGGTTTATCAGATTATTTGTAGCACCCTGTTCCTCTTAAGGAAGTATTTACTTAAATACTTGCATTTGAGAAAATTTTCTACTATGTAATATATTCACATGGTTAAAAAATTTTAAAGGCACACATAGAGTAGTCTTACTCCTCCCCGTATTTCTCTACCCTGATAAGATATCTGGATGTACCATAGTTTGTTTAACCAATCCCCTTGTAAATGAGCACTCGAGTTACTTCCAGCTTTTCACTATTACAGACAATGCTGCAGTGAGTAGCCTTGTGTATCATTTCACTTGTATTCAGTTATAGAAACATTCCCGGAAGTGGGAAGTTGAATTCAGGGTGCTAAATTGGCATTCGTAGGTGCTGTAACATTTTGAACTTCTACATGAGCAGTGAGTGAGAGAATTATTTGCCTCTGAATAGCAGTGTTTGGGAAACTTTCTAAACCTCTATAGATAAGGGAAATAGAAGCAGAGTTTGTCCACTCAACTCATGATGGGACTGAGTCTGAGACTTGGTTTGTAATTTAAAATGTAGTGTTGTTTCCAACAGGCTATCCTGGAATTGCTATCTTAAAGTTAAGACATGCTGGTAAAATAATAAATGTTGTTAGCTGACAAAGTGATATTAAAGGAGATCCTCCCCATTTTGTTAGTGTCTGTAAATTCATGTATCTGTATTTTCTGAGTTTTGTGGTCATAGAAGGAAAGAATGAACAAATAGAGTAATTTTCTATACTCACATTTCAGTAAAATGAAGGTGGGATATGCAAGTTTACACTTACAGTCTCTGCAGCCCATATGTGTTTTCTGGTTTCTGGGGTGGTTTTTATATTCTCTGCATGGAGACTGGCAACGTCAACATCACATGAGTACCACCTGACTCTAGTGACCTAGTCTCTTTCAATCTGATTTTTAATTGTTTGGTCTTTTTTGTTTGTTTTTAACTGCTTCTTGCAGGGCCACCCCATAGGAGTGTGCCCAGAATAGCCTGTTTTGTCTTTTAGTTCTGCAACATCAGAAGACAAAGAGTAAATATTATGTTTGCATGAGGGATGCTCTTAAAAAGTGGTTCATTTTACTTTCAGTAAGAGGCCAAGTTTCTTGATGCACAACTTTTTTGTTTTACAGTGGAAGATAGATGATAAGCCTGTAAAAATTGACAAGTGGGATGGATCAGCTGTGAAAAACTCTCTGGATGATTCTGCCAAAAAGGTACTTTC
Organism: Nomascus leucogenys; assembly: GCF_006542625.1. NCBI lineage: Eukaryota > Metazoa > Chordata > Mammalia > Primates > Hylobatidae > Nomascus > Nomascus leucogenys. The sequence continues at coordinate 61,756,661 of NC_044395.1, read as the reverse complement.
TTGAGGAGGGGTTGGTTAGTATCTATACAGCTGATGGCCATCTCTCCTGGAAAATCTTTTCCTTTTGTAACTTGGAGTAACCTTAGTTTTCAGTGTTAGAAATTGAGTCAGAAAGCAGTTTCTAAAATTTCTCACAGAAAAAGTCAGAGGAAGTGTGTTGAAATATCACCAACATGGCACATGTATACATATGTAACAAACCTGCATGTTGTGCACATGTACCCTAAAACTTAAAGTATAATAATAATAAAATTAAAAAAATATATAAATGTTGGCTATCTCAAGAAAGCTGGTAATTTTTTGTTTTTGAGATTAATTAGCCTAGAGCACAGACGGTTGAGAGAAGATAGGACATTCATTCATGATAAATCATCTCTCCATTTGTAAAAGTAAAACATTTCAACTGTGGGAAAGGTTGAGGAGTTTAAAGTTTTTATATGAGGGATTGATGAACTTTCTCTCTTGGTTCTTTATAGAAGGCTTGAGTTTTACTTGTTTGGTGTGGTAAAATCCCAACTGGAGGGAACTACTTGGTAATTCATATGATTCTTTTATCATGGAAATCAAGAATAAAAGCACATACTGGGAAGGAAGTATTCCTATTAGCTTGATTCCTTCTTTTTCTCACCAGGTACTTCTGGAAAAATACAAATATGTGGAGAATTTTGGTCTAATTGATGGTCGCCTCACCATCTGTACAATCTCCTGTTTCTTTGCCATAGTGGCTTTGATTTGGGATTATATGCACCCCTTTCCAGAGTCCAAACCCGTTTTGGCTTTGTGTGTCATATCATATCCTTTATTTATGCTCAGGTTGTTTTCTAGTGACTATTTTTTTAAATCTGCTGGTACTTCTGCGTACGAAAAACAAAACAGACTTGCATATTAGGGCTTGCTAATGTTAGAACTTAACATTATGAGCTATGATGCTTATATAGTAAATATCTATCAGTTTATATAGTAACTCATTAATATTTTATGTTTTGTATGGTTATTTTATCGTAATTCATTTTTTTATTAATGTAGAGGTTATTGTCCTAATATGAGCACTTAATAGCAAAACACATAGTAATAGTGAACCCAGCTCTTCTCATTTCTAGCCCAGAACCTTTCCCATTAGACGTGGCTGCTTCAAGCTACTCATTCTAGGATATTAGGAAAGGATCTGATTTTGGAGACTCAGATCTGTATCAAGTTTACTTGAAGCTGAGGAGCTGAACTGGAAAGTACTGAGCATGAGATACAAGTGTGGCTTGTATTACAGTGGAATTAAGAACTTATTCTGGAGCTAGAGAATATGGGTTTGAAATCCAAGGTATCTATGATCTTGTGCTAATGAAAATTTACTTATTTTTGAGATGATTTGAATACCACTCATTTATAAATATGGGTAGCATTCAGAATTATCATAAAGATTAAATGAGAGATTTTATATTGTATTTGATATATAATCATTTCCTTTCCCCTCTTTTTTATGATAAATGTTAAGATCATGGTTGTTGCCTACCCAGCTTGATTTTTTTTCTCAAGAAGTTGAATATAAAGAACTTAATTATACTTCACTATTAAAACAGATAATTTTGGTAGGCAGTTTACTTTTTTAAACAATGTTACCACTACCTGAATTTTGTTTTGTTTTGTTTTTGTTTTTTTTGAGACAGGATCTTACCCTGTCACCCAGGCTGAAGTACAGTGGTGTGATCATGACTCACTGTAGTGTCAGCCTCCTGGCTTGAGCAATTCTCCCACCTCAACCTCCTGAGTAGACGGGCACACGCCACCATGTCTGCCTAATTTTTAAATTTTTTACAGAGACAAGGTCCTACTATGTTGCCTAGGCTGGTCCCAAAACTCCTGGGCCCAAGCAATCCTCCCACAGTGCTGGGATTACAGGCATAAGCCACTGTGCCCAGCCAACCTGAAATATGTTTTAAAACTTCATGTTGGGGATTTATCTTCAGAGGCAGTTAGCAAACCTCTAATAAAGCAAATCCTAGTCAAAAATTGTATTATCCAGATTGCCCCACATAGCCCCCAGAAGTGGCACCAGGTGATCCTTGACTCCTTTCAGTAATCAGATTAATCATCCCAGTCTGAATTTTTCACTATTAAGGCAGTTCAAAAGAATAATATTCCATAGGTTCTAGAGACAGTTCCCAGGGGAATTCCAAAGAGATTTGACAATGATAGCAACATTATTACAAACATCTGGCCTCCCAAGAGAACTACCTTGATGGTAATTCATTTGTTTGGTTATATTTGTTTAATAAAACAAGGTCTTATTTTTGTCATGTCAGTTTTATTTGTAATAGTAGGGACCACCATTATAAATGTCTTCTGTTGCTGGGCATCGTGGCTCACACCTGTAATCCCAACACTTTGAGAGGCCAAGGCGGGCAAATCCCTTGAGCCCAAGAGTTCAATGCCAGCCTGAGCAACTTGGAGAAACCCTATCACTACCAAAAATACAAAAATTAGCTGGGCATGGTGGCACATGCCTGTAGTCCCAGATACTTGGGAGGCTGAGGCACAAGAATCACTTGAATCCAGGAGGCAGAAGTCACAGTGAGCCAAGATCCACTACTGCACTCCAGCCTGGGCGATAGAGCAAGACTCTGTCTCAAAATAAATAAATAAATTAGATAAAATAAAAAATAAATTAGCTGGGTGTGGTGACGCACACCTATAATCCCAGCTACTGAGGAAGCTGAGATGGGAGGATTGCTTGAGCCTGGGATGTTGAGGCTGCAGTGAGCTGAGATCACGCCACTGTACTCTAGCCTGGGTGACAGAGTGAGACCCTGTCTCAAAAAAAAAAAAAAAGTCTTCTGTATCCTAGACTACATATATCCTTCATCTCTAAATCTCATGATAATTCTAAAATATCAGTATTATCCCAATTTTAAAGGTAAGGATACTAAGACTTGGGGAAGGAAGTTATTATGATTATACTGATTAAAGGCCAAGATTTAAATCTAGGATTATCTCTACTCTAAAGTCCATATACTTTGCACTATATTTTCCTGCCTTTCCTGTTCATGAAATTTATCTATTTTTTAACTCTTTTTTAATGGAATGCTTCATGAATTTGCCGGTCATCCTTGTGCTAGGGCCATGCTAACCTCTGTATCATTCTAATTTTAGTATATGTGCTGCCGAAGCGAGCACTGTTCATGAAATTTATTTTTATTTTATTTATTTTATTTCTATTTTTTGAGACAGGGTCTCACTCTGTTGCCCAGGCTGGAGTGCAGTGGCACAATCTTGCCTCACTACAGCCTCTGCCTCCTAGGTTCAAGTGATTCTCCTGCCTCAGCCACACAAGTAGCTGGGATTACGGGTCTGCACCACCACATCCAGCTAATTTTTTTGGGTTTTTGTGTGTGTGTGTGTGTTTTTTTTTTTGAGACAGTCTTGCTCTGTCACACAGGCTGGAGCACAGCGGCACGATCTCGGCTCACTGCAACCCTGCAACCTCTGCTTCCTGGGTTCAAGCCATGCTCGTGCCTCAGCCTCCTGAGTAGCAGGACTACGGGCATATACCACCACGCCCAGCTAATTTTTGTATTTTTAGTAGAGACATGGGGTTTCACCATGTTGGCCAGGCTCGTCTCGAACTCCTGACCTCAAGTGATCTGCCCACCTCAGCCTCCCAAAGTGCTGGGATTACAGGCGTAAGCCACCACGCCTAGCCTTAATTTTTGTATTTTTAGTAGAAATGGGGTTTCCCATTGTTCCCTGTTGGCCAGGCTGGTTTCAAACTCCAGGTCTCAAGCAATCCACCTGCCTCGGCCTCCCAAAGTGCCGGTATTAAAGGTGTGAGTGAGCCATCGTGCCCAGCCTTGTTTATGAAATTTAAATGGCACAGTATACACAAAGCTCTTATGCCAGTTTTTGGCAAACTATAAGTGCTTATTATATATGGTACTTAATACTGTCAAAAACAATATAATAATAAGTCTATATGCATATAGGAAGTAATTGTAGTACTATTTGACATACTCTCTTATAGTAAACTATTTGGGTCACTTTTCTTCTCTTCTGATAACCCTTAAAATCAGTTGAACATGGTCAAGTCCACTGGGACTATTCGTTGTTTTTTATAAAGAAATAAGCACTATTACAACAAAGTCTTGACAAACTAGGTATCTTATTATACATGTTGTCTTTGAACATAAAGATGAGAGCTAGTTTATGCTCTGTATCTTTTTCTTTTCTTCCTTTCTGAGGTGTTTGCAGAATTAACCAGAGAGAGCCTTGCTTCTCTTGGTACATAAACATAAGGATGAAAATGAAATAGCTAAATTTTCAGTGTTTTGGCAGCAAGACAAAGCTGTCTTCTTTAGGACTATCATTATGAAAGTTTTTATATCTGTTGCTTGTCAATTTGTGTTACTTCTCTTTTATGTTTGGGTATTTTCCCCTTAACTTTATTTGAACCTATTTTGTGATGATGGGGATTCTGACCATTTATACCTCATATAAGGAGAAGAGCATCTTTCTCGTGGCCCACAGGAAAGATCCTACAGGAATGGATCCTGATGATATCTGGCAGCTGTCCTCTAGTCTTAAAAGGTATGACTATCCTCACAGATTTTTAAATCCTGTTGTTGGATTTGCCCTGGCGTGTTGTCATTATCAACAGAAGACTTACTATGTGCCTACTCTATGTGGATCATAGGGCCAGTCATATAAAATGAAGAAAGGAGTATGGATGATCTCGAAGGTTTGTCCTAGCCCTGTAGTTCTGAGATTGCATTATCACAGAAATGCCCTGAGGATAAACTGTGGGAGAAGGTACTTTTTCCTGTGGCCACTTAACAGAGACGATTAAGCGTACAAAACTATAAAGGCCAAAGATGTGAGATCAGTTATCTTTGAAGAACTCCATTAGCTTCTGTGTCTTCTATGATCCTGTCTTCTCTCCATGAATACAATCAAGAACACCTGGAGCAGTGCACTGGGCAACTCAAAGCACAATCTAGAGTCTGTTTCTGACCAGTGTTAGGTATAACTTTGTGCAGCTGACACACATGTGTTTTGTAGGTACCAAGAACTAGGTTGATCTTCCAGTTCAGTTTCTTTCTAGCTGTATAACTTTGGGTAAATTGTATAAATTATCTGAGGTTTACTGTGGTCAAAAATGATGCCTGGAGTTTCTGGGAAAATGAAATACCAATTGTAATAATAGCAAATGTTTATTGAACATTTACTGTATGTTGGGTATTCTGCTAAATGCATTATCTCATTAAGTTTTAGAACACTCATTTTATAGATAAGAATACAGGCCCAAAGGTTAAATCAACTCTTCCAGTATCATATAGCCCAAAAGTGGTAGAGCAGGAATTCCAGCCCAAGTTTGAAAGCAGAATTCATACTCGTAGTCACTATCTTAAAAACCTATTATACTTAACTAGTGCATAATAGACCCACAAATTGTAAGTACAATTATTTATATATGAAGTTAAGTGTAGCATCTGTGCCATACAGACTGTCTCATTGCCAACTTGTAGAGGCGCCTATGAGAAAGGGAAGCAGACCTTCATTCTGTTGTTGCAGCTGAGTTTTTGCTTATCTCCTGACAGGGCTTCTAGCTGCCCTTTGGCCTCAGCCATCATAATCTGCATCCTCTACCAGGCCACTGAAGCAGAGTTGCAGAATTCTAAAACCTAGCAGCATTATAATTTCATTATTTTTATTCTGACTTTTGTATTTTTTAAGAACTTTTATATAATTCACCTACCATTTAAAGTGTACAGTTCAAAAGTATCTAGTAGTATTTACAGATATTTGCAACCATTATCACAGTCAATTTTAGAGCATTTTCATCACCTCAAAAAAAAACCTCTGTACTCTAGCTAATCACTTCCCTATCCTCCCACTTCCCCAAGCCCTGGGCAACCACCAGTCTACTTTCTCTGTTCTCTTTTATGGACATTTCATGTGAATGGAATCATGCAATATGTGGTCTTTTATAACTGGGTTCTTTCACTTAGCGCAATTACTTCCTATATATACTGTACACAAGGTTCGTTCATGTTGTAGCATGTATCAGTACTTCATTCCTTTCTATGGTCAAGTAATATTCCATTTTGTTTATCCATTTGTTAGTTGACAGACATTTGGGTTGTTTCTACTTTTTGGCTATTATGAATAATGTTGCTATACATATTTGTGTACATGTTTTTAGGTAGACATGTTTTCATTTCTCTTGGGTAATACACCTAGGAGAAGACTTGTATGGTATGCTAACTCTCTTTGTTTGAGGAACTGCCAGACTGTTGTCCAAAGTGGCTGCCCTATTTTACAGTCTCACTAGCAGTGTACAAGGGTTCTGATTTTTTTCACGTTTCCTGCTGATTTTTACCAACTGCCATATTGTTGGTGGAGTGGAAGTGTGAATGTTCTTGCTCTGTTCCCGGCTTTCTGCTGATGTCTTCTCCCTCCCCCACCTCACAGACTGATTTAGTAGCTTAACAGTGGCTGATTCTGATGTCTTATTTCTACTGCCAGGTCATGTGATGTGAAAATGGCAATGAAAGGTTTCACAGACTACTAGTTGCCATGTGCAGACAACACAAGCTATGTGACTCTCTCGCAAAAAGTGATTTTGTCACTCCCCAGCACATTCATTATACAGTCTAAACTCCTTCAGCATATGAAGTATTACAGCATTCATCCCCTAGTGACATCTCCAGCTTTCTTTTATGCCCCTCTCAAAATGCATTCTCTTACTCTGGCAATATTATGGAATTTGCAATATGCTAAGTTATCCAAGTTTCCCAGTGACCCTGTACCTTTAAACATATTATTCTCTCTGGTGTAGCTATCTTTCTGTAACCTGGCTCACTCCTACTTCCAAGAAGCCTTCCCTGACATACCTTAGTCTTCCTTAACATGCCTTAGTCTAAATTAGGTGGTCCTAGATCTTCTTTTTTTTTTTTTTTTTTTTTTTTTTTTGAGACGGAGTTTCACTGTTGTCACCCAGGCTGGAGCGCAATGACGCGATCTTGGCTCACTGCAACCTCCTCACCTGGGTTCAAGCAATTCTTCTGCCTCAGCCTCCTGAGTAGCTGGGATTACAGACCCACGACCACACCCGGCTAATTTTTTATTTTTTGTAGAGATGGGTTTTCACCATGTTGGCCAGGCTGGACTTGAATTCCTGACCTCAAGTGATCGCCTAGCCTCGGCCTCCCAAAGTGGTGGGATTACAGGTGTGAGCCACCACGCCCAGCCCGTCCTAGTTATTCTTAAAAGCATTTATGCTTACCTCTGTTAGTTACCACATGGAGCTATAATTATTTACTGTCTGTGTCTCCTCCTGGGCCCGCCCCCTCCTCCAAAGTGTGAGCTCCTTTACCATTCACTACACACTAGAAACCTAAGCCCAGGCAGGACTTTCTCACTCACCCCTTGGTAACCAGACCCAGCCCCGGGCCTGGCGTGGCATATTTTGTTATGTGAATGATTGACATTCATCTGGGCTGGGCTGCAGCCTTGGCCTCCTAATTAGTCTTTGCCTGCAGCCAAGTCATTGTCAGCCATCCACAAAGTCCCCTATAACCTAGCCATCTCTATGTACATTCCCTTCTCTTTCTTACCCTAAGTGAAACCTGACCATAACCCCTGAGGACATATTTCCACTGCAGACTGCAAGTGGTGGCTGATGTTTCTCTCACAGCCTTCATTACTCTGGTACTACAGGTAGAGATGGGTCTCCCCTTTGCAGCTTCCAATGCCTCCTCTTCCCTAAAACCCTCCCTTTGAATGCATGTCATCACATTGTGCCACTTCTATGCCTCTTCCTTGCAGTTAAACACACACCTACTCTTTTGAAGATAATTCCTGTCTCATTGGCACTCTCTCTAACATTTGTCCTTTCATAAGTCTTGGTGATTGCCATATTCACATAGATGGTTATTCTAGTAACTTGGCCTCTCAGTTTTACTTCCTTTCTTCCCATTATCCTGTTTTCTATCATGCCTTAAACATTTATTTTCGTAGACATACCCTAGTAGACCTTGCAATTAATAAGACCAAATTACCTTCAATAATTTCAGTTTTAAGTATCCCACCCTGACCATTGCTTCCTGTTGCTCTAATTTATTTCCTTCTAGTTCTCTTGTCACAGCATTTCTTCAGCCCCGGTGGCATCTGTAACCCACTTCAGTTCCTCCTTACCTGGCTTAGATTCCGTGACACTTCTGTAGTCCAGTTACTCTCTCCCTGTCCTGGAGGATCTTTCATATCTTCCCTATCCTCAAACCTCCTAGGCCTCCTCCCCCATCTTTACTCTCAGTTTTTTGTTGTTGGGAAGATAGAAGCCATCATAAGTCTACCATCACTACTCACCTACTTCCAAGTACCTATCTAAGGCCTTCCCTCCCTTGAGTCTATGGGATTCTATCCCTTCTCTCTTACTTGATGTTTCCCTCTCTGCTGGATCATTCCCTCTGACATATAAATATACTGTAATTTCTCCCAACTGAAAAAAAAAAAAGGTTTCTTTCCCCTTCTGCTCCTCACACAGTCTCCTCATTTCTCTGCTCTCCTTTTCTTCTTGTGCTATCACCTGGATCTGCTCTTGTCTTCTTTACTTGACCTGTCAGCAGCATTTGACATAGCTAATTACCCTTACTTTATAATACTTTTTTTTTTTTAACTAGGCTTCTCAGATACCACATGCTTCTAATTTTCTTCTTACCTTAATGTCTGTTCCTCAGTCTCCTTTGTGATTCTTCATCTCCCATTTTTTTCTGAAATGCCACCAGGGCTTGTTCTGGAACCTCTTCTCTATGATGAAGATCTCTAAATTTGTATTTTCATCCTTGACCTCTTCTCTGAACTCTAAATATATTCCAGCATTCTGTTTGATGTTGGATCCTAATAGGCATCTCAAAGTCAACATGTCCAAAACCTAACTCATCTCTCCCTCATCCAAACCTGCCCTTCCGCTCAGTTTTTCCCACTTCAATAAATGGCAGTGCTGTCCTTACAGAGCTCTGGAGTCATTTTGACTCCTCTTTCTCAGTCCTTCTTTAGTCTGTCAGCAAATCCTGTTAGCTCCACCATCTAAATGTATTGTCTGACCATTTACCATCTCCACTGCTACCATCCTCTCTCACGTATGTTACTTTAATGATGTTCTTTTTTTGTTTTGTTTTTTTGAGACAGAGTCTCACGCTTTCGTCTAGGCTGGAGTGCAGCGGTGCGATCTCGGCTCGCTGCAAGGTCTGCCTCCTGGGTTCACACCATTCTCCTGCCTCAGCCTCCCAAATAGCTGGGACTACAGGCACCCGCCACCACGTCTGGCTAATTTTTTGTATTTTTAGTAGAGAGGGGGTTTCACCATGTTAGCCAGGATAGTCTGGATCTCCTGACCTCGTGATCTGCCCGCCTTGGCCTCCCAAAGTGCTGGGATTATGGGCATGAGCCACTGCGCCCAGCCTACTGTAATGATGTTCTAATGGACTTCTGCAGCCCTCTCCCCACCCATAGTCTATTCCCAGGACAGCAAGCAAAGTGATCCTTTTGAAACATAAGTCAGATCAACTCAGTCTTTTGCTCAAAACTCTCTCAGAGAAATCGCCAAAATCCTAAGGGTGGCTTGGAAGTCCATACATGTCTATTCTCTGCACTCCACACACCTATGCAAACATACCCTCATCTCCTGTGGCTCTCATCCTCTCCCACTTCATTCTGTTCATATTAGGCCCCTTTCTGTTCTTAAGACATTTCAGGCATGTTCTTGCCTCAGGGCCTTTGCACTCGCTGTTCCTTTTTCCTGGAACATTCTTTTTCCAGATAGCTTATTCTCTTATCTTTCTTGGCTTTGCTCAGACATCTGCTTAGTGAAGGCTTTTCTGCGCATCTATTTAAGAGAACATCTTATTTTTTTATACTGTTTCCTCACACTAAAATGAAAGTCCCAAAAGGCAAACATTTATATTATGTTCACTGCTGTATGTCCTTACCATCTAAAACTGCCTGTCACATATAGGTAGGCTCAATAAATAGCTGAATTAATGAACATTTCTAAAATGTATCAGGTCACAACTCATCAGATCGTGGACTGCCACCAAAGCCATGTAACTGAATAAAACTGGGCACAGAAGTCTAAAAATTACTGTGATATCAATTAGCAGCAGTTGGTCAGAACTTGAGAAAATCTTTTGAGGTGTTGAAAATAGTTAAACGAACTTCACTACTAGCTCTCCAAGTTGGGAGTTACTGCCTAGACCAACAATTATTGAGGAGCTGTGATCTTTTGAGCACTAGTTAATGATAGGCACTGTTTTAGTCATGACAGTAATCCTAAAAGCAGGTGGAAGTTCTCCCATCTTAAACATGCAGAAATAGAGCCTCAAGAAACTGCTTCATTTAAAGATAATACTAGCTTGACAATCCACTGAATATGTCCTGATAAATGGAAACAGGGTGGGGGATGTCAGCCTACCAGTAATTGGTGTCATTAAACCCTCTTGAATGAATGGACATAGTAATGGCCTTCAGCGTACCTTAAAGTATAGCTAAGGAATCTCTGGAGTTCATGTAGTAAAGCAGTTGGCATCCCTGGCCTGGGATCAGAGTAAAACCTGGAGATAGACTGATTACAGAGTGCAAGGACTAGGCACCCTGGGATTGGAGAGCATCCTTGAAAGCAAGGGTTCTTCATTTATTTATAAAAATCTGATTGCCTACTAGAAACCCAGCTAAGAGTATGAAACAATTAAGACAAAAATCTTTGCTCAGGAGTCTCCTAGACAATCCTGATTCAAGCACCAGAAACAAAGGGAAAAGAAACCTCCCAGGCTAGTGAAGAACACAGTACATATCATGTCAACAGATAGGTAATTTTGTTGATACCATAGGAGCCTATTATTAGGCCTGGCATATGACAGGAGGTCACTATTTGAGTTGAATATTGATTGATGGTACTGTGGAAGACAGAGGAAACACATCTGACCCAGATTGGGAGGCTTTCCCAGAAAAGTTTATGCCCAAGTATAGTGTTAACAAATAAGAACTTCTCAGGTGAGATAGGGGAGAAGAGTCTGCTAGGAAAAACTGTCTAGCATGGCAAATACGAAGTCCAGAGATGAGAGAAGATGGTCCACATGGTTTAAAGGTCTACAACAAGGTAAAGGAGGTACACAGTAATTAAAGCAGGAAAGATATGTCAACACCTAAGAATCAGAACTAGTATCTTGAAAAGTTAGGAGCCCTGGGGTTTTGTTTTTGCTTTTGCTTTTAAAGGATGCGTTTGTTCCCTGTATCATCGTGCCCAGCTTACTCCTTTTCTTCGGAAACACTTGGTGCCGTATTGTTACTGGTTGAATCTCTGTGTTTGGTTTTCAATTTGTTATCTTTGCCCCCATGCTTAGGTTTGATGACAAATACACCTTGAAGCTGACCTTCATCAGTGGGAGAACAAAGCAGCAGCGGGAAGCCGAGTTCACAAAGTCCATTGCTAAGTTTTTTGACCACAGTGGGACACTGGTCATGGATGCATATGAGCCTGAAATATCCAGGCTCCATGACAGTCTCGCCATAGAAAGAAAAATAAAGTAGCCAATTCTAAAAGTAGCCCTCTTTCTCCTGGATCTTGCTGAATTACTGGCTTGGAGGATGGGGGAGATAAAAAGAACTTAAAATGGGTAAAGTAAGAAATGTTAAAAAGTCCCTGTTTTGTCCTGAAATTTTAGTCTATTCTGGATAAATAGGATTTTCTGACACAGATATGAGAAGTTGTAGCTCTGATGTCTAGCTGTAGTCTCCTTGATCTGCTGATTGCATTATTTTAATTTGCTTTTCTGGGAAAGCAGTTTTGCTAAAAGCTGTACAGACTTTTTCTTTTGTACCTAGCAGTACTTTATATAGTATAGCTTTGGGCCATGTAGCATTTTAAGACTCAATTTTAAAAAATTATTAATCTGTTGCTGACTCTGTTAATTCCTATTTCAATATGTGTTTCCTTGAAGAATTCAGGATACAACTTCTTGTGTATGACAGCTTTCCTTCACACACTATTTTTGTGGGTGTGTATATATCTGATTTGGGGAGAATTTAAAAAACACATAGCTTTTTAATTTGTTTGAAACAGACTTTCTGCCTGTTACATTTTGTGCTTTTAACCAATTAAAGAAGCCAATGGCATTTTAGTTTTATATTGTGTTTTCCACTAGTATATCCCTGTTGATTTGTTTGTGCCTTTTATTAACTGCCATTTTCTAAAATTTTTTTCAATAAAAGGAAGGAAGATGTGAAAAAAATGGAGTCATAGTCTTGATGGAGGGAACAGAGAAACAAGTGTTAACATCTTTCTACTGTAGGTTTTTTTCATTTTTAGGCTATTTTACTTGTCAAAGGCCCCTGAGAACCTGTAGCTGAGGAACTCTTAGCTTTCCAGTGATAACAACAATAATACCAACATTCTGTACTTATTTTGTGCCAGAAATGCTCCAAGTACTTTACATGTGTTAATAATGCTCACAGCAATCCTAAGAGGCAGGTGCTGTTATTATCCCCATTTTACACATGAGGAAACTGAGATACAAAAGTTAAATAATTGTCACACAGCTCGTGATAGAACTGGGATTCAAACCTGGGGAGTCTGGTTTCAGAGTTTGTGGTCCTGCAGAGACAAAACAGCAGCTTTTCCAGTATTTTCCCAGTATGGTCAGAGAAGACATGGGTGCTTGCCAAGATCCTTTGACCTTTAGGAATATTTCCCTACAGCCTTAGAAAACATCAATTCTGGCTGAGCCTAGTACCCAACACTATATTCAGTTTGTAAGAAATTACCATTACCACATTTCCTGTTTGTCTTGGAAAGGTTGTCCTATCTAGCACCACACAGTAGGGAATTGTGAACAACACTGGACAGAAAGTTAAAGCCTTGGATTCTGTACTCTTCATTCCTGTAAACCTTGGGTAAGTTGCGAATTCTCTGTGAGCTTCTTAAAGTTTTTGCAAGCATGTAACTGGATAAGTGTATTTTTACAATGGAGGAGTTACAGTCATCTTGGTATTTGTGGGAGGTCGGTTCCAGGATCCCCAAGCATACCAAAATCCAAAGATGCTCAAGTCCCTTATATAAAATGGTGTAGTATTTGCATATAACCTACACACATCCTCCCATATACTTTTAATCACCTCTGGATTACTTGTAATACCTAATATAATGTAAATGCTATGTAAATAGTTATACTGCATTGGTTTTTTAATTTATATTTTTTGTTATTTTTTAAAATATATTTTTAATCCATGGTTGGTTAAATCTGTAGATATAGAGGGCCAACTGTACTGTTAGACACAAGGGTCTCAGGGCTTGCAGATAGAGACTGAGTAATCCTCTCCATGATGATCCCTTAGAGTTCCCCCAGTGTGCCTTTTTCTTTACATGTACATGCAAACATGTATCTCCTTTTTTTTTTTAACAAAAATTGAATTATGATGATATATGTCCTGTAATTTGTTTTAAACTTAATATATCTTAGGCATTTTCCCTGTGTGTGTGTATAATGCAGCTATTAAAGATGAATCTGAGGCCAGGCATGGTGGCTCATGCCTTTAATCCTAGCACTTTGGGAGACCAAGACAGGTAAATCACCTGAGGTCAGGAGTTCGAGACCACCTTGGCCAACATGGTGAAACCACATCTCTACTAAAGATACAAAAAATTGGCTGGGGATGGTGGCAGATGCCTGTAATACCAGCTACTTGGGAGGCTGAGGCAGGAGAATGGCTTGAACTGAGAGGTGGAGGTTGCAGTGAGCCAAGATCGCACCCTGCACTCCAGCCTGGGCAACAAGAGCAAAACTCCGTCTCAAAAAAGAAAAAAAAAGAGTCTGACATAATATATATAAAAGAAACTGTCCTAAAATACCACAAGTGCAAAGGCGGGAGACCAATTGCAACAAGTAGCTGGGGTGATAACCCCTATATATATATACACATAGGTCAGTCTCATTTTTAATAGCTACATAATATTCCATAGTGTAAGTGTTTTTACTTTAATACCCTATTGATGATAACTTTTCCCCAGTTTTTTTCACTATTCCAGGAAGGAGTATGGATTGAGGAGAGGGGAAGAAAACAGGTCCTCAAATGAGAGACAAGAAACCTGGGTTGTTGGCAACTTTTTTCTAATTTGTGACCTTGAATACATCCTATTCCTTTTCTATGGTGAAGTCTCTTGTTAAAAAAAAAGTTTTAAAGAATGTATTCTTTTGAGATTATGAAGACTCCTTACTCCCTGGGAAATAAAAAACATCCCTTATGATTACAAAGAATGCTGGGTGCCATATCCCCAATATTTGCCTATAAGCCCCACTTGAGACTTCTTGGACAACATGGATCTATTTTAAGGTTTTTCCCTGACTCCAGAAACCAGTTGAAGCAGTTTAGATTTGTTGAAGAAGTGGGTTATCAGCCCAGCTACATGTTGCAACTGGTCCCCTGTCTTTGCACTTGTGGCATTTTAGGAGTGTCTCATCACATGAACAAAAAGTACCCTCTGCAGGCTCAAACCTCAGCATGGGCACACTTTGTAGAGCTGCAGAGCACCTCTGGCCAGCTTCTGACACATGCATCTACTGAGTGGCCACTTCAGCCCAGTCCAGAATGCTGCTGGGCTGCTCTGTACCCTCTAGTAGGTCTGCAACACCCTTGCCACCAGGAAACCCTGACACCCATCACATCATCATGAGTGAAGTTCTCAGTTCCTCACACTTACCTCAGACAGACTTTTTTCTAGAAGATAGAGGGCCACTGAGGACAGTGGAAAAAGATCCTAATGTTTTTTCATTATTTGCAAATTTCAACTGCTAATGTGTATTTAATGTTTGTCATGTTTTTATGTATGTGTAGAAACAATCTTTGCTTCAGAACAATTTCGGGGAATGGAAGAAGATGCAAAGTCCCTTTGCATACACACAAGTTGTGTTTTTCTCTGGACCCAAGTTCCTCCTCAGCTTAGAGCCGGATCTCTTACTAACTCTATCTTATCCACTCCTGGCTAGCCCACCCACACCCCAAACCTTTTCTCCATGATGGAAGTCATCAGAGAAAACTGTTAATAGCACGTTAATTTAGACTTTTAGAATATATCCTGTCCCCACTGACAGCCTTTTTTGTTATTAAATAGAGTATTCCTAACAACCCACCCTATGGTCCCCTTCTCAGAATAATGTTTTAAATACATACACACATCATTGTCTGTTAATAAGGAACCAGGGAGGTGGTTCCAGAGTTACTGGAACAGATTCAAAGACAGTTGCTGAAACTATGTCCTGGTTGTTGCTTACTCTCCTCTAGAAAGAAGTACTTCCTCACTAATCTGGCATTCAGCTTCAGGTCTGCCCCATTTTAACTGCTGCTACTAACATTCTTCCTCTATAGGCAGCAGGTTCTTCCTCCTTTCAGATAACAGTCACAGAGACACATACTTACATGAGCTTGAAAGAAGGGAAATTCCTTATTCCTGTGGGCAGAAACCAGGTGAATTGTTAGAACTTTGATTTATTGACTTGGGCATAGAGGGATTCAGGGTACATAATGCTTGTTAAGGAAGAATGGCAACTGTTGGGCTGTCTTGCAGCCAATCCCCTCCTACAGTCTGTCATGCCAGGCTTAGACCCATGCAGACACAACAGGAAGGTCTCAGATTTTTCTTGGCTGCTATAAAAGAGCATTAGCCCTTTCAGAGGGATTTCTCTGTGACAAACTGTTCTGGGAAGCAACTGATGAGGATTGAGTAGTTGTCAGGCTCAGTGCCACAGAGTTGGTTAATACTGTCAAAGGTGACCCACTGGAGAAAGAGAAACTTGGGAGAGGCAATTTGCCATGAGCCCTGAATGTTCCTGCATGTATATTCTTGCCTCATGTGAATGTAAGACTGACCATTCTTATTGGGCTGTACCTCAGTGTTCTGTTAGCAGTAAGTTACCTTGAAATGAGCAAATTTGCCTATTGCTTACTATGAAGTTTTGAGCACCCCTCCCCTCACAAGCTTGGGGTCTGCATGTGTAGTCATCCATCTAGGCCTACCCTGTGGCACTTTGGGGGGTGTAGGCCATGGGCAGCTGGTGCAAACATCATGCTCATGTTGCTGGCTATACTGTAAGTAATAAAGTTATTTGTCTCTGACCCAGGAATCTCATGTCTTCTGGCAACATCCATGAAAGCATCGCAGGCTAACTTGTTAGCTTACAAGTAGGATAAAATTCACAGATGTGAAAGTTTTAGTAATGAAAATTGGATCCTGACCAACATGATTTTCTAGAAGAGAAAGGACAAAGGCCTTTCATGGGCTGGATTAGGGGGTAAAAGAAATTCCCTGGGATCTGGTAGCAAATCAGATATTCCCAAGTGAGGGAGGAGGAAAGAGTCCTGAGAAAAGTCCTACCTGAAGAAAGAGTCCTACCTGAGAATATTTTGAGGCTAAGGAGCAAGAGGTAGGGTTGAAACATGCTGCCCAAATTGCACTTAGGTTGTTGCTCAGTCTCTGGGCAGGAGGCAGAAAGCATGTTTTGACAATGAGGCGGCAAGCTCATGGCTCCAGCTGAAAGGCAGTATGGCCATGGCTGCTGAATGATTTCCCAAAGATGAAATAAATGATGGCAACAATAAGGATATAGAACTTTGAACTAGCTGTTTGTTGAGTCCAAGTAGGTAGCCATTTGAATTGAAAGTAAATACATGGCCTTGCTGACTGACACAAAGCCGTTCACCTTATGGCCTACACCCCCAAAAGTGCCTCAAGGTAGGCCTAGATGAATGCCTACACATGCAGACCCCAAGCTTGGTGGTGGGGGTGGAGTGCTCAAAACTTACAGTGAGCAATAGGTAAACCTGCTCATTTCAAGGTAGCTTACTGCCAACAGAACACTGAGGTACAGCCCAAGAAGAATGGTCACGGCCTTAAATTCATATGAAGGAAGAACATACATACAGGAACACTCAGCGTTCATGGCAGATTGCATCTCCCAACAGTTTCTCCAGTGGGTCACCTTCGACAGTATTATCAACCTACTCTAGAACTTCTGATCCCTGTCTCTCTACAGCTTTAAGGAAAGAAAAAAGCTCCCCATCTTTGGGGAAGGGAGGAATGCCCCTTTTACAGCTCTGTTCAATATAGGCATCCAAATCACTATCCTCTTTGGCCCCATGGGGACAGGGAAATCTGCACGTAGAGGTGGTCAAAAATGCCAGAGACCATGGGGGCAGATCTACAATAGCATGCAGGAGAGCAGCGAAAGAAAAAGGAGCCCTGAGCCCTGGGGGTGCTTGTCAGAGCCAACAGGTATTTGAAGGAAGAGGCAACACTGTTCTGGGGCCAGGAGTCAAAGTGGGATTACTTCCTAGTAACAACTGTCCCCTGCAGGCTAGCCTCTTCCACCTCTTCCTTCCACCCCCTCTCACACTTCTGGCTGTGGAAATACCATCATTTCTTGGCTGTGATCTCCAACATACCTATCTTAAACTGCTTGGTTTGGGTTCCCATAGGGGAGAAAAAGTACCTGAATTCAACTGGTAGGGTCTGTTAGCTTACAAGTGGGATAAAATTCACGATGTGAAAGTTTTAGTAATGAAAATTGGATCCTGACCAATATGGTTTTCTAGAAGAGAAAGGACAAAGGCCTTTCATGGACTGGATTAGGGGATAATTGCATGGGAAAGGAAAATTAAAATGACCTGTGGATGGATCCTCTAAACATTCAATGTACTGCTGTTTTATGGCTTTAGCATCAGTGTGTTGTTAATATCAATATACATTTAATTGAACTAGGAAAGTTTATAAGTCTCTCATTCAGGGACTACTGCAGTATAGAGAGATGTAGTCTAAAAGAAACAACATAGAACCACAAAAGGAAAAGGAAAAAAAGCACAGGTTTAGTTGAAAACTTGGTCACTCCTGTAGTACTCAGGCCATTTTCCATTATAACCAGCTATGTGGACTTTGCAGTCACCAAGGTGAAATATCCTGAGTACTCCAAGAGTGACCTTTAAAAAGACAGGCACCTCTTAGGCTGCTACTGAGCTCTTGAAACAACAGCTGCCAGAGGAGCTTCCTGGAGGCGTAACTGATTCATTTATGCATACTGCAGGCAGTTATCACTATCTTGAGAGTCATCCTATTGGAAATGTTGATAAGGAATTTGTTCTTGACTTTAGCTGCAGTCATCAGTGACACCACCTCAGCTCTGGATGGCACTTAAGTCAGCCTCAACTCATTGGCCAGGGTGGTTATGGATGATAGAATTGCTCTTCCTCTTTGTGGGCCAAAGTGGATTCAGTGCAATCACTAATCCATCCCACTGTGACTGGATTAATGTCTCAGACCAAGTACAGGGTCAATACAGAAACTTGAGAATGCCACTTGGCTTTCTAAGGTAGATCCTGATGGTTTATGATTGTTGATTTTTTTTTTCCTGCCATGTTGGATACAGGCCCTTGGATATGGCTGAAGTCAATACTGATTGGTCTTATCCTGTTACATAGAGTTCTGTTGATAGTATCTTTAATTAAATGTAATAAAATACTTTGAATGGACCTGGTCCCGGTTTCTGTCAGTTTAATTAGAGTGACAGGTGGAGTGACATACTCATGGGAGAATTCATCCAAAGCCAAGATGGCATAGAAATGAAAGGTGCATATCATTGGGAGACAATTCTTCATGGGTCTCTAGCATTTCTGCATATTTTGCAAAGAGAGGCACTGACTATCTTTGTTCCAGACTATTTGTCCAGGAATGTTTGTATAGTAAACAACCTTAGAAGGTATCAGAGCAAAGGGCGCACATGCTCCCTGCCCATTATTGAAGATTCAGGTTCCCTAAGCTCAAAGTTCCTGTCCTTTAAGGCACTCCATTACATGTGCAGGTATCATCTGGCTCTCTGCGTCATCATATGGGAATTGGGGCTCAGAACTGGAACAAATGCTGGTACTCTGGCTACCGCTATTGCTGTAACAGACTATCCTTTTTACAGGTAGTAACAGGCTACCTTGTTAGCTTGCAGGTAAGATAAAAATCTCAGACCCTTCACAATTCATGACAGCCCCACTCCTACTTCTGCCTGTCCCATATCTTGGAAGCTCCCTAACTTCTGTAACAGGAAGTTCCCCCGATATTCCTGTGCCATCTTACTTGATCGCATTACTTCTCAATACCCTTCTGCATCCCTCTTCCTTCAAACTTTTACATAATTTTGCTCTGCTAACACCTGTGCCAGGCCTGATCCCCTCGCTTTAGTTGCTCAATCTGCTGAGAGTGTCAGACACTTAGACAATCTGAACACAATAGAAGGAGGTGCAAAGTGCTATGGGGGCTTGAAAAGGAGTATTTGTTCTAGTATGGAGGTCTGGGAGGTCCTCATACAGGAAGTGAAAACTGAGCCATGAATGAGGAGTTGGGCCATTTTACAGATGAGGAACCTGAGGCACAGAAGTTAAATAAGTTGCCGAGATCACTCAGGTAGGAAGTGGGAAGACAGGATTGGAGCCAGGATTCTCTACCTCTAAATATAGAAATTGCTCCTTAACTTCACTGTCTCAGGCATAAGATGAGACCATCTGAGTTTACCTCAAAGAATTGAGAAAGATTTGGTATTAGCTTTGGGTCTATAAAATTTGAGATCCACAGAGTTGGTGATTGTGAACTTGGAGAAGTCTGATAACCCCAGGACGTGACCCAGTTTCTATAAAGGAAATATTTCAGACAAATAAGGCTTAAAGAGTAATAAGATGAATACTTGTGAACCTACTGCCATTAAAAATATATATGTATTACCAATACAATTGAAGTCCTCTGGGTATCCTTAATCACATCTTACTTCCTGCACTTTCAGAAGTAACTACTACCTGGAATGTGATGTTTATTATTCCTAAGCATTTTCTTCATACATATGTGTCCATTATATATATGGATATATATACAGCTATATAGAGACATATATGGTTATTTTTTAATTTTATTTTTACCTCCTTGGGAGCTCTTTTTTTTTTTTTTTTTTTTGAGATGGAGTATCGCTCTGTCGCCCAGGCTGGAGTGCAGTGGCTCAATCTCGGCTCACTGCAAGCTCCGCCTCCCGGGTTCACGCCATTCTCCTGCCTCAGCCTCTCCGAGTAGCTGGGACTACAGGCGCCCGCCACCACGCCCGGCTAATTTTTTGTATTTTTTAGTAGAGACGGGGTTTCACCGTGGTCTTGATCTCCTGACCTCGTGATCCGCCCGCCTCGGCCTCCCAAAGTGCTGGGATTACAAGCGTGAGCCACCGCGCCCAGCCTGTTTTACCTGTTTTTAAACTTTATATGTGGTTTTTGATTGAGAGTCTCCCAAACAACCCCTGTGTTCAGGTATTTGCTAGAAGGACCCAACGCGACTCAGCATATATGACTAACATTTATTCTTCGATATAATAAGAACACATCTGGATCATAAGGGAAAAGGACACTGGCAGAGTCTGGAGGAATCCATTTGCAGGCTTCCTTATGCTCTTCCTCCCATGAGGGATTGCAAAGAGCCCACTTTGCCCCAGCAACAAAAATGCAGCAACACGTGTGTAATGTTTCTGTCCAGGGAGCCCATTAGAGAGTACCCACAGTTTACTGAGGTTTGGTCATGTGGGCACCATCTGCCTAGCACATAATAAAGACTCCTAGAAAGCAAGCAGGTATCCAGCATAAATCATACTGCATTCAAACAGTCTGCATAGTCAACTACCCTTTTCAGTTAACTGGTGACTGGGAACACTTTGATAGCCACGTTTCCAGACACCAGTCAAAAAACACCAACCTTGCAAGCAGGCCTTTCTAAGGATAACCTGTTAGGCCTGCTGTGGTAAATCTGCACAAGTACCGTTCTCTCTGTGTTGTGCAACTAGCTTTTTTGTTCAATATTTTGTTTGTGCAGATAATTTAGATTGATACCTGTAGCTACAATTTATTCTATTTCACTGCTGTATACTGTTAAACATGACAGTTTATTTACCCTATTAATGGACATTTAGGTCTTTTATAATTTTTCACTATTAAACATTTGCTGCTATGAACATTCTTGTATGGACGCATCTAATACAGGTAGTGGGATTCCTTGGTGGGAGAGGATATACATTTTTACTTTTCTACGTATTGCTAAATTTTCCTCTAAAGCGACTGTACCAATTTACATTCCTTCTATTAATGAAGGAAATACAAGATTGGAATAATTGGGATAGTTGTGTTATCTTTGTGAATAGATTTTAAAATAATGATTTAGATTTTTAAATAGTTGTAAGACTTCACATTTTCCATATCTTAGTTTGGTAACTTTTTCTAAAACTGTATTTATCTAGATTTTCAAACTTAATGAATAAAGTTTGTTTAATATTATTATTTCTGATCTCTGTTGTATCCCTGTTTATAGTCTCCTTTTCATTAATATCATTTATAACTTTTAAAAATGAGTCTTGCCAGAGGGTTTGTCCGTTTTATTAGATATGTCAAGACTCATATTTGCTTTTGTCAGTCCCCTCTATTGTACTTTGCTTCTCGTTTCATTTATTCTGTTCTTATTTTCATCATTTCCTTTTCTACCTTTTTGGGATTTATTCTGTTCTTCTTTTTCTACATTCTTAAGTTAGATCCTTAATTCATTACTGTTTTGTTGTTCTTATCTCCTGGTATAGGGTCTTTATTTGAGTTCTCCCAGAGGCAAGTTCTGAGACCAGGACCTGAGAGCAGTAGTATATGTGAGAGATGCAGGGAGTGCCATAATGAGGTGGGAAAGTAGGAAGGGAAGAAAAGGTGAGCAATAAGCGTGTAGCTTTTAGTAGATATTGATAATTGCTGTCTAGATTCATTAAATTCATTGTGTCATTAAAGGACAAAATGATGAAATTCTATCATTCATTTGGCATTGGTCAGTTAATTATTTTATGAAGGAGAACTTTTCCCCATCAACTATTCAGTTACCCAGAAATACGGTTTGTACAGGAAAGGCAGAATAAAAAGCTGCTTTCCTTAGCAAACTCTGAGGTGACCAAAGTGACATTTTTCTCCATATGTCAATATGAACTTTCTTTGCAGTCCTTGTTCTTTTTGATGTTCTAATTTTTCCATATTTGGCCAGTGGAATCACCTTCAAATTGATTCTTATCTTCTTTTGACATGACCTGAAATAGTCTTTTGTGGCTTTCTTGCTTTCTGTTAAGATGTTCTAGGCTAATCTTATAAATGTTCCCTGCACCTAAAATCAGCCATTTTTTCCATGGAACCCTGGTTCCTTTGGGGACAAAATAGTATTTTAAGACCCATTATTGCCGGGCGCGGTGGCTCACGCCTGTAATCCCAGCACTTTGGAAGGCCGAGGTGGGCGGATCACGAGGTCAAGAGATTGAGACCATCCTGGCTAACACGGTGAAACCCCGTCTCTACTAAAAATACAAAAAATTAGCCGGGCGTGGTGGCGGGCGCCTGTAGTCCCAGCTACTCGGGAGGCTGAGGCAGGAGAATGGCATGAACCCGGGAGGCGGAGCTTGCAGTGAGCCAAGATGGCGCCACTGCACTCCAGCCTGGGTGGCAGAGCGATACTCCATCTCAAAAAAAAAAAAGACCCATTATTTGGGCTTATTACGACTGAGTTCGTCTCTGGTTCTAGGCCTTTTTTTTTTTTTAGAAAAATACAGCAGGTTGTATTGAGGTTGGCACCTATGTTCTTTCAAAGAACCCTCATCATTTTGTGAGTTCTTTCCTTATGGCACCACGATGTTCCAGGCTCATCTTGTATGTTCCCTGCCTCAGCACAGGATTTTTTTAATGAGAAAAATATCACGAATTCAAATTTACAGAAGCTTTACATTTTTATATCCTGTAAGTTAGCAGTCTGTCTTTCCTTTTATTGGCATTTGTAAAATTTCTTCTTTTTAAAATTGTTATATTTTAGAGACAGGGTCTCGCTCTGTCACCCAGGCTGGAGTGCAGTGGTACAATCACAGCTCACCACAGCCTCCAACTCCTGGGCTTAAGGCATCCTCCCATGGAGGCCTTCCAAAGCGCTGAGATTGCAGGCATAAGCCACCAGGCCCAGCCTATTTCCTTTACGTTGTACTTAGTCCCAGATAAAAAATGACCTTAGATCAGTCCTTTCCTCTTTGGCTGGGGAGAGGGGGGCTTAAATTCCGGCACTGTGAAACAGAAGAATGGACTCAGTGCTATGTGACAAATCTATGTATGTAAATGTGTGTATATACACACACATAAATTATATATATAAATATATTTTCATTTTCATATTTTGCAAGGAGAGTAGCCAATGCTCTGGACCTCTGGTCCTTTTTGTAGGGTACCATCTGAGGCCCGGAACCTTTGCTCAACTCTCAGGCTGTCCAGGGAAGCTTTAGGCAGTGATACCGAGCTACAGACCAATATAAGAGCTCGGGGCTGTGGCACTGAAGAGAGGAGGCGGCCGTTGGGAACTGAGGTGGGCCCAGGGCTTGAGCTGAGCTGGCGAGGGTGGAGGTGGTGCCGATCCCACGCCGTGGTGGGGGCCAAGCTGCGGGCTGGAGGGAGGGGCAGCGCCGAGGGGGCAGGACGGGGAGGGCTCGCGGAGGAGGCCAACGGTTGGCCCCAACCGCCACTGACTACAGCCTGCGCCCGCCTCTTTTCGTTGCCGTTACCTCTTTCCGGCAATCGACACGCTCTTCGCTTCTCGGGGCTTGTCTCCGTGTCCACCGTCTCTGTTGTTTCTCCCTCTCTATCCTCCTCTGTCTTCGTCTCCCCAGCCTTGGGGCCGGTGCCTCTCCCGAGCTTCGGCGAATGAGACCTGCGGACCTGCCGCCGCGCCCCATGGAAGAACCCCCGGCGTCCAGCTCTGCCCGGACAGAGACGGAGGAGCCGGGGTCCAGTGCAGGTGAGCGGGGTTGGGAGACAGGAGAGCTCCCCGAGGAGGACTCAACTGTGGGGACTGGTTGAGCAAGACCATCTGCGCTTGGGAAATCCAGCGTTGGATTATTGAGACAGAGTCACCTAGTCGGCTAGGATCTGACCTGGCCAGAGTATTCTTAGCTAGTCCTATTTTTATTCGTTCTCACTGAAGCCGAACTTAAACCTCAGAATTATCACTCCAGAGATGAAAGGGAACTGAGACTGGAAAAGCCCTGCTTACCAGAGGTCTCTGGGCGGCAGAAAGAGCCCTGAGCTTCAGTTTCAACTTAGGAGACCTGGGTCTTGGTCCAGATTTTACTGTGGAGTGGCGTTCAGTAAGCTTTTTCCCCATCCCGGGCCCGAGTTTTCCCATGTATACCATGAGAGGGTTTAGACTACAGATCTTCAAAGGTCTGGCACATGGTAGGTGCTCCTTAAATATTACTTGTTAGGAGTGAATAAATGAGATAGGAAGGCCTCCTTCTGGGATTCACAGGAGGCTCATTGGGTTAGTTGGAGGCTGTGGAATTACATTATTATAGTCTGAGAAGTAGGCGGTATTATCTCCATTTTATAAGTGAGGAAACTGAAGCTCAGAAGTAAAGTGACTTGCTAGTAAGTGTCAAAGTCAGACTTAAGAGTCCATGCTAGGCTATACTCTCTCCCAGTAAGAAAGTGGGGAGGACTTGATGGGAAAGTGATTATATCGAGCAGCAATTAATCATTTGAATTCTCTGCTTAAATGAACCCCAGAGCAGGCCCATATCTGATTCTTTTCTATCCCCAGTTTCCGTCACCTGATTTGTGTGAAACGGTTTGGGTGGGAATGCCAGAATCACCATCTATGTTACTTCTGTCATCAACGATCAGCATAATTACAAAAATTAATGGCTCTAATTGTTATAGTGATAATAAAGCATAGATGAAATTGTGAGGACATCAAAATTTATAATTAAAGACACCTATTAAAACAGCAGTTTAAAATTTATAAAGCACTTTTGAGTGGTTCTTCATATTGATCCGCTTAGGTAGGTATTACTATCCGTAGTTTACAAGCAAGGAATCCAAGACCTAGAGGTTGAGTGACCATCAAAACGTCATGCAGCAAGAAATGGAGCTGAGACATGAATCCAGCCCATGTGATAAGTGCTTCTCCTTTGGTGATTATTTCCCTATTTCCTCTCCATTTTCTTTTTTTTTTGAGACGGAGTCTTGCTGTGTCACCCAAGCTGGAGTGCAGTGGTACAATCTCAGCTCACTGCAACCTCCATCTCCTGGTTTCAAGCGATTCTTCTGCTTCAGCCTCCCGAATAGCTGGGATTACAGGTGGATGCCACCATGCCCGGCCAATTTTTTTTGTATTTTTAGTAGAGACGGGGTGTCACCATGTTGGCCAGGGTGGTCTCGAACTCCTGACCTCAAGTGATCTGCCCACCTCAGCCTCCCAGAGTGCTGGGATTACAGGCATGAGCCACCGCACCCAGCCTCTTCCTTTCCTGTTCTGAGCCCTATCCGGCTCCATGCCTATCCTGTGCTCCATTCTTCTTATCACCTGGAGAATTCCTGTTTAGATTTAACTAATAGTCACATGTTGAGACTGATGATAGTAGTGTTGGTTTAACTTGTAATTAAGGTGTTAAGAGTTTAAAGTATGTTCTGTTTCAGCAATAAAGAGGGATTTAAATGTTTTTAAGAAAGGGAGTTGCAATTGTTATTATTGTCATTGTTATCCACAGGATTCAAGGAATAAAACTAGAATATACAGTAATTGGTAGTTTCAAAATAGTAACTGTCATATATTGCACTCATACTATGTCATAGGCCTTGTAAGAGCCACTGTAGTTAAGCATTTTATTTCTATCACCTACTCTACTGAATTGTATAGGGGAGGATCCTGAAGCATAGAGAAGTTGAATAACATGCCCAAGGTCACATAGTCCTGGCCTGGTCCAAATTGTATATTCTTAACCATTACATCAGCCTGGCTCAGAGACAGATTGTTTGCTTAGAACAAAGCCTGACCCTCCTGGGGAGGAGAGCCTGAATTGAGGGGAGAGAAATGTGTTCTAGTATTGGGTGAGAAGATGGTCTCCCCTTGCTTATCTTTTGATTCTGCTGTTGAGAGCCTGGGATTGAAATGAAGGGAGGCTTTTCTTCTGGACTCAGCAAGGCCACTCCCCCAGTTCCCCTCATGATACTGAGCCATAGTTCTTTTCCCTTCTTCAAGTTAGGAACAAGTGACTAAATATTCATATGCTATTGATAAAAGTTTGTCTTGACTGACACTAGGAGGCTGTAGCCAAAAGCAGTGCAACTTTGCCCTATAGTTCATTGTCCTGAAAGCTTCCTGGAAGATTGGTCTAAAATCATCATGCCATTCCTCTGTTAAAAATTCTTGAGTGGTCTCCCATCGGTGGAATAAACACCTTAATAAGATATCTAAGCCTCCCAGGATCTGCACTGTGCTGACCCCTTCAGTCCCACCTCTGCCCCATCCCTTGCACTCCACCTTACTGTAGTCACATTAAACTACTGAAAGGCCCCAAAACTCACTGTGTTTTCTGTCTCCTATAGGCTTTTCACATCCTCGTCCTCTGCCCTTCTCCTTTTTACCCTCAGTTGGCTGATCCACTGTTCATTCTTTAAGATCTGGCTCACTGATTCATTAAATCATTCAACAAAAATTTGTTGAGTGCCTGTTACTTACTAGGCATAGTTCTAGGTGTCAAGGTGGAGCAATAAGAAAACAGACGTACCCTTGCTGTTTCTGGAGCTTCCATTTTGTAATATGTATTAAACAAATGTAACGTAGGAGACATCAAAGTGTGATAAGTGGTGTGGAGAATAGAACAAGGAAAGAGGTTAGGCTGGGGCAAAGGAGTTGCAGAGAAACCTTACTGACTGGATGACGTTTGAGCAGAGCTGAAGAAGGTGAGGGAGCATTTTGTGGCTCTCTGAAACGAGTGTTCCAGGCAGAGCCTGTGACTATATGAGGCGGGAGCTCTTTTGGCTCAATCATTCTCTCCAAAAATCCTTCTCTGGTGCCTTGATCTGGATAGATGCCACTTTTCTGTTTTTCTACTTGCTGTTGTGTTTACCTCTAAAGTAGCACTTATTACATCATGTTATAATTGTCCATATATATGTCTGTTTCCCTCACTTGGATTGGGTTTCTTGAGAGCAGGAACCTCTGATCCTTCTCTGTCTTCTCAGCACCTATTTTAGGGCCTGACACAGAGGAGGCACCTAGAAATATTTATTGAATAAATTGTTCTTACAGCCTGATAATATTTACAAATGATTTGTAAAATTGGGTTTGGATGACAGTTGGTTTGAGGAAAAAGTAATTCTAAGGCTGCTTTTTGTCTGTCTGGCTTGATTCCCCTTATGGACCTCTGAGAAGCGGAACACCTGGTTTTCTTTAAGAAGAATACTTGGAGACTCCATTGTGAGCATTATGGCAGGGTAGCCAACCTGTAAAATGGTGGGTAAAATATAACAAAGCCGGCCGGGTACGGTGGCTCATGACTGTAACACCAGCACTTTGGGAGGCCAAGGTGGGTGGATCACCTGAGGTCAGGAGTTTGAGACTAGCCTGGCCAACATGGTGAAACCTGTCTCTGCTCAAAATACAAAAAATTAGCTGGACGTGGTGGCAGGCGCTTGCAATCCCAGCTACTTGGGAGGCTGAAGCAGAAGAATTGCTTGAACCCAGGAGGTAGAGGTTGCAGTGAGCCGAGCTCACACCATTGCACTCAAGCCTGGGCAACAAGAGCAAAACTCCGTCTCAAAAGAAAAAAAATAACAAAGCCCTTTATAGCTGAATTTTCGAGACAGCAAGAGAAATCTCCAGGGACCTGGAAACCAAGAGTGAACTGAAAACCAGAGTGGTTAGCTCCTTAATTTGCCCTCAGCTGCACTGGATGTCTCACCTAGAAACTTGGACTTTAATAGGCCTGTTGTTATAACAAATGAAGCTATAGGTCCGCATGGGTTAGACTCTAGTGGGTTTTTTGTTGTCGTTGTTGTTGGTTTTTCTTTTTTTTTTTTTTTTTTTTTGAGACGGAGTCTTGCTCTGTCTTCCAGGCTGGAGTGCAGTGAGGCAATCTCAGCTCATTGCAAGCTCCACCTCCGGGGTTCACACCATTCTCCTGCCTCAGCCTCCTGAGTAGCTGGGACCACAGGTGCCTGCCACCACACCCGACTAATTTTTTTGTATTTTTAGTAGAGATGGGGTTTCACCATGTTAGCCAGGATGGCCTCGATCTCCTGACCTCGTGATCCGCCCACCTTGGCCTCCCAAAGTGCTGGGATTATAGGCGTGAGCCACCGCGCCCGGCCTGGTTAGACTCTAGTTTTTGACGAGGATGGCATGTGAAATACTCACATGAAGCTAGGTCCCTTGAAAATCTGTACCCTGTGTAGGGTGTATACCTTCTGATAGGGTGGACTAGTATCTTAATTCATTTTCTGTTGCTTGTAACAGAATACCTGAAACTGGATAACTTATAAAGAAAAGAAATTTCTTACAGTTATGGAGTCTGAGAAATCCAAGGTCCAGAGGCCACATCTGGTGAGGGCTTTCTTGCTGGTGGGGACTCTGCAGAGTCTGGAGGCGGCATAGGGCATCACATGGCAAGAGGGCTGACTATGCTAGCTCAGATCTCTAGTTTTCCTCTTATAAAGCCCCTAATGCAACTCCCATGATAACCCATTCATCCATTCATCCATTCATGAGGACAGAGCCCTTATAACCCTATCACCTCTTAGAGGCCCCACCTCTCAACACTGCCATATCGGGGATTAAGTTTCAACATGAGTTTTGGAGGGGACAAATATCAAACCAGATCTACTAGGGAAAAAAAAATTCTCCCTACTGACACAGAGAGAAGACAAAGAGATTGCCTTTTATCCTAGGCTTTCGTACAGAAAAAAAGTTTTCCCAGAAAATTCTTAACCATAGGCATTCACTCATATAGATACCCAAATGGCCTAGAAACTCCAAGCCAAGAAGTTGACAATAAAAATCACCTCAGGCTGGTAATAACCCTGGATGCTTGGCAAAAACAAATGCAAAACCGCTCTGCTCCAAGATACATACTTGATACAGGCCACATAGAATTCCCACAGGGTCTGGAGTTAATGAAATTCTCATTTGTTAAACAAGAATGTATATTGCTTGCTTTGTGCTATTGAGAGCATATGTTATTCCTGTATAAATAAACATTTGAATATATCTGTGCCCCCCCCCCACCCGCCCCTTTGCTCTCCAGAAGTGAAATGATGAAGCAGAATTTATATGCAGGCCAGCATCTGGGTATGGACACACATTGAGCTGCCTTCTGTCCTTGCAGAGGTCATGGAAGAAGTGACAACGTGCTCCTTCAACAGCCCTCTGTTCCAGCAGGAAGATGACAGAGGGATTACTTACCGGATCCCAGCCCTGCTCTACATACCCCCCACCCACACCTTCCTGGCCTTTGCAGAGAAGCGTTCCACGAGGAGGGATGAGGATGCTCTCCACCTGGTGCTGAGGCGAGGGTTGAGGATTGGGCGCTTGGTACAGGTGACTCTTCATCCCAGATCTGAGTCTGGGCCTCAGTTTCTCTTCACAAAGCTCAGAGCTCTTCAGGATCTGTGCCTTTTCTCATCAGTACAGGAAAGCCCTGTGTGGGGAGCAGAGGCAGAAAAAACAGCAAAAACAATGGCTCTCACTGAGTGCTTATTGTGTGCCAGGGGCACATTGGGTCCTCACAGGTACTGTTTTCAGTCATATTTTACAGACAAGGAAACTGAGACTCAGAGAGGTTGCCATTTGCTCAAGGTTATACGGCTATAATAAAGCAGTAGAAGCTGGCTTCAAACTCAGTCGCTGACTCCAGAGACCTCCACAGTTATTTAGATTCAGCTAACATATGATGTGCCTTTCATTTATATTCCATTTAATCCTCATAAATCACCCAGGGAAGTAAGCATTGGTAGTCCAATTTTGCTGATGGGAGATCCTAGTGCTCCAAGAGGTAAGTGACTTGCTCAGGACCACATTTAGCAGATGACAGGGGGGATACCAGTAATAACCACGCTTCTACTACTAAATGCTGTATGTGAGGTATATTTTATTATCCCCATTTTGCAGGAGGTAACCAGGCCTGAGAATTAAGGTCATTTGCTTTGGTCACATGTCTAATAAGTGAGAGAACTGGAGTTAGAGCCCTTCTTCTTCAGTAGAACATTTTGACTGTATTTTTAGTGAGGAAAGAAGGGTTACTGTTCTTTGGCCTGGAAGCTACAGGGTTATTTCAGACCCCAAATAGGCATATGTCGGAGATATTGTGGATTTGGTTCCAGACCACCACACTAAAGTGACTATCACAATAAAACAAGACACATACATTTTTTGGTTTCCCAGTGCATATAAAAGTTATGTTTACACTATACTGTAGTCTATTAAGTGTGTAGTAACATTATGTCTAAAAAAAGTACACACCTTAAAATATTGCTGAAAAGTGCTAATGATTATTTGAACCTTTGGCTAGTCAATCTTTTTGCTGGAGTGGGTCTTGCCCTGATGTTGGTGGCTGCTGACTTATCAGGGTGGTGGTTGCTAAAGATTTAGTGTATTATTATTTTTTTTTGTAGAAGCATTTCTTACTTACATAGATAATTTCTTAAAGTAAGACAATGGGCTGGGCACAGTGGCTCATGCCTGTAATCCCAGAACTTTGGGAGGCCAAAGTGGGAGGATTGCTTGAGCTTCGGAGTTCAAGACTGGCCTGGGCAACATAGCAAGACCTTTTCTCTAATAAAAATAAAAAACACTGGGTGGGTTTAGTGGCACACACCTGTAGTGGCAGCTACTTGGGAGACTGAGGGGGAGGATTGCTTGAGCCCAGAAGTTCAAGGCTCCATTGAGCTGCGATTGTGCCACTCTACTCCCGCCTGGGGGACGGGAGACAGAGCAATACCCTGTCTACCCCCAACAAGAAATAAGACAACAATGAAGTTTGCTGAAACAATTGACTCTTCTTTCATAAAAGATTTCTCTGTAGCATGCAATGCTACAGAATTTGATAGCATTTTTTCTTATAGTAGAACTTATAAATGAATCTTCTCAAACCCTGCTGCTGCTGTATCAACTAAGTTGATGTAATATTTTAAATCGTTTGTTGCCATTTTGACAATGTTTACAGAATCTCCACCAGAAGTAGATCCCATCTCAAAAAACTACTTTATTTGCTCATCTGTAAGAAGCTACTCATTTGTTCAAGTTTTATCATGAGATTGCAGCAATTTAGTCACATCTTCAGGCTCCACTTCTAATTCTCTTGCTATTTCCACCATATCTGCAGTTACTTCCTCTACTGAAGTCTTGAACCCCTCAAAATCATCATGAGTGTGGGAATCAACTTCTCAATGTCTCTTAATGTTAATATTATGACCTCCCATGAATCATGAATGTTCTGAATGGCATCTAGACTAGTGAAATTTTTCCAGAAGGTTTTCAGTTTACTTTGACCAGATTCATCAGAGTAATCACTATCTATGGCAACTATAGTCTTATGAAATATATTTCTTAAATAATGAAACTTGGAAGGTGAAATGACTCCTTGATCCGTGGGCTACAGAATGGATATTGTATTAGTGGCCGTGAAAACAACATTAATCTCTTCCTACATCTCCATCAGAGCTCTTGGATGACAAGGTACATTGTCAATGACCAGTAATATTTTGAAAGGAATCTTTTTTCCTGAGCAGTAGGTCTCAACAGGGGGCTGTAAACAGAAATGCTTCATCCAGGCTTTGTTTTTAGAGCACTGGCAGAGTAGATTTAGGATAATTCTTAAGAGCCCTAGGATTTTCTGAGTGATAAATGAGCATTGACCTCAACTTAAAGTCACCAGCCTGTCCTTTGAAGGTTTGAAGTCAGACATTGACTTCTCTCTAGCCATGAAAGTCCTAAATGGCATCTTTCAGTAGAAGGCTGTTTCGTCTACAGGGAAAATCTGTTGTTTGGTGTAGCCACCTTTGTCAGTTACCTTAGCTAGATCTTCTGGATAACTTGCTATAGCTTCTCCCATCAGCACTTGCTGCTTCACCTTGCCATTTTATGTTATGGAGATAGCTTCTTGCCTTACACCTCATGAACCATCCTCTGCTACTTTCCAACTTTTCTTGTGCAGCTTCCATACCTCTCTCAGCCTTTGTAGAACTGAAGAGAGTTACAACTTTGCCCTGGATTAGGCTTTGTCTTAAGGGAATGCGGTGGCTGGTCTGATCTTTTATCCAGACCTCTGAAGCTTTCTCCCTATCAGCAATAAGGCTGTTTTGCTTTCTTATCATTCCTGTATTCACTGGAGTAGCACTTTTAATTTCCTTCAAGAACTTTTCAGCCTGGCGTGGTGGCTCACGCCTGTAATCCCAGGACTTTGGGAGGCCAAGGTAGGCGGATCACGAGGTCAGGAGTTTGAGACCAGCCTGACCAACATGCTGAAATCCCGTCTCTACTAAAAATACAAAAAAAGAAAAAATTAGCCAGGCATGGTGGTGCATGCCTGTAATCACAACTATTCAGGAGGCTGAGGCAGGAGAATCGCTTGAACCCAGGAGGCGGGGGTTGCAGTGAGCAGAGACCGAGCCACTGCACTCCAGCCTGGGTGACAAAGGGAGACTCTGTTTCAAAAAAAAAAAAAAAGAACTTTTTCTTTGCATTTACAACTTGGCTGTTTGGCACAAGAGGCCTAGCTTTCGGCCTGTCTTGGCTTTCAACATGCCTTCCTCATAAGTTTAATCATGTCTAGTTTTGATTTAAAGTGAAAGATGGGGAACTCTTCCTTTCACTTGAACACTTAGAGGCCATTGTAGGGTTACTAATTGGCCTAATTTCAATATTGTTGCGTTTCAGGGAATAGGCTTAAGGAGAGGAAGAGAGATGAGGGAACAGTTGGTTGGTGGAGCAGTCAGGACACATATAGCATTTATCAAGTTCACCATGTAATATGGGCACAGTTGTCGTACTCCAAAATAATTACAGTAATAACATCAAAGATCACTGATGAAAGATCACCATAACAGATGTAATAATAATGACAATGTTTGAAATATTGTGAGAATTAACCGAAACATGACAAAGACATGAAGTGAGCACATGCTCAGTTCAGGGTTGCCACAAACCTTCAGTTTTGTGGCAATATCTGACAAATGCAGTAGAGCAAAGTGCAATAAAATCACATATGCCTGTATTTCTTATTGTTGCTTTCCTCTCTCCCAGGGCTAGCTTAAATGAGACAATGGTTTTGAGAGTCTTTTGTAAAAAATATATATAGCTGTGTCATCTCTCTATATCTATATAGTAGGCACTTTAATACTCCTAACCTACCCTGCTTTTTTACCTACAGATGCCTCAAATCTGACCATTAAATCTTCATATCCACAGCAGATAACCTTCTTCTGCTGTTAAAGTGCACAGTGCAAATGCTATTCTGCTGAACATGGGCCTTGCCATCAATCCCTATCTTTGCTTTTGATAACACTGGCTCACATTTCTCTTGGTGAAGTTTTTTACTCTGTGGGATTTTCAGTTCCTGTTCTTTCACCTTATCTTCTCATGAGTCTTTCTCATGGCCTCCCGGGACCAGACTTCTGCATGTATAACTAGCCTCCACAGAGGCCCAGCCCTACAGCCCAGTAGAACTTGAGATTCTAGCTCTTTCCTTTCTTCTAGGACAAGCATTGCCTGTGGTCATTGGTCATGTTGCACTGTTTTTGATCACAGACAGTAGGCTGTTAAGCATTTTTTAAAAATACTATTTTTTAGAGACAACTTCTGTGTTGCCTAAGCTGGTCTTGAACTGCTGGCTCAAGCAATTTTCCTGTCTCAGCCTCCTGAGTAGCTAGGACTACAGGTGTACACCACTGTGCCCAGCCTTTTAAATTTTAACTATCTATCTGTTTGTCTGTCTGTCAGTCTATCTAGAGATGAGCCCTCTCTGCGTTGCCCAGGCAGGAGTGCAGTGGCTATTCACAGGCTTGATCATTGCATACTACAGCCTCAAACTCCTGGCCTCAAGCAGTCTTCTCACCTAAGCCTCCTGAGTAGCCGCGACTGCAGGCAGGTGCCACTGAGCCCAGCAAGCATTTTTTATCAGACCACGCCTGTTGCATAACTTCACTACTCAGTAGTCACACACATTCACAAACATGTCCACTTTAACTCATTCTCTCTTTATTTCATTCTCTGACTTATTTAATTGTAGAATCTTGAAGTTAGAAGAATCATGAGCCCAACTTCTTTCCCAATATATAAATCTGTATTCTATTGGTAGTTACTAAAATCTTAGTGATTAAGAGCATGGCTTTGGAGTCAGTCAAGACCTATCATTTATTGGCTTTGTGGCCTTGGATACTTGACGCTTCTCCATTTCATCAGCTGCAACATATAATTAATAATAGATACTACATAGTAAGAACTAAACATTTGTCATTTTCCATTAAGGGTCTCCTTGCACAACTCTTCAGCTGAGCACCTGATTGCTGTGGTAGCTGTTTTTTATGTGTGAATGAGATGATCTCTACTTCTCTATAATTACTCATTGGTTTGTTCTGCCTTCTGGGGCAGTCAGTCTATACAAAATGTAGATAAAATCTCTTTTTCAGAGAACTACTCTCTGAAGTACCTGAAAGCTGCATTCATGCCCTCTGAGTATTCTGTTTTCTGGGCTAAACAGCTTCAGTTCTTTCTGTAACTTCTTAGGGCACAGTCCTGATTTGGTTTCTGGCTCCTTGAAAATTGTGATTACTGTTCTTGGGATCTGGTCTGAGATAGCAGTGTCTTTTTTAAAGTAGGATACTCAGAATTGAACTTGGGACTCCAAGGGTAGACCGGCCAGCTCAGCAATGAGGTGAGCTATCCTATCTTGTATTCCCTTTCATGCAATTGAAGGTAAAATAGCACTTTCTTGGTAGCTACATAGCACAATTGATTAATGTTGAGTAGATGGTCAGCCAAAACCTCCAAGTCTTTTTCACATTTGTTGTTCTTTTTAAAAAAAAAAAAAAAATTGCAGTAAAATACATCTAACATAAATTTTACCATCCTAACCATTTTTAAGTGTACAGTTCAGTAGTGCCAAGTATATTCAAATTGTGCACCCAATCTTCAGAACTTTTGATTTTTCAAAACTGAAAGTCTACACCCATTAAACTGCTCACCATTTCTCCCTCCTCAGTCCCTGGCAACCACTAATCTACTTTCTGTTCCTATAATTTTGACTACTCTAGGTATCTCATATAAGTGGAATTGTATAGTGTTTGTCTTTTTGTGATGGCTTATTTCACTTATATAATGTCCTCAAGTTTCATCCATGTTGTAGCATATGTCAGAATTTCCTTCCTATTTAAGGCCGAATGATATATCATTGTATGTATATACCATATTTTGTTTATTCTTTTTTTTTTTTTTTGAGGCAGGGTCTCACTTTGTTGCCCAGGCTGGAGTGCAGTGGCATGATCATGGCTCTGCAACCTCGAACTCCTGGGCTCAAGCAATCCTCAGCCTCCTGAGTAGCTGGGACTACAAGTGTGTGCCACCATACCCAGCTAATTTATTTATTTATTTATTTATTTTTTGTAGAAATGGGGTTTCAATATGTTGCCCGGGCTCCATTCATCTCTTGATGGATACTTTGGTTGCTTTTCCCTGTTGGGTATTGTGAATAACATTGCTATGAATAAGGGTGTGAAAATATCTCTTTGAGACCTTGCTTTTAATTCTTTTGGACATAAACACAGAAGTGGAATTGCTGGATCACTTGGTAATTTTATATGTAATGAGAAACTGGCATGCCATTTTATATTCCTACCAACAGTACACAATGGTTCTAGTTTTCTACATCCTCACCGACATTTATCATTTTCTGGTGTGTGTGTGTGGTAGCTGTCCAAATAGGTGTCAGGGTGATACCTCATTGTGTTTTTTAGTTGTATTTCCCCATTAATTAGTGATGCTGAACATGTTTTCATATGCTTGTTGGCCATTACATTTGTTCTTGTTTTTCTTTTTCTTTTTTTTGAGATGGAGTCTTACTCCACCACCCAGGCTGGAGTGTAGTGGCACAATCTTGGCTCACTGCAACTTCTGCCTCCTGGGTTAAAGCGATTCTCCTGCCACAGCCTCCCAAGTAGCTGGAACTACAGGCATGTGCCACCATGCCTGGCTAATTTTTTTTGCGTTTTTAGTAGAGACAGGGTTTCACCATGTTGGCCAGGCTGTTCTTGAACTCCTGTCCTCAAGTGATCCACCCGCCTCGACCTCCCAAAGTACTGGGATTACAGGCATAAGCCACAGCACCTGGCCTACATTTGTTCTTTAATCAGTTTACCCCATGCAAATTTTTAAGCCACAACCTGTTTTATCTCTGTCAAGCCTCAGCTTGTTTTGTATGTCCCATTGCTCCAGCTAGTTGAGATCATCTTAGATTCCAAGGCTTTCATGCTGTGTTTACTCTTTTTTCCACGTTCATGTCAGTTGTATGTTAGATATATCTGGCTCAAATAATTTTCTTCTCTCAGCCATTAAGGATGACTAAACTTCTGACTTCTCAAAAACTAGACTGCTTAATAAGTAAGCTGACTTGATCACGTATCTCTGGCATGTTTAGTGTGCTC
This sequence comes from Nomascus leucogenys, assembly GCF_006542625.1. Taxonomy (NCBI): domain Eukaryota; kingdom Metazoa; phylum Chordata; class Mammalia; order Primates; family Hylobatidae; genus Nomascus; species Nomascus leucogenys. The sequence continues at coordinate 61,720,091 of NC_044395.1, read as the reverse complement.
AGGGCACTCTGGTATAGAATGGGCTGTCCCAGAGATCTTGAATTCCCTGTTGATCTAGCTTAGTTCAAGGACGGAATGGTCTTTTATCCAGAAGACTGCGAGGGGACTCTTCCATGCGATGGGAGTTAGCACTAGATAACCCTTGTGGTCCATTATGGCTTAGATTTCTTTTTTGTTTTTGAAACAGGGTCTTGATCTGTCACCTAGGGTGGAGTGCAGTGATTGATCATAGCTCACTGCTGCCTCGAACTCCTGGACTTAAGTGATTTTCCTGCCTCAGCCTTCCAAGTAGATAATGTAAAAATTATCTAGACCCAGATCATGTAAAACAAAATGCTTTGTAGAGATAAGGACCCACTATGTTGCCCAAGTTGATCTCAAGCTCCTGGCCTCAGGCAAATGGCTCTGAGAGTCTATGATCAGAGCCTGCTTAATCTGTTTTGTCCATTTCTATAGAAATTAATTTTTTTAATTTATTTTTTGTTTTAGGTAGTTAATGCATTTCATATAGCTGAAAAATAAAAATAGTATAAAAAGATACATATCTCATTTCCATTCCCCTACCTCTTATAGGCAATCACTATTTTTTCTTGTTATCTTTTCAATGCTGCTTCATACAGAAACAAAGCAAAACAAGTATGTACTCTTAATAGCCCTTTTAAAAACTTTTAAAAATGTGAAGTGATAACATATACAGAAAACATAAAACATAAATGTAAAATGCACAAAACATAAATGTCAGCTCAATGAGTTATGACAAAGCCAACACTTGTGGACTCACATATAGAACTCACAACTAATATTCCAAGAAATAGAATGTTGTCAGCATCTGAGAAGCTTCTCTTATGGCCCCGCCCTCCTTCCCAAAGGAGAAGTTGATTATATTAAGTTGATTTATAGCCCTAGAGTTTAGTTTTGCTTATTTTTAATCTATGTATTCTTTTGGTCTGGCTTTTTTTGTTCAGTATTTTTTTTTTTTTTTTTTTTGAGACGGAGTCTTGCTCTGTGGCCCAGGCTGGAGTGCAGTGGCGTGATCTCAGCTCACTGCAAGCTCTGCCTCCCGGGTCCACGCCATTCTCCTGCCTCAGTCTTCCGAGTAGCTAGGACTACAGGTGCCCGCCACCACGCCCGGCTATTTTTTTTTTTTTTTTTTTTTTTTGGTATTTTTAGTAGAGACGGGGTTTCACTGTGTTAGTCAGGATGGTCTCAATCTCCTGACCTCGTGATCCGCCCACCTCAGCCTCCCAAAGTGCTGGGATTACAGGCGTGAGCCACCGCGCCTGGCCTGTTCAGTATTCTTGAGATTTATCCAAATTGTTGTGTGTAACCCTAATTTGTTTTTCATTGTTGCTTAGTATTCTGTCTTATGAACATACCACAATTAAGTAATCCATTTTACTGTTGTTAGATACTTGGGTTAGTTATTATAAGTATAGATTATACTGCTATGAATATTCTTATATGTGATTTTGGTACTGCAGGCATACATTTTGTTGGGTATGTAGCTAGGAGTGGAATTACTGGCTCATGTGGTATGTGTATGTTCTACCTAAATAGATAATGTCAACCAGTTTTCTAGAGTGATGGTTTTAAGGGCTGTTCTGCCTCAGTTCCATCCTTATTCCCTGGATTTGGCCCTTTAAGGTTCCATCTCAAATTACATGACAGTTTACCAGGCCTTCAAGTTTTGTCCTTCTACTCCATAAGGTTGTCAAATGACTTGCTCAGCTTCTCAGCCTTTCGGTTACTTCTTTGAGAATTACTAGGGTACCCTAAGGGGAAAAGGGACCAGCCAACCTCTATGAAAGAACTTAGCCTGTAATTCTTCATTCTCTTGTTTGCTCTCTGGTGCTTCCAGATATTTTGTTTTTGTTTAAATATTTTACCTATCTTTTCAAGTTCTCAGTGGAAGGATTGGTCCAATTATTTAGTTTGCTGTAACCAGAAGTCCCTTTCCTCCACATTTCTGATGCAAAAAGTAGCATACTACATACACTATTCTATATTTTGCTTTCTTTATTTAAGAATATATTATGAAAATCAGGCCAGGCGCGGTGGCTCATGCCTGTAATCCCAGCATTTTGGGAGGCCGAGGCAGGTGGATCACCTGAGGTCAGGAGTTTTGGACCAGCCTGGCCAACATGGTGAAACCCTGTCTCTACTAAAAATAGAAAAATTAGCTGGACGTGGTGGTGCAAGCCTGTAATCCCAGCTACTCAGGAGGTTGAGGCATGAGAACCGCTTGAACTTGGGAGGCAGAGATTGCAGTGAGCTGAGATCGCACCACTGCACTGCAGCCTGGTTGACAGAAAAAGACTCCATCTCAAAAAAAAAAAAAAGTATGGAAATCTTTCCATATCACTATATATGGAAAAAAGGTCTTCCCCCACATTGCATGTTCATTTCACCCATCCTCTATTGGCGAATATTTGAGTTGTTTGTAGTATTCTGCTACTTCAAGCAATGCTGTATTTGAATAATCTTATACATACTTAATTTGATGAGCAGATATACCTTAGGATGAATTCCCAGAATTGGGCATGATGGGAAAGGATAAATGTATTTGTAATTTTGATATATGTCCTACATACAGGTTGAACCATTTGCACTTCAGTCCATATATGAAAGTGCCAGTTTCTTCACATTTGTCAACACAGTATTGTCAAGCTTTATGATTTTGCTAATTTGATAGATGTGAAATGTTATGTCAATTTAGTTATTTTGTTTTATTTTTATTTTTAGAGATGAGGTTTTTCCATGTTGCCTAGACTGGTCTCGAACTCCTGGGCTCAAGCTATCCTAAAGTGCTGGGATTACAGCATAAGCCACTGTGCCTGGCCATTGTCAGTTTAGTTTTAATTTGCATTTCTCTCTTATGAGTGAAGCTGAACTTTTTTTTCTCTTTCTGTGAGTTGTCTGATCTTGCCCTTTGCCCATTACTGTTGGATTCCTGGAAATTTTCCTACCAATTTCTACTATTGTTTTGAAAATATGTTAGGGAGATTAGACCTTTCTTTATTTGCAATATGTCTGATTAGGCATTATCTCATTGTATCCTTATAATAACTCCTCTGTGAGGATGTTATTAAATTTTCCATTTAACTGATGAAGAAATTGAGGTAAAGTAAGATTAAGTAACTTGCCCATAGTCACAAAATAAGTGATGAAAGCATGGTTTGAACTAGGTGTCTCTGAATCTATGCTTGAGCTTTCGACAAAAGTTATAAATTGCCTTCCCAGTGTAGTACAGAAAGGAAAAAAATTTATCTTAAATTTCCCTTTATTTGCTTAAAATTTCTGTATTTGTTTGCCTTGCTTTGCTTTTCTTCCTTTTCTTTTTTCTTTCTTTCCTTTCCTTTCTTTTCTTTTCTTTTTTTTTTTTTTTTTGTCTTTCTTTCTTTGTAAAAATATTTAGCTCCTATTATGTACCAGGTGCTGGAGAATCAGTATTAGTAACTAATAGTGTAAGCCCTCAAAAGGCTCATAGTCTAGAAAAGGAAGACAGTCATAAAAAGTTACAATGTTATACAATAAATTTATTAGGAGAGGAGAGTGAGTTTCATGGAAGGCTTTATAAAGGAGGTGACTTTTGAGTTGGGTATGGAGGATGATTTGGAAATCTAGATGAAATGAGGAAGAGCATTCCAGACAGAGGAGACAGCTTGTACAACATTTAGCATTGTCTCTTTCCAGCTTTTTAAGTTATCCTGTAATATCCGAGAATTTAGTGAGTAGTTAGGCTTTCATGATTTTATAAATTTCAATATCATTTATTTCTTATTTATGAAAAATACTAATACTTTTAACGAGCTTCATGTTTTCCTATTAGTATCTCACTCCTACTTTCTCCCTTCTCCTTGTCTAGTGGGGGCCCCTGAAGCCACTGATGGAAGCCACACTACCTGGGCATCGGACCATGAACCCCTGTCCTGTATGGGAGCGGAAGAGTGGTTGTGTGTTCCTGTTCTTCATCTGTGTGCGGGGCCATGTCACAGAGCGTCAACAGATTGTGTCAGGCAGGAATGCTGCCCGCCTTTGCTTCATCTGTAGTCAGGATGCTGGATGTTCATGGAGTGAGGTGAGAGACTTGACTGAGGAGGTCATTGGCTCAGAGCTGAAGCACTGGGCCACATTTGCTGTGGGCCCAGGTCATGGCATCCAGCTGCAGTCAGGGAGACTGGTCATCCCTGCGTATACCTACTACATCCCTTCCTGGTTCTTTTGCTTCCAGCTACCATGTAAAACCAGGCCTCATTCTCTGATGATCTACAGTGATGACCTAGGGGTCACATGGCACCATGGTAGACTCATTAGGCCCATGGTTACAGTAGAATGTGAAGTGGCAGAGGTGACTGGGAGGGCTGGCCACCATGTGCTATATTGCAGTGCCCGGACACCAAACAGGTGCCGGGCAGAGGCTCTCAGCACTGACCATGGTGAAGGCTTTCAGAGACTGGCCCTGAGTCGACAGCTCTGTGAGCCCCCACATGGTTGCCAAGGGAGTGTGGTAAGTTTCCGGCCCCTGGAGATCCTGCATAGGTGCCAGGACTCTAGTAGCAAAGATGCACCCACCATTCAGCAGAGCTCTCCAGGCAGTTCACTGAGGCTGAGGGAGGAAGCTGGGACACCATCAGAATCATGGCTCTTGTACTCACACCCAACCAGTAGGAAACGGAGGGTTGACCTAGGTATCTATCTCAACCAGACTCCCTTGGAGGCTGCCTGCTGGTCCCACCCCTGGATCTTGCACTGTGGGCCCTGTGGCTACTCTGATCTGGCTGCTCTGGAGGAGGAGGGCTTGTTTGGGTGTTTGTTTGAATGTGGGACCAAGCAAGAGTGTGAGCAGATTGCCTTCCGCCTGTTTACACACCGGGAAATCCTGAGTCACCTGCAGGGGGACTGCACCAGCCCTGGTAGGAACCCGAGCCAATTCAAAAGCAATTAATTGGCTTAGGACCCAATTTCCATAGATGCAAATGGCAGTTACAGCCAGGTTAACAGAAGCTACTGAAGTCTACAGAGAACCAAAAAACTTAATATTCTGTTCCCTACCTTTTTTCACTTCTCCGCCCTCAAAGAGCAAAATGAAAATTTTGCCTTAGCTACTGCGGTGGAAAGAGCACTGAACTAGGAGTTGGAAGACCAGGATGTGGTCCTGGCTCTGCCACTGGCTTGCTTTTAGACCTTGGATGTGTCACCTGAACTCTCTGGACCTCAGGTTTCCATCTGTAAAATGAGAGTATTAGTTCTAAGATTTCTCATCTTCTCATCCCTAGGACAAGCATAGTGCCTGCATGCTTCATGATCAGTAAGTCCTGGCTGCATAAAGGACTCTGATGTCAAAATGGAAACCAGGGGACTTATCTTTTCACATGACTTACCCCTCATCCAAGTGTGAGGTTACAAGCAGGTGTCATGGCAGGAAGGAAGACCAGATCTGTATGATTTGTTCCATTTTTAATAACAAAAATATCCACACCCTTTTAATAATGCTCAGAGCTCTGTAGGCTCTCTATCCTAGAGGAATTGAGCAAAACAGAAGAATCATGAAGTCTCCTACCTTCTACAGCTTTGTAGTTCTGCTTACCTTCTCTTCCTCATCCAGAAAGCATCATTTTCTAGGGAAAACAATGAGAATCTCAATGCCAGTAGTACTGGATAATAGTGCGTATTGCTTCTGGTGGCATTACCCTGATGATGGGCTGAAGTTCATTTATTAGGGTGGTTCCCAGTGGGAAAAGGACATAGATTAGGACTTTAAAACACTGGACAGAATTTCCCACAGTCTCTGCCCTCAAGGAGTTCACCAGTTTATGGGGCTAGAAGAGCGAGAAAATTCAAGAAAATAAATGTAGCTGGTGGGAGAGTTTGTAGATGTTGGGCTATATGTTGGGGTGATGGTAGCTCCTGATGTAATTTTCTTAGTTGCATCTTCAATATGCCTGGAGTCGTCTGTCCAAGGCTTGTCCAGGCTTCTGGGTTTCCCTTAAGTTTGTTTTTCTCAGGATATTGTCCTGGCCCAGCTACTCCTTTACCTGTGAGAAGATCTTCACCATTAGGAAGATCTCTGGACCCCCAGATCTCAGAATCAGGCCTATTTGTGTAGGCCCATGGAAATCACTACTTGTGAAGTAGGGATGCCTTTTTGTCTAATGGTTTTCGTGCTGAACTTAGTCCATGCCGAGTCTCTCAGATGATACCACGTTGGTTGTTCTTACCTTAGATTGTTTCCCCCATAGCCTGTTATTGCAACAGAAATTCTATCATGAGAGATTTATTTTTTTGTCCCTATTTTAGGAGTCTAATGCTTAAACTGATATCAACTAAATATATTTGGTGTTGTATAATGACCACAGAGAACAAGTCTTAGTCATGAAATATAGCCTAGGAGGCTAGGGGTTACAGTTGCACTAGTTGGGTAGAGAGAGTCCTACAAGATAAAAGTGGAGATTAACTTTACCTACTTTAGCAGATTGCTTAAGCCATGGCTTAGAGTGGCTTTTAAAAATCCCCTTAGCTTCTCCTACGTTTGCCAAGGTAATCTTCCCAATACACAATTTTTCACTCATGTATACATTTATCTAAATATTTCTTGAGTGCCTAATACAAGGTACTTTCTACTGCCATTCCTTGGCTCTAAATCATTTGTGGTTTTCCATTGCCTATTATAATGTAAAGATGTTTACATTTAGCCTGACATGTAGGACCTTCCAGCTGTTGGGTGAAATAATGCACACTTTCCTCTACTTCCTTATATGAGGCCCACTGTCAGGGAAAACCTCTGTCAAGTTGGCAGGTGGAGGGTGGTAGAAGTCTAGGGATGGGCAGGGTTGGTGCAGGGAGGAATTGGGGAAAGGGAGAGGATTAAAAGGGCAGCCCCCTCCTGAGTGGTAGAAACCCCTTGTTCAGCAAAGCTTTCCTGAACACTGTACTGCAAGTGGATAGGAATAGGGAGGATGGCCAAGTCATACAACCAGGGCTAAAGGATGAAAAGAACGAGAATATCAACTTCTTTTTTTTTTTTTTTTGAGACAGAATCTCACTCTGTCGCCCAGGCTGGAGTACAGTGGCACAATCTCAGCTCACTGCAGTGTCCGCCTCCTGGGTTCAAGCGATTCTCCTGCCTCAGCCTCCTGAGTAGCTGGAATTACAGGTGCCTGCGACTACGCCCAGCTAATTTTTTGTATTTTTAGTAGAGACGGGGTTTCACCATGTTGGCCAGGCTTGTCTCGAACTCCTAGCCTTGTGATTCGCCCGCCTTGGCCTCCCAAAGTGCTGGGATTACAGGCGTGAGCCACTGCGCCCAGCCAAGAATATCAACTTCTTTAAGGCTACTCAAGAAGGGAGTCAAGGCAGGGACCTTGGTCTGTGCCATTGTGACCCAGAGAAGTCTAATACCAGTACTCATAAGAGGTCCATCTCTAAATTGCCCTCCTCTTACTTCTTCCCCCTGCCTCATGTTTTTTCTCTTTAATGACTAGCATGGAAACTCTTTAATTGGGGCAGGCCTGTGTGCTTATCTCAGGAATAGTAAGAAAAGGGGGTTGGGAACAGGGGAGATCCAGAATAAAGACTTGAGAAAGGGACAGAGTGGGTAATGGCAGCTGTGAAGAAAAAGAACAGATCAGAAGAGTCCTGGCACCTTAGGAAGAGAAAGTGTCACAGACACGAGGCCTAGGCTAGAGATGGTGTAGGTGGTAGCTGCTGTGAAGAAGAAATGACAACAGATTGGAGCTGTTCCCTGAAACCTGTGGGAAGGAAGAGAGACCTGCACAGGCCAGCACTTAGCTTGTGGAGAAGGTCCTAACCCAACACTGCAACTTTAAGCTGGCTTAACTTGTCCAAGTTCCAGATGACCAACAAAGACAGCTATAGACACTCCAACTCTGTGCCAATTACCCAAGGCCTTCAGGGCCCTGGGACTTATTCCATGATACTGGTACCCTAACTGAACCCATTTCAGCCACTCAGATTGATAGGGTGGAAAAGACAGGGCAGGTGGTAGCAGCTGTGAAGAAAAGAGGAAAGCAGATGGGTGGCCTATAATCTACAGGCATGTAGAGAGGACTACATAGGCCTCCGTCCTTTGCCCTCAGGAGCCCCCTTCCTGTCCCTTGGACTCTTACAATGGATCCTTCCAGCACACATGGCCCAACACTGAGAGTGCAGGAAGCATGGTTAGGGGCCTCCTGCTGCTGGTATGTACCCAGGCCAGCTTCCTGCCGACACAGCCTACTGGCTGTGTTCATGTTCTCACTATTCACCTCAGGCCATTGTCTAGGTACTTAATTTGGACTTGTTTCCCCTGGTCACCAGTCTCCCCTCAGATATTCACAGGACATCAAGCAGCTTCAGCCATGGGTAAGAGGCTTTTCACTCTGCCTGTTGGGTAGCCCAGAGGACCCGCAAAGGTCAACCTGAGTCTCCACAGCCTCCTCCCCAGGGCAGTAGGAATTGATATCTCACTTTCACCAGGTTAGGCTTCTCACTCTTCTCGAGTAGGCCATAATCCGCCTCTTCAGTAGGCCATGCATCTGTCTCTGCAGTGCCAGAATTCACAGTCTGGGCCTCCCTTCGGTCCTTACCATAGGCTGCCGTGTATTATTGTCTATGTTGTGCCCTGTAGGCCTCTGCTAGGCTGTGAACTCCTTGACTGACTCCTCACTGTGTCCTTTTTACCTTGAATCACAGTGGCTTATCTAAAAATATAAGCTTTTTTTCTGTCATATTCTGAATTCCCTGAAGGTAAGGACTATGTCTGATTCCTCTCTTTGTTCTCTGCACCCAGTGTAGGGCCTGAAACAGAGTAGCCAACAGTAAAGATACACTGAATGAATGAATGAGTCAAACATCCTCAGGAGCTAATTGAGAAGGCTAGGGGGAGTTGCGCTGTAGGGAGAAGGATGTTGCATCCATTTGTAGATTGTGTAGCATTCAAAACTGCTGAACACTCACCCTCAATGTATATTCTCTGTTCTGGCCTGCTTCCAGGTCAGTTACACTACTTCCTGGGATGGGCCTTTCTCTGGGGTAAGCTTGGTTGTCCCTAGCTTTCCCAAGGATCACAGCCCAAAAGGCGCAGTGGGGAAAATTTATGGCCTATTCGAGAAGAGTGGGCACCCTAATCAAGCCAAGCCTTGATTTGGGGTTCTTACTTCACTGGTATTTTCCCTCTGTCCGCAATTGGATTTTCTATAGTTACTACTTTTCCAGGCCTCCAAGGAAGATTCTGAGGCTCGATGTGTTCTGACTGTGTCTTGGCTTTGTGATGCTGAGTGCCAGAAATACTCTGTACTATAAAAACTACCATTGTTCTTTGAAACAACAAAGAGGAATAAAGAACTTAATTCTGGTGACTATTTTTTTTTTCTTAAACTGTAAGATGACTATTATACTAATATCTAGTTTGTACCCAACTTGTTTTAAAAAATGAATTTGAGGCAATTTCTTGGTTTTTGATAAGAACTTTTACTCTCAGAAACTTTACTAATGATAATCCTTTGCACTTTTACACATTGTTATTTGAGCATAATTACCTATTAAGGGAAGCAAAGCAGGGATTACAATGCCTGCTTATGGAACACAATGTCATACACTAGCTTTTAAGAGGAGGAGCCAGAGGTACAGAGTCACCACTGACAGCAATGCTGGTGCTTGCCACTGCATATCTTACCCTTTTTTCAAAACACCTTGAGATTATTCTCAACTTGTAGCTGAAGGGGCCACAAATATTTATTAACAGCCAAATCAAGTGGAATGATAGCTTTAACTTAACTGCTAATTTTTACTTGACTTTGTTTTTCCATTGAGATGTTTAAGGCACTATTGAATTTGGCCAAATGTTTCAGCATAACTCCTTAAGCTCTGTCAGTAGGTCAGTTTGCTCTCTTCATTTCACTATTGGAAAGCTTTCAGGCTGGGCATGGTGGTTCATACCTGCAATCCCAGCACTTTTGGAAAGCTGAATCACAGAAAAACATCCTTGGCTAGTGAAGAATGCCTGTGTCAGTAGAAAACTGAAAGAAGGGAGCCAGGCAGAAACTGATAAGGGTTGAGAGGCGGCAAGAGTCCTGATGATAGCCAGTAGGGTCCTTCACTGTTGTGGGAACCAGTGACCCACCAGCCTTTATTTCTTAAGCTAGCGTGAATTAGACATATATATATACATATATATGTATGTATATATGTATATATATATATGTATATATGTATATATATGTATGTATATATGTATATATATGTATATATATGTATGTGTATATATATATATATAGCTTGCAACCAAAATACTTTAAGTACCCATCCTCATAGAAACTTGATTAATTGGTACCTAAACTTGTTAGTCACTACCTGGAACTGAAATGTAAGCCATGAGGAGTTAACTTTTCCTTTTTTTTCCTAAGTTTGCATGCATTCTCTTACCTCTATTGCCTCAAGAAGCCTTGATAGAATCCCCACTTGCTCATTGCCTGGCTTGGGTGTTACAGCTACCTTGATCTCCTCTCTGGTTACATTGTATGCAGTTTGTAATCCATATTCATCCTCTTTGCTTATAAGTGCATTTTTGAGGGGTGGCTTTGAGACTGCTTCATCAACATCATGATCTGGCAGTTTTGACAAAGATTCCTTGGTTGATTGATAGTCCCTGAATGACGTGACCAGTTTCCATCTGCATGCATTTACAGCCATGCAGAGGTTTGGGGACTTAGCAAGTGGTAATTTCTCACATCCTCATAGCCTAAATACTTTGAGGAAAGGAAATAGTTCCTCACCATGTTCCTCAATCAGGCGTCTTCCGACCCTCAGGAACCTTATGATGTCATGACCTACTCCAGGCAACAAAGCTGCATGGTTGAAACCTTCCTCAATGAACCTATGCATTGTCACATATGGTGTCATTTCAGAAAATGTGGCAATGAGTTTAAATTGGCTTATAAAGGCACACGGGGTCATCCCTAGGCTTGGGTCAGCATCAAGTTTAAAACGAAAGTATGTGATTTTGATGTCAAGGCCTTTGCATGCTAACCATGATGCAGCCTCTTTAAAGTCACACACAGGATCTAGATCGACTGACAGAGACACCTCCAGGCCTGATGGCAGATAGTAGAGCATTAAACCTTTTGGCGATTTGTTGCATTGGATTGCCACTCAGCTTGCACACAATGTAATATATCAGAAGACAGCTTTAGCGACTTTGCACTTGTGTTGAAGTTGCTCATTTTGTTCCAGTCAGCCATGAACCATGGAGCATTTTGACCCTCTTTTCCCAAGATTGATCTGTCTGGAGTAATGAATTCTTTAAGCTCTGGAACGAGGGTATAAAGTTGATCAAAAGTAGTAATGAGCATTGTAATAATAACTGACACAGTACCTCCCAAAGTGAGAGAGTTTGCTTTTGGAATTGAAGCAAGAGCCGTGCAACAGGCAGCGTACACATCTTAAGTGGTAGGCAACACAATCACAGGTTGATCAACTTCGCTAAGTTCTAGTGGCATGTTTGCAGGTTCCAATCACTATGAGCTTTAATGGCTTTGTTAACCTGTTGGTGATGTCGCATGAAGATTGTCCGAGAAATTACTTTAAATACTAAAGTTTGAGGCCAGGCGCGTTGGCTCACACTTGTAATCCCAGCACTTTGGGAGGCCGAGGCGGGCGGATCACAAGGTCAGGAGATCGAGACCACGGTGAAACCCCGTCTCTACTAAAAATACAAAAAATTAGCTGGGCATGGTGGCGGGCGCCTGTAGTCCCAGCTACTCGGAGAGGCTGAGGCAGGAGAATGGCGTGAACCCAGGAGGCGGAGCTTGCAGTGAGCCGAGATAGCGCCACTGCACTCCAGCCTGGGGGACAGAGCAAGACTCCGTCTCAAAAAAAAAAAAAAAAAATACTAAAGTTTCATGAACAGTATTACCTAACAGTACATTACCAGGAGAGACATTGGGCTAGAACAGAGAGAGAACCGGACTAGGAGGAGCCAGAAGTTCAAGGTCCTTGTCCTAGAGCTTGTCAGTAACCTGATGGATGACTTTGTGCAAGTCACTGGCCCTCCTGGGAACCAGTTGATTCAGCTCTATCATGAGCACAACCCTTGCCCAGCCCCCTCACCAGAGAGTGGTGTAGATCTGATGAGTTAGTGAATCCTCAAAAGGGTTTAGAAAACAGTGAAGTGTTGTGTCAATAGGAAGAAGATAAATTGCCATCCTCCCTTTGATCTCCATTATCCTTCAGCACTGGCAAGGTTTGACCATTGGATGCTAAGAATGAGAGTGATGCAGAAAGAGGGGAGGAAGGCAGAGCCCACTGAGGAGGGAACTCCAAGGTGGATGACCATCATGCCTTGCCTCAGGCCATCCTTAGCAACTGCAGGCCTGATGGTTTTCACCAACCTTCTGACTGTGCCCCAGACTTTTTGCTCCCCTGCTGTGAGGAACAACCCAGCCTGGGTATGGAAGAGGGAAATCTCAGCCCCAAGTAGTTGGGAAGGGACTTGATCTGAGTGGTCTCTGTCCTCTGTGCCCACCACAAGGCCAGGTATATTACAGTATAGGAAGAAGAGTACAAGGGGAATAACATTTGTAAACTGCCTACTATGTACTTTTGGTTTTACATACATTCTCTCGCTTAATTCAGCAAGGCTGTTTAGAGTTAGGAAAGCTGAGATTCAGCAAGGTTACACAATACGTTCCAATGTCACACAATCAGTAAGTGTGACAAAAACCTCTGTTTTTGTCGTATAGCAAAGAAGAGGCAGAACTGAGGTGCAAAGCTTACCTTGCAGGTTGATATGAGGCAAAGATAGTGCCTCTTAAGTCCTTGGAACATGGGAGGACATTCAGCAGCTGGTAAGAGGGCAGCTGATGAGGCAACTGTAATAATGTGTCTTACAGTGCACTAGAGTCGCCTCTCAAACCAAAGGTTTTCCCCTTCCATTTTATCCAAAAGAAATGCATTCATTTCTCTCCTTGGAAGCCCAGACCTAGCTGGAGATTATTTTCCAGTGCCCCCAAGCTTCAGATCAGATGGCTTCCAAGACTCAGAGTCATCCTAAACATAGTTTCTGTTGTCACCAACTAGGAATAGAATCAGAAATGAGAACCTGGATTCTCTTAAGGGGTAAACAGAACTTGATAGCAGATGAAGCTGACTTAGTGCCAAGTGAGAAGGCCAGAGGCCTCAGACACAAGGCAGATCTCTAAGTCAAAAGTTGGAGATAGATTCTGTTTGGGACTACAGCCAGTAACCCTGTCTCTGCCTTTCTCCACTATGGGGGAGTCTCTGAAGCTGTACCCAGTGACTAGGTCTCAGCCCACCATTGCAATGTGGATGGTCCTTCACACATCATCCCTAATCCTCACAACAGCCAAAGAAGCAAGGCATTGTCCCCAACCTGCAAATCAGGAAACTGAGCCTTGGAAAGATTGAGTCACTTGGGAAAATACAGGTTTTTCATCTGTAAAAACTAGAATAGGCTGGGCATGGTAGCTCATGCCTGTAATCCCAGCACTTTGGGAGGCAAAGGTAGGTGAGGAGTTCAAGACCAGCCTGGGCAACATGGTGAAACCCTGTCTCAACAAAAAAATACAAAAATTAGCCAGGTGTAGGGGCATGCACCTGTAGTCCCAGCTACTCAAGAGGCTGAGGTGGGAGGACCACCTGAGGCCCAGGAGGTTGAGGCTGCTGTGAGCTGTGATCACGTCATTGCATTCCAACCTGGGCAACAGAGTGAGACCCTGCCTCAAAAAAAGAAAAAAATAAAAATAAAAATACCTTTTATCTCTGAGTCACAAGTTGGAGATAGATAAAACTTTTTTAGATAAAAGTTTAAACCTTTGGCGCATAGAAGATGTTCAAAACATGGGAGCTGCCCTGATTATTATTTTTTCCTACAGTAATCATACTAGCCCATAATGTGTGCACAATGTGTATGTGATGGTCTGGATATATGTGTCCTCCACAAATTCGTATGTTGAAACCTAACACCCAAGATGATGGTCTTAAGAGGTGGGGTCTTTGGGAGGTGATGAGGTCATGAGGGCAGAGTCCTCATCAATGGGATTGGTGACCTTATAAAAGACCCGAGGAGGCTTGTTAGCTCCTTTGCCCTTCAGTCATGTGAGGATGCAGCAACAAGGTGCCATCTGTGAGGCAGAAAGCAAGCCGTCACCAGACACCAAATCTGCTGGTAGCTTGATCTTATACTTCTCAGCCTCCAGAACTCTGAGCAATAAGTGTTTGTTTAAAAATTGCCTAGTCTAAGGTGTTTTTGTTATAGTAGCCTGAACTAAGACATGTTAGCAATACCTTCAAATTTATGTGTGCATATGAATCACCTGAAGAGGTTTTTTTTTTTTTTTTTTTTTAAAAAAAGTTTCCTGGCCCCACTGCCCCTCAGGCTTCCCCCTCCACAAGAATTTAATTCAGTAAATCTGGGATGGGACCTGAACATTTGCATTTGTAACAAGTTCCCAAGTAATGCTGATGCTGCAGGTGCACAGACTGCTCTTGGAGTAGAATTATGTTATGGTACTTATTTCTTCATCTATTGCCTTACCTGCCTCCTACTCACACTTTTGCCAGCCCCATGAGGTAGGAGGAATACAGACTGTTACTACTAGTGTTCCTATGGAATCAAGCTTCACTTCCCAAACAGGTGTCCAACTTGTGTCCCTAGTCTGTCAGTCAGCTGTATCCTTCCTGGGTCAGAAATTTAGCTTTCAGATGACATAGTAATTACCTGGAATTCGTACTGATATTCTTTCCAATAAAGGTAACATCATAGCATGAGCACAGATCTGGACAAGTGGGCACAGGATGTTTCACCACCATACAGCAGGTTTGTAAGACTCTGGGCTCAGCCGAGGACTGGATAGTCTGTGGACAAAGAGACCTTGAATTAGCATTTGTAAACTGCCTACTACTTCCAGCTGTGTGGAAGGGGCTTTTTATCCTTGCAAAGGGGAGAATAAGGGTCAGAGCACAGAGCATAAGCTATGTCTGGACAGTTGCCAAGCTAGAGATTGCTGAACTCCATGGGTTTGTGGGTCAAATACGAGATTCAAGGGTGAAAAGTGTGGGGCTTCATTGTACCCATCATCCAGGCAATAACCTGACCCTATAGCTGATCTGGACTCTTATATTCTGCCTTTGGTGGCCACACTGTGGCCAAAGACAGAGGTCCTCCTGTGTTTCTTGATACCTCTCTCCTTAGCTCCCTCCCCTAAGCGACCCCAGATTCAGGTTTCTTTGGGGTCGAGGCATTGGAAAATTGTCAAGAAGCTGCAGTGCCCTTCCTGCTACTCTATATGCCTGGTTTGGAAGCTCAGGTTTCTGTTTTGAGGTTGAATTATGGTTATAGGCCATGCATTTTGGGTTAACACCAAGTCCTATGGGCAGGTATGAGTTTTGAGGGGAGGGTGCCAAGTTTGTTTGTTTACCATATTATTCCATCCCCTAGCATAGTGGGACTTAAGTATTTGTTGAATGAATTAATGGCCATTCTATTTTTAATCACTTGGAGAAGCAGAGATCCTTCAAAATTGGAAACTCAAAGGTAGGTCCTGGGCAAGATAGGACACTCTTGCCTTTCTTGACACACTCCTTTCATTTGAGACTTTATGGCATTGAAGTGACCCTAAGGATGATCCCCAGCAGCCCGAGTTAAAGTGAGCCATGGATTCAGGAAGGTGCCATTGAAAGAATTCCAGACTGGAGCTGAGGAAGATCTACTTTGCCAGTCCAATCATCCAGGTTCATAATATGTTCTTTGTTGCTACTCAGAAACCTTTTCTAAAGCCTGGTCTGAACACTCTAGCCTGGCATCTGCTGTGTCAATGGCTGTAAGGAATAGTTGGGTGAACACATCCAACCTAGAGCCCTGAAAGTGGAGAGTGAGGCTTCCAAAGGCCAGCATGGTGGTGGCAGTAGAAATCAGTGAGGGAAGACCTAACAGGAAAGATGAATCTTGAGGCCAGAGTCAAGAATCTCCACCCCTCATATGAAGATGTTCACTTGGAGGAAAGCTATAATGTCCTTACAACTCTTGGGAGAGTGTGCTTCCATGTCTGCTTCCAAGGCCAGTGAGTATCCCAGTGCTTCAGGCATTCCAAATGGGAGGGCATAGGTCTTGTACTAGGCCCAGAGTTGGGGCAGATCCTTGTCAGACTTCCCTGAGCTTGATGGGGCGGCAGACACACTTATACTTGCTAAGGTGCTGAGGCTGATCCCACCAGCTAGGGACAGATGGGTTCCAGATTCAGGGGCTCAGATAGGTGGATGTGTTTGAGCAGGGCTGCTACTGTTGGTGCCCCATACAGAAGTATCTGGCCAAGAGGCAAATGAGGCCTGAAATCCAGCCAAGACTGGAGCTCCCAGCTCTTGCAATTATAAGGCTGCAACTGTCAGAAGGGGCACCTTTTCTAATTAGCACAGGGTAGACCTTGGGAAATCCTGATTTGGGGTGTCCGAGGTAGGCTAATCATGGCTGCCTGAGTACGCTGGGCTGAGGAGTCCATGCCTGGCTTCTTTGGGGATACTGGGGCCAAAGGCTGGCTCTCCTTGCACTGTCTGAAAGAGGTTGACCTGGGCCTGTGAGCCAGGCTGAGTTCTCGTCTCTCAGGGCTATGGGGGGATTCCTCTAGGATATGCCTGCTCTGCCTAGAGCACTCTAGACTACTCTGGAAAAAGACCTCTGTACTGAACAATGGGGCCTCTGGTCTTTGGAGTAGGAATTAGTAAAATCTATTTTCTGTGACAAGACTGGGAGGTAGGGAGGAAAACACTTAAATGACATTTAGGAGAATGTCATTTCTCTCTTAGTGAAGAGAGAAAAATTAAGGTTATGCTTGCAATGAAGAGGAGCTTTGAGCAGAAGTGACAAGTCTTCATTCTAACTCAAGTTTTAGCACTTTTTTTAAGCCCTCCCTTCCCTGTCTCCTTCCTTTCTCTCCCCACCCACCCACTGCCTTTTTTAACTAGCTGAGTGAGACCTTGGGCAATTCACTAAATTCTGAGCCTACTTTTCTTCCTCAGTAAAGTAGGCACAACAACTCTCACCTCTTAGCTTATTGAGAGGATCTAGAATGCATTTGTGTAATGGGCTTGAGATGGAGATAAGGTGAGCTTGTCCTCCCCCTCCCTGCCTTCTTCCCACTTGTGATGGTTAAAACTGACTCAACTTGATTGGATTGAAAGATGCAAAGTATTGATCCTGGGTGTGTCTGTGAGGGTGTTGCCGAAGGAGATTAACATTTGAGTCAGTGGGCTGGGAAAGGCAGACCCACCCTTAATCTGGGTGGGCACCATCAAATCAGCTGCCAATGCAGCTAGACTATAAAGCAGGCAGAAAAACGGCAAAAGATTTGACTGGCCTAGCCTCCCAGCCTACATCTTTCTCCCTTACTGAATGCTTCCTATCCTCAAACATCAGACCCCAAGTTCTTCAGCTTTGGGACTCAGACTGGCTTTCCTTGCTCCCCAGCTTGCAGATGGCCTACTGTGGACCTTGTGATCATGTGAGTTAATAAAATCCCCTTTGTATATCTATTTTATTATTTCTGTCCCTCTAGAGAACCCTGACTAATACAGTAAATTGGTACCAGTGGAGTGGGGCATTGCTGAAAAGATACCCAAAAATGTGGAAACTACTTTGGAACTTGGTAACAGGCAGAGGTTGGAACAGTTTGGAGGGCTCAGAAGAAGAGAGAAAAATGTGGAAAAGTTTGGAACTCCCTAGCGACTTGCTGAATGGCTTTGACAAAAATGCTGATAATGATATGGACAATGAAACCCAGGCTGAGGTGGTCTCAGATGGAGATGAGGAACTTGTTGGTAAATAGAGCAAAGGTGACTCTTGTTATGTTTTAACAAAGAGACTGGTGGTATTTTGCCCCTGCCCTAGAGATTTGCAGAACTTTGAACTTGAGAGAGATGATTTAAGGTATCTGGCAGAAGAAATTTCTAAGTGGCGAAGCATTCAAGAGGTGACTTGGGTGCTGTTAAAGACATTCAATTTTATAAGGGAAGTGGAGCATACAAGTTCAGAAAATTTGCAGCCTGACAATTTGATAAAAAAGAAAATCCCATTTTCTGAGGAGAAATTCAAGCTGGCTCTAGAAATTTGCATAAGTAAAGAGGAGCCGGATGTTGATCCCCAAGACAATGGGGAAAATGTCTCCAGGGCATGTCAGAGGTTTGCATGGCAGCCCCTCCCATCACAGGCCTGGAGGCCTAGAAGGGAAAAATGGTTTCATGGGCTGGGCCCAGGGTCCCCATGCTGTGTGCAGCCTAGGGACTTGGTGTCCTGCATCCCAGCTGCTCCAGCTGTGGCTGAAAGGGGCCAATGTAGAGCTCGGGCCATGGCTTCAGAGGGTGCAAACATCAAGCCTTGGCAGTTTCCACAGCGTTCAAAACATGGGAGCTGCCCTGATTATTATTTTTTCCTATAGTAATCATATTAGCCCATAATGTGTGCACAATGCATATGTGATGGTTCCTGCCCCACATGGTGTTGAGCCTTCCAGTGCACAGAAGTCAAGAATTGGGATTTGGGAACCTCTGCCTAGATTTCAGAGGATGTATGAAAACACCTGGATATCCAGGCAGAAGTTTGCTGCAGGGGCAGGGCTCTCATGGAGAACCTCTGCTAGGGCAGTGCAGAAGGGAAATGTGGGGTTGGAGCCCCCACACAGAGTCCCTACTGGGGCACTGCCTAGTGGAGCTGTGAGAAGAGGGCCACTGTCCTCCAGACCCCAGAATTGTAAATCCACTGACAGCTTGCACCATGCACTTGGAAAAGCTGCAGACACTCAACGTCAGCTTGTGAAAGCAGCCAGGAGGGAGGCTGTACCCTGCAAAGCCACAGGGGCAGAACTGCCCAAGAACATGGGAACCCACCTCTTGCATCAGCATGACCTGGATGTGAGACAAGGAGTCAAAGGAGATTATTTTGGAGCATTAAGATTTGACTGCCCTGCTGGATTTCAGACTTGCATGGGCCCTGTAACCCCTCTGTTTTGGCCAGTTTCTCCCATTTGGAATGGCTGTACTCCCACTGTATCCAGGAAGTGACTAACCTGTTTTTAATTTTACAGGCTCATAGGTGGAAAGGACTTGCCTTGTCTTGAATGAGACTTTGGACTGTGGACTTTTGAGTTAATGCTGGGATGAGTTAAGACTTTGAAGAACTGTTGGGAAGGTATGATTGGTTTTAAAATGTGAGGACCTGAGGTTTGGGAGGGGTCAGGAGCAGAATGATATGGTTTGGCTGTTCCCCCACCCAAATCTCACCTTAAATTCCTACATGTTGTGGGAGGGACCCAGTGGGAGGTAATTGAATCATAGGGGCAGGTCTTTCCCATGCTGTTCTCATGATAGTGAATAAGTCTCATGGGGTCTGATGGCTTTATAAGGCAGAGTTCCCCTTCACAAGCCCTCTCTTTGCCTGCTGCTATCCATGTAAGATGTTACTTGCTCCTCCTTGTCTTCCACCATTATTGTGAGGCTTCCCCAGCCACGTGGAACTGTAAGTAAATTAAACCTCTTTCTTTTGTAAATTGCCCAGTCTCAGGTATGTCTTTATCAGTAGCATGAAAACGGACTAATACACCACTCTCATGTCTGGGCAGGGCCAGTGGGCCCAGGAGGCAGAGTCTGTCAGTGGGATTGGGGTCATAAGGGGTCTCTCTTGTGTCTGAAGGAACCACAGTGACCCACTCAGGGGGCCTAGAGGCAGTGAAGGCTGTGGGCCTGCCACATCTTGTCAAGACTGATCAAGCAACTCCTCACTGCTCCTCCAGCTCCCTGCCACCCTCCAATCCATTCTCCCACATAATGGCTCCTTCGCCAGAAGGATGAAGCCTTTATCTGGGTGTTCAGGGCCTGATGTCTCTACCCCATCTCCCACAACAGTCCTCCCTCCATATACAGCCCAATGTTCCTGAACAGGTCACAGTATTTATGCCTCTGTGTACACCTTGCTTTGTCTGAAATGCTCTTTCTCCTTCTTTGATAGAATTCCTCCTTTTCCTCTCAGGATCTAGCTTAAATGTGCCATTCACTGGGGAGCCTGCCCTGACCCCAGATCAGGTAGGCCCCACTTCTGGCCTTCCACTGTGCCCCTTCTAACGTTGCACTGCCCATTTTATGTGGAATGTTCTGTTGCTATGTATGGCTCCTTTTCTAGACTGTGAGCTCCTCAAGGACAAGGACCACATCTGATCCTTTATGTGTTCACAGTGCCCAGCCTAGGGCCTGGCACAGAGTATGGGCCCCACAGAGCTTGTGGAATGAGTGTGTATATAAGTGAAAATGATAGGGTGGGCAGTTGTGGGTAAGTGGTGAGTGGCAAGTATCTTTGTCCCCAAGCCTGAGAGGGTCACCTGAACTGGATACAGAGTTGAGAACTCATCATTTTGGTCTCTTTTACCAAATGAGATTAGGTCTGAATTTGATTAGGACATGTTATCTGTAAGACTGCCTGGGGCTAGCAAGACAAAAATCTAAAATCTGAGGTATCTGTAAGGAGTAGTCAGAGGAGACCATGGGCCCTGCACAGCTCTCTCCACAACTTCAGGTGGATAGGTATGGATAATAATACTGTAGTCAGTCCTTCCCATGTGGGAGTGAGGCTCCCAGCGAACAGTCCCACAAGTCCCAGAACAGTCCCTCTAGCGAGTCAGAGATCTGAGTAACATGGAAGTCCTCACATTGTCTGCTCCTCCACCCTTCTAGGATCACACTTTCCCTCAGTTTCTTAAGATGTTGCAAGTCATCGGCCGGATGCGGTGGCTCACGCCTGTAATCCCAGCACTTTGGGAGGCTGAGGCGGGTGGATCACGAGGTCAGGAGTTCAAGACCAGCCTGGCTAAGATGGTGAAACCCCCTCTCTATTAAAACTACAAAAAATTAGCCAGGCATGGTGGCGGGTGCCTATAATCCCAGCTGCTTGGGAGGCTGAGGCAGGAGAATCACTTGAACTCGGAGGGCGGAGGCTGCAGTGAGCTGAGATCGCGCCACTGCACTCCAGCCTGGGCAACACAGTAAGACTCCATCTCAAGAAAAAAAAAAAAAAGATTTTGCAACTCATCTTCCTATATTCTGTGCGAAGCAGAGTCTTTCCCAAGAGCCTGAGAGTTCCTGGGAGCTTATATTCTGATCACCTCTCACTCTTAATTCCTGCTGCTATTGCATTCTTGTGACTGTGACTGAGTTGTTTTGCTCCAGGCTCTGATGCTGCCCTTGCTGCCTCTTTCCCCAAAGCACCAGGCGCAAGCATGTGCCCGTAACAGACTCTCCTTCAAGAGTTGAGGGTAAGGAAGTGAGTTATAGCACAATGCAGAGCCGCGAGGCAGGGCAGGAATCATCACCTGCTTTGTACAAAAGAGGAAACCAAAGCTTAGATATTAACCAGGTGACTTGACTAAAGCTCTACAGCAAGTTAGTGACAGAACTAGGCCTGGAATGAGCTCTCCTGATCCAGACTCTAGAGTCAGCATTTCACGGTTCTGAACTTCTGGAATCCAAAGAGCTGTCCAGGTTTAGGTTAAGAACAGTTCCACACACAGAAAGACAGTCCTGGGTGGCGGGCAGTGAAAGAAACCTGGGAAGCTGGGGATCTCTATGAACGTGGCTCACCTCCCCCTCTGTCTCCTGGAGCTGACCCTTGCACATATCCTGCGGGAACAAGACCCAGGTGGATCAAACCTTTACTGAGGCCCTGCTCAAGACAGGCACAGTAGTGCAGTAGGTTTAATCTTCACTATGGTTCTGCAAGGCTGGCATAATTATTCCCCATTTTAGTTGAGAAGACAGTCTCCCAGAGTGGAAATGACTTGCTCAAGGTCATACAGATAGGCCTGGCTCTGAGCCTGAGGACTCCCAGTCCCAGGCTCTGCTGCAAGCTCCATGGCATTGCCAACATTGACCACCAGGTGGCAATCTCCCCCAACTCCCTGCAGGCCACAAGCACCCTGGAATTTTAAGCAGTAATGCCTATGGTTGGTGGCAGAAAAACAGTCTCTGCCCGGAGGCAGTTTTATAACTCTTTTGTCCCCAAGGGGAAATTGATGTCCAAGAGGGATGGTGGCTTTACAGAGGAGGAAGTTCTATGTATGTGTGCGTGTGAGCATGAGATCTGCTTCTGGTTCCAAGGCTGGTAGACTCTGCTGACCTGTTGTTAGCTGGGAGTTGGTGGGCATGACTTTCCTGGCACAATGTTCAGTTTCTCCTCTGTGCCTGCTGTTGCCAAACCTCACTCAAAGATGGGCAGCTGAGTTTTCCTCGGACTCCCATCAGAGGCCCAGGGCCCAACCTCTTGTTTAGGTGGGGTCAGGCTTACCTGGTCTGAGGCCATCTGAACAGCCCTGTGGATCCTTCCCCTATTTTAATCTGTGTGCTTCTTTGTATGGAGCCATGGAAACTCCTGTGATCTTCCATGCCTGCCTACAGCCAGGAAACACTGGGAGAGAGTCCTGTGCATTCTTCCTGCAGTACTCACCATGTTCCCTTCAGGCTCTGCTGGATGGACCAGACCCTCTCAGCAGGCTTCCTGCCACTGAATACCCAGTTACCTCTGTGCTGCTCAGTGGCAGTCTCAGGGTGGGCCTATGAGTTCTTGGCACAGCAAGCCTTCTGCCCAGATGCCAGGGTGAGGCTCCCTTTCTGGCAGGCACGCCCAGCTTCTATGCAGGGCTTGGGCACACTTTCCATTCCCCATCATGGCAGTGACTCTCAGCACAAACACCACAGTGTTCACAAGGCCACCCCAACTTCTCCCCCCTTCCCTCCTATGTCCTCTCTTTGTGTGTGTGTGCACGTGTACGCTCCTTCATGTCTCTATTTACAGAGTGTGGTCTTAGAGCCTCTTGTCCTCAGCTTTGGGCCTTCACTGCAATTCCACAAATCCAGAACTCAAGGAAAGTCCTGCTGTAGGTCCTGTCAAGTAAAGGTAGTGACAGCTCCCTTGCCAGATTCAGAGGAGAGTTCCTGGGAGTTCCCTGAACACAGGGCTGTCGTTTGAGCTCTGTGTTCCCAGCACTCAGCACAGGGCCTGCATGGGACAGGCCTCAAGGGGAGGGAGGTGGTTCTCACGTGAATGAAGGGCCCTGAACTAGAGCAAATTAGTCTCTCAGAACAGAATGAGTCCCCTCCTTCTGTAGGGCACCACACACCCCTCTGCAGAAACTGAGGAAAGGTGGAGAACAGAGCAAATAGTGATGAAGGCAAGCAGCACACAGTCATTATGTCAATGTTTCTCAAGTTTCTCTCATTCATATGCCTCCTCCATGATTTTTGCTAAATCCATGGATTCTTAATAATTTTCTTTAGCATATTTTATGAAAATACCTAATTCATGGTCTCCTAAGGAATAATATTCATGAAATCACTGGCTTGATATATCTTTCCTAATATACATTAAATTATATACACAGCTATTAAAAAATAGCAAAGACCACTGAAGTAGGTCATACCTACCACCAGTGAGATGTATACTGCACTTGGGTTATTTAGTTTTCACAAAACCCTATAAGGTCAGTCATGCTTTTTCTGTCTTATAGGTGAAGAAATTGAAGGTCAGAGAATTGACTTGGCTGAGGTCACACCGTCTTCTGATCTTTGGCCTACAGCCTAAAGATGGGAGAGGGGAAGGGAGGAGCAGGTGTTTGGGAGATGATGGGGGAGGGAGGCAGCTGCCACTGAAAAATGAAAGAAGATGGGGAAGATAGGAGGTGGGGGGCAGGACTCCATGTCAGAAAGGCAAATGACCTGAGTCCCAGTGTCCTATGCACAGTAATGGCCATGAAAATAGCTGCAGATTTGCCTGCATTTGTGTGACCAAGATTTATTGTGCCAGCAACTCTGGTAATTGGATGATGAAAGCACTGCAGCTGGGACTATTGGCTGGAGATTAATTATTAGAGAGAGGAGGTAGGATGGGGAGTAGCCTGGGTGGTGCCCAGCTGTGGAGAGACTGGAACCCACTAGAAGGGCAGGCAGGCAGACCTCAGACATCTAGTGGACCCCCCTCCCGACTCAGCTAAGACCCAGGGAGGGAGGCAACTGGACTGGGCCAAGGCCACGGCCATTGGCAGGATGAGAGCTCTTCTCTGAGTGAAGCTGATTTTCCAGAAAAGATGGGCAGCTACAGCAGCAGGAAGGGCCTGCACTTGGAGTCTGAGACCAGAGGGGAAGCCTCAGCTTTGTCTCTTACTGGCTATGTGGCCTTAGGAAGGTGACTTAGCCTCTTCGAACCTCAGTTTTCCCAGATGTACAATGGAGATGATGGCACTGACTTTACTAGGAAGTCATGAGGCTCCAAGGAGATTATTGGGTCCTATTTAGATCTAGGACCCACTCAGGGACAACTTTCATTCTCACCCCCTCTGCTCAGGGGTGGCGCTCATCCTTCCTGCCTGGGTCCTGTGAACCCCTTCCCTGCTCTCTCATCAAGCCCTAAAACTTGATCCTTAGCCACTGTGGGGACTTTCTGCGTGAATGTCAAGTCTCCCAAGTAGGAACCTAAAAGGGACTGGGAGATGAGGGGCAAGGGTGGATCCCAAGAATAAGTCATTTTCCCTCTCAGCCTTAGTTTTCTCATCTGCAAAGTGGGAATAGGCTTTATTTGGATTTATTCCATTGCAAAGAACAGCAAACCACTTGAGCCCAACCAAGTGGGTTGGGGAAGGAGCCAACTGTGCGGACTGGAACTGGAACCTGCACATTGGAAGGAACACAGGCTGCTTGGGGCTAGCTTCTCCTCCATCTCTTTGTCAATGGGTCTCTGTTGCTATCTGCCCATCTTCCACTACTCATAGGTGGATTCTTTGCCTCTCTCCTCTCTGTCTCACAGCTTCTGCTTCCTCAGAATCTCTGTTCTAGCACAACTTTTTCTTACATGTGACTGCTCATGGCTCCATTTCAACTCCATAGTTCGTTCCTCTGGGCTCCTTTGTAGAAACTAGCAGTTTCTCCCCATCCTGCTCAATTCATGTGCATAATAGAGGGAATCTGATTGGCCCTCTTATTCTTCCTGCCCAACCTTGCCAGAGATTTGTAGACTGGTTTATGGTCTGCAAGGCCCTCATAGATTTGTGGGAGTGACAGGCCCTGGATGGGCAGCAGGGAGGGGTTGAAGTTGGATTACCTCATGTATATAAAGTGCTGCGATAGTGCCTGGCATAGTATAGGACTCAGAAAACTTTGATTGAATGAAACTCAGAAATCTTCCTCTCCCACCATAGACGCTTCTCCTGGCCCCTGCCCTTTCCCTCACCTTTGCACAGGCCTCCAGCCTTGGATCCCTCTTATTCCTGCAGATTTTCTTGGCCTCCCTTCCTTCCCTGGCCAGCCTGGACTTGGGGTATGGTGATCTTCCTGCCCCGATCCTCTATAGCACCCTGCATTTCAAAAAACTTTGCACTGAAGTCTCCCAACCTCAGCTCTGCTCTCCCCATCAGCAGACTCCCTGCCAAGGTCTATGTCACTGGGAAGGGAGTAGGAGAGCTTTATAAGTAGCTATCATTCTCTGAGCACCTCTAAGTACCTGGCCCCATGCTCAGTGCTTTACCCATTTATGTTAAGGACTCTTTGCATTCTTCCCTTGAGATGGAGCTTTTTCCAGATGAGAAAACTGAGATTGAGCATGGTGAAGTGATGTGAACCCAGCTCTAACTCCAAATCCTTGGCTCAAGAGCAAAGCTGTTGGTGTGAGCTCTGTCATCATTTCTCCCTTCCAAATAGAGTTGCCACAGGCCACACCAATATTTTCCCTTTCTTTCTGGTTTTACAAAATGAATTAGCTAACAACTGATTTTTATTACCACTAACAGATAATTTTTGTTAAGAACTTAACATGTGCTAGGTGCTGTTCTGAGCACTTTACCTGTATCAACTCATTCAATCTTCATAACAACTCTATAGAATAGGCACTATCAGGATCCCTGTTTTGCAAATCTCTGCCTTAGCTTAAGGCAGGACCAAAGTCACATGATCCTGGTGGAGCCAGGATTTAAAGCCTCACTCCAGTTCAAGGCCTGGGAGCCCATTTTCTGCCTACTTCCTCTAGGAACTCCTTCCATCAATCCCTCCCTCACCTCTTTAAGCTACCTCTCTCCCCTGGCTCTTTAGCATTTAATGTGTTTACAACTTTCCCATCTCAAAAGTGTCCTCAAACCCATGTTACTCTGCAGTCACTACTCTTTCCTTCCTTCCTGTCTTAGCCCAATTTCTTGAGTTTCTCTACTTGCTAGCTATTCTTCCTTACCCCTCTTCAAACCAGCCTCCACCCCCCCGCCCCTCTGCCTAAACTGCCCTAAGCATAGGAAGATTGTTCTGCCACATTTCCAAAGGAAAAAAATACTCCCTTCAATAGCCTAAAAATACTGTCAATCAAACTTGAAATCAGCTTTGTAAATTGTAAGACATGTCACAGCTCTAGTAGCTCTGAAACAAATTTTTTTATCAAGAGTAAAAAACGAGCAAAGATAAATACTGAATGCTTTGGTATAACTCAGTTGGTGATGACACCTCAGTTGAGCCTTCTCTATGCAGCTGGAGTTTTGCTTTTCTGCTCAAATGCCCTCTAATATTATATCCAGCCAAGGTATCATTCAAGTATAAAGACAATAGCTAAAGTGTCCTTAAAGGCAACAGACCAATACCTGTGCTGTTCTGTTTTGCTTCGTCCACATGGTTTTTATTCTTCTTCACTCATTTAACATTTCAGCCATGGTGGGCTATGAGTTCTTTCTTGGTAACTAAAATTATTTGTAAACAGTATTAAAATAAGTCTCCTTTTTACCTTCTTGGTGGTTTCTCAGTTGTCATACCCCCATCTCTCCTGTGTTTCCCTTCCTAATATTGGTACTTCCCTTACTTGGCTAAGGATTTCTGGGAGAGGTAGGATAGGAGTGACTAGTGTCCCAGTAACGCTGGTCAAAACTCTCCCTATGCCCAGAGCCCAGAGATAATTCAGGGCCACAGGTAGAATGTGTATAGGTCCCTCCAACTGTTTGTTAACACTGTGTCCATGAAGACTACCTTGCCAAGGTTTCCAATGACTGCTGCATGGAGCTCTTTTGCCCTACTGCTGCTTGCTGGTCTCTAAACCCAGGTGAAGTTTTTAGCTTTCGCCGTTTTGACTACTGGGCAGCATCAGGGACCATTTACTCCTTGACCTTCCTGAAGCAATTTCATATTGCACCACTCTACTTTCTCATCTGCCCTCTTAAGCTCATCCTCTAAGGTCTGGAGTTCTCCAAGATCCCAGCCTTGATCTTCCATTCACCATACACACTCCCTTTAATGACCTAAACTACTCACACAACTGTGAGTATTCATTTGTCAGCAATTTCCAAATCTCTATTTCCAGGCAGGTCCTGGCTCCACACCCAAATATTCAATTGCCCTCCAGTTCAACTGGCCAAAACCAAGTGCATCTGTTTCTCCCAAGCCTGCTCCTCCTTTTGTGCCCTCTCTCTCTGTCCACCCAGTCTGCCTGCCCAGAACCTTGCACATCATTTTTAAACACTCTTTTGCTTTCCATTTCCAAAGATTCACAAAAATCAGATGGAGTCTGCCTTTGCCCAATTTGTGTTGTTATAAAGGAACATATGAGGCTGGATAATTTATAAAGAAAAAAGTTTTATTTGGTTCACGATTCTAGATGGCTGGAAAGCTCAGCATTCATCATCTGCATCTGGTGAGGGCCTCAGGCTGTTTACACACATGGGTGAAGGTGAAGGGGAGCTGGTGTTTACAGAGATCATATGGAGAGAGGGGAAGCTCTCAAGAGGGAGTGGGGAGGTGCCAAGCTCTTCTTAACCAGCTCTCATGAGAACCAATAGACTGAGAACTCACCCCTAAGGGAGGGCATTCATCTATTCATGAGAGGTCCACCCCCATGACCCAAACGCCCCCCATTAGGCTCCACCTTCAACACTGGGGATCAAATTTCAACATAAGTTTTGGAGACGACAAATATCCAAACCATGGTAGAGTCTATGCCCCTTTAGGCGCTCTAGAAACTGTACCTTCCCTTCTAAGAAGTAGAACACAGTAGAAAGGCCTGGCTTGGGCAGGTATAGGCTTTAGGGTTGGACAGACCTGGGTTGAAATCCTGCCTCTATCACTTATCAGCTGTATGACCGTGTATTAAGGGCAACTCTCTTAATACATTCAAGTCTTAATTTCCTTATCTACAAAATGGGGATAATAATCTACTTTGAAGAGTTAATGAAGTAAGAATTAGAAACAGTGATGTACATACTTAGGACTGTGCCTGTCCCTAGTAACACTTAATGATAGTATTCATTATAATAATGATGATGATGATTTCTGGCTCCACTGTTATTGCTTTATCTAGGATATGGTCTTCTCTCTCCTGAACCATCACATGAGCTTCCTCACTGGACTCTCTGTCTTCACTCTCTGTTAACTGCCAAATCTGCTTTTCACATAGTAGTCAGAAAAATTTTTCTAAAGTGCAAATCTGATCATGACATTCACCTGCTTAAAACTCTTTTCTCCCCCCATTCCATCGACCCTATGCCCCAACCATACTTGCAGGTCTCTGAGCACACATTGGTCACGCACTCCCTTCTGCCATGCTTTATTCAAGGAGTTCCCTCTGCCTAAGCCCGAATGTATTCTCTCCCTCTCCTCCCTCACGTCCTACCTGATGAATCCTCATCCATCACACCCAGTGCCAATGAATGCCACCCCTCCTTGGGAGGTCTGTTTACTTTGAGTCAACTGCTAGCTCCTTGAGGGCAGGGATCAGGTTTGATTCTTCTTTGTGGCCCCCTGCCTTCCTGCACAGGGCTTGACATAAAGAAGGCCTCATCAAATATTTTCAGACACTTGCTCAAGGTTGCACATGGGGTCAGCAGCAGGGTTGAGGCTTGAACCCAGGTCTCTCATCTTCCAGCTTAGGATTCTCCTCTACACATGCCATTTTGCCCCAGTGGAGAACAAGAGTGCAGGGTTAGTGGGTTGGTGGTGGGAGACCTCCCCATGTGAGGGCAGCAGGCAACCTGAGGACATCCCACGCTCCATCTCAGTGCTGCATCTGCTACACGGGAGAAGGATAAAATTATCCACTGCCCACGTCATGTATCTCCCCATCTGACGGGGACTAGAGATAAAAAATGAATGACACAAAATCCAATCTTGCCTGGTGCAGAAGCTGGCGGGGGTGGGGTGGAGCTGGCGGCCCAAGCAGCCGCTCATTGCACAGCACATCTCATATTTATTGGCTCATAATTGAAGGCAGCCTGGAGATGTCCCAGCATTGGCCCCCGACAAGACAGATGAGGGCAAAATGACTGTGGAGGCAGAGAGTCAGGATACAGACTTCCTCACAGGACTGCAGCCACAGAAAGGAGGCAATGGTGGGGAGTGGGGACAGCTAACTGGCTGTTGCACTGGCCCCCGGGGTCTGACTTGGGTTCTAGGTCCTGCTCTGCTACCCACTTGTGATTACCTTGAACCAGACCCTCCCCTCTCTAGGCCAGTAATTTTAGCCTTCTTGATTTCATTACCAGGGTTTAGGAAAATCGTTCTGGGAGTTGGGAAAATCTGGGCTGCTAACTTGCTCTGTGGCTTTAGGTGAGTTTCTTTACCTCTAAGGGCTTTGTGCTTTCTCTTTGTAAAGAGGAAAGGATGCCTCCCTCTTCTATATAAAGATTGAGGGGGTTGGGTTGGCCTAGGAGCAGCCAGTTTATGCATTTTAGCAACTGGAAAGCTTCTGGTTGGGGGAAGACAAAGAAACAAGAAATGCTGCCAAATATTAAGAACCTGCAATGACTCCTAATTGCTCACAGAAATGGTCCAAATTCCCAGGCTTGGCATTCAAGCCTGTAAAACCTGCATAGTCCTACCTCTAGTATTTGTGTCATTATGGGGAAAGTGTTTGGGGCTGGCAGCCAGGAAGCCTGGGTTCTGAACCAGTCTCACCACTATCTAGCTCTGTGATCTTTGGCAAGTTCTTGATCATCTCCAGGTCTCGGTTTCCTCATCTGTAAAATTTACATAGGTGATCTATGAAGTAATTAGGGTCCCCAAGCCCAGAGCAAGTCAGTTGCCAAGTTCTATCCTTTCTCCCTCTCAGTATTCCCTAAATCCATTCCTCCCTCACCCCCATTCCATTCTAATTATGACCACTGTCTCACCTCAGTGCTCCTTTCTCTCTTCCTGACCAGTGCAGTAGCCTCTTGTCTCCCAGCCTCCATTCACCCACTCCATACTCCAGTCAGAGTGACTCAGAAAGCATGTGACTGACCATGCCCCTCGCTGTGTCAAGCCCTTCCTGTGCTCCCCACACAGCTCTCAGCCGAGCTCCTGAGTGTCACATGGAAGATCCTGCATGATCTGGGCCTATCTTGTCTCTTCTCCCACTCCCCCTGTGCCCCGACTATCTGTACCATTCAGGCTGGCCTCTTCACCGCCCCCTCTCCAGCTCAGACTCCAGGATGAGGCTTCCCTAAGCTGGCCAGGAGGAGGCCTTGTGGCCCTAAACACAGTAGTAGGTGGGGTCAGTGTCATGCCTAGACTCCTGTTCTGGCTTTCCAGAAGCTTCTGGAGTTCCAAGCCCCATAGGGGTCCTGCTCCGTGGAGTCCCCAGAGCATCAGGTGTGAATGATGCTGCCTGTTCTCCCTCCTGCTGCTGACAACCAGAGAATGTCTGAGCCAAAAGGGCCCCAGAGGTGACCTTGACCTCCTAAAACCCCACATTGTATAGATGGAGAAACTGAGGCCCAGGGAGGAGCAGTGGTCGCACAGCAAGTCAGTGTTCATCAGGGCTGGAGCTCAGCCTTGTGCCTGCTCCATGGGGTAGGGGACACAGGGCTGGAGTAGGGTAGCCATGAAGAGAACACTCCACGCACTGGGGCAGGAGGGGCCACCAGCCCTCCCTTCAGTGGTGGAGGTGAGATACTCAGCAGGAGACTCAGGGCAGGGAAAGAGGCTTCTGCCAGTCTCATTCCCATCCTCACCGCGACCCCTGCTGGTTCTGTCCTATTAGGGCTTCCAGTTCTCTATACTTTACCTCCTGGCCACATGTCCAGCCTTCCTGAGGTAGGAGGGGGAAAGGGAGGAATCAAGGTAGCCAGGGCAAGCATTTGTGAGCATTTACAGTCAGAGCTGTGAGGACCTCTACAACACCCTGCCAAGTGCCTATCTAGTATGTTTCATGCACGCCAGTGACAGGGACTCACTTTCTCCTAGAATGGCACCACCCTTTGGGAGACATTTGGCCCAGGCAAAAGAGACTTCTCAGGAGAGGCTGGGGTTATCTGCAGGGTGTGCTTCTGGGCCCAGCATCAGGTGATGCAGAAAATGATAGACAGACGGCCCACCTCTAGGACAGCTTTTCTCCAGGCCTAATCAATTATCAGATGTTGTGGTTTCTGGCCCCTTCCCAGGGCACAAGGTCCCTTATCAGAGCTTTTAGTCCACTGAATCCAATCCTCAGAGAGTGCAGAAGGGAAGACTGAGGCCCAGGGTAGGGGTAGGATTTACCTAGTTCCCCCAGCATATTAGGGCTGGGCCTGAGACCAGAATCCAAGGCCCCAGCTCCTAGCTGGGAGCCCTGCCAGCATACTATGTTCCCACTCTATGGCATGGAGTGTGGGGTGTGGGGGACTTGCACAGAGACAGAGAGGAGTAACTGCTGAGAAGGGCTTGTGATAGATGAATAGAAGGCCTTCCCTGCAGGAGCTCAGAGTCAGGGAGAGGGCCACAGGCAAGGGAAGGCTTCCTTGTCCCTCCCTACAGGATAGTGCATGCTCCATCTGGGAGGCAGCAGCAGTTGTGCACAAAGGCCACCATTTAGCCCTTGCTCACCCAGGAATCCCTCTCTGTGTGCATGTGTATGTGTGTGTCTATCTGTGGACTGCCTCTGCCCTCAATGGACACCATTTCTAATTCATTCACCAGGAAAGTGGGCTTTTTTGCTATCCATCTGCCATGAGGGGATTTCATAAATCCTCTCTTTTTTTTTTTTGAGACGGAGTCTCACTCTGTCACCCAGGCTGGAGTGCAATGGCGCGATCTCGGCTCACTGCAAGCTCCGCCTCCCGGGTTCACGCCATTCTCCTGCCTCAGCCTCTCTAGTAGCTGGGACTACAGGCGCCCGCCACCACGCTCAGCTAATTTTTGTATTTTTAGTAGAGATGGGGTTTCACCATGTTAGCCAGGATGGTCTCGATCTCCTGACCTCGTGATCCGCCCACCTCGGCCTCCCAAAGTGCTGGGATTACAGGCACGAGCCACTGCGCCCGGCCTAAATCCTCTCTTTGGCTGTGGTATAGGATAATTGTGGCTTGGGCCATGTGAACACCTGCAGATTAGTAGTTTGAAACCAGGAGAGACAGAGCATTGAATACCAGACCAAGGAGCTCAGACTTTGTCCCACAAAAAATGACGATGCAATGAAGGTTTTCAAGTACAGAATGTCATGGTCACATGTGTTCTAGGAAGATCTCTGGTGTGTAAAAAGGAAGGTGGGTTGGAGGGAGCCACAGAAGACAGGTGGTCAGAAAGGATGCTGGGGCCATGATGCCAGAGAAGGATAATGAGGTTCAGTGTGGGAAGAGGTCAGGAGGATGGACTTGAGAGATCTTCTGACAGTTGAGTCCAGCCCAAGGTGAAGAGCAGTTGGAGTGAGAGAAGAGGAGTTAAGGTATGGCCTACGTTTGACCTGAGGGATTAGGGTGGTGGCTAGGAGAGTGCTAGAAAGCAGGCTTTCCTATAGGGGAGTGCTCTGGGCCCAACCTTGAGGCTACTCCATTCACCTCTTTACCTATTCATCACTCATCCACCTTCCCACCTACCCACCTACCTACCCACATCCATCCATATCTCAACAAAGCCTTCCCCTTTGCCAGGCTTCCATGTGCCAAGGACTCAGAAAATAACCAGTGCCGATCTCTTCTCCTGTGGGCCCAGAGAGACAGATTGGCTCTCCTTCACCCTAGTAGTACATCCGGTTGCTGGCCTCTGCCTGTGGAGAAGGGGATGTACATAACTGGCTGGCATTTCTTCCCAGAAAGTTATTGCTCATGCAGGCTTGGGGCTGGGGAGAGAGTCTCTATCCTGATGAGATCAGTATTAGAGTTGCAAGTGTTAACCATTAACAGCTTCATGGCATTGTATAGGCACCAGTTCACTAGGAAGAGGCTCAACTTCCTTCCCCATCTTGGGCTTGCTGTTGCTGAAGTTCCCAACCTCATTTCCATCTCTGATGAGGACCTGCCCCTGCCAGGTTCAGCCACCCACCCATTCAGAAACATGAGCTCCTCTGCTGGGTATCAAGAACACTTGGTCTTTGACCTCTCATACCTCACAGGCCAGGAGATGGGAGATAGAGACCATTAAGCAGGGAGCAGACGAGGCTAAATCACTGCAGTGGTGTGGGTAGAGAGGAAGGCAAGGATGCTGTAGAGGTAGAATTGGCAGGAATTCGTGGCCAACTGCAGATAAAGGATGTGAGGTATTCAGGCTCCTGGGTACCCACAGGTGAAGGTGGCCAGTTAGGAACTTAGGATACATCTGACCTCATGGGTTGTTTCTGAGGCCCAGGCCCATAGGACCTTTTAAGAGGATGACTTCTTGGTCAGAAAGACTGGCTTCTGCCTGGGGAAGGGCCTATGTGAGTCTCCATAGGTCCCTCTCCACCTCCCAGTCAACCATCAGAACCATGGACTCAGGTCTGAAATCACTGCTTTGAATGAAAGGCTATTTCATGCCTCAGTAGTAAAGAGCAGGCACAATTGATGGCCACATTAAGTCGCACCATTAGGGAGCTTTTT
Source organism: Nomascus leucogenys (assembly GCF_006542625.1). Taxonomy (NCBI): domain Eukaryota; kingdom Metazoa; phylum Chordata; class Mammalia; order Primates; family Hylobatidae; genus Nomascus; species Nomascus leucogenys. The sequence goes on along the minus strand of NC_044395.1, from coordinate 61,686,288 downwards.
TAAGTACGAGGTTATTAGTTTCTTAGATGCAATTTCATAGGAGGAATTTGGCCAAAATGGAAACTTGTTCATCTAAGCTAAAGCAGCCTATTTAAAAAGCAAAATTGGCCGGGCGCGGTGGCTCACGCCTGTAATCCCAGCACTTTGGGAGACCAAGACGGGCAGATCACCTGAGGTCAGGAGTTTGAGACCAGCCTGACCAACATGGAAAAACCTCATCTTTACTAAAAATACAAAAAAAATTTAGCCGGGTGCGGTGGCATGTGCCTGTAATCCCAGCTACTTGGGAGGCTGAGGCAAGGGAATCACTTGAACCCAGGAGGTGGAGCTTGCAGTGAGCCAAGATTGTGCCATTGTACTCCAGCCTGGGCAACAAAAGTGAAACTCCATCTCAAAAAAAAAAGCAAAAATGAATGTTACCTTCATAGCATGTCCATCAGTGACATCATAAACCCTGTGTTTATTCCATGAATAATTATCAAGCACTGTGGCAAGGCTCAGTGCCGGGCTTGGGAATCCAAAGGCCCTGCTTACATTTTCCTTTCATTTTTTTGCTCGTTTAGTTTTCATAGTTTCATTTTCACATTTAATTATTTAACTCATGTTGGGTTTGTTCTGGTGTATGGTATGAGCTGAAGCTCTAAATTTTCCCCCAATTGGTCTGGGTACATATGAGTTGTAATCTAGGTCAGAATTTACCAGAATGAGTCCATAGAAAACTGATCCTATAAGATGCTCAAGAATAAAAAGATTCTATAGTCAAAAAACGTCTAGAAACTGTTGCATACCCATCACCTTCTTAGAGATTCACAATATATATTAACAAGTAGTAAGGAAACTTTCATGTCTTGGCTCATAATTTTATTTGAGTACAGACCCCATTTTAAAATAACAGCTATGAGCACAGCACAGAACTCTCCACTTTGGAGTAAAGACGGCACTACAGCAGAACTGACATTGAGGCCTCTGCCTCAGATCTGGCTTCCGCACACTTATGGGTCTGCGATCTGGACAGGAAGTGTAATACATACACTGCCAGTTCTGCTCCAGAGCCTGCAGTGCTAAGAACTCTGCCAGGAGCCACAAACCATGGATGCCCTTAGGGAGGGTGAGGCAGCTTGTCTGGCACTTGGCCAAGACTTCAAAGAGGAGCAGTTGACCTGGGCCTTGAAAGATGAGCAGGGTAGGTGAGGTGGCCCTTGTGAGGGCAGAACCCTCTCCAGCAGGGACACTCTGTCACGGCAGTGACCCAGACCACCCCCTCCAGAACTGCAGGACATAAAGAGCTGTATGAACAGAGACGCCTGTGAGGAGCTAGGTGAGAGCAGAAATGCCTGTAACGTGGGGCAAAGGTGGCTGTGGGCATGCCGCTGGAACTCTCCTGCAGGTGTGAGGGAAGGGCACTCAACATTCACTTTCAAGTGCTGGGCCCCTGGTGAGGCAGGGCCTCCTGGGGCCTCATTACAACACCCAGCACAGACCATACATGTGGCCCTCTCCTAAGGCCTCTCTTTCCTTGGGGAGTCTACAAAGTTTTTTCTTGTCTGTAACAAATAATTGGGGAGTTGGGGTGGGGTGAGAGGAGAATGTGTAGAACCAGATTCCTAGGGATGAATTAGGGCCCTTCAATGAAATGTTTCTCTTTTGGAGGCCAATTAAGACAACTGGAAGCTTGGGAGGTGGGAAAGGGGGAGGTAAATATGTGTGTATGTGCTTGAGACAGGCCCATTTTCCTCTGCTGGGCTGGGCCCCTCGGGGATGGGCAGACCTCGGGGGCACCCTGTCCATTTGCAGCAAAAGTACTAGTGCAAAGATAATCACAGATTGTTTTTATCATCTAAGAGGAGGATTTTAGTGGTGCAGGACTTTAGTGGTGCATTGTATGAAGTGCGTTATCTCAGAAATTACCCTCACCTCTGTAGTAACTGTATTATACTGAGCACTCACTAGGGGCCAGGCCTTAGGCTGGGCCTTTACAGTCATGATTTCATTTTTAGAAACAGCTTTACTGGCCGGGCGCAGTGGCTCACGCCTGTAATCCCAGCATTTTGGGAGGCCGAGGCGGGCGGATCACGAGGTCAGGAGATCAAGACCATCCTGGCTAACACGGTGAAACCCCATCTCTACTAAAAATACAAAAAATTAGCCGGGTGTGGTGGCGGGTGCCTGTAGTCCCAGCTCCTCAAGGCTGAGGCAGGAGAGTGGTGTGAACCCAGGAGGCGGAGCTTGCAGTGAGCTGAGATCATGCTACTGCACTCCAGCCTGGGCGACAGAGCATGACTCCATCTCAAAAAAAAAAAAAAAAAAAAGCTTTAATGAAATATAATTCGCATACCATACAATTCATTTACTTAAAGTGTACAGTTCTATGGTTTTTAGTATATTCACAGAATTGCACAACTATTGCCAAAATCACTTTTAGAATGTTTTCATCACCTGTTAGCAGTGACTTTCCTTACCCCCTCCCCAATTCCTCCCAGCCCCAGGAAACCATTAATATATGTTCTGTCTCTATAGATTTGCCTATTCTGGATATTTCATATAAATGAAATAATATGTGCTCTTTTGTGATTTGCTTATCTTACTTAGCATAATGTTTTCAAGGTTCATCCATGTTGTAGTAAATTCATCAATATATGTCATTCCTTTTCAAAAAATGGCTTTATTGAGATATAGTTCACACACACAATTCACCCATTTAAAGTGTACAATTCAATGGGTTTTGATATATTAAATTATAACTTTTTAAAACTATAGTAAAATCAATATAATATTAGCCATTGTAACCATTTTAAAATGTACAATTTCATGGCATTAATTACATTCACAATGTTTTGCAATCATTACTACTATCTATTTCCAAAAACTTTTTTATTATTTTAAACAAAAGCTCTATAAACATCAAGCAGTAACTCTCTATCCTGTCTCCCCTTAGCCCCTGGTAATTTCTAATCTAGTTGCTGTCCTATGAATTTTCCTCTTCTAGATACCTCATATAAGTGGTATCACACAATATTTGTTCTTTTATGTCTGGATTATTGCACTAAGCATCATGCCTTCAAGGTTCATCCATGTTGTAGCATACATCAAAATTTCATTTCTTTTTATGGCTGAATAGTATTCCATTGTATATATACTCCACATTTTGTTTATCCTTTCATCGATGGATGTACATTTGGGTTGTTTCCACCTTTTGGCTATTGCGAATAGTGCTGCTGTGAACATTCATGTATACATTTTGTATTTTGGATATATACCCAGCAGTGGATTTGCCAAGTTATATGGTAATTCCATGTTTAATTTATTTGAGGAAATGCCGAACTGTTTTTCTAAAATGGCCACATCTTTGACATTCCCCTCAGCAATGTATAAGGGTTTCAATTTTTCCACATCCTCGCTAACACTTGTTATTTTCCCTTTTTATAGACATTCTAGTGAGTGTGAGGTGGTATCTCATTGTGGTTTTGGCTTGCCTTTTCCTAATGGCTAATGATGTAGAGCATCTTTTCATGTGCTAGTTGTACATTTGTGTATCTTCTTTGGATAAGTGTCTATTCAAGTCCTTTGCCCATTTACAAATTGAAAGCCAGGCATGGTGGCTCATGCCTGTAATCCCAGCACTTTGGGAGGCTGAGGTGGGTGGATCACTTGAGGTCAGGAGTTTGAGATCAGCATGGCCAACATGATGAAATCCCATCTCTACTAAAAAATACGAAAATTAGCTGGGCATGGTGGCACACGCCTATAATCCCAACTACTTGGGAGGCTGAGACAGGCGAATCGCTTGAACCTGGGAGGCGGAGGTTGCAGTGAGCTGAGATTGCACCATTGTATTCCAGCCCGGGCAACAAGAGTGAAACTCCGTCTCAAAAAATATATATAAAATAAAAATAAATAAATAAAAATAAAAATTGAGTTGTTTGTTTTTTGTTGTTGAGTTTAGAAATTCTTCACGTATTCCGGATACTAGTAACTTATTAGATATACAAATTGCAAATATTTCCTCCCATTTTATGGGTTGTCTTTTTACTTTCTTAATAGTGTCTTTTGGAGTATAACATTTTAAAATTTTGATGACATCCAATTTATTTTTCTTTTGTTGCTCGTGCTTTTTGTGTCATGTCTAAGAAACCATTGCCAAATCCAAGGTTATGAAAATGTACCTCTATGTTTTCTTCTAAGGATTTTATGGTTTTAGCCCTTACACTAGGCCTTTGATCCATTTGGAGTTAATTTTTATATACAGTGTAAGGTACGGAACCAAATTCATTCTTTTGCATGTGATTATTCAGTTGTCCCCACACCATATTTTGAAGAGACTATTCTTTCTCCATTGAATGGTCTTGGCATTCTTGTCAAAAACCAATTGACCATAAATGCATGGGTTTATTTTTTGGAGTCTTAATTCTATTCCATTGACCTATACATTTATATTTATGCCAGTACCTGTCTCTCTATCTCTCTCTCTTTCTGAGATGGGATCTTGTTCTGTCACCCAGGTGGGAATGCAGTGGCAAAATCATAGCTCACTGCAGCCTCGAGCTCCTGCGCTCAAGCAGTCCTCCTGCCTCAGCCTCCCAAGTAGCTGGGACTACAGGCATGCACTACCACATGGGTTTGGATTGTTCTTGTTTCTCTAAGGGAGGAGGAGACCACCCCCATATTGTCTTATGCCCAATTTCTGCCTCCAAAGAAAGAAGAAGTAAAAACTAAAAGGCAGCAATGAAATCCACAGGTGGATAGCCCTGTGAGCACCCTGGGCCTGGTAGTTAAAAATCAACTCCTGACCTAACTGCTTGTGTTATCTACAGATTCCAGACAATGTATGGAAAAGCACTGTGAAAATCCCTGTCCTGTTCTGTTCTAATTACCGGTGCATGCGGCTCCCAGTCACGTACTCCCTGCTTGCTCAATTGATCACAGCCCTCTCAAGCAGACCCCCTTAGAGTTGTAAGCCCTTAAACGTGACAGGAATTGCTCACCCGAGGAGCTTGGTTTTTGAGACGCAAGTCTGCCGACACTCCCAGCTGAATAAAGCTCCTTCATTCTTTAACCCAGTGTCTGAGGAGTTTTGTCTGTGGCTCGTCCTGCTACATTTCTTGGTTCCCTGACCGGGAAGCGAGGTGATTGGCGGAAGATCGAGGCAGCCCCTTAGGTGACTTAGGCCTGCCCTGTAGAGCATCCCTGTGGGGGGCTCAGACCAGCCTGGGCAACGCAGATCCAAAGAGCGCTCCCAGGTAGGCAATGGCCCCAGTGGGATGCCTTGCCAGAGCAGCATGTGGCAGGCCCCTGCTGAGGGGTCTGAATGCAGTGGCTAAACACTGAGAAGGAACTGACATTTGGAGTCCAGACATCTGAAATTTGGTAAGACTGGTCTTTGGAAATTGCTCCCTCCATTTGAGTGGAAGCGTGGCCCGATCACCCATGGTGTGCCTGTACTGGCACTTTGGTTTTTGTTTTTGATTTGACTTGGATTTTTTGATACTTTGGTTTTGGTTTTGACCTGGCTTGGATTTATCGATACTCTGATTTTTGTTTTGATTCTGGTTTGGTGTAAACTGTAAAAGTGTGTGTGTGCCCTTTTTACCCATTCTTTGTTTTGTGGTGTGCATGTGGTGTGAGTGTGGAGGAAGCATGGGTCAGGCACAAAGTAAGCCCACCCCACCAGGAACTGTGTTGAAAATTTTCAAGAAAGGATTTAAGGGAGATTACAGTGTTACTATGACACCAGGAAAACTTAGAACTTTGTGTGAAATAGACTGGCCAGCATTAGAGGTGGGTTGGCCATCAGAAGGAAGCCTGGACAAGTCCCTTGTTTCAAAGGTATGGCACAAGGTAACCTGTAAACCAGGGCACCCAGACCAGTTCCCATACATAGATATTTGGTTACAGCCGGTTTTAGACCACCCTCAACCTCCCACAGTGTTTGAGAGAACAGCAGCGTAAACTGCTGGCAGAGGCAAGGAAAGACCAGCAGAGAGAGAGAGAGAGGAAAAGAGGCGAAGAGAGCGAGGAAGATGCAGAGAGATAAAGAGGGAGTCAAGGGGAGAGAGAGAGAGAAAGAGGCAGAGAGGAAGAGACAGAGGCGAAAGGAAAGTCAGAGAGAGACAGAAAGTCAAAGAGAGAAAGAGATATACAAGTAGTTAAGTTAGTTAAAAACAGTTACCCTATTCCTTTAAAAGCCAAGGTAAATTTAAAACCTATAATTGATAATTAAAGGTATTCTCCGTAATCCTTAACCCAGTAACCGATGGATGGCCCAAATGCATTCAATCTGTAGTGGCAACTGCTTTGCTAACCAAAGAAAGTAGAAAAATAACTTTTAGAGGAAACCTCATTGTGAGTACACCTCACCAGTTCAGAAGTATCCCAAGAAAAAAGGCAAAAAGATAGCTTACTAACTTAAAAATCTTAAAGTATAGGGCCATTCTGTTAAAAAAAAAAAAAAAAAAAAGAAGATGATCATTTAACATTAACCACTGAAAATTCCCTTAACCCAGCAGGTTTCCTAACATGGGATCTAAATCTTAATTACCATACAAAGGTCCGACCAGACCTAGGAGGACCTGTCCCTTCAGGACAGGATGATAGAAGGTTCCTCCTGGGTAATTGAAGGAAAAAAACAACAAAAAAGCTATCTATACCAATTCTTAGTTAATTTGGACTAAACAAGGTCTTATTAATAGCAAAGGATAATGGAAATCTCAAACTTACAAGGTTTTCAACAAAAGTCAAGTTTGCTAAAAGTTAACAGTGTAACATGTGTTTATAGTAATTTGTAATCTTGTGGCCTTAGACAGTCTAGTCCACAGACACAAAGGAAGTTCGCTTTGGAAAAGAATGGTTATCATCTTCGAAAAACAAGGAAAAAAAGGGGGAGCAGAATTTATGTAAAAAGAATGTTATATGGTAAATTCTTGTCCTGAAATAAATTAACTGGTTGTTTAAAGAAAGAAATGTTTGTAATAAATCAGAAAGTTGAGACATGTTGAAGAATTGTCTGTGAAAGTCATAAAAAAAGTTATTTAAAAATGTTTGCAAGAAATGTTGGATAATTTAAAAGTAATTAGTCCTCCTGAATGTAAAAGTATTGAAAAAACAGTTTATGTGCAAGGTGTGTAAGGAAAGTAAAATATACCTCTGGTAAAAGGATTATAAGGAGGCATAAGAATGTGGATTTTTACCTACACTGAAAGGTTAAAAAAAATTTGTTTTGAAGGTTTAATATGTGTAAACATATTAGCTAAAGTTAAAGTTAAAGGGGACCAGTAAGAGCAAGGATGGACTGCCCCAACCAGTTTTTGTAATTTCCTAAAACCATACATTCATTTTACTAGAGGATCATAGAAGTTATAGACTTAAAACAAACCTCGACAATTAAGACAGGATACCAAGATGCAAATGCCTGGTTGGAATAAATCAAATGTTCCATCTGCACGTTAAACAAAAGCAATTGTTATACTTGTGCACATGGCAGGCCAGAAGCCCAGATTGTCCCCTTTCCACTAAGGTGGTCCTCCAGTCGACCAGGCATGGACTGCATGGTAGCTCTTTTCCAGGATTCTACAGCCTGGAGTAATAAGTTGTGCCAAACTCTCTCTCTGCTATATCCCGAAGTTCGACACCCTGCAGGTCAGCCCCCGAGGACCATCCAGCTTCTGTCTCCCAACACTAAGTTCACTTCCTGTCTCTCATGACAGGGAGGAAACTTAGCACTCCTTGGAGACCTGAAGGGATGCCGTGAGCTTAAGAATTTTCAAGAGCTTACCAATAAGTCAGTCCCTGTTCATCCCCGAGCCGATGTGTGGTGGTATTGTGGTGGACCTTTACTGGACACTCTGCCTAATAATTAGAGTGGCACTTGTGCTTTAGTCCAATTGGCTATCCCTTTCACCCTGGCATTTCATCAACCAGAGGGAGGGCAGGTAATAGAAGAAGGATGGATCCAGTTATCAGATGGAAGAATAGCTGTGCCACAACTGGTAGGAGCCACAGTCGTACTGGCTGTGCATGAGACCACCCACCAAGGCCAAGAGTCACTTGAAAAGTTGTTAGGCCGGTACTTCCACATCTCACGTCTGTCAGCCCTTGCCAAAACAGTGGCACAGCAGTGTTTCACCTCCCGGCAGCACAATGCTAGGCAAGGTCCAACCGTCCCACCCGGCATACAGGCCTATAGAGCAGTCCCCTTTGAAGATCTCCAAGTAGACTTCACCAAGATGCCCAAATGTGGAGATCTCATCCCTAGGTTTGGACTGCCCTTACAAATTGGCTCAGACAATGGGCCGGCATTTGTGGCTGACTTGGTACAGGAGACAGCAAAGGTGATCAGGGGCAGATCAAGGATTAGAACGTAGCCCCCTTGCGGCCATGGTGAAAAGGACCCCAGACCGTCATCTTGACCACTCCCACAGCCGTAAAAGTAAAAGGAATCCCAGCCTGGATCCACCACAGCTGCGTGAAACCCGCAGCACCTGAGACCTGGGAGGAGAGCCCAAGCCCAAACAATCCCTACAAAGTGACTCTGAACAAGATGACAAGTGCTGCTCCAGTCACACCCAGAAGCTGACTGGTCCACGCACAGCCAAGGCATGAGGAAACTCACCGTATGACTTATTTTCCTTAAATTTTGGACTTGTACAGTAGGGACTTCAACTGACCTTCCTCAAACTAAGGACTGTTCCCAGTGTATACATCAGGTCACTAAGGTAGGGCAAAATTTAAAACTTTCTTTTTATTCTATAGTTATTATAAATGTGCTGGAACTCTAAAAAGGACTTGTTTGTGTAATGCCATCCAGTACAAGGTATGTAGCCCAGGAAGTGACCAGCCTGATGTGTGTTATAACCCATCTGAGCCATTTGTTTTTTGCTTTTTGGTTGTTGTTGTTGTTGTTGTTTTGAGACAGAGCCTCGCTCTCACTCTGTCGCCCAGGATGGAGTGCAGTGGCGCGATCTCGGCTCACTGCAAGCTCCACCTCCCCAGTTCACGCCATTCTCCTGACTCAGCCTCTGGAGTAGCTGGGACTACAGGCGCCCACCAACACGCCTGGCTAATTGTTTTTGTATTTTTAGTAGAGACAGGGTTTCACCCTGTTAGCCAGGATGGTTTCGATCTCCTGATCTCATGATCCGCTGCCCTGGCCTCCCAAAGTGCTGGGATTACAGGCGTGAGCCACTGTGCCTGGCTGGTTACAGTTTTAAAAATAAAATTAAAAACAGTCACCTGGTGAGGTCTAAACCATACTAAAAATAATCCATTTAGTACATTCCCAAAGTTGCAAACCATGTGGGCCCACCCAGAGTCCCACCAGGACTGGACAGCCCCCACTGGAATATACTGGATATGCGGATATAGAGCTTATGCCAAATTACCCAACCAGTGGTCAGGTAGTTGTGTTATTGGCACTATTAAACCATCCTTCTTCCTACTGCCCATAAAAACAGGAGAACTCCTGGGCTTCCCTGTTTATGCTTCCCCCAAAAAGAGAAACATAGCTATAGGTAATTGGAAAGATGATAAATGGCCCCCTAAGAAAGTCATACAATACTATGGGCCTGCTACTTAGGCACAAGATGGCTCATGGGGATACTGGACCGCCATTTACATGCTCAACCAAATCATATGGTTACAAGCTGTCTTAGAAATAATCACTAATAAAACCGGCAAAGTCTTGACTATTCTGGCCTGGCAAGAAACTCAGATGAGAAATGCTATCTGTCAAAATAGGTTGGCTCTCGACTGCTTGCTAGCAGCTGAGGGAGAGGTCTGTGGGAAATTTAACCTTACCAACTGCTGTCTACACATAGATGATCAAGGGTAAGTAGTTGAAGACATAGTTAAATATATGACAAAACTGGCACATGTGCCCATGCAAGTGTGGCATGGATTTAATCCTAGGGCCATGTTTAGAAAATGGTTCCCAGCACTAGGAGGATTTAAAACTCTTATAATAGAAATTATAATAGTAATAGGAACCTGCTTACTACTCCCTTGTTTGCTACCTGTACTCCTTCAAATGGTAAAAAGCTTCATCGCTACCTTAGTTCACCAAAATGCTTCAGCACACGTATACTATATAAATCACTATTGATCTGTCCTATGAGAAGGCATGGGTAGTGAAGATGAAAGTGAGAACTCCCACTAATGAGTGAAGTTCTCAAAAGTGGGAGAGTAAGGGAGAAGACCACCCCTCATATTGTCTTATGCCCAATTTCTGCCTGCAAAGAAAGAAGTAAAAACTAAAAGGCAGAAATGAAATCCACAGGCAGATAGCCCAATGCAAGCCCTGGGCCTGGTAGTTAAAAATCAACCCCTGACCTAACTGCTTGTGTTATCTATAGATTCCAGACATTGCATGGAAAAGCAGTGTGAAAATCTCTGTCCTGTTCTGTTCCATTCTAATTACCAGTGCATGCAGCCCCCAGTCATGTACCCTCTGCTTGCTCAATCGATCACAACCCTCTCACATGGAACCCCTTAGAGTTGTAAGCCCTTAAATGGGACAGGAATTGCTCACTTGGGGAGCTCAGCTTTTGAGATGCAAGTCTGCTGAAGCTCCCAGCCGAATAAAGCTCCTTCATTTTTTTTTTTTTTTTTTTTTGAGACGGAGTCTCGCTGTGTCGCCCAGGCTGGAGTGCAGTGGCGCGATCTCGGCTCACTGCAAGCTCCACCTCCCGGGTTCACGCCATTCTCCTGCCTCAGCCTCTCCAAGTAGCTGGGACTACAGGTGCCCGCCACCACGCCCGGCTAATTTTTTTGTATTTTTAGTAGAGACGGGGTTTCACCGTGGTCTCGATCTCCTGACCTCGTGATCCACCCGCCTCGGCCTCCCAAAGTGCTGGGATTACAAGCGTGAGCCACCGCGCCCGGCCAGCTCCTTCATTCTTTAACCCTGTGTCTAAGGAGTTTTGTCTGTGGCTCGTCCTGCTCTTAATATCTCCAGTTCCATGAGATATGACCTTAGATTATCTATTTGTGCTCTTTCAGACTTTCTGATGTAGGCATTTAATGGTATGAACCTTCCTCTTAACACTGTTTTTGCTGTATTCCAGAGGTTTTGATAGGTTATGTCACCGAGGCAGGAAAATAGGGTCTGGAGGCAGGGAACATAAGGCTGATTCACACTTCAGCTATGACAGGAAATATCCTCTCCATAGGGTGTATGCCCTAAATGACTTTGTAACTTTACTTCATCCTCTCCATTTACATAGGGTGTACCCAAAGTAACCAATGGAATACTCTAGGGGGTATTTAAACTCCCCAAAATTCTGTAACGGGGCCTTTGAGCTCCTATGCTTGGGCCCACTCCCACTCTGTGGAGTGTACTGTCATTTTTTTAATAAACCCCTTCATCCCTTCCTTGCTTTGTTTGTGTGTTTTGTCCAGTTCTTTGTTCAAGATGCCAAGAGCCTGGATACTCTCCACTGGTGACATCACTATTATCATTCAGTTCAAAGAATTTTTAAATTTCCATCTGATTTCATTGTTGACCCAGTGATCATTCAAGAGCAGGTTATTTAATTTCTATGTATTTGCATGGTTTTGAGGGTTCCTTTTGGAGTTGATTTCCAGTTCTAATCTACTGTGGTTTGAGAGAGTACTTGATACAGTTTCGATTTTCTTAAATTTACTGAGACTTGTTTTGTGGCCTATCATATGGTCTGTCTTGGAGAATGTGCCATGTGCTGATGAATAGAATGTATATTCTGCAGTTGTTGAGTAGAATGTTCTGTAAATATCTGTTAAGTCCTTTTGTTGTAGAATATAGTTTAAGTCCATTGATTCTTTGTAGACTTTCTGTCTTGATGACCTGTCTAGTGCTGTCAGTGGAGTATTAAAGCCTACCACTATTATTGTGTTGCTGTCTATCTCCTTTCTTAGGTCAAGAAGTAATTGTTTTATAAATTTGAGAGCTCCAGTGTTAGGTGCATACATATTTAGAATTGTGATATTTTCCTGCTCGACTAGTCCTTTTATCATTGTATGGTGTCCCTGTTTGTCTTTTTTAACTGTTGCTGCTTTAAAGTTTGTTTTGCCTGATATAAGAATAGCTCCTCCTGCTCACTTTTAGTGTCCATTTGCATGGAATATCTTTTTCCACCCCTTTACCTTAAGTTTATGTGAATCCGTATGTGTTAGGTGAGTCTCCTGAAGACAGTAGAAACTTAGTTGGTGAATTCTTATCCATTCTGCCATTCCGTATCTTTTAAGTGGGGCATTTAGGTCATACACGTTCAATGTTAGTGTTGAGATATGAAGAGCTATTCTATTCATCATGCTATTTTTTTTGCCTGAATACCTTGGGTTTTTTTTTTTTCATTGTGTTATTGTTATATAGGTCCCATGAGATTTATGCTTTAAGGAGGTTCTGTCTTGGTGTATTTCATGGATTTGTTTCAAGATTTAGAGCTCCTTTTAGCAGTTCTTGTAGTGCTGGCTTGGTAGTGGCGAATTCTCTCAGCATTTGTTTGTCTGGAAAAGAATGTATCTTTCCTTCATTTATGAAGCTTAGTTTCACTGGATACAAAATCATTGGCTGATACTTGTTTTGTTTAAGGAGGCTAAAAATAGGACCTCAATCCCTTCTAGCTTGTAGGGTTTCTGCTGTTAATCTGATAGGTTTTCCTTTATGGGTTACTTGATGCTTTTGTCTCACAGCTGTGAAGATTCTTTCCTTTGTCTTGACTTTAGATAACCTGATGATTTTGTGCCTAGGGGATGATCTTTTTGTGATGAATTTCCCAGATGTTCTTTGAGCTTCTTGTATTTGAATGTCTAGATCTCTAGCAAGGCTGGAGAAGTTTTCCTCTATTATTTCCTCAAATATGTTTTCCATACTTTTAGATTTATCTTCTTCCTTGAGAACATCAATTATTCTTGGAGGCTTTGTTCATTTTTAAAAATTCTTTTTTGTCTCTGATGGATTGGGCAGATTCAAAAGCCTTGTCTTTGAGCTCTGAATTTCTTTCTTCTGCTTGTTCAATTTTATTGCCGAGACTTTCCGGTGCATTTTGCATTTCTCTAAGTGTGTCCTTGATTTCCAGAAGTTGTGATTGTTCTTTATTTATGCTATTTATTTCACTGAACAATGTTCCTTTCACATCCTATATCATGTTTTTGATTTCTTTAAGTTGGACTTCACTTTACTCTGGTACCTCTGTAGCAGCACGAGCCACAGACAAAACCTCTTAGACACCAAGTTGTAGAAGGAAGGGCTTTATTCAGCTGGGAACATTGGCCAGCTACTGTCTGAAAATCCAAGCTCCCCAAGTGCACAGTTTCTGTCCCTTTTAAGGGCTCACAACACTAAAGATTTCACATGAAAGGGTCATGATAGATTTGAACAAGCAAGGGGTACGTGACAGGGGCTGCATGCACCGGTGGTCAGGGAGGAACAGAACAGGGCAGAGAGTTTCACAATGTTCTTCTATACAATGTAAGGAATCTATGAATAACATCGGCTTCTAAAACATAAGTTGATTTTTAACTACTGGGTTTAGGCCAGGTGGGCCCAGACCTGGTTTCGGGCCTGGCGCCAGGCTGCCTGTCTTTGGTTTTACTTCCTTGTTGTTTTCACTGAATATGAAACAATATAAAATGATGTGAGGGGGTCTTTCTCTCCTCTCACCTCCTTGATTACTTAATAATCGACCTTCTGAATTCTTTTTCAGGCAATTCAGAGATTTCATCTTGATTTGGATCCATTGCTGGTGTGAAAGGAAAATAAATCTTGGGGCCCCTAAATCACTAAGCTAAAGAGGAAAGTCAAGTTGGGAACTGCTTGGGGCAAACCTGCCTTCCATTCTATTCAAAGTCACCCCTCTGCTCACTGATATGGATGCATATCTGATTGCTTCCTTTGAAGAGGCTGATTAGAAACTCGTAAGAATGCAACTGTTCCTCTCACCTGTCTGTGACCTGGAAGTCCCCTCCCCACTTTGAGTCTTCCTACCTTTGCTTCAAGTTGTCCTGCCTTTCCAGACTGAACCAACGTACTTCTTACATATATTGATTAATGTTTCACATCTCCCTAAAATGTATAAAACTAAGCTGTGCCCCAACCACCTTGGGCACATGTCATCAGGACTTGCTGAGGCTGGGTCATGGGTGCATCCTCAACCTTGGCAAAATAAACTTTCTAAATTGAGACCTATTTCAGATTTTCTGGGTTCACACTGGTAAGCTGGTATGATCTTTTGGGGGTGTTAAAGAACCTTGCTTTGTCATATTATCAGAATTGTTTTTCTGATTCCTTCTCATTTGGGTAGACTATGTCAGAGGGAAGATTTGGGATTCAAGGGCTACTGTTCAAATTCTTTTGTTCCACTGGGTGCTCCCTTGATGTGGTGTTCTCCCCCTTCCCCTAGGAATGGGGCTTCCTGAGAGCTGAACTGTAGTGTCTGATTTTGCTCTTCTGAGTTTAGCCACCCTGTGGAGCTACCGGGCTCTGGGCTGGTACTAGGAGTGTCTCCAAAGAGTCCTGTGATGTGATCTATTTTGAGGTTTTAGAGCCATGGCTACCAGCACCTGCTCTGGTGGAGGTAGCAGGACAGTGAAGTGGATTTTGTGAGGATTTTTGGTTGTGTTTTTGTTTGGTGTACCGGTTTTGTGTTGGTTGGCCTCCAGTCAGCAGGTGGCACTTGCAAGATCACATTGGCTGTGGTTTTACAGGAAGGATGCAAACCTGGTTAAGTATTCTGGTTTCTCAGGCGGTGGGCAGGGCCATAGAGCTCCCAAGAGATTATAACTTTTGTCTTCAGCTAGCAGGGCAGGTAGAGAAAGACCACCAGGTGGGAGCAGGGATAGGTGTGTCTAAGCTCAGCCTCTCATTTGGTGGGGCTTGCTGTGGCTTCTGTGTCAGGGGGTGTGGTTCCCAGTCCAATGGAGTTATATTCCCAAGGGGATTATGGCTGCCTCTGTTGAGTCACCAAGGAAGTGGGGGAAAGTTGGTAGTCTAAGGCCTCACCTTACTCCCATGCAGCCCGCAGTGCTAAAGGCCAGCGTCACTCCCACTGTGCCCCCACAACAGCACCACGTCTATTTCCAGGCAGCCAGTGACCTGGGCTGAGAACTTGCCCCAGACCACGAGCCTTCCTGTTGAGAAACCAAGCAGACTCACAGTTTTTTGGCATCTCAGGGAGCCTGCATTGGTGATCCAGTTCCTTCAAAGGCGCTGTAGATTCTCTTGGCTTTCCTGGTATGTTCCTGTGGTAGTTCTTGGAGCAAAAGTCTCCACATGCTGTTCTGTCCATCCGAGTGGGAGCTGCATGCTAGTCCTGCCTCCTATCTGCCATCTTTCCCCACATGAGATATATTTTGATATACTTTCACATTCAAGGTATTTGTCTTTGGATCTAAAGTGAGTCTTTTATAGATAGTATATAGCTGGAAAATACTTTTTAAAAAATACATTCTTCTAAACTCTGCTTTTTAACTGGAGAATATAATCCATTTATTTTTAAAGAAATTACTGGTAAAGAAGGGCTTGTTTCTGCCATTTTGCTATTTGTTTTTTATGTCAGATCTTTTTTTGTTCATTAATTCCTTTACTACTGCCTTCTTTTGTGTTTAGTTGATTTTCTTGTAGTGTGCCGTTTTGATTCCCTGCTCATTTTTTTTTTCCTGGATATCTTAAAGACACTTTCTTAATGGTTACCCTAAGAATTACAACTAACATTCTAAATTCATAATAATCTAGTTTGAATTGATACCTGCTTAGCTTCAATAGCATACAGAAACTCTGTGCCTGTACAGCTGTCTTCTCCTCCTTTATGTTATTGTCACAAATTACATCTTTAGAAATTGTGTTCCTGTTAACATAGATTAATAATTTTTCTTGTATTCATTTGTCTTTTAAATCATATAGGAAAAAGAAGTGATTTATATACCAAACATACAATAATACTAGATTTTTATATTTATCTGTGTAGTTATCTTTACCAGAGATCTTATCATTTTTCTTTACATGGCATCAATTTATTGTTAGTGTCCTTTCATTTTAACCTAAAGAACTTTCCTTAGTATTTCTTATAGGGAAGGTCTGCTGGTGATGAGCTCCCTCAACCTTTGTTATCTGAGAATGTCTTAATTTCTATTTCATTTTGAAGAATCATTGTGCCATATATAGAATTATTGGTTGACAGACTTGTTTTTCTTTTATCACTTTAAATATATCAATTCACTGCCCTCTGGTCTCTGTGGTTTCTGATGAGAAATAAGCTGTAAGTCTTCCTTAGGATCCCTTGCATGTGACTATTCAGGTCTCTCTTGCTGCTTTCAAGACTCTTTGTCTTTTGACAATTTGATTATAATGTATATTGGTGTGAATGTCTTTGAGTTTCTCCTACTTTAGGTTTGTTTAGCTTCTTGGATGTTTAGATTCATGTCTTTCAGCAAATTTGGGAAATGTTTGGCCATTATTTCTTCAAATATTCATTTTATACCTTTCTCTCTTCTCCTTCTGGTACTCTCATAATGCATATGTTGGTATGCTTGATGTTGTATCACAGGTCTTTTAGGCTCTACTTATTTTTCTTCACCCTTTTTTCTCTCTGCTCCTCTAACTGGGTAATCTCAATTGACCTATCTTCAAATTCACTGATTCTTTGTACTGCCTGCTCAAATATGCTGTTGAACCCACCTAGTAAACATTTTCATTTCAGTTATAATTTTTAACTCTATAATTTCTACTTAGTTCCTTTTTATAATTTTTCTTTCTTTATTGATATACTTTATTTATTGAGACAGCTTTTGGTTTTCTTTGTTTCTTTGTACATAGTTTCCTTTAACTCTTTGAACATACTTAAGACAAGTGTTTTAAGCTCTTTGTCTAGGAAGTTCAATGTCTGAGCTACTTCAAGGATAGTTTTTGTTAATTAATGTTTTCTGCAAATGGGCCATATTTTCCTGTTTTTTGCATGC
This sequence comes from Nomascus leucogenys, assembly GCF_006542625.1. Classification (NCBI taxonomy): domain Eukaryota; kingdom Metazoa; phylum Chordata; class Mammalia; order Primates; family Hylobatidae; genus Nomascus; species Nomascus leucogenys. Next base: position 61,669,365 of record NC_044395.1, on the reverse strand, counting down.
CTTATAAATTTTTGGTTAAAAACTGGACATTTTGAATATTCTAATGTGGTAACTCTGGAAATCAGATCCTCCTCACTCTCCCCAGAGTTTGCTGCTGTTGTTTGTTATATGCTGCCATCATCTTTTTCTTTTGTGACTTTTTCAAACTGTTTTTGGCAAAGACTGTATTCTTTGTTGTATATGGTCACTGAATTCTACATCTGTTAGCTCAGTGGTCAGCCAATGTCTTGAAAAAGATTTTCTTAAATGCTAAAATGTAGCACCTCTTTCTTCATAAAATACTTCATGCTTGTTTTAAGTTTTTTTCTTAATTGGATTCAGGGTTCTAAAAAAGTTTGATTCTGTTAGTTTTTGCCAACTCTATGGTTGCTTCAGTAGAGAAACAAATTCTTGGCACTCTCTATTTCATCATTCTTAGTGATGTTACTTGGTTGATTTTTTTTTTAAGAAAATTACTTGATTGGAGTCAAACTATAAGTTTGGTGTTGCTTGCAGTCAGTTGTAACTAAAATATCAATTTTTTTTTTGTTTTTTTTTTGCTTTTTTTTTTTTTTTTTTTGAGACGGAGTCTCCTCTGTCGCCCAGGCTGGAGGGCAGTGGCATGACCTCGGCTCACTGCAAGCTCCGCCTCCCAGGTTCACACCATTCTCCTGCCTCAGCCACCTAAGTAGCTGGGACCACATGCACCTGCCACCATGCCTGGCTAATTTTTTTGGTATTTTTAGTAGAGACGGGGTTTCACCATGTTAGCCGGGATGGTCTCGATCTCCTGACCTTGTGATCCACCCACCTCAGCCTCAAGTTTTTTAAGACTTAGCTACATGCTGCTTTGAGTTTTCCCCAGACACTTGTGGTTCAGGGTCATCCTGGGAATGTAGGAAGAGTTTATAGATAGAACACAATCTTCTCTCTGGTTCTTTCCTTTCTGGATGCCCTCTGGTCTCTGTGATTTCTGATGAGAAATCAGCTGTAAGTCTTCCTTAGGATCCCCTGCATGTGACTATTCAGGTCTCTCTTGCTGCTTTCAAGATTCTGTCCTTGTCTTTTGACAATTTGATTATAATGTATCTTGGTCTACCCTGACTTCCCTACCCCATCCTACTCCTGACTTTTCAGACATGATGGTTGTTCTCGTCTGTCTTCTGGTTCTTCTGGCTTGAGGGATGCAGATTTTCTATTAAAGTGTTAGTCATTGTGCTTGGCATTATAACTGTAGCCTGTAAAATCAGGAAAATCATCCTGCACTTATCCTTTCTTTCAAGTTTTTGACATCTCTTTAGGGTCTGTCTGCTTTTTGTTGCTCTCCAGAATCTTCAAGTAGCTAAAAAAAAAATTCCCCCAGAGTTTATAATTGTTATCTGTGGGGAAGGGTGGAGAGGAGAGGAAGTCTGTTAGGAGCTCTCTCTACCATACCTATAGCAGAATTGATTAGAACAGATTTGAAATCCAGTTCTGGTGCTTACTGGTTTATATGGCCAACCACAATTAGTGCTTTCCTAAGAGAACAGGAATTTTTAAAAATTTTAATCATTTTCAAGTGTACAATATAGTGGCATTAAGTACATTCACATTGTTGTGTAATCATTACCACTGTCCATCTCCAAAACTTTTACATTTTCCCAAACTGAAACTCTGTACCTATTAAATAACTTTTATTTTACTTAACAGAAGAAAAAAGAACTGAGGTGAAACTGAAGAAACCAATGAACTTCAGATAAATGTATCCTCGGCACAAGAGATGTTAACTCATTAAAGAAGCATAAGGATTAAGAAATTAAAGGAATTATGAAAAACACTGAGGTTGGAGTCATTATTTTTAATTTCTCATTTCAATTTTAGAAGAAACAGTCATGCATGTATAATGTTTCTGTCAATGATGGACCACATATACAATGATGATCCCATAATAGTATAATGGAACTGAAAAAGAAATTGTTTTGGAGACAGGGTCTCACTATGTTGCTCAGACTAGGGTGCGGTGGAGAGATCACAGCTCACTACAGCCTCAACCTCCCAGGCTCAAGCAATCCCCCCACCTCAGACTCCCAAGTAGCTAGGACAGGCACATGCCACCATACCTGGCTGATTTTTAAAATTTTGTAAAGACTGCGTGTCACTATGTTGCTCAAGCTGGCTTCAAGCGAGCCTTCTGCCTCAGCCTCCAAAAATGCTGGGATTACAGGCATAAGCCACTGTGCCCAGCCTGTAAAATTCTTATTACCTAATCCCAGCACTTTGGGAGGCTTAGGCAGGTGGATCACCTGAGGTCAGCAGTTCAAGACCAGCCTGGGCAACATGGTGAAAACCCATCTCTACTAAAAATACAAAAATTAGCTGGGTGTGGTGGCACGTGCCTATAATCCCAGCTACTTGAGAGGATAAGGCAGGAGAATCACTTGAGTCTGGGAGGCGGAGGTTGCAGTGAGCCGAGATTGTGACATTGCACTCCAGCCTGGGCGACAGAGCAAGACTCCGTCTCAAAACAAACAAACAAACAAAATTCTTATTACCTAGTGACATCATAGCCCTCATGGTGCAACGCATTACTCATGTGTTTGTGGTGATGCTGGTATAAACAAAGCTACTGTGCTGCCAGTCATATAAGGGTATAGCACATACAATTATCTATATTATACAATACTTGATAATAATAAAGGACTATGTTACTGGTTTATATATTTACTATCCTTTGCTTTTTATCATTATTTTACAATGTAGTTCTACTTATAAAAGAAAGTTAACTATAAAACAGTCTCAGGCAGGTCCTTTGGGAGGTATTCCAGAAGAAGGACAGCTCAATGCATGTTATTGCCCCCTGAAGGTCTTCCAGTGGGACAAGATGTGGAGGTGGAAAACAGTGATATTGATGATCCTGATCCCATGTAAGCCCAGGCTAATGTGTGTGTTTCTGTCTTAGTTTCTTTTTTTTTTTTCTGTCTTGGTTTCGAGCAAAAAAATTTAAAGGTTAAAACAATATATATATATGTGTATATATATATATACACACACATATATATGTACATATATACACACATATATAAATATATATATTTATGTGTATATATACACATATGTAAATATATATTTATGTATATATACACATATATAAATATATATACACATATATACTATATATACACATATATACATATACACATATATATACATATATACATATATACACACATATATACATATATACACATATATACATATATACACATATACACATATATACATATATACATATATATACATATATACATATATACATATATATACACATATATACATATATATACACATATATACACATATATACATATATATACACATATATATACATATATACACATATATATACATATATATATACATATATACACATATATATACATATATATATACACACACACACACATACATTTCTTGAGACAGAGTCTCACTTTGTCGCCCAGGCTGGAGTGCAGTGGCGCGATCTCAACTCACTGCAAGCTCTGCCTCCCGGGGACACGCCATTCTCCTGCCTCAGCCTCCTGAGTAGCTGGGACTACAGGTGCCCACAACCACGCCTGGCTAATTTTTTGTTTTAGTAGAGATGAGGTTTCACTGTGTTAGCCGGGATGGTCTCGATCTCCTGACCTCATGATCCACCCGCCTCGGCCTCCCAAAGTGCTGGGATTACAGGCATGAACCACTGCACCCAGCCAGTAAAAAATATTTTTTTAATAGAAAAAAATTATACAACAAGGATATAAAGATATTTTTGTACATCTGTACAGTACGTTTATGTTTCAAGCCAAGTGTTATTATGAAAGAGTCAAAAAGCTTTTAAACATTTAAAAGTTTATAAAGTTAAAAAGTTATAGTAAGCTAAGGTTAATTTATTATTGAAAAGGAAAATATTTTTAACAAATTTAATGTAGCCTAAGTATACAGTATTTTTAAAGTCTACAGTAGTGTACTGTAATGTCCTAGTTACATTCACTCACCACTCACTTACTCACCCAGAGCAACTTCCAGTATGGCAAGCTTCATTCATGCTAAGTGGCCTATGCAGATGTAACCTGTTCATCTTTTATATCATATTTTTACTGTACCGTTTTTGTTTAGATACGTTTAGACAGACAAATAGTTATCATTGTGTTATAATTGCCTACAGTATTCAATATAGTAACATGTTGTACAGGTTTGTAGCCTGGAAGCAACAGGCTATGCCATAGAGCCTAGCTGTGTAGTAGGCTATGCCATCCAGTTTTGTGTGAGCACATTATAACATTGCCTAATGATGTTGCCTAATGCATGTCTCAGAAAATATCTCTGACTTTAAGTGATGCATGACTCTGTTAACTTGGTACACTTATTCTCACTTTCCTTTGATCCTCAGAAATGTTAGTTATATCATTAATTTTATTTGGTCAAGGTTTAAAACATTGATTTCTACTGTGTAGTTATAATTCCCAAAGTTCTTTAGTCTTAGGTCTTAGTTCTACATTTAAACAGATTTTGTAGTGCTCATAATCATTCATTTGTCACTGCTTCTCTATTCCATAATGCTTTATTTTGACTTAACCATTGGTTTTCTGAATTTCTTTTATGTAGCAGGTTTTTTAATGAAAAGCTCATAGGTGCTGTACTTTCTGAGTTCCTGAGAATATTTGCCTGTTGCCTTTGGGCTTGAATGACTTCAGAGACATTGTTCCACAATGTTGTGACATTGAATAATGCTAAGGAGAAGACTTTTTCTTCTTAAGTGCTTGAAATATTTTATCTTTATCCTTGAAGTTTGATAACTTAATCAAGGTATGTGTAGTTATTGATCTTCCTGCACCAATTATTCTTGAAATAAGAATAGGTGCCCTGAGTGCTGCAGAATTAGTTCTTTATTTCATGGAACTTTCTTGCTGTTTATCTTTGAATACGCTTTCCATTGCATTCACTGGGATTTCTACTTCAAGGATACCAAATAATCTTCTGGTAAACAATTTTCTTTTATACTTTTTATCTTCCCTCCATTTAGGTATTGGGAAGAGGGAGAGCCTCTCTCTTTTTTGTAACCTGGAAGTCATCAGTATTAATTAATTAATTAATTAATCCAAGAAACATCTCTATTAAATGAGTACATTTGTAAAACCAATCAATCAACATCCACTGATGACCTGCTATTCACCATACAATTCATTCAGTCACAAGATTTAGCCCATGTTCTGTGCCAGACTCTGTGCTGAGTCCCAGGGACTGAGATGACTTACACCTGGTTTATTAGGCTGTTCTTGCATTGCTATAAAGAAATACGTGAGACTGGGTAATTTGTAAGAGAAGAGGTTTAATTGGCTTAGGGTTCTGCAGTCTGTACAGGAAGCATGGCACTGTCATCTCCTTCTGGGGAGGCCTTAGGAAGCTTATAATCATGGTGGAAGGTGAAGAGAGAGCAGGCATTGCACATGGCAGGAGCAGGAGCAAGGGAGGTAGGAGGTGCCACACACTTTTAAACAACCAGATGTCATGAGAACTCATTTACTATGATAAGGACAGCACCACCATAAGGGATCCACCTCCATGACCCAAACACCCCCACTTGGCTCCCCACCTTCAATATTGGGGATTACATTTCAACATGAGATTTGGACAGGGACAAATATCCAAACCATATCACCTGGTCTCCACCTCCAGCCTTGAGGGGTAATGAGGACACAGGTATAATCAGAAGGTGAAGCAGAATTGAGATGAGCAAGAGGCCCAAGAGCAAAGTAGGGGCCATACTCAAATAAGGCAGTTGATACAGATCTGAAGCATCAGATCTGTAGGGGAATACAAGACCATCAGTGGGAAAGAAAATGAGGAGTCAGTATCTTCAGAATACTGGAATCAGGTTGGGAGTACAAGATGGGTTGGGATGAAGGCCTCAGGATGGTGGTGGTGAATGAGGTGATGGTGCTGGCTGTGTGGCCATGGGGCAGAGAAGCCACTTTACAGGTACTTAGACTAAATTGTAGGTCTGAGTCTCCTGAGCCCTTCCCTTGTCCTCCCTCCACATCGCTCTTGGGTGCATTTCCTCCTCCTGAGCTTTTCTCCAATAGCTGCTTTTCCTAGCAGCCTTGTCCTTGCAGCTGGTTCTGATTTTGTCCCCAGGTCCATCAATCTAGGCAACCTTGGAGGCACCTTTCTTACACTTTCCTGTGGGAGAATGTCTATGGTGCTTGTGGGTGGGAGACGGAAATAAACAAAATAATTTTTCTTTGCACCCCACCTTCTAAAGATGATGTCAGAAGGAAAGTCCTGAGTAAAGAAGAGGCTGGAGTCTGGGAGAAAAAAGACAAAAGCATTAAGGAGTCTTGAAATCACACTGACTTTTCAAGCTGTGCTCTACAGCTATTCTAGTCCCTGTGATCCTGTCCTGGGTAGGACTCACCCTGACCTATCCTTTCTCCAGGGACAAAGCAGCTGGGCTGTTGCAAAGATACAATAATTGATTGGCTCTGCTGTGTATTAGTCAAAACATTTTTGGTTGCACAGGGTAGAAGTTCAGCTCAAACTAGCTGTACCAGTCTGGCAAATAGCAGAAAACAACTCTGGATGGTTTAATCAACAGACAATTTTACCAAAGGATATTAGGTATCTCACAAAATCTCTATGGGGCCAGAAATCTGGGTCACATGTCTGAGCTCTACTTGCAAGGGAGGCTGGAAAGCAAGTAAAGGCTTTTTCCTCTTCAGTGGGAGGAGGAGGCGGGAAACTCCTCAAACATAGGAAGCTTCTGGGCAGCCAAGATAATGACAACGTCCAACACACCAGCTTGAGTAAACACAAAATTCATTTGTTCGCTTAACTGGGATGTCCATGGGGATAGTTTGGCTTCTAATGTGGCTGACCCAAGATATCAACTGATCATTCTGTTCTTGCTCCATCTCTCAAAGGTATTTTCCCCATATTGGTTTCATTCTCAGATAAGTCCTTTCCAGAGTCACATTATAACTTTCATGGGCCCTTGGTACTTTTGCTTTTTGGGTTCCTCCCTCCATACAACAATATTAAAAATTATATTTTTATAATTGCATGGCTATAAGGTTGAATACAATCCAGGCTGGACTGTATTCCTTTTCTTCTGATTTTAAAACAGTTAAAACATTTTCATGGGCTCCTGAAAGTATAGTGGGCCCTAGGCACTTTCCTGCTGTTCCTAATGAATAACTCCGCCCTGGCTCTTTTTCCTTAATGGAGGAGTTGGCCAGTAGCAAATCCTGACTCACAGAGCTTACTCCATCCTTGCAGCTCCTGCTCCCAAGTGATGAAAGTGCACAATACTCTCTCTCTCTCATTGTATGTAGTATTGGCTCATTTGAATTGCTGTGTTCAGGACATGGGGATTTTCTAGTTAGACCGGGTCATGTACCCATCCTTGAGGTGGAGAGCGTGGTGCTGTGTGGTCACCAGCCCCACTGGAATCACACGGAGTTGGGAGAGTTGCAGTTCCTAAAAACAAGAGCTACTGGGCACACAGGAAAGTAATAGGTATCCACTCCAGCACCACAGTGAAGATGTTGCAGGTGGAGAAGAGATTCACATCATAAATGATCTGGCCTTACCAGGAAGTGACTGAACCATTTGGCAGCTTTGACCTTCATTTAGGTTTGTCCATGAGTATCATCTTGGGAGGTGCCAAGCACTTCCTGGCAGGTGGGCTGGAAAGTTTATTTATTTGTTCAGGTACCACCAGTGAATAGGTATAAAATCATAGAGCTAAAGTTCCTAGATTGTTAGACTCTTAGACTTAAAATTTTAAGAATTTGGAATAATTAAAACTTAGATTCTAAAGATTTTAGCATATTAGTCTCCAAAAATCTAAAATATCTAAAATCATGGAATTTTAGATTTTTACATTCTTCCCCTTAGAATCTTTGTTTCTAAATTTTAAAACTTTACAATCTCAAACCATGGACCTCAAATCTGAGAACTTTAGAATCTTATACTCTAAGAATGGTTTTAACATAATAGAATATAAGGATATTTGAGGGAAAATCTTGAATCTCAGAATCTTGCCTTGAGGGTCATGAGTCTTCCAAATCAGAGAAGCTTGGGCTCAGAACCCTGGTCTCCTGACCCTAGGATCTCTGAGCTGTCAGGGACTTAAGGTCAGGAAAGAACCATATTTGGCAACTCAGACCTTTATAAGGAGGTACTGGGGTGGATGGTGAATTTAGAGTCCCAGGGGTCAGTTTCTGTTCTGACTGTCCCATCTTGAACCTGACCTGATCCTTGCCCAGGTACCTCCCAGTCTCCTTCAGAGCCTAGAATCCAAATCTTCCACACCCCCAACCCATGCCACCCCATCTTCTTGGGGCTGTTTCTTTTCTTCTTGTGCCTAGGGTGCCCAAGCCTTCCCTGGTGACCACTCACATGAATAAGATCCCAAACTGGGCAGATGAGCCCATTGGAGAGGGCAATAGTTTCCTTCCCCAGACCTTTTCCTAGGGCTCTCTGAGCCTTCTGGAGGCTAGGACTCCTTCTCTGAATATTATGTCTCTGAAACCTAGAGGAGTCATCCAGTAGGATACAGAAATGCCAGTGGAATCTCACAAGGCTCTTGCAAGGTGCCATAGAGCAACTGTTGGCTTTGTCTAGGGTCTGATATTCAGTAGCACCCTAAAGTTTCCTTCATACTACTCGGGTCTGATAGCCACCTCTCCATGAGGAGCATTAATTAAGCAGCTGAGGGACAGGAAAATTCCCGGAAACTAGAGATTATTCAAGACAATCTACTGAGAACAAAAGGTAACACAAAATAATATTTACTCCTTGATGTGGTTTGGATCTGTGTCCCTGCCCAAATCTCTTGTCAAATTATAATACCCATTGTTGAAAGTGGGGCCTGGTGGGAGGTGATTAGATCATGGTGGTGGATTTCTCAGGAATGGTGTAGCACCATCCCCTTGGTGCTGTTCTCATCATAGTGGGTGAGTTCTTGTGAGAGCTGGTTGTTTAAAAGTGTGTGGCATCTCCCGCCTTGCTCTCTCTCTTGCTCCTGCTCTGGCCATGTAAAATGCCTACTCCCTCTTGGCCTTCTGCAGTGATTGTAATTTTCCTGCAGCCTCCTGAGAAGCCAAGCAGATGCCAGCATCATGCTTCCTATACAGCCTGTAGAACCATGAGCCAATTAAACCCCTTTTCTTTATAAATTACCCAACCTCAAGTATTTCTTTATAGCATTGCGAGAATGGACTTAATACACTCCTGAAGTTTTTTCTGGTGGTCATTAATTTGTTTTAAGCAGAAGTCTTCATAATTATATCTATGTATTTATATATAATATATATATTCATTTATATTCTATGTATCAGAAGGATTTGAGATAGCTTTAGAAACTACAAAGTTTTTAAAAAAGGAAAAAACATAACAAAAATAATTTAGGAGGAGAGAGAACAATTGATATTTTTAGGCACTTGAACAAGAGAGGTGCAAAAGATGAGGAAGCGGCTGAGTTCCTGTCAACTAAGGCAAAAAAGAATCTGGCTGGATACAAAGCATTTCATTGCCCAGCAAAAAAAGGAAAATAGTTTGCTTTTATGTAAAACATTTTTCTTCCACTACCTTTAAGGAGAAAGTTATTGGGCAATACTGAATAATATTATGGGGATGACTTAAATTAATCAATTCTGCACAATAATATTAAAAGCTAATGCTTACTGAGTGCTTACTATGTGCTTTCTTGTGTTAGAAATGCAAATCCAGCTGAGTGCAGTGGCTCACGCCTGTAATCCCAGCACTTTGGGAGGCCAAGGTGGGTGGATCAGCTGAGGTCAGGAGTTTGAGACCAGCCTAGCCAACATGGTGAAACCCTGTCTCTACTAAAAATACAAAAATTATTCAGGTGTGGTGGTGTGTGCCTGTAATCCCAGCTACTTGGGAGGCTGAGGCAGGAGAATCGCTTGAACCCAGGAGGTGGAGGTTGCAGTGAGCCGAGATCGTACCACTACACTCCAGCCTGGGTAACACAGCAAGACTCTGTCTCAAAAAAAAAAAAAAAAAAAAAGAAATGCAAATCTTTCAGCACCACCCAAGATCTGTGTGATTAAAAAAATCAGGTTAGATATTCCCTTTTTCATTTTTTATTGCATCTATTTGATTCTTCTCTCTTTTCTTCTTTATTAGTCTTGCTAGTGGTCTATCAATTTTGTTGATCTTTTCAAAAAACTAGCTCCTGGATTCATTAATTTTTTGAAGGGTTTTTTGTGTCTCTATTTCCTTCAGTTCTGCTCTGATTTTAGTTATTTCTAGCCTTCTGCTAGCTTTTGAATGTGTTTGCTCTTGCTTTTCTAGTTCTTTTAATTGTGATGTTAGGGTGTCAATTTTGAATCTTTCCTGCTTTCTCTTGTGGGCATTTAGTGCTATAAATTTCCCTCTACGCACTGCTTTGAATGTGTCCCAGAGATTCTGGTATGTTGTGTCTTTGTTCTCGTTGGTTTCAAAGAACATCTTTATTTCTGCCTTCATTTCATTATGTACCCAGTAGTCATTCAGGAGCAGGTTGTTCAGTTTCCATGTAGTCGAGCGGTTTTGAGTGAGTTTCTTAATCCTGAGTTCTAGTTTGATTGCACTGTGGTCTGAGAGACAGTTTGTTATAATTTCTGTTCTTTTACATTTGCTGAGGAGAGCTTTACTTCCAACTATGTGGTCAATTTTGGAATAGGTGTGGTGTGGTGCTGAAAAAAATGTATATTCTGTTGATTTGGGGTGGAGAGTTCTGTAGATGTCTATTAGGTCCACTTTGTGCAGAGCTGAGTCAGGGATCTAGAACTAGAAATACCATTTGACCCAGCCATCCCATTACTGGGTATATACCCAAAGGACTATAAATCATGCTGCTATAAAGACACATGCACACGTATGTTTATTGCGGCACTATTCACAATAGCAAAGAGTTGGAACCAACCCAAATGTCCAACAACGATAGACTGGATTAAGAAAATGTGGCACATATACACCATGGAATACTATGCAGCCATAAAAAATGATGAGTTCGTGTCCTTTGTAGGGACACGGATGAAACTGGAAACCATCATTCTCAGTAAACTATCGCAAGGACAAAAAACCAAACACCGCATGTTCTCACTCACAGGTGGGAATTGAACAACGAGAACTCATGGACACAGGAAGGGGAACTGTTGTGGGGTGGGGGGAGAGGGGAGGGACAGCATAGGGGATATACCTAATGCTAAATGACGAGTTAATGGGTGCAGGAAATCAACATGGCACATGTATACATATGTAACAAACCTGCACATTGTGCACATGTACCCTAAAACCTAAAGTATAATAAAAAAAAAAAAAATCAGGTTAGAGCCCAGGCACCTGTGTTTTCATGAGCTGTCACTATGATTTCTATGCACACTAAAGTTTGAGAACCCCTGGTGTAGAGGATCAGACACTGAGAGAAGGGGCACCCTGGAATTCTGTGTCGCCATGAATCACCCTCCAGATCCTTAAGCTTCTTGAGGAGAATGGATCTTTGACTTTGTTTTTACTCATTCTTCTTATAAGGCTAAGGGGAGGGGCACTTAATGAGTGAAGACAGCTTAATGGAAATGAAATGGACCTCAGTCAGGAAACCAGGGCCGTAGCTCCAGTTTTTCTTTAATTTCTCTGATCCTCTCTCTCTGGACATGAGTCTATCCATCCATGCAATGTAGGAGCTGATGAAATGATTGTTCAGAGAGAGGGAGGAACTAATGGTGAGTGACACCATGGGCCAAAGGCTGTACTAATTAAGCCACTCAGAGGTGTCCCACGCCCTCTGAGAGGTGCTGTGGATACAGAGATGAAAAAAAGGCCCAGTTTCCATCCTCACATGGCTTCATTCTTCTCATAAAAAACACATACAAGTAACAGCAAGGTAATTATAATTCAGTGTGATAAGGGCAGTTGTTGGTAACCAATATACTAGCTAGAAACTGGTTTTCTTTCTCTAGCATAACAATTAGAAAAAAATTTTAATGTTTTTCACAATAGTAACATAAATAATAAAGCTTATCCTACCAAAAATGACTACCAAATTTGTTGAAAAAAATTAAAAACTGATGGGGTGGAGCCAAGATGGCCGAATAGGAACAGCTCCGGTCTCCAGCTCCCAGCCCCAGCAACACAGAAGACGGATGATTTCTGCATTTCTGCTTGAGGTACCGGTTTCATCTCACTAGGGAGTGCCTAACAGTGGGTACAGGACAGTCGGTGAAGCGCACTGTGCGCGAGCCGAAGCAGGGCGAGGCATTGCCTCACTCGGGAAGCGCAAGGGGTCAGGGAGTTCCCTTTCCTAGTCAAAGAAAGGGGAAACAGACGGCACCTGGAATATCGGGTCAGTCCCATCCTAATACTGCGCTTTTCCAATGGGCCTGGAAAACGGCACACTGGAGATTGTGTCCCGCACCTGGCTCGGAGGGTCCTATGCCCACGGAGTCTCGCTGATTGCTAGCACAGCAGTCTGAGATCAAGCTGCAAGGCGGCAGCGAGGCTGGGGGAGGGGCGCCCGCCATTGCCCAGGCTTGCTTAGGTAAACAAAGCAGCCAGGAAGCTCGAACTGGGTGGAGCCCACCACAGCTCAAGGAGGCCTGCCTGCCTCTGTAGGCTCCACCTCTGGGGGCAGGGCACAGACAAACAAAAACTCAGCAAGAAACTCCACAGACTTAAATGGCCCTGTCTGACTGACAGCTTTGAAGAGAGTAGTGGTTCTCCCAGCACGCAGCTGGAGATCTGAGAACGGACAGACTGCCTCCTAAAGTGGGTCCCTCACCCCTGAGCAGCCTAACTGGGAGGCACCGCCCCAGTAGGGACAGACTGACACCTCATTCAGCCGGGTACTCCTCTGAGACAAAACTTTCAGAGGAACTATCAGACAGCTGAATTTGTGGTCTCACGAAAATCCGCTCTTCTGCAGCCACCGCTGCTGACACCCAGCCAAACAGGGTCTGGAGTGGACCTCTAGTAAACTCCAACAGACCTGCAGCTGAGGGTCCTGTCTGGTAGAAGGAAAACTAACAAACAGAAAGGACATTCACACCAAAAACCCATCTGTACATCACCATCATCAAAGACAAAAAGTAGATAAAACCACAAAGATGGGGAAAAAACAGAACACAAAAACTGGAAACTCTAAAAAACAGAGCACCTCTCCTCCTCCAAAGGAACGCAGTTCCTCACCAGCAACAGAACAAAGCTGGATGGAGGATGACTTTGACGAGTTGAGAGAAGAAGGCTTCAGACGATCAAACTACTCTGAGCTATGGGAGGAAATTCAAAACAATAGCAAAGAAGTTAAAAACTTTGAAAAAAAATTAGAAAAATGGATAACTAGAATAACCAATGGAGAGAAGGGCTTAAAGGAGCTGATGGAGCTGAAAGCCAAGTTTCGAGAACTACGCGAAGATTGCAGAAGCCTCAGTAGCAGATGCGATCAACTGGAAGAAAGGGTATCAGTGATGGAAGATGAAATGAATGAAATGAAGAGAGAAGGGAAGTTCAGAGAAAAAAGAATAAAAAGAAATGAACAAAGCCTCCAAGAAATTTGGGACTATGTGAAAAGGCCAAACCTACGTCTGATTGGTGTACCTGAAAATGATGGGGAGAATGGAACCAAGTTGGAAAACACTCTGCAAGATATTATCCAGGAGAACTTCCCCATTCTAGCAAAGCAGGCCAGCATTCAGATTCAGGAAATACAGAGAACGCCACAAAGATACTCCTCGAGAAGAGCAACTCCAAGACACATAATTGTCAGATTCACCAAAGTTGAAATGAAGGAAAAAATGTTAAGGGCAGCCAGAGAGAAAGGTCGGGTTACCCACAAAGGGAAGCCCATCAGACTAACAGCTGATCTCTCAGCAGAAACTCTACAAGCCAGAAGAGAGTGGGGGCCGATATTCAACATTCTTAAAGAAAAGAATTTTCAACCCAGAATTTCCTATCCCGCCAAACTAAGCTTCATAAGTGAAGGAGAAATAAAATACTTTACAGACAAGCAAATGCTGAGTGATTTTGTCACCACCAGGCCTGCCCTAAAAGAGCTCCTGAAGGAAGCACTAAACATGGAAAGGAACAACCGGTACCAGCCACTGCAAAAACACGCCAAATTGTAAAGACCATCGAGGCTAGGAAGAAACTATAGCAACTAACGAGCAAAATAACCAACTAACATCATAATGACAGGATCAGATTCACACATAACAATATTAACGTTTAATGTAAATGGGCTAAATGCTCCAATCAAAAGACACAGACTGGCAAACTGGATAAGGAGTCAGGACCCATCAGTGTGCTGTATTCAGGAAACCCATCTCACGTGCAGAGACACTAATCTTTGTTATTTTATGTCCACTTGTTGTTTGAGTTGAGTTTACTTTTCTTTTTTAATTTCTAAAGATAAACAGTTAGGGTATTGAGATTTGTTTTCTTTTTAATATAGGTGTTTACAGCTATAAATTTCCCTCTCTGTACTGCTTTAGCTGTATCCCATAAATTTGGGCATGTTGTGTTTTCATTTTCATTAATCTCAAATTATTTTCTAATTTCCCTTGTTATTTCTTCTTTTACCCATTGGTTATTTAGAAGTCTCTTGTTTAATTTCCACATATATGTGGAAGTAGCATTCAGTGATAGAGGTTCTATTATTTTAAAGATAGCATAGAAAAAGTGGACAGGTTATTTAAAACAAATATTGCTTAGAACCAAAAAAAAAAAATTTAAACAAGTCTACAAAAAAATGCAGCCCTCAAAGTTGAAATTAGACAAAGTTATGCAGATCATTCAGGAAATAAAAGGAGGATAAAGGAATTAAATTGAATCATGCTATTTGAAATATAAACAGAAAGCACAAAATAAGAATTTAGTGTATTTTATTTTATTTACCATTAAGAATATATTAAATTGGCTGGGTGCAGTGGATCACACCTGTAATCCCAGCAGTTTGGGAGGCCAAGGCGGGTAGATTGCCTGAGGTCAGGAGTTTGAAACCAGCCTGACCAATATGGTGAAACCCCATCTTTACTAAAAATACAAAAATCAGCCAGGCATGGTGGCCTTCACCTGTAGTCCCAGCTACTTGGGAGGCTGAGGCAGGAGAATTGCTTGAACCTGGGAGGCGGAGGTTGTAGTGAGCCGAGATTGTGTCACTGCACTCCAGCCTGGGTGAAAGAGTGACACTCCATCTCATATATATATATATATATAAAATTAATGCAGAAGAAACAGCATTTCAATAAATATTATTCTTGTAATGGAATCATTGTCTCATGACTGCAAAATGACTACATTAAGTATTTTTACTACATGTGATAATTGAAGTCAGGTTTTGAGCTCAATGTTTTATTTGATTTTAGAAATATTTTAAACTAGCTTTTGATATCTTAGAATTCATCTTTTTATCTTTATTCTTTCTCCCTCTCCCAGCTACATCGAGATATAAAATATAGCACATAGTAGGTTCATGATATATGTACTTACTATGTGAATGACAGCTATGTCATTTAGCTGACAGTTTTAATTTTCTTGCCAAGAGGTTTAGGTAGCCATTTTGGGGACAGATAAATGATTAGGTTTAAAAAATTCAGATCATTGCCACATGTAAAACACATTAGTTTATGTGAGCATCCCAATGTTTGGTTAAAAAAAAACCCAAACCTCTACTGGAGAGAATCAGTCAAATTAGGACCATTAGTCAGACACACTATGGCTCAGAATGAGCACTGCACTCTGAGATAAAAATGAGATCAATTTTAAGACAGTGTTTTCCGGATGTACGTGTGCCTCGTGTGTGTTTAGTGTGAGAAGCCTCCTCAGATAACAAACCTAACTCAAGTGGGACTTTGATGCTGCCAGACACTTATCCTATATGTCTCTGTTCTTTTCTCTCATCTCCTCCTCTCGATGATTTTTTCACACCTTCTCTTCACTCCTCAGTCCACCAATACCTCTTCCCATCACCACTCCAGCAATCATGTGATAACTCCCACAGACTGCCATCCCACAACCAGCCTCTGCACCCACACACTGCACTTTCCTACCTGTGACCACAGATGAACTCTTCATGCCCTTATGTAAGGTCAGCCACAGCCTGGGCAACATGCAAAACCCCATTCCTAAAAATAAAAAATTAGCTGGGCATGTTGGTGTATGCCTGTAGTCCCAGCTACACAGGAGGCTGAGGTGGAAGGATCGCTTGAGCCCAGGAGGTCAAGGCTGCAGTTACCCATGATTGTGCCACTGCCCTCCAGCCTGGGCAATAGAAGGAGACCCTGTCTCAAAAAATAAAAATAAAGCCAGTCACTTCAATTCTCCCCTCTCTCCTCCATCACCAATTTTTCTCTTTACTGAATCATTCCCACCAGTGTACAAATACATTGTAATTTTTCCCACCTTAAACAAAAATTTTATCTCTACAAACTGCTGATTACATTTTAAAAATCAAGGTGCATAACACCTTGTATAGTAGTAGACTATAGTAGACTACTATTCATTCAGAAAGAGTGGAAATATAACTCTATAGTCATATTTATGTATCACATAGCAATATTTATAAATTATATATATGTGTAAACATATATGAAAATACCTTCTATTAAAAATAGAAAAATGTTTTAATGAATAAAAATGGTTTCTTTAAAGGGCATGCAATAGGTGGAAGGAGCAGGAATGGAGGCTAGAATTCACCAAAAATGCCTTATTTTATAATACTGACTTTTAAAATTGTTATAATTATGACTTTAAAAATCATAAGGATGGTGGCTCACATCTGTAATCCCAGCACTTTGGGAGGCCAAGGTGGGTGGATCACGAGGTCAGGATATCGAGACCATCCTGGCTAACGTGGTGAAACCCCGTCTCTACTAAAAATACAAAAAAATTAGCCGGGCGCAGTGGTGGGCACCTGTAGTCCCAGCTACTCGGGAGGCTGAGGCACGAGAATGGCATGAACCTGGGAGGCGGAGCTTGCAGTGAGCCGAGATCGCCAACAGAGTGAGACTCCATCTCAAAAAAAAAAAAAAAAAAAAAAAAATCATGTACTCTGCTGGCCATGGTGGCTCATGCCTATAATCCCAGCACTTTGGGAGTCCAAGGCAGGAGGATCATTTGAGGTCAGGAGGTTGAGACCAGCCTGGCCAACATGGTGAAACCCTGTCTCTACTAAAAATACAAAAATTAGCCAGCCGTGGTGGTGTACACCTATAGTCCCAGCTAGCTACTTGGGAGGCTAAGGCAGGAGAATCACTTGAACCCAAGAGGTGGAGGTTGCAGCGAGCTGAGATCGTGCCATTGCACTCCAGCCTGGACAAGACAGTGAGACTCCGTCTGAAAAATAATAATAATAAATCGTGTACTCTGCTGAGCTCTCTAGGTCCCCTCTCTCTCTGTGTGGGGGCCTCTCAGGCTTTTGTGATAGAAGGGGCAAATGCCTTCTCTTGGAGAACTCACTCCTGATAGAGCCTAAACTAAAGGTAGACCTCTCCATTATTGCTCCAAAGCAGAGACTCCAGGCACATCCCGGGTCGCTTTTGTCTTCCTTCCTCCCGGTTGCTGCAGCCCAGCAGGTGTTCTGTTTAGTCACTGTCTGCCCACTCTGCTGTTGGCTCTGCCTCCTCAAAGCCAAAAGGAGCAGTCACAAGGGCCATTGTTGCTAGAAGGGACCCAGATAACTGAAAGCTGTAGCTGTCCAAAGACAAGAGAAGCCTGTCTCAAAGTTTTCAGGGATTGTTCTGAAAACTATGACATGTGCTCACTACATATGTGCTCGGGTCAAGCCCTGGACTGGTGCATTGGAGTTGAGGGAAATACTGGCTTAGCCTACTTCAGGAGAAGCCTCTGATGGGCGGTCCTGCCAGCTTCAGGTCCACATCCACATTGCTGCTCTTTGAACTCCAGTGATCCCATAAGCAGTTTTTCTTTGATTTTCTTGGAACTACATCTACATTCTTTTCTAGAACAAAAGCATTCGTGATGTGTAAAGAAATCACGATTCATACTGTAAAATCTCAATCTCATAAAACTGGATGTTATACTTATATTCACAGAGGACCTAGAAACTGTAAACTGTGATTGTAGGTGACTTTGTTCTTTACTTCTTGTGTTTTTAAGTTTCCTAAAATGCACATATTAACTTAAAAAATAAGGGTTATGTCACTAATCATTAGAGAAATGTAAACTAAAACCACAATGAGATACCATCTCACACCAGTCAGAATGGCTATTATTAAAAAGTCAAAAAATAACACATGCTGGCAAGGTTGTGGAGAAAAGGGAATGCTTATACACTGCTGATGGGAATGTAAATTAGTTCAGCCACTGTGGGAAGCAGTTTGGTGATTTCTCAGAGAATTAAAAACAGAACTAACATTAGACCCAGCAATTCCATTATTGGGTATATATCCAAAGGAATAATCACTCTACCATAAAGGCACATGTACATATGTGTTCATCACAGCACTATTCACAACAACAAAGACATGAAATCAATCTAAATGCCCATCAACGGTAGACTGAATAAAGAAAATGTGGTACATATACACCATGGAATACTATGTGGCCATGAAAAGGAATGAGATAATGTCCTTTGCAGCAACATGGATGGAGTTGGAGGCCATTATTCTAAGTGAACTAATGCAGAACAGAAAACCAAATACTGCATGTTTTCACTTTAAGTGGGAGCTAAACATTGAGTACACATGGACACAAAGAAGGAAACAACAGACACCAGAGCCCGCTTGAGGGTGAAGGGTGGGAGGAAAGTGAGGATCACAAAACTACCTATCAGGGTCAAGCACAGTCACTCATGCCCGTAATCCCAGCACTTTGGGAGGCCGAGGTGGACGGGATCACTTGAGGCCAGGAGTTCAATACCAGGCTGGGCAATATGGCAAAACCCCGTCTCTACTAAAAATATAAAAATTAGCCGGGTGTACGTAGTAGTGCATACCTGTAATCCCAGCTACTCAGGAGGTTGAGGCAGAAGAATCACTTGAACCCAGGAGGTGGAGGTTGCAGTGAGCCAAGATTGTACAACTGCACTCCAGCCTGATAACAGAGCGAGATTCTGTCTCCAAAAAAAAAAAAAAAAAAGACAGTCCTGGGTTGCTCATTGCTCTATGATTGGTTGTGAAGCCTGGCTCCCAGATTTTGAAGTGGTGACTGGAAAATGCTTTGTCTAAAATGAACATGGGACAGATGACCTTCCTGTGTGAGAGCTCCCTGATAAAGAATCTCAGAGGTCACCCCCATGAGCAGTACAGGAGTTGAACATGGAGTATCATCATTCTAAAGGGTTAATGCTCAGTTAACTAGAGCCCCATCCCAACAGATCCAATAGACAGGTTTTCAATGCACCCAAAACAATGCAAACTGCACTTCCCTGGACATTGCTGCAGTCAGAGTGTGAGTCATGGGCTGACTGTCCCCACGTTAGGCTGAGTTGGGGAGTTTGAGTGACAGAAACTAAGAAGGTCATAGCCAGAGGGGCCCTAAGAGGCCATCCAGTCCAGCTGCCCTTTCTCCTCCCCATTCCTCCGTTCACTGCTTTGCTGACACCCCAGTGGAGAGGTGGTCCGAGGCTTTTCACTGCCAGGACTATACAAGGGTCATATCAGGCTTGAGTCACCAGCAAAGCAGGACCACCAAAAATACTTCCTGAGAGAATGTAACATTTGATATTTCAAAACGTCATTCAACTAGTCCATCATAGGAAATATCAGAATTTGGCGGGACCATCTCAACACTTATTTTATAGGGTAGGGTTCTTGTTTTATTTTGAATTATATACTACATCTAAGTAATACAGCCCTGTGCTTAGGGCCAAAAGACATTTTCCCAGGGCACAGAACTTGCCCGAGCAGATCTTTTCTGTTGGGTTTTTACAGTGCTGGTGGGGAAGAGGGGTCAGAAAAACCAACCACCTGAATGTCCATCCTGCACTTTCTGTACGTCATCTCTCCCCATCATACAGCTCTGCCAGGAAGTGCTTATGCCCCTTCAACTAATGAGGAAACTGAGGTCAGAGAAGGCCAGGCCCTCCTTCAAGGTCACAGTTGGTGAGTGAGAGCAGAGGCTGCTCCTGGAGCCTGGCAACCCACAGTCCTGCCTCCTGGGCCAGCTCTGACACTCTTGCTGTGACTGTGGGTCTCTGAGTCTTGATTTTCTCATCCATACAGTGAGGGGTTTGAGGAAATCATCTCTGAGAGGTTTCCAAATCAATGAGCTATTTTCTGAGTGTCCCTCTGCGTTTTGCAGAGTGGAGGTTCAGAGACAGATGTCACATGACCCACGCCCCTAAGGGAGAGGGTGAGGGCTCTCACACTGAGGGAGCACTGCAGCAGAGCCAGGTTCTTGACCTTCATTATGTCATGTGCACCTTAGTGGTTACGCGTGCAGACTAGGGAGTCAACCCCTGCTGCTAACTGCAACTGTGTGACATTCAGCAAGTCACTTTCCCCTCTCTGAGCCTTTTGCCCCTGATCTGTGACCTCATGGGGTTTTCTTTATGTAGAGAACGCTTACGTATGCTTATAAAGAGCCCGGAACATGGAAGAGCTCAAAGTTTTCTAGTGTTTCCAGTGGTTCCTGCTGTCATCAGCCTTTTCTCCCTGTGGGAAGGCCTTGGCCAAGAAGATTTGAATCCCATCTGTGAGTGCATCCATTGCCCAGGCTTGACAGGATATCTGGCCAAAGGCCTCACAGCCCAGGCATGCAGCTGGATCCTGAGCACCTGCCTATGTGCACATCCCATCTGTCTTTCTGGATCCCTGGCCCATGCTCCACATTCCCCCACCTCTCTACCCGTGTCTTCCTATGCTAGTCTTTGCTGAGCTCTGGGCACTTTACCCCCAGTTCACTTATCTGCCAAGCCCATCCCCTTTGTGTCTCCAAATCTGGCCCCAGAGGGAAGAGCCAGGTAGGTGCTGAGCTGTGTCCCATTAAACCCTCTAGCCCCTCCCTTCAGCTAGGCCTGCTGGAGCCTCTCCCTCAAGATGGTGCTCCTTTGGGCACTGTGCCTCCAGACACCCAGGACTAACTTTTTGGGCCCTTGTGGAGCAGATGTTGGGAGGAGACTTGCCCCTGGAATTTGCCAATAATGAGAAAAACATCATTAACAGCCCTCATGGGTTCCAGAACTTTACAACCAATGGGGCAGCTTTTAACTACCTTATTCCATCTGGTCCTCAGAAGAGCCAGGGGAGATAGACAGCCAAGAGGAGAAAACTAAGGCCTAGAGAGGTGAAATGATGTGCCAGTACGAACACAGATGTGTCGTATCAGGGCTGCAATTCAGACCCAGGGATTCATTCCCAGGCCTGTGCGCTATAGTATTCCATAGCGATTAAGGGCATAGGGTCCAGAATTAGTAAGCCCTGGGTTTGAATATCAGTTATAATACATTTTAGCTATGTCACCTTAGGTAAGTTAGCCTCTCTGAGTCTGAGTTTTCCTTCTGTAAAATGGGGAGGACCTTCTGGGGCAAGTCTTATGTGCTAGAAAACAGTGTCTTTTTGGCCATATGCACCACATTGCATTACTTAGGATCCATTAAATAATTTCAAATAAAACAAGAACCCTACTCTGTAAAATAAGTGTAAGAGAGTCCAGCCAAATTCTGGTATTTCCTGTGATGGACTAATTGAAAGGTGCTTTGAAATATCAAACGTCAAATTATCTTAAGAAGTATTTTTGGTGCCCCTGCTTTGCTGGTTACCCATGCATGTGCCTGGCCAAGTCATCCTCTCCACTTGGTTGTTTCATGCCTCTTTTGCTGTGGATGCTCTGAGAATTGAGGTTTCTCCAAAGTTCTAACACTTCTGTGATTAAGCCCTTTGCTTAGTCTTCAGTTCATCTGCCCTCTGCAGAGGATACTGTCAAGGAGAGCCTCTGACTCTCACACTTTGCACTGGGGATTAATAGATCTGAATCTGTTGTTTTCTCTCTACCCCTCAATACATCATTGTCCTTTTAGCAACATCCTCCAATCCCACAGTTCTTAAAGTTTTTACTTCTGCCATACCTCTAAAACACTAGAGATGATGCACAAGCTGTTGCAGCTGCTTTATCTAGGTCCCAGCCAGCTTGCAGCAGGCAAAAGTTTTAGCAAGCACATTCCTGTAGCATAGGCCGCAATCTCTTGTTTACCATCAGTGACAGGGTCCTCATTGCCATTCAGATAGTCAGCGATCCCTTACAGAATCTCATCCTCAGAATCTGTCTTCAAGAACTACTCCTGGCACCAACTTTCTTAGGCTGGGCTTCCCAGAAGCAGAGCCATAGAAAGGGATTCTTGTGCAAGTGATTTATTGAGGGAGTATTCTCAGGTGAGACCTGTAAGGGAGTGAGGGAAGCGGGGTAGTACAAGAGAAGTTAGGCAAATATGAGTTTCAACTGAACTTGAACCTCATTCCACAGGTGCTCTGGAGTGTGAAAGGTACTATAGCATTGTTCTACCTTGGAGTGGGGGGGTTACCTTTTATATCCCCTCATCAGTTAGTCATCACTATAGGTTATCCCTGGGGAAAAGGTGTAACCTACAAGACATTTTTCCTGGCAGGAAAAATTAGTTGAAGGCAACTCTCTAGAGAATAACATAGCCGCGAGCTGTTAGCAGCTAATATTCATAGCAGATACATGGATTACCAACAGTGACTTCTACATACGGTATTTATCCTTCTGTGTCTGTTTTTTTTCACTATTATGTTTATAATATTGTTGAGTTTGTTTTATAATGTATAGTATACATTATAAAATGGTGCAAATATACAATCTATTTAGCCATTATATTATTAATGAACATTTAGCTGGATATAAAACTATAAAGTTACTTTTCTTCAGTACTTTAAAATTATTGCTTCTATGTGTTTTTGTATCCAGTGCTCCTATTAGGAAATCTGGTATCAATCTGAATCTTATTTCTTTGTAGATGATCTGCTTTTTCTTTTTGGAAGTGTTCAGAGTTTTTAAAAGTTTGTCAGTAATTGATCCAGAAGAGATGTTCATAGTGATGAACTTCAAAAAAACTTTAAAAACAGAAAAGATAAAATTAAGCAATGTAGACTTCTGCTTTCATGAAGATGGAGTAGATGTAGTTTTCTCTATTCCTCCTGCTAAGTACAACTTAAAATCCTGAATATTATGTATAAATCAAACAAAAGAAGACTATGAAAGGGGGAAAGAAGAAGGCAGAATGGCTTAGGACCTTGGGACACAAAGAACAGCATGGTACTAGGTTCCAGGAATTTTCCTTTTGCTTCATAAATCTCAGACTTAGAGCTGAAGAAGCTAGCAACCTGGAAATGTCAACAGGTTCAAACAAACAAAAAAAAGCCAATGAAAGGGTAGTCTGTTTAACCCCAAAAGGCCAGAACAGGGGCAATTAGCGAGACAGGAAACTTTTAGGAAACAACTTTTGTATACTTGCCAAATACCACAGAGAAAACTGTGGCTCGACTTCCACCTCCACCAGCAAAAGCCAAATGGGGAGCCTAAACTTCCACCAGTTCTAGGCTGATATTAGGTACTTCAAGCTCCCCTACAGCCCCTTCACCATTGTGTCAGAGAATTATCTGATGAAGATTTTAAGGCAGTCATTATAAAAATGCCTCAATGAGCAATAACAAAGGCACTGGAAACAAATTAAAAAATAGAATAGTTTTTTGAGGCAGAGTCTCACTCTGTCACCCAGACTGGAGTGCAGTGGTACAATCTTGACTCATGGCAACCTCTGCCTTTCGAGTCTAAGCGATTCTCCTGCCTCAGGCTCCCAAGTAACTGGGACTACAGGCATGTGCCATCACACCCAGCTAATTTTTGTTTTAGTAGAGATGGGGTTTCACCATGTTGGCCAGGCTGGCCTTGAACTCCTGACCTCAAGCGATCTGCCCACCTTAGCCTCCCAAAGTCCTGGTATTACAGGCGTACACCACCATATCCAGCCAAAAAATAGAAAATTTCAATGAAAAAATAGAAGATGTAAAAAAGAACCAAATGGAAATTTTAGAACTGAAAATTATAATAAACAAAATAAAAAATTCAATGGATGGGCTCAACAGAAGAATAAACAGAGGAAGAATCAATAAAGAGAAAGATAGAATAAAAGAAATCACCAGTCTGAACAATGATAAACAGACAGAAATAATAAAGCTTTGGAGACCTGTGGAAGGATAGCAAAAGATCTAGTGCCATTGAAGTTACAGAACAATAGGAGAAATAGGTAGAACTGAAAAAAAACCTACATAAATCATGGCTAAAGACTTCCTGAGTTGGGTAAAGAACATAAACCTACAGCTTTAAGAAACTAAGTGAACCCCAAATAAAGAACCCCAAGGAAATCCACCCTAACACACATCACAGTCAAACTTCAGAAAACTAAAGACAAAGAAGAGTCTTGAAAGGAAACTGGAAAACATCCAGTAAACTATGAAGGAAAAAAAAACACCATTACCATAGTAAGAAAATGAAAAGAAAAAAAAACAATGTTGGGGGAGGAGGACAGCATTAGAGATACATCTAATGCAAATGACGAGTTAATGGTGCAGGAAATCAACATGCACATGATACATATGTAAAAACTGCACATGTGCACATTAAAAAAAAATAATAAAAAAAAAAAAAAAAAAAAAAAAAAAAAAAAAAAAAAAAAATCTTGAAAGCGCAAGAGGGAAATGACACCTTACCTGTAGGGAAAAAACAATTTAAATGACAGTAGGTTTATCATCAGAAACTATGGGAGCCAGAAAGAAGTGGAACATTTTTGAAGTGCTGAAAGAAAAGAACTGTATAACCAAGAGTCCTTTATCCAGCAAGAACATTCTTTGGTAATATAGAAGAAGTTAAGATATTCTCAGAAGAGAGAAAACTAAGAGAATTTGTTGCCTGAAGACCTATTCTAAAAGAATGGCTAAAGAAAATTCTCTAAGCAAAAAGGAAATGATAAAAGAAGGGCTCTTGGGACATCAGGAAAGAAGAAAGAAAAATGAAAATAGTAAAGATATTGGTAGATAGATTTTTCTTCTCCTCTTGAGCTTTCCAAGTTATGTTTGACAATAGAAGCAAAAATTATAAACACTGCTGATACGGTCTTAAGTGTATATAGAGGAAAGATTTAGGACAATTATATTATAAAAGAAGGAATGTAAAGGAAAGGAAATTTAGGTAAGATTTTGTGAGACAAAGTAACAAACATAAGAAGCCACGTTTGCCCATTTCTGCTTGCCTGCATAATTTCACAAAGCCCCTGACTCTATGACAAGTGCAGCCCTCCAGAGAGATGCTTTGAAAACAAGACGGGGTAGAGCACATGGCCCCTCATGTCTCTTGCCTGAGTGACTACATTCCTTAAAAGACAAATGACTGCAGTAGTCTGTTTTCACACTGCTATGAAGAAATACCCAAGACTGGGTAATTTATAAAAGAAAAGAGGTTTAATTGACTCACAGTTCCCTGTGGCTGGGAAGGCCTTAGGATACTTACAATCACGGCAGAAGGCAAAGGGGAAGACAGGCACATTCTTCACAGGGCAGCAGGAAGGAGAAGTGCTAAACAAAGTGGGAAAAGCCCCTTATTAAACCATCAGATCTCATGAGCACTCACTCACTATCACAATAACAGCATGGGGGTAACTGCCCCCATGATTCAATTACCCCCCACCGGGTCCCTCCCACAACATATGGAGAATATGGGAACTACAATTCAAGATGAGATTTCAGTGGGGACAGAGCCAAATCATATCAATGACCCTAGTCCTTGCCTTTTCCTACACATAAGATAACATCTGACAGGGTTAGTGATTATGCATCTATAATCTATAACCAGATGTAGTTTGGTAATCTATAACCAGATGTACTCTTGCCCCCAAACTTTGATGTGATTTTACATGCACTGAATCCCCCACTTTCTGTATATACACTCTGAGCTAACACACTTTCAGATCAGCCTAACAGAATCTCTCTGAACAACTCCTCTCAGGCTGTAGTCCTCATTCTACAGTCCTCAGTAAGACTTCTGAATAAAACTAACTTTAAAGACTTGATTTTTTTCCTTTAGTCAACAGTTTCTCTACTTCACTCAAACTGATAAAATGTCAACAGCAATAAATTGTGATAAGTTTTATATATATATATATAATGTAATACTTGGAGCAACCACTAAAAACGCTACATGCAGAGATAACACTCAAAAACATTATAGATAAATCAAAATGGAATGCTTAAAAAATGTTCAGGTAACTCACTAGAAGACAGGATAAAGAAAACAAAGAATTGAAAAAAAGAATAAACAGAAAGCAAAACATAAAATGGCAGACTTAAGGCCTACCATATCAACAATTATATTAAATGTGAATAATCTAAATAGACCAATTAAAAGACAAAGATTGGCAGAGTGGAATTTTTAAATGACCTAACTATATGCCACCTACAAGAAACCCACTTCAACTATGACAATAAAGTTGGTTGAAAGTAAAAGGATAGAGAAAGATGTATAATACAAACATTAACTAGAAGAAAACAGGAGGCCAGGCATGGTGGCTCACACCTGTAATCCTAGCGGTTTGGGAGGCCAAAGTGGGAGGATCTCTGGAGGTCAGGAGTTCGAGATCAGCCTGGGTAACATAGTGAGACCTTGTCTCCACACACACACACACACACAGCGCCAGGTATGGTAGTGCACACCCATAGTCCTAGCTACAGGGGAAGCTGAGATGGGAGGATCTTGAGCCCGGGAGTTTGAGGCTGCAGGGAGCCATGATTGCATCACTGCACTCCAGCCTAAGCAACAGAATGAGACCCCATCTCCTTGAAAAAGAAAGAAAAAAAAAAGAGTGGCTATACCAACATCAGATAAAGTAGACTTCAGAGCAAAGAAATAATCAGAGACAGAGAGGGAAATTACATAGTGATAAAAGGGCCAATCTACTAAGAACACAAAGCAATCCTAAATGTGTATGTACCAAACAACAGAACTGCAAAAACTGATAAAACTGAAAGGAAAGGCCGGGCGCGGTTTGGGAGGCCGAGGCGGGCGGATCACGAGGTCAGGAGATCGAGACCACGGTGAAACCCCGTCTCTACTAAAAATACAAAAAAATTAGCCGGGCGTGGTGGCGGGCGCCTGTAGTCCCAGCTACTCGGAGAGGCTGAGGCAGGAGAATTGCTTGAACCCGGGAGGCGGAGTTTGCAGTGAGCCGAGATTGCGCCACTGCACTCCAGCCTGGGCCACAGAGCGAGACTCTGTCTCAAAAAAAAAAAAAAAAAAAAAAAAAAAACTGAAAGGAAAAGAGATCCACAATTATAGTTACATACTTCAACACTCTTCTCTCAGCAATTGATAGAACAACTAGACAGAAAATGAGTACAAATATAGAACTCCACATCACCAAAAGGGTCAACTGTGACATTTACAGAATGCTCCACTCAACAAGAAAAGAGTACACATTTTTTTCAGGTCAGGTGTGGTGGCTCACGCCTGTAATCCCAGCACTTTGGGAGGCCGAGGTGGGCAGATTGCCTGAGGTCAGGAGTTCGAGACCAGCCAGATCAATATGGTGAAACCCCATCTGTACTAAAATACAAAAAATTAGCCAGGAGTAGTGGCACGCACCTGTAGTCCCAGCTACTCAGGAGGCTGAGACAGGAGAATCACTTGAACCTTGGAGGTGGAGATTGCAGTGAGCTGAGATTGTGCCACTGCACTCCAGCCTGGGCAACAGAGTGAGACTCCATCTCAAAAAAAAATACACATTTTTTAAGTGCCCACAGAACATATATGAAGATAAGCCATACCATGAGCCATAAAACATATCTCAACAAATATAAAATAATTGCAGTCATACAGAATGTGTTCTCTGACCACAACAGAATTAAACTAAAAATCAATAACAGAAACATAATAAGAGAGCCTTCAAACACTGAAAATTAAACAACATATTCCTAAATAATTCATGGGTCAAAGAGAAAATCCCAAGGGAAATCTTAAAAAAAAATAATTTAAACTTGGTTTCAATACACTGTACCAAGGGTAATTTAAAAATGCATTGAACTGGCTGGGTGCAGTGGATCATGCCTGTAATCCCAGCACTTCGGCAGTCCAAGGAGGTGAATCACTTGATCCCAGGAGTTCGAGACCAGCCTGGGCAACATGGCAAAACCCCATCTCTACAAAAAATACAAAAATTAGCCAGGCTGAGGTGGTAAGATTGCTTAAGCCTGGGAGGTGGAGGTTACAATAAGTTGAGATTGCACCACTGTACTCCAGCCTGGGCTTGAAAGATATTTTCACTGGGCTAGAATTCTGGCAGTTATTATTTTTTTCAGCATTTTATAATTATTTCTGGAAGAAATAATTCCAAAGGCTCTGGCTTCCAGTGTCACTATTGAGCAGTCTTTTTTTTATCTGGCTACTTCTAAGGTTTCTCTTAGTTTTGTTTGTTTATTTGTTTTCTACTATGTCATTATTATGTACCTAGGTAATGTATTTCTTTTTATTTATCTTGCTTGGGTTTTCTTTTTTGAGCTCCTTAAATCTGTTGTTTGGTGTCTTTATACTTATGAACATTCTTAGCCATTTGCTCTTCAAATAATATTTCTACCCATTTGTGATGGTTAATATTAGGCGTCAACTTGATTGGTTTGAAGGATGCCTAAATAGCTGGTAAGTATTGTTTCTGGGTGTGTCTGTGAGGGTGTTGCCAGAGGAGATTGACATTTGAGTCAGTGAACTGGGACAGGAAGACCCACCCTCAATGTGGGTGGGCACCATCCAATGGGCTGCCAACTGGCTAGAACAAAGCAGGCAGAAGGTGGGTGGGATAAGCTGGTTTCCTGAGTCTTCCGGCTTTCATTTTTCTCCTATGCTGGATGTTTCCTTCTGTTCCGTCTGCCCTTGGACATCAGATGCCAGGTTCTTCAGCCTTTGGACTCTTGGACTTACACCAATGGTTTGGTGGGGGTTCTTGGGCCTTTGGCCACAGACTGAAGCCTGCACTGTTGGCTTCCCTGTTTTTGAGGCTTTTGGATTCTGGCTTCTTTCTCTCTCAGCTTGCAGATGACCTATCATGGGACTTCACCTTGTGATCATGTGAGTCAATACTCCTTAATAAACTCCCCTTCATATATACATATATCCTATTAGTTCTGTCCCTCTTGAGAACCCTAACACACCATTTATTTCTCTCTTCCTGGGAATAGGATTAACATATATCAGACCTTTTTACTTGAGTCTTAGGCTCATACTCTCTTTTGTGCTTTTTATAGTTTTTGTCTTTCCAAGCTTCATTTTGACCTGTCTTCCAGTTCACTAACTCAATTCAATTGTATCATACTTACTATTAAAGTTGTTCATTGAGTTTTGAGTCTCAGCTATTTTATTAGTTATTTCTGAAAGTTCCATTTCATTCTTTTTTCAAAAGTTTTAGGTCACTTTTTATATTTCCTTGTTTTATTCAAATATTTTCAATCATCTTTTATCTATTTAAACCTAATAAGAATAGTTTTTTATGTGACTGTTTATTCCAATACTCATTTATGTTTTTCTGCCTAATCTCACTCTGGTGCTTTTATTTATTTCCTTGTGGGCCTGGTGGATCCTTTGAGCCCAGTAGTTTGAGACCAGTCTGGACAACATGGTGAAACCCTGCCTCTACAAAAAAATAAATAAATAAGCTGGGCATGGTGACATGCACCTGTAGTCCCAGCTGTTCCTTAGAAGGCTGGAGTGGGAGGATCTCTTGAACCAGGAAGGTGGAGGTTGCAGTGAGCCAAGATCACAGCACTGCACTCCAGCCTGGGTGACAGAGGGATACCCTGAAAAAAAAAAAGAAAGGTAGAAACAAAGAAGAAAGAAAGAAAGAAAGAAAAAAGAAAAAGAAAGGAAGGAAGGAAGAAGAAAGAAAGAAAGAAAGAAAGAATGAAAGAAAGAAAGAAAGAAAGAAAGAAAGAAAGGAAAGAAAGAAGAAAAATAATTTAAATCTAGGGATTAATCAAATTTCTTCTAGCAGAAAAATAATTTAAATCTAGTGATGAATCAAATTTCTTCTAGCAGGATTTATGTTTGTTTTTATCAGGCATTTGAAGACACTCCAGGACCACCTTAAGGAAAGGTAAGTTATGAGGTTCCTTAGAATACCCAGGAGATATGATCCTGGGATCCAGATCTTCAGAAGGTCTATCATAATTCTGGCTCACTGTTTAAAGGATGTAGCCCATTGAAGTTCAAGTTTATTGTGGTGAAGTAACTCTTCATTAAATTCTCCACCTTAAGCATCTTTGGTCTTTGATTTCTGTCCCCTCCCACTTCCCCATCCTATGAGGCAAACAAGTAAAAATCTGAATTTTCAAGGTTAGAAATGCTTGTTACTTTGTCTCACAAAATTCCCTCAGAGAAAATTCCGCTTCTCTTCTTTGCCTGTCTGTATTCCTTCCAGTTTTGGCCTCATTGTTCCATAGTATCTTATCAACTCTATAATGTAATTGATAAATTTAAATATTCAATCTAGAATTTTTCATTCTTTTCACTGGGAAGTTTAATCTGAATAACCTAATCCACCAGAACCCACCACTGAACAATTTCAAAAGAATAAAAAAACTTAAGGATCAAACTGAGTTAGTTTACTTTTTACAGGCTTAAGTGAAGTACATTTAAAAGGCAGGGAGGGGGCTGGGTGGGGTGGCTCACTCCTGTAATTCTAGCATTTTGGGAGGCCAAGGCAGGCGGATCACCCGAGGTCAGGAGTTCGAGACCAGCCTGGCCAACATAGTAAAACCCTGTCTGTACTAAAAATACAAAATTAGCTGGGCATGGTGGTGTGTGCCTGTAATCCCAGCTACTCAGGAGGCTGAGGCAGGAGAATCACTTGAACCCAAGAGGCGGTGGTTGCAGTGAGCTGAGATCGTACCATTGCACGATCTCAGCTTGGAGAACAAAAATCCGTCTCAAAAAAAAAAAAGAAAAAAGAAAAAAAGAAAAAAAGGCAGGGAGTACAGCTAGAAGTAGATAAGAAAGTATATAGCTGTCATGCAAACCTACAACCTGTATGATTGCTAATGCCCAAATTGGAAATTCATCACATGCATTGTAAAAACTGCAGCTTAATCAAATACTCCATATACCCAAATACAGTCTGTTTTATGGTGAGTGTTGCTCTGATTCGCAAAGAGTAAGACTGTGGCAATTGGGTGGGGATATATGGGAAAAGCCAGAGGAGCTGACGATGCTTGACTCTCCAGGCTCCTCTGAAACACACCCTACCCTATCCTCCACATTCTCCCACTTGATAAGGGTGGCAGTGTCTTTAATTATGAAGCCAGCCCAATGTTTAATGTTGAAATCCCAGAGTTTGCAGTGGAAGTGGCAATATGCAATGGCAGATTAGGAAAGCCAGGGATCTGCTCCCCCATTATCTTGTTCCCCTACTCACATTAGTCTATTCTGCATCAGGACCTGAGGCTCAGTCATTAAGGAAAGGATAACAGGTACGGAAGGAGCAAGTGTTTAGTTAAGGGGGTTGACACTAAGTAAAAGTAATCTTGGGGGTTCTCCACTGTGGACCAAGAACAGCTCTGAAAAATCAGCATTCTTCCTGATGGTCCAACTGTCCCCTCTACCAAATTATACTTCTAGAGATGGGCAATGCAAATTCTATGTTAGCCTTTTTAGATTATGGTTTTAAGGACTTGAAGTTTCAAAATACGACCTTTTCTAGACTGGTAACTACTTGAAAACCCTAATGCCTAGTACAATCATCGTATTATCTCAGCTCAGTGAAGTCTTGACTCCTAGGTTTGGTAGCCCAAGACCAAGACGGCTGGTTCATTTTCAGCTAATCCAGTGACATTTCAAATCAGACTGGCTGTGTGGTTTTGGAATCAAGTATATTCAGTGACTAGTTGTCAGGTTAACTGTTGAGGGTCATTAAGGGCCCCAATTACTGTAACTCTTTTCCCCACTTCAGTTCTGAATGAATTGTGGGTCTGAAGAAAAGCATCAGCAGAGGGCATGTAACATCACTAGGTTGAAGGACATGGCATATATCCGAGAGCATGGGACTTCTTAAAACGAAACTCCAAAATTAGAGAGATTCCTGCCCAGCCCTAGGCATTGTAGAACCACCCCAAATATCCCTGCATGAGAAAAAGCCTCTATAAAATGCCCAAATGGAGGAGCAGAGGAGCATGTAAGGGCAGAGGCGAGAGAGAAGAGAGAAGTTATGCTAAGCATATTCAGATTAGTCTTCCCAAGCAGACTTTAGATTAAGTTATCCTAAACGTCCCAGGATACAGTGGCCAATGGGACAAGAAAAGGTCAAAAGCATTCCATGAACTGAATTTCCTTCACATGGAAGAAACATCAGGAAGAATCATTTCCTCAGTGCTGGTCATTTCTTTTTGAGCTATTCAGTACTTGTATACAGGGGATGCAGTAACTTGTTGGTTGACTAATGGGTTTTTTATTTTAGTTGTTCTCAGTGCTATTGAGGAATCAACTGAATTATTTCAGGTACTTGTTGCTACGATAGGAGAGACAATATCACTATCTGGGTAAGAGAAGGGTTTTACATTTCAAATCATCTCTTCTTGGGAGCATTGTTGACATATGGACAGATTTAATTGTACATAGATAAGGCATACATAACAAATGTTCCATTTTGTTCCCCAACCCATTCTTTCTGGTTTGGGAGAAAGAGCTAACCTTGCAACTGGTTGTGTTTTGTATTGGGAAACTGAAATGTATAACTGCTTAATGGCCAAGTATTTTGGGGGGGTTTCAATGAGTACTTCTTGGTCATAGTAAAGAATATGGCAAAGGAAGTTTGGCAATCTTATCAAGCAAGACAGAGAGACAATTCTGAAGTCTGAGACAGTCTGTCATTAAACCTAAGATTACAGTTTTGCCCAAGTTTACTCCTAGTCATTGTAATTTTCCGGGAGGACTACTGTTTTATAGGACAAGAGATCTGTGTTTGAGTCTTGGCTCTGGCATTGACTTGCTGTGTGACATTTGAAAAGTGTTATGAGCCTCAGTTTTCATAACTGTAAAATGGGAAGGGTAAAACCAGACGATCTGTTTTTTCCAGCCTTGATATTCTGGGACTCCTCATTCTAACCAAAAGGTTCTCAAATGTCTCCTAGTGATGATGGGAGTGAAAGCCATTCTGCTTCCTGTGAGACACTATGATATGGCCAACATTTCACCCTGTCATTCTCATGAGGCATCAGCTCCCTTGTACAGGATCTTATTGTGCATGGACCATATAAAATTACAACCAAGAACACATATGTAATTGAAAAGGAAAATTTGGCCAGGCTCGGTGGCTCACACCTGTAATCCCAGCACTTTGGGAGGCTGAGGTGGGTGGATCACCTGAGGTCAGGAGTTCAAGACCAGCCTGGCCAACATGGTGAAACCCTGTCTCTACTAAAAATACAAAAATTAGCCAGGCGTGGTGGTGCATACCTGTAATCCCAGCTACTAGGGAGGCTGAGGCAGGAGAATTGCTTGAATCTGGGAGACAGAGGTTGCAGTGATTCGAGATTGCACCACTGCACTCCAGCCTGGGCAACAGAACGAGACTCCATCTCAAAAAAAAAAAAAGGAAAGGAAAATTTTTAACTAAGTCTAATTGGCTTTCCACATTTTCTTTCTTTCTTTCTTTCTTT
This sequence comes from Nomascus leucogenys, assembly GCF_006542625.1. NCBI lineage: Eukaryota > Metazoa > Chordata > Mammalia > Primates > Hylobatidae > Nomascus > Nomascus leucogenys. The sequence continues at coordinate 61,635,703 of NC_044395.1, read as the reverse complement.
CTTTCTTTCTTTCTTTCTTTCTTTCTTTCTTTCTTTCTTTCTCTTTCTCTCTTTCTTTCTTTCTCTCTTTCTCTTTCTTTCTCTCTCTTTCTTTCTTTCTCTTTCCTTTCTTCCTTCCTTCTTTCTTTCCTTCCTTCCTTCCTTCCTTTCTTCCTTCCTTCCTTCCCTCCCTCCCTCCCTCTTTCTTTCTTTCTTTCCTTTTTTAGACAGGGTCTCACTCTGTCCCCCAGGTTGGAGTGCAGTGGCATGGTCTTGGCTCGCTGCAACCTCTGCCTCCAGGGCTCAAGCAGTTCTCCTACCTCAGCCTTCTGAGTAGCTGGGACTACAGGCACATGCTGCCATGCCTGGCTAATTTTTGTATTTTTTATAGAGATGGGGTTTCACCATGTGCCCAGGCTCCTCTCATCTCCACCACTAACATGTTATATAGCATATCCTAACAGACGTAATTCTGGCTAAGAGAGTGTTCTGGAAGGAAATGAAGAGACTGGTTATTTGGTCTGTCCTACCATGGGTATCAAACTATTAAGAGTGACAGTCAGATGTTTCCACTCAATGCAGAAATCTGTTTATGATACCGGGGTTAATTCCTTAATGGGTACATTAAAAAGCTAATTTGAAGTTTAGCTTGGGAATAATTGAACCCACACTCTGAACCGAGAATTATATGTAGTTTATTATATTATTGACATAAACATAAAACCATGCCACAAAACCTAAAGGAAATACTAATTGCAATTTACAGCCGGGGGCCTGGAATCCTTTGGGAGGCCAAGGTGGAAGGATGGCTTGAGGCCATGAGTTCAAGACCAGCCTGGGCACCATAGTGAGACCCCATCTCTACAAAAATAAAAATAAAAAAATTAGCCAGTCATGGTGGTGCATGCCTGTGGTTCCAGCTATGTGGGAGGCTGAGATGGGAAGGTCAGTTGAGCCCAGGAGTTTGAGGTTAAAATGAGCTATAATCACACCCCTGTACTCAAGCCTGGGTGATAGAGTGAGACCCTGTCTCTAATAATAATAATAATAATGATGATTGCAATTTCCTCTGACTAAGAACTACCAAGAATCCGTGGCTCTAACTAAGAAAGTCTTTGATCTTAGACTCTCCTGTATTCCTCATCTCTCACAGAGTCTGGTTCTACAGACGTCATGGGCTTGTTGCTCGTGGGTCTGCAGGATGTCATTTCCTCATACGAATACCCTTACTAATGGGGTTTGTGAAAAATTATCTTTTCTTATCCACTTCTTCAGTGTCCAGCTAAGTGCCGAGACTTTCTTGCAGATTTACTTCCCTACAATATGCACCACAAAGTGCCAGCTTCCTGCTGTGTGCTCTCCTGGCAAAGGTGTTCCTTTCTGCCTGATTGGGACACATTGCAGCCCTGTCCATCCTTGCTCTGATCCTTGTGTGATTTCTAAGGAGAAGTAAGATTTAAACTCCTTTAGCAGTGTAGCAGGACGAGCCGCAGACAAAGCTCTTTAGACACTGGATTAAAGAAGGAAGAGGTTTATTTGGCAGGGAGCGTCAGCAGACTTGCATCTTAAGAGCTGAGCTCCTTGAAAAAGAAATTCTTGGCCTTTTTAAAGGCTTACAACTCTAAGCGGTCCACATGAAAATGTCGTGATAAATCGAGCAAGCGTGGGGAATGTGACTGGGGGCTACAGGCATCAGCTAACAGAACAGACAGTTTTGCAATGCTTTTTCACACAATGTGTGGAATTTAAAGATAACACAAGTAGTTTAGGTCAGGGGTTGATGTTATTATTATTACTTTTTTAACTCCTAGGGCCAGGTTGTGGTGCCAAGGTTGTCTGGCTACTTATCTTACTTTTGTTTCTTTCCAACTTTTTGCTTTCTCTCTTTCCTCCTGTCTTGTGAACTAGGCAAGGTGGAGGGGAGGAGGGCAGCAGGAGTAGTAGTGGTCTCCTTCCTTAGCAGGAAGCATCCTATTTTTTTTTTTTTTTTTTGAGATGGAGTTTTGCTCATGTTGCCCAGGCTGGAGTGCAGTGGCGCAATCTCAGTTCACTGCAACCTCCACCTCCCAGGTTCAAGCGATTCTCCTGTCTCAGCCTCCTGAGTAGCTGGGATTACAGGTGCCCGCCATCATGCCCAGATAATTTTTGTATTTTTACTAGAGATGGGGTTTCACCATGTTGGCCAGCCTAGTCTCAAACTCCTGACCTCAAGTGATCTGCCCACCTCGGCCTCCCAGAGTGCTGAGATTACAAGCATGAGCCACCATGCCTGGTCATGAGCATCCCATCTTGATGGTCATCCAAACAAAGATGAATCCTTCCACCTGGGGAGGAACATGGACAGTGTTACCACTCCCTGGTTGGAGCAGCTAGTGGTTTTCTTACCCAATCTTTCCAAGTTCCCCAACCCTCCACTGCCCGCGTTGCTGATAAATGAGTACTTGCTAACAAATAAGTGATACTCAATGCCAAAAATATAAGAACTTACAGGAGAAAATTTTAACATTGAATTAAATGCTAACTTCTGAGCTCCTTCAACCCCTTTTGCTTCTCTTTGTCCTATCACCAGATGCTTTTTTCTCTCTGGGTCTGACTCCTACACTCAACTATAGATGCCTCCAGGGAAGCAATCTGTGTCTGGTTCATTTCTGTCTCTAGCACCCAATAAGAATTTTTATGAATGACGGAATCATAAAGTTTTATTCATTACATTAATGACAGATGAAAATTGTGAAGTCAGCCAGGCGTGGTGGCTCACGCATGTAATCCCAGCACTTTGGGAGGCCAAGGTGGGCAGATCACCTGAGGTCAGGAGTTCAAGACCAGCCTGGCCAACGTGGTGAAACCCCATCTCAATTAAAAATACAAAAATTAACTGGGTGCAGTGGTGGGTGCCTGTAGTCCCAGCTACTTGGGAGGCTGAGGCAGGAAAATCACTTGAACCCAAGAGGCAGAGTTTGCAGTGAGCTGAGATCGTGCCGCTACACTCCAGCCTGGGTGACAGAGTGAGACCTCTGTCTCAAAAAAAAAAAAAGGAAAGAAAGAAAAAAAGAAAAGAAAATAGTGAAGTCTGCAATTATTCTATGGTACTATTGGGAAAACTCCCTGATCCAGTATTTGAGAACCAGATTGTAGCTGTCTGCTCAACTAAATGAAACCAAATTAGATTGCTGTAATTCATTTAAAAATATTTATTGAGTTGTTCTTCTGAGCTAGGTGCTGTCATTGGTATCCTGGGAGCTGAATTAGTTGGATCTAGGGATCTAGGGCCCCCAGAACACCCTGGCTCCTGGGGACATGCGATCTTGACATCCCTGTTCCTCAGCATGCAGATGAGAGAGTGGAGAACAGGTGTGAGAATGGCATGGCATATACAGGGAGGGAAGGAGGTATTAAAAAAAGAAGAAGAAGAAGAAGAAGAGAATGGCATGTACCACATTGCCCATGATGTGGAAGTAGAGGGGCAGGTCAGCACTGTAGGCCACATAGGCTGTGGCAATGGATGAGTAGTAGGTGCCCACTACCAGGAGGTGGGAGCTGCAGGTGGAGAAGGCTTTGGAGTGTCCTTCTTGGGAGTTGATGCGAAGCACCGAGGTCAAGATGTGGGCATAGGAGAGAAGCACCAGGAGAAGGGGGAGGAAGGACACCACCATGGCGATGCAGAAGCCCATGAAGGTCTGGGGGTGGTGTCAGAGCAGGAGGCCTGGACCACAGCCAGATGATCACAGAAGCAGTGGTAGATGTGGACAATGCTTTCAAATGCCATCTGGGAGGTCTGTACCACTGCTGGAATGGGCAGGAGGAGGGCAGTGAGCCAGGCACTGGTTGCAAGACAGTGTTGGTCTGTGGGGTCATGAGGACAGGGTAGTGCAGTGGGTGGCAGATAGCCACATAGCAGTCATAGGCCATGACCACCAGCATGAAGGCTTCTGAGCAGGAGAAGCTGTGGAACAGGTACATCTGAAGGAAGCAGGCAGGGAAGCTGAGGAAGCTGTCCCCAAGCAAGAACAGGGGCAGCATCATGGGGATGGTGACTGTAGTGGAGAGGATGTCAAGGGCTGAGAGGTTTATCAGGAAGAAGTACACGGGCTTGTGGAGGCTGGGCTCTGCCATCACAACCACCAGGATCAGGGCATTACCCACCAGGATAAGCAGATAGATTAAGAAGAAAATCAAGGCCAGGCATGGTGGCTCATACCTGTAATCCCAGAACTTTGGGAGGCCAAGGCAGGCAGATCTTTTGAGGCCAGGAGTTCAATACCAGCCTGGCCAACATTGTAAAATCCCATCTGTACTAAAAATACAAAAATTAGCCAGGCGTGGTGGTAGGTGCCTGTAATCCCAGCTACTCCAGAGGCTGAGGTGGGAGGATTGCTTGAACCCGGGAAGCGGAGTTTGCAGTGAGCAGAGATTGCGTCATTGCACTCCAGCCTGGGCAATAAGAGTGAAACTCCATCAAAAAAGAAAAAAGAGAAAGAAAGAAAGAGAGAGAGGAAGAAAGAAAGAAAGAAAAAGAAAGAAAGAAAGAAAGGGAAAGGAAAGGAAAGGAAAGGAACGGAAAGGAAAGGAAAGGAAAGGAGAAGGAAGGAAGGAAGGGAGAAAGGAAGGGAGAAAGAAAAGAAAAGAAAAAAGGAAAGAAGAAATTGCCAGGCGCGGTGGCTCACGATAGTAATCCCAGTACTTTGGGAGGCCAAGGCGGGCGGATCACAAGGTCAGGAGATAGAGACCATGGTGAAACCCCATCTCTACTAAAAATACAAAAAAATTAGCCAGATGTGGTGGCGGGCGCCTGTGGTCCCAGCTACTCGGAGAGGCTGAGGCAGGAGAATGGCATGAACCCGGGAGACGGAGCTTGCGGTGAGCCGAGACTGCACCACTGCACTCCAGCCTGGGTGACAGAGTGAGACTCCGTCTCAAAAAAAAAAAAAAAAAGAAAATCACAAAGATGGGGGTTGGGGGAAGAGGGACTCTAGCAGAGAGGGGATGCTGACCAGGCAGAAGACAGACGAGGAGTCCTCTGATCCATTACAGGCTGTGGCCTCCACAGTGGGTCAGAGCTGGATGTCTGTAGACACACACTGGGAACATCTGGAAACCAGAGCAATCAAGGAAACATCCACTAGAATGTGTATCTTTTTCCTTTCCAGCCATGGATCTGTCCCAACACTTTCTTTGTGCCAGGAATTGTATTGCACAATTAAGATTCCCAGAGTGGTGAGATGTCTAACAACAATGGCAGAAAGAGCTGGTCCTGTTTTGGGGGGAAGAGAGGTGGACACAAACACCTAAGAACATCAAAGAGAAGGAGCAACACTTACAAAGAACTGGGGCCACTGTTAGCAGCTTCAGGGTCCCAGAGATCAATCCCACATATGGAAGAAGTTTCTTACCATTAGAATGACCCCATAATGAAGGCCAGGTGCGGTGGCTCATGCCTGTAATCTCAGCACTTTGGGAGGCCAAGGCAGGCAGATCATCTGAGGTCAGGAGTTTAAAACCAGCCTGGACAACATGGTAAAACCCTGCCTCTACTACAAATACAAAAATTAGCCGGGCGTGGTGGCACATGCCTGTAGTCCCAGCTACTCGGGAGGCTGAGGCAGGAGAATAACTTGAACTCTGGAGGCGGAGGTTGCGGTGAGAGCTGAGATTGCACCACTGCACTCCAGCCTGGGCAACAGAGTGAGATGCTGTCAAAAAAAAAAAAAAGAAAGAAAGAAAGAGAAGAAAGAAAGGAAGGAAGGAAGGAAGGAAGGAAGGAAGAAAGAAAGAAGAAAGAAAGAAAGAAAGAAAGAAAGAAAGAAAGAAAGAAGAGAAAGAAAGAAAGAAACAACTCCATAATGCAAAAACAGGCTTGATAATTAGTGAAGTCCAGGTAACTAGAGGTTGCAAGGCTGAGGTCTTTGTCTGGAATACTACAGAGATTTAATACTTGGATAGCAGCTAGATTAAAAATCTTTAAGTGACCTTCTAACCCTAGATTCATTACTTCTAAAAATAATAATAGTAACATAAATGAATCACATGAATAAGATTATAGCCAGGCACAGTGGCTCACACCTGTAATCCCAACACTTTTAGAGGCTAAGGCCAGAGGATCGCTGGAGGCCAGGAGTTTGAGACCAGCCAGGCAACATAGAAAGACCCCTTTTCTATAAAAACTCAAAAAAGTTAGTCAGGCATTGTGACATGCACCTGTAATTGTAACTACTCCAGATGTTAAGGTAAGCATAGGAGTTTGAGGCTGCAGTGAGCCATGATCGTGCCACTGCATTCCAAGCTGGGCAGCAGAGCAAGACCTTATCTTACAAAAATTAAAAAATAAGATTGCAATGTTGGTGGGCAAATTTAACCTATTGGAAAGAAAAAATCTGAGAGGCATGTGCTTGTGTTAAAATGCCAATTAAAAAATCAAGTAGCTCCTTTATTAGTTCAAGTAGCTCCTTTAAGGATGTCTGGTTTTTAGCCCAGTTCCCACTAGCACAGATGAAGTAATCTTCTAGGTATGGTAATGTTGATGAATACATTTACCACGTTTTGCCCACTCTAAGCACCAGGATCTTGACTGTAGTCATTTGACATAAGCCCATCTGGTCCAGCTATGCCTGCACGATTCCTGAATGGCATTCTTTATCTTGGGACCTTGTGAAGACAGCAGAATCACTGGTTGACAGTGAGTAAAGCTAAACTCTGGAGTGAAAACTATGTCGTTTATTCTAAGGTTCCCTTGACGCTGTGTTCCTCTGAGCCTGGAGGATTGTCAGGGGCCACTGATAAAGACTCCTAGCTCATGAGCTCTAGGGAACTGCTGGGAAAGCTTCTTTGGGGATAGCTGGAACAATGGCTTCTGCTGTGCTCTGGATTCCATTCCTCTTCTATGCCCCGCTCCATTCCCATCTCACTCTATCTGGGTCGGAATGTTATGTCTGAATCAGTGCCGTTTGTTTCAGTCTCTCCATTTCCATTCACATGAGAATTCCTTTGCTGTGATATCTTTCTCTTTAGCTGCTTCCTCCAAGAAGCACTTCAAAATGCTGTCTGCTTACCCCAGAAATAGCTTCCTTTTCTGTATGCCTGTACAGGGGCTTGCTCTGTCTGTCTCTGTCTAACCTGGGTGCCCTGGGACCTGTCTTTTTATCCTTTTTCTTTGGCATATCATACAGTGATCAACCATATTGATTTGCCCAGAACTGTCCCGGTTTCAGCACTGAAAGTCCCATGTCCTGTGAAACTCCTCTGTTGGTCACTCTCAGAGGGCAGAGACATTTGATAGAAGGAGTTACTTCCTGAATGGAACCCAAGTTGAAAATGAATTCACTCCCTATTAAGATAAAGCAGACTTGGGCTGGGTGCAGTGGCTCATGCCTGTAATCCCAACACTTTGGGAGGCTGAGGCAGATGGATCACCTGAGGTCAAGAGTTCAAGACCAGCCTGGCCAACATAGTGAGACCCTGTTTCTATAAAAAATAAAAATAACTTAAAAATACATTTTTTAAAGCTGAGAGGGGAGCTGACCTTGGTCAAGGCTACACAGAGAGCTGGTGGCAGAGCCACACCAGAAGCCAGATGCCTGCTCCCTGTTCAGGGCTCCCAGGTGTCCTCTGCGGGAAGGTCCCTGAAGCTTGCCTGTCTGGCAGCCCAGACAATACTGGGAGCTATCCATGTTCACATCTGCTTCCTTCACCAGACTAGGGGTTCCCTGGGGCCTGGGATGTGTTCTGACTCCTATTCTACAAAACCAACATGTCAGTGGGGTCTGGGCACCTGGTTTCCCAGTTTTCCACAGGCAGACTGGACCATGACTGTCCTGACAACCTCAGGGCTCTCTGTCCAGTGCTTCTGCAGAATCGGGCAACACTGGGCTCTATAGAGAGCTCCTAGTCTAGCTCCTGTATTGCTGCTGATAGGCAGGGGGAGGCCCAGTGGGGTTTCTGACCCGGCCACAGTCACACAGATGGCAAACCAGCAGCATAGCCTGCCCGCCAGGAATGCTCTAAATCAGAGCATAAACAGTTTGGTTCAGATCCCTTCTCTTGGAGCCCCTCTCCTAGCGGGATGAGGGTCCCTAACTGCCCACCTCCCCAAAGCTGTCCTCCCAGAGCCTAGCCCCTCCTTGGCTATGGCTGGCTTTGGGCACTTCACTTTCAGCCTTCATGCCCGAGACCTCTGCAGGTCAGCCCAGTTCATCTGTCCAACCCAGGCCATGCCAGCTGCTCCTTCCTCTCCCCAAGCCAATGCTGCCTCAGTGGGAAGAACCAGGTTGGAGCTGAGCCTATTTCCATTAAACCCCCAAGCTCTACCCCTTCCTGGCCTGCTGGGGCCTTGACCGTCAGAGGTTCCCTTTCACTGGGGCCCTGAATAATATTTTCTGGGGACCCCCAGGTGGCTGGTTAGGAGCTACCATGGGCTTTGCTGATAATTAGAACAACAAGATTAATAGTGCTCAGTGGGACACAGAACTTTATGGTCTATGGGGACTTTCCCATGTGTGGAGCAACCATTGGTATCCACATGTGGCAGATGAGGAAACAGGCTCAGAGGTGAAAGCGATTGTCCAAAGTCACACAGCAATCCAAAGACAAGGCAGGATGGGAAGTCTCAGATTTCCTAACCCCCACTCCAGCCTCTGCACCAACTAATGACACAAATGAAAAAGTTTGTGAAAATTTTCCGTGTAAAATGTAAAATGCTGTGCTATTGGTTGGTGGGACCCATCAAGTGTATTGAAGCTGGAGGAACAAGCATGACAGAACAGAGAGCCACTCAGTCTCCCAAATCCTCACTCTCTTGCTCTCTCTTGCTCACTCTTGATCGTTCTTAGAGGCTGATATGGTTTGGCTCCGTGTCCCCACCCGAATCTCATCTTGAATTGTACCCCCATAATTCCCACATTTTGTGGGAGGAGACCCAGTAGGAGATAATTGAATCATGGAGGCAGTTTCCCCCATGCTGTTCTCTTGGTAGTGAACAAGTCTCACGAGATCTGATGATTTTATCAGGGGTTTCCACTTTTGTGTCTTCCTCATCCTCTCTTTGCCTGCTACCATCCATGTAAGACGAGACTTGCTCTTCCTTGCCTTCTGCCATGATTGTGTGACTTACCCAGCCAAGTGGAACTGTAAGTCCAATAAACCTCTTCTTTTTGTAAATTGCCCAGTCTCAGGTATGTCTTTATCAGCATCATGAAAAAGGACTAATACAGTAAATTGGTACCAATAGAGTGGGGCATTGCTGAAAAGATACCCAAAAATGTGGAAGTGACTTTGGAACTGGGTGACAGGCACAGGTTGGAACAGTTTGGAGGGCTCAGAAGAAGCCCAGTCTTGGGTATGTCTTTATCAGCAGTGTGAAAACGGACTAATACAGAGGCCTTATAATTCTAAGCCCAACCTCCTTCAGGGAGCCTTCTGTGATGTGGAAGAGACTTTGGAACTGGGTAACAGGCACAGGTTGGAACAGTTTGGAAGGCTCAGAAGATTGCCCAATCTTGAGTATGTCTTTATCAGCAGTGTGAAAACAGACTAATACAGAGGCCTTATAATTCTAAGCCCAGCCTCCTCCAGGGAGCCTTCTGTGACTTCATCTTCCTCCAGCCTCCAGTGCTCTTTCTCTCCTCTGGATTGACCAGGGCTGGCTGCCAATGCTGCCATTTTAAAGATTAGGATAACTGATACTCGTTCTTCATTCCACATTGAATGAGGCTGGCTTTGCACTGGGTGCATGGTCACAGGGAATTGACACAGTCTAATGGGGTAACCAGTCAAAACCTCGTCCATCATATCCACTGTGATCTGTGCTACCATAGAGCTGAAGGACCCAGAGGAGGAAACAAAGCAACTTGCATCATGGAAGACATCTCTTAAATGGGTCATAAATTTCAAGCAGATGAATAGAGTGCAGGCCACAAAGGAGGGGGTAAACAAAGTCATGAAGTGTAGAAAAAGCAGGAGGTGTGTTAGAGGGGAGATAGAAGTTGGTTTGGGCTGCAATATAGAAGGAGAGACTGGGAGTCTCCAAAGATGAGGCTAAAGAGGTTGGCAGGGGCCAGAGGGAGGAGAGTCTTGAAGCCAAGGACTAAACCCTCAGCATGAGGACATTGGAAAGCCGGAACCAGGCCTCAGACAGGGGACTAACATAGTCAGCTACATGTTTGAGAAAGCTCATACCCACTGTGGCACGGAGAATGTCTTAGAGCAGGAGAGAGAGACCAGAGGCACGGCAACCAGCCAGGAAGCTTGGTGGTGAGGAGAGGAATAGAGAGGAGTATTAATGACAATGATAGCAGACGATGGCTGCCCTTTATTGAGAGCTTACTTGTACTAATGGCTCTGCCCTGGTAGTCACATACTTCATTTCATTTAATCCAAGGAGCAATTTCCATTACCCTTGTTTTATGGATGAGGGAGCTCAGAGGGTTAAGTAACTAAGCCTTCTTTGGTCATTCTGCTGGACAAATAGTGAGTTAGCGTAGAGTCCAATCCATCTCCAAAGCCATGCCTCTTAACTATCAAAGCTTAGAGAATCTGGCTGGGCATGGTGCCTCACGCCTGTAATCCCACTTTGGGAGGCTGAGGCGGGTGGATCACTTGAGGTCAGGAGTTTGAGATCAGCCTGGCCAACATGGTGAAACCCCATCTCTACTAAAAACATAAAAATTAGCCAGGGGTGGTGGCACATGCCTGTAATCCCAGCTACTTGGGAGGTTGAGGCAGGAGAATCTCTTGAACCTGGGAGGTAGAGGTTGCAGTAAGCCGGAATCAAGCCACTGCATTCCAGCCCGGGCAACAGAGTGAGGAAAGAAATATTTGGAGAATCTTCAAGAGGTAGAATAGTCAGAATTTGACAACTGATTATGGAAAGGTCCAAGATGCTGCCCACTATTCTGGCTTGGGTGATGAGACAGATGGTGGTGATGTTGACTGATGTCTGGAGCTCAGAAGAGAGAGTGTATGCAGGCAAAGACTTGGGAGGCATATACTTATGATAATGAACAAGATCACCTAGGGAGAGAGTGTAGTGTGAGAAGGACAGAACCATGGGGGGAAACAACATGAGACTGAGGCAGAACAAGAAATGTCTGCAAAAGATACTGAGAAACAACAGCCAGAGAGCGTGAAGCAAAACCAGGAGAGTGTAATATCACAGAAGCTCCCTAGGGCGCTGTGGTCAGCAGCATCAAATGTTGCTGATGTGCCCAAGAGGACAAGAACCGGATGAAAAGTATCTGTGGGGTCCAGTGATGAGGGGATCACTGGTGCCCCAGGTGTGAACAGGCCAGTGGAACAGTGAGCATGGAAGGTTGGGAGTGAGTAAACGGAGAGAGAATAGATAACATCTTCAAGATGTTTGGCTGAAAAGAGATGTGGATGGTTGGAGGCTGATGAGATGTGTCCTAGGTAGTTCAAGGTTTTATAACAAAATACCTTAAACTGGGTCATTTGTAAACATCAGAAATTTATTGCTCACAGTTCTGGAGGCTAGGAAGTCCAAGATCAAGGTGCCAGTGGATCCAGTGTCTGGTGAGGGCTGCTCTCTGCTTCATAGATGGCACTTTCTAGCTGTGTCCTCACATGGTGGAAGGGACCAACAAGCTCTCTCAGGCCTCTTTTATAAGGGATGCAATCTCATTGAAGAGGGCTTTACCCTTACAACCTAATCACTTCCCAAAGGCCCCACCATTAAACACCATCACCCTAGAGGTTAGGTTTGCTTTATTTAAAAAAAAAAGAAAATTGTTTTGTAGAGACAGGATCTTGCTATGTTGCCCAGGCTTGTCTTGAACCCCTGGCCTCAAATAATCCTCCTGCCTCAGCCTCCCAAGTAGCTGGGAGCTGAGACCATGCCTGACCTTTTAAATGTTAATTTATTTATTCATTCATGCATTTTTTTTTTTTTTTTTTTTAGATACAAGGTCTCACTCTGTTGCACTGGCTGGAGTGCAGTAGCATCATCATAGCTCATTGCCTCAAACTCCTGGGGTTAAGTGATCTTCCCACCTCAGCCTCCCATATAGCTGGGATTATAGGCACATGCCACTATGCCTGGCTAGTGTTTTCCATTTTTGTAGAGACAGGGTCTCACTATGTTGCACAGGCTGGTCTTGAACTCTGGGCCTCAAGCAGTTCTTCCACCATGGCCTCCTAAAACGCTGGGGTTACAGGTGTGAGCCACCACATCTGGCCAAGATTTAACATATGGATTTTGAGGGGTCACAAACATTCAGACCATAGCAAGAAGTCAGGGGGAATTTTGTTGTACTTTAAAAATTGGAGATATTTGAGCATATTTGCCACAATTCGTGGTAGGAAGCAGCCAGTAGAGAGTGAGAGGATGAAGGAATGGGAGAGGAAGAGGATGGTCAGTAGAGGAGGAGGAGGAGGAGGAGGAGGAGGAGGAGAGCTTCCGAAGCCAGTGTCTGGGCTCCCAGTGGGAGTGGGAGACAAGAGAGTAGAAAGAGTGCAGTAAAGGTCAGTGTGCAGATTTGGCGCTGCAGGGGGAAGGCCTATCCTCACTTAAGACTGGAGTGGTGGGGGAATTTTGTGAAGATACTGAGACTGTAGAAGTGTTTGTTCCCCCATTGAATGGGACTGGGAGGCAATATAGTGGTTAAACGCTCCGATCTTGGTGCCAGACTAATTTGGATTCAAGCCTGGCATTTAGCTCTCTGAGAACCTGTTTTCTCTTCTGCAGAATGGAGGATTGATCATCAGGTATTTCTTTTTTCTTTTTCTTTCTTTTTTTTTTTTGAGATGGAGTCTTGCTCTGTCGCCCAGGCTGGAGTGCAGTAGCGCCATCTCTGCTCACTGCAACCTCCACCTCTCAGGTTCAAGCAATTCTCTGCCTCAGACTCCCGAGTAGCTAGGATTACAGGCACCTGCCACCACGCCTGGCTTTCTTTTTTTTTTTGTATTTTTGGTAGAGACGGGGTTTTACCATCTTGACCAGGCTGATCTTGAACTCCTGACCTCGTGATCCACTCACCTCGGCCTCCCAAAGTGTTGGCGTGAGCCACCGTGCCCGACCTCATCATCAGGTATTTCTTAAGTGCAAGCTCTGAGCTGGTGTGGTGCAGGTTGAGAATTGGTAAGAGTCACAAGCAGACGTCATAAACATTTCATCCAGGTTGCACAAGCCACTGTCCCTCTCCTGGGACCATGGGGAAGTCCAGACACTCACAGTCCATCCACTGTCTCCCTCCACAGAAATCGGAGAGGCACGGATATGTCTCCAGGAGGAGCCCGTGTATTTCAGGAATACTTTTAAGCTCAGAACAAAAAAATAGCCCAACCCTTGAAGTTCCCCCTAAACCAGAGGCTGGCTGCCTGCGCCCTGTCCTGGCGCTGCTCTGCCCTGGAAACAATGGGAACGGTGGAGCTCTGTCTCTCTGTCTAGCCCCTACCGCCCTCACTCCCCCAGGTGTGCGACGCTCCAACAGACGCGAGAGGCTGGAAAAGGAAAGTGCCAAAGGGAGGTTATAAATACGTCCAGAAAGAACCTGGGCCACCAGGTCCTCTGCATGACCATGCAGAGGAGGCCATGAAGCTCAGGGGAGCAGAGTCCAGAATGCGTCCCCAATGCTGGGCCTCCGGCATACTCATCACCGCCACCATCCTCGCTGCCACCAGGGGGCAGTGTGGCCCCAGCGTAAGGGCATCAGCTGTGGGGGCCAAAGGCACTTGGTCTCAAATCTCAGCTCCACGTACCACCTGTGTGTCCTTGGGCGCGCATGACTTCACTTCTCTGTGCCTCTGTTTCCTCTTTGTGAATGGGGGTAATAATAATGGCAATATTGGCTCGAGTGTGACTTAGTGAGCTACTCTATGTGAGAGCGCTTTGCAAATCATCAAGTGCCTCAGTGCAGTAGCCACCACAGCCACAGAGATTCCACCCCCTGGATGCCTTCCCCTCTGAGGCTTCTCACCCTGCAAAGCCTGAGACTCTCGCACTCAGCTTCTCTTTGGGATTATGCCAGTCCTGTGACAGGTGACCCTGGGTTGCCCCCATTCTTAGTCCAGTGTCTGAGAAGGGGAAGAAAAACTCCATTTGCATTGGAGCATTGGAGCAGCTCAGATGAATGAACAGGAGGTAGGCTGCAGGCAGAAGAACTGGCTGATGGGAAGCTCCCCGAGGGAATGGCCAGCCTGCTCGATGCTGATCAGCCAAGGACACGTGGAGAACTAGGATATGACTGTGAGCACGTGTGTATTCTTTCAGGAGGAAGCAGGGAACACTTGGATGGTGCGGGGAGGGATTGGAGGTCGTCCTTATCAGGTGAAGGATGGATCTGTGCTTATCCAGTGGTAGAAGGCAGGAAGGGCATTTGAGCTGAGGGAACTGTGCATATGCAGGCGCCAGGGATGAAAGTGCAAAAGGTAGGCCGGGCATGGTGGCTCACGCCTGTAATCCTAGCACTTTGGGAGGCCGAGGCAGGCGGATCACGAGGTCAGGAGATCAAGACCATCCTGGCTAACACGGTGAAACCCCGTCTGTACTAAAAATAAAAAAAAAAAATTAGCCGGGCGAGGTGGCGGGCGCCTGTAGTCCCAGCTACTCGGGAGGCTGAGGCAGGAGAATGGCGTGAACCCCGGGGGGCGGAGCCTGCAGTGAGCCGAGATCCTGCCACTGCACTCCAGCCTGGGCGACAGCGAGACTCTGTCTCAAAAAAAAAAAAAAAAAAAGAAAGAAAGTGCAAAACATAGGTTATAGGTGTGTGGTGATGAGCAGCAAATGTTAGGCTAAGAAATAGTCTTTGCTCTGAGGAGAATGGCTGGGCACAATAAGATTAGGGTTAGGAGCTTGGCAAGGTGTCTCACACCTGTAATCCCAGCACTTTGGGAGGCCATGGTGGGAGGATCACTTGAGCCCAGGAGTCTGAGACCAGCCTGGGCAACAAAGCAAGACTCTGTCTCTACAAAAATAAAAATAAAAAAAAAATTAGCTGTGCATGGTGGTGCATGCCTGTGGTCCCGGCTACTTGGAAAGCTTGAGGTGGGAGGATTGCTTGTTTGAGGCTACAGTGAGCTAGGATGGCACCACTGCACTCCAGCCTGAATGACACAGCAAGATCCTGTCTAAAAAAAAAAAGATTAGCGTTTGGAAAGATGGCTCCAGTAGAATGTGGAGGATGGATTAGAACTAGGGAGACGGGAGTCACAGAAGATTAACGAGGCTGTGCAAGGGTTCTACAGGAACAAGGAGTGGGCTTTGAATTTAGGGAGAACAGGGAGTAAGAGAGACAGAGAAATATGAAGGCAGAGTTGCCACACAGGCTGCGGGGATGGGGGCTGACTCTGAGGAGATGGGAGGGGCTCAGAACAGGGACCAGGGAGGGGCAGGTTTCCAGGCAAATGGTGAGCTCTTTGCTGAGCTGGAGCTGGAGTTCAAGCCCCTCCTGTTGTAGGAGGGAAACCTGAGATTTGACAAGGAAAGTGAAACGCCCAGGGTCAGTCAAAGGCAGCAGCTTAGTATTTGGCTCATTCTGTATTCAACCTCATGGCTTAGGGACCAGTGGATGATGTCCGAATCCCCAGATTTGCCCTTTGAGATGGTTAAGTGCCGTGGTTAGGGGCTTGGACTCTGGGGCCAGATTGTCTAGGTTAAGATCCTGATCTGCCTCTTACCAACTGTGTGACCTTGGCAGGTCTCTCTGTACCTCAGTTTCCTCATCTGTAAATTACGGATTATAATAGGTTGTTTGCAGCATTAACTGAGCTGACACAGTGCTTAGAACAGTGCTTGGCAAATAATGAGTGTTAGTCATAATCATTGCATCCATTTTGAAGAAGAAACTGAGGCTTAGAAAAATGAAGCATCTGCCGCATGCCACACAACTAGTGTTGGCCGAGCTCCAGCCTAAGCTACTCCAAAGACTTGACCGGTTTGCTTAAGCTAACTACTTGCCACCGCTGGCTCTTTCTGGAGGATGGTTGATGTCTTTAACTGAAGAGACTAGAGTCCCCAGCTGAAGGACTCTTAGGAGGAGATTCTGTGGCCCTCTAAGCATCCTGTCTGGACCCAGCTTTGATTCTGACACCACCATTCAGCTTGTTTGCTGGAGAGATCCACTTGCTTCCCTGGCCAGAGAGCAGGCCAGAAACCAGGATCCATCAGGGAGGCCTGAGGCCTGGTCTCTCCCCTAGTTCCACCTAGGGGACAAAAAAAGGACATGCATTTAAATAAGGACAGTGCCACTTAGAAGGTGAGATGATTTTAGACGCGCATGCCAGGAACAGTTGGAGTGAGTGAATCTTGGAAGTGTGTGCGTAGAATGGGGGGGGCGGATGATGTGTTGGGAGCATGATGTGAAAAGGAGAGAATCAAGCAAAACGCAAACTGATGTGCTCTGAATAAGCAACACTGATGGAAGCAAGTTAGCCTGCTCCAGCCCCTCCTGAGAGAATTGGCACACAGGCAAGTTAGGGTGTCCTACCCTGGTCCAGACACCAGAGAAAATCCACATGGCCACGTGGTTCTTATGTGAGCCACTGCGGAGGCCCCGCCCAGCTGAGAAGCAGCTGCTTGTGTTCTGCTTCCTGCCTTCCCCATCCCTAGGCTCATAAACCATCAGCAGAGGAAGTGACTCATCTTCCCAGATGAGATGGGCAGCATGCTTCCCCAGCAGCTCTCAGAAAATCTGCCTGAGCCACAGAAATGAAGCCGGGCAGTGGTAGGCTGTGGGTTTCTAGAGATTACTCCATGCGATGCTGCTGCACTGACTTTCCAGAGCAGATTCCTCAAGAGAAGAAAACAGTCGTAACATTGCCTGAGTACCTATTACCCACCTGTAAGCACGTGCAAAGCACACTCAGTGATTAGTTCCATCCGTCAGATGAGAAAACAGGTGGAATGAAGAATACATGAATCTGAGTCTCCGTTTGGAAAGATGAGGGAGGTCTGGAGATGGATGGTGAGGATGCTTGCGCAACAATGTAGATGTACTTCATGCCGCTGAATTTTATGTTAACATTTTATGTTATATATACTTTACAATTTAAAAAAGTACTGCAGGCTGGGTGCCGTGGCTCACGCCTGTAATCCCAGCACTTTGGGTGGCCATGATGGGTGGATCACCTGAGGTCAGGATTCGAGACCAGCCTGGCCAACATGGTGAAACCTCGTCTCTACTAAAAATATAAAAATTAGCCTGGTGTGGTGGTGCGCAGCTGTATTCCCAGCTACTCAGGAGACTGAAGCAGGAGAATTGCTTGAACCCAGGAGGCAGAGGTTGCAGTGAGCTGAGATCATGCCACTGCACTCCAGCCTGGGTGACAGAGTAAGACTCTGTCTCAAAAAAAAAAAAAAAAAATGCAAACTAAGAATTAAGTAACACAGCTACTAAGGGGGGAAGCCAGCAGTCACACCCGAGAGGTCCTACCCCAGCACCTTCCTTGCTCTAAACACCCCTGTAATGTCTCATCTGCGAATGAGGATAGTGACCTGCAGAAGATGTGATTGGGCAGAGAGACAGGGGCCACTCAGTGTCAGCCTGAGAAGGATGGTCTCTCCTGGGGTTACTGGGAGCTGGGTCAGGGTTTTACACAGAAAGGGGCATGGTAGGATTTAAGGGTTAGAAAGATCCCTCTGGCTTGCAGGAAGGTGGGCTGGTGTGAGACTGGAGGTGGGAGAGAGGCCGGGGCATGGCCCAGACAAGAGCGGTGGTGGGCTAGGCCAGGACAGGGCTGCAGGTTTAAGAGGCTCGTGAAGTGGAATGGACAGGTGGGGAATGCGGGCAGACAATGACTGCCCTAGCTGGGTTTCTTCTGGCCCACCCAGTTCAGCCTCTGGACAGTGGTCCTTCAAGGTCCCCTCCCTGACTGAAGCCTCAGAGGAAAAGTCAGGGCACAGGCTTCCTCTCCAGCCCCCAGGGGGCAGTGTTGCAAAGTCTTTAGGGAGCAGGGCCCTTCCAAATTATCCACAGCCTGGCAGGGGCTTACTCCCATCCCGCATTTGCCACCCCCCCCACCCCATCCCCAACTCCCACCCTCAGCATCCCTCCCAGCCTTTGCTGCACTACCCCTCTCCCGTGTCCTCTCTCCAAGGAGGCACATTAATAACTGTAATCCCACACTTGACACTTTAGGAAAACAGTGGCACAGCCATTAGCTCATGTGGGCCATGAGTAGAATGAGACTCCAAAAGACAGGGGCAGAGCAGAATGAGACTCTTCCCCCAACCTCCACCACCCCCATCCCCAACCACCATTAATTTTTTTTTTTTTTTTTTTTTTTTTTTTTTTTTTTTTTTTTTTAGAGACAGGGTCTCGCTTTGCTGCCCAGGCTGCAGTATGGTGGTGCGATCATAGCTCACTGCAGCCTCCAACTCCTGGGCTCAAGGGATCCTCCCCACTTCAGCCTCCCCAATAGCTAGGACCACAGGCATGTGCCACCACACCTGGCTAATCTTTAAATTTTTGGTAGAGACAGGGTCTCACCATGTTTCCCAGGCTTGGGTCGAACTCCTGGCCTCAAGTAATCTTCCTGCCTCGGTCTCCCAAAGCACTGGGATTATAGTCATGAGCCACCGCACCTGCACCCCCCACCCTCCACCATTTTATAATAAGGAAACTGAGGACCAGGCAGGGAATGGGACCTGACCAGCATGTCAGTGGCAGAGCTGGGGCTGGGGGCTGAAGGCCAGCCAGTGCCCAAGCTGGAGCCCTGCAGCACCCGCAGAACAACAGCTGTGAACAGTGGTCCCCCTGCCCACCTGCAGGGTCCCCATTTTGCTCCTGAGCTTCCTGCTACCTCAGGGGGCCTTCCTAGTGATTTATTCTCCTGGGTTGTCAGTGGGGTCAGGCTGACCTGGCACGTACGTGTCATGATTTACTTCCTCCTCATCCTCTGCTTCCAGAATTATAAGAGTCATCACCATCACCATCACTGCCGTATTAATAATGGCTCAAGTCTGCTCAGCTCCCAGAATTTTGGAAGCACTAATCCATCCATCAGCTCATCTAAGCCATATGACAGCTCTGGGAAGGCATTTTGCAGACAATGGCACTAAGGATCAGAGAGGGCAAGTGACCAGTCCCAGGTCACTGGGCGAGGCTGGGGGCAGTCTCCCAGGAGGAAGAAGCTGTACCACATACTTAGGAGAAGATCGGACAAGAAAACAGAGTTTAGGACAGTCCTGCCAGGAGGTTTCTTGTGTCAACTAAAACTAAAATCCTAAGCCCCTCAATTCACTGAATGGAAAACCCACCTCTTGGCCAAGGGGACCCCAGAGAAACTTTTAAAAACTGAGTTCTTGGCCATGAAGGGACAAGATACACACCTCGTTTATTCCCCTCCCTTTTGTGGCTTAGACACTACACCTGAGCAGCATTAATGTTAAAACAGAGATCATAAGGCTGACAGAATGGACTCTTTGTGGCAATAAGATGCCAAACTATAAACATGACCTAGGGTCACACCAGGCAAGGGCTAAGTCCCACACTCATACACTAAAGAATAAACTATGTTCTCACTGCCACAACATTTCTCTTTTTCTCTAGCAGCTAATAAGCTCTGGTCTTGAGATAAGCAATGGTAAAACAATTTGCAGCTCCTCCACCGCCAGATACTAACTAATTGATCCCCGTTCCACCAGCCATAACTATAGCTCTGACTGGACTAGAGACTGATTTCAGGAATTTTTTCTAATAAGAGACCACTGACCATGGATGGGTTCTGGCCAGTTTATAGACACCACACTTGAGCCCTTCATGTCCGTGCTTCACCTTTTGATGTATATATGCATTTGAATGTTAAGTCTCCAACCCAAGGTGAACATGGGTCGTATGTAACATGCATGTTTGTTCAATATGCATACATTAGGACCACCTCATGAGTATTCATAGCTCCTCCTATAACCTGTTGAATATGTGTATTTGGTCAACGCGTTCAGCTTAAATTTCTGTCCAACCCCTCCTTCCTTGTAGTGTCTGCCTCTGGACTCTGCCAAAGACTGAGCTCCCCAGCCCATCAGAATGGCCACCTTGTAGGCTGTAACTCTTTATAAGAAATAAAGTCTCATACCTATAATCCCAGCACTTCAGGGGGCCGAGGTGGGAGGACTGCTTGAGACCAGCCTAGGCAACATAGTGAGACCCTGTCTCTACAAAAACTTACAAAATTAACCAGCCGTGGTGGCATACACCTGTAGTCCCAGCTACTGGGGTGCCTGAGGCAGGAGAATCGCTGGAGCCCAGGTGATAGAGACTGCAGTAAGCCATGATTGCATCACTGCACTTCAGCCTGGGGGACAGAGTGAGACATTGTCTCTAAAAAAGAAAAGAAGAAAGAAAAGAAATAAAGTCTTCTCTCCAAATCTGTAGATCTCATGATTTTTCAGTTATCACGTTTCATCTCTATTTCACAGACGAAGAAACAGCTTCAGAGAGCTTTATACTGGGTCAGGGTTGAACTGACACCCAAGCTCATGCTCTTTCTGGGGCCCAGAGCTATCACTTTCAAGGAAGGATGCAGTTTCCAACGCAGTGTGTATTCTCACAGGCTGGAGGGAGAAACTGCTGGGAGATGGAGGGAGTTGGAACAAGGGGAAGGCTGCTGTGGGGCGAAAGAGCCTGGAGGTGGGGGTTGGGGGAGGCAGCTTCCAAAGGGAGTGGTTGGAGGTCGGGAGAAACCTCCAGATGGGGTTTAAGCTGCTACAGGGAGCACAGCAGGGGCTATACAAGGGTGGGGCACTGGAAGAGCCAGGGGCTGTGTTGAGGTTACGTGGCTGTGCAACCTGGACACCCACCCAGCCTGCACACCTGCTCCTCTCCTCGCAGTTAGGAGATGAGCTGTGTCCTGATGCAGCAGTTGTGCCAACAAAGACAGGGGAAGCCCTGAGTGCTTGGCAGGATGGGGCCTGTTTCTCATCAACCAGCTAGAGAGACTGAAGCCTGCTTCTCTAGGGAGAGATAAACAGTGCCTCCCCCGTGGTCTCCACACTCTCCTGGCCTCAGTCTACCAATCTGAAAAAAGGAAAGGTTGAATTAAATGAGCTCCACATTCCTTCCAACTCCGACCTCTGAGGACCAGGCATCCATCCTTGCTATCCTTGGCTCAGATCCCAGCCCCTGCCGTATACTTGACATGTAGCCTCAGGCAAGACATGAGGCCTCTCTGAGCGGCAGTGTTCTCATGGGTGAAATAAGGAGGACATTGCCTTCCTTGAGCAGAGTTAACGAGCCATACATGGGAGTGTGTCTGCACAGCGAGGGTCTGACTCCAAGGCAGCATCTGGGGGGCAGGGAAGGCCGAGGCTCTGGTCGAGGCCCTCGCTTGTCTGCCTGGCCCATGGCTCATTTTTAGATATCCCCTTCCTGGCTGCCAGGCCAGAAGGGAAGTGGGAACAAAGATGCCGAGGTGGCAGTTTGGAGCCATTTTCAGGAAGAAGCCTCTGGGCACTCTTCCCCTTTTCACCCCGCCCACACCCTGTCTTCTGCGCAATCTCACAGTGATCCTCAGGACAGGCCTGAGGTGGATGGTTGGATGTCAGTATCTCCATTTAACAGATGGGAACATAGAGACCCAGAGAGGACAAAGAATCAGCCCAAAGTCCTACAGCAGGATTATGACAGAGCTGAGACCAGCCTTGAGGTTTTTAATCTGGGCCCAGCACTCTTCCTTTGTACCCCAAAGCAGATAGTTCTATAAAATGAAGAGTCTCCTATTTTTCCTGGTTTACTAAAAGGCATTTTCCTAAGTGGGCTGGCTTGAAGAAGGTAAGGGCTTGGGTTCTGCAAACAGCCCAGGGTTTTATGAACAGCATCGGGCTTAGCATGAGACACAGGGCTCTGGAAGCAGCAGAGTTTTGCAGATTGTGCTAGGCTTTTGCCAACAGCCAAGGACTCTAAAAAAGGCATCAAGTTTTGTAAACTGTGGGAATCCACAGATGGTGTTGTGATCCACACGCATCGTGGCGCTCTGTAAAATGCACCTTCATATAATACTTGAACAAAGCGCAGCAAACACCACACACTGGCAAATGGCAAAGCCCAGGTGCAAACCAGTGTGATCAAACCTCAGACCTGGGCCACTCATAGCAGGAGCTGACTACGGGGTTCACCAGGGAGCTTGTCTGAAGGCATGTTAGCCTAAGTCTCAGAGGCTACTGGCTACCTGACTCTTGCTCCAGTTCTACAGCTCAAGTTCAGGAATATTCTTGGACCAGGCTTTGCCAGCCTGGGGAAGTTGAGGTAATAAATGAAAGCTGCTCATGCCAGAGGCTACTGTATATATCATACCCTGGGGGGTATTGTGAATTGCTTGACTCAAAGATCAATGAGATAGGCCAGGTGGGTGCAGTGGCTCACACCTGTAATACAAGCACTTTGGGAGGCCAAGGTGGGCGGATCACTTGAGGCCAGGAGTTCGATACCAGTCTGGCCAACATGGTGAAACCCTGCCTCTACTAAAAATACAAAAATCAGCGAGGTGTGGTGGCACGTGCCTGTAATCCCAGCTACTCGGGAGGCCGAGGTACGAGAATCACTTCAACCTGGGAGGCCGAGGTTGCAGTGAGCTGAGATTGTGCCACTGCACTCCAGCCTGGGCAACAGAGAGAGACTGCATTTCAAAAACAAACAAACAAACAAACAAAAACAAAAAGATCAATCAGCTAAACTTAGCCAGACAAGCTGGTCCCCCTACCAAGACCATTCCATACACAGAATTTCTTCAGGCCCTGGGGCCAAGGTGGGGGTAACTGGGCTTCCAGAAAGTTTAAAGGGACCTTCATACCTGTAATTTGGAGTCTGGAAGGTTGCACCTCTGCCAATCTTCATGAGGATTCACAATGCTGACGTTGGTCAGAAGGATTTGGAGAGATAGACCCAATTTGGTTTTCTCAAGTAGGGTCTGATCAGGTCAGACCCTGGGTCAAACCCATCAGGGTCTGGTCTTTCTATTAATCCAAGCCAGTTCTTGACCTTTCTCAGTGGAATGGTCATGCACTCACATTTCTGGTTTCTCAAAGACTCATTTATTCATGTAACAAGTATCTATTGAGTGCCTCCTGAGTGCCAGGGAGATCTGTGATTATTTCACACATTCCCTACATCCTACTAGCACCCTCATACAGCAAATAGGAGCCAAGTGGAGCTGGTGTATGTTTCTCTATTATTGCACCCTGAAAGTTAGACTCCAAACCCACATCCTCATTCCACGCAAAGACCTTATTCCAGAGACAGGGTCAGGTTCACTTCTGCATCTTGGATTTGGGGAAACCCAGATCTTCCTCAGAGAAGATAGCCTGGGTGGAGGGAAAAGCCTGGTTCTAGCATTAGAGGTTCAAGGCACCCACCACCTACTAGCTGGGTGATCTCTGGCAAGTTACTGAGACTCAATGCCTCATTGGTAAAATCAGGGAATAAATAACCTGATGTTATAGTGTCAAGGGGAGGACCCAGTGGGGCCTTGTGTGTGAAAGTGCTGTGCAAGCTGGGAAAGGCAAAGTGGATTTGCTTTCCCTTGCTGCCCTGTTCTGAGCCCCACCTCTGCCACTCCCTTCTCTGAGCTCCAGGCCTCCAGGCTTGGCTTCTTTCTCCTTCACTGAACCTTCACAGTGGCTCTGCAAGGGATTACTGTCCCTTCTTTATAGATGAGAGAATTGACGCTCAGGGAGATGCTGGGACTTGCCTGAGATCACTTGACCAGCAAATAACAACTGAGATGGGACCCAGATCTCTCTGGCTCCTGAACCTCCATCCTCAGTCCTCAGTCCACGAAACTCTGAGAATTTCATATTTTCCATTCTGTTCCCCTCCTCCTTTGCCTAGATGGCTGAAATTGATGGAGCTTCTACCATGAGCTCCACCCAGGCCGGCTGCCACTGGATACTTAGTGGACACAGCCCCTTCTTGCTGTGGATTCTTGGAGCTCAGGGAGAAGATGAGGGATTTAGTGAGGGGGACGTGGGCTTGAGGGGGACAGGGGTTCAGCGAAAGAGGACAACTGCTAGATGGGGGAACAAGGGCTCTCTATGGGGTCCTCCTATCAAGGGAGGGCAACAAAAGTTCTGTGAAGGGAACAAGAGCTTGGTAGGAGAAGGGCTCAGGTGGAAAATGGGAGGGCAGTGAGGAGACTGGGGGATGAGTGTGGAAGGTTGGGGAGCTTGGGGAGACCCATCAACATCCCTCCTGTGCCCCCACCTCTCTGCTGCTAACAGAGCAGGGGAAAATACCTAAGGGAAATGCTGAGGCAAGAGGCTGGAAAAGGACAGGCTGAGGCTGAGCCTCAGGGAGGCGGGGTGCAGCTTCCTCTTCGCAGAGAGGCTGGACTTGAACAAACCCAGCCTCCTACACAACCGTGGAGCCAGGGCAAGGGAGAGACAGAAGGAGCAAGTGATCCAGGGAGACAAACACTTGGAGATACTTGGGGCTGAGTTTGAGCAAGACTCCCTAACCTGTGCCTGGACGAGTCTGATGTCCTGTGTGGCCCAAGAAGAACTGACCCAGTGTCTGGAGCTCCCGCCATTATTGCATCCCTGCTGTGGCTCACCTGCTGCTGTCTCCAGGAGCCCCTGAGAAGATTTGCTTCCTCTCCCCTGCTAAGCTCCAGGTCCTGAGATTGAATTAGGGGCTGGAGCTCATTGCACTCCAGCAGTCATGGGACCCAGGATAGGTAAGTCCGAACAAATTAAGGAAGGGACATGGAGAGCGAGCCTGGGGGACATGTTCCCAGAGAAAAGGGTGAGACCGTAGAGCCAGAGTAGGTGGGATGGGTGCCCACAGCTGTTGGCACAGAGCCAGGCACATGGCCGGAGCTCAGTGAAGGTGTGTTAAATGAATGAGTGAATGACTGGAGGAGCAGGAAGGGACACTATCTACTCAGCTGGAGCCAGGGAACCCAGCCAAATCTCGTCGATGAGACCAAGACGTAGAGGACAACAGAAAGACAGGCCCCTGACCCCCTCTTTGAGCCCTGTTTCCCCTCTCGAAGGAGAAAAAGATAGAGACAGACAGAGCAGAGAAAAAGAGAAAAGTGTAGTCAGACAGTGCAGACAGGCAGGCTCAAACGAAGAGGCACACAGGAGGTCGGAGAACGCAATATCAACAGGTATCAGCGGGAGAATGCAGAGAAAGGTATTGAGGTCAAACCGGGAGAGAGGGCTGCAGCAGAGACTGGGAGAGACAGAGAGGCAGCAGACAGAGCAGGAAAGAGAATCAGACAGGGACAGGTGATGGAGAGCTACAGACAGACCTGCAGGCAGAGTCAGAAGATCCACCCAGAAGACCAGGGGATTGAGAGTGACCTGCAGAGACCTGCGTGGGTCTCTGTGCAGTGAGGTCTCTTACTGTAGAGTGGGGAGGAGGCTGGAGGAAAAAGGTCTTGAAGCTCTGACTGCAGGGTGACAAGGAATCGCCTTGTATCGAGGGCAGTGTTTCTGGAAACAGAGCACCTGGCCCAGCATTTCCTGGGAAGGCAGTATGGGTAGAAGAAACAAAGGATCTTTCTACTGGGAGAACTCCAGGTTAGACGCCTTATAGCTGTCATCTTTGGCCTCTTTCCCAGCTGTTCATCCTCCCCTGGGCTGTGTGAGCCTCACAGCCATTTGGGCAAGGCCCCACTTGCTCCCAGAAGCCCAGCAGGGAGGGCTTCATAGGCCATGGAGACAGACCCGGCTGAGGAGCAGCTGTAGGGACTCCAGGAGAACACAGCCAAGGCTTGGGGACTGCAGTATGGCAGGAAGGGTGGGATGGATGCCTCCTCTCAGGGTGCCTCACAGGACAGATGAGAATGAGGTCAGATTTGGGTGGGATGGTTGGGGGGAGCGGTGTGAATCGGCCATTGACAAACCAAATTCCCCATCAGCCTTGGCTCAGTATGGATGGGAGGGATGGAGAGCTGGGGGGTGTGGGAACTAACTAGAGACTTTGGCTGCACTACAGGTCCCCACAAGTCCCCCCAGGACTATTTTTCTGACCCCTGCAGGGCCCAGCTCTGGAATATTCTCCAGGTGCCCCCTGAGCTCCCACACAGACAGCAGGAAGCTGACCCCAGCATCTGCCTGGTGGGTCATCGGGTGCCACCTCTAGCCTTGCTTCCTGAGACCCATTCTGGGCTGTGGCCAGGCTCACCACACTACTCTGAGGGGTGTGGGAATGCGGGTGGGGTAGGATACAGAGCCTGCAGCCTGGGAAGAGTCCCCAAGGGAGAGGGGGAAGCTGTCCCAGTCAGGGCAGACACCAGAGAGGAGTGAAGGTCAGATCTGGCTCCAGCAGAGCCCCTCCACCCACTCACCACAGACTCCTTAGGCAGCAGTTTCCCTGCCAGTGATGGGGCAGCCATTCACACACACACAGTGTGACTCAGAGATTTCATTTTCCCACCTGTTCACCTTTGCTCAGGAAGCCCCTGCCCACATCCCATCCTGGTGACATTTGCCCTGTTTTCCAACTCTTCCAAATGCCAACTCCTCCAGGAAGCCATTCCAGATTCTTCCAGCTGGGGGTAACCTCTCCCATACGCTGTTTGATGACCCTCTCTTCAAGGGTCATCCCTCCTTGTTTCCGGTGTTGCTGTTCCTCTCTCCAGCCCATCTGTGTTCAAATGTAAGCCATTCTAGGGCAGACACGTGGGGCGAGGGAAAGAACCAGCAGTCCCAGGTTCAAATTCCAGCACCGCATCACTGGCTTTAAGAGAACTCAGTGAAATATCCTTCCCCTTTTCAATAGGTGAGAAACCGATGCTCAGAGGGGGCAAGCAAGGTCCAAGCTCACCCCAAAGTAAACAGCAGAGTGGAGACCAGCCCCCAGGTCTGCCTGGTACCAGAGCTCTTCCTCTCCGTGCCATTGCCCTTGTGCTTTCTTTTCCCTCCACCAATCCCACACAGGGTGAGCACGCCAGGGAAGGAGATAGCACTGCAAATGCTTAGGAAAGTGACTACACCTGCATGTCTGTGGAGCTAGTGAGCTGCCCAGTACCGTTGGAGGAGTGGGGGTCACTGGGCAACACCTTGGGAAGTTAAGCCAAAGAAGCTGATGGGGCCCAGTCACAAGGAACTTGTATGCCAGGTTGGGCACGTGGACTTTGTCTTAAAGGCAATTGGGAGCTATAGAAAGTATCTGAGGAGGAAGTGGCCCTGCTTCAGTGGCCCAGAGAATCTGTGTCCTGGGAACATTCGTAATAACCTCACTCTTGTGTACAGTACCTTTTTTTTTTTTTTTTTGAGACAGAGTCTCACCCTGTCACCCAGGCTGGAGGGCAATGGCGCCATCTCAGCTCGCTGCAACCTCTACCTCCCGGGTTCAAATGATTCCCCTGCCTCAGCCTCCCGAATAGCTGGGATTACAGGCACTCGCCACCATGCCCAGCTAATTTATGTATTTTTAGTAGAGATGGGGTTTCACCATGTTGGCCGGGCTGGTCTCGAACTCCTGACCTCGTGATCCACCTGCCTCGGCCTCCCAAAGTGTTGGGATTACAGGCATGAGCCACCGCGCCTGGCCATGTGCAGAACTTTTATGATAACAAAGCACTCTGGGCCCATTTTCCAAATGAAGGACAAGAGTTCGAGACCAGCCTGACCAACATGGTGAAACCCCCCTGTCTCTACTAAAAAAAAAAGTACAAAAAATTAGCTGGGCGTGGTGGCACATGCCTGTAATCCCAGCTATTATGGAGGCTGAGGCAGGAGAATTGCTTGAACCTGGGAGGCAGAGGCTGCAGTGAGCCGAGATTGCGCCATTGCACTCCAGCCTGGGCAACAAGAGTGAGACTCCATCTCAAAAACAACAACGACAACAACAAATGAGGAAACAAAAGCTAGGAGGAGTTCTGCTACCTGCCCAAGGCCATGCAGCTACTCAGCAACAGAGCTGGGGCTCAAACTTGAGCCTCCCACTGGTAACAGAGCCCTTCCTGGCCTCCTCTTCCCCTCTTTCTGGACAAATCTGTACTGAAGGCTCCAATATTCCCAGCCTGTGCCTGGTGAACATAGACCTGAGGGAGCCGGCTCTGCAGGAAGCCTGCCCTGACCCCAGGGTCTCTGGTGCCAAAACAGCCTGAAGACGGTCATTTGGGTCACCTTGTGTTTGGAGCACTAGAGCTTCATGATACGAGTGAGATGGGATAACACGGACTCCTTAAGGGGTCAATTTAAGCACAGAGAGAGATTAGCTGGGACCACATGGAGGAAATGGAGCATGGCCTTGAGCCATAGCTGCCTATCTCTGAGCCTCTGGCTCCTTGTTTTAGGCATAGGGTGACCCTCCCTCCAGGCCCTAGTTGCTCATTTTTAGGTCATCCTGGGTCTAGATGGGGTAGCCGGGGTTACAACTGGGAACAGAAAGTCTCAGCTCAGAGTTCCTGACTGAGCTGGGAAATCACCAGAAAGTTTGCCTGGCCCCTCCGCGACCCTGCCAGATCTCCTTCAAGAAACAACAGCTGGAGTCTCACAAAGCTGGACCTCAAGCATGCTATTGTCCTCCCAGCAGACCACCCAAGGTCCTGCTGGGAAGAATTTCCCAAATATGACAGCCAAGCCCAATGCCTGGAGACACGCCCCCTTCCTGCCTTTGACTCTCTCTCCTCCAGAATGCTGGGCCAGGCCGAACAAGGAACTGGAGCATTCAGGGCCCTCATGCCGCCCCCATCCCAACTCATGCGCACCACCGCAGTCCCCACCCACAGACCCCGTGCTCCAGCCTTCTCTTCCCCTTCATTTAGTTTAGTTCAATTCAACAATCTTGTTCTTTTATTGAGACGGAGTTCCACTCTTGTTGCCTAGGCTGGAGTGCAATGGCACAATCTTGGCTCATTGCACACTCGGCCTCCCAGATTCCAGCAATTCTCATACCTCAGCCTCCCAAGTAGCTGGGATTGCAGGCACACACCACCACGCCTGGCTAATTTTGGTATTTTTAGTAGAGACAGGGTTTCACCATGTTGGCCAGGCTGGTTTCGAGCTCCTGACCTCAGGTGATCCGCCAGCCTTGGCCTCCCAAAGTGCTGAGATTACAGGTGTGAGCCACCATGAGGCCAGGCTTGAGCCAGGCCTCGAAAGATAAGTGGTTTGCTGGGGAAGAAGGACACTCCAGGCTGAGGATACAGGTGGCTTTGAGGTGGAAAAGAACATGATGAATTTGGGGAATGGCAAGAATCTATTGGAGCCAGGGAATAATGCTCACTAGGGTGGGGGGTACATGGGATGGGACCGGCTTCCACTAGCCTTGACCTCCTTGGGACTGAGCCTGTACTCACGGTTTGCAGATGGAGCTGGGAGTTGGGGAGGGGCTAACCATTGTTGAGGACCACAGTATACCAGGCATAGGACATTTTCCTTTAATCCTAATAAAAACACCGGGAGATAGACACTGCTCACTCACTTACAGAGAAGAAAACAGGCTTAGAGAGGCTAAATCAGATGCCTTAGGTCACACAGCTATGATATGACAAAACAAATATTTGAATCCAAAGTCTTCTCACCCAGAGGCTTTCAGCAGGGAACTAACATGATCCACCAGGACTGGGGGAGTACAAGACAACCTCTGCCCTGAGAGAGTTTATTGCCTAGTCAGGCAGATAAGAGGCAAACATAAATAATGCAAGAGAGTGACCAACAGAAATTGGCCTGGCAGGGGGGTTTTATGGAGGGAGAGATGAGAGATGAGCTGGGCTGCAGGAGCTTGACAGGGGGATCTGCAGGCCCAGGGAACCCCAAGCAACTTAGGAGGTAGGAAGGGCCCAAGGCAGGGACTCGTGGCCTTGAGGTTGGCTGCCTCCCACCCCAACACCTCTGGAGGTGTTACCAGAAAGGGGTCTGGATCCAGACCCCAAGAGAGGGCTCTTGGATCTCGTGCAAGAAAGAATTCAGGGTGAGTCTGTAAAGTGAAAGCAAGTTTATTAGGAAAGTAAAGGAATAAAAGAATGGCTACTCCATAGGCAGAGCAGCCCCGAGGGCTGCTTGTTGCCCATTTTTATGGTTATTTCATGATGATATGCTAAACAGGGGGTGGATTATTCATGCCTCCCCTTTTTAGACCATATAGGGTAACTTCCTGACATTGCCATGGCATTTGTAAACTGTCATTGGTGCTGGTGTGAGTGTAGCAGTGAGGACAACCAGAGGGCATTCTCATTGCCATCTTGGCATTGGTGGGATTTAGCCGGCTTCTTTACTGCAAGCTGTTTTATCTGCGGGGTCATTATGACCTGTACCTTGTGCTGCCCTCCTATCTCATTCTGTGACCTGGAATGCCTAACTCTTTGGGAATACAACCTAGTAGGTCTCAGCCTTATTTTACCCAATCCCTACTCAAGATGAAGATGGAGATGGAGATGGAGATGGGTAAGAATCTCAATTCAATGGTTTTGGATTTTGTGGGGAGATAGTCTGAGAATCTGAGGGCCACAGCCTCTTCCCTTGAAGGGCTGATCCATCTTTCAGGAAGTTTCTCTAAAGAACAATCAAACCATTTGCTTTGGACAGACAGTCTAGGAAGAGGAAAAATGTTGCTAATGAAGACAGTGAAATAGCAAATACCATCATGTGAATGTAGATGGTAAGGTAGAGTTTTGGGTTTTTAGCTCTTAGGCTGAATGTGGGGATAGACGGTTTTCATCCTCAGGAGATGCTTTCTGCACCAGGAAGGAGGGATTACAGTCCCTGCATTGTAGCTGGGGGCTTCAAGCCTGTATCACTGCCTCCTAGCCCAGAGAGGGAGAGAGATGATCCAGAGATGGATGAATGTGATGTCAGGATGGAGGGATTTACCTGGAGGAAGACCAGGTGTGTGTGGCAGGGGATGGATCCAGCTGGGCCCGATTGCCTCAGATGTGTTTGAATATTTATCAGGAAAAGAGAGCAAGGGCCACCTATATGCCAGGCCAGCTGCCCCAGAGGCCTTACCTCTTTGAGGTCGTATAGAGGAGAAGAGATTTCTTGTCCTCACTCTTTGCTAGGCTGGTGGCTGAGGTCCCTATAACAAAAGACAGCTTAACAGGAGAAAAGCATACAAATTTATTTGGCTTTTAAAAATTTAATTTACTTCATTATTATTTTTACATAGAGATGGGGTCTCACCATGTCACCCAGGCTACTCTGGAACTACTGGGCTTGGTACTTCTCCCACCTCGGCCTCCCAAAGGGTTGGAATTACAGGCATGAGCCACCGCGCCTGGCCCAAATTTATTTAATATAAGTTTTACATGACACAAGGGCCTTCAGAGATGAAGACCCAAAGAAATGGGAAGACGTGTGTATTCTTAAACGTTTTAGTTTTTATTATGCTGAATTAAATTAAATTAATTAATTAATTTATTTATTTTTTGAGACAGGGTCTCACGCTATTGCCTGGGCTGGAGTGCGATGGCACGATCTCGGCTCGCTGCAACCTCTGACTCCCAGGCTCAAGTGATCCTCTTGCCTCAGCCTCCCGAGTAGCTGGGATTACAGGCATGCACCACCACACCTGGCTAATTTTTTGCATTTGTAGTAGAGATGAGGTTTCACCATGTTGCCCAGGCTGGTTTATTATTTTTTAATCATCTAGCCTAAAATGTCAAAAACTTGTGACATTTTATGCCAAGTTTGATGAAGAAGTGTATAGTTGTGGAGAGGTATTGCACGAAGAGGGTGTGAGCTAATGGTGACACACCTGGGGGAACCTAGCAAGGCCTGTTTGTTCAGATTCTTCTCTGTGTCCTTGCGTCTTCAAAGTTAAGGCTGTTTCTTTTCTCCAGGTAGAAAGAGAGCAACTCTCAAATGAGGATCTTATGACCTGTTTCAGGGTGAAAGGCGGGAGAAGGTCAGAGTGGGGTGACTATCCTAGGTTTCATGACCTGCTTCTACTGTTTTCTCAAATGTGGCCAAGGTGCCATATTTGGGGAGTAGTGTGTCCTGAATTCCATCAGTAAATACTGTTATCTTCACCTTATAAATGGGGAAACTGAGGCTCAGAAAGTTCAAGGGATATGTCCAGGCTCACACAGTGCGCTTGTAGCACAGCTGGGATTCCAACCCAGGTCTGAGGCCTTAAAGCCTATTCTCAGCCTCACATTTCCCTGAGATTTGCCGTTTGCAGCTGGGAGGCAGCCAAAGGAGGCAAAATCCTGGGTCTTTCCCGCAGAGAACAGGTAAGGGAAGGTGGTTCTTGCAGTCAGGCTGGTCTCTGAAACCTTGCTCCTCATCACCCAGACTCAGGTGGTGTGGAGAATGCTGACTCTACCCGTGAAGGGCAGCCCCCTGAAGGGTGAGTCTCTGACTGACCAGATACCTGGGAAACGAAGTTTGTGGCTGACAGACTTTCAGGAACTTGTCTGACTGTCTTATGAGGAGCTGCAGGCAGGTGGCTGACTGACGGCCTGAACGGACAGCTCTCCTGAAAGACAGTAGCCCACTGTCTGGCTGGCTTACCAGCAGATGGACACGGTGTGCCTGCATGAGTGATCAGCCAAGTGACCGACTGACAGTCAGGCACACAGACCCATTGCGGGCCAGCTCGGGCTGCGGGTCCCTAGCCCCTGGAGACACCTGGCCTATCTGGGACCCCAAAACTTAGCTGCCCACCTGGGAGAGAGACGGACTGAGTTTTTTAAACTAGGGCCTGGCTCCCTGCCCCAGGTCCCCTCATTCCCACAGGCGACCGCCTGCCTAGCCCAGGTTCAGTCCCATGGCCGTCCCCTCCTCCTGTCAGGGGTGGCCCCTGACAAAGTCCTCAATGCCCTTCCACAGGAGGACACGCAGTCCTGGACTCGACCATCCTTCCAAGGGGAGTTCTGCCCTGAGTCAGGGAGGGGAAAGTTTGCTGTCAGCGCGTCAGCAGAGACCCCAGCCCACAGGAAAGGCTCGGAGGGGGTGGACAGCCTGCCTGACAAGCCCCATTCAGTAACCAACTGACCCCCAATACATGACTCGTGCTCCTCTCAGATCCCGGAGGAATGTGGCCAGTGCTTCCCTCCCCTGCCCAGAGGCACAGGCTGTGGACTTTGCCCTCCACAAACAGCCATATCTCTAAAGGATAAAGTAATCCCGGGAAGGCTTTGAGCCTTGACAGAAGAGGCTGGGATTGAAGCTTCAGGGAGAGCCAGAGGTGAGGTTGGAGTGGGAGCTCACCTGAGGCAGGTGAGCAGGCTCTACGAGCGGGCAGGTGAGAGGCCAGGGGGCTGGAACTGGGGCTAGACAGGCTGGGGCACAGCAAGGATGCCTCCAGTATACCCAGGAAGCTAAGTGGAGGGTCCAGGGTCTGGCCTGGAGTTGGGGGCCTCACATTCTGAGACGGCCCACACGCCTTCCCTGCTCTCCCCCATCCATTCCTTGGGTTTCCTTCAGAGCTAGGGCTCCAGGTCAGGGACTTCTGCTCCCAGCCTCAGCTCCCGCTCTCTCACCTGGTTGGCTTGGACCCTTGGTGGACTGGCACTGCTACCTATGAAGTGACTTGGCTAGGTTTGGGTGGGCCAAGACAGAGAAAAGCAGTGTGCTTCTGCCTGTCAAACTTGTACAAGGAGCATTGAGTGATGTTGAGTTTAACACCTACCTGGGCTTGAGTCCTAGGACCAATGCTAACCAGCAAAGCTAGTTCCTCTGAGCCTGGGTATCCTTATCAGAAGCATAGAGATAATAAGACACCAAAGGGACAGAGCTGTGGAGAGGGTTAATGGGCCAGTGCACAGAAAGCCTGTGGCACAGAGCCCAGACTACAGCAGGAAACCCCCTGCGGCTGGTGAGAGGAGCTGAGGCTCAGAAATGGTCTCCTCCACCTCCTCTGGGAGCCTTTGCTTTGAACTGCCTTACTTCCTCCTTGCCTTTAAAGTGACTCCCAATGAGTGTTCCACGACACTCCTCTTCCCTAGGCCAATTTCCCATCTCCTCCTGTCAGGTGTCAGTTTTGTTTCAACAGTTCCTTGCTTCCTCTGAGTGTTTATGCCCCGCAGAGGGACTCCTCCCTAGCCACACGCACTTCCATTTCCTCAGCCAAATTCCTCAACCTGTTTGTATAGACATTTCTCCAAAGCAAGATATACAAGTGGCAGTAGGCACATGAAAAGATGCTCAACATCATTAGTCATTAGAAAAATGCAAACCAAAACCACACTGAGATACCACCTCTACCCTATGAGGATGGCTATAATTGAAAAGGCAGACAATGAAAGTATTAGCAAAGATGTAGAGAAATTGGAACATTGCTGGAGGGAGTGTAAAATGGTGTTGCCACTGTGGAAAATGGTTTGGCAGTTCCTCACATAGTTAAACATAGAATTATTTTATATGAACATATGACCCAGCAATTCCGTTCCTAGGTGTACGCCCAAGAGGATTGAAAATGTATGTCTACATAAAAATTTGTACATGAATGTTTCTAATACCTGAAACTTGAAAACATTATGCTAAGTGAAAGAAGCCAGTCACAAAAGGCCACATATTGTGTGATTTCATTTATATGAAATGTTCAGAATATAGGCAGATTCATAGAGACAAAAAGTAGATGAGTGTTTGCCAGGGAAGAGGGAGGAATGGAGGGTGACTACAGATGGGTATGGGACTTCTTATGAGGGAATGAAAATATTCTGGAATTAGATGGTGGAGATAGTTGTGCAGCTTTGTAAATGTACTAAAACCCACTGGACTGTGCACTTTTAAAAGGGTGGATTTTATGGCTATGAATTACATCTCAATTTTAAAAATCCTCAGGCTCCCAGGTACCTTGTAAGAGGATCACAAAAACTTCACCTGTGGTGGTTCAGGGCCTCTGTAGCCCCCTCCCTGAGTTTGTCTTTCAGCCCTGGAGATAGAGTGAGAGTCCCCCAGGTCAGAGGAATCCTGAGGTCAATTTTCAGGCTCCAGAAAGCATGCTGAGTGAAAGGAAACTCCTGCCGGTGGTGAGAGGGACATGAAACAATGGAGGCTTCCGGCAGGAAGTGGAGCTGCAGGAGGGGAGGAAGGCCAAGGAGGCCTGGGCTGCCAGGAGGAGCAGGTGGTTTCAGTCTAAATGGAGGGGTGGAGTCTCAAGGTTGGACTTCCGGGCTCCCCACTGAGAGTGAGCTCAGGAGACCCTGGGAGATGCCTCTGAAGGGGCTCAGCTTTCCTCTCATTGCAGTGAGTGAGATACTGACAGTTATCATAGTTACCATGTGAGGAAAGCCAACATGTGTAAAGGAGGCCAAGGGTCCAAGACAGTTCTGTGTCCTCAGTTATCACCCCATGGGCCTCTGTCCACAAGGGTGTTAAATGAGACAAACTCAGAGGACCCTTTCTGCCCTGACCAGCAACATGGTCTGATGGTGTGATTTGGGGATTGGCTGGTTAGCTCTCTGATGACATGCCCAAGGGTTCCCTGTGCAGGGGTTGAAATCAACTCCAATACACCCCAGAAAAGCCTTTATTCCCTGACTATGGACCTAGCCTTGACCCTGCACCTGCCCCAGACCTCTGATCCTAGACTGAGCCAGACAGTCCCAGGCCCAGACTCAGTCTCCAAGAGCACGGGCTGTCTCACAACCCAAGGCAGGCTGAGAGTCTTCACAACTTACCCTACTGCTGGGGCCACTACCTGCAGGTTTGTTGTGTAGAGAGGTCAGCAGCTTCTCCCTAGAAGGGAAGTTTTGCCAGGAGCAGAGTGAGGTGTGAAATAGGTACCCAATAGGTATTGGATCAGCAGGGGCACAGGGATACACACCCTTTTAGGAAAGTCCCTTCCAGAACTGCGACCTAAGAATGAGGAAGGCTGAAGGTGATTTAATTCTCAGATTCTCATCAACCACTAAGAATTCCTGAAAGTCCTTGGTTCTGAGGTCTAGGGCTACCTAATCAGGTCAGGGCCATTCTCTGGGATTCTATCTATTCTCTTTCCCTGGTTTTCTGTCCCTCAGGGCCAGCGGTTGAGGGACCCCAGGTACCAGACAAGGAAACCAAAGCCACAATGGGCACAGAAAACACACCTGGAGGCAAAGCCAGCCCAGACCCTCAGGACGTGCGGCCAAGTGTGTTCCATAACATCAAGGTACCTCTCAGGGCCTGGCAGGGGCCTCTGAGTCTAGAAGAGCAGGCTTTGCCACGTACCGGCTGTGTAATGCCAAGGAAGACTTTCTCTGAGCCTTGGTTTCCTCATCTATAGAATGGATGGCTGTGAGGATCAAAGGGATGATCTGCGAAAGCACTCAGCTGGGTTTTGGGCATATAGAAGGTGGCCAGTACATGTTCGCTCCTCCCAGAGAGGAAAGGGGTGCTCTTGGAGTAGTGCAGGATGAGGCACCACTTGTTTCCCACTTTCCCAGAGAAATAGAGAAGTGCCCTGGGGATCCCAAACCTATGTGGATACTGGGAGTCCTGGCTCCACCAAGGGCAGCTGTGAACATCCAACGTCCACTAGAGCCCACTGGGTGCCAGGCACTGTGTCAGGTGCCACTCACATGTGATCTTATTTAGTTCTCACAATATCCCTGGGAACTTGGGCTGTTGTCCTCATTGTACAGATGAGGAAACTGAGACTCAGAACAGAGTGAATATATTAAGCTCTGTCATAAATACTCTACTTTTTAATCCTTTAAAGTTTTTCTTCTCTTAGGAGTTCTTTTAGAGTTTTTCAGGAGGAGACTCCAGGCAGGCTGGGATGTTTGTGGTGGGGTTCAGTGTGTGCAGGTGGCCTCACAGTGCCACTCTGGGAGAGGACTAGTGGGGGTGGGATGGAGAAGGATCTGGGTGAATCTGGGATAGCTTCCCTGAGAGAGGGGCAGGATGGTAGAACTGGGAGGAAAGTCCAGCCCAGCCAAGGGGGGCTCTGAGAGTCAGAGGGGCTCCCACCATTCCTGGCCATGGGAAGACCCTACTCTTGGTCTTGTGGCTCTTCGATAGCCCCCAGGCCCCTGGAGTGTACCCAGGATAGCTTTTCTAGTTTTTAGTCCTGTGTGAGAAGCTGTGAGCTACACTAGTAACCATCTCTCTCTGCCCCCTACCTCCTCTGGGCTTTCTTCCCTTTCTCTCTTTCCCTCCCCTCCCTCCTCCTCTCCCTGTCTCCTTTGGTCTCTCTCTGTCTCTCTTCTGTTGGTCACTCTCCCGCCCTCTGTCTCCTTCTGTGACTGTGTTTCCCCATCTCTACTCCTTGCTGCTGTCTCTGCCTCCTTCCCCCTGTTTGTCTCCCCATGCACCGCCCACCTCTGCCTGCCTCCGGGTCCCCCCACAGCTGTTCGTCTTGTGTCACAGCCTGCTGCAGCTGGCGCAGCTCATGATCTCCGGCTACCTAAAGAGCTCCATCTCCACAGTGGAGAAGCGCTTCGGCCTCTCCAGCCAGACGTCGGGGCTGCTGGCCTCCTTCAACGAGGTACAGGCCCTGCCCAGCCACAGGGGTGGACACTGAGGGAGGCTTGCACCGCACCTTCCACCAGCCTCCCCTCTCACTACCCTACCTTAAGGCCTTCCCCTCCCAGTGCCCTCAGGCAACCCCTGTCCCAGCGCCTGCCTGAAACCTCAGAGCATTTGCAGCTGTCTTCTAGGACCTGGACTTGGCTGTCTCCCCTTGGGAACCTCTAAAGGGTCAGGTCCTGGGGTATTTCAGAGCTAGCCAGGGTCCCCATATCCACCCACTCCCACTTTGTGTCCTTTACCTTTTCAGGCACCCAACTATTTCCTGTCCCAGGAAGGAATCAAAGAAAGTCACTTCAACAGTAGTGAGAGAGGCTTAAATCGCATCAAGAGCGGAACCTCTGGGCCTTGGGATGGTGGGGGGAGGGATACCATGGCACAGGGTGTCTGTCCTTAGAACTGCCCAGAGATTCACAGGCCTGTGGGGCCCACAGCCAAGCAGGGAGGAGCAGATGGGCTGCTTTGGGTGGATTTGGAGATCAGAGTCCAGCTGTGCCCCAGTCCTTCAGTCCTTCCCCCGCCAGATGTTTTTACCCTGAAGGAAGTTGTCTTTCTCCCCTGTCCCCCGGGCAGATTCCCATGAAATTCTCCCCCCTTGGTAATGTGTCATATTCCTCACAACCCAAGGCCGTCCAGCTGCAGTGTCCCCAGATCCTCCTCAGCACCTGCCTCAGAGGTGGGAGGGGAAAGTCCTTACTTTGCTCTGGAAGCTTGGGCAAGTCACTCCCCTGTCTCTGGGCCTCAGGGCCCTATCTATGGATACAGCCACTATGGAGTGTGGCTGTCCTTTCCAGGGTCAGCCATCCCCTGGCTCCCCTGCTGATACTGCCCCACTCCCCCAGCGAGGAGTGTCTGGGACTCACCCACGGTCACCAATCAATAAGCAGCAGAGCCAATGCACCCCCTGCTCATGGTGGCAGAGACTGTCCCTGCCCTGCATGAACTGAAGTCCCCTCCTGAACTCACATCCTAGGATTGTGATCCTAAGGCTCAAAAGGTCAAGTCTTGGGCCAGGCACGGTGGCTCATGCCTGTAATCCCAGCACTTTGGGAGGCCGAGGTGGGAGGATCACTTGAGGTCAGGAGTTCGAGACCTGCCTGGCCGACATGGTGAAACCCCGTCTCTACTAAAAATGCAAAAATTAGCCGAGCATGGTGGCACATGCCTGTAATCTCAGCTACTTGGGAGGCTGAGGCAGGAGAATTGCTCGAACCTGGGAGGAGGAGGTTGCAGTGAGCTGAGATCACACCATTGCACTCCAGCCTGGGCAATGAGTGAAACTCCATCTCAAAAAAAAAAAAAAAAAAAAAAAAAATTCAAGCCTTGACCTGGCTTTGGACTTTGTTTATGACATTCCTGAAACTCGAAATCCCTTCATTCGATGGCCCATCCTTCCCCATGTTCTAACATGGGGTCCAATCTGTGTTCAAAAATGGAATTGAACTCCTAGCTTTCTCCACTCTGCCCTCATTTCTCTCCCCTAACGGGGCAGTGCGGCCCTTCCCAGGGGGACCCAGGAGGGAGACCCAGATGATTTTTATTCAGTCCATTATTCAGATGGGCCTACGGAAGTTAGAGATAGAGACAAGGATAGTGCAGGCCCCCAGTCCTGGGCACTGTTCCACCTTAATGGGTCACCTCATCCCTTTGCAGGTGGGGAACACAGCCTTGATTGTGTTTGTGAGCTATTTTGGCAGCCGGGTGCACCGGCCCCGAATGATTGGCTATGGGGCTATCCTTGTGGCCCTGGCCGGCCTGCTCATGACTCTCCCACACTTCATCTCCGAGCCATACCGCTACGACAACACCAGCCCTGGTAAGAGCAGCAGGGGCTGGGCAGGAGTGGGACGTGAGCCTCTGCATTGCTTTGCGCTGGGGCCCACCCCACAGGCATTCATCGGGCAGGATACACCCCAACACCCCAGGACAGCTGCTAGTCCCCCACCCAACCCGGCTCCCCAGGCCCCAGCCCAGGTGGGTCTCTGGCAGACCTGGGGAGTGGGGTAGGAAGTAGGCCCTGCGCAGAGGGGTGAGGGCCTGCTTGTATGTCACTGTGGGTTTTTTTAGGTGGGGGTGAATTTACAACACAGCCTACTTTGCGGGCCTGGCATGCAGTAGACCCTCAGGAATTGCGTGTGTAATAATAATAGTGTCATACACTACTTACTATGCACCAGACACTGCTCTAAGCACTTAATGTGTAGTCATGCATTTAATCCTCATAAAAGACTTTGGGAAAAGAAAGAATGAATGAGTGAATGAACAAATTTAAAAAATGAAAGAATTCTGGACAGGAATGGTGAAGCCATGTTCAGCCCAGTGGGATTTGGTTGAGGCCCTACTTGACAAGTGGATGCCTGTCTCTTAGAGAATGACCCTAACAACCTGATCATTCACTTTATTCCTTCCCTCTCCTACCCACTCACCCACCCACCCTCTCACCCATCTATCCATCCATCCATTCATCCATCATCTATCCACCCCATCGATCCATCCACCTACTCATCCATCTATTTATCTATTCATCCATCCAATGGGACACCCGACAAACTCTTAATGCTGCCTACTTCATGCCTGAGCCTCTCAGGGGAATCAGTCCTTTTTACTCTAGGGAGCTCTCAGCCTGGGAGAGGAGACAGACAAAACAAAAAACAATTGTGTGAGGAGGGAAGCACAGGGGTGGGAGGAGCCCACACCCCAGCCTGGCATGGAGGAAGCCTTCCTAGGGGAGGAAGACTGTCAGAGAGCAGGCTTCCTCCCTCATCCTCCCACCAGCTCACACCTCTGAAGTCCCACTCTGTACCAGACCAGAGGCCAGGGATAGGGGAGAGAAGATGAAGCAGACATGACCCAGTGGGGTGCAGGGTTGGCGTGAGCACGGGCAACTCTGCTACAAGGTGTAGAGCCCAGCACCTTGGGAGGTGGCCAGAGGAGGCCATTAGAGCCCTGAATAGGGGAAGGACCCTGGCAACTGGAGGGAGCTGGAGGGGCTAGAGGAGGTGGCACTTGAGCTGCAGCTTAGAGAGAAGGTGGGAGTTGCAGGTGGAGGGGAGGGCATGGGTGCAGAGGCAGGGAAATGGGAAAGCCCAGCGTGTGTATAAAGAATGCAGAGTCGTTCTCTAGGCCTGTATGGAAACTTGTCAAGAGAACTGCTTGGAATACCAAAAAATAATACTTACTCACATTTCTTTGTACAGAATTTTCACTTTAGAGAGGTTTTTCTGTGCAAGGTCACGCATGTTCTTCATCCTTACTACCATACAAACCCCTCTGCAATAGGTGCCCCTGAATCCTCAGGCAAAGCCGTTCTGTCTGAGCCTCTGTCTTTACATCAGCCCAAAGAATGGGAGAGACTCAGAGATCTCCAAACTCCCCTCCTGTTCTGACACTCCAGGCTATTCCATTCACTCATTCTTCATCCAAGACTGATGAAGTTGTGTTCTGTGCCAGGCCCTCTGCAGGGCACTGGGGACACAAGGATGGGGAAGGCAGACATGACCTCTCCAATAATTGTTGCATCTAACATCTAGTAGGCCCCATGCCCGGGCACACTCACCACCCACCACTCTTAATATTCATGACTCCAGGAGGCAGGGATTATCATTACTTCCTCACAAGTGAGGAAACCAAGGCTCAGAGAGGGGAGGAACTGCCCCAAGGTCACACCCAGGTAGCACTGCCTTAGCTGCTGTTCTGAACTGCTGAATTCTTCCGCTTCTGAATTCCTTATCTGGAGAACTTTGTTCTTTCTTTCTTTCTTTCTTTCTTTTTTTTTTTTTTTTGAGATGGAGTCTCACTCTGTCACCTAGGCTGGAATGTAGTGGCGTGATCTCTGCTCACTGCAACCCCCGCCTCCCAGGTTCAAGCAATTCTCCTGCCTCAGCCTCCTGAGTAGCTGGGATTACAGGCATGTGCCACCACTCAAGGCTAATTTTTGTATTTTAGTAGGGATGGGGTTTCTCCATGTTGGCCAGCCTGGTCTCAAACTCCTGACCTCAAGTGATCCACCCTGCTCGGCCTTCCAAAGTGCTGGGATTACAGGCATGAGCCACAGCGCCCGGCCAAATTTTGTTCTTTCTTTCATTTGAAAGATGAAGAAACCAAGGCCCAGAGTGGGTAAGGGCCTCTGTCAAAGTCACACAGCAAGTCCCAGGCAGCCTTCGTGGAAGGCTTCTTTCAGGTTCTTGACCTTGGTTCACATGGCTCTTTGCAGCCCAAGGGAGTGGCTCTCCGGGCTGGGTTGACACAGCTCAGAGTCCCAGCTCCATAAATGGAGGGCTGCAGAGAGAAGGCTGCTTCTACAGCCACATTTGGGATAATATTAGTGTGAGGGTCTCTTCAAGTTTGCTCACCAAATATTGGTGAGCTCCAGGGAACAAATGTCAGGTACTAAATTAAGAAATTCTTTTCTGTACTCTGCATCTGTGTCCCAAGCTGGCACTGAACCCTCCCCCAAAGTGAATGCCAAGGGCCCCAGGGCCCTCCACAATCCAGCCCCAGCTGCCCCACCCTGCTCCACTGTGCCTTCAGCCCTGGCCTTGCCCTCACACTTTGTGATCTAGCCATTCTGAGCTTTGCATTCTCCCGGCACGGTGCCCTTTCAAGTCCCTGGGTTTTGCCCGTACTGTGACCTCTCCCTGGAACACCCCTCCCCTCCCTCTTTTTCTGGAAAATTGTGTTTATTCTTCTGGACCCAGTTCAAACTGTACCACCTTTGACCACCCCGCCCCACCCAGAGGCCACCGTTGCTATGGCACTTGCAAATGTCTCAGCTCAGAAAGGTGGTGTAGGGCGGTTTAAGAGCATGGACTCTGAAGCCAGACCTCCCGAGTTCCAATCCTGGCCGTGTTCCCTTACTAGTTGCTGTCTAAGCATCAGTTTCCTCACCTATGAAACGGGCGTAATGAGAGCACTCACCCTTGAGGTTTGTTGTGGGGCTCAACTTATTTTTATACACAGCACTTAGAACAGTACCTTCCCCTGGGGTAAGCGCTATTTAAGTCTTAGCTATTGTTGTAATATTTTTTCATTGTCATCTCTCAGAGGATATGCCACAGGACTTCAAGGCTTCCCTGTGCCTGCCCACAACCTCGGCCCCAGCCTCGGCCCCCTCCAACGGCAACTGCTCAAGCTACACAGAAACCCGGCATCTGAGTGTGGTGGGGATCATGTTTGTGGCACAGACCCTGCTGGGTGTGGGCGGGGTGCCCATTCAGCCCTTTGGCATCTCCTACATCGATGACTTTGCCCACAACAGCAACTCGCCCCTCTACCTTGGTGAGGACCAGTGCCATCCCTTGGCCTCTGAGGGTCAGGCCAGGCTCAACTAGGAGGAAGAGAGACCCAGGGTTGGGGCTGGAGATGGAGTCCCTGCCCCCTGCCCCATTTGGCCAGTAAAGGTCCAGGGAAGCCCTGGAGAGTTCCCCATCCCTGACCAGGGGAGACAGAGTGTTCTTGCCCATCAGAGACTGGGCAGGCACTGGTCTGCAGAGGGAAGACAGGGCCAGAGGATCCTAACTCAGGCTTTGTGTTGTAGGGATCCTGTTTGCAGTGACCATGATGGGGCCAGGCCTGGCCTTTGGGCTGGGCAGCCTCATGCTGCGTCTTTATGTGGACATTAACCAGATGCCAGAAGGTGAGCCTCAGGAACACGTGTTTGCTAGACCCTAGCTAACTGACTGCCACTCTCATAGGAGACACTGAGCCAGGGGGCCCCGGTTCAAATCCTAGCAGTACCACTGACCTTGGGCAAGCCTCTTAGCCTCTCCGAACCTCAGCTTTCTCATCTGTGAGATAATCTCTGTCCTGTCTGTCTCCTAAAGCTGTGATCAGAGTCCAGTGAGATGGTAGAGATAAACTGTAAAGTGCCATCAGATGAGGAACTGTGGTTGCCATCACTACTATTACTAGAAGTCTTTGCCTTGATCCATACCCCACCTTCACTAGGCCCTCAGCCCCCTGCTCACACATGCTGTGGGGCAGGTGGAAGAACGTACTCTCTTGCCTGTAGGGAGCCTCTGTTTTTAGGTGGAAACAAGACTTGAGTTAAACAGAGAGGACAGTGCACACTGGAGAGAACTTTTGGAGCAGAACTTGGTGACTCAAAGTATTACCCTGGGCCTCTCTCAGATGGGACATTTACTGTGACCTCTAAGAACCCTTCTAGTTCTGACCAGCTCAGAGTCTAGGAAACTGCCAGGGGCACCATTTGGGAAACAGTAGTCTCTGGTCCAGGCAGTGGTCAGAGTGGGCCAAGGAGTGGGACTGACGCTTGGTCTGAAGGTGGCCAGGAGGGAGGGGTGTTCGGGGTTCCGGGGCTCTGGAGTCCTTGGAGAGCAGTAGGGTACTCCTGTTAGAGCGTGTCACTGTGGCATCCCAGCTCCCAACTCATCACACCAGACAGCTCCAGATGTGCCTCCTGCCTCCTGCCATTCTCACCTGCAGACTTTCTGCCAGGTCCTGGGAGCCTCAGGTGACATGTGTGTGGCTGAATGAACATGCAGACGCTGCTTCTTGTTACCCAGCTTTTGCCCACAAGCGCCTCCAGCCAGAACAGGTCTGCGCAGCGCTGAACAGCAGCCACTAGGGACAGACCTGCCCCGC
Organism: Nomascus leucogenys; assembly: GCF_006542625.1. Lineage (NCBI taxonomy): Eukaryota > Metazoa > Chordata > Mammalia > Primates > Hylobatidae > Nomascus > Nomascus leucogenys. The sequence goes on along the minus strand of NC_044395.1, from coordinate 61,591,836 downwards.
CCACTTTCCTTCTGGAAGGCTGGGTCCAGAGTGTGGGCTCTGGCTGCAACCCCTCCCTCCCCTGAAAGAAAAGTCCTGGGAGTCAGGAGTTCCCTAGATTTCCCCGACACACCTCAGCTCCATGCAAGGGGGTGTGTTTTCTGACTCTGTTGACATTGTGTCCAGGCAGACGGGGCATCTCCACAGGCAGATGTGACATTTCTGTGGACTGACCTACCACCTCGAAGCTCCCTTCTCCATGGGAGATTTCACAGGGTGGGCAGATCATGCCAGCTGCAGTCACAGACTGATATAAGAGAAGCAGAGGGGTTGGAGAGGTGCAAGTGTGAGCTCTCACCAGCCTGACATGGAGGCAGGGGAGATAACAAGTTAGGAGAGAATCAAGTCTAATCAGTGCAAAAGCCAAACCCATCCCCGGCTTTACAGCTACATTTGCTAAGTGCCAACTGAGTCCTCTGGTCCCTGCCTGGGAGGAAGTTAGGATCAAGCACCAGGGGAACCAGCTCTGTATGTGGAGTTGGTATATCAAGGAGCATTTGGTTTTTCTTGTTTTTGTTTTGAGACGGGGTCTCACTCTGCCCCTCATGCAGTGGCACAATCCTAGCTTACTGCAGCCTTGGATGCCTGGGCTCAAGCAATCTTCCCACCTCAGGCTCTTGAGTAGCTGAGATTACAGGTGTGCACCAGCACACCTGGGTAACTTTTTAATTTGTTTGTAGAGACAGGGCCTCACTATGTTGCTCAGGGTGGTCTCGAACTCCTGGCCTCTAATCAGCCTTCCACCTCAGTTTCCCAAAGTGCTGGGATTACAGGCTTGAGCCACTGCACCCAGCTCATTTGTATTTTTATGAAGCATTTTCGGATGCTGTGGAAATTGAAGGAGAATGTACGCAACTCAGCCTTGGGATTAAGAAGTATGATGGGAGCTTTGTGTGTTCCAGCCAGGAGGTACATCTGGGATAATCTAGTCCCAATTAAACCTAGTGGGGGATCAAAATCATCTGAGGAACTCGTTAAAGGTACAGGTTCCTTGGTCACCTTCCCACCCCACTCTGTGGTCATTCTAAGTGGGTCTTTGGTAAGGCCAGGTATTTTTGACAAACATCCCTGGGGATATTAATCATCATGAAGGTCTGAGAAACATAACAGTAATCCTAACCATTCATTTAAGAATAATAATCACAATAGTAATGAGAAGGAGGAAGAGGAGGAGGAGGAGCAGGTACCTATATGGCACACGCTCTTCTAAGTGCTTCACATCTATTTCGTTAATTTTCACAACAATCCTATGATTTGGAAGCTACTAATATCTATATTTCACAAAGGACAAAAACTGAGGCACAAAGAGGTTATGTAGGTTGCCCAAGGTTATGAGTTAGTAATGGAATTCAGACCCAGCAGTCCACCTCCAGAGTCCATGGCCTTGACCACTGCACTACACTGCCTTAGAAGGTGAAGAAGCCAAGGCTCGGAAAGGGCCAAGGACTTGCCCGGGGTCACACAGGACACACCTGGCAGAGCAGACTGGAACTCAGGTCTCTTGACTCCCAGCCTGGGCCACCTCATGTCTCAGAGGCCAGTCCCAGGATGGTGGCTTAGAAGTGACAGCCTATCATCCTGACCCTAATGTCACCGTGCTCTTCTCTTCCAGGTGGTATCAGCCTGACCATAAAGGACCCCCGATGGGTGGGTGCCTGGTGGCTGGGTTTCCTCATCGCTGCCGGTGCAGTGGCCCTGGCTGCCATCCCTTACTTCTTCTTCCCCAAGGAAATGCCCAAGGAAAAACGTGAGCTTCAGTTTCGGCGAAAGGCCTTAGCAGTCACAGACTCACCTGCCAGGAAGGTAAGCTCCCTCCATGTCACCTGACTGGGTCCAGGCTCCAGCACCACTCACTTGTTCTCCTTTGTAACATTACACTTCAGCTGGGCATGGTGGCTCACATCTGTAATTCCAGCACCTTGGGAGGCCGAGGTGGTCGGATCATGAGGTCAGGAGATCGAGACCATCCTGGCTAACCTGGGGAAACCCCATCTCTACTAAAAATACAAAAAGTTAGCCGGGCGTGGTGGCGGGTGCCTGTAGTCCCAGCTACTCAGGAGGCTGAGGCAGGAGAATCGCTTGAACCTGGGAGGGGGAGGTTGCAGTGAGCCGAGATTGCACCACTGACCTCCAGCATGGGTGACAAAGCAAGACTCCGTCTCAAAAAAAAAAAAAAAAAATTACACTGCATCCCCCTGGGCACTATACTTTCTGCCTGGGCTCCATCACATCTTTCTGACAGCCTTGCACAGTGAATATCACCTGCCGTCTCCACAGCTGAGGAGACCCAGAGCCACTGTTGGAAAGTGACTTACCCAAGATCACAAAGCCAGCAAGCAAGGGCAGTGCTGGGATGAGAACCCGCACCTTTCTGAGCCCATGCCCCTCATACTAACCACTACAATATGGCCTGTGTGCTCATCACTTACAGTTTTTGTAAATTCTGAATGTGCCATAGGAATCTTAAGAATTGGGAGGGTGGGTAGGATGGTCTGGGAAGATTTCCCTGAAGAGGAGGGATTTCAGCTGGACTTTGAAGGATGTGTGGAAGCACAGAAAGGAGAGAGGAACAGAGATTCTAGGCACAGAAACACCCTGCATGAAGGATTTGGCTGTGGAAATAAACCTGGCGCTTTCGGGGACAGTGAAGGGAACAAACAGGTGTGGAGTGCAGGCCGCAGGCTGGATCTGAAGATCAGTCCATGGCCTCCACCCTTCCAGCAGGCACAGTCTAGGGAGGACACGGACTCATGGACAAGTCACGACCGGAGTGATGCTCCAGGGGTGTCTAGAATTCTCCTCCTCTGCTTTTGGGGCAGGTGGATCTCTCCTCAGAAGAGGACACAGAGGCCCAGCCCAGTGGAGGGATTTGCCCAGGGTCACAAAGCTGGTAGGAGAGGACAGGATCATGTGAGCCACTAGGCCGGATAGCCATTCTGGGCCAGGGACTTCCAAGTTTTCCAGATACCCGCAAAAACACGAGGCCTGAAAAACAACAAATTGGCTTCAAATTAAAAAGAAAATGACAAAATAGAAACAATTTTTAAAGTTTATTTATTTGTTTTTATTTTTTGAGACAGAGTCTTACCCTATCGCCCAGGCTAGATCTCGGCTCACTGCAAACTCCAACTCCCAGGTTCAAGCGATTCTCCTGCCTCAGCCTCCCAAATAGCTGGGATTACAGGCATGTGCCACCACGCCTGCCTAATTTTGTATTTTTAGTAGAGATGGCGTTTCACCATGTTGGACAGGCTGTTCTCAAACCCCTAACCTCAGGTAATCTGCCCACCTCGGCCTCCCAAAGTGCTGGGATTACAGGAGTGAGCCACCGTGCCAGGCCTAAAAGTTTAATTACGTGCCAGTAATGTCAAGTTCATTAATTTTTTTAATACTTATACACATTTCATTACATTCTGAAAATTTGTGCGTTAGATTTCCTCTTTCTCAAATATGGGAGGTGGCTGTTGAGAAATCATAGACAATCATAAATTAAGTAACTTGTTGCTAAGTAATTCTAATTTCAAAAGGATAATTTATAAAAATCCTGTTGAATGTTTTTGCTGCAAGACCATTTTTGTGGCAGGTTGATGCATTTGAATATGTTTGGAGAGGGTGGGGGCAGGGAGAGAAATGAGACAGCTCTGATGGTGGTTCAGGCCAGGTGGAAGCCGTGCATTGGCAACGAGGGGATAGAGGTGCATCTGGGAGATACCCAGGTTGGGGACTGCACATAGCTGCCCTGCTATGGGATGTCCCCAAGACAGTGATGAGTTGGGCTGATGCTGGGATTGGGTGCAGCTGTCTCAGAGGCAGAGGGAAGCAGCTACCAGGGAGTGAGCAGTTTCAGGGGAAGAAGACAGTTTGGAACCACAGATGGGCCTTTCTGATTCTGCCTAGTTCAGGCCAAAGTTTCGAGAAGATGAAATTCCTAGAACTTAGAGGTGGAATGCTGTTTATAAAGGAAAGAGAGAGAGCCTCTATTGCTGGTTACAGATGATCTCCAAATTGAGTCCTAAATTTGAACAGAGAAGAATGCCAGTTGAGTCATGGGTGGGATAGGTGACAGAAGCAAAGTTTAGGGGTGGGAGACCATGCTGGGCTCTGTCACATGCCAGTCATGTGACCTTGAGCAGCAAGCCACTTCCCCATTCTGTGCTGCTGTGTAAGATGCTGAGGTTAGGTTCCTGGAGCAATATTCTGTGCGCCTCAGATTCTGAGAATGCACGAGTCCTTGAGTCGGAGCTGCTATGATTCAGAGACTCAAATTTTAAGAGCTGTGTCTCTATGATGCTTTGAAACCCTGGCTCCCCAGCTGTGAACCTGTCTGGCTGCCTGGATTCATTCTGTCAGCACACTGGGGATGGGGAGTGGGGAGGGAAGGGGGTGAGAGGTTCTTTAAAAAGAAACAAGGGCTGAGAACATGATGATCTGCTTCCAGCAGCTCTCAGGCAATAAATATTGATGTGGGAGGAATTGTTCCTCCACCTCCCTGAAGCTGCCTTGGCCGGGTCTGCTTGCAGTAACACCGGTTGGCCTGGTCCAGGAGGGCCACCAATGAGGAGATGAATAAACCAGGAGCAAAGGCCCAATGAGGCTGAATTGGCTGCCAGAAATTCCAGGCCCCCAGACATGGGATGTGTATATTCTGCAGGGTGAGAGAATGGGCAAGAGGAGAAAGTGAAGGGCGGAGCTAACTCTGAAATCTCACCAGGTGTCCCCTCCCAGGCTCAGGGCTTAGGGGTCCCCTAAATACCCTCTTAGAAGTAAATGCTGTTTTTAAAGGTATCCAGGAGACGGCAGTATGTAATACAAGAATTATGTGACCCAGAGAAGGTTTCTGGCCTCAGTGTCTCTATCTGTCTAATGGGCAGCAGATCAGACAAGGTCTGTCGGCTCTGACAGGTTCAAGGCCATCTCCTCTAAATGGCTCACTGTCTCTGGAGAAATATGTGAGCATTTTCACAGGGGAAAAGAGGGGTGCATTCCACAGCCCCTGCCCCAAGGAGGTCTGAGAAGGTGAAGGAAGGCCAGATGCAGAGAGACAGGGGATGACGAATGACAGCTCAGGTTTCTCCCATGGCCATGATTATGGGATTCTCTGCCTGGGGGGCAGGGGGCAATAGCAGTCCCCACAGAGAAGAGTAGGACATGGGATTGGGGGAGGCCATGCAAGGAATGGGAGGGGACAGGAGCCCTACTTTCTTGCCTTTGGCTCTGTCCCTATATCTGTGCCCTCAGAGCTCAGGTGCTACCAAGAGACCCTCATAGGAGTGACCCAGGACAGGCCTCACCTCCCTCTAGGCCTCAGTCTTCCTGTCTACAATCAGCCAGTCCCCAAGGTCCTGCTAGGCCCAAGGACTCCTGGCAGATGGCTCTGCAGGGTCTGTGGGGTAAAGATCGTCTGTTGAGGGCTCCCTGAGAGATTCTTCGTCCCCATCTGTCCCTGTGGTAGTGGTGCTCCCATTCAGCCAGCAACTCTCCTGTGCCCGCCATGCCCTCTGGTCCTTCTGAGAACATGCCCTTGGAGCTGGGTCAGGGGCTCAGAGGGGCCCAGAGAGCTGCTTCCTGGCAGGCAAGCCTGTTCCATGAGGACCCCTGTCCCTCTACAGCTTCTGAGCACCACTAGACTCTGTGACCATAGAGACGAGGAGTCTGTGTGTCTGTTATTTCTGGAATATGTCTGAGAGGTTGGGATTCTAAAATTATATGGTTTTAAAGTCTGTGTTCCTAATAGAGCTCAAGTACTTACATTATGCTAAAAGTCTGTTCCTCGAATGGTCTACGACTCCCCAAATCCACATTTCTAAATGGCTGCAATTTTGGCTAAGAGTCTGTAAGCCTGTGATGTCCACTGTCACCCAGTCATTAACTTCCATGTACTTCTTTGGGAGAATAGTCAGGGATGGAGGAGAGGAGTGTGAGGTGGCAATGGTCCTTAAAACCCAGGACTTAGGGCTGGTCTATCGGGATTTGCCCAGCCAGGAGGCCTCCATTTCCCTGGGACTTTGTGTCTCCACGGCAGCATCTGTGAGTGAGGTGCTGCAGGCCTCCTAGTCCTGAGTGCCTCCTCTTTGCAGGCACTGCCTCTAGACCCCGCTGCATCTCACTGATGGAGGGATTGGCCCATAGAGGGTTAAAGACACGTCCAGAGGTTGGGCAGCACCACGGGCCCTTGCACCTGTCTGTACAAAGCCAGGTCCTAGCGCCAAAGGGCTGAGGAAAGGCTCCCCCAGACCACCAGGTCCGCACATAGAGCTTCCTTTAACATCAGTGGGGCCTGAGGCCCCGTTGGGGCGATCTGCTTGAGTGGTTTTTTGAATTGAACCCCACAGAACCCCAAGGGTACCACCATAGGGAGGAGGAGGAGGGGTATCACCGAGCAGGGCTAAGGGCCTTCCACCGCTCTACACACACACACACACACACACACACACTTCAGTCAGAGTAGTTCTACTATTTTGTGTTTTTATACCTGTCTAAAGACTAAATCTAAAGAATAAGATTTCAATTGGGAAAAGGGTTCTCTTCCTAAAAACCAGCTGAGCTAGTCCTACACTGCCATCTGTCAGAGGAGGAGATTGAGGCTAAAGAAGAGATGAAAGGTAGCTGATCAGGCCCAAGAGGCACCATGCGAGCTTCCTTGGTGTCTAAGGCATCCTGCACAGGCAGGGACAGGGCTAGACATGGCAGGGGTTAGACACATGTCATGCTGGAGGCCTGCTGACTTCAGTAGGCATGGCACCATGCTCAAGGAGCTGAAGAAAAGACCCCGAGTCAGCAAACAAGACATAGGGTTTATTGAGGGAACTTACATACAGGGTGGTCCAGTGGTGGTGGGCTGGACAGAGAATCACTACCATTTGTAAAAACCATGCAGATTATATGGCACCCTCCACCTGGCAACCTTCACTTAACCCAAAACAAAGGGCCTTGATCCTTCATACATTCTGTGTTTCATGGGATGAGCCAGGGGTTCAGATGTTCTTCATAAATAAGAAATGAATCTCTGGGTTGGCCACTCCCAGATTCCTTAGCTCAGAACTCCAAATGAGGCTGGGTGTGGTGGCTCACACCTGTAATCTCAGCACTTTAGGAGGCTGAGGCGGGCACATCACTTGAGATCAGAAGTTCGAGATCGGCCTGACCAAATGGTGAAACCCGTCTCTACTAAAAATATAAAAATTAGCTGGGTGTGGTGGCCTGTGCCTGTAGCCCCAGCTACTTGGGAGGCTGAGGCAGGAGAATCGCTAGAACCCAGGAGGCAGAGGTTGCAGTGAGCCGAGATCACACCACTGCACTCCAGCCTAGATGACAGAGCAAGATTCCATCTCAAAAAAAAAAAAAGAACTCCAAACGCAAGTTCTGTTTAGACCAATCATTCTCAGGGTATGCTTAAGAAGCTAGTACTGTCAGGTGCGTCTACCATGCAATATGGTGGCCGCACCATGCCAGCCAGGCACTGCCACTTACTAATTCTGAAATCTGTAAAATGGGTATAACCATAACATCTGCATCTCGGAGTCTTTGTAAGAATGAAGTAAGGCAAAGTGGTGAGGTGGGCAGTTCAGTGGCAAAGCGCAGGTGCAGTAAACAGGAGTGCTTCTTCTTCGCATCTTTCTCGCCAGCTCTTAAGGGGAAAACTAACAGAAAAAGTGTCTTTTTTCTAAACTTATATGCTTTTCCATTTTACATGTTTTTTAACTTTTTTATTTTTTAAATTTAGTTTTTCAACTGACAAGTAAAAATTGCATGTATTTATGGTGGAACATGATGTTTTGATCTATGTATGCATTGGGGAGTGGATAAGTCAAGCTGTTTAACACATGCCTTACCTCACTTATCTTTTTGTGTGTGTGGTGAGAACACTTAGAACCTACTTTCTTAGCAATTTTCAAGTATGCAATATATTGTTATTAACTGGACTCATCATGATGTACAATAGATTGCCTGAACTTATTTCTCCTGTCTAACTGAAATTTTGTATCCTTTGACTAACAATTTGCTCTGGTAACTACCCTTCTGCTTTTTGCTTCTATGAGTTTGGCTTTTTTATATTCCACACCAAGGTAGATCATTCAGTATTTGTTCTTCTGTGCCTGGCTTATTTCACTTAACATGATGTCCTTAGGTTCATCCACGTTTTCACAATGACACGATTTCTTTCTTTTTTAAAGCCAAATAGTGTTCCTTTGTATATACATAGCACATTTTCTTTATCCATTCATCCATTGATGGACTCTGGTTGAATCCATGTATTGGCTACTGTGAATGGTGCTGCAGTAAGCGTGAGAGTGCAGATCTCTCTCCTTTCTTTTATTTAAATACATTCTTTTATTTGAAAATTTGTGTTTTTTCATTTTCTTTTTAAAAATGTTTTCATTTTTAATTTTTATGGGTGCATAGTAGGTGTATATGTTTATTGGGCATATGAGATTTTTTTTTTTTGAGACAGAGTCTCTCTCTCTCTCTCTCTCTCTCTGTTGCCCAGGCTGGAGTACAGTGGTGCAATCTTGGCTCACTGCAACCTCCGCCTCCAGGGTTCAAGCGATTCTCCTGCCTCAGTCTTCTGAGTAGCTGGGATTACAGGTGCCCGCCACCATACCCAGCTAATTTTTGTATTTTTAGAGGAGACGGGGTTTTACCATGTGGGCCAGGCTGGTCCCCAACTCCTGACCTCAAGTGATCCACCCCCCTCAGCCTCCCAAAGTGCTGGGATTATAGGCGTGAGCCACTGTGCCCAGCCTACATGAGATATTTTGAATTGGCATACAATGTGTAATAATTACATCAGGGTAAATGGGGTATCCAACACCTTAAGAAACAAGAAAGAATTTATCATTTCTTATTTCTTTAATTTATTTTTCAATGTATAACCAATCAATAGAATGTATCATTTCTTTGTGTTACGAATGTTCCAATTATACTCTCTTAGTTGTTGGTTTTGTTTGTTTTGTTTTGTTTTTTTGAAACAGAGTCTCACTCTGTCACCCAGGCTGGAGTGCAGTGGCACAATCTTGGCCCACTGCAACCTCCACGTCCCGAGTTCAAGCAATTCTCCTGCGTCATCCTCCCAAGTAGCTGGGATTACAGGCTCCAGGCTCCATGTTGGCCAGGCTGGTCTTGAACTCCTGGCCTCAAGTGATCTGCCTGCCTTGGCCTCCCAAAGTGTTGGGGTTACAGGTGTGAGCCACCACAACTGGCCCTGGTCCCTCTCTTAGTTTTATTTATTTATTTATTTATTTATTTATTTATTTTGAAATGGAGTCTCTCTCTGTCACCCAGGCTGGAGTGTAGTGGCGCAATCTCGGCTCACTGCAACCTCTGTCTCTCGGGCTCAAGCAATTTGCCTGTCTCAGCCTCCCAAGTAGCTGGAACACAGGCATGCACCACAATGCCTAGCTAATGTTTGTAGTTTTAGTAGAGACAGGATTTCACTATGTTGGCCAGGCTGGCCTCAAACTCTTGACCTTAGATGATCCACCTGCCTCGGCCTCCCAAAGTGTCTTAGTTATTTTTAAGTGTATAATAAATCCAGCTCTCTCTGTCTTAAATATACTGATTTCATTTCCTCTGGATATATACCCAGTAGTGGACTGTTAGATCCGAAGTTTCTATTTTTAACTTTTGGAGGCACCTCCATACTGTTTTCCGTGATGGCTGTGCTAATTTACACCCCTACCAACAGGGTGCAATTGTGCCCTTTTCTCCACAGCCTCACCAGCACTTGTTATCTGTCATATTTTTTATAATAGCCATTCTATTCTATTTTAATACATTATGTTGTATCTGTACACATTCGGGTGTGAGAAGACATCCCACTGTGTTTGCATATGCTTTTCTATATCCTACTTGCACTATAGTCTATAAAAGGTTTGAGACAGCTCACACCACACAAAGGTACAGTACTACTACAACAGTAGGAATTAGGCTAACATTTATTACTTACTCTGCACCATGCAGTGTTCTAAGATCTTTGTATGGATTATCTCATTTAGTCCCCATAACCCACCTGTGAAGTAGATATAGTTATTACCCCCATCTTATACCAGAGGGACTTGGGTAACAGAGATTAAGTAACCTGGTCACATGGCTAGTAAATGGTGAAACCAATCAATTAAGGCTAAGGAGCAGGAAAAATATGAATAAGAGCAAAAGGTTTTCAGAATGAGAGAGAAAAACATAAATGCATGGACCCATAAAGATTAATTCAGTTGACACCATTGAGCCATTTATTTGGTTCTGAGGTTTCTGGTAGCCAAAGGGAAAAAGAAGCATGGCCAGTGGCATGAATCTCATTAAAAGAAAGCCGGGGCTGGCTGCCGTGTCTCACACCTGTAATCCCAGCACTTTGGGAGGCTGAGGTGGGTGAATCACCTAAGGTTAGAAGTTCAAGACCTGCCTGGCCAACATGGCGAAACCCTGTCTCTACTACAAATACAAAAAATTAGCCAGGCGTGGTGGCGGGTGCCTGTAATCCCAGCTACTTGGGAGGCTGAGGCAGGAGAATTGCTTGAACCCGGGAGGTGGAGGTTGCAGTGAGCTGAGATTGCATCATTGCACCACTCCAGCCTGAGTGACAGCGCAAGATTCTGCCTCAAAAAAAAAAAAGAAAAGAAAAAAGAAAGCTGGGAGTGTGTTTCATTCTTCATGGAAACTCAGCTCTTGCTGAAAAACACTCTCTTTCACAGGGTGGGAGGAAGTTAAGCAGATCTCTCATCCCCGTGGCTGCTTCCCTTGGTGATATGTGAAGGAACCCGAGGCTGGCAGAGGGTTCCATATCACCCCAGAGTCCACACTGGCTCTGTGGGTCAGGGAACCTAGCCCCTGGACAAAGCCTTTTTTTAATAGGAACTCAGCTCTCACCAAGGATAGCGCCTGGATCCCTGCGGGCCCAGCAGACAGGAGGGCCTTCCATGGGCTGAGCCATACACAGCACATGGTGTCCAGCAGGCTTGCAGCAATCAGCAAAGAGCCCCCAGAGGGGAAGTTCCAGCAGCCCTCTCCAACCAGGGCTGCTGATCAAGGCAAACACAAGCCCAAATGGGTCACACTGCAATCCCTGCACTGAGCAGAGGCATGTTTCCTGTTTCTGGAGCCCGTTATTACTCAGCTGTCCTCAAAACAGATGAGGGGGCAAGCGGCAGAAATCTGTGGAGAGCACAGAGTCAGGAGCGAAGGACAGTTAGGGCTCCCAATAGCCACAGAATATTGCCAAAATCTCATCCTGGCCTTCCAAACCACCCAAGTCTGGCTCTGGCCCATCTTTTGGCCCCAGCCCCTACCCCAGCCAAGAACTGCTGTAATCAGGTTGGTGTCCCCACTGCGTCCTGCACAAGACCTTCCACCACCGTGCCTCTGCTTCAAATCTGCTCTCCCTTTCTATCTACCCAAACTCCAAAGCTCACTTCTCCCTGGATGCCACCCCTGACCACTCAGCCCCTGAAGGTCTGTTGCTCCCCTCCTGTTCCAAACCCCATGCTCTTTCACAGCAGGAGACAGGACTGAGACAGGGAGACTAGAGAACCTGGGTTTGGTTTGAGAGCCTGCTCTGCCAATAACTGCCTGGGTGACACTTCCCCTTTTGGGGCCTCAGTTTTCTCTTCTGTAAAATAGGTGCAATAATAATCCCTGCACCAGACAGACCATTGTGGGAATTAAATGGCATGATGGATATGAAAGTGCAGTGTAGCTGGGCGCAGTGGCTCACGCCTGTAATCCTAGCACTTTGGGATGCCAAGGCAGGCAGTTCACCTGAGGTCAGGAGTTCGAGACCAGCCTGGCCAACATGGTGAAACCCTGTCTCTACTAAAAATACAAAATTAGCCAGGTGAGGTGGCATGTGCTTGTAGTCTCAGCTACTCGGGAGGCTGAGACAGGAGAATTGCTTGAACCTGGGAGGCGGAGGTTGCAGTGAGCTGAGATTGCAGCACTGCACTCCAATCTAGGGGACACTGCAAGGCCCCATTAAAAAAAAAAAAAAAAGTGCAGTGTAGACCAAATAGGAATGTATACGTGGGAGCAGATGACACTGTGGTTGTTTTTACTCTTTATGAGAACAAGGAACCCAGGCAAGGAACTCAGAAGATTCTGCTTACCCTGCCCCTTCCAGATAAAAAATGTTGAGAAGTGATCAGTCTGTCCCCAGCCTGTCCTCCTGCTTCCTGGGGCAGCACTCACTCCAGCACTCTCAGCTGTCCAGGACCCTCCCACCACTGTGGCGCCCCTCCCAGACCACTCTCCCAGAGCTCAGATGGAACTCAGAAAGGAGCAAAGATTCACTGATTCTCTTTAAGGCAGCATGTCCAAAAGAAATGTTATATGAACCACATATGTAATTCTAATTTTTTTTGTCCACATGCAAAAGTAAAAGAAATTAATTTTAATAATACATTTTATTTAAGCCACTATATCTAAAATATTATTTTAGCATAAAATAAATAGTAAAAAATTAATGATGAAACATTTTCCTTTTTTCATACTAAGTCTTCAAAATGCAATGTGTATTTTATGCCTACAGCACATCTCAATTTGGACTGGCCATATCTCATTCCTTAGAGCCATATGTGACAGGTGGCTGCTGTATGAGACAGTGCAGCTCTAAGGTATAAATGAATAATCCACGCAGGCTACCTTACCCAAAAAAATAAGACATGGTAGGATTTCAGATTCCTTCAAATCACACCACAAAGATGCCTCCTAATTCTTCCAGTCCTGCATCAGAGCTGTCTGACTCAGACTCAGGGGGCTTAGTGGATAAAGTATGAGTTTTGTTTTTTTTGTTTGTTTGTTTGTTTTTGAGTCAAGGTGTTGCTCTGTCACCTAGGCTAGGCTAGAGTGCAGTGGTGCCATCATAGCTTACTGTAGCCTTGGACTCCTGGGCTCAAGTGATGCTTCCACCTCAGCCTCTTGAGTAGCTGGGACCACAGGTGCATGTCACCATGCCCAGCTCATTTTAAAATTTTTGTAGAAATGGGGTCTTACTATGTTGCCCAGGCCAGTCTCAAACTCCTGACCTCAAGCAATCCTCCTGCCTTGGCCTCCCAAAATGCTGGAATTACAGGTGCGAGCTCAGTCAAAGCAGGAGTTTTCTACTCGGGCAAGCTTGAGCTCAGATCTGAGTCTTGTCACTCTCTAGTTATGTGATGCTGAACAAGTTGCCTACCTTTGGAACTTGTTTGCTCATGTATGAAGGAGTGTAGGACTTGCTGGCAGGTCCCAGTGAAGATGGAGCAGGCTCATGTATGCGTAGCTACCAGCCCATGTACCAGTGGCCTGGCATGTCCTGGAATGGTAGTTCCGCTAGCACTGGTGTGCTCTGTGGACCCTTTGCCTGTCTCCGAACCATCAGCAGTTCAAGAACTCCCTGGCGGCATGATGGCATCTCCTCTTGCTTTCATTTTTTCCCCCAAAAGTCTGACATTGGCCACACCCACTGCTGGTTAGAACCATCTCTTGCACTACTCTTTCAATTGATATTTACTAGATAACCACTATTTCGCCCCAGGCCCTTGCTAGGCACAAGAGTTTGAACAGAAAACAAGATAAACGTGAATCCTGCTCTTGCAGAGTTCAGGGTCCAGCAGGAGAGAAAGGTGTCAAATAAGGTTTGCCTCAGACCTAAAGCATGTAAAAAATAGACATTCTTTATTTTATTTAAAAATCAACTTAATTTCTACTCTGAATGCCCATCCTGCCAGATCATCAAGAAATTCAATCTCAGCCTTTCTCAGAGCTCTCTGACCAAGGTGAAGCAAAGGTCCTGTGTCTTACACAGTGCCCAAGCACCAGGGAGGCCCCCCCAGCAGACATCAGCATCAGCCCACTGTGGTCACTATGGTGATGCCCACTTGCCATCCTGGCCCATGTGGTTCCCTTACCATGCTTGGAGCAGAGTCTTGTTGAGGCTGGGAACCTAGGAGCCCAGCCTCCCTAGGTCAGCCTGCATCCTGCCCCTTGGAGGTGAATTGCTTCCGTGGGCCCTATCTCAGAGGGTACGTGGCTCCTCGCTGCTCATGGAACCCACAGACTGCTCTGTCTCTGCCCCATCCTCTTTTCCAGGCTTTATTTTAGGGAAGATGGTATTCTTTTCCCCTCATCCTCAGAGCCTCCCTCTCTACTCAAACCCACCACAACACCCAGCAGAACCTTCTCAAGGGACTCAAGCTCTGGAGACAAAAGTCAGGAAGGGAAATCTTGCAATCCATTACTGCTTTCTGCCTTGCCACAAACATCCCCTGAGGACAGGAAACCTAGAGCCTGCTCCCTGCTGGAATGAAAGAAGAGAGAAGAAAGGGAAAAAAGCCCAAGGGAACACACACATGAATTAATATTTGAATGAATTGTCCTGCTGGGACAGGCCAGCCTTGAGCCAGCCAGCATCAGGAAGCCAGGCTGGGGAGGCATGGAACAAGGGACCCCCCAAGGTGGTGGCTGACATGAAGGTTCTCAAATGTGGGGAAATCCAACATTTGCCTCATGATGATCTCAGAAAAAATGAGATGGGAGAAGAAAGAGAAAGTGTCAGACCCAACCAGAGTGTAAGTCCTGTAGGAACCTCACAGGCAACATGGGAAGAGGAGGCAGAACCCGGAAGCCCAAATGAGCGCTCTCCAGCCCAACAGGTCCTTCCCTATGGTCCATGGCATCCTGGCCCTGGACATGGGGAAGCCTTGGCCTGCACACTCCTAGTTACAGGGAGCTTGCTTCCTCCCAGGGTAGCCTCTTCCAAACTGCTGTCCACACTGGGTGTAAGTCTTTTTTTTTTTTTTTTTTGAAACAGGGTCTCACTCTATCGCCCAGGCTGGAGTGCAGTGGCATGATCTCAGCTCACTGCAACTGTTACCAGAAAGGGGCCTGGATCCAGACCCCAAGAGAGGGTTCTTGGCTCTCACACAAGAAAGAATTCGGGGCAAGTCCATAGAGTAAAGTGAGAGCAAGTTTATTAAGAAAGTAAAGGAATAAAGAATGGCTACTCCATAGGCAGAGCAGGGTGTTCCCGAAAGTAAGAGGAGGAACGGGTCCACCCTAGGTACAATACATGTTTATATATAGGATGAAAAAAGATCATGGGGAGATGTGCTCTGCTACAAGGGTTTGTGATCAAGGATTTTCTTAATCACTATATTTTGCAATAATTGATATTATTTTATTTAAAGCAAAATTAGAAATGCTTCTGTTCTCCAGACATTGGGATATCAGGACACTCCTAAGTCTGGGTCTATTTAGTAAACATTATCAGTCTGTTCCCTTAACCATAAACATCTAGAGCTAGGAATGCCTGACTTTCTGGGAATGTAGCCCAGCAAGTCCCAGCCTCATTTTTCCTACCCCTCAGTCAAGATGGAATTGTTCTGATTCTAACGCCTCTGACAGTCTCCATCTCCCTGGCTCAAATGATCCTCCCTCCTCAGCCTCTTGAGTAGCTGGGACTACTGGTATGTACCACCACAACTGGCTGATTTTTCTTTTTTTTTTTGAGATGGAGTCTCACTCTGTTGCCCAGCCTGGAGTGCAGTGGTATGATCTCAGCTCACTACAACCTCCGCCTCCCAGGTTCAAGCGATCTTCTTGCCTCAGCCCCCCTAGTAGCTGGGATTACAGGCATGCGCCACCATGCCTGGCTAATTTTTGTATTTTTAGTAGAGACAGGGTTTCTTCATGTTGGCCAGGCTGGTCTTGAACTCCTGACCTCAGGTGATCCACTGGCCTCACCTTCCTAAAGTGCTGAGATTACAGGTGTGAGCCACCACGCCCAACCGATTTATTTTTATGTTTATTTTTAGTAGAGACAAGGTTTCGCCATGTTGCCCAGGCTGGTCTTGAACTCCTGGGCTCAAGCGATCCTCCCACCTCAGGCTCCCAAAGTGCTGGGACTACAGCCGCAAACCATCACACCCGGCCTAGGCATAAGTCTTCTTCCAGGGAATTTTTTGCTTTTAATTCTGACCTCAGCCTACATAGAAAAATAACTAAATTACACTCCACTTGCTCACTTATATTCAAATGACCCTGTGCCCATAGCAACTTCTCCAAGATTTAATTTCCTCATCTAAAAAGTGTGCACGGTAATAGTACCTGCCTCACACAGTTTTGTGTTAGAGAAATGTAGGTAGAGTACTCTAGGCCCTTGGCCTTGGTTGCCCCCTTCCTTCAGGGTGTACCAGTGAAGTGCGCAGGCTCTGGAGCCAAGCTGTCTGGATTCACATCCTAGCTGGACCACTTATTATCTGTGTGAAATAAGTTGAAATAAGTTATTTTCTCTCTGTGTCTCAGTTTTATCACCTGACAAAAAAGGATTATTATGGTATCTACTTCATTTTTTAAAAATTCTTATTTCCTTCTCCAAGTTGTTGGTAGGGACGTATATACTTCAGGAGGTTGTGAGGTTTCAGTAAGTTATGCATTAGTCATTGGAACAGTGCCCAGCATACAGTAAGTGCTTAGTAAGCATTAACCATTATTTATCATTATTTCCTTTCTTATTTCTGCAATCAGAAGATGGTGATTGTGCCCACTCCCTCCACACACATGATATTCTCTTCTCCTCTTTTTCAAGAGTTGCACATAGGCCGTCCCCACCCATGTGGAGGGACACACTCCAGGGTGTCCATGGGAATCTTCACAGCTTGGACCCAAAGCTGAGCCCATCCTCTGGGTGTGGCTTGATTCATCCAAGAGGAGCAGTGACAGTGGGAGTGAAGATTGACTGGATTGGTGTGTTGGTGTTTTGGGTAACATTGGTGGTGATGATGGCAGTGGCAATGGAGATGAGGCTGGTGATACTGATCTTGGTGAAGACAGTGGTAGTGATGATGATGTTAGAGACAGTGATAATGATATTGATGATTCTGATCACCATCATGGTGGTGGTGATTCTGAAGGTTCAGGTGACAGTGATAATGATGATTGTGCTGGTGGTGGTGATCATGACAGAGACAACAATAACAATCATCATATCGTGATGGTAATGTCATGACTAAATTTGTCATTTAGTCACAACGATATGGGTGATGTGAATGAGAGTGATATTTAAGCTGAGAGGAATAGAAATGATGACGATGATTATGGTGGTGATTTTCCTAAAAATGTTGGTGATTATTATGATGTTAATAGTGGTCATGACAACTAACCCACGTGGATACTGGTTGATGACAAAGTTTAACCACAAGTATTTTATTCATTCTTTCAAAACCACTTGTTGGGTACCTATAGGGCCAAGAACAAATGGAACACTGCAGGCCTCAATTGCTCCTGAAGAGATGACAGGGCCCTCACCCTCTCCTCTCCAAGAGCTCTCCTCCCCAGCCCACAGCCAACTCTGAGTGGGATCGCTGGCATCCAGCAGACTGTCCTTGGTTTTGTGTCTCCTTCAGGTCAAGGACTCTCCCTCTAAGCAGAGCCCTGGGGACTCCACGAAGAAGCAGGATGGCCTAGTCCAGATTGCACCAAACCTGACTGTGATCCAGTTCATTAAAGGTAAGTCAGCTCAGACCAGGTTATGGGGAGCCAGGGCCAGAGGGGCCCTCGAGATTGTCAGGATCCAGTCCTTCCTGCCTTTCTTGATTCATCTTCTCTACCTGCAGACCCCTCATGAGCACCATCTACTCCTTGTGAGTCTTTGCACATGCAATCCTCTCTGCCTGGACCATCATTTTTTATTGCTTTCAAAACCTTCCCTATGGGCCAGGTGTTGAGGCTCATGCCTGTAATCCCAGCACTTTGGGAGGCCAAGGTGGACGGATCACTTGAGGTCAGAAGTTCGGTACCAGACTGGCCAACATGGTTAAACCCTGTCTCTACTAAAAATACAAAAATTAGCTGGGCATGATGGCGGGCACCTGTAGTCCCAGCTACTTGGGAGGCTGAGGCAGAAGAATCACTTGAACCCGGGAGGTGGAGGTTGCAGTGAGCCAAGATCACACCACTGCACTCCAGCAGACAGAGACTTCATTTCAAAAACAACAACAACAACAACAACAAAAAAAAACCTTCCCTATCTCTCTAGGTCCAGCTCAAAAGCCACTACTTTCTCCACATGTCCAGCTCTCCCAGCCAGCAAGGCCACTTCCCTCCCTCTTTGGTTCTCAGAACCCTCAGGGCTTCTAGATCAGTTCAGATCTGAGCCTGTGCTCCTGAAGGTCAGGCCTGTGCTGGCTCATCTATGACCCTTCCTCTCCTCCCACCCGCCACTAAGCCTGCAAATGGGAGGCCATCAGGAAATTGTCAAATTCCCAGACACTGGCATGGGCGGAGAGAGCTCTGGGCTAAAATCCAGAACCTGGGCTTTTGTCCCTGATCCCCGCTCCTTTCTGGGCCTCCGTTTCCCCATCTGTATAGCCAGGAGTAGACTCAATGATCTAACATCCTTGAGGCTATGATCCTGAGACTACGAACTCAGTCTATCAGTAACCAGAGTACACATTATGACCAGGCCATTCTTTCTCAAGATTATGACCCCAGGGGCATTGATTGAGTGTCTGCCGTGTGCCCACCTCTTACAGAGCACTGGATGGCAGGTCAGAAGACTTGGATTTGAGTCCTGCCCCTAACAGTGACAAGTGTACAATCTTAAAGGAGTTAGTTTCCTTTTCTAAATTGAGTTTCCTTATCTGGAAGATTGGGTCAATAATCCTTGCTCTGCCTGTCTCAAGGGCTATTATGAGAATCAAATGAGATGAAAAATGGAAAGCCTCTCTATGCTATTAAAAAAACTGTACTTATATATAAGGTACAATTATTTCAATTATTACTCTTGTTCCACCGTTATTCTGACCATGCCCTAGGGTAGTAAATTGAGCTGCCTGTGGTTTAGGAGGGTATGTCCACAGGAGTTGCTTCATAGTCCTTACTGAGGATTTCTGCAACAGGAAGGAATTAAGCCTATTCTTGGGAAGAGCTTCCTAAGATTTGATGTTGGGGCAGGATATGGTGGCTCACACCTGTAATGCCAGCACTTTGGGGGACCAAGGCAGGAGGACCTCTTGAGCCCAGGAGTTTGCGACCAACCTGGACAACATAAGGAGACCCTGCCTCTACAGAAATAAAAATAAAAAATAAAGAATTAGCCAGGCTTGGTGGTGCATGCCTGTGGTCCAAGCTACTGTGGAGGCTGAGGTGCGAGGATCGCTTGAACCTGGGAGTTTGAGGCTGCAATGAGCTGTGATCTCACCTCTGCGCTCCAACCTGGGTGACTGAGAGAAACCCTGTCTGAAAAAAAAAAAAAAAAAAGACTTGATGTTGGGATATCGGTAATCTAGCTCCCAGTTTTTTCAGCACTCCCAGGGAAAGAGAGGGCTTGGACTCCGTGCATGGTGCTGGGCCTAGAGGCAAGGGCCGGGACTCCCTAGCCTCAGGCCACCCCCAGATGCCATTAGGCCCCAGCACTCTGCGCTGCTGAATTGCTTATTAATCACTGTTTGGGCTTCTGCCCGGAGGGAAGCTGCTGAAATTGGAACCTAGAGCAAGTGTTCTAGGCCAGATTGTCTCTGGTGGTTTCAGCTTCTACATGAGCCTGGAGGGAATCAGGTCAGGGGTGCCCTCAGGCCCTGTGGCTGGTGAGCCAGCCTGGCTTCTGCTGAGCTCCAGGGGCCAGTCTGACTCTAGGGCCTGGCCTTGACCACCTGGTGCCACAGGGAAGGCCGAGGGAGGAGGAACCATGGTCCTTCAGCTGGAGGTGCCCTATACTCTTGGGGAAAGATAATCCCTGAGCTAGGAAAGGCCCCTGTCAGATGCGGGAGACAGTCTCTGAGCTGGGGGAAGCCCCTGTCTAATGCGAGAGATACAATCTCTCTGATGGAGGATACGTAGTCCCTGAATGGAGCGAGACCCTGCCTTGTCTGATGGAAGAGACCTGACCTCTGCGATGGAGAAGGCCCCTGTCTGATAGGGGAGACGTAGTCCTTGAACTAGAGGAGGTTCCTGTCTAATGGGGGAGACATTGCCCTTGAGTTAAGGGAAGCCCCTAACTAATTGGAAGAAGCGTAGTCCCTAGACTGAGGGAGAACCTGTTCTATTTGACAGAGGAAACCTGGCCTGTAGCTGGGTGAGGCTTCTGGCTGATGAGGAAGACAGAGTCACTGACTTGAGGGAGGCCCTGGCTTGTCTGATGGGGGAGACACTGTGCTGTGCTAAGGGAAGCCCTGTCTCATGGAAAAGATCTGCCTCAGAGCTGGAGATGGGCCCTGGAATTCCTCTGCAGGTAGCCCTATCTTAGTGAAAGGCATAGTCTCTGCCCTCCAGGAATTTTCCATCTATTCCGGCGCCAGGCTGTGAATGCTGAGGAGAGATGGGGGATGGCTATAAAGCACACTGCAGTGATCAGTGCAGGAGAATGGACTGGAAGCAATCCATGAGATGGAGCCCTCTGGAGTCAGGCAGCCAGAGAGGCACAGGATGGGGGGAGGAGGATAGAAGGGAGAGTGGACTTTGTACTAGGAGTCAGGAGACCCTAGGAAACTCCTGGCCCTAAACTGGCCTCTGGATGAACTTGGGCGAGCCCCTGTCCCTCTCTAGACTCTACCATGCAGTAGGGACACCTGTACAACCTGGACCATGGCAGATTGAAATTCATGGCTCAATATAAGGCCTCAGATGCCCTGGCCAGAGCAGCTCATGGCAAGAAGGCTGAGCAGCTACCTGGGGTCAGAGCGAGCCTCATACCTCTTCACTCTAATGCTAGTTAAATGCATGGTGTGCAGCAAGGAGCCAGGGACAGGAGGCAGGCCTGGCACAGAAAAGGGGGAATTCCACAGTCCCCACCCACCCCTCCTGAACTGTTTGTCTTTATTTTCTGGCTCCCAAGGAAACAGATCCTAACCTGGCCCAGGGGGCTAGGGAACCAGCTGGCTTGGCTCTGCTCTGTGGACAGACAGAAATCTTCCCGTGACAGAGGCCCTGGTCCTGCTGCTGCAGGAACAGAAGGAGCCCCCACCTGGCCCAGAGAACCCCCATGGCTCCACCAGCCCGGCCTGGCAAGTGGTTTGCTCCTCTCCCTCCATACCTTATATTTGACTTCAGTCTTGCCTACTGCAGGCAGAAACACATGTTAGTGGAGAGAGGATTTCATGTGTTGAACAGAAAGTGTCCTTGACACTTTCACCTGGGCTGTCCCTACCAATGAGCATCACTTGGCTGCTGGAGCCCAGAGAAGAAAGGACTTACCCACCCTTTTGTGCCCTTTAGTTTAGCAGACTTGCAATGGGGGCAACCTGTGAATGAGGCACCATTTTAGGAGCTAGCAGGAGACTGGGGAGGTAATTTTTTGCCAAAACAGTCACTTTTTGTCCTACCTCCAAGTATTTGCCCCTCCTGGGCCCCTACTCAATTCCTTTTCCTCCTCGCTTCACCTCCCCAGATCTCCCCCGCTCCCCATTCTTTAGGCCCTAGCTCTGTCCCACTTCCAGGAAGTCTCCCAGCACCAAACAGACTCGGATTTCACCTTCTCTGGAGGTCTTTGATTCTGCCCCAGACATACTGACATTTGATCACATATTAGTCCATATATCCATTCATACCTTCCTTCATTCCATGAATTCAGGTGCCTCCTATATCCCAGCCTCTGGAGATTTAGTAATTAACACAACAAACAAAACCCCCTGATCTTTTAAAGAAGGCTTACATTCTGGTAGGTTGACAATAAAACAGCTAGATGAGTGAAAGGTATAGTACATTAGGTAGAGGGCTATGGAGAAATAAAAGCTAGGAATAGGGAGGTCAGGGAAGGGGATTGGGGCTCTGTTTGGGATGCGAGGGAGGATGGAGGCCTGGGTGGCTTGGAAAAAGCTGTAGCAGGGCAAGATGGAAAGAACTGGGTGGGGCAGGGAAGATGAATGAATACGTAGAATAGAAAAAATGAAACGACATGGGATGGGATGGATGAAATTGAATCAAATAGGATGGCATGGACCAGAACTATATGGAACTGCATAGAATTGAATGGAAAAAAAAAAACACAACAAATAAGATATAGTCTAACTAAGTGGAACAAAATGAAACAGAAATTCAAAAATGAACTAGAACAAGGGCCAGGCGTAGTAGCTCACGTCTGTAATCCTAGCACTTTGGGAGGCCAAGGTGGGTGGACTTCTTGAGGCCTAGGTTTCGAGACCAGCTTAGCCAACATGGCAAAACCCATCTCTACTAAAAATACAAAAATTAGCCAACATGGTGGTGCACGCTTGTAGTTTCAGCCACTCAGGAGTCTGAGGCCAAGAATCACTTGAACCCAGGAGGCAGAGGTTGCAGTGAGCTGAGATTGTGCCACTGCACTCCAGCCTGGGCAACAGAGAAAGACTCCGTCTCAAAAAAAAAAAAAAAAAAAAAAAAAAAAGGACTAGAATAAATGGAATGGAGGCAAGTGAGATAAAATTCATTGCTGGTTGGAAGGAATGGAACTGCTTGAACTGAGCAGGGCAGGAGGGCAGTCTCTGCTGGACGGCTTGGCTGCCCTGCCTGCCCTGAGCTCCTCTGCACTCACCCCCACAGTCTTCCCCAGGGTGCTGCTGCAGACCCTACGCCACCCCATCTTCCTGCTGGTGGTCCTGTCCCAGGTATGCTTGTCATCCATGGCTGCGGGCATGGCCACCTTCCTGCCCAAGTTCCTGGAGCGCCAGTTTTCCATCACAGCCTCCTACGCCAATCTGCTCATTGGCTGCCTCTCCTTCCCTTCGGTCATCGTGGGCATCGTGGTGGGTGGCATCCTGGTCAAGCGCCTCCACCTGGGCCCTGTGGGATGCGGTGCCCTTTGCCTGCTGGGGATGCTGCTGTGCCTCTTCTTCAGCCTGCCGCTCTTCTTTATCGGCTGCCCCAGCCATCAGATTGCAGGCATCACCCACCAGAGTAGGTGAGTGTGTGCGTGGGCACATAAAGGCAAGCCTGGGAGGATGGGACGGGGAGGACAGGGTCCCTGGGCAAAGGCCAGGATGGCAGGGCGCCCCCTGCCTCAAATCTTGCCTCCCCAACTCTGCTTAACAGCCCTTTAGAGATTCGAATCAAGCAGTCGGGTGCTCCAGAAGGCTTCCAGGCACCACTGGAAGGGGCATGGATGAGACTTCAGGGGCAGAAACTCTCAAGCCTGGGAGGGTGTGGAGGCTGAGACAGGGCAGAGCCATCCATGGGATGGCATCTCCAGAGTGACCAAGCCCTGTGGACCCAACAGAGATGGGCCAGAGGCTGCATCACAGGAGCCAGGACCCAGCTCAGCCAGAGGAATGGCCTGCCCAGGAGGGAGCATGCTCTCCATCCCGGGGACGAGAGGGGACAAGAGAGTGAGCAAGGGGCTGGATGGCCCCTATCAGGGAGGCTGCACAGGGGACTCAGGCACTGGGAAAAGATTGGACAGCAGACCTCTGATACTTTGGGTTTTAGAGCTTGGGAGCTAAATAAAATTCTGATATTCCATGACTCTAAAATTACAGAATTCTTTTTCCACATCTGTGAGGCAGCACCTGCCTCTGCCCTCCGGGAGGAAGTCTCTTGATTTCTCTCTCTCCAATTCTCCCTCACACCTTCACCCTTGGGAGCCTTCTTGGAGAGGATGTTGGAAGTCACATTCCTGCCTCTTCTCCAGAATGATTTCATTTTTCCTGGAAACTGCTCCAGGCTTAGATTGGCCCAACACTCAGCTAGAATTTCCCAACTTTCTCCGTCCCCACCCCTTCCTTGGCATCTTCTGCCTCCACCCATGTGCCAGCTTTCATCACCAGGAGTCCTCCTGCATGGCTGTCGGGGGCTCAGCTCAGGGCCAAGGAGCACCCAGCCCTTCCCCGTCTGTCCCAGGTCCCACCCTTGCTGATCTCTCCCCCATCTCCCCTCCCTCCTCCCCCTTTCATTCTCTGCCCCTCTTTTCCCACATAGGGAGGCAACTCTGCTCTCTAGCCTGGGGCTTCCCGTGTGCAGAGCCTTGTTCTAGGCACTGCAGCGGGGGTTTAGCCACGTCCTCAGGAAGTCCCTGGTCTGAGGAGGGAGGCAGGTCCTCAATCAAATGATTTTTAGAGTAAAAAGTAAATGGATATTTTACCACAATTTTTTAAATATGCATGGGAGAAAAAGTCAGCTCATCCCACACGCCCCATCTCTCTTCTCCCTTTCACACCTTAGCTTTGACATCTCATGTCACCTGTGTTCTCATCTAAATTCTTGCGATTTATTCACTAAGCTCTGGGTTCTAATTCACTGAAGAGACCATCTGGGACCAACTGAGCTAGGCAAGAAGAACTTTCCATATTCCTGCACAACCGCAGGTACTAACAGCTGCAAGAACCGAAGGTCTCCCTTCGCTCAGCGTCTTCCCATGTTACGTCTCACTGAATCCCCACGGGATCTCTGTAATGGGTCCTGTTATTAGCCCCATTTCACAGATGAGTACAGCAAGGCTCAGAGAGGTGAAGTCACCCCACAGCTGGAACAGGGTAGAGCCTGGAGCCAGGACTGTCCCCACCAAAGCAATCAGCTCCAGGTGGTCAATAAGAGCGAGGAGCGGAGGAAGAGCCCCCTAGCTCTTATCTGCTCAGCCTTCCAGCTGCTAGCAGAGGGTTCTGGGAAGTGCTTCACCCTTGGCAGAGTCCCCTGGCACTGCCTCCTGATGGGCCCTCAGCTCAGAGAGTGCCAGCCTTCCCACTCCACCCCCACCCCGACGGAGATATGCCAAGACGTTGTCAGACACACACGAGCACTGTCTGGCAGAGGAGGAAGAGGAAATATTTTGTGGCTGATGATCTTCCTTCCCTCTCAGATGGAGTGCCCCCTCACCCCAGGGAGGGAGAGGAGCTCACTTTGCCCCATGCCCCACTTCCCCACTCCACACCCTGGCTAGAGACTGTCTCCAGCTCCTGCTCACCCTCTTCCCCATGGAACTGACATTTCACTAAGCACCAGTCCCAGCCTCACTGATCATCTTGGGCCTCTGCCCCACACCCACCCCAAGCCCAAGACAGGGACCTCCAGCTTCCGCCTCTGGCCTCCTCCGCAGCCTGGCCACTGGACCCCTGTGTGACCCTGAAAGGCACAGCCTCTCTGGGCCTCTGTCTCCCTGGCAGGTTAGCTGTGCTCCCCACTAGCGTGAAGCCAGGTGACACTGTGAGTCCCAGGGGCCACCTCCCTGCCCTCCTCCCAGGGTGACCTCCCCCTCAGACTAAGCCTCCCTCTGACCTCTGCCCCTGCCCACCTTCACCTTGCCCTGGCCACCTGGAGCTGGGGCACCCTGGGGATTTGGGAACAGGCTCTTGGAGGGAGGCAGGTGGGACTAAAATGTGCCCTGGACACAGTGAACAGGGTGGTGGGAGTGAGACTGCAGGATGGCCATGACAGGCAGAGAAACTGAGGCCCAGAGAGGCAGGAACAGGCTGGAGATCCCACTGGTGGTCAGGTCTCCTGATCGGGTCCCACACTCATAGCTCTGATTTTCTGAGAAAGGAAGCAATCATTGATTTTCGGAGAAAGGAAGCTCATTGAGGGAAAGATACTCTTCATCTGACACTAACTTCTGGGAGGAATTGATCTTGTATACCCTGTAGAAGGGTCACTGAGGTGCAGAGATGTTTGAAGAAGCTCAAAGGCTTGTAGGATTGAGGGGGCCTGTCTCCATACTTGCCCGTCTTCATTGCAAGGAGCTCACTATCACACCATCATCGGGAAGCCCTGATGATGAAAATCCTGTGTGGAGCTGAAATCTCTGGCCATTGCTCTCAGCTACAGGGCCGAGGAGGCCCCAGCTAGTGGCCTAAGGGAGGGAAGCCAGGACAACCCTACTGGCCTTCTCTCCCACCAGTGCCCAGCCTGGGCTGGAGCTGTTTCCAAGCTGCATGGAGGCCTGCTCCTGCCCATCGGACGGCTTTAACCCTGTCTGCGACCCGAGCACTCGTGTGGAATACATCACACCCTGCCATGCAGGCTGCTCAAGCCAGGTGGTCCGGGATGCTCTGGACAAAAGCCAGGTGAGTCAGGCCTCTCATGGCAACATCTGCCCCTCAGGGCTCTGCCTGCCATGTCTCTGTGGGCCTGTCATACTCTCCACTTCTGCATGCTCTCACTCTGTAGCTCTCTTCTCTCTGTCTCTCCTGTTGGCAGATGTAGAACATTATTCTCTCAATAAGCTTTCATTGGCCGGACGCAGTGGCTCATGCCTGTAATCCCAACACTTTGGGAGGCCGAGGCAGGCGAATGACTTGAGGTCAGGAGTTCCAGACTGGTGAAACCCATCTCTACTAAAAATACAAAAAATTAGCCAGGCGTGGTGGTGTGCATCTGTAATTCCAGCTACTCAGGAGGCTGATGCAGGAGAGTCACTTGAACCCAGGAGGTGGAGGTTGCAGTAAGCCGAGATCATGCCATTGCACTCCAGCATGGGCAACAAGAGTGAAACTCCATCTCAAAAAATAAAAATAAAGCTTTCATTGCCAGCCTGGGCCCAGGGCACAGAGGTGAATCATTCTGGCTTCCAGATCTCTGTGCAGGGGAGATGCAAAAGGAAAGAACTCACAGGAATTCCAGAGGTGCTGATAGGTAAGACAACTGGTCCCTACAAGTACATACAAAGATGAAAAGAGACACATCCTACCTGGGTGGGGCTGGGTCCCAGAAGGCTTCATGGGAAGTGGCATTTGTGCCAGACATTCAAGAATGAATGGGTAAACTAGGACTTGGGAGGGAAGGGCTTTCCAGGCAGGGGGAAATGCCCTCAGCAGAGGTTTGGAGGAACACACATGCGCAAGCATGCACACACACTGTTTCTGTTGGAGCAGAAGCACAAGCGTTCATGAAGGGAAGGCAGGGCCCAGAAAAAGAGGGGCCTTGAATGCCAGGCCAAGAGTGGGGACTTTCTGGAGAGCAGTGGGGAGCCATGGATGGGTTTTTAGCCAGGGAATAACAAGTTCAGATCTGTGTTTGATCATGCTTGAGGCCATAGTGTGGGGGCAGGCGAGCAGAGTACAAGATAGGACACAGAAGGCTAGCGAGCATTCAGTCAGTCAGTCAGTCCACAAACTTTCACTGATCTCTTCCTCTGTGCCAGGCCCTGTGCTGGGAGCTGAGGACTCAGAGCCAAGGGGCCCAGTGGGGAAATGAAGGCAATATAATCAGCAGCAGTGCATTCTGAATCTTAGGAGGGCTAAGACCAGCTGGTTCCTCCTCCCCCTTTTCCTGAGTTCCCCAAAATGACAAAGGGGGACAATGTCTGCCTTCTCAGGCCCCCAGGCTGTAGTGAAGCCTGGGGGATTTGTGGGGGCAGCAGCATCAGGCTGGTGGTTATGACAACATCTCCCTCTCTCCAGAGTCCTCCCACCTCCCACCCTCCTGCTGGGCATCAGCATCTAAACCTGAGGTTCCTCCAGGGAGAGATCTGGGCTGCACTGGCTGGTGCAGAAGAACCTGTTGATGGTGCATAGTCCTTCAGAAGCCAGCCAGACACCACCTGGGCCGGAGAGCCCTTCCAGAGGCCCCCAGGCCTTGGCAGGTGGAGCAGTACCTGGGGATATGGGACCCGATTCAAATTCCTCTTCTGCCTCTAACTGACTCTGTTACCTTAGGCAAATTATTTAACCAGTCCCTCAGTTTCTTGGTCTGTAAAATAGGGGAAATATTACTGAGTGCCTACTACAGAGCAGGAATGTGCTGAATAAATGCTTTACCTGGATGAATTCATTAACTAGTAAGCAAAGCGCCACATTATCCATGAAAGCACATAGCACAGTGCCTAGGCAATTTTAAATACTCAGTAACACACATTCCTATTACACCCATTGTACAGATGAGAAATGGAGGCCCAGGAAAGGACCAGACATTGCCCAGAGTCTCAATACCAGGGCACCAAGGCCCTGGCCTCCCAGCCAGCCGCCTCTTTGGAGCATCATGGAGGCTTGGATTTAGGTGCAGTATTTGGAGGAGGGTGCAGCTGAGACCAGGCCAGCACTCAGGGACTGTTGTCACACTGGCCTGGAATTGTGTCTTGACATGTCTGCCTCCTTCGATTGTGAACATCTTGGCTCAGGGATGGGTGGCTCAGCGCCCAGCACAGCTGCTCAGTAACAGCTTATGAGTGCATGAGTGAATGAGGTAAGATGGGGCAGGTGGGCGCCTGCACAGGTGCGGAGCTGAATGCTCCGGGGGAATGAGACTCTGAGGCGGCAGAAAGATTGAAGTCATTCATAAGAAAAACTTCCTGCCATGGAATTAAATGAATGTGAAGGGTCAGGAAAAACCCAAGTGAAGGGTCAGGAAAAACCTAAGTGAAGGGTCAGGAAAAACCTAAGTGAAGCCTCCAGGCTTTGCGTTCATCCCGACAACCCTCTGCTTCTGAGAAAAGGAGCAGGGGCAGGATGCCTCTCTCCCAGGAACCTCGCCTTAGCATTTCCATTTCTTGTCCCTCCATTGTATCTCCAGCCTGTAGTTGGAGGTTCAGGGGCCACTTTTCCTGCAGTGTAAGATGATATGCACTTAGGGGTCACACAGCTTGTGTGAAGGGTCTTCAGACCCTTGTATGAAGGATCAGCACACCTTCATCATGCACGTTGGCTCTGCCGGCCAATGGAGAGTGCCCGGTCACCCAAGCCTAAGTGCTCACATGCTCACTCTCTCTTGCCTTTCTCTGATTCCACCTGCTAAGTAACTTCAAATCTAAACCCATTTATCCATCCACCCCCAAGCCCACTCTATGATGGGCCCCTTGGCCTGCCTCCCCGATCTGGTCCCTCCTCCATGCAGCCCCCAGAACACCCTTTGTACCATCCAGTCTCATCTACCCCTTGCTTAAAATTCTCCCAAGGACCCCAGCATCCACCTCAGGGATTCCCAACCCTTTTCACACTGAGAAGTGTCAGCAGCTTCCAGGGCTGAAGGTGAGAGGCCCAGAGGGCTCCAGCTGCCCAGGCCAGCCAGCCACTTCTAGGGTTGATGGGACAAATCCCTGCACACCTATCTCCCATCTGAGGCCCTGTGTGGCTGGGGCACATGAGTCTAGAAGCTCTGGTCTATGGGAAAGTAAAGAGAAGCCCAGGCCTCTTGGCTTGGGCTGGCTTCTATTGGGTGCCTGTGGGCCCTGGCAGTCCAGATCACTTCTCAGAGTCCTTGGCTGGAGGTTTTCCTGGCTACCTAGGGAGGGAGTGCAGGCTGGGATCAAACACTCCAGGGGGCTAGCCCGGGGACATGGCCAGCCTGGGGATGTTTTCTTACAGTTGGTGTGTAGAATGTGAGGGAATGATGCTCTCCTGGGTCCCTTCCTCTTCTTCTCTACTTTCTCTCTGCTTCCCTCTCCCTGCCTACCGCCTCAGCCCAGGCTCAACTTGCGCATAGACAGCCCTTGAAGTGCCTGCTCCTCAAGCCGTCTTTGCTCAGCCAACAGGTCAGGATCTCGGACTCCCAGCCAGCTCTACCCCAACTGGCTGTGCGACTTGGGCCTCTCACAAGCCTTCCCCGCTTCAAGCCCTTGGCCAGCTGCCTGCCCTTGGAGGCTCTTGAAGTCTCTTCCTCCTCTTCCTACTCCAGGTTTTCTACACCAACTGCAGCTGCGTGGCAGAGGGCAACCCCGTGCTGGCAGGATCCTGCGACTCAACCTGCAGCCACCTGGTGGTGCCCTTCCTGCTCCTGGTCAGCCTGGGCTCGGCCCTGGCCTGTCTCACCCACACACCCTCCTTCATGCTCATCCTAAGGTGAAGGTGGGGGCAGGGCAGGGGAAGGTGGATACTAGGAGGTCCTTAACCACAGGCAGAACAAGGAATTCCAAGGGCGGAGTTCAAGAAAGGAGGCCACTTGGGTGTCCTGACCCCCACAACGTGGCCTTAACTGTGTTCATCCCATGGCAACCTACTGAGGCAAGATTTTCTCCCCATCTTGCAGATAAGAAAATTGAGGCTCAGAGAAGTTCAGGAGCTGGCCCCCGTCACATAGCAAGTGTTGGGTGGAATAGTACTGGTTCCCTGGTCCAGAGCCCAGGCTCCCCTTGCCCAGGGGAGAGGAGGACATACCTAGGGCCCTGTCCTGGCCTCTAGAGGTGAGGGCATCATACTGCAATGGATGAGCTGCAGGAGGTGCATCTAGGAAACCAAACTGTGTCAGTCTGGTGCATGACTCTGAATGCTGCTTCAAGGCTACATACAAGTGCTTATTAGGTGCCCGTTGTGGACCCAACCCATGCTGAGCACTGCCTTTTGGGCCAAGATCTTTGTGGCCCTCGTCCTAAGAATGCCTGCTCACCCTGACAAATTGTCACCTGAGTTCAAAATCAGGGTCTCCTGGGGTAAGGGCTGGGATAAGAGGACTGAGTGAGAAAAAAATAGTTTTTCTTTTTTTTTTTTTTTTTTGAGACAGAGTTTTGCTCTGTCGCCTAGGCTGGAGTGCAATGGCACAATCTCGGCTCACTGCAACGTCCTCCTCCTGGGTTCAAGTGATTCTCCTGCCTCAGCCTCCCTAGTAGCTGGGATTACAGGCACCTGCCACCACACCCAGCTAATTGTATTTTTAGCAGAGACGGGGTTTCACCATGTTGGCCAGGCCGGTCTCGAATTCCTGACCTCAGTGATCCACCTGTCTTGACCTCCCAAAGTGCTGGGATTACAGGCGTGACCCACCACACTCGGCTGAGAAAAACAGTTTTTCTATTCTCTCACTCAACAATCAACACAGAAGACTTCTGCGACCAGAAGTGTGGGGGTATTTTCCCACACACCAGGCACTCAATTAATTCTGCAGTGGACCCTAGCCAGTGTCCTCCAATTCTATTCTGACACAGTCTACCTGGAGACAGCATCAGATCCCGCAGGCTGAGCGCTCAGTCCCACAAGACTTCCCCTCCACTTTCCATGCCAACCGCAAGCCCCAGGCTGTTTTACCAATGATTCCGAACGACCAGCCATACACTGGGATTTTCACAGCCCCATCTTTGAGTTTGCTTTATTTGCTAGAGTGGCTCACAGAGCTCAAGAAAACATCTACTTAATGTTTATCGGTTTATTATAAAAGATATTACAAAGGATACAGATGAAGTGATGCATACGGCGAGGTATGGGGGAGGAGCTTTCATCCCCTCCCTGGCTGCACCCTGCAGGGACCTCCATGTGTTCAGCTATCCGGAAGCTCTCCAAAGCTTCATTATGTAGGCATGATTGATTAAATCACTGGATATTGGCAGTCACCTTAACCTTCAGCCCCTCTCCCCTTGCTGGAGGTTGGGGCTGAAAGTCTCAACCCTCTAATCCTGCTTTGGTCCATCTGGTGACCAAGGCCCAGCCTGAAGCTACCTAGGGGCTGCTCACCATCAATCAACTCATTAGCATACAAAAAGACACTTCTCACTTTGAAGATTCCAAGAATTTTAGGAGTGTATGCCGGGAAGACCAAATACATATCTCACAATATCACAGGGACCTCAGAGCAAGATAATTTCCATTTTCCTTCTCCTGGGATTATTTTATTCACTATCTACTTTCTAGGAAATTAGAAGGGAAATGGAGCCCCTTGCAAATACCAGAAGACATGTAGATCTAGAACACAAGCTGGCCTGGGAGAGAAAATAGAGGAATCAGATGCCCAACAGGCAGCCTGACTAAAAGGAGTTGAGAACACAACCTCAGGGCTGCGTGGAAACAGGCCCTGACCGCCGTGGGCCATGAGATCTTGGCCAAGTTATTGAATCTGTCTAAGTGTCAGTCTCCTTATCTGTAAAATGGGGCTAATGTACACCTCCCTCATAGGAGTGATGTGGGGTTGCCGGGCAGAATTACTGAGCCCGTAGTAAGTGCTCCATAAATGCCGGCCACTGGTGTTGTCTGGCAGCAGCCAGAGGATCGCAGGCTGTGGCGTTACAGTGGTTGGGGATGCTGGGGAAGTGTCCGACTGTCCCAGCTCCAGATCATGCCAACTGTAGGAGTAAGGGGAGAATTTGATGGGACCAGTGGGTGGAGGAAAAGGAGTGATGTCTGTGACCAGAAACATACAGAGGTCAGCACAGGACCCTGATGGTCAGTGGGTGTGTTATCTTTTATATGGGACCAGGCTCTGCAGGTTGAAAAAGGATGGGAAACGTCCCTGAGCCCCCAGCCTAGGTCATCAGATGGGAGGGAGGCTGGCTTTTGGTGGTGGGAGAGAAGGGCATAATGAGAACCCTTCAACGTTGATGCATGGCCCTTGGGGGCTGGAACCCCTCCAACCTCATGTTGCCCATGTCTCTGCTTGTTAGAGGAGTGAAGAAAGAAGACAAGACTTTGGCTGTGGGCATCCAGTTCATGTTCCTGAGGATTTTGGGTAAAGATCTTGCTTGGGACCACTGGTGGTGGTGATGGGGTCCAGATGCCCACTGTGTGCCAGGCCTGGGGCACAAGCATGAGCAGAACTCAATCCCTGATCTTAGGGCTCACAAGCCCATGGGGCGACAGACCTGGCCCAGCTCTCCTAGAGCGGGGTGTACAGGCAGAGTCTAGACAGCCCGTCAGGAAGCCACCTCAGATGGATGCAGGGGTGGGGCGGGCTTGAGGGCCAGAGAGCCAAGAGGCCCCAGTAACCCACAGCCCCTGAGGGGTTGTACATGCCAGGGAGGGGGCAGGGCAGGACGGTGGGCCTTCGTTGCCCCCTGAGCACCGCCTCCCTCAGCCTGGATGCCCAGCCCCGTGATCCACGGCAGCGCCATCGACACCACCTGTGTGCACTGGGCCCTGAGCTGTGGGCGTCGAGCTGTCTGTCGCTACTACAATAACGACCTGCTCCGAAACCGGTGAGACTTGGTTTTACGGCTTGTGGGAAGGGTGCTGGAAATACTCTCAGAGTCCCAGGCAGGATACCAGCAGGGAGGGGAGGTTTCATTTAAGTCTACCTGCTAGGTGACAGGTGTCATTATATATTCAGTGCTGAGCTCACCAGTCCTTCAAGCTAGACACTGCCCCCCTTCTTTTATAGATGAGGAAAGTGAGAGTTAAAGCAAGTAGCCCAAGGTCACACAGTTAATAACTGGCAGAGCTGGGCCTTGACCACAGAGTCTATGCAGGAACTTGGGGAGAAACAGAGGAGCAGCCATGCTGCGAGAGGGACTTGGGGTGAAGGGCTGGGGAGAAAGCCCTGTCTAGGACACAAGAGGCCTGGGTTTCAGGCCCAGCTCTGTCTCCCTCATCATGGGACTTATCTTCTCTGGGGCTCAGTCTTCCCATCTGTACAAAGGGGAACTCAAAGGAACCTGAAGGCACAGAGGCGGCTGGCCTGGGATGGATGTGGAGAGGACTTGCTAGCAGGGCTGGGGACAGGGAGCTGGTCACTTTCAGCTCTGAGGAGGTGAGGAGGGCACAGTTTCTGTGGGCTGGGACTGTCCACAGGGGGGCTTCCTAGAAAAGGAAAAGTCAAACAAGGGCTTTAATAGTTAAACAGGGGAGAGGGAATCCATTTGTTCTTGTGGCAGGTGGGGGCAATATAAAATTGTACTTGTCAGGCCCCCTGAGCCCTTGGGCTCGGAGAGAGGCAGGACCAGCCCAAGCCACAGAGCAGAGTCCAGGACAGGGCAATGAAGATGGCCAGGCCTCTGCTCCCACCCAGGGCTCCTCTGCAGAGCCTCTCCCCGTCCTCCAGGGAAGAGCCCCAGCAGAGGTCAATGTCTCCCTGAGGCCTCAGTATCTCTGATTTCACAATGAGTGATGACTGCTGATGTCCATGCCCTGGCCTGGCAGCTCTTGAGTTCAAGGGTCCCCATTCTTTCCCCAGGTTCATCGGCCTCCAGTTCTTCTTCAAAACAGGTTCCGTGATCTGCTTCGCCTTAGTTTTGGCTATCCTGAGGCAGCAGGACAAAGAGGCAAGGATCAAAGAGAGCAGATCCAGCCCTGCTGTAGAGCAGCAACTGCTAGTGTCGGGGCCAGGGAAGAAGCCAGAGGATTCCCGAGTGTGAGCTGTCTTGGGGCCCCACCTGGCCAAGAGTAGCAGCCACAGCAGTACCTCCTCTGAATCCTTTGCCCAAGATTGGGTGTCAAGAGCCCTGTGTTCCATTCTGGCTCCTCCACTAAATTGCTGTGTGACTTCAGGCAAGACACTGATCCTCTCTGAGCCTTTGCTTGCTAGTCTGAACCAAAGAGTTGTTTGGGCGTTTGCTGTGTTAGCCATTTCTGAAGCAAGAGGGTCTTCCTCCTCCTTCCCCCAGCCAGCCAGCTGTCCTGGAGCCAGGCTTTCCTGGGTGGAAAGACTGTATACCTTTCCCTAGGGCCCTAGGACAGCAAAGTGAGCCATAGTGGGCCAGGCTGCCCTCCATGCTGGGCCCTAGCCCAGGTCTGCACTCGCCTGGATCACCCTCTTTGAGCCTTAGCCATCTTCTGTCAGGTGGGAATGAACTTGCCAGCCTTCAGGCTCGTTCAGCTATGACCATCTGTGCGGTCAGGGTACACTCAGATCTCCTCCCCAACTCCAGCAGCCTTTAAGAAGTGTCACCCGGCCGGGCGCGGTGGCTCACCGGCCGGGCACGGTGGCTCAAGCCTGTAATCCCAGCACTTTGGGAGGCCGAGGTGGGCGGATCAAAAGGTCAGGAGATCGAGACCATCCTGGCTAACACGGTGAAACCCCGTCTCTACTAAAAATACAAAAAAAATTAGCCGGGCGTGTTGGCGGGCGCCTGTAGTCCCAGCTACTTGGGAGGCTGAGGCAGGAGAATGGCGTGAACCCGGGAGGCGGAGCTTGCAGTGAGCCGAGATCGCGCCACTGCACTCCAGCCTGGGGTACAGAGAAAGATTCCGTCTCAAAAAAAAAAAAAAAAAAAAAAAAAAAGTGTCCCTTTGGCGCCCCCTGGAGGCAGAGCACTGAGCTGGACCCTGGGTAGACGCCCACAGGGAGGACGGAGCTGGCCTCAGGAGTGGGACACCCAGACTTGGCAGGGCCTTCAAGAGGCCTGTGTGGGGGCCCCAGGAAGCCTTAGCTGAAGCGGGGAGACTCATTCTCCATCTCAGGAAGTTCTAGCCCTTGCCCTCAGGGAGCCACGGTTGAGGGTGAGGCCCAACACCTGCCTTAGGGCCCTGGGTGGGCAAGTCTGGGCCCTGGGGTAGGGAGGGAGACTCAGGCCCACACTTGGGTATTTTCTAATTTCAAACAAACACACACTCAGTGCGCACTCACTGATTCCTACATATTGCCAAGATTTCACATATGTGACCAGGGGCCACCAAAGTCCCTGTGACCTTTGTGACTAGGATCCTAATTTCTCTATTTTCTCCTGGGTGCCTGGGTCTGTGTCACCTGGGGCAGCGTGCATAATGTTTAGTTCTGTGACACTGTTTTTTTGGGGGTGGCACCTGGTTCTCCGATGCCTGGGCTGGTGTCAGGCCCAGGACTGTAGTGCTGGGAGCAGTAAAGCTCAGCTCTGTGTAATGAGTGATGCTATGGCTTGCTTGGGTCTTATGATCCAATCCTTTTCTACATCAGGCCTTGTTTTGTTTTATGGCTAGTCTTATCTGGCCTGGTTATTTCCCTGCGGGGAGGATAGAGTTTGCTAATCTGCTCCCAGCCCAACCTATTACCACCCCACTTCGCTGGGACCTGCTGCTTGGGAGGCAGCAGACAGGGAGCCACTAGCAGTGGCTTCCTAGCCCTGTGCTGGGGGTGGGGGGAAGCTGGGGGCACATGTGGCCCTTGCCTTCTGAGCAGTTCCCAGTGCCAGGGCTTTGAGACTTTCCCATATGATAAAAGAAAAAGGAGGTACAGAAGTTCCAATTCCCTTTTTATTTTGCTGGTTGGTATCTGTAAATGTTTAACAAATATCTGAGCATGTATGTATCAATGCCAAGAATTTCAAAGTCTCCTTCAACAATATGAGGCTTTTAGGATGTTTATATTCCTTCATCCCTCTTGTTTCCCAGGTTTTGCAGGGAAAAAAAGTCTGGAATTATAGATACGGCTTATTATCAAATTTGTTCTTGCATAATGTCTCTTCTATTACAAAAATTCTTTCTTTATAAACTGCATTAGAGGTTTGCAATAACCACATCATTTCCATTAACTTAGATTTAAGTTTTACTGGATTCATTGCTCACCATTATTGCTTGTATATTACATCTTTTCCAATCCTTATATTCTGGTCTAATTTTTGTTTGACTGAGTGTCTTCTTCTACTAATGGTTTCAAAAATGGAATAAGGTCATGAGGATTTCTGAATCCTCACCTATCCAAATTGTCATTCACATTTTATAGAAGAGGAAACTGGCTCAGAAAGCACAAGTGACTTCCCCAAGATCACACAGAAAATAAATGATGGAGCCAAGGTTGGATGTGTAGACCTTGTGGAAACTGAAGGTTTTATAATTAGAGGAGCCCTCTTTAAGAAAAATATACAAAATTATGAATATAAAATTAGGTACAAGGTGCCCATATTTACCTATAATGAGAAAAGAGATCAAAACAGATACATCACACAATCCCCCCAAAATGCATAATACTTTCATTAACTGCCCTGCATAACCTCTAAGACACATTTTCTCCCCCTGATGATTAGAAGAATTTTCCACAGACTAGCTTCTGGCTCTGTACATTTCAGACCTGGTTTCTCCTGTTTCTTCTCTACTGCCCATATACTTCCTGGGCTGGGTGCCATGACACGCATTCATATCACGATATGACCTCTGCATATGGCAACTTAATATCACCATGCCAAGTGAGCTGGGCAGTGGGTAGAATTCCTAGAAGCTATTCTCTACACAGAGATTACTGGCAATGATTTATCTATACACAGAGAACCACATAAATATTAATATATCCTCTGTTTCAGAAAACCACATAAACATATCCCAATGAACCCAACTCAAATCAGTCCCCCACTCAGCTTCCCCTTGGTCAGATCCCAGAAGTGCCCATGGCCACTCCAATTATCCCATATAAAGGAAAATTGAAACACAAGGGAAGTTGGAGTGGGAAGAAAATAGTAATTTTGATTGTGGTTAAAGTATCTTACCTTTGCAAATTTTACAAAAATATGACAACATGAACACATCGCTGAGGCCCTCCCTGGATCTGGGGAGAGTCCTGGATGCTCAAGCTGCGTTCACATCTCAGTGAGTCCGCCTCTTGGTTGAGCCAAGATCTGAAGGAAAAGACAAGGTCCTTGTGCCTAAAGTCTTCCAAACTGGCCATGGTGAGGAGACTCAGGAGTTACCCAAGAGAAAAATGGGTTGAGAGCCAAGGGGCAGAGCAAGTCAGGGCTAGAGGGGTTTTCCAGGCCCTGTGGGGGTCCCAGGGAAGTCCTCTCCCCTAATATAGCCTCTGGTCAATGAAGAGCCACAAGCATTTGCATCTGCGAGCTTACTTTCTTACCCTGTACCAGGAAGCTGGGAGGAGAAGACATTAAGTCTCCCTGCCAGATTGTGCTGGTGTAAAGTCAGCAGGGGACAGGACTCAGACCAGAACTGACATCCTGATGCCTAGGTTTCTTTTCTTGTAGACCCTGGGAAGGTCTGGGATGCTAGATGCTGGGAAGTTCTAGGGCAGGCAGATGACCCATCAGGAGCTGGCATCCAGGGGTCATGACTGACATGCAGATAAGTGAAAGAGAACTCATGGACATCCTCACCATTGCCTGGAGGTGTTGAATTCTTTCCCCTTCACATACCTTTGCTGGGTTATCTTCTTCATCCCCATCCCACAGCTTGTCTCTCCATCCCCACTTCATAAAGTCCTACCCAATCTTCCAGGCCCGGCTCAAAGGCCACCAACTCCAGGAAGGCAACATGGTACAGGCAATGGGGGGCAAGTGCCAACCACCTCTGGGGATCTGATCAAAGGCATAGACTCTCCACTAAACATAAAACACACACACAGACATATACACAATTGTGCATGTGATTTCAGAGGTTGAAGACCATATGATGCCTGGGTGTAGACCTCCTAAGAATCCCAGGTCCCCAGTCAAAAGCCCTTAATGGAGTGAAAAGATTATAGAGTTGTGGAGAGAGTCAGGCTTGGGATCAGATCTTGACTCTGCCACTTATTACAGTGTGACGATGAACAAATGATTTAACCTCTCTGCACCTCAGTTTGCTCACCTGCAAGTGAGGTTGAGCATGCCTAGCTCCTATCTCCCAGAAGCTGTGAGGACTGGGTAACATCATGTACCTGCTCACAGGCACCACACCTGATGATCAGGATTTGTAAGCTCCCTTCCCCTTCTGTCCCAGAAAAAATTTCATAAACACATAAAGCATCAGGGTGGGAGGGGGAAGTGACAACAGAGGGAGGAACACACCTCCTTTGCCTTACCCTGGCCACAGCTCCGTTGTCCCCAATCTCTCCTCCACTGTCAGCCAGGGCTCAGCCAGCCCAGTCTTATCTTTCCCCACAGCCAGCTTGGGACAGCTTTTCTCAACCAGATTTACATTTTTATTGATTTTCTTTCTCCCTCCTAGAGCAGTCCCTCCCTTCTACTTCCCCTTTGGCTATCAAATGGGCTTACCCTGGGAAACAGCAGTTCTGGGGCTGGCCAAGAAGTGATGGTTCAAGGTTGGATTCATTCACCCTTCCTTCCTTCATTCATTCAACCACTCACATGAGCAACATATCCTACATGTCTGCTCTGTGCCTTTCTCCTGGCACTGCTGGGGACACAACCATGTGTCAGATACAGTCTCTACTCAGGAAACTCTCAGTGTAAACAGACAAGCTGACAAACAGTAACAAAAGCATGAGTAGTCATACAGGAGAGGGAAGAAGAGGAAGCCAAGGACTCTTCCTGGGGCCAATAGGGAAGGCTTCCAAGAGGTTATATCAGGCCTGGTGTTAAGGATTAGGCAGGACTTCCTCAAGTGGGCAAGGTGGAAATGGGCAGGAAAAACAACAGGACGAGCAAAGATAGAGAGAGGTGTGTCTGAGATACAGTGACAAGAGCAATGTGGCTGGAGGGCACTGCATGTGCAGGGCAATCAGGAGAGAGAAGAGAGCAGAGGCTGGAAAGACCAGCAGGGACCAAGCATGGAGACCCAGCTGAAGGTGTGGATGCTTTCCTGAGGGCAAGGAGGAACCCCTGAAGCATTGATTGATGGATTATTCCATTGGCCAGTTATTTTAAGCAGGGAGTAACATGACAAGATTTGTATTTTGGAAAGGCCGCTGGTTGCACCATGGGGGCTTTGAGTGGAAAAGAGAAGCTGAAGGCCAAGAGCTCAGGCAGGGGGCAGGTGCAACAATCAAGAGAAGTAGGAGGACTAGAGCCGGGTCAGGAGAGGCATCCTAGAAGTGGGACATCTAAGGTCAGTCTTGAAAGACGAGTGGGAATGCACCAGGAGTAGAAGTTGGGAAGGGTGTCAAGGCAAAAGAAACTGCACAGACAAAGTAGACAGAAACCTCCTGGCAGGCTTGGGGTATTTCCACTAGTTTAGCAGGGCTGCAGCATGGCCTAAGAGAGAAGGTGTGGGGAGGGTGAGGCTGAAGATGTGGGTTGACGCTCTCAGTGCCACTCAGTGTTGTCCACCTCCCGAACCTAGCCCCAGGTGAGAGAGGAGAGGGAGCCCTCACCTCTGTACAGAGGCGGCTGAACAGGTCTGAGCCCTAGGTCGGGGTGCTCCTTAGTCCAAACAAACCTTTTTGTGTTTGCTACATTTCACATTTTACACAGTTGCTTTACACCCCGTCCTCATGGTTTCCTGGTGAAGACGGCAGGAAAGGGATTATTATTGCCGTGTAATAGGTCAAGAAACTGAGGCCCAGAAAAGTGCAGAAACTTGCCCAAGGTCACTCAAGAGCCCAGGTATCCCCCTCCTAAGACTCCCATGTTGTTGCTAATAAACCTACTTGTCCCTGAATCACATATATACAGTAGATGTAGTAAGTGCTAACTAATGTGGTTGGGATGAAAAAAAGGGGGGAGGAGAGAAAACACATCAGAGAAAGAGGTTTCCTTTTTATGTCCCCATTTCCTCCGCCTTCATCCTGCAGCTGGGGACATTGCAGCTGGGAAAACAGAACCCAGGTCCCTCTGCTTTGGAATCCAACAGACGGGAAGGCCAATGCAAGCTCTGCCACTTACCAGGCATGGGAAGTCACTGCACTCATCTGAGCCTTGGTTTTCTCATCTGTAAAAGGGAGAAATAAGCTTCACCTATCAGAATCGTTGAGAGGATTTAATGTGATAAAGTAGCAATATAGTAATCTACTACTGAGTAATAAATTTCCTGGCTGGCACAGTGGCTCACACCTGTGATCCCAGCCATTTGGGAGGCTGAGGCAGGAGGATCACTTGAGCCCCAGAGTTTGAGACCAGCCTGGGCAACATAGTGAGACCCCATCTCTCAAAAAAATAATAATAATAATAAAGAAACTTAGCCAAGGGTGGTAGCACCCACACCTGTAGTTTCAGCTACTTGTGAGGTTTAGGTGGGAGGATTGCTTGAGCCCAGGAAGTCA
This sequence comes from Nomascus leucogenys, assembly GCF_006542625.1. NCBI lineage: Eukaryota > Metazoa > Chordata > Mammalia > Primates > Hylobatidae > Nomascus > Nomascus leucogenys. The sequence goes on along the minus strand of NC_044395.1, from coordinate 61,551,468 downwards.
AGACTGCAGTGAGCAGTGTTTGTACCACTGCATTCCAGTCTGGGTAACAGAGCAAGGCCCTGCCTCAAAAAACCCCTAAAAACCAAAAAATTTTTCCAAAGTTTAGCAACTTAAAACAACAAATATTTATTATCTCATAGAATTTCTGAAGGTCAAGAACCCACAGATGGGCTAACTGGAAGGTGCTGGATCTTCATGAGGATTTCTGATGAAGTTGTAGTCAAGCATCAGCCAGGGCTGCAGTCATCAGAAGGCTCAACTGGGGTGAGAGGATCCACTTCCAAGCTCATTCGATGATTGCTGTTGGGCCTCTGTACCTTGTTGACAGTTGACCAAAAGCTTTGATTCCATATGTCTTTTATGATCTAATATTGGAAGCAACATACTGTAACTTTTGCCATATTCTCTTGGTCACATAGACAAACCCTGGTATAATGTGGGAGGGGAATACAAAAGGGCATGAATACCAGGGGGTATGGATCATTGGGAGCAATTTGGAAGCTGGCTACAACAAGCACTCAGACCAGTGCCTGACACACAGTAGGTACTTATTCATTAGTTGCTGCTACAACTCTTGCAATGACCTATCACAGCCTGGTTGAGAAGATAAGATCTGGACATGATATGGTGAGAAATCTTTGGCAAAGTGAAACGTAACTTGAATTAAACAATGTTCAATTACATTAGAAGAGGGTGTGCTGGACAAGGCCCTGGCAACCAGGGAAGACTTCCTTGCAGAGGTGGAGAGGAGGTAGGAGGGCAATCCAGAGAGAAAACAGAAGGTGAGTATGGCAGGCGGTACTGGTTGCCTTCCCATGGCAAATGCTCTCTTCTTCATTCTGGTAGCAAGGTGCTCAGCCACAGGGATGATCCAAGGCAGCAATGGAAATGCCTTCCCCTTTGCCAGAGAGTGGTCGAAGAGTAGACATGTGACCTCGTCTTAGTCAATGACATGTTTGGGGATAGTCTTCTGGGAAAGCTTCTCTCCTGGATAAGAGAATGATGTGAAGGGAGAATACCTTTTTTGCTACCATGCCCTTTCTCCCTGCTTGGGAGGACATGGTTCCTGATGGCACTCAGTCATCTTGCAATCACAGGGGTAGTCACCCTCGAGGCTCAGAATGGGAAATGCGTGGGTCATCAAAGACATTGTTGAATCAGCAGACCAATCCTGGTACCAACTTCTTCTGGCCTCATTAAGAAACAAAAAGTTTAAGCCACTCTAAAGCAGGTGACCTCTTCCTTGCATCCTAAATGATTCAGTGAGAAAAGTATCCTGGTTCCCTCTGGGACTATATTCTTTTTCTGAGGAAGACAGAGGGAAGAGTGGAATGGGAAAGGGCCCAGGCTGGGAGGCAGGCGTCCTTGGTCTAACCCCAGCTCTGCCTCTGAGTTGCTGTGTGATCTTGAGCAAGTCCCTTCCCCCTCTGAGCCTCCAATGATTACAGCTAATATTTATTGGCTGTTTACTCTGTGCCCAGTGCTCTTCTAAGAGCTTCCCTTGCATCATCTCATTCAATCCCCACAATACCTCTGTTATGTCAGTATTACTATTATCTTTATTTTATGGATAAGGAGACTGAGGCCCAGAAACATGAGGTCCAGGATCCTGATTATAAAGCCATATTGCCTAGCAGTAAAAGGAAGTATACAGACAAGGTGACCTCTAAGGGCCTCTTAATCTCAAATATTCTTTCATTTGCTGTCCCATTTCTAGCTACATGATCAACAAGCCAGCTTAGCCCAGAGAAGATAGAAATAAGGGCTGTCTTTAGACATCTGAAAAGCTGTCATGTGAGCAGGAGATTAGACTTACTCGGGGTAGCTCAGAGGACATGAACTGGACCAGTGTGGGAGCACGACAGGAAGACAGAGTGCAACTTATATAAGGGAGAATTTTCTAGCACCATTTGGCAGGGGGCAGAGCTATGCCCAGATGTGATGACTCCCATGTCATAAAGGTTATGCAAGCTTGTGTTTGACAATGCAGTATTACTGACAAAGGTTTGAGCAGGTATGGGACTGAATGGCATAAGACTTGTGGTAGGAATTAAATGGGATAACATATGAGATTACTCCTAACATCATGACCAGTGCAAATAGACAGGATCAATAAATTATTGGGTTCTTTTTTCCTTTTTAACACTGAGATTCTTGGATTTTAAAATTGTCTAATATGGAGTTTTGGCTCTCTGGCTCTAATATTTTACCGTTCTATAATTTCTGTGATTCTTCCCTGCTAAGATGCTATGATTTTAATACTAGAACTTTCCATAATTGTGTGGCTCTACAAGCTGAGAAGCCTATTATTTTATAATTTAATAGTCTTTAGCTTTAACAATTCAAGTCAATAAAGTGTCTCTCACCAGCTCCAGAAATACAAGGGAGTTGCTCCAAATGCTGTGGTTCAGTGGCCTGGACACACATTGGGCTGTTCCTTCTGCCCACCCTGTCATTCCACTATCATCCTCCCACCCCAGCCTCGGGCTCTGCATTCCAACCAACCCTCTTCTCCAATTCTGATCCCATCCACACTCTGCTGTCTCCCAGCCTACCAAAGAGGTACATTACTCTCTACCTGCTGGCTACTGTTTATTAAACAAGAGTCTTCACTGTGGCCAGGTTTATACTTATTTCAAAGGTGATATAAAAAATGGGAAGACATGGTTATGGTTCTCATGTGGCCTAAGGCCTAGAGACACAAGTCTCTTGCTTTCCTGTTAACCCAACTCAAAGGTACCTCTACCAGGAAGCCTTTCATGGTTGACACTAAATCTCTAACACCAACAACCTCAATTTCAGTGTGAAATGTGAAGATCTGAGTTCCTTGGTTGGTTATTGTACAGACCTGTAACTTGTCTGTCTATCCTGTCTCCCTGATTATATGTGAGATTTCCCCCTGAAACAAGAGTTTGTCTCCTCAACCAGACTGGGAATTTTACAGAGGAAGACCATGTCTTCTCCATCAGACTGGAGGCTCCATGTAGACATGGGCCAATGTTCCCTTGTATCATACTTGACTAGAGTTACAGGCACAGTGATGTTCCTCTATCAGATCAACAAATTCCCAAAGGCAAGTGTATGTCTCTGCCATTGGACTAACGATTTCACAAAAGCAGAAGCCACACCTCCCCTTTAAGATATGGAAGTCCTCAACTGTAATCCCAGCGCTTTGGGAGGCTGAGGCAGGCAGATCACCTGAGGTAAGGAGATCGAGACCATCGTGGCCAACATGGTGAAACCCCGTCTCTACTAAAATACAAAAAATTAGCCAGGCGTGGTGGTGCGTGCCTGTAGTCCCAGCTACTCGGGAGGCTGAGGCAGGGGAATCACTTAAAAACGGGATGCAGAGGTTGCAGTGAGCTGAGATCGTGCCACTGCACTCCAGTCTGGCAACAGAGCAAGACTCAGTCTAAAAAAAAAAAGATATGGAAGTCCCTTAAGGACTGTGCCTCCACCCTCAGGCTGGGGACCCTCTCCCTGACAGGAGGGGTCTAGGGCTCTGCCTTCTCTGTGTATTCCCTCCCTCTATCCCAGCCCAGGACTCTGGCCATAGGAAAAAATATTTTTCTTAAAGCAGATAGACAAATATATGGAAAAGGAAAGGTTCAGGAGGCAGAGTAGAAACTCGAGCCTCTCCCAACATATTCAGACCCTCTTTTGGTCTCTCCTAGACCCTCTTCTAAGAACTGCTGTCCCTTGGCCAGGAGGGGGCCTCTCCCAGCTCCTCCCAGCAACTCGGAGCAGTAAGTGAAGATGTCAGCACCTTGGACAGCGCCCAACCCATTACAGGACGCGGAGCCAGCGGAAGCCAAGCTCTCCACCTCCCTTAGCCTCTGGGTGATGGATTTCCTCTCTTCTCAATTTGATTAAAGCCCAGTAGATAACCAGAGCGCCTTGTTCCTTTCTCTTCTCCCTTCCTGATGAACATAATTAACTCCGTCAGGCTGGGAATGCTTGCTCTTAAATACTGCCTGCCCAGCCCCCACCCAGGCATGAATCAGTAAAATAGACAGAACACTTGGAAGATTCACACGTTTCTTCCTAGGGAATGAAAGTGGGAGAGGAAGCTGTCTCTGAGATATACAGAGGCTGTGAATAAAGGCTGAAATGTGGTGGTTGGGTAGAGAAACCCCTAAACTGGAAGTCAGGAAGTTTAGTTTAGTCCTAGCTTTGCCGCTAATCCAGATATGATCTAGGCAGGTCATGTGCCCTTTCTTTCTGAGCCTGTTTTTCCATTTGCAAGATGTATATTGGTCTAGATAATATCAGATGCTGAGTTCAGTGCTAATGTACTATGGTGGAAAATCTTTAAAACAGAGAGGGAAAGGAACTTGCCCAAAGTCACACAGCAAGCTTATTGGCAAAGCAGACTTTAATTCATGACTCCTGGCTTCTACCCCAGTGCTATTTCCACAAACTTACCCCTTCATTCACATCACAGACTTTCTTGCCTGAAGATGGAGGCTAAGGAAGTTAAAAACAGATAGGATTGCATTAATTGGTGTTAGCAAAGAAAAATAACATTTAACATATGTGTAAATGCTAATCTCTCTGAAGAGAACAGAGAGCATGGTATAAATAATTAAGATTATAGGGAAAGGATCACCTGATAGAGACAGAAAATCAACCCCACACTCAGAGAATCTCAGAAAGGTTTTGTGACTTGCCCAAGGCCATCTAGTAAGGCAACTCTTGAATCTTTTAAAAAGAAAGAGGGAATTCTTACCTTAATTAAGTGTTGGTGGTGCCCCTGTCAGAGAAGGAAAGAGAGAGAGACAATATGAATTAGCAAGTATGTATTAGGTTGCTGAAGTGTGCCCAGCTCTCTACTAGGCACTTTAGGAGGGATATAAAGCATAAGATATGAATGCTGCTCTCTAGGCACCATGTCTTTGATGTTTTGCTTCTTCTACTTGGAATGACTTCCAATGTACCCGTGTATATCAAAATACTGCTGTTTTATCAAGGCCCAAAGCAAATGTCTCTCCTGACAGGAAGGCATCCATAACCTCATCCAGAAGGCACTTCCTCCTCCAAATCTCCAAAGCATTTTCTTTGTTCCTATTTTATAGTATTCCACACCATTTGCCTTATCTGCTCCTATTCCTTCCCCTAAGAAAAGGAAGGAGAGAGAGGAAGAGAGAGAGCATAAAATACTCAACACAAGATTTGACATGCCATAGAATCTCAGTAAAACATGGATAGATGGGCTGGGCATGATGGCTCATGTCTGTAATCACAGCACTGTGGGAGGCCGAGGTGGGTGGATCACCTGAGTTCAGGAGCTCGAGACCAGCCTGGCCAACATGATGAAACCCTGTCTCTACTAAAAATACAAAAAATCAGCCGGACGTGATGGCACATGCCTGTAATCCCAGCTACTTGAGAGGCTGAGGAAGGAGAATCACTCAAACTTGGGAGGCGGAGGTTGCAGTGAGCTGAGATCACGCCATTGCACTCCAACTTGGGCAACAAGAGCGAAACTCTGTCTCAAAAAAAAAAATGGATGGAAGGATGGATGGATGATGAATACAGATGTATGGGTGACTGGGAAAGAGGGTAGATGAAGGGATGAATATATGGATGAGTGAGTGGGTGGGTGAATGGATGGATGAACAGATAAGGAAGTATATCATTGGTTAAGAGGGTAGAAAATTGATTAAATGTAAGTGGGTTTGTGGATGAGTGGGTAGTTGGAGAGGTGAATGAGTGCTCTATGGACAGACGAATGGAAGGGAATGTGGGTGGTTAGTTGGGCTGGTAAATGTATGGGTTAATATATAGTGGTTAATGCATGTTCTCACTTATAAGTGGGAGCTGGACAATGAGAACACATGGACACAGGGAGGGGAACAACACACACTGGGACCTGTCAGGGGATGGGGGAACAGAGAGCATCAAGATAAATAGCTAATGTATATTGTGCATAATACCTAGGTGATGGGTTGATAGGTTGCAACAAACCACCATGGCACATATTTGCCTGTGTAACAAACCTGCATATATATATGGTTGGGTAGTTGCATATGGGTGGGCAAACAAGTACATGAATAATTGCATCATTGTATGGAAAGATAAATGTCAGAGTAGGTGGAGAGAAGAATTATTTGTTGGGGGGACATGGAGATGTTCCTAATATCTTTTTCATAGAAACTTTCCATTGCCAGTGCCAGAAAAATTACTATGGGGGTTAGTTGACTGTGCTTAAGCTGAGTCAAAGTGTGTTAACACCCCCAAAGATCTCAGGTGATTTCAGGCTGTATCAATGGAAATCTAATAACAAGACCAAAAACAGTGATGATTCTATCCTGCCCTGAGCTGTTCACACTTCCCTGGAGTCTGTGCTCCGCTCTGTACCTCTGAAGAGATGATGCCATCCATAGCTTGTGCATTGCTATGGTGTCCCCCAAAGTTCATGTGTTAGAAACTGAATTTCCAATACAATAGTGTTGAGAGGTGGGGCCTTTAAGAGGGGATTAGTTCATAAGGGCTCTGCCCTCATGAATGAATGAATTTGGCTATCATGGAAATGGGTTCATTATTGCAAGAGTGGGTTTGTTATAAAAGCAAGCCCTCTCTTGCTCATTCTCTCTCTCTCTTTCTCTTTCTATCTCTCTTTCTGTCTCACACACACACCCTCTCTTGCCCTTCTCCCCTCGGCCGTGGGATCAAGCTGCACAAAGGCCCTCACCAGATGTGGGCCCCTCAATCTTAGACTTCCAGAAGTGTAAGAAATAAATCTCTGTTCCTTATAAATTGCCTAGTCTCAAGTATTCTGTTATAGTAGCACAAAAATGAACTAAGATGTGCACATAGGAGATACAGTAGGGAGTAATCTATTAAGTCCACCAAATGAGGAATCAGTGAAAGAACCATAAGTGTTCAGCCTGGAGAAGAGCCAACTCGCTAGTGGCAACCACTGTGTCCCAGGATCTGGCTGGCTGTCCTGGGGCATGCCGTATGTCCTCAGCAGCAGAGCTGGGTCCGAGGGGAAGTCACCAGGCTGGTGTCCCAGCCCCATGTGAAAAAGGACTTTCTCCTAGGTGGAGTCATCACATAAGGGAATGACTGTCCCAGGGCAGTGAGCTCCCTATTCCCCTGTGGGTGTACAAACAGGGCCTGGGCATCCTCTATCAAGGAAGCTCCAAAGTAGAGGCATGCTTGGTGTGGAAAGTAAATTAAGGTCTCTTCCCAGCTTAAAGTTAATTTGTTCTTCTCTTCATTTTTCAATGAATTAAGTTTATCTACGTCCTGTGCTCAGAACTGGAATGCAGGGAAGTTCTGTTCGTAGCTAAGGGTTAGGGGGATCTAAGAGACAGACAGGGTCTTAGGGACCCTTGTCTTTCTCTATATGTAGGACAGGGGCTTGAGGAATGAGGAGTTGCTGAAAATGTCCTTTCATAGACCCAAATGACTAGGGAGGAGGAGGAGGATCAGCGCCACTAAGAACCAATCCATGACCCAGATTCTCTGTAATTAATGAGTCTACGTCACTGATGTGTTGGCTTCTGATCAACACCATCTCCCCAAACCTGGCCCCACTCTCTGGTATGAGAAGATTAAATCAATTAAGAGGAGGAGGAGATCTGGCTGGCGCTGGTTGGGGACAGCAGATAATTCACTTACATAACTGGGGATTGAGGTTTGGACTTGGTCCTTGAGTAGTGGGGGTGGATTCCAGACCCCAGGCCTTTAGAGAGGGACTCTGGGACTTGAGAGTGAATGCAGAAGGAGAAAGGGAGTCCAGGAGAGGAGGGAGTCATGAGCCCAGGCTCATCTTGTATCTTCCTGCTAAGGAACTAATCCCTGTCCTCTGGGCTGGAAGAGGTCTAAAATGGAAAAATCACTGTCCAGTCCCCAAATGAGGGTGTCCCAGCCACCAGTATCATTGAACAATGCAAATCTAGCCAAGCCTCTCTCCTTAGCCTGGCATTCAAGGCCCTGCAACCTCTCTAGCTGCATCATCTGCCTCCAAAAAGTGGGTATGAGTGAAGAGGAACTACCATGTCCTGGCATTCCTTCCGGGCTAGGTACCAGCTAGGCCCTGGAGGTACAGAAGGAAACAAACCCGGTTCCTTCAGGGGTACTGCTTCGTGGGGGGACACATACTCACAACACTCTGTGCCAAGTGGCAAACAGAGTTCTGCATGGGCAGGCATGGAGACAGCACAAGGGAGGGAGGCCTCCCAAGGCCAGTTCCAGAAGGCTTCCCAGAGGAGGCAGCGATTGCACTCCCTGAGCCTTAAAGGAAGGATGGATTTGTGGGAGTTCATCAGGCTGCCCTGGTTGAGGGAGGGCTTTGGGTGGAGGGAAAAGCATGTACAATGGCATGGTGGGTGAGGTGGGTTGGCATGCATTCAGAGAACTACGAACTAGTCTTGTGGATGGAGCCTGGAGAGTGAGGTAGGGATGGGAGGTGCAAGGTAAGAAAGGTAGGCGGGCTTAGGTTTCACTTTTGTTGGGATGCCAATAAAGGATTGAGGCAATGATCCCAGACTGTCAATCCACATTTTCTGAGCACTAATGGCAGGCCATACCCCCTGCTGGAACTGGAGTGGGGTGAGTGTGGGGGAGCAGAGATGAACCTGACTCAGGCCCTGCACCCATGGGGGCTCTAGAAGGACACACAAATATTCCCTCTTTTTAAGCTGGTTAGTACCAACTTGGCTCCAAGTGGGATTCAGGCCAGACATGGTATTTCTGGGGCTCCAATTGTTGGCTAGACCTGCCTACAGCCCCTTGCCTAAGGACTGAGATATCCAGACAAGCAGTGTTGCTGCTCAGAGGGGAGCTGACCTCTGGGGGCCTGCCCCTGACAACTACCTGGCCTCCCAAGGATACATCTTATGGTAATCCAGGGCCTTGGGAAGAAATGCAGACAGATGAGAGGATAAACTGGAACCCTGGGGATAGAGGCAAGACATGGATTGAGAGGTGTTTAGGGGGTGGACTCACCAGGACTGCTGGATGCTGGGGAAGAGAGATCAAGGGAAGTGTCCTGGATGGCACTCAGGATTTCTATCTTGGGCAGTGCCAACCTTGGGAAACACGGGAGAATGTAAGATCTGAAAGGGAAAATGAGTTGGAACTGTTTCAGGCTGCTGGAATCAGGATTCATCGGGTAGAGGCCCAAGAGCCTTAGGAATTCAAATGTACCACACATAAGCTGCCTTTAGGAGCTTTCTTCATCACATGGAACTCTTATTTGTACTCTCTCCCTTCCCTCTTTTACTCTTTCCATCAGCAGCCCTCTCTGAGAACCTCCCCTTTCCGTGATGGCTCTGGGCCAAACAGGGAGGCAAAGATCCGAGGGTCACCCTGTTCTTTGTCCAGAAGGCCAGCACAGAGAATGGTACTTCTAGCATATCCCCCAGGACCTTCCTGCATGAAAACTTGGGCTGGAAATTGAAGCTAATGCTTCAAATTTACTTTATTATTGGAAAGATTTAAGAACTAACCTTGGCTGGACATGGTGATTCATGCCTGTAATCCCAACACTTTGGGAGGCCAAGGCAGGAGGATTGCTTGAGCCCAGGAATTTGAGACCAACCTAGGCAACACAGTGAGACCCTGTCTCTACCAAATAAATAAATAAATATATAGATAAGAACTAACCTTTGTGGTGCAAGCCACAGAAACTGACTCAGGTTAAACAAAGCAGAAAAAACCTATTGAAAGTTCCAACAGGCAGCTCAGAATGGATGAGAAAGCTGCAGATGAATGAACAGCTGAATTCACAGTCAAGTTCATAACATAGGAACAGCTGATTCCAATGTCTCCAACAGCATGATCTTGGCCTCTGAACATCACCCCACTGCATACCCAGACTGTGGCATGACATAAACACAATGAGTTCTAATGAAGCTTCCTCTCAGCCTCACCAATTCTCACATCAAATCCTGTGGCCACGTTTGACTTTGAAGGGGAAGATGGGATCCTAGTTTCCATAAAGGCTCACCTAGTGGGAGATTTACCCAAAATACAAAGCAACAGATTAGTTCTACGCAGCAAAAAAAAAAAAAAATTGTGACAAATGTCCACTGCACCTTTATTGAGGACCCACTAAGTGCTGAATGTGTTGCCAGGAGGTTTTTTTGTTCGTTTTTGATTTTGTTTTTTTTTTTTACAGTAAAGGCCCAGCACTGTATAGGGCTCCAAGGCCTCTGCCTTGCCTGGAGTTTTATATCCACAATTTTTTTTATTTTTATTTATTTATTACTTTTAAGTTCAGGGCTACATGTGCAGGTTTGTTATATAGGTAAACTTGTGTCATGGGGGTTTGTTGTACAGATTATTTCATCACCCAGGTATTGAGCCTAGTACCCATTAGTTATTTTTCCTGATCCTCTCCCTCCTTCCACCCTCCATCCTCCAATGGGCTGCAGTGTGTATTGTTCCCCTTTATGTATTCACGTGTTCTTATCATTTAGCTCCCACTTATAAGTGAGAATGTGTGGTAGTTGGTTTTCTGTTCCTATGTTTGTTAAGAATGATGGCCTCAGTTCCATCCATGTTCCCACAAAGGACATCTTGTTCTTTTTCATGGCTGCATAGTATATACACAAATTTTCAAGGCAACTCTATCAGCTAGATGATGCTTGGTGCCATTCTACAGCTGAGGAAACTGAGGTTAATAAAGGTGAAATAAATTTCCCAAAGTCACTCTGCTAGTAGGTGATGAAGCCAGGACTCAAAAACTGGTGGGCTTTGTTGTTGTTATTCATAAACACATTATGCTGCCTCCCAAATTGTAAACACAATTCACTTGTACACATTAAAAAAGAAGTGTGAGGCACAAAAAAAAATTACTGGAAATAAATACTCCAATGTCTTCACACAATGATTGATGGGATCACGAGTAATATATTTTTCTAGCTTTCTAACGTTTTTCTGTACTTTCCTGTAAAAAAAAAAGAGCACACTTTACCTTAATAATCATAAATAAAAATAACGTAAAACTGTTTTTTTTTTGTTTTTTTTGTTTGTTTGTTTTGAGACAGGATCTCACTCCATCACCCAAGCTAGAGTGAGTGGTGCAATCATGGCTCTCTGCAGCCTTAAACTCCTGGGCTCAAGTGACCCTCCCACCTCAGTCCCAAGTAGCTGGGACTACAGGCCCATGCCACCACACCCCAGATAAAAAACAGTTTTTTGTTTGTTTGTTTGGGTTATTTTTTGCGACAGAGTCTCTGTCACCCAGAGTCATACACTGTCACCCAGGCTGGAGTGCAGTGGTGTGATCACAACTCACTGTAGCCTTGACCTCCCAGGCTCAAGTGACCCTCCCACCTCAGCCTCCCATGTAGGTGGGACTACAGGAACATGCCACCATGCCCGGCTAATACATATACACATATATTTTTTGAAACAGTCTCGCTTTGTTGCCCAGGCTGGAGTGCAATGATCCATTTAATTTTTTTTTTTTTTGAGACAAAGTCTTGCTCTCTTACCCAGGCTGGAGTGCAGTGCCACGATCTCGGCTCACTGCAATCTCCGCCCCCCAGGGTTCAAGCAATTCTCCTGCCTCAGCCTCCCAGGTAGCTGGGACTACAGACACCCGGCTGCCATGCCCGGCTAATTTTTTTTTATTTTAGTAGAGATGGGGTTTCACCGTGTTGCCCAAGCTGGTTGCGAACTCCTGAGCTCAGGCAATCCGCCCGCCTTGGCCTCCCAAAGTGCTGGGATTACAGGCATGAGCCACTGCGCCCGGCCTAATTTTTATTTCCTGTGGAAATAAGGTCTCACTATGTTGCCCAGGCCGATCTTGAACTCCTGGGCTCAAGCAATCCTTCAGCCATGGCTTCCCAAAGTGCTAACATTACAGGCGTGAGCCACTTTGCCCAGCTGTAAAACCATTTTAAGGATTATAGCAGTGTTATTATAATTATGAAGAAAATATGCATAGAAAAAAGACTGGAAAGATGTCTGTCAAAAAAAGTCTCTAGATGGTAGGACTATGAGCATAATTATTTTTCTTTCAACTTCTGTTTTTCAAATTTTCAGACCAAAAAAAAAAAAGTAAAATACATTTTATTTTAAAAACAAGCATAGGCCGGGCATGGTGATTCCCACCTGTAATTTCAGCACTTTGGGAGGCCGAAGTGGGTGAATTGCCTGAGTCCAGGAGTTCGAGACCAGTCTGACCAACGTGGTAAAACTCCGTCTCTATAAAAATCACAAAAATTAGCCAGACGTGGTAACGAACGCCTGTAATCCCAGCTACTCGGGAGGCTGAAGTGGGAGAATGGCTCGAGCCCAGGAGGCGGAGGTTACAGTGAGCTGAGATCTCGCCACTGCATTCCAGCCTGAGCGACAGAGCCAGAATCTGTCTCGAAAAAAAAAAAGAAAGAAAGAAAAAGAAACAAGCATAAATAAGATATTACCCTAGTGATGGTACTGACGTGCCTTGGTCCTTTCAAGTTCTCATAGTCCTATCCTATCATGGTTGGAAGCATAGGTAGTTCTGCATTTTCTGGGACAGCCTGGCAGTTCCTGCAGCATTCACTATCCGAGCTGGTGTGGCCAGCGTGAGGGCACAGTGACCACGGTTATCTCTGGCCGACCACTCAGAACCAGGGTGGGAAGAGCCCAGTGTGCCCACGTCTTGTAACAATGTGTATGTTATCAAGCCCTTCTGCGCTATGAGGACTTCAGCTCCGGTAGCTGGAATCCTCCTCTCTGCTGGTTTCATCTCTCATTTCCCAGGCTTCAAGGTTCACCTTCCTCTACAAATGGGGCAGGGCTGCTCAGTTGTGTGAATTGTGGGCCCCTCCCTGGTATCTTCTGTATCTTTCTTGTCTGAGTGGCAAGCCCCCAGCCCTTTCTTCCCTGCACTGTCGTGACCTCTCCTGGCCTCCAGGGCCCTCCGCCTTGCTCGGCCTTTCTCACCCTTCCAAGTGCAAGGAGGATTCTTGGTGCCCCTCTAGAAAGTCAGGGCCCCTCTCTTCTCAGTTTTTTCCTGGGCAAAAAACTGAGGAGCTAGTAACCTCGTAGGCCACCCAGCCCAGTGTTTTCTGTGCCTCTTTCTCCTCTCCCCAAACCTCTTCCCTTCCCTCTACCCTCCCAGCTTCTTCACCAAGCTCCTCCCTCTCCTTTTCCTTCCCAGTACACTCACTGCTGAGCCCCTAGAATCTCCAGGCTGAGGCCCACTTTGGCTCCGGTAGCTAAGCCGCTGCAGTAAGAGATGCAGTGGGTAAAGTAGAGGCGGCCGGGGAGGAGGAGGGCCCAGGCCAAGGCTGAGGTCTAAGACGCTAGGCAGGGCAAGCAGCCAACCCTAACAGCCCAGACCAGAGCCACCTCAGCAGCTTCTGCTAAACTCTAGCAAGGTATCTATGCTTGGGTGACAGCTCCAGGGCCAAAGAGGCTGGTGGCAGGAGGAGGGCATTCTGCTGAGCTCAGCACAGCCTCCAAAAACCTCTCTGGAGAAGGAGGAGGCCACAGAGTGACCATGGACTCGGGGATAGGTGAAAACACTTCCTCCTCCCTTGGGGAGGTGACTCAGATCCTGAAAAGACTCCAGAGGACACCTGCTGAATGGAGGGCTCTCTCTCACCCTCTGGCTGTAGAGCCCTGGCTCTCATGCCTTCTGGGACTGGAAGCTCATTCCCCTCTCTGGCAGCCCACTCCACTCAAGCTGCTGAAATGCCTCTCTTAGCCACAGCCTGTGCTGGGCTCTGGGGAAGCAGGGATGAGCTCACCATCTGGGGGCAGGCAGGGGGCAGGTGGCAGAAACTGACAACACACCACCACAGGGAAGCAGAGGGAGCTGAAGGGGGCCCTAAGCTAGCCTTGCAGTGGGGTAGGGGTCAGGAATGGCTTCCCACAGCAGGTAGGGGACTGAGGAGGGTCTTGAATATACAGGTATGGTGGGTCTGTAGCTTCAATTATCCTCTAAGTGCTGGCAAATCCCAGCTGTGCACCCCCAGTCCTGACATGGCTCCTGAATTCTAGGCTTCAATATCCCACTGCCCAGTCAATGTCTCCACTTGGATGTCTTGGCATGCCTAACTCATCAGGACCAAAGCTGAGTTCACCCTCTCTGCCCACCTCACACCTGGTCTTCCCTCTGTCAGTTCTACCATCCACAGGCCAGAAATCCCAGGCCCATCCCTCCCCTTCACCCCGTATCCAGTCTGTCACCAGGCCCTGAGTATCTCAAACCCATCCACCACTCCCCACCTCCTCACCACCACCCAGCCCAAGCACTATCGCCTTTCACCTGCACTTCTCCAAGCATCTCCTCATTTATCTTCTCACACTTGGCTCTTTCAATCATGTGGTGAGAGTGATCTTTACAAAATGCAAATAAAATTATGTCACATTTCTACTTAAAAGCCTTCAATGGCTTCTCCTTGCCTTTGAGACAAAGGTTAAAATCTTCAAGGCCTGCAAGGCCCAGCATGGCCTGGCCTTCGCTGACAGTGCCAGTAGTATCTCAACAACCCCCTCCCTTGTCTCCTGACCTCCCGCCTCCAGCCCACATGGCCTGTTGCCCACCTTAGAAACTTCTGCATGTGTTATTCACATTGTCTTTCTTGTGGGCACAAAGACCTGGGATGTCCTCTTTTTCTCTTCCAAATGACTCCCAGGCATCTGTTTTTGTGCTCACTGACCCTGAACACCAGTCTCTAGCCCTTCTCACTTGAAGGATCAGCTGCAGGACACAGTGGGGGGTTACAAAGTAACCGGCCTGTCTGGAGCTAAGGTCCCAGAACCTCCCAGTGTCCACAGAGGCATGTCCCTGCCTGGCTCTCAGATGCCTTCCAGAGCTCCCACTCCCCTCCTGCTCTCTCTCTCTCTCTCTCTGTGTCTGATGTTTGTTTGTTTGAGACAGAGTATTGTTCTGTCGCCCAGGCTGGACTGCAGTGGCACAATCTCGACTCACTGCAATCTCTGCCTCCCGGGTTCAAGCGATTCTTGTGCGTCAGCCTCCCAAGTAGCTGGATTACAGGCACCCATGCCCAGCTAATTTTTGTATTTTTAGTGGAGATGGGGTTTCACCGTGTTGGCCAGGCTGGTCATGAACTCCTGATCTCAAGTGATCCATCCACCTTGGCTTCCCAAAGTGCTGGGATTACAGGCGTGAGCCACCACGCCCCACCCCCTCCTGCTCTCCTCTTCCATTTCTGGTGGAGAGTTGGCAAACCTCCTTCCCTCAGCCCTACCCCTTCCGGGGCCTCAGTGCCCCTCACCACTGAGGGGCAGAGGTGAGGCCCAGCCTGGGTCATCGTGCTGGGACCTACAATCCATGTCCTCCCTGGGCTCCCAGACAAGCCATCCAGCCTCGGGCCTCAGGCCAGGCACTGCCTCTTCTACAGTTTGCTGGAGGGCTCAGGTTTTCTCTGGGCTCCCACAGTATCCTGTATGCCCAGCACTGTCAAATCCACCTGTTCTAGTATTGGTTGCTCTTCCCCCAGACCAGGAGCTCAACTTGCTCAGGGACTGTGAGTTTTCATCTCTGCACCCCAAGCCTAGCTCAAGGATGGTCCCAGAAGAGAGGCTCAGGAAAGACTTAGCATATGAATTCAGGACTAATATCACATAAATGTGTGGTTTTGTTTTCTTTCCACATAAACTGCTATTAAGCTCTGTTTCCTTCATCCTGAACTTTTTATGAAAAATGGACCTAAGAGTCTTATGGGCCTTGGCTTTGATCTAAGCTCCATTTCTTACTATGTGACCTGAGCAAATGCTTAGCTTCTCTGGCTTTCAGTTTCTTCCACTATAAAATGAGAACAGGGTGGAAGGGGTGAAGATTGAAAAACTACCTCTTGGGTACAATGTTCACTATTTGGGTAATGGATATACTAGAAGCCCAAACCTCACCATTACACAAAATATCTGTTTAACAAATTTGCATGTGTACCTCCTGAATCTATAATTTAAAAAAAAAAATGAGAACAACATCCTCCTCTTAAGGTTTTCACTATTAACTGAGATATCTTACATTAGGGTACAGCATGAAGTATGTGCTCAATAATTCCTTCTCCTCTCCCTCACCCCAACCTTTGAGCCCTGATGAGGACTTGACATTTACCTCCAAGAATGTGAACCCATGGTCATCACCTATGGGCCAAGTTAATCCAGATCATTTTGAAACCCAGTTCTGCCATCTGACATAATCACTCTCCCACCCAGATTTGATAAGCATGCTTTATTTGGCCTAATCCAAGTCCTTGAAAAAATACATCAGACTGAGCAAGATAGCAGGGAGAACCAAGCCCGGAGCAGGGCACTAGTCTTCCCTCTAAGCTGCCATTGATCCACTTACCCGTTCTCCACCACCTGCTGTCCAGGCAGCCAGGGATTCCCCTAGTGTATCACAATTTGATCCCTACTGTAGCTTGCCATGAAAGTACCTTGGGAGGCTGGGCACGGTGGCTCACGCCTGTAATCCCAGCACTTTGGGAGGCCGAGGCAGGTGGATCACCTGAGGACCTCAGGAGTTCAAGACCAGCCTGGCCATCATAGTGAAACCCCATCTCTACTAAAAATACAAAAATTAGCTGGGCATGGTGGCAGGCACCTGTAGTCCCAGCTACTTGGGAGGCTGAGGCAGGAGAATCACTTGAACCCAGGAGTCGGAGGTTGCAGTGACTCGCGATCACGCCATTGCACTCAAGCCTTGGTGGCACAGCGAGACTCTGTCGCAAAAAAAAAAAAAAAAAAAAAAAAAAGTACCTTGGGAGATGTTCCAATTGCCTTTTTGAAATCAAGATTCTTAAGACTTCAACAGACCCCTGATCTATTGAGATTTTGGTTCTCCCAAAGCAAGAGAGATGAGAGATTAGCCTGACTTATTTTAAGTAAACCTAGGCTGGGTCCTGGTGATCACTGTTTTATTCTTCTTTAGATTTTTTTTCCTAGCTGGGATTTGAACTATATTCTTCTTTTTAAAATGATATATGCCATTCCTTTTCTGCTGTCTTTGTTAATGCCGTTAAATTGGAAGAATTTTCAGTGATCAGTGAAAAGTCTCAGTTAGAAATTATTAAATTAACATAGGCTTCTTGCCTACTTGGCTGTTGGCTGAAAACAGTTTAAAACACTTAAGTGAAAACTTTTCTCTACCACAGGAAATTTGCTTTCTGAGTGAATGAAGGTTTTCTATAGGAAGATAAATGTTCAGCCCTCTCTTCTGACTCATTATAATTGTGGAATGTTAAAATTCAAGTAATTGCTGTTTTGTAATATTGAGTCAAACATTCACTTTAAAGAATGTAACAATACTGTGTCTTAATAAAAGCTTAGCTGTATATTTTTAAGACCTAGAAGATAAGCTTGACTGATCATGATTTTCAAAGTTTTAAAAGATTACTGAAAATACAAAAAGCCAGTACAAGAGGAAGCATAATGAAATCCAGCAGGAATAA
The DNA here is from genome assembly GCF_006542625.1 of Nomascus leucogenys. NCBI lineage: Eukaryota > Metazoa > Chordata > Mammalia > Primates > Hylobatidae > Nomascus > Nomascus leucogenys. The sequence continues at coordinate 61,534,093 of NC_044395.1, read as the reverse complement.
TTTGTAATTAGAAAACCCCATGCAATTCCTCAGCCAGGGATAATGGTGATCCATCTTAAAAACACATGTGTCCCATGCTGGGCACTGATGAGCCTAATCAGACACACTCCACTGACATTTTTCACAATACCAAGGGGTCCTTAATTGCTGGGGGTTGCAGGCAGGCAAGCTTCTTGCTGCTCCTCTCAGGTGATCGTAATGATTAAGAGCAGGCCTGGAGCCAAACAGCCAGGCATCCCAGCCCTCCTCCAACTCAACTGTGACTTTAGGCAAGTTACTTACCCTTTCTGTGCCTCAGTTTCCTCATCTTTTTTTTTTTGAGACAGGGTCTGGCTCTGTCACCCAGGCTGGAATGCAGTGGTGCAATCATGGCTTACTGCAGCCTCAACCCCTAGGGCTCAAACGATCCTCCCACCTCAACCTCCTGAGCAGCTGGGACAGCAGGCATGTGCCACCATGCCCGGCTACCTTTTTTTATTTTTTTGTGGAGACAAGGTCTCCTGAAGTTTCCCAGGCTGGTCTCAAACTCCTGGCCTCAAGTGATCCTCTTGCCTTGGCCTCCCAAAATGTTGGGATTACAGGGGTGAGCCACCGTACCTCATCTTTAAAATTATGGCTGGCTGGGTGTGGTGGCTCATGCCTGTAATCCCAGCACTTGGGAGGCCAAGGCAGGAAGATCACCTGAGATCAGGACTTCGAGACCAGCCTGACCAACATGGCGAAACCCCATCTTTACTAAAAATACAAAAATTAGCCGGGCATGGTAGTGTACGCCTGCGATCCCAGCTACTCAGGAGGCTGAGGTAGGAGAATCGCTTAAACCACAGGAGTCAGAGGTTGCCGTGAGCCAAGATCACACCACTGCACTCCAGCCTGGGTGACTGAGAATCATCACCTTTCAGGGTGATGGTTGTGAGGACTGATTCAGCCACTAGGTGAAGTCGGCCTGACCCACAGTGTGTCTTTCCTACACCCCAGTTGCTACTGGGGTTCTCAGGGACACAGGACGATCCACTTCCCTGCCCCCATGCCACTGCCTGTTCTCCTCGTTAGGGACACTCGGCCCTGCCAGAAGGTCCAGCCCATGTGGAAGGGCATCATGCCCACAGTGGCTGTACCCAGAGGCCCTCTTCTCCTCAACACCCCTGGTCCCCCAACCCTGAAGCACAAGCTGGCTCTGGGCCAGCTGGCCTGCTGGTGATCTGCCTTAGTTCCAGCATGGGTGGCTTGGCTCCAGCAAGAGCTTAAAGGTTCTTCATTGTGTTTTCTGCTTAGTGTAACCATCTGGGAATTGGAAGAAGAGGGAAGAATAAATACAATGTTCCCCCACTTCTACCTTCTCTGCCTCCCCCCATGGCTGAGTACAAGGCTGTGTACAGTCCGGCATTGTCTTGGGCCTCAGGAAAGATCCCCACAGAGGTCCCCTGCATGGTGTCCCATGGGATGGGAGTCATCTGCTGCACCTCCACCATTCCTCCATCTGTCTCCCTCTTTTTGTGTCCTTTCCTGGCTCAGACTCTCCTGCCTGTCAAGTTCAACAGCTCTTCTCAGCACTTGCCATGTGCCTCAGTGGAGCACTGGGAGCACAGAGATGATGTGAGCAAGGGCTCTGCCCTCAAGTGCTCATTGTATAGCACTGAGAATATAGACTGCAGCATACACAGCCTGAACCAGACTCTCTTCAGTAATCTTGGATCTACTTAACCTGAGGGCCCACCTCTGTATTTAAAACTTGTAGTCCCAGCTACCTGGGAGGCTGAGGGCCAAGGTACCCACATTTCAGGACCATTTTGAGAATTAAACATAATCCTGTATGCAAAGCTTTCAACTCAGTGCACTGCACACAGTGGGTGCTCAATCCCATCTGCCTGCCTGTCTTCCCTCCCTCTTTCCCCTCTTTCCCTCTTTCCTTTTAGCCAGTTGCCTCTCCCAGAGGAGAAGGTCTGAAGGTCTGAACAGAGTCTATGGACAGAGGAGGAGCCCTGCCCCTAGCAGGGCTGGAGCAGTGTCAGGTGGGCTTGTGTGGGGCCAAGCCCACGCTGGGCAGTTGGGGGTTATGACCAACCGGGGCTCTGCCTGCCAGATGCTTTCTTTCGGAAGTAGACTCAGTCCTCTGACCTCCTTTCCTCTCTCCCAATGGCTAATTAGTGCCGATTGTGGGCTCCTTTTTAGCCTTTCCTTTTCTGAACTTCCAACTGGCTTCTTTTTCCCTTCCCCAGGGCAGGGATGGGGACAAACTGGCAGGGCAAAGCTAAGGCGCCAACCACAGCCAGTCCTTGTGCTAAGAACAGGATGAGAGCTGCTTATCCTGGCTGAGCTGTGGGGGCTGCTGAGACCCAGAGTTTGGGGTTGCCCCAAGGGAACTTCTTGCCTACACAACCTGCTTTTTATCCATCTGTTCTGAGGTTCATGTCCCATGTCCAGGAATATGTGGGACAGCCAATAATCAACGTACTGGCCAGCCTTCAAGGTCTTCCTGCCCACTCACAGCCTTCCGGTGAGTGATGAGCTCATAGAGATCCCCAGGGGTATTATACCTGTATGGGATTGGGGGAAGCTATCCCAACCCCACCTGGGGCTAAATGCTTTTTCTATCATTCTGAAACGCAGTCAGGGAAATCCAGTGACCTAGAACCAGACCCACTGGGGGACGCCAGGAATAGGTCATCCTGGTAAATAGCCAACATGAGGCTGGGAAGGGAGAAGTTCTGGGGTGGCGGAAGCCCCCAGTTCTGGAGGTACGGGCTAGTGGCAATAGATGATCTGTCTGCAGAGTGGAATCTCTTGGGGCTCCATCATGAACCCGGAGCTCCAGTGCTGCAGTGGCAGGAAATTAATTGACAGTCATTCATATGAGTCCCAGGACCAAGGGTTAGCAGCAAGGGGGTTGAGACCCAAGATGCGACTCAGACATCTTCAATCACTAGGAAAGGACTGCAAGTGCCATGAAATGGAGATGCTCCAGCAAGACAGAGAGGAGAACTGTGGCAGCTGAAGCTAGGCAGGGCTGTCACTTCCAAAGAAGCACAGATCAATGGAAATGGGAGGCCTGTCAGAGCAATGTCTTACAGGAGTTCTGAGCAGAAGCAGAAAAGGAAAGAGACTAAGTGGGGGAGGGGGCAAAGGAGGCATCAGGATGGCTTCCTGGAAAAAGAGTGTCACTACAAAGGTCAGAAAAGCTTGTGTCAGAGATTCGGGAGGTGAATTGCAGGTGAGCTCACCAAAGGTTCCAGAGGTGAGCTCCAGGGCCCGCACCGTGGATAGCTCTACATTCTAGGTGGGTGCTGGGCAGGGGGTGATTCTGGAATTACTCAGTGCCAAGGTGTCCTCCATGCACCAGCTCCAGCAAGCAGGAGGCTGCCACATGTTCTCATCACGCCTTCTCACCTGGAGCCAGGGCCTGCTGCCTGATGGTCCCTCTGTTAATGGCTTCCAGATGTGTCCTTGGGCCCCTGGAGGGAGACTTCCTGGAGGACACTCCCCCTCCTACTCAAGCCTCACCCCTCTGATCACCTTCAGTCACAGAGCCTGGTGAAGGCCATGGTGCACTAGTGCAGTATCACATTGTAGATGACAGGGGCTTGGAAGGTCAGACTCCCCACTTCTGTGATTGGCTACTGACCTCTGAGCCCCCCATCACTGTTATTTTTGGCTCCTAGGTATCTTCAGTGCACAGGATCCAGCTGGTAATATGAAAGTTGTCCATTGGAGTATGATGGCTGAGTGGGCCACAGGCAGTGGCTCATACCTGTAATCCTAGCACTTTGGGAGCCCAGGTGGAAAGACTGCTTGAAACCAGCAGTTCAGGACCAGCCCTGAAACTGCCATGTGTAGGAACACAAGCATGCCTTTTAGAGGAAGAGACAAGAAACAAACCATCCCAGCTGAAGACCAACCAGCTCCCTGATGGTCTTCCACCTGCCTCCAGCCACCTGAGTGACCCCAGATGAGACCAACAGAACTACTCAGCTGACCTGAGCCCAAATTTCTGACTCACAGAATTGTGAACAAATAAAATGGTGGTGGTTTTAAGCCACTAAGTTTTGGGGTGGTTTGTTACACAGCAGTAGATAATGGATGCAGAACCTCATCATTGTAGAATCTTGGTCATAGATCCAATATGCCCTGACAGTCACAGCATCGTGGAACCCCAGGACCAGAAACTGGAACCACTGATGTAGAATCCAAGAAACAGAAGAGTCCTGAAAACACCTTAATTCCCACCCAATGGTACACTCTCCTTTCACTGTCAGACGAAGTGACCACTCACCATCTTTCAACGTTGAGCCCTCTCCCCACCCACAGGTGTGTCTTATTCTTTAGCGTTCTGCCCATTCTGTCACAGTCTTCTGGTTCCACCCCTCAGCTGGCTTCTCAATCCCTTTCTCTAGGAAGCCTTCCCATATCGATCTGCTTGCTCTGGTCCTGGGAGCCAAATGTGGACTTTGTGGAAATTTATCTTAGTATTCATCCCAGTTCCTAGCACAGTGTCTGGCCCAGAACATATCTTGAGGACAACAACCAGCACCACCAACCACACTTTTCATTGCTTCCTGCCCTGTTGCCTCACAACTGGCAGTCCTGGATCTGTCCGTGGTCCTGAATGTCTTTTTCCTTCTTGCCAGTGACTGCGTCAGACTGGCCACTTCCCACATTCCCCACATTCCATTGTTTCCCCCTCCCCCATATACAGATCATTAGCCTGGACTATTAAATGCAAAATAATATGTGGTGATGATGATGCATATTAATTAGGATTAGTTTCAACTATATGTGTCAGGATGCCCACATGAATTTCTTAAATGATAGAGAAATAGATGTTCAGTTTCTTTTGTTCTCATAAAAGAAAGTCTAGATGTAGTAGCCCAGAGTCTGAATGGTCTTTCCATAGTCATGAGGACCTCACATCTTTCTAGCCTTCCACTCTGCCTTCCCTATAGTCCTCATTGCCATGGTCCAAATGGCTGCTAGAGCACCAGCCATCACATCAGATAGCAGATGCAGGAAAGCTATAAATAAGGGTACCCCCTTTCCTTTATTGGCACTTTCTATACTTTCACTTACATAAGCACACCTAACTAGCTTCAAGAGGCTAAGCAAGATAACATGTCCAGCAAAAAGTTATGGTCCTTATTACTAAGGAGGAAGAAGAAATAGCTATTGAAAAGCAACTACAAATCTCTGACATTAGTAATGGAACAGAGGTGTTGATGGTGACAGAGATTGTGGTATAATAGTTGTAGTGTTAGTAATGGTGATGGTAATAGTGGTGGTGTTGGTAGTGGGAGAGTGGGGGTGATAATGGTGATGATAGCACGGATGGTGATGAGTGAAGCTGGTGGCTGGTAAAACTCAGATCCAGGAACACACACTCCCTTACACATTAGCCTGGACCATGAGAATACTGGGAGATGGACCCGGTGACTACAGTGTCTGAGCCTTGGGGTCTGCTCCAAGCCATGCAGGAGTGATTTCTGGCACCCCCGCTATTTGCAGTTCATCAGTTACAAGCCTCCTGCCTTCTTGGGTACAAGTCATCCCCAGCAGAACATGAATCAGATTCCCCCTATCTAGCCTGGAAATAACTCTGGAATGAAAATTTTACGCCTTAGGGATGTGAAGCAGGAAGGGCAATATTGGACTTCCATTTATTAGACAATAAGCACTGATGGAATTTGTGGTTATAGTCAAGGAAAGCTTTGCTGTGAAATACACAAACACATGGACACATAGCTTCAGAAATAGAATCAAGTCATTACAAAAACAAACAGAGAGTTACAGAAATGCAGAAAGAAACAGGCCCACAATCAGAAACCAACAGGCACAGACACACTAGTCTCACAAGGATGGCCAATCTGTCTCCCCAAAGAGATACGGACACCTGGCCATCTTTTTTTGTTGTTGTTTGTTTGTTTGTATGCTTGCTTGCTTGCTTGTTTGAGACAGGGTCTTCCTCTGTCATCAAGGCTTGAGTGCAGTGGTGCAGTCATAGCTCACTGCAGCCTTGAACTCCTGGACTCAAGCGGTCCTCCTGCTTTAGCCTCCCAAGTAGCTGGGACTACAGGCACGTGTCACTATACCTGGCTAATATTTAAATTTTTTTTTGTAGAGACAGAGTCTCACCATGTTGCCAGTCACTGGCAAGGAAAAAGACATTCAGGACCACGGACAGATCCAGGACTGCCAGTTGTGAGGCAACAGGGCAGGAAGCAATGAAAAGTGTGGTTGGTGGTGCTGGTTGTTGTCCTCAAGATATGTTCTGGGCCAGACACTGTGCTAGGAACTGGGATGAATACTAAGATAAATTTCCACAAAGTCCACATTTGGCTCCCAGGACCAGAGCAAGCAGATCGATATGGGAAGGCTTCCTAGAGAAAGGGATTGAGAAGCCAGCTGAGGGGTGGAACCAGAAGACTGTGACAGAATGGGCAGAACGCTAAAGAATAAGACACACCTGTGGGTGGGGAGAGGGCTCAACGTTGAAAGATGGTGAGTGGTCACTTCGTCTGACAGTGAAAGGAGAGTGTACCATTGGGTGGGAATTAAGGTGTTTTCAGGACTCTTCTGTTTCTTGGATTCTACATCAGTGGTTCCAGTTTCTGGTCCTGGGGTTCCACGATGCTGTGACTGTCAGGGCATATTGGATCTATGACCAAGATTCTACAATGATGAGGTTCTGCATCCATTATCTACTGCTGTGTAACAAACCACCCCAAAACTTAGTGGCTTAAAACACCACCATTTTATTTGTTCACAATTCTGTGAGTCAGAAATTTGGGCTCAGGTCAGCTGAGTAGTTCTGTTGGTCTCATCTGGGGTCACTCAGGTGGCTGGAGGCAGGTGGAAGACCATCAGGGAGCTGGTTGGTCTTCAGCTGGGATGGTTTGTTTCTTGTCTCTTCCTCTAAAAGGCATGCTTGTGTTCCTACGCATGGCAGTTTCACGGGAGCAAGAAGAGGTGAATCCCAATGCACAAGCACTTTTTAAGACTCTGCTTGCATCACATTTGCTGACGTCTCATTAATCAGAGGAAGTCACACGGCCAACCCAAAGTCAGTGTGGGGCGGGACAACATAAAAGTATGGACTCAGATAGGCAGAATTCATTCGGGACCGTCAATATTAACAACCTACCACAAGTTCTAAGTGTCTCCTTCACCACCACCCATACTACCAATACCATGTCTTTGTTCTGATTCAAAGAGACCACAGTTCTATGGCTCTCTGAGTCTGTGGTTCTTAGCAGTCAATGTTTTGATTCCAAGATTCTGTGATTCTAGATGCAGAAGGCTCAGTACAGTTGAGGAAGAGCATGAGGACCCAAGAGGAGGCTAAAGAAGTTGGGCAAACAAAGGTCACCCCTAGAGAACCAGCTGCCTCTCCCATGCTCACCCCTCAGGCCCCAACTTCCTGCCTGAATCAGGGAAGTGGCATGAACATGGAGATGGGAATCAGAAAACCTAGATTATAGGCCCTGTTCCATCATTAATCTGGGATGACCCCAAGCACAGCTCTTAACCTCCCAGTGTTCTCATATAGCCAACAGAGATATCAATCCCTGTCTTCTGAATAATGCAGAACAGTGGCAAAGCCAGGAGAACTGGGCCCACTAACTTCCATTATCAGGAGCCTGGGCCTGGGCACAGTTGAGGAAGAGGGTTTTGCTCCCACCTCATTAAACTGCACCACAGTGGTAGAGACCTTGGGTTTTAAGAGAACCAAGATAGGTTATTGCCCGTGGTCTGTCCCAACCTCTACTGGCAAAAGCAAGAAATAATGAAAGGGGAGGGGAGGGAAGAGGGAGGGGAGGGGAGGGGAGGGGAGGGGAGGGAGGGAAGGGAGGGGGAGGGGAAGGGGGAGGGAGGGAAGGGACCCAACTCTGCTCCTTTCCTTTTCCCCTCTCCCCTACCCACTCCTGTCCCTGACTCAACAGAGTGGAATCCTAGGGGCCAGATCTTAGCTGGCCTTTAGCCTCAGTCGGCTCTGCCCTTTAGCCTTTCCTTGAAGAGGAGTGCAGAAACAGAGGCTTCATTAGGGAAGGAGGCCTAGGCCAGCACAGCAAATCATAACATTACACAGCCAAGGGGGACCAACGACAACCCACTGGCCGAACCACCTTGCAGCACAGATGAGGAAACAGAAGCCCAGGGAGGGACAGAGACCCACCTGCCCACAGCCACACAGGCAGCCAACAGCAGACAAAGACCAAAAGTCAAGTGGGATCTCTCTCCTTTTCTAAATGTCCATTTCCCATTCTAAACTGGGACAACAAACCCTGCCTGCCACCACTTAGAAACTGTAAAGCAAGGTACAGATGTAGTAAGGAGTCATCTTTTCCAATGGTCTGAGAGTTGGGGGTTGGGGGGAAGACTGAGGTGGGGGCAAGAACATTTAGGACTTTCAGAGGACGCATCCAGCTTATTTATTCTAGACTTTCCCCAGAGGCCCAGGCCACAGAGCGGAGGAGGAGGGTATTAAATATCAGAGAGTTATTTAAAAGCCAGTTGCCTGCCCCTCAGAAGCAGCGCTGGCCTCTGCTGACTCAACGGAGAAAATGAACCTTGGGCCTATGGATTTTCCTGTGTCTCACAGCAGTGGGGGAGGGGAGGGGGAGTGAGAAATGGGAAAGGCAAGGCCCACAGTGAAGTTTCCCGTCCCTGCTGGCAAGGAAGCCAAGCAAGAGGAGAGAAGCTGGGGCCTCCCCCACTACCTCCTGGCTGAGTTGATCACGTCAGGCCGCCTGCTGCTCCTCCATTTGCCTTGGAGGAGGGGGGAACAGAGGGATGGGGAAGCAGCAGGAGGGCTGCTGGGACAGAGGACAAAGGGAGCCTGGATCTCAGGACAATACAGCATCCACTCCAGAAGGACCCCAGACCACCCCTACCACTTTCTTCCTCAGTCCCCGAGTAGCTGGGACTACAGGTGCTGCCCACCACCACGCCTGGTTTTTTTTTTTTTTTTTTTTTTTGTATTTTTAGTAGAGACGGGGTTTCACCGTGTTCACCAGGATGGTCTCAATCTCCTGACCTTGTGATCTGCCCGCCTCGGCCTCCCAAAGTGCTGGGATTACAGGTGTGAGCCACCACACCCAGCCACCCCTACCACTTTCTAGTCAGGCAACCAAGGCCTTAATTGGGGTGGTGCCAAGTTCAAGGTCATACATTGAGAAGGTGGGGGCACCAACTTGGGCAAATCCCAGTATGACCTTCCCCTCCCTGACCCCCATCTCCAAAAAGCCAAGGGGCACAAGACTGCTGGGCCCCCCAGGACCATCCCATCCACACACACTTTTTTGCAGACAGGGAAACTGAGGTATGTCCAAGGACTTTAATAGTATTGACACACCTCTGATGACAAAACAAGAGCTGGAGAAGGGGCTACCTGCTGGGTGATCTCAGGGACGTCATCACACTCTGTGCTCCCTACCAAGGCTTAGTGGAGCTGACCAAGAGCAGGGTCTGTGCCAGCAGAAAAGGCCCAGTGAAGGCACTAGAGGCTCAGGTAGAGACAACACCTTGGAATACTAAGAGAGGGGCTCTAGGACCTAGTGGAGTAATAAATTCAAGCAAGCATGGAGATCCAGTGTGGTTGACATGAGGGGTACTCATCTGGGCACAGGGCAGATGATCACTCTGCTTGGGTGTTGAGGGGTGCCTTGCTTCTTCCGAGTCCTAAGGAAACCCTGAGGGCGTGAGCTCTTTGCCCACAGGCTCCCCTGGGATCTGACCCAGCCACACTCCCAGGAGAGAGGGATCCTAGGATGGGGGGGGCGCTGCGGCAAAGGAGATGGGTAAGAAACCCGAGCTTCTATTGGGCTCAGGTCCCAGTCAGCTGTGCAATCTTGGGGAAAGCACTTAACATTTCTGAGCAGCTATCTCCTGGTATGAAGTGTAGATGAGGGGTCCTCACCGAACTTGCCTCATAGGGATGGGAGGCTCGAGTCACAGATTTTTAAATCATTATTTCAGTCAGCAAATATTCCCTGGTGCCTTCTCTGTACTGATCCCTAAGAAATTAGACCAGACCTGAGTCCCAGCTGCTGACAGTTAAGATGATTGGGGAGTCTTAGCCCTCTAATTGATAAATGAAGTTCAAAGGATGGAGAGGGAAGCCATGAGGGCTCCCTGAAGGGGGCAAAACTCACAAGTCCTGAGGGACAGCGGACTGGACTGGAGAAACAGAATCAAGAGGAGAGCACCCCAGCTGGGGCAAACAGTCGAAGAAAAGAGACTTCCACCAGATGCATCAGAGAATAAACACACAGTCTCAGACTCAAGTGGACACACATTTATTGAACACTTAATGCATACTGAACACTGGCAAATCTAAGATGGAGAGCGCTGTTCCTCCAAAGAACAGAGATCCCTCAGCCCCAACGGCTCGCAGACTTCATTCCTTGGGGAACTTGGACAGAGAGAAATTGGTTCCAGGAGAATTTAGAAGGGAAACACCTTTACAAAGTGGGAAGAGAGGAGAGGAGGCTGAGTAGAGGCCATACAGAGAGACAAGCAGAGACTCATTTTATTAACATCCACTACAAATTTGCTGTGTTGGAGAAAGAAAGAACATGGAACACGGAAAAATGACACAGGAGCTAATTAGTCCCAGAGGGGGCAATGCCTTATCCAGGGTCTGGCAGGATAGGTGCTAGGCCCCCAGACCCAGGGGAAATGATTTTTCTTGTTTTGAGGCACTTTCAATTCACTTTATCATAACAGCCCTGAGAGGAATAGGAAGAAAAGGAATTCAAAGCCTATCTACCTTATAGAAGAGGAAGGTGGCAGCCCAAGATTGAGACAGGCCTGAGGTCACACCAGATCAACCACGGCATCCATTCCCAGCCTCAGCTTCTTGGGGTGACAATGCGCATTCCTTGCGGGGCAGGACCCTCTCAGATGCAGCCCACCATCGTACAGAGTCCTGGGCAATGACCCTGGGGCCAGGTTTCCAGGCTAAACCCTGAAACCTTGACAGGGGCCTTGGGGCTCCTCTGGCCTATTTCCCCATTTCTGCAATACAGAGGACATTTGCCTTATTCTCTGGCACCTGATGATTCTAAATTCTCTCCAGGCCTCATTTCCCCAAATGAGGTGTCGAGCACCCCCCCCAGTCAAGGCTGCCTGTGGTCCTGCAGCTCCTTTCCTGGGGGGCGGCAGAAGGCGGGGGGCATCAGCCAAACTGAGGCCAGCCACCATGGGGGCCTGGGAAAGGAGTTTCAGCCTTGGTAGTGGTCTGTGATTCCTCAGGGCCTGGAAGCAGACAAGGAAACAGAGACTGTTCTGTTCATTCAGTCTGTCATTTGCACTACACACTCTCCTGTTATAGTCCCTAAACTGGAAACACGAAAGTGAAGACGACCTAGTGCCTCCTACCAGGGGAGACGTCAGAGCTGGGGCTTGTTGCTGCGTGGGCCGGGGTTTAGGGGAGTGCTATAGATGAGGGCCCAGCCCCAGTGGCATCTATGTGAGCACATGTGCCCATGTGAGAAAAGACATCACCAGCCTGTTACCTCCACAGACCAAGGGCATGGTGCAGGGCAGGAGGAGTAGGGTCTGACTGTGCTAGCCAATCTCTGGGTCCCTATGCTTGGCATGGCTTAAGCATGGGCTTGTAAGCTTGCCCTCTGAGAATGTACCCACGAATCTGCATGGGCTCAGAAGTGTGCATATTCAAATATGTATGTCTTTATGAATTTATGGACACATGCCAGGACGCACTCAAACCTACCATCCTATGTGCACATATGAATGAGTCTGCATGGACTTGCATGAGGCACATCTGAGCTCTCATACCTGGGAGAGTTATGACAGGGGTAGGGAAGAGAGAGGGGTTGGGAGGAGGGGACAGCTGGGGGGACGCCCACCATCACCAGCCCTGTTCCTTAATGTTGGTCCTTGCCCAAGACCCAGGCCACTGCAGGGTCTGCCTCTTCTCCTTAAGTGGTATTGATCCTTTGGTCGATCAGTTAAATATAACCTCAGGGAAGGAGTCAACATAACAACCGTACCCAGTTCAGGAGAAAGAGACTGATTCTTGGGAGGAGGTGGGGAGCCTCTATCCCAACCAGCTCTGCTGATACCCGAATGGCCTGCGGATCAAGTGTCAGCTTCTCCAGCCTGAATAATTCATGCCAAGGCCAGGAATGCTCCTTCTCAGGAGCCTGTCTCTTTAAATCAGGTTTAGAGCTTCCCAGTTCTGGGGGAAAAAAAAAAAAAAATCCAGAACAAAACAAATCTGTAAACAGCTCAGCCCCCACCTCAGCCCTGGCCCCTTCTGAGACCCCCAACTCCATGCTGCAAAATCTGCTCCTGCTCTCCCAACCTCTGGTGCCTCAAACCCCACTCACAGGCGGAGAAGCCTGGAGGGACTGGTTGATGGTGTCCAACGGAACCCTAGGAGTCTTAAGAGGTTTGGGGGCAGGGAGTGAAAGCAAAGAGCAGAATCACTACACCCCCGGGTATCTGTGCCTAGGACAGTGCTTGGCAGAGGAGTCCAGCCCGGTGGAGGAAACCAGATGGGGGAACTCCTGGCAGAGGCAGAGCAGCCAGAGTTGGTGGGTGGGAGGGGAGCGGGTGCCACAGACTTCTCCTGAGAATGGGATGGGATGGAGAAAAAGCTGGTCCCATAGGACCTGCAGGGGTGGTGACACAGCCGGGTCTAATGGAACTAGGGTAGCAGAGGAGGAAGCAAAGACTGGGGATTTTCCAGTCTCTCTGCCGTAGGAAGAGGCCGGAAAATGAGTAACTTTCCTAGCCCACTCCTCATCCCTTCCTCCTGCAGTAGGAGCAGCTCTGAAGTCCTCCCCAACCCCCGAATTCTTCCTGGTGGTGACCCACCTGCCTGCTCTCCGCAGCCGGGCCCCGCCCCACACGTGCTGGAGAGGGAGGAGGAAGGACCCAGCTTAAATGTTGGGGGTGGAGGAGGAGGAAAACCAAGTCGGAGCCTCCAGGAGCCAAACTTCTCGGCAGCCCGGAGAGGCGGGGGCGGAGAGGGTGAAGAGAAAGCGCAGCAGCCGACAGCCCTGATTCTCGGGAGCCTCCCACCCCGCCTCCCACGGCGAGGAGGGCGCGGAGACTCCGCTGGGGGCGGAGGACGAGACCGGGAGGCGGGGAGGGGGGAGGCAAACCCTGCCCACTCGGCTCGGAGCCCGGAGCGGCCGCGGAAGCCGGAGGCCGGCTAGCAGGGCGAGGGCACCGGGGGCGGGGGGCTCCGCTCCCCGTCTGACCCCTCTCGCCCCCGGCCAGTCAGCCAGTAAGTGCGGCTCCTCAGACTTTCGAGACAGCGAACGGACCGACCGGGACTGCCAACCGCTCCGGGTCAAGGACTCGCCCCACCCGTGCCCCCCACCAGGCGCTCCCAACTCACTGGTGAGCGCCGCGGCCCCGGCGCTGGATGCGGGGGCGGCCGCGATGGCCCCGCGAGCGGGACAGCCAGGGCTCCAGGGGCTGCTGCTCGTGGCGGCGGCGCTGAGCCAGCCCGCGGCACCCTGCCCCTTCCAGTGCTACTGCTTCGGCGGCCCCAAGCTGCTGCTGCGCTGCGCGTCGGGCGCCGAGCTCCGCCAGCCTCCGCGGGACGTTCCGCCCGACGCGCGCAACCTCACCATCGTGGGCGCCAACCTGACGGTGCTGCGCGCGGCCGCCTTCGCCGGCGGGGACGGGGACGGCGACAAGACGGCGGGCGTGCGCCTGCCGCTCCTGAGCGCGCTGCGCCTCACGCACAACCACATCGAGGTGGTGGAAGACGGCGCCTTCGACGGGCTGCCCAGCCTGGCGGCGCTCGACCTCAGCCACAACCCGCTGCGCGCCCTGGGCGGCGGCGCCTTCCGCGGGCTGCCCGCGCTGCGCTCGCTGCAGCTTAACCACGCGCTGGTGCGGGGCGGCCCCGCGCTGCTGGCCGCGCTGGACACTGCGCTGGCCCCGCTGGCCGAGCTTCGCCTGCTGGGCCTGGCGGGCAACGCGCTGAGCCGTCTGCCGCCAGCCGCGCTGCGCCTGGCGCGCTTGGAGCAACTGGACGTGCGCCACAACGCGCTGGTCGGCCTGGGCCCCGACGAGCTGCGCGCGCTGGAGCGCGATGGCGGCCTCCCCGGGCCGCGCCTGCTGCTCGCCGACAACCCCCTGCGCTGCGGCTGCGCCGCGCGCCCTCTGCTGGCCTGGCTGCGCAACGCCACGGAGCGCGTGCCCGACGCGCGGCGCCTGCGCTGCGCCGCCCCGCGGGCGCTGCTGGACCGGCCGCTGCTGGACCTGGACGGGGCGCGGCTTCGCTGCGCGGACAGCGGCGCCGACGCTCGCGGAGAGGAGGCGGAGGCCGCCGGCCCGGAGCTGGAAGCCTCCTACGTGTTCTTCGGGCTGGTGCTGGCGCTCATCGGCCTCATCTTCCTCATGGTGCTCTACCTAAACCGCCGCGGCATCCAGCGCTGGATGCGCAACCTGCGCGAGGCGTGCCGGGACCAGATGGAGGGCTACCACTACCGCTACGAGCAGGACGCCGACCCGCGCCGCGCGCCCGCGCCCGCAGCGCCCGCGGGCTCCCGCGCCACCTCCCCGGGCTCCGGGCTCTGAGCGGCGCCCTCGGGCTCAGGGCTGCCCTTGACCGGCCCGAAGCCGTGGAGATGAGACGCCCGCGAGCCCCGAGCTCTGAGACCTTCCCCTGACTCGGAGGCTCTAAGCCGTACCCTCTCGTTCCCGCCTCCGAGAGCTCCCACCGTCAAAGACCCAGAGATAGCCGGTCCGAATCCAGAAACCCCGCCCTTCCACGCTAGTTTCCGAAACCGCCCTCCTGAACCACTGAAAGTCCGTTCCCCGTCTCGGGGCTCACACAGAGACTCTGTCCTTCAAGGCCAAAGCTCTGAGACTTGCCCCCAGCACCCTGTTCTTGGAGCTCCGACACCCGAGACTGCACTGACCTCCCTCGCCAGCTCGGAGCCCTCAGTCCCCACCGGGGCTCGTGGGCCCTCCCATCCCATTCTGGACTCGAAGCACAGCACCCCCATCAGAATGGTTTTGTGGATTTTGAGCCCTTTGTCCCATCCCAGTGCTCAGAGCCCTCCATCCTGCATGGAGGCCCAACCCTGGGGCTCTGAAGATTGGGCACCCTCCCCTCATCTGAGAATATGTTTCATACCCCTGCCCCCCCTTCACCCACCCCCGCCTCTGGCCCAGGCCCTTCCCTTCCTCGGCTCAGGCTTGGGGGCTCAGCTCCTAGTCTGTCCCTCCCATCCCAGGGACAAGCACACCCCATCTAACCTTAGTGTGGAGCCGACTGTCAGCCTTTCCTACCAGGGCGGTGACCTCCCGATACTCAGTGCTGGTCCCCAGTCTCAGACTCTCAGCTCTTCACCCCGATCTGACTTTCGTCCCCCTGCCCAAGCCTTAGGCTCTTGACCCCCCATACCCAATGCTGTCACTCAGCACCTACTCCTGCCATTCACTAGTCAAGGTCCAGTGAGGAATCCGTCCCTCGGATGTCTTCATCCCCTTTTCCTCCCAGGACGAGCTCTTCAGTCCTGCCAGATAGGTGCAGGTGCCATGCACCCCTAGTGCGTACTGGCAGATCCTTGTGGGGAGGAAGAGAGTCTTGGGTGTGTGAAAGGGATAGTGGGGCATCGTGGCCGCAGAGAGGGGCAGGAAGTGGGGTCTGAAGGGCTGGAAGCTGCTGCCCTTCAATTTCCCTATGCTCTCTCCCACCCCTGGCTCTTCGCCCTTCGGGATTCCTTACCACCACTACCACCACCACCTCACCCCGTATATCTTCTGAAAGAGAAGTAGGTCTTGCCTCCTGCCTCAGGCACAAGCCCTCCTGGTTCAGGGTCAGAACCTCAGCACCTTGCCTTCTCCATGATCCCAAAGCACAATTGGTGAGTGGGGGAGAGGACACCCTCTCCCTGACTCCCCACCCTCTAGGTCAGGCAGAATGGCTGGCCTGTGCTGCGTCTGCACGCAGGAAGTCACCTTCCTTTAATATATTGGCTTGAGGCCTGCCTTCCCTCCCCATACCCAGAAAATCTGGATCTCCCTTGAGCAGTTTTCTATAAAGTCTGCAATAATCTCAGATACTCTACTCTTGTTAGTGGTGCCGTATCATTCCTGCTGACCTTGGAGTACTGATGGGGGTGGGAGGGGACTCTTGGGAGGGCATTTTGGACCTCTTTTTGGTGGGGCAGTGACCCTTGATGCGTTCTCCCAGACTGTGGGAGAAGAAATGGGCTCTGATTGCACATAGCAGGATTAAGGTTAGATACATGGAGGGACTTCTCATTGGGATGACATTGTTCCCCAAGCCAGCCTGCTTTCTATCATCGGAGGAGGGGTTATGCACAGCCAAAGTGGGATTTGACACTTCCTCTACATCCTCTTCCCTCCCGTTCCTCATCTTCAGGATGGGGATGGAGTTAGGCTAAGAAACATTAGCCTCAGCCAAGACCATCCGGGAGGAAATCCAGCTACAGAGAATGAGGAGTTAATTCAGACAGGAAAGAAGAGGGATTGTTTGCTGCTTTGGGATCATCCCCTCTAATGAATTATTATCTGATACTCCTTTATGTCCTGTGTCATGTCACGCTCTCCTGGCCAGAGGGTAAGACCTGCGTATTGGGTATGTGAGAGGCTGCATGTGGGGGATGTGGATGAAATGACTCCTTGAGATATGTGGAGCCAGGGGACTGGAGGGCCAGGAGGGCCTCCAGGTCCCCAGGCTGGATTGTTTTGCATTCAGGGTCACAAAGCCCATAGAACCATAGGGCAGAAGCCTAGAATTCTGGCATTTTCTAATTTTAGGGCCACATAATTCTAGAATGTGTGCCTTCTAACTATTGAAAAGGACTGCAGAGGTAATGTGGGAAGCCTCCTAAGCTGTCTCAACAGGAGGCATCATCTCGAGGCTCACTCCCTCCCTTCCTTTCAGTGTCTGAGCAGCCTGCCTGGGACTCTGACAGCCCCAGCTTTGCCATGGGGCCAGGAGCACCCCTCAGCCCAGGACAGCTCTTCACAAGTCAGAGACCGTGCATGGGGCTCCTTGTCTTTTCCCGGCACGCTCCCTACCCCTTCTCCAAGTCATTCCTCATGAGAAAGGATTAAGTCCTCTTGACACATTGCCCTCTGTCAGTCACCTCCAAAGGGTGCCCGGCAGTCCCCCAGGACAACGTAGTGATGGTCTCTCTAATGCAAGTTAGAGCTTTTTAGTTGATTTTTGATAACTATTGATTGAATACTTAGTTTAGCAGTAGCTCTCATAAAACCTCAAAGATTTTTGCTGACAACCCATAGCTAATAGCAGTTTTATTTGCCAGGACTTACTATAGTCTTAAGCTACATTAGCAGAGAGTATGTCCTTGGAACTGAGTAGGTGATCTGTAAATCTGTAGATCTCTCCAGTTCCAAAGATGTATATGAGAGCTACTGCTAAGTATCAAATCAATAGTCATCAAAAATCAACTAATAGAGTGTCGGCTGTGTGCCAGTTGGTGTTTAACCTTAGTACCGTTCACTGATCCCCATTAAATGTCTTTTCTGGGCTGCCATCCTCCTTGCTGTCTGTCAGTGGCCTATAGCCTTATGGGGCTATCAACAAGGTCCAGGGCCACCAGCTTCACCTCTTGTACAAACTCAGCCATTCACTCAGCCCTTACTGAATGCAACTCTGCCAGTCCTAGAAAAGCTAACAGTCCAGGGAAGGAATCACATTTAATCAAGATCTGGAGAAAAGAAATCCCAGGAAATAATGAGAGCTCAGAGTAAGAGCCCTGACCCCACCTAGACAGACTTCTTAGAGGAAGTCACATTTGAACTAGGTTTTGACGGATGAGTAGAAGTTTGCTGAATAGAGAAAGATCAGAAGTACCAACTTCTGCAAAGGTCTGGAGGCAGGAAGATCTCGTTAGCCTGAGGATTGAAGACCAGCAATGGCTGGGGGTAGGTAGGAGGATGCGTATGGGGTAGAATGGATCTACTGCATTCACCACATTCTCCAAGCACTAGAGGGACCTCTGCCCTTGGAGGAAAAGTCAGGAAGGTAGAGAGGTGTGATGGGGGCACAGGCAGCTGCACTGTGCCTCCTGCTTGTAAAGCCTGGTTGTTCCTTCCTTCTGCCCATCCTTTTTGTGCCTGGCCTCATGCCGGGCACTGGAGACACAGAGAGGAATCAAACCAAAGCCATGGCCAGATGAGGGCAGCGAGAGAAGGGAAGGGGAGGGGAGCCCGGAGAAGCCTTGCAGTAAAAAGTGAGATGGGGCAGCCGACTGGCCCTGCCCAGACTTCCTGACACCATCCACTCCAGACTCTTTCTCAGAGGTGCCAGGGCCCCACTAAATGGCCAGCCTCCTCCTCTGGTCACACACTGGGAGTGCTGCTGGAGTGTGAGGTGAGCAGAGGCCCAGAGGCCTGGGGCCTGCCTGCAGGAGCCAAATGACAGAAGAAGAAATCTACCTCTAGGACGTCCCCTTAAAGAGCAGGCGTGGTAAAGAACAGGAGAGGAGAGGGCAGGTGTGTGTGACTGTCAGAAACACGGGAGATGTGAAGCCAGCTGCACACCTGGAGAAATGTGGCAGACTTCCCAGGTTCTGTGACCTCATAAACACTGTGAAATTGCCTTTCAAAGACGTCTCCTTGAGAAGCCTTTTGCTTCCACGCCCCGTCACCTACTCACACCCTCAGACCTGGGCTGGGAACCAGGGAGGACTGGGTTTGAGTCTGAACTCAGCACCTGACTTGTCATGTCACCTGGTCCTTAGCCAGAAATACCAGTTGAGACCCTACTATGTGCCAGGGTCTGGGGATTCAGCAGTGACCACAGCAGAACCAGCCCCTGCCTTCCTGGCCCAGCCTGACACTGTGGCCTCGGATACCCCTGTCTGCCTCTGGCTCCGGGTTCCTTCTGTCCGGGCTGGGGCTGGACTTGTGACCTCTGGAGGCACTGCCTGCTCTCCTTGAAGTCCATCTCCTTCTTCATTAAGCCGCTGCCTGGCAGACTCTCGGCCCTAATTTATGGGTATGGCCTTTCCCAGACTGGGAGAAGTGACGGGGGCAGTTAATATTCCTGTGCTAATAATACACTTGGCTGCCTTCTGAATCCCCCCTCCACCCTTCACCCCTGCCTCACCACCCCCACCTGCTTCCCTCAGCACTGTCACAGGGCGATTTGCCAGGAGCTGGCCAGGCCCATGCAGACCCTCAACTAACCCTTCATTGGATGAGTGGGGAAACCAAGGCCAAGAGTATGCAGGAGCCCGTCCAGGTCACACAGGTTGTCAGGAGCAGATCCTGAGCCCAGGATGCCCCAGGGCTACCCCTGCTGTGCCCTGGGTCTGAGCGTCTGGCAAAGCCACCCCGCCTCCTAACTTGCCATCTCCACCCTGTCAGTGCATCCAGGAGCCAGCCCCAAGCCTGAGGTAGCCTGAAGATGAAAATAAGAAAGTGAGCCGTGGAGGGTTGGAAGGACTTTTCAGCCTCTGTCAGCGGCTCTGGACAGGCCTCGGGAGCCCCATGCCAGCATCTTGCAGGCAGCAGCCCTGCTAGGAGTTATGTCTACCCTCCCTGAGAGGAGAAAGGGGCTTGTCTGGACCTCCAGGCTCTGAGGTCCCAGGAATTAAACTCATTCTTCCTGAGCTTCTATCATCTGAGCATGAGGCTCACCTGGATGAACCAGATCTTGCTCCCATTCTCGATCAAGATGGTGACCACACACACAGGACACTGTGATCATGGAAGCACAGGGATCCCAGGGAGGCTCCTAACTTAGGGGATCATCCAAGCTGGCAAACTCGGGAGTGAAAGGGGCCACGATTAATCATTACATTGGAGCAAGAATAAACTAGGACTGGCTGGGTGCAGTGGCTCATGCCTGTAATCCTAGCATTTTGGCAGGCTGAGGTGGGTGCATCACCTGAGGTCCGGAGTTCAAGACCAGCCTGGCCAACATGGTGAAACCCCGTCTTTACTAAAAATACAAAAAATTAGCTGGGCATGGTGGCACATGCCCACTCGGGAGGCTGAGGCAAGAGAATCGCTTGAACCCTGGAGGGGAGGTTGCAGTGAGCCGAGATTGTGCCACTGCACTCTAGCCTGAGCAACAAGAGCAAAAGTCTGTCTCAAAAATTAAAAAAAAAGAAGAGTAACTAGGACTGTACCAAGCTGCTGGGCCCTGGACTTCCATGACTTTTGACAAGACCTGGAGAGAAAAGAAAAAGTACTAGACTGTTAGACTAGACCAGCAAATCTACCAGCAATAAATAACTAACACACTCCCCTTCTTTGAACCCTATTTTCCAGCTGCACCAAACTATGGGGATGTTAGTAATGGGGCCCAGCTCTTCCGTGCCCTGTGCCTTTGCTCACACAGTACCTTCTGTCTAGGATGCCTTCTGCAACACAGGGAGCACTCAAGACAGCCCAGGAGTCCCCCAGTCTTTATGACCCCGCTGTCTTTCTCCTACTGCTGTACCACCCAGAGCTTTCTTTGTACTCACTGGTTTTCTTGCCTCTTGTCTGCACCAGACCAGAAGCTCCCACAGGACCGAGGCCAGACCCAGTCACTTTTAGGTCCCCAGTCAGGGTGCACAGAGATTTGTGAACGCTCTCCCAGCCCCTGGCCCCTCAGAAATACAAAACGCAGGGGAAGAAGCGTCACGCAGGACTCTGTGGCCTCCCCCTCTGCATGTTGGATGGGTGCTTCCTTTGACTCCCACAACCCCCACTTCGTTAAACTGGGGTTTCGATTATATAAGATCCCAGGATGGCTGACTCCGTTATCTACAAAGTGAGTGAGCAGAAAGAAAATGCAGTTTTAGAATATGTGGTCATGCAAAACACAATTTAGTCTTAGCCTCTCAACTTTGGCACTGATTTATTTGTTTATTTATTTATGAGGTCTCCCTCTGTCACCCAGGCTGGGAATGCAGTGGCCTTATCATAGCTCACTGTAACCTTGTACTGCTGGGCTCAAGCAATCCTCTCAGCCTCATAAAGTGCTGGGATTACAGGCATGAGCCATCGCGCCTGGCCAACTTTGATTTGTTAATACAATTACAGCTTCTGGCCCTCCATTTGGGATCTTTGTCAGGGGCTGTGTTTGGGCAGCCCCTGCCACTGGCTTAGTCTTGGTTCCTCGCCCCAGGGAGCTGCAGCGACATCTATTGGCCGATCCGTGTGGAAGCCGAGTCAGCTTTAACTTTTCTTGGCATACATGCGCCGTCTGCTGGTGGAGATGGGAAAGTGCCTTTCTTCGTTCAGTCAGCAATCCATCCAAGTGTGTAAGTGCCTGCTGTGTGCCAAGCACTGTGCTAGGAAGATGAGGATACAATTTTAAAGAAAACTAGAGCCGGGTGTGGTGGCTCAGGCCTCTAATCCCAGCACTTCGGGAGGTCGAGGCCGGCGGATTGCTTGACCTCAGGAGTTCGAGACCAGCCTGGGGCAACATGGCGAGACCCCGTCTCTACAAAAAATGCAAAAAATAGCTGGGCTCAGGGGCACCCTCCTGTAATCTCACCTACTTAGGAGGCTGAGGCGGGAGGATTACATGAGCCTGGGAGGTGGAGGTTGCAGTGAGCCGAGATCACACCACTGCACCCCAGCCTGGGCAGCAGAGTGAGACCCCATCTCAAAAAAAATTTAAAAAAAGAAAAAAGAAAAAGAAAAGAAAGAAAACCAATAAGATCTCTGTCCTTATAAAACAACAATAGTAAAAACTAACACATACAAAATTTACTATGTGCCAGAGATTGCTCTGGGTACTTTACATATATTAATCCATCTTGTCCTGATGACAATTCTGTGAAGCAGGTATTCTTATTCCTACTTCACAGATGAGGAAACTAAGGCACATAGAGATGAATAATTTGCTCAAGATCACACGCCTAATAAGAGGCCAAGTCGGGCTTAGAACTCAGGCTGTGCTCCAGAGCCCTCTTCTTATTTAGACCATAAACAAGTGAATAAACAAGCACGATACTTATGAGGGAAATAAGCAGGGTAATGTGAGAGTGAGTGACAAGGAGAGGTCTCCTTTGAGTGGGGTAAGTCATGGAAGACCCCTCTGAGGGCGACCTACCCTGAAGAATGGGAAGGAACGAGCTATGCAGAGAATCTAGGAAAAGTTAACCCAGGCAGAAGCAGCAGCGAGCGCAAAGGTGCTGAGACTAAATATTCAAACATCAGGTGGAAGGCAAGTTCTGGCCACTCTACTCCTACACCTCCCCACACTGTCCTTAGACTCTTTCCCCACCTGGTCGCAGCTTGGACTTCTCTCATCTGCATCCCTGCCCCAGCTTCCTCCCTGTTGCCCCAGCCTGCAGCCTCCCTCTCTGGTCCCACACTGCAGCCCACACTGCAGTGAAAATGCGTGAATCTAATCCCTCTCCTTACTCTGCCTAAAATCTGTCCCACTGTCTTCTGGATAAAAACAAAGCTCTTTGAGGCCAGGTGCAGTGAGTGGCTCACACTTGTAATCACAACACTTTGGGAGGCTGAAGCAGAAGGATCAGAGGACAGGCGTTGGAGACCAGGCTAGGCGATATAGCAAGACCTCATCTCTACAAGAAATAAACAAACAAAAAAAGCTATTTTTTTTTTTTACTGATTATCTGTAACTCCCACCCACTAATCCAATCTCCTGCCAGCTTTTCCAGCTCCCTTCACTGTTGTCCCTCCGATTTCGTTATAGTTGCCTGAAGGCCCCAGCTTGTCTCACCCTAAGACTCTCTATGTGCTGTTTCTTCTACCTGGAAGGTCCGTAGCCCCTCCTTGCCTACCTAATTCCCTTTATACCCTTAAAAACTCAGTTCAAGACCAGGTGGGGTGGCTCACACCTGTAATCCCAGCACTTTGGGAGGCCGAGGTGAGCGGATCATCTAAGGTTAGGAGTTCGAGACCAGCCTGGCCAACATGGTGAAACCCCGACTCTACTAAAAATACAAAAATTAGCTGGGCGTGGTGGGCGTGTGCCTGTAGTAGCAGCTACTCAGCAGGAGAATCACTTGAACCCGGGAGGTGGAGGTTGCAGTGAGCAGAGACTGTGCCACTGCACTCCATCCTGGGCCACAGAGTGAGACTCCATCTCAAAAAACAAAAAAAACAAAAAACAAAAACTCAGTTCAAGCATTTTGTCCTCTTGGAAGCTGCCTATTTCTCATCTTGGCCACTCTAGCTAAACGTGAGACCTCTCCTTAGGTGTTCTCATGGCATGCTGTGACTATGCAACAGGCCCCCTCTGCAATACCCCTCATCAGCAATTCAAAACCTTTAGCATCATACCTTATCCCCCAAGTAATCTGTGAGCAATTTGACAGAAGGGATTGTTTTTTTTTTTTTTTCTGAGACTGAGTCTCACTCTATCGCCCAGGCTGGAGTGCAGTGGTGCAATGTCGGCTCACTGCAACCTCCACCTCCCAGACTCAAGAGATTCTCGTGACTCAGCTTCCCGAGTAGCTGGGATTACAGGCGCCCGCCACCATGCCCAGCTAATTTTTGTATTTTTAGTAGAGACAGGTTTCACCTTGTTGGCAAGACTGGTCTCGAACTCCTGGCCTCAAGTGATCCGCCCACCTCTGTTTCCCAAAGTGCTGGGATTACAGGAATGAGCCACTGCGCCAGGCCAGGATTGTCTCATTTAATCTTAGTGTCTTCAGGGCCAGCACAAGCCCCAACAAATGGTACATGCCCAGTAAATACTGTTTGCAGTTGTGAGCGTAAATTGCTCCATTTCTTTTTATTGAAATTTATACAAAGTCCACTGTTTTTGGCATACCGTTCTATGAGTTTTGACAGTTAAGATATAGAGTGTTCCATTACCCCCCAAAATCCCTCTTTGTAGCAGCCCTCCCCCCAAGTCCAGCCATTGGTAACTACTGCTTTGTTTTCTATCTCCGTCATTTTGCCTTTGACACAATGTCATATAAGTAGAATCATACATGTTTATCCTTTTAAATCTGACTTCTTTCACTTAGCGTAATGCAGTAGAAACTCATCCATGTTATAGGTATCATTATAGTTTGTTCATTTTTATTGCTGTGTAGTATTCCATCATATGGTTGTACAATCATTTATCCATTCAATAGCCGAAGAGCATTTGGGTGGTTTCCAGTTTTTGACAACTATGAATATAGCCACTGTAAACATTCATGTACAGGTTTTTGAAGGAATGTCACTTTTTATTTCTTTCTTTATTTTATTTCATTTTTTGAGAAAAGATTTCTCTCTGTTGCCCAGGCTTGGAGTACGGTGGTACAAACACAGCTCACTGCAGCTTCGAACTCCTGGGCTCAAGCGATCTTCTTTCTTCAGTCTCCTGAGTAGCTGGGATCACAGGCATACACCACCAGGCCTGGCCAATTTTTTCCTTTTTTGTAGAGACAGGGCCTCACCATATTGCTTAGGCTGGTCTTGAACTCCTAGGCTCAAGCAATCCTCCCACTTTGGCCTCCCAAAGTGCTTGGATTATAGGCATGAGCCACTGCACCCAGCCACTTTTTCTTTCAAGAGTGGAACTGCTGAATATTATAGTGAGTGTTTAAATTTATTATAAGAACCTTCCACATTGTTTTCCAAAGTGTCTGTACCATTTTGCATTTCCACTACCAGTGTATGAGAGTTCTGGTTCCTCTCCATCTTTGCCGAAACCATTTGTTGAAAACAACAACTGAATTGCCTTTGTGCCTTTGTTGAAAATCAATTGACCATCTATGTGCAGGTCTATTTCTGAATTCCCTGTTCTGTTCCATTGATATAGGTGTCTATTCTTTCACCACTGCCACACTGTCTTGATTACTGTAGCTTTCTAGTAAGTCCTCAGACCAGATAGTAGAGTCCTTCAACCTTGTTCTTCTTTATAAAAATTGCTTGGCTATTCTAGATTTTTTACCTTTCTATATAAATTTGGAATCAGTTCCTCTATGTCTTTAAAAGAAAATCCTACAGAGGTCTTGATTTGTATTGTATTGAATCTACTGTCAGTTTGAGGAAGATTGACATAACAATATTGAATCTTCTCAGCTGTGAACATGGTATAGCTCTCAGTTTATTTGGGCCTATTTGATTTCTTTCATCAGTACTTTTTACTTTTCAGCATAGAGATTGTGCACATATTTTGTTAGGTTTATATCTGAGTATTTCAGTTTTGGGTGCTGTTATAAATGGCATCATCTTTTAAATTCCTATTTCAATTGTTTTGTGTTACTCTACAGAAGTACAGTGGATTTTTGTGTTTTAATCATTTTTCCTGCAATCTATCTAAACTCAGTTATTATTTCTAGTAGCTTTTTTTTTGCAGATTTCTTAGGATTTTTAATATAGATAATCAAGATGTCTGTGAATGGAAACCATTTTCATTTTCTTTTTTTAGAGACGGGTGTCTCTTTGTTGCCAGGCTGAAATGCAGTGGTGCAATCATAGCTCACTGCCACCTCTAACTCCTGGGCTTGAGGGATCCTCCCACCTCAGCCTCCCAGGTAGCTAGAATTACAGGCATGCACCACAGTGCCTGACTAATTTTTAAAAGTTTTTGTAGAGATGGGGTCTTGCCATCTTGCCCAGGTTGGTCTCAAACTCCTGGGCTGAAGTGATCCTCCTGCCTTGGCCTCCCAAAGTGTTGGGATTACAGTTATTGAGCCTCTGTGCCTGGCCTTATTTTATTTCTTCTTTATAATCAGTAGGCCTTTTCTCCCTTTTTCTTGCCTTATTGCACTGGCTAGGACCTCTAGTATAATGTCAAATAGAAGTGGTGAGAGTAGTCATCCTTGCCTTGTTCCCAATTTTAGAGGAAAAGTATTAAGTCTCTCACCATAAACTATGTTAGTAGATGTAGGTTTTTTTGTAGATGCTCTTTATCAGGTTAAGAAAGTTTTCTAAGAGCTGTTTGCTTTTTTAAATCATGAACAGATGTTGAATTTTGTCAAGTGCCTTTCTGCATCTGTTGAGATAAGCACTGCTTTAGCTCAAACCCCAAAATTTAGATATTTGTTTTTATTTTCATTTCATTTCATAAATTTCCTTGTGATTTCCTCTTTGGCCCATTTAGAAATTGCCTAAGTTTCAAATATTTGCAAATTTTCCAGATAATTTTCTGTTATTCTAGTTTAATTCTGCTGTGATCAAAGAATGTACTTATTAAATTCTTTTAAATTTGGCCAAGTGTGGTGGCTCACACCTGTAATCCCAGCATTTTACAAGGCTGAGGAAGGAGGATTCCTTGAGCCCAGGAGTTCAAGACCAGGCTGGGCAGCATGGTGAGACCCTGTCTCAATAAAGAAAAATTAAAATTTTTAAAATAAAAAAATATATAAATTATTTAAAATTTGTTAAGGTTTTTTTTTTCCCCAGAAAATAGTTCTTGGGGAATGTTCCATGTACACTTGAAAAAAATGCATATTCAATTGTTTCGAGATAAAATATTCTGTAGTGTCTATTAGGTCAAACTGATATTGTTCAGGTCTTCTATATCCTTACTAATATTCTGTCTTCTT
Organism: Nomascus leucogenys; assembly: GCF_006542625.1. NCBI lineage: Eukaryota > Metazoa > Chordata > Mammalia > Primates > Hylobatidae > Nomascus > Nomascus leucogenys. Next base: position 61,507,649 of record NC_044395.1, on the reverse strand, counting down.
GTTCCGTCAATTACTGAGGGAGGAATGTTGTGGATTTGTATATTTCTCCCTTTGATTCTATTACATTTTGCTTTGTGTATCTGAAACACCATGATCAGATGCACACACATTTAGGGTTGTTATGTTTTCTTGGTAAATTGACACTTTCATTATTACATATGTCCCTTTTTATTCCTGGTAACATTTGTTGTTCTGAAGTCTGTTTTGTTTGATATTAATATAGCCATTTCAGCTTTATTTTTATTATTGTTTGCATGGTATATCTTCATTCTTTTCATAAAGACATGCTTATTTATGTCTTTTTTCTTTATATTTAAAGTATGTTTGTGGACAGCATATAATTGGATCTTGTTTTTTAATCCAATCTAGCAACCTCTATCTTTTAATTGTTATGTAAAGATCATTTACATTTAGTGTAGTTATTGATATGGTTATATTTAGGTCTACCACTTTTATTTTTCTGTTTGTCCCCCTATTTTTTATTCCTTTGTTCCAACTTTCCTGTCTTCTTTGGGAAAACTTGGATATTTTTAATATGTCAATAAAATTTTTTTTACTATTGTAATTTATCTATATGTTCGGCTCTATTTTAGTTGTTGCTCTAGGGATCACAGTATACATATATAACCCTTCACAATCTACTTAGGGTTAACACCATACCATTTCACCATTGCAAATGTAATACAGAAGCCTTAAAAACAAATAGGTTTGCCGGGCGCAGTGGCTCACGCCTGTAATCCCAGCACTTTGGGAGGCCGAGGTAGGAGGATCATTTGAGGTCAGGAGCTCAAGACCAGCCTGGCCAACATGGTGAAACCCCATCTCTACTAAAAATACAAAAATTAGCCGGGCATGGTGGCAGGCGCCTGTAATCTGAGCTACTCAGGAGGCTGAGGCAGGAGAATCGCTTCAACGCGGGAGGCGGAGGTTGCAGAGAGCCAAGATTGTGCCATTGCACTCCAGCCTGGGGAACAAGAGCTAGACTTTATCGCAAAAGAAACAAAAACAAAAACAAAAAACAAATAGGTTTATCTCCCTCCACTGACCTTTCCATTATAGTTGTTATATGTATTTCATCTATTTATCAACATTGGTAAACCTATCAGACAATGTTATAAACTTTTTTTCAACAGTAATAAGCCAGGTGTGGTAGCTCATGCCTGTATTCACAGCACTTTGGGAGGCTGAGACAAGAGAATCGCTTGAACTCAGGAGTTCGAGACCAGCTGGGCAACATAGCAAGGCCCTGTCTCCACAACAAAAATAAAGAAAATTGGTTGAGTGTGGTGGTGCATGCCAGTAGTTCCAGCTACACAAGAGGCTGAGGTGGGAGGATCACTTGAACCCAGGAGTTCGAGGTGGCAGTGAGCTATGATCACACCACTACACTCCAGCCTGTCCAGCCTGGGTGACCGAGCAAGACCCTGTCAAAAAACAAAAACAAAAACAAACAAACAAACAAAACCCACCAATAATAAGTACTTCAAAGAACTTAAGAAGATTAGGGGATAAATGATAAATATAGCCTTTTAAATTTATCCAGATAATTACCATTTCTGTTGCTCTTAATTTCTAAACATCTGGGTTTATCTCTGGCATTGTTTTAAACAAAATAACTTTGTTTAGCTTTTTTTTTTTTAAGAGTAAGTCTGCTGGTGACAGATTCTCTTGGTTTTCCTTCATCTGATAATCTATTTTGCACCCTTCTTGAAGGATGTTTTCACTGGATATAGATTTCTGGGTTGACAATTCTTTTAGTGCTATAAAGATGTTGTGCTCCTTTCTTCTGGCCTCCATGTCTTCTATTAAGAAATCCGCGTTCAGATAGTCATCCTTTGTGTGGAAGAAAATACAAGAATGTGTCCTTTTCTCTAGCTGCTTTCAAGATTTTTAAATTTGTCTTTGGTTTTCAGCAGTTTGGTTATGTATGTTTATGTGTGATTTTCTTTGAGTTTAACCTGTTTGAGATTTGCACAGCTTCTTGAATCTATAAATTTATGTCTTCTACCAAATTTGGGGTGTTAGAGGCCATTATTTTCTTAACTATTTTTTCTCCACCAGTCTCTTTCTCCTCTCTTCTGGCAGTCCAGTGACATGGAATCTTAGGCCTTATGATATTGTTCCACAGGTCCCTGAGACTGTTAATTTCTTTCAACCTATTTTCTCTGTTTTTTCAGATAGAAAAATTTCTATTGATCTATATTCAAGTTCACTGGCTCTTTCTTCTGTCACCCCCCATTCTGCTATGAACTTATCCAATCAGTTTTAAATTTCAGATATTGTATTTTTCAGTTCTAAAATTTCCATTTGATTCTTTTTTAATAGTTTCTATATCTCTGCTGAGAACTATTTCAATCCATTTCAAGTTATAACAGCCACTTTAAAATCTTTCATAATTCCAGCATCTAAATCATCTTAGAGTTGGTATCTGTTGACTGTATTTTTCCTTGAGGATTGGTCACATTTTTATGGGTTGTTGCCCTATCCCCCCATCTTTAGTTTTGCTTTCCCTGGTTTCAGTTATTTGCACTCAGTGACAGTTGAAAATATTAAATGTAAAATTCCAGAAATAAAAAATATTAAATGGAAAATTCCAGAAATAAACAATTCATAAGTTTTAAATTGCACACCATTCTGAATAGTGTGATTAAATCTCACAGTGACCCATTGTCTCCTGCCTGGGATGTAAATCATCACTTTGTCTGGTGTATCTCGGCTGTGTATGCTATCTACCCATTAGTCACTTAGTAGCCATCTTGGTTATCAGATCAACTGTTGCAATATCACAGTGTTTGTGTTTAAGTAACTATTATTTTACTTAACATTGGCCCCAAAGTGCAAAGTAGTGATGCTGGCATTTGTTAGAATTGTTCTATTTTATTATTAGCTATTGTCGTTAATCTCTTACTGTACCTAATGTATAAATTAAGCTTTATAATAGGTATGTATGTATAGAACAAACATAGTATATAAAAGGTTTGGTACTACCTGCAGTTTCAGGTGTCCAGTGGGGATCTTGGAGCTTATCCCCTATAGATAAGGGGGGACTACCTTATTTGTATGTTGAGTAATTTCAGATTGTGTCCTGGCCATTGTGAATGTTATATTGTATAGACTCTGGGTCCTGCTGTAATCCTCTATAGAATGTTGATTGTGTTGTTACTGTTGTTTCAGGAGGCAATGAACCAACTTAAGTTCAGATTCTAAGCTCTGTCTCACTTTCTGTGAGTGGTGGTTCTAATCTTAGTGAAAAGCCACAAGAAAAGAGAAAAAATGGGAAAATCATCCTATGGAGATGACTTCTCTAAATTTTAACTCACCTGTATCATTTGCCTTCTTTTGTCTAACTTTCACAGAGTTGTTATTTAATTGTGTTTTGTATTTTTGTCCAGCGTTTTTAGGTGTAATCAGTAGGAGAGATAGGCTATAATGGATTTACTCCATGTTGGCCAGAATTTGAAGCTCCTGCTCAGTTTTTTTGATTTGCTGGAGTTTAAAAAAGCTAGGAGAAATGAAGCTCCAAAGCACAGTGAAGACCGTGATAGTGGCATTAAGGTTGAAAGATATGAGAAAACAGCAAATATCTCTCCCTTGTTTGGAATCCTGTTCAGATGTCAAGGCATTCCTTCTAAATTGTGGTAACCAGGCCAACATAACTACTTCTACTTTTTGGATGAGAACACTAAGGAAGAGCTTGCCACTTGCCTGTTTGATCTCAGATCAAATCCCTTGACCTTCTCTTGCTCGTATTGTCAGGCCCTGACCATTGCAAACTACATTTTCAAATTTCTTGAAAATCAGCTTTTAATTAAATTCTGCCAATAGGAGGCACTGGCTTGAATTTGGAGTGCAGGAGGAGAGAAGAAGCCAGAGCATGTCTCCAGTCTCTCTGCTTTGGGTGGCATTCCCAGCAAGGGCGATGTTTCCTCTGTGCTTCTGGCTTTCGTAGATACCCTCTTCCTCAATGTTCCCGCTAGGCTGCCCTGGTTCCTCAGCTCCTCTCCTTGTCCCTCCACCCTAGGGGTAGTAATGGTCTCCTATTGTGCCACATCTTTGGGTGGTCTCAAACCCCATTTGCGCTTTCATCTCATCCAACATTTTAGTAAACATTATTAGATATATATATTAGTAAACATATATATATAGTTCATATATAATTAATTTTCTAGGAAAGTCATCTTATATGCATGAGTGTCTTCCTTTTGTGCTAATACAGTACATTATCTATTAGAACATCGACTCTTCCTCACTGATATCCTTACTCCTCCCGTATGTTCTGTTAGACCAGGTAGCAGAAAACTGAAGTGACTTCAGGAAGACCCAGCAGAGCAGGAGACAAAAAGTGAACAAGAACCAGGGCTGGGGCTGGGGCAAGGACTCCCACTGATGTGGTCAGTGGTGCCAAAGATAGAAGATAGGATGACTTCACCCCAGGAGCAAACCATGGGTCACAAAATCCTGTGGTATCTGAGAGGGATGAGAGGTATGCCAGCTTCCCAAGGCCATAAGGCTGAAAAGTGGCAGAAGAGGCACCGGAGAAAAGTTTTTGGCAGTCTCCAGAAGTTGGTGCAAGGACCAGGCTGGAGCTGGGGCCTCAGACAAGGGAAGAGAGCACCTCACCCAGTCATGAGCCCATCTGCCAGTCCAGGGCAGCAGGGAAGCATTTCTTGGTCTTTGACCTGCCATGGGCTTATGAGACAGAAATGAAAGCACAGCCAGCATCCTCTGCCACAAAAGACCTTTAATATCCTCCTATTTATTGTTCTTTTGTTCATTTGTTAGAGTTGAATAAACTATAATAACTTGTCTGACATAATAAGGATGCCACAGGTATAACAGATAAACCTGGCAGGTGGTCCAGGAAAGAGAGTGTCACAAAATAATCACTCAACACAAGGGCCACAGACCTGGAGATTGTTCCCAGCCATCCCTCACTCCTGCCCCAGGACACAACCCATGCAGGCCCCCATTCCATAGGAAGAGGCAGGTCCCACAGTGTCTGTGGCTAGACCTTAACACTGAGCAGAGATGCCCAGGAAGATGGCACTTCCTATGCTCGTTCCCAAGTGCTCTGCTCATCTGCCATGCAGGTCAGGACCATACCCCGAGTTTGTGAGGCACCCACCTCTCATACTCACCACCTCATATGACCACCTATCATACCCACCTCTCCTATGACCCTTGCAATTGTCCCAGTGAAGTGGGAAGAGCCTGGACTAACCCCATTTTACACACAGGGAAACTAACGACACACTCGGACCGAATGTAATACACCCATGTCATGCGCTTGCTGTGCCTGGAGCTTCACATTTTCACCTAGTATTCCCTGGGGGGTGGGGGTGGGGACAGGGCAGGCAGGGTTTTGTGCCAAGGGCTGGTCCAGGTCTCGCTAAAGTGTCCAGGATTCCTGGGGGAATCCTGCCCTCAAAGGAGGGACTTTTGTCATAAAATCCTCCCTGAGTCTTTTTATGTGAGCCAAGATTGCCATCCATCTGGCTCTGTGTAAAGATGAATTTAACCCTAGCCTCTCTCTCCATCACACTGCTTCTCCTGCTGTCCCTTGGGCCTAGGCCAGGAAAGTGGGGTGCCAGACAGGGGTGCAGACACAAGTCCTCGGTGGGGGATTGAGCCTGTTTCCTTGCTCCAGAGCTCCCCATGCTTCATGGGCCAATATCAGGGTCAAGACCCATCCCCACTGAGCACCAGGCCCCTGTCCAAATCAAACCTTGGCCAGAGCTTCAGGGTGGGTTGGCTAGAAAAGCCATCAACTATGTACGTGTACGTGTGTATGTGTGTGTGTGTGTGTGTGTGTATATAAATGCTTGCGCCTGGGTCTGTGACCCAAGTTCCAACACAAAGACATTTTGTACTGGAATGCTGGAGCCATTCCAACATGAACAGCAAGAATAGAACCTGTGCTGGCTGGTCTAAGATCAAACCTCGAGATGGTGGTTTGAAGTTTTTCTTCAAAGAAAGCTTGAAAATGAAATCTCAGTAGGCAAGACAAATAAAAGCAGAGTTGTTCTGGTGGAGGTGGAAATGGGAGGAGGGCTGGAAACCTATCCTTTGCCTCTACTCCCATCTTCCCACCTTAGCATCCCCTGACAAAGCTCTGTGGAATATCAGGGGTTCCGCAGCACCTGGTTTGAAAACCACTGTATCAGTGTCTACAAACCATAGGCCCTACGGACCTGTGCTTTGACTTCCCTTTTGGGGTGACGAGTTGGGAGTGTGATGGGGGGGAGGATGTTTCCCTTTCAACAGGGCCTGTCTTTGAAGCGGCTGTGCAGTGCCCCTGTGGGGAAGTGGTAGAGGTGGGGATGCTGCCACTTTAGTCCAGGAGGAATGGCAGAAGTGATGGAGCTGCCTGGGCCAGGAGGGAACCCCAGGCCCAATGCAGGCCATACAGATGAGGGTTCAGGAGTCTGTTTTGGTCCTTTTGAGTTTAAAAAATATATATATCAGAACAGGCATAGGCCTGTGTCCATGAAACCCTGTAAGAGTGTAAGACTGGGACCTAACCTCTTCCTCCTGGACGGGTGGAGAGCAACCAGTCCCCAGTGACCGGCAGAAGAGAAGCTGCCGCTCTGGGATGCTGATGCCACTGTGTCCGCTGTGGCTCAGCTCTCAGGGCAAAAGGCTTGGGTTTTCCCTGGGCCCGAAGCCCTCCCAATGTCACTGAGAAGCTGTGGTGGCTCCAGCTGATCCTGGAAGAGGCCTTACACTTTGAAGGGAAGGAACAGGCAATTTCTATTTCTCCTTGCCCTTAGATTTCTGCAGATGGGTGGTTTCAGCTCCCTGAGCCTGGGGGCTGGTGACTCTCTTTAACCTGGGGTCAGAGCCAAGGCCCCTTGGCCTCTGTGGGGTCTGAGAGATGGGAGATGTGAGTGACACCAGGCCTAGGAGGGTCCAAGATGTCCCCCTCCACCAATCACTGACAATATCCATGTCTTCCCTCTGTGTCCTGGTTGCTGGAACCACTATTTTTGGGCATGATATTCCTGAATCGTGTCTAAATTTCCCTCTCAGCTGGGTCATCAAAGCCAAATTGGCCGTATCTCATTCTGGTTGACATCTGCCTAAGTGAGAAGCAGGGCAAGCGATGAAGACTGGTGGGGAGGGCTCCTCCTGCAGCAAACTTCCTGTGTGACCTTGGGCCATCCCTGCAGTGGCAGGGCCACACACGTCCAGCCATTTTCAACTTACAGAGCCCTGACAGCTGACTTTCATCTCATCTGGGCCTCATAACAATTCCTGCATCAGGCAGGGGAGGGATTACAATCTCATTTTACAGTTAGAGAAACTGAGCCCCAGAGATTGAGTAGCTTGCCCAAGCCCCCCAGGTGGTTGGTGACAGCCAGGACTCAGAGGCGGCACTGGGGACCCCCAGGACAGAGTTCCTTTTACTGCACCACGTAGGAACCAGCTTGTCAGGAACTCTCCCACAGAACCAACAGCCAGGTGAACCCGCTCTAGCAGGTCTGAGCTTTGAGGCTGAGGAGAGGTGCAGCCAAATAACTCAGTCCTTATCTTCATGGGGACTGAACTCTTCCCCTGGGTGGAATGCTGAGGAGGTCCAGCAGGCCCTCTGCTCGGTGGGTTTTCACTGGGGCATGCTTTTCCTTCCTGCCCAGACCGGTGTCCACACGCCACCCACAGGGCGCACTGCAAAGTCTCAGTGACAGATGGCTTTGCCAGTGCAGGCCCCAAACGCTTGGCACAGAAACTGCCAGTACTGTGGGCTGGTGCCTGGGGCCTAGTGAGGCTCCCCCACCCCTAGTTTCACTTCAAGGTCTCGCCTGGACAGGCTGACTCCAGAAAGGAAGGGGGCCCTGCAGAGAAGCACTGGCTCGGCCATGTTTGGGGGCTGAGAAGTGGTGCCTGGAGTTGACCAGAAGCTTGGAAACATGACCTGGGGCTTCCTTTCCAGGAAGAGGCTGAAGGAAACACTTTGGCCTGTGTGTCCCTTGAGGCTGCAGCATATGGCCGTGCAGCAGGGCATCTGGCCAAGGGGCAAGGGGTGCCAAAATCCAACCTGTGTGTCACTCCCAAAGCTGTGCATTCTAGTGTGGGTCTGAATCCACCTGGAAAGAGCACCGTCTTCTAATTCACATCAAGGCACCATAGGGACCAGCAGCCACCAGGAGCCCTGAAGGCAACTGCCCCCTATTACTTCTCCCTACAACGTTTCCCTGACCATGGGCTTCCTGAGGATAGGGGCTAGGACTGACCCATATCTGTGTCTCCCGTACTTGGCATAGAGCCAAGTCATCAGCAAAGGATGGTAGGCTGAATTCAACTAAATTTGGCCATTGCCTTGTGCAGTCCTGGCTCAAGGAGAAAAAAAAAAAAAAAAAAGATAGTGCTCTGATCCTTCCCTGCAGCTGGAGAAATTTGCTAAATAACACTGGGCTAAACCCAAAACGGTGAACGTGATGTTGAGGTGGAGGAGGCTCGGGAAACCAGCCTGACAAAGCTTTTCCATGCATGAGTTAGGGATAGGGGAAGAGGTCTGCAGGAAAGAGGTCATCCCAAACACTAAAGGATCTTGTGTCAGCCCCAAAGGTTTCAGAAGACACTGGAGGGCATATGTTTGCCATGCATTGCTCCAGCATTTCATCAGCTCTGAGCCTGCCCAGATGAGGCAGCCTGCCCGGCAAGCTCTAGGAGGCGCTGGATGCCTGGGGGACCCGCAACTAGGCCCTCAAGACTGGACAGGGTAGTACGACTGCCCCCAGCTGACTTAGTTCTTGTCTGGGGAGGGGTCCCTTGGGTTGAGTGGTCATGAGACACAGAAGTCACACTGCCAGGCTTGTGAAACAGGTGATTTCACCACGGGAAATAAGTCACACTGCCTGCCCCAGGAGGTGCTGGACTGGAAAGGATTGAGATGCCACTTGTATAAGATTTGTTTGTCTCCCTTTTCAGACAAGTATGGGAGAGAGATGGAAGGGAGCAGAAACTGAGGAGAGAGCCCTTGTCCTGCTAATCAATGTATTTGCTTGGGTAAACCTCAGGGTGTCTGTGCCCACAGAGGGCTGTGAGGTACTGCAAGCCCTATCACAAGCCCCTCAACCAAGCCTCAGCAAAGACATGCTCTGTCCCTCCTTGGGCAACTCATGCTAGCTACGGCCACAGCCTGACATCAATCCCTTACCAGTCTTGGGCACAGGGTGGGGTTGAGGGGAGTTGGTGCTCCATAGGGCCCTGCCACCTCTGAGGTCCAATAAATCCCCTCTGGAGGCAGAGAGACCACTCAGCAGCTCTGGCTCCACCCACCAGACCAGGAGCTCTAATGTTCACAAATTCTTGGTGGCCAGAGCTAGAAAGGCCCATTGTGATCATCTGGTCAAACTCCTTGCTTTCCCAAGTGAGAAACTGAGGCCCAGAGTGGGGAAGGAACTTGCCCAAAGGCACACAGTAAGTTATTCTCAAAGGCCAGGCAAAGAGGATAACTCCTAACACTTTCTATCTCATCTCCCATCTGGCTTCTTGCCCCAGGAATTGCCCCAGGTCTCAATCACCCCAACACCAGCTAATGCGTACTGGGTACCCATGACACTGGGAGCTACTGGAGGTCATCAACTCACCAAGAAAAGAAGGGGCTTATTTGCTACCCAGCAGCCTCCTTCCCTTCGGGTGAGGATATCTCAGTGGATGCTGCCACCTTCTGAGATAGGACCCCCTTTGACTGTGGCATGGTGGCCTCAGGCACTCTCTCCCAGTCCGTAGGGTCAGTCCAGCCCTGGAGAATGGCAGGGGGAAGCAGGAGGATATTAGTGGCCTCGGCCCCCGCTGGACCCCCATCCTCACTTCCTGCATGGCCATGTGAAGTCCACAAGGAGGGGACATAAGGCAGACTCTCCTCTCCCTGCCCCCTGCCCCCATCTCTGAGCGCCCCCCTTCGGGAACCCTCCACAGGGGCTTCAGCTCACTCTGCTGGGGGCTGGTGCTTGCTGAAGACCCCCTCCCTCCCTCTGCTTTTCTCTCTGTGCATATCTCTAGACAGGCCCATGCACTTGAAATACAAGGTAGCTAAGATGTCACAGCCTGACAGTACTGCAATATACTTGGATGAGTCCACACAGCTTGCCTCAGTCTAGGTAACTGCTGGTAAGAAAGTCAGTCCAGTTGTTTTTCTCTACTCCTGGGGTCTACAAACTTTCACCAACATCACTATCAGACACAGAGGGACATCAGGTGGGGAGAAGGGTGAAGGCAGAAGGTCTTTGGTGGGTCAGAACTTCAAAAAGGCATTGAGAATTTGTCCACAGGTCTGCCCCTCCCAGCCAGAAGGAGGTCATCTTTTAGCTGCCAGCGGTCATCTTTTAGCTGCCAGAACTTTGTTAACCACCTGGGACCGTGGACATCTTCTCTCGTGTCTTGAGCCCTCATCCCCACCCCTCCAAGCCCTCATGCCCACCACACCGTGTCCCACATTCCCCATCCTCCCCTGTCTGCTCCCCATCTCAAGTCCAATTCCAAGGCCAGAGCCCTGGCAGCTTTTCTGGGAGACAGCATGAAAAGGAGGGGAGTGGAGATGGCAGAGATGGGGTGGAGCCAGTGCGCTGTGGTCCTGTTGGCATGGTGATGTGGGGCCAATCCTGAGGCCAGAGGTTCATCACCGTGATCTGGAAGCCCACGGGGCCCCCTGGTAGAAACTGGAAGAACAAAGGGGAAAGGAAACCAGAACGGGAAGAAGACGAATAAGCATCCGAGTGCATGAGAGTGGAGCCAGAGCCACGTGGAGGCAGGGCCGGCCCGTCTATCTGTTGTTGAGCTGTGGAGAGCCAGTACCGTCCTCCTCTTCCTCCTTGTCATCCTTCATGCCTTTCAGTCTCTGGCGAGCAAAGTCCTCAAATACAATGTCGTCATCACTGGTGGGAGAGACAAGGAAAATGTGGTGTGTTTGCAGGGGCAGGGAGAGTAGGCTTATCCAGAGGCCCGGCCAGATGTGACTCAGAGTATGGCTCTGGGGCCGGGGAGAGAACCACCCTCTCTGAGGTCTCTGGCCTCTGGGGCTGACCATGAGCAGAAAGGCCTGTCTGGCTGGCAGATATGGATGCCAACTGTGGCAGTGGGGACAGTCACATCAGGACTTGGGCCAGTCATGAAACGGGCAGAGAGGGGCATGAATTTGACTTTTGTGCCTGAGGGCTAGAAAAGTAACCCGGTTCTTTAGGAGGTGGGGGGAGCAGTGTGGCTCTGTAGCCAGAGGAAGGACTTATTCCCACTGTGAGAGGCCAGGCCACCAGTAGTTTCACAGCATGTTCTGAATCCTCCAAGAATAGGCCTGGCAAACCCCACCCCACCACCCAGAAAACTACCCTTAGGAATCATTCCCGTTTCTGGACAGCAAGGAGTAGTTTGGCTTAATGGAAGAGAAGACCATGAAGAACCTTTCTCCCAGGAGCGTCAGCTCAGATTCTACCATGGGGGATCCCGGACAGAAGAGGGCTGGGGTAGCAGGATGTGAATCTAAATAGGGGGCAGAGGACCTGTTCGTGAGGAAAGGGGAGGCTTGAGTGGGGTTTCAGGACTAGACTGCCTTTAAGAACAGCGAGTTCCCTTCTACCATGAAACATGTCCACTTAGGACCATGCAGGGGTCCACCCGGGTCCCCTGCCCAACAGGGTTCAGCCAGTGCATGGGGCATCCTCATGGGGTGACTTGAGACCCCCACACCCCAGATTTCTCCTGGGGGACAAGGGAAGATTGGCTTTGGAGCTGGAGCAAGAAAGCCACTTGGCCCTGGAGGTGGTCCACGCAGTCGGCCCAGGTCCTCCCCCTCTGGCCACTGTCCGGTGACTCGATGGCCTTTGACCGCAGGGAAATCCACATTGGTTGGTCCTCAGGAGTCAGAAGCAACAAGATCCCCAGTCCCCTGCCCACCCCACAGCCTGATTCCACAGGTTGGCGTGGGCAGGACAGGAGAGCCGAGCCCAGGGCCGTGGACCAGCCCTGTGTGAGCCGAGCAGGCGCTGTGGATGGATGAACGGACTGACGGACGGACGTGCAAGGACGAGGGAGGAAGACAGACCCCACCAAGGCAGGAGGAAGAGGAACAGGTACGGAGGGTCCTTCAAGTCACATGCAGGCAAGCGGGTTGCTGAAGAGGCGAGCAGAGGTGGCTCTCAGCAGACGGGGTTAGACCAGTGGCTCCTCAGGGGTTAATAAGCATATATGCAAATGACCCCCTCCACCCCGCCCACCCACGGCCCACCCTCCGGATGTCTGCAGGCAGGGTTTGGCTTACTTTGTGTCAAGTTCTATGAGATTGGTATCTACCGGCGTCTCGTTCTCTGGAACTAAACACAGGGCAGGGTGTCCAGGGGTTAGTGAGTGGATGAGCACGGGGCGAGTGAGCACAGGCCCCCACCCTGGGACAACCAGACTAACATGAGGAGGGCAAACGATAAAGGGCAATGGAGACGGGGGAGGGCTCATTCCCAGTACTGAAACACCCCAAATCATCTGAAAGGCAGGGAGGATGGCACCAGGAGGGCCCCGGATCCCCACTGCAGTCCCAGAAGAACAGAAAATCCTCTAAACTTCTGTTTCTTTTGACAGGTCTCCAACATGACTTACATTAATTCCTTGCACGCAAGCCATTCACCAATTCTAAGATAATCTTTTTTATATTTTCCTTCACATTTTAACATCTCCAAACTTGGAGTGTGTCTTACTGTCGATGGCACTGCACAGTTTAACCATGGAAGTTTTTTCCTAATCGTACCTACTATAATGTCGTCTCTCTCCACTGAAAGTCTCAGATTCAATGAAATATGACCAATCTGCTATCACTTGAAAAACAGGACAAGCCAGGCGTGGTGGCTCATGCCTGTAATCCCAGCACTTTGGGAGGTTGAGGCGGGGAGATCACCTGAGGTCAGGAGTTTGAGACCAGCCTGGCCAACATGGTGAAACCCCGTCTCTACTAAAAATACAAAAATCAGCCAGGTGTGGTGGCAGCCACCTGTAATTAATCTCAGCTACTCGGGAGGCTGAGGCAGGAGAATCTCTTGAGCCTGGGAGGCGGAGGTTGCAGTGAGCTAAGATCACGTCACTGCACTCCAGCCTGAGCAACAGAGTGAGACTCTATCTCAAAACCAAAAAAAAAAAAAAAAAAAAAAAGAAGAAAAACACGACAATAGTGTGTCCAGCGGTCATCTTATCCAAGCAGCCCCTTCCCCTACTTCCAAACGGGATCCAGCCCATGTCTGGGTGCAAGAGAGAGGCTCAAAGCATGGCCAATGAGTTCCCTCCTCCACTCCTGGCCTCCCTCTCCCATGGGGAACAGGAGCCACGCCTCACTGTCTCCTGGTGGGGTCAGAAGCAAATCGAGTTCTGGACCCCACAAAAGATCTGGGGACCTGAGAAAACGGTGACTGGGCTGAGGGCGAACCTGGGGGTGGGTGGGTTACAGGGTCACATGGCAGCTGCTGGAGAATCCCTACCCCAGAGACCCACAGATTCTGCTCACCTTCCCGATGCAGGGGTTCCTCTTTGGGCTTGGGGTGCATTAGGGTGAAGGGCAGTTCCACAGCCACGTCGCTGAAACAGAGACCCAGACCCAGTGAGCCTTGAGCGGACTCGCAGGCTGTAAGACTCGATGTCGATGCCCTGTCAGTCCGAGGACTACAGAGGCTTTTGCCGTCAGAGGAGGTAGATCCAAAAGATGCCCTCCAGCCCCAGTTCTGCCACTCGGAGCCTCGGTCTGCCTGGGAGCTGGACGAGGAGACTTCCTCTGGTTCCAAAAAGAAATGGAAGCCTCCCCTTTCCTGAGAAGGCTCCCTGGGTTCCCACGGGCTGGGAGGAGGCCCAGGGGTGGGAAAGGATTGCCCAGGGCAGCATGCACCGTGGGGACTGCGGGGCTCCAGAGGTGCCCTGGGACCCTGCCCACCTCAAATCGCCACAGCCACCCTCGCCTCCCCTGACACTGCCCTTCCCAACTTCCAGGTTGGAACTCCTCCCACCCTCACACCATCCCGTCTCCCAACACCTCCAGGGCGCTCTTGTAAAAGTGCCCAGGTGACCCTAGCACCCCTGCAATCTGGATGAAGCACTGTTGAGGTCAGTTTAGTCAGGTTTAGTCAGTTTAGTCAGTTTAGTCAAGGCTGATTACACTGTGGGGATGCAGGGGAAAGTGGCCGGGAAGACCCAGCCACCAGCCAGTGCTTCTGATGAGGCTTTCTCTGTACTTGGCCCTGATGGACAGAATAAGAGAAGGTATTCACATGGTACTGACCCTGTGCCAAGGATTACTGTAAGCCCCTTCCATAGAGTAACTCATTTAACCCTCACAACAACCCTATTATTATCACCAACGTACAGACTGGGACATTGAGGCATGAGGAGATTAAAATATCTTGCCCAAGGCCACACAGCTATTAATGGTTATTATTAGATTCTGGCTCCATAACCACACCCTTGATCACTGTGTGACAGTAGCGGAATTGAGACTAACAAAAGCAACCCTGAAGGCTCCTCTCAGCTTCAGGTGGCATCACCCTAGGAGACTGCCCAACTGCAAGTGCCTACAGGCACAAGCCACATCCCACTGATCTTGTTGTCCAGAGCCCAGTTGGGAAAGAGGAAGGGACAGGGAATGGAGTGGTCAGAGGCACAAGCCATGCAATTAGAAAGGTCTGTTCCACCTGGGCGAAAGAGCAAGACTCTGTCTCAAAAAAAAAAAAAAAAAAAAAAAAAAAGTCTGTTCCACCAGCCTCGCCACTCGCTGGTGCAGCACTTTCTAGCTTTGAGTCTCACTGAGCTCAACTTGGAAACGGGAATAACAACGCCTGTCTTCTAGAACCACCGGAACTTCTGGGAGATGAGGCAGCTAAAGGGCTGAGTTAAACTGTGAAGCTTGACTAGGCACAGTGGCTCATGCCTGTAATCCCAGCACTTTGGGAGGCCAAGGCGGGCGGATCCCTTGAGCTCAGGAGTTCGAGACCAGCCTGGGCAACATGGTGAGACACTGCCCCCACCACCCATCTCTACTAAAAATACAAAAATTAGGCTGGGCGTGGTGGCTCACGCCTGTAATCCCAGCACTTTGGGAGGCCAAGGCGGGTGGATCACGAGGTCAGGAGTTCAAGACCAGCCTGGCCAAGATGGTGAAATCCCGTCTCTACTAAAAATACAAAAATTAGCCGGGCTTGGTGGCAGCCACCTGTAATCCCAGCTACTTGGAAGGCTGAGGCAGAGAACTGCTTGAACCTGCGAGGCAGAGGTTGCAGTGAGCCAAGATTGTGCCACTGCACTCCAGCCTGGCAGACAGAGCGAGACTCCGTCTCAAAAAAAAAAAAAAAAAAAATTAGCTGGGCATAGTAGAGCACACCTGTAGTCCCAGCCACTCAGGAGGCTGAGTTGAGAGGATGGCTTCCACCCGGGAGGCAGAGGAGGTTACAGTGAACCAAGTTTGTGCCACTGCACTCCAGCCTGGGCAATAGAGTCAGACCTTGTCTCAAAAAGAATAAAAAATAAAAATAAAAATGTGAAGCTTGTGCCTGCCAGAATCGTTACTTAAGTCCCCTCAGTGGGAACCTGGGGGTTTTATAAGGCTGTCAGAGCTATTTGGCCTTTTTTTTCTTCTCTCTCGCTTTTTTTTTTCCTTTTGCTTTGGGGATTGCTTCAGAATGAAGCTGGTGGAACACTGGGTTTGCCAACATTTTAGTGGAAGAATCTGGATCTTAACCTTCTACCGGGCCAGGAACGATAAGGTCAGAGGCCACATCTGATTCCTCTCTGGGACTCTGGCACTCAGCACCAGCCTGGACACAAGCCTGGGCTGAAGAAATCTTTGCTGAATGATATGGAACTGAATTGAATGGAATGAATTTGACCTGTCAAATTAGTCTAAGATTTCTTAGGATGAGCCACACTGCCATCTTGCGACAGGAGGAGGCCAAACTGCTGTGTTTGGGGTACATGCATTTTTGGAATATAAGTGCATCCAGCTGGCTGCAAGGAGACCTTGTTTACAAAATAGGATCTCCTGAGGACCTCTCCTTAGCAACACTTGGCCAGCAGTTCATCCTCACTAGTATAGAAGTTTGAAAGCCATGAAGTCTGCATTTCTCCAAAAGCTCCTATAATTCAGGTGATCAGTAATTCAGACAGCTCTCTTGGGGGCCACTCCCTGCATCAGTGTAGTCAGGCTTTGCTCTCTGTAAAGATCCCTGTCACTTGGGTGGGATGGAAGAGCAAGGAGAGGTTTGTTAAGGAGAAATTGTGTCTCCCAGCTCACACCTGAACCTGGCTATCTGAAATGACCACTAAGATTCCTTCCAACCCAGTGCCCTGTGATTCTGGTCAGTCAAGCCAATGGGCTCCAGGCCCTCCAGGAAGGTGGGTGAACCAGGTGGAAGGGAGGAATTTACCTGGATGCAAGATCTCCCAACAGGCTGGGTGGGTCAGAGGAGGCAGGAGAAGTGGTCAGGAGAGAGTTCAGAAAGGAAGAAAACAAAAAGCACATTCATTCACCACTTCTGCTGTCCCCCGGATAGAGAAGACCCATGGGACACACTCCCACCCACCCCCCTGCACAGCCCTGACTGCTCTTTCAGGGATACACTGAAATGGCATTAGCCCTGCCCCAAGGGACTGGGATCGAGACCCAGCTCAGCAAACCCCTGAGCCCCAGGATCCTCATCTGTAAAGGCAGTGTAAAAATTAATCCCAGTACTGCCTGCCCCAAGGAGGCCAGACTATCTAAAGGCAGAGGGAAGGACTCCGGGGTTGCCAAGAATGAGAGGCTGTGGATCCTGAAAGGTCGCCAGACACAGAATTTGGGATTTGTAATTTTGAGATGTCCTATTATATAAGGTCAGGATTACACACTGCCACCTGCCAAGAGGCATTCTTCTAATAATCAAGGAGACCCAATGTAGAATGGAATTTAGCTTTTCAATCTTTTCACAGAAATTTATGAATTAAGTTACAAAAAAGAAACATGGTAGTTTTTTGTTTTTGTTTTTGTTTTTTCTCCCCGAGCTTCCACCAAACTATGCTCCAGGGCAGGGCAGTCTGGTCCACCGCTATGACCTGAGTTAGGGGAGGAGATTTCAGGCAATGTTTGGGGCAATATTTGGGCCTCTGTTTCACCATCTGTAAAACAGGAAAGCTGACTAGCTAACAAATCCCCAATCCAGCTCTGGGTTCTGAACCCTTTTAGCTGTTTCCTCAGAAAATTAGCTTGGGCATGCATGGGGGTAGGTGCTATGCCCAAGGCGTGATGAGGAGATGGCACCCCTGGGGACCCCACAGCATAGATTCTGAGGACGCCGTCCCCTGGGCATAGCCAACCCTCAGTGTGAGCCCAGACCCAGGATAGAGGAGGAGGAGGAGGAGAGAGAGAAACAGATGGGCAGGGGTAAGAGAGGGGCTGAGGGCCAAGGAAGGAAGAGAGGGAAAGTGGGCAGGGGAGAAAGAGGAACAGAAGGGAGGAAGAGAAGGGACAGGAGGTTCCTCCTCCAAGGTGGATGCAGCTAAAACGGCTGCAAACAGGCAGAATGGGGCAGGGGCCTGTGGGCATCTGGGACACTCCCCTCTGCACTCCCGGGTCTTGGGCTTGGCTAGAGCACTCACCCGCCCCGAGACACCACCAGCTTCACTTTCACTTTGTAGGAAACAATGATCCCCAGGATCTCACGGTTGGCGCCTTCCCTCAACCTGCAAAGTGACACAGGGGAGCCGTTTCAGGGGCCTTGCCAGGTGGGCGAGACACCTCAGGGGTGGGTGTGCTGGGGGGCAGTGGCCGTCCATCCCCCATCTGGCTAGCCACTCAGCTACCATGTCCAATAGAGCCCAGTGGAGGTGAGGAAGGCGAGCAGTGCCCTTAGGTAGCAGGGACCCAGAGCCCCGGTTCCAAGTCTGGCTGTGAGACTCACTCACTGTGTGGCCCTGTTGAGCCCCTCTCCCTGCCCAGGCCAGCGTCCCCACCATGAGGGCCAGGCTCCTCCTCCCCTCAGATGGATTCTGCTTCTCTCAGCAACCCATGGGCAGAAAGGGCCACACGGGGAGTTCACAGAGGGCGAGGCAGCTGGGGTGGGGTGGGGGCCATCAGAGAAGGACTTCTCCGCAGAGGTGGTTCCTCAGCTGGGTCTTGAAGATGGGTAGGGTGTGAGCCAGGGTGGAGACAGGGCAAAAAGCTTCAGGTAAGTAGGAGGCTGTGCAGGGGCTGCTGAAGAGAGCTGAGTCTGTGCTGGGAGTGGCGGCTGCTCTAGATGTAGGCCAAAGCCCCACTGAAGGACCACACTCGCAAGAGGGCAAGATGCCATCCCCATAGACAGGGCTCTGCTGGAGCAGAGTGGCCTAGAGGCGTCCATGATGACTGTGCAGCAGGAGTGACCAGATGCCCTGGGACCCCTGACTTGGAGGGGCACCCCAGGTTGGGTCTAACCCAGCTCACCACCCTGGTCTCTCCTCAGGGACACCCCATCTGACTGAAGGCATTACGTCAGAAGCTGCCACCTCTTGTAGGAAGCCTTCCCAGGTTGCCCTCCCCCAGGCATGGTAGCAGAGCCCAGCACTGCCTGAGTGAGCTGGCCTGGTGGTCCGTCTTATTCACTCAGTCACCCCTGGGTAGGGGTGGGAGTAAGGAGGCAGCTTCCCTGACAAGTCAAGCACCTGAGGACAGGCCTTGACAAGGCTGTGGAGAGGGTAGCCTGAGCCTTGTCTTTGAACTGGGGGGACCAAGGAGGGTGTGGCCCCATCAGGCAAGGTGCACTAGGAGCCCAGGGCTAGGAGGGCAGGTCCTCACAGGGTGCTAGAGGCCAAGTTCGTGTCTTCGTGCTTGAGCTTCCCGTCCAAGGCGAGGCCCCGCTTCTCTCGGTTATTGGCTAGGAAGGGGGTCAGTGTGTAGACCTTGCAGAACGTCGAGCTGGGTGCCACAGTGTCACTGGGAAGAAGGGAAGCAGCTGTGGAGATGGCCCTCCCCAGAGCCAACCCCAGCCCTGATCTCCAGGCTAGCAGAATATCTAGTCTGGGCCTGCTCCAAGTCTCCCTCTCCCAACCTCTGTCCCCCAGACGCACAGACCACTTGGGCCAGCCCAGCTCAGGCAAGGAGACCACTGCCACTCAAAAGAGGCCCATCTACATTCTACGCACAAACAGGACTGCATCTCGGATATTCTAAAAGATTATCCTAGCCAAGCAGCACAGTGCTAAAAAGCACATTTATTTAAAAAATTACAGCCGGCCGGGTGTGGTGGCTCACGCCTGTAATCCCAGCATTTTGGGAGGCCAAGGCAGGTGGATCATGAGGTCAGGAGATCGAGACCATCCTGGCTAACACGGTGAAACCCTGTCTCTACTAAAAATACAGAAAAATTAGCTGGGCATAGTGGTGGGCGCCTGTAGTCCCAGCTACTCGGGAGGCTGAGCCAGGAGAATGGCATGAAACTGGGAGGTGGAGCTTGCAGTGAGCTGAGATTGCTCCACTGCACTCCCGCCTGGGTGACTCCATCTCAAAAAAAAAAAAAAAAAGTACAGCCACAGCGGACACAGTTGCTCATGCCTGTAATCCCAGCAACTTGAGAGGCTGACAGGAGGATTGCTTGAGGCCAGGAGTTTGAGACCAGCCTGGGCAACATAGCAAGACCCCATCGCTACAAAAAATTTTAAACATTAGCCTGATATGGTGGTGCACACCTGTAGTCCTAGCCACTTGGGAGGCTGAGGAAGGAGGATCACTTGAGCCCAGGAGTTCGAGGCTGGCTGTAGTGAGCCATGATCATAGCACTACACTCCAGCCTGGGCAACAGAGTGAAACTCTGTCTCTAAACAAATTTAATTTAATTTAATTTAATTTAATTTTTTTGAGACAGAGTCTCGCTCTGTCGCCCAGGCTAGAGTACAGTAGTGCGATCCTGACTCACTGGAACCTCCACTTCCCAGGTTGAAGCAGTTCTCCTACCTCAGCCTCCCAAGTAGCTGGGATAACAGGCGCGCGCCACCATGCCCGACTAATTTTTGTATTTTTAGTAGAGATGGGGTTTTGCCATGTTGGCCAGGACGGTCTCAAACTCCTGACCTCAAGTGATCTGCCTGTCTCAGCCTCCCCAAGTGCTGGGATTATAGGCGTGAGCACCAGCCCTGTCTCTAAACAAATTTTAAAAAGAAAAAATTATAGCTACACACAAACCATAAATGAAGCTATTTGGGCACCCATATACCTACCATCTAGGCTCAACAATTAAAACTTTACTTGCTTGATTACATCCATCATATATAGGGTGTTTTGATTGTCCAATTTTTACTTGCTTTTGCTCTATCCCCCATCCTTTCCAATGAGAGAGCTGTCATGCAGCAGACAGTGAACAAGACTTGGAGTCGGACGACCTGTGTTCCAGCCCCAGCTTTCTGCTTGCTAGCTTGCAAGTCACATCTCTCTGAGCCACTTCCTCCTCTACATACTGGGGCAGCAGCAACCCCAGCCCCACAGTGCTTCCTGAGAAGTAAACAAGTCTGTGAGTGCAAATGCCTCCCCAGCCATCCCTGCTGGTATTCGTTATGCAGACGCTGGCACCATCTGCAGTGGTTGGGATTTTCTACTCTTTAGGGATTATATGTTACTCTGGTTCTAGATCACTTCACTTTACCATCAGGAATCTATGCCTCATAGCTCTGATTTTTTTGAAAAAATCAACAGTGGATATGAAAAATATCCAGTAACCAGAGAAAGCTTGATCTAATCATAGCATGTTCACCTATAGGACAATTAAAAACTATTTCAAAGGCCATGTAGTAACATTTTAAAAATGTTTTCAGTTGCAAGAGATACTGATTGGAATTATATATAAACAAATACACATATACATGTAAAATACATCAGGTATAATTGCCCCAAGAAATTACTTGCAGGGCCAGGAAAAAAAAATGTATATGTCTTTGAATGGGGGCATTTACTTCCTTTAGGTAAGTAAAGATGTTTCACTTGAGATCTCTCCTCTTGCCTTAGCTGCCAACAAGCTTGGGACAAAGTTCAGTCCATGCTCAACTATAGTAGTTCTCCTCAAACCTAGATGATTTTTTGTGTGTAATTATTCTCTACACTCCCACACACAACCCCTTTTACCCAATGAGCTGGATTACCCCTTTATCAGACAAGAGCTGTGTACCTAGTGCCTTACCCACTTTGCCCTGGCTACCAGGAAGCCGAAGAACAAAGTATTTCCCTTCAACCTAGGTTTCTTGTACAACGTAATTATTTTTTCTCACAACCCCAATCCCCTTACATTCATTAGGTCTTGTTTTGTCGTTCTGGTTTTAGTGGGTCTCTTCCTTGACTGTAGCATGCATTTTCTTGTAGCTAAATCAGGTGGATGGTTTCTAAAAGGCTCTTTGGGATCACCTACTCTGAGTGGCAAGGAAGTCTGAGGCCCAGCCCTCTGCCAGGTGGAGAAGAGCCACCTGGACCTGTAACAGGACACCTAGAGCTTCTCTTTTTCCCACCCAATCCCACACGCCCAAGGCCAGACTTGTGCCCACTTACTCAGCCTCTTCCATGGCAACAGGGCACTTGTACTGAGCTGTGTTGAAAAGGCAGATGTCTGCATACTGGCGCACTAGGGAGGGAGAGGAATCGAGGTGGAGTGAGTCGGGAATGCAGCTCCCATGGAGTCTCACAGGTGTCCCCAGGTTGGGGATATTCAGCCCCAGGCAATGGCCAAAAGCCACCAGTGGGGACTTCCGCATGAGACCACCCCTGTCTTACATCCAAAGGGTAGCCCCAAACACACCCATTTCCTTCCATAACCAAAGCCTTCCCCTCAAGGACAGCTTTTTCCAGAACCCAAGAAACTGAAGAAGTGGCTTAAAGAGCAAACTCCTTACCTAGCCAATAAGCAGCCTGCCTTACCCAACTCAAAAGCTTTGCCCTGTGGCTCAGAGCAGGCCTTGGGCTTCAGTGGCTATTTTTTATACAAGGCTGTTAACAAGGGGAGATCCTTCAGCCACCCCCAGCCTTTGGGAAGATTGCCTCTCCCTGTGCCCTAAGCTGACCCTCTGTCTGGGGTACCTGAGATCTTGATCTTCTTCACCGTCTTGTTGGTGTTGTTGGTGACGTGGACGTTGACGCTGATGGGTTCTCCATGGTAATAGATCTGGGGGGCATAAGAAGGGATGGGGTTGGCTGGGAGGACAGCAAGGTTCTAGGGAAAGGAGAGGGAGAAAAGCCCCCATGTGATCTTCTGGGGTTCCCCAGACCTTGGGCAGACCTTCAGAAGGGTCTGCTGCTCCCATCTGAAGTCCATCACATCCCTCAGGTTCGTGCCCCCTCTGCCACTCCTTTAGGCCCAAGAGGCTTCTCCGAATCCCCCAAGGCATTGTGACATTCGCCCCAAGTTCATCAGCCACTTCCCACTGCTGCTGAGGGGGCACAAAAGCCACCAAGCACATTAGCCTTCAGTTCCCTGGTGGGACCCTTGAAAGATAACGGAATTGGAAGGTGATAGCCCTGGGCTCCAGCCCTGGCTTGGCCGGCAGTAACTGCGACAACAATAACATTGATGATGATGAAAGCGGTGTGACCGTGGGTAGGTTATCTAAGCCTCAGGGTCTCCCTCTGTGCAATGAAGGGGTTGGACTAGGTGATGTCTGAAGTCCCTGCCAGCTCTAAATTCTGTCCACGGAAGGATCTGGAAGAAGCAGGGAAAGGTGAGAAGGGGCTCACCAGCTCACTGAGGGAGCCAACTCTGAATCCCTACAAAAAGGCCTCAACTTGCATCTTGCCCCAAGGCACTTCCGTTCAGCCATGCCCCGAGAGAGAGGGGGTGCCCACACCTCGAGGAGGGGCCAGCCCAAGCTCACAGCAGCCATCAGTCAGCTGGGTTTGATTCAGAGTTTGAGGGGAGGCCCTTCCTTCTGCAGGGCTTGTGGCCCTGATGCTCAGAGTTTGGCAGGGAGGTCACGGCCCCCTGCCGTGCCCCCTCTGCAATGCTGGTTGGCCTTCAGCACTCGGCCTGAGGCAGGCAGCTGGTGGAGGTGTGGGGGAGATGTCCAGGACCTTCGGGAGGGTCTGCTCCTCGCTTCTGAAGTCCATCACATCCCTCAAGTTCATACCCCCTCTGCCACTCCTTTTGGCCCAAGAGGCTTCTCCAAATCCCCCATGAGAGGTCTCAGATTCCCTGAGCCCTGTGGTCCCAGGGCTGGGGGTAGAAGCTCCTACCTGAGGCATCCTTGCAGGCCAGGAGAGAGCTGGGATCTGAGGCCCAGTCCCTGGTGGAGCAGCCCCCACCCTCTGCCAAGCCCAAGCCTCCTACCTCCTTATCCAGGGAGGCCTCTAGGTGCAAGGGCTTGTCCGACATGAGGAACTGCCTGGTGGTCTCGGCTGTGGGCTGGGGGCCAGGCCTCTCTGGGGCATACTGAACCTTCCGGATGACCAGACGCACAGAATTCCTAATGGAGATGGGCGGAGTGAAAGAGGACCAGGGTCACCTGCCTTCATCCCCTCTCCTTTCGAGCCTCACATCATTCTCCTGCTCAAGAGACTGGCATGGCTCTCCATCACCTTAGAATCCAGCCAAACTGCAGAGATCAGCATAGGGGTCTGTCACCATCTGGCTCCATTCCATTCTCCCCTGTTCTGTCCCAGAAGTGCCCTGTGGCCGCACTTCATTTGGGTCCTGGTACCCAGCAGGATGCTGAAACAGGGACTACATTTTTCACCTCCTGCTTCCCTATGTCACCAAATAGGTAACATTGTCACTTCCTGCCTCCCTATGTCACCTTACACAAATAGTGTCCCTCTGTCATCTATTTTGGTGACATAGGACACTATTTGTGTAAGCTCTTTAAGGACAGAAATTTGTGTCTAAGGTATTCACAGCTGTACTCTCAGCACCTATGACTGTGCCTGCCATATAATAAACACCTGTCAGATATCTATTATGTAAAACTATGCAGAGGGGACAGGGGGCCCAAGAAGAAATGGGGCTTGGGGAGGCGTTGGAGTTCAGGAAGGAGGTGTGGATTCAGTCAGGGGGATGCAAGCCAGTGAAGGGGACAAGCCCAGGGAGGGGAGAAGGCCCATGGATAAGACTGGCTCCACGAAGGTTACAGGGGATCAGGGAGCAAATCAGGATCCAGTGAGGGAGAGGGACTTGGTGAGGCCATCTCTGTGGTGTGCTGGGAATGCTGGCATCTCCGTCACTCAGATAAGCTGCCTCCATTGCCTGGAACCAGGGAGCCAGGGTCAAACTCCCAGCTCTCCTCTTACTATGTGGCCCTGGGTACATTAACCTCTCTCTGCCTCTGTTCCCTCATCTGTAAAGGGTGATGACATAAGGACCGACCTCTTTTTTTCCTTTTTTAATTTTTATTTATTTATTTATTTTGAGATGGAGTCTCACTCTGTTGCCCAGGCTGGAGTGCAGTGGCATGATCTCAGCTCACTACAACCTCTGCCTCCCAGGTTCAAGCAATTCTCCTGCCTCGGCCTTCTGAGTAACTGGGATTACTGGCATATGCCACCACGTCTGCCTAATTTTTGTATTTTCAGTAGAGATGGGGTTTCACCATGTTGGCCAGGCTGGTCTGGAACTCCTGGCCTCAAGTGATACGCCCGCCTTCGGCCTTCCAGAGCTCTGGGATTACAGGCGTGAGCCACCGCGCCCAGCCAGGACCTACTTCTTAGAGCTGCTGTGAGGATTAAATTAGTGAATACAGCCCAGCACTGTGAATGGTGTCTGGCACCTAATCAGCCCTTGATAAATGATAGCTTCTATATCATTATTATTAGTAACTCTTTGGTGTGGATTTTAAATGTCCCATTGGTGGTAGGGTGAGAGGGGTGGCTCTCGATGTCACCTCCTCTTTCTTGTGCTTACCAAGCCTCCTCCCACATCCCACAGCACCCTTCCTTTTCCCTGGTCTCAGGTCTTAAGAGGAAAAGGGAGACAGGGAAGCAAGGGAGGAAAGTCCCATCTCCCCACACACAGCTGCCAGGGCTGCAGATGCAAATGCCTGCAATACACCCTATAGCCACCAGGTGGCAAACTCAGCCCACGCCCTAAAAAGGCTGCTGTGCCCTCAGCCAACCTCCTCTGGGAAAGTGCCTCTGGATGCAGGAACATCAGCGTTGAGGGCCCACCACCTATTCCAGGAGGCAGACAGAGCACAGCCCGACCCAGGAGGGGCAGGCATGAGACATCTGAGCCAGGTGTTTCTGGCTGCCAGCCTGGGCTCTCTGTCTGCCCAGGCTGTGCTTCTCCAGAGAACACTTCCCCTCTCTTAGATGTGGGCCGACCTCCCTGTCACTCTCCCCTGGATGGGTTCACTATCTCCACTTCCTCCTCACTTAGAAGCTGCCATTGACACACACTCCACCCCTGCTGAACGCCTCCCAGGAGGAAAACTGGAAAATTGGGATGGTCAGGAAACAGCCTGCTCACTGTTTAACACAATCTGAATTTAGGGTTTTTCCAAAACAAATTAAAAAGACACACAGTCTGGAGGGGATGAAATGAGAGGCAGGGAGATGAGGGAGGAAGCTGCCACAATGATGCAAAGGAGAAGATGCTGCAGCCTGAACCTGGGCAGTCGAAGCCACCTCCCCAAGGAAGCCCTCCGTGACCTCCCAGCTTCCAGAGTGCCCTTCCAAGGCTGGAATGTGCACCCCTCCTCGCACACTTCCAGGTATTGTTACTTATCTCCTCTTGGACTTTGCCCATCCTGTCTCCCTCCCTCACCCAGCAGGCGGCCCACACCCTGGCATCCTACTCACCGCTTGTGGATCTTCTCCTCCAAATTCTCCGCGCAGAAGGCTTTGACTTCATAGTCCACACCGCAAGCCTGTGGGGAAGGGGTCACTGACCACAGGGCCTTGGAGAAGCAGGGTCCCCAGTACACAGCCAGCCCACCTCTCATTTTACAAACAAGGACACTGGACAGGAACACCAAGCTCCCACAGCCCAGCCTTCCTTGGTCTGGAAGAAGCAGGGGAATGCCCTTGTGCTCAGCCCCAGTGCTGTGCTGCCTCCTCCATCTGACATGGGACATCCCAAACCGCCCAAATGGGGCTCTGCTCTTTAGACTCCTGCCTCAGTCTGGGTGGCCATCCTCATCTAGGCAGCTGCCCAGAAATAGCAACAGGCACCTGAGCAGACTGGGGGCACCTACTACTGTGTGCAGACCTGGCCCCGGGTGGCTTCTCCGGTATCCCTCTAACAAGACAAGGAAGCACGTGCTGTTATCTCCATCTTGCAAATGAGGAAGCTGGGCTCAAAGGTCTGGAGCTAGTGGTGTCACTTCTCTCCAACCCTCAGTTTCCCCATCTGTGAAATGGGGATGATCGCACCTTGATTCAAGGTTGCCAGGGGTTACGTGAGGCCAGGTGTAGGTCCTCAGAACACTTTGGTCCTGTTGCAGCCAACGCCACTCAGGAGGGCCTCTGGACCCATCACTGAATGGGAGAGTGAGGCTGACCCCATACCTGCTGCCCTGTCTGAAGAGAGACTGGTTGTCCAAGGTGGGACCAGCTTAGCCTAGACACAAAGACTGTTCAACAGGGAGAGTGGTCCTGTGTGTCCACCACCTCCCAGGGAGAAAGCCAGGGACCTGGGGACATGAGAGTCCTAGAGCCAGAGAGATGGTCCTCTTGCGGTGACCTACCTTCCCCGTGTCTTCAGGCCCCGGCTGCAGTGTCACAGAGCATGGAAGGTTTGGAGGGATCTGTCAAGAAGAGGACAGAATGAGCCACCTGTCACATCCACCACTGTCCTGTCTCATGTCCTGCAGCCCAGACACTCCCATACACCCATCAGACCAAGGGCCCCAGGGGACAGGCCATGTCTACCCCATCAGACCATGCCAAGCCATGCCCCACAAGTGTCTGAGTTTTCTTTATCTAAAGGGTTTGGCCCAGCCCAGTCCTCGCAGCAATGGTTTAAATAGATCTTTCTATGATGTCTACTGTGGTTGGCAGAATAATGGTCCCCCAAAGATGTCCACACCCTAATCCCCCAAACCTGGGACCTTAATGACAAAAGTGACTTTGCAGATCCAATTAAGGCCTTGAGATGGGGACAGTATCCTGGATGATTTTGGTGGGCCTGGTATAATCACAAGAGTCCTTAGAAGTGGAAGCAGGGGGCAGAAATGTCCGAGCCACAGTGATGGGATGTACAAAAGACTCAACAGCCCCTGCTGGCTTTGACGATGGAGGAAGGCACTGTGAGCCAAGGAAAGCGACACTGGAAAAGGTGGACGCTCCCCAAGGGCCTCCAGCCCTGCCACGCCTCCATGGTAGCCCACTGAGATCTGTTTTGGGACTTCTGACCTCCAGAGCTGTAAGCTCATACATCTGGGTTGTTTTAATTGCTGCCGAGTTTGTGGCAATCTGTTTCAGCAGCCATAGGGAGCTAACATGTCTGCGTGGAAAAGGTGACTCCACGATCCTCTCCACTCTCTCAGCCTCGCAGAAAGGGAGAGACCACACTGAATCTCAGAATCAGAGAACCTAAGAAACTTGAGATTTTGAAATCCAGCATCTTAAAGTCTCTGATTTGAAAGGTGGTGGGGCAGACAGATCACCTACTTGCCATTCCTCTCTTGCGAGCTGGGTTGCTGCCGGGCAAGTGGGGAGCTGATCTGAGTGGGAAATACTTTGCAGTGATTCAGGGGCCAGAAGAAAGGGCTCTTTCTTTCTCTGAAGACCCTTGGCGCCCCCTTTCTCCCACCAATGACCTGGCCTCAGAAGGGTCTGAGGAGTAGCCCAAAGGTACAGGTGACAAACACCAGCAGGGGCTGGAGAAGAGACTTACCAGGTAACAGGTGACAGTGCCCTAGGTCCTAGCATACACTGGGAAACTGGGTGGCAGGGAGCAGCTGACCCTCACCGCCCTCTTATGCCCACCCCAGAGGGCTTCCTAGAGGCAGCGTTTCTGGAATGGGGCCCCAGGGATGGCAGTTCCTGACCTCAAAGGTGAAAGGGTAGGCGTGCTCGCCCAGCTTCTTGATGAGGCGCTCCTGCAGCCGCGTCAGGGGCTTCTTGTCCTCGGGGGCTGGTGGGAAGGACTGTACGTTGGCCACAAACAGGTCCTTGCGAAAGGTCAGGCCCAGGACATCCAGGTCCTCCCGGCCGTAGCGGAAGGCGCAGGTCAGCGTCACATAGACTGTGGGGAGCAAGGAGCACTGAGGAGGGGCCTGGGAGAGCAGCAAGCGAGCCGCCCAGAGTGCCGGCAGCAGCCCTGGGACGGGCCCCACTGGAGGCCCCAGGCCTGTCCCAAGCTCTTTGGGGATGGCTGCACTGTCTCCACCAGGAGGGCTGGTAGTGAGTACCTGGAAGGATGCCATGGCCTGGCCCCTGGGAGGAGGAGGGGGCTGCCTGCTGAGCCAGCTCTGTCCTTCCCCCTCCCACCTCTCCCTAGGGCATATGTGGAGGGGTATGGAAACGGTCTGACAGGCTTGTTGGGGGCTGGAGTAGTCTGGCAGGCCTGGGGTGGGGGTAGGGGACCTGGGGAAGGAGCAGGGAGTTGTGGGGGCAGGGCAAGTGCTGGGTGGTATCTGGATGACAAGGGTCTTGTCACAGCTCAGTCCGCAGTCTTGTCTTCCTGCACATTGATACTGCCCAGGTATCAATGTTCGGTTCTGTTAAAGAAGAACCTACTCCTGCCCTGCTGGCATCCCCAGCCTTGCCATAGTCATGACATATTGATGTGAAAGTGCTCAGGGCATGGAGAAACCTTCTCCCAAAGTAGGCTCGGGGCAGGGCCGTCCCAGGCTGGAGGAGGCAAGGGCATCTGTGGGGGTATTTGTTGGGGCTTTCAGGGGAACCAGTGGGGACGGGCAGGGAGTTCCTATGCTAGAGGTCCAGGGGGAAGAGGAGGCCCTTGACAGGCTTGGGATGGGGGCCACAGCCTACCTCTCCGCTCTTTGAGATACTCAGGATCCACCAGGACCACACCATCTGGAGAAAGGACAGAGAGTAAGCAGCCTTTCCCAACCTGGTCTCCCAAACCTCTGTGCCCCAAACACCAGCCCAAGCCCAGATCCAACCATCTGTTCATCTAAAATCATCCGGAGAAAAATGGAAAGGTCGGCACCTAGAGGGTGGCACTGCCCACCTCCGCCACGCTCCACCCTTCCCCCATCCCAGGCCAGCCTAACAGACCCAGCTGGTGACTTTAGGCAGGTTAGAGACCATTTCTGTTTCTTCATCTGTTAGTAAGAATAATTATATACGTCCGAAACTCCTAGAACCAGGTATTCTTTGGAATTTAGAAATTGCGAAGTATAGAGAGGCAAAATGGGCCGGGCATGGTGGGTCATGCCCATAATCCCAACACTTTGGGAGGCTGAGGTGGGTGGATCACTTGAGGCCAAGAGTTCAAGACCAGCCTGGCCAACATGGTGAAACCTCATCTCTACTATAAATACAAAAACAGCTGGGCATGGTGGCGGGCGCCTGTAGTTCCAGCTACTCGGGAGACTGAAGCAAGAGAATCACTTGAACCTTGGAGGCAGAGGCTGCAGTGAGCTGAGATCATCCCACTGCACTCCAGCCTGGGCAACAGAGCAAGACTCTGTCTCAAAATGAAATAAAATAAAATAAAATAGGCAAAATGGTACATGTTCCATATATTCTGTAATGACCTCTGCAAGATCTGCACCCTATTATTAAAGCCATTAATACCTCTGTAGGAAAACAAAAATATTCTCACCAAGAGGCTAAATAAGGCATAAACAGCCTTGCATCAGTTTGGGTCAGGTTTGCCAATAAATGAATTCTGCATTAAACTTGGAAGCAATGTTAGGTTTTCAGAGCTTGGGCTTGGTACATGTGGATCGGGAGTTGTGATCTGTGGTGCCTCCCTCATGGGGCTCCCGTGAGGACTGAACAGGTACATGTGTGAATGTGCACATGTGTATAGCACTTAGACAGTGCTGACAACTCGAGAGCACTCTGCAGATTGTGGAAGGTGCCTCAGTGTCCTGCCCTTGGGGGTAGTGAGGCCTGCCCTTGGGGGCAGAGTCCAGCTGGACACAAAGGACATCTCTGCTCAGCACCCCAGGAGGCCAGGAACACTGGCTCAGGGTCACCCCCTTGGCTGACATCCCCTGTCTATCTTTGGCCAAACCTTTCTTTCCTCTCTCTCTCCCCCTACCCTCTAACCCATTGTCACTCCATCGCCGGTGGAAGAGGAGGGCTAGGATGGATCATCAATGTCCTGTTGGGCAGGCCAGTGGGCTTGGACTTGCATGCAGGTTTGGTTGGGTACCGGTAAGCATAGGGAGGGTGTGATCAGATCAAGCCAAATGGCAGGGTCACTATGGGAGAAGAATCTCTCACAGTAAGTCCCTGATCAGCTCTGCACAGTGCCCCAGAGCTCTCAAGGATCCCAGGGCTCACAAAGGGCCTGGCACAGAGTGGGTGCTCTGTGAACACCTGCTGAACAGCTCTCAGGGTGCCTGCATGTGCTGGGGGCTGGTTTCCTGCCCCTGTCCTGTCCCAGTCTCTGGGCCGCCTCTGCTGCTGTCCTTAGTAGGCCAATGGGCATGGACAACCCTGGCCTCAGAGGGCCCACCAGAAATGATGACATGAAGCAGCCACAGGTGAACAGCAGGATGCCTGCTCCCGGCCTCTGAGGGGCCACCTCAGGGAGAAGATGCCACCTCAGGGAGAAGATGCCAATGGCAAAGGGACACTGAGCTTCAGAAGACACCAAACAGTGTCCCAGGCAGGGTTGGAGGGGAGAAGTGGGGGTGTTCTGCTCCAGGCCATGAAGGGCTCTGCTGACAGCCCCCTGAAGCCCAGTGTCCCCAGGTCTTCCTCCTGGTGAGCTGAAGCCTGCAGCCGGGCTCACTTCCTTGGCTCAGGAACCACAAAAATCACTCCTGCCCTGGCCCCAGGACAGCCCGCAGGGACATGATGGGACAGGCCATACTAGGCCTCACTTTGATTTGCTTCTCTTTTTTGTGTGTGTGACAAGAGTCTTGCTCTGTCACCCAGGCTGGAGTACGGTGGCATGATCTCGCTCACTGCAACTCTGCCTCCTGGGTTCAAGCGATTCTCGTGCCTCAGCCACCCCAGTAGCAGGGAATACAGGTGCATGCCATCACGCTTGGCTATTTTTTCTTTTTTTTTTTTTTTTTTAGTAGAGATGATATTTCACCATGTGGGCCAGGCTGGTCTCAAACTCCTGACCTTGGGTGATCTGCCTCCCAAAGTGCTGGGATTACAGGCGTGAGCCACCATGCCCAGGCTGGTTCGCTCATCTTTAAAAAAATCATTGAACCTCTTTGGACCTCACTGTGCCCATTTATAAAATAGGAGCAATTTTAGGCTTCCCTCTCACAGACATGAGAAGAGGCCATGAGACCAAGGCTGTTCCAATGAGAGCAGTCATTCTTAATCAGGGTGATTCTGCCCCCAAAGGAGACACTTTGGCAATGAATAAACACTTTTTTTTTTTTTGAGATGGAGTCTCACTCTGTTGCCCAGGCTGGAGTGCAGTAGCGCAATCTCAGCTCACTGCAACCTCCATCTCCCAGGTTCAAACGATTCTCCCACCCCAGCCTCCCGAGTAGCTGGGATTACAGGTGCCCACCATCATGCCCAGCTAATTTTTGTATTTTTAATAGAGACAGCGTTTCACCATGTTAGCCAGGCTGGTCTCGAACTCCTGACCTCAAGTGATCCTCCCACCTCGGCCTCCCAAAATGCTGGGATTACAGGCGTGAGCCACCGCACTTGGCCTAAAGACAGTTTTAGTTGGCCTAACTGGAGCGTGAGGTACTCTGGGCATCGAATGAGTAGAGACCAGGGATGTGTCTATCCAGCCTATAACACACAGGACAGGCCACAACAACAAAGAACTATCCAATCCAAAATGTCAAGCATGCAGAAATTGCAAAACCCTGAACTTGAACAAGAACTTGGAAGGTGCCTTCAGCCACAGCCCAGCTTCTAGCAGGACCCCCATGTACATGAGGACAGCCCCCATTTCACAAGTCCTAAGAAAGATTCTCCCTCTGTCTCCCACTCTTTGCCATCACAAGGAAGCAGAACAAAGAGTTTTGCAGACTCTGCCAGGTTTGAACCACGCTCCTCTATCTACTCACTCTGTGACCTGGAGTAAGTCACTGAGCCACTCTGTGCCTCATTCTCCTTGTCTGTAAAGCAGGGATAGTCATCATAGCCACCCCCACTGTCTGCTACATGACACACCTTATAGTAAGTGGCAGTGTCTGTCGTCATCACCCTCACCCTTCTTACCATCATCAGGACGCCTTCCCTGATTCTCACCTCAGTCCTTCCCACAGTCTCTTCTTGCAGTCCTCACTTGAGTGGGAAAGTAGCTGCTCAGTAAATGCTTGCTGCCTGAAGCAGGAAGCCATTCACCCCCGTTCTTGGCACCAGGCCCCTCTGGAGAGCTGAGAGCTATTTCTGGGAGGCTTGGCCAGCCCCATCTTCCCCCAGCCCTCCTCTCGCCCTCCAGGGACTCACCCACAGGGTCCACGAGGTCGATGTGGTCCACAAAGTCCCGCTTTCCCAGGTAGACGGTGAGCTGAGGAGGAGAGGCATAGGGGGTGTTAGCAGCTGCAGGCCCAGAGGACACAGGACCCAGTCCTGGAGGAAACCCTGCGGGCAGCCTCTGAAACTCCAGACCCATCCCTAACCCTTATCAAAATCCAAACTGGACTTGGGCCTTCACCCCGGCCCTAATACCAGGATTCGCAAACCCCTGTAAAATCTGAAAAGCACCACTTCCTCCCAAAACCCTGTGAAGGGGTCATTATTGTTCCTGTTTTACAGATGAGGACACTGAGGCCTGGAGAGATCTTCATGCCAAGCACCACTGCCGGTGGAGCAGCAGTGGCAGAGAAGCCGGGTGAGTGGGAGCGTGGGCATCTCAGAGGGTGAGAGCCCCCAGGCAGGCGGGAGCGCTGAGCCCTCAGAGGCTCTGAACGCGGGCCGCGCTGTGTTCTTCAGTTGCTCCTCCTCCCATGCAGCCAGGCGGGGATCCACTGATATAAGGACTCGTTTTCTTTTTCTTAAATAATTTTTTTTTTTGAGACAGAATTTTGCTCTTGTTGCCCAGCCTGGAGTGCAATGGCGCGATCTCAGATCCCTGCAACCTCCGCCTCCCAGGTTCAGGCGATTCTCCTGCCTCAGCTTCCTGAGTAGCTGGGATTACAGGCATGCATCACCACACGCAGCTAATTTTTCCATTTTTAGTAGAGATGGGGTTTCACCCTGTTGGTCAGGCTGGTCTCAAACTCCTGACCTCAGGTGATCAGCCTGCCTCAGCCTCCCAATGTGCTGGGATTACAGGCGTGAGCCACCGTGCCCGGCCTAATTAATTTTTTAAATTGACTTAAAAGTATATGTTATTTATCATGCACAACACAATGTTTTAAAATAGATATACATTGTGGAAAGGTGACATCCAGCTAATGAACAAATGCACCGCCTCACACAGTTAGCAGTTCTGTGTGTGAGGACTTGCCTTCTGAGGCACTGAGGGTTTGGGGGCTCACACCCCACTTAGTAGCCAGCCGGGAGGGAAAAACCCCGAGACAGAATTCCAGCGGCTAAACCAGATCCAGAGCGTCACCCTGATGTGTGCTGTTCCTCAACAACCGTTCAATCCTCGTGACTCGACCGCCATCATTATTTCTCAGGTCCAACCCTCTCCATCCCCACAGACACTCCTGCCTAGACCACCACACCAGCCCCTTGCTGCTCACTCGCTGAGAGCCTGCTCTCCTCCTTAGCTAGACTAGTCACCCTAAAATGCAAATCTTTTTTTTTTTTTTTTTGAGATGGAGTCTCCCTCTGTTGCCCAGGCTGGAGTGCAGTGGTGCAATTTCAGCTCACTGCAACCTCTACCTCCCGGGTTCAAGTGATCCTCACACCTCAGCCTCCCAAATAGCTGGAACTACAGGCATGCATCACCACGCCTGGATAATTTTTGTATTTTTAGTAGAGACAGGGTTTCAAACTCCTGACCTCAAGTGATCCACCCACCTCGGCCTCCCAAAGTGCTGGGATTATAGGCGTGAGCCACTGTGCCCAGCCCTAAAATTCAAATCTAACCATGCTACTGCTGCCTGAAACCCATTAATGGTTCCTCAGTGTCCAAAAATAAGGATGACAAATGGGTTTCATTCCAAGTGCCAACTCTGATCTACCGGTGGGGAGAGGGGGCAGGGAGCTATCTCGGACTCTGGGCTGAGAAGGAATCTAAGATGAAATCCTGGTGCAGCAGGGAAGGGTGATGGTGACTGATGTTATCTACTGTGGGCACAGAAGAGAGCTGTGGAAGCACACGTGGTGCTATTTGCCAACCCAGGCCAGATCGTAAGCCAAGCCACAGTGTTCCCGTGACCAGCCCTGCAGCCTCTCAGCCTCAGCCTCCCTCTTGGCACTCTGAACTCAGCTGCTTAAGATTCCCACAGTTCCTATGCTTTTATGTCCTGCCTACAATGCCGTTTTCACCTTGACTTGCTGGAAATGCATCCCTCCTAGAAGCTGCCGCTGCCCACCAGGCTGGGTCCTGCAGCTCTGATGGCCCCGTATCTCCCGCCTGCCACTTCATGCTGAAATGATGGATTTCTGTGTCTGCCTCTGCCATCTGGCTGTGAGAGGCACAGACTGTGCCTTATTCATCTCAGTACACCCTGCCCCTGTCCCCGCCGGCTCAGCCAGACTGGTGTAGAATGGTGTCAATAATGTCTACCCGCTGAACTGAGGGGGAAGCAGGATGGCGTCTGGGCCTGCAAGGAGAAAGCAAGGAAGCCAGGCCCTGGGAGCTGCCCTGGCTAAGGAGGTGACGCTAGGGTCCTCTCACAGCAGAGGACTCACTCCCCCACGGCCCTCGGCGCTTACTGATTGGCTTGTCCTCCACTGTCACACACTTACTGAAGTCTCTCTATGACAGGCCATCTCTCCCTACACCAGAGCTCGGGGAAGCTGTGCTTCCCTACTCTGAAGGTTTCCTGAGTGTGTCCCTCCCCCTTCAACTGACAGCTCCGAGAGACAGAGCTGTGTCACCCCTAAGACGGGGAGCAGCACCTGCCCCCTCCCACAGAGGTGTGCACTTCAGGGGACATGCTGTTTCCTCTGCTTCCCAAGAGAAAATGACCAGAGTGTGAGGTCAGGGAGGCGCTGGACGCAGCTGTTACAGACTCACCTTTCCATTCGGACTGGCCTTCTTGAACACTCTGTGGAGAGAAAGAGAGGTCAGGCCAGGGTTCGCGTATCCTGCCCAGGGGCAAGCTCCTGTGGGCCACCTTGAGGCAGGACTGCGGACCAGGGCTGGAGTGACTGACAGGCACCATGCAAGCTTGAGATCCCAACAGTGCCCATGTAATCCGCTCTTACCATCTCCACTGGTAAGCCTCCATGATAGCCATTAGAGCTCTCCTGGGCTACACAACAGCCCCCTTGCAGTCAGGTCTTTGCAGGGAAGGCTGCGGGAGTCTCCAAGTGCAAGTTTTCTGAGCTCAAGTGAGGAAAAGCCTGGCATGCTGTAAGGCCTGTGTGATCTACCCTCACCTCCCGGTGTCACCTCCTACTACTCTCCCTCACCCATCTCCAGCCACATCTACCCCCGGCTGGTCCTCAAGCACACCAGGGCGACTCCCACCTCGGGGACAGTTCTCTTCTGGGAGGCTTTCCCCAAGACATCTGCATGCTCAACCCCACTGTGCCCCCCGGGCCTGAAGTCCCTCTCTTGCTCTACTTCTTCTTTTTCCATAGCACTCATCACTTTCTTTTTTGAGACAAGGCTTCACTCTGTCACCCAAGCTGGAGTGCAGTGGCGTGATCTCAGCTCACTGCTTCAGTCTCTGCCTCCTGGGCTCAAACGATCCTCCTGCTCAGCCTCTCAAGTCTCTGGGACCACAGGCACACGCCACCACCCTGGGCTAATTTTTATTTTTTGTTTTCTTGTTTTGTTTTGTTTTTTGGTAGAAATGGGGTTTCACCAAATTGCTCAGCTGGTCTCAAACTCCTGGACTCAAGCGATCTGCCCACCTCGACTTCCCAAAGTGCTGAGATTACAGGCGTGAGCCATCACACCCAGCCAACACTTATCAC
Organism: Nomascus leucogenys; assembly: GCF_006542625.1. NCBI lineage: Eukaryota > Metazoa > Chordata > Mammalia > Primates > Hylobatidae > Nomascus > Nomascus leucogenys. The sequence goes on along the minus strand of NC_044395.1, from coordinate 61,471,600 downwards.
TTTTGAACGTACACATATTTTACTTGTTTATTATGTGTCTACTCTGCTAACATGTCACTCCACGAGGGCAGGAATCTTCATCTCTCTTATCCACAGATACATCTATCCCAAGCACCCAGAACAGCACCACAATCATTGTTTAATAAATGATGGGGCCAGGAACGGTGGCTCATGCCTGTAATCCCAGCATTTTGGGAGGCCGAGGAGGTCAGGAGTTCAAGACCAGCCTGACTAATGTGGTGAAACCCCGTCTCTACTAAAAATGCAAAAATTAGCTGGGCATGGTGGTGGGCGCCTGTAATCCCAGCTACCTGGGAGGCTGAGATAGAATTGCCTGAACCCAGAAGACGGAGATTGCAGTGAGCCAAGATTGCACCACTGCACTCCAGCCTGGACGACAGAGCAAGACTCAGTCTCAAAAACAAACAAACAAAAAATGATGAATGGCAGGTAGCAAATACTCAATGAACATTAGCTGAACAGGTGAATGAATGAATGAGTGAAGGAATCAACTGCCTTACTTAACAGAAACTGAAGCCCAGGAAAGGCAGAGAATAAGCCATGGTCACCCAGCTGGATAAGGAATCAGGTCGAGATGTAGTCCATGACTCCCAAAAAGTGGAACTCACTTGCCTTCCGTATCTCCTCCTGCCCTCTCCCCCAAGCTGGGTCTTGGAGCCTGAGACCCCCTTCCCTAGCTGCCAACAGCTAGCTCCAGGATCTCTCAAAGTAATTGTTGGGAGGGAGAGAAGAAAATTGAAAGATAGAGACAGAGACCCCGAGATAAGAGAGGGGGTTGGGGAAGAGAGGGGAGGATAGGGACACAGGCCCTGGACGGGTGAAAATAAAAGATGTAATAAGAGAGGCTAAAACAGCCATGGACAGAGGGGTAGGGCAGGCACACAGGAGGCTGAGAGGGCTTCCTGCCATCCAGTCCTCCCCCAGGAGCACAGGGTCCAGCAGGCACCAGGGTGGGCAGGACAGTGAGGCCCGCCATGGCACATGGACAGCCACTCCTGCCTCCTTCCAGAAGAGAAGGCAAGTGGGTGGTGGCTCTGCGCTGCCTTGATAGCCCTGGCCCTGCCCACCCCCACCTCTCACTTCTGGGCTGGCAGGAACCACTGATGAGTGTGAGCATGGCTTGCTAAGAAGCCTGGCACATCCTGCCCCACCTCCCCTGGGAGCCCTGGGCTTTTCTCCTGCTCATAAATATTTATATATTTATTTATTTTTATTTTTTTGAGATGGAGTCTCGCTCTGTTGCCCAGGCTGGGGTGCAGCAGCATGATCTCAGCTCACTGCAACCTCCATCCCCCAGGTTCAAGCGATTCTCGTGCCTCAGCCTCCCCTGTAGCTAGGATTACAGGCGTGCACCACCAGGCCAGGCTAATTTTTGTATTTTTAGTAGAGACGGGGTTTCTCCATGTTGGCCAGGCTGGTCTCAAACTCCTGACCTCAAGTGATCCGCCCACCTCCAGCCTCCCAAAGTGCTGGGATTACAGGAGTGAGCCACCGCGTCCAGCTTCCTTCTCATAAATATTTATTAGTGTTCAGAGTGTGAAGATGCCACAGTCAGCTGGGGTGTGATAATTGCTAAAGTGAGGAAAAATACAGATCACACGGTTTGAAGCAGCAGCTCCCAAGCTGGGGCTGGACGTGCAGAGAAGACCAGAGAAGTGGCACCGGCCACAAGGGACTCCACCTGCTTCCAGAAGCCTCGGGAGCCCATGGTCTGAGGGAAAGCAGAGGCCACAAGTGCCTGAGGCCACAAACAACTGAGTCAGGGAAAACCATTCCAGGGACTGCTGGAAGGAGCGAGACACCCTGGTCAGGCTGGAAGGGGCAATTTAAAAAGGGAGGGAGGGAAGACAGAACTTTGTTGAGTGGCTAATTATTTCTCATAATAGCTCTGTGAAATGGGGATTATCATTCTCATTTTACAGGTAATTAGCTCAAGGCTCAGAGAGATGCAGTAATTTCCCCAAGAACACACAGCAAGCCAGGGGCTCGGTCAGGATTCAGACCCACTTCTATCTGTCTGCCTCCAGAAGCTGGGTGCCTCATATCCAACCCGGCTGTTTTCCTAAACCGGGTCTTTTCATTAACATCGGGAATAACAATAAAGAGGAGAAATGAGGAGAGGAGAGGGTCAAGGGGCAGAGTGAGGGTGGCCAGGGTAGGAAGTATGGCCAGCAGTGGGGAATGACCTGCTGCTAACCTCATCAGCACCAGGACCACCTCCTTCAGGAAGCAGGACTCTGATGGCTTCCTCAAACAACAGCAGCAGCCACCACATTCCCCGAGAGCATGCCGTGCTCTAGACATGACTTTAGGTATTTTTCCTAGAACACTGCTGATCCTTACAATCCCATTTCAGAGATGAAGAGATTGAGGCTCACCGAGGTGAAGCATGGTCTGCCTGTCTCCCGAGCCCATGTCCTTTCCACTCCGTGACACTGCCAAGCCCTCTGTGATAAAACTCCTCTGACTTCCTGACCCTAACACTATCAGAAAAGAGGCCCCTGTGAGGATGTTTCGTTTCCTGGGACCTCCACCTATGCAGCGTCACACAGATGGCTCTGCCTGTCAACTTTGAAGAGCAAGCACACACGTCCAAGACTGGTCAAACCAAATTTCCAGGATGCCAGAGGCAGGATCTGCCTCACCCCCAGCCCCATCTATGCCCCACGGCCTGATTCACAGAGCTGGGTGCCTATAAGAGAAATACCGGCAGTGTTCCAGCTGATTAAGGCTCAGTGGAGACAAGGAACAGAACCAGCCCCCACCACACCCAATGCCACTGGCCCAGGGTAGCTCAAGAAAAGGGGGAGGGCATGTTATAAGAAGGCAAAAATCTCACGGGATGCAGGCAGGATGCATGGGGGCTGGCGCAGGACCTGGGAAGCCATCTGAATCTCAGGCAGTCTCACTCTCTCTGCACCTCTCCTCCTGGGGCTTCATGTTCCCCCGGTTGCACTGCTTTCTGGGCGGCTGCCCCATTGCCTCTGTGGACCAGCTCTCTCTACTTACTCAAGGCTTTTCTCCTCCTCCATCCTTTTGGCTTGGATGTGACTCCCACTCTGACACTGTTTCCACTCTGCTTCTCACTCAGCTTCCCACTGCTAACTGGTTGAATGGCCCACTTCCAAATTCCCAGTAGAGGAATTTGATTGGTCAGCATTGGTCATGTGTTCCACACCTGGGCCAATCAGCTATGCCTAGGTGTGTCACACATCTAGGTGTGTCATATGGTCCAGGAGGCCTGGGCAGAAGAGGGTCTGTAATGTTTTCCAAACAGGGGGTCACAACATACTAGTTGATAATAAAACCAACTTATGGCTGGGCATGGTGGCTCACGCCTGTAATCCCAGCACTTTGGGAGGCCGAGGTGAGAGGATCACTTGAGGTCAGGAGTTCAAGACCAGCCTGGTCAACATGGTGAAACCCGATCTCTACTAAAAATACAAAAATTAGCCGGGCATGGTGGCATGCACCTGTAATCTCAGCTACTCGGGAGGCTGAGGCAGGAGAATTACTTCAACCAGGGAGGCAGAGTTTGCAGTGAGCTGAGATCGTGCCACTGCACTCCAGCCTGGGCAACAGAGCAAGACTCCATCTCAAAAATAAATAAATAAATAAATAACCAACTTAAAAGATTTTTTTTTAACGAAATGGAATGGAATAGACTAGAAAATATAAGCATGCACTGCAGATAGCAAGGTATAATAGACATTACTATATTCACCAAAATTCAGTTTCCTTCTAAGCCTGGGGGTATGGGAGTATCAGATTTCTCTGGTCCTATGAAGTTAGGCATGTCCATGTGGCTTGCTCTGGCCAATGAAATATGAGTAGAAGTGCCAGATGTCAGTGCCAGGCAGATTTAAGTGCTGGTGCTTAATTCCCCATGCCCTCTGTATTCATTTTCTATGGCTGCTGTAACAAATTACCACACAGTTAGTGGCCTAAACCAACACAAACAGGCCAGGTGTGGTGGCTCACACCTGTAATCCCAGCACTTTGGGAGGCTGACATGGGAGGATCACTTGAGTTCAGGAGTTCAAGACCAATGTGGGCAACATGGTGAAACCCCGTCTCTACAAAAATACAAAAATTAGCCAGGCATAGTGGCATGTGCCTGTAGTACCAGCTACTCACACGCTGAGATGGGAGGATCACTTGAACCTAGGAGGTGGAGGTTGCAGTGAGTCAAGATTGTGCCACTGCACTTGAGCCTGGGCGACAGAATGAAACCCTGTCACAAAAAAAAAAAAAAAAAAAAAAAAAACCCCACACATGCAACATATTATCTTATAGTTTGGTAGTTCAGAAATACTAAATGGGCTTCAATGGACTAAAATCAAGGTACCCACAGGGCTGCATTCATTTCTGGAGGCTCAAGGGATGAATCTGTTTCCCAGCTTCTAGGGGCTGCCCACATTCCTTGGCTCATGGCCCCTGCTTCTATCTTCAAAGGCAGCAAGAGCAGGTTGAGTTCTTATCACATTGCCTCACTCTGATCTCCTCTTCTGCCTCTCTCTTCCGTTTATAAAGACCCCTGGGATTACGTTGAACCCGTCTGGATAATCCAGAACAATCTCCCTATTTTAAGATCAGTTAATTAGCAACCTTAATTCCATCTGCAATCATCATTACCCTCTGCCATGTGACATATCATATTCACAGGTTCCAAGGATTATGATGTAGACATCTTTGGGAAGAGCATTCTTTTGCCTGCCATGCTGTCTTTCCTTTGCCACTGAAACCAGCAATGATCTGGATGAGAAAGCCTCCATCAACCTAAATCCCAGGGCTGCCCCGCTACATGACAGATGTGTAGCATAAGGGAGAATGAAAGCTCTTGAGCCACCAAGATTTGGGGGTTCTTACCGGCCACAGGCTGGCTTCTCCTGGCTAATACAAAAAGTGAGTATTGGCTGGGCACAGTGGCTCACGCCTGTAATCCCAACACTTTGGGAGGCCAAGGCGGGCGGATCACTTGAGGCCAGGAGTTTGAGACCAGCCCCGTGAACATAGTGAAACCTTGTCTCTACTAAAAATACAAAAAATTAGCCAGGTATGGTGGCACACACCTGTAATCCCAGCTACTCAGGAGGCTGAGGCATGAGAATCACTTGACGGGAGGCAGAGGTTACAGTAAGCTGAGATTGCACCGCTGCACTCCAGCCTGGGCGACAGAGTAAGACTTTGTCTCAAAAAAAAAAAAAGAGTATTATTTAGCAAAACGTTTGTTTCAGGTGAATGTGTGTGTACTGAATTACAATGTAAAATGAATTTCATGCTGCAAATTTAAAAATGTTTCAGATCCCCTGTTCTAGAAAAACATGCCTAAACCAAACATGCCCTATCAGTGTCTATGCAGACTGCTGGATGCTGTCTTCTGATTCCATTCCATCAAGGTGGTGCCACCAGGAAGACAGGTAGGTCAACTCTCCATGAACCAGAATGTCAGTTTCTCCAGTGAGCCTCATTCCCCACCTGCAGCATAGGGTACCTGTGGACCAACTTTGACACTAATATTTCACTGCTCTTCTGTGAGCCATCAGTCCTCCCAGTGTCCTTTTGTGCCTGTCAGGGAGAGGGCTACACAACAAGGAACCCAAATGAAGCACCTTCCAGGACTGATTACACCAAAACAAGAGTTTATAATTCTATATGATACAGCTAAACAAGGAATTTTTTTTTCCTTTTTTTTTTTTGAGATGGAGTCTCACTCTGTCACCCAGGCTGGAGTACGGTGCCACCATCGAGGCTCACTGCAACCTCCATCTCCCAGGCTCAAGCAATTCTCCTGCCTCAGCCTCCCAAGTAGCTGGGATTACTGGTGTGTGCCACCATGCCCGGCTAATTTTTTGTATTTTAGTAGAGACGGGGTTTCACCATGTTGTCCAGGGTGGTCTCGAAATTCTAAGCTTAGACAATCTGCCTGCCTCGGCCTCCCAGAGTGCTGGGATTACAGGCGTGAGCCACTGTGCCCAGCCAACAATGGAATATTATACAGCACTGAAATTCGGTTTCCATCTTTGATAACACAAGGAAATGCCTATCATAGAATATTAAGCAGAGTAAGTCAGGAATCAGAATAGTACGTTTGGCATGAGCTCAACTTTACACTCAATAAATACCCAAAAGAAACAAATGAGAAGACTTAATGTTAAGATGCCTATGCTCCCCTGACTGATTCAATGTAATCTTTATCAAATCCCAGCTAGCTTTTTTGCAGAAATTGAGAAGCTGATCCTAAAATTCATAAGGAAATGCCAGGGATCCAGAATAGCCAAACTATCTTGAAAAAAAAAAAATAGAACCAAGTTAGAAGACTCACACTTCCCACTTTCAAAGCTTACTACAAAGCTACAGCAATCAAGACTATATTGTGCTGGCATAAAAACAGACATATAGATCAATGGGATATAATTGAGAATCTAGAAATGAACTCATATATTTATGGTCAATTAATTTTTTTTACAAAGGAGCCAAGGCAAGTCAATGGGGAAAGAACATTGTTTTCAACAAATGATGCTAGGACAACTGGATAGTCGCACACAAAAAAACGAAGTTAGATCCGACCTCACATCATGTACAAAAATTAACTCAAATGGGGCCGGGTGCTGTGTCTCACATCTGTAATCCCAGTACTTTGGGAGGCTGAGGCGGGCAGATCACCCAAGGTCAGGAGTTCGAGACCAGCCTGACCAACATGGTGAAACCCTGTCTCTACTAAAAATAGAAAAAATTAGCCGGGTGCAATGGCAGGCACCTGTAATTCCAGCTACTTGGGAGGCTGAGGCAGGAGAACCGCTTGAACCCGGGAGGTGGAGGTTGCAGTGAGCCGAGATCGTGCCACTGCACTCCAGCCTGGGTAAGAGAGCAAGACTTTGTCTCAAAAAAAAAAAAAAAAAATTAAATGGACCAAAGACCTAAATGTAAAAGCTGCAGCTGTAAAACTCTTAGCAGAAAACATAAGTGTAAGTCTTCATGACCTTGGGTTAGGCAATGGTTTCTTAGATATGACACGAAAAGCACAAGCAACTGAAGAAAAAATAGACAAAATTTTAAAACTTTTGTGCTTCAAAAGTCACTGTCAAGAAAGAGAATATCGGGGGGTGGAGGGCTGGGGGAGGGATAGCATTAGGAGAAATACCTAATGTAAATGATGAGTTGATGGGTGCAGCAAACCAACATGGCACATGTATACCTGTGTAACAAACCTGCACATTGTGCACATGTACCCTAGAACTTAAAGTATAATTAAAAAAAAAAAAGAAAGAGAGTAGACAACCCACAGAATGGAGCAAATATTTTCAAATCATTTATCTGATCGGGTCCCAATAGGCAGGATATATAAAGAACTATTACAACTCAACAACAAACAGGCGAATCACCCATTTTTAAATGGGCAATGGATTTGTTTGAATAGGCATTTGTCCAAACAAGATATTCAAGTGGCCAATAAACACGTGAAAAGATGTTCAGCATCATCAGTCATCAGTCAAAACTACAATGATACACTTCACACCCATTAAGATGGCTACACTCAAAAGGAAGGATAATAGGTGTGGACAGGATTGTGGAGAAACTGGAACCTTCACACATCGCTGGTGGGAATGGAAAGTGGGGCCATCACTTTGACAAACAGCTTGGCAGTTCCTTTAAAAGTTAAACCGAGAGTTAACATATGACCCAGTAAGTCCCCTCCTGGGTATACACCCAAAGTAACTGAAAATGTCCACACAAAAACTTGTGCATAAATGTTTGTAGCAGCATTGTTCAAAATAGCCAAAAAGAGTGAAAAAAAAATCTATCAACGAATACATGTATTTTTTAAAAATTCAGTCTATACATACAATGGAATATTATATAGCCATAAAATGGGATGAAGTACTGATTCATGCTACAACACAATGAACCTTGAAAACATTATATTAAGTAAATTAAGCCAGACACAGAAGGCTGCATATTATATGATTCCACTTGCATGAAATGTTCAGGTAGGAAAATTGATAGAGACAGAAGGTAAATTAGTGGTTGCCAAGGGTTGATGGAGTGGGAAATGGGGAGTGACTGCTAATTGGTACACAGTTTCTTTGGGAGATGATGAAAATGTTCTGGAATTGGATAGTGGTGATGGTTATACAAACTTGTGAATATATACAAAAACCACTGAATTTTACCCTAAAAATGTGAATATTATGGTATATTACATCTCAAAAAAAAAAACAACTAAAAAAAGACAGAGAGAATGAAAAAAGGGAAATGTGCCTAAATACTCACAGGAGTTGACGAAGACTCCGCCCACCCACACGCTTCTTTATATCTATAATTTTTCTGTTATACAATGAGCATAAAGTACTTTATAAAGATGCTTGGGTTTCCCTAACAAGATATGTCTCAAGTCTTGGAGAAAGGAGAATCTAGAAAAAAAAAAAAAAAGTAAGTGAAGTAGGGAAAATCTGGACCCTAAACTCTGAATGCTTTGATCTAAGAGTCTCTGGTTCTGTGATTTTACAATCCAGGCTCCACGTTTCTGTGATTCCTGAGATCCCTCCCCAGGCCTAATGTATCGTATACTCAGCTATCCTTTTTCCAGGAAGCCTTCCCTGACTACCCCCTAAGTCTGGGTTAGCAGCCCCTCAGCTCCACATCCAGTGTGTCCCCATTCATAGCACTTCCCACACTTTGTAATGGTCTGATAACACCGTCTGCTTCACTTTTATAGCAACAATGAAAGTAGAGATATTATTTGTGTTATATTCACTGTATTTCTGGGGCATAGCATGGTACCTAGGATATAGTAGGTGCTCAATAAATAAATATAGGATGAATATGGTTAAATGAATGCCCTAAGAGAATTATTCAAGTATGAAGATGGATGAAGTTTAAAAAGATGGTGGTAGGACAGGCACAGTGGCTCACACCTGTAATCCCAGCACTTTGGGAGGCCAAGGGGGGCAGATCACAAGGTCAGGAGTTTGAGACCAGCCTGGTCAACATGGTGAAACCCTGTCTCTACTAAAAATACAAAAATTAGCAGGGTGTGGTGGTGCGTGCCTGTAATCCCAGCTACTCAGGAGGCTGAGGCAGGAGAAACACTTGAACCCAGGAGGCGAGGTTGCAGTGAGCTGAGATTGTGCCGCTGCACTCCAGCCTGGGCAACACAGCGAGACTCTGTCTCAAAAAAAAAGGCCGGGCGTGGTGGCTCACGCTTGTAATCCCAGCACTTTGGGAGGCCGAGGCGGGCGGATCACGAGGTCAGAAGATCGAGACCATGGTGAAACCCCGTCTCTACTAAAAATACAAAAAAAATTAGCCAGGCGTGGTGGCGGGTGCCTGTAGTCCCAGCTACTCGGAGAGGCTGAGGCAGAAGAATGGCGTGAACCTGGGAGGCGGAGCTTGCAGTGAGCTGAGATTGCGCCACTGCACTCCAGCCTGGGCGACAGAGCGAGACTCCGTCTCAAGAAAAAAAAAAAGAGAAAGAAAAGAAAAGTAAAGAAAGCTTATCCAGGTTATCCAGGAGAGAAACCAGGTCCAGTTACTGCTCTAAGTGAGTTACAAATATTAACTTACTTATTTCTCCAACAACTCTACAGCAAGTATTACTATCATCCCATTTCACAGATGAGAAAACTGAGGCACAGAGAGGTTAAGTAATTTGCCTAGGGTCACACAGCGAGTAAGCAACAGAGCTAGATATCAGAGCCCAGGTACTCCAGCTCCAGAGACCACACTTTTAATCACTCACAATACTGCCTGAGAGGTGGGATTATGTGGTTCTGTCTGGGGAGTCAAGAAAGCCTTCAGGGCTGGCTACTGTGGCTCACACCTTTAATCCCAGCACTTTGGGAGGCCGAGGTGGGCGGCTCACGAGGTCAAGAGATTGAGACCATCCTGGCCAACGTAGTGAAACCCCATCTCTACTAAAAATACAAAAATTAGCTGGGCATGGTGGTGGGCGCCTGTAGTCCCAGCTATTCTGGAGGCTGAGGCAGGAGAATTGCTTGAACCCAGGAGGAGGAGGTGGCAGTGAGCCGAGATTGCGCCACTGCACTCCAGCCTGGCAACAGAGAGAGACTCCATCTCAAAAAAAAAAGAAAAAAAGCCTTCAAGGGAAGAGGTAGCAATGAGGAAGATCTTGAAGGACACACGAGGTGCAGAAGGGGTGACCGCACTGCAGGCGGAGGCCTGGAGAGGGCAACTGAGTCCACCGGGTGCTCAGGAGACAGCGAGCCTCTGGTGTGGCCGGAGTATGCCCCAAGTGCCTGGGAGGAGCCCCAGGGGACGAGGCTGGGCTGGAGAATGGTCCTTTCACTCCACAGAGAATCACAGAGCACCTCTATGTGGGGGCCCTCGGCTAGGAGGGTAGGGCTGTGAAGGGCCTTGAGTGCCAGGCTAAGGAACTTGGACTTCATCCAGAAGGCAATGGGGAGCCATGGGCATTTGAGGGGAGGGGGAATGACTGGCCAGGGCCATATTCTGGACCCAGAGATGCCCTCAATCCCATAACGTTCCCCCATCCCTGTCCAATAGCGGCCATGGCTCAGCTGGGTAGGGTGGGGAGACGCAAGGGGGCATTCACTCAGACACAGCCGCCCTACATTCTGACCCACTTTCCTGGGTGTGAGAGCAGCCATCAGGGAGCAGGGAGGTGTGGGGAGCAGGTGGCAGCGGCTGCAGAGAGGTTCCTAGGCCCTTATCACATTCTCCCTGGTAGCAGAGTTATTTGTGTACCGGCTTGTCTGCTCTGCCAGAATTTCCCAGCCCTCCCTGTGTCAGAGTGTGGCCAGCCTGTTTACCCGCCATCAGTGCACCTGCTTCTCAGGACAGCCCAGGAGGGGGAAGGAGGCAGGAAGGCAAGAGATGTCACCCCATTTCAGAGATTTCTGGAGCCTGAGGGAGCACAGTCCCACCTGCTTCATTTCCCAGAGGGAGAAATCAAAGCCCGAGTGAGAGAAGAGTCTCACACCAGGGCCAGGAAGCTCGGGCTCAGGGAGACTCGCTAGTGTGCCCACAGTCAGACTGGGATGGCGACCGCCGGCTTCTGTGGTTCCCTTCTCCTGTCACATCCCTGCTCAAATCTGCCATGGCTCCCAGGGCACAGGACAGTGCCTGGCAGGCCAGAGGGGTCAGGGGTGGTGGCTGGGGGGCGAGGGGTTCTGGCCAAGTCAGTCTCCTGGGCTGCAGACTTCCCATAGATTTCTAGGCAGACAGCAATTCCCCAAGCCTCCTGCCGCATTCACGGGTTCACTTTTTTGGCCATTAAGCATATTTGTGAAAATTCTCAGGTGGTGCAGAATGAGGAAAGGGGGGGCCATGGACAGAGGGGAGAGTTTCTTAAAAGAGCTTGGCTTATTTTCTGTTAACCCATGAAGCTGGAGAACTGAAAATCTGAAAATCAAGGGCTAATCGAAATTTAGCCGGGCGGGCTGGCAGCTGGATACCAAAGAGCCCACAGACTGCGACTGAGCGCTGCCCAGCCTTCCTGGGGCTGAGATGCAGGAAGAGAAGGTTGCTGGCAGCCAAAAGGGCACAGAGGCTGAAGCAGACAGTCCCTGCCGGAGTCTCTGCTTGAGCCCAGTGTGACCTCAGGCCCGTTTCCTATCCTCTCGAAGGCTCAGCTTCCTTTGCCTGGAGAATGGGGATAATATCCACCCCATAGACTGGGGATATGTGTAAAAACTTCGTCCCCAGTAGTGACTCAACACAGGGAAGCTGACATTGTTGATGCTATGATACTATGAAATTATCATCATCATTATCCTGGCCAGTGTCCTGTCACCACCCCCTGCTCAGGGAGAGTTCTCCCCCAAATGTCCCTCAGGTGAGAAAGCCTTGCGGGTGGGAGAAGATGGTCATGTTACTCCTGCTGGGACAGGGAAATGTTTAAACTGTCTGTCTGCCTACAGTCTTGGGTAGAAAACACAATTTATGATGTTTTTTCCCCCAGATTATTATTATCATTATTATTATTATTATTTGGAGATGGAGTCTCGCTCTGTCACCCAGGCTGGAGTGGAGTGGCACAATCTCGGCTCACTGCAACCTCCGCTTCCTGGGCTCAAGCAATTCTCCTGCCTCAGCCTCCAGAGTAGCTGGGACTACAGGTGCACACCACCACGCCCAGCTAATTATTGTATTTTTAGTAGAGACGGGGTTTCACCATGCTGGCCAGGCTGGTCTCAAACTCCTCACCTCAAGTGATCCGCCGATCTCAGCCTCCCAAAGTGCTGGGATTACAGGTGTGAGCCACTGTGCCCCACTTTTTCCCAGCGTAGACATCCATATTCCAGAAATTTCCAGGTGCGTGCCCTGCTGTTCCCTCTTCCTGTACTATCCTTTGCGTCAGTTCTACCAGCTGCAGCCCCTTCCCATCCTTCACACAGTCCCAGTGTCACCTCACCCAAGAAGCCCTCCTTGACTGCCTTGGCTTAAAGTGCTCTTGCCCTGACTCCTCTGTCCTTGCTCCCTCCTTTGCTTCCTTCCATTCGTCTTTCTCATTTTCCTCCTTTCTTTTCTTCCCTTTATTTTTCAAATCTCTGGGCCTGGGGCTGTTTTTACCTGCAGAAGGTACAGGCCCCAGTGTAGGTGTTGTTTCCCCAGAGCACCTACAGGTCAGCAGAAGGCAGACACTCCGCGAACAAGCAAGCCCTCCCTCAAAAGCACAGTGGGAGGGTGGGAGAAGGTGCATGTGTGATGTGCCCAGCTCCATTCCAGGCACCACCAGAGACCCAGCACACATGTGCATCTTTCCCTCCCTCTCCTGCTGGCCCCTGAGCATCCAAACGGGGCCTGTACATGCTCCTGAGTGGATGCCACGGAACCAAAATGATGGCAAACCCCAGGGAACAGGAACTGCGACTTCAGTCCCTTATGTTCCTTGGTACATAGTAGGTGCTTAATAAAGATTCTGAATGAACAAACAAGAGCCAAGCCCTGAGCTTGAGGCTGGGAAAAAATAGGAACTGGGCCAAGAAGCGGCAACCTCGCCACCTGGATGAGCACCATGGATGCGCAGTCTTGGCGGGAACCCACTAGTTATAGGGCGCTCCTGACACAGACAGGCCATTATTTTCCCAGCGAAAAGATTTTATTTAAAGGCGGTTTTTGTTCGGTTTGTTTGTTTTGCCAATTTCAACATGCAAACTTTTAAGGATATAGAATAACCTATGTTAAAATAAGATATTAATTCAAAAATATCATTAATTTCTTCATATTCTCACATTTCATAAAATGTCACAACAGATCCACTATGGCAGCATATCTCTGACTCTGTGTCCACTGCTCTGTGGATCAGTCAGTAAGCCGAGAGGGTTCTCTGTGGTCAGGGACCCTGTACAGACCGAAATCTAAGGCCTAAGGTGGCAGCTTTTTCCAGGGAAATAATTTTTGGGGAAAAAACTGCCTTATATTTATCTGGATGCAGTGCCCATGCTGTGCTGAGCTGGCTTGTACAGGCTCATAAAAGCCAAGTGTCACATTTTTAAGAATTTTGTGAGCTAGTTATTAACACAGCCAGTACCACTGGTTCTCAGCCGGGGGTGAATTTGCACCCCAGGGGACACCTGGCAATGTCTGGAGACATTGTGGGCTGTCATGATTTGGGGAAGAGGTGCTACTAACATCTAGTAGGTAGAGGCCAGGGATGACGCCTGCATAATGCACGTCAGTGCCCCCGACCCCCCCGCAAAGGATCTCCGGCCCAAAATGTTATGGTGCTGATGCTGAGAAACCCTGATTGGAGCAGTGGCTCATGCCTGCAATCCCAGCACTCTGGGAGGCTGAAGTGGGAGGATCGCTTGAGCCCAGGAGTTTGAGACCAGGCTGGGCAACATAGTGAGACCTGTTTTTAAAAAGAGAGAGAAAAAAAAAAGTGTTTAAAAAAAAGAAAAATAGAAATCCTAATGTGAGTTTACAATTAAATAAACTCTATTAAAAACAAAGGGAATGCATTTTCTTTTCTTTTTTTTTTTTTTTTTTTTTTTTTTTTTTACGACAGAGTCTTGCTCTGTTGCCCAGGCTAGAATGTGGAATGCAGTGACGTGATCTTGGCTTACTGCAACCTCCACCTCCTGGGTTCATGCAATTCTCGTGCCTCAGCCTCCCAAGTAGCTGGGATTACAGGTGTGCACCACCACACCCACCCAGCTAATTTTTGTATTTTTTTTATTGGTAGAGACAGAGTTTCACCATGTTGGCCAGGCTGGTCTTGAACTCCTGACCTCAAGTGATCCTCCCGCTTTGGCCTCCCAGAGTGCTGGAATTACAGGCATAAGAAACCATGCCTGGCCCAGGAATGCATTTTCAAAACTGATTACTTACTAATTATTTTACTGTTGTCACTATCATACCTTCAAGGGTATTTATGCCTACTACACCTGTATGGTGGAAATGCTATACAATGGTGTCTACTGTTCATCTATTCCCAACTGCACATTCAGTGACTTCACGCTGGTAGAGTGAAATCTGAAGTCAGAGAATTTACATCACAGAAATTGGCAGATGCTAAAATCCCCCACCCTCCTTTTTTTCTGGAGGGCCAGTTGTTACCAGCACACTGTTGGGTGTAACCCTAAGTAGAGAAGAGAAATTCACAAGCTTGATGAATCCTTCCCAGTTTCCAGCCCAGGCAGATGACTCAGCACCAGCCTGCTGTATGGATCAAGGATCTGAATGTGGTCGTGTGCACACACTCTACACACCATGCACAGAAAGACACACACACATACTAAACACATACACACATGCATCACACTCCCCACACACGTCTTGTCTACAGACCCCCACATATACAACATACACACAGCATATAACCGACTACACATGTACCCCACAGTAGCCTTTCGGTCAGCAGGTGAATAATTTGAATAATGAGAAACACAAGCAAAAGAATGACAACCTGACTGACCAAATTCCTTGATGTCTGAGCACCTTCACCATTACTCCCTCATCATCCTCTGTGATCCACCCTTCCCCACACACCCCGACATCACACTGCAAAGACAAAGGTCTCAACCCCCACAAGAAGCACCAAACCCACTGACCCCATTTCAGTCCTGCTGGAGGCCCTGGCCACATGGCTCCCCATCCCTGCTCTGTGCCCAGCTCTCAGGGGACTCCAGAGCTGACTCTGACCTTGGCCCCTTCCCAGAGCCCATGACAAGGAGTTCCCTGGGCAACTCCACCCACCTGACCACTTCAGCTGCCACCAGATGCTAGTAAGTCCAAACCTCGTCTCCAGCCAGACCCTCTCTGACCCCACACCCATCAGCCTTCAGACACTTCTACTCGATGTCCCCCAACTCCTTAGACAAGTCCCAAACAGCCTTCCCCCATCTCCGCCCCGCACTGTTCCTCCTCGTGTTCTCCATCCCCACCTATGCCAGAGGCTGGTGCGCAGGAAGCACTCAATGCACATCTCATGGAGAGAGGAAGAAATCATGTAAATCCCAGAAAGAGAGGAAAAGCAAACTTCCTGGTGAGGCAGATAGAAAGTCTTACCCCATTTTACAGATGAGAGCCCAGAGATTCAGTGGAGTGAAGAGGCCAGCCCAGGAGCAGTGCCAAAGCCGGGGACTGTGAGGTGGAGGGAGCCTGAGCTGGGGGCCACAGGCAGCAGCAGCCAGGCCAGGGCCAGCCCCGCAGGTTCAGCTCTCCCCAGCCCCAAGTGAGGGGTTAGTTACAAAGAAAAGGAAAAGGCGTTCCTGATACGCGTCCTGTTTCCTCTCCTCCTCCGGGCTTCTCAGGCCATGGAGGGCGGATGTCCCTGGGCTGGCAGCACTCTGCCTGTACACAGACAGGCAGGGGGTGAGGGTCTCCCCAAGGATGGTCATGGTCTCCCTAAACCACTTTCCATTCCAGCAGTCCAGCCTGCATGGAGACAGGGGCTCACCAGAGTGACCCCTCAAGTTTCCCGTCCAGCCTGGGGGAGCCCTTACCCCTTATCCCCAGTGGGTACTCGTCACAGCCAGGAACCTCCTGTCCATCAGAGGATCCCATACAGACACCTTCACCAGGAAGGCGTCTATGTCACCCTCACTTGCTGCAAGGTGGCCTTCCTGCAGTCTCCTGTAAGGAGTCTCCTGTCTTCCCTTCCTCCCTGCCCTACAGCAGCCAAGTTCATAACTGCCCAGCTCTGTCCGTAGCTGCTGCCTGTGGGACCTGAGCTCCCCATGAATCAGGTGGGGAAGGGGTCAAAGTGAAGGGGTCAAAGGTGAAGGTCATAAATGGGGTTTATTGAGTGAGAGGACAAGATGAGCCTCCATCAGACAGGGGTCCTTCCTGAGGACAGAGATCAGGGCTCCACTCTCAAATAGGGAATCTCTCTGAGGGAAGTGGCCACATCAGATTGGAGGCTCCTGCAGGATGGAGGCCATGCCTCATTCCTTAGACACACAGCTCCTAGAGGACAAGATGACTGTGTCTCCTCTGTTACACAGGGAGTCCCAGGAAATAGGAGCCACATTGCCCCATCAGACAGGAGTGTCCTGGAGGACAGGGCCATGCCTCCTCCCTCACACCAGGAGCTCCCAGAGGGCATGATCCCCATCTGCTCCCTCTCCCCAGAAGTTCCCAGGACAGACTTCAGCTCAGTCTAACACATGGGGAAGGTCTTCCCTCTGGAGCAGAACTGACAGGGAGTCTTGCTCACACCCTCCCCTGCCCAGGGTCCCACTCCAACTCCCCATTTATGGTCTCCATTGAACTGAAGCCACCATGCCATATTTATGACAGCTGTGTGTCTGGGCAGAGGCCAGCAACTTCTGGAGAGATGGCAGGGGGCAACAGCGGGATCCCTGACAAGAGGATCCCAGGACAGGCCATGGCCCCAGCTCTCGCTGGATGTGACCCAGATGGGTATCCACACCTGGCTCTGCCACTAACTGAGCAAGCCTCTTCCCCCGTGGCCATGGATAGCACCATCCCCATCACCAAACTTTATCAGCACCCACTCCTGGCTAAAGTGGAATAAAGCATCAGAGACAGGGGATAGCAGGCCCTTCCTTAGTCCCACTGTGAGGACAACACTGGCCCTCCCTGGGTGCCAGCCCTGAGCCTGGTCCAAGCAACTTCCACAGTCATCTTTCCTACTCTCGGCAGCTCCAGGGAACTGCTATTAGTTAGCATCGATCCACAAAGTACTTTGCCGACACTTTATGAGCTTAGTCTCACCAGAGGCCCCAGAGGCCAAGAGCAAGAGGCAGAAACCAAGGCCCAGGAGCTCAGGCCACTGAGTAGAGCCAGGGAGTCGCTGAGCCAGCATTTGAAACCGGGCCCTATGACCAAGGCCCAAGCAAGCCCAGAGACAGCACTAAGTAAATGTTTGCTGAATGCCTGTTCACTGAAAAGCAATCTGACTGGATTTTGGTAACAATCTGGGCATATTTTCTTATTAAGAAATTTGGCCCAGCACAGTAGCTCACGCCTGTAATCCCAGCACTCTGGGAGGCCAAGGCGGGTGGATCACTTGAGGTCAGGAATTCAAGACCAGCCTGGCCAACATGGTGAAACCCCGTCTCTACTAAAAATAAAAAAATTAGCTGGGTGTGATGGCACACACCTATAATGCCAGCTATTCAGGAGGCTGAGACAGGAAAATTGCTTGAACCTGGGAGACGGAGGTTGCAGTGAGCCAAGATCACACCACTGCACTCCAGCCTTGGCGACAGAGTGAGACTCCATATCAAAAAAAAAAAATAGCCCTACAATAACATTTTGGAGAAAGGGTCTCACTATATTGCCTTAGCTGGTCTTGATCTCCTGGGTGCAAGTGAGCCTCCCACCTCAGTGTCCTGAGTAGCTGCAACTACAGGTACATGCCATTGTGCCCAGTGATTATTTTAAGACATACCATTTATTAATTTGTCATGTGCTAGGTACTTTAAATATTTATGTTTAATCTCAAGGATAACTCAAGGAGAAAAAGCCAGTATCCTCATTTTACAGAATTGGAAACTGAAGGCTAGGCAGGGGAAGAGAAAAGTTACCCAGTTCAGGGGAGGCAATGCCCGCCTGGCAGCCCCAAAGCCCCTGCTCCTTTTCCTGCCCACACAGCTCCCTGTATTCTCAGAAGGTGGCCTGGGGAGGCCAGAGGCCCACAAATGGGCACAGCCAGCATCAAAGTGCTCAGGCAGCCTGCCTGGTGGGCCTGACCCCACATTGCAGGGACCCCTGGAGGAGAGGGCTCAAGCCCTGCTCCCTCAGGGAGCTTTGCCAGGCCTCTCTGAGGGCACCTATTTCACACCCCTGCCTTGATGGGAATCATTCATTTGAGAACTTGCCCTCCAGGATGGGAGCTCCTCCAGGGCAAGGCCTGTGCTTGGCACAGAGAAGGTGCACCATAAAGGAGTTAAGGGCACAGGCTTAGGGTCAGGCAGGCCTGTAGCCTCATCACCCTGCACCACAGCTGTCTTGACTGAAATGAGGCCCTGGCACAGAGTTGGAGCTCTGTGAATGGTGAGAATAGTAATCCCCACCACAGCAAGCAGACCCACTGGTGGCCTTGGGCAGGTCCTTGTCCATCTTGGCTTCAGCTGGCTTACAGGCTCTCAATGGGGGTCACGTTACCTCACAGGAGCCTAGGTAGCTGGGAGGAAATAATGGGTATATGAGGAGCCCTGGGGAGACCAGAGTGCTGAGCAGAGACAAAGGCCTGATATTAGGACAAGGCTGAATTATCGAGCATTTTAAATAAACGTATTTCCATTACTTCCAAGAACACACAGGCTTGCAGATAAGGTGGGCACAGCAAAGCCAACCAAGAGCAGCTGTGCCTCAGTGAGGCAGGGAGCAGGGGAGGAGCATTCTAGAGCATCTCCAGACCTTTCCCCAGACATACACTGGGACTTGGTAATATGCAACCCCCAAACCTTCCACCTGCTCCTCAAAACAGTTCCCTTTTATGGCTTCAGGAGGGGTAGTAAGCCCGCAGGAGGAACGGTGCTGGTCCTCTTCTTAGCCACCAACCTATCTGGAGTGACCTCCCCAGAACCAGCTCTGCCTGCCACAACCTAGAAGCTCAGGCCATCTGATCCCAAACCTCGGGGAGAACTGCGCAAATGGAAATGGATGTGGGGAGCAATGGGGAATGGGGTCTCGCTCTCTCCCCTGGTATTTAATGGCTGTGTTTGGACATGGCATCTTACCTTCCCTGTCCTCACCTGGATAATAGGGCAACACAGCCTGCTCTAGGGTGTTGAGGGGGATGAAAGGCCGACGTCTGTATGCGCCTGGCATGTAACCTGGGTTCAACATAGGTAGGTGAGTGCACTGAGAGGCACTGGGAACACCAAGGGGAACAAGGCCATCCAGGGCCCTGCCTCTGTGGGGCTTAAAGTCTAGCAGGAGGGGAAAGGTATAAGGAATCGCATGTAAGAACACCTGCAGGAAGTGGAGGAGCCTTTGGTCACCATGCTACATTGTTTCCAACATTTATTTGATACTCTCTGTGTATCCAACCGGCACCAGGCAGTGGGACACAGGCTTCCCAGGGGGTTTGGAGTGTGGTGGATGAGCTTACGGAATGTGCTTCCTTAAGACTTAGACGGCCTTTCCTTCAGCACCGTCCCTTGGCTCACATTTCACCCTCATGAGGAAACCTCATGAGCAACTCGGCCCCTGTGCTGTCTGATTATCAGCAGGAGGCAGTGGGCATGGGCATTCATGCCACAGAGAGAGAAGGACCTGAATGATTTGGCCGCCTGCTTTTAGTTCAGGTTCATGTGAATCTGATTGAGTCAGTCATGCGGTCTGCTCAATTCTAAGGGCTGGACCGACATGTGGCAACTTTGTACAGGCCAGACCCCAGGAGGCCGGCTCCCCAATTGACTTTGTCACACTGCCTCTGTCCCACCACAACCACAGTGACCTTAAGGAGCAGAGGGGTCTGTTACAAATGTACTGCCCACATAGGGTAGGGGAGACAGATGTCCAAACCAATACCCAGCCCACCAAAGGCACCCTATGAGAGGGTTATAAAGAGGCCACAGGGCCAGGCGTGGTGGCTCATGCCTGTAATTCCAGCACTTTGAAAGGTCAAGGCAGGCAGATCATCTGAGGTCAGGAATTTGAGACCAGCCTGACCAACATGGTGAAACCCCGTCTCTATTAAAAATACAAAATTAGCCTGGCATGGTGGCACATGCCTGTAATCCCAGCTACTTGGGAGGCTGAGGCAGGAGAATCACTTGAACCCGGGAGGCACAGGTTGCAGTGAGCTGCGATGGTGCCATTGCACTCCAGCCTGGGCAACAAGAGCGAAACTCTGTCTCAAGAAAAAATAAAAATTAAAAAAATTAAGAGGCCACAGCAATTCCGAGGAGGGAGCAGCTCCACTCTTTATGGGATGGGCAGGGGGCTGTTGAGAAAGTTACAGAGAGTAGGTGACACCTGAGCTGGACTTGAAGCACAATGAAGAGTTTGTCAGATTGTCAAATTGCAGAAGAGAACGTTAAAGGAACAGGCTATGCATGGAATGCACACCCTTACATAGCAGACTGCACATTTCAAAAATCAGTTCAAAATCACAATCTCATTTCACCCTCTCAAATCCCATAATGGTGTTATTAACTGCCTCTCCCACAGCCCTCCACCTGCCACACACAGGTAAACAAAAAAAGTAAGGTCCAGTGAAGGCAGATGGTGAGCCCCAGGGCAAACGGTGACTGATTTCTGAGTAGAGGGAAGTGAGGGGTGGACTCTCGCTGAAATGGTCCTCTTCTCACTGAAGTGGGGGATTCCTGGATTCCTGTCCGGTGGCAGCACTCCACTTCAGCCCCTGCTGGCCTGTGACACCCTCCTCTCATCCCCAACATACACACACACTCCTCTGGCCACCAGGGCCTGTCAGAAGGGGCTGGCTGAGAGGGGACAGCCGGCAGAGGAATCAAGCGGCAGGGCCTGGGGTGAGGGGCTGAGGAAAAGCTGACCATTCTCGAAGGCCCGGATCGGAGGCCCTGCCCAGCCTCTTCCCCTCCTCTGAGTGGTCATCACCTCAGCCTCTCCCGCTGCAAGTCTCCTTCCATGGCCTCTCCTCTCCCATCTCTTGCAGTGGCTGCTGCCGGCCTCTCCCTTCTCCTTCCTCCACCCTCGCCCTCCCCGGGGAGTGGTGAGCTCAGCCTTTCCCAGCAGCTGTCCCTGGGAATGATGGGAAATGCACCACCGGAAACTGAGAACAGGCCTGCCCCTGGGAGGGAGTGGGAGAAGAGGCGTCAGGGACAGGGCTCAAGTCTGCCACTTCCTAGGACCCCTGGCTGCCGAAGGGACAGTCTGCCTGTGTGTACTGCACACTGGAAGGATGTGGGCTCAGACTGTGTGGACTGCCAGGGAACTCGTCTTACAGATGGGGAGACAAAGGCCCCAGGAGAGGAGAAAGGGGACTGACTGCCTGTCCCAGGCATTGGGAGCCTTTCACTTGTCTTGTCTCATGTCATCCTCACAACTGCTCTGCAAGGTGTGTGCAGTAGGCTGAGTAACAGCCCCCTGAGAGGCCCACATCCTAATTGCCAGAGCTGTGGCTGTGTTAGGTCATGTGGTAGAAGAGATTCTGCAGATGTGATTTTGTTCAGGGACTTGAGATGGAGAGATTATCCTGCATGACCTGGGTGGGCCAAATGTCATCACAAGGGTCCTGACAAGAGGGAGGCAGGAGGGTCAGAGAGAGTAAAGGCAATGGGATGATGGAAGCATTGAAAGACAGACGAAAATCTACACTGCTGGCTTCAAAGCTGGAGGATGGGGCTGGGAGCCAAGGCATGCAGACAGCTTCTGGAAGCTAGCAGAGGCAAAGGAATGGATCCCCGCTAGAGTTTCCAGAGGACACAGCCCTGACAACCCATTTCAGGACTTTGGACCCTCCAGAACTGTAAAGAATACATTTGTGTTGTTTTAAGCCACTAAATATATGGTAATTTGTAACAGGAGTAATAGGAGACTAATAGGACAGGCATTCTTATTCCCATTCTGCAGACCAGGAAACTGAGGCTCACAGAAGGCTCATAACTCCCTCAGGCCAGGTGTGGTGGCTCACACCTGTAATCCCAGCACTTTGGGAGGCCAAGGCGGGCAGATCACTTGAGGTCAGGAGTTCCAGACCAACCTGGCCAACATGGTGACACACTGTTTCTACTAAAAATACAAAAATTACGGGCATAGTGGCTCATGCCTGTAATCCCAGGTACTTGGGAGGCTGAGGCAGGAGAATTGCTTAAAGCTGGCAGGTGGAGATTGCAGTGAGCTGAGATTGAGCCACTTCACTCCAGCCTGTGTGACAGAGTGAGACTCCATCTCAAAAAATAATAACAATTATAATAATAACTCCCTCAGGTCCTGTGGGAATCTCTATGGGCTCTTAAGGTTGGGGGCCCCTCAGCCAGGGCTTCAGGCTAGGGGGAGAGGCTGAGGAGGAGGCAGGGTCTGCCACTGTAGGCTAAGGCTGAGGACAAGAGAGAGAACTGGAGAAGGTTAAGCTTTGTGCCTTATTACAGCTGGGCCCTTCCAGATCCCGTGACTAAGAACTGCCATGTCTTGACCGAGAAGCAGGGAGGCGTGTGACACACAGGAAGGGCCCTGGCTGTGCAGCTGAGATTGGCTGGCTGAGTGTTTGCCGGATTAACTGAGATGAGATGAAATCCCCTACTTAGCTCTTGGATCCTGATAAAACCCCTGTGAGGAAATTCCTTATCCTTCTGCATTACTGGTAAGGAAAATGAGTCCCCCGGGTTAGTGACTGGCCCAAGTTCTCCCAGCTAGTAAGCAGTGGAGTCTGGGTATTCATAATGAGCAACAGAAAAAGCATCACAGCCAGGCCTGATGGCTATTCAGTGCTTCCTACGTGCCTAACACTGCCTTAACAGTTGCAGGCATTTTCTCAGTCATTCTAGATGCAAACCTGATCACGTGCCTCCTCTGCCTAAAAACTCTTAACTGCTCCCAAGAGCTCTTCACAATCTGGCCTCTGTCCAGCCTCCAGCCTCCCTCCCACCATGCTCCCTGCCCCCACGCACCCTCCAGCCACACTGACCTTTGTCAGTTCCCTGGAGCCACCAACTTCCTTCTCACTTCAGGGTATCCCACAGGACTCCAGCCCCACCAGCCTGAGGCCCCACTAACACAGCGTAGAGAAACCATGGGTCCTGGCCACCTCTGCTCCCCATTGTGGGTAAGGAAGGGATAGGGCCAGGGGTCAGCCCTCAATGGCAAGGGGCCTTGGAGGCTGGAGTCGAGAGGGCCCAAGTCAACCGGTCATCTTCTTAGTAAAGGTAACAGCAGACTGGATGCAGCAGGGCATGGTGGCACAGCTCCCAGGGATGCCCCCCACCCGAGAAATGCAGACCCCAGGACACTGGAGCAGAGGGGGTTTGTGGAACACAAGGTGTCCCCTTAAGAGCATGCATGGCAACACAAGACCCACAGAAGGGCAGGACTTGCTGCAGGCCCCACAGTTTCACTCTGGGAGTCAGGTCAGAGCAATGGTTAAGGCTTTCGGGTCTGCCACTCACTAGCTGGGTAACTGAACCTCTGACTCTCGTCTGTAACAACAGCACCTTTTTTTAAAAAAACAAAAAAAAAAACAAAAAAACTTTGTCGCCCATGCTGGTGTCTAGTGGCACCATCACAGCTCACGGCAGCCTTGACTTCCCCGGGCTCAGGTGATCCTCCCACCTCAGCCTCCCAAGTATCTGGGACTACAGGCATGCGCCACACCACCATGCCCAGCTCATTTTTGTATTTTTTTGTAGAGATGGGGTTTCGCCATGTTGCCCAGGCTGGTCTCAAACTCCTGACCTCAGGTGATCCACCCGCCTCGGCCTCCCAAAGTCCTGGGATTACAGGCGTGAGAGACCACGCCCGGCCAACAGTGCCTTTCTTCACTGATGCATGTGGAGCACCTGATTCAGTGCCTGGTGAACAGCGAGGCCCATGGTAGATGACAGCTGCTCTTTCCACTGAGAGAGCAGGGCCTGCACTCGGGACACCTGGGTCCCAGTTAGTGCTGCTTCCACCACCACCACCACCACCCCACACTGCTGGATGGGGGAGATCACCCGCTGTAGTGAATTTTAACAATTTCATGTTGCTTGGGCACCCATTCTGAATATGTCAGACTTTCTCGTACCAGAAGCGGGACTCAGTCACCCTTGACACAGCTTCCAGTGCTCGGCCTCTTCCCAGTTCCTCAGTGTGATCCATCCAGGTATCTGCCTTATGCAACCTCCTCCTGGTTACCACCTCGCCATGGGACAGCTAGACAGAAGCCACCTAACTTGCCCATTGACCCCCACACCCACATGGGCTGCATGGATTTGCCGTGGTGACCCCCTCAGTCACCATGCCTTATGCCTGCTTGCTCCAATCCCACCAATTATATTTACCCACAGAAATCTGCGTGGGTAACATCTTGCACCCCAACAAAGCCTCCAGCCTACATGTCCTCCTATCTCTCTCTTGCTCCAACTTGCTGGCTAAGCACGGGGTCCCAGGCAGCTCCCTGCTGCCCTCCCCTCTGTGAGTAATACTGTGCTTCTGTTATTTCCTGAGTTTTGCTGGCTGCTTCCTCCGTGTCTCACCTGACCACGTACTCTCCTAGAGAGTGGTTTTCTTGGTAGGAATAAACGGACACAGGTCAGAAAACAGCCACGAGGCGCCTTCCACTATAAGCCAGTTTCCTGTGAGAGAGACATCTGGTCATGGCTGGATACTTAGGCATCAGACCATCCACCAGGATAAAGAAGCATCTCATGAAAGGCACACTGTGGACCCCCACGACCACCTGCCCTGGAACTCCGTTGGCAGGGCTAGAATTTATAGCCATTCTCAGAGAGAGACCTCAAGACCAAATTAGAGGAAAATACACTCACCCCACCCCTACTCTATGATACAGCTGGGTGGGTTTAATTAACCCCCCAGGTGGGACCCAAATGGGGAGGACACCTGGAAAGGTGGCACTCAGCTGTCTCTGGAGTCTCTGCTTCCAGGCCTCAAAGCTGGTTACAGGTGGGGCGCAGTGGCTCATGCCTCTAATCCCAGCACTTTGGGAGGCCGAGGCAGACAGATCACCTGAGATCAGGAGTTCAAGACCAGCCTGACCAACATGGAAACCCCGTCTCTACAAAAATACAAAAATTAGCCAGGCATGATGGCAGGTGCCTGTAATTCCAGCTACTTGGGAGGTTGAGGCGGGAGAATTGCTTGAACCCGGGAGGCAGAGATTGCAGTGAGCCAAGATCACGCCATTGCACTCCAGCCTGGGTAACAGAGTGAGACTCTGTCAAAAAAAAAAAAAAAGAAAAGAAAGTGCTGGTTATGTCCTTATCGCCTCTGGTCATCTATAGAAAAGGGGTGATTGGCCTCATTTTCCTTACAAGTAAAGGAAGGGGCCAGCACTTCCCCAGGGGAGTGAGACTGGGTTATAGGAACTCCTAATTCAAAACTGAGCTCCCTACTTGCAAACCGACAGAGGGGAAAGAGGAATGGACTATTCACTGAGCACTTCCAGCAGGTGGGTGTCATGGGAACCTGCCATGAAACATCTCGCTTAAACCCCACAACAGCACAACGAGAGGGGCTAGGCAGTAGTCCAGTCCCATTTTGCCGGGCACGATGGCTCACCCCTGTAATCCCAGCGACTCAGAAGACACAGGCAGGACAATCATTTAAGGACAGGAGGTCAAGACCAGCCTGGGCAAGACAGTGAGACTTATCTCTTTAAAAACAATTTTTTTATTAAAAAAATAATAGGCAAGGTGCGGTGGCTCATGCCTGTAATCCCAGCACTTTGGGAGGCTGAGGTGGGCAGATCACGAGGTCAGGAGTTTGAGACCAGCCTGGCCAATATGGTGAAACCCCATCTCTACTAATAATACAAAAATTAGCCGGGTATGGTGGCATGCGCTTTTAATCCCAGCTACTCAGGAGGCTGAGGCAGGAGAATTGCTTGAATCTGGTAGGTGGAGGTGGCAGTGAGCTGAGATCATGCCACTGCACTCTAGCCTGGGCAACAGAGTGAGACTCTGTCTCAAAAAAAAAAAAAAAAAAACAGAGAGATCTTCCCGCCTCAGCCTCCCAAAGCACTGGCACTGGGATTACAGGAGTGAGCCACTGCACCCAGCATAACTGTTGCATTTCTAAAGGGGATGCTGATGCTGTGGCCCACAGACATTGAGAACTGGGCTGTCAGGGCTGAGGATGTCCAGGATCCTTCAAACAACAGTCAGGCCCTCAGTCCAAATGGCCAGCCCTACTAAGAAGGAGAGGAGCACGTGGGAGCAGGGGCAGAAGGAAAGAAGGAAAAAGGAAAACTTCACACAAGTTTCCTTGTTTGATTTTCATAACAATCTTGCCAGGTAGGTTCTATTATCTTTATTATAGAAACAACTGTAGCACACAGAAGTCAACAATTTACCCTGGGTCCCAGCCAGGAAATTATGGAGACCAGAACTGAACCTGGTTCTATCTATGTTATGTAGCTAGAACCTGCTTGAACCACAGCTGGCTCCAACAGGTTCAAACCCCATAACCTGCTCGCCCAGGGGAGCAGAGCCCAAGCCTCAGGAGGGAAGGATTAGCACAGCCTCAAGCCCTGGGGAGCCCTGGCAAGCCCCCAGGATCCTCCCCTTCCACTGCCTGCCTGCTCTCCAAGCCCAGGCCCGCAGCACAGAGACCTGGGACCAGATGAGGGGGCCAATCGCTGGTGCCACTCCAGCAGGCCAGGGTGCCCATGCCCAGATGAGAGGTTCCTCACACATGTCCTAAGTGCCAGATTTGACCACACTGTTTCAGACTTTGCACAGGCTGCTCCTGCCTGGAACGCCCTTCCCACCCTGCCTCTCTGTCCAACTCTTACTCATCCTTCAAAATGCGGTTGGGCTCTGGGAAGTGTTCCCTCAGCAATTTGTCCGCCCTCACTGCTCCATCAGGTCACCCTGCGATTCCCTGGCTGCTCCTCCAGCCATTCATTGCACAAAAATTTAATAAGCATCTGCCTTGCCCCAGGCACAGTGCAAGGTGCTAAGGCTACAAGGCCGAGGTTGGGCTCTGTCAGGCCAGGTTTCATCCCTGTGAAACTCTGTAAGCCAGGAGGAGCAGACAGGGAAAGGGACAGTGAGGGTCCCGAGGGGGACCCCTGGGGATTTGAAAAATTAGAAGTACTCAAATTCTACATTCCAGGCCACTGCCTAGGTGGTGGGGTGGAGGGTAGCCCCCACCCAGTGCTTCCAGGCCTGGAGTAAAGATGCTTGGCAAAGCAGCACAAAACTCCTACCAAACAAATACAAGGCATGCTATGTACCTCTGTGTCAAGAGGCCCAGTTGGCTGTGAACTCCCCAGGAAACCGAGGCCCCATCAGGGACAGGGATGAGCCCAAAGTCCCCCCGCAGAGCAGGAGGCAGCACTGGAGTGGGCCTGCAGCCTCCTCTCCCAGGAGATTTGGGCTTCAACAGAGGAGGAAGAGAAGAGGTGAGGTGCCCCCACCCTGAAGGATTTGCCTGCAGACCCTCCACTGGTGAAGAGGGCATTAAGGGTGCACCCTGGGAAGCCACAGCCCACAGAAGCCCCAGGCCGGAGAGGATGGCTGCTGCCTGCCCAAGGTGGGAGGGGGCTGGAGTGGAGCCAGGCTGGCGGAGGAAACATCTTGATCAGCAATCGGGAGGAAAGGAGGAGGAATGAGAAAGGAGGAAAGAGCCAGACATGCAAACTCCTCCGCCTCCTCCTTCCAACCAAAACAGAATCCCCAGCAGACTGAGACCTGTGGGGAAGGAGGCGGGAAAGAAGCTGAGGCCTCCAAGGGCGAATGGCTGGATGGTGGCCCCGAGGCTGGAGCCTCTGAAAGCTTCAGGGGCTGGATAGCCCCACCAGAGATGGGGAGGGATCAGTCATCAGGGCCTGCCCAGCTCTGTACCCGCAAGGGCTGAAGGCTCCAGGAGGAAGAGGGCATGGGCTCCACGTGGTAACTCCGATTCCTCCTTCAAGACCCCACTCAAGTATCCAACTCTTCCCAAAGCCCTCAGACCTGACCTCAGCTGGGCTGGCTCCAGCACTGCACAAACTCAAAAACATTGTAGAGTAAAACTCATCCTAGTCTCTGGAAAGCCTGGAATCTGCTAGGAAACCCAAAGAACCCAGAAGAGGAGGTGCTGGCACAGAGACGGCCCTGGACTCCCAGACCACTGGGCGCTGGGACACACTTCAGTTCCATTCGCAAAGCCTTCATGGGGGCCTTTTCCTCTGGTGGGACAGGAGGCTGGGATGAGGAGACAGGAGGGGCCATGGGAGCTGAGGAATAGGGAAACATCATCTTTGCCCCTCTGCCCTCAACACATACACGCGCACACACACACACATACACTCACTAGTGGGGGCTAAGAGGCTCTCAGGGACCTGGCTATGTGTCTTGGACAAATCCTTTGACTTCTCTGGTTCTCTGTTTTCCCTCACCTGCACACCTGCTTTCCTGCCCTCCTTCCTTTCAGAAGAGGCACAAGGTAAAGTTTAGGCCTCCAGGTAGGTAAGAACAAAGGCCTCTGGTATGACCTCAGCACGTGGAAGAGAATCCCACCCCCGCCACCTCTTTCCTCAGGCCTCTATTATGGCAGAGTGAGCCTGGGAGGCAGAAGCTGTGGTCAGGAAAGTAGGCAGCCAGGCTTGGAGCCCAAGGGGAGAGTGACCACCAAAGTAACCCATCTCCTATCCAGGGGCCTTTTCTCTCCTTCTTCTCTCCCTGCTGGAGGAAACCACCTTCCTTACACACATCCTCACCATCATTTGAGAGAGGCTTTATTGGGATGACTTTAGTCTGTGTTTTCCTTACAGCCCTCATCTGAGTTACTTGAAGCTGCTGGAATTTAGGGGTCCTTCTTTCATTCACTTTTTTATCCTAGTGAACCAGTCTGCCTTGGTTGGAACCGGCTAGAGGGCATCAGTCAAGTGACCTCCCCTCACTCAATTTGTTTCTTTATCTGTAAAATGGGATAACAGCAGCGCCCACCCCATCAGGTTGTTCTGAGGATTAAGTGAGCATAGTGTCTGGCACCTAGTAATACATGTTAGATCTTCTTACGAATATTCAACAGAATTTATTGAGCACCTATTGTGTGTCAGACGCTGTTGGCCATCAGACATATGTTGAATAGGGCAGATTCGGGCAATGGACCCTGTCTACATAAAGCTTTCCTTCTGGCCAGGGAAACTGCAGGGCTCTGCACTACACAACTCCCTTGGTTACCATGACACAGATCACAGTGCAAACAGAACACAGAGCGTTCCCACAAGCAGGTAACACAGCAGCCCTGTAAGACAGGCATCATACAAACAAGTATACAGTGACTCTCACAATAAATGCTGTAAAGTGGAGGGCTCCAAGAGCCCAGGATGGGCACAGACCAGCCCGAGGAGTCAGGGAAGGCTTCCTCAAGAAAGTGACATCTGGGCTAGGAGTTGAAGAAGCAGCAGTACTAACTCCAAAAGGGACAAGGGCTGGGGTGCTGAATTGAGGCAAAACAAAACCAAACCTACCAGCCAGACGCCTGTGATCCCAGCACTTTGGGAGGCTGAGGCGGATGGATCGCCTGAGGTCAGAAGCTCGAGACCAGTCTGGCCAACATGGCAAAACCCCGTCTCTACTAAAAATACAAAAATTAGCCAGGCATGGTGGCACACGCCTGTAATCCCAGCTACTTGGGATTCTCAGGCAGGAGAATCGCTTGTACCCAGGAGGCAGAGGTTGCAGTCAGCCGAAATCATGCCACTGCACTCCAGCCTGGGCAACAGAGCAAGACTCCATCTCAAAAAACAAAGCAAAACAAAACAAAACAAAACACACCAAACCTACTATGGGAAGGTTCTAGGGGAAGAGAGGGGAATCACTGAAGGTACAAGGCCAGGCAGGGACATGGGGGCAGGGCCTGGTCACCAGAAGGCCGGATCAGAGGTGTGGATCTTACTCTGTCACCGTGATAAGACGTTGGTGGAGTTTCAGCAGATAATTGACACAATGCAGTCATGCTTTAGTACATTCATTTTGGCTGCTGGGAGGTGAATGGAAGGGCAGAGAGACTGGAATGGAAGCAGAGAGACCAGTTAGGAGGCAGATTCAACTAGACTGCTCTGGGTTCAAATCCTAGATCTGCCATTTATTAGATGGGAAACCTCTCAGGGTCTCAGTTTTCCTTCTGTAAAATGGAGATTACAACAGTATCTACTTCCCTGGGTTGTTGTGAGGATTAAATGAGCAACTTTACGCATGTAAAGAACTTGGAACAATAACTAGACCACAGGAAGTGCTGTGTTCTTCACTGATATTATTCATCTGGGTCAGAAATGAGGGTGGTCCAGATTATGGAGGTAGCAATGAGAGAGAAAAAGAAAACTGGACAGATTCAGAGATAAAATCAACAGGTCTTGCTCCAAGCAACCAGCTGCTCCAGCCCACCTTGTGCCACCTGCAGCCATCTGAGAGACCCTAAGCCAGAACTGCCCAGAGGAGCTCTTCCCAAACTCCTGACCTACAGAAACCACAGTCCATAACAAAATGAATGTTGTTGTTTTGAGCCACTAAGTTTTTCGGTGATTTGTTATGTAGCAAAAGATAAATGGAACAACCCACATTGAAATGTACTTAGAGGGGCCAGGTGTGGTGGCTCACACCTGTAATCCCAGCACTTTGGGAAGCTGAGGCAGGCAGATCACCTGAGGTCAGGAGCTGGAGACCAACCTGGCCAACATGGTAAAATCCTCATCTCTACTAAAACTACAAAAATTAGCCAGGTGTGGTGGCGCATGCCTGTAGTCCCAGCTACTTGGGAGGCTGAGGCAGGAGAATTGCTTGAACCCAGGAGACGAAGATTGCAGTGAGCCCAGATCACGCCACTGCACTCCAGCCTGGGCAACAAGAGCAAGACTCCGTCTCAAAAAAAAAAAAGAAAAAAATAAGTGTACCTGGAGAGGAAATCTTCTCTCTCCCCATGAGCAAGAAGGGAAGCAGCTGAGCAGGAAGGAAGCGGAAAGGTGCGCAGGGAAGATGGGAGGGGCTGAGAGCCAAGCCTGGGACCTCTGAGCCACCCAGGGTCCAGGCTCTGCCTTCGGGAAGTGACCGGATAGCTCCAAAGCTAATCATTTCAGCACTATTTACAAAACCAAACACCTGGAAATAATGTAAATACCAAAGAAGGGGCTGGTTAAACTGTAGGGCACCCATGTGAGGAACAATCACTAACAAATCGAGATACTACGAGTTAACAGCATAGGAGATACTGAAGAAAAAAAAAAAGTATTAAAAATTTTACATATAGTTTAATCACAATTGTGCTCGAATACACAAACACATGCACGCACACACACAGAGCAAGAAGCACAAACACCAAAAAGTGTTAGAAATGTTGTTTCTAAATGATGAAATTCTGGATGATTGCTCTCTTCTCCTTGTCTAATGTGGAGGGTTTTGTTGTTTAAGTAATTACTGAAAGATAACTATTAGTTCTTTTAAGCCCTCAGAACTCAGGCTGTGTGCCCGCGCCCTCGCCCCAGGTCTAGGGGAACACAGCACCAGCACCAGTTGCTCCATGAGGGCAGGGATTCTTGCCTGCTTCCTTTACTGCTGGGACAGCGCCTAGCACACAGCAGGCTGGATGAGCACTTACTGGTGAATGAAGGAATGGTCTTTATCTGCCCGTGCCGAGCTCCTCTGAGTCCACAGCAGCCGCCCTCATCAGCCTCAGGTGGGGATGAGGTCTGGCCCCACTCCATGTCCTCAGGGTTCAGAACAGGGCCTGGCACCGAGGAGGCACTAGCAAGGGCCGTGAATGAATGAAGGGCTGAATAAATGAACATCCTACCCAACGAAGCCCTCCCTGATCACCGCTGCCAAGCCCTGGAGGCCCGGGGAATGTGCGTGTGGGTGTGGGTGTGGAATAGGGGGTGGCAAGAATGGAAACATACCTGGGTCTTCTGAGAACCCAGAGAGCCTGTGCGCCTGACTCCGACTCCACCTGTCTCCTCGGGCCCCTTCCCCTTCTGCTGCAACTTTGCCTGTTTGGTCCCCTCCTGAGACCACAGAAAAGTTCTGGAAGGTTCTAACTGCTATGTCTACACTCAAAGTGTAGCTGTTTTTAAAAGGAGAAGAGAGCAAGGCCCTTCCTAGACTTTTCTGCCTCTCTCACCACTCCCACCCCTGTCCCTGGGAGAAACCTCTGGGAGGGAAGCCAGCACATGGGGACCCAGGGCTGGTGGCTGGCGTGTGAGGTGAGGCAGGGAGGGATGCAGGTGTGAGAGACTCAGGCAGGGCTGGGTGGGAGGGCCTTGGGGTAGAGACCTGAAGAAAACCCTGTGGAAGGAAATGGCAGGGAACGTATGCTGGTTGTCAGGGGTGGAGGAGGGACTACATGGTGCAAGGGTGACAACTGAGGCTGGCAGTGGGGGAGGTGCCAACATGGAGAGGTTGACCGTAAGGAGGACCAGCAGTAGAATCAGATTGTTTTTGTCCAGGAGAGCTGAGGTCAGACTGAGCCTGAATGGCTACCAGAGGGGTGGGGCAGGAATCCCCTCTCCCTCACCCCAGCCCCTACTCTGGCTGCCCAGAATGCCAGCCCAAAAAAGGCAGTTTACTTTGTTTTTGTTTTTTTTTAACAAGGTCTCTCACTCTGTTGCCCAGACTGGAGTGCAGTGGCGCAATCTCAGCTCACTGCAACCTCCGCCTCCTGGGTTCAAGCAATTCTCGTGCCTTAGCCTCCTCAGTAGCTAGGATTACAGGCATGTACCACCACATCCAGCTAACTTTTGTATTTTTAGTAGAGACAGGAGTTTCACCATGTTGGCCAGGCTGGTCTCAAACTCCTGACCTCAAGTGATCCACCTGCCTTGGCCTCCCAAAGTGTTGGGATTACAGGCGTGAGCCACTGTGCCTGGCCCAGTTTACTTTTTATAAAATAAATCTCAACAAGCATGACACTTCAAGCCCATCCAAAATATAGACCAGTGAACTCTGCAGCTCATGCTAAGAACAGGTAGGGGCTGAGGCCACCAAAGCCCCTCCCCAAACCAGGCTTGGCCATTACCTTCCAGGCACCCCCAGGCATGTCCCTGCCTCTCTCTGGACCTCACTAACCTTGTGTGTAAAGGGACCTCTGAGATCCCTTCTGGACCTCACGTCCAGGGCTCCCTGGTCTGACCCTGCCAATGCTCAAAGCAAAAGCCCCAGGCCCAACTCAGGCCGGCTGACTCAGAGGCCTGGAGTTTAGAAAACAGAAGAATCTCAGAGCTCAGCCAGCCTGACCTCTCCCATGACAGGTAGGGAAACTAAGGCCTAGGGTCTTTCCTAAGGTCGCCTCAAGCCTAGGGCACCAGCTCCCATGCCTAGGGTGTTTTCTAACACGCTGAAGGAGCTCTGCAGGGTCCCAGGGGAGGTGGTGTCTGCTCAGGCAGCTCTGGAGAAGCAGGAGGTGATGAAGAATTTTCATTAACAGCCAAGGCTCCAGGCTGGGAGGAGGAGGGTGCTGCCGGAGGATGTGCGAGAGCTCCTGAGAGAGGCACTGAGTCATGCTTGCAGCTGCGTCCCCAGAAAGCAGCCCTGGGCCTGGCGCAGCGTGGGTGTGCAGTAAATGAACAAATAAATAAAAATGTGAATGAGTGATAATAACAGCAGCTAACACGTAGTACTTACTTTGTGCCAAGCACTTTACAAATATTAACTCATTGAATCCTAATGGAAACATTAAGATTTCCATAACAAAAGATTAAGATTCTCATAATAAAAATTTTGTTATTCCTCTTTTATAGACAGGGAAACTGGAACAGAGAGAGGTTAAATAACCTGCCCAAGGCCACACAGCTTTGAAGTCTGGCAGTCAACCTTGGTCTTAACCACTCTGCCTCCCACTCAGCACCCTTACCTGCCACAGCCTCTCTCCCACACACCGTGTCCGGCAGTCTCACCCTAACGCCCATGTCTCATCGCAACCCTATCCCCTCTTAACACACGCTGCCTTTTTTAAATTATTGTCTTTTTTTTTTTTTTTTTTTTGTGACAGGGTGTCACTCCAGCCCAGGCTAGAGTGCAGGGCTGCAATCATGGCTCACTACAGCTTCAACCTCCTACCTCAGCCTCTCAAGTAGCTGGGACTACAGGTATGCCCCACCACACCCGTGCCTAATTTTTGTATTTTTATTAGAGACAGGGTTTTGCCATGTTGCCCAGGCTTGTCTCAAACGCCTGGGCTCAAGTGATCTGCCCACCTCGGCCCCACAAAATGCTGGGATTACAGGCGTGAGCCACCATGCCCAGACTCTGGTTATTTTTAAGAATAATTTTAGGCTGGGTGCGGTGGCTCACGCCTGTAATCCCAGCACTTTGGGAGGCTGAGGTGGGCAGATCATGAGGTCAGGAGATCGAGACCACGGTGGAACCCCGTCTCTACTAAAAATACAAAAAATTAGCTGGGTGCAGTGGCGAGCGCCTGTAGTCCCAGCTACTCGGGAGGCTGAAGCAGGAGAATGGCGTGAACCTGAAAGGCAGAGCTTGCAGTGAGCCGAGATGGCGCCACTGCACTCCAGCCTGGGCGACAGAGCAAGACTCCGTCTCAAAAAAAAAAAGAAGAATTTTATAAAATGTATTTTTTTGAAACAGAGTCTCACTAGGTTGCCAAGGACCATCTCTAACTCCTGGACTCAAGCGATCCTCCTGTCTCAGCCTTCCAAAGTGCTGGGATTACAGGTGCGAACCACATCAACCAGCAGAAAAAATAATTTATTGAGGTGAAATTCACATAATATAAAATTTACCTCTTTAAAGTGAACAACTGGCTGGGTGCAGTGGTTCATGCCTGTAATCCCAGCATTTTAGGAGGCCAAGACAGGAGGATCACTTGAGCTCAGGAGTTTGTTTGTTCGTTTGTTTGTTTTAAGATAGAGTCTTGCTCTTGTCGCCCAGCCTGGAGTGCAGTGGCGTGATCTCGGCTTACTGCAACCTCTGACTCCTGGGTTCAAGCGATTCTCCTGCCTCAGCCTCCTAAGTAGCTGGGATTACAGGCGCTCACCACCATACCAGGCTAATTGTTGTAATTTTAGTAGAGACGGGGTTTCGCTATGTTGGCCGGGCTGGTCTCGAACTCCTGACCTCAGGTGATCCGCCCACCTCGGCCTCCCAGTGCTAGGATTACAGGCATGAGCCACCGCACCTAGCTGAGCTCAGGAGTTTGACAGCAGCCTGGGCAATGCAGCAAGACCCTGTCTCTACAAATAAATAAATAAAAATAAAATAAATACATAAAGTGAACAATTCAGTGGCATTTAGTCCATTCACAACGTTGTGCAAAACCACCACTTCTATCTAGATCCAACGCATTTCCATCACTCCAAAGTAAAACCCCTTACTCACTATGTAGTCTCTCCCCACTCTTTCCTCTCTCCAACCCCTGGCAACCACCAGTGTCTGCTTTCTGTCTCTATGGATTTCTCTATTCTGGATATTTCATACAAGTTGACTCATACTATAGGTGACCTCTTGTGTCTGGCTTTTTTCATTTCACATAAGGTTTGCAAGGTTTGTCCACTTTATAGCATGGATCAGTATATTCCTTCTCCTGGGTGAATAATGTTGTACAGCATGGATATACCACCATTTGTTTATCCATTCATCTGCAGATGGGCATTTAGGCTGTCTGTTCCCACTTTTTGGCTATTGTGAATAGTGAGATGCTGCCTGTTCCTCCTCCCTAAAACCCTGTGAGTGAGGACAGTTGTTCATCCCCATTCCCCAGAAGACAACATTGCGGTTCATTTGTGATACAGATGGTGACTTGAACTGAAGCCCCTGCCGCCCAAACAAAAGTGCCCTTCTTACATCCTTGTCTCCCACCAGCCATTCACCCATCCCAAGTGTCACGCCTTCCCTGGGCATCTGTTACCACATGCTGGGCTCTGTGCCAACTGCTGGCCACCTGGTGTGGACAGCTCAGGCCAAGTCCCAGACTCTACTATAGTCTGAAGCTGCAGAGGCCTGGAGGCTGCAGTCTCACCCTCTGGGATGGGCTCCTGTCCAGCCAAGGAGTCCCAGGATCCAGGGCCAGGGGCCAGGCATACCACATCCGAGATGTGTACAGACAGGAGTGCCCTGCTCCTGTCCTCCCTGGATCCCAGTTTTCCTCAGTGCACAGAGGAAGATGGCCCCCAGCAGATGGCTCCAGAGATCTGCACAGCAAAACTACTGAGTGGAATGGGAATGGCTGCGCTGAGAGGGCCATCAGGAAACACTGAACTCAGCCCTGAAGAGAGTGGGGCAGCCAGTAAGGGTTTCCCATGCAAATCGGTCACTGCACCTCTCAAATGTAAACACACTGGAAACAGCACTTCGCTGGGACCATCCCTTCCTGCTGTGTAACCTTTTTTTTTTTTTTTTTTTTGAGACAAGGTCTTGCTCTGTCACCCAGGCTGACATGCAGTAACACAATTACGGCTCACTGGCTCACTGCAGCCTCAACCTCCTGTGTTCAACTGATCCTCCCACCTCCGCCGCCTGAGTAGCTGGAACTATAGGCACGCACCACCATGTCCAGCTAATTTTTTTGTATTTTTTATAGAGATGGGGGTCTCACCATGTTGCCCAGGCTGGCCTGGAACTCCTGGGCTCAAGTAATCCTCCTGCCTCGGCCTCCCAAAGTGCTAGAATTACAGGTGTGAGCCACTGCACCCTGCTGCTGTGTAACCTTGGGCCAAACCTTCTCTGAGCCATCTCTGCCTAAAAGCAGGGTTCAGGGATCTAGAATTCCAGATTCTAGGATGGGAGGAGTGGGTCGTCCTTGCAGAGCCCCTCCTGTTATAAAGACTACATCCACTCAAGCTGTCCTTTTGTATAAGATGGTGTGACTATGACCACTACTCAGACCACTGCCTTCCTGGCCTTCCACGAAACCGCCTTCTGCCACACATTAGCCTGTTAATGGGACCATCCTCAGAGGGTTTCTGATATTCCATGTAGGGACGAACAGTCACAATAATCACTACTGGCTGGGCACTGTGGTGCATGCCTGTAATCCCAGTGCTTTGGGAGATCAAGGTGGGAGGATTGCTTGAGCCCAAGAGTTTGAGATCAGCCTGGGCAACATAGTAAGACCCCATCTCTACAAAAAATTTTAAAAACTACCCAGGCATGGTAGCACATACCTGTGCTACAAGTCTTAGCTACTTGAAAAGCTGATGCAGGAGGATCACTTGACCCCAGGAGTTCGAGGCTGCAGTGAGACATGATTGCACCACTGCACTCCAGCCTGAATGACAGACTGAGACCCTGTCTCTAAAAAAAAAAAAAAAAAGTCACTACTGCCTCTCAGACTCCCTTTCACACATGACAGAGGCCTGACAAATTTGCACGGAATGAATAAATGAACGAACAATCTATCATTCATTTCCCAACTTCTAGCCTCTCTCTTCTAGTCTATTTACCTACACAGCTGCCATGTGAACCTTCAGATCCTGCTGCTCCTGCAAGCTGTGTGTTCAGACAAATTGCTGAACTTAGCTGAGCCTTCAGCTCCTCAACTACAAACAGGGACTCTACTTGGGTAATTAGGAAGATTGAAAGAAAGCATAAGCACAGCATCTCAAGGGCTAAGGAGGAGTCCAGGAAAAGCTGTTAAAGGAAAGCTGTTTCTCCCCACCCCACCCCATAACACCCCACACCACCCTAATCCTCTAATCTCTCTGTTCCAAAGGCTGCAGGAAAGAGCCCAGCCCCTGGGCTGGCCCCTGGCTATATGTAAATGTTTATGCCAAGCCCAGCCTCCTAAGGACAAGTTATTTGCTTTGCTTGTAATTAATTGCAGAAGGCCCTGCTGGGTAATAAACTCTGCCTAAGAAATATAAACAGTTTGCACAGAGCTTCAAATCCATTGTGAGGCCAAAAGAAAGGGTCTGCTAGGAATGGAATGTTCTCCCCAGTCTCCTCCAAGCTGGAGGCAGAGAGATCACTGAAGGTCAGAACTGAAAGGACCCTTGGAAATCATTTGAAAAATAGCACCTGGCATCATTACCTTGTTCCAGGCCCGGCTGAGCACTTGCTTTATGTGGTACAGCTATTTTCCCATTCTAAAGATGAAGAAACTGAAGCTGAATGAAAGTGGCAGGGAACTTTCCCCAACGAGAAAGCAGCTGGGCTGGAAGTTGAACCAGGCTGGAAGTTGAACCCGGCTGGACTTCAGAGAAAAAGAAAGACAGCCATTCATTCAACAAAAATATCCCGTGTCCCCCGTGCCAGGCACTGGCACCTGGTGACACAGCTCCTGCAGCACTTGCGTTCCAGCAGGGAGAGGCATATTTCAGACGTTGAGAACTAAAATCTGATTTTTATTTTTTGAGGCGGAGTCTCGCTCTGTCGCCCAGTGGCACTATCTCAGCTTACTGCAACTTCCACCTCCCAGGTTCAAGCAATTCTGCCTCAGCCTCCCAAGTAGCTGGGATTACAAGCGCCTGCCATGACGCCTGGCTAATTTTTTTGTATTTTTAGTAGAGACAGGGTTTCACCATGTTGGCCAGGCTGGTTTTGAACTCTTGACCTCAAGAGATCCATCCGCCTAGGCCTCCCAAAGTGCTGGGATTACAGGGGTGACCCACCATGCCTGGCCATGTCTGATTTTTTTTTTTTTTATCTTGCCCAAATTCCTGTCTAAGGGGTCTGAGGAGTCATCTTCTGCAAACCATGAATTCTCATTGTCAGGCCTCTGAGCCCAAGCTAAGCCATCACAGCCCCTGTGACCTGCACGTACACATCCAGATG
Source organism: Nomascus leucogenys (assembly GCF_006542625.1). NCBI lineage: Eukaryota > Metazoa > Chordata > Mammalia > Primates > Hylobatidae > Nomascus > Nomascus leucogenys. The sequence goes on along the minus strand of NC_044395.1, from coordinate 61,432,829 downwards.
GCCTGAAGTAACTGAAGAATGACAAAAGAAGTGAAAATGGCCTGTTCCTGCCTTAACTGATGACATTATCTTGTGAAATTCCTTCTCCTGGCTCATTCTGGCTCAAAGGCTCCCCCGCTGAACACCTTGTGACCCCCACCCCTGCCCGCCAGAGAACAACCCCCCTTTTGACTGTAATTTTCCTTTACCTACCCAAATCTTATAAAATGGCCCCACCCCTATCTCCCTTCGCTGACTCTCTTTTCGGACTCAGCCCGCCTGCACCCAGGTGAAATAAACAGCCTTGTTGCTCATACAAAGCCTGTTTGGTGGTCTCCTCACACAGACTCGAGTGAAACTCATCAGGTGGGTTTTATGTAACCCTACATGTCGTGACTTACTTTCCCATCTGACTCTGGCATAACATTACTGTCAGACTTCTGAGCTCAAGCCCGCAGGTATACATCCAGATGGCCTGAGGCAACTGAAGAACCACAAAAGAAGTGAAAATGGCTGGTTCCTGCCTTAACTGATGACCTTACCTTGTGGCATTCCTTCTCCTGGACAATAAGTCTCTGGAGCTCCACACCAAGCACCTTGTGACCTCCGCCCCTGCCCGCAAGAAACAACCCCCTTTAACTGTAATTTTCCACTACCTACCCAAATCCTATAAAACTGCCCCACCCCATCTCTCTCCCTTTGCTGATTCCTTTTTCAGACTCAGTCCGCCTGCACCCAGGTGATTAAAAAGCTTTATTGCTCACACAAAGCCTGTTTGGTGGTCTCTTCACAGGGACACATGTGACAATTACGAGATAAGGAAGAAAATCAGAATATTTTACCCCAAAACATGTTTCTCTGCCATATATTGAAATGGCCCTGCAAAGCCATCCTTAGTGGGGGAAAATCTGTGTCTGTAAACATAGCTAGATCTTTTTCTTCGAGGCCCTCCCAATCCTGATGAGATTGACTAAAAGTCTAGCACCTTTTAAAGGAAATAGGAAACATTTGTCATCTATTGTCTCTAAGGGCAGCCACCATAAGACTTCAAAAGAACTTTCGTCCCCACAATCTTTTATCTTAACCTGAACATTTCCTGTCTAAGGATCCCAAGTCTTTAGACAAACTCAACCACCTGTCAACCAGAAAATGTTTAAGTTTACCTATAGCTGGCCGGGCGCAGCGGCTCACGCCTGTAATCCCAGCACTTTGGGAGGCCGAGGCAGGCTGATCATGAGGTCAGGAGTTCGAGATCAGCCTGGCCAATATGGTGAAACCCTGTCTCAACTAAAAATACAAAAATTAGCCAGGTGTGGTCGTGCGCACCTGTAGTCCCAGCTACTCAGGAAGCTGAGGCAGGAGAATCACTTGAACCCAGGAGGCGGAGGTTGCAGTAAGCCAAGATCGTGCCACTGCACTCCGGCCTGGGCGACAGAGTGAGACTCCATCTCAAAAAAAAAAAAAAAAAAATGTACCTATAGCCTGGAAGCTCCCCGCAACCCCTGCCCTCCGTTTTGAGTTGTCCCACCTTTCTGAACCAAACCAATGTATTCCTTAAATGTATTTGATTGATGTCTCATGCCTCCTAAAATATATAAAACCAAGTTGTACCCCGACCACCTTGGGCACATGTTCTCAGGACCTCCTGAGGGCTGTGTCACAGGCCACGGTCACTCATATTTGGCTCAAAATAAATCTCTTCAAATATTTTACAGAGTTTGACTCACCAAATTGATTACAGCAGGTGCTAAGTGCTCTGAAGAAAAAAACAAAGCCACTTGTCTAGAAGGGCAGAGCCACAGTTGTGGGTGGCATTCAAGCTCTGCAGGGCAGAAACCATACAGTAAGTACTCTGGCAGGAGCACACAGTAGGTGTGTTGTAAGCAGGTTTCCGGCTAAAACTTAACATTGTTTTCTTTGGGCCCAGTGCAGCTTCTTGCCAACCAATTCAGGGTGTATTGAAGGCATTGTGCCAGGGCTGGGGAATAGAATGATTGGTGAACAAAACTCAGTCCTTGCCACCAGGGAGCCCACAACCAACTGGGGGCACAGACAAACGGGGAAGTGTAAAACAGAAGTTGATGAGGGTCATGGGGCAGGAGAGGGACAATCAGCATGTATTGAGCACCTACTGTGTACCAGGCACTGTGTTAAGCCCTGCATTATCTCATTTAAGCCTTACCACAACCCTATGGGGGTGAGGAAAGGATTTTATTACCCCCATTTTAAAGATGACAAAACCGAGGTTCAGAAAGATGATGTAACCGTCTCCAGGTCACAGGCGTAACAAGCAGTAGGGGTGGGATCTGAAACCCAGCCGGACACCATGTTTGTTCCTCGAAGCCCTCCCCACAGCCACCTGTCTTAGGGAAGCACAGAAGGCAAGACATTGCTGCCAACAAATTCCCCTTCCCTGACTCTGCAGAGGGATGCACCACATCCTGCCAGCCTGGCTTCCTTTCTGAGCAGGAAAGGTCAGCTCGGCCTGCCCTGGCAGCTCCGCTCAGGCACCAGACTAGCCAGACTCCTGACCCAGTCCCAGGAGCAGGAAAGGCCTGTCCAGACTTCTACTCTGCCCCAACTCCCACAGAAGGCCCCAACCCCGGCCGGGCGCAGTGGCTCACGCTTGTAATCCCAGCACTTTGGGAGGCTGAGGTGGGCAGATCACAAGGTCAGAAGTTCAAGACCAACCTGACCAACATGGTGAAAGCTCGTCTATACTAAAAATACAAAAATTAGCTGGGCGTGGTGGCATGTGCCTGTAATCCCAGCTACTCAAGGCAGAAGAATTGCTTGAACCCGGGAGGCAGAGGTTGCAATGAGCTGAGATAGCACCACTGCACTCCAGCCTGGGTGACAGGGCAAGACTGTCTCAAAAAAAAAAAAAAAGGGGGCCCCATCCTGGTTACAATAGCCCCTTCCCAGGCAAGCCATGCTCCACAGTTTATAACGACTTTCACCCTCTTGATTCATCTGACCACCTCACCCCAGCAGCTTGTATCCCACAGCCTAATACCAGGCCTGGCACACAGCAGGTGAATTTAACAGACAGCAGGACAGACTCTATCCCAATGAAAGGCATGGGCTCCCCTAAGCCATTTCCATCCAGCTTTCATCAGCATTTCCTGAGCTCCCAGGACAAGCCTGGGGCTAAACCAGGCAGTTTCACCTATGGTTCATTATTTTAACCTTTCCAGGAAGGTCTTATCTCCATTTTGCAGAACAGTAAGATTGAAGTCAGAGAAGCCTTTCCAGTCTCTAATTTACATGGCAAGTGAAGCTGCAGGCTCAGCCTGCCCCAGAACTGGCGCCCCTGGATGCCTTTCAGGTGTTGCTTCTGCAGGGAGGGCTCTAACCTATGACAGATCTCTGCTGTGGGATGAGAGCCCCCTGAGGACATGCAGCAGATGTGGCACCAACATCCCAGCCCAAAGGAAAACTTGCCACAGCAGGGCAGAGCCAGGCTTGGGCGCCTAAAGCTTATATAGCTTGGAAGGTTTTTTTTTTTTTTTTTTTTTAAAGAGTACAAAAATATCTTCCTTTTGCAAATTTCACAAAACCCCTAAGCACATGGACACATTGCTAGGCCTTGGAAAGGGCCCTGGAGCATGAAGGGCTGGAAGCTGAAGCTGCATCAGCCTCATGGTGAATCCGCCTCGGGGCTGGAGGAAGGGCCCAGAGGCGATCTGAGCACCACTCGCCTTCACAAAGGCCCTGCCTCCAGCCCAACAGACAGATGAGGCTCCGGAAGACATTCCTTCTTCTTGTTCGGAGTCCCGCTGCTACTTAACCCTCCCTACAGTAGGTCCAAGTCTGTCTGTCTTTCTCTTGCCATGGTTTCAGAAGAAGCAGATCTTGGCTGGACGTGGTAGCTCACACCTGTAATCCCAGCGCTTTGGGAGGCTGAGGCGGGAGGATTGCTTGAGCCCAGGAGTTCAAGACCAGCCTGGGCAACATAGCAAAACCACATCTGTACAAAAAATTTTAAAATTAGCCTGGGGCCGGGCGCGGTGGCTCACGCTTGTAATCCCAGCACTTTGGGAGGCCGAGGCGGGCGGATCACGAGGTCAGGAGATCGAGACCACGGTGAAACCCCATCTCTACTAAAAACAAAACAAAACAAAAAATTAGCCGGGCATGGTGGCGGGCGCCTGTAGTCCCAGCTACTCGGAGAGGCTGAGGCAGGAGAATGGCGTGAACCCGGGAGGCGGAGCTTGCAGTGAGCCGAGATTGCGCCACTGCACTCCAGCCTGGGTGACAGAGCGAGACTCCGTCTCAAAAAAAAAAAAATAAAAAAAAAAAATTAGCCTGGGATGGTGGCGCACACCTGTGGTCCCAGCTACTCGGGAGGCAGAGGAGGAAGGATTGTTTGAGCCCAGGAAGTCAAGGCTATAGTGAGCTATGATCGCACTACTGCACTCCAGGCTGGGCAACAGAGCCAGGCCCTGTCCCTGTCTCAAAAAAACAAAAAAAAAGAAGCAGAGCTCAGCTGAGTCTAGGACCTGCCTGCAACAAGGGCAGCACCACCAGATTTCTTTGTGATCCTGGGGCACATCCCCAAGAGGAGCCTTCCATGCCTGGGCTGGAATCCTGGGCCTGGAATCCTGGGCTGGCAAGGGCTGCCCTATTAAGAACCCCATCCTCAAACATTTGTAGGACATGATACAGTTTACCAAATGTTCCCACATCCCGTTTGGCCCACACAACAGTCCTGGAGGTGAGCAGGAGGTGAGCGGGGCAAGCTTCATTGGCCCCCTTTTATAGACAGGGACAAAACATGAGACTTGCTGTGCACCTATTGCATACTAAAGACGCCAAGGGGCTTTCCACACATGACAACTCACAGATACCCTGTGAGAAACCAAGGCTCACTCAGTGTTTGGGGCTGGGCCTGAGAACGAGCCTGCAGCCCTGCTTTCCCATCTCGCAGCCCATGCCTCTGCCCTGTCTCATCTCAGTCTGGCATGAACAGCTCAGAAGGCAGTGGGCAGGCACGCCGAGACTCAGTGGGTTGAGGAAGAAGAGGCCTCCAGCTACCAAGGCGGAAGAGCGGCTGAGGGCTCAATATATTTAATAGAAATTTAAAAAGTGAGAATCAACCACGCCCTCTCTGGATGTGTCTGAGGAAGAGCACATGGCCCTTGGGAGCCTGAAATCTGTTTGAAAGCAGTCACCTTACAGACTCAGGGCCTGATGTCCTCCCCACACCCTGCCAAGCTGTAGATGGCCCCATCCCTACCTCCCACTGTCTACATGCTAAGCCTTCCAGACCCTTCTGCTGACTCCTCTCAGCGCCCAAGGCAGCCACCCAGTGCTTGCCGTGGCATGTTCAAGTCCCACCCCTGTCCTTCACTAATGCTTGCTTAATTCGTGGATATACCTATTCTACGAATCTTTATGAGAAGATACTGTAGGGTGACCCACAGTCCTGATTTGCCCAGGAGTGAGCTGAGGGGTTTCCTGAGATGCAGGACTGAGACTGTCCCAGGAAAATTGGGATGGCTGATGACCCTCATGTACTGCATGCCTGGTCCCTGGGCTGGGCTCTAAGGACACATTTATCTACTGAACATGGTCACTGCCCTCAAGAAACTTCCAGTCGGAGAGTGGCTGCCACTCAATGAGAAACCACTGTCAAAGGCAGCTGTTCAGTCCCTCACACACATGATCCATCACCACCCTATGAGGGGAATATTATCACCTCCGTGGTATGCATAAGAAAACTAGGGCTCAGAAAGTTGGCACAATGTGCCCAGAGTCAGAGTTACAAGTGACATGCTAAGATTTGAACTTGATCCAATGAAACAGAAAAAGGAAAGGGCAGTTTTCAGCATGAACATTATGGAGACAGAAAAACACAGACATGTTTTACTTAATTCATTTTGTAGCTCCAGTGTCTGGCATGTTCCAGGTATTCAGGAAATGTGTGAAGGGAGAGAGGGAGATCTAAGCCTTATTTAATTATCTCCAGGCTAGGAAATTCCATCCCTCAATTCAAAAGCCACACATTTCCCTTTACAAAGTCAGTTTCAGACCAGGCACAGTGGCTCATGCCTATAATCCCAACACTATGGGAGGCTGAGGCAGAAGGATCTCTTGAGCCCAGGAGTTTGAGACCAGCCTGGACAACACAGTGAGACCCCATCTCCACAAAAAATCTTCGAGGCTGCAGTGAGCTATGATCGTGCCACTGCATTCCAGTCTGGGTGACACAGTAAGATCCTATCTCAAAGGAAAAACAGAAAAGGAAAAAAAAGTTTTGACTGTTTTCCCTCAGCACCAGGACCAGGAAGTAAGTAAGAACAGGGAAAGGGTGCTTTTTCTTTAAGTCAGCAGCTCGGGGCTCACTTCCTCCAGGGAATCTTCCCTGACTCACTCCCCAACCCAAGTCTGGCCCCACACTGTGCCAGGCCCCAGTCAGGAGCTGGGAGTCCAAGAGACAAGAGATACACATTTGCCCTCGAGCAGAGAGGGAACTGACTTATTAGCAGTCAACTACAATATAAAGTGCCATCTGGGAAGCCTGCACAGTGCTAAGGGAGCCTGGAAGAGGCCATTCACTCTACCTGTGCAGGGAGCAGTCAAGGGAGGGCTTCATGTCTAGAGCAGGTGCCCTGTGCAGTTGTTCAATGAACTTCATTGAAATGTCTTTTTTTTTTTTTTTTTTTTTTGAGACGGAGATTCACTCCTGTTGCCCAGGCTGGAGTGCAATGGCACTCAAGTGATCCGCCTGCCTTGGCCTCCCAAAGTGCTGGGATTACAGGTGTAAGCCACCGCACCCATCCTGAAATGTCTTTAAGTTCAACCTGAAAATATAAGGAATATTTCACCAGAGGAAGAAGGGCATTCCAGCTAAACAGATCGGCTTGAGCAAAGGCACAGAGGTGTGAAAAAGTACAAAGACTGTTGAGGAAGATCCAAAAAAGTCAATGCAGCCAGGTTGTTAGCAGTGTGGTGGGGACAGCTGGGAAAGGAGTGTGGAAGAGACATTAGGGACAGATCCTGAAGGGCCTCCAGTGCCACCTAGAGAATGGGGACTTTCCCATAGGAGATGGGGAGCAGTGGATCAGGCTTTAGGCTGGGAAGGATATGACCAGATGTGAATTTCAGAATAACAGGATGGCTTGGAGGGTTGGGACTGAGCAGAAAGAGAGCAACTAGAAGACGACTGTAATGATCCAGGCCAGGAGTGGGGCTTGACCTGAGCCAGTGGCGGTAGAATGAGGAGAACAGTACTTTGGGAGACATGTCTCTATCACCATTCAGTTTGGATCCCCTGAACTGGGGCTGCCCACAGGAAGGAATGGGTTTCTCTTCTCCAGGGAGCTCGGCACACCCCCATCCAGCTCTACACTCAAATGGAAGTTGAGGTCAGAGCAACCCAGGTCTTTCTGTACGCTGGGTCAGGGCTCAGTGTGGGGCCAGGTCATGGTTCTTTGAAAGTTCTTCCTACTACAAAGTTTACTCTGCAAATGGTGAACATCAGAGGTGGCTGGATTGTTTCAAGTATGCATAGTGAATCGCTGCTGTACTGAATCGCTGCTGTGGAACAGTCAGCGCAGGGAGAAACGACAATGCATATTAATCACTTGATTATGATGTGTAACCATTTTTGTCATTTTTAGAATGTCAAAAAAATCTGTTGCAAAAAAAAAAAATCTCCTTATTGAGTTTTAAAATGTCTCTAGGTTTCTCCCAGGACCCTGGGGCAATAGAGACCCATCATGACATCAACCAGTGATGAGCCCTGCTAATGTGCTGGGTGCCTTAATTAGCACAGCTGTAACTGAGAAAGGATGACCACATTATCTCCAGAGGCTGGAAAACTTGCCTACAGACATGCAATTACTGGTAAAGGGGAGGTGAGAACCCCAGCCTGCTGCCTCCTCTCCACCACTCCACGTGGCCTCAGTGTGCCCAAAGATAGCCCTCCAATCTGTAGAGACCAAGGCACATGGCCCCTGGCTGCCAGCCCCAAAGCCTGGAGCTGTTTTTCCTAAGACATAGTTTCCCAACTGTCTCGTGTCCATGGGCTCCTCTGGGAAGAGCCATCAGATCTCTGCAGTGTCTCCTGGGCTGGAGGGAAGCTTTCCTCTCCATACCCTCAGGACAGTAGACCCTGGTTTCCAATGGCAGGTTTGCTGAGCCCAGTGTCTCCTGATATACCCACCCCGTTTTCTTTCTCCAGGCCGAAACACTCACTGTGATGCCCTGTGGCAGAACTTTCACTTTTCACTCTGGTTTGTTTTGTTCTCAAGCAGTCTGCATTCCCAAGACACTCCTTACTGACAGCAGATGAAACCAGTGCCTGACACTATGCCAGCACATAGTAGGTTTCTCAAGTCTGCTGAAGGAAGTCAGTCCTGGATGAAAACACGTCACAGAGATACCGCCAGGAAGAGTATTACCTCTGGCTCACACAAATGCACTTTCCAACCTGCTCGTGGGTCCCTACTTTTGGGGAGCTGCCTCTGATCCTTAACCTCTGGCCCTGTTTTGTCCCTGCTGTAAACAGGTGCCCACTACCCCTCTTCTGGCAGCGGTTGTGATCATCTATTTCATCTCTCCCAACACATCTGAGCAGCATGAGGGCAGAGAATTGTCTGGGTCCTCTTCATATTTCAGGTGCCCAGCACTGGGCCTGGGGTGTAGCATAGAGAGAAAGCTTTGTTCCTTGGAACCTCCTCAGGAGGGCAGCGATGGCCTAACAGAAACGATATAAGCTAACCCTGAAAACTCCTAGCCCGAGGCCCAGGGAGATAGTGTTCCATGTCATGAGGTTCCTTGCCACCCAGAACCTGGGAAGGCCAGGCCCTCAACTTTGGAGAAAGGGCAGCCTCAGGCGGGAGGCAGAGCAGAGCTGCTCCGTAAATCCCCTTCCCACTCGGAGAGAGACACACCACTGGGACAAGTCCGGCCACTTCGGGACATGCCTTGATTGGAGGGAGAAATGTTTGTGGAATTGAATGGAACAAACTGTAAAATGCTAGCTATTTGTTCCTCTGGCGGCAGAGGCCAGTTGCCCTCTGGGGGCAGTTTGCAGGCAAATTATCTCAGGACTCGGCCTGTTTCCTCTAATGAGGCTTCTCCCCTTTGCAGCTCTGCTCCCAAGAGAGTTGGAGGGGACAATGCTCAGAGCCAACCCCAGAGGCCTGCACTGAGGAAGCATACACGGCTCACCATTCTACACGCTGTGGGCGGCACTACCACTATCCAAGGCAGGGGGATGCTCCCCACGACCTTCTGGGTGCAGGAATTCTGAGCAATGCAGCACCTCCTCCAAGGCCCCTCTGGGGAGACAGGGAGGAAAGGAGCAGGGAGGCATGCTCAGTTATGTAACCAGCTGCCTTGGAGTCAGAGTCCCTGGCATGTCTCAGCCCAGCACTGCGAGGAGAGGCTGTGGGGGTTGGGGGTCTTTCTTCTCTTTTGCTTCCTCCTCCAGACCTGGCAGACCCTGTAGCAGGCGCTGCTTTCCAAGTGCCTGAGCTCCAAGCAGGCACCTCCTACTCGGGGTTGGGAACCAGGAAGGCTGTTGTTTTCTGAGTGTGTGAAACAGTGGCCTGCTGGCTCCCTTGGCAGAAAGCCAGGCTCAGGGCTCTGCACAGGGGTGAGGGTTAAGAAAGAGGAGCCTGGGGCCAGGATGCCAAGGGACTTCCCTCCACAACCGCCCCCAGCTTCCTGCTCCCCAATCTCTCCCCACTTCCTCCTAGAGCATCTGCCGTGGGTTAGGGGCCAGAGGGGAGGGGCCCCAGCTGCCCCAGCACCACACTGCTGCTGCTGGCCCTGGGCAATCTCACTTCCCTTCCTGCCTTCCTTGGAGCTTCTCCGCTGGCCGGCACAGCCCCCACCCCCTGTGCCCCTACCCCTATGCACTCAGCTGTGTACACAGCCCTGGACCATGGAAAAGAGGGATGAAAGAGAAGGAAGGGGACATGGGAGAGGGAGGGAGCTGAGATCCACTCTCAGTCTTGAATGACGATGGCTTTTTTTTTTTTTTTTGAGAAGGAGTCTCACTCTGTCACCCAGGCTGGAGTACAATAATAAGATCTCAGCTCACTGCAACCTCCACCTCCCGGGTCCAAGCAATCCTCCCACCTCAGCCTCCCCGGTAGCTGGGATTACAGGTGTGTGCCACCACATCTGGCTAATTTTTGTATTTTTAGTAGAGACGAGGTTTCACCATGTTGGCCAGGCTGGTTTCGAACTCCTGACCTCAGGTCATCTACCCACCTCAGCCTCCCAAAGGGGTGGGATTACAGTCGTCAGCCACCATGCCTGGCCAACAATGGCTTTTTATGAAGCCCTTACCCTCTCTGCCCACAGCAACCCCATTAATATTATTATACCTATTTCCCAAAGGAGAAAACTGAGGCCAGAGAGTTTAAGACCCAAGCTGAAGGTCATGGAGCTAGCAAGTTAGCAGTAGAGCAGAGTCTGCCTAACTCTGAATTCCAAACTCCAAACCTCCTGCCTCTAGCTCTGGGAGCCCCTCCTCCACACTCTCTGAGGGTGCTACTTGGGCAATTCCTACACAGATGGAAATGACACTGCCCAGCCCCGGGGAGGGAGCCCTCGGCCTTAAAGAGTCCCTCGCTGAGTACTAGTTTGGGAACCACAGGACAGTCCCGAAGACAGGACCAAGGCTCAAGGGTGGGAAGTGCTTGGGGAGCCAGGTGGGCAGACTGCTGCTCCCAGCTGTCTTCCCTTCCCACCCAGTCTGGGCTGGCTCAGACTCCTACACTGTCTGCCACTTCCAGAAGGCAGGGCTGCCAGAGGCCAAGCTGTCCTGCCAGAATCACACTGCTGCTCACGCCCTCTCCTCTCCTAATGAGAGAAGGAAAGGGTCCTAGGGAGCCTCTAGGCCAAAGCTTCTCCTACTTCCTGCTTGACACATAGAGAAACTGAGGCCCAATGAGGAAAAGCAGCTTGCCTATGGCAACACAGGGACAGTGAAGAAGTGAGATCCCTGTCTCCCAGGCCAGAGCCCCTGCCCTCCATTCACCCCACTTGGGTGCTCTCCTCAGATGGCACCTTTGGGCATCTGCCTGCCTCTCTCCCTGCTTCTCACCCTCCCTCTGCACTTCCTGCTTCCCTCTCCCAGCCCTGCTCTGCAGACCCATCTCTGAGCCTCCCCTGTTACATCTCCTCCCAGCCTCACCACCCCACCCCCCTTCCCTCTGCTCTGGGCCAAGGAGCAATGCTTGGGTGGTTTAATTAGCTGATTATGACCGCAGCCTGCTGGATGCAGTGCCCAGAATTCTGTCCCCAGTAATTAGGTGGGTTCTGAGTACTTGCCCAGTGGGGAGCCGATGGGGAGCTCTGTGCTCTGCCAGCCAAGGGAGGCTGTCCAGCTGAATAAAGAGCTCCTTGATCACTGGTGGGTCATCGGAAACCATGGTCCCCTCCTCAGGCCAGGTCAAACCACAGTGGAGGCACTGCGGCCAGACCCAGATGTCCATCCTAAGGGGGACTCCCTACTCTCCCATGCCACTGCCCACACCCGGGAAAGGCTCAGTACATGACTGACGATGAGGATGAAGAATGGAGCGCGCCCTCCGGAGGCCGGGAGAGAATGGCTCCGTGGCTGGGGCACCTATTTAGGAAGTAGGATTGGAACAAGTAGACAGAGAGGCACAGCAGGAACACAGGCCCAGAGGCAGGAATGAGCCGCCAATCCCCTTCCTAGAGAGCTCGGGTTGTCAGAAAATACAGTCTTCAAGCAAGGTAAAGCTGGACATCCAGTGACCTCTGCCCTTTAGGTCGCAAAGAATAATCTAATTCCTATGGCTCTGGGCTACTTTGAGATATTTTGAAATCAGCAATGATGTCCTATAGTCCTCACCAACCACACTGCCCACCCCCTAGAATATCTCCTCCCAGTGAAATGTCTTGGCTGAACAAATATTTATGGAGCTCAGCGGCATGCCAGGTCTGCGCAGGTGCTGGGGACAAGCAGATCCAGGCCAGATGCTCTTGAAAAGTTCTTGACCTCACAAGATGACATCACGAGTGTGCAAATAACCAGGACCTATGCAGGGAGGGAGGGATGAGTGCTGAGAGAGAGAGATTACAAGAAGGTCACAAAGAGCTGGGAATCCAGTGAGGGCTTCCCAGAGGAAGAGGTGCACGTATGTGATCCAGGCCTTGAAGGATGGGAAAGCTGTTGTATGTGGTCAAGTCAGCAATCAGGTACTGAAAGCCAGCAATAATACAGGCTTGTAATGAGGCCTTGGGAGCCTCAAAAAAAATGAATCAAACAGGGTCCTTCCCTGGGGGAGCTCACAGCTGGGTGAGGGAGGCAGGGTCGGTGAGAGGTCATATAAGCGATAACAGCCGCATAACACTAACCTTTCACAGGGACTTTCTTTGCTTTATCTTACTTAATTTTAACTCAGTCCTCATGACAACCTACTACCCTATTTTACAGATAAGGGATCCACAGCAGAGAAAGGGTTAAGTAATCAGGGAAGCCACCCAGCTGGTAAGTGTCAGAGCTGGGACTGGAAACCAGGAAATCTGGTTCTTCCCAGAGCCTAACCGCTATGCTAATCTGCTAATAATCCATGCTAATCAGATCACCGAGGGGCCTGCAGGTGCCCAGAGGAGGCCCCAGAGCAGCAGAGAAGGCTTCCTGGAGGAAGTGTTCCTTACCTGAGTTTTTTTTTTTAAGATGGAGTCTCGCTCTGTCGCTCTGTCGCCCAGGCTGGAGCGCAGTGGCGTGATCTCGGCTCACTGCAAGCTCCGCCTCCCGGGTTCATGCTATTCTCCTTCCTCAGCCTCCGGAGTAGCTGTGACTACAGGCGCCCGCCACCACGCCCAGCTAATTTTTCATATTTTTAGTAGAGACAGGGTTTCACTGTGTTAGCCAGGATGGTCTCGAACTCCTGACCTCAAGTGATCCACCCGCCTCGGCCTCCCAAAGTGCTGGGATTACAGGCATGAGCCACCACCCTGGACCTGCTACAGATGCTTTACGTCCCTGGAGGTGAACACGACTGCTGTTCAAGGACCTGACACCATGGGAGACAGCACCACCCTTTCAAGCAGTAGCCAATTCTTTCCAGGCCGTCAGCACCCAACACCCATCCCCACCCAGGACACACTCCCTGGTGGTCTCAGTCCCACCGGCCTGTAGCAGAGGCCTGAGCTGCTCAATCTTCCACTTTGGCCGCCCAGAAGAAAGGTCACTCCTGGACCTGCTAGCAGAAGGGCCTCTCACGTGATTTGACTTCATAGGGAAACTAGGACCCAGAGAGGGTGCATGTCATGCCCAAGGTCACACAGCAATAAGTAAGCAGTAGAGCATACCTCTGGGACCCTTCTGAGATAGTGAGCCCCAGCAGTCTACTTCCCACCCCTCCCCTGGCCCTGTGCCAAAACCTGTCCATGCCCTTTGCACAAGGCAGGGGCAAGGGTGAAGAGGGAACAAACCTGGCAGAGGTTTGCTCATCCTCTGTCCAACCCTCTGTTCTCCAACCCCCTACTAGGACTCAAACCACCCCTAGGATGGACCCATCCTGCACACGGGAAGGCAGAAGAGAAGGTGCCCAGGAACAATCTGAGATGATACTTGTTCTAATCCCAGGGCTCATGTGGGAGACAAGGCCCCAACTTCAGGAGCCCCCATTGTGATGGGGGAAGAAGGGAAGAAAGAGTTCAGTCCAGTTCAACAAGCCTCCCTGCAAGGCTGAGGGAAGGGTGTAGCCGCACAAGGACCACGTGAGTTGGTTGTGGGCCACAGGCCCAGGGCCAGCATGAAAGGGACCTCCTGCCTCATCCAGGCCCATACACGGGCTGCTGAACCACTGAATGGTTCAGACATTGCATCCTGCCTCCCGCTGACTCGACATCAGTCACAGTGCTCCCAGTGCTGAAGGCCCTTTAGACCAGCAGATCCCTCTCCAGGTGCAGGGAGGCAGAAGCTCAACTGTGGCCTCAGCCAGGTGCTGCCCAGCCCCAGGCAGAGGAAAAGCTGTTCAGTTCCTGCGGTGACCTTAGTCACACACAATTCTGGGGACCTGTCTTGTCCAACTCCCAAGGGCCTCATCTGGCACCAGGTCTCCTGGGAAGGAACAAGCAGTTCTTCTGAAGTGGGACTAAAGATGGGGCCAGTCCCAGGAAGGAGGAGGCGCGTCTCCCGAGAGATGACCCTGCTAGGGCCCCTTAGGGAAGGCGGGAGGGGGCTGGGACAACAGAGTCCTTTGTTACCCTCTCAAAAGCAGCCACCCTGTCCTGCCAACCCCCTCTGTTCTCCAACCCCCTACTAGGACTCAAGCCACCCCTGGGACAGGACCCATCCTGTCCACATGGGAGGGAAGAACACAGGGCGCCCAGGGACCATCTGCGATGATACCTGTTCTAATCCCAGGGCTCACATGGGAGACAAGGCCCCAACCTCAGGAGCCCCCAGTGTGATGGAGGAGACATCCTTCCTTCAGAAGTCTCCAGTCTGAGGAGGGGGACATGGCTCCCACCTGCAAAAGCCAATCAGATGAGGGAGCCCCAGGCCTCCCGCTCAGGCGCCCCATGCTAATAGGGGTGGTATAACCCTGTCCCTCAGGACTTCCCAGTCTGATGGAGGAGTCAGGACCCCACCCTCTCTTTTGAGAACTTGCCTAATGTGGGAAATATCGCTTTCAGTCTTAGGATTCACTAACGGGAAAGGCCTAATTTCAGCACTTAGGGAGTCCCTGGACCGATAGCAAAAGCAAGAAGGGAAAAAAATGTTCAGTCCAGTTCAGCAAACCTCTGCCAGGCATCTTCTGGGGAAGCAGACCCAGCGTGGGTAAGGAAGCATCAACTGAGAAACAGAAATAGCCCTGAACCACAAGCTGCTCACCAAATGGGGAGCTCACTCAGCCTGAGGTATGAATGAATAAGAAAGTACCTTGAAACCACCCACTCCAGCATCCAAGGCCTGCTGGCCAAGGCTGCCCTTTCCTCCACAGCCTCACCCCTCACACTCCCACACCTGCACCCAGTATCTGCACCTTGGTCTAGGCTCTTCCTTCTGTCTAGAACACCTTACTCCTGCCTAAGTCTTTCTCATACTCCAGCACCCAGCTCCGGGGTTACCTCCTTGAAGAAGCCTTCCTCCAAGTCCCTCACCTGAGTCAGACACCCCTCCTTTCTGGAGCCAGCACATTGCATGTCTTCCCCAGGACCAGCTCACACTTCCCAACCCCTCAGCCTGAGCCTGAAAGGACAGCACAGGGCAGTGGTCTTCTGCCTCTGGACATAAGGCAGAGGGAGGGGGTGGATGAGATAAAACCCCTAGGTTCCCATACCCAGTCTTCACTGCCTGCCACCACACTGCTTGCTCCCAGCCCAGGGCCTCATGTCCTTCCTCCAAAAGGCTCAAGCCTTGCTCCAGGCATGTAGAAAAGCAGGGTCCTCTCCCACTCCTCTCTGCCTGCTGTAGCCTAGTTTTGCCCTCACCACTCCACCAAAACCCATGCCACCAGCTACTGCCTTCTGGCTGAATCTGAGGGGTCTCGCTCTAGCTCATCCTCTGTGGGTCTGTCCCTGCTTCTTTGGCTCCAAGAATATGGCCTTCCGTCAGTTTCCTCCCTCTTCTCTCCATGCCCAGGCACTGGTGCTCTCCAAGGCCCTGGCTGTCCCTAATTATCCTCTCTTTATACTCTATACCTCCTTCCTATGCGATGTCATTCATCCACATTTCCAAAGCCCTGCCTCACACCTTGATCCTTACCCCAGGATCCAGACCCCTCTACGCAGAAGCCCCACTACGTCCAGCCTAGAACAGACTGCCCTGGCTCCCTCACCAAGCTGCTCCCAGCCATGCAGGCCTCAGCCAGATGGTAGGCGAGGGCACTCTGGCAGTAGTGGAGGATGGCTGGGTAGAGGCCAGCACCTCACTTGGGGTGTGCTGACTCCCAGCCTGCTGTTCTACTGCCACCACCCCAAAGTGTCAGAAGCCCTGGAAGTGGCAAGCCCACAACTCAGGACCTCTGGACCCATGCCAACGGGAGGCGTCAGCCTCAGGCAAGGAGGCCCAAACTTGGAAGGAAGAGAGCAGTGGAGAAGTCTGAAGCCCAGAGGCTGTCCTGGAATCAGGGATTAGAGACAGTGGGCCAGGCTTGATGCTACCACTCCCAGCAGCCCCATGAGCAGCCCTGGCCAAAGCCACAGGACTTCCCCATGTTCCAGCCAAGATGGGTCACACAGGGCTTAACCACCAAGAGAAATGACAGCCAAAGTTCACAGAGAGCTGGTGATTACATGTCCTCATCACCCTCCTTTCTCTGAAAAAAGAGGAGTTCATCTGCAGGAAAGGAAATTCCATTCCCTACCATTGCCTCTCAGGAAGTCCCACCTGTTGTCTAAATCTGATCCTTCATGTTGTCTGTTGAGTTAGTGGAAACAGCAAGGCCCAGAAAGGACGCACAACTTGAGGCTGGGAGCTGCTGGGGAGGCCAACTGTGAGCCAGACAAGGCCCCCTCTCTTGGGCAAAAGCGTCGAGTAGCAGAGAGGGCTTTGTGGGTCAATAGGCCTGGGTTCTTATGCTTGCTGGCTGAATGGCAGTGAACAAATACTTAATCTCTTCTAGTCTGTTTCTTCATCTGCAAAATGGGGACAGCAATCACTACACTACTAGATTACAGTTGAATTCATTGAGATTATGCGTGTAATTCTAACACACACCAGATACCTGGCAAAGGTCCAGTCAACCAGCAAGGTTGATGGACTCCACCTCCTATTCACATTCATATTTCTCAGCTCTCTCCTCGCTGCAGCCTAAGTTCAGAGCTCGCAGCCTTAGTTCTCAGGTTTCTCCCCAGCCTCCTCACTGGTCTCCCTGCTTCTAGGCCTGCTCTTCCCATCCACCCTCCTTGGCGCTGCCAAAGACATCTCTCTGAAACGAAAACATCTGCTTCCAGCCCTCTGCTGCCTCACACTCTTCTCTGAATCACCATCCACTTCAGGAGAAAATGCTCTCTCCTTAGCCTGACATTCCCAGACTGCTGGTGACCGGTCTGTGTTTACCTCTTAAGGCTCACTGTCATCCCCAGCCCAGGCCCCAGGGTGCACGCCTTGCTTCCTGCCTCCAAGTCATTGCACATTCTGCACCCTTGGCCAGGAATATCATTCCCAATCCCGCCCCTTTGGCCTACTCATCCTTCCAGATGAAGCTCAGTAGTTCCAACGCCACCTCCTTTCCAGGAGAGCTTCCTGTGCCATGCTCCCTGCCTGGGCCTCGGTTGGGGACTTCTCCTTAAGCCTCCCACAACACATGTCACCCTGCGTTATGACCACCTGCTCTGCTTTAAACCCCTGGAGGACAGAGTAGACTCCTTCCTCGCTGAATCCCCAGGCCCTGGGCACTCGGAAGGCACTCATCAACATTTGTTGAATGAATATATCATTGTTCCCAGAGCACCTTACAGCAACCATCATACTCCTGCCCTGTGATTAGTCCTGTCCAGGTATTTTGTTTTTATTTTTTCAGACAGGGTCTCACTCTCTCATCCAGGCTGGAATGCAGTGGCATGATCATGGCTCACTGCAGCCTTGACCTCCAGGGCTCAAGTGATCCTCCCACTTCAGCCTCCTGAGTAGTTAGGACTATAGGCATGTGCCACCACACTCAGCTAATTTTTGTATTTTTTGTAGAGCTGGTATGTTGCCCAGGCTGGTCTCAAACTCCTGAGCTCAAGCAATCTGCCCATCTCAGCCTTCCAAAGTTCTAGGATTACAGGCGTGAACCACCCCGCACAGCCCTGTCCAGGTATTTAACACCTCTTTCCTTCTTGACCCTGGGAGTTCCTAGAGGGCAGTGACAGTTTGTGATAAGTTTTCATTGTCACTTTCATATGGGGGTGCAATTCCAGATGGAGGGATGGTTGCGATGATTCCTGATGTTCAGTTTTTGATATCTGCAGATTCCTCTAAGAATCTTTACCTCTAAGAATCTTTACCTAAGTCATAGGTAAAGTAGAATCTCACGGCTTACGGAAAAAGACAAGGTACAGCCCATTACCGATTTTGCCCTTCTTTTCCAAATTACTTAGCAAACTGTCCGGAAAGGGACAGAAAGGCCTCATGGGGCTGCAGGAGAGTCTGAAGGGGAGGTCAGAGCCACCATCAGGTGGATTTAGCCAGGCCTTGGCTCCAGGCTTCAGGCAGTGCCTCTTCCCCTGCCCAGTGAAGTCAGTAAGTACAAGGGAAGCCCTAAAATGTAAGTATTGATAGCTCCAGTTTACAGATGGGAAACTAAGGTCCGGAAAACTAAAGGCAATTGCCCAATGTCCCAAAGGTCCACCAGTGAGTTTGAGGCAGGGCAGGGGGAGCCATGGAAAATATCTTGGCCTCAGAGACAGGGTCTCCAACAGGTGCCCGGAAGCCCATGGTGTCCAAATCTTCCTGACAATCATGTCAGCAGGACAACAATGACACTTATCCCCCAAGTAACAGAGAGGTACAGAGAGACCCAAGAGAGGCTGAGTCACCCCAATCGCAAGGCAGCCTAGGAAGGACAAAGGAGTGGAGAATGGCTCCGACTCCCTGCTATGCCCTGCAGGAAGAAAAGCCTGATGTCATGAGTTAAGAGGGTCTTAATTTCAGGGCAGATGGATGTGACTGGGGAGGGAGTCACATACCTTCCTACTGAGGACAGAGGCCTAGGTCACAGTGCTGGCCAGCCAGCTGCAATGGGGACTAGCCATCAAGGTGCATGCAGACACAGCATGATCTTCCGCCGTCCCCCCCAAAGCCTGGGCCTCCAGCACAGAGCAGGGCACCCCTCCCTGGCCCATGGGGGCCTGGCAGTGCCCTAGGGCCATCCACAGAGACATGACCAAGTGGACTGCAGCCTCCGCCCTGCCTCTGGCCCCTTTTGACCTTAGACAAATCACATGACCTCTAGCCCTCTGGTTCCTCTGCTAGAAAACAGGAAGAGGAAAATTAACCTCCTGGAAGAGCTGTCAGGAGGATGGCTGGAAAGTAGTTTCTAAACATTAAGAGCCTGAGTTGCCTCTGAGCCTCAGTTTCCTCCTCTAGAAAATGGAAATCTCTGCAAGCCCTTTCTCACACTGTTGAGAGACAGTCTTAGATGGCAGTGGGTGGGAAATGGCTTTGTCAGTGGCCCTGAAAGGTGGTGCCCTCTGGGGTGGTGTCTCTCTAGTCTGTTAGCTCCTTCAGGGGAGGAGTGGGCCTTGCGCATCTTTGATCCCCCACACTATGCCTCGTATACAGCAAGAGCTTAATAATAAATGGAAACGAGGAGAGGGGAGGGGAGGAAAGGAAGGAGGCAGAAGTCGGACACAAGAATAGGAGAGGAGAAAGACAGAAAACAATGAGAAAGAGGGGGAGCCCAGGGAGAGGCTGCTGTGCCCACTCAGGGGGTGGGGAGGGCAAAGCGGAAAATAGGGTGGCAACGCTGATCCCCTGACCAGGGCTGGTCCTGTCTGAAGGGCTGCCCCCAGGGGCTGTCCTGCTCCAGCCCCCTCCTCCTTTTGTCCCAGTTTCCCCTTTCAGAGGCATAGACTGATTCTTTTTGAGTGTTTCAGGCCAGGTTCTAGGAGAACGGGAGGGGTTCTCCCAGCCCTAGGTTCAAAACAGTCCCTGGCCAGCCACTCCTCAGGAGATCAGAGGGAAAGGGAACAGAGTAGATGGATGGGATCTATTTGGATGGGATGGGATCTGTTTTCCCCAGGCTGGGAGTGGGGGTGGGGCGCTCTAACCTGTGTGATGTGTGTGTTTCCACTTCTGGCCATGTGGGGCCTGAAGCGTGTGTGTCAGCGGGCCTTGGGCTAGCAGCTCATGCCTGTGGGGTGCCAGTCTTTGAGGGCATCAGTCTGATTATGTCTATGGGGGTCAGTGTTGGTGTGGCCTTGCGCTCCGCTGTGTTGGTGAGACATGCCAGCACAAATGTGTGTGCCAGTGAGGGTGATTTGTGTGCCAGCAAGAGTGTTTGCTACAGCGAGTGCAGGTGACAGTGTGCGTATCAGTGTATGCCCACACGTGTGTGCCAGCACGAGGGTGTGTTAGAACTGGTGTGTGTTGGAGTGTGAGCTGTGCATGCCAACAAGGCTGTCAGCAAGAATGTGTTGACCGAGGCGTGTATGACGGCGTGCCACTGCATGTGATGAGCGTGTGCCAGTGGCTGCCAGTGTGTGCGCCAGCATGCCTGTGCCACGGGTTAGTGTGCCCGTGCGTGTATTGTGTCAACCTGCCTCCGTGCGTCTCTGCGGCTGCCGGCCAATGCTGGGTGTCAGCGAGCTGTGTGTCCGGGCCAGGATCCGCGGCCCACAAGGGGCGGCCCGGCCCTAGCCCTTTGGGTCGCCCCCGCCCACGGCCCTGCGGGGGAGACCACACAGGAGACCTCGGGGGGAGGAGAGCTGGTACTAGATCCCAGGGTGGCCGCGAACGCAGAACCAGGACGCAATCGGAGCCCCCGCCCGTGTCCTCGCCGAGGTCGCCCCCACGCGCCCCGCGCCGGGTGGCCGCCCTGCACTCACCGGGTCCCTTTGTCGCCCATGGTCCGCGACGGCCGCAGGGAGGTCCGCGGCGTCAGCGCCCAGGCTGGAAAATCCCCGGCCAGCAGGAGGAGCGCGGGCCAGCCCGCTCCCGGCTCCCTGCTCCGCCTCCTCCGCTCTCCCGGCCGCCGCCGCCGCCGCCGCCCCCGCCCCCGGTCCCCGCCCGCCGCCCGCCGCGTCGAGCAGCGCAGCGCCCGGGCCGCGGCCAGGGGCGTGGAACCGCGCGGGGTGTGTGTGTGTGTGCGCGCGTGTGTGTGTGTGCGTGTGTGTGTGCGTCTGCGTGTGTGCGCGCCGCCCAGCGAGCCAGGGCAGCGCGGCGGGACGCGTCAGGGCCCCAAGGTCGGCGTTTGTGGTGGGGGAGGGGGTCCACCCGCGTGAGAGTCCGTGTGAGAGAGAGTGTGTGTGTGTGTGTGTGTGTGTGTGTGTGGTGGTGTGGTGTACGTGAGGGCGCACGGCTGTGTGCGGGCCCTATTAGGGAGTGTATTGGTGTGGATGGAGGAGTGTGCACGTCTTTGTGCAGTTGTGCGTGTGTGCGCACGGCCGTGGGTGCGAGCGCGCTCTCCCGCGCATGCCGGGGCAGCCTTTGTGTGTGCGGGTGGTTGGAAGCCGAGGGTCTGTAGACCCCGAGGCCGCGCTCCCTGCGGCCCCTCTCTTAGCTGGAGACCCCGGGATGCCTGGCAAGGCCTTCGCCCTGTGCTCCACCCTTCCCCATTCTACCCTACCCCACCCCCTTCTACTGGAAAGATAACACCCAGCCACCCAACAGGGACAGGAAGAAGGGGCGGAGGGGGCAGTAGACTGCCTTGACACTGGGGAACTGAGCGGAGACCCGCGGCCAGCAGGGGCTGCAGGAGGCCGCCCAGGAAGAGGAAGCTGTGAGAAGTGAGAAGAGGCTATAAAGGAAGAGGGCAGAGCTGGCCCGCTGCTGTGACCGGGTGGCACCGTGGAAAGCGCCCATGCCCAGCTCCATGGCCTGCTGCGGGTGACCGTGTACACCAAGCTTCTGAGAACCCATGTCTGGACCTGTAAAGTGAGGATACACTAATATCAGCCTGCAGAATTGTTAATAGGTTGAAAGAACTCGCTTGTGTTTGCTGGCCTCCCCTGAGCGCCTGCATAGAGTAGGTGCGCAGTAGATGTTAGCCTACTTCTCTGCAGGCTTCTTGATGTCCTGTGAAATCTTGGCTGGGACGCTGCTTTGTCTGAGGTGCCTTCCTGCTTTGCAGGTAGTGGGAAATGGTAAGGTCTTTCCCACACCCTCACTACTGAGATTTGGCTAATTATCCCTGATAGGTCCCTGATATCTAAGTATTAAGGGGAAAGGAAGCTATCATTTACTCTGATGCTGTTGTGAGTATGTAAACATCTCCTGTAATTATGCTCACAAGCAGTTACCTATACTGTTTATATGCAGTATAATTACTATAATTATGTCCAGATTTGGCAGAGGGGCAGGGGGAGGCTGATGGGTAGGCAGGGTGGCCCACCTCTGGGCAATGTTAGGAGCTAGAGAATATGGATGAAGGCCCAGAACCCTCCTCCCAGTCTTGGCCTCTGGGCTTCACCCTCCACAGGGGAAGAAGAGGAAGCCACCTGTTGTTTCTGCAGGGCTCAGAGATCTGGAAAGGAGCAGACTAGAATCTTCTTTGATGACAGGAGATCCCTAACCAGGATGATGAGGCCAGGTCCTGCCACTCTCCACATCAGTTTCCCCACCTATAAAACAGGTTTGACCAAACCATATGATCTCCAGTGGATCTCTCCATGCTGATGCCCAAAACATCTAAATTTATTTATTTATTTTATTTATTTTTGAGACGAAGTCTTGCTCTGCCACCCAGGCTGGAATGCAATGGAATGATCTTGGCTCACTGCAACCTCTGCCTCCTGGGTTCAAGCAATTCTGCCACCTCAGCCTCCCCAGTAGCTGGGATTACAGCCACTGCCATCATGCCTAACTAATTTTTGTATTTTTGTAGAGATGGGGATTCACTATGTTGGCCAGGCTGGTCTCGAACTCCTGATCTTAGGTGAGCCACCCACCTCGGCCTCCCAAAATGCTGGGATTACAGGCATGAGCCACCGCACCTGGCCCTAAATTTAAAGACTCAGGCAAATTCTTCATGTATTTGTTTTACTGTATTTGTTTTTGTATTTGTTTTACTGTAAAAATAATATTTTTAATTACTTCCGAGTAGAAGAAACAGTCCAGAAAGATGCATCAGGTGGTTTCAGGTAACCTCTCCCCACAGCTTGGAAAGCAGGGCTCTGACATTTAGGGACACTAAACAGACTGGCAGACTGTGGAGTCAACATGCAGGAGTCCAAATACTGTATATCCCCACTGGCCTGTAAATTCCATGAGGCGGGCTGTGGTATGCCTGGTGCTACTTGATAACAATTCTATGAGATAAGTGCTCTCTTCCCTTTTTCTTTTTCTGATGAGGTCTCACTGTTGCTCAGGCTGGAATGCAGACTGCAGTAGCATCATCATAGCTCACTGCAGTCTCCAACTCCTCAGCTTAAGCTATCCTCCAGCCTCAGCCTTCTGAGTAGCTGGGATTACAGAAGTGCACCACTACACTAGGCTAATTTTTAAATTAGTTTTTGTAGACATGGGGTCTCACTATGTTGCCCAGGCTGGTCTCAAACTCCTGGCCTCAGGTGATCCTCCCACCTCAGCCTCCCAAAATGCTGGATTTACAGGCATGAGCCACCGTGCCTGGCCCTCTTTTCCCTTTTTTATAAATGAGCAAACTGATATTCAGAGAAATTAAGTCATTTGCCCAAATCCATAGCCTCCTCTGGGCCTTGCCTCTGACCTCCCTTCCTCTAGCCTTCCCCCAAAGGGAAACTGATACATAGTAGAAACTATGATTTAATTTACTTTAAATTCCAGTGAGGGAGCAAGGATGGCAGAAGAAGAGTCAAAAGGACAATTTTGCTTTACCTGCCAGGCTCTATGAAAACCAAATATATATATATATATATATATATATATTTTTTTTTTTTTTTGAGACGGAATCTGGCTCTGTCGCCCAGGTTGGAGTGCAGTGGCACAATCTCCGCTCACTGCAAGCTCCGCCTCCTGGGTTCAGGCCTTTCTCCTGCCTCAGCCTCCCGAGTAGATGGGACTACCGGCACCCACCACCATGCCCGGCTAATTTTTGAAAAACATATTTATGTATTAATAAAATGGCCGGGCAGAGTGGCTCATGCCTGTAATCCTAGCATTTTGGGAGGCCAAGGTGGGGGGGCAGATCACTTGAGGTCAGGAGTTCAAGACCAGCCTGGCCAACATGGTGAAACCCTGTCCCTCCTAAAAATACAAAAAAAAAAAAAAAAAAATGAGCTAGGCATGGTGGCGGGTGCCTGTAGCCCTGGCAACTTGGGAGACTGAGGCAGGAGAATCACTTGAACCTGGGAAGCAGAGATTGCAGTGAGCCAAGATCACGCCACTGCACTCTAGCCTGGGTGACAGAGCCAGACTCCATCTCAAAAAAAAAAAAAATTTAATAAAATGTAAAAGTGATAATGTTGAGGAGAACTCTTTGTATATCCACAATATAATCTCAGCCAGTAATAAGTGTTATGAAGAAAATAAAACAATAATGAAACAGGGTGATAGGGACAAGTAGACTTAGAAAAAGGCCCTCCAAGGAGGTGGGCTTTGGGCTGAGACCTGCAGAAAAGAATCAGCGATGTGAGGGGACAGTCAGAGAAGGAGCTGCCCAGCAGAAGGAGCAGCAACTGCAGAGGCGCAGGAGCAAGGACAGTGCTCCTAGTGTTGGTGAACAGGCAAGGGGTGGTACAGGTGAGGTAGCAGGGTTGAGGTCACATAGAACTTATAGTTGGGAATGAGGAGTTTGGGGAGCCAGTGGGAGGTTTAAGCAGCTGAGTACCAGTATTTGCTTTACATTTTAAAGGTCACTCTAGCTGTTGGATAGAGGTGACTTGGTACCAGACAAGAGCAGAGGCAAGGCACCCCATTATTGCAGTCGTCAGGGTGGGGTTTTGGGCAAGACAGGTGGCCACAGAAATGAAGGAAGTAAAGGGGTTCAGGATTTATTTGGGAAGCAGATTTTTTTTTTTTTTGAGACAGAGTCTCACTCTGTTGCCCAGGCTGGAGTGCGGTGGCACGATCTCGGCTCACTGCAAACTCTGCCTCCCAGGTTCAGGCCATTCTAGTGCCTCAGCTTCCTAAGGTAGCTGGGACTACAAGTGCACGCCACCCCGCCCAGCTAATTTTGTATTTTTAGTAGAGACACGGGGTTTCACCTCAGGTGATCCACCCGCCTCGGCCTCCCAGAGTGCTGGGATTACAGGCGTGAGCCACCTCGCCTGGCCGGGTTCAGGATACATTTGAAAGGGGAGCTGCCAGCACCTGCTGAGGGACTGGCTATGAATAATGGAGGATCCAGGATGACTCAGCGGTTTGGGTCAGGGTCTGTCTGTTCCAACTCTCCATGTAATTCTCCAAGGGAAGTCACAGTCGAGAGGACTGGTGGGCTCCATTCTTCCTGTCAACCCATTTGTCTCACATCCTCCACCTGAGCAACAGAGTGATTTTTGCTCAAAGGCAAGTGGCTTCTATAGCTGAGGCTCACAGGAGATGGTCATCTCCAACTGTGTTCCAACTAGGGTGAGTCACGTGCCTGAAATTTACCACTCACAATCATTTCTTATTAAAAAATGAGAAAGGGGGGTTCTGGGTGTGATGGCTCGTGCCTGTAATCCCAGCACTTTGGGAGGCTGAGGCAGGAGGATTGCTGGAGCCCAGGAGTTTGAGACCAGCCTGGGCAACATAGAGAGATCTCTACAAAAAAAAAAAACAAAAAACTAGCTGGGTTTGGTGGTGTGTGCCTGTAGTCTTAATTACTCGGGAGACCAAGGAAGGAGGATCCCTTTAGACCAAGAGTTTGAGGCTGCCGTGAGCTATGATTGTACCGCTGCACTCCAGCCTGTGCAAGAGACCGCTGTCTCTTAAAAAAAAAAAAAAAAAAAGCCGGGCACGGTGGCTCACACCTGTAATCCCAGCACTTTGGGAGGCCGAGGCGGGTGGATCATGAGGTCAGGAGATCGAGACCATCCTGGCTAACATGGTGAAACCCCATCTCTGCTAAAAAATAAAATACAAAAAATTAGCCGGTCGTGGTGGTGGGCGCCTGTAGTCCCAGCTATTCAGGAGGCTGAGGCAGGAGAATGACATGAACCCAGAAGGCGGAGCTTGCAGTGAGCCGAGATCGCACCACTGCACTCCAGCCTGGACGACAGAGTGAGACTCCGTCTCCAAAAAAAAAGAAAGAAAGAAAAAAAAAGAAAAGGAGAGAGAGAGAGAAAGAAAGTATTATGTCTGCTTTTTAGATGAGAACATAAAACTTTACAAGAGAAACTGCCTAAGCCAAGGACATAGCAAATGAAAGGTAGAGCAAGGACTCAAACCCAAAGCTGCTGTGTAGCTGGTCAGATAGCTGAGTGTCAGACTAAAGTCAGACTGAAGTGTAAGTGAGTGGGTGGATGAGTTTTCAGCTCCGTGTTCAACAAAGGACTTGAGCTGGCTGTGGTGGCTCATGCCTGTAATCCCAGCAATTTGGGAAGCTGAGGTGGGCGGACCACCTGAGATCAGGAGTTCAAGACCAGCCTGGCCAGCACCTCGTCTCTACTAAAAATACAAAAATTAGCCAGGCGTGGTGGCACGCGCCTGTAGTCCCAAGTCCTCAGGAGGCTGAGGCAGGAGAATCGCTTGAACCTGGGAGATGGAGGTTGCGGTGAGCCAAGATCGTGCCACTGCACTCCAGCTGAGGTGACGGAGTGAGACTCCATCTCAAAAAAAAAAGACTTGAGGCTGACCGATGTGCTCCTTTAAGATGTTAGAAATTGAGAAACTAATAAGGAGCTTCCCTACCTCTGCCCAACCAGAAATCTGAGTGTGATCCTTGACTCCTTTCTTGTCCACCTCACTCCATAGCTACCTAGTCCCAGACTACCCCCTAAGTGTCTCCCAATAAAGTTGGAGGGGTAACCAGGAACAAGACCATGCTGGGCCTGGAGGCTCTTGTAAGGAATTTGTTCTTCATCCAAGTATCAATGAAGAGGCTGAGCAGAGAGGTGACATGATCAGACATGCATTTGGAGTAGATGCTCTGGCGGTTGTGTGAAGAATGGATTGGACATGCACCAGAAGGGATGCAGACAGGAAGACCAATTAGGACATGGTGTCAGCAATTCAGAGGGAGGAATGATAACTGCATTCCAGAAAGAGGACACACAACAGCTGCAAAACCAGGAAGGAAGGAAAGGGCACAATGCTTGGGGGAATTCAGATGGATCTGTGGCGAAAGCAGAGTAGTGGGGAGGGACTGGAAAGGAAGATGGGGCCGTATCCTGAGGAAGCAGGCTCAGACAAGGCATCTCCCCAGTATGGCTCAGGGCCTGTTTTAGTTTTGTCTAACAAAATCTCCAGTCCCCATTTTCCTAAGGTGGGATTGTTGGTGTTTATCACTAGGTGGACATTTCAAAGTTATCTTTCTTTTTTTTCTTTTTTTTTTTTTTTTTGAAATGGAGCTCTGTCGCCCAGGAGTGCAGTGGTGCGATCTCGGCTCACTGCAACCTCCGCCTCCCGGGTTCACGCCATTCTCCTGCCTCAGCCTCTGGAGTAGCTGGAACTACAGGCGCCCGCCACCATGCCCGGCTAATTTTTGGTATTTTTAGTAGAGACGGGGTTTCACCGTGTTAGCCAGGATGGTCTTGATCTCCTGACCTCGTAATCTGCCCGCCTCAGCCTCCCAAAGTGCTGGGATTACATGCGTGAGCCACCGTGCCCAGCGTCAAAGTTCTCATTTGTAATCAACAAAAACCAATTCTGGCAGACTTAAACATACAAAAAAATTATTGGCCATATATTCAGGTAGCTGCCACTGCTGAACAATGGACACCACAGTTCACATCCCCACTATCTCCAGCACCAAACCCAGCCCCGTTGCTGCCCCCAGAAACTAGATATGGCCACTGCTGCCTCTGTCACCATGATGGACTCTTTGTTGGCCCTACATCTTTGAGTCAAAGTCCCCTATGCATTTGATTGGCTGAGTCTAGGTTATGTGCTCCCACCATTGCTTCAAGGATGCTGAGAAACTGTGTAGATGGCATTTGAGATTTCCATTCTGGGAGGTGGGCTTTGACTTACTGTAAGACTCATGGGATAGAGAATTCCCCAAACATAAGAAAAGAGTTTAGAGGCTGAGCAGCCAAAACAATTCAAGTATCCATTTCACTGTGAAATGCAACTGGGTGAGTTATAGGAATAGCTCAGAATGGGAAGCAACATGAAGGGATAGATGTCCTTGCTAACAGAGAGGCCTTTGCCAGGATGCCTTAGTATTGCTAGCTTTCTAAAACAGGGAGAAAATGATTCTGACTCTGTTAATGGTGGAGTATTATCTTTCACCCTCCTCCAGATAACAATATAAATGTTGGACAAAATATAAAAACAAGGATTTGGCTGGGCATGGTGGCTCAAGCTTGTAATCCCAGCACTTTGGGAGGCCAAGGTGGGAGGATCGCTTGAGCCCAAGAGTTCAAGACCAGCCTGGGCAACATGCGAGACCCTGTCTCTGAAAAAAAAAAAAAAAAAAAAAAAAAATTTTTTTTGCCGGGTACAGTGGCTCAAGCCTGTAATCCTAGCACTTTGGAAGGCAAGGCGGGTGGATCACCTGAGGTCAGGAGTTCAAGACCAGCCTGGCCAACAAGGTGAAACCTCGTCTCTACTAAAATATAAAAATTAGCCAGGCATGATGGTGGGTGCTTGTAATCCCTGCTACTCGGGAGGCTGAGACAGAAGAATCGCTTGAACCCAGAAGACAGTGGTTGCAGTGAGCCGAGATCACACCACTGCACTCCAGCCTGGGTGGCTGAGTGAGACTCCATCTCAAAAAACAAATTTTTTTTTTTTTAATTCGCCGGGCATGGTAGTGTGCACCTGTAGTCCCAGCTACTTGGGAGGCTGAGGCAAGAGGATGGCTTGAGCCCAGGAGTTTGAGGCTGCAGTGAGCTGAGATTGTGCCACTGCACTCCAGCCTGAGTGACAGAGTGAAATGCTGTATTTGAATTAAAAAACAAAAACAAGGATTTGAAAGCACTGCAGAGCAAACAAAAACAGTCCGAAATTGGAGGGGATTCACCCTTGTTAGATGGGAACCACACTGGGGAAATCTCCTTTTCTATACTTTCCTCCTGAAGGCACTACCCAATCTGGGCAGTGCATGGAAGCTAGGACTCAGGCAGAAATCTCTAGGAAGCAGGAAGCTGCTTGAGATATTAAAGGGTGGAATTAGGGGCTGCTAAAATGGCTAGAAATTGAAGGAGAATTCCTGGAAAGAAGAGGGGCACAAAGGGGTAAGCCCCCAAATAAGTCTATATACAGATTTGGGGGCTTACCCACTCCACGCCCCTCTTCTTTCCAAAGGTCTGGCCTGACCCTTTAACATATAATCACAGCCAGGCGCGGTGGCTCACACCTGTAATCCCAGCACCTTGGGAGGCTGAAGCAGATCACCTGAGGTCAGGAGTTAGAGACCAGCCTGACCAACATGGAGAAACCCCGACTCTACTAAAAATACAAAGTTAGCTGGGCGTGGTGGCGCATGCCTGTAATCCCAGTTACTCAGGAGGCTGAGTCAGAAGAATCGCTTGAACCCAGAAGTTGGAGGTTGCGGTGAGCCGAGATCGCGCCATTGAACTCTAGCCTGGGCAACAAGAGCGAAACTCCAGTCACCGCAACCTCCGCTTCCCAGGTTCAAGCAATTCTCCTGCCTCAGCCTCCCGAGTAGCTGGGATTACAGGCATGCGCCACCATGCCCGGCTAATTTTGTATTTTTAGTAGGGACAGGGTTTCTCCATGTTGGTCAGGCTGGTCTCGAACTCCTGACCTCAGGTGATCTGCCCACCTCGGCCTCCGAAAGTGCTGGGATTATAGGTGTGAGCCACCATGCCCAGCAAGAAAGAGAAAGTCTTGACAGTAGCCATAGAAAAAGACATAATTGCAAACAGATTACATACAGAGAAACAATACAAATGAAGCCTGACTTCTTATCAGAAACCATGGAGCCAGAAAACAATGGAATACCATCTTTAAAACGCTGAAAAGTAAACAAAAACATGTCAGTCCAGTGAAGTAAAGATCTTTTCAGATAAATGAAAGCATAGAGCATTAATTGCCAGCAGACCTGCAGAATAAGAAATGTTGCTGGGCGCAGTGGCTCACTCGCAGGCATCTCAGCAATTTGGGAAGCCAATGAAGGACGATTGCTTCAGTCCAAAATATACCACAATGCCCAGCTAATTTTGTATGTGTGTGGAGACAGGGGTCTCATTATGTTGCCCAGGCTGGTCTCAAACTCCTGGGCTTGAGTGATCCTCCTGCCTCAGCCTCCCAAAGCGCTGGGATTGCAGGCATGAGTCATCATGCCTGTCCCCCAAAAGTTAGATCTTTAGAAGGGTATGAAAGAACACTAGAAACAGTGAGTATATGGACAAATACATGGACAAATACATGAACAAATTTTTTTTCTCTACTTTTAATTGACTGGTGAACATCAAAATAATATTTTATTGTGGAGTTTTTAATGCATGTAGAAGTGAAATGTGGGTAACAATAGCATAAAAGACAAATAAATTGAATTATATTGTTGTAAGGTTCATATCTTTTTTTTTTTTTTTTTTTTTTTAGACAGAGTCTCCCTCTGTCACCCAGGCTGGAGTGCAAGGGCACCATCTCAGCTCACTTCAATCTCCGCCTCCTGGATTCCAACAGTTCTCCTGCCACAGCCTCCCAAGTAGCTGGGATTACAGGCACCTGCCATCATGCCCAGCTAATTTTTGTATTTTTGTAGAGACAGGGTTTCACCACCATGTTGGCCAGGCTGGTCTTCTTCTTTTTTTTTTTTTTTTTTTTTTTTGGAGACAGAGTCTTGCTCTGTCGCCCAGGCTGGAGTGCAGTGGCGCAATCTCAGCTCACTGCAACCTCCGCCTCCCAGGTTCAAGTGATTCTCCCACCTCAGCCTCCCCAGTAGCTGGGACTACAGGAGTGCATCACCACACCTAGCTACTTTTTGTATTTTTAGTAGAGATGGGGTTTCACCATGTTGACCGGGCTGGTCTTGAACTCCTGACCTCAGGTGATCCGCAAGCCTCAGTCTCCCAAAGTGCTGGGATTACAGGCGTAGCCACCGTGTCCAGCCTATATCTTTTATTCTAAATAAACTGTGATAGGTTATGGAGGTATATTGTAATCCCTAGAGGAACCACTTAAAAATACAGGAAGTAGGTATTAAATAAAGTACTAAAGATACTTGATTAACCTCAAAGAAGACAGAAAGGAAAAAGAGAACAAAAAACAGGTGGGACAAAAAAACACAGCAAAATTGTAGATCTAAATCTTACAGTATAAAAACTGCATTAAGGGGTGGGGTGCGGTGGCTCACGCCTGTTGTCCCAGCACTTTGGGAGGCCAAGGCAGGCGGATCACCTGAGGTCGGGAGTTCGCGACCCACCTGACCAACATGGAGAAACCCTGTCACTACTAAAAATATAAAATTAGCCGGGCGTGGTGGCACATGCCCGTCATCCCAGCTACTCGGGAGGCTGAGGCTGGAGAATTGCTTGAATCTGGGAGGCAGAGGTCACGGTAAGCCAAGATCGCGCCATTACACTCCAGCCTGGGCAACAAGAGGGAAACTCTATCTCAAAAAAAAAAAAAACAAAAACAAAAAACTGCAGTAAGTATATATGGACTAAACATTCTAATTAAAAGAATAAAAAAGCAAGGCTCAACTTTATACTGCCTTCAAAAAATGTACTTTAGGCAGGGCGCAGTGGCTCACACCTGTAATCCCAGCACTTTGGGAGGCCGAGGTGGGCGGATCAGGTGAGGTCAGGAGTTTGAGACCAGCCTGGCCAACATGGTGAAACCCTGTCTCTACTAAAAATACAAAACTTAGCCAGGCGTGGTAGCACATGCCTATAATCCCAGCTACTCGGGAAGCTGAAGCAGGATAATCACTCGAACCCAGGAGGTGGAAGTTGCAGTGAGCCAAGATCATGCCACTGCACCCCAGCCTGGACAATGAGTGAGACTCCATATTTTTTAAAAATTTAATTAATTAAATTAAATACATATATGAAATAAAAGGCACAAAGATTGAGAAGAAAAAAGTACAACGGTCTATATTTGCAGATTACATAAATATTTACATAGAAAATATTAAGGAACATATAAAACTGCTAGAATTAATAAACAATGTATGAAAATCTATTGTGTTTCTAAAAGGAAAAAAGAAATTGAGATTTAAATTTCTATTTATAATAGCATCAAAAAACACAAAGTACTTAAGAATAAATTTGGCTGGGCACAGTGGCTCAAACCTGTAACCCCAGCACTTTGGGAGGCCAAGGCAGATGGGTCACCTGAGGTCAGGAGTTCAAGACCAGCCTGGCCAACATAGTGAAACCCCGTCTCTACTAAAAAAAATACAAAAGTTAGCCGGGTGTGGTGGCGCACATCTGTAGTCCCAGCTACTCGGGTGGCTGAGTCAGGAGAATCCCTTGAACCCGGGAGGCGGAGGTTGCAGTGAGCCGAGATCGCACCACTACACTCTAGCCTGGGCAAGAGTGAGACTCTGTATCAGAGAAAAAAAAAAAAAAAAAAAAGAATAAATTTAACTAAAGACATGCAAGACCTCTATCTTTACACTGAAAATCATAAAACATTGTTGAAAGTAATCAAAGATCTAAAAAAATTAAGAAACATAACAAGGCCAGGCACGGTGGCTCAAGCCTGTAATCTCAGCACTTTGGGAAGCCGAGGTGGGCGGATCACGAGGTCAGGAGATCGAGACCATCCTGGCTAACACGGTGAAACCCCGTCTCTACTAAAAAGTACGAAAAATTAGCTGGGCGTGGTGGCAGGTGCCTGTAGTCCCAGCTACTCGGGAGGCTGAGGCAGGAGAATGGCGTGAACCCGGGAGGCGGAGCTTGCCGCGAGCCGAGATCCCGCCACTGCACTCCAGCCTGGGCAACACAGTCAGACTCCATCTCAAAAAAAAAAAAAAAAGTCTAGAAGCTAGTGCCAGAAAATAAGGAAGCACTGAAAAAAAAAGGAACCTGAAAGAGCTCTCAACAGCCAAAACCGGAATAGCATGAGCAACAAAATAAATAATGTCATATTGGATTGTAACCCAAAGTAGAAAATAAATAAACATGAGTCCGTAGTGGTCTAAATAAATGGTTGAATAAATAAATACATGATAGGAAAGGACAGATCTTCCTTACAGAGGAATACCAAATAATATATAGATATATTCTCCCCTCCAGATGGAGTTGAATTGGCCCTCCTGCCTTGAATGTGTGCTGGACTTAGTGACTCACTTCCAAAGAACAGAGTATGGATAGGGAAAAAAATAGAAACTTTAAAGTGGAGAAGTCTGGCAAACACTGCTTTAATGAAGTGATCAAGGTTACGTCACCAGCTGATATCATGTGATGAGCCAGACACTCCACCGTTGTGATATTCTCCCCCAAAATACCTAACTCCAGCCTAATCATGAGAAAAATTCGAAATTGAGGAACATTCTGCAGAATACCTGACCAGCCCTCTTAAAACTGTGAAAATGATTTTAAAAACAAGGAAAGACTGAGAAATTGTTACAGAGGAGACCAAGGAGACATGAGGACTAAATACGGTGGGAAATACTGGAGTGGGTCCTGGAACAGAAAAGGACATTAGTAGGAAAACTGGTGAAAATCTGGAGTTTCATTAATAGTAATATATGAATGTTAACTTCTTAGTTTTGATGGACCACAGTCATGTAATGCCACGGACCCTGGGTGGACTGAACAAAGGAGGACGAACGTGGGAATAAAAACAAAGACAAGGCCTGGCGCGGTGGCTCACGCCAGTAATCCCAGCACTCTGGGAGGCCGAGGTGGGCAGATCACAAGGTCAGGAGATCGAGACCATCCTGGCTAACACGGTGAAACCCCATCTCTACTAAAACTACAAAAAATTAGCCGGGCGTGATGGCAGGCGCCTGTAGTCCCAGCTACTCGGGAGGCTGAGGCAGGAGAATGGCGTGAACCCAGGAGGCGGAGCTTGCGGTGAGCCGAGATTGCGCCACTGCACTCCAGCCTGGGCGACAGAGCAAGACTCCGTCTCAAAATAAAAAAAAAAAAACACAAAGACAAAAGAGTATAATTGGAAGAAGGGGTTAGGGGGCTTCTTGCTTCTAGTGAACAAGGGCCCTGAATTTCTAGAGCCATTTGTATTTATTAAGTAAAGGAGATAAGGAGAAGGGGGTGGTTGTCGGTCAGCTGCTTGACTTAGTACACGGCCTGCATGACTGCATTCTTTGAAGAGTAGGCTCCAGATGTCCCCATAGATAACCTCAAGGAGCACGGCACCAGGGAGTGACTGCTCTCAGCATACCTTCTGGTAGCAGGTGCAGATGCGAGTTTGCCCACATTCTGTATTCATGATAAACAGTTTGCTGTTTGATCATATAGCCTCCGGTGGAATGCTGAGTTGGTCACAACCCTCAGGCTTTCGACTCCCATCAATGTAAGATGCTCACATTAGAAGAAAGTGGGTGAAGGGTATATGGGAACTTTGTATATTATCTTTGCAACTTTTCTAAAAACCTTTTTTTTTTTTTTTGAGATGGAGTCTCGCTCTGTCACCCAGGCTGGAGTGCAGTGGCGCAATCTCGGCTCACTGCAGCCTCTGCCTCCTGAGTAGCTGGGACAACAGTTGCCTGCCACCACTCCCAGCTAATTTTTGTATTTTTAGTAGAGATGGGGTTTCACCATATTGGCCAGGCTAGTCTTGAACTCCTAACCTCAAGTGATCCACCCACTTTGTCCTCCCAAAGTGCTGGGATTACAAGCATGAGCCACTGCACCCAGCTTTCTACAAATCTAAAATTATTCCAAAATAAAAAATTTACGTAAAAAAGTGGCCGGGTACAGTGGCTCATGCCTGTAATCCCAACACTTTGGAAGGCTGAGACAGACGGATCACCTGAGGTCAGGAGTTTGAGACCTGGGCCAACATGGAGAACCCCATCTTTCCACTAAAAATACAAAAACTAGTTGAGTGTGGTGGCGCATGCCTGTAATCCCAGCTACTCAGAAGGCTGAGGCAGGAGAAAATTGTTTGAAACTGAGGGGCGGGTGGAGGGGGCAGGTTGTAGTGAGCCAAGATCACACCACTGCATTCCAGCCTGGGGCAACAGAACGAGGCTCTGACTCAAAAAAAAAAAAAAAAAATTCACATAGTTCTCCAAAAATATAGAGATAAAAAATAATTTTTTATTTTACCTTTTTTTTCTTTTTTTTTTTTTAAGACAAGGTCTCACTCTGTTGCCCAGGCCGGAGGGCAGTGGCACAATCATGACAGCCTTGACCACCTAGGCTCATATGATCCTTCCACCTCAGTCTCCCAAGTAGCTGGGACTACAGGTGCATGTCACCATACCTGGCTAATTTTTTATCTTTTATAGAGACAGGGTCTCACTATGTTGTCCAGGATGGTCTTGAACTCCTGGGCTCAAGTAATCCCCCTGCCTCAGCATCCCAAAGTGCTGGAATTACAAGTGTGAGCCACCATGCCCAGACACAATATTTTTAAATAGGGAGAAAAAAATCAAGTCATAAAGCATCAATTCAGGAGGTCTGATATCTGTTTAATGAGAATTCCAGAGAGAAAAAAGAGCCAGGCATGGTGGCTCATCCCTATAATCCTAGCACTTTGGGAGGTGGAGGCAGGTGGATCACGAGATCAGGAATTCAAGACCAGCCTGACCAACATGGTGACACCCTGTCTCTACTAAAAATACACTTAGCTGGACATGGTGGTGCATGCCTGTAATCCCAGCTACTCAGAAGGCTGAGGGAGGAGAATCGCTTTAACCCACGAGGCAGGGGTTGCAGTGAGCCGAGATCATGCCATTGCACTCCAGTGACAGAGGAAGACTCCATCTCAAAAAAAAAAAAAAGAAAAGAAAAGAAAATAGAGGTAAGAAAATAATCAGAGAAACATTAGAAGAAAATTCCCCAGAGCAGTAACAACAAAAAAAATGAGTCTTTAGATTAAAAGTGTCTATTGAATGCTGAACAGAATCCTAGGGATTCATGAGGTTTCAGAAAGTCCAAGACCTTCTGGAAATTAGAAACAAACAAACATTATCTGTAAGGGAATAAAGATCAAATTAGCACTGGGCTTCTCTGAAGCTAGAAGCTATAAAACAATGGTCTGTATAGTTCTGAGGGGAAATGGTTTTGAACAGTTAAGCCACAAAACAAGCTTAGGGGCAAAATTCTGAGAACTAATAAAATTTACCTCCCACACATTCTTTTCTTATCTTTTTTTTTTTTTTTTGAGACTTGCCCTATCGCCCAGGCTAGAGTGCAGTGACACCATCACAGTTTGCTGCAGCCTTGACCTCCTGGGCTCAACTGATCCTCCCACCTCAGCCTCCCAAGTAGCTGGGACTACAGGTGTACACCACCACACACTTGGCTAATATTCGTATTTTTTGTAGAGATGGGGTTTCTCCATGTTGCCCAGGCTGGTCTCGAACTCCTGAGGCTCAAGTGATCTTCCCATCCCAGCCTCCCAAAGTGTTGGGATTATAGGCGTGAGCCACTGCACCTGGCCAGCCACGTGCTTTTGCTGAAAAAATTACTTGAGATTGTAATCCAAAAAAAACAAAAAATCAGATATAATGTAGTGCTTTGATTCTCAAGATATAGTTCCAGAAGCAGCATCTGGGAACATGTTAAAAATGCAAATGTAGGGCCCATCCCAACCTGCTGAGTCAGAAACTCTGGGGTTTGAGGGCAGCAGTCTGTGTCTTTACCAGCCTTCCAAGTGATGTGGTGCATGCTCAAATTTGCAGACCCCAGAGTTGTGATGATGCTGTCAGTCCACTCAAATCCCCTTCACCAGGCTGCTGCACCCGTTCCCAGCTGCTGTGAGTTGCTGTACAAAATGCCCCCTGTCTCAAGGTGGCACCAGGCTGAGACTGGTCTCCAGCCAAGAACACTTCCTAGCTTAGCTTTCTTCCCCAGCCCTATCCTGCCTCCCTCCCTCCTCTTCTCCTGAGATCACTCCCTCAGTTGGTCACTGTCACGAAAATCCCTGTCCCAGCCTCTGCTTCCTAGGAGGCTGGACCTAAGTCACATAGTAACCAAGAAACCACAGAACTAACTCACATGCACATTGAAAAAGAAGTCCCACAATGGTAACTGCCAGGAAGTATTTGATTTAAATTAGAACATAGAAACAGAAGACTGCGATAACAATGTCTTTTAAATGTTTTTTTTTTTTTTTTTTCGAGGCGGAGTTTCACTCTTGTTGCCCAGGCTGGAGTGCAATGGTGGGATCTCGGCTCACAGCAATCTCCGTCTCCCAGGTTCAAGCCATTCTCCTGCCTCAGCCTCCGGAGTAGATGGCATTACAGGCATGCACCACCACACCCAGCTAATTTTGTATTTTTAGTAGAGATGGGGTTTCTCCATGTTGGTCAGGCTGGTCTCAAACTCCAGACCTCAGGTGATCCACCTGCCTCAGCTTCCCAAAGTGCTGGGATTACAGGCGTGAGCCACCGTGCCGGGCGGGTCTTTAAAATGTTTTTAAGAAAAAAGGGAATTTCAGTCCATAGACAGTACAATTAAGAAGCTAGAAGCTCTTAGTCATATAGTCAAGAAAGCACACAGTTCTTCTCTCAAAAAGGAATAGGAAAAGTGTCAAGAAACTCCAGGAAAAACACAAAACTATACCAGAAAATTGTGATTCAAATATGAAACTGTGGCATGATTTTAAGCAATCGATGATATGGAAGGAAAGAGAAGAACTTGATCTGAACATTTGGAATATTTCATTTTTTTATTGACCTTATTTTATTTTACTTTGAGAAAAATTTCAACATATGCCGAAGTAGAAAAAAATTGCAAAATGAACTTCATGTACCCACCATCACTCAACTTCAATGGTTATCAAGATCAGGTCAATCTCAAATACCTAGTCAATTTTCAAATTTCTCTAAATATCTCATTTTTTTTCCTTTTTACAGTTGGTATGTTTAAATCTGGACCCAAAGTATATTTATTGCATTTAGTTTATATGTCTCTCTTAAATCTCTCCCAGGCTACAGTGGAACACTCCCATTTGGACAGCCTCAGTTTAGGGACCTGGAATTACATTTCCTTCTTTACTGATCCAAACAGTATCCAAAATCTACAGTGACTGTTTTGTTCCTGCTTGAAGGTCAAATCCCTTGTCTTTTTTTTTTTTTTTTGAGATGGAGACTCAGGCCGGAGTGCAGTGGCATGATCTCGGCTCACTCCAAGTTCCGCCTCCCAGTTCACGCCATTCTCCTGCCTCAGCCTCCCGAGTAGCTGGGACTACAGGCGCTCGCCACCACACCCAGCTAATTTTTTGTATTTTTAGTAGAGACGGGCTTTCACCCTGTTAGCCAGGATGGTCTGGATCTCCTGACCTCGTGATCTGCCCGCCTCGGCCTCCCAAAATACTGGGATTACAGGTGTGAGCCACCACGCCCGGCCAAATCCCTTGTCTTAATCACGATTGCCTCTTGAA
This sequence comes from Nomascus leucogenys, assembly GCF_006542625.1. NCBI lineage: Eukaryota > Metazoa > Chordata > Mammalia > Primates > Hylobatidae > Nomascus > Nomascus leucogenys. The sequence continues at coordinate 61,394,698 of NC_044395.1, read as the reverse complement.
ATAACCATTTGGATTGCCTTCAAGTTCAGGCTACTTCAACCTCTCTCAAATCTTTAGGTTTTTTAGAATCAAAAGATTATCTCCAGTTTCTTTAGGTCTTAAAGGACCTTTTCTTGGGGGTCCAGTCAATATAGAAATTTGGGATCCCCTGTTCCTGCATAAATACTGAAGCAGGTGTCCAGGGTCTAGAAATCTTCTGTATTTTTCTGTTTACCAAACTTTGTTAAGAGCTCCCCTGGTTACACAGGCTATGGATACTTGAGTGCCAGATGGGATTAAAGATAGCCAAACAATGCTCTAATTTATCTCTGAACCTCTCAGAAAGTTCAGGAAGTTTAGGTTAGGAGCCAAAAGGTGCTTAGAGCTGCAGCCACAAAAGATCCTCAGAAACAATCTTCAGCCGGGGACCCCAGGTTTTGTTGTAAAGAGCCCTTGACCATGAACATGAATGAGGCGGCTGGCTTTGGGCATAGACTGCCTCATGGAAGCTCTGCCTCCTGCCCAGCCCTGAGTCCTGGGGTCTGGACTTTACCCCTTCCCTCTCTTTATTGGGGTGGTTGGTTATGAGGGGTGGGGAGCAGGAAGGGCAGATGGGGCTGGAAGTGACGTGAAGGGAGCTTTAGTCTTAGCTGTCCAAGACCTCCCAGCTAGTAAGTTGTCAGGCCAGGATTTGAACCCAGACTGGTCTGGTCTCAGATTTTAACCCCTTCTCCTGCCTCCTCACTCCCCTGGAACCTGGAAGACCAGGAGAGAAAAGCCCTAATGCTGACTTAGATATTCACTCACTCAAGGACTCAGAGAGGAACGACTAGAATCAGAACGGCCAAGTTCCTTGCAGTTAAACAGTTGACTCAGACAAATATCAACAGACACACCCAGATAGATGAAAGCAAAAGTCAACAAACCAGCTAACAAAAACGGTCCTTTTGACAGATGAGGAAAAATCAAATAATTACTCAGGTCAACCTCTTCACTCTTGTTATAGATGGTTGGGGAGCTTAAACCTTAACTAGCTAATTTTTTGTTGGGGGAGGAAAGGTGGGTAGACATTTGGAATGTTCCAGACACTGTGCTGAAAACTGGGACAGCAAGATGAGAAGTTACAGTCCCTGCCCTTAAGAAAACTGTTCCTGGGTGCTTTATTCCTGTGAGTGATGAGCTCCCTTGACAGCAGGGACAATTTTTCATCCTGTCTCCATCCTCATTGCCTGCATGGGACCAGTCTGGCACAAAATTACCACTTACTCCATGAATGAATTTCACTTTTGAAAACTATCCCATTTTCTCTGACACCTGATAATTCTTCAAGTATTTGGTGATTTTGTAAATTGTTAGACAAGGGGAAACTGGGCCAGGCACAGTGGCTCACACCTGTAATCCCAGCACATTGGAAGGCTGAGGCGGGAGGATCACCTGAGGTCAGGAGTTCGGGACCAGCCTGGCCAACATGGTGAAACTCCGTCTCTACTAAAAAATATAAATACAGGCAGTCGCCTGTAATTCCAGCTACGCAGGAGGCTGAGACAGGAGAATTGCTTGAACCCGGGAAGCAGAGGTTGCAGTGAGCTGAGATCATGCCACTGTACTCCAGTCTGGGTGATAAGGGCAAAACTCCACCAAAAAAAAAAAAAAAAAGAGGAAACTGTAGTCGAGGAAGGGAATTTAGAGGTGAAATGATACATGCTGCTTGGTAGATACACTTTTTCTTTTTCTTTCTTTTTTTTTTTTTTTTTTTTGAGACAACATCTTGCTACGTTGCCCAGGCTGGTCTCAAACTCCTGGGCTCATGTGATCCTCCTGCCTCGGCCTCCCGAAGTCCTGAGATTACAGGTGTCAGCCACCATGCCAGCCGAGACATACTTTTTTTTTTTTGTTTTTGAGATGGAGTCTGGCTCTGTCACCCAGGCTGGAGTGCAGTGGCGCAATCTCGACTTACTGCAGCCTCTGCCTCCCAGGTTCAACTAATTCTCCTGCCTCAACCTCCTGAGTAGCTGGGACTACGGGTGCACACCACCACGTGTGGCCAATTTTTGTAATTTTAGTACAGATGGAGTCTCGCCATGTTAGCCAGGCTGGTCTCGAACTCCTGACCTCAGGTGATCCACCCGCCTCGGCCTCCCAAAGTGCTGGGATTACAGGTGTGAGCCACCACAACTGGCCAAGACATACTTTTTTAATGCCTTCCTGAGTAAAGTAAGGGAAGCAGAGGGAGAAAACAGCCAGGCCTTAGAATGGCACCCTGTATCTGCTGAAGAAAAAGTGCTGTGACTTCTGTAATAGGAGATGGGACCATCTGTTGCTTTCAAAGGTCTCTAAGGATCCACAGCCCTGTGGCTAAGAAGGAGACAGAGTTTGAAACGGTTGTCAGAAGTAAATCTTCATACTTCCAGGAGTGGGGCCATTCATTCATTCAACATGTATTTATTTATTTATTTATTATTTTTTGAGACAAAGTCTCACTCTTGTCCCCCAGGCTGGAGTGCAATGGCGCGATCTCAGCTCACTGCAACCTCCGCCTCCTGGATTCAAGTGATTTTCCTTCCTCAGCCTCCCGAGTAGCTGAGATTACAGGCACCTGCCACCATGCCCGGCTAATTTTTGTATTTTTAGTAGAGACAGGGTTTCACCATGTTGGCCAGGCCGGTCTCAAACTCCTGACCTTGGGTGACCTGCAGGCCTCAGCCTCCCAAAGTGCTGAGATTACAGGCATGAGCTACTGCGCCCGACGTCGACATGTATTTATTGAGTACTACTCTGTGCCATGTCTTTGCTTGAAGGACTGGAGATACAACAATGAGTACAAGTTTAAGAATCCCTGCCCTCCTATGGAACTTACATTCTATTCAGGGAGCAGGAAAAAATTAATACATACAATTATAAATGCGCTTATTCCTTGACCCAGCAACCTCATTTCTGAGGCTTTAGCCTACAGCTTTATCGGCACCGTAAAAAATGATACAGACACAAGGTTATTCATTGCAGTACTGTTTGAAATAGCAAAAGACTGAGCACAGCTTTGAATTTTGAACCACAAAACATATTATACATTCAAATCAAAAGGAAAGTTTAGAAAATTGTAGTATAGGTTTTGTTGGATGGCGATAAATGTATTATGGAGAAAAATTAAGTAGGGAAGGAGATTCGGTAATGATGAGAGGGGACATTGCTATTTGAAAGTGATTGTTAGGGAAGGCCTAGTGGAGAAGGCCCGCATGTGAGTAAATATCTGAAGGAGATGTGGATATACTGGGGCATTCTTCAGGCAGAGGGAACAGCAAGGGCCAAGGCCCTGAGGCCTTTCAATGGCTGAAGAACAGCAAGGAGGCTAGAGTGAGCTGGAGTGGCCTAGTGGTGGGGAGAGGGTGTCCCAGCATTGTCACCCAGCCGCTGGGGCCTGAAGGCTTGCAGCTGGGAGGCTCATGGCCCTGAGGGACCACCACCATCTCCAGCTCCCCTGCCCACCCCCTAGTGCTGCTTGCAGTGATGGCTTCCTCCTGGAAATTCTCTTCTCCATTGGCCACCTGACGCCAATCCTCAGGTCTCCCTCTGGGTGCTGCTTCTTTTTCGATTTTTTCTTTTTCTTTTTTTTTTTTTTTTTTTTGAGATAGGGTTCGCTTTGTTACCCGGGCTGGAGCGCAGTAGCACAAACATGGCTCACTGCAGCCTCAACCTTCTGGGCTCAAGCAATCCTCTCGCCTTAGCCTCACAAGTAGCTGGGACTACAGGGGCGCAAGTCACCACTCCCAGCTAATTTTTGTATTTTGTAGAGACGGGGTTTCGCCATGTTGCACCAGGCTGGTCTCCTGGGCTCAAGTAATCCTCCAACCTTGACCTCCCAAAGTGCTGGGACTACAGGCGTGCATCACCCTGCCCCTCTGGCTGCCTCTTCTAAGTCTCCCTCACTGCCCCGAAGCCCCAAGGCTCATGGTTCTGTCCTTGCCCTCCTCTCTCTTGCCGGCTCTTCCCATTCCACCCTCCTCCGGGGCTTCTGCCCAGAGTCCACTCCCGAGCCCAGACCCACAGTTCTCCTGGCCTCTGGACATCTGCCCCAGATGTCTCAAGCATCTTGGACTCCACGTATGCCCAGAGCTGACCAAAGCACTCGCTGATCACCCCTCTACCCCACAGACCAGAAAGGCTCATCCTCTGGACTCCCACCATGCATGCCTCCCCTCACAGACGGTGCTTATGGTGCCGCCTGCCTACCTCCTCCATCTGCCCTGAGCAGGGGCCGGCTTGGTCTGTTTGTTTGCTGAGGCTTCCCCAGCACCCAGCGCAGTGCCTGGTACACAGTGAGTCCTCAATAAACAAACTGAACAGGCCAGGCACGGTGGCTCATGCCTGTAATCCCAGTACTTTGGGAGGCTGAGGCAGGCGGATCACCTGAGGTGGGGAGTTCGAAACCAGCCTGACCAACACGGAGAAACCCCATCTCTACTAAAAATACAAATAAAATTAGCTGGGCGTGGTGGCGCATGCCTGTAATCCCTGCTATTCAGAAGGCTGAGGCAGGAGAATCGCTTGAACCTGGGAGGCAGAGGTTGCAGTGAGCCAAGATCGCGCCGTTGTACTCCAACCTAGGCAATAAGAGTGAAACTACGTCTCAAAAAAAAAAAAAAAAAAAAAAAAAAACAAAAAACTGAACAAATGACTGCACAGCTTCAGCCACTGCCTCCAGCTTCTGAATCTGCTTCCCTCTGCTAGACCCAGGGGCCCGCCCTCCAGGGTCCCTAAGCTCTGGTAGGGGGCAGCCCCACCGTCCTGCCTCACGGCTCTCCCACACTCAGAAGCGTGCTTCTTGCAGGAGATTCAGATTTCAGGAGGCCACCAGCCTCTTGCACCTGCCCCCCTGGAGGCTCAGTATCACTCTTTTGGTTTCAGTGATTTCTGTCTGCAGGGGACAGAGTATGACTAAGTCATGGACACCCTTGGGAAGAGCATCTTGAATAGGAGGAAGGAGAAGCAGAACCAGGCATTGGAGGGCCTCGCTTGTCAGGCCCTAACGACCCATGGTGATGCCTCTCAGTGCAGCATCCTGATGTGTTTGTGTCCCACGATGAGACTGTAAGCCCTAGAGAGCGAGGATGGCCTCAGCTTCTCCTCTATGACTGGTGCCCTATGGCAATGGTTCTCAACACAGGGCACTCCTCCACCCTCACCCCTAAGGTTGCCAGAAAAATGCAGGCCACCCAGTGAAATCTTAGAATCAGATAAATAAGTACTTTTTCAGTATAAGTATGTTCTCTGCTCAATATGTCATTTGGGGCATCCTTATACTGAAAAGTTATTTGTAGGAACATTCATTCTGTTTTATAGAATGAGGTGTTGTCCAATTCTAGAAAAAAAAATTGGTTATATGTATGAAATACAAATTCAAATTTAACTGGGTGGCTTGAATTTTTATTAGCTAAGTCTGGCAACCTTATCCCTGGGTGACATTTGGCAATGTGTGGAGACACTTTTGGTTGTCAAACTGTAGGGGGGTGCGGGGTGCTCCTGGCATTTAGTGAGAGAGGGGAAGGATGCTACTAAACATCCTGTAGGGCATAGGATACCCCCTGTCACAACAAAGAATTCTCCAGATCAAAACATCAATAGGTACTAGAGCACCCAGAACTCTCCACCTCATACCCTTGACACACCTGCCTTCCTACCCCCAAGACATTGTGGCAAGAGACTCATAGACTTACCACAGATGTTGGCTGGGCACCGTGGCTCATGCCTGTAATCCCAGCACTTTGGGAGGCCGAGGCGGGAGGATCACTTGAGGTCAGGAGTTTGAGACCAGCCTGGCCAAAATAATAAAACCCCATCTCTACTAAAAAATACCAAAAAAATTAGCTGGGTGTGGTGAGGGGTCCTTTCTGGACCAGCTCCTGCAACCTGGTCCCCATGCCCATGCAGAGGTAGCTGCTGCTGCTGAGCTGATGTTGAGCATGGCAGGGACAGAGCTCTACCTTCTGCTTGGAACTGACACTGGAAAATGGGATCCTGTGGTCATGGGGGCAGTGTATTCTACTAGATACTGCTAAGTTGCTTTAAAATTAGCGGTATCGGCTGGGCACGGTGGCTCACACCTGTAATCCCAGCACTTTGGGAGGCCAAGGCCAGCGGACCATGAGGTCAGGAGTTCGAGACCAGCCTGGCCAATATGGTGAAACCCCATCTCTACTAAAAGTACAAAAATTAGCCGGGTGGGGTGGCAAGCACCTATAGTCCCAGCTACTTGGGAGGCTAAGGCAGAAGAATCACTTGAATTCAGGAGGTGGAGGTTGCACTAAGCCTAGATCACACCACTGTACTCCAGCCTGGGTGACAAAGCAAGACCCTGTCTCAAAAAAAAAAAAAAAAATTAGCTATACCATTATACTCTACCACCAGCAAGGTATGGCAGGACTGACACCAGGCTTTCAAATACTGGCCAATCTGACAGGCAAAAAGTAGCATCTTATTGTTTTAATTTGCATTTCCCTTACCATGGTAGAGATAGAATATCTTTGGATGTTTATTTTTATTTTTATTTTATTTATTTTTGGTGAGACGGAGATTTACTCTTGTTGCCCAGGCTGGAGTGCAATGGCGCGATCTCGGCTCACCGCATCCCCAGCCTCCCAGGTTCAAGCGATTCTCCTGCCTCAGCCTCCCAAGTAGCTGGGATTACAGGCAAGTGCCACCACGCCCGGCTAATTTTGTATTTTCAGTAGAGATGGGGTTTCACCATGTTTCCCAGGCTGATTTTGAACTCCCGACCTCAGGTGCCTCTGCCCGCCTTGGACTCCCAAAGTGCTGGGATTACAGGTGTGAGCCACTGTGCCCGGCCTTATTTTTTTTTTTTTATGTTTTTAAAATTTATTAACTCATGTACCTGCACATCATACAACAGTCAAAAACATCAGTGAGCCAGGAACGGTGGTTCACGCCTGTACTATCAGCACTTTGGGAGGCTGAGGCAGGAGGATTGCTTGAACTCAGGAGTTCAAGACCAGCCTGGGCAACATAATAAGATCTCATATTTACTTTAAATTTTTTTTTAATTAGCCAGATGTGGTAGCACATGCCTGTAGTCCAGCTACTTGGGAGGCTGAGGTGGAAGGATCACTTGAGCCCAGGAGGTCAAGGCTGCAGTGATCTGTGATTGCACCAGTGCACTCTAACCTGAGCAACAGAGCCAGAACCCATCTCAAAAAAAAAAAGAGTCAGTAAAAAGTAAATCTCCTTTCCATAGATCTGAAGCCAGCTCCCATTCAAAGACCATGTCTGAAAGAAGTTTCTGGTATTTCCTTCCAGAGATATTCAATGCATATATAAGCACTTGGATATACAGACTTTCCTTTTGGTTTTTAAATAAATTGTCGGCCAGGCATGGTGGCTCATGCCTGTAATCCCAGCATTTTGGGAGGCCGAGGCGGACAGACCACTTGAGGTCAGGAGTTCGAGACCAGCCTGGCCAACATGTTGAAACCCCATCTCTGCTAAAAATGCAAAAATTAGCCAGGCATGGTGGTGGGCACCTGTAATCCCAGCTACTCAGGAAGCTGAGGCGTGAGAATCACCTGAACCTGGGAGGTGGAAGTTGCAGTGAGCTGAGATCATGCCACTGCATTCCAGCCCAGGCAACAGAACAAGACTCCCAGACTCCGTCTCAAAAAATAAACTAAACTAAACAAATTGTAACATTTTCCACACTGTTCTGCACTTTTCTTTTTCTTTTTATTTCTTTCTCTCTCTCTCTCTCTTTTTTTTTTTTTTTTTTTTTTTTTTTTTATGAGACAGGGTCTTACTCTGTCATCCAGACTGGAATGCAGTGATCTCGGCTCACTGCAGCCACAACCTCCTGGGTTCAAGCAATCCTCCTGCCTCAGCCCCCCAAGCAGCTGGAACTATAGGCATGCACTGCCACACCTGGCTAATTTTTTTTTTCTGTTTTTTGTAGAGATGGGTTTTCGCCACATTGCCCAGGCTGGTCTGGAACTCCTGGGGTCATATGATCCTCTTGAAAGTGCTAGGGTTACAGGCATGAGCCACTGCACCTGGAATTGTTTTAAATCCTGGAAAATGGCTTATCCCAATACACATAGAGGTATCTCATTATTGTACATGATTCATAGTATCCCATCTGATGGACACAGTACAATTTTGAACAGTTCCCTAGCGTTGGACATTTTGGTGGCTTCCAATATTTTGCTATAGTGAATATTTTTGTGTATATACAATATCTCACCTATAGGAATGTATTTGCAGGATAATTTCCTAGAAGCACTAGAAGCGCAACTGCTGGGTCAAAGGGCAAGTGTATTTAAAATGTTTAAGGTTATTACCAAGTTGCCTTTCACATCAATTCACTGTTTATGTCATTTTATGATCATACAGAAACTATCTTTTTTTTAATTCAGAATAAAATATAACACAGTCATTGTCTTTGATAATAAGAAACCAGCATTTAGGAAGCATCTACTGTGTATCAGGAGCTTTACACATATTGCCAAAAACACTCAGGACCCCTCTGAGGCACAATGAATTAAGTATTTTGTTCAAGGCACCCACAAACGAGGTGGCAGAACCAGAAACCAAGCCACGGTCTGTCGGGGCCCTCAGCTTGGGCCTGGGCTTGCTCCTTGTCATCATGCAGAAGCTGACACCCTGGTATGAGGACCTGGATTCCAGCATAACTCGCAGTGATGTCACATGACAGGTGCCTGCATGGAGGCCTGAACCAAGAGCTGGAACACAGACCCAGAGCACAGGGCAGGTCGGGTGGCGGTGGGGTAGCTGAAGGGGCTTCACAGAGGCGAGAGCCTTGAAGGTGAGGCCTAAGGGTTGAGGGAACAGATTTTGCTGGTGAAAAGTAGACAAGGCTGCTCAGGGGAGAGGGATCCACAAAGACATAGAGGCCTGAAAATCAACTGGGGAAAGAAGAGCTGGTGTGCACTGATCAGAGGTTGGTCTGGGGCTGAAGTTGGAAAGGTGGGGCGCAGGCAGGGGGTGAAGAACCCCTCACAGGCCGCTCTATGGAGCTTGGGCCTTCCAGCGGGAGGCTGCTCATCTGGGAGGCTGGACAGGGCACATGGCACGGGGTGGAGCTCAGACTCTGAAGCTAATCTTACCTCCACCCCTTCTTGGCTCTGTGCGCTGTCTCCTTCTCTGTGAAACAGAGAATCTAATTCATAACATCGTGGGAATTAAATATGTTAAAACATGTTTAAAAAATCAAAAACACCGGCCGGGCATGGTGGCTCACGCCTGTAATCCCAGCACTTTGGGAGGCCGAGACGGGCAGGACGGGAGGATCACGAAGTCAGGAGACGGAGACCATCCTGGCTAACATGGTGAAACCCCGTCTCTACTAAAAATACCAAAAAAAATTAGCCAGTCATGGTGGTGAGTGCCTATAGTCCCAGCTACTCGGGAGGCTGAGGCAGGAGAATGGCGTGAACCTGGGAGGTGGAGCTTGCAGTGAGCTGAGATTGCACCACTGCACTCCAGCCTGGGCGACAGAGCGAGATTCTGTCTCAAAATAAAAATAAATAAATAAATAAATAACACCTGACACTTCACAAGCATTCAAGAAGTGGTAGCCATTTATTAGCCAATAATTGAATTGTTTTAAAAAGTTTTTTTTTTAAGTGGATAAACTCTTTTTTTTAGGTTGTTAAAAAAAATCTTAGTTGGCAGAGCATGGGTTCCATTTGGCAGGAGATGACAGGAGGTGATATCGTAACGGCCCAGTCCAGGCACCACTGACAAGGGTTTTGATCAGAGCAACGTCAGGCCCATCTCTGCACAGCACAGCTGCCGAGACAGCTCTCCGTAGTTTATATGGGTTGCCAAACAATAATTGTTCTAAAGTGTTGAAATGCTGTTATGTATGTGCAGATTTTAGAAAGTTAGCATTTATTTAGCTCTTACTATTATAATTAAAGTATATAATCCTCACACCAACCTTATTGGACAAGTACTTTTATTATCCCCATTTTACAGATGACAAAACTGAGGTCCAAAGAGAGCTTTAGGCCATTTTCCCAAGGCCACACAACTGGGATCCACACCAGGTTTTGTGAGTCCAGAGCTTGTTCTTATCTCTTTTTTTTTTTGGTTTTTGGTTTTTATTAGAGACAAAGTCTCACTCTGTTTCCTAGGCTGGAGTGCAGTGGCACGATCTTGGCCCACTGCAACCTCCGCCTCCTGGGTTCAAGTGATTTTCCTGCCTCAGCCTCCCAAGCAGCTGGGATTACAGGCATGCACCACCATGTCTGGCTAATTTTTGTATTTTTAGTAAAGATGGGGTTTCACCATGATGGCCAAGCTGGTCTTGAGCTCCTGACCTTAAGTGACCCTCCCACCTCGGCCTCCCAAAGTGCTGGGATTACAGGTGTGAGCCCCCGTGCCCAGTGCTCTCACCTCTTTTTGGATCTGCCTTTCCAGCGGGAAACAGGATCAAGAATCCAGTTGGTGGTGGTGGTGGTGGTGTTGCCTTCCCAACACTGTGGTCTTTGAAGTTGAGCTATCTAAACTCTCCAACCTCTTGAATCCTGAATAGCTCTGTTCTCACACCAGAGGGGAACAGAGAGACAGGGGTAGCCACAAAAGTTTCCTAATCTGGGACGTGACAAGCTAAGCTGCATTTGTTATTTTATTATATATTTTAATTTTTTTGAGACAGGGTTTTGCTCTGTTGCCCAGGTTGGAGTGCAGTGGTGTGATCATAGCTCACTGTAACCTCAGACTCCTGGGCTCTAGTGATTTCCCTGCCTCAGCCTCCCCAGTAGGTGGGACCACAGGTGCCATATATATATATATATATATTTAAATATAATTTAGAGACAAGGTGTCACTATATTGCCCAGGCCTGTCTCAAATGATCCCCCCCGCCTCAGCCTCTCAAAATGTTAGGATTACAGGCATGAGCCACCACGCCAGGCCCAGCTAATTTTAAAATTGTTTTGTAGAGACGGGGATCTCACTATGTTGCACAGGCTGTTCTCAAACTGCTAGTTTCAAGTGATACTCCCACCTCAGCCTCTAGAGTAGCTGGGACTACGGACATGAGCCACCATGCCCGGCTGAAGTTGTGTTTTAGAAAGCAGCTCTGATGGAGCAAGGAGGAGGCCTGAGGGCTGAAGAGACAGCAAGTGTCCAGGAAGTGTGTGGGGGAGGTGTGGGCTGGTAGGGCTGTGGGCAGGGCAAGGAGAAACTCTGAGCCTAGCTATCTCCCACGGATGCTCTGAAATCCTCCTAAGCCCTTGTCCCGCAGCAGGTACTTACCTGACTAAAATTATCAATAGCCACAAGTGGATACTGAGCCCTTGAAATGTGACTAGTCCAAATTGAGAAGGACAAGAAACAAAAAACATCAGATTTCAAAGACTTAGTATCAAAAAAAAGAATGTAAGGTGTCTGAATGATTTTTAGATTAATGGCATGTCGAAATGTGAACATTTTTGGATATATGGGGTTAGATTGAAACACTATTACAATTCAAGTCACCTGTTCCATTCTTTTTTTTTTGAGACAGAGTTTTGCTCTTGTTGCCCAGGCTGGAGAGCAGTGGCACAATCTCAGCTCACTGCAACCTCTGCCTCCCAGGTTCAAGCGATTCTCCTGCCTTAGCCTCCCGAGCAGCTGAGATTATAGGTGTCCACCACCATGCCCGTCTAATTTTTGTATTTTTAGTAGAGAAGGGGTTTCACCATGTTGGTCAGGCTGGTCTTGAACTCCTGACCTTAGGTGATCCGCCCGCCTCGGCCTCCCAAAGTGCTGGGAATACAGCGTGAGCCACCGTGCCCAGCCCCTGTTTCATTATCTTTTTCTATGATTCTCTTTTTGAAATGGAGTCTCGCTGTGTTGCCCAGGCTGGAGTGCAGTGGTGCTATCTCGGCTCACTGTAACCTCCGCCTCCCGAGTTCAAGCGATTCTCCTGCCTCGACCTCCCAAGTAGCTGGGACTATGGGTGTGCACCACCACGCCCCGCTAATTTTTGTATTTTTAGTAGAGACGGAGTTTCACCATGTTGCCCCGGCCGGTCTCGAACTCCTGACCTCAAGTGATCCTTCGCCTCGGCTTCTTAAAGTGCTGGGATTACAGGCGTGAGCCACCGGGCCCGGCCTACTTTACTTTTTTTTTTTTTTTTAAGTGGCTACTAGAAAACTTGAAATTACGTGAACTTGCCTCACTTTGGACAGAGCCACACATCCCTCCTGGGAACCTGCCTTCCTTCCCTTTCACAGAAGCTGGGTGCTCGGCGGCGAGGGCTCGGCATCAGAGGCGTCCTCCTGGGGCCAGGCTCTTTCTGGGTTCGCTCCTGCTGCGGAACCAAAGCGCGGCTCTGCAACCCGCGGGCTCCGCTGTGCTCTGCCGTCCCCTGGCGGCGCCTCTTCCAAGCTGCCCTCCCGCTCTTCAGCGACATCCCATCTTCGTTGATGTGACTGGGCTGGACTCCGTATCCTGAAGCACTTTGGGGTCCCAAGGCGTTCATTTCACTACCTACCATCCTATGTTGATTTTAGTGGAAAGCCACCTAATATAAAGAATTTAAGGAAAAAATTAGAGTTTAAGGCATGTCCTCGTCCCAGGTCTCAACGCAACGAAAATGTCTTAGGTATCTCTTCTCGGATTGTGACTTCTGGTTGGTGAAGAGTTATCAATGATGTCTGGAAAGCAGTATTGCACCTACTCTATTAAACTCCAGGATGCTAATAAGTAATTTGATTTAAGGGACTAGATGTTTGGTCTCAGAAGGCAGTTTCCTGATTTTGGTAAAACAGGTTAGTAGTATAGAGATCAGTTAAACTGTACCCTGAGGATTATGGGGCAATAATGTATATAAAGTACTTAGAACAGTGCCTAGTACATTATGAACTCTCAACAAATGTAGCTATTGATAGGTGAATTGATTTTTTAATACATATATAAACAAAAATCGGGCCAGGTGTGGCGGCTCACGCCTGTAGTCGCAGCACTTTGGGAAGCTGAGGCAGGCGGATCGCCTGAGCTCAGGAGTTCTAGACCAGCCTGGCCAACATGACAAAATCCTATCTCTACTAAAAATACAAAAATTAGCCAGGCATGGCGCACACCTGTAATCCCAGCTGCTCTGGAGGCTGAGGCAGAAGAGTCGCTTGAACCCGGGAGGCGGAGGTTGCAGTTAGGCGAGATCACGCCACTGCACTCTAGCCTGGGCGACAGAGTGAGACTCTGTCTCAAAAATAAATAAATAAATAAATAGCATAAACAACAATTGTTTGTAGGTTTGGGGAGTGTTACTTGCCCCTGCATGCATGCTAGAGTCTTAGCTCAGAACCTTTTTGATCAGTAAACAAAGGAAGTGGAAAGAAACAAAACTTCCTTTTTTTTTTTTTTTTTTGAGCTGGAGTCTCACTCCATTGCTCAGGCTAGAGTGCAGTGGCACAGTCTCAGCTCACTGCAACCTCTGCCTCCCGGGCTCAAGTGATTCTCCTGCCTCAGCCTCCTGAGTAGCTGGGATTACAGGTGTACACCACCACACCTGGCTAATTTTTGTATTTTTAATAGAGACGGGGTTTCATCATGTTGGCCAGGCTGGTCTCGAACTCCTGACCTCAGGTGATCCACCCGCTTTGGCCTCCCAAAGTGCTGGGATTACAGGTGTGAGTCACCACGCCCAGCCAGGAAGTAAATTTCAATGGGTCACTGGGTTGGGAAAACATCCCGCTGGTCAGGCTCTTCCTGGAAAATTACCCAGTGAGACCAAACCGAAGTCAACTCGGCCACCCTGGGCAAGGGGAGTGAGTGGGGAAGAGGTCATGGATCAACTCCACAGAGAACTCTGGATTTTCCGGAGTGCATGAAGACATTCCCAGGGTTGTGCAGAATGGAAATATAAATTCAAGAAGGAAATGAAACAATAAAAAATGTTCAACTGTTCAAGAAAAGCTTATTTGTGTATTTTTTAAAGTGGATGATTATGGGTATGAAATCACTGTGGCATTTATATTCCCATGGATACATTTTCCTAAGTGACTAACTGCTTTAAAATGTCGACATTAGAATAGTGCTGGAAATTGGCCGGGTGCAGTCGCTCACGCCTGTAATCCCAGCACTTTGGGAGGCTGAGGCGGGTGGATCACGAGGTCAGGAGGTTGAGACCATCCTAGCTAACACGGTGAAACCCTGTCTCTACTAAAAATGCAAATATTAGCCGGGCATGGTGGCGGGTGCCTGTAGTCCCAGCTACTCGGGAGGCTGAGGCAGGAGAATGGCGTGAACCCGGGAGGCAGAGCTTGCAGTGAGCCGAGATCGCAACACTGCACTCCAGCCTAGGTTACAGAGCAAGACTCTGTCTCAAAAAAAAAAAAAAAAAAAAAAAAAAAGAATACTGCTGGAAATTATAGACTTTGTAAATTTATTTAAACTTACAGTGAAAAGTTCTACCTATGTCAAGGTTCTACATAACTTTTTAAAAATTTATTTATTTATTTATTTTGAGATGGGGTCTCACTTTGTCACCCAAGCCAGAGTACAATGGTGCTATCTTGGCTCACTGCAACCTCCGCCTCTCAGGTTCAAGCGATTCTCCTGCCTCAGCCTCCGAGTAGCTGGAATTACAGGCGCATGCCACCACGCCTGGCTAATTTTTGTATTTTTAGTAGAGATGGGGTTTCACCATGTTGGCCAGGCTGGTCTGGAACTCCTGACCTCAAGTGATCTGCCCGCCTCAGCCTCCCAAAGTGCTGGGATTACAGGCGTGAGCCACTGCACCCTGCCCAAAGTTCTGTATGTAACTTTAAACACACAAAAGAAAAGCATATCCTTCAAATTCTTGGAGGGAGAATGTGAGCACACCCTGAATCCCAGGGCTCAGGCTGTATACCTGGGAGTGGTTCATCTGGGTTGTAGGACTGCAGGATCAACATTCCTTAAGGATATGCCAGACTCCACAAAGCGGCTGTGCCGCTGTATTTCCCCCCAGCAGGCTTGGCAAGATCCATTGTTCCACATCCCTGTGAAGGGGTAAAAGATGCGCCACCACGAAATATGCCAGATTGGTATATTTATTATTGCAAGATGAAAACACTGGAGAAATTGTAGTTTCTGAAAGGGTGAGCTGACCTGTCTCTTGCTACACGTGAAGCAAGCAATAAAGATTCCTCTGGGAGGAGTCCCTCCTCCATACCAGACAGAGAAAATAACCGTTATCACTGGAGACTGGGAATTGGAGGTTGCCACGGACCTGAATAAACATACTTAACAGTAACCCTTATCTTCCACTTGGTTCACAGCTCCCCACCACCATGTATCTCCTAGTGACTTCCCTAGAAGATCTACTGCCCCATAGCCAGATTTTCTTGGTCCTGTCATTTCTTCTTAAATGTGTCACTCTATCTAAAAAGTATAAAAGTTTCTTGCATTGGCCACTTCTTCATGCTTCACCCTCTTATGAAGATGCCCATATACATATGAAATTTGTATACTTTTCTCTTGTTAATCTGCCTGTTGTTGATTTCGTTTCTAGATCCAGCGGAAGAGCTCACTAAGAGCTAAAAGAAGGGGTTAGAGGTGATCTCTGGCTCCCCGACACTCCCCAAGCTTGATGACTGAGTGGGGTCTTGCAGCATTCATGAGGCAAACATATCCATCATCTCTCTAGGGAAGTCCAAATTAAGCAGAGGTTACTTGGAGCCAGGACCTCAGACTCCCAGGCCTGGTGAGTCAGGTTTTGGGGTTTTTGTATGTGTGTGTCTTGCTTTTTGTTTTTTTTTTAGAGACAGGGTCTTGCTCTGTTGCCCAGGCTGAAGAGCAGTGGTACAACCTTGGCTCACTGCATCCTCAAACTCCTAGGCTCAAGCAATCTCCCCATCTCAGCCTCCTGAGTAGCTGGGACTACAGGCATGGGCCACCATGCCTGGCTAATTTTTATTATTATTATTATTTTTAGAGATAGGATCTCACGATGTTGCCCAGGCTAGTCTTGAACTCCTGGCCTCAAGCGATCCTCCTGCCTTGACCTCCCAAAGTTCTGGGATTATAGGTGTGAGCCACCGTGCCTAGCTAAGAGTCAAGGTCTGAACTAGATTAGATGGTTCTAATAGCTTCTCTTTACGAAAGTCCTCAGCACTCACCCCTAAGTTAAACCTCTCTCTTCCCTGTCATACCTGGTTCCTGTCCCTCCCTGGTCAGCTTGGCTGCATGCCAGTGCTTGGCTCTTCCCCTCCCCACTTGCCTCCAAGTTAACCAGCTGCCTGTTCACACAGCCTTATTCTGGGTAGGAAGCTGGGAAGTTGGTAGCATTGGCTTGTTAGTCTCTTGTTCCTGTCCTCCAGCTACCTTAGTGGAGTCACACAGTATATTCAGACCCATATGTGTGGATTTCACTAGTCAAATCCTGGGAAGCCAGCCTCCTGCCTGTTGTTTCTGTGGGGGCATGCCCACCCCCCGCTATGTACTGTTCTCCATGCTCAGGCCTTTGAATGGGGTTACCGATGGTGTCCACTTGGCTGTGGGCCAGGTTTGTAATGGCCCTAGGATGCGGAGAGCAGCAGCCCAACCCTTTCTGGGAAACAAATTGACCACGTTGCTGTAGTTGGTTGTTATGACCACCAGAGTGCGCAGTATTCACAGTTTTGGGAGAGCCAGTTTAGAAGGGTGGCATTTTAAACCTAAAATTAAGTGATAGCAAAGACGGAACTTATGATGAAAAAAAAATGAAAGTAAAATTAAACTAGATAAACCTACTGCCTCTGGGTATTCCAACTGTGTTCCCTGTCTTCAATCTGGGCTCAGTAACAGCACTTCAAGAAGGGTCCAGCTGGTCTTTCTTACCTGGCTGACCACTGAAACTGCCCTCCCGCTCCTAGCCCTTATTGGCCCTGGGAAGGCCCTTGCAGCTGCTCTTGGGCCCCATCTCTCTAGAACAGATGCTGGTCCCATGCCCCTGCATGACGCCTGATGGGGTTGGGACATCCTTGGCCTTTCTGTTCCAGCAGTCTGATCTCTGGCCGACTTCTTCCCACATTTTTCCTTTGAAGGAGCTTTCTCTGTCCTCTACGTTGTGGTAGTGCGGTCCTTTTGCCTGTAACGAAATAGTGCCTGCTGTGTGTAAGAATGAAAGGCATTGGTGTCTTGTGGTCTTCCGCTAAGAGCAGAGATGTGAGCCACGCGTTCGTGTTGGGTAGGACTTGTTGAAACTGACTCACTAAACAAAAACACTGAATATTAATGTAAACCTAAATGCCAAATTGTTTGTCTGCATTAAAAGCAATGATGGCCGGGTGTGGTGGCTCACACCTGTAATCCCAGCACTTTGGGAGGCCAAGGTGGGCGGATCACGAGGTCAGGAGATCGAGACCATCCTGGCTAACACGGTGAAAACCCGTCTCTACTAAAAATACAAAAAAAAAAATTAGCCAGACGTGGTGGTGGGCACCTGTAGTCCCAGCTACTCGGGAGGCTGAGGCAGGAGAATGGCGTGAACCCGGGAGGCGGAGCTTGCAGTGAGCCGAGATCGTGCCACTGCACTCCAGCTGGGCAACAGAGTGAGACTCTGTCTCAAAAAAAAAAAAAAAAGCAGTGATAACCCATTCCATCTAACAAGGATTTTCCATGTGCTAAGCACTAAGCTAAATGCATTACAGATACCATTTAATTCAATCCTAGAAATTCTATGAAATTAATGATAATTCCTCCATGTTATGGATGAAGACTCTTAGACTCAGAAAGGTTAAGTGACTTGCCTGAGATCACAAAGCTTGTAAGTGGCAGTACTGGGATAGGAAATAGACTGAGCTGGCTTCCAGTTTGCCCTCTGTCTGCCTCCACCTGAGCTGCCCACTCCCTTTCCACCCTCCAGGCATGGCGCCAGCGTCCCTCACCGCCTGGTGTATTGTGGCGCCCCCATTCGTGTGATATTGCAGGTGCACATTGGCTCCTCACAGTGGGTATCGACACCTAGGGAGAGATCTGGAAACTTGTGCCCCCATAGTTTACACTGCCTTACCAGAACAGTGTCATTTTTATTTTCCTGGGTCTTTTTTCTTTTTTTTGAAAAGGAGTCTCGCTCTGTCACCTAGACTGGAATGCAGTGGCACAATCTCAGCTCGCTGCAACCTTCACCTCCTGGGTTCAAGTGATTCTCCTGCTTCAGCCTCCTGAATAGCTGGGATTACAGGCACACACCACCAAGTCCAACTAATTTTTGTTAGTAGAGACGAGGTTTCACCATGTTGGCCAGGCCGGCCTCAAACTCTTGACCTCAAGTGATCTGCCTGCTTTGGCCTCCCAAAGTGCTGGGATTTACAGGTGTGAGCCACCATCTCCAGCCTTTCCTGGGTAATTTTTATTTCCTTCTTTGTTCTTTTCAATATTTTTAAATGAAAGCATGTTATTGTTTAAATCAGGAAACTATTTTCATAATTCAGGGGTGTTCTCTTGCTCCCAAAGTGTTCAACCCATTTACACTGCCTGGTGTGTCCACTACTCTGGTAAACCCCTGAGCCTCTTGTAAGCCTCCACTGAAGAACTGGAACTCTGTGACATCTTTTCCAACACCCTGCCTTCCCCAGTGCCTTCTCACTGTAATGCCCCTTATGATGGCTATCACACTCATTTATCTGTATCCCCACTCCCAGCTCTGAGCTCCTGGAAGGCAGCAGCGGAGTCAGATTCTTCAGTGACCCTAGGATCTGGCATCGGCACTGGTTCCAAGCAAGAATAACTAATGCCAATTGAATACACTGCATCCCGGGTGCTTTACTATGTGCTAAGCACTTTGCCTGTTTTTTTTTTTTTTTTTTTTTTTGAGACGGAGTCTTGCTCTGTCGCCCAGGCTGGAGTGCAATGGCGCGATCTCAGCTCACTGCAAGCTCCGCCTCCCGGGTTCACGCCATTCTCCTGCCTCAGCCTCCCGAGTAGCTGGGACTACAGGCGCCCGCCACCACGTCCGGCTAATTTTTTTTTTGTATTTTTAGTAGAGACGGGGTTTCATCGTGTTAGCCAGGATGGTCGCGATCTCCTGACCTCGTGATCCGCCCGCCTCGGCCTCCCAAAGTGCTGGGATTACAGGCTTGAGCCACCGCGCCTGGCCAACACTTTGCCTGTATTAATTAATTTACTCTTACAACTATTCCAGGGGGTGGGTTTACTATGATTTTCATCCCATTTTAGAGATGAAGAAACTGATGCAGAGAGAACGCACCTGAGGTCGCCTAGCTGGTAACTATAAAAACCCAGACCAGGAATGTGAGACCAGGCTGTTGGGCTCAAACATACGCCACACTGAAGAGGTACTTGGTAATGCTTCACTAAATGAAAAACCCTAGAGTTTCTCCAAAGTATTATTCAATCTGAAAAGTGTTTTGAGTACAGCCAGGAGCAGTGGCCACACCTGTTAATCACAACTATCTGGGAGGCTGAGGTATGAGGATGGCATGAGGCCAGGAGTTTGAGAGCAGCCTAGGCAACACAGCAAAACCCTGTCTCTAAAATAAAGAAATAAATAAATAAAATTGGTCAGGAGGAGTGTCTTGAATAGTCCCAAAGGCAGGAATTTACACTTATTCTTTTGTGTGTCTTTTTTTTTTTCTTCCTTTTTGTGGAGAACGGGGTCTCGCTATATTGCCCAGGCAGGTCTCGAACTCCTGGGCTCAAGCTATCCTCCTACCTCTGCCTCCCTGAGAGCTGTGATTACAGGTGTGAGCCCCTGCGCCTTCCTTCACAGGCAGGAATTTAAATCCACATCCCAGCCCGCTGTGCGGATCCAGTGGCCACACAGCCAGTTTGTTCAGGAAAACCTGACCAAGGTTAAGTGGTTGCACTCACTGAGTTCGCCTCTCCTCATTTACTAAGCCATTTGGACCTCAGTTTATAGAAGAGAAAGAACACGTATATGTGGGTGAGGGGCTGTGGTGGTCTCACTTCCCTGGCTCCAGGGCTCCAGGCCTCCAGGAACAATTCTGAACTTCCCTTAATCTGCCTCTTCCATCCTTATAAAGCTGATCTTCCAGGTCAGGGTGGGGTCCCAGGAACTCACCTGACTATGAAACTTCACTGTGAGTTTGCTATCAACTGTCTCTAAAAAAGAAAAAGAAAAAGGAATTGCCACAGTCACCCCAGCCTTCAACAACCATCACCCTGATCAGTCAGCAGCCACCAACATCAAGGCAAGATCTTCTACCAGCAAACAGATTACGACTCACTGAAGGCTCAGATGACCATTAGCATTTTTTAGCAATAAAGTATTTTTGACCATCCTGGCTAACACGGTGAAACCCCGTCTCTACTAAAAATACAAAAAATTAGCCGGGCGTGGTAGCGGGCGCCTGTAGTACCAGCTACTCGGGAGGCTGAGGCAGGAGAATGGTGTGAACCCCGGGGGGCGGAGCCTGCAGTGAGCCGAGATTGCGCCACTGCACTGCAGCCTGGGCGACAGCGAGACTCTGCCTCAAAAAAAATAAAAATAAAAATAAAGTATTTTTAATTAGGTATGTACGTTTTGGTTTTAGACATAATGCTATTGCACACTTAATAGACTACACTTAAGTGTGCAATGGTGCAAATATAACTTTTACATGCACTATAGTATAAATATAACTTTGATATGCATTGGGAAACAAAACAAATTCATGTGACTCACTTTGTTGGGATGTGTCTGGAGCCAAACCTGCAACGTCTCTGAGGTATGCCTGTAATTCTAAATGTTCTAGTAGCAAAAAGCAAAGAGAACCAGATGAACTTAATTGTAATAACATTTTATTTAACCCAATATATCTAAAGTGTTACTGCTTCAACATGTAATCAATATAAAATTAATGAGACATTATATTCCTTTTTATATTTCCAAATCTGATGTGTATTTTATACTTAAGCACTTTTCCATCCAGACTAGCCATTTTTATGTGCTCAAAAGCCCCATGAGGTCAGTGGCTGTGGTATAAGACAGCACAAATTTATATCTGAATAAGAGACTCTGAGGTTTTTTTTTTTTTTTTTTTTTTTCCTGAGATAGAGTCTTGCTCTGTCGCCCAGGCTGTAGTGCAGTGGCATGATCTTGGCTCACTGCAACCTCTACCTCCCAGGTTCAAGCAATTCTTCTGCCTCAGCCTCCTGAGTAGCTGAGATTACAGGTGTGTGCCACCACACCCGGCTAATTTTGTATTTTTAGTAGAGATGGGGTTTCACCATGTTGGCCAGGCTGGTCTTGAACTCCTGACCTCTGGTGATCCACCCGCCTCAGCCTCCCAAAGTGCTGGGATTACAGGCATGAGCCACGGCTCCTGGCCCTGAGACTCTGAGTTTTCTATCATAGAACACATTGTAGGTGAAAAGAAAAAGTTTTTTTAAAAAAAGAGACTGAGTTTTCAGAAGAAAGGATTATGCCATTTTGTGGTGTAGGCAAAGACATCCCCATTGTTTCACAAGTGGCCGCAAGATCAGAAATCCATATATGTTCGTGTCTCCTTACATTTTTTTCTTTTTTCTTTGTTTTCGTTTCACAAGTAACACATGCATATATATATTTTTTTCTTTTTTGTTTTTTGAGACAGTGTCTCGCTCTGTCACCCAGGCTGGAGTGCAGAGGCACGATCTGGGCTCACTGCAACCTCTGCCTCCCAGGTTCAAGCCATCTTCCCACCTCAGCCTCCTGAGTAGCTAGGACTACAGACCCACACGCCCAGCTAATTTTTGTATCTTTTCGTAGAGATGGAGTTTCACCCAGGCCCGTCTCAGACTCCTGAGTTCAAGCAATCTGCCCACCTCAGCCTCCCCAAGTGTAGGGATTAAAAGCGTGAGCCACTGCACCCAGCCAATATATTTTAAGAAAAGTCAAGCCATAAATTGCTCCTTAACCTCCCCTAATACTGCTGCATTCCCTAGAGGTAACCTTAGTTCTCTATCGGTTGAGTATAAATCCTTCCATGCATTTACATGCATAGATATGTTTTATTATATTTTACATAAATATTATAGAGTAATATTGTTCTGCAACTTGCTTTTTTTCACATAGCAGCATTACTTGCTGCTTTTTCCATGCAAGTACACAGATCTATTTCTTTTTTATAGTTATTACATAATATTCCATAACCATTTTCCTACTTCAGGGCTTTTTGGCTGTTTATAATTTATTTTTTCACTATTACTAATAATGTTCTAATAAGCATTCTTGTAATCACCGCATGTACATTGTGTGAGTGTTTTTCTGCAGTAGATAAAAAGAAATGTATTTTCTGGGCCAAAGGGAATCTACATCTTCAATTTTAGTGGATAGTGCCAAGCTGCCCTCCAAAAAGGAAGTCCCAATTCACACCTCACCTACAGAGTGAGGATGCTTGTTTTATCACACCCTTCCATACACTGAATCTTATTTTTATTTTAAGTAGGGGTATTCAGAAGTGTGAGTCTTTTAAGCAATGATACAAAAGCAGTAAAAAAAATCTGTTCAAATTTATTTGACAGCATTCTTCTATGAATATGCAGAGACTCAATTTGAGACCCAGAGTGAGTCACTGATCAATTTTAACCAAATCACTGAGAATCCAATGACATCATTGTGTCTCTCTGGGGGTGTCAGACTCTAAAGTAAGTGACGACTGAATATGGTCGCTATTGCCCTAGAACAGCAATCCCTTAACAGGTGCCAAAATGGAGACCCATGTACCCTCTCTCTGCGAACAGTAGAAGCTCTTCTGTCCTCCCACCTCCCTCTGAGCCACTCTGGAGCAGCGAAGCAGGCACACCCACCCCTATTCCCACGACTTCAATTCTCTCTCTTTCTTTGCCAAGCTCATCGAGTGGGATTCAGGCAAGTTTTTCTCTCTTTCTTTCTTTTTTTTTTTTTCCTGAGACAGATCTCACTCTGTTGCCCAGGCTGGAGTGCAGTGGCGCAATCTCGGCTCACTGCAAACTCCACCTCCTGGGCTCAAACGAGTCTCGTGCTTCAGCCTCCTGAGTAGCTGGGACTATAGGCCTGCCACCATGCCCAAGTAATTTTTGTATTTTTAGTAGAGACAGGGGTCTCACCATGTTGGCCAGGCTGGTCTCAAACTCCTGGCCTCAAGTGATCTGCCAGCCTTGACCTCCCAAAGTGCTGGGATTACAGGTGTGAGCCACCATGCCCAGCCTTTGGATTCAGGTAAATTCAATGCTTTCTATGAGGTTCTACTGTTTTCAAACTGTTCCCAGAAACTGTGGGCTGTATTCATTCAACCAGGGCAGATCTCACCTTTGGTTTTCAGGAATTTCAGGAAAGTACCTTTGTGACGCTCAGAGGGCCCCTGCATGGCCCAAGTGTGGCCACAAAGCCATATGTTTCTCAGACACACACAGTCCTCTCTTCACAATCCCATGGACAATTCTGTGACTCTGTGGGCTAAACAGATAAAGCCTTGCTTTCATTTTGGATACCCAGGGAGAGATTAAGGCACTCTCACTGTCCTTGCTCTTAATTACAACTCAGTGTATTACAACTACTATTGTTTTCATAGCATTATTTTGAGTACTATATTGCCTTTTTCTTATAATAGTCTTAGACAAAGGAAGGGCAGTATGATCAAGACAAAGGCTTCCTTCATGGACTTTCTCCTGGGACTGGGGGGTGACAGGCAGGCAGCCTCCTGGCATCCCTGGGGAAGGGCAGCAGATGAGCTACCACATCATCAAGAGGCATTTACCTCAGAGAACTTGCCACTGTCTGATCCTTAGCTTTGAGCCTCCAGAATTTGGTTTTCTGAACATCCCAAATAAGATACAACATGTGCAGGCAAATTCATATTAGTTCCACGCTACAAGGAACTATCTAAAAACCAGAATCCATGCATTGATTTGTTTGCTCTTCAAACTTTGACTGACACTGGGCCTGAGCCTGTCCAGATCCAAGCTCTGAATAGAATGAATAAAATAGGCTCAGTCCAGGCTCTTACAGAAATTACAGTCTACTGAGAGAAACACATAGACCATTCCAACTCAGTGAGATGAGTGTTACAGGAGGGGATGCACAGAACGCTATCAAAGCAATGAGAGGAGGCACAACCCTGAAGAAGTGGTGTATTTAACATGCAGGCAGCAGGGAAGGGAAAGAGTCAGTATGAAGCAAGATTACCACAGGTAACGGGGAGAATGATTGCTAGAGCAAGGTCTTAAGGAAACAGAACTAAACTAGGACCAGAACACAACAGGAAGGCTGACCTTGGGAAGAAAGAGGGTCTCTTTCCTAAGCCAGGAAGGAAGGAGGAAAGGATAGCTAGGGACACACAGGATTATAGGATGGGCGGGAGGCAGTTTCTGGTTGTACAATCTATTAGGGGGGCGAGGGGCTAGGAGGGAGGTTGACTACTGAAAGTGAGGAGGAAGTTCTGGGGTTCAAGCTTTGTCAAAGATTATAATAGGGACCATGGGAGCGTGTGAGGCATATGGGAATTAAAAATAGAAGCGATTCACTGAGAGGGTCTAGGAGCCTGCTGTGATTTTACTCTGATCCCAGCACGCAAGGCCGGGTGCTCTCCTTCAGCACCCACATCTCTAGTGAATCCATAGGCAGGTGGATTTACCAGGCTCACGTTTTCAGCAACCTGGCCCCACTCTATAGACAGACCAAGGAGCTGGATGAAGAGGCACATGAAGAGCAGAGAGAGATAACAGATGGATGGGGGGTGGGGGGGAAGAAAAACAACCTATTCCTAGGTTCCTCATCTTGGTAAGCATTGTCGCCAAGCATTCACAACTGAAGTCACAAACTAGGGCATCTGCTGGGCACAGTGGTTCACGCCTGTAATCCCAGCACTTTGGGAGGCCGAGGCGGGTGGATCATCTGAGGTCAGGAGTTCAAGATCAGCCTGGCCAACATGGTGACAACCTGTCTCTACTAAAAACACAAAAAGTAGCCAGTGGTGGTGCATGCCTATAATCCCAGCTACTCGGGAGGTTGAGGCAGGAGAATCGCTTGAACCTAGGAGGCAGAGGTTGCAGTGAGCCGATATTGCGCCACTGCACTCCAGCCTGGAAAACAAAGGGAAACTTTGTCTCAAAAAAAAAAAAAAAAAAAAGATCCACAGCTACTATCTCTTTGGTTCTTTGGTTCATCTACTTCTTTTCTTTTCTTTTTTTTTTCTTTTCTTTTTTTTTCCTTTGAGATGGAGTCTCACTCTGTCACCCAGGCTGGAGGGCAGTGACTTTGACCATGGCTTACTGCAATTCCACCTCCCGGGTTCAAGCGATTCTCATGCCTCAGCCTCCCAAGTAGCTGGGATTACAGGCATGCACCACCACACTTGGCTAATTTTTGTATTTTTAGTAGAGATGGGGTTTCACTATGCTGGCCAGGCTGGTCTCAAACTCATGACCTCAGGTGATCCACCTGCCTCGGCCTCCCAAAGTGCTGGGATTACAGGCATGAGCCACCGCGCCCATCCACTTTTTGTCATCTTCCCTAGTCCCTCTGCTCAGCTCCCATAGAACTCTGTTAATTCCATGATCATAGGACAGGTCACTTTACATCAGTGTTGTTTTAGTGCTGGAGTTAAACACTTCAATGGCTTCTAGGACCAGAAAATAACTGAGTGATGCTGCCAGGGAGTGTGGCACATTGGAAAGCCTCTTTTTGTATAACAGGGAAGGAGAGCACTGCCCATGAAGAAATGTGGCTTCACTATTTTGCTAGATCTTTCTATATCCTTAAGAAAAACCTAAAATAGTTTTAGAGAGAAATACCCTGACTTTTAAATGAAGAAAACTGTTCAAACTTAAAACTGTTGGCTGGGTGCGGTGGCTTACGCCTGTAATCCCAGCACTTTTGGAGGCCGAGGTGGGTGGATCACAAGGTTAGGAGTTCAAGATGAGCCTGGCCAACATAGTGAAACCCTGTCTCTACTAAAAACACAAAAATTAGCTGGACATGGCAGCGCGTGCCTGTAGTCGCAGCTACTCAGGAGGCTGAGGCAGGAGAATCACTTGAACCCGGGAGGTGGAGGTTACAGTGAGCCGCAATCGCACCACTGCACTCCAGCTTAGGCAACAGAATGAGACTTTGTCTCAAAAAAATAAATAAATAAAATAAAACTGTTATTGAAGTGTTTAGGGGTAAAGTTTACCAATGTCTGCAACTTACTTTGAAGTGCCTCAAAAGATGTATTGGTGGGCGGCTACAGGGGTGAGTACATACATGATAAAACAACAGCAAAATATTAATTGTAGCATCATTCTCAATTCCCCCTCAGCTTGGTGATGCATACATGTACAGTTTTTTCAACTGTTCTGTAAGCTTCATAAAAAAATGAAGGGACATTTTTAATTTTTTATTTTTTTTAGACTGAGTCTCACTCTGTTGCCCGGGCTGAGTGCGGTGGCACAATCACGGCTCACTGCAGCCTAGACCTCCTGTACTCAAGCAATCCTCTCACCTCTCCCTCCAGAGTATCTGGGACTACAGGCACACACCACCACACCTGGATAATTTTCTTTTTTCACTTTTCATAGAGATGAGGGTGTCTCATTCTATTGCCCAGACTGGTCTCAAACTTCTGGCCTCAAGCGATCTACTTGCCTTGGCCCCCCAAAGTGCTAGGATTACAGGCCTGAGCCACTGCACCTGGCTAGATTTTTTTTTTTTTAATTGAAAAAGAAGGCCGGGCACAGTGGCTCATGCCTGTAATCCCAGCACTCTGGGAGGCTGAGGCAGGTGGATCACTTGAGGTCAGGAGTTCAAGACCAGCCTGGCCAACATAGTGAAACTTCATCTCTACTAAAAATACAAAAATTGCCGGGTGCGGTGGCTCACGCCTGTAATCCCAGCACTTTGGGAGGCTGAGGCGGGCCGATCACGAGGTCAGGAGATTGAGACCACGGTGAAACCCCGTCTCTACTAAAAATACAAAAAAAATTAGCCGGGCGTGGTGGCGGGCGCCTGTAGTCCCAGCTACTAGGAGAGGCTGAGGCAGGAGAATGGCGTGAACCCGAGGGGGATCTTGCAGTGAGCTGAGATCACACCACTGCACTCCAGCCTGGGTGACAGAGCGAGACGCCAACTCCAAAAAAAAAAAAAAAATAAAATAAAATAAAAAAATAAAAATAAAAATACAAAAATCAGCCGGGTGTGGTGGTGTGCACCTGTAATTCCAGCTACTCAGGAGGCCAAGGCAGAAGAATCACTTGAACCCGGGAGGTGGAGGTTGCAGGGAGCTGAGATCGTACTATTGCACTCCAGCTTGGGCAATGGGAGAGAAAAGAAAGAAAGGAGAGAAAGAGAGAGGGAGAGAGAAAGAGAGAGGAAGGAAGGAGGGAAGGAAGGAAGGAAAGGAAGGAAGGAAGGAAGGAAGGAAGGAAGGAAGGAAGGAAGGAAGGAAGGAAGGAAGGGTCCCATGAGCCACTCTCTGGGACTTCTGTTACAAATTGTAATGGACTTGATGAAAGTAAGGTGGGGTAAATGAGAACAACATAAAGGACACAGAACGCAGTCCTTAGGACACTTAGTAAATATCAGGTTTTGTTGTTATCATTTGGAACGGAGGAAATGGGCACAGACTGGGGGACATGAGTTGTTTTGTTTGTTTGTTTGTTTGTTTGAGACAGAGTCTCACTCTGTCGCCCAGGCTAGAGTACAGTGGTGGGATCTCGGCCCACTGCAACCTCCATCTCCCAGGTCCAAGCAATCCTCCCACCTCAGCCTCCCGAGCAGCTGGGATTACAGGTGCCTGACACCACTCCCAGCTAGTTTTTCTATTTTTAGTAGAGACGGGGTTTCACCATGTTCGCCAGGCTAATCTCGAACTCCTGACCTCAAGTAATCCGCCCGCCTTGGCCTCCCAAAGAGGAGTCTTAAATGAGTTTCACTAAGGGATTTCAGCAGATTTTCATTACAGTGTCCACCCTGAAAGTGTAGGGGCCAGAGTTCCACGCTGGTTAATCTATCTTGCTGTGTGAACTTATACCTGTAATTTCCAACTCTGCACCTCACATTGCTTGTTTTTAAACTATGACAATTGAACTCTAAGGTCCTCTTAAGTTTAGAAGTCCTGCTGGATGAACCCCCTTTCCTGTTCCTGCCTACACTCTTCTTTCCCTTGGCGCCTTATTTACGTAAAAACTACATTTCCCATGAGCACCCACAGGCGTCCACGTAGCGCAGCCCTTCGCCGTCGCTCGCGCCCTTTATACTCACTTCCGCCCGCGAGCCACTTCCTTTCCTTTCAGCGGAGCGCGGCGGCAAGATGGCCGTGCAAATTTCCAAGAAGAGGAAGGTGAGCTTCTGGGGACTGGGTTCGGGGAACGACGGCGCCGCGCGGGTCGAGGGCTTCTCGGGGTGCCATCGCGAGGCCTGCAGCTCCGTGGCCTGCCCTGGGAAGCGGCTTAGGCTTCCTGGCGTTCCTGCGGGCCGCGGATGGCGGTGGATTGAGTGAGAGGCCCGAGCCAGGCGGGCGCTGTATGACCGGGGAAGGGAGAGACAGGTTTTTCTCTGGTTCCAAGTGAAGCGCAGAGAGATGGGCACCAGGCGCCCCATCTGTCCCGGAGAAGGCGTTTGTGAGCATTTTTTGGTCAACGGAATTAGCAAACGTGGTATTTTGAGGGCGTGTGTCATTTTCCTCATGTCTTATCCCATGGTTTTGGGAAGGGAAGGCAGCAGTGTATTCTTGCCTTAACTGGTCGTGTGTGGGTACAGTCTGCTGGCCCTAGGATCTCAACCTGAAGGGTTGCTGACGGTTGCTTGCTCTGTCTGGGGACCCCGGGAGGAAGCTGCCTCGGATTTAACGCCTTGTCATTCAATGGGAGAGAACTGTGTAAAAATCATTAGCTTTAAAAATAGACAGTTTGTCATTTCATATATACACTTCGATGTTAAAATTAAATCCACAACTTCTCGAGAGTTAGGATTTGCCAGCTCTGTTGGTACCGTAAGGCCAGATAACATGGCTGGGATTCTTTAGACGGTGTGGGTTGTGTCTACAAGTGAGAGAGCTTATATGTTAAGTCTACTGTCTGTTCCTTAAAGTGACAAGTACAGTGTCTTTGCTGTGCTGAGTGAAGTGTAAATAGGCCATTAGAGCAGTTTCTTGTTTTGTATGTGGAACTGTTTTAGACCCTTCGATGAAGAGATGATGACGAGTCTGACTTGGGGGTGTTCTCTTTGCCCAGGTGGCCTACTCTGTGCTGCGTTCTGTGGCACGGTTTAAAGGGCCCTGGTTGAAGTAATTTCCTAAAGATGACTTAGAGGCATTTGTCTGAGAAGGGTTGCTGCACTCCTGTTGGAACAAGGGTTTGGAACCATTGGTTGGAGGTATTTAGTTTTGGTGAGGGATGCATTGACAAATAAGACTCGACTGGCTCAGGCGAAAGTGAGCCTACACCCATGTCCTAATTCTGAACTTTGCTTTGTTTGGATTAGTTTGTCGCTGATGGCATCTTCAAAGCTGAACTGAATGAGTTTCTTACTCGGGAGCTGGCTGAAGATGGCTACTCTGGAGTTGAGGTGCGAGTTACACCAACCAGGACAGAAATCATTATCTTAGCCACCAGGTAAAACTCTGGCCATCACCTATAATTGTTGTAAATGCCAAGTTGGTTTATTTATTTATTTATTTATTTTTGAGGCGGAGTCTTGCTCTGTCCCCAAAGCTGGAGTGCAGTGGCGCGATCTCGGCTCACTGCAAGCTCCGCCTCCCGGGTTCATGCCATTCTCTTGCCTCAGCATCCCGAGTAGCTGGTACTACAGGCGCCGGCCAACACACCTTGCTAATTTTTTGTATTTTTAGTAGAGACGGGGTTTCACCGTGTTAGCCAGGACGGTCTGGATCTCCTGACCTCGTGATCCGCCTGCCTCGGCCTCCCAAAGTGCTGGGATTACAGGCGTGAGCCACCGCGCCCAGCCGGTTTATCCTACATGAACTTAAGGGGACAGACGGACCAGTGAATCTGGGCTTAGTGAATGTAATTGCTTCTTAAAAGCTAGATTTTAAGGCCAGGCGTAGGATCACTTGAGCTCAGGAGTTCAAGATCAGCCGGGGCAACATGGGGAAACCCCCTCTCTACAAAAAATAAAAAAGGGTGTGGTGGTGCATGCTTGTGGTCCCAGCTATTCCAGAGGCTGAGGCAGGCGATGGCTTGAGCTCAAGAGGTTCAGGCTGCAGTGAGCCATTGGTGTGATCCAGCCTGGTTGACAGAGTGAGACCCTGTCTCAGAAAAAAAGCTGCATTTTAAAAATCTTAGTTTTTGTCAATGAAAAATACATGCTTTGTGGCAGAGATTTTGCTACCACACATCCACACGTATATGCAAGATTTAAAGTTACATCTAGCATTTGTGAGAATCATGAATTGTCACTTTTTCCCCCCAGAACACAGAATGTTCTTGGTGAGAAGGGCCGGCGGATTCGGGAACTGACTGCTGTAGTTCAGAAGAGGTTTGGCTTTCCAGAGGGCAGTGTAGAGGTGAGTGATTCTGGCATATGCCAGAGATAATGGCTCTTCAGAATGATACTTCTAAAAACTCTCAACTTGGAGACTTTAATTGTTCATTACAAATGGACTGGTATAACTGTTGAAATTCTCTTAATGAATAATGGGCTTAACTTTGTAAGCCTGTTCTGCTAATCGCTGATGGTTAAAGGATTTTACATTCAACTTGGGTATAGAAATGATGCATATGATGGATTGACTATCCCCATTGGTATACTTGGTATGGCCAAAGGAGCCAGGGTGGGAGGGCAAGGAACCTGCATTGTGTGTAGGTGGTAGAAATGCTTTAGGAATTGAGGAATACTGAAATTATATGCTGTATGTGATGGTGGTGTCCAATGTTTTTGGCCTCCATAGGCTACATTGGAAGAAGAAATGTCTTGGGCCACACTACTGGTAGCGCAAAAAATCACGATGTTGAATTTCTGTTGGGCCACAATCAAAGCCATCTCCTGGGCAGCATGCGGCCCGTGGATTGGGCAAGCTTGGTGTAGAAAGTGATACTTGTGTGGCAAATGCCAGATTTCAACTTTCAGTTGAAAATAATGGTGATGGTAACAGGATATCCCTTGCTTCCTTTAAAGCTTTATGCTGAAAAGGTGGCCACTAGAGGTCTGTGTGCCATTGCCCAGGCAGAGTCTCTGCGTTACAAACTCCTAGGAGGGCTTGCTGTGCGGAGGTAAGTGTCC
Source organism: Nomascus leucogenys (assembly GCF_006542625.1). Classification (NCBI taxonomy): domain Eukaryota; kingdom Metazoa; phylum Chordata; class Mammalia; order Primates; family Hylobatidae; genus Nomascus; species Nomascus leucogenys. The sequence goes on along the minus strand of NC_044395.1, from coordinate 61,363,602 downwards.
TGAGACCTAATGGTCATGACCTTTTGTGTGTATCAAAATATGTCTGCCATTTGTTAATTTAGCATATGAACTGTTATAAAGTTACAGGATCATCTGCTAGTCTCCCAGGATTATAAGATACTAAGCCATGCCCTCACTGAACTGGTAGGCTAACAAGACTACTAAAGCAGCAAGAACCATAAAGGGTGGTCAGTCCTGTAATGGAGAAGTGTTCTGGGTGCTTTGGGAGTTAAACACAAATAGAACTGTCCAAGGAGGGGACCAACTCCTGTTGGTCTTCTCAAGAAGGCTTTACAAAGAGCCCTGTTGGGGGCGGGGGCAGGGTGGTGGGCAATGAGGAATAATTAGGCCTGTTACTGGGTCTGTGTTACATATCCCTAGGTAGAAGTGCCTTAGTACTTGTAGGATACCATGAAACTTTAGTAGCAATCATTCAAATCTGCTTAATGTGTTCACTCTTAAAATGGTATTGTGAAGAGATAAGATAGACCTGATGCAAAATAGCTTAAAATCTAGACACTTAACCTCTGAGTTGCATGCAGATGGTAGTAATGTGAGGGTCTACTGGTAAGATTTCAACAGGAAGTTATTTGTGCAGTTTGACTGTATGTCAAGGCATTGAAATGCCTTGCCTAGAGGAATGACAGGAAAGCTGTGCTGTAGGAAGGTTGATTGGTAGGGATGGGTAGTGTAGGCAAGGCTCTAGGTAGGGAGCTAGAAAAGACTGCTTACCTGGTTTGAGTGCCAGCTAGGCTGCTTAGAACAATGGTTCTCAGATTAGTGCCAGTCCCAGACCCACCAAATGGGAAACTGGATGTGTGGCTCAGCAATCTGTCTTAATAACCCCTCCACATGCTGTTTGCACACATTGAAGCAAGTTAATGAACTTCTCAGCCTGGGATCTCCTATCTTCTAAGGTGGACCATTATACCACCTCTCAGTTGTGGGATATTAAGTAAGTTAAATGTGAAAGGGCCCTGGAGGTGGCTAGCTCTCCAGTTAGTATCTCGCAGAGTGTAAACTAATTTGAATGAGTTGTGGGGGTGGGGGTAGGTCATATTTTAAAATGTTTTATCAGCATTCTAATAGCAAGGTAGCCAGGATCCTAGGTGGGTTAGCTTTCCTAGTGAATGTGACTTCGGAGCTTGCAGAGTATTTCAAGGGACCACAGAGTGGGTAATTGTGGAATTTAAATGTGGTTCTCAGTTTTGATTATACATGAGAATCACCTGGGGAGCATTTTTAAATACATATTCCTGGACTTTGCCCATTTAATTGGCCTAGAGTAGGGCCTAGATGTTAGGGTTTCTTTTGTTTTTTATTGTAGCCTTCTGAGGTGATGCCAGTCTGCAGCCAGGGTTGGAAAGTACATATTTAGGAGCTTGACATACTTGATGAATATTACCCTAAGGTTCGGAATGATAGGTGTGGAAGAGAATTGGTATTCTTGGGACCAGACTCTGGTCAAATTTATTCTCCATTAAAGGAACATTGAAAACCAAGTCTTTGTTTTGTTTTTCAAACTTGGTGGAGGTCCTTGACAATAACACAAGTGGCTCTCTTCTGTTCTTTTAAAGGGCCTGCTATGGTGTGCTGCGGTTCATCATGGAGAGTGGGGCCAAAGGCTGCGAGGTCGTGGTGTCTGGGAAACTCCGAGGACAGAGGGCTAAATCCATGAAGTTTGTGGATGGCCTGATGATCCACAGCGGAGACCCTGTTAACTACTACGTTGATACTGCTGTGCGCCACGTGTTGCTCAGACAGGGTGAGCAGCTGAGAGTGCTTGGCAAAGGGCATTTGTGGACAGATTTGGTTTTTCGTAGACATCTAAGTATTTGGGGGAGTTTATCATGGAAGTAGCTGGGCATGATCATATTCCTTGGTGTATCGATTGCCACGTTGATCTGTAAGAATCGAATTGCTGAGATCTGTCAGATCCAAGAGTTGGTTTGTCCTTGTTTTAGCCATCTGTGTACCCTTCAGTGATGACACGATGACGAGTCAGAAAGGTCACATCCTGCTGTTGGTCCTTGTCAGTGCCATGTTCTGTGGTGCTGTGCACGAGTTCCTTTTGCAGAAGTGTCCTATTTATTGATCGATTTAGAGGCATTTGTCTGAGAAGGGTCCAGACCCAGGGGTGCTTGAGTAAACTGCTTGCTCTCTTTGGTCTTGTGTGATGGGGGCCAGTGAGACCCCAGCTGTGTGCTAACAACTGTGGTGTCCTCTAGGTGTGCTGGGCATCAAGGTGAAGATCATGCTGCCCTGGGACCCGACTGGTAAGATTGGCCCTAAGAAGCCCCTGCCTGACCACGTGAGCATCGTGGAACCCAAAGATGAGATACTGCCCACCACCCCCATCTCAGAACAGAAGGGTGGGAAGCCAGAGCCACCAGCCATGCCCCAGCCAGTCCCCACAGCATAACAGGTATGTCTGCAGGGGCAGGGGTCTCTTGGGGCAGAATAGGGTCCTTCCAAGTCTTTCTGTTAATACTTGTATCCCACATTCTGGTAAGCATTTGGTGAATAAGAATTTCATTTATTTGCTTTATGTGGGAGAATACAAGTTGAAACCTGGGGTCTATTTAACCCTCGGTTCCATTGGGACAGGTGTTTGCCTTTATTCTTTTCAGAAAGAAGTTCCTGCTTTTACTCATGTATATGAAATAGTTTTCCCTTATCCTCCCTTATTTGCTCAAAAAAAAAATTTTTTTTTTTTGAGACACAGCCTTGTTCTGTCGCCCAGGCTAGAGTGCAGTGGCACAATATTGGCTCACTGCAACCTCTGCCTCCCGTGTTCAAGCAATTCTCCTGTCTCAGCCTCCCGAGTAGCTGGGATTATAGGCACCTGCCACCAAGCCCAGCTAATTTTTGTATTTTTAATAGAGACAGGGTTTCACCTTGTTGGCCAGGCTGGTCTCAGACTCCTGACCTCAGGTGATCCACTGTGTTTGGCTGCTCAAGATTTTCTAGGCACTTTTGCTATTCTGTCCTTTAGCAGCCCCTGTAAAACACTAACAAGCCTCCTATGGTCAACACTTGGGGTTTTTGTTTATAGGTGTTGTGTCTCTAGGTGCCTTGTATTTTTTTTTTATATGAAAAAGGACAAACCCTTATGTATGTATTTTATTAATGTTGCTGCAAACCCTAAGTGGGAGTGTGTATCCATTTGGTAAATGAGGAACTTAACTCGGCTAAAGTTTCTTACTTTTGTGCTTTATTTGGTTTCAGGGTCTCCTTGGCAGCTGTTTTCTGGAGTCTGGATGTTGCTCTGTAAAGACCTTTAATAAAATCTTGTACAAAGACACAAGGTCTGACTAGACTGTTCAGTATTCAGACTGAGGGGCATGTTGGCCTCCGGAGCATTACATACCTTCTTGGTTTTAACCATACTTGTGGTATTTGCAAGGGCCAGAACAGTAAGACCCAAGCAGAGCCAAGCAGAGAAATATCTTTGTGTGATAGCGAAGGCTGATAGCAAGCAAGGCAGCACCTTGATTCGTTGTCCTGTAGTTAGGATTGTAGGTTTAGAAGAGGGATATATTTGAGTTTTTCCTATGTATAAGGTGATCCATGTTGCACATAGAAAGTGAATATAAATGGCCATTATATTTTGTGTCATGCTGTGCTCTAAGTGTTCTTTACATATGTACTCGTTAATCAACCTCTTTAAAGTGTAAAGGAGATTTGCTCGCACCACTGAAGGCACTTAAGGCTCAAGTAAATTTGCCTAAGCAGTATAAAGCTATCATTAGAATCCACATTCCTAAGTTGTGTTCTCTTAGGGTATCATGGAACCAGTCATTGGTACTACAGGCCATTATGTTCTGGAGAACTGTAAAGAACATTTAAATTGTCTCTGATTTTATCTATCAAAGTTTTGAAGCATTTTCTACTAGTGTCTGTACTTTACAAGAAATTCGGCACTATTTTTTCAGGCAAAACTAGTGAGGGACAGGTTGGCTTGAAAATCATATGAGACCGATGATAAATCAGATTCTGGTTGATCACAGAGGGGACTTCCAGGGACAGCTGTTACGGGCCTGGAAGGCCTAATCAGGTGGCTGCTTCCTGGTGATGTAGCCTGGCTGATGAGATAACCCTGGCTCCATAGACCACTTAGCAGGTGCTGTGATGATTTGGTTGTCTTCTCAATTAGACTGAGCTGCACATGGTGTTTGTATTGCTTGGCACGTGGTAAGGGCTTAATATTTGAGGTAGTTATGTAGGGCGCACACTGACAAGTATCTGTCCCCCCTTCCTCTTTGACTCATAAATTGGTCATCTTAACCATTTAAGTGTACACTTTATAGTGATAGAGTCAGCCCTCTGTCCAAGGGATTTACATCTGTGGATTGAACCAACTTTGGATAAAAAATAATCAAAAAGGATGGTTGTGTGTGTACTGAACATGTAGACTTATTTTTCTTATTTTCAAAATACTATATTTGTCACTTATTTTCTTGTACACTGCAGTGTAACAGCTATGTAGCATGTACATTAGGTACTAAAAGTAATCCAGTGAAGATTGAAAGTCTAAGGATGTGCTTAGGTTATCTTAGGTATAAATACTCTACCATTTTGTATAAGGAATTTAAGCATCTGGGGATTTTGGTATTTGAAGGGGGTCATAGAACCAATCATTGGTACTGCAGGAAGACTGCTGTATATTCTCATTGTGCATCAATCTCTAGAACTTAATCTTGCAGATGTGCTGCCCCTCCTTCACTTTTTTGAAAGAGCCTTTGATGATTATATGGATTCCTGTCTTTTTTTTTTTTTTTTTTTTTTTTGAGGTGGAGTTTCGCTCTTGTGTACCAGGCTGGAATGCAATGGTGCTATATCGGCTTATTGCGACCTCCGCCTCCCGGGTTCAAGCCATTCTCCAGCCTCAGCCTCCTGCTAGCTGGGATTACAGGCACCCGCCACCATGCCCAGCTAATTTTTGTATTTTTAGTAGAGATGGGGTTTCCCCATGTTGGCCAGGCTGGTCTCAAACTCTTGACTTCAAGTGATCCCCCCCACCTCGACCTTCCAGAGTGCTGGAATTACAGGCGTGAGCCACCACATCCAGCCAGTTGAACTTACTTGAACATCTGCAAATTTTTTTTTATTTTTTGAGACGGAGTCTCGCTCTGTCACCCAGGCTGGAGCGCAGTGGCGCGATCTCTGCTCACTGGTTCACGCCATTCTTACCTCAGCCTCCTGAGTAGCTAGGACTACGGGTGCCTGCCACCAAGCCCGGCTATTTTTTTTGTATTTTTAGTAGAGACGGGGTTTCACCGTGTTATCCAGGATGGTCTCGATCTGACCTCGTGATCTGCCTGCCTCGGCCTCCCGAAGTGCTGGGATTACAGGCGTAAACCACTGTGCCCGGCCAAACATCTGCAAATTATGTGCTGGGAATAGGTTAAGACTATACTGCGCTGTGTATTACTAGATTAGATGATCTTTTAAATTCCTCATGAGTTTTCTTCAGTTCACTTGGAAGTTCAGCTGGTAGGAGAAGTTAGTGCTGTTAATTCCCACTAGGTGTTGCTGTAACAAAGGAAATGTGCAGTAAGAGTAATAGCTTAAGGAGAAAGAAAGAAACTTAATGAATTGTGACAGAAAAGTATGCAGATTATTAGCATAATAGATTACTGAATTATTGGGAGAAAGTGCTGTTAATTGCCACTAGGTGGTGCTGTGACAAAGGCAGTGTGCAGTAAGAGTAACAGCTTAGGGAGGAAGAAATAATTGTGACAGAAAAATAAAGATTATTAGTGTATAGATTACTGAATTATCAAAGTAAACACCCCTGTGTAACCATTTAAAAATGCCAAAATGTGTACAGCTATGGTGGCTCACACCTGTAATCCCAGCACTTTGGGAGGCCAAGGCAGGTGGATCACTTGAGCCCAGAAGTTCCAGGCCAGCCTGGACAACATGGTGAAACCCTGTCTCTATGAAGAGATTTTAAAAATTTGCCAGATGTGGAGACTGAGGTGGGAGGATGGCTTGATCCTGGGAGGTGGAGATTGCAGTGAGCCATAATTGTGCCACCACTCTCCAGCCCAACCTGGGTGACAGACCCTGTCTCAAAAAAAAAAAAAAAGACCCCCAGATTTGCCCCCTCCCTTGTATCTAAGAAGATATGGGAGGCCAGGTGCAGTGGCTCATGTCTGTAATCTTGAGGAGGCTGAAGTGGGATATTTTTTTTCTTTTTGAGACAGTCTTGCTTTGTCACCCAGGCTGGAGTGCAGTGGCACAATCTCAGCTCACTGCAACCTCAGCCTCCTGAGTAGCCGTGATTACAGAAGACCACTCCTGGCCAGTTTTTGTATTTTTAGTAGAGATAGGGTTTCACCATGTTGGCCAGGCTGGTCTTGAACTCCTGACCTCAAGTGATCTGCCTTCCAAAGTGCTGGGATTACAGGCGTGAGCTACTGTACGCAGCCTAGTCTTCTACAGAAAACTATATAAGACAAATGTAGAGCTCAGGTGAGCACTCGGTAACCAGAGTTTGAGAAGTGTAAATTATGCTGGGACTCCCTCTATATCCCACTCTAAACACAGCCCCACCCTCCCAAGTTACTTTGATTTTCTTTTTTGAAAAGAACACTAATCTATGTGTTTGTATTTTTATTTTATTTATTTTTTCTTTTTTGAGAAGGTCTGGCTCTATTGCCCAGGCTGGAGTGCACTGGTAGTGACACAATTTCACTGCAAACTCCACCTCCTGAGCTCAAGCCATCCTCCCACTTCCACCTCCCGGGTAGCTGGGACTACAGGCATGTGCCACCATCTAACTAATTTTTATTTTTATTTTATTATTTTTTGAGACAGTCTCGCTCTGTCACCCAGGCTGGAGTGCAGTGGTGATATCTCGGCTCGCTGCAAGCTCCACCCCCCAGGTTCATGGCATTCTTCTGCCTCAGCCTCCCGAGTAGCTGGCACTACAGGTGCCCACCACCACGCGTGGCTAGTTTTTTGTATTTTTCGTACAGACGGGGTTTCACCGTGTTAGCCAGGATGGTCTCGATCTCCTGACCTCGTGATCAGCCCACCTCAGCCTCCCAAAGTGCTGGGATTACAGGCGTGAGCCACCGCGCCCGGCCTAATTTTTATGTTTTTAGTAGAGATGGGGTTTCACCATGTTGCCCAGTCTGGTCTCGAACTCTTGACCTGAAATGATCCTCCTGCCTCGGCCTCCCAAAGTGCTGGGAATACAGATGTGAGCCACTGTGCTTGGCATTTACCTTGATTTTCAGAGTAATTGCCTCCCTAGACAGTATAATAAAAAGTACTAGCAAGTATTTTTATTTATTTATTTTCTTTTTTGAGACGGAGTCTCGCTCTGTTGCCCAGGCTGGAGTGCAGTGGCGCGATCTCGGCTCACTGCAGGCTTCGCCTCCTGGGTTCACGCCATTCTCCTGCCTCAGCCTCCCGAGTAGCTGAGACTACAGGCGCCCGCTACCATGCCTGGCTAATTTTTTTGTCTTTTTAGTAGAGGCGGGGTTTCACCATGTTAGCCAGGATGGTCTCGATCTCCTGACCTCGTGATCCACCCACCTCGGCCTCCCAAAGTGCTGGGATTACAGGCGTGAGCCACTGCGCCCAGCCCTTAATATGTCTTAAATGGGGAGGGAGAGTTGAAAATGCTTGTTGCTTGACCAGATGGCGTTACTCTTCCAGCCAGGGCTGTGCCATAGGAGTGCTATTCAGTAGAGGAATTAAGTGGTTCCCTGAATTTAGCTGCTGTTAGAGAAGGTGGGAAGACCTCTAAGGTAATTCTTAAAGGCCTTGTGGCTCTTGGTGAAGCAGTCTGACATTGTCAGTGTCCTTTAGGGACAATCATTCAGCCTTATATGTGGTGCTGGACACAATCAGAGATCTTAGCTTGTAATCTGTGCAAGTAGATGGAATCCTGCTGCAGTAGTGGTCGTGGCCCTACCCTCAGGACTGCAAAAGGCTTCCAGTTAAATACCCAGGTAAAGCCCATCTACAGCACCCTTGAAGGAAAGGCCAAACAAGGACTCACCTTTCCCTCTTTGTGCTTTTGTACCTGGCTGTTTACACTGCTTGCACCCTTGTGACTGACTCCAGTAGAACTTAGTTGAAACTTGCCTTTGTGAAGCCTTTCCTGATCTGGCTCTTGCTGTTATGGACTGATTTATGTCCCCCCAAATTCTTATGTTGAAGCCCTAACCTCCAGCACGACTGTATTTGGAGCCTTTAAGGAGGTACTGTGGCACTGGCTTGGCTCTTGTCATGGACTCTATTGGCTTTCCTGGCTGGACCTCTCTGCAGCTTCATCTTTCGTACTTCCACAGTGGGGGCTTGATGAATGAGGAGAGACTTGCTTACTTGTAGCTCTCCTGAATGTTCTTCAAGCCAAGGCTATCACTACCTCTCTCTGTTCCTTTCCAATTCAAAATAGGGTTTGGGAGAAGGGGGCAAGAAGAGGCATTGAATATGTAGATGGGGGTACATACTGCCCTCAGGGACTCCTGCCACCACCCCACCACACTGCCAGCTCTCCCATCCTCCACCCCACCAGTGATCCCAAAGTAATTGGATGTTCTCTGCAGTAGAGTAGGAGGCTCAGGCCAAAGGAGCCAAGGCTGAGGGCCAGGGGTCACAGGAAAGCTCGACAGTCATTTTCTTTCTGTCAGGGCTTCAGATATAAAATCTGGTTACCAGTAAAATAAAGATGATATTAATCTATGTGTTTGTATTTTTATTTTATTTTTTCGGACACAGAGTCTTGCTCTATTGCCCAGGCTGGAGTGCAGTGGCGTGATCTCAGCTTACTGCAACCTCTGCCTCCCAGGCAAGTGATTCTTGTGCCTCAGCCTCAAGAGGTGGGACTGCAGGCACACGCCACCATACCCAGTTAGTTTTGTAATTTTTCGTAGAGATGGGGTTTCACCATGTTGGCCAGGCTGGTCTTGAACTCCTGGCCTCAAGTGATCTGCTTCACGCCATTCTTCTGCCTCAGCCTTCCGAGCAGCTGGGACTACAGGCGTCCACCACCACGCCTGGCTAATTTTTTGTATTTTTAGTAGAGACGGGGTTTCACCATGTTAGCCAGGATGGTCTCTATCTCCTGACCTTGTGATCCACCCTCAGCCTCCCAAAGTGCTGGGATTACAGGCATGAGCCACCGCGCCCGGCCCTTCTTGGATATTCTTAAAGAGATACAGTCCATGTATACACAACTGAGTGTGTGTGTATTTTTATCTTTTCCCAGACGCTATTACCTTAAGTATGACAATACTGGCTGCTTAATGCACGATTTGTTCAGAAGCCATTTTAGAAAGAGCAGGCCTGCCCTCTCAGGGTAACCTCACCACAACAGGATTTTAGGGAAGACTCCCACATTAGAGGCAAGAACCCTCTGAGCTGGATGCCGTCCACAGCAAATTAGGTATTGTATCTGTAAGCAAAAGAAGAAACTGGCTAACATAAGCAGCCTAGAACTTTATTGGAAGGATCTCAGGTAACTCGGAATCTATGAGAAGCCTGGAAAACTCAGCTCTGAAATGAGATCTAGGGAGGCTGGCATCAGGGAACGCAGCCAAGGTCATGGCTGAAAAGCAAGTCTGGTCTAGGATGTCATCACCAGACTCTCCCAGTGAATGATTTTTCAGCTGTCCCTTTTTCTTTGTGTCACTCTGAGGTTTAAAGCTGTGGGTGTGAGCATCTGATTGGCCAAGCCTGGTGTCTGACCCAGCTGCTGAAAAAGATAGCTTTGGCTTCTACAGTGGAAATGAGGCCCAGCCCAGTCCCATATTCAATGCCCGTCTCCCCCAACTAGGCAAGATGTTGATGCTGGGTGGCCAAAACCATGTTGTGAAATTGTCCTTGGAACCCACTGGTAGAAATATAGCTATTGGCAACATGGAGACAAGGGCTGAAGCCTTTCATGGACTTCTCATCAAAGGTTACTGTTGGCTGGGCGCCGTGGCTCACACGTGTAATCCCAGCCCTTTGGGAGGCCGAGGTAGGTGGATCACGAGGTCAGGAGATCGAGACCTTCCTGGCTAACACGGTGAAACCCCGTTTCTACTAAAAATACAAAAAATTAGCCGGGCATGGTGGGGGACACCTGTAGTCCCAGCTACTAGGGAGGCTGAGGCAGGAGAATGGCGTGAAGCCAGGAGGCGGAGCTTGCAGTGAGCTGAGATTGCGCCACTGCACTCCAGCCTGGGCAACAGAGCGAGACTCTGTCTCAAAAATAAATAAATAAAAATAAAAAATAAAAATGGTTACTCTCAGGCTCTGAAGAGTTAGGTTCTAGTCATTAGGTTTCCTGGCAGCTGGTGACAGACTGGGAGCTGGGAGCTGCTTAACTGATCAGCTTGCCCATCAGGCAAGGAGAGAACACCTGCTAGTAATGTGCGCTCTTGAGGATAGACCCAGAGGGTGAGCCAGTCAGGGATGAAAACACCACCATTAGCGTAGAGAACCAGGAGAAGCACAATGTGTGCTGAGAGGACAGTGGATAAAGGGTTTTTTGGGGGATCCACTCCCAGACAGAAGCTGGGCTGGCAAGGCTGCTGAAGCTCACAGCATAACGTAATAATCTGGAGTCTGCCACCCGCATCTGTGACCTCACACCACCAAGGGGAGGTCCAAGAAATTTCAGCCACAGACCCCACCCAGCCCACCACCTCCAGTCAGCCATGCTCTGCACTCTTACCTGGGAAATTAAGCAAAGGCTATGAGTATCTCAGTGCTGCTGTGGTGGTGAGGTGAGTGGGAACACCTTCCTCTGCAGTGCTTTACTAAGGAGACGAGATGCGGGGAGAAACTGAGCAATGCAATCAGAGACCTGGGATCAAATTCTGGCACCAGCACTGATTGAGTGAGTGGGTGACCTTGTACCTTTCTGATCCTTAGTTATCTCACAGGGCTGTTGTGGGAGTTAAAGGAGATGTAACTATTAATACGTGTTTCTGTGTTTCTTCTCTAGTGTTTATCATCTAGTATATTCCCTGTGTTTGGAGACATTATAACAGTTAAGAGCCCAGCTCTGGCAGGGTGTGGTGGCTCACACCAGCATTTTGGGAGGCCTAGGCTGGCGGATCAGTAGAGGCCAGAAGTTTGAGAACAGCCTGGCCAACATGGTGAAACCCTGTCTCTACTAAAAATACAAAATTTAGCCGGGCACGGTGGCTCACACCTGTAATCCCAGCACGCTGGGGGGCCAAGGTGGGTGGATCACGGGGTCAGGAGTTTAAGACCAGCCTGGCCAAGATGGTGAAACCCCCCCGCATCTCTACTAAAAATACAAAAATTAGCTGAGCGTGGTGGTGGGTGCCTGTAATCCCAGCTACTCAGGAGGCTGAGGCAGGAAAATCTCTTGAACCTGGGAGGCGGAGGTTGTGGTGAGCCGATATTGTGCCACTGCACTCCAGCCTGGGCGGCAAAGCGAGACTCCATCTCAAAAAAAAAAAAAAATTTAACCAGGTGTGGTGTGGTGGCACATGCCTGTAATCCGAGCTACTCAGGAGGCTAAGACATGAGAATTGCTTGAACCCAGGAGGCGGAGGTTGCAGTGAGCCGCGATCATGCCACTGCACTCCAGCCTGGGTGAGAGAGCGAGATACTCTGTCAAAAAAAAAAAAAAGACATCAACACTCACCGTAGAAAACTTGGACAATAAAGGAAAACATGGCTAAGAGAAAAATAAAAAAGACCCCAGCTTTTCAAGCCCGACAGTTTGGATTCAGCACCAGCTATACAACCTAGCAGTATGAGCGCAAGCACATCAGTTACCTCCCTGTTCCTCCCTTTGGTCATCTTCATGTAGAGTGCTTAGCACAATGCCTGACCTATCACAGCAAGTGCCCAATTAGTGCTAGCTGTTACTATTACCACTACTTAAGCATATCCTCTTGGATTTTAATACCTAAATTCATGATATTGGATTCTCCCCATCCCAACTGTACGTGCACTGACTACAGGTGCCATGCTTTCTGCTTCTATTCAAAAGGTGGGCATAGCTGGGCAGATAATCAATATCCCCATTTTACAATGGTGAATTTGGCCTTTTACTGTGCCTTGTTCCATTTTCCATCTTGATTATTTCTAATTTTTTTTTTTTTTTTTTGAGACAAAGTCTCACTCACCTAGGCTGGAGTACAGTGGCATGATCTCTGCTCACTGCAACCTCTGCCTCCTGGGTTCAAGTGATTCTCATGCCTCAGCCTCCTGAGTAGCTGGGGTTACAGGCATGCACTAGCACACCTGGCTAATTTTTAATTTTTAGTAGAGACGGGGTTTCACCATGTTGGCCAGGCTGGTCTCGAACTCCCAACCTGTGGTGATCCGCCAGCCTCAGCCTCCCAAAGTGCTGGGATTATAGGCATCCATCTAGTGATTATTTCTGAGATCTGATGTTGCTATGTATAAATGCAGCTGTTGTATTTCAAAGTAGGGTCTGCCAACATCAGAGCTGGAAAACATTGAAGTATCATAGAGAGTGAATATTTTCAACCTCAGAGATTGTTTTTCTTACTATTCTCCCCCTCAGGGACATTAGATTTTGATATTATTTATCAACCAAACCATTCTCTTTTTTCCCTTGTAACACCCAGATTGGTATGACTTTCTGTTATTAGCCAAAGCTACATTTATAGCATAAGCATGACCATGGTGAGAAGATAATTGTTATATGCCCTGAGCTTGCTGTAAACATTTAATCTTCCTGACATCCCTTATAATGGACAGATTTCATTACTAACCTCATTTTACAAGTTTAATCCATGCAGTACATCTTAGGGGGAACTGGTGATTTTTCTTAGGCTTTAAGAAATTTTGGCAGGCTATGGTGGCTCACATCTGTTATCCCAGCACTTTGGGAGGCCGAAACGGGAGAATCCTTTGAGCTTAGGGGTTTGAGATCAACCTGGGCAACATAGCCAGACTCCATTTCTTAAAAAATTTAGGCCAGGCGTGGTGGCTCACGCCTGTAATCCCAGCACTTTGGGAGGCCGAGCTGGGCGGATCACAAGGTCAGGAGATCGAGGCCATCCTGGCTAACACGGTAAAACCCCGTCACTACTAAAAATACAAAAAAAATTAGCTGGGCGTGGTAGCAGGCGCCTGTAGTCCCAGCTTCTCGGGAGGCTGAGGCAGGAGAATGGCGTGAACCCGGGAGGCGGAGGCTACAGTGAGCCGAGATTGCGCCACTGCATTCCAGCCTGGGCGACACAGCGAGACTCCGTGTCACACACTCACACAAATTTAAAGATAGTCGGGCGTGGTGGCACATGCCTGTAGTCTCAGCTACTGGGAGGCTGAGGTGGAAGGATCACTTGAGCCTGGGAGGTGAGAAACATTGGTCTCCTGGCCCCTCCTGGGCCCCTGCTGAGCCCTCCTCACCCCTTCCCAGAGCCACAGCCCCAGGCCCTTGCTTTCTGAGGTGCTGCTTGTCCCAGGGGACTCAACTGCTGGTGGTGTACCCCAGGTGCAGGATATTGCCACTGGAAAGTACACCTGTAAGGGGATGCTGGGGTCTTGGGAAGGAAGGTGACTGTTAACCTATGGAGATCAGCTTACTGTGTGAGCGTTGGCCAAAATGACCAGGCTGTCCAGCCTTGGTCCAGATCAAGATCTAGAGGCCAGGAAGGAAGTGGGCCTACCTCCCCACCGTGCCACATAACCGGTCAGATAAGAGGTGCAGATACGGGCTCCACCCCTCCAGGACCACCAGCAACCAGGGTGTTTGCAGCCTCACAGCCTGGTTTTCCACAAGTCTGCCCCATCCCTAAGGCCACACAGCTGAAGCTTTGGCTCCGCTTTCATTCCAGGGATGGGCAGGCTGGCATTGGGCCACCTGCTGCCCCTGGCCCCAGACTCTCTGGGTGGGTGGCCATGTGATCCATCTGGCTGGGGCAATGCCAGGACCACCCCACCCATTTCAGTGTCCTAATTCCTACTTTGTTCTGCCATTGTGGCAGTCTGGTGGTAAATATAACCTTTTGACAGAGTTTTTGAACTGCCTGGAACCCAAGATCCTAAACATTTTTTAACCGTATTTGGGTTATCTTTTATTTTGGTTTTTATCCCCAATGGAGAAAAATTAATATGGAAAAATTATTTTAAAATACACGATGGGTGGCAGCAGTGGTGGTAGGGGAAAAAAAAGGTAAAAAGAATTTTTTTTTTTTAATAAAAAAGTACAGGATGAAGTGAATTGAAAGATTTGTTTGATGCACTTTTCTTCAAGGATAGTATTTCTGTGTTCGTAAAATTTGAGAATAAATTGGTCTCGAATTAAAAAAAAAAAATTTAGAATGTCAAGATCCTAACTTCCAATTTGAGAACACGTAACATGAGTCTCTGGATTGGGAATGACTTATGTGATCCCAAACCCACATTTTCACAAAGAAGATGGAGCCCTAGTAGCTCTGAAATTCAAATGAAGCCATGCCTCTGCTGCCTGGCCCAGTGCTGTGCTAACCCCTCAGCCTGCCCAGGTACAGCTGGGTCTTTGTCCACCAAGCAGGGAGTTCCACTGTGATGTATGCATCCCGCCCTCACTAGCAGGCCATTGACTACACCTGCAACCAGCCTGTTCTCACAGCCCTTTGTGTTGGTGAGCAGGAGAGCTGGACTCTGAGCCATCAGTTGCCTAGAGAGAGGGTAGAGCTGGCCTTTAATTAAGGACTTTTTTGCTTTTTAGAGTGAGCTTCCAGGGAAGCATAGCACAGCAATAGGGCCACTTTCCTGCCAGAGGGGGTGGGTGCCAAAGGAGGTGGATCTTTTGCTCACTGGTTTACCCTCAGCATACCAGGAAAAACAGTCATCCTGATTCACCGTTTGGTCCAGGTTTTTATCACACAGTATTGTGTGATGAAATCCTTCCTGTAGAATGATTTAACTGGATGAAAATAACCATGTTTCTTTTTTGTCTTCAGAAATGTTACTCTGGCTGGGTGTGGTGGCTCATGCCTGTAATCCCAGCACTTTGGGAGGCTGAGGCGGGTGGATCACCTGAGGTCAGGAGTTTGAGACTAGACTGACCAACATGGTGAAACCCCGTCTCTACTAAAAATACAAAAATTAGCTGGGCATGGTGGCGTGCACCTGTAATCCCAGCTACTAGGGAGGCCGAGGCAGAAGAATCTCTTGAACCCAGGAGGTGGAGGTTGCGGTGAGCTGAAATTGTGCCACTGCACTTCAGCCTGGGCAACAGAGTGAGACTCCTTCTCAAAAAAAAAGAAAGAAAATCTGATATATCCATATGGTAATGAATGTTTCATTTTATTTTGTTTTTATTTTTATTTTTTGAGATGGAGTCTCCCTCTCTAGCCCAGGTTGGAGTATAGTGACACAACCTAGGCTCACTGCAACCTCCACCTCCCAGGTTCAAGCAATTCTCCTGCCTCAGCCTCCCCAGTAGCTGGGACTACAGGCATACGCCACCATGCCCAGCTAATTTCTGTATTTTTAGTAGAGATGAGGTTTCGCCTTGTTAGCCAGGCTGGTCTTGAACCCCTAATCTCAGGTGATCCACTCACCCGGGCCTCCCTAAGTGCTGGGTTTACAGTCATTTTTTTTAAAAATAAATCTTGTTCTTTGGAAGACCATTAAGAATAGTCATAAAATATCAATCCTTACAAATAGAACTGCTCAAAAAAGAAACTCAAAAACTAAATTTGGGTTCAGTGGCTTCTGAAGGTATACCATGAGTGAAGTCTCTATGTTCTCAACAAGGGAGCGAAAGGCAAACCCACACACCTGAGGGCTCAGTGCTCTCAGGACTCATAGCCTGGCTCCCTGCTGAGTGGTAGCAGGTCCCTCTCTTTCATTTGGACTGAGTGTCCAAAGTGCAGTGTATTAGGAGCTGGGGAGATCCTCCATTTTTGATCTTTTGGTTTAACCAATAGTCCTAGGAGCTTAGCACACCTGGGGTGTCACCTTTTGCTTGTGTTTGTGAACCTCTCTTATCAGGAACAAGAACCATGTCGCCATCTAGCTGCAGGCCTCTAGGGTGGGGACAGTATCCCATCAGACAGGGATTCCCCATGGTGCAAATGATGGTCTCTCCTCCTTTGACACATCTGTGCTGCACTCAAGCCATTTGTCAGGTTAGCAGACCCTGGGGGAGGCAGTGTGGAGAGAGCTGGCTTCGGAGATAGCTGGGCCCAGGTCTGAATCCTGGCTCTGCTGCCACTCCCCAGCCCACTGACTTTAGTCACTTCACCTCACAAGGCTGAGTCTCTGTTTCCTCATTTATGAGGGGGCAGGCAGGCAGCAATAGTGCCTGCCTTACACTATTACAAGATTTAGTGTAGTCAGTGGGAAGCCTTGTTCCAGGCACTGGAGGACACAGGTGAAACTGACACCTTTCCTGCCTCAAGGGGCATCCTATGGGTGTGTCAGGGGAGACTAGAGAGGTTACATAAAAGAAAGACCTGGCCATGTGCCTGGTGATAGAGGCAGGCAGCGGATAAGGAAGGGGCACAAGGAGAAGAGGCAACTCTGGGGTTGCGGTTATAAGGTGGGCCTGGGCAGACAAAGCAGGAGAGGGCACATGCACGAAAGCACACTGGAGGCACGAACAGTCAGCACAGGGGAAATGAGGCGCCCTGCCTGGCATGCGGGAAGGGTGCAGCCAGCTAAGATGCCCACGTGTTTGGGAGGAGCGTGCCCTGGATCTGCCCCTGCCTTTTCCCTGGGTAAGCCAGTGATACGGTGCCTTCTTTGCTTTGTCCTGAGCGTTCCCCATAGGGTGGGCGCAGGCAGGCTAAGTGTCCCCACTCTCCTCCCCCACTGCCATTATCAGCTGTGTCCAGATGGTCACAGGCTCCCTAATCTGGGATAATCGGCGGGTCGGAGCTCAGCTGGGACTCGGGCCTTTATGCCTGCTGTGATGGGCCGGCCCCAGCCGGAGAGACCCTGTAGACAGGGCCCTGGGGCTTTGGAAGATGGGTGGGATGTGGGGCTGGCTCTGTGCTGAAGGAGATGCAAGGAGCAGATGATCGCTCTTCTTCCAAAGGCAATCTGAGTACAAATGATGGGGAGCCTGCAGCTGGGGCCTGGCCAGCTCCTCCAGGCCTCACAGCGATATGCACAGAGCCTCGCAGAATCTGTCTATGGTGTCTTTTGTTCCCTTTCTCTCCCTCTCTGAGCTCACCCCTCCCTACCCAGCAGTTGGTTGCTGCCCGTAGAGCCCCAGGCTTATAATGACATCAGGGGCTTGTGCCCGCATTGATGTTGGACACCTGACAGGTTCAGGTGCAGAGCCAGGGTGACTGGCTTCTCACAGGCCCATGGCTACGGTGCCTCCACCCTGGGGCCTGTAGTTTGCTGTGAGCCTCCACTCCGTAGTTGTTCAGGGATCCATAACTGTTTTTGTTTTGTTTCAGCCTCTTCCATGAGTGGGGGAGCCCCCTGCTTGTCTCCAGCTCCTAGCAGTGAGTCCTGATAATCTCAAATTTAAGGATGGTAACTTCATCTGGGATGAGTGTGGGAAAGGATGTGTTTGGGAACAGACGCGGGCCTACAGAGGTGTTTGTAACCATCTCTTTCTAAGTGGTGGGAAATAGACATTTTATGCTTTAACTGTTAATATATATAGTGTGTGTTTTTTATGCATGAAATATTTTATAGTTTTTTAAAATGCCCACACTACTATTTTGAAAGTAAATGAGGTAATGTGTGTGTCAGAACCCAATACCCAAAGCGATCGTAGTAAGAGGTGGGGCCTTTGGGAAGGCATTCAATTGCTTAGGGAATGAGGGTGGAACCCTCATGAATGGGATTAGAGCCTTATAAGAGAGGTTGGAGGGAGTTGCCCGGCCTCCCTCTCCCATGTGAAGACTGAGCAAGAAAACATTATTTAGGAAGCAGAGAGCCCTCACCAAACACCAGATCTGCTGGCCACCTGATCTTGCACTTTCCAGCCTTGAGAACTGTGAGAAATAAATTTCTGTTTATTTCTATAAATCACCCAGTCTAAGGTGTTTTGTGATAGTAGCCCAAACAGACTGCAATGGCATAAAAGTGCTTCATCAAGAGTAAACACAGGGAGCAAATATTAGACATTCCATCTCCAGGCAGGGCAGACTGCAGCTGGAACACAGACCCAACAAGGTTTTATTTATACAAGAAAAGGGACCATTAAATTAAGGGCTGTTTGCGTGGAGGTGCCATGAGGGAGCAGAGTGTGCACCTGAGCTCCGCCTGCCTCTCCGCCTCCTGGCTCAGGCTGTCCAAATCTGAGTCACCTGCCCAAGCTCTGGATGATGGTGACACAGCCGTGGGAGCTGGTGCGGCGCTGCAGGGATGGCTGGGCCTCCACCTGCCCACTGCTGGGGTCAAAGGTGAAGACCTTATCGGTGCTTTCTCCACGATCATCCCGCCCGCCAAGGATGTGGACCTTCCCATCACACACAGTGACTCCACAGCTTTCCTGGGTGGACAAACAGAAAGACAACTATCAGGTCCAGCCTGGGGCTTCCTCTGTCCCTGCCTGGCCAGGCCAGATAATAGACCCTTGACCCAGACTGTGAACAGGCAGTCTGGACTGTAGAGAGGCAGGAAACTGGATGGACCTGAGTTCCAGCTCTAGCTTGAACTATGGTTCTTGAACTAGAATAAGGGTATTCAGTGAATGGCCTTAGGCAAGTTACTTAACCTCTCTGGACCTCAGTTTCCTCATCTGCAAAGGGAGAAGAACTAAAGTGCCTTCTTCACAGGGTTCCCTTAACAGTTAATGGAAGTTAAGCATGTAAAGCATTTTACATAGAGCCTGGAATGTGGTAAGCACACCAATAACAATAATCTCGACTGCCGCCATCTTAGAATCTCAGACTCAAGAGAAGCCATAAATCTCACCTCTAAGGTCACCAAAGGTCAGAACTGGCAGAGACCACCAGTCCAACCATACCTGTGTAGTCTCTGGAGTTTCAGGGGATGGAGAAGAAGGTAGGGGAGGCAGGGAACTGCAGGGGCCAGAGCTTCCAGGACTTGGGCCTCCCTGCTCTGATATCACTAGAGCAGAACTTAAACTCCCTTCCCCACATCTTACCTCATGATTGGTTACCAGCAGTAGCCTTCGGGGCAGGAGAGACCACAGGGTCATTGGGACCAAATCCCCACTCAGAGCTACAGCACTTGGGACTGCAGGGTTCTAGGCTCTGCCTTAACAGGGCCTAGTTGTTGGCCTGGGCCAGGTGCTGAACCTCTCTAAGGCCAGTCTCCTCATCTGTGAAATGCATGGTTCACTATCACTGTGAGGACGAGCTAGAGAGTGATGTATAATAAAACCACCTAGGATGGAGTCACACAAGATTCATAAGCTCCAAGATCCAGAGCCTTAGAAGTGGGTTCTGCTCTCCTGCCTTGAAGCCTCCACTTACCACAGGGCTGGGGAGGACAGCTGCCTCCCCCCACACATCTGTGCCTGGATCATAGGTGAAGATTTTGCTCATGAGACCCCCCAGGACATAGATGGTGTCCTCAAGGGAGATGGCCTCGAGACACCGCTGTGAGAAGGGTGCTGGTGACCGCAGGCTCCACCGGTCCTCCTTGGGGTCAAAGCACTGCACCTGAGGGGCAAGAGGAGCAGCGGTGATGAAGACTCACCACCCCCCCACAAATGCCCCACTGCCCACATGCTGCCACCTCTCTCCCCGGGGACATTCATTCAAAAGGACATTTGCCAGTGTCCACCAGGCCCGAGCCAGCATCTGGGAGGGAGGGGGAGATCCACCGTCCCTGCCCTCAAGGGCTCTTCATCTAGTTCCATGTTCTGTCCTCTGCCTCTGGACTCCCTTTGTCGAAAGCCTCCTCATCTTTCAAAGTCCTGCTCAAATGCCACCCCATCCTTAAAGGTCTCCCTGGTGTTCCCCCCTACCCCCACCCCCCAACACACACACACAAGAATAGTCTCTCTGATGGAGAACACAGTCGCCTCATGTAAGATTAATCATAGAGCACATCATACTGAGCTGGGAGAGGTACTGTCTACTTTAGGGTTATAGAGGGTCCTCAGAGCAGACCCCCGATGGGGATGTGTTCCTAGTTGCATACACTGTCAACTCCCTTCTCTTTTCCTGGTGCTCTCAGGTCATAAGATTCCAGCTGAGGTGTCTTTCAGCCCTATTTCTACAGCTGTCCACATGCCCATGGGTGTTTCTGATGCCCTTAACAGTTTCTGTATTTAGCTGCCTGCTCACCTCACTCTGTTTCCTCAACCGTTTCCTTGGAGACCCCCCTCCCCCCACAGCAGCCTATAACAAATCAGTGCTGCACAGATGGTGTTAAATGGGGCCTCCCACCATGAATGCCCATCACTCAGCTCCAGGAGGGTTTGCTGGAAGAATGTGGTCAGGGAATAAGGAAGGGTGGGCACCCTAATTTGGGAAAGAGTCAAGTCCTAGGACCACAGGCTTATGAGGCCATCAGGGGAGGGAAGGAACTGCTATGATAAATATTTTTATTTGCAAAAAGCCTAATTGTCCAACAATAAAAGATGAGTAGACTCTAGTTCATCCACCATGTGGAATAGTACAGACATTGAAATGATGGCTGTAAAGTTGCTAATCACGTGGAAAGTGCTCATACCTAAATTAGAATAAAATGCAGAATGCAAAATTCTAACAGTGAGAAAACAAAACTGTAAGAAAAACAAAAATCAATTCAGTGGAAGCCTGTAAGGCAATGCACCAAAATACGAATAGCAGCTCTGCCTAGACGGTGGGATTATGGGTTATTTTTTTCTATTTTTCTGTGTTTTCTAAATTTTCAGTAATAAGTGTATTATTTTTGGAATGGAACAAAAGCATTTTAACTATCTTGCCCTCAATTTTTAAAATGTATGAAACTTATATGGCACCAGCCCAAACATCTGAGTCCCAGTGTGCTGCTGACCCACTATGTGACCTTGGGGTCATTTTTCTGCTCATTTCCTTCCCTGAAACATGGAGGTGACTGGTCTGGGCTGTTGATGGGATTAAGTGAATAAATAGACAAGGGCATGGAAACGCCCAATTCTGCGCCTGGCACACAGTGGGCACCCCAGCCTTCAACGCCCTCTCACGCCCGAGGCCCGCGCCCACCTTGTCCGTGTTGACGCCACCCTGCCTGGCGCCCCCGATCACGAAGAGCTGGCCCGCGCAGGACGCCACCGCCGCCGAGCTCACAGCCTCCGGGAGGGGCGCGGCGGCCGCCCAGGTGTTGGAGAAGGGGTCGTAGCGCTCCACGCTGTGCAGGCACCTCAGGCCGTCGAAGCCACCCACCGCGAACAGCTGCAAGTGAGGACATGGGCCGGGGAGCCGGGTGCCTTAGGCCCCTCGGCCTCATCGCTTCAGTCTTACAGTCTTTGAGCTGGAAACTATCCCTGTCCCCAACCCAGCTTCAGGACCAAACTGACCCCGGAGACCACCTGGGCGGCCTCCGCGCAGTTGCTGTACCTCCCTGAGCCAGTTTCGTCTCATTTAGCGGGGATGAGACCTGTCTTTAGGATGGGTACTGAATGCGGGTTACAGCTGTAAAATACCTGGCACCAAGCTGATGCTTAATAATAATAGCTAGTATTGAGACTTTACCACCCCACTTAATTGAGTCTAAGAAGCATCTTTGTTTCTGAATTCGGGGTGTAGCTTTCAAAGATAATTGACAGATTTTTTTTTTTTTGAGACAAAGTCTTGCTCTGTCACCCAGGCTGGAGTGCAGTGGTGCGATCTCGGCTCACTGCAAGCTCCGCCTCCCGGGTTCACGCCATTCTGCCTCAGCCTCCTGAGTAGCTGGGACTACAGGCACCTGCCACCACGCCTAGCTAATTTTTTGTATTTTTAGTAGAGACGGGGTTTCACCGTGTTAGCCAGGATGGTCTCGATTTCCTGACCTCATGATCCGCCCGCCTTGGCCTCCCAAAGTGCTGGGATTACAGGGGTGAGCCACTGTGCCTGGCCGACAGATTCTTTTATTCTTGAGTGGCACAGTCAAGATTCAAACCTAGACTGTATGGCCCCAGAGCCCACACCCTTGACCATCAGGCTGTTACTATTTTTTTTTTTTTTTTTTTTTTTGAGACGGAGTCTTGCTCTGTCACCCAGGCTGGAGTGCAGTGGCGCGATCTCGGCTCACTGCAAACTCCGCCTCCTGGATTCACGCCATTCTCCTGCCTCAGCCTCTCCGAGTAGCTGGGACTACAGGCGCCCGCCACCACGCCCGGCTAATTTTTTTGTATTTTTAGTAGAGACGGGGTTTCACCGTGCTCTCGATCTCCTGACCTCGTGATCCGCCCGCCTCGGCCTCCCAAAGTGCTGGGATTACAAGCGTGAGCCACCGTGCCTGGCCCAGGCTGTTACTATTACAGTAATTGCTATTATTATTAGCATCAGCCATTATTATGTGATCTTGGACAAGTCTCTTTCTTTTTCGGGGGGCTTCAGACCCCTTCTTACAAAGAGAGGGTTTTAGAGAACCTCCCTCCAGCACATCCACAGATCTGTTCCTTGGGTCCCAGGGCAGCCGCTGCAGCTCGTGCCTACCTGCCCCTGCACAACTGCCATCTTGTGCCTCCACCTGCCCTTGTGCAGAGAGGCTACCTTGATCCAGGTGTGCAGATGGGAGCTAAACATCCACACATCTTGACTGTTGATGTGGCCTCCTAGGGAGAGAGAAGCAGCTGTTGCCCACAGGCTCTCTTGCTATCCCAAGCACCCCCAAAGAGCTAGAAGCTAGGGCCCCCAGATCCAAAGGAAGGGTTAAGGGAAGGCAGCAGGAGGACTTCTTGAGCTGGTGTAAGACTTTGGACCTGTGACCCAGCGTGCTTTGAATAAGTGGTGGGAATGTCTAAGTTACAACTCTCGAGGGGAGAAGCCTGACAGATTCAGGAAGAAGGGGCTGGTTTTCACCGGGCGCCTTGTAGTGGTGGTGGTGGTGTGCCAGGCTATGTGCTCAGGAAAGCAAAGAGGGGGCCGCTGTACTAAAGGTAAGAGTACAAAGGGTACCTAAGGCAAGCATCTGGAATGTACTGGGGACCCAGGAAAAGCAGAGCCAGCTGCACTGGGAGCCAGGAGAGGTAGAGGGTGATCCAATAACCCTCCCTCCCGTCTGCCTTCACCTGCACAATTTCATTTCTCATCTCATCCCTCCATGAGGTGTTGGGAATATTACACCCAGTTTACATATAAGAAACTCAGATGAGGCTTAGAGACCAACAGTGACCTGCGGAAGACTACATGGCCTTTTGTCAGAGCCAGAACCAGAGCTTCTGGCTCCAGGCCCAGCATTGGTGCTGCTGGAGGACATGGCATGCCCTATGGGGCCAGGCACTGGGGATGCAGGATGTGGACTCTTCCTTCCCATGTCTGGCCGCCCTGGGGATCTTGGCCGGGGATTCACCTCTCAGTGGGAGCCTCCCTGGGGACAACCCTAACTGCACCCTTCAGCCTGAGCCTGTGACCAGAGCCACATCTCTTTGGTAGCCCTCATCTTTGTGTATTCCTAGTGGCACCCAACAGACGCCCCACATGTTGCTCAGAGCCATCAAGGGCCTTAGATAAATTGTCCAGTGGTAATCTGTCGCCTGGATGGTCTGTGAGGCCTCCCTGGCTTATTCTCCTGCTGCTTACCCTTTGCAGGCACCCACAGTTCTTTACAACATTAAGGTCAATCCACCTAGCCCCAGACTCAAAAGTCTCCCTGATCTGACTCCCGCCTCCCCTGTGATACTCAACCTGCACTTCAGAGCCCTGAGTCCCCAGAGCTCCTTTCTGCATGTGCCTTTGCCCTTGTGCCTTTGCCCATACTGTTTCCTCCAACTTTCAAGGTCCAGCTGAAAAGTCATCTCTTCTATGAACCCTGGCTAGATTCCCTGAGTGGCATTCCAGATCATCTGGGGACTCTGAGAATTCTGATCACATTCTGCCTGGCAGTAAAAGTGAAGTGTCTCTCCTCTCCAGGACACTCCAGGGGAGCAAGGACTGTGTTTTATGCTTCTCTGAGTCTTTAGGGCCTGAACCTCAGGGAGGACACAGTTTGTTGGTATCAAACTGTAGGTTATCAGAAAACATCCCGCCCCTCTCTACCGATTGGAGGGAAATGCAAAGGGGGTGGAGTGCGGAGGCTACCAGTCAATCCCGAGTGAGCTCCCGTTGTGGCTCCACCCTCACCGGAGACGTAGACGTCATTGCGGAGAGCACAGGCGGCGAATTCTGAGCGAGTGTAGCCAGGCAGGCTGGGCAGTGGGGTCCACCGCTGGCTCTCTGGGTGGTAGGCATCGGCGAAGGGCAGCTTCAGGAGACCTTTGCGGTCGCAACCGCCGATGACCACGATCACTTCAGCTAGGTCCATGAATCTGGCGTGTGGATAAGCCCAGTGCCTGTTGGGCCGCACCCAAGTTCGGCCCTCTCTTACCCTCTCGACCACACTGCACGGTCCCGCTGCCTTTTCATGCGCTTCTGCCCTCACCCCCGCCCACCCGATCCCCCGGCCCCAATCCCGCTAGGCTCTGCCACTTCCAACTTTCCCTGTGGGTACTGGGAAGAGAATCGCTAATTCTTACCACATTCTGCTGACCTCTAAACTACAGAAAAAAACAATCTTTACAGAACCCTTGCCCTCACCTAGAAAAATCACCTCGTTTAATCCGTATGGCAGTTCTATTAGTAGGATTACCCCTTCCTCAGGGGAGGAAACTGAGGCTCACATACTATGGCGTGCCCAAAGTCATGCAGCCATTAAGCGTCAGAGCTGGAATTCAAGCCCAGATTTGTCTGTCGCTAACTCATCTTCAACACCCTTTTCTCACCTCCAATCGTTGATTCTGCTGCCTCCCTCCTCTTATGACATCCCCTCATCCCTAATTCCATTAAGCCGGATAACTCACCCTTTCAGCAAATCATTCTTCCCTCTAATTGACCCCTCAGGCATCTGACCCCACCAGAATTTCCATACCCTTTAAGCCACTGGTTTTCTAATTCCTTTGGCACATATTTGAGGATCTCTGTCCCAGGCTCTGTGCTTAGAGACAGTGTCGTCTCTGGGGGCATGATTAAGGGCTACTCTGCCCAGAGCCTCACAGTCTGGCTTTCCAAAGGTGGGGCAGGCTGCTTTCACTCCTTCCCCATGCCTCTGCCGATTTCTATCCCTCATTAGACTGCAAGCTCCCAGAGGGCAGAGTGTTTTCAAATCACTTCCGCATCCCGGCACCCTGCACAGAACTTGCGTAGAGTAGTAAGTACTCGGAATTACGGTTGCATGGGCCAAAGAGAGTGTGCGCAGGTGTGGGGTCTCTGCATCTCCCTCACTGGCTTGTTAACTCTTCAAGGGCAGAATTATGGGCACCGAGCCTCTAAAATGTTGAACGAATGACTGAATATCATCAGGAAGCAGTACTAAAGGATGATGAAAGAATGAATGAGCGGTGGAAGCAGGCAGGAAGAACGGAGGGCGGGAGGCTAGGGGATGGCGGCCGTACCTCCGCGGCCGGGTCCGCAGCGCACCGGCCTCGCGGCCCAGGATGAAGCAGGCGCGAGCCTCGAGCAGCAGCGGGCGGCACTCGCCGCAGGCCTGCAGCAGCTCGTCCGCCTCCACCTTTTCCAGGAAGTAGGCGGGCGCCAGTAGCGGCAGGCGCACGTGCTCCAGCAGGCGTCGCAGCTGCCCGCGGCGGGCCGGCGCGTCGTGGCGCACCCAGCGCATGGCCGCCTCAAACACGGCTTCCTCGCGCGCCACGCCCAGCGCGGGGTCAGCCAGCAGCGCCGCCACCTCGTCAGGCGCCAGCTCCAGGAAGTCGGAGTGGCGCGCCACCTCGGCGAAGGCCTGGCGCAGGACGCGGCCGCAGCGCTCGGCCAGTGGGGCCAGCGAGAAGGCGGCGGCCACGCGGCGCAGCGCTAGGCTGTTGGCGGCACGCAGGCGGCCCTCGAGGAAGCGCACGCAGGCCTCGCGCAGGCCCGCCACGCCCAGCCGCTCCGCCAGCGCCAGCACGGCCGCCGCCTCGTCCTCCGCGCGCAGCCGCACGCCCGCTCCGTACACGTAGTCGAGCACCACGGCCAGTGCCGCCGCCGCCCCGGTAGGGCTCGTGCCTGGCGCCTCGGGAGCCACCGGCACCACTGGCACCACGGCCGGGCCGCGCTCGGGCCGCCCGGCCGCGAACAAGCTGCGGAAGTAGGCGCTGCCCGCGCTGAGCGCCGCGCGGTGGCACGGAAAGTCGCTGCCGCCGGCGCGCAGCACCACGTCGGTGAGGGTGCCGCTCCGCCGGTAGGCGTTCAGGGTCTGCAGCACGCGCTGCGCGTGGCACGGACCCGCGCACGGCGCCTCGCAGCCCGGCTCCGACTCCTCCGGCCCATGGCTTTGCGGCATCCTGCCGGGGAGAGAACACAAACAGCGTAGGGGAAGCCACCTGACTGCGCCCGGGAGAGGCGACAGCCCTCATCCATTTATTTCCTCCCTTGTCCATTTGTTCAGCGACTCTCCCCTCCGTTCACCATCCAGGTTCTTTATGGCTACAGTGCCCCAGCCCCGCCTCACCAGCGCGACATTCTGCCCTGCCTACCCACTGAGACACAGTGCCCTTTTCGGTTCTTCAAACTCGCTAAGCGTTTTCCTATTGATATCTGCAGGTGACAGATGGCACGCTCTCAAATAGGGTAATCGGAGGAGGGTCTAATAAAGGAATTATTTTCAACAGCGGAGTAGGCGTTAGGGACTCCAGTAGGAGTAGGGCTGTGCCCCAGGATACTAACAGCAGGGCTCCTTGGCCGCCCCTTGGTCTGAAGCGGGGAGAGCAGGGAAGTTACTGGAACCTGGAAATATATCTGTGTAAGGAGGGTCCCGTGACAGGAGCTGAAGCCCTGGGTCAAGGGACTCAGGCTGCCCCACAGAGACCCGGTGTGTGCATGTGCAGGGGAGAGAGGGTACAATAACTCGACTGCCCTCTGCTCAATCCAGCCTGTCTCCTGCCCATCTCCGGTAGGTGCTGGACACTGACCACACCCTGAGCACTCCCCTGACAGCATCATACACACAGCATTCGCGCGAACGAATTCGACAAGTATTTATTGGGAACCCTTTCTGTGCCAGGCAGTGAGCGAGACAACCATAGTTTCAGTGTGCCCGGAGCTCCCAGCCTAGCAGGGGTGCCATGGGGAGGCACCGGGTGTTAGGGGAGTTCATAGAAGGGGCACTGGACCCAGGTGGAGGGGAGTCAGGAGGGCGTCCCCGAGGGGAACTTTCCAGCTGAGAAGGATGGGCGAATTCTGAAAGGGTGAAAGGTTAGAGCCCAGGCTGAGGGAAGCTGGCCCTCTCTGTAGTAAGTTCTCTTGGTGTTCTCCAGGTGGCACCGTCAGGAAGTGGAAAGAACTCTAGGGACAAATGGGGATTCTAACCCAGACCCTGCCACTGGCTCACAGTGTGGCCGGGGCAAGTCACTCCTCTCACCTGCCCGCCCTAGCCTCGGTTATCTCATCTGAAATGGGATCATAATCCCTACCTCACAGGGCTGTGGCTTCATGACTGTTACATGGGCTGTATGAGAAGTGCTAGTACACAGTACGAGCTACGTGGGTGTTTCCCTATATTGCTTTTACCCAAGAGGAAGGGAGGACACTGTGTGTGCCATTTGCTTTTATAGACGTAATTTAATTTCATCCTCACAACCTGAGAAGTTTCTTTAGCCCACCCCTGCCCCTTTAGTTTGTCATAAGGGAAACAAGCACACACAGGACACCTGCCCTTCAGAGGTGGTTTGCGGCGAGGCTCAGCAGAGGGGTGTTTGTGAAGGCGCTCTGCAGACTGAGGGGCTGGGCCATGCTGGTTATGATTTGGCCATTATGAACACAAAGCCTCTGCTTGCACACCTCCAGGGACAGGCAGCTCCCTCCTTTCCATCAGTTTACTCTAGGGGGCTCAGGTCCACCCTCTGCGCCTTGCCTCTCCTTCCATCCTCCTGCTCCCCGCTGCTCTGCTGCCTCTGGAGGTCAGATCCTGCCTAGTGTCAGCCTGGCTTTCATGCCCTGGTCATCCAGGGCAGCGGATCCCCTGGTCAGCATCATGAGTAATGAGCTCTCTGGTGGGCAAGAAAGTTAACTACTTTTGCCCAAGTGGAGCGACTGGATCCTGAATCCACCTGGCACCAGGGTTTGCATGCCACACTTTCCGGGGCGGGGGGGGTGTCCCAAGGAGCAGCCAGGACTGGTGGAAGGAAGTGAGACCGGTCATCACAGCACGCTGCAACCAGTCTGTCCTCCACTGGCCCAGAAAGCAACCACGCTGTGAGTTGAGACCCAAGAGGGCAGGTCTCATCAGCATAAGGATGGACTTCTTGCAAAGGTGCCCCACAGCACAAGCAGCTCCTTGGAGGAGAACGAGTCCCCTTCTAGGAAGTGTGTCAGTACTTTTTCATTTTACTGTCTACTGCGCTGGGCACTCTGGACACACAGAGTGACATCCGATCCAGCATTCACTCTGGGGACCCAACGACACCCAGTTGGAACATAGAAGGTAAAAATTCCTAGGTAGGGCTGGGTATCCTCCCTTCTCGGCTGAGTCTAGGCACTTCAAGCCAGGGGTCATGATGCAGATCGAAGGGCCCAGCCTATAGAAGCTGACTCGAACATGCCACCATCACTCTTTTACACACCCACATCCACTTGAAGCCATTACCCAAGCACCTCCTCCGCATCCTCCCCATCTCAGACTTGCGGACACCACGCAGCCACAGACGGGGCAGCCCTGCAGCCTAAGCCTTGCCCCATGCACCTGGCGCTTACCTGGCCACGCCCTCTCCCAAGTGCTCCGCAGCTGCTGCTCTCACAGGTATCACTCCCGTTTGTGCCTGCCGCCCGCACCCCTGGCAGCCCAAGCTCCAATGTTCATGCTGCTCTGCCCAGACTCCCGTTTGCTGTTCGCTCGGGCTCAGCTGCGGGAGGACAAAGGCGCTGGACGCCAGGAGGGAGGGGAAGGGAGGGGAAGGGAGAAGCGAGCAGGGAGGGGGATGCTGGGCTTTTGTTCCACTCTTGGACTAGCCCTGGGAGGAAGGGAAAGAAAGAGGGGGCATAATAGTGGGATTGACTGTGTGTGGAACTCCAGGATTTGGTGTGCCTGGGTTTGGGGGTGACCTGGTGCTGGCCTTGTCCCGGAATGACAATGGGTTTGAAGGTGTATGGTGCTGGAGTTGGGGTGTGGGAGGGGTGTCATGCAGTTGTGGGCATGTAGGTTCCAGGGTGACTATGTATGACTGTGGAAGTACATGGAATGAAGTGACTGTGTAGCATTGGGCTGCGTGTGGACATGTGGCTCTGTGACCATGTAGATGCCAATGTGACTGAGCATGTGGGGCGGGGCGCACAGTGGTTCTGAGTCTCACTCCCTTGAGCTCAGGGAGAGGCGGGAGCTGACCTCTGCCCCAGGAAGTGGAGCACTTGCCAGACATTCAGTAGCGGGGGCAGGAGGGCCGGTCCTCGAGGTTACTGTGGGGGCCTAGTGGAGCTTCCAACATTTGCAGGGGGCTCTTTTCTTTTTTACCTATAAGGTGCCAGAATCTCCTAGACCCCAAGAATTCTATCCAGAAGATCCCTGTTTGGAAGAGACACATCCCTTGGCTCCCAGGAAGCATGGAGTTAATTTGGTGCAGGCTGGAGCTGGGGCTCAGCTTCCCCCTTTTCCCTCAGGTCACACCCATGACCAGGCAGACTCTCAGGACAAAGAGGGGAGTTACAGGCCTGCTCTGACGCCACCACTGACCCCTGCCCACAGACAGCAGAGGTCCCAAGGACTGGAAGGAAAGGACATCTGTGGTCCCAGGGCTATACTTTGGCTTCCAGCCCAGGTGCCCCCAGTCCTGGGCATGGGCATGGGCCCTCAGGCAGGTCCAAAGCTCGGAGAAGTCAAAGCCCAAGGCAAAGCCAAACTCCTGGCATGGGGAAGAGGCCTCCCTGTGCTGAGGGCTTGTCCCAACATAGCCGGGAGGCTCAGAATGCCTTCGTGTGGCTGTGAGGGCACCTGCCAGTCCCACTCCCAGCCCTACATTGGACCCAGGAGCACTCCCCCTCTGCGTGTCATTCCTAGCTTATGGGAGGCACACATATGCACTGGGGCCAGAGTCTGGATGGGATTCTGGCTTGGCCTGTTCTAAGCTGTGTGGCTTTTGGAGGTCACTTTACCTCTCCAAGACTGTCTCCCCATCCACCATATGAGGATACCGGCTCCCAGCCACTGGCACCATGGCGGACCCAGGGAAGGGGAGGCACCATCCTGCCACTTTCCCATTCATTCCTGAGAATGGTTCCTCCTCAGATCATAGGGTCAGAACTGAAACCTAGACCCAGCGCGCTTGTCCCCACCCTCCTGCTGGCAATTCAGAGACAACACACATCAAGATGGCAGCTTTAATCACATTGGCCAAGGCCCTTGGGTTCAGACCTCTGTGCAGGCCTACTTAGCCACACACCCACCCTGACCATGTCCAGAACACTTCTATCAGGTGGGCCCTGCCCTGTGGCCACTGATGTGGGAACCTGAGGTCACATCAGTCTGTGGACTCCTGGATTACGTGACCCTTCTGCCCTGAGGTCTGCTGGACACCTGGGCATGGGATCCAGTAGTCCTGAGCTCACTCTTCTGGCCATCTCCAGCTGCTCCTAGGGGACGTGGCTCAGGCCCGCTCCTGGGGCAGGGGGTTGGTGGTGGCATGAGGTGGGTTGGGGAGGAGGACGTGTCTCCACATTGCAGCTGGCTTCCTCCTGGGTTGAACCTCCTTGTGCTTTGAGACTGACAGAAAGAGCAGAGTTGCTTCAGGTAGAGGCTCAGTCCAGGCCCTTGGGGCAGGATAACAGCAGAGAACTCAGGTGCCTCGTGGTAGACAGGAGGACAGATGGCACAGGTGAGCATCCGCACCCTCCATTGCCACAGGGGGCATGGCATGGCCCATGACCCATCAAAGCTTCCAGGTCGGGATACAGGAAAGGGCCTCAGAAGAGGGAGACCAAGCCCTAGGCCCCATACTTCCCAGAAGGAGCCCCAGGCCTGCAGGGGCATCTGAAAGGATGGAGTCCTGGCCCAGCTGGGCCTCAGGGGACAGGGAGTCCCCCTCGAGAGGCTGCGGCTGACAAGGGGCTGGAGCCCACAAGGAGGCTGTGGAGCCTGTTCCCAGAGCACTCCTCCGAGTTCAGACATGCTTCCACCAGCTCTCCTAGGTTCCCCAGCTTCTGTGTCAGGTACAGGTGGGACAGACATGTCTTCAGCTAATGCCCACTTCACTCTATGAGGGTCTTGGCACAGCTGCCACCCCCTCGGGGGCCCACGGGGGTGGCAATGCTGTTGGCATATGTGTCGTAACTGTTGTCTGAACATACGGAGAGCACATCGGAGACCTCTACACCATCGCTGATCTCTGCAGGGCCAGAAGGAGACAGAATGTGAGTCGGGGAGGAGGCAGTCGTGAGGATGGGTGACAGATGGGGCGGGAAGGCTGCACCACCCAGTGGGGCACTTGGAGGCTGATGAAACCACTGGGCTCAGGTCGACATTGAGCCTGGCACTCAAGGCCCCTTTGGTGTCTGCTGAGCACTCTAGCTTCGCCTTCATCTGCTGTCCCCTGGGACTCCACTTTGCAGCCACAGAAAACCACCTGTGCCCCTGAGCTTGGCACCCATGTGTCCACTCTCCTCAGGGCCTTTGCATGTGTCGGCTCCTCTCTTAGGAGTGACTGCCCCAACAACACCTCCTTTTCCTACAGTCTGGCTCAAGTCTTCTCATCTGTCACTCAGCCTCCTGGGAGCCTCATCAGAGCCCTGGGCCAGGTTGGGGCCTCCTCATGGCAACTCCAGCCCCTGCTTCCTTCTGCCCTGGCCACATTCTGTATGGTTGCTGCCTGGGCCCCCAAAATACCTCAAGGACCGGGGTGGGTTCTGGGCATCTATGTCCCTAGGGCCTGGTAGAGTGCTGGGCACAGAGCAGAGGCTCAAGAAAGCTCTGCTCAGTGGAGTTCGGCCCTATAGAGGGACACTTCTTTCTTGGTGCCCAGGCAAGCGGTGCTCCCTTGCCACCTCTGAGCACATGCCGTGCCCACCTGGAATGCCCTTCCTTCCCTTAGCTCACTCAGCCCTCATCTTGAAACCATTACCCAAGCACCTCCTCTGCATCCTCCCCATCTCAGCGTATCAGGCGCCCAAAGCCTTCCTCACTGCCCAGGCAGCTCTGACCACGCCCTCCCCCCAGCACTCCCATTGCAGGAACTCAACTTTCCATGCCTCTGTTTATATAAGTAGCTGCTGCTTCCATCAGACTGGAATGTTGACAGGGACTGGCAAAGAGCAAGGGTGAGGCCAATATTGTAGGATCCAAGTACGAACCAGGCAAAGGGGGATGGGCCTTCAAAACAGGCTCCTCTCCCTACCCCACCCCTGCCCACCAACCATGGCACTGACACCGAGCCATGGTGGATGACAGGGTGGATGACTGTGTGTGGGGGGGTGTGTGTTTTCACATGTGTACTTATGCCTTTGTCTGTATGTGGGTATAATCCCGGTGGGTTTATGTACGTCTGTGCCCTTGTCCCTACCCTTATGTGCCGCATGTGAATGTGTGTGCATACACATCTGTTTGCATGTGGGGGTGCAGAAAGCTGGGCCCAGGGCCTGCCTCCACCTGGCTGCAGGGCTGTGTACCTGAGAAAATGAGCTTCTCCTTCATGATGCTGACATCCCGGCTGGTCCGGCGCACCGCAGCACTCAGCATGATCTGCTCAGGGTTGTAGCTCCGTATGCCACCCAGGCGCCACCTGCAGAGACAGCCCCGTGGGCATCAGGTCCCTCCTCACCCCTCCCTTGGAGCAGGGACCCTGCCTACTTCCAGAGCCTCTCTGGATGTGGCCCGAGAGACCAGCAGGACTCTTGTCCCACTATACAATGGGGAAATAGGCCCAGAGAGGGCAGAGTTGGGGCTTGAATCAGAGCCTACTGACTCTCAGCCAGGGCTCCCTGGCCTCCCTCTTACCTCCAGAGCCGTCAGTCAGCAGCCCTGGCCCAGGACTAGGGTTGGTTAGTTCTGTCTCAGGTGTCCCCAGTAATGCACCTGGCTCTCTTTGAATGGGACAGATTTGGGAGCAGGAGGAGCTTAGTAGCACGACTCTGTTGACCTAAGCTGGGGCACACACCAATCTCAGGGAGTCCCAGCTGATGTCTCTTACAGCTCCACCATCATGACCAGACTAAGTGAAGCCATTGGGGAGACCCCCTGAGAGGGACGGAAGGAAAGCAGGGGGGTGGGGCCAGGTGGTAGGGGGCTTTGCCTAGAGCTGGTCTGCACAGGTTCCCAAGGCAAGGAGGTTAGAGTGACTTGGAGTGGGGCCAATTGCTGCTCTGTCCTGGCAGTCCTAATGGGGAGGGAGGTCAGAGCATGAATCCCTCTAATGGCTGAGACAGGTGCAAGGTGGGGGAAAATTACTCAAGAGTAGGCTGGGAGGTGGAGCATGCACAGGGCATGCAGGGACCAGGCACTAAGTGGAAAGGACTCAGGTTTCTGTGCCCAGCCCAGGCCACTGTCTTCACTATTGTCATTCCTCTGAACTAGCCCCAGTCCCTGGCCTCTGAACTTAGACCTTTCCTGGGATCTAGGCAGAAGGATCACTGGACTCTCACCCCTGTCCCCACCAAGAGGAGTGGGTGATCAGCTTGGGAACAAGAACCCAACTGCCTCAGGGACTGAACCCTGCTTGGGGGTGGAGAGAGCCAAGACTCCACAAGAAACCAATTGTGAGTTACTAGATGGGGTCAGCGCAGCAGAAGTGGACAGACAGACGGACAGGCGGATGGATGGATGAACAGAGCAGGCAGACAAGGGGAAAGCAGGAGGCTGGGGGTGGCACGGACACCCTGGCGAGGCTGGCTGCCCTATGAATCGTTGAGTGCAGTGAGCAAATCTCTCTCTGTTCATCGCTGTGCCCCAGCACCATCAGTGCCTGCTGTGTCCCGGGAGCTGACCTGTACTTGTTGAGTGAATGAATGGAAGAATAAGGCCCGCAGGGAAATGGTATCCTCCCCCGGCCTTGTCCCCCAGGGTCCCTTCCTCCATCAGGCCTCTCCTGATCCCCAGGAGACAATGACACTGCCCTGGCTGTGTCTGAGCAGACCCAGCATGTCTGTGCCAGCCACTGAATCACCATGGGGCAGCCTCCCCAGCACACTGGGGCTCCACGTGAGAAGGCTCAACTCCTGCTGCAGACACAGCATCAGCAGCCCTCGTATGTGGATGCTGGTTAACTGGGTGGACAGAGGAATGACTCAAGGAATGTCCCATAGCCAGGGACAGCATCTCCTCCTAGAACCTGGTTGGTGAAGCTGCCTGACCCAGGAGGGGCCAAGGCACTAGACAGAGGGAGACGTGAGTCCCTAAGCTCTAGGTCCCATCGTGGAAATTCATGTTGAAGCCCAGAAGGACAGTGTCAGGCCAGGGTCTCTCGGCCAGGCACATCCAGAACAGGAAGCTCAGCCACTGTGGGGTCCTCTGAGGGGAATGAGGAAAAGGCTGTGTGTTGCGGGGAGCAAAGCAGGGATGGGTGCTAGAGATAGAATGTAAATAAGAGAGAGAAAGAGATGGGAGAGGCAGAGAAAGGTAAACAGGAAGAGTGAACAGTGGGAGAGGCAGAGCCAGGAAGGGAGAAGACGGGAAGAGAAAGGCAGAAACTTGGTAGGGTCTGCCCTGGGCAAGTGGTGAAGGCCTCTGTGAGTGCCAGAGGCAGGGGGATGGGGGTGCCCAGGCAGGGTCCTCTCCCCCAGGGAGACACTTTGGTGCAGAGAGGCCAGGTCAGGAAGCTGTCAAGGAAACACTGGTCCCCACCTGCAGAAATGGCTGTGGGAACAGGGAGCAGAGGAACACACACGGCAGTGGGACAGGAGGAGCAGAAAAGAGGATCGCAGGGGTAAGGGAGGCTTCAGGCAAGGGCGCTGTCTGCTAGGTGACCCAGGCACAGGGCTTGGTGCACGGTGGATTTTTAGACAGAACTGGAGAAGGGGATGGCAAGAGGGAGAAAGAGGAACAGAAGGAGGAGGAAGACCACACCAGAATTACCTGATCAAGTGATAGCTGTGAGATGCCAGAGTGCAGCAGAGAGAGGGGGAGGGGGAGAGAGGAGGGACATGCGCCGATCAGAGCAGAATGGGACAGAGAGAGAACGTCAGTCAAGAATAAAATCCCAGCCCCTTAGTTCCTGGCTGGGTGGGGGCCCCAGGCTGGCCCTAGACCCTCCCTGGGACCAACCGCACCTCCCCACTGCGAGCACACCCCAGCTATCTTGCTGGGGGCTGGTGGGAACCCATGCCCTGGCTAACAGATAAGCAGGCCAGCCCGGAGAGGAGCTGAAATTCACTTAAGCCCACACAGCCACTCAAGGCAGAGCTTGGCTCTGGGCTCCCAGCTGCATGTTCATTCCAGAAGCCACCCAGCCTCTGTCTGAGGGAGGATGGGGCCACCGGAGTCCTTCCTTCTTCCCTGGTCAGGGCTGCTCCTGGCTGAGGGCCCAGGGCTCAGGAGTGAGTTCAACTGGCTGGGGTGGGGGCTGGGCCTGCTGCAGGGTAGGGACAGCCACGGAAGTGGTCAGATCCTACTCACTTCTGGAGCACGAAGATGCCCACGATGAGGGTGAAGGAGACCAGGTCGGCAGTGACCCACATGAGACAGTACTCGTCCGGGGGCTGTGGACAGACGGCCCGAGGCCAACTTCCAGTCATGGCCAGTCCAGACTGAGGTTCCAGACTGAGGGTCCGTGGACCAGAGGACCCCACATGGCCACTGGGGAAGGGCAAGGTAGGACCCTGAGAGGGTCTGGGGGCTGAAGATGACATTTTGCAGGTGTGGGCTCCGGGCGCTGTGGACCTGGGGGTTGGGGCGTGTGTGTGCACACGTGTGTACTCTCAGGGTAGGAGGGGACTGTATGGTGCTCAGGGCAGAGGGGGTGTGTGCTAGGCCTGCAGGGTCTGTGTGTCCAGGGACCTCAAAGCAGGAGCCAGATACTGAAAGACAGTGGCTCTGCTGCCCCCCACCCCGCTGACTCTCATCCATCAGTCTCGCCCCTTTCCCCAGCCTGCCTTCCCTTCACCCTCCTCTCCCATAGAACCATCCACAGCTTAGGTCTGATTCATTGGCACTGCATTCTCTCAGCCATAAGGATACCCTCCACCCCCCTTCCGCATGCTCAGGGTGACAGTGGAGCCACCACCTATCTGCAGGTGCCCAGTCAACCAGCTAAAATATTGCTTTATTTGCTGTTCTCTAAGCAGATTTTAATGTTTCCTATTTATTTTTATTTTTATTTTTTGAGACAGGATCTCACTTTGTCACCCAGGCTGGAGTGATCACAGCTCACTGCAGCCCTGACCTGCTGGGCTCAAGCAATCCTCCCACTTCAGCCTACCGAGTAGCTAGGACTATAGGCGTGTGCCACCATGGCCAGCAAATTAATTAATTTTTTTTTTTTTTTTTGTAGAGACAGGGTTGCCCAGGCTAGTCTTGTACCCCTGGGCTCCAGTGATCATCCTGCCTCTGCTTCCCAAAATGCTGGGATTATAGGCGTGAGCCCCGCACCTGGTCAGTGCTTCCTATTCCTGTCCTTGTTGTTACCCTCCAAAGCAAAGAAACCCAAGCAGCTCTTTACTTCTCTAGAGCCCTTAGTGATGCTTTTCTCCCTGTGGATCAGGCCCAGGGTCCTCCCAGCACCTTAGTGCAGATCCCAGATGCCATGAAACCCTCATGCCTCAAGCCTGCACTCCCACCATGGACTCCCCACCATGCCAGAGAACTCCCAGGGACAGCCCCAAGCACAGAGCTTGCCAGGGGCTTGTCAGGGCAGGCCATAGGCAGCTCCAGCACTGCCCCCCAGGTGCTCTCTGCCCCCCAACTCACCATGATCCAGAGGGGGGAGGGCACCTGGGACAGGGTGTGGGAGTTGTCAGAGGTGACGGATGGGACCCCCGCACACCACAGCAGGGAGAAGAGCCATGGCGCGTTGACTGTGTAGAGGTTCACACTCAGGTTCCAGGACGCGTAGTCCCTGTGGGGCAGGGGAGAGGCAGGTCAGCATGTGGACCCTGGCAGCTCCGGGCCCAGTGTGGGGGCTGGTAAAGTATGTCCTCTTCATGACCTCACAGCCATGCCCGGGGGAAGGAACATCGGCTCCAGAGGGCCAAGCTCCGGGACAAGCCCGGGTCTGCCCGACACACTCACCCTCTCATCTTTGAACCATGTGTGCCTGACTCCTCTGTGTGCCCATCCCTCTGCCCGACTGTGTGTGAGTGCTGGGGGGTGGTGGTGGCAGGACTGGGAGAGACTCAGTCCCACCCTTTCCTGGAGGAGCCCTGGGCAGGGCAGGCACCTGAGCTCCTGGCGGGACACCTGAGTGTAGCGCAGGTTCAGCCGCTGGATGTGGCCTCTCCGCAGGCTGGCAACTGCCTCCTTGGAGCCTGATGTCTGTTGGAAGCCGGGAGCCACCTTCCGCACCAGGGGCCTCTGCCTGCTAGGCAGCCACATGACCTGCAGGCAGGAGAGAGGCAGCCTCAGACTTTTCTGCACAATAGGTAAGAGTACCTACTCCTCCTAGAGCATCTGTGGGGTTAAGAGACGGGACCTGGCAGGCGGTGAAAGCTTAGATGCAGTCATTAGCAGGGCAGGACTCAGTCCCAGCTAAGGCTGCAAAGCACACTGGCAGCAACTCAGGAAGCTTCCCATCTGGCCTGCTGTCAGTATGGGAGGGAAAACCCAAACAGCCACTACTCTGCACATGGCCACTAGCACCTAGTGTGCCGTCCTAAACTGACGTCAGATTTCTCCGGTCCCAAATTATTACACCACACGACAGGGCAACACTTCGCTGAAATAACTTGATGACCTGGACCTATATACATTTTAAAGTGTTTTCTTGTCCCATGATGACCCTGCCAGGGAAGTGAGGGGTGTGTGATCCCCATTTTACAAATGGGAAAGCTGAAGTCCGGAGTGCAACAGGGAAAGGCTATGCAGCAGCAGGGCTCTAGCCAGGCCAGGGCTCCCAGGGGCAGAGCTGTGCTGCACAGCCTCACCTGGTGCTGGGGGAAGCCGGAGTGCAGCACGGCCTCCAGAGTCACGTTGAGAAAACTGCTGCGGTAGGGGTGCTCCCGGGGCGGGTCGCGCAGGTTGAGCAGCAGTGTGGCATTGCCCTTCGCCAGCTCCAGGAGCTCTGCCAGGCTGCAGATGGACTGGTTCTGGGCCTCTCTGTGGTCGGAGGGTGACAGGGAGCTGGCCGTCCAGAAGGGGTCAGTCTGGCAGGGACAGGGACACACACATGGCTGCATCATCAGCCCTTTGGGGGCCCCCACATACCCTTCTGGCAACCAAGCGTGGAGACCCCTGGGCTGCCAGAGTCTGCTGGGGTCAGGCAGATTGATGGCTATGGCCATGTGGAGACTGTAGGAGGCCCCAGCCGTAACTTTTCTACCCCACACCCTGCTTACCAAGAGGACGGCGGACAGCTTGCTTGGAATCGCTCCCAGACCCACAGCATTTCTCCTTCTAGAGCATTTCAGGCCACAGAGCCAACCCCTCTCTAGAGTTTTACAGAGTTAACAATTCTATTCACTGCTCTCCTCCCTGTCAACCTTTTCTAGTGAGGGAAATGGACCCAGAACAAGCAGTGACAACCACGAGTCTGGCAGCAGTGGCAGGAGCCTAGGAGGCCACTAAGCAGCTTGGGTGGAGGTCGGGAAAGCTCTGAGAGTGGGGGTCTCGAAACTGATGGCCACCCTTGCACCTCTCACTCCTTGCAGTCCCTGCTGGTGTTTTCCATGCCTAAGATTGGGATCAGGTGCAGCCAGACCTTCAGGAACCACTGGCCAGCGTTGAGTCTCTGCAGGGTGGTCCAGTTGAGCATGGAGGCAGGTCTGCGGGCCAGCTCCGGGAACTCCTCCTCCACGTTGGTGGTGCGCCGCAGGGTGGCGTCATGCATGAGGAAGGGCACGCCGTCCAGGCTGCAGGGAGGGTGGGGCCACCGAGTCACTGACCCCCCCAGATCCCTTACCTGCCCACCAATGATCACCCCACACAGTCACCCCACATAGTCCTCCCCACCCAGCACAGGATCCCAGCTGGCTCTGCCCCTCTCTGGGCCTCAGTCTCCCCATCTGCACAGGGAAGACAGTGGGCTGGTGGCTGACCCTGAAGGGCCAATGCCTTCTGGCTCTCTGTGAGGGTCAGATGGGGGTGGGGACTGCCAAGGAGGGAGGGCTGGGAAAAAGCTGGACCTACTCTCTTAGCGACCTTGGAAGGTAGGTGCTGCCTCATTTGATAATGGAGAAGCTGAGGCTAAGAGAGGGAAGTATCTAGCTCAAGGTCCACAGCCTGTAAGTGGTGGAATCCAGTTTGGAACCAAATCCCTGTGATGTTATGATGAGAACAGTGCAAATGTAGACCTCTTTGGCAAATTCCACCCAACCCCAATCCTTGTCTACTCTACCAGGGTTGCAAATAGCTCATATGGTGCCTTAGTGTGAAACAGTAAAAGGTACCCATGCCCTCTGTTCCTCAAGGCATTTTACCATCGTCTGCTAGAAAGTTGTGATAAACACACAATTCTATGTCTATACTGGGAACAATGTCCTCATATATGTGATGCCCTTGTTCAGTATGCAACCTGTACAACTATATATGACAGTCCTGCCCTTCTTCCCTTCTCAGATAACCTCTGTTATGAGATTAGTATGGATTCTTCCTGCCATTTATACTAATATCTACTTATATATGTACATGGAGAAAGTGTATATGTCACTTTTTTGTGGTATTTTAAAATGTAACTGGAGTCACAGTGAATGTATCACTCTGCAACTTGCTTTATTTCCCTCATGAGAGTGTTGGAGCTCTATCATCTATTTTTCCCTTCAAGTGGCTCTGTGGCAGGGCTCCTGCTTGCACCAAGAGCATTTGTTCTTTCCTCTATTTTACATTCTGGAGTCTGCAGGAACAGGGTGCCTTCCCTGCTGTGGATAATCTAAGCCTCCCTCCTCCCATCTCAGAGGCTCTGAGACCAGAGGTTCCCCCAGCAGAGACCCAGGTGGATGCCGAAGCGTGTGGGAGGGGTTAGAGGAACTATCTCCCCTCCGCTACACCTACCTGATGGTAATGTCAGCCTGGAGCCCATACAGCTTCTGCTCGAGGGCCTTCCGGAAGGACATGAGTGTGTGCTCTGGAGCCAGCTGGGGAAGAAGGGGTGGTGAAGGGAGAGCCAAGATTCAGCTGATGTACCCTCCCCAGCCAGTGGAAAGTCTTCCATGTTGGGAGGCTGGGCTAGGCCTGGTTCTAATTCTGGCTCCTCCACAGAGTAGCTGTGTGACCCTGGGCACCCACTCAGCTTCTCTGAAGTTCAGCTTCCTCATCTGCTAAATCATGCCTACCTCATTGGTTTTACTGGGGGCGGGGGAGGCAGGGCTGGTTAGTGTGATGCATATAAATGCCTGACATGTAGCTAGCACTTGACACATGGTAGCTATGGTCACTATGTTATCATTGCTGTATCCCAGGCACTGAGCTAGACACTGGGGCTGGAGGGCTTTTTTACAGTCCTCTGTGGCTCTCTGGCAGTCTTGGGCTGGGGCGGAATGTGAAATTCCCTCTTGGTTATACCCTGAGACAAGTCCAGGGGGAGATCTGGAAGAAGAGAGTGTAGATGGGATGGTAGAGTTTCAGTGGGGGACCAGTTTCCTCATCTATATAAACATGACAGCACTATTTCCCTCCCTGGACTGTTATGTGAACTAAAAGCCTCTAGCACACTGCCTGATATATACAGTAAGTGCTTAATAAATAGCAACTGTTTTCCCCTTACATGATCCTGGTTCTAGCATTTTTTTAAGAGACAGGGTCTTGCTGTCATCCAGGCTGTAGTGCAGTGACACAATCACAGCTCACAACAGCCTCAAACTCCTGGGCTCAAGCAATCTTCCCGCTTCAACTTCCCAAATAGCTGGGACTACAGGTGCATGCCACTACACCCAGCTCTGGTTCTAGCCTTGACTCTGCCATTAACTATTGTTCTGACTTTGGGTATATTTCTCTGTGGGTCTCAGTTTCCCCATGTGCCCCTTAGAGATGTGTACTCATGAGGGTCTTCATGCTTAGGACAGTTGGGGTTCTAAGCCTCCCTAGTTGGGTCTCATCTGAGGACTGTCATACCCATTTCTGCCACTGGGGGTCAGCACCAAACCAAGGATTGGGCTAAGACCAGTTCCATGAGGGATGGTTGGAGGGAAGGAGGGAAGGAGGACACCCCCCGCCCCCCACTGCCCCGCCTCTGTCAGTGAAGGGGTGAGGTGGGAAGGATTCCCATGGCTTATCTCATTCATTCCCACTGAAGACAATCCTGTTCCCACCTTCTCTCCCTCTGGCCACGATGTTCCCCAGCCACTCCCCTCTTTTGTGACACAGCCTAGCACTGGGGAGCCAGGGAGTGGTGAGGGCTTTGGAACGGACTGAAAAGGTGCAATTTCACTTCCCAGACACAGAGCTGGGGCCTCAGTTTCTTTAGCTATAAAATGGGCTAACATTATCAACCTCATAGGTGAGATAACAAAAGTCACAGACCCTAGCCCAGGACCCGGCACACAGCAGGGTCTCTGTAATCAGTTTCTTTCTTCCCCTGTCCCTGGCATACAGCACTCTTGGAGGACATGTTATCTGTCTCCCAGTCCAGTGGGTTGTGTGAGGCACTTCCAGGGGGAGCAGCAGGACTACAAAGGCATGGAGAGAGAGGCATAGACTCAGTGGAATCCCACCCATCTCTAAATACCCTGTGGCCAGGCCTTCCATCAGTGGCCACTTGACAGAGGCCCATGCTCCCTGCTGCATGGGCTGGGGCTGCAGAAGGCAGAAGCTTGGAAGGGGTTACGAAGACCCTCAGGGCAGAGGAAGTGTTTGGGAAGGGGAAAGTCTTTTTTGGAAGCTTTTAGACACAGTTAAGTTCTCTCTGGCTTAGGTGCTGGCCTCCTGGAGAAAA
Source organism: Nomascus leucogenys (assembly GCF_006542625.1). Taxonomy (NCBI): domain Eukaryota; kingdom Metazoa; phylum Chordata; class Mammalia; order Primates; family Hylobatidae; genus Nomascus; species Nomascus leucogenys. The sequence goes on along the minus strand of NC_044395.1, from coordinate 61,321,643 downwards.
AGATGTGGAAACCTGGCCCTCCCTGGCCAGACTCAGGACTCCAGGAAGGCCCCAGAAGCATACACGTTGCTGGGGTGAATTCTTAGTCCCCATCTCAGAGCTCGCACCTGCCTCAGGCCAGTCCAAGTGGGGTTCTGTTGTCAGGAGGGTGTGCATAGGGGGGTGGTGGTTACTCAGGTGGGCGGGACACTATGGTTAAGAGACCCGGATTTAGAAAACAGCAACTCAAAGTACTATTAAAAAAGAGTCCTAGCTTCAGAGTTAGTGCAAATATTAAAGTACACATACACATATGCACAGAGGGACAGGCCACATCTGCATAGGAACAACACATCCAGGGACACACAGACAGTCTCCAAGACAGAGATGTGCACTTTCCTCACCACACACAGACATGTGGACCCAGAGTCAGAGCCCCCCAAGGCAATGCACAGGGACACACAGAGGGGACCCTTGCCAGCCCCTCAAAAACTACCACCAGGGCATGATCAGCCAGATGCAGAATGTGAAAAATCCCACAGGACAAATGACTCAATTTCTCAGGACAAATAAACAGCCTAAGGGAAAAAAGGGAGGGGGAATTTTTCTTTTTTTTTTTGAGACAGAGTTTCCCTCTTGTTGCCCAGGCTGGAGGGCAATGGCGCAATCTCGGCTCACTGCAACCTCCACCTCCCGGATTCAAGCAATTCTCCTGTCTCAGCCTCCTGAGTAGCTGGGATTACAGGCATGTACCACCACACCCGGCTAATGTTGTATTTTTAGTAGAGGTGGGGTTTCTCCATGTTGGTCAGGCTGGTCTCGAACTCCTGACCTCAGGTGATCTGCCCGTCTTGGCCTCCCAAAGTGCTGGGATTACAGGCATGAGCCACTGAGCCTGGCCGTGGGGTTGTTACAGACCAAAAGGCACTCAGGAGACACGCGAACCAGATGCATGCTATGGACTGCATTTGGATCCTGATTTTTAACAACTAAACTGTAAAAAGACATTTTCAAGACAATAAAGGGAAATTGAACATGGATTCCATTTCAGATAATATTAAGGAATCATTATCCTTAATATTGGCTGGGTGTAATAACAGCATTATGGTTATGTATCTTTCTAAAGTCCTCATGTGTTACAGATACATCCTGAAGTGCCTATGGGTAAGATGATGCGATGCCTAAGATTTGCTTTACTACTCCAGAAAAACAAGTAGGGAACAGATGAAGCAAGAATGGCCAAGCGTTGATAAGTATGGGATTGGATTCATTACATCCTTCTTCATGATGTGAGTCATTATATGCTTTTCTCCACTTCTGCATATATTTGACCTTTTTCTACTAAAGAAAACCATCCTCGCTGGGGCCACCTTCCTGCTTCAGCATACCACTTGTGTCCCCTGGCCGCTGGAGGGAGCCCAGGAGATGGTAATCTGAGTCACGGAGACAGGAGGAGCCATCATTTTGAGCCCCTCAGAAGAGTTCCCCTGCCCCCACTGGGAAGGCTGGGCTCCAATTGGTCCTCACAATAACCAGCAGCATGGGCATCTGTACCTTTGAGGCACAGAGGGGACTGGTGACCCCTCCAAGATGCACAGGCAGCATGTGGCCAAACTGGACACCAGATCCAGATCCCCACTGGCTGCCTCTGGGAGGGGCTGGGGTCAGCACTGGAGTTTGGCTCAGGGGCTGGAGTCTTATCAAGAAAATAACACCCACCACATGCAGGGGGCCAGACTTCCAGAGTGAGTGGCAGCCCGGCAGACCCAGCACCTCCTTCCAAAGCAGTTATGTGAGACCCCCTAACTACCCTGAGGTCCCACAACAGCCTGGAACACCAGGAAGCCAAGCCCTCAGGAAGTGCTCACACACCCCCCCACTTGGCAGGGTGGGGGTGGTACTGCTGTTGCTGAGGGCCTGGGTTCAAGGCTTTCATGGAGCAGGAGACCCTGATCCAGAGAGATGGCCCTGCCCAAGGTAACAGCAGTGTCTACCTCTTACTTTCTGTGCACCATGTGCATATTTGGGCACTGCACACATGCTAACTCCTGCTCCTCATAGCCCCATGGCAGGTGCTCTCACTAGTCCCATGGTACAAGATGGGGGAACCAGGCAAAGAGATGGAAACTGTTGGGCCTCCCACAGCTGGTAAGGGCTGTGCTGGGATGCTAACTCAGGCAACATGGCTCTGGAGCCTGCCCTCTCACCGAAATTCTCCTGCAGGGCTGTGGGGTGCCCTGGTGGCAGGATGCGGCGCTGACTTTGATCCCTTCCTCTCTCTCCAACTCAAGCCGGTTCAGCCGTATTCACTGTCACAGTGGGCTCTGAGCTGCCTCCCAGCTCTCCTGGAGGGTTCTCCTGATGCCTGGTGGCAGCCCCCAGGCCCCACACTCAGCATCCGTCTCCTGGGCCTTCCTAACTGGTACCTGGGTCTAGCCTGGGCCTAAAACCCTCCTGCATCTTTGCAGGGCACTTAGGACAAAAGTGAAATCTTTTTAGCAAGACGCCCTCAGGACGCTTCAAGATGTGCTTCCATCCCAGCACTCCCGGCCTTTTTACCAATCCTTCCCATGTACCTCCCCTCAAAAAGCTACAAATGGTTGCTACCATTACATATATCCATTTCCCAAGAAGGTCCCCCCCATTGCACCCCACCCCAATGGGGCTGTTACGACCCTGAGGTGGCACTCACCATGGGGGCCCCGCGGTGGCCAATGAGAGCAGGCTTGGGGCCGAGGTCCTTCTTCTCCATGATGCAGGGAGAGGAGATGGTGAGAGGGGCCAGGTAGAGGGCAAACACCACGGTGAAGAAGGTACAGAGAATGGTCACCTGGGAGGCTGCAGATAAGGGGCCGTGAGTGCTGCCTGGTGAGCCCTGGGCAGGTTGGGGTGCAATGCTGGACCCCTATACCCCCGACCTGTCAGGATCCAGGTGCTCTAGGGGGCAGCCCTTATTCTTGCTGGGAAGGTGAACCCTGCCTCTAACTCACACAGACACAGGTGCATGCATGCAGAGAGAGACGTGGAGGAGGAATACAGTGCGAGGCTGACTGAAGCTGTGACCCTCTGTGGACTCTGTGGGCCACTCTGAGCCAGAATCCCCCTCACTGAGTGCAGGGGTCCCACCCCATCTCCAGGCCACCCCCAAGGAAAGCCCAGGTCAGGGCAGCGCCAGCTGGTCTTGGCACCTGCAGGGATTGGAGGGGCAGGCCCTTCACAGTTCTACTCACAGGTCCGCTCTGCACGGGCAAACTGTCCTGCCACGATCCAGGAGAGCATGGTGACTGCTGCCAGGGCCCCCACATGCAGGAATGGCGCTGTGCCCTGTTTGCAGGGAGAGGGAAGGGAGACCAGTAACGCCCAGCTCTGCCCAGACCTTGTGTCACCAGCCTCCAACTTCTACCTATGAGCCAGGCAGCCCTGTCTCCATCTGCCAACTGAGGACACTGGGAGCCTCAGGACCCTGGTGTCCTCCCTAGTTCTGACCTGCTCTGTGACCCTGGGCCCCTCCCTGCCCTTCTTTGGGCCTTGGTCTGGAGAAAGGGAAGTGACAGAAAGGCTCTTGTTGTGAGGGTCCTGGGGGAGCAGCTGCCCAGGCCCCCTCCTCACTCACCTGCAGGGAGATCAGCAGCACCTCCCACTCATCCTCCCACAGCTGGGCCACGGCTGACATGGCCACCACCGTGGAAGCCAGGATGACCACCAGCCCGATCTGGAGGGGGAAGAGTCACCAGACAGAGGCTCAGAGCAGGTGGGTGGGTTCCCAGTGTGTCTGAGAGAGGAGCCAGAGGGAGAGACGGAGAGAACAGGAGAGGCTGATGGAGCAGGGCAGAGGGGAGGGAGGAAGGAGACAGGCATGGGCTGCCAGGAAACCAGAGACCGGCAGATGGACACGGCAGGGAGAGACTGAGGTAGGAGGAGGCCGGCAGACCCAGAGAGGAAGGGACAGTGAGAAATAGAAAGGAGGATGGGGACAGGAGGAGGAGGGAGCTGTGAGGAGGGAGGACATTCAGTAAGGGGGACCTCCCTGGGCCTGGCAGGTTAGTCACATCCAAGGTCCCGCCCAGCCTCCCTGCCAACTCAGCGTGGCACAGCAGAGGAGGAAATCCACTTGTCCAGGCCATGCCCAGGCCTCAGGGGAAGGAGGCTGAGGACCTGGGTCCGCTGCAGGAGCCTGGAGTGCAGCCCAGCCTGGCACCCTGGGCTGGGCTCACAGTGGCACTTCAGGCAGGGATGGGTGGTGAAACACATCTCCACCTGCCCCACCTCCACGGCCTGCCCTCTCCCAGACTCCCAGCATCCAGGTCCACCATGATGGGGGCCACCCTCCTTGCAGCCTCCAGAAGAAAGCAAAACACAGCTCTCATGGAGGATGAGGTGGCACCTCCAAGGGACAGAGATCTCTGGTGACAGGTAAGACCTGAAATCTTCAACCACGCGAAGCTCGGCAGAGGTTTTCAGCTCCTCGGCCCCCAGCCCCTCGCCCCTGGCTGTGGATCCCACTCCACCCACCCCCCTCCACACCCCCAGGCGTGCCTCCCTAAAGCCCAGGTTGTGGCTCTCCTCCAAAGCCTCCTGCAGCTCCCAGTCTCTGGAAGGGTCAGTCAAAGCCGCTACCTCCGTCCCCCTAGTTTCTCCAGACTCGTCTCCCACCTCCCTCCAAAGGCCTGTCCTTCTCCCACAGCACTGCCGGCCGCCCTGCCTGCCTGGAGCCGTTCTCGCTGCTGGCAGGGCCCTCACCCCCTTTCTCCTGAGGCAACCTTTCCCAGAGGCAGCAGCGGCCAAGGGCCCTCCGACGCCGAGCAGGGACAGTGGCATTTCTAGATGATGAGGGTGGGACGGTGGCCAGCATCTCCGCTCCCTACTCAGGGACCTTCACTCGCTGGCGGGGAATGCTGAGTCTGGGATGAAGTTTCCCTTGGGAGGCTTTTCATTCCAGCCCATCAGCCTGGAAACAAATGTTCCCCCAAGAGACCCGAGGGAGGCAGGTGAGGAGCTGGAAGGGCTGTGACATGCGGGCTTGGGGCGGAAAGAGGCACGGGCGTGCCTGGGCCTGTGGGGGCGCTTCGCGTGGTCCACAGGTTGGTTCCGCGGAGGCATGAGCATCCTCATCTCACACACGGAAACCGAGGTTCGGGGAGCGGAACAGCTGGCTGGGTCACGGAGCTTTGAAGGGGCAGAACCAGAAAGGAACACCTTCTGCCCATCTCAGGGGGTGAGGAGGTGTGCGCTTTCTTGGACAGACAGCACGCTGGTGTCAGAGAGGCTGCGCAGTCTCTGGGAGGCCCAGCTGCGCCTCCGAACCCCTGAGAACCCCGCCCTCGGCACTCAGGCCCCTCTTCCCGGCTGCCCCCGGCGCGCAGCTCCCCCTTGTGGCCATCGTGGGAAGAGGCTCTGCACACAGCGAGTTAAGGATGGTTTCTGGGAGCATCTCATCACAATACCTGTTAATGGAAATGGCTTGCAATAAAACTGATTCCCTAAACCCTAATACAATTAAAAATGTTATTATCTCTGAGTTCCACAGTTGCTTTGGTGGTAATCATCACGCTCAGCAGCATCACTGCATGTTCAGCGTCTGTGGGACTTTCCCTACCTTGCATCATTAAGTTACAGCAATAGCACTGACACCCAACAACGCAACCACCATCGCTCCTGAAATCTGACTGAGAAGGATGAATCCCACCCTAGAGGCCCAGAGACAGACCACCGTCCTTCTCTGAGAAAGTGGCCTTGGGTTCTCTGTCCTCATGGGACTGTGGCTTGTGATAGCAATGGTGGGAACAGGGGATACAACAGAGTCTTTCATTCACTCGGTGAGTCTGGCCTAGGTGCTGGGATCCGAGAGGAGGTGGAACCCCGCCTTGCAGAGGTGCAACAGCTGGCCTCTTAGGGGTATCTGACCTCTGGGTTTTGCAGTCCAAATGGCAGACAGTTTGGCCCAGGGTTAAGAGCCTCACTTGAATCACGATCTTCAGTCAAATCCTGGCTCTGCTACCTATTGGGGATCTTTCCACATCCTCTCCAGGGACCTTTCCAGAGCTGTGAAATAGGGATAGCGAGTACCTACCTGGAAGGGGGTTGGGGAAGATCAATGAAGAAATGCAAGTGAAATGCTTAGTACAACGGCTGGCCAGAAGAAAATGCTTACTAAATCTCAGTGATATCATTTTAAAAAGTGAGCATGTTATCATGGGAACAGGATTATTGTGAGGAGTGAAATGATTGTGAAATTCTGAGTGAAAGGTGCCTGACACATGTGGTCAGCACCCGATAAAGGATGGTTACTGCTGTTATGGTGAATGCAGTGCCTGGCACACACAGGAGGTGCTCAGTGAATGTGCCTTCCTTAAGCTGCTGCTGGAGGGACAGAGGCTGGACACCAGGAAAAACCATAAAGCTGGGGCCAGTGCATGGAGAGAAGTCTGAATTCACCAGGAGAGGTGATGAAGTAGACATAGCAGATGGCAGGTAGAGGCTGATGGAGCCTTGGTAGGAGGCAGAAGCCCCAGCCCCAGCCCAGCCAGTAACTTGCCTTGGGGCCGTGTGGTACCCAGTGCTCCTCTCTGGGGCTCAGGTTGGGTTGCTGACAGACGCCTCCTCTGTGCAGGTCCTGGGCTGGGGGCTGCTGCCACTCAGGCAGGGGAGTCAGGCGAGGACACAAGAGCAGTGCAGTGTGCTCAGGGCAGCCTGGGGAGGTGTGAGCTGTGACCAAAACACCTCACAGAGGGTGGTGGGTGGGACAGGAAGGGGGGCATCTCAGGGAAAGGGCCTCCTGTTTACTGTAAAGCTCCCGAGAACCCTTCAGCCTGCTCCCTCACCTCCTGGGTACCTCAATTTCTCCTGAACACTCACCTGGGAGAGATTTCTGGGAAACAGGAGATTTTGGCAGACTGGGGAGGAGGAGGAAGGTCCCCACATGAGCACCAGATCTACTCAGCACCCGGCCTGTTGTGAATGGCTCCCTCTCACCCTGTCCTGAGCATTTCTGTCCTCCCCTCCTCAGGACCCAGGGGAACCAGAGACTCTCAAAGTTCATGAATAAAACATACTATAGGCCAGGCGCGGCGGCTCACGCCTGTAATCCCAGCACTTTGGGAGGTCAAGGTGGGTGGATCACGAGGTCAAGAGATCAAGACCATCCTGGCTAACACGGTGAAACCTCGTCTCTACTAAAAATACAAAAAAATTAGCCGGGCTGGTGGTGGGCGCCTGTAGTCCCAGCTACTCGGGAGGCTGAGGCAGGAGAATGGCGTGAATCCAGGAGGCAGATCTTGCAGTAAGCCGAGATTACGCCACTGCACTCTAGCCTGGGCGACACAGCAAGACTGTCTCTAAAAAAAACCAAAAAACAAAAAACAAACATACTATAAAACTGTGGTCTTTAGAGTTTAGAATGCTATGTTGCTGATATAAGACCAGATAGATAAATGAAAATAAGCAAAAAATTCAGAAATAGATCCAAATACATAAAGAAAATTTAGTATATGATAAAAATAGCATCTCAAATGAATAAAGGACAAATTCTCAGTAGAGAGAGTTGGGAACATTGGGAAGCCATCTAAAAAGAACAGAGTAAGATCACACTATACCCCAAAATAGCTTCCAAAAAGAGAAAAAATTAAATGTTGGAAATATATAATTACCAAGTGACACCATAGAAAAATTTTTATAATCTTGGAGTGGGAAAGACCTTTCTGAGTCTGACACAAAACCAAGGAGTCATCAAGAGATGACATATTCAAGTACGTAAGAATAAAAAAATATATATCCCCATGGTAAAAAAGCAATGAGCAAAGTCAAAGGATGAATGACAAACTAGGAAGAATTATTTGCAGTTTGTTAGCCTAATGGCTAATTTCCCACATCTATAAAGAGTTCCTGCAAATGAATAAGCAAAAAGCAATGGCAAAAATGGCAAAAGATATGAAGAGACAGTTTTATGGAAAAGAAAACACAAGTTACTCAAACGTGAAAAATGCTGAATCTAACTCACCCAAAGGGAAATGCAAATGAAAACTAAAGCAAGGTACCACTTTTCACCCATCAGGCTGACAAAAGCCAATAAATCAGCTGATGGTTTATGGGCAAGGGTATTTTTATAGAACAACTATCCATTGCTAAGAGAGCATGAATCGGAGGCACTTGGCAAAGAGGCCATTTGGCAAGATCAAAATGATGAAAGTACACATTCTTCACCCAGAAATTCCTCTCCCAGGTCACCGCCACATCATCCTGGCAAAAGACAGAAAGCAGCTGGGATGTCGATCCGGTCTATCAACAGGGAACTGGCTAGATGCCTAGGGAATCAGGGAATATCCAGAACAGGGAGCAGAAGCAAGGGATGGATACCAACAGGGATGCTTTAACGCAGCGAAGGAGCTCCAAGAATTCTGTTAAGGTGCAGAACAGAGGGTGGAGTAGGCGACTGTTTGTGTTTAAAGAAAAAAGAAAAAGGAAATGCATATGTACATGTGCATGTGCTAAAAATCTGTCTGGAAAGAGAGTGAGGAGGACTTTCTTTGTATACTTTTTTGTGCTTTTTGTATTTTGAATCATGTTGATGTATTACATGGTCAAAAATTAATTAAAGCAAACAAAAAAGAATAAAGAGTCCTTAGAATTTTAGAATCAAATGACAGAATCTTGGAAACAGAAGAGAATTTCCAGGCCCTGCTGGAACACTCTGAGCTCTGGGGAACTCCCTCCTGGTAGGGCGGGTCCAGCTCTGGGTCAGCTCCACCTGGAAGGACCCTGCTCATGCTGCTATCTCACAGAGGGGGCAGAGGGCAGAGGAAGGCACCCTGGGAGCTGGCACCAGCATGGACAATGGGATCTGCTTCCTTGCATTGATCTGCCAGCTCCAGCTGGCTCAGCAGCTCTGTAGGCCTCTCCACTAGAATCAAGCAGGTGTGACCTTACCTGCTGAGAGCGAGGCATGGCCCCAGAAGGTGACCACAGCATGTGCCAGCCCCACCCAGGGTGCCAGCTGGTGCAGTTCTTTCAAATGCCAGCTTTGCGGCCAGGAGAAGAAAGTCCCTCGCAGAGGGGATGGTGGAAGCCCAGAGGAGGCCTGTGAGTAGAGTGAGGGGCAGGAGGAAGGTGGGGGGACCAGGGGCTGCCCACGGCTCCTGTCTCTGGGGTCTGACTCCCAAGCTCCAGGTCTGTGTAATGAACCGGCCTCGGTACCTCCCTGGATGCTCACAGGCACCTCCCACTCCACACAGCCCAACCCAGGCTCATGCTGTCCCCTCTTCCTTTCCTGTTCCACATCCGTCTTCTAGCTAGAAGTGAGCCCCTCCCCTTGGAGTCATTCTGGCCCCATCTCATGCGCTCATGGTAGTTTCTGAACATTTCTGCCCTTTCCTAAATGGCAGGCCCACGGGGAGCCAGGCTCTGGGGAAAGGCAGATGATCCAGATGTTCCTGGGAGGGAGGGGCTCTGCCTTGGTCAGCTCGGTACCACTCTGTGCCCACCAGGGCCCCAAGAAGACCGGGCATCAGAAACACACTTCAGCACTATGCCTGCAACGGACGTAAGGCAGAGAGTTAAGGCTCCGGAATGGGTGAAGCCTGTCTGCTTTGGGCCCAGCCCTGAGGGGGTCACTGGGAACAGGGAGACAGAGGTTAACTCTGGCCTGCAAGGGGCACCTCAACTGGGTGGGTCGGGGTCAGGGAGCCAGACAAATACTGAAAACACAAAAACACAGCTGTTCAGACATGTAGCAGGGGAGGCTGCAGGAGCTGAGGAAGTCCCGGGAGAGAATCCTGTGTATGTAGGGGAGGTACTGAGGAAGGGGTCCGAGAGAAAAAGGGAGGGCAAGAGCAAAGTGCTAAATGGGGGAAGGAGGCAGACATGCTGGGAGAGCATGAGATGTCTCATGTAGCAGAAGCTGAGGGTGACTGTCCCATGACGGGTTGGGAGATCAGCAGGGGCCAGATTATGCCAGGTAGGGAAGTTTGGGTCATCCTGGGAGTGGTGGGAGTGGTGGAAAGGCTTTAAGTTGGGGAATGAAATGGCCAGATCAGGGTTCTCAAAAGAGCTCACCAAAGAAGGAAGAGGCAGGTGAGACCCGAGGCAGGGCCCCCAGAGGGTGGGTGCCACAGTATGAGCTGTGAGCTCTGCTGGTTAATAGCATGACTACGGGACCCTGGATCTTCCATGTTTAAACTGGGAGACCTTAGGCAAGTCACTTAACCTCTTTGTACTTCAGTTTCCCCAACCACAAAATGGAATGATAACAGTACCTACATGACAACGTTGCTGTAAGGGTTAAGTGAATGAAGACGGGCGAGGTTGTGAGACAAGTGCTTGGCGCATAGTGAGTGCTCAGCCTTAGCTATGAGAACAATTCTAGTGGCAATCCAGGGGAGGGACACGGTGGCCAGGCCCTTCTTCTGCTGCTGTTGCCTCCAGCTTCCCTTGCCCTCTCCCAGGCCCGGCCGAGGCGGCCCTTACCTTGTGCAGCCAGTGCAGGTTCATCTGCTGCCCCACGGCAATGTGACATAGTGCCAGGACCTGAGGAGGGACCCACAGGGTGATTGTCAGGCCCGTGTGGGCGGGAAGGCTTTGCCAGTTTCTCAGACACCCTGCTCCCCACTGCGGCTCTGGGCCTGACCCTGGGTAGAGGCAGCAAACCTCCTTCCAGGCGATGGGAATGCCCTGCCCTCCCCAGCCCAGCCCAGACTAGCCAGCCTGAGCCTGGCCTCCTTCCAGATGATTCCAGGCCTCTAGGCTCTTCCTCTGTGGGATTCCCCGTCAAGAGGTCACTGGGTGCTGCTGTACTTGGACTACCCAACTTCATTCATCAAACATTTGGGAGTTCCAATCCCCAGGATTCTGAAACAGACTTGGGCCTGTCCCCAAGGAGCCCCCAGTCCAACATGAGGGATCCACCTGCATCTCAGTGAGTGGAATATCGGGAGCAAGAGCCTTGAAGCAGAGGCTCCTGGAAGAGGAAGCCTGCAGTGGGCCCTCTCAGCCAGGACAGCTCTCACTGGGTCCGGAGCAAACATTCCAGGAAGGGGCAGCCTAGAGAGACGGGCAAAAGCAAGAGGACCTCCTGCTCTGGGGGACCCAGGCCTCAGGTGCAGCAGCCCGAGAGGCCCTGGGCAAAATCTTAATGTGCCATATGTAGCCAACTTTCTACTAGTGGCATGAAATAGCTTCTGATTAGTCGCTATTATAAATTAAGATAAAAATGAAAATGTTATACATATCTTTCTGTATTTTGATTACTTCCTTAGGATAGATTCCTACAAATACAGTATTCCTACAAATACAGCTTTCCCCTTTATACCAGGGTGGGACCCTCCATCAGCCCGGCACAGGGCCAGTCTCCCTTCCCCTGGGAGCAGGGCCACCTGCCCTCCGAAACAGCCCCATGTACCAGGAGGCCAGCGATGTATGCGAAGGCAGCAGCTGTGGTCACAAGGATGGGCACGGGCCAGTCACTCCAGTAGCCCATGCGGTTGTAGAGGTACCTGCCAGGAGGAGAGGGGGCAGGGGTCAGACCTCCACCAGGCCACTGCCTGGTCCAGGAATCAGGATGGTCTGAGCCTCCACACAGACCACAGGCTGGGCTCAGTGACCAGGCCCTGCTTACCCAGCAGTAAGGCTCAGCGTCTGCCTGATGCTCTACTATGCCTGCTCATGGCAGCCACCTGGGGACCAAGAAATGTAAAGGAGAAAATAATGCCCCATAATCTTATTGGCCAGAAGTAGTCATTACCAAGGCTGTGCTGGATCTTCCTCCTGTGGGTTCCCCCGCCCCCATGCCTATATGTTTGTATCAACAGCAAAGCCAGGACCCCGCTGCACAAAGCAACATGGTCAGGAGCACAGGCTTTGGAGTGAGGCACACAGGCTGGATTCAAATCCCCTCTCTTCTCTGCTTTTCACTGTCTTGTAGGACCTTGTGAAGGACAGGCTTCAATGATTCTAAGATGCCATCAATTGTGACTGTCATCTCAACTTCAATGTTAAAATGTGAAAATTGGGGGTCTTAGAATGGATCGAATATAATACTTGACTTCTCTGAGCCTTAGTTTCCTCACCTATAGGATGGGGATAAGAAAGTGCCTTTCGAGGCCGGGCGCAGTGGCTCATGCCTGTAATCCCAGCACTTTGGGAGGCCGAGGCGGGCAGATCACGAGGTCAGGAGATCGAGAACATCCTAGCTAACACGGTGAAACCCTGTCTCTACTAAAAATACAAAAAAATTTAGCTGGGCATGGTGGCGGGCACCTGTAGTCCTAGCTACTCTGGAGGCTGAGGCAGGAGAATGGCCTGAACCTGGGAGGTGGAGCTTGCAGTGAGCCGAGATCATGCCACTGCCCTCCAGCCTGGGGGACAGAGCGAGACTCCATCTCAAAAAACAAACAAACAGACAAACAAAGAAAAAAAAAACAAAAAACAAAAAAAAAGGAAGTGCCTTTCGGCCAGGCGCGGTGGCTTACGCCTGTAATCCCAGCACTTTGGGAGGCCAAGGTGGGCGGATCACGAGGTCAGGAGATCAAGACCATCCTGGCTAACTCGGTGAAACCCTATCTCTACTAAAGATACAAAAAATTAGCCGGGCATTGTGGCGGGCGTCTGTAGTCCCAGCTACTTGGGAGGCTGAGGCAGAACGGCGTGAACCTGGGAGGCAGAGCTTGCAGTGAGCGGAGATCGCGGTACTGCACTCCAGCCTGGGCGACAGTGCGAGACTGTCTCAAAAAAAAAAAAAAAAAAAAAAAGAAGTGCCTTTCATGGGGTCTCATGAGGATGAAGTGAGGTGAGATGCATGGTAAGTACTCAATAAACTCACTTTGTTTTTGTTTGTTTGTTTGAGACAGGGTCTCTGTCACCGAGGCTGGAGTGCAGGGATGCGAACATGGCTCACTGAAGCTTTGACCTCCTGGGCTCAAGCGATCCTCCTACCTCAGCTGGGACCATCGGCAGCCGCCACCATATTTGGCTAATTTTTTTTGTATTTTTTGTTGAGGCAGGATCTTGCCATGTTGCCTAGGCTGATCTCAAACTCCTGAGCTCAAGTGGTCCTCCTACCTCAGCCTCCCAAAGTGCTGGAATTATAGGCGTGAGCCACCACGCCTGGCCAACTGTCTTCTCAACACAAGCATTTACTTATGCCAGTAAAAATCCTGAGAAAATGTGATTTTTAAAACAGCCACATGGTTTTCCACTGAATTAATGTACCATATGTAGCCAGCTTCCTACTAGTGGCATGAAATAGTTTCTAATTCTTCACTATTATAAATTAACATAAAAATGAAATTTTTATACGTATCTTTCTGTATTTTTGATTACTTCCTTAGGATAGATTCCTACAGATACAATTATAGGGTCAAAGAGAATGAACTTTTTTTTAAGATAGGGTCTTGCTATGTTGCCCAGGGTGAACTTGAATTCCTGGGCTCAAGCAATCCTCCCGTCTCAGCCTCCCCAGTACCTGGGACTATAGGCACATACCACTGTACCTGGTGGGATTGAAATTTTTAAGGGGCCTGATAGATACTGCTTAGATGCTCTCCAGAAAGAATGAACTACCCACATCCGGCCGGGCGTGGTGGCTCACGCCTGTAATCCCAGCACTTTGGGAGGCTGAGGTGGGCAGATCACAAGGTCAGGAGATCGAGACCACGGTGAAACCCTCTCTACTAAAAATACAAAAAATTAGCCAGGCGCAGTGACGGGCGCCTGTAGTCCCAGCTACTGGGGAGGCTGAGGCAGGAGAATGGCATGAACCCGGGAGGTGGAGCTTGCAGTGAGCTGAGATCGCACCACTGCACTCCAGCCTGGGTGACAGAGCAAGACTCCGTCTCAAAAAAAAAAAAAAAAAAAAAAAAGAATGAACTACCCACATCCTCCTTGTACAAAGGGGGAAACTGAGGCTCAAAAGAGGCAGCAACTTGTTCAAGGTCATTAGAAAATCCGAGTCAGCGCCAGGCAGCTTCAGCCTGCTGTCATCTGGGACCTTGCCAGACAGCTGGGAAGGGACACCAGGAGGACCCCATGGGGCATCTGCCCCCCCTGGCCCTCATCCTCAGAGTCCAGGGGAAAATCTACTGCCTGGCAGATCACTGAATGCACTCACCTTACCATACAGTTGGGAAACTGAGGCCTGAAGAGGGGCAAGGCTTGCTCCTGATAACTATTCCTGAAAGATGTTCTGGTCCCATTTGTCTCTCAAGTGTGACCACTTTTGGCAGGGAGTCCTTGAGGACAGCAACAGCCGAGATGGCCCTCCCTGGCCCTCCTTGTCCAGTGCTGATCCCCGGCTGTCGCTCACATCCTCTTACTGTATGAATTGAATTATTCCCAGAGATTCTTTTTTTTTTTTTTTGAGACAGAGTCTCACTCTGTTGCCCAGCCTGGAGTGCAGTGGTCTCCCAGGAAGCAGTCCTCATGTTTAGGTAGAGCTTTGAGCCCTCTCATGTTCATCATCTCATTGCATCCTCAGAAAGACCTGATGAGGTCAGAGTTACCCCATTTTACAGAATGGGGTAAAATGTGATCTCGGCTCACTGCACTGCAACCTCCACCTCCCAGGCTCAAGCAATCTTCCCACCTAAGCCTCCCAAGTAGCTAGGACCACAGGCATATGCCACCACACCTAGCTAATCTTTTGTAGTTTTTGTAGAGATGGGGTTTTTTCATGTTGTCCAGGCTGGTCTTGAACACCTGGACTCACGTGATCTGCCTGCCTCGGCCTCCCAACGTGCTAAGATTACAGGCATGTGTCATTGTGCCCGGTCCCCAGAGGCTCTTGAGACCATCAGGACTGGGCCAGGGCATCCTGAACCCCGGCACTGACTCCAAGAAACTAAGGTGACAGGCTAAAGGAGCTGCAGGTCTCCAGGCATCCCTAAGTGCCAGGCAGGCCTTCCCTTGCCACCTCCCTGACAGGACAGGAACCCATCCCCTGCTTGAAACTCCCAGTGACAGGGAGCTCACTCTCTGGGTAGAGTGGGTGACTCCATGGACATGATACAGTTAGGCAGGCTGAAGTCCCTGTCCCAGATCTGTCTGCTTCTTGCTGTGTGATGCTGGAAAGGCTACTTAACCTCTCTAAGCCTTGGTCTCTTCAGTCTGTCCTCAATTCATGCAGTAACTGGCTGTGTGATCATGAATGAGTCTTGTCCTTCTCTGGGCCTCCATTTCCCCATCTGTACATGATGGGGGTAGGCTTGATGATCTTCTAGGCAGCAGACTCCAGTTCGGAGGAACTGTCTGGGTCTGCGGTTGAGGGCCAGTAGGGAACGTTCCCATTTACTCATGACAGTGCCCATGCTTTGGACATCTGCAAAGATGAATAATTGATTTATGGCATTTAATAAAGGCCAGAGGCCACCTCTGGGACTCTGCCGGGGCTCCGGCTCATCTTGCTTGGCTGCCGCAGGGCAGGGGTGGGACCGCAGCATATTCTTGATTGTGCTCATTAATAAGAAAGGCACAGCCTGGTGCCATGTGGGGAAAAGTGGACACCCAGCTCCATGAGCAGAGTCCCAGGATCATCACAGAATCCTAGAACCACAGCCTGTCAGAAGTCCAGGGTCTTGAAAATCCCAAATGCTAACATCATGCTGCCTTCCGGCTAGAGACGTGGTCTCCCAGGAAGCAGCCCTCATGTTTAGGTAGAGCTTTGAGCCCTGTTGTGTCCATCATCTCAGTTCATCCTCAGAAAGACCTGATGAGGTCAGAGTTACCCCATTTTACAGAAGGAGAGGCTTAGAGAGCACCAGAGACTTGCTTACGGCCACGCTGACCTGAACATCTGATCAAAAGGAAGGAACAGCAATGGATGGGGAGTGAGGAGCCAGGCTTCCAAGCCCCAGCTGTCCCCAACTGGCTGCGTGACCTGGGCCTGTTTCCTTATCTGTCAATAGAACCCTGGGTCCTTGCCCTCCTCCCATGACCTCTCCACTGCTTAACAAAAGGCAGGCAATGGAATGGGGAAGAGGAAAAAACAGGTGCCCCTCCTGTACCCAGGTAAGTGGCTCAGACAGCCCTGCCTTTGGATCTGAGGTACCCACAAAGGACCTTGAGCCCAAACTCATCTGCCAGCCCTGCCCAGGGCCTAGCTAAGGGAGTTAGGAGGCCTAGGATCCAGGGCTATCTCCTCTGCAGAGACCTTGGTCTCTCTGAGCTGTAGATTTCTTGTCTACAAAGGGGGTGACCAGAGGCCCCAGCCCTGGCTGAGCCCTGGCCCAGTCTTATGTTCCTATTTTCCATGGTCACAGCACCGGGAAGGAATGTCCTGTGTCTCCCTAGTGGGCTTCGGCTCCTGTAAGCCTTTGTTCTTTGAGGCTCCCCTCCACCTCTTCAGGAAGCCAGGAATGCAGGCTGAATCATCAATGCAAGCACCAAGGGGTCTCCAAGACCAGCAGCTAAAGTTCCCCAGGTTTCAATCCCACCCATTCTTTAAGGCCCAGTTCCCATGCCTCCTCCTCCAGGAAGCCTTCCCTAAGTTCGCAATAGGAGTCCCCTCAGGGCATGGATCTCTTTTTGTTTCCTCTTCCTCTTTCTTGCCAGTCTGCGATACAATCCTCACCCATACCTCCAGCACTTCCCACTATAGTCCCACACCAGCCTCCTCACCAAAGCCCTGGAGGTGAGCAGGACAGAGGCTCCCAGGGAGTAGGCCCTGCCCAGGGCCGCACAGAGAGCTGGTGGCAGAGCTCAGAGGGCCAACCTGGGAGACAGGCTCTAACTCCAGCCCCCAGGTGCCAGCTACTGGATACCCGGCTCCGGGCCCCTTCCTCCCCCACCCACTGCCCCCACTCACCAGTTGAATTCATCATAGTCATTGTGGACTTCCCACCAGAAGTAGAGCCAGGTGAGCGTGAGGCCGAAGGTGAAGGTGAGGAGCAGGAACCAGAGGCGCTCCCACTGGAAGAGCAGAGGAGGAGGGGATTAAGCGGGTCTGGGGCCAGCCCCTTAGGCTGCCTCCCACCAGAATGTGTCCCCCTCCCTCCCACTTTGTAGCCAAACCTGCCAGGCAGGAACTCCTGCCCTCTTTACCCTGGGAGAAACTGAGGTTCAGAGAGGGGAAGTCACAGAAAGGTGGAGAGCCAGGGGCAGTCAGGGCCTCCCCCGTGGGGCTATGCTTGTTTCACGGTGGCCTGCAGCCTTTCCATCATGTACTGCTCTCCCTATTCTGGGGATGGCTCCCTTGGCGCTGGCACAGTGATCGGCAGTCTGTGAAGTCACATCCCTCACACACATGCCTACAAAGCAGGCACTGTTCTTCTCCACTTCTACCCCGTGCTACCGAGAAAAACACTGAGGTCCAGAGAGGCCAGGTGACTTGCCCAGGTCACACAGCAAGTTAGCAGAGGATTAAGGAAGAAGTACAGAAGTGCCATGTTCTGCTGCCTCCACTGGGCCAGATACCCCTGTCTCCAGCCAGGTGGAAGTGGGGTGGCGGGGGACACTGACACCACCACTGCTGTTTCCTGAGGGGCCAGCTCAGGCATCTGCAGGCACTTCCTCCTGGCCCTCCGGTTTCTCCCTGCTTTCATCCGTCCCCTTATCTTGGAAGCACAAAAAGCTTGGAATATCCTGCATCCCGGGAAACTGCTGAGATCATCAGAACAAGTCAACAGCCCTTGAGGGGAGGTCAGTGTGAGGAAGAACCAAGACTACATTTCCCTTGAGGTTGTGAAGTCACGGAGGCAGCCCTACCTCTGGGCTCCCTGCTATGTTTCTAAACCATCCCAGTTTAACCTCTTCATGGCTCCTTACTGATAGCCAAGCAGGAGTGTGGCCCCCTGACCTCGCCAGCTTCAACCTACACAACCAGTTCCTGCAACCTGGAAGGGCCACTGCCTCTGGGCTTGTTCCCTGAACATTCCCACTCACCTTTCAAGTCAGCTCAAATATCACTGCCTCTGTGAAGCCTCCCTGGATCCACCCTGCCACCCTCGTGCCCGCCGCAGTGCTCCCGCAGCATCGGCACCCCTCTGTGTAAACTCACACTCTGCACACCATGACCTGCTCACTGTGTCCCCCAGACAAGTGTGGGTTCTGCAAGGACGGAGATTGAGCCGGCTTCCACTCCACTAGTACTTTATGACCACATGCAGGATTGGGCAGGAAGGAGGGAAAGTCCTCTCACTGTCCAGAATCCCTTCATCCCACACCATGCAAAGATACCATCAGTCTGCCCGGGAACCTCAGATCCCTGTCACCACTTACAAGCTGTGTAACTCTGGGCAAAGTACTCATTCTTTCTGTGACTCAGTTTTCACCTCTGTGAAATGAGGGCAATACTAGTACTTATGCCATGGGGTTGATGGAGAATTAAATGAGATAATACAAGCCAGGTGGCTTGGCGAGCACTCAGCGCACTACCAGTGTATCTGTGACATCCTCTGCCTCTCCAGAACTTAGGAAAGGCCTTCACACCCTAATGGTCCATGACTCCATACCCACTAAGGGCCTGCTCCATGCCTCGCCCTGGGCAAGAGGGCTGGTGGCTGGGTGACTCTCCTGCCCAGGTGGGTCACTCCAGTTGGGCAACTCATGCTTGGGTGAGCAGCTGCCACCACTCCTTGTCATGTGCAGAGCCAGACTGCCTTGCTTAGCCTCACTTTGTACATAAACAGAGATGCAAAGGTGACGACACCCTGAGGCCCAGTATTTCTAGCAGGTTTAGGCTTGGGGAGGTGGTGGCTTCTCAGAGAGTAGGCCACTTGTGTCTGCCCCAGCTGGACACAGAATGGCAGAAGCTCCAGTTCCAGGCACAGCAAAGCCCAGCCTTGGTCAGGAATAGGGAAACTGTGGCTAGGAGCCGGGCAGGACATGTGCCCTTCTAGAGCAATCGAACCCTAGAAGCCACCACCCAGAGAATGGCCGAGTCCCTAGACTCAGTCCTGCCTCCCATGGAGGCAGTCTGGGTCTGCACATGACCGTCTCTCCACCACCCTCCAGCCAGCACCCCAGGACTAGTCCTTCTCAGAATCCCCAGTGCCCTGCAGAGGGCCTGGCACAGAACACAACTTCATCAGTATTGGATGAAGAATGAGTGAATGGAATAGCCTGGAGTGTCAGAACAGGAGGGGAGTTTGGAGATCTCTGAGTCTCTCCCATTCTTTGGGCTGATGTAAAGACAGAGGCTCAGACAGAACGGCTTTGCTTGAGGATTCAGGGGCACCTGAATAAGAACCTCAAGTTCTTATTTGCTCATAACAGCCTTCGTTTCCTGCAGAGTGCAGCTGGTGAGTCCCAGGCCAGCTTAAACATCTGAGTCTCCCAAAGGGTGAATCATGTCTTTAGACTGACACCCATCTGGTCATGTCATGCCCCAGCTTGAGAGTCCCACTGGCCAGAGCTTCTCAGTAGATGTCAGCACCCACTCTGTCTGGCCCAGGCCAGCTCTGTGCTTTATGCCCCATGCCCAGAATTACATACGGTTCCCCAAACAGGCTCTCCAGACCCCAGGGTCCTATGCTCCAAAGACCATTGTCCTCACGTGTCCAGACCTTACAGTGAAGCAAGGCAGGGCAGGAATGAGGGGCTGCACCTCCCACTCCTGGGAACCAGCCAAGACTAGAGCTGGCGGTGGTTGGGGGTGAGGCATCCAGGCATGGAAGGAATGCAGGCAGGGCCTAAGCAACAAGGAGCCAGGAACCCCATGATCAGAACTAGCACATGAGCTGGGGTTGGGGCAACCTAGGGATTAAAGCCCTGGGAGCTGAAGCCGGAGGCCACAGGGAGCCTGTAGATGGGGATGAAGAGGCCCCAGCACAGAGGGAGGCAGGCAGCGGGGGTCACTCTAAGAACAATCAGAGGAAAACACTGAATGGCAGAGGCTGGAAGGAAGGGAAGGGGAAGGTGAGGAATTAGCCAGAGGAAGTGGCCTGGGGAGCAGCTCCACTGATAAAGAGGCCCCAGTGGCACTAATGGTCCTTGTCAGGGCACATTCCAGCAGAAAGAGGCCTGCCCGCTCCACCCATTAGCAAGCCAATGTGGCCCTGCTCCCAGAGATGCGGAGCAGTGATCGCTGCCTCAATGCCCTGGCCACGGCCCTCCTTCATCTCTCACAGTCTGCATAACACTAGGGGTTGTTTATTTAGGGGTATCTACCCCCATTGCACAGAGGCTCAGAGAAGGGCCACCACATATGGCTGAGCAAGTTATGCACTGCCCCCTAAGAAGTGCCATTCACATCATGGTGACCATCGATGTGCATATTGTGATGATTTGCTGGCACATGGCGGTCGTGTCCTAGAAAAGGGGTGCTTTTTGCTAATTTGCCTAAAGGCTCAACGCAGATGAGTGGAGGGGAATCAGAGGGGTCAGCAGGTAGGGGAGGAGTGGGGATAAGATTTGAACCCAGGCATACTGACTAGACTCTGCAGGCCCCCTTGGGAGGCAGCCTGAACAGCTCCCCTCAAAACCCACCTTGCCCTCTGGGACCCAGTATGGCGAACCCAGGCCCAGCCTAGTTCCCTGGATTTCTCTCCTCCATCTCTCTGACCGCTAGGCCAGACCTGATGCTCCTTCAGGAAGCCTTTCCATCCCTCCAGGCCTCAAAGGTCTCCCCTCTCTGACCATCCTGCACAGACTCTTGGCACCCACCACTGTGACCCTCAATCAAATTGTAAATTGTGGAGATGGAAAGAGCACGGGCTCTAAAGAGCTGGCTCTGCCACTCAGCACGTCACGTGGCCCCTCTGAGCCTTGGTCTCCTTGCTGTAAATGGGAATAACAGCCCTTCCCTCGGAGGGAGGCTGTTAAATGAGCTGAAGGGCTTCAAGTGGCACATAGTAGGCGCATAATGAGGGCTGGTTCACTGGGCTGCGAGCTCCCTCAGGGCAGGGATGGCCTGAGCTGTCTCTATGTTTCCTAGGCCCAGCATCACGCCGGGCACAAGGTGGTGGTCATCTATGGCATGAGGGATAGAAGGAAGTATGGATGAGAGACAGGGCAACAGAGAGGTGCTCAGGGCCACCAGTGGGCAGGGCCATCGTGCAAGCCCCAGACTTACCCTCAGGGAGCAGGAGAAAAGCTGAATGGGCTGGGGCTGAGGGAGCAGCTGGCTTCTGGGGTAGGCACCAGGAGGAGTGTGCTGGAGACTGCCTAAGGAGGGACCAGACAGGGCCAGCAGCTGGGGCAGGAGTGGCCCCTGGCTGTGGATGGGGTAGAATGCTGATTCCTGCCCCAGGGGATGGAGGCTGAGGTCGGGGCTGCTGTGATGGAGAATCCTGGAGGCTCCAACCCAGAGGCCGCTGCATCTCCTTCCATTCTTACCCTAACCCTCCAGAAACAGGAGCCCCTCCGTAGCAATCTGGGCAATTGTGGGTCAATTTCCCTGAAGGCCAGTCCTTCTCCTCACTGTCTCCTGAGGATGGTTATGTCTTCTCTTCACCCTTCCTTGTCTCTGTCCTGTCCCTCCCACCCCAGAGCCCTCTGTGTTCAGAGAAGAACATAGAGAAAGACCTCATTAGCAGCGGGGGCTCATACAGTCACAGAGCACGACTGCAGCCACAATCCCGGCCCCACACAGGAAGCATGGGCATGGCCGCTGGGGTGGGGCAGCTCTGCTGCTGCCTTTTGCCACTGGCTATGGGCCCCTGCTACTGTAGACTACAGCCCCAGGCCAAAATGCACACAGCTGCCCCTCCCACTACTAGGGATCCTGAAGGTTATGGAGCACCTCCCCTGGGTCCCTTAACAGAACATGGGGTCTGAAGTCTGCACACATCACTCTGAATGTTACAGACTTTCGGAATCGCAGAGCTCCCCTGCCTGTCCCCTTGCCCTGAGGCAGAGAGTGTGTCTGTAGCCTCTAGAACAGGAGCTCACCCTGCTCTACTCCACTGGCTCCTGGGAAGGGGCCTCTCCTTCCAGATGCTGCCTAGTCCTTCTGTGGACTCAAAATTCTTCCTTCCAAGACATGGAGCCTGACAACGGGAGGCTGGGTTGAGGGAGTATAGCAATATTGGGTTTGAATCCCAGACTGGCCATGACTGAGTGACCTTGGGGAAGACATTTCCCTTCTCTGCGCCCCAGCTTCCTGCTCTGTAAAATGGGGACAGTATCAGCATGCTGCCCAGACCACTAAAACCTCCCGTGCACAGTGTCTGGTGAGGCTGACCTTCCGGGCAGGGGAGTTACTGCCCTCCCCCAATGCCCCCCAGGGAGGTGGAGCTGAAATCTGCCTCCTCCACTGCTCCCCTGCAGCTGGTTCTCTGATACCACACAGAACAAGGCCAGCCAAAGGGTAAGAAATACTGGGGTCAAATGACCACAGAGTGGAGAATACACAAAAGAGCTGGATTTTCACCCAGGCCCTTCTCCCCACTGGCTGCGTGGCTGTAGGCCAATCGCTCAGGACCTCTGACCTCAGCTTCCTCCTCTGTTCACAGAATGACATCACCACCACCTCACAGGAGGACTGCCAGGCCCCAGCACGATTACAGATGTAAGCTGTAAGTCGCCAAATCCAGGATCGTTCCTGTAATTATCATTTCGCGTCTGACAGCCCTTTAATTATGTGAAGACAGTGATCAAGCCTTTCCTCCCTGCTCTACACCACATTTCTCCAGCTGCTGAGGACAGCCAGGTCGATCGCCTTCCTCCAACCCAGGGTGGGTGCCATGGTCAGCCAGATGCAGAGGCCAGGCCTGGCTCTGTAGGCTATGGCCCTGGGAGCCAGCACCAACGGAGGAAGAAGACCCTGGCATGGTAGCTGCCCAATCTCACTCACAGGCTGCATCCCGGGCTGTGGGGAACAGAGCCCTGTGTGAGCTCACCATGGCACTGGGAGTGGGTGGGGATGGTACTCCTAAGAGCCCTTTACTTGCTCCATCTCATCATCCCCACAGTTCTGCAAAGCAGAGGAAACCAAGTCTCAGAGGAAGGAAGGGACTTGCCTAAGGTCACAAAGGGTACACATAATGGTGGAACAATTCACAACCAGGTCTGTGTACCTCCAGTGTCCCCAGCTGTCTCGGGGCAACAAGGAGCAGGACATGTAAATTATCCTTGTCTGACCAAGGTGGAAACAGGCTCAGAGAGACAGGGCCTTGCCCAAGGTCACACTTTGAGTCACAGGCAGCGCCAGAAGCGTCAGAGCAGGGACCCTGGGATTTCAGAGTTAACTAAGATGTCAGAGATTATCTTGCCTCATCTCCTAAAGATCCAACTAAGAAATGGAGAGACTGCGATCTAAAGAAGGAGAATGGCCTGGAAATGTGGGCAAGAGATTAGGACATTAGTATATTAGTGCAAAAATGATGGGGAATTCAACTTATGGTGTTGGGACATCTGGATATTTATTTGGCAACAACTATAATTAGACCCCTACCTCACACCCTGTACCAAACTAAATCTGTGTCTCTCCTCTACATCCTCACCACCCTTCTCTTCCAGTCGTCTACATACACGTGTTGAGCCCTTAGACATTCAGAGATAAATCAGGCCACCCTGAGCCAAGACTGGCAGCAAACAGCTCCACTCCTGGGAATTGGTGTGGTGAGCAGGGCAAACAGGTTGCTTAGGAGCTCAGAGCTCGGATCCTTAACAATGTCAGTTATAGGAGGAGGGGTGAGCTAGAAGCATTCCTGGAGGAGGAGACACCTGCAGCAAAGTGGAAAGAAAGGGCTTGTTGAGAGAACAAGGTTGGGAAACCTCAATCCAGACAGAGAAAAGGAGCAGAGGGCATGAAGGCACAGAGCAAAGCAAGCTTTGTTTTGGGGAACTGGCTTTTTATGGGCTTATAAAAGCTTTCCCTATGTAAGAGAATTAGCCTTCATACATGCTGTATATTTTTTCTTATATATCATTTGAATTAATTTTATTTATCATGCTGTGTAGAAATTTAAATTTTTATGTAGTCAAATCTAACCTTCTTTTCCTTTATACATTTTGCCTTTGGTATTGTATTTAAGAAGGGTGGCCCAATATAATATATTTAAGTAATATTTTACACTCACGATTTCTCGGCTTCATTGTTTACATTTCAATCTGCAATCCACCCATCCATCGACATCCATCTATATATAGTTCCATATGGATGTCACGTGTGCGGAGAGAGGTTTAAAAGCCTTATCTCTAAAGCATGAAGACTAGAATTTCTTTTACGTCTTTCCAAGTTGTTTAAATTTTTTCAACAAATGTATGCCTTCAAAATAGGAAAAAATTTTAAAAATAGAAAAAAATACATCTTAATCCATCTGGAATTTATTTTGGTGTGAAGTAAAAGGCAGGGATCTAATTTTACTTTCACCAAATGGATGCTTCAGCTGTCCCTACATCATCTGTGATACTGGTAGTAATTTCTACATTCGTTCACCACACAGTGAGTTCTCAGATGCCTGTGGTTGTGTTTCCAGGTTTTCCAACCTGGCCCAAGGCAGCCCTTTCCCCCTTGTGCAGGCTCTGCCTGGCATAGCTCCTTCCTGTTCAGCCAAGCCCTCTCCCCAGTGGTTCCAGCTCTTCTTTGAGGTCCCAGAGACCAGCTGCGCCCTCAGCACGTGGTCCTACAGATACCAAGAGGGAGAGATTGAGGAGTGCCTACCCCTGAATCTGCCACCTGCAAGCCAAATCTTGGGCACCTCAGCTCTTCCAATGGTCAGCCTGTTCCACCTTTACCAAGTTCCAAATGGGGGGACTGATGCATGGGAAAGCCTGGGAAATGTCAGCTGGAAAGGGTGCAGGGAGCTCCCAAAAGGGAGAGATGGGCAGGCTATGGCAGGATTACTCTGGCCTTGATCCGGGAGATTTGGGGGAGGTGGTGGCCTGGGGAGGTTGGAGCGATATTGCAGCATTAGGGCTGAGCAGGGAAAGGGATTAGAATCCCCACCCCCAGCTGGCTCCTGACAGCCTAAGAGGGTGGATTTATTTTTCTGGACTACAGAGAGCTGGGCAATCAGGCTTCTGTCCTTGCTTCTGCTGGGGTGCATTCAGAGCGGTTCATTAGGCAGGAGAATGCAATTAAGTCCTGCCTGGAGCACCCTGTCTCTCCAAGCCTATCCCTTGGCTGGCATCAGCCTCTTGGGGAGACATGAGCAGAAGGGCTGAGGGGCCCTTAGGAAGGACCATCCCAGATCCCTTCATAGGACCCTGACCACGTCACAGGGTGGGTGGCCATAGTCCCCTGGTAATGCCCCATCTCCTGCCCCACCCTTGCTCCATAACCCAACACTCAAGGTATTTACACAGTGTCATCAACAAGACTTAGCCACTTCCCCTGGAGTGTGGCATGGTCATGCCAGGTGCCCTTGGTGCTATTCCAAGAGGAGCTAGGCAGGGTGTGGGGGTTTCCTAAGGCAAGAGACGGCATGGCTTTATTGTAGCAATAAATCCCCACCTCCTTGTGCTGCAACAAACCAGCCCCTCCTCTCTCTCTCTCGTGGATGTAATAATATCATCTCCTAGTTTCTTATCCTTATAGGAATCCTGCAATTTTAGAAGTGGGAAAAATAAAGCTCAGAGGGCCTCTCTCTCACCCCTGCCGGGTCTCTTTTCCTCAAAGCACTAGAGGAGAGAAAGCCATCACTTTGAAAGTTTGTAGGAAGGGTACGTTTTCTGCAGGGTTGGAACAATGGTCTCTTTGGTACAAGACAGGAGGCACATTCCTATCCATGATCTAACTGTATCTGTAGGACATAGATTTGTACCTCCACTTAACCCACAAGCAAGCTCAGGCCCAGAGAGGGTCTGGGCCTGACCTGAGATCACACACTCAGTCACTGGGAGGCAGGGTCAAGTTCAGGCTGCAGCTCCCTTGCCAGGAATGCCCAGTGGCATCTGGCTCAATCCAGCCACACCCTGGAGCCCATCTCAAAGGCTGCTTCATCCCTGAAGCCTGCCCTGATTTCCTGAGTGGGATCCATTCTTTCCAGCTCCATATCCTGAACACAAATCCACATGGCTGACAGGACAAAAAGTGAGGGCCAGCAGGGAAACTCATCTCTTCCTCCCTCTTGTGCACTGGCAGAGCTCAATCCCAGCTCCAAGGGTGATCTGCGAGGTCCCTCTGGCTGAGGCAGCACCCTCCACTGCCAACATCCACCAGGAGCACAGGAGGCAGCACCAAGAACGCAGCATGCACCCATCCGCACATGTGCGCCTACATTCTCTGCCAGCTCATTAGGGGTCCGGCCGCCCCACTTGGTCAGCAAGATGGCAATCACATCCCCTAACCGCTTCCTCACTCACTCATGAACACATATGCTCAATCCTCCTTCCGGTCGTTCATTCAGTAAATCTTGTCCGAGGACCTCCTCTGAGTCAGGTCCCTGGAGTGTGCAGGCCCAGGCCCTGTCCTAAAAAGAGCCCAGTGGGAAACAAAAAATCACAATCCACATGGCCAGCGCAGGTCAACATGCTGTGGAACCCCAGGGGAGCAAGGAAGACGGAGAGAGAGCAGTGAGGAGAGAAAGGAAGGAGGAGGGCTATTTTTTGGCAGAAGTTGGAGGCATGGAGGGGGATTTGCAATGAGTCTTAAGGGGCAGAGAGGAGAAAGACAGGGCATTCCAAGCAGAGGGAATGGCAGGAGCAAAGGCCCAGTGCTGTGAAGGGTGAGGTTATCCTGGGGATGCAGAGAAGCTCAGGGTGGCTGGCGTGGACGAGCATGGAGGGGAAGGGGCAGAGGAGCTGGGGATGGATTTCCCTACAGCGAGTGTCTTCCTGCCCGGGTAGGGTGATGGGGGGCTCTCATCATATCCCATCATAGGAGGTGGGCAACTGGGGTTAGGGAGGCTTGTCTGTTCTGCCCATCCCTCCTGTGCTATTCCTGGACTCTGCTGAGACCGCTGTACTCTCACTGGCTCCTGGGGCACAGCATGGGTTCCCGTCTCCAGGACCGGCCTCCATCCACCCATGCTGGGCATCACGGGTGGATGGGATTCACTGTCAGACACTCCTTCCTCTGCACCTCAGTCCACAGTCAGTCCACTGATACCTTCTAGGTGTCTCTGGAATGCCTCCCCGGCCTGCATCCCTGTGTATACCTCCTCATTCCCCACATAGACACCTGAGGCCTCACTGGCCCTCCCACCTCCACCTGAGGGCCCTCAGCATCCTCCACAATTTGACCACAGTGTTCCTCACACAGCCCGAGCCTGGCTCAGGCCCCCACTGCCAAGGATGAAGCCTAGACTCCTCAATACAGCTTCAGGCTCAGGCCCACTGAGCAGCACCCTTCCCCGTCCCTGCACCTGAGCCGGTGGACTGAATTCCTTTCAGTTCCTGAACACAAGACACTCTCTTGTGCACACAGTTCCCCCTACCCTGAACACTTCCCTGGTCTGGTGAGATGAGGCCGATCCTCCCAGAGGCCAGCTCAGGCAAGCCTTCCCTGCCCCCAGGGTTTCCCCAGGCCTCCAAAATGATCAACCTGGGTGGTCCGGGTGTGTCTGATCTTGTCTGTTCCCCCACAAGCCTGGGGGCCCTTCAAGGGAGGGGAGAACCAGGTCTGATATACTTATGACCCCAGAGCAGGTAACAGGACAGGTTTGTTGATTGAATAAGTAATCAGGGCACCCCAGACAAGACTGTTTGATGTGGAACAGATGAGAAGGCACAGGCCTAGGGGTGTGAGCAGGGTTAGTGCAGGCTGTGCCCTCAGCCCCTTGGCCTGAATAACTCCCTTGCTCTTCCTGGAGGAAATCAATTAAGATTATAGCAGCCTTCAAAAGGTAAATGTACTACGGAAGTGCAAGAATTGGCTATCATAGTCTGTCTCTTTCAATGTCTCTGGCTGGGAAGTTCCTCCAGGCATCTGACCTATATCCCTCTCTACAGAGAAGCTGGTTTTGACACTGCCTTTTGCAGACACAGTCTTCAGGGGACCCTGTGGGGATGGCCTGAGAACAGTCTTCTGTCCTACCAAGTCCTTAATTGACAGTATTAGAGTAATGAGTCACAGACAACAACCAATTAATTATCCCCAGTTATAAAAAGCCCTGCTTCCCCTTCCTGGCTGTTGAGTGCGCCTGGCCTCCTGCTGCCAGGCTCCTCCACTCCTCAGAACTGGGGGCAAGAGAAGAGGCCATTTCACCTCTCTGCTCCTTGGTTTCCTGCTTCTTTATTTGTTAAGTGTGTGTCCTGGGGGGCTGGGGGGCAAAGGCTTGGAAGAGGTGGGAATGTGTCAGGCTGGGGGCCAGGAAGGAGGGAGACCAGCGTGGATGGAGAGGAAGGGGCCCTTCCCAGGCTCTCTCCACACACCCTCTCCACTCCCCAGGATCCACTTCAGGGCCCAGGGCTGGATCATAACCAGGGAAACACTGAGGATTCCAAGCCTGGCATTCAAGGCCACTCCCCATCTTGTCCCAAATGCTCCTGGTCCAGTGCTCTTTCTCCTCCATCAGGCAACTTCCCAAGTCCCCTTGCCTTTCTTCTTCCAGCAAACTGTCACTTAAACCCACATCTTCAACACACGCTATCTTCCCTAGTCTCCAGCAACTTAGGCTGCAAATCTATCATCAGCCTGTGTGACTGATTTCTCCATCTGTAAAATGGGCACACAATTAAACATGGCCCATGGAGATGTTACAACAATGACTAGGGCAATGCATGTAAACTGTTTGCTCCCTGCATACAGTAGGTACTCAATAAATGTTAACAGATACTATTACTTTCATACTTCATTTTCCAGCCTGAGAATGAGAATAAAATGCCTCGTGACTCTCCCACCTTTCAGCCCATTTCACAGATGAGACTCAGGGAGATCGGGTTTCACAGGAGTTGAACCCAGGCTTCTCTGAGTTGGGAGATACAGGGGGAGAATCCCCCCTGGGCGGGGGTGGTGAGAATAAGGAGACACACTAGGCTCACTGGAAGAGCCCTCTCCACCACCCCTCAGCTCAGGCAGCTCTCCTCTTCCTACCAGCCCCCGCAGAGCTCACGCAAGGCCTCTATTTGTTCAGCCAAATTTCTGGAGCCCCTACCCTGCACCACCCCTGTCTTTGAGACACCAGATCGCTATTCCTTCGTTGTGAGAGTCCAGCCCCACCGCTGCCCTCACTCAGCTGCCTCAGGGAGGAATAGGGAGAGAAAAGAGAAACGGAGAGAGAGAGAAAGGATGAGGGGCAGAGGCTGGGAACCAGGAAGTAGGAGGAGACAGGGGGCGGAGCGAAGTGAGCGACTGCAGGGAGAAAGGGGCGGGGGAGCAGAGGATGCTCATCTTCAGCTGTGAGTTTGGGGTCACCTGAGGTGAGCTCAGCCCTTTCTGCAGAGGCGCTGCCACCCAGAGCTGCTGTAAAGCCCTATACCCTCTCCTAGCCTAGCTCATGGTCCCCTGCTGCCCCTCCAGCCTTGGCCCCAGACCCCTGCCTCAGATTGGTGACCCAGATCCTAGCCTTGCAGGGCACATTGTATTCTGGTTCTCAGTCAGCTCAAAACCAGCCTCAGCCCACTTCCTCCACTCTGGGCCCTGTGCTGGCTGCAGCCAAGACCATCACTTCCTGACTCCATGCCTATGACTGGCTGGCCTTGGGCCCACCAAGGGGATGAGACTTCTGGGAGATACGCCTTCCCCAGCGTCTGCCCTGATGGCCAAGTGGCTTCCCGCCTGGGAGCTCAGCCATCCTTCTTCTCGCCTTAGCCTCAGCTGTCTCCCCACCCCATTCACACCAGTGGCTGCTGGACCTCCACTGCCCAGGTCCAGATCCAGAACAGAGTGTGGAGCACGGCAGAGTGGCCACGGGATTCTGAAGCCAAGATCACAACCTATCTCCCATTTCAGAGATGGAGAGGCTGAGGCTTGGGCATCTGGAATGACCTGTCTCAATGGCTAGTCATAGCTGGCACTGTGCCGGTCACGTTACAGCCCTCATCACATGTCATGGCCCAGCGGCTCCTTGAGAGGGGTGTGTCTCCCCTCCAGTTCACCGTTGAGGGAGCTCACAGGCAACTAGATTCAAGTAGAGGATGCACCACCAAAACCTGAATCCATCTGACTCCAGAGCCCACGGCCTGTGCCCCTCCACATAAGAGGGAAAGCTGTGACATGTGGTATCTCACAGGGCTTCCCAGCAGGGGCCTGCAGTGGAGAGACCGGGGCTCTAGTATTGGCGTTGCCAGGGGCCTGCTCTGTGGCCTTGGGCAGGCCCTTCCCTCTCCTTTGCCTCAGTTTGGCCACTTGGCTCCTCTGTGGCCGGGAGTGGGGAGATGGCAATGAATCAGGCCTGGTGCCCACCCTGGCAGTTCCTGCTTTTCACTATTTGGAGGTGATGAACCCAGGCTCCTCAGTCTAGGGCTCTATCCCTCATCAGCACAGGCAGAGGAGGGCAGACAGGTGGATAAGCTTCCCCGACCTCCCCAGACAGACAGCCAGGCCTACTGGGCCTCTGACATCAGTGGCAGCCACCGCTCCCCACCCCCCACCCCGGCCCACACCCTGCCACCCCCTGGCCACTCCAGCCTCTTCTGGGGCTGGCTGAATTTAGAGGCTGCCTTCTTTGTTCAGACAAGCAGGAAGGAGGAGGAAAGTTGTTCTCCAGACAGTAAAGCTTTTAGATAAACACCACACAGGAATTGGGTTCCTTCAGAGAAGAAACTAGATCCACCGGCTGACAGCGCCCCAGGGACGGGAGTGCAGCTTAGGTCTGGCCTGGGAAGCCCAGCACTGAAGGAGGCTTTCTTTATCCGGCTGTGCACCTGCTGCCAGCTCTGGCAAGCCTGTGGCTCAGGTGACTGAGCCCCGGTGCCAGACCGTGGCCCTGCCAGCTCCCAGGCTCCAGGATGGCCAGGCCCACCTCCTCACCCTCTCCTCCAGCACCCGCCTGTTTGCCTGCCTGCCTGCCTGTCAGGAGCTGCCAGGAAGCTGAGGACTTCTGCTCACCTTTGGGTGACCCTTCCCTTCTGGAGCAGCCCAACCTCACAATGTCAGAGGAGAGTTAACAACTTGTCAACAGGACGAACTCCCTCCCTGCCCTCCTGGTCAGTAGATTCAGGAATTACCATGAGCCCATTTTACAGAGGGAGAAACTGAAACCCAGAAAGGCCATTGGCCTGTCCAGAGCGAGTCAGCAGAGACAGAGCTAAGACCCCTCCCCCAGCCCCTCAGGCTTGCTGGGGCTCACTGGGTCCCTCTGACCCTGTTCCAGGGTGGCTCACCGGCGTGGTATCATCATGGGAGCGCTGGTAGCGCTTCCAACGGCAGCCGTAGATGCCCGTGAGGCAGGAGAGGCACAGCTGTGGCTCGTAGTACTGCAGTGGCTGGTGTCTCACCATACTCGTGCCCACGGCCCTGGCGCCTGGCCCTCAGGCGCCCATGGAGGCCCCCAGCTTGTCCTGCAGGAGGAAGCACAGGGCAGTGAGGCAGGGGAAGGGTGAGGAGTCAGGCACCACACAGCAAGTCATTGTAGCCTAGGTCAGGGAGGATCACCCCTGCTCAAAGCACTGCAGTGGGGCTCCGTCTCACTTGGAGTCACAGGCCCACCATTGCAGGTCCCCAAGGACCTGTCCTCTGCCTCCCACCCAGGCCTTCATCCTCCCTACTCCTTCCCCTCCAGCCACTCCTGACCTCTTCCATGTTCTTCACTGGCCTGGCATGCTGCTGTTCCCTCTGCCTGGAATGCTCTTCCCTTAGAAACCTGCATGGCTTCCTCCTCTTTCCCCTCCTCTCTTCAGGTCTTAGCTCAAATGTCCTTTTCTTTTCTTTTCGAGATAGAGTCTTGCTCTGTCACCCAGGCTGGAGTGCTGTGGCACGATCTCGGCTCACTGAAACCTCTGCCTCCTGGGTTCAAGCAATTCTCTTGCCTCAGCCTCCCAAGTAGCTGGGATTACAGGTGCCCACCACATCTGGCTAATTTTTATATTTATGTAGAGCTGGGGTTTTGCCATGTAGGCCAGGCTGGTCTTGAACTCCTGACCTCAGGTTATCCACGGCCTCGGCCTCCCAAAGTGCTGGGATGACAGGTGTGAGCCATGGCACCTGGCCACATGTCCTTTACTCAATGAGACTGTCCCAGATCACCTTCTGTAAAACTGTAGCCCCTTCCCACATTCCCTAAGCTCCTTCCCACGTTCTCAGCTTTGTTTTCTCAATCATGTCCTTAAATATAACTTGCTTATTTTTCCTGTCTGTCTACCCTACTATAATGCAGTTTTCATGAAGGCAAGGATTTTTGTCTGTTGTATTTTCTGCTGTATTCCCAGTAACTTGAACAGTGTCTAGCACATAACGGACTTTCAAAATAAACATTTTAGAAGAAATTATCATACCAGCTGAGATGTGTTGAGCACTGAAAATACACCAGGCACTGTGTAAATACTTTACATTCATTGTTCCATCTCATCAGCACAACCATCTGAAGTGGCAGGTTCTGTGTCCTAAACCCATTTGACAGTTCAACAAACTGAGGCTCAGAGAACAAGGAGCAATGCAATGCCTGGCTGCTGTCCCATAACTGGACTGTAGTCAATCTAGGAACTGCTCTAGTGCCCCAAAGTATTCATTCTTCAGACACAAGGAGCCCCCTAGTCGGGTGGGGCCTGTGGGAGGATGGTATAGCAGCAAGAGGTGTCTTGAGGGTTGAAGTGTGGCTGCCAGAAGCTACTGCCCCAGCCCTGCTTGGCACCCTGGAAATATCTGTGGGAGCCTCGGCCTCTGGGGGCCAGTGTTGGTCAAGTGTGACCAGGTGGCAATGGGCTTAGGGCACCTCAGACATCCTGAGTATCACGTGTCATCCAGTCCTCCACACCACTGTGAGTTATTCTTATTCCATTTTGCCGATGACAAACCTGGGGCTCAGAGAAACTATTTGCCCAGAGGTGCACAGCTATACTGAGGTGTCAGGACTCCAATGCTGGCCTGTGGGACTCCAGAAACTCAGTCATATATTCTGTACCAGGCCCTGTCCGAGGCCCTGGAGACAATGTGAGCAGGACACACAAAAGCTCCTAGGGCCCTGAGAAGGCCAAAGAGGGGAACAACCAGGCATTGTTCCAAGTGCTTTCTATGCAGAAACTATAACAGCAGCCCTAGGAAGGAAGGATTTGCATTTAAAAAATGGAGATATAATTCACATGCCATAAAATTTACCCTTTTAAAGTATACAATTCAGTATTTAATATACAGTATTCAATTTTTGGTATAGTCACAAGTTGTACAACCATCACCACTATCTAATCCCAAAACAGTTTCACCATTCCAACAACCCCCCACCCCCTTCTCATGCACTGTCACTCCCTATTTACCCTGGCCTCACCCCTCTGGCCCTGGCAACTGCTCATCCACTTTCTGTCTCTACGGACTTGCCTATTCTAGAGACTTCGTATAAATGGAATCATACAATATGTGGCCTTTTGTGTCTTGCTTCTTTCATGCAGCATAATGTTCTCAAGGCTCATCCATGTTGTAGCATGGATCAGCATTTCATTCCTTTTTATGTCTAACATTCCGTTGTATGGATCAATGTATCCATTCATCAGCTGATGGACATATGGGTTGTTATCACTTTTGGGTTGTTATACATAATGCTTCTGTGAATGAGTTTTTTGTGTGAACGTATGTTTTCATTTCTTTTGGATACACATTTCTTTTGGGATAGAATTGCTGGTCACAGCACTTTGGGAAGCCAAGGCAGGTGGATCACTTGAGGTCAGAAGTTCGAGACCAGCCTGATCAACATGGTGAAACTCCATCTCTACTAAAAATACAAAAATTAGCTGGGCATGGTGGTGGGCGCCTGTAATCCCAGCTACTCGGGAGGCTGAGGCAGGAAAATCACTTACACCTGGGAGGCAGAGGTTGTCAAGATTGCACCACTGCACTCCAGCCAGGGTGACAGGGCGAATCTCCATCTCAAAAGAAAAAAAAAAAAAGAATTGCTGTGTCATATGGTAACTTTTGTTTTTGAGATAAGGTCTTGCTCTGTTGCCCAAGCTGGTGTGCAGTAGTGCAATCATCACTTATGGCAACTTCAGACTCCAGGGCTCAAGTGATCCTCCTGCATTGCTGGGACTACAGGTATGTGCCGCCACACCTGGATCATATGGTAACTTTTATGTTTAACCTTTTGAGGAACTGCCAAACTATTTTCCAATGTGACTGCACCATGTTACATCCCCAAAGTATCATCATCATCATCCCCATTTTATAGATGAGAACTCTGAAGCACAGAAAGGTTGAGCCACTTACCAAAGGACACCTAGCAGAGCCAGGATTCATACCCACGCAGGCTGGCTCCAGGGACCTTGCTCTAACCCATGGGCCTGCCAAATCTGATCTGCCACCTATTTTTGTACAGCCCAAAAGCTAAGAATAGTCTTTATGTTTTTAAATGGTTGTGAAGAGTCAAAACAAAAATATCTTGTGACACATGAAAATTATATGAAAGTCAAATTTCAGTGTCCATAAATAACATTTCATTGGACATAGCCATGCTCATTCATTTATGTATTGTCTACGGCTGTTTTAACTATAACTGCAGTGTTGAGTAGTTGCCACAGAGACCATATGGCTTGCAAAGCCTAAAATACTGACTGTCTGGCCCTTTAGAGGGAAAGTTTGCAGACTCCTGCAGTCACTGGGCTCTAATGGCCCACGAACCTTATGGTAAGAGCAGCGTATGATGGAGGGAGGAAAGGGAGCCTGTGGGCACTGACCACAGTGCAGGGAGGGTCAGAGTATGCTCCCTGGAGTCAGCACTGAGCCAAGGCCTGGTAGATGAGCTCCTAAGATGCCACTCTCCAAAGCCCCACGGGCTGCACCGTAGGAGCACGCTGGGCTTCAGGCCCACTCACTACTTCCACCACCAGGCCTCACTCAGGGCCTCTGGCTGTCCCTCCAACACCACCACCCAATGCTGACTTCACCTCAGTGCGGAGGTTACAGCCTCCAGTCTGAGGGGGAAGATGCATTAAGGGCTTGCTGGGAATACTGAATGACCTGGAGTCTCCTGAATGCTGGGAATTGACTGCTGCAGCCTCTGTTCCGGGGAGCCCTGGGGAGGCATGTGGACTATGGTGCAGCTGCTGGGGCTTCCCTGAGCCAGGGCCTGGGGGACAGGCTGGGGTGGGGACACAGCTTGGCTCCCATGGGGCTAGAGAGACCATGGGTGGGGGTTGGTGTAGGGTGCTCTCAGCTTTACTATACTCCAGATTTGGGGAGCGTTGCGTGCCCACATAGGCACCCCCACATACCTAGCCTTCCCGCAGGGGTGGGAGGTCAGGGTCCACAGCCAGGGGAGCCAGATCTCACCCTGTGCACTCCCCAGACGGGGGTCTCTACTGTCATGTCAGCCACTACATCTGCCCCTGCCTCCCCAGGAAGGGAGGAGGCGGGTGCAATGTGGAAAGAAGCCTAGCTTCATGCTGCCTCGCATTGACTTGCTCTGTGGCTGGGGCCACTCAGGCTCTTCCCTGAGCCTTGGTTTCTGAATCTGTAAAAGCAGGTAACAGCTTCTGCCTTGACTTCTGTAGGACACACAATTGGGGGCAGGGAGGGGGAAAGGTGGTGCCAGGAGGTACTGCAATGCTGAGGTACAACAGGTGGACATCCTGAAATGCACGTGGGAGCCCGCCCCAGGTTCCCCTGCCTTCACACTCCTTTCCCGGGACTCCCCTGCCCCTAGGACTAATTCCCACATGTCCTCTGCCTGCCCCTCCCCTGTCCCCAGGACTGTACATTACAACCCACCCAGGAATGGAAATTCCACTTCAAACCTGGAAAAGAGGGAAGTAGAAGTGCGTGCGTCATGCCTCGGCCCAGAACTTCGCTGATTCTGGTTCTCAGAGTCTCCTCTCCCCCAGGTGCATTTTTGTCATGTTCATAACTGTAGCGGATTCTCTGGGAGGCAAACCTCTTCTCTTTCTTCTGTATGCTCTCCTGGCTGCGGCCATCTTGTCCACTCTCACGGCTTCAGTTACCAGGTGCTGCTAAGGCCACCCAGGCTCTGCCTCTGATCGAGATAGCCAGCAGCTCCTGGATGTCTCCAGCGGTGTCACCCAGGCCTTACAGACGCAGTTCAGCCACACTGCCCTCTACCACCCTTTTCTCAAGGCCCTTTTCTCGCCATCCCCACAGCCACTCCCCTGTTCAAGGCCTCATCTCCCCTGGCTGGGGACTCCTCCAGATTCCTTGCTGTCAGCCCCATCCCTCCAATCCAAACTCTTACCTGCAGCTGGCCTGAAATTCTTAACAGGCAGTGACCGGGATCTGACCCCTACTGCTTTTCCAGCCTTGCTTCCCTTCACCTGGTGAATACCTCCTGATCCTTCAAGTGTCAGATGTTCCCTCCTCCATGGAGGCCCGGTTTGGTTAGAGGTCTTCCCAGCCTCCCATATCCCTTGCATGTCCCTCCCTCTTACCTGGGCACACTGTGAGAGCACCATGGCCATGCCTCCCTCCCCCATGGGATGGTCTGCGTTAACCCCATGTCCCCAGGGAGCAACACAGGGCAGCAAGAGCAGGAAGCACTAGGGACTTCTTGGACCATACTTCAGAGAAGTGCCCAGAAGTTCTGCTAATGGAGGCATGCTGCTCACACCACATTCAGCAGCTGGGACAAGCTCTGAGACGGGACTCTCTCCACCATCCCTCACCAGCCCATCACCTCCCCTCCCCTTCCTGCCAGGGATAATGGCATTACTTAGGTCCAATCGATTTCTCCAAGCTACATCCCATGGCTGCTGATACAAGCCAAGTTCCCAAGAAATCCCCTGCCAAGAGCTACTGCTGGCTCTGGGACAAGAGAACGCTCTCACCTCTGAGCCTGATGTCCAAGGCCCCTCCCCAGCCCAAAGTCCTGTTTTCTGTCAGAATTCCTGGCCCCTACCCTGTACTTGCACAGCCTCCTGCTTGCCCAGGGAAAAGCAAGAGTCCATGACTGAGATGGAGTAAACATGCACTGTGGAGCAGAGGCAGGATGCTGGGGATGGGTGTGTACCTCCGGCGTCCTGCCCCATCCTCACATCCCAGGACGCACCTGCCTGCTCCCCTACCCTTTCTCCCTCCCATAACTGCCAGGCCCAGGCTGTGCCCCCCCAGACTGCACTGCACTGCTCTCAGCCCCTTTTCTGATCATGAAGTGCCTGGATTCTAGCCTGGTCACCCTCAACTGACTTGCTATGTGACCTTGGACAGGTCACTACCTCTTCCCTGAGCCTTACTTTACCCATCTGGGGAATGAGGACTAAATGGGGTAATACATGGAAGTGCTCAGGTCTGTAATAAAAAGGAATTGAGGCATGCAACAACATGAATCTTGAAGATGTCATGCCAAGTTCACAAAAGGCCACATGTTGTATGATTCCATGTATAAGAAATGACCAGAATGGGCAAATACTGAGACAGAAAGTAGCTCAGTGAATGCCAGGGGCTGGGAGGATTGGGGAGGAAAGGCGGAGTGACTGCTAATAGGTGTGGAGTTTCTTTCTGGGCTGGTGAAAATGTCCCTGGACAGGTGTGGTGGCCTGTAATCCCAGCACGTTGGGAGGCCGAGGAGAGTGGATCACTTGAGGTCAGGAGTTCGAGACCAGCCTAGCCAACATGGTGAAATCCTGTCTCTACTAAAAATATAAAAATTAGCCGGGCGGTAGTGGCAGGCGCCTGTAATCCCAGCTATTTGGGAGGCTGAGGCAGAAGAATCACTTGAACCCAGGAGGCAGAGGTTGCAGTGAGCTGAGATGGTGCCACTGCACTCCAGCCTGGGCAACAGAGTGAGACCCTGTGAGCCACCATCCAATCCCCCCACAAAAAAAGAAAATGTCCTGGAATTAGTGGTGATGGTTGTGAACTTTATCTCAATAAAAGTTTTTTAAAGTGCCCAGGTCTGGAAGTCACATGAATGTCTGCACTAGTTGTGAGGTGCTGCGAGGTCAGCGGCAGCTGCACCAGAGGGGACAACAGCCTGGAACCCCTGGCTGTACCTGGGCCCCCTCCACTCCTACCCAGGCGTGGGTCTCCAGACCCTTCAGATTCTGGAAACAACTCTAGTTCCTTCCAAGGAACTCTTCTGCCAAATCAACCTGAATTGTTTCTGTTGTTTGCAATCCCAAACCTTGATTGGTATGAGGATATTCACTGTGTTGCCAGCTTTTAACAGGTTTTAAGCCCTCAATAAATGTGTTCAAGAACTGATTGAAGTCAGGTGCCGTGGCTCATGCCTGTAATCCCAGCACTTTGAGGAAGCCGAGGCAGGAGGATCACTTGAGGCCAGGAGTTCAAGACCAGCCTGGGCAACATGGTGAGAACTCCATCTCTAAAAAAAGAAATAATAATAATAAAAAGAACTGGCTGAGCTAACATATGTACAGTGTGAGTACTACCAGCCACAATGGTTACTGTTTGTTGTGCTAGCACTTGCTGCTGGGTGGTGTGGGCACTCCAGGTCATTGCTGGGTACTGTGCTGAGCATTGCATAGGCATCCCCTCCCCTTGACAACCTTCCTGAGCAAAGGCCAATGGTCTTACTTAACAGATTGCAAACATGGGCCTGAACGAATGGGCAAACCAACTGCAGTGCATCCCACACAATGAGGAATATTATCTGGCAATAAAAAGGAGTCAGCTACCCAGCCACAAAAAGCAATGGAGAGATCTTGAAAGCATATTGCTAAGTGACAGAAGCCAATCTGGAAAGCTATATACTGTATGATCCCAACTAAGTGACATTCTAGAAAAGGCAAAACTATGGAGGTAGTAAAGAGATCAGTGGCTGTCAAGGACTCAGGGGGAGGGGAAAAATAAGTGGTGCTCAAGGAATTTTGAGGGCAGTGAAGCTCTTCTGTATGACACAGTTATTATGGACATGTGTCAAACCCCATAGAGTGTGCAACACGAGGAGGGAACCATAGCGCAAACATGGACTTTAGTCCATCATAATTAACCAATATTAGTTCATCAGTTGTAATAAATGTACCATATTAATATAAGATGTAAAGAATAAGCCAGACTGTGGGGAGGGGGAAGGCAGAGGAGGGTATATGGAAACTCTCTGTACTTTCCAATCAATTTTACTGTAAACCTAAAACTGCTTTTGAAAAAGTGTATTAAATACACACACACACACACACACACATGCGTGCACGCGCACCCCAGAGGTTAGGTAATTCACCCAAGGCCAAACAGCTAATCATGGAGGAGACAGGATTTGAACCCAGGGCTGTTGACTCTAAAGTCCAGACTCTCCATGGTTGCAGCCCCACAGGGCAGGCCTGTTCACGTTTCTATCACCTTCCACGTCAATGCCAGCTGCAGCATCTGTATAACTGCAAATTGTACCTCAAAGGGCCAAGCTCAATATTTTGGTTGGTATCAGGAAAGCATAGGCAGAATGAGTCTAGGAACATTGGGGAGGAAAGGAAAAACCCCAAACAGTGCCAGGGCTGGTGGGGATGGGAGGCCGACCTTTGGCATTGTGCTAGGGCCCTGGGGAAGGGGGGCAAGCATGCAGATGGAGAGACACCCCTCTTCTCCTTGGCCGTGGCTGCCCTCGCGGGGCCTCAACCCCAGCCCAGCCCTGGGATGATGGTCTGAGGCTGAGCTTGAACACCAGCAGGCTGAGTGACCACCCCAAGCCTCTGGCCTCAGTTTTCCCATCTGTATCATGGGAGGGTTTGAGCACCCTTGGCTGATCTCCAAGGGCCTTTCCAGCACTCAACTTCTAAAACCCTTTAGCTACCCGCTCTCTCCTCACCCCCAGTAGCAAAGCAGAGAGGGGGCTGTTCGAGGAAAAGGGAAGGCCAATCCCTGATCCCTCCTTGGTCTGACTGGGGAAGAGCCCCCTCTGCTCCCACGGCTAATCACTGGGCATCCTGACAGTCACCCTCCTGGGACACAGTTCAAAACTTGGATGAAAGTGGTAGGAAGGCCCATATCAAGGTTAGGCGCCTGGTCGTCCTGAGCACCAGGGCAGAGCTCTGGCCCTGCCCAAGGGCCTCCACCATCTTTGATAGGGATCAAGGTGTAGGTACATTGTGGCCTAGATGACTCACAAATAGTGATGACCCCAAACTTCCCTTACAGTAAAATGCCAGGCATGAAAGGTGCAGGGCCATGGTGACTTGTTTCCACAGGGCTCCGGGATCATGGCCTTGGAGCAGGACCAGGGCCTTTCTGTGGTCCTTCCTCACCACTTCATCTATCCCTGCTCCCAACCCAGCTGTGCCTGTGAAACCACCTTAGCCCTGGAGCCCCTCCACCTATCCTCAATGCCTGGCAAACTCCTGCTCATCTCAGCTCAGGTAGCCCCTCCTCCAGGAAGCCCTTCCTGACTGTGTCACAATCTCTTCTGGATCCCACAAATCTGTGTTTCCTGACCACTGTGTAGGGGCTTCCGGGAGATGGTGAGATCTATGCAGAATTCAGAAATGAGAAAAGATTTGCAGCACAAAGGGGAGAAGGAAGGGCATTTTAGGTAAGGAGACAGCACAGCGAAAGCCTAGGTGGCAGGGAGGGCAGTGATTGGGGCTTCTCCCAGGGCAGAGGGCACCCCAAACAGCTCATCAAGTGGACTGTTTCCCAAAACAAAACAAGCAAACCCAAACCTACAAAACAAATCTCTGGCCCCAGGGTGAGGGCTGGAGGTGGGGGAGACAGGAAAGATTCTGGAAAAAGCCCAGCCAGTGAAATGTGGAACCCACCCATCCCCGGCCCTGCCCTGTGCTCTCCAGCCCCAGCCTCCTGCAGGTAGCTTTTCTGGGGTGCTCACGACTCAGTCTATTTTCCATTGCATAGCCTCATTCGATGGCTTGAACGGAGAGATCCCGGCTGCCACCAACTCACTGTACAGCCTTGGGGAAGTCGCTCCACCTCTCTGGGCCTCAGAGAAAGCCCTAGATTCTAATGGAAGCTGCAGAGAAGGTAACCAGACCTAGGGGCAGGAAGGAATTCTAAGTCAC
Organism: Nomascus leucogenys; assembly: GCF_006542625.1. Lineage (NCBI taxonomy): Eukaryota > Metazoa > Chordata > Mammalia > Primates > Hylobatidae > Nomascus > Nomascus leucogenys. The sequence continues at coordinate 61,280,861 of NC_044395.1, read as the reverse complement.
AGGGGCAGCTGCCAGTGGGGAGAGGCTTGGGGTGGAGGTGCCTGGAAGGAGGCAGGGAGAGAGGCTTTGAGGTGAAGAGGCAGGTGGGGCCTGTGCCACCCAGGCCCTGCAAGCCTCCTCATTCTCTGGGGAAATGTTACTCAGTGGCCGAGGCTGGGGCTTGGCCAGGGCCTCCAAGAATCAATCATGCCATAATTAAGGTCACTATTAATCTCTTTCCACGGTGATGCCAGGGCCTCCTGTTTACCCGACACTTCTGTCCCAAGAGACCTCTGATTGCCATTCCTCTCGGGAGGAGGCTGGCAGGGCCCAGAGGTGAAGGTAGACTAGCTCTTCCCCAGCTCAGGAGCCTGCCCAGGGGCCTTGGGTTCTCTTGGTACAGAAAGGGCTTCTCTTTCCCAGGTCAGGGCTATGAGCTTGGGCTGAGTAGTCACCAAAAGTGACCTGGCCTTGCCCAGAGGGCACAGCTTAGCATCTCAGAACTCAAAATCTCAGGCTCCAAATGCCCCAAATTGGACCTCTAGAATCACTTCACCCAAGACTCACAGTGTCATGGAATCCTCATTGAATATTTCAACTGGTATCTTCAAATTATCCCTGGATTTCAGACTGCTAAGTCACAAAACATCAGCACTAAAGTCCTGGAGGCACTCCATCCAGCCTCTCCTTCCATTCAGAAATCCCCTGTGCTGCTCTTACTGGTGGTTCTCCAGCCTCTCCAGACTGGCCAGTGGCTTCCCTAGACTCGCATACTCCTAGTGACAGGCCCCTCCCTCCCTGGAGGGCTGAATAGTTTTCTCCAAGCCACCAGGACTGCAGGAAGGCCATCCTAAGAAGAGATCCTGCCCTCACCCCCTTCTCCCCCAGTGACACTGACAGGCTCCCCGGGGAGAAGGCAGAGCCAGTGAAGGGCCCCTGGACTACTACTCGGGGGTAGTAGAGACTTTCAGCATCCCCCACCCTCAGTTTGACTTGTGCAAGCCCCTTCCAGGAGCCCAGTGGTTCAGCCGCAGGGGCCAGGCTGGCTTTTTCTGATGGCTCTTCCTAAGTCCCAGGGAGAGGGGAGTGGGAAAGTGGGGCACACCAAGTAAATGAAAGGGGGAGGAGGAGGAGGAAAGTGAGTACAGTGGAGACTTGTACAGAGCAATCTTGCCTCTGTCCTCTCCTGCCCCTCCTTGTACCACTGTGCTCCAAAGACACCACCTACCCAGCTTTCCCACCTCCATGCCTTCACTCAGGTTGGGCCCTCTGCCAGGAAAGCCCTCCCCAAATCCCAATCCAAATCCCATCCATCTTAACAAACAGACCCTGTGCAAAGCTTGGGCTAATTCCCCCCAACAAAAGCCCACTGCCTCCTCCTTTTTGTGCTCACATCATCTGGCAGAGCTCCTGAGAATGATCACAGGCCTCAGTGTGCTGTAATTATCTGCTTCCGTGGCTGCCTCGCCCACCAGACTGAGAGCTTCCCCAGGTTCAGACTTCTGATCCACTTGGCCAAGCTCTTCTGAAGACCTACGGTGTCTGCAGCCCCACACCTGGTGATGGGGACACAAGATATGCCAGGCCCTGTCCTTGCTAGAAGAGTCACTGTATAGGAGACCTATGTCCCCTGCACTGGGCCTAGCACCAAGGAGGTACCTATTTAGTTGTCAGTCAAAAAGCTGGTTAAATGCGAGACGGAAGGAAAAAAAGAACCAATCAAAGCATCTTACACCACACAACTGCAGAGCCACTTCTGAAAGCCTGAATTCTGCCTCTGAATAATAATTAGCCTTTTCCCAATTTACAGAAAAAAAATTAAGTTACTAAAAAAAAAAAAGACTCAATTAGGTACTTTTCTCTCACAAATTTTTCTTAAACCTCTGATATCCATTTGCACATTTCTATACCACATCTAGTGTAAGGACCTCAGATCTAGCACAGGATACTAATTTCATCACTGTCATGAACATCACTACTCTTCACAGTCTTCTGCAAAGAGCAGCAGTCTCTCTGCTTCCAGGCAGGTCCGAGAACCTGGGGCCTAAACTTTTCCTCCCTTCCTTCAAATGTCCAGGTTTCGCCTTGGTGACCAATGAAAACCAAGCTTGCTCGAATGCTGAGGATGAAAGTCCTAGGAGCTGGCTGGCCCACCTTGAAGGTTCATGCCAATTCCATGATATAAGGCCTCCAAATCCACTGTTTGTCATTCATTCCTTTGGAGGAAGCATCACTTTCTCTAGGATTCTCTTTTAAAATATAAATCTTCTCTAGAGTTGGAAGCCCATTCAACCCTCAGATTGGAGGTTAAGGAAACTTAGTTTAATGCTGGCTCTTGAGAGGCAGTAAATCACACAGGGTTTGTGAAGAGGTCAGCCTGCCTGGGTTTTCATTTAATTTTTTTTTAGAGACGCAGTCTCACTCTGTCACCCAGGCTGGAGTGTAGTGGCACAATCATAGCTTACTGCAGCTCGAACTCCTGGGCTCAAGCAATCTTCCTGTCTCAGCCTCCCAAGTAGCTGGGACTACGGGTGCGTGCCACCGTGCCCGGTGACCTTTCTGGGTTTGAAACCCAGCTCTACCATGTATTTAATGGAGCAAGTTTCTAAATGCCTTTATACCTCAGCTTCCTTATCTATAAAGTGGGGATAACCATGGCATCAGCCTCATGGGCTCTCAGACAAGTATCTGGAAAGCTGTACTAAAGAAGAGACAAGTCTACTCAGAGCTTCAGTTTTTTCCTGTCCATAAAATGGGACAATAATCCCATTTATGCCTTTTTCATAAACTGTAGAGTGCTGCCCCCATGGGGGAGGTGGACATTGTGTAAGAACCCAGTCAGCTGCCCTCTGCAGCCTGTCTCAAACTCCTTTTTCCCTCCCTCCTTTTGTCTTTACCTGGAAGAAGGTACCAGTGGCTGTGAGCTGGGCTCCTGGAGGTATCTTGTCCACAGAGGCGGTGATATCACTTCACTGGGAGAGCTGAGAGGACAAGGGGATAAATCCAGTGAGTTCATTCATCAGTCCATCCTGCCTTCTACTGTCCCACTTGACCCTTAGTGAGCACCCATCCTGTTCCCTCCCTGTGCTGGGTGTGGGGCCCAGTGATGGGTGACACCGAGTCCCTGCCCTGGAGAAGCCACAAAGCTGGTGGATGGGCTGACAAGACATACGTGATCTAATCAATCCCCAGCCATGAAACCAGGCACATGCAATCCACCTCCACGCATGCTGCCCACAAACCAGTCCCAGGCCGAGACCCAGATAACCTGTTTCCCGAACCACTCCTGCCCCTCCAGGACCCACGGACCCAGGATCCAAAGCCCAGCCACCCTGGGGGCAGAGGGCCTTTCACGCTGCCCAGGGACCTGCTTCTCTGAGGTAGCTGCCAAACCAGCTGTTCTTCTAAAGCAGCAGCTAAGGGAAGGACGGTAGCCCGGAGGTGGGATCTGGGGCACCACAATTACATGCCTGAGCTCTGACTCATGCACCACCTCCCCCATTGCCAGCTCCTGCAGCTAGCAGGGCAACCCCCCACCCAGGAACTGGGAAAAGAGATGGTACCGACAGGCCACGGGAAGCAGAGGGGCCAGGAGAGGTGAGGAGGAGACTGCAGGCCAGCATTCAGGCTTCAAAGGATGCTAACACCTTGTCTACTAGGGACACTGAGGCTGCAAGGACGGAGGCCTACCTGCGTCACATAGAGGCAGAGCCAGGGCTGGGACCTGAGCCTCCTGGTGCCAATATAACAACTCTCCCCAACCCAACTGGATTCTAGAGCCACACGCCAGCAAGAAACATACAACCAAACACACACCTCTGTGTGTGAACCAGAGGTGGACAGAGCTGGACTCAGAGACAGCTCGGAAATGACAGCCACCGAGAGACCAGCACTTGAGACACTCCCAGGCCTGCCCCTCTGCACCTCCAGTCCCCAGGTTTCTCACAGTGCCCTGAATGTACAGCACTTTACAGTTTATAAAACATACTTATTTCCTCTACTCCCTACAATGATCCTAAGGCCTAAGTGGCAGAGGAAATATAAATAGACCAGTGGCTTCTCCTCTAAACTCCAATGTTTGAGAAGCCATGGTCTATTTATATTTCCTGGGGCCTTGGAACTTGGAAACCTAGGGAACTTGTTAAAATGCAGTCTGACTCAGTTAAATCTAGGCTGGGGCCTGAGATTCTGCATTTCTGATAAGCTCCCAGGTGATGCTGATGCTGCAGGTCCCTGGACCACAATTTGAGTAGCAAGGCCAGAATGAGTCAAGAGCATGGGACCTGGAATCGAACTACACAAGTTAGAATCTTGGCTCTTACTGTGTGACCTTGGGCAAATTACTTAACCTTTCTGTGCCTCAATCTCCTTAGGTATAAAGTACTACTACTAATAAAATCTACCCCTTAGGGTCAATGTGGGGATTTAATTAGTTACCATATGTAAAACACTTAAAGTGACTATTATTTCAGATTTTGAAATGGAGGTTCTGAGAAGTGAACACACTCAGCAAGGTGGCAGAGCCAGAATTCAAGCTCAAACCTACAAGCTGCACAAAATGTCACAGCCATCAAGCCCCTCCCCACATCAGACAGACATGGATATTGAGGCCCAGAGAGGGGCAGAAAACTGAAATGACCACCAGAAAGTTGGTGTGAGAAACACAAGTCCATGACTCCATCCCAGTGCTCCTTCCACCACACCTTACTGCCTGTCAGGAAGGAAAGTACCGCAGAGTCTCCCCAGGGCTCTCAGCTCTGCTGTTAGCCTTACCTGGGCCCATGGCTGCCCTGGAAACTACCTGTGGGGTTGGCTGGACGTGGAGTCCGCCCCCATCCCCACTCTGTCCTCTCTCCATCCTGCCCATCAGGCTAGGTGAGGCAGAATGGTCTCACATCCTCCTGCCATTCCCCTCCTCCTACCTCCAGCCTGTGCCCACTGCCCTGTGTCAGGTCACCCAGCTGGGGTCTCAGGTAGAGGGTGACATGCCCGGGTCTGGCTCCACACCCACCTTGCCTTCCCAGCACGGGGCCAATGGGAGCCTGTGAGTCACTTGAAGGAAGTGCTTGGCCCCAAACAGGAAGTGGCTCTTCAAGCAGAAACCTCCTGCAGGATCCCCCAGTGCCCTGGAGCAGATGGCTTAGTAGTGGAAGCTGGTGAAGGAAGGGAAGCTGATTGGGACACAGCAACATCTACTCAGATTCTACCTGACATTCAAACTTGGAACTCACCCTCCACTTTTTGCTGCCTGGCCTGAGGACTTTTCTGCTGTGGACTGGCTGTGTGTCTTAGGTACATCAGTACCCTCTCTGATCCTCATTCATAGGATCATGGACTGCACTAAAAGACTGCTATAACCTGGTAGTCTACATGAAATGAAGGGTTGGAGCAAGTGAATATAGGGTTTTATTTTATTTTTGAGACGGAGTTTTGCTCTTGTTGCCCAGGTTAGAATGCAATGGTGCAATCTCGGCTTGCTGCAACCTCCGCCTCTCAGGTTCAAGCGATTCTCTTGCCTCAGCCTCCCAAGTAGCTGCGATTACAGACACACACCACGCCCAGCTAATTTTTGTATTTTTAGTAGAGACAGGGTTTCACCATGTTGGCCAGGCTGGTCTTGAACTTCTGACCTCAGATGATCCACCCACCTTGGCCTCCCAAAGTGCTGGGATTACAGGTATAAGCCACTGCACCTTACAAATACAGGGTTTTAAATGAATGAACAAATGCACATGAGTGAAATGAATGAGTGAATTAAGATACCTAGATATAAAACTCTAGCTACAGCGTAATATCTATCATTTGTCTATTGTTCATTGTATGATAGAGAACCCTTTATTGGCAAGAAGACCCACCCCCCGAACACCCTTAGACAGGGAAAAGGGGCCCCCACACATCACACACACACACACACTCACAAATAAATTCATTAGAGTACACAGGAGCCTCTGTCACGTTACACTCATGTGACCTGTAATCCTAAACATTCGCTCCTAACACCTCTAAGGCCCTAGTTAAACTCTTCTCTGTTTTTTTTGTTTTTTTTTTAAGGCATGAGTTAGGGACTGGGTCTCACTATGCTGCCCAGGCTGGAGTGCAGTGGCTATTCTCAGGCAAATCATGGCATACTACAGGCTTGAACTCCTGGGCTCAAGCAACCCTCCCACCTCAGCCTCCCGAGTAGCTGGGACTACGGGCATGCTACCATGCCAGGCCTCTCCATTTCTTGAACTTGAAGAACAAAAGGTGATTCTGTTAAGATACTGTGAAGGCCTATGGGTCGTGTTGCTGCTGAGGAGGGAGATGGATGCTGCTTGGGGGAGGAGTGCAGCAAGGGGGGCCTGAGTGGCAAAAATATATAAGAGGGAGACAAGTTAGCTTGTCAAAGCCTTCCTCCCAGACAGCAGCGAGCACCAGTTTCTTGCATAAGCAAGCATCTCTATTCCGGTCTTGCTGTGCATCCCTTATTTTGGCATTTCTTCCTGCTCCAATTTGTGGTTCTAAAAGTACTCATGAATTAGTGTGATATGCACAAAAATGCACATGGTGGCTGAGGAACATCTTACAATATTCTGCAACTCACATTACTCACATTAATGTAACATGAAGTCTGGTATTAATTCTTTAAATTTGCAACTAGATGGACATTGAATACTAGAACTGTGAATAGTTTCATTTCTATAAAATTTTCAAAAATTGAATTAATATTTCATGTCTATTTAAAGATTTTATTTAAAAATCTGATCTTCATTAATTGTGATGGGTATTGTTTTAATTTTAATAGATGATTTTATGGAATAAAAACACTCTTGAAAACATAAAATAAATTTTCCTATGTTTATATTTACATTCGTTTACTATTTTTTTTTGAGACAGAGTCTCGCTCTGCCACCCAGGCTGAAAGGCTGGAGTGCAGTGGTAAGATCTTGATTCACTGCAACCTCCGCCTCCCAGGTTCAACTTATTTTCCTGCCTCAGCCTCCCAAGTAGCTGGGATGACAGGCATGTGCCACCACACCCAACTATTTTTATATTTTTAGAAGAGATGGGGTTTCACCATGTTGGCCAGGCTGGTCTCGAACTCCTGACCTCAAGTGATCTGCCTGCTTCAGCCTCAGTGCTGAGATTACAGGTGTAAGCCACTGCATGTGGCCACAGTTCATTTTTATTTATTCCATAAAATCTTTACTTTAGCAAGATCACTAATTAAATTGTTATAATCAAGATTTTCATCACTTGTGTTCTGTTGATGGCAATAATCTAAAAGACTAAAAGTAAAATGTGATTGTATTTAAAGTATATAAAATTTGATGGCCAGATACGGTGGCTCACGCTTGTAATCCCAGCACTTTGAGGGCCTAGGCAGGCAGATCACCTGAGGTCAGGAGTTCGAGACCAGCCTGGCCAACATGGTGAAACCCCATCTCTACTAAACATAAAAAAAAATAGCTGGGCGTGGTGGCATGTGCCTGTAATCCCAGCTATTCAGGAGGCTGAGGCAAGAGAATCGCTTGAATCAGGGAGGCAGAGGTTGCAGTGCACTACCATCATGCCACTGCACTCCAGCCTGGGCAACAGAGTGAGACTCCATCTCAACAACAACAAAAATATATATATACAGGCTGGACACGGTGGCTCACGTCTGTAATCCCAGCACTTTGGGAGACCGAGGCGGGCAGATCACAAGGTCAGGAGATCGAGACCATCCTGGCTAACATGATGAACCCCCGTCTCTACTAAAAATGCAAAAAATTAGCTGGGTGTGATGGCACGTGCCTGTAGTCTCAGCTACTTGGGAGGTTGAGCCAGGAGAGTCGCTTGAACCCGGAAGGCAGAGGTTGCAGTGAGCCAAGATCACACCCACTGCACTTCAGCCTGAGTGACAGAGATGTCACTCTGTCACACACACACACACACACACACACACACTATACATGTCTGAATTTAATTATATACATATATATATATATAATTTGAATATATATTCAATATAATCCTAGCTACTCAGGAGGCTGAGGAAGGAGAATCACTTGAACCTGGGAAGCGGAGGTTGCAGTGAGCTGAGATCGCGCCACACTGCACTCCAGCCTGGGTGACAGAGTGAGACTCTGTCTCAAAAAAAAAAAAAAAAAAAAGAATTGTTAAGTCTTACTATTTATATCTGAACATCATCAGCTTAACAACAATATACTCAGAGATGTGCAATAATTAAATTCAGGAATTCTTGATATTTTATCACTCGCAGTCAAATAAAACTAAACTTTACACTATGTAAATATGTACACAATGTACATATTTCAATGTACATTGTGAAGGTATATTTGTCAAGGAGGGAAGGAGGGAAAATCAAATCTATTTTATTTAACAGTCTCCTGGCTTGCTTTACAACCTTCAAATATCTGACAAAGATACATGGATCTCTATTTGTATTTTTGCTCTCAGTTCTCCAAATTTAGGAGAGGCCTGTCCACTCCCCACCCACCACCTCTCATGTTGTGGGGCCTAGGCCCCCTGTGCTGGTGACTTCACATCTGTGAGCAACTGCTTGTCTGCCAGCCAGCCCTGCCTTCCCCAGTTTGCCTTTTACAAGTGCTTTCCACATGGAAGGTCCTTATGCTTATGCCTTGTGCATGGGGCTGTATTTCCAGGGCAGTAAGCACTCAAATTTCCTCAGGGGCAGTGACCACAACTTGACTGGCCTCTCCCACAGAACCTGTACTCCTTAAAGTCCCTTCAGCTCCAACAGCACCTTGCAGGGGAGCCAGGGTGCCCAGGGTCTTCTATCCCCAGTTCTTGTTACGCCATCCCCTTGGAAAGGGAGCCGGCTAGGCTGGGAGGGCCCAGCAGCCTCTGCTGCACCAGGCTAGTAGCCCCCCGCCATCCAGCTGGGCAGTGGTCATGGTGACCTGTAGCCCACAGCTATTTTCCTCCTCCTCTGCACCCCCACTCAGTCCCCCTCCTGCACCTCTCCTCTTGCCCCCTTACTCTGGACCTACTAGCCACAGTAACCCACTTTGGGCTAAAGCCACCACAATGTACCCTCAGCCCCTGACACCTGGGCTGGCAAGTCTCCACATTCCTTGCCCACTGCCCTTCCTAGCATCATTCACAAAGAGCTTCCAGAGAGCAGGAAGCAAGTTCGGGAGGTGGGGGAGCAGAGGAGTGAGCAGGAGACCTGGCTTTTATTCCTGGTTTGGCCACTGTAAGGCAGGTCAACATCTTCCTATGTCATATGGGGATACTGGGACCTGCCCAGATCCCCTCTTGGAATGACAGCGAGAACCAGTGAGCAGCACATGATAGGACTGTGTAAACTGTACAGTGTGCAGTGGCTGTAACAGGGGCCAGACCCCATCTCCCTCATGTTTCCTGCTCAGCCTGGCACAGTGCCGAGGGCCCATCTATTGTAATACTGCCCAACATTTACAAGGGCTGGACATACTCTCTGTATGAGGACAAGGTTTCTATGTATGCTATCTTATGCCTCTTAGCCTCCCACTGCAGACTTTTTTTCTTTTTTTTCCTTTTTTTTTTTTTTTTTTGTGACGGAGTCTCACTCTGTTATTCAGGCTGGAGAGCAGTGGCACAATCACGGCTCACTGCAACCTCTGCCTCCCAGGCTCAAACCATCCTCCCGCCTCAGCCTCCTGAGTCTCTAGGACTATAGGTATGTGCCACCACACCCGGCAAATTTTTGTATTTTTTTTGTAGAGACGGGGTTTTGCCATGTTGCCCAGGCTGGTCTTGAACTCCTGAGCTTAAGTGATCTGCCCACCTTGGCCTCCCAAAGTGCTAGGATTACAGGCATGAGCCACCATGTCCAGCTGCAGTAGATATTTTTATAGATGGTAAACAGAGGCTCGAGAGAGTTTAGGGTCTCTTGGATTCACACTCTTACTACCAAGCCAGTCTAGATACCAAAAATCTAGTCACCAACGCACATTTCCTGAGCTCTCCTGTGTGGCCAGCAGACAGACGCAGTCCCTGCTGGAGGAGCCCATGAGCTAATGGTGTAGACAAACACACCAAGCGCATCACGTGAACAAAGGCGGCAGGACGCGTTAAGGGGTGGAGGCCTTGATGGTGGATCAAAGTTGTCTCCCGGCCTCACCCCTAGCTTGACACAGTGCTGGACCCACCACAGGCAGCAGTAATACCCAGGAGTGAACAAACTTGTTTTCCTGACATTCACCTCCCTAACCTAGCCACTCCCTGCCTGCCTCCTGGACAGTGAGGGGGCTCTGGACTTTTTAGACCACTTTCTCCTCTGGAACCACCACCCTAAGGGCACCCTCTCTCTTGGCGCCTGCAGGTGCCCCAGGCCTCTGCAGTGGATTGTACGTTAAACCTGGTGAAAGTAAAACTGTACTTATCTGAGCACAGAACCCCTTATACAAAGGTACTCAGTACATGTGTATCAGATGAGTTAATGAGTTTGCAGCAGTGACTGACCACTTCGGTGCCTGGCTCAGTTCATCCTGACCACTGGGGGCTTAATTCAAGTTCTGAATCAAAGAGGGGTTAGTGGGCCAGGGCAGAGCTGATAAAGAGTAAGATGCTCACTTAATCGGCCATGGGGCTGGGAGCAGGTCCTGGCCCTCTCTGCTCTTTTGCTGTGTGATCACCGGCAAATCACTTCACCTTTCTGGGCATCCACTGCGTCAAGCAGGGATTAACACCATGTTACAATCTCCTGATTTTAGGTGAGCACATACAAAACTGGTTACAAACATAGGGCACTGAGGCTCAGAGATGGGAGGTGACTTGGCCAAGGTCACACAGCAGGTGACAGAGTGTGGACTAGCACCCAGGCCTGTCATGGTCTGTTGAGGGGGTTGGTGGAGGGCGAGGTTGACTCCCAGAGGCCTGAGTGGGGAGGCCAGATCATGGGTAACATCTCTTGTGATGTCACAGGGGACAGGAGAGAGGTAAGGGTGGGTCCCAAGAGGGCTAACCCAGGCTGACATCACCAGTGAAAGTGAGAGTCACATAGTCGGAGTCTTAGGATTTAGTCAGTACGGCCAGGAAGGGCAACCTGTTTATTCATTCCTGGAATGTGTTGACCAACGAAAGTTCCCCCAAGTGATCCCTGAGCACCTTCTATGGAAACACAGAGTGGGTGGGCTGGGAAGAAAAGCCAAATTCAACTCAGGTGGGGATGGGCCACAATGGCTTTGATTTCCTCTGTGAGCATTTGGTGCCTCCATGGCCTTGAACTAACCTCTGCCCTTAAGCCTTGTCCCACCCCCTACTCGTCACTGATGCCCTCCGGGCTGGGGTGGGTGGGCTGGGAGGGAGAACTACAGCAGGGCACCAGGGCCTCTAGGGCTGGGAGGGACCTGGACTGGTTGGAGAGATTGCCCAAAGCCAAGTAATCTGGGAGAATAATGGGGGCGGGAGCTCTGTGGGATTTTGCCTCTAGAAGCTGACAGAGAAAGACCTGGGGCTAGAGGAGCAGTGGAGCACAGTGCGCATTTCAGAAGGCACTGCCCCTTGCTGACCACACAGCCTGGGATTCTGCCTTCTGCACACCCCTTTCTCACAGCTGTCACTTGCTGGTGCCAGGTCCTGGGCAATCAGCACCTCACATGCTTTATCTCATATAATCTGTTGACTCAGGAGAGAGAGGTATGAATTCTCCAGCATCTTTGCCCCTGGAGGGCCAGCCCTAGGGTATGACCTACAGTGTCCCTCTGGAAGACAAAGCCAAAGTTCCTTCTATGGAGCTTGGCTGGAAATAGCCTCTTGCTTCTCCTCCTTCTCTTTCTGCTTCTACATTTCCTATTCCCTTAGCAGGTTTCCCTTAGCAGGTTTCCCTTAGCAGGGAAGCTTCCTAATGAATCACTGTCACAAGAATCCTTGTCTCAGGGTCTGCTTCTAGGTCTGCTTCAGGTGTCTCAGGTGGGTGCCATCAATGTTTCCATTTCAGAGATGAGGAAACTGAAGCTCAGAGACATGAAGAGTGTCCTGTGAAAGATCCCCATCTTGCAAGCAGCAGAACATGCACTTGAATTGACGTCTGCCAGGTGCAAAGCCAAGCACTGACCCCTCCCCTCAGGCCCTACCCCTTTGTCCACAGCCAGCATCATCTGAGCCGGTTTATATCCCCAAATGCCACTGTCCCTTCCTGGTCATCTGGTCATCTAGGCTAACTTTCCTTCTTTCTTCTTCTTTTCCTTTTTTTTTTTTTAAACTGGAAAGAAAGGAGAAGAATGTGCAGATGATCCAAGGGGGATGACTAAGTCCTCAAATTCCTCTGGTTGGCTCAGACCCTGTTTTGGTCAATCCTTGTGAATCAGGGCGGGTCTGACATTCTGGGAATGCAAGGAGACTTCAAATCATCTTCATGAAAACAAGTTGTAAAAATACTGGCCACCACTCCAAGTGGCCAGCTGATAGGCTTGGCTCCATGGAGCAGGGTTGAACAAGTTCACCAGAAGGGAACACACAGCGGGAAAGACTTAGGCTAGACCCAAAGGAAGAACTTCCCTGTAATTGGGAGCTGGGCCCAGAGATGGGGTTGGGTGTGGCCTCTTTGGAAGCAGGCCATCCACGTCCTGACCTTTCCAGGCCTTTCTTGTTTGCAGTGTCTATTAAACAGCTTTGGTGAGCACTGAAGATGCAAAAACCACCAGAGACCAACCCCGCCCAGCCCTGAGCTTCAACTCCTGACCTGAACCTGATTTACAAGGATGCTCTGAGCTAGTGGGGCTTCTGCCTCTTGGGATCCTCCCCACACCCCAGGGTGGCTGCTACCACCCTACCCTGCAGATGTGAAGACTGGCAGAGGTCAGGGCAGGACTGAAGGCTACCTGCCCAGCACTGCACCTCCTCCGCCCTCAGCCCTCCACAGCCATTCCTCCAGAAAGCACCACCCCTTCCAGGCACCCTCCCTGCCCCTGGCAGAGGACTAGGCGTGTGTCTACAGATGACCACTTTACCCTCCCTCCTTCCTCTGGGCTCTCCTCTCTCCTCTTCTGGCTCCTTCCAGTCAGCAGTGAGCAGGCCTGGGGCTCATGCAGTTCATCCCCTGCACCCCTTCCCAGCTCTCCTCCCTTTCTCTCCTCCCTTCTCATCCAAACTTCTGAGGGTTGTCTGCACCCATATCTCCACTTCCTCCCACCCACTGCAAAACCCATTACCCTCTGCTGCCACCAAGTTCAACAATGGCTTCTGTGTGGGAAAATCCATGGGGCACTTCTCCATTCTCAGCCACTGATTATCTGGTTGTTTGTCCCCCTTTCTGGCCCCACCTCACCAGCCCCTTCACTGGCTCCTCTCCCTGCCCAGGCCTGAATGCTGCTGCTCTCAATCCTAAGCCCTCTTTCCCTCCCTTGCCCATCACATCCTTCTTGGCAGTATCATCCACCCCATGGCATCAACCACCCATCTCTGCCTGGACCAAGTTCAAGACTCAAGTATCCTGCAACCCTCTGGTCATCTGCACCTGGACACCCCACAGGAAGCTCACACCCACAGTGGCCAAATGGGAACTCCTCTTCCTTTCCACGCATTTCAAGGCACCTCCATTCCCTCCAACCTCCAGGCCTGGAAGATGAGAATCACCCTCCCCATCTCCCTTTTCTTCAAACCCTCCAGTGCCACCTGACGCCAAGCCCAGCTCTGTTCTCCATCTCCTTCCTCTCATCCCCCAAACAGCTCTGTAGTCACCACTCAAACTCCTCCTGTAGGAAGCCCTCCCTGACTCTCCAGCAGGCCCGGGCATGCCTTCACCTGTGTACAGCCATCCATTCAGCAGCCACGCTAGTGTCCAACTGCACAGCTGACTGTCTGGGCTGGCTCTGGAAGGTAGGGGCAGGGTCTGATCTGACCCTGGGTCCCCAACACCGAGGCCAAGTGCAGCATGAGAGGTCCCAAAGAGGTTTCTCAAATCTGGGAGCTTGTATTTCTGCTGAGTTTGCCACATTGGTGAGGTCTGGATCTTCCCTCAGACCACAGGCCCCCAGGGGCAAGGGCTATACCCTGGCTCGGCCTCTCCTTGCACTTAGCCCCTTTCAGAGCAACCTAACCTGCCTGCCATTTATGAGGAGATACCACGGGGGCCCTGAGAGAGCCTAAGAGGCCCACCTCATATTTGTGCAAACACACGCAAACACACAGAGACATCCAAAAAGACACAGGGCACATATTCACGGACAGACACAGGTGACACGAGTGGGCACACTGGCGCAAGCATACAGGCTCCCAGAAGTACATGGAGCCACGCAAAGACAGGTCCACAGGGACACAAACATCCTGGAAACAGGGACCCGGGCCACGGCCTTGCTCAGAGTCACCTGCTCCAGGCGTGAAGCCTTTGGCTCGGCCAGGTCTCCAGGCTGGCGCTCGGGGCTCCAGAGCAGGGGCTCAGGGAGACGTGGCAACAGCCACCTGTTGGCCTGTTCCATTTAGACTGTCTGGCCTGTTCCATTTGGACTCTGAGGCTGTGATCAGAGTCGGGAGGGGTGCTGGGAGAGAAGAGGGTGAGAGAGCAAGAGCTGCTCTCCACAGACAGGGCTGGGGGCAGAGGAGGAGGCCACGGGCCCTGCTAGGCTCCTCCAGACCCCTCTGCCAAGGGAGTTACACTTCCACCCTCCCCTACCAAAGAGCCAATCTGAGCAGAGAACAATCATGAAGTTTCTAATATACTGGAAGAGGAGGGAAAGCAAGCCAGGGTAGGTATGTGTACCACATTCAAAACTGATGTAAATGACCCGCGCCAAACACCTGGGTGTGAGCCCCTTCAGTCCTGACCTCTCCCTACACCCCCAAGTGTATCTCTAGTATCTCCCCAGATCCTGTCCAGTATCTCCCCAGATCCTGTTGATTTGGCCTCAGAAATGGCTTCCTCATGATGGTACTCAAGCCTCTCATATTGCTGCCTGAGAAACAGAAGGACATCCTGGAACCTACAGGATTAAGTACAAACCCTACATGCAAAACTTTTTTCAACCTGCCCACAACTCACTTTCCAGACACTTCCTTCCCTCCTCACCTCAGGGCAGCCCTGCCACCTGGAGCTAAGTCCCTGCTCCAGGGACTTCCTTCTCCAGCTCAACACTTTTGCAAAGTTAATTTCTTCTGTGTAGAATGCCTTTCCACTTGCCTCAGTTTGGTGAACTCCTATAGATTTCTCAATACCCAAATGGGAAATGCTGCTATTCAGTGGATTGGCTTCCATAGTGGCAGTCACATCCTAAGGTGAGCACATCACGAATAAGTTGCATACGGTCAAAACCACCCTTGGCCTTATCTAGCTACCATTTATATATGATGCCTAGACATTGTTCTAGGCATTCCCTGTGTTTACTCATCTAACTCTCACAACTGTAGCAGATGGTATTTCCAAAGACATCTGCAGCAATGTCTCCCACCCTACACCCTCTTCCTACAAATGATGCTGACACCAGTCCCATGGAGAGAGGTGGTGTCTCTGTCCCCCCACTTGAATCTGAGAGGGCTTGGGAGTAATGGCTGAGGTGACACTATGGCACTTTCAGGGACAGGTCATTGAGTGTGAAGCAGCTTCTGCCTCCTTCACCAGGACACTCCTACTAGAGCCCTGCACCACCGTGTAGACACTGTGATTGCTCTGAGACTGCCTTGCTGTGGGAAGGCTCAAACAAGCCTGCAGAGAGAGAAAGGAAGGCCTGAGACTACGCAAAGAGCAAGAGAAGCCAGGTAAACCTCCGGGTGCCCCAGCTCCTCCCCACTCTAGATGCCACCTGACAGAAACCAGGTGAGACCCTGAGCCAGAGCCACTGGGCTGAGCCCAAGGCTGAGCTCAACTTAAATTCCTGGCCTATAGAAACTGTGAGATAATGATTGTTCTGTTTTTTGTTTTTATTTTTTTTTTTGAGACTGAGTCTCGCTTTATCGCCCAGGCTGGAGTGCAGTGGGACATCTCAGCTCACTGCAACCTCTGCCTCCCGGGTTCAAGCGATTCTCCTGCCTCAGCCTCCTGTGCAGCTGGTATTACAGGTGCGCACCACCATGCCCAGCTAATTTTTGTAGTTTTAGTAGAGACAGGGTTTCACCATGTTGGTCAGGCTAGTCTCAAACTCCTGACCTCAGGTGATCCACCCGCCTCAGCCTCCCAAAGTGCTGGGATTACAGGCATGAGCCACCATGCCCAGCCATGATTGTTCTTATATAAAGCCACTAAATTTTGGGGTGATTTGTTATGTGACAACAGTAACTGGAACAAATATAAATTATGAACTATCATTCTCCCCACTTCAGAGAAGGATCTGAGGCAGAGAGGCTAAGCAACTTGTCCAAGGTCATAGAAGTAGTAACTGGCAGAACTGGGATTTGAACCCAAGCAGTTTAGCCTCAGAATCCACACTATTCACTGCTATGCCATACTGACTGCCTGCAAGGTCTAATTGGTCTCCCAGCCCACAGCAGGCCTCAGGGAGTGGTTGCTGAATAAATGAGCGAAGGAAGGAATAGGCAAATGAATGAACGAAGGTGAGCAAAAGCAGAGTGAGCTCCCAGGTGTGAGGCAAGGACCTTAGAGAGCCTGCACCATGCAAATGAGTCTGATGTGAGCTCCCTTGTTGCTGAAGCAGCTCCGCTGTCCACAGCCCTGGGGAAAGTCAGGTGATCAGACGAGACTAGCAGGTGCCATTGGCCTTCACCCACTACAGATGCTCATCTCTTGAGCCTCCTGAGATGTTTATCTCCCAGCCCCCTGCCTCCCCCAGCCCTGAATGCTGCAGGATTAGATATAGGCCCCTGGGGAGCTGATCCCTCCTAAAGACAAGGCTTGTGGATCTCAGGGACTGCAGGGGGAAGGTCCCCAGGCTGGAGAGCCAAGTTTAATCCTGGCATGGCCATTGACTGGCTGGGTGAACATGGATGAGTCCCTGCCCCTCTCTGTGCACAGGTGCTCTCCAGCTCCAATATTCTGAGACTCACCAGGTGCTCAGCTGCCCTCATGATGGGGTGCAGGTGAGCTGTGGGTCCTATAGCCATGGGCAAAAGGGACCTGTCCCTAGAGGGAAAGCGGAAAACGAGAATGAACCCCACCTACTACTCACTGCAAGTCTGCTGTATGCCAAGCGTTTCAACATGAACAATTTCTACGCCTTGCAGTTATCCCACTGGGCACAGTGGCAGGTGAGGAGGGCCTTAGATTCAGCTAAAGGAGGCTAAAAGCCAGGGTCCAACCCAGGCCCATCCAACTTCAAAACTCCCTACTCTTGTTACAAGAGCCAGGAAGTGGAAGCAACCCAAGGGTCCATCAACAGGTGAACGGACAGACAGAATGTGGTTTAGCCACACAACGGAGCAGCACTCCGCCTGAACAAAGAAGGGGATCTCGCCACATGCTGCAGCATGGATGAACCATGAGGACACTATGCTAAGTGAAATAAGCCAAATACTGTACACTTCCACTTATATACGGTATCTAAAATAGTCAAACTCAGAAACAGAAAGTGGAATGGTGGGTGCCAGGGGCCAGAGAAAGAGGGGGAAATGGGGAGTAGTTGTGTAATAGGTATAGAGTCTCAGTTTTGCAAGATGAAAAAGCTCTGGAGATCTGTTGCACAAGAATGTGAATATAGTTAACATATGGAACTGTATCTAACATGGTTATGATGGTGCATTTTATGTTTGTTAACTTAAATAATACAATTTTAAGAAATACTCTCACTCAGCCAGGCACAGTGGCTCACGCCTGTAATTCCAGCACTTTGGGAGGCCGAGGCAGGTGGATCATGAGGTCAGGAGTTCGAGACCAGCCCAACCAACTTGGTGAAACCCCATCTCTACTAAAAATACAAAAATTAGCCGGGTGTGCACGTGCCTGTAATCCCAGCTACTCAGGAAGCTGAGGCAGGAGAATTGCTTGAACCCGGGAGGCAGAGGTTGCAATGAGCCGAGATCGCGCCATTGCACTCCAGCTTGGGTGACAAAGCGAGACTCCGTCTCAAAACAAACAAACAAACAAACAAACAAACAAACAAACTCTCACTCTTGAGGTAGATAGGGAGATTAGAAAGGGTATTAGGAAGGGGAGTCCAGGAAGGCTTCACAGAAGAGGGGGCATTTGAACTGGACAGGATTTGGGCAAGCACAGATGGGCCTGGGGCACTACAGATAGAGGCTTGGACCTTTGGCCCCTGCCTTCCTCTCAGGATCCAGCTGCCTCTGCCCCCCAGCCCCACCCCCAGCCCTCCAGATCACCACCTAAAAGCAGTGCCCCAGAGGAGAGCAGGCACTGGCTTGGAAGGAAGAAGGGATTTCCTACTATGTGCTCCCAGGCCCACTCACTGCATGACCTTGGGCCAGTCCTTTTCCTTGTGGGGCCCCTGTTTTCCTGTCTGTACCATCAGAGAATGACCTGCAATTCCTAGGTGTCCTTCCAATTCTCACACTGGGAATAATCTCTGAGTGGGAGGCAGGAGGCACCAGAGAACTGCAGAGAGCAGGGACCAGGACACTCTCTGATCAAAAGACCAGGAATCTGGAGCCACAGCCTCATGATCCTGCCCCAGGCGGTCTCTACTCACTTCATAAAAGGGAAATCTGAGACCCACGTGGATTTGGTTTAATTCAAACTTAACCAACATGTGCCTGCATCTACTATATTTGTGATAGGGCCATAATTTCTCCCTCAGTCCAGAACTGTTTCTCCTATTCCATGCTGCCAAAAGTGGAAAAGACTCTAACATAAGGTAAAGCATGAATCATTGCAGTCAGAGAGACAAAATCCTCCATGCCTAGGGTTCTCTCCAAGAATTCTGACTCTTGCCTCTTTCCCCTAGCTCTCAGGAACCCCCAGTTTCTCCCTCAGAAGGAACGGGGTGGGGCAGTCCTTGGTCCCAATATCAGCGCTGCCAAGTACCAGCTGGGCTTCTGTGTCTTCATCTGCATCATGGGGATAAGGACCCTTCCCAGAGCCCCTTGGGAGGGTCAGATATGGCAAGAGCACAAAAGGCTGAGCCAAGGGCTTGGCACACAGTAGGCACTCAATAAAAGGTCGCCATCATCCGTTCTCTCCTTTCCAGACAAAGACATTTTCATCGATCTGTTTGTTCCTCTCAGGGACGCTTTGTTTGTTTGAGCTCTTCCCAGAAGACACTCCCCCCAGGAACACTGGGTGATGCTCCCCAGCCAGCCCCAGGGAGGAGGAAGGAGGGATGAACTTACTTGATGGGAAAAGGAAAATTCATCATCAGGTAAACACAAGAGAGCAACCCCGGGGAAGTCCAGTGGCTGCCCCTCCACCTAGGAGGACCCAGGGTAGCCCCAGATCCCACTTAATAAGCTCCCTAGGGCCTAGCTGGGAGGCCTGATATGATCCGGCTGCTACTTAAATCGCACAAAGCCTTCTATTCTTAGCTGAGCAGAGGCCTGGTTCCATCCCAGCTGTCCATTAGCACTAACCAGCCCCAGGCACACGATCACAGTGGCCAGTCAAGACCACAAGGAAGGGCGGGGGCAGCCCTGTGATCTGACCGAAGTCTGAGACCTACTTGAGGGGGCTACAGATGACTCCCCAGTTGCCAGAGTGTTCACGGAGCCTGCAGAGGGGCTGCCTGGGCTGGATGAAGGTTTGGATTGTGACCCCTAAGGCCACCTCCAAGTCTGGATTTCATATCACTGAGATTCTATGATTCCATGATCCAGTGCTTCCAAGATTTGGGAACTGAAAGAGTCCACGGTTCCAAGGACCAAGGTTCCAAGATGCCAACAAAGACAGAATGCTGGGTTCTAGAGTGTGCACCCTGCCCCTGACCCCCTCCCCTTCTCCGTCCAACCCTTAAGAGTCAGAGGATGGCCAGCTGTATCCCAATCCTGGGGTCCCCAGGCAGGGGAGTAGCACAGACAGCATGGTGGACTCGGCACTGAGGTCAGCAACACTTGTTTTATGCCACCCCTAATCCACTGGGGCAAGACTCCCTGGGGAACTTCCGGGCACTGCAGGACAAACAGGGAAAGAAAGAGGGGAAGGGCCAAAGCTGCCCTGGGGCTCACCAATGCCAGACACTGCTGGGCAGGATGTTCAGTGTCTGCTCTGTGCCAGCAGGGCCAGCATACCCCTGTCAGGTGGGCATGGGGAGGCTGGGCGGGCTACCCAAGGTCACAGGCCAGAAAGTGCAGCAGCTGGGCCGAGAACTCCAGGCCGGGCTGGCTTCAGAGATCACTGCTCCCCTCACCCTGCTTTGCTGTAGGCCACAGCTTCCTGGGACCACTTCTTCCAACATCCTCATTTAGAGGGGAAAACTGAGGGAGAAACGGCCTATGATCAAGGTCACATAGAGAATTGGTGGCAGAGCCAGGCAGAATCTTTCTCAGGCTGGGGGGCACTGGCTGCCTCCAAGCCCCACTGGGTCACAGCCACCAAGCCTTCTCTGCATTCCTCCTTTCCAGCCCAGACCGGGGTTCTTAAGGCAGGGCTGTCTCCTGTTCCCTTAGTCCCCAACACAGTGGTTGCCCCACGAGGCCATCTGAGTGACAAGCCAAGAATCAAAGGATGGGACAGTGGGTCAATGCCTCACACCCAAGGCTGGCCAGCTGAGCACACACATGGTCTGGAGAGAGCTGACCCTGTCAGATGCGGGGACACTCACAGGGACACTTGTCAGGAACACTCAGAGGCTAATTAAGCAGCTGTCCCATTAAGGAAAGCAAATCAGGCTCTACACACGCATTGACCATCACAGAGCCTGCCAGTCATCAGGACAGGACACCCAGCTTCAGCTGCGCAAGCCCTTGACCTGCACTCTGGGCCATCATCCCCCAACACCCACCCCCAGCACCCACTATCTATCAGTTGCTTTTTTTTCTTCCCCAATAGGATTTTATAGATTATTTCTCATCTGAAGCTCACAATAAGCCTGAGAATTAGGTACTTGTTCTCTCCATTTTATAGGACAGGGAGGACAAGGGACTCGCCCAGGTCACCTGGCTAATATGACAGAGTCAGGACTCGCACCCAGTGGCTTTACATGGTCCCAGGGGAAAGGTCAGCAAATACCTGGGTGATTTTGAAGTCCTTTTGGTGGAGTCACAAGGTACAAAAACGTGTCTAAGCTGCACTGACTATTTTGAGGAAGTTGACAAGAATTTCTTCTCTCCTGTTTACAGGGACCACAGATCAAGTATCTAAAAACATCCAATTTCTTTGCTCTGGCCTAGCATTAGATCTGCCCTGCAAATCGGTGGCCTGCCATGTATCCGGTGCCTTCCTGGGTGTGCCACCCACTGGGTTGATTTGATCTCACACCAGCCTTGTGACGTTGGCCTTATCATCAGCATCTTAAAATGAGGCCAGCTAAGGCTCAGAGAGCCCCAGGCACAAATTCAAGGTTGCACAGGCACAGGGATGGAGCCAGGACAGGACGCCAGGTGTGCTCCTGCCCGGTCTTTTTAAGACAGGGGGAGAGTTGGAGGAGGGGTAAATTGGCATTTGTTCACTGGGATCTTTTAAAAATAATCCGCTTAGGTTTACATCAATATCCCACTATATCTTTCTCCCTGCCTGCCACTCTGCCTCCCCCACTGTGGCCCCCATGCCAATCTAAGCAGAGGGAGGGTCTGTGATGCCTCTGGGTGCCAGCCTCACCAGCTATCTGCCCCTACTCCCCCCACATAGGGCCAGGACCATCTGGAGCTGCTCAGGAACAAGGGCACTGAGAGGGACCCCCAGAATTCCAGGAGAAGGGATGCTGGGCACAACCTAGCCTTGTCCCTCCAGCACCTACCCTGGGCAGGTGGCTTTGGCTCAGCATGCTGTGACAGGCTGCAGGCCTCCCAGAGGGGGTACCTGAGGCCCTGCTGAAATAAAGCAGTGTCCACATTGAAGATCTTGGTCATCCTGACTGACACCTCCTGGCATGAACAGGGAAGTGGAAGGGATGTGGAATGACCGTCTTGTTCTGCCTCTCAAGCCCTATGCCCACCAGCCACCCAGGGATGCAGGACACAGAGAGGCTCCTGTATGTGGGCAGGCCATGTTAGACCCAGACTGTAAACAGGACAGACAAGTTGGGTGTGGGGGGTGTTCTTGACATGTGCTCCCAGCCTTCCCCAGAGGCCAAGACCCCTGGGTTGCAGCCAGGGAAGGGGCAGTATCTGGTCCCTGGGCCCAGCAGATAGGAAGGACAGCACCATCTTTCTTTCTGTTCAAACACAGACAGGGCTGCAGACACACAGCTCTGGCCTGTGTGTGTGACTTGTACATAATTCAGAGGCTCCTATTGCTCTGGCCTGGATAAAATGTACCAGCAGGGGCAGCTTGCACAGAGAACAGTGAGCTGATGCCAGGGAGCACTTCCTGAAAAGAGGTGAGTGGCCCAGAGGCTTGGGGGATTAATATAAATTGGACAAATGAATATTGTTAATGACAAGAACTGTTTGTTTGTGGAGTAACTCAGTTTACAGTCCATGTTCATAAACTTTATCTCGTTGAACCTTCATAAAAGTCCAGTGTGGAAGTTACTATTAACAGACAAGAAGGCGGAGGCTCAGAGGCTGAGTCACTTGCCCATTTTCTTTTTCTTTTTTGAGATGGAGTCTCGCTCTGTTGCCCAGGCTGGAGTGCAGTGGTACGATCTCAGCTCACTGCAATCTCCGCCTCCCGGGTTCAAGCGATTATCCTGCCTCAGCCTCCCACATAGCTGGGATTACAGGCACGCACCTCCAAGCCCGGCTAATTTTTGTATTTTTAGTAGAGACAGGGTTTCACCATGTTGGCCAGGCTGGTCTCGAACTCCTGACCTCAAGTGATCTGCCCGCCTCGGCCTCCCAAAGTGTTGGGATTACAGGCATGAGCTACCACACCTGGCTGCCCATTTTCACATAGATGGAAGCAGAGCTCCCTCCCCGTGCTAAGCTGCAGCATGTGCTCAATGCCACTGCCACTCCTAGTCACGGGACACCAGGGAATGTCCTTTTGGGCTCGGGGGCCAACTGCTGAAGACAGAAAGCACGAAGGGCAAAGTTCCCTGGCAGCAGGAGGGCTGTCCCCCATTCAGGGCACCATGGCCCCTGCCCTGCTGGGGCAACCCAGAGAACCCTGAGGCAGGGGACAGGGAGAGTGGTCAGGCCTTCCCCTGCACAAGCATCCAGAACTCCTGAGAGCTCTTCAGAGTAGGAAGGGAGGTGCCAGGTGACCTCACTTCACCATGAATGTGAGGAACCCGAGTCCTACAGAGGAAGAGTCCAGCCAGTCCACAAACACCCACTGGGCACCAGCCAGGTGCTGGGGACACTGGGATGAATGTGACCAGCTCTGAAGAGGCTCCTCGTCAGGTGAGCACCCACTTGGCTGGAGCTCAGACCCTCACAATCCGCCCTAGAAACTTCTCCAGCCCCATCTGACCTCCTTTTCCTCCCTCTGCTCCCACAGCCACAGGCTCCTTACAGGGTCCTCATGACACAGTGTCATGTGCTGCCTCCTTTCACCTCTGCTCCAGCTGTTGGAAGAGTGCCCTTCCCAGCCACCTGGAGCCCATCCACCCCCACTCCCCCATCTCTTCTTTGCAGAGCCTCACTTAAGTGCCCCCCCAACCCCAAGCTGAGACTGAAGGACCCCAGGAGGAAGCTCGCTCCCTTCTCCCCCTCCCCCTCTCCTCCTCCTGCGGGCCTCCCCATGCTCTTGCCCTCCCTTGCAACATCTGTGCACTCTGCCCAGGGTAATGGGTCCTGGAATTGCCTCACTCTCTGTTCCTCAGGACCTGGGACTAAGAAGGTGCAGCTCCACTGAATTGAGTAAATGTGTCACCCACCCAAAGCAACGACCCAGAGCAATTAACAAATCACTTCTTCCTTTTAAGGCATGTATTTAAGGCTTGTCTTTCTTTGAAAACCCTCGGAGGAAAGAGACGCAGCACTCTGGAGGAAAAATGAAATGGAAGAGTCTTAGATTGTCTTGGCATTTCCAACTGCTGGCTCTGTTCCTGGCACACAGTAGATGTCTGAGATACGTTCGTTTGGTGGATGAAAGAATAAAAATATCTCCACGGCCACTTGCCCCTGCTGCCTGAAGTTCCACCATTATCACTGAATCTTTTCTGGGGCTAAAGAGTATTCCCTGTGATGCTCTCTCAAAATGCGGTCCTGGGCCAGGAAACTAGCTCTAGCTGGAGGTTTCCTTGCACAAAACAGCAAGGTCAGGGTTTGCCCATGAGATCTTCTCACAGTGCTTTCTCAAGACGATGTGTCCAGACCCTGCTCTTTGACCAAGGAGTTGCATGTTCAGATAAGCTTAGGAAAGGCTGGCTGCACACTGTGCCACCCATTGGGGTCCCTAATTCATATTAATACATTAAAGACCCTGAGAAGGCCTGTTTGGATTTATGTGACCTAGAGTTTCCCAAATCTGTATGCTCATGCATCCTTGAATCCATTCCCGTGCCACGGGACTAGGGCTCCTCAGGGGACAGTTTGGGAAGTGTGGACTAGATAGTGCGCCTGGGTCCAGGTGGGACAAGGTCTGCAGGTTGAAGGGTGTCTGTGGCTGCCACCCAGCCAGGGCCACGCTTCCCTGCACTGACCATTTGACAGAGGCAGAAAGTCCAACCTCAGCCACCACCACCAATAGCTCATGACAGAGACAGATAATGAACATGGCATCAGACAGCTTCCAAACGCAGCACAAAGGAGGGAGAAAGTAACAGCGTGGGCCAGAGACCTGAGTGAGTTCCAACTGTGATTTTGTGCTCACTGCTGGCCATTGGGCGGGGGACCCCATCCTGCTAAGCTTTGTTTTCATCATCTGCAAAATGGGGATAATGCTATTCTCAGGGCTATTTTGAAGACTGAGTGTGGTAATGCAAGCAGAGGCAGATTATAAACTGTCAAATCCTGTGCCAGCATTTGCTATGTGCATCATTATTTCACTGCATACATGGCCAGGAGGGTGTGGTAATGTCTTGATTGATCACAAGCCACTGCAGAGGTCCTCAATCAGGACAGATGGATGGATGGATACATGGATGCATGGAAGAATGGACAGACAGAATCCCCAGTGTGACCCAGGCTCACCAATGGCTGACTGGTTGAATAGGTATGAATGAATAGATGAGCCAATTCTAGTAAGGTCAATTGTTCCATTTCTTAGTCCCCAACTGGTAGAAGCAGCAAATTGGAAAGGACACACACACACACACACACACACACACACACACACACGAGGGGAGAGGAAAGAGATGCAGTGCTCTGGAGGCAAGTCTGTGGAAGGAACCAACAGGGTGGGAAGAGCCAGAAACCACAGTTGAACACGTGCAGCAGCCCAGGGTCATCTGGCACAGGGGTCAAGCTGCGTCGGCATTCTCAGCAAGGCAGGCGGGGTTCCTAAAGCCTGTCCCTCAAGCCATCCATGTTGCCATTGTTCAGGGGAAGAAAGCAATCAATCTCTTTTGCAAAGGTTTCCAACCAAAACTGTTAGAGTTGTTTTTAATGGGATAGAGAGCAGAAAGAAGTCTTTCGGGCTGGGTGTGGTGGCTCATGCCTGTAATCCCAGCACTTTGGGAGGCCAAGGCGGGTGGATCACCTGAGGTCAGGAGTTCGAGACCAGACTGATCAACATGGTGAAACCCTGTCTCTACTAAAAATACAAAGTTAGCTGGGCGTGGTGGCGGGCACCTGTAATCCCAGCTATGTGGGAGGCTGAGGCAGGAGAATCACTTGAACCTGGGAGGCAGAGGTTGCAGCCTGGGCAACAAGAGCGAAACTCTGTCTCAAAAAAGAAAGAAAGAAGTCTTTGGAGCAAGACACAGGCCTTAGCTGCTTCTTCTGGAAAAATGTTTCTTACAGTTTATATGAATTCATCAACACATCTATGCACAGGACATACTGTGTACCGGGCAAGTGCTGTTGGGCACTGGGGACACAATGCCACGTCTAGACAGCATCACACATGGAAGGTTCTGGATAAATGAGGTATTGGGTCACTTGAGGATGGAGAGGGAGGTTTTGTAGAAAAAAAATTCACAGACAAGAAGTCTGGAGGACCAATTTAAATCATTACATGACCTCAGACAAGTCACCTTCCTTCTCTCAGCTTCCATCTTCCCTTCTATAAAGTGGGTCTGATAAAAATCATGAAAACTATTACATGGCACCAGACACTGACCTAGCAGTTACAGATGTTCTCTTAAGGCACACAGCCAGCAAGGCAGGTGTTGCTAACAATTTGTTGCGGAGTAAATTGTCCCTTTCATGGACGAGCAAACTGAGACTTGGCTGGTTACCAACTTGCCTGAGGTCAGAGAGTTGGTGGGAGTCAGGGTGTAAGCTCCGGTGTGTCTGATTCCAGAGCGCACACTCTCCTGCCCTCCCAAACAAGTCCCACACTTCCTCCTCGCAGACTGCTATGAGGATGCAATGACATCAGAGATATCAGAGCGCTTCGTAAAGTTAAACTGTTACGTGTCCAAAGGTAACAAGAAATCAGTCTTGACTCTCTGTGAAACTAAACACTGAAGTTTACAGGGGCACTCAGAACTAGCCACAGCCTAGAACTCCTGGGTTCCTCGCTCTCAATCTCTGGCATTCCTCGGCTAACTTCCTCCCAGGGAAAGGGACCCAGCAATCCCAGGAGCCCCAGATGACCCCTCAAGGCCCACAGAGCAGGGTGCCCCTGGCACATATACGGCCTCCTCCTAGACCAGAAGACCACCTGGCTAGTAGCCTCCTGATTCTCCTGTGCTCCACTCCTGCTGAGGACCTAGAGGGCACGGCCTGGCCCAGGTGCCATGGGAGCTGCCGCAGGGACCCTCACCACTCCCCATCAACAGGCTGTGGGACCTCAAGCCAGTCACCTCACCTGTCTGAGCCCGAGGTTTCTCACCTGCAAAATGAGGGATGAAAGCGGATCTCATGTGGGAAAGGATCCATTCCAAGGAGAGACTCAAACATGATTGCCCTTGAGCTGGGTGAGTTCAGCTGAGTGGGTAGGAAGGGGAGCACCAGGCTCTGTTTTGAGGAGGGAGGCAAAACTCTACCTACCAGGAATCACCCATCTAACCTTGAATTCTCGGCCTGCCCTTGGCAGTCCTGGTCTGAGAGATGGACTCAGCTGCTACCACTGCCAGCCACCAGCAGGACCCTATCTGCTGTCTTCCCAGGTTGGCTAGGGTCCCAGTGGGGGAGGGGCAGGAGAAGGGTCTTCAGTCAGAACTATATATGTCTTCACTGGAGGGACCTGGGCCCTAGAGCACAGACATCCTTGCAGGCCCACGGTGGCCCGAAATTGTTGCTAACTGGCCTCGGGCCACACAGTGAGACAGAGGTGCCAGGACCCAGGCCTTTAGGCCCAGCCCAGGGCTCTCTGCACTGGCCCAAAGTCACCCCTTTTGGAGCATGGATTAAGCACAGAGAGGAAAAACAGCGTGAAGAGTTAGGATGATGCACCCCCTACCCTGCCGTGGTCAAGAGGCTCTGGCCATTGACGGCTGAACCCCCAAGCCCCAAGGTGAAAATCAACACCTGGTCACCCAGTTCTCTGCTTCACTCACTGCAGGCACTGACAGGGCACATCTGGACGGAGGAGGGGCTCAGTCTGCCTCTGCAGAGTCCCCAGCAAGAGGAAGAAGCTCCAATTGCAGCAGAGTGGACTTCAATTAGTCTCAAGAAAGAAATTCCTGCAGAGGCATTAAGCATGAACAGCACACAGAGAAGGGGGGCATGATGAGGGCAACTGTAGCATCTCCTCTGAAATACAGGATGCTGTCTCATTCATTATGTCATTTTACTTTCAAACCAGCTTGGAAGGTAAGTGTTGCTGCTCTAATTTTATAGGTGAGCAACTGAGGCTTAGAGAGGCTAAGTGACTTGCCCATGTCTTCTAAGTTCCACTCAAGAGAGGCAGAGCCAGGATGCAAAGCCAGAACTCTGACTCCAAGGCCCACATACCTCCCTTCTCAGGAAGTCTCTGAGGATCCAGGTGTTACCACACCTGCCATGGGCATCTCACTGTGTCACCTCAGATGCCTAGGTGTGAGCTGGTGGAGATGCCAGGGGCGTTCCTTTCAGGAAGGAGAGGGAGTGCTCGCTGGCGGCCAGCTGTAAAGGGCTCTGTGTCCTAGGCCTGCCGGCTGTCCCCCTGCAGACAACACCCCATGGGGGCCTCTCACATGGTTTCCATGCAAAATGCCATATCTTCTATCCTTTCCCTGACCATGCCTCCTCTTGGGCAAGGCTCAGTCTCTGGCACCATTATGCCTCCTGCTCCCTGCCTGGCAAGAACCCTACCCCCTACCCAACACCACACCCAGACTCCCCATCACAGGGCTCGGCAGCATTTGGTGGCACTTGCTGCACGGCCTGTCCCAGGCCTGCCCAGCCCCACACTCCTCTTACCTGACATTCATAGGCTCCTGGGAGACCCTCTGAACTCAGAGTGGCATGGCTCATGACATGCAGAACATGTTCTGGGTCCAGGACTATCCCCAGAACTGTGGCAATGACTGGCCCAGCTCTAAGGAAGGTGTGTAAAGTGGCCACATCAGGGCCAGCTCTGGGCTGGGCAAGTCGCAGCAGGGCCGGGGCCGCTGTTCTGTGCACCTGAACTCGCCTGACACTAGCCTACCTGTGACTTGACTTCTGCTCCACTCCAGAGGTTCCCCTGTCCCTGGCAGGGTCACCCCAGAAGCCATCTGTAGCTTGCTTTGGTGGAGGAGGCAGAGGGGGAGAGATGGGTACCTCCAAAACTCCTCTCGCCGAGGTGTCTGTGGCAGCTGGGCTGCTGATTCATCTTTGGGGTGAGGGCTGAGAGCCCCTTCATTAAGGGGTATGGTAAAAACAGATGATCTTTAAACTGTGTCCTAAGGACAGTGTATTCAGTGGACTCCCAGGCTTTCGATGGACAGAGTGAGGAAGCGTCTTTGGTTTGCTTCTCCAGAGCCACTCTCCATCTTGTCTGGGGCCCTGGGAACTGACCTCTGTGGAATGTAATGGGCTCCATGCTGCTGGCTTCCAGAGAGGTACACCCAACAGGAAGCACAAATGGGGGACTGAAGGAAAGAGGAAAGATAGTTGAGGTTTATCCCCTGTGAGGTCTCCTGGGTTGACTGGGTCCCTGTACTGATGGCCCACAGCCCCTATCCCTATAGCTGCCCACTTCCCTTGCTCCTTCAGCCCTGAGTGGTAACTGCTCCCAGCCACTGCTAGTCCCTCCGTGCTGCACTATCCCGTGTTGATTTGTCACACGCCTAATGCCTGAGCCAGTCACTCTGGGTTGATGCACCCTCTCTGGCTGTGCCAAGGCAAGGAGACCAAGCACTGCCACCAATGGCCCCTTTTGTAGTCTTCCTCTGTCCAGTCCTCAGAGCCTCCTCTGCTCTTAAAGAGAGCAGTTTGAAGGGATGCCCATGATTACATGTGCAGGCCTCCTCTGTCCTCTGTCTCAGCCTGGGCCTGGTGAGGCAAGGGGAGCAGACTGGGAGACAGGGAGCGTGGATCAGCCAGTGAAGGAAGGGGCAGGAGGCAGGGGTCAGGTCCCCAGCGAGTGCATGCACCAACAGCTTTTGAGTGCTTAGTTTACGGTAGGCACTCTGCTCCACATACCAAGAATTTTATTTGCTTCTCAGGTAATCCCAGGAAGCCCTTCCTACTAATGCATTTTACAGGAGAAACAACTTGTGCTCAAAGAGATAAAATGATTCTTCCAGGGTCATCCTGCCAGTAAGTGACAAAGCCAGGATCAACATAAGTTTTCTGTCTTCTGTATGGTAGACACGTTGGACAGTGATACCTGGACTTGAGCAAGCCCTGAGAATGACCTTGTATGGCAGACGCACCTTGAATGCAGTTTGGTTCTGAGCTAAGGAATCTGGGAGTAGCCAACCCGGAGATCCATTCCTTATCTATGAGGAACATCTGAGCTCTTGGCCCATCCTATGGAACTTGCGGGCCAAACAGGATTGAGGTCTGTTGTTTTGGGGTAAATGGAGGTTGCTAGGTGGAAGTTGTTGGGGGAGGTGCTAAGTGAAAATGCTATAGAAATTGCACGCTTTTAGGCCAGGGGGGCGGTGGCTCATGGCTGTAATTCCAGCACTTTGGGAGGCTGAGGCGGGCAGATCACCTGAAGTCAGGAGTTTGAGACCAGCCTAACCAACATAGTGAAACTCCATCTCTACTAAAAATACAAAATTAGCTGGGTGTGGTGGCACATGCCTGTAATCCCAGCTACTTGGGAGGCTGAGGCTTAAACCCGGGAGGCGGAGGCTGCAGTAAGTGAAGATCGCACCATTGGACTCCAGCCTGGGCAATAAGAGCGAAACTCTGTCTCAAAAAAAAAACAAAACCAAAACCAAAACCAAAAAAAACTGCACACTTCTTGCGAGTGGTTGTGGTTCTTCGGTCCAGCCAGCAGCCACTGGACTCTCTCCCCTGTGTGTGAGCCCCTAGTAAAACCCCATGGCTCATTCGCTGGCTCTGGGTCTCCTCTTTGGCCTCTTGAGCCTGATGCCATCCTCACTGGCACCGATAGGGGTTTGGCTCAACACCTAGTAACTACCTTGAAATAATTTTAGTGAACTGGCTCACAATCACAGCAGAGTTGGATGACTTAAGTGGGGTCAATTATCGGTGAGGATTTGCACAGAGGCCTCCAATGTTCCCTGGACACCCTCCCCTAGATTAAGAAAAAAAAATCCTCTGACATTCTTCAGCTCTCCCAGGTGGGACAGGGGCCCCAAGCAGGTGATGCAGTTGGGTGTCCGGGTTGGAAAAACAAGCAGATTCAGACAAGGCTTCATTGTTAAGGACAGTCTGACACTTTGACCATTAAAGCAAAACTGAGCAAAACAAAATGCTTACTGCCTTGTCTTATCTCTTAGAGAGAAAGGGGACAGTGGGAAGGGCCCCTGGGCTGGGTGTTGATCCCACCCTAACCAGCGCCAGTCTCAGAGACCTGGCTGGCCTCAGGTGGCTGGGGCAGGGAGTTCAGGGTCTCAGTCCAGCCCGGCATCAGGTATGGGGCAGGTGCTTGCCATGTGTGGCCTCGTCTGGCCTCTGTGGCCCTTTCAGAGAGATCGTTATTGTCATTTTTCAGATGAGGAAACTGAGGCTCCGAAAAGACACGCAGGGAGCAGCTGCATGCTGGAACCCAGGTTAACTGGATTACCAAGTCTTCCCACTCCGCTCATCTCTCCAGGCAGGGAGGTCCTGGGGGGAGGAAGTAGCCTCGGAAGGAATGAGCTCCTTGTCCTGGGGATGTGCAAGTATTGTCTTGGGACACTGTGGGAGGTAGGCTGCAGAAGGCAGCCAGGTGGCTCTCAAACTGAAATCACCAGGGGAGCTTCATCAACTACTGACGCCTGGGTCTTGCCCCAGAGATTGTGGGGCCTGCAGGACTTTTAAAAGTTTCCCAGATGATTCTAATGTGAAACAAAGTTTGAAAGCCATGGGCTTGGATGCCCACTGCTGCCCTTCCCACCTCTGAAACTCCCCTGCCCCACACCTCTCTAAGGAAAGAAGGGATTTATTACCCTGACCCCATTTTACAAAACAGGCAGAAGCTAAGCAAAATATAAGGGTGTCCTCAAGGCCCCACAGCCAGCAACAAATCGAGGCAGCATGAGGGGTCCCCTGATTTCAGACTGCCCCCGGGGTGAGCTTCTTTAAGACACTTGGGGGTCCCAGCTCCCTTGTCAGTGGGAGAGAAGTTTCTCTTTGAGCCTCCTGAGTGAGAGAGTGAGACACATTCTTCATGGCATTTTTTTTAAAGAGTCCACTCGTTCAAAAGCTAAACAGCTGCAGGATTAACGCTGGAAGACCCCCTCTGCTTGCTGGCGTGCCTTGGGAGCAAGAAGATAAAAGAACTCAAAGCAGGCCTGTTTATTCTTTTCTGTAGGAGATTTGGTCGCAAGCCTGGGAAGAGCTGGGCCTGTCAGACCAGCAGCCCACACTTCCTCCCCACCTGCCTTTCCGCCTTCCTTATGCCCTGAAAGCAGAATGTCACAGATGGAGAGACGGTGTGGGTTGGTGGGAAGTGAGAGGCCTGTGGAGTCCACTGGTCCTGGGGTCTGCCCAAGCTCTCCCCCTTGCCAGCTACCTTTGGAGAGGAGCTACTCCTCTCTCAGCTCATTCAGTGCTGACCTCACAGAGGTCCAAAGTCAGCAAAACGGGCACCACCTCCAGGAGGCCTTCCCTGACTCCCCTCCCCGCCCAGCGCCGGGCAACCCCAGGCCCCTGGCCTTCTCTGTCACATTCTGTGTTGTCACTGCTTCTGTGTCCTCCCATCCCTACCAGGCTGTTCATTCATTCATTTCACAGAGCAGCTGCCCTTTGCCTGGGATTCACTCCAAATGCCTTTCCCGAGCACCTGTTTTCTCTAAGATCCTCTGTGAGGTGCTGGAGATATAGATCATAACAGCTAACCTGCACTGAGTGCTCATTACGTGCTGGGCAATTTTTTGAGTGCTTTACATGTATAATTCATTTCACCCTCACAACTCTATGATGAAGATGCTGTAATTATCCCCATTTTACATATGGGGAAACTAAAGCCCAAAGAGGTTAAATCACTTGCCCAAGTCATTTAGCCCTACCCTGTGCCACCAGCCACAGATACTGATGGGACTGGCCCCTGCCTCAGGAGCCTGCTTCTCGCAATTTGGAAGTTTTGCATCTGTGTGTTTCCTTGTGTAATGTTGTTTCCCCCACAGACCAGAATCTCCAACCATGTTACATTTCGGTTGGATGTATGTGTGAGCAGCACCAAATAAATGCTGCTTCCCTTTAAGGAAGAACTCACACTCCCTGCCCAGCATCTGCTAGCTGGACGCCAGACGGCTTCTCACACCTGGGTCATTTCTTCTGCGTAGGCCTGAGAAGAAAACCCGAGTCCCCAGATATCCCAGTCCTGCTCCCTCCCCTGAACCTAGCTTGGGACCCTTCCAGGCCAACAGCACCTGCTTACACACCACTGTTCACAGGGAAGGTGGTGGGAACTGTGAATCTGCAAACCCCAGCTAAGTCCCCCTAAGGGAAGTCCTCCCTGCCACCTGGCACACCCTCCCTCCTGCCCTCACTCACTGGACTCTTCCACCAGCTTCTTACTGAGTTGCTCGTTCACGAAGCCATCGAGGGGATGGGCAAGAGGACTCATGCTGATGGAGTACCCACCTGTGTGCCAGGCCTGGACAGGCACCCCACTTCCTTCATCTCATTTAATAACAGTTATTATCAGCCCCAATTTACAGGGAAAAAACAGAGGTGCAAAAGTTGAGCAAGTTGTTCATGGGGCAGCTTGCACTGCCTCCCCTGGCCCGGAGGGTGTTGCTCTGTGCCAGGCACACTGCTAGGCACTCAGAGGGAGGGGAGGATTCGGTAGAGGCCCATAGAATCTAGTTTTGACAAGCCAGCAAGGGAAGGAGACCAAGCAGAACCCCAATCCACAGACCACAGTGAGTGTGCAGAGGGCCGTGAATCAGCAGCAGAGAAGGCTTGGATCCCACCTGCATGGGAGGAGTCCTGGAAGCTTATAGCAGGCAGCATCTTTGGGCCTGGTTGAACTCCTTACTGCTCTTTCCCATGGTCACAGCAGAAGAAAGGGTAAGCCTTGGCCTACAAAGCTCTGGTGCCTAGTGTGTGTTTGCTACCACCCCAAAGGGGGCAAAGGGAGGAGAAGCTGGCTGCCCTGCCAGTGACCCCGCTGTGGCCCGGCCAGCCTGCCTCCAGTCCCGCCAACTTGGCCTGGCCTGGCCCAGCCAGCTCCCAATCACAGGGTCTCCTCTGCCAGCTAATGACCATGCTGCCTGCAGCTCAGGCCACCACCCTCCTTTGGGCGAGGCAGCTACCCACACAGCCTGCTGGCCCAGACAGTGGCCAGGCCAAAAATCACAGCTGCCCGTCATACCACATCCTCTGGCCCTGGTGCTGTGGTCTCCTCCTCCTCCTCCTTCCAGGGTCATGAAAGATGAGGTAGAAAGCAGGAGCTACAGGGGAGCTCAGAACCTACCCTGCTCCCCATAGACATGGACACACGGGACCCCAGAGAGGGGCCGACTCACCCTAGGTCACACAGACAGACAGCCAGCCTGTGCACGGCCTAGGGCCCAGGTCCTTCCTGGGCCCCATGCTCAGTCCAACACTGCCCTTCCTTAGCCTTGAGAAAAAACCTTGTCCAGGCTTTTTACATACCAAGTATGCTTTCGAGGTACTTGGGTGGAGGTGAGGAGACAGGACATCTTCTAAGCACCGATTTACAATTCAAACAGATGCAGGTTGGCTCCCTGCTCCCTACCTTTGAGCTGTGTGACCTTGGGCAAGATCAGGTACCTCTCTGAGCCCCAGTTTCTAGGGGAAAACAGTAGCTACCTCAGGGAGTTTGTGTGAACAAGAGTGTCTATAAAGCATTTAGCACATTGTCTGGCTCATAGTAAGTACTCAAGATATCAGCTGTTGTTGATATCATCACTGTAATATTGTGTGGATACATTTTACAAACTGCAAAATGTTATGGATGGTAGGTATTATTTTTTACTATTACTGCTGAATGTTAAAGATTCAGAGGGGGCATGACCAGAGGGTTGGGTAATCCAGGAATGTTTCTGAGGGAATCTATGACTGAATTAGGTCTTGACAGGTGGGGAGGTAAGTGGAGAAGAGGAAGGGATGGCAGTTCTGATGGGAAGAACCACAAACAAAGGTGCTGCGATGGGGCCACATGTGGTGTGTTTAGGAGACAGTGCAGAGCAATGAGCCACAAGGCCGGGCAGAGGCTACAGTGACCAAGGACCTGAATGCCATAACTAGGGCCTGGTCTTCATCTTACAGGCTGTAAGGAGCCACAGAGGCTTCTAAATGGGGGCTCCATTAAGCTTTCTGAAATGTGAGTTCTGTCTAACATTCAAGGCCCTCTCCTATATGGGCATTCACCCATCACTAACCCCACCAAGCCAGCCTCCTCGCCCCAAGTTCTCCCTACCTCTCGGCTTACCACACTATCCCACCTGCCCCGCCACTAGCCCACTAGCTCACACTCATGATGAGGCACCCCCTTGTTGAGTGCCTATAGTGCCGTGTGTTTCACACATGGGACCTCAAGATCATCCGTAACAGCCTTGAGAAGTGGACATCACAACCATCATTTCACAAAGGGGGAAATGGAGGCTTGGTGGGATCATGTGTCTTGCCCATGCTCTCAGTGAGACGGTGGCACAGCCAGGATTCATTCTTGGAGGGATGTCAGGAACCCCCGTCTTTGCAGCAAGTTGCCTCTAGCTCCTGCCCAGACAGCCACCTCCCTGACAAAGCCTTCCTGGTTACTCCAGTCCTCAAGGGCCTCGCCTCCACCCCTTTCTGCCCTGTACCCTCCCCCTTACTCGCCCCCCCCGACCACCTCTCTGGAATCAGAGGCCCACTTGATCCTAGCTCAGCTAGCTTGGTTCCCAGTGTTGCCTGTGGGACTATCTGGCCCCCAACAGGAGACACAGGACATCATCAACCCCAGCTCTCTCCTGTTGGGGGCCAGATGACACTTTCTCCCTGTCCTGTCCTGCCTGTCCCCCCATATCCAAGACTGCTAACAGCACAGACAGGAGCCCCCACCTCCTCTGGTAGGGTTCAGAAGCTCACTGAGCATAGAGCTATTTCCCTGAGCCTGCCCCCAGCTGAGGGGAGTATTAATTATTCACTGCACCTTGGTGCCTAGGGAGGTCAGACAATGGGCCCGAGGGAATGGACACCAGCTCCAGGCACCACAGCCCTGCCAGCAGGAAGCCAAGGGAGGGGGTAAGAATCCAGAGCCCCTTGCCAGTGTCCCCAAGCAGACTGATTCTAGAGGCTATGAGACTGGGGGAGTGTGACCCCCACAACAGCCTGAGCTGAGCGAATTCAGGTCTCTGAGCCTGCAACCATATCCTGCATTCTAATTGAAGACAAGTCTGAGAATTTCCCCAGACTTCCTGGTCAAACTTCAAGCTTCCTTTTCTTCATAGGGATGGAAACGGATATTTGGCCAGGCACTGCATCTTTGTAGCTCATTTAATCCTCACAACAACCTGCTAAAGGAGGTATTCTAATTTTATAGGCTCAGAGGGATGAAGTGATTTGCTCAGTGCCACTCAGCTAGTGGGAGGCAGAGTAGACTCACGCCCACCTGGTCTGTCTGATTTACCACTATCTGGGATTCACCAGTTACTGTGGCTCGAGGCTGCCGCTCAGTCCATCTGGGTAACTTCCAGGGCACCTGGTATGCAGTTGGCACTCAAACAGTTCTACAAGCAAACTCAAAGGCCCTGGGGAAGTGGTTTTACCTCTCTGAGCTTCAGTTTCTCACACAAGACTGGGCCATTAATAACTACCCCAGTCTTGGCAAGTACAACATGCCCCTTAGCACTTGACAGCCAGATGTGATGGCCCCACTAACTGAGCAGGTAACACACAGCCTGCCATAACCTATTTTAAGGTGGCACTTGGAACCACGGATGCATCAAGAAGTCCCAAGTGACTCTGCAACCCTCCTCTGCTTCACTCTAGGTTCCACGCTCTCTCCACGTCATGAAAGGAGATCACAGGTGTGAAATTATATCATCAAAGAGCTTTGTTTAGACATAGAGATTATTGTGAGGATTTGAATCCCTAGACAGAGGTATGGGGTAGAGGGAATCCCAAGCCCCTCAGTCACCTTCTCTTTTGGGTTCCCCTAACCCTTCCACCCCCAGGGATTGAGCTTCAGACTTCCACTGACCTCTCACCACTCTCCTCCATCTTCCAGGGGCTTTCCAGCTTTCCAAGGTGGTTTCCCCTTGACTCCAGGGAGTTGGGCACATCTAGAGTTAACTAGTCCTAGCCAAGGCCACAGGGCCCAGACCAAGGCCATATCCCCTTCCTCTCCCCACACAGAACAAGAGCCCACAGAGTCCATGCCAAGGGCTCTTTCACAATACCCCTCTCCCTACATGCCTTGGGGGCAGCAGAAGCATCCTCTGCCTGGGAATAAAGACACCTGGGACTGTGCCCCAGCCCTGGGAGCCCCCAGCTTTGAGACCCTGAGCAGGTCCCTTCTTTCCTGGGCAGAGGTGTCCTGCAGGTTCCCCTGCACAGAAGAAAATGAGGTTGGACTTTCCATTTGGGCCAAAGGCTATGGGGTTGCAGGCATTCCTCAGGGCCCCAGCACCAACCACACTAATTCTCACCACAGCCTCATACATGGTCGCCCAGATCTCACATCAGGGATAGGGAAAGCCCCAGTCACCTATCCAGAAGATCCTAACTGGGGAGGAGTGTGGATACCTTGCAGGATGCTCAGGAAGGTTTTCTCAAGTCTACATCTGGCTCAAGGACTCACTGGCTTTAGGACCGGACAACTGGCACTCCCTTCGGGCGGGCCTCAGTGTCCCCATTAGTAATGTGAGGGAGGTGAGTCAAGTGAGCCACATCTCCAGCCACCCCAGAGGGGCCACATCTCCAGCTCTGACAGACCCTTACTTGGGGATCTCTGCAGTGAATTCACCAACAGATAAGCACATCTCAGGACCTCCAGAGTGTCTTAGAGACCCTGGAGTCTCACACATAAGGGCCAGGAGCTGCTGCTCTCACATCCTGGGCCCACAGGGAGAGAAGCTTTGGAACTGGGAAGCTTCCCACCTCTGCCCTCAACTCTGAGTCACCTTTCCTCGCGGGTGACATGGCCAGGGAGCGGGAGGCAAGAAGAAGCCACTTCCTCAGCTTTAGGATCAGCGCTCAAGTGCTCTGCCTCTTCCCCTTCTATCCTCTCCCGCTTCCCCAGTCTCCTCCCCGCAGTGAAAGGAGGTCACCCAGCCCCGTTAAGCCTCAGTTTCTCCATCTGCAAGCGCCGATAATAATACACAACACCTATTTCAGGAGTAGCAGTGAGGCTTAGGCGGGGCGGGGCAGGGCGCGGACCGGCACACAATGGGCGCTCAATAAGTACCCGTTTTCTTTCTTTCCCCTCCCCTTCCCGCGCCCCCTCCCAGCTAGTTCCAGCCTCTGCTTGTTCCCCCTGACACTCCCTCCGCTGGCCCCCGCGCTGCCGCGATGGGGTCGGGGACCGCTCCTGCCCCGCATCCGGGGCTCTCACCTGCAGCCTTGGCTCTCGCGGGCCGCCGGGACAGAAGGGGACCCCTGTGTTATCTTCGGGGCAGGCGCTGAACCCCTCGCCTGAGGCGGGACGAAGGTGACAGCCTGGGCTCGCGGCACCAGCCCGGCGGTTCGGTCCGACTGTCCTGCCCGCCTAGGACCCCTCACGGAGCGCACGACCCGACCAGGGCTTCCCGGGCGCTCGCTCTGTTCCAAGCTGTTCCAACTGAAGGTTGGGGTCTCGTGGAGCCAGAAGCTGGGGGCGTCCGGGGTCCCGTGTACCGGAGGCGAGGGCCTGGGGCCACACTGCGCTAGCCCTGGAGCTGGGGTTCCGACCCTCACTGATGGAAAGGCGCGGAGCGACCCTGCAACCACGGACCCGTCCGGCGGGGTTAGGAGCGTCCCGTCCCGGCGCAGCGGGTCAGGGCCGGGGCTCCGCGCGTCCCGGCCGCACGCCCCGGACCGCGGGGCTGGGACGGGCAGGGCAGTGCAGGCGCCGGCGGGGAGGCGCGGCGGCCAGAGCCCCGCGGGGAAGTCTTTCCAGGTCCCGACTCGGCTCGCTCTGCAAAACGGGGCGGACCTCGGCGCAGCGGCCGACTCCGGAGCTCCCGGCCGCGGCTCCACTTCCTCCTCTTCCCCCGCTCGCTCGCCGCTCGCTCAGCGCCGCGCCGCTGCCACCTCCGCTGTCATCCCCGCCACCCACCCCCACCGGAGCCGCAGCCCGAGCTCAGCCGAGGCAGGGCCGCCCAGCGCCCGAACGCCAGCCAGCGCGGCCCCGCCCGGACGGGGCGGAGTCAGCAGAGACCCCGCCCCCGGCCGGCTGCGGGCAGGGGCGGGGCGCGCGCCCTCTCCCCTTCCCGGGCCCCGCGCGTGGGGCCGCAGGAGCCAATCCGAGGGTGGGAGCGGAGCGGCGCCCTGCGGAAAGCATATTCTACCTCGGAGAGGGCGGGGCGGACAATGGAGAGGTGCGGCTGCAGGAGGACAATGGCGGGGCTGGGGGTTCGAAACGGGCCGAGTCGGAGAGGGGATTGGCCTCGGGACCCGGATGGAGGGAGAGGCGAGAGGGCTGGCTTGTCTGGGACGGGGGCATGGGGACTGCTGTGCGGGGATTGCGGGGGTCACGGGGAAGGAGCAGGGGCCAGGGTAGGAAAAGAAGCCGGGGCGAGGCAAGGTGGAGGATATCCGGGGTCAGGGGTCCCAGGGACGCTGGAGCGAGCCCTCCTGGGTTATGGGATGCCACCGACACCTTGCTTCTCCCTAGCTTCTAGTGCGCGGGGCTCAGAGGTGAGAGTTGGGCTGGGAAGTGTTCAGATTTCAGGAAACGGTGAAAAATAAGTTTTTGGAAATAAGGAGCGAATTTGTCTTCCACAAGCCTCCCTTCCCTGCGCCCATCCCCGAGGAGGAGCGTCGTGGTCAATTTTTAAAAATATGAACTCAAGAGCAGAGTTGTGTGAGGACACACACTTCGAATCGTGATGCATCTGCAGTCCGCTCCCGCCCCTTCCCACCCCGCGCATTGAGTGCAGGAGCCGTCTTTATTTTCTATTTCATTTTGTTTTGAGACAGGGTCCCGCTCTGTGACCCAGGCTGGAGTGCAGTGGCACTATCACGGCTCACTGCAGCCTCGAACTTCCAGGCTAAAGAGATCCTCCCACCTGTGCCTCCGGAGTAGCTGTGACTACAGGCGTGCACCACCACATCCGGCTAATTTTTAAATTTTTTGTAGAGACAGGGTCTCACTATGTTTTCCAGGCTGGTCTCGATTTCCCGGGTTCCAGCGATCCTCCTGCCTCGACCTCCCAAAGTGCTGAGATTACAGGCGTGAGCCCTGTGCTTGGCCAAGGAGCCGTCTTCAGTGTGTGCACAGGGCCGAGTGCAGAGAAGGTGTTGGAGGGAATTGATGTATGAATGACAGTTGAGTATGTGCCACGGGGGAGTAGGGTAGGGGCCATGTGAAAGCCGCTAACTGGCCTCAGGAGCTAAGGGGTGTTGGTGGCACAGTACAGCCTCTTTGTAAGCCTCACACCAACCTGATGTTGTTATAGGTACCCCATTTCACAGATGAGGACTCAGCACAGAGAGGCTAAGTGACGTTCCCGAGACCACACAGCTGGCACAGAGTTCTATCCACCCATTACTATCAAATTCTAGGGTAAAGCTGTGTGGCTTTAACAGGTTACTCTCCCTCTCTGAGCCTCTGTTTCCTCATCTATAAAAGAAGAATAAAAGTGCTACCTGGCAGGGAACCAGGTGAGGGACTGGGCAGGCAGCAGGCTTCAGAGGGTGAAGCATGGGCATTCCTTGCAAAAGAAATGGCATCAGACTATGGCTGAGAGACTGGTTGGAAGAAAAAGGAAGAGGGCGAGCTGGAGGCTGAAGTTCAGGCTGCGGACTTGAGGGTGCCCTCTCTTCTTCAGGCCCAGGGGTTGGGAGTAGGCAAGTTAGGCCCAGGAAGTTGGGACTGGTCTCTGGAGACTGAGGGCTGGGAGAAGGCAGTTTTGCCTTTACTTGTTGAACTTGACGCTAAGAAACCTTGTGGCCCCTCCCTCTGTCCAGAGCCTTCTCTGGCTCCCAGTTGCCAGCATGACCAAGCCCTATATCCCTAGCCTGGCGTTCCAGCCCGTTTGTTATTGCTGTCTGCCTGCTGACCCCACCAGCCTCATCTCCCCATTGCTTACTTCCCTCTCTGCTTGCGCCAACTTCTCTCAGCTCCATCAGCAAGCAGGATACATTCTGTCTCCATGCAGTTGTCTCCGCCATGTGTTGCCTTGCTGTTCCCCTTCTCTCTGGAGTTAATTCCCATTTCTCGGCTGGGCTGAATGGCAGAACCTCGAGGCCAAATGCCCATCTGTTCTCTTCACTGCTGTATTCCCAGAGCCTAGCACGGAGCCTGGCACATAGTAGGTGCCAAGTAAACAATTGTTGAATAAATGACCCATCTCTCATGAGATTTATCAAGACTTATCTCCACCAAGATTCATCACCACCTCTGAGAAGCCTTCCTGAACTCCCCCAGGCTGCTTGCCTTTGGTCTGGGCTCCCTCAGCTTGAAGGTTCTGTAATGATTGATTTCCATGTCTGGTTTCCCTCCCACCCACCGCCATTCAGCCTGGTACGTGGCCTGCCCTTGTGAGATCTCGGCACTGGGAGAT
Organism: Nomascus leucogenys; assembly: GCF_006542625.1. Classification (NCBI taxonomy): domain Eukaryota; kingdom Metazoa; phylum Chordata; class Mammalia; order Primates; family Hylobatidae; genus Nomascus; species Nomascus leucogenys. The sequence continues at coordinate 61,239,720 of NC_044395.1, read as the reverse complement.
GAATGAGGCTCTCAGAGAGTTCTCTGGCTGCCCCTGCTGCGAGAGCCTCCTTAGCCGGGTCAGATGAGCAGGATGTCGGAATAAAAGGAGCTTTTCAGAACAGACCCTCCATGACCCCTGAGGCGCTGGGGGTGTGTGGGGGAGAGGCATGCCCAAGGTCATCAGGAGGTGACTAGCAAACAGGTCTCAGACACCCACATTTGCCCTCTGGCCACTCTTCCAAAGGGGAGGGAGTCTTGTGAGCTGGGGAATCTGGCCTTTTGGTGGCCAAGGAGTTCCATGAAGCATGACAGAGGTGGTCATGGTGGCTGGTCTGGGCGGTGGTCGAGGGTGAGGCTACACAGAAACATTAGCCTTTTCTGCCTGATGCCCTACTTCTCCCAAGAACCTTCTACCTTCCTTACATTCTTCTCACCGGAGGCAGCAGCTTCAGCTTCGGGTCCCAGGGCTGTTAAACGCAGCTCCTCCCATTCTTATGGCAGATAGACATTCACTTTCACACCTACATTTATATTAGTAATTTTGCAGTTTTTCTTAAACAGGGCCACTGCATTGTATGAGGCTCCACACCCCTGGGGATCTACTTCCAACAAATCCTTCCACCGCGTCCATAAATGCAGGTCCTGTGTGAGGCGTTGGCAGGGACGCTCTGCCCTCCTGCAGTTCCCTGTCTGGTGGGGTGATTGGGCTCCACTGAGCTCATTGAGCCCTCAAAATGCTTCGTGCCTTCCTACCCCTCTACCTCCATCCCTGCCAGCCTGGAGTCCTTTCCCTGTCCCTCCTGCCTGCATGTGTCCCGCTTGCCTAGCAGGGATTTTCTCCATCCTTCAAGGCCCTTCTCACAAGCTGATGCCTCTGAGAACCCTGCCCACTTCTCCCAGTGGCAAGCACGGCCTCTTCCTTTGGAGCCTGTGGCACCGAAGACCCTTTGCCTCTTCTGATGCCTTTGGATCTGGGCTGCTGTTGATGGGTCAGTTTTCCCACCAGATTATGAGCTTTTGGAGGGCAAGGGGTGGAGTCTGATTTCTCACTGCCCCAGTCCCTCATTTACCAATGTTTCTTGAGTTGGACCAAGTCCTATACCAAACATGGGGTATCCAGGGATGGGACAATCAGATGAGAACCTGCCCTCATCATCGAGGAGCCCCCAGTCCCAGAGCTGTCTGCATGGAAATGTGTACCAAGTGCTTTCTGAACAGAGGAGGCTGCCTGATTCAGCTGGAGGAGGGCAAGCTGGGTCAAGGGCAACTTCACAGGGAGGGTGACGCTTGGGTATCTAAGAAGCAGAACTTGTCAAGATAAGGAGGGAAGCGTCTTCTGGGCAGACGGAACGCTGAGCGCAAAGGCATGAAAGTGGGAATGGGCAGAAGCAGAACTTGTCAAGATGAGGGAAGCGTCTTCTGGGCAGACGGAACATTGAGCGCAAAGGCATGAAAGTGGGAATGGGCAGGTGGAGGGTGGGAAGTTAGTGTATTTAGGGCAACAGAAATGACAGAAGGAGGGAGAAGTGGGTTGCACAACAGAGCAGTTAGAGCACAGACTCTGGAGCCACATGGCCTAGGTTTGAATCCTGACACTACCAAGTACTAGCTCTGTTGTTACTCAGTGCCTCAGTTTCCTTATCTGTAGAGTGGGGATAATCCCAGTACTTACTTTGTAGGATATTTATAAGGATTAAGTGAGTTAATTTTTGTAAGGCACCTAGGGTAGTGTTGATGACAAACGTAAGTTCCCAGTGAATGTTAGGTAAATGAGGGGGAGCTGGAGAGGCCATGATAGGTGGGGTTCGTGTTTGGAATTTATCCGGAGGACACTGGAGCATTAGCAAGGAGGGAGTGTGAAGGGAAGTGGGAGGCTTGGCTTGGACCCAGCCTGCTCTGCCCACTCACACACATCCAGAGGGCATCCCTGGGACCCCCACCTGCCTGCCCCTCCTCCTCTCTGGTCTTCCACTGCCCTCAGTGGCCCTGTGGCCTCAACTGACCTCAACTGATGTATAACAGGGCTGTAGGAGCTGGAGCCACACCTTCCCCAGTACACCTGGGGGAAACTTTATGTTCCAGTTTATTGCCAAAGGAGGTCAAGTAGGGGTCCCGAGGGGATCCGGGACACCTGTGCAGGGTGAGCATCTGAGCTGTAGCCTGGCTTAACGCATGGTGGGTTTGGTAAGAGTGTGTATGAGGAATGGGGAGTGGAGGGGGGCTGGAGGCACTTGCCTGGCCTGGAGAGCTGGTTGGATATAGGGCACTGTGGGCTGTGATGCTGTGGGCTTGGGAGCCAGATGCACATCCTGGCCCAGTCACCTTCCCTCTCTGTGCCTGAGATTCCTGTGGGTAAAAGGGAGATGAAAATAGTAGCTCCTTCAGGCCGGTTAGCTCAGTTGGGAAAAAAAAGAAAAAGAAAATAGTGGCTCCTTCAAAGGTGGTAAGGATGAAAAGATCAAATGTTCAGTCAGTGAGGCCTGAGGTACATGGTGTATATCTGGGAGACCAAAATCAATTCTGTAGTACCAAGGCCGAAAGGTCAAGAGAGCCCGTGGCTGGAGAGCGAGGCAGGGGGACATGCCACACAAGGTCTTAGTCAAGAGTTGGCCTCTGTGCTGAGGGTGGAGCGGAGCCGTGGGAGGGTTTCACAGGGACAACAAGGTCATATGTGCTTCTCAGACAGAGATCACTGAGGTAGAGACACAGACTGGGGCCTGTTTTAAGAGTCAAGGTGACAAGGAGAGGCGTACGTCTGAGCCTGGGCCCCGGCTGTGGCCCAAGTGGGTGGGAGGCATCCAAGAACATTTACAGGGAAAGAGGCTCGAGCTACTCATTTGTGTCCACATAGGGCAAGAGTGAGCTAGAAATGCCTGGGTGACTCCCAGGGCCCAGCTGGTGGTGCCGTTTCCTGGGGCGGGGAGCCTGGAGATGCAGGTATGGGGAAAGGTGATGATGTGGTTTGGGGACACAGTGAGTTTGAGGGACCATTGGGAGATACATGGGATATTCCGCAGTAGAGCTCTGGGGGGCGGGGCCGGGCTTGAGTCCACCTCTTGGGAGTGGACAGCCTTTGGGAGGAGAGGGTGAGTAGCCCCTGGGAGGGAAGTGTGGCTCACCACGGATGAAAACCAACAGGGAGGGGCTGGGCAGGGGCTGGGGCCTGAGGAGGAGCCCTCTGAGGGGAAGAAGAGGACAGTGGGGAGCAGACAGTGAGAGGAGAGTGTGCAGGGAGAGGTTAGCCAAGGCCAGGAGGGCCAGGACGGAGGTGTCCCCTGGGGTGGGCCATTGGGACTGGGGGTGACTTGGGAAGAGTGATGTGCATAGGGTGGGAGGCAGGAGCAGGGGCTCACTTGGTGACATGGTGGACAGCCCCTTCCAGGGCAGCTGACAGGGCAACATGGTTGGATGGCAGCTGGCGCAGAAGGCAGAGGCAGAGGAGGGTTTTGGTTTTGGTGTTGGTTTCTGGAGGAGGGCTTCAGTTAAAGCTCTGTGAATAAGGGAGGGGCAGGAAGCTGACCTGGGACTGAGGAGAGGATGTATTTGGGGGTTGGGGGTGAGGACCACAGTGGGGACAGGAGAGAAAGATCTGAAGTGGCCCCTTCTCACTTTGTAGAGGGGGCTTTGGGAAATGTCTGTGTCAAGTTAGTAAAAAATGATACCATGGCTGGGTGCGGTAGCTGACGTCTGTAATCCCAGCACTTTGGGAGGCCAAGGCGGATGGATCACTTGAGGCCAGGAGTTCGAGACCAGCCTGGCCAACATAGTGAAACCCCATCTCTACTAAAAATACAAAAATTAGCCATGTGTGGTGGCGCATGCCTGTAGTCCCAGCTACTCGGGAAGCATGAGGCATGAGGTGGAGGCTGCAGAGAGCCGAGATCGTGCCACTTCATTCCAGCCTGGGAGACCCTGTCTCAAAAAAAAAAAAAAAAAAAAAGATACCTGACCCCCTTTCTCATTCTCCTGGATCACTGCTCAGGCTCCAGTCTTGCAAGGCTGGGGAGCTTCACATTGCTTTCTGACCCCAGATCCTGGAAGCTTCCTCTCCTACCAGGTCTTGTCGCCAGCCAGTGGGAATAACCGAGGTCACTGTAAGGCCATGCTGACCCTTCCCCAGAGCCTTTGGATGCTCACTAGAGGAGCTATCTGCTTTGTCCCCACCATTGTCAGTTGCCAGGGTCTGCTTCCCTCCAACCCCCACCATGAACTTGCCAGATTGATTTCTGTGTCCCAGCACAGGGTGTGGCCACACCCAGTAGGCACTCAATACTTTTAACTGTAGAAATGCAGAGGGGATGCCTTCATTTGGCTGCCTCTGCTGCCCCCTGCTGTCTGAGACTAGTTGGTACAACATTAAAGGGCTGGTTCTGGAACGTAATGGTTTGGGGACACCTTTTCCTGCCTAAAAATTATTGAGGACCCCAAAGAACATCTGTTTATATGTTTTATGTCTATTGGTATTTACATTAATATAAATTTAAACTGATATCTTTTTAAAATATTCATATTATATGATTAAAATAATAAATGTAGTGTAACAACATATTTTTAGAAAAAATAACTATATTTCCCAAAATAAAAAATTAATGAGAAAAGTGGCATTATTTTATATGTTTACAAATTTCTTTAATGTCTTGATAGAAGACAGCTGGATTTTCAAACACACTTCTGCATTTAATCTGATGCAATATGTTGTTTTAAGTGAAGTTTATGAAGAAAATACAGGCTTACACAAATACATAGTTGGAAAAGGGATATGTTAACAGCCCTTTCAAATAATTGTGGCTATTCTTTTTTTTATTTTGTAGAGGCAGGATCTTGCTCTGTTGCCCAGGCTGGAGTGCAGTGGCATGATCATAGCTCACTGTAACCTCAAACTCTTGGGCTCAAGTGATCCTTTCACCTCAGCCTCCCAAGTAGCTGGACTACAGGTACTCACCACCACACTCAGCTAATTTTTCTTTTTTTGGTACAGATGGGGTCTCACTATGTTGCCCAGGGTGGTCTTTTCCTGGCCTCAAGCAATCCTCCTGCCTCAGCTTCCCTAAGTGCTGGGATTACAGGTGTGAACTACTGAGCCTGGCTATTCTTTTTTGATACTAGCGAAAACTTGACAAGTGCTATTTTTTTTGTTGAAGGTTAGTTGTAATTAGAATCTGAAATCTGGCCGGGCGCGGTGGCTCATGCCTGTAATCCCAGCACTTTGGGAGGCCGAGGTGGGTGGATCATGAGGTCAGGTGGTCGAGACCAGCTTGGCTAATATGGTGAAACCCTGTCTCTACTAAAAATACAAAAATTAGCTGGGCGTGGTGGCGCCCGCCTGTAGTCTCAGCTGCTCGGGAGGCTGAGGCAGGAGAATCTCTTGAACCCAGGAGGCAGAGGTTGCAGTAAGCTGATATTCCGCCACTGCACTCCGTCTCAAAAAAAAAAAAAAAAATCTGAAATCCTATCAATGAAATGTTTATGTTAAATTACATTAAAATACATTAGACTCTTTTGCATTTTGGATGTATCTTTTGCCCAAGCATGATGTTATAACTTAATGCACTGGCTGTTTGGAAAAAAATGGTTCACCAAGTTATGCAGGTCTTCCAAATATTGACAAATATTAGTATACTATGTTTTAAAAATCACATTAGTTAATATCAACACTGATCTCATCAGAGAAGTCTTTAAGTACTGGGAAGCTGCCAAGGTCACAGTGGTGAACACAAGATTTCTAAAATTCTAATTTTCACTTGAGCTTGGGTTTCATCATTAGCAATAAATACTGTCAGTTTGCTGTGAAATGACAGATTCATTTTATTCATTCTTGAGAAAATGTCTGCCAGAGACTGAAGTCTGCATAAGCATAATTTATCTGTCAGTATTTCTTTCAAGACAAAATGGTGTTCCATGAAAAAAAAAAGTGGCTAGTTAAGCTCACAGTTCAAACAAGTGCAAATGCCTTTCTGGAGACAACCATTGTGCTGCATCAGATATGGCAGAAGTGCTCTATGTTGCTTCCCAGAATATAAAAAAGATGTATATTCAAGGACCAATATATTGTGGATGGGATCAATTTTATTGCTGCATCAAAGACTTTCCTGGTCGATGTTGGCAGTGTTTTCCTACGAGGGCGTGGCAGTGAAAAATGCGGTGACTTCCTGTACATCGCATTGGAGGCCGCCGCCTTGGCTTTTGCACCGTCAGGGAAATGTCAACCCAGCAAAAAAGGCAAATGATGCCTTAGTCTCATTATGAAAAGAGTTTTGACCTTGCAGACTTCCCCAGCAGGGTCTGTACTCGGCATTCATTTTTTAATTTAACGTTCTCATACCAGAAGCAGGGCTCAGTCACCCTTGACACAGTTTCCAATACTATGCCCCACCCAAATGGCTCCAGCTGGTGGCTGGAGATAAAACTTAGAGACTTCTCTCCCACCTAGCAGGCTGGCTCCTGGCTTTCTCGCTCTCTCTTTTAAACGACCATTCAGACATGAGCTTGTCAACTGGAAGTGACCAGCTCTCAGTCACAGTGTGACCAACTGGAACTAGTGCCTGCTTGCTTTAAACCTACCAATTAAAGCTCCCTGAGGGAAAGCTGGACACCCTCGACCCAATATAGGCAGTGGCCCTTGGGTCTTGTCTCTTCCTGCCTGTACTCCCTGACCTCTGTGTGTGTGTGTGTGTGTGTGTGTGTGTGACAGAGACCTCTGCTGTGCCCTCCAAGGTGTGTAAGTACTAAACATTCTTACACTTTCACACTGTGGTTTTGTCCCCTGAAGGTGAGGCCACTGAAGGACCCATGCAGGTGGGTCCCCTCCCTACTGGCGCTCTTTTTTTCTGGGCCCCTCCACTGTTGGGAACAGCTACCAGTTGAGTTGATAGAGTTTCCTTCAAAACATAGCCCTATGACACCCTCTCAGAACAGAGGGGCCTCCTTATCTCCAGGAGCAGCAGGGGAGGGGGAAGGAAGAGGAGAGTTGAGAGAAGACACCTGCCCCTCTCATCATGTGCTTAAGAGGCACCCATGGGCATTGTTCAGGGCCGAAAATTAGAAATACCCCAACCAGCCAGTACCATGGGGGTGGTGATAGGAGCCCTGGCTTCCTAGAATAACTCAGTTCCAGGAACCTATGCTGAGGGCCCAGTCCATGCCAGACCTGAGGCTGGCACTAGAGATGCAAAATGCAATCAGACCCTGCCCCTCTGCCCTTGAGGAGTGTTCAGTTTAGTGGGGGAGAGAAGGGTGCCACATCAGTAATAAAAACAGACCCCTTTATTTTTGTTAACTTTACCAAATGAAATTTTATAAATTCAGAGTGCCATCTACTGCTTCCTCCTGGGTTCTCTTCTTTCCCCCAGCACTCCTGCCCCCCAACACCAGGTTCTCTTCTGATTCTGTTTGGTCAGTTCTCTTTGGTTGGTGGCAGAAACCCGAGTTGAATGAGTTTCAGCATAAAGCGGAAGTGACTGCAAGGATATGAGGGAGTATCCCAAGTTCCAAGGACAGGGATGAACAACCTTGAGATGAGAACAAAACAGGGTCATCAAACAGGACCAAGATGAATATTATTTATTTATTTATTTATTTATTTATTTATTTATGTATGTATGTATGTATTGAGACGGAGTCTCGCTGTCTCCCATGCTGGAGGGCAGTGGCATGATCTCGACCCACTGCAACCTTCACCTCCTGGGTTCAAGCAGTTCTCCCTGCCTCAGCCTCATGAGTAGCTGGGATTACAGGTGCCCGCCACCACACCTGGCTAATTTTTGTATTTTTAGTAGAGATGGGGTTTCGCCATGTTGGCCAGGCTGGTCTTGAACTCCTGACCTCAGGTGATCCACCCACCTCGGCCTCCCAAAGTGCCAGGATTACGGACGTAAGCCACCGCGTCCGGCCAAGATGAATATTATTATGGCTCACCTACCCCAAGAGAAACAGCTTCCCATCTCTGTCCTGGTTCCCAATTCGTAGGAAGAAGGTGGTCGGCCCAGGTTGGCTATGGTCCTCATCCACACTCACAGGGGCCAAGAAGGAAGTCCGTGCTACCTGTATCTGCAGACATAGGGAGGGAGGGGCAGAGGCGATCCCTCGGAGAGGGTGCTTGCAGACAGTCTACCCAGTGTCCTCCCCTCTGATAAATGCACACACATGCCTTCTGTATAGTCGTAATGAGGTTTGTTTGTAATATTGCAGACTTTCCTTATTTTACTCAACATTATTTCATATATATTTCCAAGCAATACACATTCACTCACTTATGACTTAAGGTGACCTGTGATTACGTCCCCTACCTTGGTGTATTGGTCAGCTGCAATGATAATGCTATCTAACAACTCAAAAATCTGGGTGGCTGATAAACAATACATACATTTTTTCTTGTCGCGGGCTTCAGACAGGCTGGAGTGGCAGGGGAAGCTGTGCTTCCGGCTGCTTCTCAGGTTCAGGGCTGCCCCACGTGTGTCTCATTCTGGGATCAGTGGCTCCCCAGAGCATGCTTTTCTCCTGGTGACAGCAGAAACTCAGGAACTGCAAGCAGAAACTCATGATGCCTCTTAAGGCCTGGGCTCAGCACAGTTATACTATCTCTTTTTGCCCATGTTCCATTGGCCAAAGCAAACCACAAACCCATTTCCAATCTCAGTACGGCAAGGAAGTACACTGCCCCCTCCCACCATGGACCATGGCAGTGGTGGAAGGAAGTGCTGAAAAATAATACGGCCCACCACACTTGGTCATGGTTTCCTCAACTTCAAACATCAAAAATTGTGAATAGTCATTAGGTCTCATGGGTGCCACCCTCAAATGCCATAACTTTAATTTCTCTCTTTCTCCAGCCCAGACCTCCTCGCTAAGGTCCAGACCCACATTTCCTGCTTCCTTCTGATGATCCACAGGCCTCTTAAACTTACTGTGTCTGTTCCGCAGTGAGCAGCCCCTGTGCAAACCTACCTCTACCTCCAGAGGCCGGGGACACTGAGAGGCCGAAGAAGGAAGCTGGCAAATCCAGTTTCTCAGAAAGCAACATTTAATAGGGACCCACGAACAGAGTGATGTCTCTGGCAGCTGCAGGATGGTGGATCCCTGCACCCACCCCCCTACAAACTATTCTTTTTTTGAGACGGAGTCTTGCTCTGTCGCCCAGGCTGGAGTGCAGTGGCGCGATCTTGGCTCACTGCAAGCTCTACCTCTCGGGTTCACGCCATTCTCCTGCCTCACCCTCCCGAGTAGCTGGAACTACAGGCGCCTGCCACCATGCCCGGCTAGTTTTCTGTATTTTTTGTAGAGACGGGGTTTCACCGTGTTAGCCAGGATGGTCTTAAACTCCTGACCTGGTGATCCGCCTGCCTCTGCCTCCCAAAGTGCTGGGATTACAGGCGTGAGCCACTGCGCCGGGCCAAACTATTCTTTATATAGCAAGCTTTTGGGGTAAAATGTGCAGCCGGTCCTGTCTCAGACCCTGAGGAACCCGTGGCCACGTGGCCACTGGGGAAGTTAGATAAGCATCTTTGTAAGGGGTTGTCTATGCTGCAGGCATGTTTCTTCACCTTGCTGCTGAATGCCTTGGTATAGGAACCCCTTGGCCTAAAGCATCTCTTTTTTTTTTTTTTTTTTTTTTTGAGACGGAGTCTCGGAGTCTCGCTGTTGCCCAGACTGGAGTGCAGTGGCAGGATCTCGGCTCACTGCAGGCTCCGCCCCCCGGGGTTCACGCCATTCTCCTGCCTCAGCCTCTAAAGCATCTCTTAAAGCAAAACATCGGTCATTATGGTAGTTTCACTTCAAGATGGCATCACTCTTATTATACAACAGGCTGTTTTCCTACGCTGTCCAAAACTGCATCATTGATTCCCCCCAAAGCCACTCTTTCGGTATTCTCCATCTCTGTGACAGATCCTAACATCCTAGACATCACCCCCTATAGCCCGTCAGTCACAGAGATGCAGGGAAGGGAATTCTAAAGCTACTGGAGGCCGGGCATGGTGGCTCACGCCTATAAGCCCAGCTCTTTGGGAGGCCGAGGCGGGCGGATCACTTGAGGTCAAGAGTTCAAGACCAGTCTGACCAACATGGTGAAACCCCGTCTCTACTAAAAATACAAAAATTAGCTGGGCCTGGTGGCATGTGCCAGTAATTCCAGCCACTTGGGAGGCTGAGGTATGAGAATCACTTGAATCCAGGAGGCAGAAGTTGAGGTGAGCTGAGATTGCACCACTGCACTCCAGTCTGTGTGATGGAGTGACAGAAAGGAAGGGAGGGAGGGAGGGAGGGAGGGAGGAAGGAAGGAAGGGAGGGAGGGAGGGAGGGAGGGAGGGAGGGACGAAGGAAGAGAAGGAAAGAAAAAAAGAGAAAGCAAGCTAGCTACTGGAGTGTCCAGGCTCCCAACTCTGGAGTTTCTATCTCCTGGACATCTAAACATTTTTCCATCCACTCCTTGACCCTGTGGCTCCCATGATCACCTCCAAAGCCAGTGCCCATCTTGTCAGCCTCTTCGGTGCTCTCCCTGCCTCCTCTCTTGCCCTCTCCTATCCACTTCCCACTATTTCAGATCTGAGCACAGCATTCTCTTGATGAAATCTCCTCAGTGGCTCCCCGCTGTTGGCTCCCAGCAGCACATGCTGGGCCCTCTACACCCAAGTCAACCTGGAAGGCACAGCTCCCGTGTCTCCTCCTCCAGGAAGCCTCCCTCTCATCATGAGGTGGGCCTGCCATCTGGGAAAGGAGAAAGGGAAGGAGGGATTAAGTAGAAAGAGCCTCAGACTGCACTGCAGCTCCGACAAAGCCTCAGCTAGCCCAGTGGGGAGGCCCAGAGCACAAATTAGCTGTTAGAGGCTGGGCATGGTGGCTCACACCTGTAGTCCCAGCTACTTGGGAGGCTGAGGCAGAAGGATCGCTTGAGCCTGGGAGGCGGAGGTTGCAGTGAGCTGAAATTGTGCCATTGTACTCCAGCCTGGGCGACAGAGTGATACTCTGGCTCAAAAACAAACAAACAAACAAACAAAACAAAAACAAACAAACAAAAACAGTTAGAGGAGACATCTGCTGGGCAGAAACAGCCAGGCCTCCTTCTCCCACTGAGCTGAGTCATTGGCTAGGGCTGCCCAAGGAGAAAGTGGCCTTGTCAGGAATGCAGCAGTAGATCCCAGGGTGTTGCTGCTGGGATCTGTTGCTAACGACACTCCTGCTCTACACTCTCTTAAAGGAAGATCTGAGTGGCAAACCTCTATGGCTTGATGGATGTTAAGGTTGGAAGGAATTTAAGAGATGCTCTAGGCCAGCCACTGTCACATTTTACAGATGGGAAAACTGAGGTTGGCCAGAGGAAGTGACTTGCCCAAAGCCACCCAGCATGTAAACCAATATTCAAACCCAGGTTCTGACTCCCAAGTCTGTGCTCTTCTGAATCATTGCTGACTCAGAGTCACAGTGGGGCTGGAGGGCAGTGGGAGGAGAGTGGCAAGGTATGACTTCAGGACGCGGCTCAGGTGTCACTTCCTCACAGAAGCCCTACCTGGACCCAAGCTCTTCTCTGGGCTCCCCGAGGCCTCTGTCCACTCATTTACCAGTCAGTTCTGTGAATGTCAGCTTGCGTGTCTGCTTTCATGAGGCCATGTCCCCAGCACCCAGCATGGGACCCGGAACATCGTGATACATGTGAAGGTACACGCCTCTGGTTTCTACTGCCCTCTCGGGCAGCTCAACCCTCCAGGATGGAAGAGCAATTCGTTCCACTATTCGTTGCTTCCTTCCTTTCTTCCTGCTTTAAATAAATGTATACTGAGTGATTACTTCATACAGTTCTGGGGACACAGCGGTGAAAAATTTTGCCTTCATGAAATTTACTTTCTAGTAGAGGGAGGTAGACAATAAGCAAAACAAATACAGGGAGTGGTGTATTAGATGGGGTACATGCTACGGGCAAAAGAAAGAGCCTCAGAGACAGAGGAGACAAGGAGGTGTCAGCGAGGACACTTGCCACTTAAATAGAGGAGTCAAGGAAGGCGACGTTTGAGTAAAAACCTGAAGCAGATGACAGGTGTGAAGGCTCCTGGTGTATTCACACTAGGAGGCCAATGTGGCTGGAATGGAGGGAGTGATTGATGGGGCTGGGAGAGGTAAAAGACGAGCCTACGAGGTCACAGAGATTAAATCACAGAGGGCCTAGAGCCTGCGGTAGGCATTTGACTTTTACTCCAGTTGAAATGGGAAGGCATTGTAGAGTTCTAAGTAAAGAGGTGTCATTGTTTGACTTCTAAGTTAGACCTGGGGGATATGGTAAAGGCAGGGGGAGAATGCCGCAATCTGAGGAGAGGTGATGGCGGCTCAGATCACAGTGACAGCAGGAGCCGTGTAACAGGTAGGCAGATTCTGGGGTGTCTTTTGGAGGTAGAGCCACAGGATTTTCTGATGAATTAAATGTAGGTTGTGAGACAAAGAGATGAGTCAAGGATGACCCCAATGTTTTGGCTTGATAACCTAGAAGGATGACATCGCCCTTGTCTGACATAAGGAAGACGAGAGGGGTAGGTTTTGGGGAGCAGATCAGAATTCAGGATTGGACACGTTCATTTTCAGATGTCTTACGCATCCAAGTAAAGATGTCAGGCACACAGTTGGATACACAAGTCTGGGGTCTGGGAGAGGTCCGGAAATGTGGGAGTTACAGGCATAGAGAAGATATCTGAAGCCTTGAACTTGGAGGACACTGTCAAGGAAATGGTGGTTGAGGGAGAAGAAAGAGGACCAAGGACTGAGCTCTGGAGCTCCCATATCACGGCAGGAGGATCCTCTAGGGAGGTGGGAGGAAGAGCACAGTTGTGTGGTGTCCTGGAAGGCAGGTGAGGAAAGTGAAACCAAGGAGGGGCCGTTGGCAGGTTCCCTGCTGCTGCTACTGGTAAGGGAGAGCAGGATTGAGGACTGGCTACTGGATTTAGCAATGTGGAGGTCTTGGTGACCTTGAAGAGCTTCAGTGGAGTGATAAACGTGGGATGCTGGTTCAAGTGAGCTTGAGAGAGAACAGGAGGAAGGAACTGGAGACAAAGATAAGGACCACTCTTTTTTTTTTTTTTTTTTTTTGAGACAAGGTCTTGCTGTCCCCCAGATTGGAGTGCAGCAGTGCAATCATGGCTCACTGCAGCCTCAACCTCCTGGGCTCAGGTGATTCTCCCACCTCAGGCCCCCGGGTAGTTGGGATCACAGGCACATGCCACCATGCCCAGCTAATTTTTTAAAAATTATTTTTAGAGATGGGGGTCTCAACATGTTGCCCAGGCTGGTCTCGAACTCCTGGGCTCAAGTGATCCTCCCACCTCACCCTCCCAAAGTGCTGGGATTACAAGCATGAGCTACCATGCCTGTCCTAGACCACCTTTTTTAGGAGTTCTGATGGAAAGGGAAGGAAGGAAAGGAGATGAAGAGAAAAATCAAGAATGTTTTTGTGAGATAGAATATGTGTATGCTGACGGGAAAGGTCTAGATGAGAGAACAGTGGAAGATACGGGGGAGATGGAGAGACTGCTGCAGCCATGGCCTTGAGTAGCCGAGGGGGTGGAATCCAGCCACATAAGCAGGGGCTGACCTTCTGAGGAGCGCGTGGCTTTATCTATCGAGAGAAGGCAGGTGCAGGGAGATTGGTCGGTGTAGTGGTGGAGCCTCTGGAGTTCATTGCTGATCGCATCCACTCTCTCCGTGAATCAGGAAGCAAGGCCATCAGCCACAGTGAGAGTGGGGAAGAGGCCTGGGAGATTGGAGGGTAGGGGACAGCAGGAGAGCAGATGATTAGGGGTGTCTGGGATGACTGTGTGGAGAAGTGCAGGCACCTGGGGTCCGTGCACGTGATTAAGCAGCAGGCAGCCTGGAGAGCCTCCAGCCCAGGTCCCTTCACAGACCGTGCGGGTTTCTTCCCTCTTGGGTAGCAGTGGGCCAGGCAAGGCAGTGTGGATCTTCAGCTGACCAGGGGCTCAGAGGAAGGAGCATGCCTAGGAAGTCTCAGATTTCCAGGACTGGTTTACATATTTATGCAAAGCCACCTCCTCCCTGTTCCATAATGGAACAAAGTGTGTTGTGGAGGGTGGCATTTAACAGGACCTCTTTGGACTGGTCTTACAATGCCCCCTATGTCAAGGACTGTACTATGCCCACAGGGGCAGGTCCTGTCACCATCCCATCATTAGAGAACTGGGAACCCATCTCCCTGACATGGGCAGGGTGGGACTGCCCTGTCTGTTTTTCATTGTCCTCCTGCTTTGGTTTCTGCTTTTTGGCAGAAGCTGCTTTTCCTAGATTACTTCCAACATCTGTTCACTTGCTTCTAGAATAAAACAGGATAAGTTTGATTCTGATATTTTCTTTTTCCCTGAGGCCATCTTCAGTGAAGGCCTGGACTCTCTCTAGGTGCCCCGCTAGTGCCTTCCCACTCTGGAGTCTGCTGCCTGTGGTGGGCTTTGGGCCCTGCCTGATGCCAGCCAAACCTTTTCCCCTCCCTGGATCCTCTCTTGCCTCCAGCTCCTGACTCCTAAGGACTCTTTATGCCCCAGAGCCTCCTTTGCTGAGCTGCCTGAGCTGAGGGCCCAGAACTACTGGCCTTCAGATTTGGAGTGGCACATGGTAAGTACTGGGGCACTGTGATGGGCTGGCCAGGCCCATCCAGGGACATCCCTGCCTCTTACCTCCCAGTCAGTCCCAGCCCCATTCTTCCCTCCTCACACCCCACCAAGGTACACAGGATGCCCTGTGCTAGCTTCAGAGCTAGACCCTCGCCTTTCACAGGCTGGGGAAAGGTCAGCAAATGTGAAAGGGAGAAAGAGTCACATTTTCTTTTTTGTTTTCTTTCTTTTTTTCTTTCTTTTTTTTTTTTTTTGAGACAGTCTTGCTCTGTTGCCCAGGCTGGAGTGCAATGGTGCCATTTCGGCTCACTGCAAGCTCCGCCCCCTGGGTTTAAGTGATTCTCCTGCCTCAGCCTCCCAAGTAGCTGGGATTATAGGCGCACACTACCATGCCCGGCTAATTTTTGTATTTTTAGTAGAGAACGGGTTTCACCATTTTGGCCAGGCTAGTCTCGAACTCCTGACCTCCGGTGATCCAGCTGCCTCGGCCTCCCAAAGTGCTGGGATTACAGGCATGAGCCACCATGCCCAGCCCACGTTTTCTGAACTCTTTTTTTTTTTTTTTTTTGAGATAGAATCTCACTCTGTTGCCCAGGCTGGAGTGCAGTGGTGTGATCTCAGCTCACTGCAACCTCCACCTCTCAGGTTCAAGCAATTCTCGTGCCTCAGCCTCTCAAGTAGCTGGGATTACAGGGATGTGCCCAGCATGCCTGGCTAATTTTTGTATTTTTAGTAGAGATGGGTTTTGCCATATTGCCCAGGCTGGTCTCAAACTCCTGGCATCAAGTGATCCACTCATCTCAGCCTCCCACTATGCTAGGCACATGTGGCTCACACTTGTGCTAGTTCCCCAGTATCCATGCCCTCCTTCTTCCATAGTAATAGCACTCCTGGTTTTTACCTGGACTTACGGTCTTTGGGAACAAAGAGCACATTTCACAGCTGTCTGTGGCCCCAGGACTAAATGGAATATAAGCATTGCTGTGTATGTCTTCTGGGAAATGCCCTTAGACAGACATGCACTTTTTTTATTCTTCCATCTGCTGCCTGGGCTCCAGCTGCCATCTTGGTCATTGGAGGCAAGGGCCACACCCTTGGCATAGAGGAGTCATGAGTTGGCAGGAGCCTAAAATGCAGAGGATTTAGCAAAGCAGGGTCCCCACACCACTCCTGGATCACCTATTCCCAGACCCTTACCTGAGTGAGAAACAAACCCTCTTGTTCAAGGCACTGTTATTGTAGGGTTCTGTTATTCACAGCTGCTCCTAATCCTAGGGTGACACGTCACTATTCATGAGTTATGTCATTTTCATCTCACAACAGTCCTGCCAAGTGGATGTTACCTCATTTTTAGAGAGAGAAAAGGAGGCTCAATTATTTTATTTTCTATTTTTAATAAAAATTGACTTTCTTTAGTCTGTATTCTGCTGAAGGCTCAGTGATTTTAAGCAAGTGATCCAAGGCCACCCAGCCAGTATAGGCCGAAGTGGGCTGAAGCCCTGCTTGCTCTGATTCCTGGGTCCTGCTCTGTGAGCCCTTGGGATCACACCCAGGCTGACCTCCCTGTGTGTACAGACCCAGGTTGATGAACACCCTCTGGTCTTCCCAGGCTTCATCTGGGTCCAGAAGCATCTACTGAGCAGGCGGAACTGTTGCAGGGTCAGAGAGGTTGCAGAGTGACCCCATTCTGTCCCTGTTTTAGCAGTGAAAGTCTCACATCCCTCATTCCTGGGCAAATCAAGACAGTCACCCTAGAGCTGTGGTCCATCCAGGTCCTGTTGCTGCCCCTTTGGGCACCCAAACCCTGATCCCTTACAACCCGCTGTTTTCCAGGCATTTGTGCACCACCTCCCAATCCTTAGGATCCTCCAGGATGTGGTTAGAGGCTGGGGCAGGGGTTAAGGTGCTGTGAAAATGAGGCTCAGGCTGGGCACAGTGGCTCACGCCTGTAATCCCAGCAACTTGGGAAGCCAAAGCAGGGGGATGGCTTAAGGCCAGAAGTTTGGGACCAGCCTGAGCAACATAACAAGAACTTGTCTTTACAAAAAATAAAAAAAAAACTACCCAGGCATGGTGGCAGGCACCAGTAGTCCCGGCTACTCAGGAGGCTGAGGCAGGAAGACAGGAAGATCACTTGACCCCGGGAGTTTGAGGCTGCAGTAAGCTATGATCGTGCCACTGCACTCTAGCCTTGGTAGCAGAGTGAGACCCTGTCTCTTAAAAAAAAAAATTAGGCTCATCAATGCCAGCAAGAAGTAACAGACCAAATCAAGTAAGATCTTGATTTATTTTTACAATGGCCTCGGAAGACAGCAGCCCCCACATTCATTTTGACTCTCCATTGTCCCCTGAGTCTCTGTATATCCTGCGATAACAGAGTCCCTGCCTGCTGGTGAAATGGGAAAGCTTCCCTTGACCCCCTTGCAGGGCGTGCGACGCGGGTGTGACTCGCTTCTTCAGTGCCTCGCTGCTCTAACCTCTAGAGCAGGTTGCAGGGCTCCGGGCCCACAGCAGTGTCTGGGGGGGATGATTACAGCTCCTGAAGCCCCAGCAGGCGTGTGCTACTGTGTGCTTTTAGTTTTGCCGTCTATAGGCAGCTTGTGTTAACCAGCTCAATTAGACCCTCTACCTTGTTGGGAGGACAGAGGACTTTCTGTATCCCGGGTTCTTGCCTTGGTGTTCTGGAATAATCGGATCACACCTGAGCTCAGGGAATGAGTGCAAGGTTTTATGGAGCGGCGGTATCTCTCAGAAGATGGGGGAGCCAGAAGGGATGGAGTGGGAAGGTTTTCCCCTGGAGTTGACCGCTCACCGGCCTGGGCTCTTTTCCGACTGCCCCAGCCAAACTCCACCAGGTTCCACCGGTTGATGGCCTGCCGGCCTGCTGGCTCTGTGGGTGTGCTCCTTCTGCCGGCATGCTCCAACGTCCTCTTGACACCCAGCTGCTAGTGTCTTCTTTAGCTGATGTGTTCTCCTCAACATCCAGCCACTTGTGTCTCTGTCTGCCAGGGTTTCGGGGTTTTTATAGGCACAGTATGGGGGGTGTAGCAGGCCAGGGTGGTCTTGGGAAATGCAACATTTGGGTGTCAAGTCAGGAGTGCCTATTCTCACCTAGGTCTATAGGCACAGGCCCGGGGGTGGAGCCGTAGCCAGGGGCCACTCCCACCTCTACCCAGCACTTCCTTGCCCACTTCCATATCACTGGGGCCTGAGGCGATCAGGCTGATCTGCTAGCACTACTCATCCCTGCCTTCATCTAGGAACTGGGCAGGCATGGTGGAGCCCCAACACACTGCAGTATGAGGCCGCTGCACTCAGAAAGGCTTGTGTCACATCTCAGCTCTTCTACCCTTCACCCATGTGACCCTGGCCCAGTGATTTCACCTTTTGAGACTTAGTCTTCTCATCTATAAAATGGGGATAATAATACCTGCCTCACAAGGCTATAGCAAGGATTAATGAGATCATACACCATGAAGTTTGGCTCTGGACCTGGAATACAGTTAACACTTGATAAAGGTTGTCATCATTGTTGTCACTGTATCACCACTCCTCTGTGCCAGGCAGCCCTCATGCTGGATACCAGGGACCCTGCGATACACCAGAGCCATTCAGGAACTCCTCAAGGAACTCAGAATCTGATGGGGAGATGTGCCACAAAGACAATTTAAACAAATAAAAGATGATAGCTCACACCTGTAATCCCAGCACTTTGGGAGGCCGAGGTTGGAAGCTCTCCTGAGGCCAGGGGTTCAAGATCAGACTGGTCAAGGTAGCAAGACCCCATCTCTATAAAAAAATAAAATAATAATAATAATTGTTCTAATGGGGGAGTGAACAAGGTATGGTAGGAACACCGGGAGGAGGGGATTGCCACAGAGCAGTCAGGGAGGTTGTCCTGGAGGAGGCAGAGCTTGTGTGGGGGCTCACAGAGGATCACCTTTTGCCAGGTGAAGCTGGGGGCTAGTGGAAGGAAGCCTGTTGCAACTCCCTAAGTCTAGGATTCGCTAGTTGTGCACTTGAGGTGAAGATGAGGCTCTTCCTGTTGGCTGGAGTCTCAGCAGAGGCTCTAGAAGCTGAGGGGCCCAAGCACCTCACATCCTCCATGGGGAGTTAGACCATCTTGCAGCACAAGCAGAGGATGCCCTCCCAGGCCTGCCCCACCAACCCCACCCAACACCCACCCATGTTAAAGGCTTTTTTGGAGAAAATTGTTATTTTGCTCTGAACTTCCCTCCCTTCTTTAAACCAAGTGCGGAGGGCTTCAAGACTTTGGGGGACCTGGGAACCTGAATTGTCCTCACACATCACAGTCTAAAGGCAGTGTGTGGTGGTGGAATGGGGAGATCCAGGGCCACCCTGGGAATGGCTCACGCTGCTAGGCTAGACAAAGGATACCTGATTTTTCCAGTGGACCGGATGAGGGCCTGTGGAGGGAGCTGGAGGCGGGTGGGGTGAGGACCTCTCAACAGAGGGTACTGCTGGAACTGATGCCTGAGGGGAGAGGTTGCAAACCAGAGGGGGCATTGTTCTTTTGGGCGGGGGTGGCAGGGGTGGGGGGGATCTAGATGAGAGTCCCCAGGGGAGGAGGTTCACTGAAAAACCTCCTGGAGAATCCTGTGAGTTAGAGTAGAATTTGGACATCTACCATGTCTCAGAGGGTCCCCAGGCCAGGTTACAACTGTATCAGGCAAGGAGGGCCTGATCTGCTCTCTCTCCCACTCTATAGACAGATGGTCATGGAGAGGCCGGGTGAGGTGGCTCACACCTGTAATCCCAGCATTTTGGGAGGCCAAGGCGGGTGGATCACCTGAGGTCAGGAGTTCGAGACCAGCCTGGCCAACATGGTGAAAACCTGTCTCTACTAAAAATACAAAAAATTAGCTGGGTGTGGTGGTATGTACCTGTAATCCCAGCTACTCAGGAGGCTGAGGCAGGAGAATCACTTGAACCCAGGAGTCGGAGGTTGCAGTGAGCTGAGATCGTGCCACTGCACTGAGGGAGAGCAGAGGCAGTCAGCGCCCTCTCCAAGTCTCTAGTTTCTGAGGCAAGCCCAGCCCCAGAAAAGAGTCTTATTCTACATTGGATGAGATTTTGCAGTTTTAATATTACTTTTTGGTTTTATTACTTTGAACTATACTTTTCAAAAATTAATGATGGACGATTTCAAACATACCCAAAATTAGAGAGATGAGTCTAATGACCCCACCACGTACCCATCATTCAGCCTCAGCAATAGTGGGTTGTACCAATCCTGTTTCCTCTGTGCCCCCACCTACTTCTCCCAGTGTAATTTGGAATCAAATCTTCGAGAAAGAAAAGAACGACTTCCTCCTTGCTTCTGAAAAATTAAAAATAAGAAGAGCCACTGCCCTCCACTGTTTGATTAGAACACTAAGGTTAGGGCATAAACCCGAGATTAAAGCTGGCAGGATCCATGGAACCATCCCATGGACGGTGGGGTTGGTATTATGTGTCCTTCACCATCCAGCTCCCACCACTCCGAACAGTGCTCGGCACATAGTAAGTGCTCAACAGATCATTCTGGTGCTTCTCCTCCACTTGCTCCTCTGTAGCCTTCCCAGGCAACAGCTTTTCCTCTGTCAGGCATGAGCTGGGGCGAATACTCAGCTCTTCATCGGAGGCTGCAGGCTGGTTCTGCCCATAGCAATCCCATCCCAGGCTTGGCCAAGAGGAGAATTACTTTGCAGAATATAAGACATAATGAGGAAAAGCATCTACTTCAGTGCTCTGTAATGGTAGCCACTGGTTATCATAAAAGCAGTGGTGGC
Organism: Nomascus leucogenys; assembly: GCF_006542625.1. Lineage (NCBI taxonomy): Eukaryota > Metazoa > Chordata > Mammalia > Primates > Hylobatidae > Nomascus > Nomascus leucogenys. The sequence goes on along the minus strand of NC_044395.1, from coordinate 61,219,353 downwards.
CAGGGGTGGTGGCTCACGCCTGTAATCCTAGCACTTTGGGAGGCCGAGGCGGGTGGATCACTTGAGGTCAGGAGTTTGAGACCAGCCTGGGCAACTGGTGAAACCCTGTCTCTATTAAAAATACAAAAATTAGCTGGGTGTTGTGGAACATGCCTGTAATCCCAGCTACTTGGGAGGCTAAGGCAGGATAATTGCTTGAACCCAGGAGTTGGAGGTTGCAGTGAGCTGAGATTGCACCACTGTACTCCTGCCTGGGTGACAGAGGGAGACTGTCTCAAAAAAAAAAAAATTAAAAAAATAAATAAAAGCAGTGGGAAGGAGACATCCAGAGAAAAGTTTGGGGCAGGAGGGTGGCATATGGGCAGACATTTTTGGAACTTCACCGTCCTCTGTGGAAGGTGGCATAGAAGGGGTGAGAACAGAGGCAGCAAGACAGTGAGGAGACAGGAGCCGCAATCTGAGGAGAAGGATGAAGGTTTGGCCTACCTGGGAAGGGAGCCCCCAGCACGTGGAAGAGGGAGGAGCTGGGAATCCTTAGAGGCACACCTCAGCTGCCAGAGGTCCCGCTCCGCCTGCCTTTGAGCTCCGGATCCTGAATGCCCCCAGGGAGGCTTTGTAAAGATCCTTCCTAGGATTGGCTACATTTTGCAGGACCCATTGCCAAATGAAAATGCAAGGCTCCTAGTAAAAAAGATTACTAAGAATTTCAAGATGGCGACAGCAGAGTACTGAAATAAGACCAGGGTCCTTTGCATAGGGCTGCTGATACAGAAAGAGAACATAGGACATCCCGTTAAAGTTGAATTTCACATAAACAATGCATTTTTTTTTTTTTTTTTAGTTTGTGTGTCTTGTGCAATACTTGCAATAACATGTTTCTGTTTATCTGAAATTCAAATTTAACTGGGAATCCTGTATTGTACCTGGCAACTCCACCAGGTGGGTCCTGTCTCCTCCCTTAACTGGAGCTCCTGGGAGTGGCTCAGGCTTAGGGTTCTTCCAGGAGAACGGTTTTCAAACTTCAGCCTGCATCAGAAACATCCGGGGGGCTTGGTAAAATCCAGATTGCTTCCCCCCAGCCAGAGTTTCTGACTCATGCCTAGAGTAGAGCCCAAGAATTTTCATTTCTGACAGGTACCAAGGTGATGCCGTTACAATTGGTCCTGGGACCACACTCAGAACCACTGTTGGAGTACATCACCTTGGGAAGCCCCTGAAAGAGATAGAAAATCGTAGTGACCCAAAATGGACACCAGAGGGCAGAAGCGCCCACTGGTCAGGCTATAGGACCCGCCCACTGGCCTGGGGCTGGGCTTGCACCTTTGCTGGACATTTGTTCTGTGCCTGACCACGTCCAGGGCCCTGGAGCGGACAAAGAAAGACGTGGGTCAGCATTAGTCTCTGCCCTGAGGGGCTCAGGGTGTGGAAAGGGAGACGGATGTACTAACTGAGAATTACAATTGGTGCTGAGATGGGGGAAGCACGGGCTGTGGGAGCCCAGGGGAGGCTGGGGGTGGTCAGGGCCCTCTTCCTGTAGAAGCCTGAACAGAGGGTAGGAGCCGTCCATACAGGGAGAAGGGGAGGAGGGGCTTTCTGGGCATAAGAATACACAAGTACAAGGGCGCACACTGGACAGTGCCAGGGACTGCTTGAGGAGGAGTGCAGAGGTAGAGGACAGAATCGGTGGGTGGGTAGCCTGGTGAGGCTGGGGCTTGGCAAATCCTGAGGGTCTCAGCGAGCCCCAGGAGGGTTTTAACTAGATGGTGTGTTAGAATGAAGAGTGTCTGGGAAGAGAGACCAGAGGCAGAGAGGCCTAGTGAGCAGGAAGGTGCAGTGGTCAAGGGAGGAGGTGACCCGGGGAAGCAAGGGTGGCCCAGTCTCTCTCATCTGTTCCTCCATTCCTCCATTCATTGCACGTGTGTATGGAGCAACTTCTCTGAGCCAGGCCCTGGGTTGGGTGCTGGCTGCCGGCTGCTGGGACTTGGCAGTGACGAAGACAGTTCCTGGCTTATGTGGAGAGCTCACATTTTAACTGAGAAGACCACAATCCGACAGCCAACCTCACAGTGAGCCAGCTAGTTACAGTTGTGGTCCCTGAGGGATGGGTACCAGAGATATCAAGGGAGCCACAGGGCAGGGTCTGGGCAGAGTTGGGGTTAGGGTGGGGGTAGGAGGCATCTCCCAAGAGAGACCCTGACCTGGGCATCCTGACCTAGCAAACAGATGCTTCATTCAGTCCTACCCTGGTGCCTCCATGCCGCAGCCCAGAGCTAACAATATGGCCATTGACAGCTCCTGCCACTGTCTGAGGTCTAGCTTTCCTGCCCCCATCCATCCTTAGCCACACAATCCTGGCCTTCGGTGGGAAAGAAAGAGCAAGATTATACTCAGGTACTAGGGGCTGGGCCCACTCCTCCACCAGAGTCAGCCTGGCCCCAGCCCAGGCGAGTGCCCAGCCAGGCACCTTCCTCAAATGTCCAGTGCTCTTGCCCTAAGCATGTGAAGAGTCCGGCAGCTAGAAGCAGAAGGATGCAGGAGATGACCTGAAATGCCAAGAGGATGCCCTGGACTCGCAGGGCTCCTGGACGCACACTGTAGAACATTTGTCAATAGAGATGGGATTGGCCTCACGAATGACGTAGATGCAAATCAAGCTAACTGGAGCATTACTTTCTAGAAGGCTGACCTTCTTGCTATTCCTAGAGCATGCCTAGTTCACTCTAACTGTGGGGCCTTTGCCCATGCAGCTCCCTCTGCTTGGGATTCCCTCCTCCCGCCATAAAGGTCTCCCTCCTCCTTTGGTCGGAGGAAGAATGGCTCCCCAAAGACATCCATGTCCGAATTCCTGGAACCTGTGAGTGCATTACCTTGCATGGTACAAGCGACTTTTGCACATGAGATTAAATTACGGATCTCGAGATAGGGAGACTTTACTGGTGGCCCAGTGTCATCAGGGAGGTCCGTCTCAAGAGGGAGGCAGAGGGGTCGGAGTCAGAGAAACAGATGTGATGAGGGAAGGAGAAAGCAGAGAGAGAGGGAGATTGGAAGCTGCCACACTGCTGGCTTTGAAGGTAGAGGTAGAGGCCACAAGTCAAGGGATGTGGGTGGCTTCTAGAAGCTGGAAAGGGCAAGGAAGCAGATTCATCCCCAGAGTCTTTAGAAGGAGTTGCTAGCCCATTGAAGTCTTCTGACCTCAAAACCATAAAAGAATAAGTTTGTATCATTTGAAGCCACTAAGTGTGTGGTACTAGATACAGCAGCCACAGGAAATGATTACAGCTTCTTATTCAGATTTCAGGCTGCCTGGTGTAAAGTAGTCTTACCCACAACACCTGTTTTCGTTTCTTGCTAGCCCTCATTATTACTGGAAATGATCACATTTCTTTCTTAGTTTATTGCCTGTCTCCACTCGCCAGCACACCAGGCTCCTGGAGGGCAAAGATCTGGTTTTGCCCACTTTTTTATCCCAGTACCTAGAACAGTGCCTGGTAAATTGTGGGTTCTCAATAAATCTTTGCTACATGAGGCTGGGAACAGTAGTTCATGCCTGTAATCCCAGCACTTTCGGAGGCTGAGGCAGGCAGATCACCTGAGGTCAGGAGTTCGAGACCAGCCTGGCCAACATGGTGAAACCCTGTCTCTACTAAAAATACAAAAATTAGCCGGGCGTGGTGGTGCGTACCTGTAATGCCAGCTACTCAAGAGGCTGAGGCAGGAGAATCGCTTGAGCCCAGGAGCCAAAGGTTGCAGTGAGCCAAGATCCCACCCGCTACACTCCAGAGTGAGACTCCGTCTCAACAACAACAAATCTTTGCTGGGCGCGGTGGCTCACGCCTGTAATCCCAGCACTTTGGGAGGCCGAGGCGGGTGGATCACAAGGTCAGGAGTTCAAGACCAGCCTGGCCAAGATGGTGAAACCCCTTCTCTACTAAAAATACAAAAATTAGCTGGGTGTGGTGGTGGGCACTTGTAATCCCAGCTTCTCAGGAGGCTGAGGCAGAGAATTGCTTGAACCCAGGAGGTGGAGGTTGCAGTGAGCCGAGATCATGCCGCTGCACTCCAGCCTGGGCGACAGAGTGAGACTCTATCTCAAAAAAAAAAAATCTTTGTTGCATGAAAGGAAGAATGAAGGAGTAAAGGACTTCCTCTGTCTCTCTCTTATGTGCACTGATGGCAGGGAAGGGGGGTGCCATGGCTAGTGGAAGGAGGCCTCAGAACCATGAGAATGGAGCGAGGCCTGGAGGGCTGCAGAGATCTGTAGGAACTGCAGAATTTGGGCACATGCTGTCCAGTTTACAGGCCACTTCCAACGCAGGGTCTTTTTGTGGTCGTTGTTCCTCGGAACTACCTGGAAGAGGAAGACAGGCTTGAAAGGAACCATGGCTCTCACTTTGCAGGTGGGCATCGAGGTACTGGATGGTGATTTGAGGGTTAGGGAGACACTGCCTCTCCAGCAAGGGTCAGTGGGACCTGAGAGGGGCCTGAAGGCCCTGCCTGCTCCCCCAGAGCCTTCCCCACACCTCACGTACCAGTTCTCCTTGGCACTTGGGCTGCCAGCCTTTGCCCCTGCTCTTCCCTCTGCCAGGGTGTCTTTCCTCTCCTCGCCTTCTTCCAGGGCTGGGACTAGGGCGAGACAAGTGCAAACTAAAAGGAGCACCAGAAATCTCAGTAATCAGGATTAATCATATTTTCATGTAATTATTATTATTATTATTATTATTATTTTTGAGATGGAGTCTCACTTTGTCACCCAGGCTAGAGTACAGTGGCGCGATCTTGGCTCACTGCAAGCTCCGCCTCCCGGGTTCATGCCATTCTCCTGCCTCAGCCTCCCCAGTAGCTGGGACTACAAGCACCCGCCACCACGCCCGGCTAATTTTTTGTATTTTTAGTAGAGACGGGGTTTCACCGTGTTAGCCAGGATGGTCTCGATCTCCTGACCTCATGATCCGCCCTCCTCAGCCTCCCAAAGTGCTGGGATTACAGGCATGAGCCACTGCGCCCGGCCTCTTGTAATGTTTTTTAAAAATCAAAACAAATGCAAAAAATCCATGATGAACAAAATATCACATTTTAAATAAGGACTTTTTTATTTTTCCTTTTGTCTCAGGCTCCAATATGGCTTGACACAGTCCATACTACTAATCCTGTCTGAGACTGGCAATGTAGTTTGTGAGGCCCCTTCTTCAAAAATTATTATTATTATTTGTTGCCCAGGCTGGAGTGTAGTGGTGTGACCTCGGCTCACTGCAACCTCCACTTCCTGGGTTCAAGCAATTCTCCTGCCTCAGCCTCCCGAATAGCTGGGATTATAGGCACGTGCACCACGCCCAGCTATTTTTTTGTATTTTTAGTAAAGACGGGGTTTCACCATGTTGGCCAGGCTGGTCTCGAACTCCTGACCTCAAATGATCCGCCTGCCTCGGCCTCCCAAAGTGCTGGGATTACAGGCATGAGTTACCACGCCCAGCCTCAAAAATTATTAAGAATTGCAGCGGCAATTAGCCGGGTGTGGCGGCGGGCTCCTGTAATCCCAGCTACTCGGGAGGCTGAGGCAGGAGAATCGCTTGAACCCAGGAGTCAGAGGTTGCAGTGTGCATTCCAGCCTGGGCAACAGAGTGAGACTCTGTCTCAAAAAAAAAAAAAAAAAAAAAAATTGCAGCGGTTGGGTAGTGGCTCAAGCCTGTAATCCTGGCACTTAGAGAGGCCGACGTGGAAGGATCGCTTGAGCCCAAAGGATCGCTTGAGCCCAGGAGTTCAAGACCAGCCTGGGCAATAGAGAGACCCCATCACTACAAAAAATACAAAAATAAGGCCGGGCGCAGTGGTTCATGCCTGTAATCCCAGCACTTTGGGAGGCTGAGGCGGGTGGATCACGAGGTCAGGAGATCGAGACCATCCTGGCTAACATGGTGAAACCCCATCTCTACTAAAAATACAAAAAAAATTAGCCAGGCGTGGTGGCGGGCACCTGTAGTCCCAGCTACTGGGGAGGCTGAAGCAGGACAATGGCGTGAACCCGGGAGGCGAAGCTTGCGGTGAGCTGAGATCGCACCACTGCACTCCAGCCTGGGCGGCTGAGCAAGACTCCGTCTCAAAAATAAAAAAATAAAAAAAGAATTGCAGGATGTCAGTAGTAACCATCGAACCACTTGGGAGGGTCTGTGAGACTGCACAGGCTGTACACCCATGAGGTTGGCCCTGATCCTGTCTTTATTTAAAATTGTGATATTTTGTTACTCATAGAATTTTTGCATTGATTTAGATGTTTTGAAATATTGCATGAAACATGATTTATTTTGATGACTGAGGTTTTTGGTGCTCTCATTAATTGCGCTCCCAAGGCAAGTGCCTCACTTGCCTCACCCTATTCCCAGTCTTCTCTGCTTGGTATGCACTTCTCAACCTTAGGCAGCCTCCTCCAGGACGTCTTCCCTGACCCCTGGCCCCACACTGGATTGGTACTTCTGGGCTCCTTCTGGCTGGGCTACAGTCCCAGAGCTCCTCTGCTTCCTCCCCTCCATCCCATTCCTGAGCACCTGGTGTGAGTCCCATTGTTTAAGGGAGTAGATTTGGTTTGCTTCTGTGTTCCAGAACAGGGCCTGGCTCGGAACAGTTGCTCAGGAAAAGTGGGTTTTGAGAGAAAATGAGTGGTCTGCCAGTGCTTGGAATTTTATGTCAACAGGATGTCTTTGGGTCAAGCCCTTCTGTCTCCAGAAGTTCCTTGGTAAAACCTCTACGGGGTAATCCTTGGGCAAGACTCTATCTCTGAAAATGCCCAGCAGTGGCAGAGCCAGCTCTGTGGGCACTAGACCTCCTCATATCCCACCCCACCACCCATGGGCACCATGGCAGAGCCAGCCTCACCCTAGGTGGCAGGACAGACACCTGGCAACAGCTGGCATAGGCGTGGGGCTGGGCCAGTCCTGTGGACCTGTGATGCTGGCCTGTTGTTGACCCGCTTGCTCCTGCACAAACCATGCCAAGCTCCATCTTCAGGCCAAGCCCTGTAGTTCCTCACCTCAGGGACTCACAGCCTTGCTCCAATAACCTGGCTCCCTGCCTTGTTCAGGCGACCAGACTTGGTGTCTAGATTTGCGTCCGGGACAGAACCTTTCTAGTACTCAGCACCACCATCGTTAGTCTTCTAGGGACCCTGTGTCAGGGAGCTGGAGGAAGATGCCTATCAATTCCTGAGCCTCAGCATATGCTCTGATCGGTCCTTTACCCCAACTATGTCCCAGGACTCCCTCAAGCCTGACCAGTGTTTATCCAGCTCTCCCTTCTTCATTGTTCTAACAATTTAAAGCCTCTGCCTGGGGCCTGGGCAAGGTTAACAAAGTAATCAACTTTAGGCAGTGCCCAAAATGTGGGTGGCTCCCGGAGTCCTTGGTGACACAGACACCAGCACAAACCTTCGGACACCCTTGCAGGTGTGGCCCAGTGGCTGCTGTGGACAGAATCCCAGGCCTCAAGCAAGGAGAGCTAGCTTCAAACCCAGGGCTATAATCTCTGCTTGTTTGGGGCTCAGTTTCATCATCTGCAAAATGGGGAGAAAATGCCTACCTCATAGCAGGGTGATGGGAATTAATGGAAAATGCAAGAGCTCCTGACACACCGCAGGCATTGGGAAATGCTAGTTCCCTTTCTCCTGTGCTTGCTTTTGGTGGGAAGACCAGTCAGCTGTGCTCCCTGGGGACTCCCTTCCCACTCCAGCTCCCAGCCTCTGAGTTCTTTTTCACAACTCTCTGTGCCAACTCAAGAGATGGGGAAACTGAGGCTCAGAGGGATCAGGGGCTTGCTGAAAGTCAGGTGTAGAGTCAGAGGCTGAGCACAGACTGGAATCTAGGAGCTGGGGCTCGGCCAGAGGTCTGGGCTTGGCAGGTGGCCAGCTCCTCCCGTCCCGTGTTTCCCCATCTGGCCCTGGTAATGCTGAGCCTGTGAAGCACAGCTGTATATATAGCATCAGCTATGGGCTCCTCCCCCAGCACACACACATGGGCACACAGACACACACCGACCCAGCCAACAGCGCTGGGTGCTTCCATGAAAGGCGTGTTTCCTTCCTGAGTCAGAGCAGACCCCGAACAGACAGCCTTTGGGCCTGGCTGAGAGCCAGCCCCCTCCCTGCTGGAACCTCTGGGCAGCAGCCAGCACAGCTGCATCCCCTCGGCAAGGCCTGCAACGATAGGCCCACGTTGCGTCAGCTCGGCCTGTCTCTGGGCCTGCTCCGGCCCCAACAGCCAATGAGGCCTGGCCGAGTGTACAGACCCCAGCACTGGTCCAGCCCACCCCACCACCATCACCCTGCGGCTGCCTGGTTCTCCTTTGCTCGCTCTCGGCTAGGAGAAGGGGACTGCTGCTCCATCGCCTGTGGCATGGCCCTCCCTCTGTGCCCCTGCCCCCACCAGTGGCTCTGCCAGCTCAGCCTTGGTTTCCCTTCCAGGAGGTAGCAGGGTCACCCCTTGGCCTGGCGTGGGCCCATTTCTCCACAGCCTCTGTTCTCCTCAGGCTCTGTGCTTGCTCTGATCCACATCTTTCACCTGTGGCATCTTTCAGTTACCCTCCTATAACCATGATTCACAAATTGTCATCTTCGGACGGGCCTTCTACCCTGAGTGCCAGAATTACGGACGCTACAGCCTCCTGATATCTCCAGTCTATGGAGCCCACCAGCTTCCCCCAGAGCTCACTGCCTTCCCCCAGAGTCTCCATGGCAGGAAAGGGACCATTTCCACTTGTTCACCAGGCCAGGCACCAGAGAGTCCTCCTTTTCCCTTCTCCCAGGCCCTCCGTGCCCAACCCACCGCCACTGGGCCCTCTCCAGCCCGAGGCCCCTGCCTGGTCTGGGCACCAGCATCTCTCTCCAGGTTACCGAGCCATTCTCTCCTCTGGCCTCCCTCTCTCGCTCTCCATGCAGCAGGCAGAGAATGCAAAAACGCAGGGTGATCTGTCACCAACTTTCACAGCTTTAGTCACACGTACCCCCTCCCATGGTGGCCTCTGTGGGGTCTCGTGCCTACCCTCCCCTGGCTGCGTCCCATGAAATCTTGCCAGGATTTGGCTCTTTAGCCTGAGGCCTAAAGCCATCAGGTCTGGGCTGGTGGGAAATGCCAGACCTGGCCAGAGGAGCCACAGCCCCAGCCTCCCACCTTCCCCAGGGTTGCAGCGCAGTATCTCTGAGCCCCAGGCTCAGCACCACCACTTCCCCAGCCACCCTCGGACAAGCCCCCTTCAGGCTGGAGCTTGATACCCTTCTGGGTGTTTCTTTTCTATTTACTTGGTTGATTTTTTTTTTTTTTTGGCTGACTATAAAAGTAATATATGCTATTGAAAACAATTCAGAGAAGCAGAGAAAAGAAAATAAAGATATATCTATTCTATCTCCAAAGATAAACACTATTAAACGATATGAGTATTTCTTTCTAGGCTTTCTCTATGAATATTTTATATACCTATGTATTTTGTATTAATTACATATCATACACATTCATTCAATAAAAAAACCATGCTGGGCGCCGTGGCTCACACCTGTCATCCCGGCACTTGGGAGGCCAAGGCGGGAGGGTCACTTGAGCCTTTGGAGTCCAAGACCAGCCTGGGCAACATGGTGAGACCCTTCCTCTACAAAATTAAAACATTAGCCAGGGTTGGTGGCGTACACCTGTGGTCTTAGCTACTTGGGAGGATCGCTTGAGCCCATGACATCTAGGCTGCAGTGAGCCGTGTTCGCACCACCACACTCCAGCCTGGGCGACAGAGTGAGATTCTGTCTCTAAATAAATAAAAAATACATAACCCCAAATCTTTTAATAGCCAAAACTTTGAAAAAATTAAGTGAAAATCACCCAAAACCAGCATTAACTTTTTGGTGAAATGTGAACATTCTTCCAGATATCTGCAGCTCTCCCATGGAATTTTCATAAACAGGCTGTTTCATAAACGGCTTTATTTTTTATCCAACAATCCACCAAGCAATCTTTCTGTGCCTGGGGATTACAACAAGCTTTCCCCTTTTTGACATCTGCAAATACATCATCCTTTATTGACCTTCTCTCCAATTTTTTGTTATTACAGACAAGGCTCTGAAGAACATTCTTCTGCATATATCTATGCTCATATTTTTAAACGTCATTTCCTTAAGTGAAATTTCTAAAAATTGATTTTTTTCCAAAAGAACATGAATAATTTCAAATTGTGAAAATGTGTGAATAGGTAATGTACACTCTGCACGCTGCTCTTCCACTCTAACACCAAATTCAGTATCAGGACATAAAGAACTTCCTGGCTTTTTGGTTTTTTCCAGCTTCATAGTATTCCCACCCGCTATGGATGGACAATTAGGTTGTTTCCAATTTTTGCTATTATAAACAGTGTTGCAGGGAATTATTCAATAACATATGTTTATTTAAAAGTGCCAACCACCTTCTAGAAAGCGTGTGCCAATTTTTCCTCCTGCCAGGAGTGTGTACAAATCCTTTTACCTGTTTAAAATTAAATCCTTCAAACTCCTCCAGACCCAGCCCATATCCCACATTACGGATGAGGAAATTGAGGTGCAGAAAGGTGCAGTGACTTTCCAAGGTCCCCAGGGACAGTTCCCAACACAAACTTCCTGACTCCCAGGCTGGGCTTCTCCTGCTTTGCCAGACTACTATCCTCTGCCTGTGCCTCCCCAGGGAAGTCCCCACTCCAGTCACAGCCCTTTGTTAGCATCATGTGTATGTGCAAGGTGAGGTGTGAGTGGAACGGATGGGACAGCGCTCAGAGGACAGAGCAGGAATGGTCAGAGGACAGGGCAGGAATGGTCAGAGTGGCGTCTACGGGTTGTATAAGATTTGACCAGTTGGTGAAGATGTGAGCAGAAGTGCGGAGTGGAGAGCCTAACATCACCTAGTGTTCACAAAGTCCTCTCCTATTCATTATTTTATCTGTGTGTCTCATCATCCTGCAGAGTATCAGTCCTATTTTACAGAGGGGTAATTTAAATCATGGGCACATAGCCAAGAAGTGGCAGACCTGGGGCAGGATCCCAGGTCTCCTAACCCCCAAGTGAGGGCATTTTGCACTCCATAGCACAGCAGGGCTGCACTGGGCTGAAGCAGATTAGAGGTGGCTTGGCAGGGTGTGTGGGGTGGTCAGAGCTCAGCAGTCCCTTTTCTGAGTGTCAGGGATGCTAAGACAAGGGAGGAAAGCCCTGTAGCCCACCTGGGCATCACTATTATTACAGGCTCAGCAGCACCTAAGGGAGAGGAGAACAAGATGGGAAGGGAAAGGCAGGGCTGTAGTTAACACACATCCTCCATCCCACCAGCCCTTCAGGCCTGGTCTTGCAGGCACTGGAGCTGGTTCCATGGGTTGCCAGAGGAAGCCTGAGAGAGGGAGGCTGGGAGGGGGGGCAGGGAACCTGATCCTGTGTATATGTCAATACCGAGCAAACACTTGTGTAGAGGGGTGGGGTGCATTTGGGTTACTGGAGTTACACAGACGTGTGTACATGGATTGTGTGAAGGGGCTGCTCAAGTGCCGTGTGTGCACCATGTATGTGGGTGCACACATGCCTGTGTATATAGCGTGTCGGTGAGCTTGTGTCTCTTGGGTATTGTGCCAGGCATGTGGGTGAAGGCGCTGGAGTTCCTATGTGGCTTCGCTCAGCACCAGGATTGCAGAGGGGTAGGGGCGGGCCTGCTCTGGGAGGAGGAGGAGGGGAGAAATCATGTGCCCACCCATCCCCACATGGACCGGCTGCCCACCCTCCAACGTGGCAGCACGCAGGACAGCCCTTTTTGGATGGAAGGCCCCACGCTCCAAGAGAGAGAATCCGAGATTACAGAAATCGTGTTTTCCTGACTCATGCCTTGGGCTGAGAGCACATTCTTGGCTCCTGGACAGCATCTCAAAGAAGAGCTGCCTACAGCAACCCTGGCTCCCCGAGGGAGGGGGCCGACCCTGGACTGGCTGTTGGAACTTTCTGGGCTCCAATTTTATACCAATGTAAAAAGAAGGGGATTAAACTTCCTTCCGATTAACGTTCTATAATTAAAAGTGAGACACTAATGACGGTGCCCAGCGCAGGCCTGGCAGCGGCAAAATGGCCCATAAATGTCATTTCCTTCTCGTCCACTCCCTGCCTTCCCGTGGATATGGCATAAACAGACCTGATTCAAAACCCAGCTCTGACTCTGGCTTGTTGTGTGCCCTTGACCCTGTTGCTTAGTCTCCCTGATCCTCAGTTTCTTCATGCTGAAAATGGGAACACTCTTCCTTACCTGAAAGGAATAAATATGATAATAAATGTGAATGTGTTGCACACTTAAATGACCTGCAAGTTTTTGTCCTAGGATTCTATGGTGTGAAGACTGAGTGAATCTAGCCACGGGGGCCAAAGAAAGCTGTTTCCGCAGCACCTGGCAGAACTGGGCCTACATACCCCCTGGGTCATTAGAGGGTACTATGGGAGAAAGAGGGCTGGGAGTCCAGGGCTTAGGCTCCAGCCCAGCTCCACCTCTGATTTGCTGTGTGACCTTGGGTAAATTCCTGCCCTCTCTGGGCTCCCGTTTTCCTCTCTGTATGGTGTGGATGCAGCTGGACTTGATGATTTTCTACTTCCTGCTGTCCACACCTCTCGGGACCTAGGGATCTAGAGGATTTCCAGCCAGCCTCCACATGCCAGGCACCAGGACCACTTCCTGCAGTGAAGCAGGGCACTGGAGGAGTCCAGAGACAAAATGCTTGAGAGCTTCTCTGCTTATCAGACTCTTCTCCCCCACCCCCTGAAAGAGTGCTTTTTCCAGAAAGCTCTGCCTGGAATGTGGGGGAAGGGCCACAGTCAGTCTGGGCTGGGCTCAGAGCTAAGAATATTGTGGCAAAGGCTCTTGACTTTTTTTTTTTTTTTTTTTTTTTTTGCTGATCTTGGAAATTTAAAGGAGCCGTTGCTTTCCCTTCTTCAGGGAGGCTGTGCTAGGGCCACAGCAGACTCAGGCAGCCACTTATCCCCTGGCCGGCCATGCTTACCCAGTGCCTCTTCCATACTGTCCCCTTGCTAGAGCTGGGGACTCACAGTGACAAGGAAAAGGCCCTGCCCTTCCAAAGTCTCCAGTGACGGTTCACTGACAATACAGGGTGATAACAGAGATAATGCAGCAGCGGGATAGGCCACAGAGGAGGCTTCTGACCTGGTGTGAGATTAGTAGGGGTCGGGTGGGGGTCGGGCCTTCAGACCCAGTCCTCCTTAGGCCTCAGCTTCGCTGTCTGTAAAGGCAGGTCCTCTCTCCTGTGACCGCTCATGATACTGGGTCTATTTAACAGCATGAGCTTTGGTTTATCCCTCAAAATGGGACAGTCACAGCACTCTCAGTCTCCCCCTCAGGTGTTGGTGAAGCCTAAAAGAGCTAAGAGATGTAAAAGAGTAGAGGAAGGAAGTCTCATTGGGATTTTGACATCTGAACCTGCTGAAAACCCAGGTGACCCTCTCTGTTCTGCCAGCACTGATGGGCACTCTTTGTTTCTGCTCTGCCCTGCCCTCAGCTCGCTGACCAAATCACAAGGAAGCCTGAGGGCCAATGTGGGGGTGGGAGTAGAGAGTGGGGTCTGGCCTGGGACCCGGGAGGTCTCCTTGGATAAACAAGAATTTATCTTCTTTTTTTTTGAGATGCAGTCTTGCTCTGTCACCCATGCTTGAGTGCAGTGGCATGATCTCGGCTCACTGCAACCTCCACCTCCCAGGTTCAAGAGATTCTCCCGCCTCAGCCTCCTGAGTAGCTGGGATTACAGGCACCTGACACCACAGCCGGCTAATTTTCATATTTTTATTAGAGATGGGGCTTCACCATTTTGGCCACACTGATCTTGAACTCCTGACCTCAGGTGATCCACCTGCCTTGGCCTTCCAAAGTGCTAGGATTACAGGCATGAGCCACTGCGCCTAGCCTAGGATTTATCTTTAAAAGCAATATACAGTTGAGGCAGGAGGAAGCACATGAGAACCATGACAGCCACCCCAAAGAGATGGACACCATGCCAAGGCTGGAAGGTTTTGTTAATAATCAGACTTGTCCTAAAAAAGAATGCGGGGCTGCCTCTGAAGGAGGTAAGCTCTCTCTTCTTAGAGGTGCCTGGGTGCTTGCCTTTTTGGGGTACTGAAAAGAGGGCTTCTGCCTGGGGCTGCAGACAGGAACCCCTGACTTCTGAGATGCCTTGCAGCTCAGAGTCTTTAATACATTTATTCCAGAATCCTTCGACTCTGAGATTTTAACATGTTAAGATTCCTTAGTTGGATTCAAAGACTCCTTGAGAACTTTGAGTGGAAGTAATCTCTGATTCCTTGACCCTGAATCACAGAGTCTGAAGCTTTTGGGATCTGAGATTTCTCACAGTCCTTGTACTCAAAAGACTCTGAGCGGCAGAAGCCTACCTAGACAGAGAGGTTTGTCACCGCCACCAGCCCTCCCCACAACCACTAACGGAGGGCAGGGACCCAGGTGATTGACTCATTTGCTGGGTGCTGGGATTTTTTGGCTCCCCAGGATCCAGGGAAGCACCTAGAAGAAAGAAGATACTCAATGCAGTTTGTTGACTGAATGAATGAAGAGTCCCTACCCTTTCCCTTCCTCTCCATACTGTGTCCATCCAGTAGCCATCATTAAACTACCGAAGAGGACTTTTCGGAGGGCAGGCGGCCTCGCTGGCCAAGTCTTTCCTTTGGCTGCCATCATCCAGGCTGCAAGCTGCTGATCAGAAATTGAGCCACTGTCGCCCAGATTATTTAGGGTTTCCTAAATAATCTGCCTCACTGAATTCCCTACTAACACGTACATACCCCGCAGATGGACATCGCACAGGGCAAGGACTTTGTTCAGCTCTCAGCTGTGTCCTCAGCACCTAGAACAGTAATGAATACCCTAGGGTAACTCGGAGGTCAAGGAGCTATCAGTTTGCGAGGGTGGAGTAGGAATTGACAGTGAGACCTGAGGCCTGTGGGAGGGGACCCAAACAGGGAGGGGATGCAATAGGGAGAGAGCCAGGGGTGACAAGGATTGAGGAAGGGAGGGAGGGGGGACAAAAGTAAGGGATGCCTTAGAACCACATTTCACAACCAAGGGAACAGAGGCCCAGAAAGTGAAAGTAACCTGCTTAGGGTCACACAGCACCTTGCTCAGTGGAGAGCCAGGTTTTCCTTCCTGTGCACTCCTCCAAGCCCAGCCAGACCACCTGAAGTTCCCCAGGCATCTCTGCCTCTATTACTCCAAAACTTGAACTTTACGGGTGCCGGGCAGGTACCGGGTCTGGTCTGCTCCGTCTCCCTCTGACCATCTCTGAGGTTGAGGTTTTTTGAATGTACAAGCATGGAGAAGGGCACTGCCTTCAGAAGCCTGAACGTCTCCCCTGAAAGGGAGAGGGGTGCACAGGACTCAATTATGTTTCAGCTTGAAAATGGGGGAGAGCGAGGAGAAGGGGAGATGGCTCTGCTTGGGGCAGAGCCCCTGCGGGGAAAGGGGCGCCTGAAAGAATGTGCGATTCGGAGTGGGCTAGCTTGTGCAGAGAGCCTGGGGATGGGAGGAGGCTCGCACCCTGAAGGACACGCTGGTCCCCGTGGGGACTCCCGGAGCCCCGCAGCCCGGGCCGCCGAGGGAGGCAGTAGGACCCAGGGGCCGGGAGGCGCCGGCAGAGGGAGGGGCCGGGGGCCGGGGAGGATTTGAGGGAGGTCTTTGGCTTTTTTTGGCGGAGCTGGGGCGCCCTCCGGAAGCGTTTCCAACTTTCCAGAAGTTTCTCGGGACGGGCAGGAGGGGGTGGGGACTGCCATATATAGATCCCGGGAGCAAGGGAGCGGGCTAAGAGTAGAATCGTGTCGCGGCTTGAGAGCGACAGTCACGTCCCGGCGCCAGCCCAGCCCGACCCAGGTGAGGGGCGGGAGACGCCTGCGTGCGTGCGGCCCGGGGGAGCGCCGAGCAATCTGGGGGTGCGTGAGGGAGTGAGAGGGGCGAGGGGACTCTGCGAAGCGTTGGGGGCCGAGCCAGAGCCTGCAAACTGGAGTCCTCGGCACTTTGGGGGCCGCTGGAGGGTTTGGAATCGAGAGCCCAGGGTTAGCCAGTGATGGAGCCAGCTGAGGGCTAGGGCGGAGATCCGAGCCGGGGTGGGAGTCCGTGTACTCGGAGGACTGGGAAAAAGTGCAGGGACCCCTAGAAGGCGGTGGTGGCAGATACGAGACTAGGTGCTGTGTATAGGGGGCTGGGGGCGCAGAGCAGGGCCTCTGCGGAAAGAAACAGGAGGAAGGAGATGGGTCTGGTGCCTCTTCCCGCAAGGGTAGGGAGGACAGGCCGGCCTCGCAGTTCCAGGTCACTTCCGTTCTGGGGTTGAGGCTCAGGGGCAGCAGTGATTGGTGGCCCAGCCTCCTCACAGGCTTGCTGAGGGAATCTGAGCCTCCTGAAGGTAGTACGGTGGTGGGAAAGGAGGTGAAATCGTCTCGACTCCTGGGGTCCGTGTGCTCTGGTAGAAGTGGGCGACAGTGGCTCAATTTCTGATCAGCAGCTTGCAGCCTAGATGATGGCAGCCAAAGGAAAGACTTGGCCAGCGAGGCTCCCTACCCTCCGAAAAAGGGAGTGGGGGTCAGCAGGGTCTGCTCTGCTCTGGGGATTAAGGGGCTGACTAGAAGGATTTGAGTCTTCTGTCTACTGCCACAGGGTTCTTGGAGTAACTGCAGGGTTTAAACTGCAGGGTCTAACTTCCAGAGGCTGGAGTTCCCTGCCCCCCAGCTTAGAGACATTCCTGAGGTGGCTGGAGAGCAGGAAGGAGAATGAATGCACTTCCAGACTGGCCCAGAGTCTCAGCCCCTCCTCTTCCTTGTTTCCGGCTGGTCCCTCTGGGCTGTAGGGCCCGGATGGAGGCCTGGGGAAAATGAGGGGGCTTTGGTTCTCCGGAATTCTGGCCGGGCCCACACCCTCCTGTCTTCAGATGGTTCATGTACCCATCCCCCCTTCCCGTCCTCTCCTTTGTCTCCTCTGTCACCGGGACTCCCAGCAGAGATTTTTTTTGTACTGGCTGTGTAACAGGACACCGAATGCAGCCCTCAGGAGGGGCTCTGTGCTTCTGTGAGGAAGGATCCCTGTGCTGGGAAGGCAGACTCCTGTTTATCCCGAGGGACCTGGGGTGACCCCCTGCCTTGGCCTCGTTTCTCCCATTGTACAGTGAGGTGGTTGACCTCCAAGGTCCCTGTAGATCGGGGACTGGTTGTGCCCTCGGCACCAGGGGCCTCCTCACCATCTCTCCTCTGCTGGCTCCCGCCCTCTTCACTCTTCTGTTTTCTTTCAGAATGAAAAAGGCAGGCATTGACCTCCCTCTGAGGCAGTTTCCAGGTACTTTAGACCTCTCAAGTGTTTGGGACCCTCTGGTGGCCCCCATCATCTCCTCCCCTTCCCTTCCAGACCCTGCTCAGTCCGGCTAGCTGTGGGCACAGCCCTGGCTAGGTGATCTTGTATTTTCTTTGTGGGACTGTAACTCAGCTAACCTTGGCCTGAGGGCTGGCATTTCTCTGTGGCAAGATGGGCTGGGCTGTGGGAGGCTGGCCTGCTTGCAGTAACTTGCCTTCCCCCGTTCCTGCTGCTGGGTTCAGTGGGGCTGCCCTTCTCCCCAGTAGCGCATCTCCCTTCAGAGATCCATGTGCGGATGGGAAGGGAACTAAGGCCAAGAAGGCTCCTGGAGTCCCCTGGCAAATACGTGGCACCCCCTGGGACCTGAATCAGGCCGGCTTCCCAGGCTGGAAGCCCCCCTCTGCCGGCCGGTGGAGATAGTTCAGCCTCCTGCCTGCCACGTCACCACCAGGAGCAGGCGCTAAGCTGCTGTGGGCCTAGCGGGCTGCCTGAGGAATCCCAAACCAGTTATTTGTAGCTTGCTTGAGAAGCCCCTCCCAGTCCTTTGAGGTTCTGGCTGGTGGGGGTGGGGGCTGTCAAGATGGTACCTGCCACGTGGCATGACTGGGAGCGGCTCTTCAGCTGCCTCCTCAGGGAAGGCAGGCTGGTGTCCTCTGCTGCGGTCTGAGCACCAGCATCACTGGTCTGGATCAGAGGTGGCTTTTGAGTAGGGTGGCCCTATGCCTATTGTCCTGGCATAATAATTAGTAGTGCCCATTTTACTCTTAGAAGTGTCCTTGTTTGTGCAATAAATTATATGGTTGCTCTGCCTTTGAGGCTCCAGTTCTGGCAGGGAAGGAGCCAGGGCTGGGAGGGAGGTGTCTTGGGGTTTATTATAGGCCCCAAGATACCCCCTTCATTTTAGGGTGAGACTCAGATCTCCCCGCTCCTTCCAGACATTTTTAGATCTCTGGGCCTTCCCTCCTCTCCCCACCTCCCTCCCCTTGGACCCTTTGCTTCTCTTATACTGCATCTTCAAGGCTCCGAGGAGGGTGGCAGTCCCAGGAGATGGGGAGCCTGTCCAGGTTTTTGGGATGGAAGCAGTAGAATCTTCCCAGAAATACAGTGGTCCCCAGGCAGCCAGAGTCCTGAGGGTCTTCCACCAGGATCTCAAATGTTCGGTCTTCTTCAAGGATGACTACAAGTTGGGATCTACCAGAGCAGTGGGATCACAGCCTCCACCAGGATTCCTTCTATCCTTCCCTTTGCCCTGTCATCTCTCCTGTGCTGTTGCATGACGTAGAGGAGGATAATAGCCTGAAGGGAGAGAGGGAGTGTGGAAGTATCCCAGGAACAGAGACTGTCCCAATTGGAGGCCCCAGAGAGGGGACTGGGGCTTGTCCTGGGGGCCACTGCTACTGCTGGGGCTTGGGGAGGAGGCCTGAGGGCAACCGTGAAGCCGTGGAGCAGATGGCCTGTGTGGCAGTGGCTGTCAGATGGGAGGGCAGAATGGAATTTGACGTGGCTCCAGCTTCCTTGAAGGCTGAGTGCACATCTGGCCAGCTGCTGGTGATGGGGGAGGGGGTCACTGCTCTATCGAGCTGTGCGTGACTCACCCTTTTCCCTAGTATCCTGTCCTTGTGCTATGTCAGGAAGCCTCCTCCCCAGCCCCACCGAGTCTTCAAAGGAGTCGGTCCCCTAGGAGCTTTTGTCCTGGGGATTTCCCATCCGCACTGGGAGCACTGTGGGTAGATGGGCATTCCAAGTTCCTGCCCAGACAGAAGCTGTGGGCATGGAGACCTGGACCCTTCAGCTTGGAAAAGGGAGACTGAGGCTATGTGGACACAGGACACACACACTCTCTCGGGGTCACCCTTGGGGCAGCAGAGTGGAGCATCTGGGCTCCCCATTTAATGAGTGATCCAACTGGTGACTCATTAACATCCCAGAGCAGAATGAAAGGCATGGGGGCGGGGCAGCCCTCCAGCTCTGTCCCTCATCCCTTGCCCAGGCATCTGGGTTTCCTGCAGATTCTCAGCTCAGCTGCTGCTTTTTCTCACTGGAAAAGGGCCCCCAGGGTTATGTGAGATCAGGGCTGACCACTCTATAAACTGATGAGGACCCCAGGTCTTGCCAAGTGACCCTGTTTTACCTTCGTTCAGGAAGAGCTGAGGCCTACTGTGTACTAGGCACGGGAGATATAGTGGCAACCAGACTGGCTAGCTTTTCTGTCCTGGAGGCCACAGCCTACTTAGGAGCAGAAATAGATATGAAATAAACACACAAATAAGTGGAAGTGTTGGCTGGCCAATGCAGGAAATCAATAAGGTGGTCTGGTGGTGATTTGCTGGGAATGCTTCTTTGAGTAGGGAGGTCACAGAGGCCTCTGAGAGGCTGGCAGCTCTGAGTCAGGTCTGGGATTCCTGGACTGTGGGCTCTCTTGCCCCCATCTCCAGGGGACTTGTGGCAGCCAGAGGGCTGGGGGTGGTTGTTGGGGAGGAAGGCCTTGGGCTTCAAGACCACCCTGTCTGTGCAATCCTCACAGGCCCACCGTGGTGCACGCAAACCACCTCCCGGCCATGCGCTCCCTCCTGCTCCTCAGCGCCTTCTGCCTCCTGGCGGCTGCCCTGGCCGCCGAGGTGAAGAAACCTGCAGCCGCAGCAGCTCCTGGCACCGCGGAGAAGTTGAGCCCCAAGGCGGCCACGCTTGCCGAGCGCAGCGCCGGCCTGGCCTTCAGCTTGTACCAGGCCATGGCCAAGGACCAGGCAGTGGAGAACATCCTGGTGTCACCCGTGGTGGTGGCCTCGTCGCTGGGACTCGTGTCGCTGGGCGGCAAGGCGACCACGGCGTCGCAGGCCAAGGCAGTGCTGAGCGCCGAGCAGCTGCGCGACGAGGAGGTGCACGCCGGCCTGGGCGAGCTGCTGCGTTCACTTAGCAACTCCACGGCGCGCAACGTGACCTGGAAGCTGGGCAGCCGACTGTACGGACCCAGCTCAGTGAGCTTCGCTGATGACTTCGTGCGCAGCAGCAAGCAGCACTACAACTGCGAGCACTCCAAGATCAATTTCCGCGACAAGCGCAGCGCGCTGCAGTCCATCAACGAGTGGGCCGCGCAGACCACCGACGGCAAGCTGCCCGAGGTCACCAAGGACGTGGAGCGCACGGACGGCGCCCTGCTCGTCAACGCCATGTTCTTCAAGCGTGAGTCGGGGGCACGTTCAGGGGTCCTCCTCCTCCTCCCAGGACCCCCTACAAGAGTTAGGACGACATTCCATGTGCTCCATTTTTCACTGCCTCTCATTTATGCTGTGACAACCCAGGGAGGCAGGACTGTCACTCAGCTTTTTGTGCAGACTGGAAACTAGATTCAGAGGCAGGTAGCAGTGTGTAAAGGAATGGTTCAGGGAGCGGAGGCCCCATAGGGACTCCATGAAATGTATTCCGATCGAATTTCGTCAAAGTGCTCGTCCTTGTATATCTTGGAATGAATAAAATTTAATAATCCATTCTGCCTCAGTAGTGAGCTAGAGAAAGAACCCAAATCCTTTTTTTTAAATTATTTTTATTTTGAGATGGAGTCTCACTCTGTCACCCAGGCTGGAGTGCAATGGCACGATCTCAGCTCACTGCAGCCTTGGCCTCCTGGGTTCAAGCAATTCTCCTGCCTCAGCCTCCCGAGTAGCTGGGATTATAGGTCCCTACCACCACACCCAGCTAATTTTTGTATTTTTAGTAGAGATGGGGTTTCGCCATGTTGGCCAGGCTGGTCTCAAACTCCTGGCCTCAAGTGATCTGCCCGCCTCGGCCTCCCAAAGTGCTGGGATTACAGGTGCGAGCCACCACATCTGGCCAAGACCCAGAATCCTTAAAGCAACCTTGGGGGCAGGCAGTGTTACCTTCATTTCACAGTGAGGAAACTGAGGCTCAGCAAGGAGGAAGCAGAGCCACGCCTCAGGCCCGGATACCTCTGTCTTCAGTTGAAGATTAGATGTAGGGTTAATAAACATTTTTGAGTACCTACATAGACAACACTATTCTCACAGTTTGCTGTGAGAATGAAGTAACCCTCGTTTTACAAATGAGGCCAAGCTAGGAGAGCTGAGGTCTCCCCGAGTCAGTGGCTGAGCTTGGATTGGAACACAGGTCTGGCTGTGAGCAAGGGCAGAGTTCAGGCCACTCTCAGACATTTTTTGTTGTTATTTTCTGGTCATGGAGACAGAACTTGCAGAGGAAAATGAAGGGTGGGCCAAGCACAGTAGCTCATGCCTGTAATCCTGGCACTTTGGGAGGCCAAGGTGGGTGGATCACATGAGCCCAGGAATTCGAGACCAGCCTGGGTAAGATGGCGAAACCCCTTGTCTACAAAAAATTAGCCAGGCGTGGTGGCGCCTGCTGGTAGTCCCAGCTACTCTGGAGGCTGAGGGGGGAGGATCGCTGGAGCCGGGGAATTCAAGACTGCAGTGTGTCGTGATTGCACCACTGCACTCCAGCTGTAGGATGGAGTGGGACAGACCTTGTCTCAAAAAGAAAAAGATAAAAAAAAATTAAGGGTGGTCATGGGGCACTCCCTGCCCAGGGCACAGCTGTCCCTCAGGTACCAGGTAGGGTAGAAAGCCCACCTCAGAGCATGTTTCCAAAATATCTGACAAGTGCCAGAGCTGGGGGTGGCCATAGAGGTGGCTGAGCTGAGGGTGGAATTAATTCTTTATCATATGGGAGCAGCAGGCACTGACTATAGGGAGCCACATCCTCAGATGGCATGTCCTGGGGCCAAGACCCCTTCCCAAAGCTGGGAACATAGATTCTGTGGGCTGGGTGCTCTACAGCTGGGCCCTGAAGAATGGAGCAAAGACCTGTGTCAAGGATAAATCAAGGGTCTGCAGCTGGGGGTGGCTGTGGGCTGTGATTGTGTCTGGGGGCAGCCATGTGTCTCTGACCCTGTGTTTTGCCCCAACTACAGCACACTGGGATGAGAAATTCCACCATAAGATGGTGGACAACCGTGGCTTCATGGTAACTCGGTCCTATACCGTGGGTGTCATGATGATGCACCGGACAGGTAGGTGCTGTGAGGAGCAGGGTGTCAAGGAGGGTGGGGGTCCAAGGGTAGTTGGGGTCTGACCCACCCCTGCACACAGGATGCCCAGTGTCCTTTCCACTCCTCTCCCAGGCCTCTACAACTACTATGACGACGAGAAGGAAAAGCTGCAAATTGTGGAGATGCCCCTGGCCCACAAGCTCTCCAGCCTCATCATCCTCATGCCCCATCACGTGGAGCCTCTTGAGCGCCTTGAAAAGCTGCTAACGAAAGAGCAGCTGAAGATCTGGATGGGGAAGATGCAGAAGAAGGCTGTTGCCATCTCCTTGCCCAAGGGTGTGGTGGAGGTGACCCATGACCTACAGGTAAGGGGTGGCCCAGCCTGGGGGCCTGCAGGGCTTGGAGCCAGGGGGAGGTGCTTGGGGGGCCCACTCACCAATTCAGCAGGTCTGTCCCAAGACCCCCTGGATGTCCAGGCAGTGCTGGGCTCTGTGATGGGGGAAGCTGGGGCAGAAAGTGTGGGCCCTGCCCTTGGGAAGATGATGATAATACCAGCAGCTAAATAAAACGGAACACTTCCTGTATGCTAGGCGTTCTTCTAAGCACTTTATACGTATTATTATTTTGAGATGGAGTCTCACTCTGTTGCCCAGGCTGGAGTGCAATGGTGCCATCTCGGCTCACTGCAACCTCCACCTCCCAGGTTCAAGCGATTCTCCTGCCTCAGCCTCCCGAGTAGCTGGGATTACAGGCATGTGCCACCACCCCCAGCTCATTTTTGTATTTTTAATAGAGACAGGATTTCACCATGTTGGCCAGGCTGGTCTCGAACTCCTGACATCAAGTGATCCTCCTGCCTCGGCCTCCCAAAGTGCTGGGATTACAGGTGTGAGCCACCGTGCCCAGCCTTTATACATATTAAACTCTTTTAATCCTCAAAACAACTTTATTAGGTAGGACTGTAAGTTTCATCTTAGAGATGAGGAAACTGAGGCTCAGAAAGGTTAGGTAACCTGTGCAAAGTCACACAGCTAGTAATTCAGACATCTTGCACCAGAGCTAACCCTCAGTCACTGCACTGCCTCTGAGGTCTGAAGTGCCCCCAGTTATAGATTGTTTAAGCTGGAGGATTATCTACCATGCAATAATCAGACTGGTAGCTATGGGTCATCTAGGATGGCCAGAAACTTAACACACATTCTCCAGATTCTCCCTTGCAACCACCCTGGGTGGTGGGCAGAGGCTCAGAGAGAAGCAATGACTCCCTAAGATTCCCCAGGCTCATAAGTGGTGGAGTTGCAATTAGACCTCAAGGTAAAAACGTAATAGCGGCCTTTTTGTCAATTGAGAGATATTTTTGACTTACCCAAAAAAGGAAACTTTCATGTCATTCTTTCCTTGGATGCCACAAATGGTTTTCACCTGCAGAATCGATCCAGACTTGCTGCCCGGAGAGCTTAGAGAGATAAAGCTGGAGATGAAGTGGGGCTTAGGCTCCAAACCAGGGACAAGTGGAACTCGTACTGGTCTGTGCTGTAGACCCTGGGAGTTCCTGGAGAGGGGTCACTGTCTCCCTCCCAGTCCTGGCCCTGATCCTTCCCCAGCCCCTTCTCCAGTGGCTGTTGTCCCACCCCCTTCTCCCCTTGTTCCTCTGGTGTCTTCCTGGAACCCTCAGTGGAGACCCCACCCCCCAGTTCATGGGATAGATTGAGGGGAAATTTGAGGCGGATGACGTGTGCGAGGTCATCGGGGTGGGAAGAGCTGGGCCCACCTCGAATGCCTGTCTCAGGACCCCCCGAGTCTCAGGACCTCAGGCCTAGTTCCTATGTGGCCTTGCCAGGGAGGTGGAGGTTATCTTGCAGAATCCTGGACCCTGGATGCTGCCATTCGCTCAGCCCACAGCCGTTTACTGTCCTCTCTCCTGCATTGAGAGCCAGGGAGAGCGCTGGACATGGGCCCCGCCCTCAGGGAGCTCCAAGCCAGGTGGGAGAGACAGGCAGCACCAGACTGATAACAGGAAGGTCCAGGGAGGCACCACTCATCCTGTGGGCTCAGGAAGGCTTCCTGAAAGAAATGGTTTCTAAAGAGCCCTAATGGGAGACAGGATGGCCATCCAGGATATAAGCTGTTCTGTGAGGCTGTCTGGAGAGTGGGGTGGGGCGTGCCAAGGGATGTGGCTGGAGGCTGCCACGGAGGCACAGGTCATATGTTAAAGAGCTATGGTTGGCTTCCAAGAGCTGTGCAGGGCCATGGAAAGATGTGTGTGTGTATGTGTTTTAACTTTTTACTATCAAACATTGGAAAAATAAAAGTAGATTAGTGTAATGAAACCTCAAGTGTCTATCGCCCAGCTTCAAGCATTGTCAGCTCATGGCCAATAGTGATCCATCTATACCCACTCATTCCCCCTCTGCATCCGATTATTCTGAAGCAAATTCCAGGCATCCTATCACTCTGGACAGGTTTTCAGCCCCAGAGTGATGTGGACATAGTTGTCCTTAGATCAGTCTTTCTCAAACTTGAGTATGCTAAGAAAGCACTTGGGGCGTTTGTGAAAAGGAATCCATGCCCACTCCCAGAGATTCCGATTCAGGGGGGTCTGGGCTGGGGTCAGGACATGAGCATTTGAGATAAGCTCCTAGGTGGTGCCCATGCTGCCTGTCCCTGAACTGCAGCTGGGCAGTGCTGGGATACGTTCTCACTTGTTTTTCTGAGTCTCAGCTTCCTCATCTGTGAAGTGGTGATTAGAAGCCCTTGTAGAGTTGCAGTGAGAATTGAGAAAGCTGTGATTTGAAGTGCCAGTGCCATGCCTGGCATACAGAAGGTGGCCGGGGAGTGGTTCTCTCCTCTCTGAGGAGCAGTCAGGGTAGTATGGGGTGGAGGGTTTGAGGGTGGAGGAGCCTGGCATGCCATGGCCTCACCTGGCACACCTCCTTGTTCCCACAGAAACACCTGGCTGGGCTGGGCCTGACTGAGGCCATTGACAAGAACAAGGCCGACTTGTCACGCATGTCAGGCAAGAAGGACCTGTACCTGGCCAGCGTGTTCCACGCCACCGCCTTTGAGTTGGACACAGATGGCAACCCCTTTGACCAGGACATCTACGGGCGCGAGGAGCTGCGCAGCCCCAAGCTGTTCTACGCCGACCACCCCTTCATCTTCCTAGTGCGGGACACCCAAAGCGGCTCCCTGCTATTCATTGGGCGCCTGGTCCGGCCTAAGGGTGACAAGATGCGAGACGAGTTGTAGGGCCTCAGGGTGCACACAAGATGGCAGGAGGCAGCCAAAGGCTCCTGAGACACATGGGTGCTATTGGGGTTGGGGGGGAGGTGAGGTACCAGCCTTGGATACTCCGTGGGGTGGGGGTGGAAAAACAGACCAGGGTTCCCGTGTGCCGAGCGGACCTTCCCAGCTAGAATTCACTCCACTTGGACATGGGCCCCAGATACCATGATGCTGAGCCCGGAAACTCCACATCCTGTGGGACCTGGGCCATAGTCATCCTGCCTGCCCTCAAAGTCCCAGATCAAGCCTGCCTCAATCAGTATTCATATTTATAGCCAGGTACCTTCTCACCTGTGAGACCAAATTGAGCTAGGGAGGTCAGCCAGCTCTCTTCTCCTGACACTAAAACACCTCAGCCGCCTCCCCAGCTCTATCCCAACCTCTCCCAACTATAAAACTAGGTGCTGCAGCCCCTGGGACCAGGCACTCCCAGAATGACCTGGCCGCAGTGAGGCGGATCGAGAAGGAGCTCCCAGGAGGGGCTTCTGGGCAGACTCTGGTCAAGAAGCATCGTGTCTGGCGTTGTGGGGATGAACTTTTTGTTTTGTTTCTTCCTTTTTTAGTTCTTCAAAGATAGGGAGGGAAGGGGGAACATGAGCCTTTGTTGCTATCAATCCAAGAACTTATTTGTACAATTTTTTTTTTTCAATAAAACTTTTCCAATGAAATTTTCTTGGAGCGTGGAAGAAGATTGGATCAGGAGATTCTTACACCATTCTTCCCAGGGGACAAGGTCTCCTGCTAAGGCAGACTCGCTACTGATGGCTCATATCAGGCCCTGGAATGCTGGCAGATCACTGTGCAGACAGTGCCAAGTGGCAGGTGCATTCCATGCTGACCCAGGAAATGGTTCTGGCTCTGGCAGCCCTGGAGAAGTTGCAGCTGCAGGACCTGAATGAGAGCACTGGACCTGGAGCCAGTCTTCAGCCTCTTTGCCTTTCTTTCTTTCTTTACCCTTTTTTTTAAGATGTGGGTCTTGCTATGTTGCCCAGGCTGGACTCAAACTCCTGGGCTTCAGCGAACCTCCTTCCTCAGCCTTCTGAGTAGCTGGGACTACAGAGAGGGCTATGGGCATGAGCCACTATGCCCAGCTCCCCTAGCCTTTCCTTGCAAGCTGACCTCATACTACATCCAGGGCCACAGGTACAAACTCAGGCACACATTTAGTAAGTTGCCTGGCTTTGGGCTGGGCTTTGGAAGGACATTGTGGGGATCCTTGCCCTTAGGTGGCCCGAAGTGTTGGATTTGTAGCAGGGGAGGAGGAGGCACCCAACACAGTCCCTTTTGACACAGTCCTCCGGTTGGATGCCTTATGGTCCTTAGGGCTCCTGACACCGTACCTTAGGGAGTGAGGGATGCACAGGACGGAGCCAGTGGCCAGGGAGGCAGAGGAGCAGAGGATATTGGGCTGGAGGCCCATCTCTGCTGCCTGCTGGCCATTTAACCTAGGACAGGTCATTTTTCTCTCTGGGCACCTCCAGCTTTCCTCAGCCAAAGATTGTGACCTGGAGGTTGTTGGTTCAGGAAGGGACCCCTTACCCGGCTGAGCAATCCAGCAGTAGCCACCAAGATGTACATGGGTCTGCAGAAGGGCCAGCTGATTCACTCCCGTCATTGCCACGACAGAGTTTCAGCAAGACTGCTCAGAGTCCCAGGGCCATCCTGTGCTTCGGCTCAATCATTCAGATCTATCCTCAAGGGGCTTTGTCTAGTGGTGGAGACTTAGGGATAGGGTGCTCAGTGCTCACTGTGTTCCAGGCACCTGGATCATTCTGTTCCAGGTGTGCCACACTTGTCCCCCTGCCTCAAGGCCTTTGCACTAGCTGTCCTTTCTGCCTGGCAGGTGGTTCTTGTAGATGTTTGCAGGGTTGCTCTTCATCATCCAGGATTCAGCGTAAACGTTGTCTGCTCAGAGAGGCCTTCCCTGACCACCCTACACAACCAGTCCCTCTCCTACCTCAGTTTCTCTACCATGATTTCTCACTTTACTGACTCCTTAGCATGATGAAATTACCCACTTAAGACTTCCCTGCCTGCCTCACCTCCTAGAATGGAAGCTCCATGAAGAGAGGGCCCATGGCTGTTTGTCTATTGCAGTAAATCCTGCACCTAGCTTTAGCATCATGCACATATCGAGGAAGGCTCCCAGGAGGAGGCGACATGGGGGCTGCTTTAAAGGGTGAGTAGGCATTTCTGGATCAGAATAATGCTTTGAGTGAAACCAGCTGGTACGCCTTTGTGTTTTGCTCCTCCTATGTACCAAATACTTGATATGTACAATTTTATCCAAGCTTCCTAACAGCTTGGCTAGTTAGGGATTATCTCCATTTTACAGGTGAGTTAACAGGCTGAGCAGTTAAGTGAGCTGCCTGAGGCCCCACAGTCAGTGGGGGCCGAGCTGGGACTAGATCCTAGTTGGTTGGGTAGTTGCTTCGCCACATAGGAAGGGCAGGAGAGGCCCCTGACACAGTGCCTGGAACCCGGCATTGAGTACAGATTCTAGTAATGGAGGCATGTTAACTTGCATATGATCTGTATCCATCTCACTTAATCCCCACAATAGCCCCGTTAGGTGGGAAGTCTTCCTAACTTTACAAGGTGCAGCTCAGAGAAGGCAGAGACCGGACTGGAACCCAGGCCTCCTGGCCCTGAAGTTCAGCCTGTGACAGCTCCCCCACCAAGTGGGAATGGGCAGTAAAATAAGCCAGGCCTGGGTGTGGGGCCACTGAGAGGACCCAAAGGGTGTCTTGAGACCACGCTCCTGCATCCTGACTCAGGTGGGGAGGGTGGTAAAAGGTCTGTGCTGTTGCATCTCAAACACCCATCCATGAAGACTGGAGTTGCTGGTGTGTGAGTGGCAGTGCAGGTGGCAGAGATGGATGAGTTAGGGGTGGGGTGGGGTGTAGAGGTTGGTCCAGCCAGTGTTGCTGCTCCCAGTGCCCCATCACTGCCCTGTGTGGAGCTTTCCTGCCGCCTGGAGGCCATTGGAGGGATTACCCTGTTATTCTCACCCTGGTGCTTGTTAAAGTCTCCGGAGATAATGAGCCTGTTGGATTGTGCGGGTCCAGATGTGGATGCAAGTATGGGAGATGCGGATTAGCCTTCTTCTGAGTGCCTACTGTGTGCCCGGCACTGCCATGTATGATTTCATTTAATTTTCAGGCGTCCCTCCAGAGTAGCTATTACTGCCCCATGTTACGGACAAGAAAACTGGGGCTCAGAGAGGGGAAGTGACTACCTCAAGGCCACCCAGCAGGACAATGACAGAGCTTGGCTCACATGGGAACCCAGGTTTCCTGGCTGTAGAGGAAGAAGTTACTGACGTGTGTGAGCTCCATGCTGCACAATTTGCAGGGGGCGGTCACCCATCTTTTCCCCGGTCCCTGCAGCACGGGGCTTGTTGTCCTCCTGACACTCCAGCTGTGACCTCTGCAAGAGCATGCCCTTGTCTGCCTGTGTCTTGCTGCATCCCCGCACTTAACACAATACCCGGCACACAGGAGGCGCCTAATAAATGCTCCTTCTAAGGAAGCAGTCTAGTGGGAACTGTGGTGTTTAGCAGCAGAGGCGTTGGAGCCTGACAGACCTGACGGGCGTCCCAGCTTTGCCACTCCCTAGCTGTGTGATCATGGGTCAGTTACTTACCTTCTCTGAGCTTCAGTTTCCTCAGTAGTAAGGTGGAAATGATAACAGTACTTACCTCATAAGGTTGTGGTGAAAGTTAAATGAGGTAATCCATGGTACTTGGCAAATACATAGCCAATAAACATTATTAGTAGTTACTAATAGGAGAAGGTAGTGATTCAAAATAATACAGCAGAGCTGGGATTTGAGCCTACCTCTCTGCAACTGTAAAAAGCCTGACCCCTTCCATTATGCCACAGTGCCTTGGGTTCAGGCTGCGCTGAAGTGTCAGGGGAGACTCCTGGAAGAAGGGGCTAGAGCTGGATGACAAGAAGGAAAGAGGCATTCCAGATGTGAGGAACAGCTGGAACAGAGGTGCAGCAGTTGGGATGGGCAGGGTGACTCTGAAACACAGGGAGGGGGGTGGTGAGGAGGGTTGAAGTGGGAGATGGAGGATTGAACTGCTACGTGATGGGAGCCCCCTGGATAAGGCACTCAGCGGGTCGGTGAGCGTTATTAGAGGCAGGACAGATGGCCCTTGCCACTCAATCCCTCTGAGTTTCCCAATCCTCTGTCCCGCCACTCCCGCTAACTCTACAGCCCCTCTCAGTTCTCACCATCTCCCCTTCCTGTTTGCCCATGCTGTCTCCTCTGCCTGGTCCCAGGACCCTCCCATCTCTGCCTGTTGAGCCCCCCTCATCCTTAGAGGCCTATTTCAAAGGGTACTATAACCCCCAGGGAACCTTCCAGGCCCCTAGACAGAAGCATGACAGCATGCACAGCAGTATCCCTTCAGGTGCCCTGGAGACACACCATCCTTCATGAATCTTGCTGCCGTGTTCCGTTTTCTCAGTGTGACTTTTCTCAGTCTGCTCAGCTCCACCACGTGGTCGTCTCCAGTGCCCCATCCCTCGGGGCGCACCTAGTTCACACTGACCCGCCTGGCTGCTCCAACAAGAATGAGGAAGTGGCTTTGTATTGAAAAGACCGATGCTGAGAAGTGGACAGCTCTTTTCCCTTCTTTTTTTCCATGTCATTTCTCCACTTACCCATTCTTGATGTAAGCAGAGGTCCCAAGCTCAGCAGGGGAAACTCCAGGCAGAGGAGAGTGCACTGAACCACATTTTCTGACTTCCTTTTTTTTTTTTTTTTTTTTGACACTCACTCTGTTGCCAGGCTAGAGTGCAGTGGCATAATCTCAGCTCACTGCGACCTCCGCCTCCCGGGTTCAAGAGATTCTCCTGCCTCAGCTTCCCAAGTAGCTGGGCCTACAGGCACGCACCACCACACCCAGCTAATTTTTGTATTTTTAGTAGAGAGGGGGTTTCACTATATTGGCCAGGATGGTCTCAATCTCTCGACCTCGTGATCCACCCGCCTGGGCCTCTCAAAGTGCTGGGATTACAGGTGTGAGCCACCGTGCCCGGCCTTCTGATTTCTTAAGACATGATTTTGAGGCTGCCGTTGCCAAATTACATAGTCAATTTATCAATTGAATTCATAGTACTGCTCTGTCTCAGGTGAAACTTAGGGCACTGACCTCGATAAGAATGAGACAGTGTCATATGGGAAGATATGGACAATTTAGAGGCTCCCCCCGCCCCCGCCCCCGCCCCAACAACCACTACTCCACAGCGCCTCCTAGTGGCAGAAGCAGTCCCTGGTCCTCTGCCTGCGGAGGCTCCCGCTGCCTCGCCTGAAGATCTTGCAATGACCTTGCCTGGAAGTTATCCTGCAGTGTTTTAGTTATTTATTGCTGAGTAACAGGCCACTCCACATGTAGTGACTTAATTGGGTTTGCTCAGATGACTGCAATCACTGGATGCTGGGCTCAGCTGGGATAGTTGGGATGGCCGATGCTGGGCCTCTCTGTCTACAGCATCCTTCTTCCCAGTTTCTTCATGGCACGGTGACCTCAGGATTCCGGGAGAATGGAGGCAGGAGCTAAGCATCTGAGGCCTGGGCTCTGCAACTTGCATCATGTCACTTAAAATACATTCTCCTGGTTAAAGCTAGTCATCAGGCCAGCCCAGATTCAAAGCGTGAAAACTAGACTCTGCTTCTGGAGCAAAATACAGTGGGCATCTGTCACCTGAGGAGAGGCCAGTTCTCTTCATGCCCCACTCACGTTGTCTCCAGCCCCATCATGGGTTAGATCCTTGCCTGCCTAATTCCTGAGTCAAGTCTGGGAGGAGGCAGCACACACATCAAAAGAATTGCAAGATTTTGCTAACTTATATCAGCAAAAATCTGGATAGCATATATCAGAATGTTTTCTGTGGGTGCTAATCCAGGGAGGGAGGAATATGACTTTCACTGGGCTGAATTTATTAATATAGTACATTTAGCTGAGATTCTAGATTCAATGTGCCAGTGTCAGCAGCTAGGAGTGGTTTTGTTTGCTTAGCTGGTTGACTGACTCCTGGATTCAATCAAGGCCTGTGCTCATTGAAATCGAGATGCCAGAAGTTCCTCGTTTTAATATAGAAGATGCAATCCAAAGACCAAGGGAGGGAGGAATGTTGAGGTGACTGTTCCCTGTGTGACCCACTCCCTCTCTTTGGCTAAGCTCCACATGCCTAACTTCCTCTTGTACAGCCTGGAAGACCCCCTTCACCAAGGCACCCAGAAACACGAGTGAGGGAAGCATCTCTGAAGCATGTTGCAGCACTTGCTCTCTGCAGGCTGGGCATACTGGTGGGAGATGCTGCCATGAAAATGGACTCCATGATTTCAGTGGAAATGATGGGACCCCAGGGGAGAAGAGGGCGAGCAGCGCTCAAACGCCCAGGACATCAGACCTCAGGTGGCAATAAGCATGTTCTGACCATAGATGTCTTCAGCAAAGGCTGATCAATCAAGCACCAAATAAGACCAAGGAGACCAACCAGATGGGCAGCTCTTAAGGTCCTCCTTAATCTCTATTTTTTTTTAGATGGGAGTTCAGTGGTGCGATCTTGGATCGCTGCAACCTCCACCTCCTGGGTTCAAGTGATTCTCCTGCCTCAGCCTCCCTAGTAGCTGGGATTACAGGCATGCGCCACTACACCCAGTGAATTTTTGTATTATTAATAGAGACAGGATTTCACCATGTTGGCCAGGCTGGTCTTGAACTCCTGACCTCAGGTGATCCACCCATCTTGGCCTCCCAAAGTGCTGGGATTACAGGTGTGAGCCACTGCACCGGGCCCTCCTTAATCTCTATAACAGAAACAACAAAACAAAACAGCCAACAAACAAACACAAACCCTCTAGAGCTGGCAAGTGGAAGCTTGACTTGAGCCACTAAGAACAAGATCTCAACCTCTCACCCAAAGTCCCTAGAATGAAAGAGAGGCCAGCACCCTTCAGAAAAGCCCCTTCAATAGCACCAGAGATACATACTGTAAATCATTCCTTCAGCCTTCTGCAAAAGGTCCTGGGCCATTTGCCAGAAAATTGTGCTCTGTGAAAGGAAAATACTCAAATTTTTCAGGGATTAGTGGATGTTAAGTCTATTTAATGTTAATTCCTGAGGACCCAGAAAGCTGCTGTGTAGAGGCTCAGGTGGGTCAGGTAATAATTGGAGTTTTGACCCAAGTGCAGTGGGACCGTGAACCCATTCTGCAATTATTATTATTATTTTTTACTTTCATGATATATAATTGGAATTACAGGTAGAATTCATACATGAGCCTCCAGACCTGTGGAATAAGCGTAATTATGGCAAAATGATCAAGTGGAAACCCCTCAATCTCCCCCTTCTTACCAAAACAATATACCAATAATAAGTAACAGGAACTTGTGTCACCATCAAGGACTTGAAAGATGCAAAGCTGGTTTCTGTCACATTTCATTTAACTCATCTATTTGGTCTGTGCAGAAGGCATGGGTCTTGGAGAATGACAGGGCATTACCGTAAGCTTATTCAGGTGGTGAGTTCAGTTGCAGATGCTATTATTCCAGGTGTGGTCTTTTTATGGGAATTATAATTGTTTTTTGTCACGATGTAAAACTATATGATGAATTATGTTTTCTTGTCCTCTATAGACAGTCCTCTTAGCAGTTTTCTTTCTGTTGGCAGGGATAGTAGTACACCTTTCTCATCTTGTCTTGAAACTCCTCAAGTCTCTGATTTTGTGTCTATGTGGATTTTGATCTTCCTCCCATATCACAGGCCATTATATTTGTCCACTACATTGATTATACTATGTTGCTAGGATTGGGAGAAGGAGAAGCAGTGGGTACTTCAGATGCATCAATAAGACATAAGTGTGCCTGGGAATGGAAGTAAATTTCATGAGAACATAGGGGCCTGCCACCCACATGAAGTTCCTGGGTGTTCAGTGATCTGGATCCCTGCAAAATGAAAGACAACTTGCTGGGCTTTCTGCCTCTTACTGCTAATAAGCATGACACTTCTTGAGCTTCTGTGTATTTTAGAAGCAACATATATTGGTGTGTTTCTCTGATCTTTATAAGGTTACTGAGTAACCTATAAGGCTGCAGGGTTGGAGTGGGGTCCACAGAAAAGGAAAGTTTCCAGGTGGTCCAGAATGAAAGACAAGCAGCTCTGCCACATGGCCCTGATAGCCCAGCCGATCCCAAGATGGCTCAAGTGTCTGCAGCAGATGGGATGGTATTTGAACCCATGGCAAACTCTGATAGAAGAATCACAATGGAGTATCTACAATTTAGGAGTGAAGCCTGGTGCTCCTTAGCAAGCAGTTTTCCTCCTTTTGGGGAAGGACTCTTGGCTCACTGCTGGCTGGGCTTAGCTGACAGTGGTCTCTGTGTGGGAGGCACCAAGGGATAGTGAAAGTAATTAATGACTGTAACACAGTGTGTTCTTTTCTCAGGGATACTTGGGTTATATGTGCTCAGTGGTTGCTAAATGAGATGTCAGTAAAGTATGCATCGGGTATGAAAACACACTTGACTTCTCTCCTTTCTTATCCCCCTTATCCGAAATCGGGCTTCTGTTTCTTCTACTCTAGAGGGTCTGCAATTGCCAAAGTCAGTGATCTCTTTATTGCTACTTTTAAAAAAACTAATTTCAGCCAGATGCAGTGGCTCATGCCTATAATCCCAGCACTTTGGGAAGCCGAGGCGGGCAGATCACGAGGTCAAGAGATCGAGACCATCCTGGCCAACATGGTGAAACACCGCCTCTACTAAAAATACAAAAAATTAGCTGGGCATGGTGGCATGTGCCTGTAGTCCCAGCTATTTGTGAGGCTGAGGCAGGAGAATCACTTGAACCTGGGAGGCGGAGGTTGCAGTGAGCCGAGATCACGCCATTGCACTCCAGCCTGGGCAACAGAGTGAGACTCCATCTCAAAAGAAAACAACAACAACAACAACAAAAAAAAAACTAATTTCATGCCTATGAAAAAAATTCCAACATACATGACAATTAAATAATAGTACCCATAGCCGGGCGCGGTGGCTCACCCCTGTAATCCCAGCACTTTGGGAGGCCAAGGCAGGCAGATCACTTGAGACCAGGAGTTCGAGACCAGCCTGACCAACATGGTGAAACCCTGTTTCTACTAAAAATACAAAAATTAGCTAGGCGTGGTGGTGTACGCCTGTAGTCCCAGCTACTCAGGGGGCTGAGACAGGAGAATCACTTGAACCTGGGAAGCGGAGGTTGCAGTGAGTGGAGATCTCACTACTACACTCCAGTCTGGCCGACAGAGTGAGACTCCATCTCAAAATAAATAAATAATAGTACCCATCACAAAACTTCAATATGTAATGACATTTTGCCCATTTTGTTCAACAGATTCTAAATCCGTATTGTAGGGAAGCCGTTATGGTCTCTAACCCTGTTGACTCTTCATCCTTGATGTCTTCCCCAAGGTGACATTCCTTTCTAGTTTTCTTCTTACTCCTCTGCTGCTTTAGGGCAGCCTCCACTTGGGGGCTCCTTCTTCTGCCTGTCCCCTGAATGTGGGTGTTTCCCAGCGCTCTGTCCTGACCCCATCCGTCTCACTTTCCACACTCTTGCTGGGTAAACTCACCCTCTCTCATAGCCTTTTTACCTTCTGTGGGTTGGCGAGGCTCACATTTCAATGAGGTCTGCATCTCCGCCTTCAGCTCAGACCACCATGTCCAGAAGTCTCCTGGACACCAAATTGAGTCCATCCTCCTGCCAAAACAAGCTGTTTCCTGGATTGCTATTAATCCACACAACAATATTAGATACCAATTTGTATGTAAGAAAAAAATGTAAGATTCTGGAGCAAGCCAAAGAAATTACTGCTACATGAAAAAGATGGACAATAACAAGTGTTGGTGAGGATGTGGAGAAACTGGAACCCTCCTACATTGCGGGTGGGAATGTAAAACAGTGGAGCCCTGGCCCACCCAGAACCAGAATCAACCCTGTAGAGGATTTTTCCCCCTTCCCTCCCCCCCTGCCCCGCTTCAAGAGATGGGCTCTTGAGCACAATAGAATGATCAGAGCTCACTGCAGCCTTGAGCTCCTGGGCTCAAGCCTCAGCCTCCCAAGTAGCTGGAACTACAGGCATGCACCACCACACCCAGCGAGGATGTTGAACTGATGGCCCAAGGTGGAGAGGGAATGAAAGTGCAGGTGCTTTGATGGATGAGGGATGGAGTGGCTTGCCTCTGGGAATGAAGGTGTGCAGAAAGGGCCACACGCCTGCGGGCTGGGTTGCAGGGCCTCTGAGGGATGGGCTCAGATGTGGAGGCTATAGGAATGCCTGGGCAAACTGGGCAGAAATACCACAACCTGGGCAGGCTTTGGGAGCTCCCCAGCCAAGCCCTAGGGAGAGGGAGAGAGGCTACCAGCACCCCCTGGCTTGGGCTCAGGGAAGCCATAGTGATTCTTCTCAGGATGGCCTGAGCCTCCTGGAATTGTGATAAGCCCCAAAGACAGGATGAGGCTCCAGGAAAATGACTAATATCAGATTTCCTGTCAACTCTGGCAACGAGAGAAGGGGGCTCCCAGTCTAGTTAATGAGATTTACCAAAATAAAGACGTGGCATTTCTTACACCTGAGTGCCATGCTGTGATGCATAGACTGAATCACAAATTGTGAGATGGGTGAGGTAAGAGGGGGTAGCCATAGAGATAGTGAAAAGTGGGCAAATTTGCTATTTAGCAGGAAGGCCAGGCGGGTCTTACTGATAGTTTGGAAGC
The DNA here is from genome assembly GCF_006542625.1 of Nomascus leucogenys. Classification (NCBI taxonomy): domain Eukaryota; kingdom Metazoa; phylum Chordata; class Mammalia; order Primates; family Hylobatidae; genus Nomascus; species Nomascus leucogenys. The sequence goes on along the minus strand of NC_044395.1, from coordinate 61,182,911 downwards.
GGAGGGTCGGAGACTGGTACTAAAAAGGATTTCCCGGTTTCTGGCTGAGAACTGGGTCAACCCGAGTGCATTCCCACCTACTTCCTCTAGACCATCCATCCACCCAGCGGCACAGACTCCCGAAAGTGTCGCTCCAGTCCGAGTTGGCTCCTGTCCCTTGTCCACATAGACCGTCTCCCTGCTCCCCCAATATGGCACAAGGTGCCCAGGCCGTGAGGGGCGTCGGCAGGTATCACGGGTGGGGTCCATTGTGTGAGGACTAACATCGCGGCCTTTCCCCAGACCAGCCACCTGGGGCTCCAGCGAGGCCTCGGCCCAGCTCCCGGAAAGGGTCTCTCAGCCAGGCCTTCTAGCGGCCCAAGGCGGGTAGGCGGAGCGCAGATACCGGGGCCTCTTCCGCCCACCCTCGCCAGGGCACTGTCCTTCCCATCGGCGCGATCCCGCGTCCCGAGGTCTCGCGGGGCCAGGCTGCATGGGCGGCGGAGCCCGGAGCCCGGGGCGGGGCCGGAGATGAGCCTGCAGGCGGGGGGCTGCTGTTTCCGAGCCGAGAGCCCTGGTAGCGGGGCTCTGTGGGCGGAGACGCCCTCCCGAGCCTGGGCATCTTTGGGGTGGTACTCTCGGGTCGGAGTTCCGCCGCCGGCCCATCCAGTTTCAGCGGGTCGCCTTTGCCTCTGGGCCGGGCGGGGAGCCTCCCATTCCAGAGACCCCCGACTCCCGGCCCCTCGCGGCGTAGGGGTGCCGTTTCTGCGGCGCTGCGGGGCCGTCCTCTCCCCTACCCGGGCGGCTGCAGCAGGGGCGCGGGAGCCCGCGGACTGCGGGGTTGCGGTCGCCCCTGCTTTGTGAGTTCCCGCCGCGGGGAGGAAGGAGAGGAGGGAGGAGGGAGAGGTGGGGACGAGGACGCTGCGGGAGACTGGGAAGTGGCTGCCGCAGAGAGGAGCTAGGCCTCGAGTGAAGCCTGCTTATAAGGAGGCTCGGGTGCGCCCCCGCCCTCCCTGCCCCACCCCAAGAGGGGGACCCAGGAGAGTCGGGTGCGCCCCGCCCTCCCTGCCCCGCCCCAAGATGGGGACCCAGAGCCCCTCCTCCCGCTCTGGGCCTTCTTTCTGGGTAGTGGAGGGCTGGACTGGACTGAGCTGGGAAGGCCTGCAGCTCAGAGGCGCTGCTCTCTACGTCAGGACCGGCTTGCAAATGAAGATGTTGAGGGGCCGCCTCTGGGCTCATAGCAGAAGCCACCAGATCTAGCGGCCACCCCTCAGTCCTCATCTGCACCGGCCCTCCCAGCTTTCGACCTGGCCTCACTGTCTCCTGATTGAATCACTCCGGGCACCACAGGCCACTGGTTCCTCCTTACAGCCAGCCCCTCTCAACTTTTTCTGGGCGATTCTCTTCTGACCTCTTAAGTCCGCAACGCTTGGAACTGGGCCCACATCTCTTTCCATTCTGACACTCTCTGAGGGAGCGCAGCGTCCTTCATGTGGGGCTTGTGACCATCCTCCCCCCAGCCCCAGGGCAGCTGACTCCCAGGCCCTGTTTCCAGACGTCTCTTCAGAGGTCAAGCCTTGGTAGCCAGTGGCCTGGACATCTGCCCCCGGGTGTCTCAGAGGCCCTCAGGGAAACCTTGTTCTGCTTATCAGAGATGGCACCATGGTTTGCTTGGCCTGTGGAAACGTGTGTGTCATGGGACCTGGTGTGTGGGTCAGAGGAAGGACTGGGAGGAGGAGGAAGGTGTCCACATGCAATTTTTTTTTTTGAGACTGAGTCTCGCTCTATCGCCCAGGCTGGAGTGCAGTGGCTAGATCTCAGCTCACTGCAATATCTGCCTCCCAGGTTCAAGCGATTCTCATGCCTTAGCCTCCCAAGTAGCTGGGATTACAGGTGCCTGGTACTACACCCAGCTAATTTTTGTATATTTAGCAGAGACGGGGTTTCACCATGTTGGCCAGGCTGGTCTTGAACTCTTGACCTCAAATAATCCACCCACCTCGGCCTCCCAAAGTCCTGGGATTACAGCCGTGAGCCATCGAGCCCGACCTTCACATGCAATTCTTTAGCCTCAATGTGGCCTTGTCTTATCTTCAGGTTTCTGACTATTGGAGCTCATATGGCAGCAAGCTCTGAGGGCTACTTTTGTGTTGGGCCAAAAAAAGCCAACCTCACTGTGAAGAAACTTCTCTCTCTCTCTCTCTTTCTCTCTCTCTGTTTGTGTGTGTGTAGACAAAACCCTAGTGCTGTTGGGAATGGGGTGAGGAGGCAGGCTTGGGGCCAGTTGGATGGGGAAGGCTTGCTTAGAAAACTAGACTATTTGGGTGTCCTCCATACTGTACTTCCTCTGATGATTTTCCTGTAAGAACTGAGCTGAGCTCCTTTGAAAGGGGTAGCAGTATTCCTTGGGAGCCAGCTTTGGTGGGGGCAACTGGTGGAGCCTCCACCCTAGCTCCTTGGGGGCTCTGGGCTTTGAAAGGGAGGCTGTAATATGGCCTTGCGGCCCATGCCAGTGGCATCCTGGCCGGACCCATCTTTGACTGAGGCTGAGCCCCAGGCCTGCTGGCAGCTGCCAGCCATCCTCCCCACAGCCTGGCTGTGGCTGTTCCTCGGCCTGCCAGCCCCACAATCACAGCCCACAGGGCGCACCCCCACTCCCTCCCTGATTTCCTGGAATTCAGAAAATGGATCACCCCTGCCTCGTCCTAGTTTTCCACCCCAGAGACCTGCGATACCCTTGGTCAAGTCCTCATGCAAACCAGATTCCTTTCATTCAAGGACTTCCAGAGGGAGCGTTACCCAGTCCTCAGCCACACCCATGCCGCCCTGTCTGCCCTGTCTGCCCTGTCTGGACTGCCTAGACTCCATCAGAACTCCACAGCCACTTTCTCTGGAAAGCCTTCCTGGCCGCCTTCACCAGGTGTTCTCTCTTCACTGGCCTCTCAAAGCCAGGTCTTGACTTGTCCTAGGGCCTCATCCCATACCACGTTTTATTGTCATAATATTCTTTCCCATAGTGACCCCAGTGCTCAGCACTGAGCCTGGCACAAAGTGCATGCTAAGGACAAGCTTGCTGCACGGAGAAATGAATGGGGACTTCAGATATATATATACACACATACGCTTTTTTTTTTTTTTTGAGACCGAGTCTCGCTCTGTCACCCAGGCTGGAGCCAGGCTAGAGTGCAGTGGCACAATCTCGGCTCATTGCAACCTCTGCATCCCAGGTTCAAGTGATTCTCCTGCCTCAGCCTCCTGACTAGCTGGGTTTACAGGTGCCTGCCACCGCACCTGGCTAATTTTTCTATTTTTAGTAGAGACAGGGTTTTACCGTGTTGGCCGGGCTGGTCTCGAACTCCTGACCTCAGATGATCCACCCACCTAAGCCTCCCGAAGTGCTGGGATTACAGGCGTGAGCCACTGTGCTTGGCTCTAGGTATATTTTTTAGAAGCTTTTGGTTGAGCTGTCATGGATATTGAATGAGGATTAGCAGATGTTAGGTTATACAGTGTCCTGAGACTTACGATCAGAGGCTTGGTTTCCTCAAGAAGTTTGACCCCTGGATGAGCTTTAAGGCTGAGCTCTTGGCAAACAACTGTCATCCAGAATTCCCCTGTGCCAGGTGGGTGCCTGCTCCTGTTTCATCTGCAGGCTTCAACTCAGCTATCCATGGCTCAGCCTGCTGGGATTTGGCACCTCTTGTGAGGCTGTCATGGTATCTGACCCTTGCCTTATCCTGCCCACGTCCGTGATGGGGTCCTGTTTCAATCTAGCATCGCCCACCCACTCCCATCTCATGCCGACAACTCACAGGAACTGGTGCTTCTCAGACCCCTCTGGTCCAGATGGGTGAATGCAGAGCCTGACAGGCCCACCTATACACACGTATGCACCCCTGCCCAACAGAGACAGAGAGAAACATTGCTGAGCCAGAGGGACCATTTTTATTAGATTCCAGCAAGACTACTGTACATGTTTCATGCAGATTAAATATGTGTCTTCACTGCCCCTGGGAGGGGAGCACTCTCACTGTCAGCTCCTTCATTGGTGTGTCAAGGGGTGAGGTCAAGGGGAGCTCTCAATGTATTCCGTATGGGGGGCAGTTGGGATCATGACTCGGGGTAGAGGTGAGACAGTAGGTAGCTGAGGGTCCCTAGGACCTTGAGTCTTCAGAGGTTCAGGGACTGCAGGACCTTGGTCCTTTGCTGGTGCTGGCACCAGAGGATCTTGATCCTTCAGAGGCACTGGGACTATAGGAACTTGATTCTTCAGAGGTTCAGGGACTATAGGACCTTGATTCTTTGGAGGCTGTAGGACTGTGGGGCCTTGATCCTTGACTAGTACTGGGAGAATGGGGTCTTGATTCTTCACGGACTCAGGGACCACAGGACCTTGATTCTTTACAGGTGCCACAACTGCAGAATCGTGAACCTTTCCATGCTCTGGGACTACAACATCTTGATCCTTGACTGGCCCTGAGACCACTAAACCTTGATTCTTTACAGGCTCAGAGACCATGGAACCTTGATTCTTTATGGGTGCTGTGGCCATGGCACTTTCATCCTTCGGATGCTCTGGGACCATGGGATCTTGATCCTTGATAGGTGCTGAGACCATGGGACTTTCATCCTTGACAGGTGCTGGGACTATGGGACCTTCATCCTTGACAGGTGCTGGGACTATGGGACCTTCATTCTTGACAGGTGCTGAGACCGTGGGACCTTGATCCTTGATAGATGCTGAGACCATGGGACCTTCATCCTTGACAGGTGCTGGGACCATAGGAGCTTGATTCTTCACAGGCTCAGGAATCCTAGGACCTTGATCCTTTAGAGACTCTGGTACCACAGAGCCTTGATCCTTAACTTTTGCTGGAACCATAGGACTTTGATTCTTTGGAGGAACTGGGACCGAAGGACCTTGGTCCTTGACTGGTGCTGAGGTAACAGGGCTTTCATTCTTTAAAGGCTCAGGGACCACATGATCTTGATCCTTGACTGGTAACGGAATCGTGGGACCTAGATCCTTTGGAGGCCCTGGGACCACAGAACCTTGCTTCTTCAGAGGCTCTTGGACCATAGGACCTTGACCTTTCAGAAGGCCTGGGACCACAGAACCTTGATCCTTGTCTGGCTCTGTGGCTACAGGACCTTGATTCTTACTTGAATCACTGATGGGTTGAGCCAGGCTCCTGCAAAGGAGAGAGAGGTGATCACTGTGAGAGTAGGGCTCAGGCAGGGACAGGGCAGAGTACAGATTGCCTAATAAGTCTTGGCCTAGTGGAGCCTGGGCCGGGCAGCTCTTGCTGGAGAGCCAGGAGAATCTGATTTCTGTGTTCTTAGTACAGAATGTGGGCGGGGGTGGGGGGGGTGAGGGGAAGGCTCAGGAATCAGTCATTCAATGTGCTTGCCAATTGATTATAACCTGCACGTGGCACAGGGGGTGGCACCCTGGTGACAATGGCAGTACTGTAGCTGGTCTCGGAGTCATCCAGTAGGCATCCCAGCAGCCCGTCCACCCCACATTCCATCCAGGTCCCTACTTTTTCTTCTAGGATCGTTGTGCCCATTCTGGGTGCCCCATCTCAGCTGCCCTCCAGATGCCCCCACAGGCCAGGGTGCTCTTTTCTTGTTCTCAGGGCCTTCAAAGTTCTTTTACCTCCTTGACTCCCTGACCCCCTTGTTAAGTGCTGGCTGCAGGAAGGGGCAAGGGGTCCATGGCATACCAGGAAAGGAAGCAGTGGGAATGCCCCTCTCTCCCTCTCCTGCAAGGGGAAAAGTATTTTATCACTGACATTGTATAGAATGAGCAGCATATGGTGATAATAAAAAGCAGGCTGGCAATTAGTTTTTTGTTATTTGTTTTTGTAGAGATGGGGTCTCACTATGTCACCTAGGCTGTTCTCCAGCTCCTGACCTCAAGTGATCCTCCCACCTCAGCCTCCTGAATAGCTGGACTACAGGTAGCTTTTAGCTTTATTGCTTTAAATTCTCCATAGACAGTGCGTCCTGTGATTGCCTGCACCACTCCCACTACCCCCAACCTTTGCTAGGTGACTCAATGGGACTCCGCTTTCAGGTAGGGATGAGGCCCTGATTCCCTCACTCCATTCCCACTTCTGGCTCTCTCTGCTCTCCTGAGACCCTTGCCCTCACCAACTTCAAGGCACCTCGGCTTATTTCCCTGCAGCCAAGAGTCCCAGTCTTTCATCAGAATCCTCAGGCACTTTTCCCTCGGCCTCACTGTGGCCGTCTGCCTCATCCCCTGGCCCACCCACACTGTGGAGAGTGTGTGACAACACTAACACTCAAAGGCAAGCGTTGCCACGCTTAGACCGGGCCAGCCTAGAGCCCTCTAGTTTAGAGTGCACACTCCTTCCTTGCAGGCCACATTGGAAGTCGAGAGAGTGGCATTGCTCAGCAAGCATCATAGGCCCTTGCACGCCTACAACACATCCAGCTTTCCAAATGGCTCCCTTTTATAGCTCATTTCAGCAACAAAGCAGTCCTGTGAAGCACACAGGAAGGATTTCTTACCCTTACTTGTCTGATGAAGAAAATGAGGTCATGAGAGGACAAGTGATGGGGAAAGTGAGGGGACCCCCATGGACTAGCATCTGGATCCTTCTGTTCCTGAAGCCTGTGCTCTTTCCCTTAGTGTGCCTGGCACATAGTAGGTGCTCAATGCAAGGTGGCTATTACTATTACTCTATTTATTTGGTATAATGATATTTACTCAGAAATCTATAATGATTAGAGGTCAGTACCTAGAGCATCTTATACTGTGGTACTATTGGGTAGTATTATGGTTGTTTTTCTATTTACTTAGAAGTAAAATTATGCGTATTTGGACTACTTTTATTCTTTTGTGTTGTCCTGATGCAGAAGCTTTTTACTGCATTTAGCATCCTGAGCCACCCAGGGACTGGTATTTCTCAGCAGAGTCCACGCAGCACAGGCAATCTCTCCATCCAGTTCCCCTGGCTGTCCCTGAGCATCACAGTGGAAGGGGCCAGGGCGGCTCTCTGGCTCAGCACGACATGGAACACAGCTGCTCTGGCCAGATGGACACAGCTGGCTGCTATCAGTAGGACCTTAGTGTTTGGGAAGAGAGCCAGGCAAGGCCGTGAGAAGCATGTGGAATCCAAAAGTGGCATTAAAATACCTCCAGTCACTGGTGGCTGGTCAGAGAGGAAAAAGAAAAACCGAATTCAGAATAGAGCCAAGCAGGAAATTGATTAGGTATATTCTCTTAGATTGTGAAGTGACCTGGGTGGTGTCCTCCCAACAGGGTGAGGAAGCTGAGAAGGGACAAAAGAAAAAAAGGGAGCTGAACTCCATCTTAGGGGCTTGGGCTGCAGAACCTATCCCAAGGGTAGGACATGGGCCTGGAGTCTCCTGCTGGCATGGAGGTCACAAAGAAGGCCAGCCCTGCAGCCTGGCCAGGAAGTACGTTTCCCTGGATATTTACAGCATTGGCTCCTGGGCCACGTACCAATTTCTGTTTAATGGGCTGTTCTGTTTAATGAGCCAGCTGTGAGCTAGCCTCAACTTTGCATGGATACATAACCCCATATTGCTTAGATTAGAAAACTTTTTTCTTTAGTGGGTATCTTTAATTATGGGAAGGCTATAATTAAGATTAAAAATGATGAATTAAGTCAAGTCCCCAAGATTACTTTTTTATATTAAGAAAAACCCTGTAATCCCAGCACTTTGGGAGGCCGAGGCGGACGGATCACTTGAGGTCAGGAGTTCGAGATCACCCTGGGTAACATGGTGAAACCCCATCTCTACTAAAAACACAAAAACTAGCTGGGTGTGATGGCAGGTGCCTGTAGTCTCAGCTATTCAGGAGGTTGAGGTGGGAGAATCGTTTTAGCCCAGGAGGTGGAGGTGGCAGTGAGCTGAGATCACACCACTGCACTCTAACCTGGGTGACACAGTGAGACACTGGCTCTAGGAAAAAAAGAAAAAAGTTTAGGAAACATATGTATAGATTTAGTTCAAAGGTATTTGTAATGTTTAAGATAATTTAGCATATTAGAATGTCTAACAGATTAGCTTTGTAATCCCAATATAAAATGTGTAATGGAATAATTCAATTAGATGTATAACCTAAAGTTGAAAGAGATGACAGTTTTACACATTTTTAAACAATGATGGAACTTTTATGACAAGACAATGGTCACCATATTTTTAATCTTAATTTATTTAAAATTATTTATAATTTAATTTATATTTAGGGTAATTGAATTAAGCTATAACATCCTCCTTAAAAGAGATTGTTACATTTTACTAATTTTTTGTTACTTTTTATTAAGCATTCATCTTTAAAATCCAAGCAGCCTGGACAGTTTTTTATGCACGAAACTGCACCCAAGGGCACCATGAAATCCTCACTGACACTGACTGGTCCTCACGTGGTTCCAGTTGCCTGCCAGTCTCCCATCTGTAAAGTGCCCTACCTCCTCCAGTGAGGCTGGTATGAATGAGGCAAAGCCACCCCCTCAGGGTGGAAGCTGGTTCGTGGCTTGAGGAGCAGAAGCAGGCTGCATTCAGCCCACTCAGGCCACAGGCCAGCTGTCCTTGGGCATGGCCCAACTTGCACAACCAAATCTGGTGCCCTGGGTCAGCAGCACAAGTTCTCAAGACAGCATATGCCACAGGTGCCTTCTCCCAGCCTGTGCACCCTGAAAGCACTAACCTCTCAGAAAATATAACGACCTGCTGGGATGACCTTGGTTTCTGTGCTGCTTATTGCCTGAAAGGTCTTGGGCAATTATTTAACCACAATAGACCGCAGTTTCCCCATCTGTCAAGTGGGGATAACGATATAAATGTCAGGGATTATTACAACAGAAAATTTTGCTAGGGGGGTGTCTGGAATAATAATTCTTGATATTTTCAGAGTGCTTGGATAGTGCACAAATAAGTCCACTTCTGTAATAACTGTGATAGCAGTTTACTAAAATGCTCATGCGTCTGTTGCCTTATGTCATTCAACCCTCACAGCAGTCCTGGGGGAACCCCATTTTCCCTGCATCATCCTCTCATGCTGTTTTGCACACTGCCAGCCCAGGCTGTATCTTTGTTTCTGCTTCACCCACTTTTCTTTGTCAAGGCCCTGCCTGTCCTTGAGGGCTCGGCTCAGCTCCCACCTCCTCCCTGGTCTTCCTGCCTGTGTCTCTCCAGATTAGTTTCGTTTGCATCCCTGCTGCAGCGCATCCCTGCTGCAGCACCATCTCACAGTCTCTCTCCACTTTCTCACATATCCCCACTGCAGGCCAGGCTCCCCTGCTAGACAGTGAGCGCCCTGAAGACAGGGGCCAACCTCACTGCCTGCAGCCCCAGTGCCCAGCACAGTATCTGAAACAAAGAAGGCAAAATGGAAAGTTTTAAAAGTTATTGTTGCTGAAAGCTGGTTAATCCTCTATTCCTTAGCCCCTGCCAGAAACTCAGATTCATCCTTGATATCTCCCTCTCCCTCAAAGCCGTCACCCCATCCATCAGGTCCCATTGATTTCATCTCCTAACATTTATCTCTTGAATATTCCCACTTCTTTCCCTCCCTCCCTTCCCCTACTACCTGCTATGCCATCATCTACCTGGACCACTGTCACAGCCTCCTAACTGCTGTCTCCTGTTCCATGTATTCTTGCTCTCCTCCGATCCATTCTTCATACAGAAACCAGAATGATCTTTTAAGAGCGCAAACCCTATCTTGTCCCTTCCTTGCTCACAACCCTTCAATACCTTCTCCTTGTACCAAGAATAAAGAAGAAAATCTGTTGCACAGCCCCCCCTAGCTGGCCAATCTACCCGCTTCCTTGCCCATTCATCCCTCTCCTTCCTGCCTTTCCTGGCTCTCTGTGCCCAGCATTCTGTTCCTTCAACACGCCCTGCTCCTTCCAATTTTACAGCTTTTGCACATGCAGTTGTCTGCTCCTGGAATATTCTCTTGTTCCCTCTTCACCTGGCTAGTGTTTACTAAGCTGTCATCTCTCAGCTCACTGAAGCACTGCCCTGGGAAGCCTTCCCTGACCCCACAGTCATGGCCAGCCCCCTGCTACAGGCTCTCCTAGTCCCTGGCACTTGCTTTCCTCTCTTATCTCAGCTAATTCCTTGTATTCTTTCGGATTAATGTTTCTCCCACTAGACTGAAGTGTCCAGAGGGCAGGGACCATGTCAGTTTTGCACATCATTGTATCCTCTGTACCTTAAATGAACAGTACCTGAGCCCAGGTGGGTTCTGACTTAATACTTGAGTGAACGAATAAACAAGAGACTGTTCTGTGCCAGGCTCTGTCCTATTTGCAAAACTTAATGTTCCAAGGTTATATGAGACATCTTGTCTTAGACACTTCATTTTCTATTCTTCTTCCTGTTTCCATGGAGACAAGGCAATGCCTCCTGAGTGCACACACACTGACATTGGATCCATACTTTCCAGAGTCTAGCAGCAGGATTACTGAGCCCTGCCCTCCACTGGATGGTGAAAGGACTTCACTCCCTCCCACTGATTCCTGCCCTTGCACACAATTCCAGTCCTATAGTCCATCCACATGGTTTTTTTCTTCCCAGATTGTCTCCTGTTGCACCATCAAAGCAGCCAACAGCTGTGGCAATGCTCCTGGCATAGGACTCCATTCAGAAAGCGGAGAGCCTATGGACCCTGTCCTTGAATCCCCTGCCTTCCAGGGGAAGTATGGGAGTGTGGGGCAGTGTGGAAAAGCCTTGAGGAAGAAAGAAACTGAGCAATAACTATGGGCCAGGCTTGGTGCCAGACATTTTAACATATATTATTTCTCATGATGTAAAAAGCAACCTGCTAAAAAGACAGTGCATTGACTGGGCTTGAGGCCAGAAGAGCTGGGTTTGAATGTGAATTCAACCCCTTCCTAGCCATAGGATGGCATCAGGGCACACATCTCCAGGCCTCAGTTTCCTTATCTATAAAAGGAAGATTAGAAGGTCCACCTTCTAGGGATGATTAGCTTATGTGAATGCTCATGGTATGGCCCCTGGAATACAAGTGATGTTCAGCAAATGTTAATTCCAAAGGGGGGCTTGGTGATCTGGTCCATTTGCCTTGCTCCACAGATGGAAACTTGGCCCAGAATGGACAAGTGACTCTCCAGGTCCAGGACTAAAACATGGGCCTCTCAACATCTCAGCAGGCAGGTAGAAGAGATGGAGCAAACTCACTTGGAGCAAAGATGGGCAGGAGGGGAACAGCGAAGCCCAGACCAACGGCACCACAGGGCCCCTGGCAGAACATGGACAGAGACAGTGTGATTCCAGGGCTCTGTTCCCTCACTGCTGCCTCCGTGGGCCCCGTACATGTGCTCATGATTCTTAGACACAAACAAAGCTCCTAACACAGTGATGGAAATGCAGCCGCCAAGGGGGATTGCCAAGGAAACCATCTTTGAAAGGCTCATTATTCTCATGAAGAATCTGCAGGAGACAGGAGTTCTCAAAACAACTCTCGCTCCGCCTCTCTCCTCAACAGGACTCTGTGGGAGCGTCTCTTTTAGTAATTATCCTGTTGTTTGGTAATTATCTGCCTCTCCTGCTAGCCCGTGGGACTGTGTTTTCTTCCTCTTTGCATCATGAGTATCTAGCACAGGGTCTGGCTCATTGTAGTACCTGGCAGATATTGGTGGGAAAAACACATGGCTGGTGTAGCTTCTTCTCTTTATTCACTTTTAATTTTTTTCTCTTTTATCCATTCACTGAACAAATCTACTGAGACCCTGCTCCGTGTCAGGCCCTCACTGGGGACACAGAAGTGAATGACAGCCAAGCCCTGACTTGGGGGAAGGAGCTCCTAGAGTGAGGCAGGAGACAGACCTGTAAACACACGCCACAAACATGATGCCACCACCTGGGTACAGGCACCACCTCCAAGCTGGGCCCTAAGCCTTATTGGCCTGTGTCTCTTCAAACTAGAGAGGCTCAAAGGTCTTATTAGGGGCCAAGCTGTCACTTTGTTGGAGAAGTCTTCCCTCTCTATTCCATAAAAGCACAACTCCACAAGCCAAATCAAAGGTGCCCAGGGCTGGAAGCCGTGGGTCTCCTGAGCCTCTGCTGCAATCTCCCTGGCAGGTGGCTGCCCAGCTGCTGCTCGCACTGCCTGGGGTGGGCTGCACATGCCCGGTGAGGAAGCCTCCTCCTCAGTGGCCACTGGTTAGACCTGAGCAGAAGCTTGCATTGCAGTCAGCTCCACTCCTTCCTATCTCTGCACTGATCCCTGTTTTGCACTCCGGGGCCACCCTTTTAGTGAATGCCCTGCTGGCTGCCCCAGGACAGTCTTTCAGGTATTTGAAAGGGGCAGCAATTGGGTCTGTATCCCTGGCTTCTCCAAGTAACACATGCCCCACAACAGTTCAGACTTGGTTCCCAGAGCCCTCACAATGATCAGCCCAAGCAGCTCTAGCTTTATCAGTGCTGGCTGCCCAAATACCACCCCTCGCCATCCATTTAGCAACCTCTCTTCCGTGACTGAAGAATCTTCCTCAGTGAAAAAACCGCTGAGCCTCTACTTCCTTTTTCTGTGTTCCCACAGTGCCCCCCCCCACCCCCACCCCCACCTTGGCAGCAGCCCCTATCAGATCAGCTTCAATAGTTTGGTATCTGCCTCTCTAGACTGGGCGCTTTCAGGCCAGGGACCATGCCTGCTTCATCTCTCTTTCCCTCTCTCCCTCTCCTCCTCTGCTCTCTCTCTTCCCTGCCTCTTGCCTCCTTCTGTACTTCCACAAACATTTACAAATGCCTACTATGTGCCAGGCCATAGGGATCACTAGCATAGGGCTGGCACATGGTAGGAGGCCTACTTTCTCAATGAAGAGTTTTAAAATAGCTCATACAAGATCAAATTCTAACAACCACATTTACATGACAGAAAAATGTTTTCCTATTTTTAACTTAGCACCTTTTTTGTCCCTCCCGATGATAACATCTCTTTAAGGTTTCTGAGATAACTTTACATACAAGGCATTTGGTTCTCACAACAATGGTGTCAGCCAGGCAGACAGAAAGCCCTCTCCTCACCTTCCAGAAGCGAAAACGCGGTGCAGAAAGCGGAAGTAAGTTGCCCAAAGTGCAGAAAGCGGAAGTAAGTTGCCGAAAGTCACGTAGTGAGTTCGGGCAAAGTCAGGACCTCAATGGAGGAGCTCGTTCCTCTCTATAATATCCCTCCTGGTGGAATATACAGATATAGAGATTCCAAATTTGTCTGCAGATGCCTGGACTGGGCTCGGCTTGAGATGACTCTGACTGGTTCTGGCTGGAGCCAACGACTTCTGCAGGTTCCAGCTCAGAGCTCCCAACTGCATCTCCTTAGAGAGTGGCCCCTCTGGGCCCAGACCCCCAAAAACCTGGCTGGCTACTCCCACTGCACAATGCCCCCTATCTGCCGTGTTTACTTCCTAGCATTCAGCCCACCCTGAAAAAGAAGACCTTAGCCCCAGAAAGCAGTGGCATCCTGCCTAAGAGTGCCCATCCACATTCACACCTGGAAGCCCTACCTGTGCAGCTGCCAATCAGTCTACCAGCCTAGGGCCACACTGAGTCCGCCAGATGTGGCTCATCACACAGAAACACCAGCTAGGACCACAGTTAGGAGAAATGCTGCCTCCACAAGACTTAATTCTAGGTCAGGGGTGGAGGGAGTGAACTGCATAGATCAAACTCAGCATCTGTGACCTTCTTGTGACTCATTTTCCATAGACGAGAATATGGAGAGTCATTGAACGTTTCAGGGCAAGCGAGGGACAGAGGAGGAGGCTGCTGTTTCAGGGGATGCACATCTCTACAACAGGAATCCTACAGATAGTCCCTAGTGCTGGACAACGAATGGGTTTTAGGGTCACCCAAACCTGGGTTCACATCCTGGCTCACCACTTACAAGTTGTGTGACTTTGTTCCTTAATCACTGAGTTCTGATTTCTTTATCTGTAAATGGGAATGACACCTGCAGATTCTAACCTTACTGTGAGGATTAAATGAGACGAAGTGTGTAAAGGCCAAGTAAAGGTTCATTCCCTCCCCCTAGGCTGTGGCAACTCTGCATTTTACAAAAGTCGAATCAAGATCTGGGGCGAGTTCCCAGTTCAGGTCTTTCCCTGCCACTCTGGGTTCCCTCCAGGCAGACATGTTCTTCTGAAATACAGGGAAATGGTTGCACTTAGGTGGGTAAGTGGCTAGGTGGTTATGTTTTCTTTGTGGTTATTTACCTATTTATTTTTGCCATTGTTAAATACTTTTTCTAGATTTGGCCTGCTAGGGAGAACTAAATAAATTTCCAAGTGTATGAGAAATATTTTTAAAGGCATTCTCGATTGTTTTAGCACCAAGAAGGCAAAGTCAAAGGCACAGTAGATTGTCCCAGTGGGCTGCCAGGAATCTAATAATTCTGCTAATGACCCTTTTTAAAATGTAAAGTGTTGGACTAAGGCAGCGCTCAATTCTTGTCTAACACTATGCTCCTGGGAACTTGCAAATCATCATTGTCTTCCCCCAACCCCCATCTAAAGCAAAGGATCGGATCTTGAGCAATTAATCAAAATTGGTTTCCTGTGTCCAGAGGGGATCACTCCAAATGAATGTGGAATTGCAGAGATGGATCTGCACCAGCTGATTTATAGGGTGTGCTTAGAGAGCAGGGGCCAGATGAAAGGCTGGGGGATGGGAAGAGGCAGCAAGAGCCAACACTAGATGGCCTTAATGTCAGGCCATTGTGTGGCAGAAGGAGTGGATTCACCTTGTGTAGCTCCAGCTGCCATACTGTTGGGGACCAGGGGCAGTAATTAACTGGGAAGCTGTGGTCAGCAAAACTACCCATAACATGAGCTATTGGTGAGGGCACTGCACATTCCAGTTTGCAGAGGACTTTTGCATGCCTCCCCATAGGGCCCTCACTGCAGGCCTGGGAATCAGGTATCCCTTGCTTTCAGAGCTCTTGCCACCTGCTATCCTGAACTCTGGAAACAAACAGGTTGAAATAAATAAAACTATCCCTTGCTGGCCAAATTCTTACTTCCTGAATTTGGGAACCAAATATATTCGAAGAGTGATGGATATTTGTATTATTGTTATCTATTGGAGGCTTAAAGAAATTAAGAGACTCAGTTAAGGTCACACAGCTAGTAAATAGTAGAACTTGGATTTAGAACCAGGCCTGGTGGTTATAATCCTTGCTTGGAATTAGACATGCCTGTGAAATGTGTGATGGTGGGGAGGGTCCTGTCACCCTAGAGTTAGGAGCCCTGAACTGAGCAGGGAGTGAGATTGGCCAACCTCTTAGATTACCCTGTAACCAAGGGCCCATGATTTTATGCAATCAAGACTGTTTAGAAAAAGTGGCTATCTAAAATACAGAGGTATGCAGGCCTGAACAGAGGCCAGCCAGTATAAAACCAGCCATTGACTGCTCTCTGGTCTGCAGTTGCTGTGACCTCTCACAAAACTGCCCCTTTCATGGGAGCAGAGACAGTCATTAGTCAGAGAAGAGCCTTGTGGAAACACCATGGTGAATATGGAGGCAGATAGTGAAACTTATCATTCATTCACTCACTCATTTTTCATTCAGTGAGCACTTTACAAGACACTCTCTATGGTAGGCTTTGGGCCAGAAGCTAGGGCTACAAAGGTGAACAGAGAGACCTGGCCCTTGCCTTGGGGGAGCACGGTCTAGTAAGGGGGATACACACACGAGCGGATGACACAGTACATGTGGCAAGTTCCATTATGAAGACACACAGGGAGCAGCTTACCCAGCTTGGGAGATGCGGGAAAGGCTTCCTGGAGCTGTCCCCTGAGCGGAGTCTTGAAGGATGAGTTAGCCAGGTGGAGAAGCAGGAGAAGGGCATTCCAGGCAGGTGGGCAGCGAGGGTAAAGGCATGGAGGTGAGAAGCAGCATGGTGCACCGAGGGAACAAGAAGCTTCTGTGCCACGAGGAGCCCACGGATGGTTTAAAGCACGGGGTGACATGGTCAGATTTGCATAAAGATCCCTCTAGCAGCTTAAACCAGTAGCAAGCAGTGGCAGTAAATTTTAAATCTCAGCATCTGAAGCTCTCTTGGCCCCAGATAAGAGTTCTGGGGCCATCTGTCGAGATCACTATATACAATGCCAGGTTAACAAGTAATTGAGGCCCATTACACGAGGACAAGGGACAGAAATTTAAGCTCAATTCCACTGGCTGAAATAAAATGCTCAAAATGGCAGTCTCAGATCCAATACTCATATACTGCAGATAATAATGGATACCAGTTTTATCTTGGTACCTCCAGGACTGAGTATATTTCTTGTGAATGAAGAATCTGCTGGACCATTCTGCATTTAGTAACCTACATTGCAGTCACCTAGGCAAGCTAGTGCCAGAAGGAGAAAAACTGTGTATTGGCTGTGATAATTGGTCAGTACAGCCAGGACATCTGAGCCAGATGTATATAGATCTGACCCCATTCTTATTTTCCCTCAGTTTGTATCCGGGTCCCAAGATTTAAAGAGGGTACTACGCAAGCTTGCTGGGGGACCTGGAATGGCCCAGCCAGAGTGTGGCACTGTGGGATATGGGCTTAGTTTTTATTGGGGTTCCCACTTGTCTGAAACCTGATTCTTTTCAGGCTGGCTTCAGGTGAGAGGGATAGACAGCAGGCTATGGAGCTGGAAGCCTGGATTCCAGGGCTTCCTCCATCTTCCAAGCCTGACCAAGCTGGCAGGTGCCCCCTCCTCTTTGAGCTTCCCTTTCTCCTCTGTTACATGGGGCCAACACCTGCCCCATAACATTGGGAGGGTTTAGTGGAATGGCACAGAAAGAAATGCTTCGTAAGCAACGCATACATACAAATTGTTAGAATATTACCATTTAGGTCTGTGGACTCAAGGTAATTCAATAGCTGTAATTCTTTAAAAGCAATCTTCTTAAGAATGTTTGCCTCAGTCAACTTTGTGTATTACTAACAGCTAAGTATATATCTGTCAGAAAGTGGACAAGTACTTTCAAGTACTCTGAAGGGAGGGGAAGGGCGTGAAGTGACATGGTTAGTGTCCTCCAGGGGTTCTCTACAGCTCTCATGTCATTTCATCCTCACTCTGCTCCTCTGAGGGGGGTATTAGTGTCCCCATTTTCAGAGGAGGACACTAATGCTCCAGGAGGTTAGTGAGAGACACAGCGTTGCACGGCAGCACTGATTTCCACTCACAAACCTTGTAAACGCCTAAGTGCACTGTCCATGTTAACCAGTATTCATAGGGTAAATAACACAATACACAATGGTGTTAATTCTAGTTCTCCCTGTTGTAAGAATTCTAGGATGGCCTAGGTGTTATGAGGATATATGCATCAAATGGCAGTGGGGTGGAAGTGGGGGTTGAAACACATGCCTGGTTCTGTGAGAGTGGAGTTTGGGCTCTCTTTGTTTGAAATAGCTGTCTTTCCTGTTTCAGTGGCCTTGGCTGCCCTAGCCACTTTCCTAGCCCTGCTGGTCTCTGGTGGTGCTAGGGGTGGAGCTTTGCTTTAACGCAGATGGTCCACAGGTTACATCCTGGAAGAAACTTCTGTACCTATGGTCCTGAAAATGTGAACTGCTTTGAGACATTTTAGCAGTAAAAGGAGCCTTAAACCACAGTGACACACTAAAGGAGTCCATAGCCTTTGTGAAATGGGACTTGACGCTCCTCAAATCTATGAGAAGCAGGTTTTAAATTCTTAAACCCTAGTGAAACAAAAGAGGGAAGAATTTCACGAAGAACACACAAACTCTAAGGAAGAACTGAAATACATTTATAGCTAACTTAGCAACAATGACCTATTTTGAACATAAGGGGCTGGTTTGAATTGTGTTTGTTTGCTGTTTCAGGGATGCAATGTGAGTGATGGGTTATAGATTTGCCTCCTGGGGCTCTGGGCAGCAGAGGGGAGCATGGTGGGAACCACAGGCGGAAGAGCCTCTGGGGGAGCCCTGAGCACGTGGGCAGCACTGACAAAGCTGGCAAGGCCCCCGCCTTCCTGCCTCCTCCATTGCCCAACGCTTGTCCTTTCTCTGACTCTGAGTGTGTCTCACCTTCTCGCACTCTCTTAGGTTACTCTAGGTGTCTTCATATGTGTGCTTTCCCATGTCTTTTTCTCTCTGTGCCACTATTTCTACCTCTCTACTTCTCGCCTGTCTTTCTTAACCACCTCTCTCAATCCCCGTTTTGTCTCTCTCCCTTAACGCGTCAAAAGAGAGCTTAATAATATGCTTTTATGTATTTGTTTTATTTCTTGAGCAGCTTTTGTGTTTTCTGCCTCATACAAAAGTAGACAGGTGGGTGGGATGTTTTCTATTCATCTGGAAAACAAATACATATGGCTTTTCATTTATACCACCCTTGATTGATTTCTACCCCTGCCTCCCCCAAAACTCAGCAATCAGGTCCAGCAATAAAAGTCCACCCTAGGGCTCCTAGCTTAGAGCAAGAGAGGATCTGTGGTGTCGCCTGACGCATAAGCAAGCAAGAGAAGCATGACAGGGGAGCATGCAGGGGTGTGGGTACAATCTGGGCATATGGAAATGGAGATCCCAGTTAGTAACCGCCCACTCACGTGCACCAGGCCTCTCCACCACCGAGCTCTGCCACTCTCCAGCCTGGGCCATGACCCTCCCAAGGGAGCTACCCCCCAGGACTTAAGTTCACCTGGTGTTTGACGGCCCCCCTCCGACCTTTGCTTGGGCAGACCCCTCTATCTGGCATGCCTTGGCCACCCCCGGCTCTGTTCACCTGGTCAACACCTACCCATCGCTGAAGTCCTCCCTGATCCATGGAACCAGCTAGAATGGCCTCCTCCTTCGTGCCCCACTGTGATCAGAGGCGGGGTCTCAGTCATCCTGGTTTCCCTAGTGCCCAGCACAGTGCCTGGCACATAATAGGTATTCAATCAACATATGTTGGAAAAATGAAGAGTATAAAATCTTTTGTCTTCCACTTTACCAGAAGGATAACAAAGTGGGCAAACTTGGTCCTAGCTTCCAGGTTCCCACTCAGCCCCCCCACTTTTCCATTTCTAGACTTGCTTCCTGCAGTGGCTTTGCCTTTACATATCCACACCCCAGCTGCTTTCCAGGACTCCCTCTGCCACAAAGCTTTCCGCGACTCCCCAGCCCTAGTTGGAAGAAGCCTGTCTTTCATCTGAGTTCCCAACTACCTGATCTGTTGTTGCTTGGTGGCCTGTCTGGTGGCTGTTTCAGCACCCCCACATAAGGCACACACACAACTGTCACCCCCATAACCCACAGTAAGCCAGCCCCCTACGGGTGGAACATCCACACTGACCATAGATTAATTGAGCAAGTGAAGGCATCTCTGCCATCCCTTGGGAGGAGAAAAAGCCAGAAATGACAGTCCTGCCAGTTGACAGGAAGGAGGCAGAGAGTCAGAGCCCAGCCTCCCAGCGTGGCAAGGTGGTGCTTGGTGCAGGCGGTCGCTCTTCCCGGCAACATTGGATCAAAATGTTACACTACCTTTTTGGCCAGTGCGTCTCCCGGTCCATCTTCGCTTTCCCAAAACTTAGCTCTGACTGCTTGCCAATAGTATCTGAGAGGCAATCTAAAAGAGTCAAGCTGCATTATGGAGAGCCCCAGGAAGACTGCAGGGCACAGCTCATCTTGCAGAGAATGGCTCAAATGGAAAAGGTTCGTTCCTTCACCACTCAGGTGGGCCTCACCAAGGAAATAAGATCAAGAAAGTGGTGTTCGTCTTTAGCATTTATTTATAATTGGAAAAACTGTTTGTTTGTTTGTTTTTCTGAGCAAGCACAGACCACAAGCACGTCACAATCAATTGGCTATACATGAATATTTTTGTCATTCTCTTACAGCAGGAATGAAATAGCACCAAGAGAGGTGTGCGCTACATGTTACATAGACAATCTCTGGTATGCAACAAAACCCAGGCCACAAAATCGTAATTAGACACTTCCTGTCTGCTCACAGAGGCAAAGCCATGTGGACCGAATGGGAGCACGGACAGAGGACGGATTGCTGAGGGAAGCCAACGCGCAGCTCTCGGGGCTGCTTTTGCAGGCAGGGAAACAGCGGGAAAGCTTCAGTCCCAGCTCCCTCGCCAGGGAAGGACGGGGAACCACAGGGAAATGTACAGAGGCCAGTGGGACAAGCTTTGGAAGCTTGGTCACCTTCAGGAAGGCAACACCCAAACACTACTTGTGGAACCAAAATCAGTTTCATTCAGTACGTTTGGGATATAGAATGAGACTGGCTGAGTTTTATTTGTAAACAGTAGAAATCAAAGGAAGTCTCTTGCCAGTAAAGTGACACATTCAAGAGTCAAAGTGAACTACAAACAGGGTTTTCTCAGTGGGTGTGTTAAGCAGAAGGGGATACTGACAGGTTGAAAAAGACATGCTACAGGTCCTCTAAAGCCTTGGGTGGGCAGGGTAGGAAGTTGGTCCCTGGGGCAGTGAGTGGGGGCGGGGGATGGGGAAGCCTGTGGGACCCTTATGGCAAATTGCGATTTGGGCAACACCAACCTGACTTGGTCATAGGGATCAAGTCATGTGCACCCTCTGGTTGTGTGGCTGTGGAGACAGATTTCTTTATACTGCCCACCACGCCGAGCACAGTGCCTGGCACACAGGCTTCTAGCAAGGGAATGCTAAGTAAATGATCCCCTGTGCATTGTAAACTCTGATTTATTTGATCTGCAAAAATAAATGATTATTCTATGGAGAAATCCAAATTGTGGCTAGCATCAACATGTCTGACTAATGCCAAATCTTGAGAGACTGAACATACATTGGCAAATTCTCTGGATATGATTAAGATCATGTTGCTAGAGCTTTCTGCTAAATGTTAAGATTAGCTGGCAAAGAGTTGGAATCAGTACCGGGATCCACTCTAGCCATTTCCTGATAGCTTTCAAAATCTGTGACTCATAAACACGGAGACCCACCAGCATTTTCTACCTTCCTTCATACTCCTCCTTCCTCACAGTTTCAAACCCTGAGATAGAAAGGAAGGTCGCAGTGGGCCTGACCAACGACTTCGTTTCTGATATTCCTGTACTGTTAATAATTATGGCTCATGTAGCACATGCCGAATTAATTTGCAAAAGACTTCTCCCTCAGCCCCAAGGTGACAACCAAAATGATGTAAGCAGAGACTTTGCTGCCTGAATGGTCAGAATAAGAGAGAGTTCGTGGAGGCTCCACTTCCTCCAAACCAGAAGGACCTAAAGGGACTTTGAGGTAAGGAACTGTGAGACCCTCACTCTTCACCCCTTTCATTATAAAAGAAGAGCAAGCCTGCGCCGGGGCTTGACACCGGACGGCAGCCCAGTGTGTCAGAATGCAGGGGACAAGAGGATTTTAAGGACAGGAGATATAGAGTGTGCTGAGCAATATACATGTCACATTGGCAAATATTGTTTTTCTGGTAACTATTTTGCGTTCCCTCACAAGACTGGGTTTTTTTTTTTCACAACAACTCCCTGACTAATTCCTACAACACAACTCTAGCACAGCGAAGGTGGCACTTGCCACCCTTGGGGGCTTTGGCCACACACACACACAACACGGAATATACTTAGAGCTGCTTTTATATATTAATGAGGTCAAAGCTGCTTGCTAATTAGTTAGCAGGGCAGTCTCCTAGTCTGCAGCTAAGTCACAGACATTTTCCCTGACCTGAGGCCTGGCACCGCTGCCCTCTCTGAGGAGCAGACCAGAGGGGTTCAGGAAGGGAGAGCAAACATCGCCACACTTGCCACTAAGTCTACGCCCCCTTGGGTCTCAGAAACGGAAAGTCAAATTCCAAATACACTATCCCTACACCTTGAACTTTCTTCCTCAGACATCTCCAACCAGTCGCTCTGTGAAACCAGCAGCACTGGACAGGTGGTCGGCCGAGGGGAATCAGAGGAAAACAGCCTCCTCATTTCTGTGATCTTCCTATGACAGCTAGAATGTACCTAAAACACCTAACCTTTTTCACCAGCCCTGATCTAGTTTTAGTTATCAGTGGCATATCTATGACTTGGTATACAATTTAAAGCCCACTGATAGGAAGCTAAACACAGGCACACATGTCTAATGGACGATTCTATGAAAAGACCACTTAACAGACACAACTCCCTTTTATTGACGTTAAGGCCAAGGTTGTTTCTTTTTTTGTTGTTTTTGTTTAATATTTCCTCAAATTTTGTCAATTGCTGAAGCCCAGGCTGAGCTTCTGTGGCACGTGACGATTCTCTGAATTTTGGAAAAGAACACATGTACCTAAAGTTCAAAATCGACCAGTGACACAGATCTTGGGGATCTGGGAGGAGGAGACCCCACAGACACTTCCAAGCACTGCCGGGAGATTCGTTTCGCCTCTCGGACCTGCCTGCCTTGCTCATCAGCATGCAGAGTGCCAGGGGAGGGCACAGCCAGCGGCAACGCTTCCTGGTGCTCCAGGGGCTGCCCTCAGGAGGAGGCCTGCCACTCAGTCTGTGAAGCAGGATTCTTCCATCAAAAGAAGCCAAACCAAAGAGCTCCTGGAACACTCAGGAGGACCAAGGCAGATGAGAAGCCTCTAATTAATTTTGTGGCCTTTTTTGGTTTGTTGGTTTAAAAAAAAAAAGTTAGGGGGAGGGAGAGAGAGAGAAGAGTAAAAGGAAGGTGCAGGGAAATTTACTCTTTCGCCTCAGCCAGTTTATTGTTCATCTCTTTGCTTTGCTCCTTGTCGTCTGGCTTGGTGGTACTCGGGCCCTCTGCGCTCTTTTTCTTGGCAGCCTGGCCTGACACCGCCTGCTTGTCTTTGGCCTTCCTCGTGGGCTTATGGCTCGCTGAGGTCTTTTTTGGTTTGGAACTCTGAACACTAGGTTTCTCCACCTGTACGGAGAGACAGACCGCAAATACAGAAACACAAAAAGGTGGGGAGTGGGAGAGAAGTTAGAGAGAAAAGATATGGTTAATTAAGGAATAATGGTAATGACAGAGGTTGGCCCAGGTGGAGCACAGTGCGTAAGGTGTTCCCAGGGACATTAGGGCATTCAGCATCTCCCGTCTGAACTCCCTGTTCCGTCGCTTTGGCAGCACACACTGGCCACGTGGGCTCCCTTGTCCTGCCAGCCTTAAACCGACCACCCCAGGCAGTGGGCCATACCACTGTTGGGCAATATTTGAGCCCCTCCCTGTAGGAAGTTAACAGCTCATCACATTGCTCAACTCACCCACAGGCAAAGGATTTTGCTTTAGTCAATGAAATGTGAGCAGTGACTTGGGTCACCTTCAGGCGGAAGATTCGAGAGTCAGCCTGTGCTGCCCAGTGCTCTCTTTTCCTCTGCCACAGAGAGAGGCTGCTCCGCCACCCGAGACCCAGATGAAGAGGCAACGAGGGTTAGAGCGGCAGCCAACCCACAATGGACATTAATGAGAAATAAACCTTTGTTGATGTAAGATGCAGATGTTCTGGGGCGGTGGGTCGCTGCAGCACCCGCTGGCTTCCTGTTCTGTCTCTAGGCTGGCTCACCCATATGGAGAAGCATCTTCGCTGAGATGCTTTCGGCAGGGGGGTGTCTCCAGTCTCAGCTAGGCTTTCCACCACCAGAACTCTGCTCCTCCTCTCTGCCTGGCTCCCCCACCATTTTCCCCAGAGCAGCTGTTCTAAGCTCACTCCAGTCTCCCCAGCCTCCCTCCTCTAGCTCTGTCCCCTTCATCTGGAGAAGATGGCCTTGCCTGCTCTTTCTCAGGAAACTTCGGAGTCACTGAAAGTGATCCCTCAATAGGCCACCCCCCTCATCTATCTCTAGATTTAGTTTCCCTCATTTTCCCTCCTTCTTTCTCTACGTCCTCTTTTGCCCAGTGCTGACCCCATGCCCCGGGTGCCACGCCATCTCTGGATGGACAGAGCTGATGCTGGGCCTTGCAGGCTGGATCATTCACTCACTGAGGTGCAGCGGTTTTCAGTCACTCCTGACCTGTAAGGAAAGGAACCAATCGTCCTGGTTTGCCTGGAACTGAGAGGTTTCCTGGAACACAGAACTTTCAGTGCTAAAATGGAAGAATCCCAGGCAAACTGGGTCGGTTAGTTACCTTACCCATAAACTGGTCCTGGGCCAAATAGGAAACTCCACTTAAGTGTAAGACTTTAGGACAAAAGCAGAGAAAAGGCTAATTAGGTACCAGAGTTATTTAGGTTCTCAGACATTTTCTGCTATTATAGAGAGGACAGTGGATGTTTGTACAATTCCATGGGGCCTGACATCAGAAGATGCTAGGTTGCATGGCTTATATGATTCCTGCTTCACCAGCTATATCTCCAACATGCTTCTCCTGATCACGAACTCCTATGTAAGGTGGAGGAATGTTACCTTAGGAAAATCCTTGAGTCCACTTTCACAAACTGTTCATTTTGGTAACAAATTGCTGGGAACATATATTATAGCTGATGTGATATGTGTGTTGTGACAGACTGAGAAGTCATAGTGGATGGTGTTTAGCCCGAGAAGATGAGAGAAGGCAGGTGCTTTTCAGGGACTAGGGAGGGAAGAAAGGGTCCAGTGATTGGAGCCAAGGTTGAGGCAAGGCAGGGTCTGGTGGGAGGGAGCCGGGCATGGGGGCCTACAATAATGAGCCAGCCCTTCTGGGGCCCAAGCACATCTATTTTAAGACAAGGGGATTTAGGGCTCAGGTGAGGTTTTCTGCCACTGTTTATCTGGATTTCTCAAAATCAGAAGCTAATTCCCTGGAAATCTGCCAGCCTTTAAGCTGTCTTTATTTTAGGTGATGTTTCTCTTTAATATTCCCTTTGAGTTTAACGAAGGTTCCTACTGAAGATGCCCCTGGGTCTCAGTGTGCTTTAGAGGAAGCAGGGATTTTAAAGGTGCCCATGGGGGCTGGGCCAGATTTGACAGCAGCCCACCCCATGCTCTGCTGCAGTTAACCCTTACGGTCCAGGCTATGCTGATGGGTTCCCACAAGGTCTGTCTCACCTTTGGGGGTTCCTTGAAGGGTTCGCTGTAGAGGCTGCGTATTCTTCTGCGATCAATGACCTTATTGTCAGCCGCTGTTGGCTTGTTGGCCTCTCCTTTGAACTGAGCACTGTAGCTGGTCTCATGAACCATCTTATCATCTGGGGGCTTGTACTGGGGCTTGGCCTTTATTGGTTTCACAGGCTTGATGTCCGTCCACGCCCTGAATTCATTCCTGTTAGTCAAAGAAAGCATATGTGATATGAAGCATCATCTGCCTGGAAGCAGAGCTCCTGACACAGGGCTGCAAACACAGCAAGCTCTCCATCAGTGCTTGCAGCATTGACTGAAGGGTGGCTGAAGGGTTAGCCTCACTCTTTCATAAGGAAGAGTGCAAGTCTCCCTTCTTGCAAAGTTGACCCAGGTTGGGTTGTGGCAATAGCAGTTGTGCCTTGGAGAAAGAGATCAGGCTCCCAGCTCCACACTGTGTGACCATGGGCAGGCAATTCTAATCTTCAGGGCTCTTTTTCCCAATCTTGAAAATGAGACTGAAAAAACCCAACCCGTTCGGTCATTCACGAAGTCAAAAAATATTGAGTGCCTGCTATGTGCAAAGTTGAAGAGTTGTGAAATTAAATGAGACAATGTATTAGGCATACTGTCTGATACATGGTGGCATATTAATGAATGCCAGTTCTCTTCCTCCCTTTTTCATAATGAAGAACTTTTGTTGCCCAGATTCCTTGAGGATAATTCCCCCATTTGAATAGCAGAGGGCTTGCTTCTTGGAGTACCAGAACTTTAACAATCTTAATCACTTTAGATGAACATCCTTGTGAAATGTCTACATATTTGCAGATTGTTAGTAAGCAACACAGACTGAACATAATTTGGAGATCACAACTACGACTTGTGTTGGGCTGTGTGTGTGTTGGAGCATCTTCATGTGCTCTGGTGTAAATAGCTATTGGTCCTTATCCTAAGTGATCCTCATCTGCTGCTTTTTTGAGTCAATGTGTCAGTTTTCTTGTTCTCTGCAATCCATCTCGTGGTTCTAATCAGCTGTTTATGATCTGTTATAGGGCTGGAGAGTAGATGGCTGACAATGTTCAAAACAGAGTTTAAAAATGTAGCTG
Source organism: Nomascus leucogenys (assembly GCF_006542625.1). Taxonomy (NCBI): domain Eukaryota; kingdom Metazoa; phylum Chordata; class Mammalia; order Primates; family Hylobatidae; genus Nomascus; species Nomascus leucogenys. Next base: position 61,156,836 of record NC_044395.1, on the reverse strand, counting down.
CTGACGGAGGCCACGAGAGTCTATTCTGTTTGTCAAGTGCACGAGAATCAATGCATGAGCTCTGTGGCTTCTGGAGTTTTTATTGGGTCTGTTCTCCTTTGGGGGCACAAAAAGCTGCATTGTGGGAAAGGAGGAGTTAGAGCATGAATATCTGTGGAGTTAGGTTCTTCCAAGGCCCACTGTCTCCCTCACTGATGACTCCCTCCTTCAGGGCTCAGTGAGGAGTGCCAGGAACAAGGAGGCCGCAGGAGGCAGGAGAAAGAGCTTGGACTGCGACAGAGACACGCGGGCTCTGGTGCTAGCACTGCCTTATGCTGGCAGGCCTTTCCCTGCTCTGAGCATTTGTTTTCTCATTTGTAAAATGAAAGAATTAGGCCAAACGAGGTCCTTATAATGTCCTTCTAGCTCTGAGGCTGTCTTAGTTGATAAAGCTGATTTGGTAACACTGAGCCACTTGCCGGTTATTTGATCTCCTGATCTCCATATTTCTCTAGGGGAACTGGCTCATATGTGAAGAGAGACTACTGGCTTTTAAGAGACCCTTCCCTGAACTTCAGACTCTCCTTTCCAGTGCAGCCGGGGTCCCCACATAGATGCCCCATTGTTATGGTTCGAATGTTTGTCCCCTCTAAAACTTACATTGAAACTTCATCCCCAGTGTGGCAGTATTGAAAGGTGGGGCCTGTAAGAGGTGACTGGGTAATGAGGGCTCTGCCCTCATGAATGAATTAACCAATTCCTGGATTAGTGTATTAATAGGCAATTGATTGATGAGTTGCCATGGGAGTGGGACTGGTGGCTTTTATAAGAAGAGGAAAAGAGACCTGAACTAGCATATTTGGCCCCCTCGCCATGTGACACCCTGTGCTGCCTCAGGACTCTGCAGGGTCCCCACCAACAAAAAGGCCCTCACCAGATATGTCTCCTTGGCCTTGGACTTCCCAGCCTCCAGAACTGTAAAGAATACATTTTATTTCTTATAAATTACCCAGTTTCAGATATTCTCTTATAGGCAACAGAAAATGGAAAAAGACACCTACCAACAACTCAGACTCAATGTCCCTAGAACAAAATCATCTTGTTTTCTCTGCCAAAAATTATTTTCTCCTCCTGGATTCCCTCATCATTCATTTTCACCGATTCATTCATTCATTCATTCATTCATTCACGAAATATGTACTGAGTGCTTATGGTCTGCCTAACAGGATGCTGGGTGCTACGGAACCCAAGTGAGTAGGAAAAGGCCCTGTGGGGACCTGCAGGCAGTGTGGGTGGCTGGGGTCACATTTAGTGGGGAAGGGCATCAGAGACTGGATAGGCCATGGAGGACCTGCCAGCCATCTTAAGGGGACGGTCTCCACTGTAACTAAGGGTTGCCAAATGATTTCAAGCCAAGGATGAGTGTGGCCTGGTTAGTTTTGGAAAGAGAATTTTGAGAGCAGTGTGAATGGTGGACAGAAGGGAAGAGTGGAGGCAAGAGGCCAGGCAGGAGACTGCCGTTAGGAAGTAGGGGAAGCAGGGGGCGGAGAAGAGGGTGCTGGGTCAAGAGGGAGAATGGGCAGGACTTGGAAACTCATGAGGTGAGGTCAAGGGGGCATCTGGAGAGACTCCAGGACTCTGGCTGAGGGGCAGTAGTCCCCCACTGAGACGTGGAAATTGGGAGGAAAATGGGCTTTGGAGGCTCTCCTGATTCTGTTCACGGCATCCCACACACCCCAGCAACAAGGCTATTCTTGGATCCCTTCCTCACCCCTCCTCCTCACTTCTCCACCTTCTTTAGGTTCAATCCTCCTTCCTGACCTGACTTCTGAACGATTTTGGCCCTACACACAGGCCTAGGGCTGGCCCAGGGAACATTTGGGGCTGTGGCCACCGTTACCTGCCAGAGGCTACAGTCCCTCCCTCCTTCCCTCTATCCTTCAGAGTTGAAGCCTTGCCTGTTAGATGGGCTCCTGGTATTTGGGCCTGGGCCTCCCAGGACCCAATCAGTAACAACCTGGCTCCCGAACACATGTTGGCAGAAACTTGGATTCTCTGTTGCACCCCTGCCTGCTTTCAGAACTAGCACTGAGATAGGTGTACCCTATTCCTAAGCACTGTTTCTGGGTCACCTCTTGCAGACCAGCCTCTGCAGCCTCCTGCATCCCTGCAGTGGCCCCTGCGGGCTGGGAAGTGTCTCACCTGTGAGCACTAACAGTGGGACATATCCCTGTGGGAAAGTTTGGTAACCCTTGATCTTGAACAACTCTGGTACATTATCTTCACATGAGACCTTGTTAATGAGTTGCAGGATAGGTTCACTGTAATTATGACAGATGGTTAGGTTTAAGCCCAAATTCCATTTCTTAGAAACTTCGTCAAGGTGTGAAAATGAGCCAAATAATAAAAAATGAAAAAATAAAAAATGAAAGAGAGAAAAAGAACTTTCTTTGAACTCTCCCTAAAACCTTCTCTAATCACATACAACAACTAATATTATGTCATAGAAAGAAAATTAGCTACCATTCATCAGTTGCCTTTTATAAGCTGGAGGATTTTGTTTTATTTTGTATATTCTCTATAGTTCTTATAACAACTTTGAGAACAGGTACTATTATGAACCCCTTGTATAAAGGAGGTAACCAAGGCTCAGAGAGGTTAAGTGGCTTGCATAAGGCAATGCAACTAGCAAATAGCAGAGTTGGGGTCTGAGCTCAGGTCAGTCAGGCTCCACAGCCCACAGCCTTCCCACTACACTTCAGCAATGTGCCAGAGCTGCAGTGTGCTCAGCCTGCCCTCACTGGAGGTGCCTGTGCAGGGCCTGGCCTGTTGCCTGCAATGCTGTAGAGGAGTTACATGACACAGACAGGGCTAGATGGCACCTAAGCTCCTCCAGCCCTGAGATGCTAGACTGAGAGAAGTATGGGCCACATTCTTGCCCTGTCATGCCCAGTGCCTCTTGACAGAAATTCATGGTCCCCTGTAACATGGTCTCCCCTTCCTGTGCAACTATATTTTTTCTTGATCATTCATTCATTCATTCATTCCTCCATCCACTCATCCATTCATTTGGCATCTGCCACACAATAGCCAAGGGCATGGAATGTACCCCACAGGGATGTGTAAGCCATGGATGAGGTGTCTAGAGTTCAGGTATTTAGACCTGACCATGTGTGATCCTAAGAAAAGACAGGATGAATCAAATGGGACAGGGTTCAGAGGGCAAGAGGGAAAGGAATGCTTAACTCTGAAGGGGAGTGAGGACTGGGGAAAGGGTTATTGAAGGATGTCAACAGAAAAGCGGATGAAGGGAATTCAGGCACCAGTCTGAGTCTGTATGGCAGGTACAGAGAGAGCAGGTAACTGATCAGAGTGGCTGCTCAGGGTGCAGGGTGGGGTCTTGGAGGCTGTGCAAGGTGCCCAGGCTGGATAGGAGCTGGGGCCAGGCGACACAGAGCCTGCATGCCATGTTTGGAAGCATGTGCTGTGCCTGGGAAGATGCTGAAAGTTTCTGAGCGAAGCAGCACTGTTTCTCCATTGATAGTGCTCTCCTCTTATCAGTCTGCCCCGATACTAGCTATTCTTTAAGGCCCAGCTCAGGGTTCTCCTCTTCCAGGAACCTCTCCTGGGTTACTCAACCCAAAATTTCCCATCTCTCAGCTCCTGGCCCATTTACTTTACTGGCCATCTTTGTGGTTACAAGGCAGTTTCATGCCATTCTTCAATTCTTTCATGAATCCATTCTGTCTCTCTTAAAGGATAAGATAAGACAAAATTTATGACAGAATCCTACTCTTGAGTCCAGTCTCATTTGCATGGCTGCAAAGGGGTATCCTATGTCAGGCTGCAGGTTAGGGTCGAGCCAGGCTAGGACTCCAATCCCTGCCTGTCTCCCACACCCTGTGCTGCCACCCAGGGCCGCGCTCCATATCTTCTTTACATTCTTCACAGGATTTAAGGGCGTGACATTCAGTGGGCAGTTAGTGGAAGTAGCTATTATTAGATTTATTTCTGGTCAGCCGATGTCACCTCCTCCTGAGCCCTTCCTTCCCTGCCCTACAGGGGGCAGACACTTGCTTCTCGGTGGCATGGGAATGCCTGACTCCAAAGCTCACACCTGGGGATGGATGTGTAACCCAAGCTTGTCTTGGTGTCCTTCAAGCTCATGGCCACTTTGGCTCCTGGAAGTAATCACAAGAAAGCCCTTCCCTTCAGTCAGCTTGGGTGTACACCACAGTGAGGCCCTGGACACATTGGGAGGGTCCCATATCCATGAGTTTCTACTCCTGACATCCCAGAGATGCTCCTCATGCCACAGCTTCTCTAGTATTGTGATGTGTAGAAGTCACAGGGACAGGGTGCTCTCTGAGTCACCAAAGGCCCGCTGTCCCCTCCACAACAGAGCCTCTGGTGGACCCTGTTATTTGAGCCTTGATGCATGACATATCTCATACACAATCCTGCAGGGGCAGAAAGAGGGTCTGGGGCTATGATATCCCCCAGTGGGTGGGTGAAATGCAGATGAGTGGGCTCAATCAATATATTCAGATCTGGGTTTAAATGACTCTTTGATGGCTTATTTATGCTAGGAAAATTTATGGAGAGAAGGCTGGGCCAGACTTCAACCCCCTACTAAGGGATGGCAGAGCCAGGCCCAGTTTGAGCCATCTCATGGAGACTTAGTGGGCAAGACTTTTTTGGGTTGCTCCTCCAGAACCTTTGAACAGCCATATAGTCACATTCACAGCAGCTGCCAAAGCAGGACTTTGGGATCTTGCTGATCAGGCAAAGTTTTCAGAGCAGTCAACAAACATTCTACCTTCAACTCCTCCTTTCTGGTCTCTTTGTTCCTTCTCTGATCTGCACCTCTCTGTAGCATGCACTGTGCTATATTTTATCTCAAGCTACCTGTGTAGATGACTTTCTTCCCTCCCAGACTGTGCCATCCCTGAGAGTAAAGACTGTCCTTTTGCATCTATGTAAGTCTCACCATGTCTACGACAGGGATGTGGAACGCAGCTCCCACCTCCCCGCGGCTGCTCCAGCCAGGGAGGGGATGTAAAGTTGCTATGCAACATCTCATGGCATCCATATAACTTCCTACAATATGCCCACAAGTTCTTTGATACTTCTACCTTACGTAGAGCTTAATTCCTTCCTCTTCAGTGTGGTTGGACTTGGGGACTCACTTCTAACAAACAGAAGGTGGTGGGAGTGGTGGTGCATGACTTCTGAGAGTGGCTTATTAAAGGCTTTGTAGCCTCCTCCTTGTATTCTCTCTGGGATTACTCTCTCTGGGGCAGCAAGCTGCCATGTCATAAGGACATTCAAGTAGCCCTTGTGGAGAGGCCCGTGTCGGGAGCAACTGAGGCTTCCTCCCGAAAGCCATGGGGGTGAAAAGTCCTAGCAGACCCAAACCACCGTTCACATGATTTCCTGAGAGACCCTGAGCTCGAACCATCCAGCTAAGCCATTCCTGGATTACTGACCCTCAGAAACTTTATGAGATCAAAAATACTTATTGCCATTTACATGGCTAAGTTTTGGAGTAATTTGTTGCAAGCAACAAATTCTAATACAAACCCCAATCAGAAAATTTTCTCTTCTCATCAAAAAGCGTTTAAAATACTTGTGTCATCTCAGCAAGACAGAAAATACTGGTGTAAGCAGAGCACACAAGTTCAAGTTTCCAGCAGAGCTGCAGCATGACCTTAATGGAGAGAAGTCATGCTCTGTTGTAAGAAACAGGGTGAATGGTCTGCAGCCTTCTTTTTTTTTTTTTTTTTTTTGAGACGGAGTCTCGCTCTGTCACCCAGGCTGGAGTGCAGTGGCGCAATCTCGGCTCACTGCAAGCTCCGCCTCCCGGGTTCACGCCATTCTCCTGCCTCAGCCTCTCCGAGTAGCTGGGACTACAGGCGCCCGCCACCACGCCCGGCTAATTTTTTGTATTTTTAGTAGAGACGGGGTTTCACCGTGGTCTCGATCTCTTGACCTCGTGATCCGCCCGCCTCGGCCTCCCAAAGTGCTGGGATTACAAGAGTGAGCCACCGCGCCCGGCTGCAGCCTTCTTTAGAAGGTAGCAAAGCCTCCAGTGCAGCAAAGCTGATAAAGATGCACCTGCCTTAGATCCAGGTCATAAGCAGAAAAAAGAAACACAGGCCATCACAGAAGAAAATGATGTCTCAGAGCACACAGCACATGCAAGCCTTTCGGAAGTGCAGACAGAGGTTAACAGGGTGAGAGAAAGCATGGAACCTGGGCCAGATGATGATGATGAGTTACTAGAAAGAGAACTGGCTCTGGAGTGAGATACATCCATCCTAGCTCTAACCCACGGGCCAGGTCTTGCCTGCTCTGAACACTGGTGAACTCATTTGTAAAGGATTTACATACGGCCTACTCACAGAATTGATATGGGGGTTAAATAAGAAAGAATGTAAAGCAGTTCTTTAGTTGAAGAGGACCTGGACGTTCATATCAGAATTACAAGCCCATGGTAGACACATGCATAATAAGTGTATCTGACTTTCATTACAGAGTCGTTTATTCAAGAAAAATTATTGCATTTCTTCTGTGCTCCAGACACGGAGCTAGAAATGCAGTGTGTACAGAGAGATGAAGCTCTTCCCTCCATAGACCTTGTTGTCAGGTGGGGAGAGATCAACAATTACACGGATAATCAAATATCTGTGATAGCTATTGTTATACTTCTGAACGCTGCAGTCAACATTCTGGTGCCCAGAGTGGGCAAAATTTGGACAGCAGCTTCCAGCGCCAGGCTTCTTTCTGAGCGCATTTCAAGTTAGACCTGAACAAAGTAGCATTCAATGAATGCCTGATTAATTGAATCTCCAGTACTGAGTACCCACTATAAACAGATGTTCCCTTTTTAAGACCTTGTTCCACTTAAGCACAGTTGCTTGCAGTCATTCAAGGGGAGATACTGAAAGAGCAATTACAGAGGGAGAGCCTGAAGACAGCCTATCACTGATGAGGCCAGGCCCCAGAAGAGGGAGGGAGGGAGCCAACAGGAGTGTGCGGGGCGGCGGGGGGTGGGGGGTGGGGTTTGGCCCTGGAAAGTGTTGTAAAAGAACAGAGGGGAGGCTGTGCTTTCATTGCTAATTTGAAAAACGCTGATATTTACAAGAAACAAGGAAATAGAATTATATAAGGAACAAGTTTTACTGCTGTGAAGAACATCTACATGTGTTAATTGATACAAATCATTTCTTGATAAGAGCAGAGACTTAGAATAATGGATTGCTGCCAACTATGATCATACAAAAATTCCATTTTTCTGTTCATAAGGGAAGAGGAATTTATTTATTATGTATCTAAGCATTTATTATTTATTATGTGTCTAAATCCTGGGAAAGTAAAATTCTTTCCCCATCTTCTTCATAAAATTTTTTTGACATTCCTCGACTGCTTTACGAAGGAAGAAGACAGTGCTTTTAAGTCTTAAGGGTCTAAAGTCTTCCTACAGATTTTCGTAGGTGATTTATGTTGCCATGGAAACATGTTAAGTCTCCGTTCAAAAATCTTGTCTACATTTGTTATTGTAAAATGTTCCTGAAGAAGGGAAACCGTCTCCTTCGTGCAGTCTGATGGAGGCAGTTGCTGAATGCTGTCGGTTGCCAAGCTATTGTCAGGAGGTGGTTAATGGAAGTAGGATCTGCAGATTAAAAACAAAGAACAACCTGGGGCCTAGAGGGTTGCAAGTGGTGTAGAGAGCTTCTGTCTCCTTTAGAAGGTAGTGGAAGATTGCTTTCTCCTGGCCAGAAATGACTGGGCCGAGAGAGGAGCTTGAAGATCTATGTATGTGTACATGCTTGTGCGCAGCTCTCAGTTTCTTTTGTGTGAGAGGGAGAAAAAAGTATTGCATAGAGAATGCCAGTGTTCTAATTATTTAGGATCATTTTTCTCTTCCGTTAATATCCAGTAAGTACATGTATACCGCGGATGATGATTTTATAAAATGAGGAAAGCACATACTTGGACAAAAAATGGTCAAGTATATAAAGAAAAGTTTGAAGCTAATCTGAGCAGATAATTAATAGAAAAGAATGCTCCCTCTCTCTTACATAGAAAGATTTGTATGGGTAACATCTGGCAATAATAGGTGTCAAGGTTTGGGCCCCTGTACTAGGTAAATGGCTCATTCTGCATATAGCTGCTATCTAAGTCTAGTTATGGGTTGCCTGCAGCTTAGAGGCCCTTGTGCATCTGGGAAACAATGTCTCATTCAAAGAAAGTCCACAGGCACAATGTGTATAAAACCATGAGGATGGATAGTTAAAAATGAAAACTGCTCAAACTAGGCTGGGCACGGTGGCTCAAGCCTATGATAGCAGCACCCCGGGAGGCTGAAGCCAGCAGATCTCTTGAGGCCAGGAGTTCGAGGCCAGCCTGGCCAACATGGTAAAACTCCCTCTCTACCAAAATACAAAAATTAGCCAGGTGTGGTGGCGGGTGCTTGTAATCCCAGCGACTCAGGAGGCTGAGGCAGGAGAATGGCTTGAACCTGGGAGGCAGAGATTGCAGTGAGCCAAGATCATGCCTCTGCGCTACAGTCTGGGCAACAGAGCAAGACTGTCTCCAAAAAAAACCAAAAAACAAAAAAACAAAAAAACCCAAAAACTCAAACTAGGAATCAGTTTGATTCTACACAAATTAATTTCAATTGCAGTATTTATTAGAAACTGTACGAAGAAAAATGGTGCAAAATAAGAAAACCTACGATTGGCCGAGGTGGTAGATAAGAGTGGGGGAGTGTGAGAGTTAAGACAAGTACACTTACAAATATACCTCAAGTAGAAAGAAATAAGAGATAGATGAGAAGTGATAGGTTGTAAGAAAACTTCCCCATAATCATTTACCCGTCACTGTCAGGGTTTACCAGACCTAGGAATGCTGGGGTGGTTGTGCCACAAGGCCACAGAGTTCTCAGTTGAGATTGAGGAGAGAAGGCTACGCTCCTTTGGTTAGCTGGGTCCCCAATGATCTGTGTCCGTCCTTGCAGAAAAATGGTTCCCTAGACTGGAAATGGAAATGTTGAAGGGAGATAAGCCCTGAAAGGTGGGAGGGAGTGCTGCTCCTTCGGGGGGTAACCTAGAGTTCTGACAGTATACTCTGTAAAAACTGCCAAGGACACAGTACGGTACATCTAGTGAAGTACTCCATAAACCTAAGTTTCTGCTTTTTTTTTTTTGAAAAAAGTGCTTAATGTGTTTTAAACAAAGCTGGCACTAAAAATAACATTATTTTATGACTTATTGAGAACCATGCTAATTTACTCTTTAAAATGTTTTATAAGGGAATACTGGGAACAATTCGATGTCAATAAATTTGACAATACGCATGAAGTAGGCAAATTCTTAGAAAGATGAAAATTATAAAATTGACTTTTGGCTGGGCCTGGTGGCTTACGCCTGTAATCCCAGCACTTTGGGAGGCTGAGGTGGGAGGATCACTTGAGGTCAGGAATTTGAGACCAGCCTGATCAACATGGTGAAACCCCATCTCTACTAAAAATACAAAAATTAGCCAGGCATGGTGGTGGGCGCCTGTAATCCCAGGTACTTGGGAGGCTGAGGCAGGAGAGTGGCTTGAAGCTGGGAGGTAGAGTTGCAGTGAGCCGAGATCTTGCCATTGCACTCCAGCCTGGGCAACAAAGTGAGACTTAAAAAAAAAAAAAATTGACTCATCCCTGAGTGCAGGGGGAGTCCCTTTCACCTGCTTCCTCAGATGACTCTGGAAGCTTCCCCACACCACCGGGTACTGAGACAAAGCTCCCTGACAGTCGAGACCGGCAAACCTTCATCTGGTCCCTGCCCTGGCCAGAGGCCCCCCTACATTGACCTTCTGTCGATGCCCTGATAGAGCCAACAGGTGCTCTGGGAATCCTGTGCTTCCTGATCCAATAGTGCCAAACCCTTTATCTCCCCCAGAAGCACAGTATATCCCTGGGACCCCTTGGCCACTGCCTGATTCGTGAGCCTTCTCTGTTTCTGGGGCCTCCCCCACCACAGCTGTGACTCCTGCCCCACAAAGGACTAGGCCGGCTGACGGGGAGGGGGTGGGAGAGAAGATACAGACATGGGGAGGGGAGGCTGATCTGGAAAAGTCTTTAAGGATTTTGGAGGTCCAGGCCTGGGGCCAAGCAGGAAAGTGTGTGTGAGTGTGTGTGTGAGGCGTGTGTGCGAGGAGTATGTGCGAGCGTGTCTGTGAGTGAGGCGTGCGTGTTAGTGTGTGTCTTTCCTAGGACACACCATACCCTGTGTATGTATGGATGTTTTTGTAAAAAAGAGAAAAATCTGAAAAAATGTTTCATTTGCTTTAAAAAAAATTGACTCAAGAAGAAATAGAAAACCTGAATAAACCTATATCAGGTACAGAAATTGAATTCATAATTTTAAATCTTTTTAAAAAATCTGTACATATCTTTTTTATTTGTTATTTATTTATTTTTTAACTTTTAAGTTCAAGGGTACATGTACAGTTTGTCACAGGGGTTTGTTGTACAGATTATTTCATCACCCACGTATTAAGGCTAGTACTCACTGATTATTTTTCCTGATCCTCTCCCTCTTCCCACTTTCCACCTTCTGACAGGCCCCAGTGTGTGCTGTACCCCTCTATGTGTTCATGTGTTCTCATAATTTAGCTCCCACTTATAAGTGAGAATATGCAGTATTTGGTTTTCTGTTGCTGAGTTAGTTTGCTAAGGATAATGGCCTCCAGCTCCATCCATGTCCCTGCAAAGGACATAAAAAAAGAAATATGTATCACATTTTCTTTATCCAGTCAATCATTGATGGGCATTTAGGTTGGTTCCATGTCTTTGCTATTGTGAATAGTGCTGCAGTGAACATATACATGCATGTGTCTTTATAACAGAATGATTTGTATTCCTTTGGGTATATATCCAGTAATGGGATTGCCAGGTTGAATGGTATTTCTGTCTTTAGGTCTCTAAGGAATTGTCTTCCACAACGGTTGAGCTAATTTACATTCCCACCAACAGTGTATGGGCATTCCTTTTTCTCCACTACCTCACCAGCATCTGTTATTTTTTGACTTTTTAATAACTGCCATTCTGACTGCCATCAGATGGTATCTCATTTTGGTATTGATATGCATTTCTCTTAGTAACTTAAAATCTTTACACAAAGAAAGTCTGATGCTTGATGGCTTCACTGGTGAATTCTATCAAACATTAAAGAAAAAATAAACATCAATCCTAACAACTTCTTTTAGAAAATAGAGAAAAAGAGGCTGGGCATGGTGGCTCAAGCTTGTAATCCCAGTACTTTGGGAGGTCGAGGTAGGTGGATCGCTTGAGCCCAGGAGTTTGAGACCAGCCTGGCCAACACGGTGAAATCCGATCTCTACGAAAATATATCTATAAATCAGCTGGGTGTCGTGGCTCATGCCTATAGTCCCAGCTACTTGGGAGGCTAAAGTGGGAGGATAGCTTGAGCCCAGGAGGTGGAGTTTGCAGTGAGCAGAGATGGTGCCACTGCACTCCAGCCTGTGTGACAGAGCAAGACTCTGACTCAAAAGAGAAAAAAAAAAAAAAAAAAAGAAAGAAGGAAAGAAAAAAAAAGAAAATAGAGGAAAAGAGAATGCTTCTCAAATCATTTTAAGAGGACAGCATTTCCCTGATGCCCTGATGCCAAGCCAAAGACATCGCAAGAAAAGAAAACTACAGGCTAATATTCCTCATGAATACAGATGTGAAAACTCTTAACAAAATATTAGCAAATCAAATCCAACAACATAAAAAGATTTAAACACCACGACCAAGTAAAGTTTATCCCAGGAGTACAAGCTCAGTTTAACATTCCAAATCAATTAGGATAATACATCATACAGTAACAGAATAAAGAACAGAAACCATATGATCATCTCAATAGTCTTAGAAAAAGCATGTGACAGGCCAGGCACGGTGGCTCACGCCTGTAATCCCAGCACTCTGGGAGGCAGAGGCGGGCGGATCACGAGGTCAGGAGATGGAGACCATCCTGGCTAACATGGTGAAATCCCGTCTCTACTAAAAAATACAAAAAATTAGCCAGGCATGGTGGTGGGTGCCTGTAGTCCCAGCTACTTGGGAGGCTGAGGCAGGAGAATGGCATGAACCCAGGAGGCAGAGCTTGCAGTGAGCCAAGGTTGCACCACTGCACTCCAGCCTGGGTGACAGAGCGAGTCTCCGTCTCAAAAAAAAAAAAGAAAACGCATGTGACAAAATCTAACACCCTTTCATGATAAAAAGAAATATTGCTGGGTGTGGTGGCTCACTCTTGTAATTCCAGCATGTTGGAAGGCCAAGGCAGGCAGATCACTTGAAGCCAGGAGTTCAAGGCCAACCTTGCCAACATAATGAAACCCTATCTTTACTTGAAAGAAAGAAAGAAAGAAAGAAACAAAGAAAGAAAGAAAGAAAGAAAGAAAGAAAGAAAGAAAGAAAGAAAGAAAGAAAGAAATATCATCAATCTAGAAATAGAGGGGAACTCCCTCAACTTACTAGAGGATATCTACAAAAACCCTACAACTAACATAATACTCAATGGTAAAAGACCAAATGCTTTCCCCCTAAGATCAGGAACAGAGTAGGGATGCCCACTTTCAACACTTCTATTCAACATTCTTTGACAGTCATAGTCAGTATAATAACACAAGAAAAGAAGTTAAAGGCATACAGATTAGAAAAGAAGACACAAAGCTGTCATTATTTGCATATAACATAATCTTGCATTTAGAAAATACTCAGGAATTGGCCGGGTAATCCATAATAAAACAAGAAAAGAAGTTAAACGCATACAGATTAGAAAAGAAGACACAAAACTGTCATGATTTGCATATAACATAATCTTCCATTTAGAAAATACTCAGGAACTGGCCGGGTAATCCCTGCACTTTGGAAGGCCAAGGTGGGTGGATCACTTGAGGTCAGGAGTTCGAGATCAGCCTGGCCAACATGGTGAAACCTTGTCTCTACTAAAAATACAAAAATTAGCCAGGTGTTGTGGTGGGTGCCTGTAATCCCAGCTACTTGGGAGGCTGAGGCAGGAGAATCGCTTGAACCCGGGAGGTGGAGGTTGTAGTGATCTGAGATCATGCCACTGCACTCTAGCATGAGCGACAAAGCAAGACTCCATCTCAAAAAAACCAAAAACAACAACAACAACAACAACAACAACAAAAAAAAAAACCCAACAAAGGCTACTAGAAAACATGAGTGAGTTTAGCAAGATTGCTGGATGCTAGATCAATACATAAAAATTAATTGTACATCTACATACTAGTAACAGACAATGGGAATATAAAATTTTAAAAGTTCATTCACAATAATATCAAGCAGAATACAATAGGAATACGTTTTTTAAATTTTTAATTTATTTTTTAATTTAAGGAGACAAGGTCTCACTCTGTCAGCCAGGCTGGAGTGCAGGGGTGTGATCATGGCTCATTGCAGCCTCAAACTCCTGGGCTCAAGCAATCCTCCCACCTTGGCCTCCCAAAGTTCTGAGACTACATGTATGAGCCACTGCACTCAGCCAGTAATAAATGTAAAAAAAGTGCAATGGCTGTACACTGAAAACTACATAATGCTGCTGAGAGAGATTGAAGAAATATTATAAATAAAGAGATACACCATATTCATACACTGCAAGAGTCAACATTGTTAAGATGGCAACTCTCTAGAAATTGATCTATAAATTCGAAGCAACTAATATCAAAATCCCAGCAGGACTCTTTGTAGAAAATGACAAGCTGATCTTAAAATTTATAGGGAAATGCAAAAGATCTAGAATTGCCAAAACAATTTTGAATAGGAGAAACAAAGTATGAGGATTTACACTACCTGATTTCAAAACTTATAAAGCTATTGTAATCAGTCAGTGTGTTACTCGCATAAGGATAGACATATAGATCTATGAACTGAATAGAGTGTTCAGAAATAGATCTTTGCATACAGAAGTGTGCTAAAGCTGGCTCACACTGGCTTATAGAAATAATTGTTAAATTTTCAGGAATTTGATGAACTGATTGTTAAACTATTGGTAGCTTGAAAGCAGCCATGTGACAGTATTCATATCAGGAAATTGGCTAACACTATAAATAAGACAAATAAGGCCCTTCTTTTTTTTTTTCCAGAGAGTAGGAAAAAGTTATTAAACATTTATCATGATCATAAATTGGCTCACATATATGGTCAATTTATTTTTGACAAAAAGATGGAAATAGCCTAAATGTCCATCAACTAATGAATAGACAAAATGAGTGTATCCATATAATGGAATACTACTTAGCAACAAAAAGAAATGAACCAATATGGATGACTCTTAAACAGCATGCTAAATGAAAGAAGGCTAACAGAATATACCACATATTGTATGATTCCAACTATATGAAAATTCTAGAAAAGGCAAACTGTAGAAACAGAAAGATCAGTGGTTGCCGAGGCTTGTGAGTGAGAGGGAGGATGCTAAAACTGTCTTTCAGAGACAGCTGCACCAATGTATAATTTTACTAAATCTCATGAAAATATACACTTAAAAGGGGTGCATTTTATGTTATATGAATGATACCTCAATAAAGCTGTTTAAAAATCCAGCTGGAACATCTCCTTTCCTGACACCCTTGCCTTTGCAAGGAGGTGATCCCTGCCTCCTTTGATGCTCACCTTCTTTGTCTAACTTATACTGTGATCTTTGTTATTTGTTTCCAAGCTCATCTGTGGGGCCTAGGAGAGCAGAGATGGCATCTGACCCGTCTCTGCGTCCCTGGTGCCTGGTTTGGAGGCTGGCACGTTTCAGCATGCACTCAGTCAGTGTTACTGAACCAATGAATAAACACCTTTGTCTTACTCTTTTTTTTGAGATGGAGTCTCGCTCTGTCGCCCAGGCTGGAGTGCAGTGGCGCTATCTCGGCTCACTGCAGCTTCTGCCTCCCGGGTTCAAGCAATTCATCCATGATGAAAGTGGCATGAAATACCACTTCTATTGCATTTTGTGCTGCTTTTGATTCTTGTTGCTACTGATTCCCTGGAAGTGATGCCAATGAAGCCTGGCTGCCCACAATGTCTCACCTGCGGTGGCCAGAGCTCTGGGGTGCATCAGGGATGTGCAGCCGGGCCAGCAGCGGGTGGGCAGTCTGGTGAGTGAATCATGGACTTAATTTACCCAGGCCCAACTAACCTTCCCTGGCTTCGATATCTTTCTTTCTTTTCACATTGTAATTTTACTTTCGGCAAGCTTTTCAGCAACTTGCTAACTCTAGGAGAAATAATAGACATACTCAGAGGCGTCAGTGTCTGAGAAAATGTGAGACTTGTTTTTCAGGCCATGAAATCCAGAGAGGTTTCCTCAAAAATGGGATGTGGAATTTCATCATGAAGCTATAGCACAAAACTTGCCTGGGCTGGGACCCAGGGTGACAGTGATATGCTGTGGCCGGCACCTCAGAGGCCAATTGCTCAGGGTGGCTGCATGACTTCCTTAATTCCTCTCTATGCCAGAGGGGTGGGCGGCAATTACATGCACTCACTCTCTCACCATCAGCATAGCCCAGTAAGGCTGGAGGCCCCCTGGCTCCCAGAGAGGTTCAAGGTCTTCCCTGAAGTGTCATGGCCAGTCAGGGCCTGACTGGAACCCAGGCCCATCCAACTCCATATCTCAAGCTCCACGAGCTGCCCTGTTGATGCTTGAAGCATGTTCGTTAGTCTGTGTCTGAATGAACTACCCCTGCCTTGAATTTTCTGCTTCTCTTTTCTACCTGAGATGCAACTTAAATATAGGCCAAAAAGGGAGTAGAGAGAAAGAGGCTAAGGGCACAAGTCAGCGTAATGCATGGACCCATCAGGAGAATAGCCATGTTCTTTTGAAACACCTGCACAACACGTCCCTACCTGGCTCCAGGCTCATATTCCAGTGGACAACAAGTGCCTACTGAACACACTTTGCACACAGCAGGTGCTCAGCCTACATAGTAAGCATTGTTTCATGCCGCTGGGCCTCTGCTGGCGATTCTGTTCAACACGCATTGAGGATGCATCCTAGAGTAACACAAAGATGGGAACTGGCCTCTAACAACGTTCAGCTGAATGGGGCAGTAAGCCTCACTCAACACAAAGAAAACAAAAGTGCACACCAGGGCCTGGGGAGAGCAGGTGCTCTGGGAGTTCAAGGGCCTCGCCGAGGAATCTCAGGGAAGTTTTAGAAGAGTAGGGATTTTCAGGCAGGGAAGGAGAGGCACTGACATTTCTGCAATCCTTCCCTCTCAGCATTCATAGGAAGATCACCCCCACAAACTCACTAACACAGCCACAGCGCTTGGAGTCATCTTTAGAGGCATTTTCCAGGCAGCCTGGGATGGCAGGTCCAAGCCCATCATGTCATGTGCATTCAGCTGAGCAAACAAAGCCCTTGAAAACACCTAGTCTTTGGGGGAAGCAATTAATATTTCAAAGGAAGCCTCCTTCGCATCAGCACCCTGCATTCTTTATCTGTCAGCTATGCAGGTCGTCAGGCTGGCATCCTGAGACTGAGGGGGAGAGAAGAGAAGAGGATGTTGGGGCCTACAATGTGCACCAGATGCTGCACAAACATGCCCTCAATTCCCACACAGCACCACCAGGCAGGGACTTCCCCTCATTCTAATGAGAAAACCAAAGCCCAGAGAGGTGAGCGATTTGCTCAAGGGCACACAGCTAACAAACAGGAGGACCAGAATTCAAATTCAAGAGTGAACCATTAACTTCAGATCTGACACTTTCCTACTGTTCTATGGCAATCAGTTTTTGTACAGAAAACAAAAAACAAATAAAGAATCCCACAACTTTTTTCTCTTAAATATCAAAATAAAATTTGGTACCAATCACATGCACAAATTACACTACCAGAAGGGAGGCACACTTCTGCCATGGTTGAAAATAGGCTTGGCCTGATTAAAAGACCTCTGTTAATTCCGAATCTGGAGGATCAAGGCCAGACTCCCCAGCCAGACCACGGGTCCAGTCCAGCACAGCCCACTTCTGCAGGCCCATTGCCTCCCACTCTCGTCCTCTGAGTAGCTTATCCACACCCCTGGTCTTTGCTTATATTGCTCTCTTTCGAGAATGCTCTCCCAGGCCCCATGCTCTTTGCTTGACCTCACACATGTCACCTCTGTGAGCCATCACTGACCCCTAAGACAGGATGAAAACTCTCACTCCAGCTTCCACACGGCATCCCAGTTTGCTGCAGTCATCTCTTGACAAGCATATATCGTCTCTGAACTGGATGCCCTAGAGGACAGGAGCGTATCTGAGCCTAGCCCAGCACAGAGCAGGCACTGAGAAAAGGCTTGCTGAGTGAATACGACTGCATAAGAATCATGGAGTAGCAGAGCTGGACAGACATCTAAACACTTTCATTTTATAGCTAAGAATTATATGAAGGCCAACAGAGGCAAAGAAGGTGGAGAGGTGAGGAGGGACCACACACTGGAGCTCAGGCTTGACCCTGGAAGCAGCAGGAACCACTCAAGACCTAAGAGCAGAGGAGTGACGTGATGATGTGGCCTGGAAGGTATTTCGTTTTGCTGACTCAGGCCACTTTGGGACAATAAGAGTCTGGGATAGGGAGAGACTGGAGGCTGCAGATTCACGTATGTTTTATTTAATGATAATCTTAATTACAAACTTAGTGTCACTTCTGCTAATAAATTATTTAAGGCATTTATTGAGGGCCTGCAGCAATTATAATATGGGTACCCTTTACTGAGGGCCCACTGTGTATCAGGTGCTTTGCATTCATTATTTAATTTAAACCTCAGAGCCACCTTTTGAGTTAGGCACTATTACTTTCTGTTTTATGGATGAGGAAAGTAAGCTCAGAGAGGTGAAGTTACTCATCTAGGGCCTCAGAGAGACTACGATCCAGGCCCTGGGAAGAAAAGACAAGGAGCCCACAATCCAGTGAAGGGCAGAAGAGGAAAATAAATGATTTGAGTCATTTGATATCAGAGGTGCTATAATCCATAGAAACAGAGGGAGCTGAGTAGGCCCAGAGTGGGGCCTGTAACCACCGGCAGGAGGCGATGAGTGAAGTCTAATTGTGACAGTTGGCAGAAAAAAATGCATTACAAATTGAAAATAGGCCTACTGTCCTATTACTTATGTATTCTCTTTTTGGAGCAGAGCCAAACTGTGTATAACCAAGGAAATGGCTGAAAGCAGAGAGGAAATATGCAGAGCATCCCTCTGTGAGATTCAAAAATCATCTTCATGCTTGTAATCATTCAACACAGACACTCCGCACCTGACTTCCCAACAATGGGATTAGCCCGTCTTTCTGCCCCAGGGAACTCTGTGCCATTTGGGGAGACCTAGGGGTCCTGGAAGAGAGATGCTGATGGTCCAGCAGCAGCTGGCCTCACACACGCCTACAACTTAATTAGGTTCCCGGGAGGGCAGTGTGCAGAGATAAACCAGTTAGTAAGGGGCACCAGAGTGCTGAGTGTGGAAGCGTCAGCATCAAAGACATGCCTAAACATGTGCTCTGCACATGTGGCTGTGCTTGCACGTACGTCCATGTCTGTATGTGTCTTTGTGTGTGTGTGTGTGTGTGCTCTGGCCAAACAGTAGGAAGAGGGAGGGTTGGTAACAAAAGGACCTGAAAACAGTGGGACCGTCACAGTGAGAAACTGATTTGCTTTGAGACTAATGATGGTAATGGTGATGATCATGAAGGCAGATGACAGAGAAGCTTCTCAGTTCCAGAAACTGTATGAGGCACACTTTTTCACTACCTCATTTAATCGTCATGGAGATCCTATGGAGTAGACACTGTTATTATCATCCTGTTTTACAGATGAGGAAACAGGAGCTGAGGGGTTCCGTGTCTTGATCTTGGACAGCAATAAGTAGAGATGTTAGGATTAAATGAAAATACTACAATTAAGAGCCGTGTCCCAGAACTGAAATGGAACATTCAGCTGAGGCACTGAGACAATACCAAAACAGGCACAAGGTCATAATGCAGGATCCTCAAAGGAAATGCTGAGAATGGTGAAGGGAGAGGACGTTGGCAAGAGCTCTGTGTGCTGTGATGGGGCTACTTCTCCCTTCGACTGAAATCAAGAGAGAGGCTCAAGGACACCCGGATCTCAGGGGCTGTGCTGGAGCCATAGCTGACTCATCTGAGAGACAAAGCCCAGGAGACAGCTGGCTAGCTGGTCTTGGAGCAGAGGGAGAGAGAAATGATTGTGCTGGGGGTGGCTTGTACTGTTTGCTGGAACAAAGAATGCATGGTGCTGCTTTCCTGGAGCAGATGGGGTCAAGAGGGCCAGCTGAAGTGGCAAACAGATCCCACCAGAAAGAAGCTGGAGGGACTGCAGAATGCTGGGGGTAAGGAAGGAGTATGCGAGCAGCTGGAGAGATTCACATTTATCAAGGGACTGTGGGATGAGATCCAAAGTGATGGGTGGGAGCCTCCAAAGAACCCAGCAAAGCGCCCGCAAGACAAAGATCCCACCTTAAACACCTGCTGGGGGACAGCAGTCACTGTGGCCACACGGGTCCAAGTGAGAGCTCGCCTCCTCCCTGCCCTTGCTCCCCGAATACCAACCCTGGAAAGGTGAGGAGCTGGGGGAGGGGAGGACAGAGCAGTAGAAGCCCACTGTAGGCATCTCCTCTGCAGCAGGCCAGAGTGGCAAGAGGGAGAAAAACATTCACTTTAAATAGACTGACTACTTTGATTATTACACAGGACTGAACATTTAAATTACTGGAGGACCTTTATTTCCCGACATTTGCCAAGTTACAAGACTTCCCTAAATATTGTACAAGTTATGAGACCCATCCAAAATTTTGTGAAAGGGGAGGGGAAGAACTTGACCTGGAGAATAAATTTAAAGGGATAGTGGAAGGCAAAAATAAAATCACCTTGCAATTGACATAATAATCAGACATTGATGAGCTGCATTTGTTGAATGTAAAAGTTACATTTACAATGAATGAAAACTTACTGTGTGCCAGAAGCTTTAATAATAGATTTGCACACTTGATCTAATTTAATCTCAACCCTGCAAGATAGAAGTTACTACTCCTATTTTACATGTTGGAACACAGAGGCTCTGTGAGGTAAAGAGATCTGCCTAAAGTCACAGAGCTGGCAAGTGGCAGTGCTGGGACTCAGGCTCACAAAGATGAAAAGCCTGCATCTTTCTTTTTTTCTTTTTCTTTTTTGAGACAAAGTCTTGCTTTTTACCCAGGCTGAAACGCAGTGGTGCGATCTCGGCTCACTGCAACTTCCGCCTCCTGGGTTCAAATGATTTTCCTGCCTTAGCCTCCCGAGTAGCTGGGATTATACGCATGTGCCACAACGCCTGGCTAATTTTTGTATTTTTAGTAGAGATGGGGTTTCACCATGTTGGTCAGGCTGGTCTCCAACTCCTGGTCTCAAATGATCCTCCTACCTTGGCCTCCCAAAGTGCTGGGATTACAGGCATAAGCCACCACCCCCTGCCAAGCCTGGGTCTTTCTATCGTGTCTCTGCTTGGGACTTCTGTAGGTCAACTTGCACCAATAAAAGTGGTGCTCAGGGTGGGAGCTTTTTGGCATCCTGCATATGAAGTACATTTTTTTCCCTGAATTAATTCTGTCCTCATGCATTCAATGAAGTTTTCACTATAAAGGGCAAAAGACTTTGCTCAAAAGACTGACTTTATATTCTTATATTCTTTTATTTTGAGGTCAAAGGGATTGGAAAAAGTTTATTCCACAGCTGTTATCACTTGCTTGTTTGTCAAAGGGTTAACATAAACTGCAGTGTCAGAACCAAATAATTAGATCTAGGTCTGAATGCAAGTTTGTAAACAGGGCTATAGATATACTGACAGGGATGGTAGTATTTGGAGGGAGCAGCTGTTACTGAAGGACAGTGAGGGCATTGCTGGGAGGGGAGTGGGCTGAGGGGGATGAAGAGGAGAAGAGAAAATAGGAAGGCAGTGAGAGGAAGTCTTGCTGACACAGGAACAAAAGTCTCGGTTCTTGTTCGTCAGCTACACACTGAATTCTCATGTCTTCTAATATCCACCACAATAAGTAACTACAGCAAAGACAAGGCTAGGACCTACCTTAGAGAAGAATGCTTGATAAAACACACTACTGGATTTCAAGTCTATGTTCATATGAGTGATGCGAGTGTGTGTGCATGTGCTGCTGTAACTATCATCACCACCACCTTCACACCATTGTCTTCATCATGGTCTTCTGAGCTTTCCGACTCTACCCTCTCCCGGAAATCCACCCGGCCCAGTTAGAGAACCAGCATGGGACTCCTGGGCTTAAACTCCTTCCTCCTTCACTGGTGAATTCTTGTGTCTTTGTCTGGTTTTGGTGTCAGGGTAATATTGACCTTACAGAACAAGTTATGAAGTGTTCTCTCTTTTTCTATTTTTTGGAAGAGTTTGTGAAAATTCGTATTAATTTTTCTTCGCATGTTTGGCAGGAATCACCAACTTAATTGTTTTTGTAAACCATTGCACCTAGTTCACGGTTGATGTTCATTAAAGGTACTGCAATGTAATGAATCTGTTTCTATAATGTTGTATCTTACCTGATATAATTTAATGATGAATATTTAACTTAAAATTTTAAAAGAGGCTTCTATCTGATATATCATAGAATACTACAAAAGTCCAGACTGAAGTCCAAATTTCAGACTATTTATACCAGATCTTGAATTTTATAGGTGTGACCTACTAGTCACTCCTAAAAATAGAATCCTTCAAATTTCTCTGGGTACCAGGTAATATTCATTCAACTAAGCCCTGAACTGAGTTCCAGCTTCCTATCTGTATCTCCCTGAACTCATTACTAATTAAAGGAAGCCACAGCTACATTTTAAATACAAAATGCTTAACTTACAAAGCCTTGTTAAAAGGTAACGATTCAAGTGTTTTGTTAATAACAAGGACTTACTACCTTTTAAGAACAATTGTCCAAATGTATCATAGAATTTGTTAATAATGAAAATTCCACTGTTCTTACCCTTGTGGTGAAGCCCTGGAATCTGTATTTTAACAAATTCCTTGGGTGATTCTAATGCAGTTGGTCAGAGGAGCATACTTTGAAAAACACCAGTTTAAAGTTATCATGACTTTGTGGATAAAGGTGATGAATAAAGTAAATTGTGTCTATAATAAAGTGCCTGGCACACCACTTGGCTCAAGGTGGCATGCTGTGGGTGCCAATGTGACTGGTTTAAGAAGCATAATTCGAATTACCTTAAAGAGGGTTACAGCTGGGTAAAAACTGAATTGTTGATAGGACTGCAGGCATATCCAGGTATTTTTGGTCACTCTCCCACAATCTCTACTCATTCTCAGCAATAACAAAGCATGGACTATGAGAAAGGGCTTATGTTTGGAATCCCAATTATGCTGTGTATCAGCTGTGTAACTTCAAGAACTACTCTCCCCGAGCCTCAGCTTCCTCATCTGTAAACAGGGATAATGTCATCTACCTTGCTGTGGTGGTGTGCAGATTTAATGAAATACAGTAGACTTTTTTTTCTTAATTGCCCTTTGCCCTTTGCCCAACCGTCTCCCACTCCCCTCCTCCAGATGGGCTCATGTAACACAGGGCCGGCAGGAGACGGCACAAATGCACTTTCACAGCTACAGTGATGGATGGCTGTCAAGTGGCTGTCTCAGCTAAGGAAACTCAAACATGAAAAGGGAAGAAAAGGAAGCAGATTCAAAGGCTGGTGATGAGATGATCAAGTGCTTGCTTCAGAACACAAATCTCAACATGAGACCAGTGAAATTCAGTTGAAGCAGAGCACACTTATATCCTCGAGTGCTTTGATATATTTAGGAGGAAATGAGGGAATATCAGGGTCAGGTCTAAAAGGACATCAATGAAAAGTGATAATTTCTGCTGTCGCAGGAGATAGGCACTGGGTGTACAAATATTTCACGTAGATGGAGTGATCCAATTTCATCCAGCAAATACCACCTGTGAACACACTTCTGGTATATTTTGCTGAATGGACACCAAGTTTGTGAGTAAGTGAATTTCTAGCAATGGTGAAATTATCTCTGCGAGCCCCATACAGATATTCCTTACTTTAAATCCATCAATTTAATCAACGGACAGTGTAAAATTATAGGAGTCTCTTTTGATTCCTTTTATATTCATTTCCTACTATGGCTTTGGGATTCAAATGATTAGCTCTGTGACATTAGAGGCAAGTTACTTTACCTCACTGAGCCTTCTTGTTTAATCCTCACTTCAACCCTATTAGCTCTATTCTATTTCCAGGAACACGGGGGTAGAGGGTGCCTTACCCAAGGTCACCCAGCTAGTAAGAAGTAGACCGAGCCCAGGGCAGGCTTTCTCTGTGTTCCATTCCAACTCTGGGGACTTTCCCAGGGACAGCAAATTAGGTGGCCAAGATCACTTTTTCAGATGTTATTCTGGGTCTTTCCATGTTCAGCCATCAGAGTTTATAATCCACCAAAGGGAAGATTCAATATCTGTATAAGGTCTCTCACAAATAGACAGGCATGGTGAAGTGGACTGCATGAACTACTTTGTATGCCTTCCTGATTCTTGGTTGTAAGTTAATACATCCGTCTTCCTCTTTCCTTTCTCACAGAATAAATACCCTTCAGTTACCACCACTTTTGTTTTAGGTGATTCTATAATCTACTGGCTTCTAACTGTTCACTGTTCAAAGAAGATAGATACAAGGATCTAAGGGTAAGGGATGTACATAACCTCAGATAAAGGGTAGTATTCTCTGGACTAGGGAATTGTGGGAAGAGCGTGATAAGAAGAGATTAGAACTAACCACTATTGTTATGACTGCGTAATGTGGAAATTAGAGTCATCTATCCATCCATCCAGCCAGCCAGTAATTCCTAGAACCCTAGAATTTTAGAGCTGGCAGACATCATAGAGATAATTTAATTCAATATGTTAATTTTTACAGATGGAAAAAAATTAGATGGAGGGAGAGGAAATAACTCCATTAAAGTCACATAGCAACTGATGGCAGAGCTGGAACCAGCATTCCAGCTTCTCATTTCCTGGTCCAGTTTTGTTGTTGCTGTTGTTTCTTTTCTTTTTTTCTGTTTTCTTTTTTTTGGCATCAGAAGAGACAGTATTTTAAAGGTAATAATAGTATATTGTTATTAAAAACAACAATAGACAATGTCTCCACAAAACCTAACTGCTTGTAACATTCTTTTACTTAAGTATTTCATGTGAGTCACCATGTACAGGGCATTAGAAATTATATTAAGTATATGCCCTGAATCGCTTGGGTTTGCTCATAAATCCCAATCCCACGGGACTTATGAAGGCAAATGATCTTCCCAAAAGGTCCATGTGCCTTTTGTTCTTTAGGCTAATCCTCATATAACTTGAAAATAAATCTCACTATTCTGACAGATACTCTGGGCAAACTTTGGATTTTTCTGTCAGTAAGCATTTCATGAGGACATGCTAGTGAGAGATGCTAAAAAATTCACTCATTAATTTGTTTAACATATATTAATTTAGGTGCTGTGGGAAGACATTGGGATACAACAGAGGACAGAGGATACAAAGTCCCTGCCCTCTCGGAGAGCAGTGACTTACATTCCAGTGAAGGGAGATGGACCATAAGCCAATAAGCTGGTATGTCAGGTGGTGGGAAGTTCCAACAAGAATAATAAAGGTGACAAAGAGTCACATGTGCTGTGTGTGTATATGTGTGCTTACCTAGGGTCAACAACAGCCTCTCTGATCAAGTGACAGTTGAACGGAGACCTGGAGGAAGTGAGCCTTGTGGGCTTCTGCGGGAAGAGTGCAAAGACCCTAAGGCAGGAGGATGTGTCTGAGGAATGCTGAAGAGGCCAGTGAGGCTGAATGCGAGCTGACAGGGAGTAGGAGAAGAGATCAGAGAAGGGCGAGCAGAGTGGGGAGGGCCTTGGATAGCAGAGAGAGGGATTTGGTTTAATCCTCTGTGCGATGGGGAGCAGCTGGAGGATTTGAGCAGACCTGATCTAGCTCCGAGTGGCATGATTTGACTCTTGGTTTATGTTTACTTCAGCTGCTGCGTTCAGAACAGACACTAGCTGGGCAAGGAAGAAGCAGAGAGACCTGTTAGGAGACTCCTTTGATCGTCCAGACAAAAGATTATGACGAGGTGGGCGAGAGTAACTGCGTCCCCATCTCCAGGCTGGGCAGAAGAGACGCTTGAGTAGAGATACTTGCTGAAACTTGCTGAATGAATGAAGAATCTTACACAGGAAGTATGTAAAGAGTGTTAAGAGCACATAAATGAGAAGATTTATTCTACTTTATGGTAGCAGAAGGATGACAAAAATGTCAAAGAAGACATGAGTCTAATTTTTTTATTCTTTTTTGTTTTTGAGACAAAGTCTCTGTCGCCCAGGCTGGAGTGCAGGGGCACGATCTTGGCTCACTGCAACCTTCGCCTCCTGGGTTCAAGCGATTCTCCTGCCTCAGCCTTCTGAGTAGCTGGGACTGTAGGCATGTGCCACCACATCCAGCTAATTTTTATATTTTTGGTAGAAACAGGGTTTCACCATGTTGGCCAGGCTGGTCTTGACCTCAAGTGATACACCCACCTCAGCCTCCCAAAGTGCTGAGATTACAAGTGTGAGCCACGGCACCCGGCCAAGTCTAATCTTTATGATACAAATTCACCAAAGATAGGAGATACAGGGCTTTTCATGGCCAAAGGATGGCAAAAGCAAATTCCACAGAGATGGCTCTTATTAGATCTTTCAGATTACCTTCGCTTGCTTGGAAATGGGCTCCTCAGATGAGAAAGCCTCGGCCTCTTTAGAAAGCCATGCACGGGTTAAGAGAGATGCTGACACTTTTCAAAATATTGTGCAGGAAAATTTATTTTTCTATTAATGAGTGTTTAAGGGCTATTAAAACTGTGTTTGTCATCTATAATCTGGCAGCTATAAAGAGATGCCCTTTTATTATTCTTTCACTGAGCTTTCTCACACCAAATTACTAATGAGGTAATTACTAACATTGTAATTACTGTATAATTACTAGGGGAGTAGGAAGGAAAATGTGGAGCAAAATAGGCGGCCAGGATTTTGGATGTTCTGTCAGAGATTTGATAATAATGATCTCTGTGAAAGTCGGTGAACCGAAAGTTTAAGGCTCATAAAATGGGAGCATTGGCACCCGGGTATTGTAAAGCAATTAGTAGGAGGTGCAGGAGCAGCCTCTGGGTTCCCCTGGGGACTCTGCTCTTCTTGGAGGCAGCCTGCCTGGGACATAAAGGAGCCTCTGAAAGCAAACAGAGCCGGCCTGAAGTCCTCATTCACACCTCACTTCCTGTGCAATCTTGGGCTTGCGACAGGACAGAACGTGTCTGAGCCTCATTTTATTAAAGTGAAAAGGGAAAAATGTACCTCCTAGGTCTGCCGTGAGTGTTAAACACATCAACACCAAGAGAAAACGAGTGGCATCTGGTGCTTACAAAGTGTTCATCTCCTCAAGCCCCTTCCATCAGCACCAGGCCAGGCGGCGTCTCGCTGCCAAAAGCCCAATTAGGCAAGGCCAAAAGACAGCAATTTTTCAATAATTTTTACTCAAGTTTACTTGAAACTGCTAAAACACTTTCAATTAGTTTGTCAGTTCATATTTTTAAATTTTTGAGGTAAAAATAGAAACTCATGGGCATAAACATGGCGTTTGAAACCACACAGCTGCATCGGCAGCCAAGCTGTGACTCGAGCCTTCTCACAGTCTGAGGACTCGGTTCCTTGGCTTCATTCCTTTGTGAGCCGCATCAGAACATCTGTAACGTTAGCCTCCCCATGCAGCTGGCCCAAGCCGGCCAGAGCTGCAGGAGGCAGGGCTTTGAGGAGGTATCTTCATTGTGTCTGTGTGTTCAACATCTAGCTCAGAGGATGCTACGCCCGTGTAAGGAGCTGCCAGGCATGAGATACTGACGCATGAGAAAGGCTATGGTTGTTTTCTAATAAGTACACAAAACCTCTTTACCCAAGTGTAATGTTTTACCCTTTAGATCCTAGAATGCACCTAGCATTATTTTCTCCACGATGGTTCCCAACTTTAGTGTTCCTAAGAATCACCTCGGGTGGGAGTGAGGGGCTTGTCAGAATGCAGGGTCCTGGCCCCACCCCCATAGTCTGCTTCTGGGTCCCAGGAAGCTGCATTTGAAATGACCACTCCAGATGATTCCGATGCAGGTCCACAGATGGTGCACATGTGAGAAACTCTAAGATATTTACTGAATCTGCCCAACAACCTTGGGATATAAACAGAATAAACATGGTTCAGAGGGTTTAAGTAATTTACCCAAGGTGGGCAACTTGCCAATGAGTGATGAGAGCTGGGCTCCTTCCCCTCACCTGCCCTGCTGAAAAGCTATTTCTTCTATTAAGCCTATGCCAGAACAAGAATACTTGAAATAATCTCTTCCTCTTAACCAAAGAGTGCTTCTCTTTTGTTACAGCTTTTCATCTTATACAATGCTAGCATGAAGCACCTGCTTTGCCTCTGTATTAAGTGCATCTTTTTTACTCTGATGTTTTGGCATCTGGGGCCTTAGTGATGCTCTGGAAACTGTCCCTTGCTCCCCAGCCCCCACATACACCCCAGGACTAGCCAATTTTTAGAGATAGTAAACAACTTGTCTATGAGGGTACCTTTTATATGCAAACCAACCGACCCAATAACCATTCCCCAACCACCTCCTTCAGCAGGCTCTCACACTTGGACCACTATTCCCCTGCCCTAATCACCCCAGGGCCAGGTACCAGACCACTGTGGACAGCCCCTGTGCCCCAGAGCCCACCGAAACTATTCAAATTAGCCAATCCTAAACCCACTTAGCCTGCTTGCCCCAGCTTATCCATTACTTCCTGCAAAAATCACAAAGAAGCCTTTCATCCACATTCCCCCTCAATCCTTCTTGCCTCCTGACCCAACTTGGTGCTTCCCTGTGTGGCCCTGCATGGCACAATATTCCTTGTGGGAGCGAAATATCTCTTTCAATGGCAGTTGTCTCCTAATCCACTGGCCTCACTGTATATGAGTAACAATGAAGCTTGCATTTGAAAACAGCCTCCCATACTAAACTGGAAGCAACATGAGGACAAAGCCCTTCTCCCTTTTCAACAGCTATTAATTAGATTAACTTGGTGTTTTGTTCACTGAAGATGTTCCCAAACTATTTGTTGAGTTAATTTAAAGAGTCAAGAAGCTGAAGTGAAGCCTTCTATTAGTGATTTTGCTCATCTTTGGGGTTAGAATTTTAAATCAATTTTCAAGCTGCTGCCAAACTGATGTTTTTCTCAAGCAAAAAGGTAAAAGTTAATGGCAGACCGTATATATGGAGTGGTTGAATTATTCACAGGCTCCTTTCAATCATGCAAGAAAAGAATTTACTGACACTAAGTTGAAAAAGATACAGTCCCTGCTTTCTAGTTTGCCGTGAAAACAGTATTGACTCATAAAGAAACATTTAAAAGGGCAGAAACACATCCAATAAAATAAACCCAGCTATTTATAGGGTCTTGAATGGGCTAATTTTGTAGTATTTCTGGGTGATGGGGTGTGAAATATATGATCAGGCAAAACGAAAAGGTGGAGCTGGAGGCTGCTTGGTGAGAGAGAAGAGAGCACTAGAGCAGGAGTCCAAAAAGACTTGGATCCAATTCTCTACTCTGAACCCCACCATGGATTTGCCACTGAATAAATCACAAATGCTGCTGTCAGCCTCAGATGTCACATCTCTAAAACAGGAGGGCAGGACAGATTACTTATAAAACTCTTTCTGGTCAAGAAACTATCAGTGGATCAAAATTATTGCCTTGAAATGGAGCTGTTTTTTAAGGAAGGAAGAAGGAAAGATAGGAAGAAAGGAACAGAGGGAGGGAAGGAGGAAGGAGGGAAGGAAGGAAGGAAGGAAGAAAGGAAGGAAGGAAGGACTGAGGGAGGGAGGGAAGGAAGGAAAGAAGGAAGGATGGACAAAATGACATTCACTGTAATGTTTTGAAATAACAGGGGTGAAAAACTGAAAACAAGTGAAATGTCCAATAATAGGGGAATGGCTAAATAAGATGTGCTACATCCACATGCTAGGATAGTATGTAATCATTTCAGTGATGTAAATAAAGAGTTTCATTGCCTTGGGGAAAATTCAAGAACACCCGGGTGGCTTGACTAGGCCTGGATCTGCCCGGTGCTCTGCTGAGCTCTCTTCACAGGCCCCTCAGGCCTGGCTTACAGCAATCGTGGTGGCTGTTACCACCCCCATGAAGTGTCCTGCTCAAGATAATATACAACTAGATGAACTGATCAGAAACAGAACTCATCTAGACAATGGATGGATCTGAGAAACATTCTGCTTGAGATGGTATCTTGATCTCCCTGGCAGGTAACGCCCATTTTCCCCTGAAACATGGTTGGTCACTAAGGACTCGCCACTGCCCTTGGGGTGCTCCTGCCAACTTCCCCAGCTGTCACCTCTAGTGCTCTTGGGGTAACAGGAATAATGAGGCCTCTGGTTGTTGTACCACTAAATGGGGAGAAATGACCCACTTACATGTTTCTCACTCTATTAATGTCATGCTCCAGGGTCAATACAGCATTTTATATCTGAATGCTCTTTTCAAAAATATCTGAAACAAAACAACGAGATACCACCACACACCAGTCAGAATGGGTATTTACTAAAGAGTCAAAAAATAACAGATGCTGGCAAGGATGCGGAGAAAAGGGAATGCTTATATATTGTTGCTGGAAATGTAAATTAGTACAGTCTGTATGGAAAACAGTAGGGAGATTTCTCAAAGAACTAAAAATAGAACTATCATGCAATCCAGCAATCCCACTACTGGGTATCTACCCCAAAAGAAAAGAAACCATGATATAAAAAAGATAGCTGCTGCTGTTTATCACAGCTCTGTTCACAATAGCAAAGATATAGAATCAATCTGTGTCCATCAATGGATGAGCGGATAAAGAAAATATGATATATACACTATGGAATACTATTCAGCCATAAAAGACAATGAAATCATGTCTTTTGCAGCAACACAGATAGAACTGGAAGCCATTATCTTAAGTGAAATAACTCAAACAGAAAGTCAAATACCACATGTTCTCACTTGTAAGTGGGAGCTAAATAATGTGTACACATGGACATAGAGAGTGGAATAATAACTTTGGAAACTCAGAAGGGTGGCAGGGTGGGAGGCGGGTAAGGGATGAAGAATTACTTAATGGCTACAATATACGCTATTTGGGTGATGGGTACACTAAAAGCCTAGACTTCGCCACTACCTAATATATCCATGTAACCAAGCCGCACTTGTACCCCCTAAATCTATAAAAACAAAAGTTAAAAAATATATATCTAAGCAAAACAATCCCACATCCCCTTCTTCCTGTTGGAAGTGTTTTTTTTCTTTATGCAGAAGGCTTTATCAAAGCTGCTAAATACAAACACAAAAAAACCCCAACTTGAAAACTGGTGAAATGGGTAAAATGGATGCCGCTGGTTGAGATGTACCATAGCATTCACTTAGGAATATCCATTTTGGGCCAACTTGTCATTTTGGCCTCAAGCACTAATTTTTGGCCAGGCTGATGCAGGGTGCAAACACAGAAGACATCTCACTCTAAATTCTATACTTTCTTTTCAAAGCTAAATGCCTGACTCAAAGGAACTTTTTGTAAAGAAGAATCCAGAATTGGAAGTGCATGATTTCAACCCTATAAAAATATGTATAGAAAGACAGATGACCCAACACCACAATTAAAGCATCTGCTTAGGAGTGGAGGGAGAAAACAAGGGAGGGAGGCGGTTTGTGTGCGGGAGAGAGAGAGACAGACACACACAGAGAGAGATTACTGTTCAGATTGCCTAAAGCGATCCTCCTGGGCACAGCTGTGCAATCACTGTTGTCTAGAGGCTTCCTCTGCGTGCCCAAGCGCTAGCTTGGCTGTGCCCATGCCCCACCATGGCTCTCACAGCTGACTGCCTCCCACTCCATTGAACACACACGAGTCTGTCACTTTCAGTTCCACTTAATTTCCACTCTCCCCTCTGGCTGGCAGCCACAGAGTCCTCTTGGCAA
Organism: Nomascus leucogenys; assembly: GCF_006542625.1. Lineage (NCBI taxonomy): Eukaryota > Metazoa > Chordata > Mammalia > Primates > Hylobatidae > Nomascus > Nomascus leucogenys. The sequence goes on along the minus strand of NC_044395.1, from coordinate 61,125,711 downwards.
CCTCCACACTGGTAACCATGGATACTCTCCACTCCCAGACAGGCGGCTCCTAGAGCAGATGGTTGCCGGCACTGGGGGTGGGGAACAGGCTGAAGGGACAATCTGAATTATCCAGTCCCTTGCATACACCCCTCCCCAACCAACCCCCACCCCCCCCGCCACACACACACACACACTCTCTCACACGTCTTTCCCTAGATCATGCTTAATTCTGGCCTTGACAAGGAACTCATGATGTTTCAAATATCACAAATACTGCAAGAACAATTGCTACCATTGGTGCAGCACCTACTGTCTGCCAGACAATGACCTATATGCTTTGCATACAAAGGGAAGGGAATAGTTTACTACGAGGGCTTAAGGAGTTTCATTTTTCTGACCCAATTCAAACATGACTGTTTGGGGTCAAGTCTTTTAGTGTGGACTGCTGACATGCATAATAACAATCTCAGAAGCATATTGAAATTCCAGGTTCCTGGGCCCAACCTTAGAAATTCCAATTTAAATGGGAGAAAATTTTTGCAATCTACTCATCTGACAAAGGGCTAATATCCAGAATCTACAATGAACTCAAACAAATTTACAAGAAAAACACAAACAACCCCATCAAAAAGTGGGCAAAGGATATGAACAGACACTTCTCAAAAGAAGACATTTATGCAGCCAAAAGACACATGAAAAAATGCTCATCATCACTGGCCATCAGAGAAATGCAAATCAAAACCTCAATGAGATACCATCTCACACCAGTTAGAATGGCGATCATTAAAAAGTCAGGAAACAACAGATGCTGGAGAGGATGTGGAGAAACAGGAACACTTTTACACTGTTGGTGGGACTGTAAACTAGTTCAACCATGGTGGAAGACAGTGTGGCAATTCCTCAGGGATCTAGAACTAGAAATACCATTTGACCCAGCCATCCCATTACTGGGCATATACCCAAAGGATTATAAAACATGCTGCTGTAAAGACATATGCACACGTATGTTTATTGTGGCACTATTCACAATAGCAAAGACTTGGAACCAACCCAAATGTCCAACAATGATAGACTGGGTTAAGAAAATGTGCCACATATACACCATGGAATACTATGCAGCCATAAAAAAGGATGAGTTCATGTCCTTTGTAGGGACACGGATGAAGCTGGAAACCATCATTCTCAGCAAACTATAGCAAGGACAAAAAACCAAACACGGCATGTTCTCACTCATAGGTGGGAATTGAACAACGAGAACACATGGACACAGGAAGGGGAACATCACACACTGGGGCCTGTTGTGGGGTGGGGGGAGGGAGGGTAGCATTAGGAGATATACCTAATGTTAAATGACGAGTTAATAGGTGCAGCACACCAACATGGCACATGTATACATATGTAACAAACCTGCACGTTGTGCACATGTACCCTAAAACTTAAAGTATAATAATAATAAAAAAAGAAATTCCAATTTAGAAGGTCTGGTGTAGAACCCAGGAGCCTGAGTGGGGCCCAGGATCTGCACTGTAAACAACCATTTTGTGTGATTCCAATGTAAGTGGTCTGGGCCACTTGAGAGAAAGCCTGCTCTGGCTCAGGGATTCTCAGACTTTAAAATGCTGATGAGGGTCTGGCTAAAATGCAGTCTGATCCAGTATTTCCAGGGCAGGACTTGGGATTCTGCATTTCTGTTAAGCTTCCAGGTGAAGCTAATGCTGTAACCCTGGGAGGTATCTTTCCTCCTTCTGTTCATTTCCTCTGCCTGAGATGCCACTCTCTAATTCATCTAGCAGAATTCTACTCAACCCCCAGATTCCCACTCAAATGTTAGTCCTTCAGGAAGCTTCCTCTGGTCTGCAAGTCTATTTCAGAGGTCAGTAGTGTGCTGGGGCCAGTTCACAATGGCTGAAGAGAGCCACAGCTAAATTTTCTGGAATTTTATGAGCCAGTTACTAAGCACAACCATTATACAAAATTTATATAAACATACAATTAAATAAATTACATTAAAATTAAAGTAACAAATGCTCAAAACTCATCATTTCCTAATTCTTTTAGCACATTTACTATTAGCTACTCTCTTGAGGTGACTTCCATCTACTGTAGCCTTAGGGTGGAAATGCTACATAATGATGTGCTTCTGCACAGCCCTTCCCAACTCTGTGGTCTTCAGTGTCATGTTGGCTGACTGAAATTTGCCACAGCGGGCATATTGACACCCTGGAAATCAGCAAATGTTACAAATCAGCACTAAGTCTATCACTCTGTTGACTGTCTAGATTTAAGAAAGTAATGGAGTAAATGTTAGTAATGCAGATTAGGCTTAAAAATGGGTTGTATCTGTAGTTGTTACATTGTAAATAGCATAAAAAACTGAGGAACTACATTTCCAAGATTCAAAACTATTATCTGATTGAACAAAGATACCCACAACACTGACTAACTAGTTCTGGTATATGTCTTTATACATCTTCATTGTTTCTCTCTTACCTTCTCCTTAATACAAACAAAAATATCAGTCAACATACACACCAGGCTCTCTGGTCTTGGCACAGAAGCAAGACAATGAAGAGAACATCCCATTCGTCATTGTTTGGAAACCCTTGCCACAAGACACACATTGTGCTTCTGTGGTGGCGCTTAGGCCTTCCACTTTCAGCAGTTGACCTGTGGCAAATATTGCTACCCTACCAAGCACAAGAGAAAGTATAGCTGGAATGCCAAGGCTAAAAGCTGAAATACTACTGCAACTAGTCAAATGAGACACCTAAAAATTGTACACTGCAGACCTAGGCATGGATTCCATAAAGGAACAACACACCTAAATCCAAGAGGGCAGCTGTTGCAGCACCCAGTTCATCTCAAGTATTTCAATAATTAGTCAGCACAATAAATGTTCTGGTTAAAAAAAAATTCATGTCAGAATACACTTGTTTGTCAATAATGTGAGTGACTTCCTTGCTAAATCAAATAGTAATCAAGCCTGTATTCATAGTCTATTTTGTGATACTATTACTGGCAGTAGAAATATAAAAACTGGTGGTAGACTTTGCAAGAAATAGAAAGACATAATGTAGTAATAGGTATTTGGAATTTACTGTAAAGAATACTGTGTATTTTATTATTATTTGTAAATTGTGTGTTCACATCCACTATGTTACTAAAATTTATTATTATGTATGTGTTATATATATACATATATAAATATATAAATTTTTTTTCCTTGCAGAGCTGGTTATTCACATTTGCCAGCAGCACACTACTGCAGATGTCCCTCCTTTGTGTTTTATAGCAGCCCAATCTTGCCTTGTTTTGTACGCTTATGAGCCTATACTATAAATCCTTGATTTACATATTTTTTTCTTCATCCAGAATGAAGGCTCCTTGACAGCAGGGACCCTGGACTTTCTAGCTTTATAACCCCAATGATTAGTAAGGTGCTTGGCACAGAGGAAAATCTTTGTAAATGTAGAAGACAAACCTCACTTCGACTGTGAAGTCTTTTCTGACACTCACAATTGATGGAACTAGCCACTGCTGCACATCCACAGCAGTTTCCACACATCTCACAACTCCATCCTCGCAGTCCCAGAAATGGAACTCGGAAAAGGCTCTTGACTGTATATTGAACACAGCGGTAAGAATAAATGCTAGCATTTCCTGAGTACATGTTATGTTGCCAGGCACTTTTCTACGTGCTTTACACACATTAACTCATTTAATCCCCACCCCTATGAGGTAGGCGTTGTTATGATTATTCTCACTTTACAGATGAGGAAGGTGAGGCTCAGAGAAGGTAAAGAGCTCCTCCAAGTTATTAAGGAGGAGAGCTGGGATTAGAACCCAGGTAGTCCAGCTCTAGCCCTCAATGAGTGAATGGATGAATAGATGGATGATATGAAAAGCAGCCCCTCCCCTAGGCAGTTTCTGATTCTATATATACCAATTTGCATTTCAACATCTTAGAAAACAATACTTATTCTTAGAGGTGCATGGTTACAAACTTATTTTTCATTTTTTGAGGTCTTTCTCAAGGCTTGGGACAGGGCAGAATTCTCCCAATCTGCTCGGGAGTGCTAAACTTTGGTTCCAGGGCCCCTCTTCTCCAGTTTTCTACTGATGGATTTGGGATAGTGAAGCATTTCTTACATTAGCAATAAAAAATAAATGATAAAGGCAAGGACTAAGTCCACTGAATACATTAAAATGAAAAATTTCTGCATGACAAAAGATACTATAAACAAAGGTAAAAGACAAGCCACAGAAAAAAGATTAGTAATCAGAATCATTGTAGATTACAGGCATGTACCACCAGGCCCGGCTAATTTTTGTATTTTTAGTAGAGATGATGTTCTACCATGTTGGCCAGGCTGGACTCGAACTCCTGACCTCAAGTGACCCCGCCTTGGCCTCCCAAAGTGTTAGGATTACAGGCATGAGCCACTGTGCCTGGCTGAAACTTACTTTTTAATTCTTAAATAAAAATAAGAATAGCTATTAAAAAAAATAAACCACCTGATCAAAAAAAAAAATTCCAAAAAATAAATCAATGTAGACAAGTAAGAAAAAGATAACACCTGAATAGGACAATGGGAAAAGGTAGGAATATGCAATTCACAGAAGAAGAAATGCAAATTGTGTACAAACACATGGAAAGTTTCTTAATTTGACTCAACATCAGGGAAATATGAAGTAAACAAAACATTTCCATATTATGGAGTTGGCAAAAATTTTTAAGTCTGACATTATAAGACAAAGGGGGTACTTTTATATGCTATTAGTTGAAGTATAAATGGGTCCAGCCAGTAAAAAGAACATTTTTTCAACATTTAATAAAATGCAAAATGTGCATAACCCAACAACACCCAACAATTGCTCTTCCAACCCTTTAATATATTCACAGCTAGACATGTATAAGGATATTCACTGCAACGTTATTTGTGATAGTAAAAATGTACAAAAACCTAAACATAAATAGGGAAATAAATAATACGTGATATTGTCATATGATGGCAGATTATACAGCCATTAAAAAGAACGATCTGTATATGTATGGGTATTTACGTATATGTGTGTGTTTGCATTTTCTCAAGATATGTGATGTTGGGTGAAAAAAACAAAGTGACAGAATGATACACAGTGTAGGATGCCATGTCAGAAAGCACACATAAATGCAAGGCCTTACACAGCTCATGGATGAAGAGGTATACACTAAAGTATACCTCTTTATAACAGTGGTGACTGTCCAGGGGACAAGGGAAGAAGCCGAATGGGTCTGGGCCTAGTGGGGAAAAAAAAAAAACTTTATCTGAAAAAATATTTTTTAATACAAAAAAAGACTAGAAGAAAACATTATTTATTTATTTATTTATTTTTGAGATGGAGTCTTGCTCTGTTGCCCAGGCTGGAGTGCAGTGGTGCAATCTCGGCCCACTGCAACCTCTGCCGCCCGGGTTCAAGTGATTCTCCTGCCTCAGCCTCCCAAGCTGGGATTACAGGCACGTGCACCTGTAATCCCTCAGCTGGGATTACAGGCACGTGCACCACCACACCCAGCTAATTTTTGTGTTTTCAGTAGAGACAGGGTTTCAGCATCTTGGCCAGGCTGGTCTTGAACTCCTGACCTTGTGATCCACCCATCTCAGCCTCCCAAAGTGCTGGGATTACAGGTGTGAGCCACCGCGCCCAGCCTCAAATATAATAAAACGTTAATTTTTAAAATTCTGGATAGTGAAAATATTCTTAGTGATGTATTTTTGTTAAGTTCTCCAAAAAAACCCAGAAAATGCTTTGAGGATTTATTGGAGCAGGCACCATCAGACACTTAAGCAGGAATGACAGCAGTATCGAATGGATGGAATTGATTCTTTGGCCATGAGCTCCCACCCTCTTCAATGTCATCGGATTTTCAGATCCGTCGTGCTCCTTCCTGTGTTCCCCACTCCAATGCGACACCATGCTTTGGCATCATGCACCCACGCCTTTACAAGGATCTCTGAGTGTGGCACCGTAGTGCTGGGAAGGGCTCCCCGAAAAATTGGGCCAACCCCTAGTAACAGATGAGGACAATGAAGCAGGAAGGAGAGACTTGTCCAGGGTCACATAGGAGGCAAAGCTGGCCTCAAGGTTCATCTTTAACCTTAGGCTTTGCTTCAGCACCACCTCCTCAGATGACAGCTCCAACTCCTCACCTAGGTTAGCCTGTCAGCTCCCATTAAATGCTCTGTTAGCACCTTGTACTTTCCCTGCCAAGCATTTATCACAGCTGAATTTAATAATTAGTTATTGAAATGCACGCTTGACACCTTATCTGTCATTACACTGCTCATTCCATGATGAGTTTTGTCTTGTTCATGGCTGTAATCCAAGAACATAGTTCAGAGTCTGTTTCCTGAGTGACTACTCTCTTGGTGTCTAGACTGGTGTGCATTCAGATTCCATGCTCACCTCTGAGTATTAATATTTAGGAATTACAACTGCAAGGACCTAAGAGTTTACACATGTTCATATTCTGTATCCTATGGCATGTATCATACTGCTCTATTTTCTGAAGGAGGAAATCGAGGCTCAGAGACTTGAAATAACTTTACCAAGGTCACACAAATAGTAAAAGGAAAGGCTGGAATTTAAGCTGAGGTTTTCTGATCCCAAGCCATTTGATTGGTCCATTGCACCACGGCTACCAGATGAGTAGCTGTGATTACTAATTTCTCTTGTGTTCCTCACCTTTTCTTCAGAACACTTCTCCCCTCCATCACACACTCCTAGCCCTAAAGACCTTCCTTCTTTAAGAGCATTCATGCTTCTGCTGCTCTGTCCTCTCCTCCTCACCCACCAGCACCACAATCCCCATCATTATCATCATCTTCATCATTACATTTCTCTCTACTATTGAAGTAGGAGCTGACACAGAGTAAATCAGCATGTCCCAATCCCTGGGGATATGACCCCAATCTAGGGATATGACTTCATAGTCATATTCCCAGAGCCTAGTTCAGGGTCTTGTTTGTAGGAAGAGCTCAACAAATATGAATTGAATGAACAAATTACTAAAGTAATGCATTCTACCAAGGGCTTGCAAAGAATCTCATTCTCACAAATGCAGTCTGGACTGGGACTACTACGATGTGCTAAAAGGCTCCCCAGAGAATGGTGTTGTTATAGTAGATTTTTAGAATCACCAAGCCTCTCTCCAATTCACAGCCTGCCTTTGGCCCGCTCTGGAGGAATGCTGGACCAGGGCTTCGGTGAGGCGTCATAACAGTCCCTCATGGTAGAGCTCTCTTCTGTGCTATTTTTGGGTGCTAGATCCTAGCATGTTGATTATCTCATTGTATACCTTTTAATACCACTTATCCTTCGTCTATTTTTTTAAAAATTCCATGTTGTAGCCCCGAAGGGAACCCCACACAAAAATGGTCATAGTAGCCAGAGACTAAATAGTATTTCACAATGGTGACTCCTGTACCTTGCATTCTTGGTTGCTATGAGAGATTGATTGGTTATCCATTATATGTAAAGACAAAGAGACTCTTACATGTATATCAGCTTCCCATTGCTATTCAGTTGTAAGGAAACAAAAGAATGACTATGTCACTTTCGAAGAATGAGTGATGTGCTTAATAAGGCACAGCCGAACCAAGTATTCTTATGCACTCAGGGGGTTACTTGCTACTTAAATACAGAGTCTGAAACTTGGTAACACAGTATTCTGTCCTCAATAACCTAGATCAGAAATTGGCAAACTATTGCCTACCAGCCATATATAGCCCTCTGCCTGTTTTTTAGCTGTGAGCTGAGAATGGTTTTTGTAGATGAATGTTTGCAATCAGACTGATGAAAGGGAACACTAACTTTGAACCCCAATTCAGCAAATGTTATTACCCAAAAAATTATTCTCATTAGCAGAGCTGTATTATAAAAGATTCTATTCAATAATTATTATTATATTTTGAATTTTAGCAATAAAATTTTGGTGGAAATTTGTTCTCTCTTGTTATATAAGTACCTATTTAATAACCTTAATTTTGCATCTTAGCCTGCAAAGCCTACAATATTTACTATCTGTCCCTCTATAGGAAGTTTGCCCACCACTGGTCTAGACTAAAGCTATAAAGCTTGTCTCCCGCCATGTCACTTCTTATACTTGGAACACTTGTTATATGGGAATATCTGGGGTTCTCTATAGGCATGTCTAGCTCTCCATGCCCCAGCTGTCCCTTCTGCTGGGACCTGCCACCTCCCTCGCTGCCTGCCTGATTGTTTTGCCTGCTGGTATCAGACTAATCTTTCTAGGTCTAGCTCAGATGCCATCCTCATTTCTGAAGTCTTCTCTGACTTTTCAAGTTAGAATTGATAAGTTCCTCTGCTCAAAAAGCATGCGACATCGGGGCCATGCATGGTGGCTCACGACTGTAATCCCAGCACTTTGAGAGGCCAAGGTGGGTGGATCACCTGAGGTCAGGAGATCGAGACCATCCTGGCCAACATGGTGAAAGCCCATCTCTACTAAAAATACAAAAAATTAGCTGGGCATGGTGGCGCATGCCTGTAATCCCAGCTACTAGGGAGGCTGGGGCAGGAGGATCGCTTGAATTCAGGAGGCGGAGGTTGCAGTGAGCTGAGATCATGCCACTGCGCTCTAGCCTGGGTGATTGACACTCCATCTCAAAAAAAAAAAAAGAAAAAAGAAAAATACTGTGAATCCATCTTTAGAAACGTTGACAATGCTGTCTTCTTGAGTCATCAGGCTTGGGGCACAGTTCTGCTTATGGACAGGAACACTCCGACTGCCATCCCTACTCCTTTTCCTCCTCTTACTTCTCTCCCACCCATATTACATCCATGATGCCTCATTTTTTTCTCTCCCTGTACCCTCTAAACAGAATCTCAGCATCTGAACTGCATATTTAATCCGGTGGCTCACTCAATCCACAAGGGAGAATGTGGTCATCAGGAAGCTCTGAGAAGAACGGCAATGGACCCATTCACTCGCTGAGAGTCATTCTTCAAACACTGGTTGAACTCTCTTCTGTGCCAGGCCCGAGAAAGGGATAAAAGGACAAGGCCCAGGCTCTGCCTGCAAGGAAAGCAAGCCAAATGGACTTTCTTGCACATCCCTGAAAAATCATGTGAAATATACCAAATCCTCGGGAGGAGTCCTTGGGGCCCCTGGGCTTTTTGAGGAGATGCAGGCATAATGCTGTCAGAGTGGCACAGATACTTGGCTGGCAAGTCATCACAATCCAAGAATGAAAATTCGACCTCGAGTTTGTACACAATTAACCCATTCTCTGACCTGTGGCACTTAGATGCCACCCAAATCCAGACTTTGGCAAAAATTAGATGACATCACTTTACGAAGCACAGAAACATTTCTGAATTCATTTTCAGAGCAAATTTAACTTGCTAAAAATCATTCTTTTCTAATTGCTTTTATTACAGTTCTAATTTTATGATTCTTATTTTACTCATGCAATAAAATAAATAATTTCTGTGTATGCAAAGTGGCAAAAGCCAGGCCTCTCCAAATAATTCATATTTGCACAGCGAGATTAGAACATGGTGACTCAGAGATGCTTGCTGGACTAAAAAAATACTCATAGAAAATCTTTGACCTGAGCATCTAATGGTTCTTTACCCAGAAATTCAGAATGTGTGCAATGAGAAGGGCAAAGGACCTCTGTATATTAGCCAAGTAGTACTCAACCCACCAGGGACAATGATGATGAGGATAGTTGCCATTTATTGAGTGCTTACTATGGGCGAGGCACTGTGCTAAGCACTGTCTGTACACATCTTTCATTCACTTGTTCAATTAATTAATATCTATTAAGCATCTATTAAACACCATGCACTAAGCTAGGTGCTGGAGGTACAATAGTAAATAAGATAGGTAAGAGAGTAACAGATTTAATGGAATGTTAAGTCTTTCAACAACTTGTAAGGTAGATATTAGTGATTCTGTTTTACCACTAAGGAAACACAATCAGAGAAGAGTGATTAAGTAACTTGCTCAAAATCATATAGTTAATACATGGTAAGCAGGACTTGAAACCAAAGTCCCAAATAAAGCCAGACATCAGAGGAAAGCAGGAATTATAAGAAAGTATTGTACTTTTAAGTGCCCTTCTGAATTTTTATCTCATTGATAAAAACCTCTAGGAAGGAATTTATAGTTCCTAATCCTTTTCCTTCCCAGTGGAACTAACTCCTAAGCTTTTGACACACTGTGCAGGTACACCCCTTCAGGAAGTGGTTCATGACTCAGGCCAGAAACCCCCTTTCCTCTACATCTCTTTAATATCCTGTGCACATTTCTATTCTTGCGCTTACCACTATGACTATACTTTCGAAAAATATGCCTTCCTCCCACTAGACCAGGAGCTCCTTTAGAATGGTTGCTAGGTGTAATTTATCTCTCTACCCTAGCATAGTGGTTCATCTGAGATGCAATAAATGTTTCCTGAATGAGTAAATGAAAAACTTTCACTGGTAACTTACTCTACTTCATTATTTCAGTGATAATAATAAAAGTAGCCAGCACTTACTATGACGAGTATGCACTGTGTACAAGCATTATCTCCCCCCATCTTCATCATGACTCTGTGAAGTCACAACTGTGTAGTTACCCCCATTTTATTGATGAGGAAAATCAAGACTTTCCCAAGGTCACACAGACTTTAAGTTAAGATGCATGATTCAAACCTAGCTTTGATGGACACTAAATTCTTCACAGGACACAAGGGCACCCCCCAGGACTCATACAACCATTCCTTCCAACAATCTTCTGATAGTGTTAACTAGCCACTGTTGTGCCCCTAGAGAACTCTGGCTCCCAATTTTTACTCTCACCAGGGCCTGCCTGGTACTTTTAGATACAATACTTGCATCCATATTATCTCCCTCAAAATACAGCAATCTCCTGCAAACAGGGGTCATGTGCTCTTCACCTTGAATCTTCATAGCCTATAGTCCCAGCCTTGGCATGCTCTTAAGATGTTACATTGAACTCTGAGTAAAAATAATATTAGGCCCACTGCATTATTATTATGGAATTAGGATCAAATAAATCCAACCTAATTCCCTGCTTTTATAGTATAAGCCTCTTTCTCAATGGACTAAAAGCCCTGAAGGATAGAAAGGATTTAGAAAGAAGACGGGAGGAGGGCAGGGGGGAAAACTGTGAGCAAAATCCAGCAATAGTTTGAATGTGGGGCTTGTGAGACCCAGTTTAGGCTGTGATTTGGTCAGAGCACCTGCTGAGGCCCATATGATTTTAACGTGCAGCCAGGGCTGAGAATACCCAAGAAAAAGCATCGAATGTGTGCAGGGAGCAGTGGGCAAAAAGGCTGGAAGCATCAGATTGGTCAGATAATGGAAGGCACTGACTGCACACCCAGGTGCCTGGGCCTTGCCCTGGAGGAGAAGGGAATCTGTTGAGAGTTTAGGAAAAGAAGAGGTGAGACCACCCACCCCTCCTCCACTGTAGAAACAAGATTAGTGGAGGGAGATGGTATGGGCTTAGCAGAGTTGGGGCCAGAAAGACAGCATAAAGGTTGAAGTTGGCAGCAGCCCTCCCAAGAATGGCATGTTGGACTAGGGGAACATGAGGGGACTTGGCAGGGGCCTGCTGGAGCTGCACAAGCAAGACACAGCTGTGGCTGGAATGACGAGAATTAGATTCCTGAGCCAGCTCAGCCATGACTGTTTCTGTAACCTCAGTACCCATACCTCCCTAACTCTATTCTGCATCTTTAAAGATAGAGATGTTTACCTTAAAAGGTCATTATGAAGTCTATAGAAAAAGATATGTTAAAGCAGTTGGCACAGAGTAAACACTCAGCAGATGAGCCTCAAACTCAATTATGTCCCTGTTCTTTCTAATATTCTGCTCTTTTGCATTCTGCCTTGATCTACCTTTTGCCTAATTATTATGGTTTAATAGGGAACAATCCTTAAGGGCTAGGAGGCTTGCAAAAATGAACTATGCACTCTAGGATATGCCACAATGTGGGCTAGTGTTTCGAAGACACTGCACAAAATGGACAGTGACCACAAGCGGACAGCTCAGTGGAGGAGGCATTGTTTCAGGGATGCACTTGCAGTGGGTTTTGTGGCTTGAGGCTTGGGCACAATTTTCCCACTAAAAGAGGTTACACCAGGCCTAATCCTGCAAAAGCCTCTTCATTCAGTTTGAAAACAAATACCCACTGACAGTGGACTATGCTAGGATAAGGGAAGGATAGCAAAGATAATAACGATGTGTATTATGTAATACACAGCATGGGTAGTTCCTGTGTGTAATGTACAAGGCCAGCAGCACCAGAGGTGGGAGGTTGAGACCACAGTGAGGCCTATGCTCCTGCTCTCTTTCAGACAGGAGAGGCAAGCACAGACACCAAGAGCTCATCCTTTGCTGACTCCTCCCACACATACCAGAGATGTCTGATGCTTGCTGGGCGTTGACCTCAGCATTCTTTTCTTCTCACCTTCTCTATCCCCTACCCACCCTAATACCTATGGGTTCGATTCTCACCAACAGGCTGATGTTGTCCTGATCTTCTCTGTTCTGCCCTTTCTCCTGAGCTTCAAGCTCTATCTCCATTTAGGTCTTTTGTATTTTGTTTCTTATTTTTTGTTGAGGTATAACATACAGAGAACAAAACCCATAAGTTTCAATTGTTTGTGTGTATAAACGCACGTCACCACCACTCAGATCAAGATATAGAACATTTCCAACACCTCAGAAGGTTCTCCTGTGCTTCTTCTCAGCCAATTACCCACCTAAATCCCAGAGATTACCATTATTCCAACAACTGTCACCATCAATTACTTTGCCTGTTTTTGAACTTCGTATAAATGGAATCATTCAGTAAATACACTTGTATCTGGGATCAATTTTGTCGTCCACTAGGAAGCTTTTGGCAATGTGTGGAGACACTATTTTTTTTTTTTTTTTTTTTTTTTGAGACGGAGTCTCGCTCTGTTGCCCAGGCTGGAGTGCAGTGGCGCAATCTTGGTTCACTGCAAGCTTCACCTCCCAGGTTCACACCATTCTCCTGCCTCAGCCTCCTGAGTAGCTGGGACTACAGGTGCCCACCACCATGCCCGGCTAATTTTTTGTATTTTTAGTAGAGACGGGGGTTTCACCATGTTAGCCAGGATGGTCTCGATCTCCTGACCTCGTGATCTGCCCGCCTTGGCCTCCAAAGTGCTGGGATTACAGGTGTGAGCCACCGCGCCTGGCCCTTGGAGACACTTTTGATTGCCACAACTCAGGGTAGGGAGGACTGGGAAATATTACTGGTGTGTAGTGCATAGAGAGGCCAGGGATGCTGCTAGACATCCTACAATGCACAGGACAGGCCCACAACAAAGAATTATCTGACCAATAATTGATAAACCCTGTGTATCAACCTCCTATAGCTACTACAACAAATTACCACAAACAGAATGGCTTAAAGCAACACAGATTTATCATCTCACAGTTCTGTCATTCAGAAGTCCAAAATGGGTCTCATTGGAAGCTCTAGGGGAGAATACTTTCTTTGCCTTTGCCAGCTTCTAGACGAGGCTTACATTCCTTGGGACGTGTCCTTCCATCTTCAAAGCCAACAACCACCAGTCAAGTCTTGGTAACACTGCATCACCCTAATATTGACACTCTGTCTTTCTCTTTCACTTATAAGGACTCTTGTGATTACACTGAACCCAAGTGAATCCAGGCTATACTCTCCATTTCAAGGCTCATAACTTAATGACATCTGTAAAATCCCTTTTGCCATGTGAGATAACATATTCACAAATTCCTAGAATTAGGATTTGGACATCTTTGCAGGGGGGATTATTCTGCCTTCCATACCCTGCTATATAATATTCTGCTGTATCAATATACCACAATTTATGTATCCTACTGTTGATGGACATTTGGGCTGTTTTAGTTCTTAGCTATTAATAATGCTCCTACAAACATTCTTATACACGTCTTCTGCATTCATTTCTGTTAGGTAGATACTCAAGAATGGAATTTCTGGGTTATGGTAAATGTATGTTTAGCTTGAATAGATAATGCTAAAGAGTTTTATAATGTGGTTGTACCAGTTTACACCCTTAGCAGCAGTATGAGTTTCCATTTTCATTCTGTACTGAACATCTCCATGTAGACCTTCCAAAGACACCCCGAACTCAACTTACCCAAAACTGTGCTATCTAGCTCAGTGTATACCATTTCCCCATCCCCCGACCCTGCCCCAGACAGCCAAAACATGAACCCCAGAAACATCCTAGGCTCTTCCCTCTCCCTTTCTGCCTACTTTTATTTAGCCACTATAATTTTATTCTTATCAGCACTTGCTTACATTCTATTCTTGCTGGAGATCATCATCTCTCACCTAGACTGTAGTTTCTTCCCTGGACTCTGTTCCCAGTCTAATCTCTCCAGTCCATTCTTCCCACTGCTGTCAAAGTCACCTTTTCTAAAATCTAAAACTTAACCCTGATTCTCCTGTTGCTTATAAGACAAAGGAGCTAGCCCCAGCCTACCTCCCTCTTCTGTCCCTTGCCATTCTATCCTTACGCAATGATACTTCCAAGTTCTGCCCACATAGAACTGCTTATAATTTCTCTTCTTGTACTTTTACTCAAATTGATCCATTCTCCCATTTACTGCCAACTCACCTTTCAAGACTCAGGCTACTAGTCACCCTCTCTACTGAATTTTCCCAACAACCCTCAAATCAGGCAGACTTAACCCCTCTCTTCTCTGTGCTCCACCATGCCCTGCACAGACATTTTATCAGGGCACCTGTAACTTTTCAGCACACTTGTCTCTGTCCAATAAACATAAGACTCCTGAGAGCAGGGACCACTTTGTCATCCAGGGACTTGGTCCAGGACCTGACATAGTAGATACAAATAAACATTTACTGAATGGAAACTGAATGAAGAAAGTACATATTAATATGACATGCAGGAAGTGCTGAGTGTAGAGAAAGACAAGCATAGACAAAGTCTGTGATTTTAACAGTCTTAAAACCTAAAGGGGCCGGCCGCGGTGGCTCATGCCTGTAATCCCAGCACTTTGGGAGGCTGAAGCAGGTGGATCACCTGAGGTCAGGAGTTCGAGACCAGCCTGACCAACATGGTGAAACCCCGTCTCTACTAAAAATACAAAAATTACCCAGCCGTGGTGGTGTATGCCTGTAGTCCCAGCTACTCGGGAGGCTGAGGCAGGAGAATCGCGTGAACCCGGGAGGCAGAGGTTGCAGTGAGCCAAGATGGCGCCACTGTACTCCAGCCTGGGCGATAGAGGAAGGGGGATCATAAGCTCTAACAGGGAAGTAACAGCATGGTTCCTGAAGTGACTGCAAAGATTTCAGGGAGAAAACGTATCTAAGGTTTCTAGCCTTCTTCCAGGCACATGCTAGGCACTAAATTAGCTACTATTAGTATTATTATTTCTGATGGTGAAACTAGAAGTTTTTAGTTTGCTGGTTCAGGCCCATGTTGAAGTTATCTTCATTCAGCACAGAATGAGAAGCTCACCTATTTACATTAATACAGTCGACACAATTCATTAAGCCAGAGCAGCATTGTAGAGATAGCTCCTTAATCTTAATGAACATTTGTTGATTTACTTTAGTTTTATATTTGGGACATTGAATGATTCTTAGTGATTGTTGATTTAGAACTATCACTGGCTTGACATTTTTTTAAAGTTCATATATGCATTAGATGCAATCCTTCCCTATGACAGCAACAAAGAATTAATCGTATATATCTTATCTTCTTTGTGGGTAAGTCTTGGTCAGCATTGTATTTCTGAGAGTTAATTGCACAAAGTTAACCAATGATCTAACAAAATGCCTCAGTAAAAATGTCAAACAGACATAAAACACTGCTGAGTTCATATGAGGTTTCCATGACAAGTTTCTCTCCTGGCTTTCTTCCCTCCTCACATCACTCCTCCTTCAACTTTTTCATGGATATCCCTTCTGCTGTCAGTACTCCAAATATGTGTATCCCCCACGGCTCCATTTTCTGTTGGTTAATTTTCTCTACTCCTTTTCCAAGGGTAATTTTGCCTCTTCCTATGACTTTCACAGGAAGTGAAACATCCACAAGATGATTGTTTCCAAATCTATATTTACAGCCCAGGCCTCTCCCTAAGCTTTCAGATCCATTTACTCAACCAACCCTCAAACACCTCTTGTTAGATATCCCATAGACAACCCAAATTCTATATATTGAAAAGTACCTCAACTTTCACTTCTGACTTTTTCCCCCCTCTATATTCTCTGTTCCAGTGACTAGCATCACTACCAGTTACCAAAACCAGAAACACAAGGGTCATCCTGGGCCATATCCTCCTCTTTGCATCTCAACTGGTCATTTAGATCTGTTGTTTTGTACCCATATTATGTTATAAATCTCCAATCTCACAACCATGGTTAAGGCTTTGTCATTTTCTCCAAATTATCTCAATAGCCTCCTTATTGGCCTTCCCTTCTCTAATCTCCCCAGGTCAGCCAGCCAGTGGGAGCCTTATAAAATTTGAATCAAACTATGTTGTCCCTCTGCTTAGATTTTTTCAGTGATTCATTATTGTCTACAGAAGCAAATCCAAATTTCTTAGCTAGGAATACAAGGCTGTTGATAAGCTGACCTATGCCTACCTCTCAGACCACAAAAAGAAAGTGAATAGTAAAACTAAGAGTAAAATTTACTGAAAAAAGAGATGCTCAACAAAATAAAAAATTTATTCTTTGGAAAGACTGAAAAAACAAAACAAATCTGAACAAGACTAATCCTGAAAAAAAAAAAGCGAGAAGGTACAAATAAATATTAGGTATGAAAAAGGAGACATAACTACAGGTAAATAGAGATTATTTTTAAATACACAAGATAACGCTATGATCAATTTTATGTCAATAAATTATAAAATTAGAAGAAATGTACATTTTTCCAGAAAAAAATAAATTATCAACATTGGCTCAAGAAGAAATATAACATCTGAATAAGTGAATCAGTATTAAAGACATCAAATTGACAGTTAAAAAAAAAATCCATGAAAAAGACAATAGGCACAGCAGGTTTTACAGGAGAATTTTATCAGATATTTGAGGAGGAGGGCTTCTTACATAAACTTTTTCAAATAACTAAAAAGGAAGGGAATCTACCTATTTAATTTTATAGGTATAACCTTGATTCCAACAGTACATAAGGCAAATATAAAAAGGAAAAATTATAGGCCAAACTTATTTATGAATATATATGCAAACATTTCAGATAAAAAATAGCAAACCAAATTCAGCATAATAAAATATATTTTTATCTAAGCAAGATTTATCCCAAAAATGCAAAGATGGTTCAATATGAGAAAAAATCTATTAACAGATTAAAAAAGAAAAATCACAGATCATCTCAGTTGATACTGAGCCTTCAATAAGAGAAAAAACATTCAATAAAATTCAACAGCCAAACTGATTTTTAGAAACCCCTAGCAAACTAAGATAAATAGAAATTTCTTAACCTTATCTTACAAAAACATAAAGCAAACCTCATACTTAATGATAAAACTTTAGAAACTTTCCCACATCCCAAGACAAAGATGTTTGTTATCACTACTATTTGAAACCATACCAGATGTCCTAACCAATAGAGCAACACACACACAAAAAACAAGATATATAAATCTTGGAAAGGAGATAATAAATTGTTATTTGCTAAAAACATACATTATCTCCACAGACAATCCAGGAGAGTCTACAAACAAAACTAATTAGAGAGTGTGATAAGATTCCTGAATACAAGATTAACATACAAAAATTAATGCATATGGGCAATAATAAATTAGAAAAGGTAATAAACTTTTCGCAATAAGAACAATAATTAAAAGCTAGCTCAGAATAAAATAAAATAAGATAATGTAGTATTAGCTCAGACTGATGGAACAGAACAGAGAACCCAGATATAATATCTAAAGATATGTGACCCTTATGTGATAGAGGAGATATCATAAGTTAGCGGGGAAAAGTAAAGCTTTAGAAAAGAGTGTAAGGATAAATGACTTTCCATATAGGGAAAAATTCAATACTTACCTCACTCTATTCATAAAGATAAAATCTAGTTAGATTATTAACAATTTAAATACGAAATAAAACTTTAAAACTGTATATATGTGTATATATATGAGTATATATGTGTATGTGATTTTGTGGAGAAAATTACAAAATATAAGTGAAGAACATAAAAGACTTAAATAAATGGCAACCTTTGCCATGTTTGCATATGGGAAAACTCAATAGCTTAAAGATGGGAAATCTCACCAAGTAATTTTTTCCCAAGTAAAGCTTGCATTCATCTGCATTAAAATTATCTAGAGTGCTTGCTAAAAATTAGATACTTAGGCTCCATTTTAAGCCCATTGAATTAGAATGTATGAGGATGTGGCCCAGGAATCTGCATTTCAGAAAGCTCTCCAAGTGATTCTTTCGTGTACTAAATTTTGAGAACCACGCCTTATAAAAGTAGATCATAACGTTGAGTTGCACATTAGAATCACTTGAAATAGTTTTTAAAAACTTGGTTGCCCAGGCTACACCCCAGACCAATGAAATCAGATTTTCTAGGCAAGGCACCTATGCATCAGTCTTTTGAAAGTTCTCCACTGATTCCAATGTGTAGCCAAGGTTGAGGACTGCTGCCCTAGGTGAAGGTCCATGTAGAGTCAGGTCTGTAAAGTTTGCTGCCCTTCTCCGTTTGAACATTTACTTCTAGTGCTAACCTGGTAGGATTTGCACTTTTTTTTTTTTTTTTTTTGATACGGACTCTCACTCTGTCGTCCAGGCTGGAGGACAGTGGCACGATCTTGGCTCACTGCAACCTCCGCCTCCCAGGTTCAAGCGATTCTCCTGCCTCAGCCTCCTGAGTAGCTGGGGTTACAGGCGCACCTCACCACGACCGGCTAATTTTTTGTATTTTTAGTGGAGATGGGGTTTCACCATGTTGGTCAGGCTTGTCTCGAACTCCTGACCTCGTGATCTGCCCGCCTCGGCCTCCCGACGTGCTGGGATTACAGGCGTGAGCCACCGTGCTTGACCAGGATTTGGACTTTAACTTGATTGAGGAAGACACAATTTTCTTACATTAAAATTATGACTCATTTATTTGGTATTCTCAGCTCCTTGTCTGGTACATGGCAGGCGCTTGGTGATCATTTTCTGAAAAAAATTCAACTAAATGAAATTGGCTCTATCAATATGTAGATAAATAAAATTTTCACCAAGCCCTAAAAATTCCATTAGATTCAACAAATCTACATGGCACCCAGGCTGTGAGAGGTACAGAGTGAACAAAATACAGCCTTCTCTTCAGGTGTTCATGACCTGGTGGGGGAGACAGATACGGACAAGAGTATTTTACAATCAAGCAGACAATGATAAGGGTTCAGAAAGTAAAAAGGGAATAGAAGAACAATTGATTCAGAATGGCTGGCTCTAGGAAGGCATCGCTGTAGACTCAGAATCCGAGATTGGCCTCGAGGCATTGCTGGGATTGACCCAAGAGGAAATTAGGGAAATGGGCAGTTAGGGAATGGGGCAGTTCTGCACAGCATAAACTAAGTCAGATGGGTCTTCCTGTAACCTTCATGCAAGGCTGGAGGGCAGACATTAAAGGCTCCTTTTCTTTCTAACTTCCTTGTTACTGCTCTTATTTTTCAAGTATTTCACCCCGGTTTATTAATTCTACCTCCTGGTGCCTCAGCTGGTTTCTTCTAGGAAAAGTTTCTCATTAGCATTTCTATAGGGAGCAGCTGCTACCCTATCTACCCCTATTATCTGATGGCCAGGGCAATGGGGTTGACTGGGAGAGGAATTTTAATCCCCTCCTTATGACTCATCTATTTTCTAATTGAGAAGGTCAGGTCTAAAGTCACAAATGGCTTCCCAGTGAAATCCATCCTTAACATTAAAAATGGTAATAAAGACATGCTTCTCAGTTTTATAATATCATCTATGTAAAATGAATGTATTAAAAATTAATCAAACTCATGTTTGTGAATAATCCTAAAGCTATCTTGGATACTACTTCAATGCAAAAATCTCAGGCTGATATGAATGGATTGGGAATTAGATGAGCTATTGGATAGGGAAGGTTTCTCAAAACCATAATGTCAAAGGGTATCTAATGTTATTTATGACTGTAAATTGTAAAGTAAAACAATGAGCATGTATATGATTCTGAATTTTGAATGTATATTTTACATGATGGACTGTGTGTCCCTTTCTGTTTAAGCAGACTGTTCACATCGATGTCATGTGGCAGATGTCATCTGTAAAGTCCATGAGATGAACCAGTCACCATGGTATAAACACACCATAATTTATGTAGAATGGCAGAAGAAAAGGGTTTGTAAATCAAATTATCATTGAAGTGAAGCACAGCTTGGCTTCTAAGCCTTCTAAGGCGACATAAGGCCTATCTTATGTCAGTGGACATGGTACTTACTTAAATTCAGAAGATATCCTAGAATCATAGCAAGGAAAAGAATGTGAGACAATAGGGAAGGAAAATCAATGTTCTAGATAAGCTTATAATTGCCAACCATTTTTTCTTTACAGTGTATTTAATGTATTGAATAGCTTATTTCTTTATATCTACTTTCAGTCAAAGTGAATTTCTCAATTATTTGTTAATTTTTATTCTGGAACAAAAAAAACCCGTTAAATTTCACATCAAATTTGTCATGCACTTAAATTGTTCATTAAAGAAAGTGATGTTTCTTAGCAACAATCATTCCCTTAATATTTCAAAATCCTTCTGATTATATAGCAAAATAGTACTCCTGGCCCCAAAGCCATAGGTATAATTAAATTTTACGAAAGACCTAAATTTAAAATTTTTTTTGAGGTGTTCAAAGATTCTTTTGACAGGTTATTAGAATTGATAGGTGCTAAAAATAATCATTCTCACCAGCTCCGAGGGCATAGCCTTCTCCCACCAAATCCAGTCATTTCCAGTATGTGTGTAATGCGAAGCATGGCATGTGAAGCACGACATGCTTACTGCACAATTAAGCTGTTGTTTTGAGGAAAAAGGCTATATGGAACAAGGTACAACCCCAAATCTGGAGTGCGTTATATCCAAAGGATGTGGTCATTCCTTGACTGACAGGCTACTCATCCATAAACAAAGCAAGTCCTGCCAACTTGAAATCATAAACTGAGCAGGATCACCCAAGGAGGCTTAAGAATCTGGAATCTCTCTTGATTGGCACTGACTGTATGGTGGTGAGAAGAGACAGCTCCTGCTAGGGGGTAGTAAGGTGCCACCTGCCACAGGGTGCTAGAATGAGAGTGGGAAGATGAAGAGGCCAGGCCAGTAATCTATGATGTTGGGCCAGATGTGGGCTTATCAGGGTAGGAAGATCAAGAAATGAAGTAGGGTCTTGAAGCAAGCAAGCCATAGCAGAACTAGAAAACTACATCCTGCCTTTGTTTTTTTATGTCTCTTGCTTGTTTGTTTCCCCTCTTTTCTTTTGCTCCCCACTTGGTAGCAGCATAAAAACATAGTGAACATTCTACCATCTCATGGCTATTCAAGGAAAAGGATTTATGTCCTTGTTTGGCCAAGAGCTCAAAGGAAGTGCTGTACTCCTGGGTTCCCAGTGTGGTTGTTGTGATAACAATAAACCAAGAGAGAGATGCCAAGTGGGAGGTGGAATTCAGAAAGATGAGAAATGCAGGGGTAGGAGTTGGGGGACGGATTTTCTCTTAACATGAAGGATGTCTGGATATGCGATTCTTTCCTCAGCCTATGAGAGAGTATTGGTAATGTTCACTGGAGAAGGACATTAGTCTAACATGAGGCTACATACAGAGTCTTGGCAAAGGACTAACTCTCTCTCTAGTCCTCCCCGCCCCCCACACCCTCTTGCAGGAAGGAGGCAGCAGAAAGCTGTGGCATTGATAAAGGACCCCACAAGCTGCATTTTGAACACCTCTAGCTCAATTACTATTCATACACATCTTCCCCGAGAGACCCCAAATGCAATGTTGCATGTCCAGAGTCAACTGTGTTCTGTTAGCTAATTGATGTTGGTTGAAACATAAAGGGAGAATTGAAAGCTAAGCCTTCAGAAGTATATACTGGATGGATGAAGGGCAAGAAAGCAGACTGGAATGGCTGAAGCTGCAGCAGAGGGAAAATTCTAGAAGGAAAGAGAGAGAGATTTTCATGCTTGAAAGCATTCATTTGCAAGGAATTGAGTGTGCTGGAGAAAGGGGTTTTTGGTGGCAAGAGAATGAGAGACATCTGGAGAACATGTAGGGAAAGGAGAGAGAAAGAAGATGCCTCAATAGCAGAGAAGGCTGGAGGCACCTAGGAAGTAGGATCATAAGGCATCATGTGGAAGGTAGGAATGGAACCAAGATGTACTAATTACCACTATGTGCTAGGCACGAGCTGTTCTCCTGAATTATCTTATTTAATCCTCACAATGTCCAGCACAGTGCTTGGCATATAGTAGGCAATCAAAAATATGTTGAATATTTAATATTAATTAAATAAAAATAAAATATTTAATATTGAATCAATAAAAGTGTGAACAATCCTAAGAGATGTCTATCACCAATTACATCTTACAGATAAGAACCTGAGGCCCAGAAAGGTTAGGAAACTTGCCCAATATGTCACAGCTAGGGAGAGGTAGAAGGGCAATGACTTCAAAGTTCCAGGGGTGGAAGGTGGGGGGTGATTTGTAAAGATCCTGTGGGTAATCTAGAAAAAGGTATGGTGCTTCGGTGTTGCCCAGAGACTGAGAGAGGGAGGAAAGAATGAAGGGCCAAGGGAACTGGGCTAGGGAGGAGGGCGAGAGGCCACTTGGAAAGAATTCTTCTTCTAGAAGAATGGGGACCCTGCAAAGGGCAGCATCCAGGCTAACGCAGCAGGTGAGCTGGGTGGGGGCAGGACGGAAGCACAGCCTCTCCTGACATTGCAAAGCGTCTCTGTGGGCAGGCAGGGATCTGAGGTGGGAGGGATGGAGAAAAGGGCTACAGCGGTAAAGTGAAAGAGCCAGGCAGGCTGAGATGGAAAATACTAACAGCTTGCGCATGGGACAGGGCAGAAGAGAAGGCTTCGACGGGAGGTGGCCTGGGAGGCAGCTGGGGAGAGGGTGTGGCCTGGGACTGGAGGGAGGCTGCACGCTAGGCCTGCGCTGGGGATCCTGGGCCCCGGGCAGCCCGCGGGGAGGGTCTGCGTGGTGACTTCCCGGCGCTAGCAGCGGCCGCGTCTCACCTGTAGGAGCTGCTCACTGCACTCGCCACCTCCTCGCGGATTTGCCGGTTGAGGGCGTCCACCGCGGCGCGCCCCCTGCCAGCCTCCGGGCCAGTGGCCTGGACCTGGGCCTGGGCCGCAGGGAGCGGCGTCTGCTCGTGCCCCAGGCCCTCGGCGCGGCGCACCATCCAGGCAGGCCCGGCCTTCCTGCGCGTGTCGCGCTCGTCCGCCCCGGACGCCTTTCCGGCCGCCAGGCCACCCGCTCCGCCGGGGGCCGCCTCCTGCTCCCGGGCCTCAGCGGCGGCCTGCACTGGCCAGCGCTCCTGACTCTGCGGCCGGCGCTTGGGCGCCCCGAGGATGGGCGCCGACGCCTGGGAGGCCGCAGAGATCTGCACGGGCTTGGGGATCCACGGGTGGTCTCCGCGGCGCGGCAGCGGCCAGGCGCGGAAGTCCTTCTGGTACTGGGTCTCGCGCTCGAAGGGCGCGTCGGAGGGCTGGTATTCGCTGCGCGGCCGGCAGCTGGGCTCGGGCCGCTGCACCTTCCAGGCGCGGTAGTCCTGCCGCATCACCGAGTCCGCAGGGCCAGAGGTGGAGCCAGAGCCCAGGCCCGGGCCCGGCCCGCTCCGGCCGGGGCCCGCCGCCGGCTCGCGCTCGCCGCTAGGCCCAGGGGCTGGCCCCGTTGCCCGGGCAACTGCATCCAACTCGCCCTGGGCTGGCTGCGTCTCTATGGCAACCGCGCGCGCCGAGGGGGGCGCGAGCGCCGGCTGCGCCTGCTGCTGCGGCGGCGGTGGCTGCGGCGGGGCGCCCGGGTGGTCGGTGGCCTCCGAGTACTTGGTGAAAACCAGCGGCACCGCGATGTCCGCTTTGTCCAACTGGTTCCAGAAGCGGGCGATGCAGCAGGCCCTCGTGATGCACGGCCACGCCATGATGCTAGCTGAAAAGCCGGCCTCCTCTTTCTTCTTGTGGTTCTAAAGCAAGTCTCTAATCTTCCTTCAGCCTCCAATCCTGACCGGCCAATGTGGTTCCCACCGTTTTCTACCCCCGATCAGCCGGAGCTAGTTCGCCCTCCTCCCTCAGCGAGCACCCGGGAGAGCTATCCTAAGAGAGTCTGTAGAGTCCCTCGATTACCGGTCGCAAACGCCTTTGGGAGCGCAGTCTGCTGCGGGCGCCGAAGGGTGAGAGGCACGGCGTTCCCGAGTCCCCGGCGAGGGTGTCTGGGACGCGCCCCTCCCTGCGGCTGCGGCGGCGCACAGACCTCGGTCGAGCGAGGCGACGTGAGGAGAGGTGGCTACAGGCTTAAGCCATGGCGCAGAGGAGGGGCCGGGCGGTGTGGCCGCAGGGTCCGCGGACCCCGCTCGAGTCTCCTTCCTGCCGGCGTCCTAGTGCAGCCGGCCACCTAGCAGGGCTGGGAGGCCATCACCTCCAGCGGAGACCGAGCATTGCTGCCTCCGCCGCTGCCCGCGAGGATGCCGCAGCCGCCGCCGCCACCGCCTCTTCTCCTGGGAAGCGACCCCACCCTTTTCTGCAGCTCTCCGTCTCCGCCGCTGCCCGCGAATGATGCTGCAGCCGCTGCCGCCGCCGCCTCTGCCTCTGCTGCAGGGAAGCGGCCCCACCCTTTTATGCCGCTCAGCAGGGAGAAAAAAATCCAGGAACGATGCTGACTGAAAGAGTGCTGCAGAAAAAAACAAAACAAAACAAAACAAAACAAAAACACCTGCTGTCGTCAGCTCGCGCTGCTGGGAGCGTGCCTTCTCTCCCCACCTCCCTCCGCCCTGGCAGCTCCTCCCTTCTCTGCTCCGGGGCAACAGCAGAATCTGGGGCCATAGTGGGTTCAAGTCCCAAACTCGTGAGGACTTTCTGTCCTTGTGCTTGTCGCTTCATCCCCAGGAGTCGGAGGCTCCTCTTTTGTAAAATAGGGCCAATCATTGGGGGAGGGGGTGGGGGCTATTAAATTTTAAAACATGGAGGAAACTCCTAGTGAAATGTCTGTCCCAGAATAGATGCTTTGAAAAGGGGAGCTGCTGGTATTGGTCAAAACCGGCGGGCTGTGTTTGAGCCCAGTTTGGTTGCCTCCTGGTTCAAGCACTTGCCAGTCTTATGCGCAGGCCTTGCTCAGATGTGTGGGAATGGGAGCACCAGGGCTGGTGGTGCCCTGGATGTTCCTTTCCTAGGGAATATTTGCGAAGGTATGTTTTAGACTCCTCCAAGAACCACCCAGTCCCTGTTCAGTTCAGGTGCCACACTGGGGCAGAGGTAGAGAAAAGAAAATTCTGGAAAGTGGCTTAATTATGGAGGTTGGGGGTAGGTAGGAGCTGTGCCCTAGGAAAGGGCAGTGCCTGGCCTGCAGGGGCCTTCTGGCACGTTCTCACTCCTCGCCGTTGCTCTTCTATCTTCAAAGCAGAAGAGATTTTGAATTCCGAAAGACCTGGTCTGGCTCTGCTACTCTCTGTGTCACTTGGGCAAGTTGAGTTACCCTGGGTTTCAGTCTCCTCATCTGTAGAATGGAGGAAATACTAGCTGCCTCAAAAATGGTTTTGTGGGCCGGGCGTCGTGGCTCACACTTGTAATCCCAGCACTTTGGGAAACTGAGGCCAGTGGATCACCTGAGGTCGGGAGTTCAAGACCACCCTGGCCAACATGGTGAAACCCTGTCTCTACTAAAAATACAAAAATTAGCTGGGCGTGGTGGTGCGTGCCTGTAATCCCAGCTACTCAGGAGGCTGAGGCAGGAGAATCGCTTGAACCTAGGAGGTGGAGGTTGCAGTGAGCTGAGATAGTGCCATTGCACTCCAGCCTGGGTGACAAGAGCAAAACTCCATCTCAAAAAGAGAAAAAAAAGTGGTTTTGTGAGGATAGTTAAGGACCCAGGGCAGAAGCTTTGAGTCAAATCTAATCTGCAGAGATTCAAATCCTGGCTTTTGTAGCTCTTAACTGTATGGCAATGGGCAAATCACTGCAATCTCCTGACCTTCAGTTTCATCTATGAATGGGGATTCCAGTACTGAACTTGCCAGGTTGTTCTGAGAATTAAAATGAGATAATGCACTAAAAATGCTTACCACAACATCTGGCATATGGCAATGGCTCAATAAATGGTAGCTATTCGTATCCAAAAGGCCCACCCAGAAGACCCATAAGTGGAGTGTCCTAAGAAGCCACTTGGACACCTTCTCCAGGAGATCTCTCGTTCCTCCAAGTAACTTTTGTTCTGTCTTTGCTATCTCTCCATTTATGTCTCCTGCACTCCTCCACTAGCTACATCCACTGGACTTCAGCTATTTTCCCCTCCAATATAGGCAGAGTTTTCAGTATCAGTTAAGCTGGGAGCATTGGTGTTTTGGGGGGAGAAAGTCATGTATGTGTTTAGATTATAAATGGATTGCACAACACAGATTTTCTTTAACCCTAGAATCAAATAGGATGAGAAGACAGCTCTGATTAGTCAATTATCTGCTGAACTTCCTCCTACTTAGGTCTTTGCCTCTTGGTGATTTGATTTGAGTTCCATAAATAAAATAATGCCTGGTGCTGTTTTCCAGTCGTTAGGAGATATACTTCTATAAACAACATAATCTGGTCGTACATTTCCTCCCCTCACCCCTGCAGAACTCCCTGGGATTTGGCTGATGCATTTCCAATAATGATTTCCAAAGGTTTAAAAAAGGCTAAAAATTGGAGGGAGGATGTCTATTCTGAGAATCACTGATAGTTTATCCTTCTTTCATTTAACAAGTCTAGTCTCTTGATGCCTACTTTGTACCTTGAGGACTATAGGACACATATGGATTATAGCTCTGGAGGAGCCCTCACTTGAAGGAATGTGTTATTGGAGAACTGAGAGACAGACACGTAAGTAAATAATTATCAAAGAGTATGGTCAACATAACAGAGGTTAACACTGGTGCTGAATGAATGACTAGTAAGAGATGAGAAGGAGTTCTCCCAGCATGAGAAGTGTAAGGAAAATTTTATCATGAACATCACCTTCCACATTTATTTACTTGGATTTGAAAAACACATTCAACCTCCCTGGACCATCCAATGACCCTGTGGGACAGACAAGTCTAGTGGTCATCTGTTATGTGGCTTATTTAGCAATCATTCGGGTGGTCACAGCACCTCATCATTTGACTTTTGAGGGCCACTCTTCTACTTTCAGGCCATGTGGTTCAGGTGGGGGTAATCCTGCCCCACCTACCTTCCAGGGGTGACCATGTGACTCACACCTGTTTGCCAGGGGGAGGCATCTTCCTGGTCAAAGTGACTAGTTTAGTGATGGGGGTGTGATCCACGTTAGACCAGTTAAAGAAACCCCAGACTTTAGCTGAAACTATCCTAAAGACCCACTCTCCTTTTTTTTTTCTAGAATTGCTAAAATGGGAGAATATGAAGCTATTGTTAGTGGTCATCTTTGCCATCACTGGTGGGGAGGCTTCCTAAGGTTGAAGCAAACACAGAGAAAATCAGAAGGGGGCACAGGATTCTGATGATATCTACACCCCAGAGCCCATTCTTCTCTTCTTCCCTATAGTAACAAAAGCCCCCAAGTTTTAGTTGAGCACTGGGCCACCCAACCAGAAACCACATTTCCCAACCATCCTTGCAGCAAAGAACAACCATCTGCACTTCCATGTCACTTCCTTAAAAGAAGTTGCTTGTGTTCAACTTTATCTTTCTCCCCATTGGGTAGGATGTGGACATGGTAGAGGTGAGTTATCATTTGGGTAGTTAAGACAGCTCTGAAGGTTTTGGTGTTGTGGTTAAGAACATTCTAGTGCCAAGATTCAACCTTGGGGAAGGAAGGGGAGAGGAACAGCACGGAAGAAACCTGTCTTGGATGATCCCATGGAGCAGAGCAGCCTAGCAGCCTTGGGCTACCTGCTTACTGCTAGACTGCATGTGAGAAAGAAATACAGTTCTCTCTTGTTTGAACCAATGTTTGGAGTTCTGTTAGTATTTTAGTCATTTGAGCATGTAGATCTGGCCATGCCTGAACAAATTTGAGGTATATAAAAACAGTAGAGTACCAAAATACTGGGAAATACTATGATGTTAAGATACGAAGGAATAATCAGAGTTAAAATATTCTAAAGTCCTTATTTGTTTGTGAGGAGAGTAGAAATCTTAACTTATTGTATTAGTCTGCTCTTGGACTGCTATAAAGAACTACCTGAGACTGGGTAATTTATGAAAAAAAGAGGTTTAATTGACTCACAGTTATGCATAGCTGGGGAGGCCTCCGGAAACTTACAATCATGGCAGAAGGCAAAGGAGAAGCAAGGCACCTTCCTCACATGGCCAAAGTAGGAGGAAGAGAGAGGAGGGGTAAGTGCTACACACTTTTAAACAACCAGATCTCATGAGAACTCAGTCACTATCATGAGAACAGCAATGGGAAATCCACCCCCATGATCCAATCACCTTGCACCAGGTCCCTCCCCCAACACTGAGAATTACAATTCAACATGAGATTTGGGTGGGGACACAGAGCCAAGCCATATCACGTATTAACCTAAAACGTTTATGAACCTAAAAATTCACATTTAAAGAAAGAAAGAAAAGGGACTATAGAAAACTTTATTAAGGCCAGAAATAAGTACAGAGAAAACATGGCAAATAGCAAATCCATAATAGGATGTTAGAAATATTTCCAAATATATGAGTGATGGGGTAAATGTAAATGATCAGAACTTTCCTGTTAAAAGACAGATAATCTCAGATTAGAGAAGAACATAAAACAAAACAAAATGTACCTATACATTATTTTCTTATGAATTTTTAATGATGCTTTTTGAGACAGGGTCTCATTCTATTGCCCAGGCTAGAGTGCAGTGGTGCAATCATAGCTCACTGCAGCCTCAACCTCCCCATACTCAGGTGATCCTCCCTCCTTAGCCTCCCAAGTGGCTGGGACTACAGGTGCACACCACCATGCCTGGCTAATTTTTGATTTTTTTTTTTTTTTTTTTGCAGTGATGGGGCTTTGCTCTGTTGCTTAGGCTGGTCTCAAACTCTTGGGCTCAAGTGATCTGCCCACCTTGGCCTCCCAAAGTGTTGGGATTATAGGTGTGAGTCACCACACCTGGCCAGATTATTTCTGAGTGCCATATTTAAAATGCAAAGATGGCCGGGCGCGGTGGCTCATGCCTGTAATCCCAGCATTTTGGGAAGCCGAGGTAGGCGGATCATGAGGTCAGGAGTTCAAGATCAGCCTGGGCAACATGGCAAAGCCATGTCTGTCTTTTAACAGGAAAGTTTTGATCATTTACATTTACCCCATCGCTAATTTATTTGGAAATATTTCTACCATCCATGGTGAAATACCGTATCTACTAAAAATACAAAAATTGGCTGGGCATGGTGGTGCACCTTTGTAATCCCAGCTACTCGGGAGGCAGAGGTTGCAGTGAGCTGAGATTGCGCCACTGTGTTCCAGCCTGGGCATCAGAGCAAAACCCCATCTCAAAAAAAAAAAAATGCAATGACACATAAATATTGAAACAAATGATAGAAAAAGATGTAGTAGACAAGGCAGGAGAATACAGTCTGGAGGCAGGGAACTTAAGGCTGATTCATGCTGACTCCCTAGAACTGAAAAGGAAAACCCCACCTCTCCATGCCCAAGTAACAAAAAGACCAGAGGCTACTACCTTTGCAACCTCCCGCCATCACCTCTTTTCTGCATTGCAGATGAAAAATGAAAGTACCTCTGATTGGTTCCCTCCTGTAGCCAATCAGACTGGCTGCAGGCCACGTCTTCATGAGTAACTTTGTAACTTCACTTCAGCCTCTGATTGGTCACCGTCCACAACCAATCAAACTTTGTGGGCAACTACTTCATTTACATAGGGTGTGACCAATGGAAACATTTAGAGGGTATTTAAACTCCAGAAAATTCTGTAACTGGCTCTCTTGAGCTGCTTTCTCTAGCCCACTCCCACTCTGTGGAGTGTACTTTTATTTCTTTTGTTGCTTTGTTTGTGCATTTCTTCCAATTCCTTCTTCAAAATGCCAAGAACCTGGACACCCTCCACTGGTAACAGTAGATAAATACTAATGAAAATGAAAAGCTGTTGCTGTTTTATTAATAACAGATAAATTTGGTTTTAAAACAAAAAGCACTAGTATGGATAAAGAGGATCTTCATATAAAAATAGAAGAAACAATTCCCCAGAAGTATATAATGTGGTTTTCCTCTAACAATATAGCCTCAAAATATAGAAAGCAAAACTTGTAGAATTTTAAGAAGAAATGCAAAAATCCATAATCATCATCATCATAGAGCTTTTAAAAAATACATATAAGTAACTCACAAATGCAATACATAAAATGTTGTTAGGGATGTAGAAGATTTAAGTAATTAATAAGCTTGATCTAATGGGCCCCTCATTCAACAATTAGTGAATGTGTATTATTCTTAAATTTATATGGAATATGTAAAATTTGACCATAGACCTAGGCCACAAAACAAATATGAACAAGAAGCAAGGACACATACATACCACATTTATGATGCCAGTACAATGATGTTAGAAATCAATAACAAAAAATAATCACAAGCCTACACATATTTAGAAATTAAACTAAGAAAAACAAAAAACATATTTCTGAATTCATTTATAACTTTAAAATATATTATAATAGGTATTAGAAAATATTTAGAACTAAAAGGAAATGAAAACATTGCATACCAAAGTTTGTAGGATGCAGCTAAATACAGTATTAATAAGGAAACTTATAACCTAAATACATAAGTTAGAAACTAAGAAAGACTAAAAATACGCTCATGATTAGACTCAAGAAGTTAAAAATCAGTGGCATGCACTTGTAGTCCCAATAACTCAGGAAGTTGAGGCAGGAGGATCACTTGAGCCCAGGAGTTTGAGGTTGTAGCATGCTGTGATTGCACCTGTGAATAGCCACTGCATTGCAGCCTGGGCAACATAGCAAGACTCCATCTCTAAAAAAAAAAACCATAGTACAGAGCAAACTCATAAGAAAACAAAAGGGGAAAAATAAAGAAAACAGCAAGGTGATTAAATATAAAATAACCATGCATTAGCTACTATTAAGAAATCTAAAAGTTGCTTCTTTGAGATAGACAAATCTCTAACAAGTTCATCCAGAAACAGAGAGAGAGAGAGAGAGAGTATCACACATCAAAAACTTTTGGATTGTAAAGAGGGATGATTGTTGATATGGCAGACTGAAAGAATCATAGATAAATACCAAGAACTACTTTCTTCTGATAAATATGAAAAACTTTGCATGGTAGCCAGCCTCCAAGAAGGCCCACAGTGACCCTAACTTCCCAGTGTTCACAGCCTTGTGTAGTCCTCTGCCCTGAATCAAATCACTTAGAAATATGCATTTAAATTTCCTCCATGTCTTTTCATGGCTTATTAACTCATTTCTTTTTAGAGCTGGATAATATTTCATTATCTGGATGTACCACAGTTTATTCATTCACCTACTGAAGGATATCTTGGTTGCTTCCAAGGGTTGGTAATTAT
The DNA here is from genome assembly GCF_006542625.1 of Nomascus leucogenys. Taxonomy (NCBI): domain Eukaryota; kingdom Metazoa; phylum Chordata; class Mammalia; order Primates; family Hylobatidae; genus Nomascus; species Nomascus leucogenys. The sequence continues at coordinate 61,093,939 of NC_044395.1, read as the reverse complement.
GAATAAAGCCACTAGAAACATCCGTGTGCAGGTTTCTGTAGGGACATAAGCTTTCAACTCCTTTGGGTAAATACCAAGGAGTACAATTGCTAGATGACACAGTTAGAGCATGCTTAGTTTAGTAAGAAACTGCCCAAATGTCTTCCACAGTAGCTGTACCATTTTGTGCTCCTACCAGCAACAAACGAGAGTTCTCATTGTCCCACGTCCTCTCAGGTATTTGGTTTTATCAGTGTTTTGGATTTTTCACATTCTAACAGGTGTATAGTAGTATCTCATTGTTTTAATTGGTAAATCTCGAATAATATACAATGCGAAGCATCTTTTCACATGCTTATTTGCCGTCAGTACATCTTCTTTGGTGAGATGTATGTTCCAGTGTTTTGTCCATTACATTTATTTTTATTTATTTATTTTTTTAAGAGATGGGGTCTTGCTCTGTCACCCAGGCTGGAGTGCATGATCATAGCTCACTGTAGACTCAAGCTTCTGGGCTCAAGTGATTGTCCCACCTCAGCCGCCCAAATAGCTGGGACTACAGGTATGAGCCACCATGCCTGGCTTTTGTCCATTTTTTAATTTGGTTGTTCATTTTCTTACTGTTGAGTTTTAGAAGTTGTTTGTATATTTTGGATGATAGCTTGATATCCTTCATCCTAAATCTTTTGCAAATATTTTCTCAATCTGGTTTGTCTTTTCATTCTCTTCACACTGTCTTTTGAAGAACAGAAGTATTTAGTTTTAACAAAGTCCCATTCATAAATTATTTCATAAAAGGGTCATGCCTTTGGTGTTGGATCTAAAAAGTCATTGCCATGGCTGTTTGTGGTAGCTCATGCCTGTAATCCCACCACTTTGGGAGGCTGAAGCAGGAGGATCACTTGAGCCGAGGAGTTTGAGACTAGCCTGGGCAACATAGCAAGACCCCATCTCTCTAAAAAACACAATTTTTTAAACTTAAAATAAATAAATAGTTATCAGCAAACCCAAGACTATATGTTTTCTCCTATGTTATCTTCTGAGAGTTTTACACCTTTGTATTCTACATTTATGTCTATGAGCCATTTCAAGTTAATTTTTGTGAAGGGTGTAAGGTCTGGGTCAAGATTCATTTTTTTGGCATGTAGATTTCCAGTTTTTCTAGTCCCATTTGTTGAAAAGACTACCTCTGCTCCATTGTATTGCCTTTGCTCCTTTCTCAAACATCAGTTGACTATACAGATGCTTCTTGACTCATGATGGAGTTAAACCCATTGTAAATTGAAAATACTGTATGTCAAAAATGCATTTATTACATCTAACCTACCAAACATCATAGCTTAGCCCAGCGTACCTTAAACGTGCTCAGAACACTTTCATTAGCCTATGGTTGAGCAAAATCATTTTTTTAAAAAAAGCCCATTTCATATAATGAAGTCTTGAGTATCTCTTGTAATTTACTGAATAGTTTATTGAAAGTGAAAAACTGAATGTTTGCACAGCAATCGCCCTTGATCTGTGCTGTCGCTTTCTGTGGTTTCAGTTACCAAGATGTTTTGAGAGAGGGGGAAAAAGAGAGAGACCATATTCATATAACTTTTATTGTAGTGTATTGTTATAATTGTTCTATTTTATTATTAGTTATTGTTGTTTATCTCTTACCGTGCCTAACTTATAAATTAAACTTTATTATAGACCTGTATGTATATGAAGAAACAGAGTATATATAGGGTTTTACTAGCCTTGGTTTCAAGTAACCACCGGAGGTCTTGGAATGTCTTCCCTGCAGATAAAGGGAGACTGCTGTATGCTACTACTGCATGTCACTTTTGCATCATCGCAAAATTTAAAAATCATAGATTGAACCATCATTAGTCAGGGACCCTCTGTATGTATGTGGGTCTATTTCTGGACTCTCTATTCTATTCAATTTATCTATTTCTCTCTTTTTTCACTAATATCACACTCTGTTGATCATTAAGCTTTATAATATGCCTTGAAGCCAAATACTATCAGTTCTCTTGTCATGGGATCCTTTGGGTGCGCTTCGCCAGCTGGAAACCTCTGTGGCCGGAGGCACCTTCTGCCTAAGTATTGCTTGCGCTGCTGGGCTCATTCCGCCCACTTGGCCCTCTCAGCTCGAGCTACCGCCAGGATCCCACACCTGCCAAGGGCGAGCCAGGCGTGGAACAGCAAGGGGTGTGTGGGCAAATGAGTGTGGGTCTGGTCACTGTGCACATCTGACTGTGGCTGTACCAGATGTATAGAATGCAGCTTCTACAGTGGGCACCTGCATCTGGACAAGGGGAGCATGGTGGCACCTAGAAGCTTGGAACTGCAGAGCCCCAAAGAGGGTCTCACAGCCCTGGCTTGGGAAGCCCCTACGTCTGGGTTCCCTGAAGGCTGCAGCTCTTCTCTCCTTCTCGTCACCCACAACGTGGTAAGCTGGGGGGGGGGGGGGGCGTGTTTCAGCCCTGTTTGTGTTACAGCTCTTTCAGTCCCTCCATCTGGTGGGTCCCAAGTTCCTGTCCTGCGTCTGGAAGAATGAGGCATGTGGACAACTGGAGGGTGCGCAAGGCAGAGAGGGGCTTCACTGAGCAACAGAACAGCTCTCAGGAGACCTGCAGTGGGTAGCTCCTCTCTGCAGGCAGGGCTTCCCGACAAGTGTCCAGCTCTCAGCAGAGAAGAGACCAGCAGTGGGTGGCTCCTTTCCACAGGCAGGTCATCCTGACGAATGGAGGAGACCTGAAGCGGGTAGCTTATTCCCATAGCTGGTAGTCCCGAGGTCTTTCACAGTCTGGCTAAGACTGGGGATTTTTATAGGCTCAAAAGGGAAGAAGTGCATACTGATTGGTCCATGGGTGGCCATGGGCGGCCCAGAAAAAGCACCACAAGTTCTCACTCTGGGAGGTGGACTCCTCCCGGAATTGGCAGCCCAGCTCCCAAGCTTCAGGCATCCATGGCTTGAAGGTGGGGTTTCACCGGGGACCCGCCACTTTCTGCCCAGAAGCCTGTCTGCTGCCTCCTGCTGCCATCAACATGCCCTCCATGGTGCCCAGGCTGTTTGTGCAGAGGGGCTCCTGCAGGCTCGCAATAAGCTGCCCTTAGCCCCCTGCCTCCCTCCCATGCTCACTGGCATCCGAAGTCTGGAGGGGGCCAAGGCAGCAGGGGGCTGGCATGTCAGCACTGTCTCAAGCATGCATACACCTGGTCGTGTTGCAATAGCACCTGAGCTCAGCTACAGCTTTGTTCCGCACTGAAGTGGGTGTGCTGGGAGATGGGAGAGGCCAGAAGGTGAGAGAAGGCACTTCCTTTTGTTTTGTTTGCTTTATTTTGTTTTGTTTTGTTTTGAGACAGAGTGTCCCTCTGTCGCCCAGGCTGGAGTGCAGTGGCGCAGTCTCGGCTCACTGCAACCTCCCTCTCCAGGGTTCAAGCGATTCTCCTGCCTCAGCCTCCAGGGTAGCTGGGATTACAGGCGTGCGTCACCATGCCTGGCTAATTTTTTATTTTTGGTAGAGACAGGGTTTCGCCACATTGGCCAGGCTGATCTCGGACTTCTGACCTCAAGTGATCTGTCTGCCTCACCCTTCCAAAGTGCTGGGATTACAGGCATTACAGGCATGAGCCACCACCCCAGGCCTGGAGAAGGCACTTTCCAGCCTGTGGGGGCAAGGGGCTTCCTGGGCCCCTGAGAGTGCGGGGATGCTGAGGTCTGGAGCTGTGGCTAGGCGGCTGCGGCTGCACTTGGGAGTGTGAGTTCCTGCCCCACCAACCTGCCAGCCCCGCGGAGTGCGCAACCCCAGCTGCGTCTCCCCCACTGCAGCTGGTGTCTTCACAGCGGTCGATTCAGACAGGCCACAGCTGCCGTCATTCTGACTTTCTTCTCCTCCTTCAATAGTGTGTTGGCTATCTGGTTCTTTTGCCTCTCCATATAAACTTTAGAATCAGTTTGTCAATATCCACAAAATAACTTGCTGGGATTTTTATAGGGATCGCATTGAAGCTTTGGGGCAACTTTTAATGCACCAATCGATGACTAATATACCTAGGGGAAATAGACTGTTATTCTAGAAAATAATATATATCTTACTAAAACTGATTTAAGAAGGAGTGGAAAACCTGAATAGCTCAATAAATTGAATCAATAGCTAAAAATCTGCCCACAAAAGAAAACAAAATTAGATAAAATACCTGATCCGCTTGACTTTACAGGTGAGTTCCACAAAACTTTCATGGTATGAAAAATCTCTATATTATATAAATTATTCCACAGAACAGAAAAACTTCCCATCTCAGTTTAGGAAGCTGATATAATAGTGGTACCAAAACTAGACAAAGATGATATAAGGAAGAAAATTTATAGGTTAATCGTAGATATAAAAAGCCTAAATGAAATCTCAGCAAACAGAATTCATAATTATACATAAAATAATAATTTATCAACATTCGGTAGTGTATATACAAAGAATAAGCACAGGTTTAATAACAGAAAATCTATAGGTGTAATTCCACAAACTAACAGATTAAAGAGAAACATCATACAATCATCTCAAATAGACATATTTTGAAAAACATGATAAAAGTTGACACTCATTAATTGATTTATAAAAATCTTAGCAAACTAGAACTTCCCTAATATATCAAAGGGTATCTACCAAAAACCTATTGGAAATAGTACGTTTTATGGTGAAAAGCTTGAGGCTTTCCCTGTGTTGTTAGGAATGCAACCAGGGGAGAGTTTGATCCTACTCACAAGACTGGGTCCAGGGAATTTGGATTTTTAGTTACGAAACTATGTGAGAACTAGTGCCAAATACCTCAGTGCTTTTGCTATGGCTGGGGTGACCACAGAAGTAGGCATTATAGCAAAATCGTGAAAAATCTAGGAATCAAAATAATAAATAGAACATAGAATCAGAAAATATTTATTTGGAGTCCTAGAATATCAGAATAACTGAATTATATAGCCCTAGAATCCTAAAATAAATGAATGTTAAAAATCCTAGAATCTAGGAATCAGAATATTTTTCTTAATTTGGGGGGAGTTGATTGTTTTTGCAGACTGCTCTGCACTGCATGTTTGTGTCCCCCTAAAATTCATATGTTGAAACTCTAAACCCCAATGGGATGGTATTAGGAGGTGGGGCTTTGGGGCGGTAATTAGGTGTAGTGTACATGAGTTCACAAGGGTGGAGCCTCTGTGATGGGAATCGTTTCCTTATAAGAAGGGAAAGAGACCAGAGCTTGCTCTGTCCACCATGTGAGGGTATCATGAGAAGACAGCATATGCCCAGACCAGAAAGTGGGTCCTCATCAGACATCAGATCTGCCAGCACCTTGATTTTGGACTTCCCAGACTCCTGAAGTGTAACAAATAAATGTTTGTTGTGTAAGCACTCTATCTATGGTATTCTGGGATAGCAGCCCAAGCTGACTAAGACACAGGCTAACAAATTCCTCCTTCTCTTGAACCAAAATAATAATTATTATAATTTTCATCTTTCCTTGAGACCACCATATGACAGCATTGTAAAGATACATTTGAAAACAACTGTTACTTCTCCTGATCTCTTCTCGAGCTAAATATTCCAAATTTTTTCATTTAGTGTAATATCCATATGTGCTACTAAAGCAAGATACTTCGAGACTGTATATCTCCTGTTACTCATCAAACATTCACCTACTAGTTTTACTAATTATTAGTGGCTCTTGCCTGAAACAATTATTACTACAGTATTTGCCAAATAGGGATTTTTCTAACTCCATCATTCCTTCTACATTTACTACTTGTTATCTTTCTTTGTTTATAGCAGTATGGATTCACAAATTCTTATTTATTTTGATGGGTTTAATCCATTACTCCCATTTTTATTTTCTATTATTTATTTATTTATTTATTTATTTATTTATTTATTTTGAGATGGAGTCTCGCTCTGTCTCCCAGGCTGGAATGCACTGGCACAATCTCGGCTCACTGCAAGCTCCGCCTCCCAGTTTCATGCCATTCTCCTGCCTCAGCCTCCTGAGTAGCTGGGACTACAGGCACCTGCCACTATGCCCGGCTAATTATTTTGTATTTTTAGTAGAGACGGTGTTTCACCGTGTTAGCCAGGATGGTCTCGATCTCCTGACCTCGTGATCCGCCCACCTCCGCCTCCCAAAGTGCCCATTTTTATTTTTTTATTTTTATTTTTTATTTTAAGATCTGGGGTACACGTGCAGGCTGTGCAGGTTTGTTACGTATGTAAACATGTGCCATGGTGGTTTGCTGCACCTATTAACCCATCAGCTAGGTATTAAGCCCAGCATGCATTAGCTCTTTTTCCTAATGCTCTCCCCCACCGCCCTCCCTTGACAGGCCCCAGTGTGTGTTGTTCCCTTCCCTGTTGTCCATGTGTTCTCATTGTTCAGCTCCCATTTATAAGTGAGGACATGTGGTGGTTGGTTTTCTGTAACTGTGTTAGTTTGCTGAGGATAATGGCTTTCAGCTTCATCCATGTCCCTGCAAAGGACATGACCTCTTTCCTTTTTATGGCCGCATAGTATTCTATGGTATATATGTACCACATTTTCTTTATCCAGTATTTGGGTTAATTCCATGTCTTTGCTATTGTGAATAGTGCTTCAATGAACATATGTGTGCATGTATCTTTATAATAGAATGATTTATATTCCTTTGGGTATATACCCAGTAATGGGATTGCTGGATCAAATGGTATTTCCAGTTCTAAACCTTTGAGGAATCCCCACACTTTCTTCCACAATAGTTGAACTAATTTACATTCCCACCAGCAATGTAAAAGCGTTCCTATTCCTCTGCAACTTCGCCAGCATCTGTTGTTTCTTGACTTTTTAATAATGGCTATTCTGACTGGCATGAGATGGCATCTCATTGTGGTTTTGATTTGCATTTCTCTAATGATAGCGATGTTAAGCTTTTTTTCATATGTTTATTGGCCACATGTATGCTTCCTTCGAAAATTGTCTGTTCATGTCCTTTGCCGACTTTCTAATGGGATTGTTTTTTTCTTGTAAGTTTGCTTAAGTTCCTTGTAGATGGCCAGGCGCGGTGGCTCACGCCTGTAATCCCAGCACTTTGGGAGGCCGAGGCGGGCGGATCACGAGGTCAGGAGATCGAGACCATCCTGGCTAACACAGTGAAACCTCGTCTCTACCAAAAATACAAAAAAAAAAAATTAGCCGGGTGAGATGGCGGGCACCTGTAGTCCCAGCTACTCGGGAGGCTGAGGCAGGAGAATGGTGTGAACCCTGGGGGGCAGAGCCTGCAGTGAGCCGAGATCGTGCCACTGCACTCCAGCCTGGGCAACAGAGCAAGACTCCGTCTCAAAAAAAAAAAAAAAAAAAGTTCTTTGTAGATTATGGGTATTAGATCTTTGTCAGATGGATAGATTGCAAAACTTTTCTCCCGTTCTGTGTGTTGTCCATTCACTCTGATGATAGTTTCTTTTGCTGTGCAAAAGCTCTTTAGTTGAATTAGAACCCATTTGTCAATTTTTGCTTTTGTTGCAATTGCTTTTGGCAATTTCATCATAAAATCTTTGCTCATGCCTAGGTCCTAAATAGTCTTGCCTAGATTTTTGTCTAGGGTTTTTATAATTTTAGGTTTTACATTTAAGCCTCTAATCCATCTTGAGTTAATTTTTGTATAAGGTGTAAGGAAGGGGTCCAGTTTCAATTTTCTGCATATGGCCATCCAGTTCTTACAGCACCATTTGTTAAATAGGGAATCCTTTCCCATTGCTTGTTTTGGTCAGGTTTGTCAAAGATCAGATGGTTGAAGATACGCAGTTTTATTTCTGAGTTATCTATTCTGTTCCATTGTTCTGTGTGCCTGTTTTTCTACAAGTACCATGCTTTTTTAGTTACTGTAACCTTGTCGTATAGTTTGAAGTCAGGTAGTGTGATGCCTCCAGCTTTGTTCTTTTTGCTTAGGATTGTCCTGGCTATATGAGCTCTTTTTTAGTTCCTTATGATTTTTTAAATAGATTTTTCCAATTCTGTGAAGAATGTAAATGGTAGTTTAATGGGAATGACATTGAATCTATAAATTGCTTTGGGCAGTATGGTCATTTTTGTGACATTGATTCTTCCTATTCATGAGCATGGAATGATTTTCCATCTGCTTGTGTCCTCTCTGATTTCCTTGAGCAGTGGTTTGTAGCTCTTCTTGAAGAGGTTCTTCACCTCCCTTGTTAGCTGTATTCCTAGGTATTTTATTCTCTTTGTGGCAACTGTGAAAGGGAGTTCATTTATGATTTGGCTCTCAGCTTGTCTGTTATTGGTGTATAGGAATGCTAGTGATTTCTGCACATTGATTTTGTATCTTGAGACTTTATTGAAGTTGGTTATCAGCTTAAGAAGCTTTTGGGCTGAGTCCATGGGGTTTTCTAGATATAGGATCATGTCATCTGCAAACAAAGACAAGTTGACTTCCTCTTTTCCTATTTGAATACCCTTTATTTCTTTCTCTTGCCTGATTGCCCTGGCTAGAACTTCCAATATTATGTTGAATAAGAGTAGCAAGAGAGGACATCCTTGTCTTGTGCCAGTTTTCAAGGGGAATGCTTCCAGCTTTTGCCCATTCAGTATGATATTGGCTGTGGGTTTGTCATAAATGGCTCTTATCATTTTGAGGTATGTTCCTTCAATACCTAGTTTATTGAGACTTTTTAACATGAAGCAGTGTTGAATTTTATCAAAGGCCTTTTCTGTGTCTATTGAGATAAGCATGTAGTTTTTGTCTTTAGTTCTGTTTATGTGATGAATTACATTTATTGATTTGCATATGTTGAACCAACGTTGCATCCAGGGACTTGATCATGATGGATAAGCTTTTTGATGTGCTGCTGGATTTGGTTTGCCAGTATTTTATTGAAGATTTTTGCATCAGTGTTCATCAGGAATATTGGCCTGAAGTTTTCTTCTTCTTTTTTTTTTTTTTTATCTCTGCCAGGTTTTGGTATCAGGATGATACTGGCCTCATAAAATGAGTTAGGGAGGAGTCCCTCCATTTCAATTATTTGAAATTGTTTCAGACGAAATGGTACCAGCTCCTCTTTGTGCCTCTGGTAGAATTCAGCTGTAAATCCATCTGTTCCTGGGTTTTTTGGTTGGTAGGCTATTTATTACTGCCTCAATTTCAAGCTTGTTATTGGTCTGTTCAGGGATTCAACTTCTTCCTGGTTCAGTCTTGGGAGGGTTTATGTGCCCAGGAATTTATCCATTTTTTCTAGATTTTCCAGTTTATTTCCATAGAAGTGTTTATAGTATTCTTTGATGGTTGTTTGTATTTCTGTGGGGTCAGTGGTGTTATCCCCCTTATCATTTCTGATTGTGTTTATTTGAATCTTCTATCTTTTCTTCTTTATTAGTCTAGCTAGCAGTCCATCTATTTTATTAATTTTTTTCAAAAAACCAGCTCCTGGATTCATTGATTTTTTGAACTTTTTTTTTTTTTTTTTTTTTGAACCATGTCGTCTGTACCACTGGTCAGTCATCTGCTCTGAGCTCTCTCCGGTTCAGATTCTTGCTCGCTCTCGAGTGCTGGCTAGGCCGAGGGCTTTTTTTTTGTTTTTTAGTTTCATGTTCATTCTGTCTATGCCTCGGTGAGTGCTGGATTACGTGCCAGGTTTTTGTTTTCTGTTTTTTTTTTCTTTTTTTTTTTTTTTCTGCTCTGGGTTTGTCTGCCATTGGTTTTCTAGTTATTTTAGTTATGATGTTAGGGTGTCAGTTTGAGATCTTTCTGGCTTTTTGATGTGGGCATTTAGTGTTATAAATTTTCCTCTTAACACTGCTTTAGCTGCATCCCAGAGATTCTGGTACATTGTCTCTTTGTTCTCTTTAGTTTCAAGAACTTCTTGATTTCTGCCTTAATTTCATTATTTGCCCAGAAGTCATCCAGGAGCAGGTTGTTCAGTTTCCATGTAGTTGTGTGGTTTTGAGTGGGTTTCTTAATCTTGAGTTGTAATTTGATTGCGCTGTGATCTGAGAGACTGTTTGTTAAAATTTCAGTTTTTTTGCATCTGTTGAGGAGTGTTTTACTTCTAATTATGTGATCAATTTTAGAGTAAGTGCCATGTGGCACTGAGAAAAATGTATATTCTGTTATTTTGGGGTGAAGAGTTGTGTAGATAACTATCAGGTCCACTTGGTCCAGAGCTGAGTTCAAGTCCTGAATATCTTTGTTAATTTTCTGTCTTAATGATCTGTCTAATACTGACAGCAGAGTATTAATGTCTCCCACTATTATTGTGTCGGGGCCCAAGTCTCTTTGAGGTCTTTAAGAACTTGCTTTATGAATCTGGGTGCTCCCGTATTGGGTGCATATACATTTAGGATAGTTAGCTCTTATTGAATTGAACCCTTTACCATTATGTAATGTCCTTGTTTGTCTTTTTTGACCTTTGTTGGCTTAAAGTCTATTTTGTCGGAAACTAGGATTGCAACCCCTGCTTTTTTCTGCTTTCCATTTGCTTGGTAAATTTTTCTCCATCCCTTTATTTTAAGCTTATGTGTGTTTTTGTACTTGAGACGTGTCTCTTGAATACAGCACACTGATGGGTCTTGTCTTTTTATCCAGCTTGCCATTCTGTGTCTTTTAATTGGGGCATTTAGCCCATTTACATTTGAGGTTAATATGGTTATGTGTGAATTTGATCCTGTCATCAAGATGCTGCTTGGTTTATTTTGCAAACTTGTTAATGTAGTTGTTTCATAGTGTCATTGGTCTGTGTGCTTCAGTTTTTGTAGTGGCTGGTAATGGTTTTCCCTTTCCATGTTTAGTGGTCAATGCTTCCTTCAGGAGCTCTTGCAAGGCAGGCCTGGTGATGAAATCTCTCAGCATTTGCTTGTCTGAAAAGGATTTTATATCTCCGTCGCTTATGAAGCTTAGTTTGGCTGGATATGAAATTCTAGGTTGGAAATTCTTTTCTTTAACAATGTTGAATACTGGCCCCCAATCTCTTCTGGCTTATAGGGTTTCCACTGAGAGGTCCACTGTTAGTCTGATGGGCTTCCCTTGGTAGGTGACCTGGCCTTTCTCTTTGGCTGCCCTTAACATTTTTCCTCATTTTGACCTTGGAGAATCTAATGATTGTGTGTCTTGGGGTTAATCTTCTCATGGAGTATCTAACTGGGGCTCTCTGGATTTCCTAAATTTGAATGTTGGCCTGTCTTGCTAGGTTGGGGAAGTTCTTCTGGATGATTTCCTGAAGTGTGTTTTCCAACTTGGTTCCATTCTCCCCATCTCTTTCAGGTACTCCAATCAGTCGTAGGTTTGGTCTTTATACATAGTCTCATAGTTCTTGGAGGTTTTGTTCATTCCTTCTCATTCTTTTTTCTCTAATCTTGTCCACCTGCCTCATTTCAGCAAGATAGTCTTCAAGCTCTGATATTCTTTCTTCCACTTGATTGATTTGGCTGTTGACACTTGTGTTTGCATCATGAAGTTCTTGTGCTGTATTTTTAAGCTCCATCAGGTCATTTGTGTTCCTTTCTAAACTGGTTATTCTAGTTAACAGCTCTTGTACACTTTTGTCATGGTTCTCAGCTTCTTTGCATTGGGTTAGAACATAATCCTTTTGCTCAGTGAAGTTCATTATTACCCACTTTCTGAAACCTGCTTCTGTCAGTTAATCCATCTCAGCTTCAGCCCAGTTCTGTGCCCTTGATGGAGAGGTTTTGCAATCATTTGGAGGAAAAGAGGCATTCTGGCTTTTGGAATTTTCAGCATTTTTGCATTGGTTTTTCCTCATCTTTGTGAATTTACCTACCTTTTCTCTTTGAGGCTGTTTACCTTTGGATGGGGTTTTTGTAGGGCCTTTTTTGTTGATGTTGGTGTTGTTGCTTTCTATTTGTTTTTCTTCTAAGAGTCAGGCCCCTCTTCTGCAGGTCTGCAGCAGTTTGCTGGGGGTCCACTCCAGACCCTGTTTGCATTGGTATCCCCAGTGGAGGCTGCAGAACAGCAAAGATTGCTGCCTGCTCCCTCCTCCGGAAGCTTCGTCCAAGAGAGGTACTGACCTGATGCCAGTCAGAATTCTCCTGTATGTGTCTGGCCACCCCTGTTGGGAGGTCTCACCCAGTCAGGAGGCATGGGATCAGGGTCCTGCTTAAGGAAGCAGTCTGGCTGCCCCTTAGCAGAGCTGGTGCACTGTGCTGGGGGAATCCCCCTCATCAGGATTGCCTGGACTCTTCAGAGCCAGCAGGCAGGAAAGATTAAGTCCACTGAACCTGAGACTGTGGCTGCCTGTCCTCCCAGATGCTCTGTCCCAAGGAGATAAGAGTTCTGTCTGTACACCCCTGGCTAGAATTGCTGGAATCCTTCAGGGAGGCCCTGGCTAGTTAGGGGGATGGATCTGGGTCCCACCTAAAGAAGCAGTCTGGCCATGATCTGCCACAGCAGCTGTGCTGCACTGTGGAGAATACTGCTCAGTCCAAACTGCCCAGTCTCCCTAACACTGGCCAGGGAAAACCACTGACTAGAGCTGCAGTAATGGCAATCGTCCCTACCCCTGGGAACTGGTCGTCTTAGGCAGACTCCAGGCTGTTGTGCTGGCCTGTGAGGATTCCAAGCCAATGGGTCTTAGCTTGTGAGGTTCCATGAGAGTGGGACCCCCTGAGGGAGGCTGCTTGCCTCCCTGGCTTCAGCACCCTTTCCATGGGAGTGGATAGTTCTCCTGCCACCCTGGAGTTCTGGGAGCCCCTAGAGTATGTAAAGATCCTGCAGCTCAGTGCCTGCCCCAGTGGCTGCTGACTGGTGCTGCTGTCGTGGGTATGCCCAGTTTTGTGCTTGGGACCCAAGGCCCTGGTGGTGTTGGCACACGAAGGAATCTTCTGATCCACAGATTGCAAAAATCCGTGGGAAAAGTGTAGAACCCCAGGCAGGTAGCACAGTCCCTCACCACCTCCCTTGGCTGGGGGAGGGAAGTCCCTTTGCTCCGTGCAGCTCCTGGGTGAATCGTCACCCCACCCTGCTTTTCCTTCCTCTCCGTGGGTCGTGCCAACTATCTATCCAGTCCCACTAAGAACATCCGTGTCCCTCAGTTGACAGAAATCACTTGCCTTTTGCGTTTGTCTTGGTGGGAGAAACAGAGCTGTTTCTATTTGACCATCTTGGCCCCTCCCCCCATTTTAAACTTTGATGCCCAAATTGTTCCAGATTTTCCAGTGAGAGATCCTTGGTGACAGCTCTGTAGCTCACTTAAATAAAATGACACAGATACATTTTAGGTTCCATACTAAGCATACTCCATCTTCCTTCCTTCCTTACCACCATATGGAAGATGACATGGATGCATGTTTTTGTTTTTGTTTTTTTACACATATGCGTACCTATAATAAATCTGTATTCTTTGTGTATTTAGCATTATTTTTTTTCCTGAATGGTATCATGCTTTGTGAAACTCTTACAATGTGCCTTTTTCACTTATCAATAGGAATGTCAGATTTATCCATACTGACACATCTAAATCTGGTTAGGCCATTTTAACTGCTCTCTAGTAGCCTGTTGTATGATAAACCACTTAAATACACTCCCCGCCAACACACACACACCCACACACACACATATACATCTGCTGAGGAACAGTTAGGTTGTTCCTACTGTTTAGCTATTACAAATAATACAGCGCGTTTTTTCTTATATATGTCTCCATTGCCCATGTGAAAACAATTCTCTAGGGTTGATAATCCAGAAGTAGAGTTTCTGAGTCATAGGGTATATGCTTCTTTGAATATACGAGGAACAAATTCTCTCCAAAATGGTTGTACCAATTTATACTCCCACTTGCACTATGTGGGAGTTTCTATTTCTCAGTCTCCTCACCAATATCTGTTATAAGCAGACTTTAAAACTTTTGCTGTTCGGAAGGGTGTGAAATGTTGTATCATGGTGTTTAAATTTGAATACTAGCAAGGTTGAACATCTTTTTACAAAAACTTGTTTTACAAAAACTTGTGCTTATTGCCTACTGGAGTTTCTGTTTTGCTGCTCATGTTTTGTTCTGTTTTGCCTTGACCCACTTTTCTATCAGGTTGTTTGACTTTGAAAAGTTATTTTATAAAAGTTTCTAATATAGCCTGCATATTAATCACGCATGGTTTATGTGCATTGCAAATATCATCTCCCAGGCTGCGGCTTATCTTTCATTCTTGTTTATAGTATCTTTTGACATACAGAGCCTTCAAATTTTAATGTAGTCAAACTTATCAATCTATTATTGTGAGTTGCACTTTCTGCATGTTTAAGAAAACTTCCTTGCTCTGATGTCATGAAGATATTACCTTATATTATATTTTTTAAGTTTTTTGTCTTTAGATTTTTAGTCTATCTTTTGTGTGTAATGTGAGGTAGTATAGCAGACTATACTTAGAGCACCCCAGGTTATTCCTGTTCAGGTCAGCAGTGTACTTCTCTTTCTGGACTTCCTTGTAGCCAGAAAAGGTCATGTGACATGGATCTGCCCATTGAGGCATAAGAAAAGGGGAAGACTGCTAGGGATTTCTGCAAATGATATGATTTCTTTCTTTCTTGATATGAGTGCATTTCCATCTACCTTTCTTCTTCCTTCTACTTCTTTTCTGAAAAAATGGACATAGGCTAGAGGTGAATCACCCTTTTGCCACCATGAGGTCACAAGCTTTGATACAGGAATAATAGAAGGTGGTCACAAGAGAATAGAAAATTCCAGGCAGCAGTTTTACATGACTAGCAAAAGAAAACTTGAAATAGCTACAGAAGCTAGGGATTGACAAGACTCTGAAAACCAAAGTTTTGGACCAAGCTGGCTAAGACCAACTGGACACACATGGTGTTGGATTTGACCTAGGTTTCACTTAGGACCTCATTATGCATTCATTAACATACACATCACACCCGCACCAGCGCCATGACAGTTTCAGGAACACCCATATTTGGTGTAAAAATGGGTGGCACTACAATTCTGAGAAATCTTCACCTTTTTTCCAGGAATTTTCATGAATATTCCACCCCCTGGTTAAAGAAACCCCATAAAGGTGGAAACCCCAAACTCCACTGTGTGACTCGCTTGAGTACACCCGCACTCCCCTTTCTTGAGTACGTACTATTTGCTTTGCAATACATCTCTGTACTTTCACTATTTTCCTGCTTGTCCTTGAATTCATTCTCTACGGTGTCAAGAACGTGGACGCTGGCTGGGGCTGCAGTCCCACAGGTGTTTGGGGACCTCTCCCCACCCACCGGGATGAACTTGAAGACAGGAACTGCAAACTAAAGATTGTAAATGGACAGACAGAAAGAATATGAAACATTAATGGCATTGTGGAGATGCTACACCACTCTGCCTCTAGGTTCTTTTTAATCTTCATAGTTTTCTTCTTTTGTTCATTTTTGGGTTTCTTTTTATGAGAGAAAATTAATCCATTTTTCGTTAGGCTGCTTTCATGTGGCTTGTAGCTGAATGTAAATCCTAGTGATAAAGATAAGAATCTATTTTTTTCATGTTTCTTTAAGCATGGTTATTTGAATAGTTTACCCTTTCCTCACTGATTAATAATGCTTCCTCTAGTATATAACAAGTTTTTGTATGTATGTGGATCTGTTTCTAAACTCTATATCCTGTTTTATTGGTCTATTTATTTACCCTGTGCTTAAATTATACTCAAGAGTTATTCTAGTTCTTAATACTTGGTAGGGCAAATCTCTCCTCCTTCTTCTCCTCTTCTTCTCCCTTTTCTTTCTTCCTTTTTTTTTTTTTTTTTTTTCTGACACAGAGTCTTGCTCTGTTACCCAGGCTGGAGTGCAGTGGCCTGATCTCGGCTCACTGCAACCTCGCCTTCCTGGGTTCAAGCGATTCTCCTGTCTCAGCCTCCCTAGTAGCTGTGATTACAGGTGCGCGCCACCATGCCTGGTTAATCTCTGTATTTTTGTAGAGGTAGGGTTTCGCCATGTTGGCCAGGCTAGTTTTGAACTCCTGACCTCAGGTGATCCACCCCCCTCCGCCTCCCAAAGTGCTGGGATTACAGGTATGAGCCACCACCCCTGGCCTCCTTTTTCTTTTAAGTTGCCATTCATTTTTTCACAATTTTTTTTGAGCACCTACTATGTACCAGGCACTGTTCCATACTCTGGGATGTAAAATTTATGCACTGTTCCATGCTCTGGGATGTAAAATATTTCTCTCATAGTGCTTACATTGCATTGGAAGCCTTGTCCTTAAGACTTCCCTGTTAATTTTAGAATCAGCTTGAAAAACTCTGAAAATTTTTATGAAAAAGTTTTATGGAATTGCATTGAACTTATTGAATATTTAAGAAGAATTTTCATTTTATGATTTTTGAGACATTCCACTCATAAAGATGGCAAAGTTCTCTATTCACTTCAAGAGTGATTTTTATTGTAATTGGAAATGGCATATCTTTTTAACATTTTATTTTTAAATAATTTTAGACTTGCAGGTTGCAAAAATAGCACAGAGAAGTCCTGGTACCCATCATCCAGGCTTTCCCAGTGGTGACATCTTAATTGCAGCACATTATCAAGACAAGGAAAGGACCACACAATTAACTAGACTACAGACCTTAATTGGAGTTTACCAGTTTTTGCATGACTCATGTTTTGGGTACATTTTTGCATGTAGTTCTGTGACTTTTTTTTTTTTTCTTTTTGAGTTGGAGTCTCGCTCTGTCGCCCAGGCTAGAGAACAGTGGTGCAATCTCGGCTCACTGCAACCTCTGCCTCCTGGGTTCAAGTGATTCTCCTGCCTCAGCCTCCTGAGTAGCTGGGATTACGAGCACGCCCGGCTAATTTTTGTATTTTTAGTAAAGACAGGGTTTCACCATGTTGGTCAGGCTCGTCTCAAACTCCTGACCTCATGATCTGCCTGCCTCGGCCTCCCAAAGTGCTGGGATTACAGGCGTGAGCCACCGCGCCCGGCCAGTTCTATGACATTTTATTCCATCTGTAGATTTATATCACTACCACCACGATCAAGATACACAACTGTTCATCACTAGAAAGGAATTCCTTCCTGCTACCACTTCATAGTCACACCCTCTGCTGATTACCCCGATTTCCACTGGCAAGAACCGATCTATTCTCTATCTCTAAAATTTTACATTTGAGAATGTTACATAGGTGGAATTATATAGCATGCAACCTTTTGAGGTTGGATTTTTCATTCAGTATAATGTCTTAAGATCCATCCAAGTTTTTGCATGTATCCATAGTTTGTTCCTTTTTGTTGTATGTAGTATTCTGTTGTCTGTATAGACCATGTTTTGTTTAAATATTTACCCATGGAAGGACATTTGGGTTGTTTCCATTTGGGGATATTAAGGCATTATACATCTACAAACATTTATGTACAAGCTTTTTTTGTGAACTCATTTTCAATTCTCTAAGATAAATACTTGAGAGTGTGATTTCCAGATTATAAGGTGTCTGTTTACCTTTTTAAGAAACTGCCAAACTGATTTCCAGACTGGCTGTATTATTTCACATTCCCACTAGCAATGGATGAGATATCCAGTTTATCTACATTCTTATCAGCATTTGACACCGTCAGTACTTTTTATTTTAGCCATTGTAACAGGTGTGCAGTGGCATTATATCATGGGTTATTTTATTTTTATAATTTCAACTTTTATTTCAGATTCAGAGGATACATGTGCAGGTTTGTTACATGGGTATATTGTGTTATGCTGAGGTTTGGGGTATGAATGATCCCATCATCCAGGTAGTGAGCAGAGTACCAACAGGTAGTATTTTAGCCCTTGTTTCCCTGTCTCTCCCCACTCTAGTAGTCCCCAGTGCCTATCGTTCCTATCTTTATGTCCATGTGTATCCAATGTTTAGCTCCCACTAACAAGTGAGAACATCTGGAATTTGGTTTACTGTTCCTGTGTTAATTTGCTTAGGATAATAGTTTATAGTTTGAGGTTTTAGATTTACATCTTTAATCCATCTTGAGTTTATTTTTGTATATGGTGAATGGTAGGGGTCTAGTTTCATTCTTCTGCATATGGCTAGCCAGCTATCTATCCCTCCAGTTGAGTTGTTTAAGTTCCTTATAGAACATACATCTTGCTGCAGGCCGGGCGCGGTGGCTCAAGCCTGTAATCCCAGCACTTTGGGAGGCCGAGGCGGGCGGATCACAAGGTCAGGAGATCGAGACCATTCTGGATAACACGGTGAAACCCCGTCTCTACTAAAAATACAAAAAATTAGCCGGGCGAGGTCGTGGGCGCCTGTAGTCCCAGCTATGCGGGAGGCTGAGGCAGGAGAATGGCGTGAACCCTGGGGGGCGGAGCCTGCAGTGAGCCGAGATGGCGCCACTGAACTCTAGCCTGGGCGACAGAGTGAGACTCCGTCTCAAAAAAAAAAAAAAAAAGAACATACATCTTGCTGCAAAATACATTATTTCTTTTTTTTTTTTTTTTTTTTTTTTTGAGACGGAGCTTGCTCTGGTGCCCAAGCTGGAGTGCAGTGGCGCAATCTCGGCTCACTGTAACCTTGACCTCCCGGGCTCAAGTGATCCTCCTACCTCAGCCTCCCAACTAGTTGGGAACACAGGCATGCACCGCCATGCCTGGCTAATTTTTGTATTTTTTGTAGAGACAGCAGTCTCACTATGTTGCCTAGGCTGGTCTGGAACTCCTGGGCTCAAGCAAGCCCCCCACCTCAGCCTCCCAAAGTGCATGAACCACCATGCCTAGCTTGATTTCATTCTTTTTTATGGCTACATAGTATTCCATGATGTATATGTACCACATTTTCTCTATCCAGTCCACCATTGATGGACACTTAGTTTGATTCCATGTCTTTGCTGTTGTGAATAGTGCTGCAATGAACATGTACATGCATGCTTCTTTTTTGTAGAATGATTTCGTTTCGTTTAGAGATATACACAGTAGTGGGATTACTGGGTCAAATGGGAGTTCCATTTTTAGTTCTTTGAGAAATCTCCAAACTACTTTCCACAGTGGCTGAACTAATTTACATTCCCACCAGCAGTGTATAAGCATTCTTTTTCTCCACAGCCTAGCCAGCATCTGTTATTTTTTGTCTTTTTGATAGTAGCCATTCTGACTGGTCTGAGACGGTATCTTATTGTGGTTTTGATTTGTTTCTCTGATGATTAGTGATGTTGAGCATTTTTTCATATGTTTGTTGTATATCTTGAGAAGTGTCTGTTCATGTCCTTTGCCCACTTTTTGATGGGGTTATTTGTTTTTTGCTTGTCGAGTTGTTTAATTTGCTTATAGATTCTGGATATTAGACCTTTGTCAGATGCATAGTTTGCAAATATTTTCTCCCATTCTGTAGGTTGCCTGTTTACGATGCTGATAATTTTTTTTTTTGCTGTGTGGAAGCTCTATAGTTTAATTAGGTCTTACTCATCAATTTTTTTTTTTGCAATTGCTTTTGAGGGCTTAGTCATAAATTCTTTGCCAAGGCCGATGTCCAAAATGGTATTTCCTAGGTTTTCTTCTAGGATGTTTATAGTTTGAGATCTTAGATTTACATCCTTAATCCATCTTGAATTAATTTTTGTACATGGTGAGAGGCAGGGGTCCAGTTTCACGCTTCTGCATATGGCTAGCCAACTATCCCAGCACCATTTATTGAATAGAAAGTCCTTTCTTCATTGCTTATTTTTGTCAACTTTGTCAAAAATCAGATGATGGTAGGTGTGCAGCTTTGTTTCTGAGTTCTCTATTCTGTTTCATTGGTCTATGTGTCTGTTTTTGTACCAATACCATGCTGTTTTGGTAACTGTAGCCTTATAATATAGTTTAAAGTTGGGTAATGTGATATATTCAGCTTTGTTCTTTTTGCTTAGGATTGCTTTTGCTATTTGGGCTCTTTTTTGGTTCCATATGAATTTTAGAAAAGTTTTTTCTAATTCTGGGAAAAGTGACATTGGTAGTTTGATAGAAATAGCATTGAATCTGCAGATTGCTTTGGAAAGTGCAGCCATTTTAAATTATGTTAATTCTTCCAATTCATGAGCATGGAATATTTTCCATTGCTCTGTCATCTCTGATTTATTTCAGCAATGTTTTGTAGTTCTTCTTGTAGAGATCTTTTACCTCCTTGGTTAGATGTATTTCTAACTATTTTACTTTTTGTGTGATGATTGTATATAGGATTGCATTCTTTATTTGGCTCTCAGCTTGAACACTATTGGTGTATATAAATGCTACTGACTTTCATACATTGATTTTGTATCCTGAAATTTTACTAAAGTCATTTATCAGGTCTAGGAGCCTCTTGGTAGAGTTTTTAGGGTTTTTTAGGTATAGAATCACATCATCAGTGAAGAGAGAATTTGATTTCTTCTTTTCCTATTTGGATGCCCTTTATTTCCTTCTCTTGCCTAATTGTTCTGGCTAGGATTTCCAGTACTATGTTGAACAGGAGTGGTGAGAGTGGGTATGCTTGACTTGTTCTTGTTCTTTAGGGGGAGTGCTTCCAGCTTTTGCCTGTTCAGTGTGATGTTGGCTGTGGGTTTATCATGGATGGCTCTTATTACCTTATTTTGAGATATGTTCCTTCAGTGCCTAGTTTGTTGAGGGTTTTTATCATGAAGGAATGTTGGATTTTATTGAAAGCTTTTGCTGTCCATTGAGATGATCATATGGCTTTTGTTTTTAATTCTGTTTGTCTGATGGATTACATTTGTTGATTTAAGTATTTGAGCCAATCTTGCATCCCATGGACAAAGCCTACTTGATCATGATGAATTAACTTTTTTTTTTTTTTTGAGATGGAGTTTTGCTCTTGTTGCCCAGCCTGGAGTACAATAGTGCAATCTCGGCTCACTGAAACCTCTGCCTCCTGGGTTCCGGTGGTTCTCCTGCCTCAACCTCCTGAATAGCTGGGATTATAGGCACCCTCCACCATGCCTAATTTTTGTATTTTGGCCAGGCTGGTCTCGAACTCCTGACCTCAGGTGATCTGCCTGCCTTGGCCTCCCAAAGTGCGGGGATTACAGGCGTGAGCCACTGTGCCCGGCCTGAATTAACTTTTTGATGTGCTGCTGGATTTGGTTTGCTGGTATTTTGTTGAAGATGTTTGCATCTATGTTTATTAGGGATATTGGCCTGTAGTTTCCTTTTTTCACCATGTCTTTGCCAAGTTTTTGTATCAGGGTGATGCTGGCTTTGTAGAATTAGTTATGGAGGAGTCTTCCTCTTCCTTGATGTTTTGGAATAGTTTCAGTAGAATTAGTACCAGCTCTTTTCTGTAGGTCTGGTAGAATTCAGCTGTGAATCCACCTGAGTCAGGGCTTTTTTGTTGGTGGTGGTGGTAGGTCTTTATCGACTGATTCAATTTTAGGACTTGATATTGGTCTGTTCAGGGTTTCAATTTCTTCCCGATTCAATATTGTGAGGTTGTGTGTTTCCGGGAATTTATTCATCCCTCTATGCGTGCAGAGAGGTGTTCTTAATAGTCTTTGAGGATCTTTTGTATTTCTGTGGGATTGGTTGTAATGTGACCTTTGTTGTTTCTGATTGTGCTTATTTGGATCTTCTCTCTTTTTTCCTTTGTTAACCTAGCTAGTGGTCTATTGATCTTGTGTATCCTTTCACAATATTAAAACTATATTATGGCTTTAACTTGTATTTCCCTAATGTCTAGTGATGTTAATATATTTTCAGTGCTTCTTTTATTTTACTTTTTTTGTTTTTTTTTTAAATTTATTATTTTCATAAAGATGGGGTCTTGCCATGTTGGCCAGGCTGGTCTTGAACTCCTGGTCTCAAGCAATCCTCCTGCCTTAGCCTCCCAAAGCTGTGGGATTACAGGCGTTTGCCACCATGCCCAGCCTCAACACTTCTTTTACATATTTAAAAAATTACATTTATCATTTTAATTGTAATTATAAACAACACGGTTATTAAAATTTTTGCATGGGGCTGGGCACAGTGGCTCAAGCCTGTAATCCCAGCACTTTGGGAGGCTGAGGCGGGCGGATCACGAGGTCAGGAGATCGAGACCATCCTGGCTAACATGGTGAAACCCCGTCTCTACTAAAAATACAAAAAATTAGCCGGGCGTGTTGGCAGGCGCCTGTAGTCCGAGCTACTCAGGAGGCTGAGGCAGGAGAATGGCGTGAACCTGGGAGGCGGAGCTTGCAGGGAGCCGAGATCACGCCACTGCACTCCAGCCTGGGGGACAGAGCAAGACTCCGTCTCAAAAAAAAAAAAAAAAATTTTTGCATGTATTGATCTCCATTCAGCAACTATACTAAACTTCCTAGTTTTAATAGTTCATAGGTTATCTTGAATGTATTGTTCACATAATGACAATTTTGCCTCCTTTCGCATTTTTATACCTCTCATTTCTTTCTCTTATTCAATTGTTCCTCCTGTACCTCTAGAATAATTTTTCTGACTTTAATAGAAGTGTTTCCAATATCTCACCATTAAGCATAATGTTGACTTTTGGCATAAAATATTTAGAAACTGTACATCTACTGTTATTTGACTAATAAAATGTTTTAAAAATCAAGAATTGATGAATTTATCAAATGCCTTTCAGTCTTTTTAGAGATGATCATGCCTTTTCCACTTTAATATTAAATCGTTCTTGCCTTTTTGGTATAATATCAATTTGGTTGTGATGTGTTGTTCTTTCAATGTGCTTCAGAATTCTACTTACTAAAATGTTAAAGATTTTTTGGGTTAATTTCATAAATAAGCTTGGTCTGCCCATTTCTTTTTGCTGCACCTTGTTAGAATGGCCAACAGTATCACAATGGCTTTATATTTATTCATTTATTAGAGACAAGGTCTCGCTCTGCCACCTAACCTGGAGTGTAGTGGCACAATCATGGCTCACTGCAGCCTCGACCTCTTGGACTCAAGCCATCTTCCCACCTCAGCCTTCCAAGTGGCTGGGACTACTGGCATGCACCATCACACCCAGCATTTTTTTTTTTACTTTTTGTAGAGTCAGGGACTCATCATGTTCCCCAGGCTGGTCTCAAACTCTTGGCCTCAAGGAATCCCCCCACCTTGCCTTTCCAAAGTGTTGGGATTACAGGCGTGAGCCACCATGCCTAGCCATGATGACTTCATAAAAAGCACGCGGATGCTTACATTCTCTGTGCTCTGTAACGGTGCAAATGGAATTGCAGTTATCTCTTTACTACTGCCTTGACATAACTCACCTATGAATCATCTGCACCTGGGGCTTTTGGGGAGTAGCTTGTTGCCTACTTGCCAGAGGGATCATGTCATTCCCATTTTAAGACTCTTCAGTAGCTTCCCACTGCTCCTAGAATAAAATCTATACTCCTTCCCAGGGCCTTCAAGGCCCTGCATAACCTTGCACGGGTCTATGAAAAACCTCCTCCCCTGTAGTCTCCCACTGTTCACTGCCCTCCAGTCATACAGCTGCCTTTCTGGTTCTGAAACACATCAGGCACTTCCCAGCCCACGGACCTTTGAACTTGCTGGTTCTTCTGCCTGGAGTGCACTACTTTCAGCTCTTTACTTGACTGGTGTATTCTGTCCTTCAGGTCTTGCTTCATATAAGTTTTCAAACCAGCCCTGCTTAGCCTTCTTATCTGGTATGAGATCTGTTCTCTTTCATCACCCTCTTTCCTTAATGTATCACTCATTATGCTCTATAATTATCTTGTTAATTTTTTACTTGCTTATTGTTTGATATCCCACTTTCCAACCCACTGTTGACTGCAAAATCCTTTGGGGGAATCCCCCAGGATTTTGCCTGTCTTACTTACTCGTTTTTTTATTCCCCAGAACTGTGTTTGGCACATAGCAGATAGCAAAAAAAGAAAAGAAAAAGAAAAACAAACTAAAAACGTTGAGTGAATGAATCAATCAAAGAACCCATGCAGGAGGGCACTGGGAGGAATAACAGTACTGTACCATTGGCAGAAAAGAGGTAAGCAGAAATTAGCTAGGTTGGGGTTCAGGTTTGCACAGGTTTAGTTTCAGATGACAGCAAAGGAGCCAAGTAGAAGCTTCTGATAGACATTTGGAGATATAGGGATGGAGGGAAATGAAGAGGGTTAGGAATGTAGATTTTAGAGCGATCCTTAATCATCAATTAATGTCTTATTCACCCCTCCACTCTTCCATCAATGCATCTGTCTTTTCATCCACCTATGCATGCATTTGTTCACCGATTCATCGTATAAACTTTTGAGTAAATCATGAGCCAAGCCCTGGACATCAGGGATGCAGTGACCAATAGACAGTCTCAGCCGTCAAAGACTGTACATCTGGAAGGAATGGGAGGGGAGCAGTGGACGTAAATTTAAACAGATTGTAGTAAGTAGTGCTATGGGGGAGCCACAAGTGCATCACAGAGATTATAGTTGAAAACATGTATGTGAAAACAGAAGACTTAATCTGGAGGGCATGCCAGAAATTAGGCAGCATTGGACAGGAGAAATTGACAAGTGCTGACAAGCAAACGAAAAAGTAGATCATGATGATAAAAGGAAAAACAAAAGAAATTATCTTTTTTTTTTTTTTTTTGAGACAGAGTCTCGCTCTGTCACCCATGATGGAGTGCAGTGGTGCAATCTCAGCTCACTGCAACCTCTGTCTCCCAGGTTCAAGCGATTCTCCTGCCTCAGCCTCCTGAGTAGCTGGGATTACAGGTGCATGCCACCACGCCCGGCTAATTTTTGTATTTTTATTAGAGATAGGGTTTCACCATGTTGGTCAGGCTGGTCTCAAATGCCTGACCTTGTGATCCGCCTGCCTCGGCCTCCCAAAGTTTACAGATGTGAGCTACCTTGTCCGGCCAGAAATTATCTTACAGTAGGAAAAACCTGGGCTTTAGAGTCAGAGTGACCATGTGGTGAATCTTAGCCCTGTTTCTTACCAGCTCGGTAATTTTGGAGAAATGATTTATTCTCTCTGAGCCTTGGTCATCTTCTCCGGAAAACAGAGATTACAGCACAAACCTCATAGCAACGTTATGGGGCTGGGTCTTGCCTGATGCACAGGAGGTGCTCACAGATGATGGATGGATGGTGGGGATGCTGCTGATGGCGATGGTGGTCATGATGATGATCAGTCAGGATGGTGGTGACTGGGAGGCACTTTAGAGCTCCTGGTCCCTGCTTGTTGAGCAGTATATTCAACCCTGGGATGTCTTGAGATGTGGATGTGAGAACACCACAGTAAGTTTTGGTGGAGAGAAGAGTGGGCCAAGACTGTGCCTCCATCTTTTGCAGGGTGACTGCAGTTTGGATGGAAACTGGATACCAGCCATCCACTTTCTGGAAGAAAAATGCATTACCTGCAATCTATTACACTGATTTGCTAACTCAAAATCTTTCATGATGAGTGCTGAAATTAAGTGATTACATTTTTTTCTATTTAAAAAAATATGCCTTCCCCCTGGACTTAAATAGTAAAATAGTAGGTAGGGTCAAATGCAATGGTCAGGGGAAGTAGTTTTTAGTTAGAATCAATTTTGATTTTGATGCATATGGGGGACTGTGGCTTGGAACTTGGCCAAGAGGATCCGCATTCTGCCTTCTGCACCTCTGCAGAGTGGCGGCACGCTGGAAGTACTAGCAGTAGGAGTGAGGGAGCGGAGCCTATTGGAAATAGATCAACACATCTGTCAGGCAGGTGAAGAGTGATAATGCTACCTGCTTAGGCATCCAGCACTGTTCCTGGCACGCATCAGCTATAAAGCAAACAGACCTCCCAGCCCTTTCTCACATAGGTACCCTATGGGTACCTAACATAGGCATCCCAGGTACCCTGGTGGCAAGGACTCTTGAAAAAGGAAAGGAAGCCAGGACAGGGTTGGTCAGACGCTATGACTGATGAGATTGTGGGCCAAAACTTGCAAGGGAGGAAACTCCTCTTTATCAAGTGCCTACACAGACTGCCAAGCATGGTGCTAGTGGTTTCATATTTGATCCTATCACCCATAAGTTGGTATTACTTACCTCATTTTGCAGATGACGAAACTGGGGCTCAGACCGGGGAAGGGACTTATCCCAAATCATGGAACTCATTCATATTGAACCAGCATGTGAATCGAGGCTTTTCTGACCCCATAGCCTCCATTCATTCCCCAAAGCCCTGAGATGTTGGAGTGCTGGGGAAATGGTGTATTGAAAATAAGACTGAGATATGAGAGAGCCAGTGGCTCTGACTTCTCTCCACTTAGCTCAGAGCCATAAATTCTTGGAGAAGCCAAGCTTCAAGAGAGCTGGGTCTGAACCAGCATCACTAGGGCAGGGAGAGGGGGTGGTGTCAGGGCTGGCAGGAGAGGACACCAGAAGTATACCAGAGGGGGTTTGGGTACTCAGGATTTCCTGGATCCCGCTGGAGACGGATCCCCAGGCTCAAACCTCTTTCCCTCTTTTTCTCATCCCTAGGCCCTCTGTGACACAGCAGGTGTGGCCTGGATACCCATGGATGTGAGGAGCCTGCCACTCTCCCCCCTCCAGCCACCCAGCCCTGGTGCGACTCAGCCCTAAGTTCTTTGGGAGGCCTGGCCTCTTTGCAGAGACCCAGGGACCTTTTATAGCTTCATGGCTTTGGGCCCATAAATTTTTCAAGAACTTACACAAATATTCAAGCCCTGATTTAAAAAAAAATTGATGCCAAAATGTGAGCAGAAAACAACAACATTAAAATTAATACATGTTTAATTAAATGTCTACAGATGTGGTATTATACCAGCTAGCCAAGCATAGCCCAGATCAATTCTTACTTAGGTATAATGAATAAATTCAGGTTAAAAAACAAAATGAATAATTTACTCTTCACAAAATTCAAAATTATAACGAACTTAAAAAAAAAAACTTCTGCTGCAGTAAATAGTATTTAATGCAAGAGCTGTGTTATTATACGTGTCATGACCAGGGTGGACACTGGGCCTGTGAAGGCCTCAGAAGGGCTCCACTGGCCTTCCAGGACAAGGTCCCTCTGGGTCACAGCAGTGGCGGTGGATGAAGGAGGCTGCAGCTGCCCTCTGGGTGGAGCTGGGTCTCTCAATGCAGGAGGCTGGGGCATGGCTGGGGCTGGGGGCATTTGCCATCAGCAGCTGTGGCTGTGGTCTCAGGAACTACTGGAGATGGCAAAGGGCAAGGCAGTCCCTCTGGCTACACACAGGAGACCAAAACCTCATCTGTCCTCTTCTCTGCCTGAGCAAGGAGAACAACGCATTCAGCCATGGGCTCTAGAAACTGCCCCTGGCTGCTGCTGTGTGGAGAAGGGGCTGCATGGAGCGAGCCCAGGGGCAGAAAGATCAGGGAGGTGGCCGTAGCAGGGTCCAGTGAGAGGTGATGGTGGTCTGGCCTGCAGCACAGGTAGTGGAGACACAGAAAAGAAGATGGATTTGAGAGATGTGTCCAAGGCGGAAATAATGGGACTTTGTAAAGAACAGAGAATGTGAGGTGAAGGAGAAGGAAGAGGCTTGAATGATGTCAGAGTCCTGGGTTGGGGTAGGGGCAGGTGGTGGTGCCCTCAGGAGCCAGGGAATGAGGAGGGGCACGTGTTTGGTATATGCTGATGTCAGTTTGGAATGTGGCAGGCCTGAAGGGCTTGTGAGACATCCAGGGGAAATGGTCCAGGAGGCAAAGTGGTGTGTTGGCTTCACAAGGTGGACCCAAGGTGAGGGCACAGATGAGGACACTCCCCAGGTCGGACAGAGCACAGGCCTAATTCACTGGAGGCCCAGAGGGCAGAGCCCTTTCCACCCTGGCCTTCATCTTCTACACCTTCCATTTACATCATCCACAAACCTCCCTGAATGTTCAGTTTGGTGGGGAATGAGGCTTGAATGTGGCACCGGTGGGAAGGGTTCCCCACTTTGAGTACTGTGGGTTTCTACTTTTACCTGGTGGGTGTGGTGGGGTCATAGCAAGCCTCATGAAGAAAGTGGGGTTTGAGGTCAGGAGTTCGAGACCAGCCTGGTCAGGAAGTGAAGTTTGAATTCTTTCTCAAAGGTGGGCCAGTGGTGCATATGGGAGATGACAATGTTAGGCACAGAGAGAAGAACACAGATGATTGGTCATGGCTGTTGAAGAGACTAAGAGAAAAGACAAACTTTAGAACCAAGATATCATGAGCCCCTGTGAGGTGCTGTCTTCACTTCCCATGGCAGGAGTGAGTGGCTTGAAACAATTCACATTGATTCTCTGAAGGTCTGGAGGTCGAAAGTCTGAAACAGTTTCACAGGGCTAAGGTCAAGGTATCAGCAAGCCTGGTTCTTCTGGAGGCTGTAGGGGGAGCCTTTGTTTTCTTGCCTGTTTTAGTCTCTAGGGGCTGCCATATTCCTTGGCTGAGGCCCCTTCTTCCATGTTCAAAGTACATCCGGTTGGTGAGGACCTTCTCCTATGACCTTGACCCTCCGCATCCCTCTTATAAGGACAGTGTGATTACACTGGGCACATCCAGCTCCTGCAGGCTAATCCACGATGATTTCAAACTTCTTCATGTAGTCACACCTGCAAAATCCCTCTTGCCTTACTAAGTATCATTCCCAGGTCCCGGGGATTCAAACATGAACATCTTTGGGGGCTTTATCCAGCTGACCACAGGCACCAGCACAGTCATCATCACTAGGGCATGGAGAGCCACATTCAGCCCAGGACCGTGTCTAACCCAAGGCCCGGGCTTCATTGCCACTCCAGGCTGACTCCCCTTTTTTTTTTTTGAGACGGAGCCTTGCTATGTCGCCCAGGCTGGAGTGCAGTGGCGGGATCTCAGCTCACTGCAACCTCCACCCTCTCTGGTTCAAATGATTCTCCAGCCTCAGCCTCCCAAGTAGCTGGGATTACAAGTGCAAGCCACCACGCCCAGCTAAGTTTTGCATTTTTTAGTAGAGATGGGGTTTCACCATATTGGCCAAGCTGGTCTCCAACTCCTGACCTTGTGATCTGTCTGCCTCCGCCTCCCACAGTGCTGGGATTACAGGCCTGAGCCACCGCGCCCAGCCTCCAGGCTGACTCTCTAGCAACTGGACAGAATGGCCACAGCTCCTGAGCTGAGGGCTTGTCTAGTTTCCCATTAAATTGTATCCCAGTAGTTAGATAAACAAGGCTGGGAATGTCTGGGTTGAACCCAGCTAAATGGGCTCCTTACAGCAGGACTTCTCAGGGCCTTTACGCCATGCTGGATACTGTGACGCTGTAAACTTCATTCACCATGGAACCTTTACGAGATAACAACATTTCAAACAGAACAGAGTTTGAGCAGTGCTGCATAGGCCAGGCTACTGCATGGGGTGTTCAGCCAGAAGAAAAGAAACCTCAGAAGAGCAGGCACTCCCTTCAGCTCTCAGAAGGGCTATAGTGGGAAGAGACAGCCTTAGTTCCAAGTTCCTTTATTCAACAAGCACACCTGGGTGCTGAGGACAGATTGGTGAATTACATACACCTGTTTCCTGCCCTAAAGGAGTTTACCGTCTATTATAATAGATAAGGGCTGTGGAGGAATAGATAGCATACAAAGAGAAGAAATAGGGTGGTGTTTAGAGAAGGTGTCATTTAAACCAAGACCTGGGCTGGGTGCGCTGGCCCACGCCTGTAATCCCAGCACTTTGGGAAACTGAGGTGGGTGGATCACCTGAGGTCAAGAGTTCAAGACCAGCCTGGCCAACATGGTGAAACGCTGTCTCTACTAAAAATACCAAAAAAAAAAAAAAAAAAAATTAGCTGGGTGTGGTGGCATGCACCTGTAGTCCCAGCTACTCAGGAGGCCAAGGCAGGAGAACTGCTTGAACCCGGGAGGAAGAGGTTGCAGTGAGCCGAGATCGTGCCATTGCACTCCAGCCTGAGTGACGGAGTGAGACTCTGTCTCAAAACAAAACAAAACAAAAAACCAAGACCTGAAGGAGGACTCAGCAGCACACAGAGTGAGGGGAAAGGGCACTCCAGGCCAAAGGAACAGCATGAGCAAAGGCCCTCAGGTGGCTGGCAAGGAATGTGGCCTAGCTGCAGAATCAGAAGGATGAAAGGAAGGCAGTGTGGTTAAAACCTAGTGAACATGGATGGAGAAGAGGAGAGGCTTGGTGGGAGAAGCTGCTGGAAATACCAGGTTACACAGGCACTTTAGGCCACAGTGAAGAGTTAAAAGTCAGCATATAGGTGTTAAGCGAGAAACTGCATAATTAAAACACGCAAACACAGACACACAGAACAGTAAGGAGCCCATTGTTTGGAGAATAGACAGGGAGAGGCTAGAGGGCAATCTTGCATCTGCTGTTTCCACAGTGTCCAGGATAGTTCCTGGTAAGCAGCATGTGTTCATTAATGATTTGTTAAATGAATAAATAAGAGAGGTAGGAGGCTGGGTGCAGTGGCTCAGGCCTGTAATCCCAGCACTTTGGGAGGCTGAGGCAGAAGGATCATTTGAGGTCAAGAGTTCGAGACCAGGCTGGCCAACATGGTGAAAACCCGTCTCTACCAAAAAGACAAATAATTAGCCAGGGTGATGGCCCACACCTGTAGTCCCAGCTACTCAGGAGGCTGAGGCAAGAGAATCGCTTGAACCCGCAAGGTGGAGGTTGCAGTGAGCTGAGATGGAGCCAGTGTACTCCAGCCTGGGTGACAGAGCGAGACCCTATTCCCAAAAAAAAAAAGAAAAAGAGGTAGAAACATTAGCATGAAGACCATTGTAGAAGTCCCTGCAGGTGAGGGTGACTTGGAGATGGAAAATGGTTGGGAAGAAGCGGATGCATTCAAGACATATTTTGGAACCAGAAGCAACAGGACCTGTTCATGGGTTGAAGGTGAAGGTGTAGGTAAGGGAGGAATCTAGAATGTTTCCTGGGTTTCTGCCTTGAGTAACTGGCTGGAGGATGATGTCATTTCCTGTGAAGGGGAAGATTGGGAGAGATTAACGGATATAGTCCTGGGTGACCAGGAAGAGAAGCAAGAGTCCACCCCTGAACATGTTGGGTTTGAGGTGCCTCGGAGCTACCCAAGTGAAGATACCCAGTTGGCAGTCTGGAGCCCAGAGGAGGGTGAGGGGTGGAGATCTAAACTTGGGAGGCATCGTGTGCAGATGGGTTTTAAAACCATGTCATGAACAAGATCACCCGGGGAGAGAGGGCAAATAAAGAGAGAAGAAGGCCAGGAACTAGGTGAGTTCAAAACAGTCTTATTAAAACAAACAAACGAAAACAAAAAGCAGATGAAGAAAGGGGTCGTTACTGTGGTGAGCTGGAGCGATTTGTTTAATACCTCTGAGTTTGTTTCCTCCTCCGTCAAATGAGATAATAACTCCTTCTCTTTGGACACACTCTAAAGCATGCCTGACCACGGACGAGGGCTCAACAACTGATGGAGTCCGGGCAAAGCTCAGAATTCTCCATCTTTGCGAGTCCTGGAGAGGGACAGACTTACCTCTCCTCCAGCCAAAGGCAGCAGGACTACAGCCTTTAGCCACCTCGGTGGGTGATCCCCCTTATAGCTCGGGCCCTTGCCATGCTTCTCCCGAGCCTGAGCCGGCCCCACGCTGGGCACCAAGTCCACCTTGTCCGCAGCTTCTCAGAATGACCACCAGAGGGCGCAGCTCTTCACCGCGGGCGCTTGCCTGCCTCCTCCACTCTTCCTCCTCTCCTCCCTCTCATTCCCCTCCTACTGCGCCTCCGCTGGATCCTTCATCCAAACGTCGCTCCCACCTGCCCTGCGCGAGGCTCTGTGTCTCACATTGAGGACATGGGGTCCCAGAGCCTGAGGATTTCATGGGCTGGGCAACAAAGGAGAACAGTTATAATCGTGGAGGGAGAGTATGATGAAGGGGAAAGCAAGCGCTGGGGTAAAGAGGCCCAAATTAAACCTAAATTCTGCCGCCTATTAACTGCGAGACCTTAGATACGCGGCTTCACTTTCCAGAGCCTGGCGGGACTAACCTATGTTGGATGGTTGTTGTGAGAGGTACATGACATGTCAGTTTGTATACGTGCCGGCTAGTGATTCTAACAGCATCCACCTCAGAAGGCTGCTCTGAGAATTAAATGAAATAATACACACAGGTTGCCTATTTAATAGTAGACACTCAAAAATGCTAGCCCTTTAAGAAGTATTAATATAAAGAGCAACTCACAGTAGGCCCTTAATGCTAGTTCTTTCCCCTATAATTCTATCCCCATCCCTAGTCTGTGGATATGGAAACAGGCCCGGAGAGGGTCTGTGCTTCCTCAAGGTCACCTAAGGATTAAGAAGCAGAACCGGGACCTGTCATTCTTCTGCGCCCGGCCTAAAGCCAGTAGCACAGACAGAAATCCCGGGTCCTTATGGACAAACTGTCAAAGAAAAAAAAAGTCCTCTTCATTCTTTGCTAAGGGCAAGAGGCCACCAGGGCAGGCCAGGCCTTGCCAGCAGAGGTGGGCACTCAGCACCCAGTGGCTAATGGGGTCCTCTGTATGGCACCCACCAGCAGCACTTGGCTTTGGTCGCAGGTTCATTTGGCTATTTCTTGTTAGATGAATCAGCCTGTTGGCTGAGAGCTCTGAGGCATTCAAGACCTTTAAAAACTGGGCCTAGTGAGGAGCACCTCTGCCCGGCCGCCCCACCATCTGGGAAGTGAGGAGCGCCTCTGCCCGTTCACCATGCAACCCTCCAGGTTCCCCTGAACCCAGCATGTTCAGGGGTGGACTCTTGCTTCTCTTCCTGGTCACCCAGGACTATATCCCTTAATCTCTCCCAATCTTCCCCTTCACAGGAAATGACTTCTGTGTGATCTTTCTGCCCTCCCCAAGTTTGCATTTTCGACATTAAAGTTTACTTTTAAATTAAAAAATAAAAAATAAAAAGTAAAAACTGGGCCTAATTTAATTCCTAATTTTTAGTTCCATGC
Source organism: Nomascus leucogenys (assembly GCF_006542625.1). Taxonomy (NCBI): domain Eukaryota; kingdom Metazoa; phylum Chordata; class Mammalia; order Primates; family Hylobatidae; genus Nomascus; species Nomascus leucogenys. The sequence goes on along the minus strand of NC_044395.1, from coordinate 61,061,140 downwards.
TTCTCTTCTCCCACTCCTCCACCACTTTATGTTCCAGATACTTTCATTCATCCATTCATTCATGCATGCATGCATGCATTCATTCATTCAATACATTCTCTAATATATGCCAGACCAGGGGGTCTTGCCAGGTCTACAAATAATCTATAGTTAACATCATGCTTAATGATGAGAAACTGGATCCTTTCCCCTTAAGCTTGGGAACCAGGCGAGGATGTTGTCTCTTACCATCTAGTGCAATAAAACAAACAAATAAAAAGAAATAAACGTTTTACAGATTGGGAAGGAAGAAATAAAACTGTCTTTACTCACAGGTGACATCGCTGTCTATGTAAAAAAATAACCCCAAAGAATCTACAAAAAGTCTCCTGGAACTAGGAAGTTGCCGAGACCAGGCTCAGTGGGGGAGACCCTAACCCTGCGGTGCTAGAGGAATTAAAGACACACACACAGAAATATAGAGGTGTGGAGTGGGAAATCAGGGGTCTCACAGCCTTCAGAGCTGACAGCCTCGAACAGAGATTTATCCATGTATTTATTAACAGCAAGCCAGTGATAAGCATTGTTTCTATAGATTATAGATTAACTAAAAGTATTCCTTAGGGAAACAAAGGGATGGGCCAAAATAAAGGGATGGGTTTGGCTAGTTATCTGCAGCAGGAGCATGCCCTTAAGGCACAGATCGCTCATGCTATTGTTTGTGATTTAAGAACGCCTTTAAGCGGTTTTCCGCCCTGTGTGGGCCAGGTGTTCCTTGCTCTCATTCTGGTAAACCCACAACCTTTGTCACTGCCATCACGAACATGTCACAGTGCTGCAGAGATTTTGTTTATGGCCAGTTTTGGGGCCAGTTTATGGCCAGATTTTGGGGTCCTATTCCCAACAGAAGTAAAATGGCAAGGTCCCAGGACACAAGATCAATATATACAAAAGTTAATTCCTCTTTATTATGTACATTTAATGCAACCCCAACAAAAACACCAATAAACTTTTTTTTCTGTGGAACTAGACAAGTTGATACTGAGCCTCATATGGAAGATGCTGTCTTTAATGCTTTCCTGGCTAATCCTTCATACCTATTTTTCCATATAATGCTTAGTATCAACTTGTTTAGTTCCATTAAAAAGTTTATTAGTGGCCAGACAAGGTGGCTCATGCCTGTAATCCCAGCACTTTGGGAGGCTGAGGCGGGCAGATCATGAGGTCAGGAGTTCGAGACCAGCCTGGCCAATATGGTGAAACCCCCGTCTCTACTAAAAAATATAAAAATTAGCTGGGTGTGGTGCTGCGTGCCTGTATTCCCAGCCACTCAGGAGACTGAGGCAGGAGAATTGCTGGAACCCAGGAGGTGGAGGTTGCGGTGAGCCAAGATCGCGCCACTGCACTCCAGCCTGGGCGACAGAGTGAGACTCCATCTCAAAAGAAAAATTTATTGGTGTTCTTACTGGGATTGCATTAAATTTATAAATTAAATAAGAAGGAACTTATATTTTTATGATGTTGAGACATCCTAAACAGGAACATGTGATGTCTTTTCGTTTATTTTACTTCTACTTGAGCATCTTCCAGGAGTGTTGTAAAGTTCTTATATAGGTTTTGCATATTTCTTATTACATTTATTCCTAAGTAGTTCACCTTCTTTGTTGCTATATAAATAGAGTTTTCTCAGGCCGGGTGCGGTGGCTCACGCTTGTAATCCCAGCACTTTGGGAGGCCGAGGCAGGCGGATCACGAGGTCAGGTGATGGAGACCACGGTGAAACCCCGTCTCTACTAAAAATACAAAAAAAAATTAGCCGGGCGTGGTGGCGGGCGCCTGTAGTCCCAGCTACTCAGAGAGGCTGAGGCAGGAGAATGGCGTGAACCCGGGAGGCGGAGCTTGCAGTGAGCCGAGGTTGCGCCACTGCACTCCAGCCTGGGCAACAGAGTGAGACTCCGTCTCAAAAAAAAAAAAAAAAATAGAGTTTTCTCCTTCATTATATTCTCTAACTAGACATTGCTTGTGTATACTGAGGTTGTTAATTTTTGTATGTTAATTTTATATCCTGCTATTTCACTGAATTTTCCGTTATCTGGGTTAATTTTATCATTCATTCTCTAGGGTTTTCCAGGTATGCAATCATATCATCTGCAAGGGATAAATTTACTCCTTTTCCCCCAAACTCTTATTTCTTATTGACTTCTCTGGCTGCTTTGCCTAATATCTCCAGTACGACGTAGAATAGTAGAGGGCCTCTTTGTTTTTTCCTGTACTTAGCAGAAACACTTCTAGTATTTCCCCATTCAAATTATAGCTTTAACAGGAGTTTGAGACACACCTGGCCAACATGGTGAAACCCCGTCTCTACTAAAAATACAAAAATTAGCCGGGTGTGGTGGCACATGCCTGTAATCCCAGCGACTTGGGGGGCTGAGGCAGGAGAATCCCTTGAATCCAGGAGGCAGAGGTTGCAATGAGCTGAGATCATGCCACTGCACTCCAGCCTGGTGACAGAGCGAGACTCCATCTCAAAAAAAAAAAAAAAAAAATCTAGCTTTAGGAACAAGGTTTGTGTATTTTATTATATTGAGAAAACACCCATTAATTTCACTCTGTGTTGAGTTTTGTCAACAGCTTCTCCAGCATCTATGGAGATACTAATATGATTTTCTCCTTAAATTGATGAATGCTTTGTATTATATTAATGGCTTCCTTAATCCTACCTGTTCATGATGTATGGTAACATGATGTTGGATTCCGTCTTCTAATATTTTCTAATATAAGATTTCTAATATTTTATTTAAATATTTTGCATCAATTCTCATAAATTATTTGATAAATATGTACTCTTCTTTTTTGCTCTGCTTTTTTTAATTGAATATAAATATCAATGTTATACTTGCTATGTAAGAAAGAAATTGGAAATTTTTCTTGAATGTAAGACCATTGAATCAATTTATGGAGCACTGGGGCTATCTAATCTTTCCAGATTTGCTGAAATTCACCTGTAAAACTGTCTGTGCCTGGTGCTTTTTTTGTGGGATAATTCCTTGATAACTTTCTCTGAGTCTATTATGGAAGTTAACCTGTTTAAGTATTTCTCTTTATTTTTTTTTATTTTTATTTTATTTTTTTTGAGACGGAGTCTCGCTCTGTCGCCCAGGCTGGAGTGCAGTGGCGCGATCTCGGCTCACTGCAAGCTCCGCCTCCTGGGTTCACGCCATTCTCCTGCCTCAGCCTCTCCAAGTAGCTGGGACTACAGGCGCCCGCCACCACGCCCGGCTAATTTTTTGTATTTTTAGTAGAGACAGGGTTTCTCCGTGGTCTCGATCTCCTGACCTCGTGATCCGCCCGCCTCGGCCTCCCAAAGTGCTGGGATTACAAGCGTGAGCCACCGCGCCCGGCCAAGTATTTCTCTTTAATTGGTTCAGTTTAGTTTACAACTTGTTTGTATAGAAGTTTACAAAGTAGTTCTAGTTTCTTATGCTTTTTAGAAATTTCTTTTGTTTCAATATTTCATTCAGTCTTTTTTATTTTTTGTACATGTGTGATTTATCTCTTTTTGTGATAACATTAGCTAGTAGTTTGTGTATTTTTTAATGTAATCTATTAATTATATCTTTGTTTTCTCATCTCTATCATTAATTTCTGCTTTTGTATTTATTACTTTCTTCCTTGGGCTTTCTTTTGAGTTTATTTGTTGTTCTTTTTCTAGATTTTATAACCTAGGAATTAAATTCATTCATTCTTAATCTTTCATTTTTATTTATATATGTGTTTCCTTGAAATGAGTTCCATTCAGTGAATTCCAATATTCCAAGAAAAATGTTTTTGAAATTTAAGATGACTATATAATGTATATATAATGTAATAATGTAATGTGTGTATAATGTATATAGAAGAATTTATATGTATTCATGGAACATATATGTATTATATGTGTGTGTGTGTATATATATATATATATAATGTATATGTAATGTATATCAATGTAGCCTGGACACTTACACTAAACCTCCACTCCAGTAACACCCATAGATTGCCTCTCCTAAGACACATGTGACACCTAAAACATAAGAGCACTTTATGATGGATGACTATAATCTTAACACCCTGGTCCCATCTGTCACGGCCTCCTTAATATTATTTAAGTTGCTGATTCTATTCAATCAACAAGTGATAAATACTTTGCTCTTATATATTTGGCTTACCTGTCTGTTTAGTGCCTATTCCAACAGCCTCTCAGCTGCAGTTTGCCTCCACTGCTGAGGGGACACAATACACTTTTCCACGGTACCCATGGGGGACCTCCACAGCTTTGTCACCACACACAATCTTTGTAGACAAGATGTTAATGACAACCGCCTTCTCCAGGGGCACAGATATGACATTGCATTGAGGACGTCCTCCTCCAAAGAAATGCATTTGATACACACATTCAAGACATTTAAGCCCAATATTTCTTTTTTTTTTTTTTTTTTTTTTTTGAGACGGAGTCTTGCTCTGTCGCCCAGGCTGGAGTGCAGTGGCACAATCTCGGCTCACTGCAAGCTCCGCCTCCCGGGTTCACGCCATTCTCCTGCCTCAGCCTCTCCGTGTAGCTGGGACTACAGGCGCCCGCCACCACGCCCGGCTAATTTTTTGTATTTTTAGTAGAGACGGGGTTTCACCGTGGTCTCGATCTCCTGACCTCGTGATCCGCCCGCCTTGGCCTCCCAAAGTGCTGGGATTACAAGCGTGAGCCACCGCGCCCGGCCCCAATATTTCTTTTTTTGTTTGTTTTTTTGTTGTTGTTGTTGAGACGGAGTCTCGCTCTGTCGCCCAGGCTGGAGTGGAGTGGCGCAATCTCGGCTCACTGCAAGCTCCGCCTCCTGGGTTCACGCCATTCTCCTGCCTCAGCCTCTCCGAGTAGCTGGGACTACAGGCACCCGCCACCGTGCCCAGCTAATTTTTTTGTATTTTTAGTAGAGACGGGGCTTCACCGTGGTCTCGATCTCCTGACCTCGTGATCCGCCCGCCTCGGCCTCCCAAAGTGCTGGGATTACAAGCGTGAGCCACCGCGCCCGGCCCCAATATTTCTTTTTTTGTTTGTTTTTTTGTTGTTGTTGTTGAGACGGAGTCTCGCTCTGTCGCCCAGGCTGGAGTGGAGTGGCGCAATCTCGGCTCACTGCAAGCTCCGCCTCCTGGGTTCACGCCATTCTCCTGCCTCAGCCTCTCCGAGTAGCTGGGACTACAGGCACCCGCCACCGTGCCCAGCTAATTTTTTTGTATTTTTAGTAGAGACGGGGCTTCACCGTGGTCTCGATCTCCTGACCTCGTGATCCGCCCGCCTCGGCCTCCCAAAGTGCTGGGATTACAAGCGTGAGCCACCGCGCCCGGCCAGAGCCCAATATTTCTTAATACTTTTGGGCTCTGGTGGCAACATATTTCTCATTGACAAATTTTATTGCTAAATTAAAATCAACAGGTACTCCTGTGTGTGACCTCAAAAAACTCCTTCACTGTAAACCTTTGGCAAGCTCCCGTAATGCCTCCTGGAGTCTCTAGATCACTTATGATGGTCATTAGTTGCTTCAGGGCTTCTGATGCAAGATATTGTCCCTCCTGGCCTCAGGCTATATACCATTAAAACAGCAAATGACTGGCTACCTATGAGCTGTCTTGGACATAGAGGCTCTCACAGACCCTGAACCCGTGACCCTCCATACCCAGTTGTCCATTATGCTTTGAGTCATGGGAACATCACCCCACAAGCTCAGCTTGGCTACCAAGGCCTCCCTAAGACAGGATGGAGCCAACCCTGGGCCCTCTGGGATATTCCACCTGCAGGAGGGGGTGGCCTTCTCATTCTCTCGGTCCCTTGCCAGATGCCAGGGTACCGGAAGAGGTCACCCCTCCCCAGGCCCCTTGGCTACCTGGGAAGCCCTTTGGTGTTAACTGAGTGAACAGGAATGGGAGTTCATGGACTGTGGGAACGGCATTATTAGCCACCACATGTGATGCCGCTTAGTGGAGAGCTGTTGCTTTCCATCCCTTAGCCAGCATGATGAAGGACAGGACCCAAGAAAAAACACACTTGGTCAAACTTCAGGAAGTCATCCCAGCCCTGGCTGTCCTGGCCAAGAAATGGTCTCATCTTCACATTCATTATTAATTATTGGGCCATTACCTAAAAATTGTTCCCATCAAGGTAAAAAACAAATAAACCCGGGAATCTCTTATTTCACAGACATCCAAATTATAAATCAAAATCACAGAACTCCATGTTGCAAGGCCTTGCTAGTTCACTGCTTGTTCCTTTCAGAGTTAGAGACATTACTAATAGTTATGAAGGCACACATTTCACTCCTTAGAATACACTGTGCTGGGCTTCCAGAGGAGGCATCCAATATAACCTTCACGTCCCTGATAGGTCCCAATGGTTGCTTTAATGATGTCCTCAAACAACTTCTTTTCAAATTCCAATACAATAAATAAACTAAAGATCTCGAGTTTACCCCAGGTCTTAACCTGTTCTGTATAAATTTCAATCTCGCCCCCATCCCTCAAGGGTTAGTGGTGAGATTAAAGATGCATATACTCCTGGGACTCATAACCATAGATTGTCCCTTAGACCAGGCAGCTGCCCCTCTGATAGGGGACCCATTTGAACCCAAACTTCCACCCAAAACAAACCCTGTCAGGTGCAGCCGCACACTGTCCTGTTGCTGGTTGGTCTTATCACTACTGCCTTGGCTGCTTTCATTGGTTACAATCAGAGGCCCAAAACCTTCAGCAGACCACTGTTTTAACCAATTATGACAAGTGCTGAGGCCCACATTAACTCGAGTTAGGTCCCCATGAAAAGGACACACCTGTCCCACATCTCAGATGACATTACGTTTGCCCTATAATTCACCACTGAAGGTGACACTGCCTCAGATGACACGCCTGAACCCAAGACCTTGATGTTGGAGATAGCTTTGCCCCTGGTGCCAGAGATGGCTTCACTCCTTGCACTAAACCTGCACTCCAGTGATGCCCATGGGCTGGCTCTGCTAAGACACAAATGGACGGTGGGTATTTTTGCTTTTCTTTCTGTACTGACTGCCTGCTTAGCTCCTGATCTTGGTATTCTCCTTGCTCTCTGCTCAAAGCTACACTGCCACACAGCTCTATACCTCAACAAAACTCTAGCCTGGTGAAAGCCAATCTAGAAGCAATGGCGCAGCAAATAACAGGCATTTTGTAACCTTACCCGGGTTCACAACAACGTTCCTACTCTGCCCTAGGTGAAGGGTTGCTCTGTTCACTTGGCTCAACCCCCACACAGTGGAGTGGATGCCTGTGCGTGGGGTTTCACGTCACAGTGATGCCTCCACATCGTTTGTGTGTTCAATGATGCTCATCAAATGCCTTGTTCCATGCCTGGCCCACATTTCTCCAGTAGCCTTCAATGTCTCCACTATTTAAACAGTACTCATCACCAAACACAAGGCATCACAGGGTCAGCTGTAACAGGAAAACACAGAAGAGGTTGCTGTCTAGTCATAGAAATAGACTGGCACACCCAAATGTCTCAAACCGGGGCCAGAGTTAAGAACTTAGAGGCATCTCTCCAGCCCAGCCCAATGGGCTTTCTGCTTTGCCACTGATTCCTTTAAAGGGACAATTCAGGTATTTGCCTGCAAACTTTAAGTGACTCATGCCCCATTCCCTTATATCTACCACTAGTTGTGGGGTTTCTCTGTCTCTTTCTCTCTCTCTGTCTGACTTTGCATTCATGACCCCAGGATGGAGCACTGCCTTCCTGACTCACAGCACCCTCCCTGTCCAGGATTCATAAGTAATAAGTTAGTGAACATATTTTTTACTGTGGGGTGTATTAAATTTGCACCCTCTATCTGAAGAACCAGAGACTACCCCGATGGCTCCCAGAGTCCAAGTAATGGTCAGGCAGACATAAATTGGACACAGATCTGATAAGAAGCATCAGGGCATCTGCCAATATATTTTCCTTTTCTTTTTAACTTTTTTTACACAACTTTTCTGAATCCAGAGCATCTGCCACTATAAACAAGCTTCCTGTGTGAGGGACTCCCTGGTTGTGGGTTGGACAACTAGGCATTAGGCTGTCCCCCAGGTAAAGGGAGTATCCTGTGGAAAATATACTGTAAAACCCCACCCCGCTCGGGCAGTGTTGCTGGCTGCTCGGTACTGGAACTCTAATTTAGCTGAGGGCTCTTAAAAACAGTGTGATGCTGGCAGAGATAGATAAGAGGACTAACAGGAGAGAATAAAAGCCCAGACACAGACCACACATCCGTAGAACTGTCTCACATGACAGAGGTGGCATAACATATCATGAGGAATGGAGGGAGTGTTCAACAAAGAGACTGAAAAAAAAAGCTTACCCACATGTCAAACGCTAAGATTGGAACCTAACTCATACTATCTAAACATCCAGATGAATTAGGACTTACATATAAAAAACAAAACTTCAAAAATTTTAATGAAATGTATAAGTAAGATAAGATTTCCTAAATCCGACCAAACAATGTGTATTTTATAAAAGACTGGAAAATATGACTATATTGAAAAAATGTTTGTTCATCAAAGGATGTCTTAAAAGACAAGCTAGGGCTGAGCGCGGTGGCTCACGCCTGTAATCCCAGCACTTTGGGAGGCCAAGGAGGGCGAATCACCTGAAGTCAGGAGATCGAGACCAGCCTGGCCAACATGGAGAAACCCCATCTCTACTAAAAATTCAAAAATTAGCTGGGCATAGTGGCGGGTGCCTGTAATGCCAGCCACTTGAGTGGCTGAGACAGGAGAATTGCTTGAACTTGGGAGGTGGAGGCTGCAGTGAGCCAGGATCGCGCCACTTCACTCCAGCCTGGCAACAGAGTGAGACTCTGTCTCAAAAAAAAAAAAAAAAAAAAAAAAAAGACAAGCTAGAAACTGGGAGAAGATTTACAATAGATATGCCACCCCAAAGGGTTAATATCCTGAGTACATAAAGAAGTACAAATGATTATGAAAAGCACAAACAACACTCCATAGAATTGGGCAAAAATGAAGACCAAGCTTTTCACAGAAGAGGAAATGCCCATAAATAAAAAGATGTTCAACATTAGCGTAGGCCGGGCGCGGTGGCTCACGCCTGTAATCTCAGCACTTTGGGAGGCCAAGGCGGGTGGACCACCTGAGGTCAGGAGTTTGAGAGCGGCCTGACCAATATGGTAAAACCCCATCTCTACTAAAAATACAAAAATTAGCCAGGCGTGGTGGCAGGCACCTATAGTCCGAGCTACTTGGGAGGCTGAGGCAGGAGAATTGCTTGAACCCGGGAGGCGGAGGTTACAGTGAGCCAAGATCGCACCAGTGCACTCCAGCCTGGGCAAGAGGGGAAGACTTGGTTTCAAAAAAAAAAAAGAAATTAGTGATAAGGAAATGCAAATCAAGAGTAAAATTTGGTCTCATTTCATACCCTAGCAAGACAAGAAGAAGTCTGACCACACCAAGGGTCAGAGCAGATCTGTGAGGGTGCAGGGGGGGTCTCTCGATTCCTGGGGAGACTATACCTTGATGTATTATTTTGGAAAAGTTTGGCTCTACTCCCAAACTTGAACATTCACGTATTCATAAACCCAGCAGTTTCTCCTGCTGTGTGGAAATTGTGGAGAGGAGAATGAGGATAGAAAGTAAATGGAGAGGCCAATAAGGAAGACAGAGCCAGTCTATAAAAGAGGCTGGCCGTGGAGGTAGACAGCAGCTGTTCAGTTCAAGAGACTGAAATCAACAAAACACTAGAACAAGAAGGTCATAGAAAATGACATCCAAATGGGCAGTAAGCATATTAAAATGTGCTCATATTTATTAGCTGTTAGGAAAATGCTATAACCACAATGAAGGGCCACTACACACCCACCAAAATTCAGAACTCAGAATTCTTATATAAGGCTGTGGGAGTGTAGATTTGTACAACCACTTTGGAAAACTCTATGGCTATCTACCATGAGACCCATCAATTCCATTTCCAGGCACATACCCAACAGAAATATGTATAGATGTGTACCGAAAGTCATGTACAGGAATGCTCATAGCAGCAATATTCATAATAGCCAGAAACGGGTGACAGCCCAATTGCCCGTCAGCAGCCAAATGGACACTTTGTGGCATATTCACACAATGGAATGCTATACAGCAATGAAAACAAAGGCAATATAGGCACATATGATGTCTCAAAAGAGCATACACTAAATGATTCACTTTTCATAAAGTTCAAGAACAGAGATGAGGATGGTTCTAAGCTACAGGGAGGAGACCAGTGACTGGCAAGGCCAGAAGGGGTGCTAGGTAAGTTCTGTTTGTCGATCAGAGTGGTGATAACTTTCACTTTGTGAAAAGACATTTCTCTGTCCACTTAGGATTTGTGCATTTTTCCGTATGTATGGTATATGTCAATTTGAAGTTCACATTTAAAGGGAGGGATTTAGAAGAACTGATAGGACACGGTGACTGGTAGAGGTGGATGGAGAAGAACAGAAGGGATCTAGTGTGACTCAGGTTTCGGCCTGAGCAACTGGGTAAATGGCATTACCCTTTACTGAGATGGGAAAGAGCAGAGGAGGAGTCAGCGGGGCAGGAGGGAAGTGGGGGAGGGAATCAAGCTCAGCTTTAGACATGCTACGATGGAGATGCCTATCAGGTGTCCGAGTGAAGATGTCAAGGAGCCACGTAGAGATTCAAGTTTAGAGCCCCAGGGAGCAGAGCTGCAGATGCAGATTTGGAAGTCTTTGCTGTGTAAATAGAATGCGAGGTGTGACCCTGGATGAGATCTCAGACAGCAGGAACTGGAGAGAAAAGAGAAGTCCCGGGGATGGAGTGGAGGAGGGGGACTCGAACAGCTGGCCTGGTGAAAGACAAGAGGCACAAAGGGAGCAGCCAGAGAGCTAGGAAGAAAACTGGGAGAGCATAGTGTCCAAAGGCCAAGTGGTTTCAAAGAAACGGGAATGATCAACCGTATCTAATGCTGCCAATAGGTCAGGATGAGATCTGAGAATTGATTACTGGATTTAACAACATGGAGGTCACTAGGGAACTTGCCAAGGGCAGTTTTGTGGAAGAGTGATACCTGAAGGGTGGACCACCAATAGTCATCCTATCCATTGACCTTGGGGCCAGGTCATTGAATAGGTGGGAAGGGGGCAAGATTGCATATGCTTGGGGCTTCACCTGCCTAGTTATAGGAAGGACAAGATTTAAGCAATCAGGGAAAGGTAGCCATGCAGATAAGGCGTTGCCTGAGAAGGCTGATAAAGGCTAAACAACCCCTTCTCTTCCTCCTTCCTTAGCCAGGCTCCAGCAAGTAGATTCAAAGGTTTCTTGTAGGATAGAAGTTCCTGCCTCAGCAGGGGCAAGGAGGCCTTGGGGCTGGGCTGGGCTGGGTGTGGCACTCTCCCTGCCAGCTTCTACAACCTGGGGCAGGAACAAAAACCTGTGGGTGCCTCAGACCACAGCAGAGCTCACAGAACCTGCGGGAGCCAGGCTGACCCGCCAGCATGGTAGAGTTCGCGCCCTTGTTTGTGCCGTGGGAGCGCAGGCTGCAGACACTTGCTGTCCTACAGTTTGTCTTCTCCTTCTTGGCACTGGGTAAGTTGGGCTGCACTGTGGGATGGGAGACCACCACTCAGGTGGGACAGAGCAGCCACACCAGGTGCACACAGCACATTGATGGTGGGAAGACATTTATCCTAAAGGGGGCTTTGTTGTGCTCAGAGCCCCTGCCCAGAGAGAACTCCTGGGCCTGCCCAGAGGCTTCTTGGGGGTGGAATGGGGTAGAAGTCACCGTCTGCCGCTCTGGATTGCACTGTGGGCTCTCCTTTGGCACTTGGATGGAGACCAATCTGCAGGCTGCCAGGTGGTGTGGGAAAGCCTTTGGGCGATGATGGCAGAGTTCTGGGCTCTGCAGCCTTCTCAGAGAGGAGGGATTTCCTTCTGTGCACTCAGGGAGGAGGAAACTGTGGCTGGTAGTAGGGTAAGTGAGAGAAACAGGGAAAGAACAGGAGGGCGGGGAGAAGGTGCAGGCTGAGAGTGGACTGTGGAGTGGGCATGCTGGGTACCAGGAAACCCGGAGTCAGACTCAGCTGGGCAACTGACCAGTTGCATGACTTTAGCCAGCCCATGCCTGACCTCTCCAAGCCTCGACTTCACCATATGCAGAATGGAGACAACAATGCTGGCCTTGCAGGGCTATTGTAAAGGAAATGAAGAAATGTGCTGACCTCTGCTCGGCACAGACCTGGCCTGGACCCTGGGCTGGGCTCACACTGGAGGGCATGAGCATGGCCCCTTACCCACCCCACCACTGATTTGTGGCCAGAGAGATCACCCTTGCCCAAAGAACAGCTCTGCCGAAGGCAATATTTTCTAAGAGGGCCTGGATCTGTGGCTTGGGAAGGGAGAATGACTGGGAGTCCGTGGGATTTTTCCTTTCATCTGCTGGCACCAGACAGGGTAGGAACTGCTGCCTCCAGGGCTGAGGTTCAGCCTGTACACAGATACCACTCTCCTGGTTGTTAAAATGTTGACACACTCTGAACACATTGCTCAGTAGCCATGTCTCTCTCTCTCTCTCTCTCTCTGTTTCTCTCTCTCTTTGTTCTTCTCTCTCTTTCTCTGTCACGCACACACTCACACACACACATGCACACGTACTTCCTCAGAAACTCCCCCACAATTCTGTAGCTAAAAAACTCCCCCTTGGCAAAGCAGGCCCTCCAGGACCCTGCCCTAGCATCCCTTCTGGTTGACCTGCATCTCTGTTCTAAGGGTTTTTAGACATTTTACACATCCCTGTATACCCCCTTTGCACAGATGAGCCAAACAATCAAGGATTTGCCTCCGGTAAGGGCTGAGAAACCATGAGTCAGAGGGGAATTCCACACTAGGCCCGGTCTTAGTCCTGATGCACCCCTGATTACCGGGCAGCCAGGGGCTGGCCTCTTCCTCCCTCCCTCCTTTCAACAACAAATGTCACTGGTCACTGAAGACAAAGGAATCAGAGCTCAGCAGGGTTTGGGAACACTGCGTAGTTCAGAGTGTCCACAGACAAGAGGCAGGAGCGGGAGGGAGAGGGCCAGCTCTGGGGCTCCTGGAGGCCAGGCTGAGCTGCTTGGACTGTCCCCGAAGTTATGGGGAAGTCATGAAGGGCTTGAATAACGGGAGGCACCTGGCTGGATTTATCTCTGGGAAAATGGGGCAGAGGATGAACAGAAAGAGAGCAGGAAAGGGTCTCCCTTTGCTCTGAGATCCCAAAAGATGGAAACTAGAACAGTTTATCCAACCAGTTGTCCCCATTGATTGAGCACTTGGTGAGTACAAACAACTCTCCTGGGGAGAAGGGGGACTGGCAGGGGATGGAGTGAATCAGGCAGCCTGGTGCAGTGGGAGAAAGTGAGCTTTGGAATTAGGCCTACCTAGGCTCAACGCGTGCCCCCAGTGACACTGGGCTGGCCGCAGTCCCTCTCGGGGCCTTCGTCTCCTCCTTGAATGCCCTGGAAGCTGCTGTCTTCCTCCTGGGGCCGAGGATTGGACAGGACAGTGCTGCTAGTGCCAGGCCTATGGGCAGAGTTCAGTCTGAGCAATCTCACCTGCCTTCCTCTCAGACCCTTGTCCCTGACAGCTCCTTCTTCCCTCCCTAGCTGAGATCTGCACTGTGGGCTTCATAGTCCTCCTGTTTACAAGATTCTGGCTCCTCGCTGTCCTGTATGCGGCCTGGTGGTACCTGGACCGAGATAAGCCACGGCAGGGGGGCCGGCACATCCAGGCCATCCGGTGTTGGACTATATGGAAGTACATGAAGGACTATTTCCCCATCTCAGTGAGTATTGAGGCTAGTTGGGGTAGGGGAGGGAGTTGGCTGGGGTGTGGTCAGGGCCAGAGTGCCCATATCTCCATGGGAGAATATGGCCCTGCATGCATTGAGGAGGGTACTGGGCTGGGAGGCAGGAGCTAGGGCTTCTGCTACTATGTGACCTGGAGAAGAGTCCAGCTTCTCTCCGATCCTGGTTTCGCATCTGCAGGGATGCGGGGCCAATATGTGGATTGATGAATGTCCAGCGTTTGAAGGAGTTCTGTGGGGTATATGGTGTGAGGCATGCCTATGTATCTTAAAGGCACAAACCCATCAGCAGCCCAGGCTTGGGAGTGAAGGTAATAAACTTACAGGTTCTAAGGACCATCCAGCCTCACACTTAACATTCACCAGAAGAGGAGGCTGACACCCAGAGAAGGAGGAAATGTCACCAAGGTCACACAGCAAGTTCTTTTACAGATTTCCAAGTGTGTACACTGACTGTGGGCAAAGGGACAGGGGAGAGAGCCCTGAATTGTTCTCAGATCCTACCCTGCTCCTAACTGGCATGTGGTATATCTTTGGGCAAAGCTTTGTCCTGTTCTGAGGCTCAGTTTCCCCATGTATCTAGTAAGTAGACTGATTCCTCCTCCTCTGCATGCCTTCAAATCTCTGGCTTTCCGACTCCTGTTACCTTGTGGTCATTGTGGACACCAGGCCCTGGACTTGAAGGTGTGTCCAGAGCAGAGCAGATCCATGGATTTGAGTGAGCAGATCTTTCGGCTCCTTCAACGGAATCCCAGGCAATTTGAAGCCTTGATCTACGCAGCCAGGCAGTGATGGTTTATTAGCCAGATTGGATAGGATGGGGAAGGCAGTGGGGATGCAGAGAAGGGACAGGCAGGGGCAGTTGGCCCTCCTCTGGAAGCAGGAGAGAAGAAAGGGGTAAGATATGGCCCGTGGAGATAGGCAGACTAGATTCTGATCCCAAGTCTGCCCCATACCATACCAGCTGTATGACCGTAGGTAAGTTGGTCTCTCTGAGCCTCAGTTTCCTCATATGTAAAATGGGGATAATGCCACATGCCTCACTGGGTTGTGTAGATTCAGTGAGACAAAGCAAGTAAAGCACTTTGTAGGTTTTCTTTTCTTTTCTTTTCTTTTTTTTTGAGATGGAGTCTCGCTCTGTTACCCAGGCTGGAGTGTAATGGCGCGATCTCAGCTCATTGCAACCTCCGCCTCCCAGGTTCAAGCAATTCTCCTACCTCAGCCTCCTGTGTAGCTGGGACTACAGGTGCCGGCCACCATGCCTGGCTAATTTTTGTATTTTTAGTAGAGACGGGGTTTCACCATGTTGGTCAGGCTGGTCTCGAACGCCCAACCTTAGGTGATCCGCCCACCTCAGCCTCCCAAAGTGCTGGGATTACAGGCGTGAGCCACTGCGCCCGGCTAGCACTTTGTAGGTTTTCGGTAAACAGGTAGCTAGTATTATTTTACCCTGGCAGTGGGACTCTGAGGAAGTGTGGTAGTGACCTTGAGTCTGGGGAGGACTCTGAGAGCCCGAGCCCTGCTGCTCTGACCTCCACACCTACGTAACTTCTCCCACGCTGCCTGGGAACCCTACCTCTTCCTGTCCCATCAGAAACAAGATCTCCATCTTGCAAAGGGGGAGGGGTAGAGGAAACAAGCCCACGAAAGTTAAGCAAATTGTCTGAATTATGGGAACGCAAGGTGGCTGGGGTTCCTGCCTTGCTCCCTTCTGAGAGTCCAGGGGCCCAAGAAGGACTAGCAAAGTCTGAGCCACAACTGGAATGCAGGAGCCTCTAGCACCGCAGTGAGCAGGGCCACCAAGGCAAAGGGCAACGGGGGTGCTGGGCAGACAGCAGGCAGCGGCTGGCAGAGACTGCCGTGCTCACGAAGGGTGGTAGATGTGGTGAGGCAGAACATGGTCTAGCCTGGGGGGCTCAGGATGGGGGCCCTCCCCTGCCCCTCATATGTGTTTCCTGCAGGGCCCCCTCCTGGGTCTTGTCAGCAAAGAAACTTAGGGCTTGCTGAGTTCTGGGAGCAATCATGGACGTGTCAGAGGCGGAGTCCTCATCCCCACCCCAGGACCTCTGCACTTTGAGATTCACCTCCCTTTCATGCCTCTCCTGTCTCCAGCCTGGGCTTCCTCTTCTGTGCCAGGAAGGTCAGAGTTTCCCCGGGAAAGTGTGCTGTGGCCAGCCTGGGGACGTGTGTGTGACATCAGGGACCAAGCCAAAGAAAACCTGAAGCAGGCTCTGGCCTCCAGGAGAGCTTCAGAGGTTCTGGCTCTGGTCTCACTTCTTACTCTTGAGCTGAATCCCAAGCTCACTGGGGGGGAAAACGCAGCCTGAAAAGGCAAACACACAAGCACAGGCCCAGACACTTGCCGCAGGGTGAGTTTTGAGCCACAGCCTGACATTCAGCATGGCTAAAGCAGAAGGCAGGCCTGCAGAGCAGGCTGGGGAGGCCCTCAGGTCAGAGGGTGGAGGCCACTGGAGGCCATTCCGCAGGACTGGGACTGCTCACCTGAAAGTTCTCCCAGGGTGTCTTCAGCCAGCCCAACGGCCTCAAAGGACAGCATCTGGCCCTTTTTGCACCTGGAGCATTTCCAGTCGCAGGTCTGGCAGAAATGCTGAGGCAGCTCTGTGCCTACCCTATCAACATCCGTCCTTCCTGCTCCTTCCCCAGCCAGGTGGCTCGTGAGGAGGATATCTCAACCTTAGTACTGTTGACACTGGTGGGACACAGGCCTCGATTTGCAGAAATTCTATGTGCATCTTTTTGTTTGTTTATTTTGCTTTTGTTTTTTTTCGAGATGGGGTTTCACTTTTGTTGCCCAGTCTGGAATGCAGTGGCGTGATCTCAGCTCACTGCAACCTCCACCTCCCAGGTTCAAGCGATTCTCCTGCCTCAGCCTCCTGAGTAGCTGGGATTACAGGCACCTGCCACCTCTCCCAGCTGATTTGTATTTTTTTTAGTAGAGACGGGATTTCGCCATGTTGGCCAGGCTGGTCTCGAACTCCTGACCGCCTGTCTTGGCCTCCCAAAGTGCTGGGATTACAGGTGTCAGACACTGCACCCGGCTCTGTGCACTGGTTTTTTTTTTTTTTTCCCCCAGGATCCTTGCTCACCGCAGGCCCTTTGCAGCACCATCTGCCAAGGGTGACAATGCCACTGAGTGGCCAGCAGAGGGCGAGATGATGTTCATTTTGACTATGTCCTAAGCTGGGTCTGTGGGGTGGGGCTGTGGCCTGCAGACTCTCTTTCCATAGACCCTCCCACCCTCCCATATGCCTTTACTGCCCAGGCCCTGCAGGGATCATGGGGTGAGCAGACAGTAGGGAGCCCCAGCTCTGCTGAGCTCCCCTAACATTCACAAACCTCCATGCTCCCCTGCCATATACATGTGGCCGTCCAGTGATTTTAAAGTTTTTTTTTTTTTTTTTTTTTTTTTGAGAGAACTGGCATAGAGCACAGCGGTTCCCTTAGCCCCAAGGCTGCCTTGCAGGGACTGGGGGCCTCCCACCCTATTCTGGTTCACTGCACCCCGCAGTCAGGTAGCTCTCCAGGTAGCTTTGTCCACCTGGGCACCATTGACATTTGGGGCTGTATTATTCTATGTTGTGGGGGCTCTCTGTACCCCTGGCATCTACCCACTCAATGCCAGTAGCACTATCCCTCCCTATTGTGACAACCAAAAACATTTATAGACATTACCAAATGGCATCTGCTGGGTGAGGGGGAGGGGCTGGGGGCACACACTTGCCCCAGTGAAGAACCATTGCTCTAAGGCCTGGGCTCTGCCTCCTAAACTCCTCCAGCCTGACTCGTTTCTCCTCCGCCGGCCCTAAGTCCTGACCACACGTATCTCTTTATCTTGGCTCTACTTCTGCCAATGCCCCCTGCAGTCCATCCACCACACTGCAGCTGGAATAATCCTCATAAAATGAGTGAAACACAACAGTGACAGTGACTCCCATGGCTCTTAAAGTCTATTTTTGCTGCAGCCTTCCAGTTCCTGCACCCCACCCACCCCTCACCTGCCTGTCCTCCCTTTGCCATCCGAGTTTTCTAGGCATGAGCCATGTCACTTGCGCTGGCGCTCTTACTTGGAGTGCACCCTCTTACCCCATGAATCCCCTTTTCTTAGGACTCCTACAGGGTGGCAGAGCCTCCTGGTTACACACACAGAGCCAGACTTCTGGGTTCAAACCCTGGCTTTGAGTCTATACTAGCTGTATGACCTAGAACTAGTTAATGAACCTTGTGTCTCAATCTCCTCATCTGTTAAATGAGGGCAATGATATAACACTCCCCTCACATGGTTGACGGAGGGTGAGGCAAGTTGGTGTACACAAGGTGCCTGGGGCCTGGTAGGTACTGGGAGTGTTTACCACCTCTGGCACTCTTTCCAGCTCTCAGGGCCTGGCACTTAATGTATTTCTTCAACTCTAAGATATCCTCAATGGTAAAATATGCCAGTATTTCATGCACCACTAAGAGAAAAAGTTTTCCAATTAGAATTGAAAGGTGCATCTTAATTTCAAAATGTTTAAAGTGGGCAGGGAGAGTGTGCATGTTAGAATTGAGGGGATGTGTCCGTGGGTATCGATGCTTGTCTGTGAAATGAGTGTGTGACTATGGTGGGTCAAGGAACAGCTGATAACTTATCAACAGAGAGGACTGGGGAGGCCAAAGCCCTACCCAGGGCCACAGGGAGTTACAGCCAGGGCCAAGGAGAATATCTAAGCCTTTCCATCCATCTGAGCTGGGTGGGGGGAGACAGGGAAGCACCCTAGTCCCTACACGTGCATACACACACACACACACACACACACACACACACACACACACTCACACAGCTAACTGCCTGAACCTGAAAGGGGATTTTTGAATTTTGATGTGTAACCAAATCCCCTAGGAAATCTATCACAAATCAGATGCCCAAGGCCAGATCAGACCTACTGAATCAGACCCTGCATGCCCAGCATTTTTAACCTGCCAACTAATCTAAGCACATAAATAGGCCATGAACAGGCTCTCCCCACACCAGGCCCTGGAGCAGTGCAAGGCAGGTTGTTGATGCAGGAGCCGCTTTCTCCTGGGAGAAGGGAATCAAGAGAACCCTGGAACTTCCAAGTCTGACTAGCAAGTGAAAGGTCCCAAAGACAGTCCTGAGTGGCAGGATATTTCCCTGGGTCTGGAACAAAGGCTTTCTGGCTCGCTTTGCTCTCTCTCTTTCTCTCTCTGATGCTTTCTGCAGGAGGTGGCAGAACTCAGAGCCATTTGTGTGGCTTAGGGCAGGTCGCCGCAGCTCGGTTTGCTGGACTGTCAAATGGTGCCTATCATACTCCAGCCAGCCTCCCTAGGGCCAGGTTGAACAATAAACAAGCTAACAGCATGGCTGCTTTGTGAACCATAAAGAATCTGGGTTCTTGAGGCTCTTCACTTGGCCCACGGCTGTGAGGGGGCACAAGATCATTTGTGGAGAAATGGGAATGGACAGACACGGTAGAGACACAGCAGCCCCCCGCTGTCCTCCCTCCCACTCAAGGTCCAGATGCCCTCTCCCGGAGAGCCCTATGTGGTGCTGTGATCATTTAGGCAGGGACTGAAGAGCGTCTTGGGGTTAAAAGTAGCGCCCCTGTACCCGCTGCTGAAGAATTGAAAACATTTTCACACCAAGACTTGTACACAAGTGCTCAAGGCCACATTATCTGTAATGGCTCAAGGGTGAAACCACTCAAATGTCCTTGACTGATGAATGGACAACCAAAATGTAGAATATCCATAAAATGGAATAATATACAGTCACAGCAAGGAATGAAGTACGGATACACACCATAACATAGGTAACCTCCAACCATGCTAAATGAAGGAAACCAGACACAAAAGCCACATATTGTGTGATTCCATTTACGTGAAATGTCTGGAACAGGCAAATCCATAGAGACAGAAAGTAAATTCGTGGTTCCAGGGGCTGGGGAGAGGGGGAGTGACTTCTAATGGGTATCAGTTTATTTTGGAGTGTTGAAAATGCTCTGGAATTAGATAGGTAACACACCTTTTTTTTTTTTTAAAGACGGGATCTTGGCCAGGTGCGATGGCTCATACCTGTGATCCCAGCACTTTGGGAGGCCGAAGGGAATGGATCATTTGAGGTCAAGAGCTCCAGACCAGCCTGGCCAACATGGTGAAACCCCATCTCCATTAAAAATATAAAAATTAGCCTGGCAGTAGTGGCATGCACCTGTAATCCCAGGTACTCAGGAGGCTGAGGCAGGAGGATTGCTTGAGCCCGGGAGGTGGAGGTTGCGGTGAGCCAAGATTGTGCCACTGTACTCCCGTCTGGGTGACAGAGTAAGACCCTATCTAAGAAAGAAAGAAAAAAAGAGAAAGAAAGAAAGAAAGAAAGAAAGAAAGAAAGAAAGAAAGAAAGAAAGAAAGAAAGGTGGGATCTCTCTCTACAATCCAGGCTGGAGTGTAGTGGTTCAATCATAGTTCACTGCAGCCTCATTCCTGGGCTCAAGCAATCCTCCTGCCTCAGCCTCCCAAGTAGCTTGGACTACAGACATGCACCACCACAACTTTTAAAAAAATGTTTGTAGAGATGGAGTCTCACTGTGTTGCCAGGCTTCTTGGCCTCCCAAAATGCTGAGATTAGAGGTGTGAGCCACCACACCTATCCCACACCTTTTAAATATACTGAAACCCTGAATTTCATACTTAAAACGGATACATTTTATGGTATATAAATTATATCAACTAAAAGCAATAGCACCCCCAGAGCCTAGTAACCTGGCTGTGCCCTTCTCCAGGCCCCACTGCCTACTGCACACCCAGCTGGCCAGGGCATGCACCCAGGCAGGATTTTCCCCAGACAGCCAGCTATCTTTGCTTAGTCACACTCCCCTCACCTAACAGAACTGAGGGAGGGAGACAGACCACAGCACTCCACGAACCTCCCCTCTTCTTTGTTTACCCGCTTTGAACCCAGTAGCAACCCTGCCAGGGAGGCGTTATCAGTGTCCTGTGGGACAGAAATAATTGAGCCACGGAGGGGACAGGGGCTTGGCAATGGTCATGTGATGAGCCAGCGGCAGAACCTGGGTCTCCTGACTCAAGGTTCTTTTTCCCACTAGTGGAACCCTGGTGACGTGCCAGGATAGGATTGGGGTCAAGGGAGCTTTCCTTCTGAGGCTGCACCAGCCTCATCCACCGGGCTCATTCCTTCCTTCCTTCATGCCATATCCTTTCCAGAGCATCTCTTCTGTTCCAGGCCTGCACTGGGGACACAGATGCATCAGACACATGGTCTGTAATCTTCACAGGGATGTTGTGGTAGATTTGGGTCCAGGGGACAGATGGAAGAGGTTAGCACAGAAAGATACCACACCTCAGTATCCAAGTGCCTGCACTGTGGGAGGGCCTGTGTCTAGGTCACTGAGCCAGTATTAGCACATGCATCTATGTGCATGTATCCAAGTGCATGCTCTGTGGGACCACAATAGATACGTGCACGTAGATGCTCATTCTAATATTGGCTCAGTGACCTAGACACAGGCCCTTCCACTCACCAGGGTATTTCTCTATGCACAAATGCTTTTTTTTTTTTTTTTTTTGAGACAGAATTTTTTGCTCTTGTTGCCCAGGCTGGAGTGCAATGGCGCGATCTCGGCTCACTGCAACCTCCGCCTCCCAGGTTCAAGCGATTCTCCTGTCTCAGCCTCCTGAGTAGCTGGGATTACAGGCGCCCGCCACTACGACCAGCTAATTTTTGGTATTTTTAGTAGAGGTAGGGTTTCACCATGTTGGCCAGGCTGGTCTCCAACTCCTGACCTCAGGTGATCCACCCACCTTAGCCTCCCAAAGTGCTGGAATTACAGCCGCTGCCACTACGCCCAGCTAATTTTTGGTATTTTTAGTAGAGATGGGGTTTCACCATGTTGGCCAGGCTGGTCTCCAACTCCTGACCTCAGGTGATCTGCCCACCTCGGCCTCCCAAAGTGCTGGGATTATAGGCTTGCATCACCGCGCCCGGCCACAAATGCTTTTTTATTAAGGGCATAATCATTCATGCATACATGAATTTGTTTACTTATTTATTTAAAGTAGGTAATACCTTTTGTTCAAAATTCAAAAAAGGTTGGCCAGGCGTGGTGGCTCACGCCTGTAATCCCAGCACTTTGGGAGGCCGAGGTGGGCAGATCACCTGAGGTCAGGAGTTGGAGACCAGCCTGGCCAACATGGTGAAACCCCGTCTCTACTAAAAAAACAAAAATTAACTGGGCATTGTGGCAGGTGCCTGTCATCCCAGCTACTCAGGAGGCTGAGGCAGGAGAATTGCTTAAACCCAGGAGGCAGAGGTTGCAGTGAGCTGAGATCACACCATTGCACTCCAGCCTGGGCGACAGAATGAGACTGTCTCAAAAAAAAAAAAAAAAAAAAATTCAAAAACAGACCAAAGGGTAGGTGTGAAAAGTCCTCATTCCACATCATGTCCTATCTCCCCAGTTCCTGTCCTCAGAGGCAACGATGACTACCTGTGTTTGGTGTATCCATATAAAGCAAATGTATTTTCCCTTCTCTGCACAGTTGCAATACTCTCCATGCATTGTCCCGCCCCTTGCTTTTTCAGTTAACAAGCTGCCATGGCCCTTTTTCCCTATCAGGACAGAAAAAGCTGCTGTACTTCTCTATGGTGACACAATGGTCCATTGTGTGGATGTTTCACAAATTGTCTAAATAGGCCCTGCTGATGGTCATTATAAGTGGATGACAAATTTTTGATATCACCAAAACCTGATGCTTCCGTGAATAACCTTGTTCAGGTGTCATTTTGCACAAGTGTGAGAAATTCTGTAGGCTAAATTCCTCACCAATGGAGTTGCTGGGTTAAAAGATCAGTTATATTTTTCGGTTTTGGTAGATATTGTCAAATTGCCTTTATGGAGGTGCAAAATTACCCTCCCACTAGCAGCGAATGAAAATTTATAAGCAAGTGTTTCCATGCATTGAGCTAGATAGGTTTTTAAAGAAACACCACCAGGCCAGGCATGGTGGCTCATGCCAATACTTTGAGAGGCTAAGGTGGGCAGATCACATGAGGCCAGGAGTTTGAGACCAGCCTGGGCAACATGGGGAAACACCCTATCTCTACTAGAAAATACAAAAATTAGCCAAGTGTGGTGGCATGTACCTGTAATCTAAGCTGTTCGGGAGGCTGAGGCATAAGAATTGTTTGAACCTGGGAGGCGGAGGTTGCAGTGAGCTGAGATCATGCCACTGCACTCCAGCCTGGGCAACAGAGTGAGACTCTGTCAAATAAATAAATAAATAAATAAATAAATAAATAAATAAATTGCAGAGCCCATGTCCAGGTCAAGGACAGGAGAATGTGGAGCTATTCAGCCTGGATGGGGCAGACAGGCTTCAGGCCCTGTAGACATCTCCAGTCTGCTCTGAGAGAGGGCAGCCAGGCCTCTGCTGCTCCCCAAAGGGAGTAACAAGAACCCTCAGGGAGTCACCAGCTGCATCTTGATGACAGGAAGAATTTTTACACTGGCAAAGCTGTGCCAGAGGGGAAAGGCTGGTGGCCTCTGACCTGAGGGAGTACACATTGCAGGGCCTGGGCAGTCCTATCAGGGAGCCTCCCGATGGGATATGTGGGATTGGGTCAGAGACCCTGGGGACCCTTGGACTCTGATGGCCGGGTCTTCCAGACACAAGGCACTGAAAAGGGTGGCCCCCCCAGTTCCTTACAATCACCACCCACAGCGATAGTCTTTGCAGATTTAGCTGCTTGGCACAGCCCGTCCAGTAACTGGCCAGGAGCAGCATTTGTTAACCGAGTTTGCTCCCCTTTCACCTTCACTCCACTTCACCTAGAAGCTGCTAATGACAGCAGCTCTCTCTCACACAATCTACAACGTCCGTTGGACGCTGCTACACTCTCATGCTGCAGGCCTGGCCAGACCTGTTGATGCGATGGCTGGGGAAAGAGAGTGGCTAAGGGGCAATGAAGGCCTGGCGAGGGGAAGCAGAGAGCCACAGGGTGCCATGCATCATGCATACGGATAAACAGGGCCAGAGCTGCCCCCCATGTATGGGCTTTCCACCCAACAGGACTCGCTCCTCAGATGGCCTACAAAGCCTCATTCCCACATCTGAAGTGCCAATTTTTTGCCCCGAGACATCCATCAGGGATTGGTTCCAGGACCCCCGCAGATACCAAAATCCACTGATGCTCATGTCCCTCATATAAAATGATGTAATATTTGCCTGTAACTTATGCACATCCTCCCATATAGAGTAACCCATCTCTAGAATACCTATGACACCTAATACAATGGAAATGGTATGGAATGCTGTTTAGGGAATACTGATAATGGAAAAAAGTCTTTACGTATTCACTACAGGTGCAACAATCAATTTCTTTCTGAATACTTTATATCTGAGGTTGTTTGAATCCGTAGATGTCTCATGGATATGAGGAACATTGATTTTTTTTTTTTTTTTTGAGTCTTACTCTGTTGCCCAGGCTGGAGTGCAATGGTGTGATCTCGGCCCACTGCAACCTCTGCCACCAGGGTTCAAGCAATTCTCCTGCCTCAGCCTCCCTAGTAGCTGGGATTACAGGCACCCACCACCATGCTCAGCTAACTTTTGTATTTTTAGTAGAGATGGGGTTTCACCATGTTGGCCAGGCTGGTCTCAAACTCCTGACCTCAGGTGACTCACCTGCCTTGGCCTCCCAAAGTGCTGGGATTACAGGCGTGAGCCACCGCACCTGGCCGGAACATCGTTTTTCTTAAAATGGGGCTGTTTCAGCATGGCAGTGCCCCCATGTGGCCTTTTGGTGTCTTCATGTTATATCCTGTCCAGGTGGTGTTGGTATGAATAATTCTAGGCACCATCATACCTGAGTTTCTCAGTAGCCCTAGGAGATAGCAGGGACAGGTCCAAATACTCTATTGCCACTTTACAAATGAGGAGCCTGTAGGAGAGGGGAGCAATTTGTCCCAAGCCAGCATCAAGTCTGTGGCACAGCCAGCACCGTGGTATCTCCAGGTGCTGTCACACACCATATCTGAATCTTCGTAAGAACCCAGGGTGGTCAGACATATGGATGAAGACCTGGAGGCTCAGAGGGGGGCTTCCCAAGGTCACACCAGTGAGTGGCAGAGTCAGGGTTGGCACACAGGCCCCACCCTGGCCTGTGTGTGCTCAGCACGTTGCCGTCCCTGCAGCTGGTCAAGACTGCTGAGCTGGACCCCTCTCGGAACTACATTGCGGGCTTCCACCCCCATGGAGTCCTGGCAGTCGGAGCCTTTGCCAACCTGTGCACTGAGAGCACGGGCTTCTCTTCGATCTTCCCCGGTATCCGCCCCCATCTGATGATGCTGACCTTGTGGTTCCGGGCCCCCTTCTTCAGAGATTACATCATGTCCGCAGGTGAGTCTTTCTACCCCTGAGCAGCTCAGGAAGGTAACAAATTTTCAGAAGGGTTGCCAATAGTTCTGTACTTCTTCCAAGAGCGTGTGCAGTAGGAGAAGGAGGCTAGGCCCAAAGAAGCACTTCCTACAGCACCATGCTGGGCGCTGAGTCCATCAGGGGGTTGGGAAGAGGGAGAGGACTCAGGGAGCTCCTGGCTGGAATGGGGGGCAGTGGGGGAAAACCCCAGGCCTCAGTAGGCATTGCTGGTGATCTCTTTATGAGCTACATGTACTTTCATAGCCCCTGCTCCCTCACTCCATACCTGACCCACTTTTCTCTTTCCCCAGGGTTGGTCACATCAGAAAAGGAGAGCGCTGCTCACATTCTGAACAGGAAGGGTGGCGGAAACTTGCTAGGCATCATTGTAGGGGGTGCCCAGGAGGCCCTGGATGCCAGGCCTGGATCCTTCACGCTGTTACTGCGGAACCGAAAGGGCTTCGTCAGGCTCGCCCTGACACACGGGTATCAAGCCTCTGGGAAGAGCACTCTGGGTTCAGTTGGCAATTGGCAAGGATTTTATTTTGGTGGGAAGACAGCAGAGACGAATGCAGATTCTATTTTGGTAGAGGTTTTCAGTCCATTCACAATGAAGATTATATTTTGGTGTCTCATGCCCAAATACCTAGAAAAGTTTCCACAACGGAGACTCAGTGATCTAAGAAACTAGGTGGCAATGAACATATTCCACAAAGCTGGCGCTTGATCTGAGACCTATGGTATCTAGAAGAGTGATATTTGGGGTACATTTCAGAGCTGTTCTCCCTCCTTGGGGTGAAGCATCCTTGAGAAACATAAGCCAGCTGAGGTGGGAGATATTTTTCTAGGAAAAATAATACAGATTTTTATATCTGGGAGGACTCTCTGAAGCATTCTGGTCTACCTCTCATGGTGCACCTGGGAAGTTGTGGCCCTGCAGGGGACCTGCCCAAGGTCAGAGAATGGGGCTGCGAAGATCTGGGAGATATCCCAGGCCTCCACTTCCAGCCCAGGTGGCTGACCTCTGCTCCATTTCTTGGTCACTGAGTTCCTGCAGGAAGCTAAAGGGCCTTTCAGCTTGTGCCTTCTCTGGGGCCTCCCACATGCCCTCTTTCCTCTATTTGTCTCCAGGGCAGCCCTGGTGCCAATCTTCTCCTTCGGGGAGAATGACCTATTTGACCAGATTCCCAACTCTTCTGGCTCCTGGTTGCGCTGTATCCAGAATCGGTTGCAGAAGATCATGGGCATCTCTCTCCCACTCTTTCATGGCCGTGGTGTCTTCCAGTACAGCTTTGGTTTCATACCCTACCGCCGGCCCATCACCACTGTGGGTAAGTCCAGGACCAGGCTGGGAAGGAGGAGGCTATAGGGACAGGGCAGGTTGTGTGCTGCAAGGGGACGTGGAAATGAGCCAGATTTATTCCTGCCCTAATGGGGCTCACATTCTAGACTGGGAAACATACACACACAAGCAGATAGAATAGAAGACAGTCTGGGATAGGAACTATAGCAGAGGTGCCAAGAGCAATAGTTGCGACCAATTGCTGAGCACCTGCTCTGTGCCAGGCACTACACTAGCTGCCCTACATGAAGCAACTCAGCTTATCCTAACAACCTTCAAGGTAGGATTTTTTTTTTTTTTAAGAGTTTCACTCTTCTTGCTCAGCCTGGAGTGCAATGGCACAATCTCAGCTCACTGCAACCTCCGCCTCCTGGGTTCAAGAGATTCTCATGCCTCAGCCTCCTGAGTAGCTGGGACTACAGTCACTCGCCACAACACTCAGCTAATTTTTGTATTTTTAGTAGAGATGGGGTTTCACCATGTTGGCCAGGCTGGTCTCAAACTCCTGACCTCAAGTGATCCGCCTGCCTCAGCCTCCCAAAGTGCTGGAATTACAGGCATGAGCCACCACACCTGGCCATACCTTCAAGACAGGAGTTACTATCCCCATTTCACTGATGGTAAACTGGGGCTCAGAGAAGTTAAGCAACTTCCAAAATATCGCACTGTTTTTGAATAACAAAGTTGAGGTTTTTATTAAGATCATTCTGACTTTTTACAATGCTAGAGAAGGAGGGTTTAATTCTTTTTTTTTTTTTTTTTTGAGACAGAGTCCTGTTGCCCAGATTGGAGTGCAGTGGCATGAGCTCAGCTCACTGCAACCTCCACCTCCCAAGTTCAAGCGATTCCCCTGCCTCAACCTCCAGAGTAGCTGGGATTACAGGGCAGTGCCACCACGCCTGGGTAATTTTTGTATTTTTAGTAGAGACAGGGTTTCACCATGTTGGCCAGGCTGGTCTCGAACTCCTGACCTCAAGTAATCCCCCAGGCTCAGCCTCCCAAAGTACTGGGATTACAGGCATGAGCCACCACGCCTGGCCTCCGACAGACTTTATAGAGAGAAGTCCATTCATCTCATCTCCATCCATCCACTTGCTAATTGAGCAGACTTGGTAAACCCCTACATCATGACCTCCCCTGTGTTGTGTAGCAATATTTTCATGAATTTTAATACTTCTGCTGCTTCCAGAGCTATTGCCAGAAGAGAGGACAGAGGAACTGCCTTCCCAGCCAGGCAGAACCAGAGAAAGGGATGAGTTAGGCCCTTCCTGATTCTTCCCTGGGATGAGAGAAGCCACTGCAGGTCAGCGTGGAGGGGTAGAGGGGAAAGAAGAGCTGCCTGGGCTATGAACTCACGCCATCTTAGAAATATAGCCGCTTCCATTCATGGCATCTTGGACTCCCCAAATCATATAGCCTGAAGGTAAAGGGCACATCCCTGGGGTCTAAAACCTGGCAGTGGTTCTTCCTGGCTATGTGACCTTGAACAAGTCAGGCAACCTCTCTGAGCCTCATTGACTCATCTGTCAAATAGGAATGACAGGTTTTTATACCCATAGGATAAAAGGGAGTATTTCATGTAAAGCACCTAGTGCATTGCCTGACACATTGAAATCCAGCTGTTGGCTGGGCGTGGTGGCTCACACTTGTAATCCCAGCACTTTGGGAGGCCGAGAAGGGCAGATCACAAGGTCAGGAATTCAAGACCAGCCTGTCCAATGTGGTGAAACCCTGTCTCTACTAAAAATACAAACATTAGCTGGGCATGGTGGCGCATGCCTGTAATCCCAGCTACTCGGAAGGCTGAGGCAGGAGAATTGCTTGAACTGGGACGCAGGAGGCGGAGGTTGCAGTGAGCTGAGATTGAGCCACTGCACTCCAGCCTGGGCTACAGAGCAAGACTCTGCCTCAAAAAAAAAAAAAAAAAAAAGAACGAAAGAAATCCAGCCATTGTTATTATATCAGAATCTTGGAGTTGCCCTAATGTCTTAAAATTCATTCATTACTTGAGATTAGGGTTGGAAGGAATGGCAGTAAGAGCACTTTTCTGCAGGGATGAACCATGGGGGTGGGCACCTGCCCCAAGGGCCCCTTGCCTACCCTAGGCCACTGCACACCTCTATGCCTTGCAGTGGGGAAGCCCATCGAGGTACAGAAGACGCTGCATCCCTCGGAGGAGGAGGTGAACCAGCTGCACCAGCGCTATATCAAAGAGCTGTGCAACCTCTTCGAGGCCCACAAACTTAAGTTCAACATCCCTGCTGACCAACACTTGGAGTTCTGCTGAGCCCAAAGGGCAGGGCCAACATTAGGGAGCCCAGCAGGAGGTGCTGTGCTCTGAGAAGACTTCCTGGAGGTGTTTGTTGAACATATCTGCAGAGCCTTCCCAGACTCCTGCAAATCCAACCCATATCAGGCTGTAAGTCAAAGCAGGCAACGCAGAAGAGGAGACCAGACTCTGGCACAGCAATCTGCACTCCTGCTGCAAGACCTTTGCAGCAATCTGCACTCCTGCTGCAAGACCTCTGCAAGCCTCCTGCTCCTTGGCTTCTGTCTGCTCATCAGTGAAATGGGAGAGAGGGCTGGAGGAGAATGGTTTCTGAGGTCTCTGTTCTCTGTTGTAATGTCACTCAAACATTATAAAAGGAAATGCAGGGAAAAAAAAGAGAACAGCAAGGTTTTTATTCCTCTGACCTTGAGTGACAGCACAAAAAAAGCCACCAGCTCCAGTCCCTTCTCCTACAAGACCCGTCATCTTGCACCCTGGATGTCCCAGGTCCTCCCTCTCCATGCTAGAGAGGAGGGGTGGCCAGTAAACCCCTGCACTCACCCTAGGTAGCTTCAAGCTTCTGGGTTCTCTGGGTGATGGAGCGGCAGCCAGAGGCACACAGAAGGTGGGTAGGGAGGACTGTGCTCTGTTACCGACTGGCTGTATGACTGTGGGCAGGCCTCTTTTCTCTCCTTCTGAGCCTCAGTTTTCCCACTGACTCTGAGTCTCAGCTGTGACATTACATAGGCTGAGAGCTGCATAAGGCGCCTCTTACTCACCCTTTGTAACTTCAGCCCCTTACCTTGCCACAAAAAAAAGGGGGCTCCATAAATGTCAGTTCAATAAATGAGAGAATTATATTTTAGCATGCTTCTCTTTCTTTCTACCCCCAAACAAGAGGGCTGGTCAAAGCCTTACCCTTGACCTCCCAGCCTGGCCCTGGGGCCCTATCTCACCTTCCCAGAAGCTGGATGAGACTGAGTCAGAGAAGACCATGCTGATCACTTCTTCCTGATGCATCAACCCTAAGCTTACCACCTCTGGCCCCATTCTGTTGGGAAAGAAGCGGAGGTCAATTTGTTAAGACACAGGGCAGGCCAGCACAGAGAATGGAAACCAGATGTGAGATGTGTGCATGTGTCTGCAGGGGTGTGGGGGGTGTGGAGGGGTAAGATGGGGACAGACACCCTGACCAGAGTTCTAGATTCCTGGATTAGGGCCGTGCATCAGTAGGGAGGGAACAGAGGGTGGGTGGGTTGGACCAGGGTTTGTGACTCTTCCTCACCCTCTAGTGGGGAAACAGACCCTTCCCTGCCAGGAGCAGATCACACCCATAACCACAACACAGGGCACTTAGAGAAGTGTACATTTGGGTTTCAATCCTGGCTCTGGCTCTGCCCCTTTTCAGTGATCCTGGGCAAGCCACATCTCCAAACCTCGATTTTGTCATTTGAGAAATAAATACCATAGTATCCACCTTCAGTGTTGTGAACAGTTCATGAGATAACAAGATATTCCATGTCCTTTGTGACATGATGTGCAGTATGTGTGAATTAGAAGCCAGGTAACAAAGGTACCCAATGTCTCATGAAAGTGCCTCTTATTATCCTATTAGGCAGAGTGGTATAAGGGTCACAAGAGGAGCAGGAAGAAGAAGCAGTGGAGTTTAGAGAAGGGAGGGATGATTTACAGCCGAAGGGAGGACTTGGAGGAGGTGACACTTGGGCAGGACCTTGAAGGAAGGGGGAGATTTGCAAAGGAGATAAATAACGGCCCATAGTAATTACCTACCGCTGTATAACGAACCACTTCAAAACTTAATGGTTGGCCGGGCATTGTGGCTTATATCTGTAATCCCAGCACTTTGGGGGGCCAAGGTGGGTAGATCACTTGAGCCCAAGAGTTTGAGACCAGCCTGGGAAGCACGGTGAAACCCCGTCTCTATAAAAAGAGAAATACATACAAAAATTAGCCCGGCGTAGCCGGGTGCGGTGGCTCATGCCTGTAATCCCAGCACTTTGGGAGGCTGAGGCGGGTGGATCACGAGGTCAGTAGATCGAGACCATCCTGGCTAACATGGTGAAACCCCGTCTCTACTAAAAATACAAAAAATTAGCCAGGCTTGGTGGCAGGCACCTGTAGTCCCAGCTACTCAGGAGGCTGAAGCGGGAGAATGGCGTGAACCTGGGAGGCGGAGCTTGCAGTGAGCCCAGATGGCGCCACTGCACTCCAGGCTGGGCGAGAGCGAGACTCCGTCTCAAAAAAAAAAAAAATTAGCCAGGCATGGTGGCTTGTGCCTGTAGTCCCAGATACTTAGAAGACTAAGGTGAGAGGATTGTTTGAGCCCAAGTGAGGGAGGTTGCAGTGACCTGAGATTGCACCACCGTACTCCAGCCTGGGCAACAGAATGAAACTCTGTCTCAAAAACAGCAACAACAACAACAACAACCACAACTTAATGGTTGAAGAGCGCGAGGATTTATTACTTCTCACAATTCTGTGGATTCTCTGGGTGGTTCCTCTTGGATCTTGCAGCTGCATCCAGCCAAGGGGTCAGCTGAGCCTGGGACAGCTAGGGCTGCTAGAGGGGCTGGGCCTCTCTTTGCACATGGACACTGGGCCCCTCTCTATACTGAGTGGTCTGTTAGCATTCACTGGTGGCTGATTCCAAAAGATGAGAGCCAAAGCTGCACGGACTCGAGTCCTAGGCTGCACACCTCACAAGCATCACTTCTACTGCATTCTGTTGGTCAAAGCAAGTCACAACCCAGCAGATTCATGGAGTAAGGAATAGGATCCCCCTCTGGATGGGAGGAACAGTAATGTCGTATTACAAAAGGGTGTGGACACATGCAGGGATTCTTACTGCCATCTTTGCAAACAATCCACCAAAACTTAAAAACTAAAAGCCTGAAGCACAAGCACTCTCCACCCCAGGCACACACACCCTGGAATTCCCTGTCTGACCATGGTACCACCACTGTGTATCCCGAGGATCCCAGCTCAGCCTTGCATCTCTGCCCTATCTCCCTCTCGCTCTCCCCTGTTGATCCCTCATGCAAAGCCATAGTGAGCTGTCTAAAACACAAAGCTGACCACGCCATTTCCTTCTCGGCATCCTTCCATGACCCTCCATTGCTCCTAGGGTAGGGTTTGGACTAGTCTGAATCCAGAGAATCAGGATCCAGCAGGAACCAGAGGATAATTTGAGGAGGGTTTAAAAAGGAACCATTTTTTGACGTGTGTGCACTGTTTCCACCCTGAGGCCTGGAAGGATGAATGGAAGCAGCAGTTCCTGAACCAGGAAGACTCATGTGTGGGGGCCATTGCTGGTCAAGGGGCACGAGCAGGTCTGGTGACTCTGCCAGGGAGGAGCCAGGAGCAAGCATTCCCACCTCACCTTCCTCCATTCAGTCTGCTGCCAAGTTCCCCACTGCCTGAGCCCAGCTAGAAGCTGGAGGGAAGGAGGGCCTGTGGCTGCAGTCCAGGCATGTAGGCCTCCTGGGAAAGGGAGAAGGGCAAAGACAGGTAGAGTGGATCTGGAGGGGTCAACGGAAGACGGAACATGTCCACCTCCAAGCCCGAGTTTCTCAGCCTGCCATTTGCCACTCTCCAGCATCTGGCCCAGCCTGTCCATCCTCATCTCTCTTCCTCCTTACTCCATGCTCCCATCACTTGGAACCATTTGCATTTCTTTGTGCCAGCTACATTGTCTCACCTCTGAGTTTTTGCCCATGATGTCGGATGCCATGGAATGCCATCTCCTCCCCATTATCTCCCCCTTGTCTAGATAATTCCTACTCATCCTCCAATACTGATTTTATCTGTGCAAAGAAGTCTTCCCCAGTGCCTCTGGTTGAGAGGGGTTTCCTCTGGCTTCTCCAGACTTTCCGTTCCTCCGCCACAGCCCTTAGCACCCTGGGGAGGAGGTATTGCTGTCCAGGCAAATGCTGTGCCAATGCCCCTGCCTCTAGTGCACTCCCTCCAGCCTACCCACAAACAGGACCTGCATCCTGTCTCACAAATAAAACCGAACTCTCGAAATGGTCTCCAATGCCTCGGGATAATGCCTAAACTCCTCCTCAGCCTGGCATTCAAGGCCTTTATCATCTGCCCTCTAGACCCCACCAGCCTCACCTCTGGACCCTTTCCCCTTGCCACCTGTCACTCCCGCCCCCTTCACTGCTCTCTGGATATACTCTGCTCTTGCACTGGCTTATTTATGGGCACACCATTCCCTTCCTTCTGGAACACTCTTTCTTCTTGTTCTGGTCAGCGTCACTCACTTCCAAAGGTCGCCTCCTTTGTCAAACCTCATCCTACACTTCCACCCTCAAACTCTGCCCTTTGCCCTGAATCAGCCCTCTTTTGCACTATCTTCAGGGATGAAAGGGTCATAGTCATTCATACGTGAGTGTACTTCTCTGTCTCCCAGTGGACTGGAAACCCCTTTAGGCCCTTATCCATGGTGCCTTCAACCCCATTCGACCCAGCTCCACCGCCAGCACAGGACCTCAGCATCCCCAGTGAGTGGGAGTTGGTTGAGTAAATGAATTCTCACATGTATGCTTCCTCTCAATCCCACCCACATGAGGCCTGGGGCAGGGATCAGGGGAAGAAGACTCAGGCCTTGCCTCTGAGGTGATTAAATTACTTCTGCATCACTGCATGACAGATCACTCCAAAATTTGGCTGCTTTAAACAACAAACCCTCATCGACTCTCAGTTTCTGGGGGTCAGGTGTCTGGGAATGGCTTAGTGGAGTGGTTCTGGCTCAGGGTTTCTCATGAGGTTGCAGCCAGGCTGGGGCTGGGCCCGGGGCTGTGATCTCTGAAGGCCTGAGTGGGGCTGCAGGACTAGAGGCTTCCAGGCCTACTTGTGTGGCTGTTGGCAGGAGGCTTCTGTTGTTTGCCATGTGGGCCACTCCACAGCGCTGCCAATGACATGGCTTCTCCCAGAGTGAGCGAGCCAAGAGAAAGAGAGAGGCCACACTGCCTTTTATGACCTGGTCTCTGAGTCTCACACTATCAACTCCACCTTACTTTCTTGGTTAGATGTGAGTTGCTAAGTCCAGCCCACACTCCTTACAAGGGTGTGAATACCCAGGGGTGGAGTCCCTGGGCGCCAGCTTGGACACTGGCTGCTACAGTGATGGTGGATGAGCTTCAGAGGCTAGACTGTACCACACTGATGCTGTTTACTTCTGCACAGGGCAGCTTGCCTTGGAGGACAGAGACTGAGCCAGCCATGTAAAGGGGACCCAGATGGGTGGGAGCAACAGTTTGAGCAAAAGGTGCAGGTAGGAATGATGACTGTGACCCCCCCAGCCTGGGCTAGGATGGAGTACAAGGTGGCCATTAGACAGACGGGTGCCAGGATAGGAGATAGGGGGTGGGGGAGAGGCTTGAGGGGCCAGAGGGGAAAGGTATCTCCTCCTTTCACAGCAACCTTGGAGGCTTCATGTTGAAGACATCAGTAGCACAAGATGCAAGGTGTATAGAGCCCTGACTTCAGAGAAAGGCTGCCCAAGAGAGCCACCCAAGCAGGGATATACATGCTGGACTTTGCATGTGCAAAAACATGCCCTTTTACTGGCTCAAGCCACTGAGATAGGAGTGTGTTTGTTATGGTAATTGGCCTCCCCTACTAATGTGCCAGGAGCTATCCACGTAAGGACTCAATTATTAATTTTGCACCTCCTAACAACTCTCAGGGGCCCTCAGAGCCTGCCTCAGAGGCCTCATCCTTATGTGGGGAAGGCAGCCTTCTCCCCTCCATACATGCACAGATAAAGGCAGCAGAGGATGGCAGGATGTGTCAGGCACAGTAGAGAGGGTCAGAGGCCCTCAAGTAATGGGGACAGCTGGAGTCTCCTCTGGAAACCAACCTGCACTTTGACCTGGGGAGAAGTTCTCAGACATTATTTCCCAAGGGGACAAAGGGCCTGCTGAGGCACAGTCCCTCTGATACTGCTTTATGGTGACTTGGTCAGGGGTTGGCCAGCATAGCACAGCCAGCAGCCACGTGGAAGGGACAAGGCTGCAAGTGCAAGTCAGGTCCACTTGCTGAGTCTCAGCTCCCAAGGGGACTGTGTTTTGTGAGGGTTCAGAAGCAGGAAGGAGGGAGGAGGGCATCCAGATGTAAGCTGTTGAGTGAGCAAACACAGAGGGGAGGGAAAATGTGGGGCACACGTTGGTAATAGCTGCAGGTGTGAATCAGGGTGCAAGGGTGAGTTTCAAAGAAAAGGAGGCTAGAGGTAGGTCTCTTTTCAGAAAACTTTTATTGAGTCCTTGCTATGTGCCAAGTGCTGGGGACAGAGTGGCAACCAAGCTGGATTGGGTCCCTGGCTTTCCCTTGTCTACTGACTGGTGGAAGCCAAATGTCCAGTCAAGGAGTCAGGAATTTCTCCCAAAGGTAGGGAGGAGCCCTGGAAAGTCCTTGAGCTGGTGTTGGTTAAGGGGAAGGCCACATGGGCAAAAAATGCCTTAGGTTGAACCGGGCATTTGTCTTAATGACCTCACAGAAGGGCAGAGTCAGCACCCGGAGCCATTTACTGAGGACCTACTATGTGCTAGGATCTGGATGGGATGCTCTACATGTATTATGTCAAACACACCCACAGTGACCTCTTTATAATAGATAAAGTTCATTTGTCAGAAAGGCTAAAGGACTTTCTGGAATCCTGGCCCCAAGATGTGGACTGCCTGCCCAGACAGCTATCACATGCTCCTCACATTCTGCCGGGTTCTGGCCTCAGACCCAGCAGAATGGCACAATGGAAATGGCAGAGGCTGGAGAGCCAGCCTGGCTGCGTGACCCCGTGCAAGTCAGGTCCAGTTGCTGAGTCTCAGTTTCTTCACTTGTAAATGGTCTTTCCACAAATGGGTGTTCAATAAGTGTCAGTTCTTCCTCCCTCTCCCTCTTTATAAGTTCCAGGAAATGGTTTTTGAAAGACCCGCGAGAGTTTGTGTCTATCACAAATGAGGTTAGGGCATTTCTTAGACTCTAGAGTCCCTTCATCCCCTGCTGGAAAACTAGCCTGAGTGTTTCCCTTTTCAACAATTGAACTGGTGCACATCTGGTCACATCTTTAGCGATAGGGTGAAGAGAAAATGATGACAGGCAGCTCGTTTCTAGCAGCCCCTTTTAGCTTTTTTTTTTTTTTTTGAGACAGAGTCTTGCTCTATTGCCCAGGCTGGAGTGCAGTGGCACAATCTCGCTCACTGCAACTTCCACCTCCCGGGTTCAAGCAATTATCTTGCCTCAGCCTCCCAAGTAGCCAAGATTTCAGGCATGTGCCACCATGGCCGGCTAATTTTTTGTATTTTTAGTAGAGACGGGGTTTCACCATATTGGCCAGGCTGGTCTCGAACTTCTGACCTTGTGATCCGCCCACCTCGGCCTCCCAAAGTGCTGGGATTACAGGCTTGAGCCACTGTGCCCGGCATCAGCCCCTTTTAAAAGGGAACTTAAAAGAACAAAAAACAGCGGTGGCTCACGCTTGTAATTCCAGCATTTTGGGAGGCCGAGGCGGGCGGATCACGAGGTCAGGAGATCGAGACCACGGTGAAACTCCGTCTCTACTAAAAATACAAAAAAAAATTAGCCGGGCATGGTGGAGGGCGCCTGTAGTCCCAGCTACTCGGAGAGGCTGAGGCAGGAGAATGGCGTGAACCCAAGAGGCGGAGCTTGCAGTGAGCTGAGACTGTGCCACTGCACTCCAGCCTGGGCGACAGAGCGAGACTCTGTTTCAAAAAAAAAAAGAACAAAAAACAGCCACAAAACTCTGTCCCTATCAATAACATGTCAATGATTAAAGATCAAAAGAGTCCCTCCTCTTTTTTTTTTTTTTTTTTTTGAGACAGAGTTTCACTCTTGTTGCCCAGGCTGGAGTACAACGGCACGACGTTGGCACACTGCAACATCTGCCTCCTGGGTTCAAGCGATTATCCTGCCTCAGCCTCCTGAATAGCTGGGATTACAGGCATGCGCCACCACTCCCAGCTAATTTTGAATTTTTAGTAGAGACGGGGTTTCTCCGCGTTGGTCAGGGTGGTCTCCAACTCCCAACCTCAGGTGATCCACCTGCCTCAGCTTCCCGAAGTGCTGGGATTACAGGCATGAGCCATTGTGCCCAGCTAAAAGAGCCCCTCCTCTAAAAAAAAAAGTAAAATTGTCAAAAGCCTGCATTTGGGGATGCCCTAGGTCAATGCTTCTTGAAATGTCTGTGGTAAACGACCAGATTTTTGGTTTTTGCTTTTTTTCCCAATCCTTCACGGACCTATCCATTTTATAAGACACAATATAAGTTACTAGAAAAATGAGAAAAGAAAACCAAGACATAGTATAACGTTTTATTATTAGTTTCAACAGACATAAAATTACTGTGCCGTATTGCTCTGAAGTTTATGAACAGTTCCACTCCATTTCTGTAATTATTTTGTCAGGAATAACAAGCTGTTCATGGATGTGCATTGGTCTCCAGACCACACTGGAGTAACCGAGCACTGCCCTGGAACTCTTTGTTGTGACTAACTGCTGGCATTGTAAGTTGTTGCAAGTTAAGAAACACAAAACTAACTGGTGAAGTGTAAAGTGCTATACACTAATTGGTTAGGGATGTCATCTTAGCCACTTTCACCCAGATAAGCTGAGAAGGCTCCTAGAAGGGCAGGGCTTGCCTGAAGTCACATAGCTTGTAAGTGGCAGATGCAGAACTGGCCTCCCAGTTGTCTCCCAGTGCTCTTTCCACTCTGCCTTGGGCAGTGGATACGAGGATGTGTCCCCAGGCGCATTTTCAAGGAAGAACTCCATTCCCAGCTGCAGGAAGTGCAGTCTGCCCCTTCTGAGATCACCTCCACTGCAGAGAGCTCCCTTTGCAAGGGCATACAGCCCATGACTGAGCCAGCCAGGGTAGAAAGGCCGGGCCACGTCAGCCCAGATCAATACAGCTCTGATGGGACATTTCAGTTTGATTTCTCCCTCCATCCAAATTTGCTGCCTTCCTTTCCTTCTTGCAGTATTGATTCCAAAGGTTCTCTAATAAACATCCTGTAGGCTACACACGATCTCAGAATCCACTTCCTGGAGACTCCAATCTGTGACATCATGCGTATTTGAAGAGGTAAATCCCAGTATGAGGCTCGGAGAGATTCACTAATTTGTCTTTGTTTTTTTGTTTTTTTTGTTTTTTTTTGAGACAGAGTCTTCACCCAGGCTGGAGTGCAGTGGCACGATCTCTGCTCACTGCAAACTCTGCCTCCCGGGTTCATGCCATTCTCCTGCCTCAGCCTCCAGAGCAGCTGGGACCACAGGCACCCACCACCATGCCCGGCTAATTTTTTGCATTCCTAGTAGAGATGGGGTTTCACCATGTTAGCCAGGATGGTCTCGATCTCCTGACCTCGTGATCCGCCCGCCTCAGCCTCCCAACGTGCTGGGATTACAGGCGTGAGCCACAGCGCCTGGCCAGTCACACCGTTTTTAAGTGGTGGAATGAGTATTTGAATTCCGATCTGACTGCAAAGGCTGTATTTTTGTCTAATAAAGTGTGACCTGACTGCCAGCTTGGGAAACAAAAGAAAGGATCAGAAAAGTTGGATTTAATCTGTAAAATTAAAAATAACTCTTATTTATTCAAAAAGG
Organism: Nomascus leucogenys; assembly: GCF_006542625.1. NCBI lineage: Eukaryota > Metazoa > Chordata > Mammalia > Primates > Hylobatidae > Nomascus > Nomascus leucogenys. Next base: position 61,022,572 of record NC_044395.1, on the reverse strand, counting down.
CAGGCCGGGTGCGGTGGCTCAAGCCTGTAATCCCAGCGCTTTGGGAGGCCGAGGCAGGCGGATCACGAGGTCAGGAGATCGAGACCATCCTGGCTAACACGGTGAAACCCTGTCTCTACTGAAAATACAAAAAATTAGCCGGACGTGTTGGCAGGCGCCTGTAGTCCCAGCTACTCGGGAGGCTGAGGCAGGAGAATGGCGTGAACCCGGGAGGCAGAGTTTGCAGTGAGCCGAGGTCGCGCCACTGCACTCCAGCCTGGGGGACAGAGCAAGACTCCGTCTCAAAAAAAAAAAAAAAAAAAAAAAAAAAAAATAGGCACAGCCATTTTAGAAGACAGTTTGGCAGATTCTCATAAAGGTAGATATAGGCTTACTACACAACTCAGCAACTGTGCTCTTAGGTATTTACCCTACTGATTGGAAAACAAGTCTATATGAAAATGTGCACATGAATGTTTATGGCCACTTTATTCATAATCACCAAAAACTGGAAGCAACCAAGATGTCCTTCAATAGGTGAATGGATTTTTTTAAAACCTGTGGTTCAATCCATACAATGGAATCCTATTCAGAAATACAGACAACTGAGCTGTAAATTCATACAATAGTATGGATGAATCTTAAGTGCATTTTGCTTAGCGAAAGAAGCCAGACCAAAAAGGCTACATACTGTATGATTTCACTCCTATGACATTCTGGAAAAGGATAACATATAGGGACAAAAAACAGATAAGCTGTAGGGATCCTATGGCTGAGGAAGCACTGGGAACTTTCCAGGGTGGTAGAACTAATTCCTATGGTTTTATAGTGCTGTCTACTTGATACTATGCATTTGTCAAAAACCACAAGGTAGGCCAGGAGCGGTGGCTCATGCCTGTAATCCTGCCACTCTGGGAGGCCGAGGCGGGCTGATCACCTGAGGTCAGGAGTTCGAGACCAGCCTGGCCAACATGGTGAAACCCTGTCTCTACTAAAAATACAAAAATTAGCTGGGCTAGGTGGCAGGCACCTATAATCCTAGCTACTCGGGAGGCTGAGGCAGGAGAATCGCTTGAACCCAGGAAGTGGAGGTTGTGGTGAGCCAAGATCATGCCACTGCACTCCAGCCTGGGTGACAAGAGTGAAACTCCATCTCAAAAAAAAAAAAAAAACCCACAACATAAACTTTAATGTACAGAAATTAAACTTTTAGAATCCCCCAAAAAGTTAAGGTATCCCAGGGTAGAATGCAGACTGTGATGATGAAAGAATCTCAATTGTCTTATAAATGTATGAGAAAACTTTACTGAAGGGAGTGAGAGAACAAAGGGCTGACCTAAGTAACTTTGGGAAAGAATATTTTGACTGGAAACTGCAAGACTGATGTAAAAATACGATGTCCATAAACACAGCACCATAGCTGGTAAAGCTGAATTTCTCATGGGAGTGCAGGGTAACAAGTCTGAAACTGCCATACATGTGTTGCAATTGAACACATAAGTAAATAGATGACAGGGGCCAGTTTTCTCACTGTTGGAGAAGGAGGATGACTAGAATGATCCATGTGGTAAGGAATTAGAAGGAGACATCAGTATGAACTCATGTTTAGTTTAATATAGTCACAGCTCGATAGATGCAATTGTAAATAGGTATGTATACATGGGAAATATACGTCTCCTAGCTTTGTCTTCTGAGAGGGACTAGAAACAGTGGCACACCAGTAGCAACTAGCACACTGGGAGCTCAGATCTTGGTTTCTAATACCTTTCTCTAAAAAAAGGATTCCTGGCCGGACACAGTGGCTCATGCCTGTAATCCCAGCACTTTGGGAGGCCGAGGTGGGAGAATCATGAGGTCAGGAGTTCGAGACCAGCCTGGCTAACATGGTGAAACCCTGTCTCTACTAAAAATACAAAAATTAACTGGGCGTGGTGGCAGGCACCTGTAATCCTAGCTACTCAGGAGGCTGAGACGGGAGAATTGCTTGAATCCAGGAGGCGGAAGTTGTAGAGAGCCAAGATCACACCACTGCACTCCAGCCTGCTAGACAAGAGCAAAACTCCATCTCAAAAATAAAATAAAATAAGTAAAAAATAAAAACAAATATAAAAAGAATTCCTGAGACACCTAAAGAAATGCCTGATTCTAGGGCTGGAGTAGGGAAAATGCAAGATGAGCCTGAAAAACCTTATAGTGCCAGAAAGTAAAGAAGTGCTTAAAAAAACAAAATGATGAGGATATCTCAAGAGTACACAGGAGCCAAACTGAACAAGCTCCCAATGTCCACAGCTGCAACAATTCAAACAATAAAATAAACAGCATAGTACTGGGATTATAATCCAAAGTGTAAAATAAATATCCATGAGTACATACTGATATAAATGATTGAATAATAAATAAATGGGAGAGAAGAGACAAATCTCCCTAAGAGAAGAATCCCAAGTAACTTCTGTAGATATTCCCCCTGAGATGAAGCTCAGCCCTCTCCCAGTTGTACTGGGATGTGCTTAGAGACTTGCTTCCAAGGGTAGCATAGAGAAAGAGCTGGGTGTGGAGGGAGGGACAGGGAGTAACTTTATAGTGAAAACACCTAGAAAACACTACCTCTGCCAGGTGATCAAGGTTAATATCAGTGATGAGTCATGTTGATAGTAAGTACCCTTGATGCGTTGTAATGAGAATGGCACATCACTCCTGTGGCCCTTCTTCCCAAACGCCATAACCCCAGTTTAATCAGGAGAAAAACATCAGATAAATCCATATTGAGGAACAGCCCACAGAACACCTGACCTGTACTTCTCAAAACTAAACATAATCAAATACAAGGAAAATCTGAGAAACTGTCACAGACCAGAGGAGGCTAAGAAGATATGATATCTAAATGAAATATGGTATCCTGGATGGGATCCTCGAACAGATAGAAGTCACTGGGAAAAACCAGTAAAATTGGAATAAAATAAGGAGTTTGATAGTAATGTGTCAATCTTGCCTTTTTAGTTGTGACAAACGTGCAATAGTTCTGCAAAATGTTACAGAGGTAACATTTAAGGTGAAGGGTGTATAGGAATTCTCTTTACTATCTGTGCATCTTTTCTGTAAATCTAAAACTATTCTAAAATTAAAATTTTATTTACATTGAGAAAAATTGCTGTGAGATGTCATATTAGGTTTCCGCAGCTGTTATAGCAAATTACCACAAACTTGGTCAGTTAAAACAACAGAAATGTATCCTCTTACAGTTCTGTAGGCAAGAAGTCTGAAATCAGTGGCAATGGTGTCAGTTTGACAAGGTGCCAGCAGGGCCACTTCCCTCCAGAGGCTCTAGGGGAGAATCTGTTTCCTTAACTTGTCCAGCTTCTAGAGCTACTTTCCTTGGTTCATGGGCCCTTCCTCCATCTCCACAGGTAGCAGCATCTTCAAATCTTTCTCTCTGCTTCCATCATCACATCATCTTCTGCCCTCTGTGTCTCACAGAATCTCTCTCTGCTTCCCTCTTATGAACATGTAATGGCATTCAGAGCCTGTCCACATCATCCAGGGTAAGCTCCCATCTCAAGATCCTCAGCATAAGCACATCTGCAGAGCTCCCTCAAACTTTTTTGCCATGTAAGCTAACGTCCACAGGTTCTAGAGACTAGGATGTAGATATCTTTTGGGGGGCCATTTTTCAGCCTACCACAGATGCTAAGCAAGTTCTTCATTCTCTCTGAGACTCAGATTCCTCATCTGGAAGTGATATATGCAAATTTGAAGTAAATTAGGAGGGCTGATCTGCCACTGGACTGGTAAAAGGGGAAGGCAGGAGCCTGAAGAACCCCTTGTCTTAGGCAAATGAGACCTGACACTACTCCTCTCTTCCCCATGTGTTCCTCCCCTCCACACTGGCCATGTCCTCATGGTAGTATAAGCAAAGAAATCTGGGGTTGGGGATCCTAAGACGTGAGTTCAAGTCCCAGTCCTGTCAGCAACTTGTAGCATGTCCTCAGGTAAGTCACTTTCTGTATCTGGAGTATATAGTGATTCTACAAAACACATATATGTTAATTCTGCCCCGGGAAAGGGCTGGAGAGGGACTACTGAGATCCCTCTTGCGCTGAGAGGTCATAATTATGGGATGTTTATGTTCCTGGTGTCTTCCTTTTGACTAAAGGATCTAGGTCCCTCCTAGTAACTAGAGCCCAATGGAAGCAGCAATGCTTAGTAATGGTAGTAATGGCAAAGGTTTAGGCACTGTGGCTTGTGGGAGGGTGAAGAGGGGAGGGAAGAGCCTCCTGTTTCTTACTCGCTTCTGCCAAGGCCTCATTAGTCTAGACTAGGGGTGAGCAAGCTACAGCCTCTGTTTGAATGACCTGTGGGCTAAGAACAGTTTTTACAGATGAATATTTGAAATCAATTTAATTATAGGAAACACTAACTTTGAGCCCCAGTGACCTAAAATGTCATCTTCCAAAAAAGAATTTCATTGTTCTTATTACAAGACCTATGTTACAAAAAATTATACTCAATTATTTACTTTGGGGTACGGTTAAAATTTTGTAGCCCGGTGTGATGTCATGCACCTTAGTCCCAGCTATTCTGGAGACTGAGGGGGGAGGATCGCTTGAGCCCAGGAGCTCTGGCTGTAGTGTGCTATACTAATTGTGTGTTCACACTCAGTTCAGCATCATTATGGTGACTTCCTGGGAGCAAGGGACCACCAGGTTGCCTAAGGTGGGGTAAACCAGCCCAGGTCAGAAATGGAGCAGGTCAAAACTCCTGTGCTGATTAGTAGTGGGATCACACCTGTGAATAGCGACTGCACTCCAGCCTGGGCAACTTCATGAGACCCCATCTCTTAAAAAAAACAAAAACAAAAACAGGCCGGGCATGGTGGCTCATGCCTGTAATCTTAGCACTTTGGGAGGCCTAGGCGGGCAGATTGCCTGAGCTCAGGAGTTAAAGACCAGCCTGGGCAACACAGTGAAATCCCGCCTCTACTAAAATTCAAAAAAAAAATTAGCTGGTGGGTGCCTGTAGTTCCATCTACTTGGGACACTGAGGCAGGAGAATTGCTGGTGGAACCCAGGAGGCAGAGGTTGCAGTGAGCCGAGATCACGCCACTGCACTCCAGCCTGGGCAACAGAGTGAGACTCCATCTCTAAAAACAACAACAACAACAACAACTATCTTGTAGAAACACATTTCATCGCTTGTTATATGAATACCTGCATAATATCCTGGACTTTGCCTTTTGGCCTGCAAGCCTCTATCAGCCCTCAATTAATGAGTTATCTTATCTTCCACCTCAAATCTGTCTTAAGCTATCCACCCTCCACTTTGCAGCCAGAAGGATCTTTCCAATGTAAGTCTGACCATACCATTCCCCTGATTCAAACTTCCAAGGCATACAGCCTGCACAGTCTGGTTTCTGTCTTCCTTCCCAGCCACTCTCTACCCTCCAGCCATGTTGAGCTTCCAGTTTTCTAGGGCACGTTACTTCCGCCAGGACCAGCATTTTACACAAGCTGTTCCCTCTGCCTAAGATGCTGTTTACTACCCAAGTTCAATTCCTCCTTGGTCTTTTAAGTCATTTTAGACATTAACTCCACCAAAAAGCCATCCCTGATCCAACCTCCCTCCAGGCTGTGAGGTGCCTCCTCTGGGCTTCCACAATTCCCTGCTTCCTTCCAGCCTAGCATTGATCACACTTTTGTTTTTTGGTGGTGGTTTTTTTTTTTTTTTAGATGGAGTTTCGCTCTTGTTGCCCAGGCTGGAGTGTAATGGCGCGATCTTGGCTCACCACAACCTCTGCCTCCTGGGTTCAAGGGATTCTCCTGCCTTAGGCTCCTGAGTAGCTGGGATTATAGGCATGTGCCACCATACCCAGCTAATTTTTGTATTTTTAGTAGAGACTGGGTTTCTCCATGTTGGTCAGACTGGTCTCGAACTCCCAACCTCAGGTGATCTGTCTGCCTCTGCCTCCAGAAGTGCTGGGATTACAGGCGTGAGCCACCGCACCTGGCCTTGATCACACTTTTAAAATGTCTATGGCCTACACCAGACTGGGAGCCCTTCAGAGCCAAGGTTGGTCTGATTAAGCACTGATATCCCCACTTCTCAGTGGCAAGGCTCCTGCTAGCTCCTATACTTTGGGGAGGGAGCAGGAGCTGGGTGTCAGGAGGCCCAGCCCATTTCCTTCCCTGGACTGCAGTCCCTCATCTGTATGTTGGAGACTGAGGGCCCCTGGCTGATCCTCTAAGGACTGGGAGTGAAATTTTGGGGGTAGGGACAGAAGCTGAGCTCCAAGACACCCTTATCAGTCTTCTATAGGCAACCCCAGACGGACATGAGACTGGGCTCTGCAACAGGCGTGATCTGGGCCATTCCAGCCAAAGGTCAATCCTCAGTAGCCAGCTGCAACTGGCCTGGCCCTGGACCCTGCTTGCCCATCCCACTACCCTCTCCTCCCCTGAGAGCCAGGAATAAAAAGGATCTTGGCTGGCCACACTTCTGGCATGGGCTCAGGAACACGTGTGCAGACATGTGTGTATATCTATGGCTATGCTTCTGCAAGAACATCTACATGTGTGTATGGGCTTGTGTGAAAGCATGTACACACATGTGCATGAGTCTGTGGGTGCAAGTCTGTGCACTAGTGTGTGTGCTCCACAAGCATAGTCACGCAAGTATGCTCCTGTGCCCCCATGTGTCTGAGTGTGCGTGGCTATGGGTGTGACTCTGTGCATGTTTATCGGCAGGCATTGAGAGGAGAAAGGAGAGTCAGCCCCCTTCAGCCCTGCCAAACGATGACATCTGATTCTTTGGGATTCCCCTGACCCTGTTCCCTGCCCTCACACTCCAATGCTGTCATTTGAGTGACCAGATTCTGGCATCCAGTCTAGAGTTAACCTCACCTCTTCTCTCATCAATCCCATGCTTTGCAGGGAGATCTAGAATCCTGAAATAATCAGGATGAATTTAAGGGTGGTGAAGGGGACACTGGAATGCCCCACCAGATTCCCTTTTATCATTCTGTGTACACCATTCTATTGGCTTTTCTTGCTAACCACCTGCCTATGCAACTCTCCTGGCTTGCCTTGTACTACCGAAGACACTTTTCCCCATGCGTAGAGAGGATGGTAAATGTCTGGGAGTTACATTACCCCATTCTCCCCTCAGGTGACCCTCAGACTAAATGGCGAAAGGCACCTGCCTTGCTTTCCATTGGAACAAACTCTGGAGCAAAAGTCACCTCTTGGAGCTCCCCTGAGAGATCAGGCTGAGGTTGCACTGAACTCCAGTCACAAGCTTGCTTTGCTTTTCCCCTCCCCCTGCTTCCCCAACTCCCTCTTTAGTTTCTCTCGTGGGCATTTCCTTCACAAACCAATAATCTCAGGGTCGGCTTCCAGGGAACCAACCTAAGACAGAGAAGATGAGCCTAGAAGCCATGAAGCCTGACTATCTCCCTGCACCACCAATGTACAAAGAGGACACTGAGGTTCAGAGAGGAGGTGTCTATCTACAGAGGCCCCCTCTTCGCATGCTCTACTTGCCTCCTTCATCTCCATCACCTACCTTACCACCACCTCCCCTGCAGGCCCCAGGTCCTCTCTGCAATGCCCTCAATATCCTTGGGGTTAGAAAAGTTTCTTGAGCCTGCTAAGATCTCCCAATCCTGGGGGCGCCTGTCCCTTGGGGGGGGGGGGGGGGGGGGGGGGGGATGCACTCCAGAAAAAAAAAAAAAAAAAAAAAAAAAAAAAATCTCCCAATCCTGGGGGTGCCCCCTCATCTCTCCTTGGAGAGTGAAGCACTCAGGATTGAAAAGCAAAACAAAAAAAAAAGAGAGAGAGAGAAATAGAGAGAGAGATCTGAAGATGGGGATCAGCAAGGCAAGAATTCCTCTGCCAACGCCCCCTCACTGTCTCCAAGGGGGTACAACTGGGAGGCAAATGGGGTTCGGGTGTTAAGATCTCACTTCTCATTCTCAGATGTGGCTGTGTATGGTAGAAAACGTACTGTTCTGGAAATTGAGAGACCTGGATTCCAACTTCAACTCTCTCCTCACCTGACTGAATAACTTTAAAGAAGTCAACCCTTCAGAGTTGAAACTTCAAGAGTTTCAAGAGTCAAAACATCTGAGTCAAAGCTTGGAAGAACTCCGTTTCCCCGTCTGTGGAACGGCAGCGGTGGAAGACAGAGAAGTGTAGCATTTCAGAGACAAGATTCCAGCCTCAAATTCACTTCCTAGGCACATGGCAATCTCTTCGAATACACAAATCAGTTACTAGCCCCGTCTGTGCCTTAGTTTCTTCATTTGTCAATGGAGATGATCGCAGGACTGACCTCATGGGTTGTTCTGAGGACTAAATGGGATACCGCATGTAGAGCCCTTTGCGGGTCCCCAGCACATAGCGAGCTTTAGATAGCTGGTGGCTATTTTTGCCCTTGTTATGAATCATTCCAGAGTTGTATAACTGGCTTGGTCCTGTGGCCTCACCAACTTGACACAACTCCTAGGCTCTGTAAAAGTCAAAGGACATTGCACAGAGGAGACAATGTCTGGCGGAAGGAGAGTTTAAAGGGCTTCCCTTCTCTCAATCTCACCTGCCCTGCCTCTAATGCCTTTCCTGGCTTCAGAAACAAGAAACAGATTCCCCAGGGGCTCCGGGCACACAAGTGGGCGCCCAGGTGAGCTAATCCGGGTGGGATGAGTGTGCAGCTCTAATCTGACGTGGTCTGCTGAATAGCACAGCCAAATCCTATTTCCTTTCCATTTAGTGAAGTGGATTGAAATAATGCAGGCGTAACCTTTTCCCACTTTCCCTGCCAGCATTCATTCAGAGAGGGTTTTGTTGTTGTTACTGATGTTGCTGTTTTTGTTTTATTGTGATTCTTCAGGTTAGAATATGTATTCATTTTGTAGTATTCCTTTAAAATTTTTGAAATTATGGTGAAATATAAGGAACATAAAATTTACCATTGGAACCATTTTTAAGTGTACAGTTCAATGGTGTTAAGCACATTCACATTGTTGGGTAACCATCACCACCACCCATCTCCAGAAAGCTCTTCATCTTGTAAAAGCAAAACTCCATTAAACAATAACTCCCCACCCCCTCCAACCCCCTTGTCTTTGCTCTTTTTTGTTGTTGATCTGTGCAAGAATTGGGTTTTGTAGTGTGATCTCTTTAATAAATATTCACCAATGGTTTCCTGACCTGGCACTGTACTAGGCCTGGAATGCAGGGGGTACTTGAGCTTATCATCAGCTCTGAAGGTTTAGGATTCAATAAGACTGAAAAAATGGAGGAAATTTTTTTTTCATGTATTAATTCAACAAAATGTTCTTGACCCTATCAGGCCCAGGAAACAGCAATGGAAGATAAACCCTCTCCCCACCCTGGAGGTACTCATGTCCAATGCCAGAGTAAAGGAGCTGGTGTGACCAGTGGCTATCTGGGCTTCCCCTCCCCATGCCTCTCTGCTTAGCCAAATCCTACCCCCACACTAGCAGAGGGAAGCACAAACTGCTATGGAAATGCAGGGGTGCAAACAACCCATTGCACACCCATAGGTGTGCAGGAACTATGGAAGGCTGAGGGTGGAGAAGAGCTGAGAAAGGATTGATCAAAATTAAAAACATGTATGTTTGAAAGGACACTATCGAGAAATGTTAAAGATAACCCACAGAATGGGATAAAATATTTGTAAAGCATATATCTGATAAGGAACTGGTATCTACAATATATTAAGAAATCTTGCAACTCAAAAATAAAAAGACAACCTAATTAAAAAATGGACAAAGGATCTGACTAGACTCTTCTCCAAAGAAGATACATAAATGCCCAATAAACAAACACATGAAAAAAATGCTAAACATTGGCCAGGCACAGTGGCTCATATCTGTAATCCCAGCACTCTGGGAGACCGAGGTAGGAAGATCACATGAAGCCAGGAGTTTGAGACCACCCTGAGCAACAAAGTGAGACCCCCATCCCTACACACACAAAAAAAGAAAAAAAATTAGCCCAGGGATGGTAGCGCATACCTTTAGTCCCAGCTACCCAGGAGGCTGAGGTGGGAGGATCACTTGAGCCCAGGAAGTCAAGGCTGCAGTGAGCCATGATTATCTCACTGTACTCCAGCCTGGGTGACAAAGTGAGACCCTGTCTTTAAAAAAACCAAAAAAATTGCCCAATGTAATTAGTCATCAGAGAAATATGAATCAAAACTACAGTGAGACACCACTTCATACCCACTAGAATGGCTAGAATAAAAAAGTCAGGTAATAACAAGTGTTGTCGAGATTGTGGAGAAATTAGAACCCTCAAACACTACTGGTGGGAATGTAAAATGGTGCAAGCAATTTGAAAAATAGTCTGGAAGTTCTTCAAAAATTTAAGCATGTGGCCGGGCATGGTGGCTTACGCCTGTAATCCTAGCACTTTGGGAGGCCGAGGTGGGTGGATCACGAGGTCAGGAGATCGAGACCATCCTGGCTAACATGGTGAAACCCCATCTCTACTAAAAATACAAAAAAAAAAAATTAGCCGGGCGTGGTGGCAGGTGCCTGTAGTCCCAGCTACTCGGGAGGCTGAGGCCAGAGAATGGCGTGAACCTAGGAGGCAGAGCTTGCAGTGAGCTGAGATCGTGCCACTGCACTCCAGCCTGGACGACAGAGTGAGACTCCATCTCAAAAAGATAAAAAATAAATAAAAATAAAAAATTTAAGCATCAAATTACCATTGGATTTAGCAATTTCACCCCTAGGTTTATCCCCAGAGAAATGAAAACATATTCACACAAAAATTTGTACACACATGTTCATGGCAGCACTATTCATAACAGCCAAAAGGAGGAAACCACCCATATGTCCATCAACTGATGAACAGATAAACAAAAGGTGTTAAGTTGGTGTGAAAGTCATTGAGGTTTTTGCCATTAGCATCCCTACAATGGACTATTATTTGATCGTAAAAAGTAATGAAATACTGGCTGGGCGTGGTGGCTCACGCCTGTAATCCCAGCACTTTGGGAGGCCGAGGTGGGTGGATCATGAGGTCAAGAGATCGAGACCATCCTGGCTAACACAGTGAAACCCCGTCTCTACTAAAAATACAAAAAAATTAGCCGAGCATGGTGGCGGGCACCTGTAGTCCCAGCTACTCGGGAGGCTGAGGCAGGAAAATGGCGTGAACCTGGGAGGCGGAGCTTGCAGTGAGCCAAGTTTGTGCCACTGCACTCCAGCCTGGGCAACAGAGCGAGACTCCGTCTCAAAAAAAAAAAAAAGTAAAAAAGTAATGAAGTACTGATACAGGGTACAATGAGGATGAACCTTGGAAACATGCTAAGAGAGAAATCAGAAAGAAAAGATCACATTTCGCGATTCAGTTTAACCATTTCAAAATGTATAATTCAGTGGCATTAATTACATTTACAATGTTGCACAAATAATACCATCTCGTTCCAGAATTTTTTTTAATCCCCCCAACCATAAACCTCATACCTATTCTCCCTTCTCTCCAGGCCTTGGCAACTACAGAGTTTTTGGTGTGTTTTTGTTTTGCTTTTTTGAAATGAGGAAATGTTCTAAATTTGATTGTGGTGATGGTTGCACAACTCTGTAAACATACTAAAATCCATTGAATTGTGTACTTTAAATTGCTGAATTGTGTGGTATATGCATTAAATCTCAATAAAGCTGTCACAAAAAAAAGAAAGAAAGAAACATTGAAAAGAATCCTCTGACATTCCAGTCTCTCCCCTCAGCACAAGTTAGCAGTGGTCAACCACTAGAAAAATTTGCAAACATAGCAACAACAAAACCCAAACCTAGCTCAACTCTGACTAGATCAGCTCAAAAGCCACACTGTCTAAGAGAAAAAGAGGCATGCCTCTTTTTCTCTTAGAAATATACATGATATTTGAAATTCCATCAAAAAACAGGTGATACTCACACACACAAAAATATCCATTATCAAGAAATAAAACACACAGAAGAACCAGACTGAAAGAAGAGTGAAACCATAAGATGTTGGGGCCGGGCGCGGTGGCTCACGCCTGTAATCCCAGCACTTTGGGAGGCCGAGGCAGGTGGATCACCTGAGGTCAGGAGTTCGAGACCAGCCTGACCAACATGGTGAAACCCCGACGCTACTAAAAATACAAAATTAGCTGGGCATGGTGGCGTGTGCCTGTAATCCCAGCTACTTGGGAGGCTGAGGCAGGAGAATAGCTTGAACCCAGGAGGTGGAGGTTGCACCATTGCACTCCAGCTTGGGCAACAAGAGCAAAACTCTGACTCAAAAAAAAAAAAAAAAAAAAAAGATGTTAGAAGTGTAACACAGAGGTTTTAAAATAACTATGATTAATAAGTGAAAGGATCCATGGAAAAGACAGACAACCTGAATGAACAGATGGGGAATTTTAGCAGAGAGATGAAAACTATATTTTTAAAAAAGTCAAATGAAGTGCTAGAAATAAAAAACAACAAATCAAAGATCAAGTAGTCCTTCGATGTGCTCAGCAACACAGAGATAAAAAAGTGTGTGTATTGGACACAGGGAGGGGAACAACACACACCAGGGCCTGTTAGGGGTTGGGGATGAAGGGAGGGAAGTTAGAGGACAGGTCAGTAGGTGCAGCAAACCACCATGGCACACGTGTACCTATGTAACAAACCTGCACATTCTGCATATGTATCCCATTTTTTGTTTTTATAATAAATTTTAAAAAAAAAAGCAAAATGGAAAGAGTATGTATGAGTTGGGGGGCATGGCAGGAAACAGAGCATCTAAGACCTGTAGAACAATATCAGTCTAAATATGTATGTAATTGCAGTTCTAGAAGGAAAAAGAGAGAAGAAAAAAGAGAGAAAGTTCAAAGAGACAATGGCCGAGAATTTTCCAAATTTAATAAAAGACAACAAATCACAGATCCAAGAATTCCAGAGAGCCCCAAGCAGGATAAATACAAAATATATACCCACCTAGATATAAAAACCACCAAACAACAAAATCGAAAAATAAAGATTTTTAAGACAAAGCTCAAGAGAATTAATTGCCAGCAGACCCACACAACCAGAAATGTTAAGGAAATTATTTAGGTATAATACCAGATGGAAATTCAGATTTACACAAAGAGATAAAGAGTGCTGGGAACTGCAAAAGAAAACAAAGGTCGGGCGTGGTGGCTCACAACTGTAATCCTAGCACTGCCGAGGCGGGCAGACACCCTGAGGTCAGGAGTTTGAGACAAGCCTGGCCAACAGGGCGAAACCCCGTCTATACTAAAAATACAAAAAAATTAGCTGGGTGTGATGGCGCATGCCTGTAATCCCAGCTACTTAGGAGGCTGAGGCAGGAGAACTGCTTGAACCTGGGAGGCAGAGGTTGCAGTGAGCCAAGATTGTGCCACTGCACTCCAGCATGGGCGGACAGAGCGAGACTCCCTCTCAAAAAAAAAAAAAAAAAAAAAGAAGAAAGAAAGAAAAAGAAAAAATAAAAATAATAAAAAAGGATTCGAATCAATAATCTAAACTTAAGAAAAAGGGCAAAATATAGCCAAAGCAAATGGAAGGTATAAAGATAAAAGCAGAAGTAAATGAAATTGAAAACAGATAAACAGATACATATAGAAAATCATTGAAACCAAAGGGTTTTAATGAAACAGATAAAATGGATAAATCTCTAGTCAGATGGGTCAAGAAAAAAGTAAAGACACAAATTACCAATACCAGGAATGAAAAGGAGATATCACTAAAGCTCCTACATATATTATAAGAAAAACCAGTGACTATTATGAACAACTTTATGCTAATATATTTGATATCTTATGAAATGTCCTAATGGAGGCCCTCAGAAACAGCCAAGTCGTTTCTTCCACATCTGTGCCTGGTCTAACTGTGAGGTTTGGGGCAGCCATGAAGGGAAGGGCTACACAGTGTTCAAACTGCCGTGGGGATCAAGCCTTCAGCCCTAAGTGGATGGGGTTAGCCTGGCAGAGGCCACACTGTGCTAACTGACCAGGTTCAAAATCTCAAGTTTATCTCAGGTCTGAGCCTGTTTCTCAACATCAGGTACACAAGAAATGGTGGCCATGGACTTAATTCTGGAGATTGCCCAATGGCAGTGTTGGAAAACCCCCACATTTAGGCTTTTCTGTCCAAGCCACGTTGGACACCATCTGACACAGGGCTCTCTCTCTCCTCTTCACCCCACCACTCCACCCGTTCTTCCATTCAAGCCCAGGTAAATAGAATAAGAACAAGCAAGGGCTTTGATATCAAAATAACCAAGATTCAAGTCCCTGCTCTTCCTCTAACTAGCTACCACTTCTCTAAGCCTCAGTTTACTCATTTATATTTTAATGTTGTGAACTCACAACTCCAAGATTGCTGTAGAGGTTAAATAACAAGATGCATGTATACTGTTATGAACAAGGTCAGGGCTAAATTCCTATCAGTCTCTGGTCTCTTCCCAACTCCAATGCAGATTACTCCCTCCTCTCAATTTGACCTTGAACTTCAGAAGCTCCAGGAAGCCAGGGACTGGGTCTGTTTTCTTCTCACCATTGTATCTCTAATACCTACACAGGTCTTGCAAGGCAAAGAGCATGTATATAATAACTATGTTAAATGAATGAGTGAATGAATAAATGGACGAATGAACGACAACAGTCATTCTAGGTACCATGAGATTTAATACTGGATGCCACAGTGTATTTTCCAAGTTCCCAGAGTGCACATGATTGCAGAGGCAGGAATGGGCAATAAGATGGATAAGATCCAGTCTTTACCCTTGAGGAACCCATAAATGTTTTCTGGTGACTTCCTTGTGCCAGATCTGCTCAGAATCAGCTTTGTCCCTGCCTACCGTCAGGTGGAGAGGGAGGAATGTAGACAGATACATTATTGGAGGTGGCTCACGCCTATAATCCCAGCATTCCAGGAGGCAAAGGTGGGCAGATAACTTGAGGTCAAGAGTTCGAGACCAGCTTGGCCAACATGGTGAAACCCCATTTTTGTACTAAAAATACGAAAAAAAAATTACCAGGTGTCCCAGCTACTCGGGAGGCTGAGGCACGAGAATCACTTGAACCCGGGGGCAGAGGTTGTAGTGAATTGAGATTGCACCACTGCACTCCAGCCTGGGTGACAGAGCAAGACTCCATCTCAAATATATATATTTAAAACAAACTGTTTGCTTCTCCAAAATGTGGCTTCTCCAAGCTGTGAACTTCTAGCAGGGAAGGACTCTACTCCCAAATTTCTAGCCCAAACCCCAGTGTTAAAGTTTTTGTTTGTTTGTTTGCTTGTTTGTTTTTGTGCAGCAAGCAGCAGAAGTGCTAAAGTTTAAGTGAAAGTTTTAAAAAGGGGTATGTGTGGTTCTAAAGAAGGCTTCTTGGAGGAAGATGCATCAAGACAGGACAGATGGACAGGGTGTAAAAAAGGGGGAGCTTGGGGAACGGCTTGAGTTCAAGAGCACAGTGTGGGCAGGGACCCAGAGGTGGAAAAGCACGTTCAGGGGCACAGCAAGTGACCTGATGGGCCTAGGGAGCTGGACCCACATCAGAGCACGGCGGTGGGAGAGGAGTGGAGGCGGTTGGAGAGAGTGGCAGGAACAGAATGATGTGAGGCCTTGAATGCCAAGTTAAGGAGCTGGGGCCTCATCCTAAGAGCTATGGGGAACCACGAGAAACAATGGTTGGGTTCTGTGTTCCAAAGCTTATTCTGGGAATCTGGAGACAGGGGACCAGTGAAGAGGGTAGTACAGCTGTCTGTGCAAGGTGGCATGGCCCAAGGCAGAAGAGAGAGGGAGAGAACTGTTTCCTGGTTGTTGGGCATGGAGGTATCAGTGTGAATGTTTTTATATGTGTCCATGAGCACAAGCAATCTTTCTCAGAGAGTCAGCCTATTAAAAAAAAACCCAACCCTATTCAATTTCATGACCCAGCATACCCAGCAGCCTGGGGGAGGCCAAAGTTACCAAAGAAAGAGGCTGAGAGACATTCAGTCAAAACCTGACTTTATAGTTCTTCCTCATCAACACCATCCTGCAGATTCACATTCTTCTACAGGCTTTCAGGGTGTTTTAATCCCAGTTATCTCAACCAAAATATTTGCTTTTCCGCCTTTCTTTGTGTTTCCTGTATGCCTCATGTCAGCATCCTTGTTCAGGTCACTTATCAAAAAAAAAAAAAAAAAAAATCCATAAGGCCAGGCTGAGGTGGAGCCTGGAGTGACCAGGAAACTTCACTCTAGAATGAACTCCTACCTGAGGCAGCTCCTCCTCCCTAGTAGGGCCAACACTGGCCTGCTGGTCACCTCCCTGCTCAGGTCTCTGCTGATACAATAGACCTAGTCCTAGGCCAGTTTGGGAATCTAGAGAGGCCACTGGAAAGAAAACTGATACATGGATACCACCCCTCCTCGGTGACTCAATCGTAGCTCCTGATAGCGCAGGGTTTTGTTTTTTTGTTTGTTTGTTTGTTTGTTTTTTCTCTTGAGGGCCACAGAGCATCCTTTATAGAATGCAGTTTATACAACTGACCTCAGAATATGGCCAGGATTTTGCAGCTATTATAGAGCATGGTCTCTGGAGCGAGACCATCTCAGCTTAAATCCTGGCTCTGCCACTTCCTTTTTTTTTTTTTTTTTTGAGACGGAATCTCGCTCTGTCGCCCGGGCTGGAGTGCAGTGGCGCGATCTCGGCTCACTGCAAGCTCCGCCTCCCGGGTTCACGCCATTCTCCTGCCTCAGCCTCTCTGAGTAGCTGGGACTACAGGCGCCCGCCACCGCGCCCGGCTAATTTTTTTGTATTTTTTAGTAGAGACGGGGTTTCACCGTGGTCTCGATCTCCTGACCTCGTGATCCGCCCGCCTCGGCCTCCCAAAGTGCTGGGATTACAAGCGTGAGCCACCGCGCCCGGCCTGGCTCTGCCACTTCCTAAACTGTGTGACCTTGGGCAATTTTTTTTTTTTTTTTTGAAACGGAGTCTTGCTCTGTCGCCCAGGCTGGAGTGCAGTGGCGCAATCTCGGCTCACTGCAAGCTCCGCCTCCCGGGTTCACGCCATTCTCCTGCCTCAGCCTCTCTGAGTAGCCGGGACTACAGGCGCCCGCCACCACGCCCGGCTAATTTTTTTGTGTTTTTAGTAGAGACGGGGTTTCACCGTGGTCTTGATCTCCTGACCTCGTGATCCGCCCGCCTCGGCCTCCCAAAGTGCTGGGATTACAAGCGTGAGCCACCACGCCCGGTCCTGGGGCAATTTTTTTTAACCTCTTTGTGTCTCAATTTCTCCATCTGAAAAATGGACTCTTATAGTATCTACTCCAAAGGGTTGTTGTGAGGCTTAACTAAATCCACCCATGTAAGGAACCTAGAATAGTAACTGGCAGACAGTAAATACTCACTGAAGATTAACACCTGTTATATTGCCTGTTATAGTTCATGAAAACTGTTGCTTCTCCTTTTGGAAAAATCAGGATGGCACTAGCCCACCTCCAGTCTCCCAACGCTTCTCCAGCTGAACAGCATTTCCTCGAGATTACAGATTCTGTAATCTGCAGGTTCTCTGAGATGCAGTTGGAGCAATTTAATACAGCAGAGCAGTCCCATGCTCCACTGTAGTCTCACTGCAAAGCAGTTCAGCAGCGGTTCTCAAAATGTGGGCTTCAAACTAGCAGTATCAGCATGTCCTGGGAACTTGTTAGAAATGCATATTCTCAGCCTCACTCCAGAACCTACTGAATCAGAAACTCTGGGGGTGGAACCCAGAAAGCTATATTTTAACCAGCCCTCTGCTGATGTTTGAAAACTGCCACAACATAGTATAGCACAGTGGTTTATTTATGTAGATATGACGCAGTTCATTGCCCACTCCTTCTCCACAAATTGTGTTCCTGATTCCCCCAGAACCCTCTTTTACTGACATCTCTAACTTCCTCCCTGTATTACTGTTGTCCGTGCTCAAAAGTGCTCAATCCTCCCTGGATTGCAGGTTCCCTGAGAGCAGTGTTGGGTCTTACACATCTCTGCACTGGGCAGCCCAGGGCCTGCCACAGGGACCTTTGCTTAGGAAAGATGCTGAGTCAAGCGTGCAACATTTCCAGTTTCCTCTGACTAAGGCTACTATTACTGAGCCTCTGCTCCTTCCAGGACACTTGCTTATACTGCATTTTCCTTTGTGAATTGTGGTCATCTCCTATGCTAAGATGCCTGGTTCTTTGTCATTTCTAGTGTCCTCCAGTTCCACTGCCTTCTCAGGCATTTTACTCTTCTCCCTCCCTTTATGTTTGTTCAAAGCCCTTTGGAGAAGATGTCAGAGCTCCAGGCAAACCTGTCCTCCTAATCCTTATTTTCAATCATAATACTTCTACTGGTAACAACTTGTCAAGTACTATATGCCAGGCCCTGTCCTGGGCATTTTACATTCATTCATTCATTCACTTAGAGACAGGGTGTTGCTCTGTTGCCCAGGCTGCAGTGCAGTGACACGATCATAGCTCACAGTGGCCTCTAACTCCTGCACTCAAGCAATCCTCCCCTCCCCCCACCTCGGCCTCCTACGTAGCTGGGACTACAGACACACGCCACCATGCCTAGGTAATTTTTTTTTTTTGGTAGAGATGGGGTCTGTCTGTGTTGCCCAGGCTGGTCTTCAACTCCTGGGCTCAACTGATCCTCATGCCTCAGCCTCCCAAAGTACTGAGATTACAGGCATGAGCCACTGTGTCCATATGGCACTTTACATTTATTATTTTAGTCTTTACAACAACCCTAGGAGGAAGATACTTATTCCCATTTGGATGGAGCACAGGGTAACTGAGGCTCAAACACAGCAAGCAACATTAACATGTGGCAATGGGGGCTTATTCAGTCTGGGGCCAAGTCAGGGTCTGGGGTGGATGGACCAGGAGAAGTGCCTTGTCTAGACATATGTATTCATATAAAAATGATCCACCAACAAACCTGTCCAGTGCCCCTGCTCAGGAAGATGGGTCTGACCAGGTGCCAGCCCACCAGGGTGCCTTTCCACAGTGTGCGGGGGGCATCTGCCTGAATGCCTGTCTTCAGTGCGTCCCCCAGCCCCGCACTTGCTATTCTGTGCAGCGGGAGTTTCAAACTGTGTTCCACAGAGCCCTGGGGATAGGGTGTGTGGGCTGGGCAACTGAGAGACAAACCCTGAGGAACTGTGGGACCACCCCAGCAGCCTGTCATCCCTGTCACTTCTTGGGCTCTCAAGGTTGTATTTGAAGAAATGGTTTCAGCCGGGCGCGGTAGCTCATGCCTGTAATCCCAGCACTTTGGGAGGCTGAGATGGGCGGATCATGAGGTCAGGAGCTTGAGACCATCTTGGCTAACATGCCGAAACCCTGTCTCTAAAAATACAAAAAAAATTAGCTGGGTGTGGTGGCGGGCGCCTGTAGTCCCATCTACTTGGGAGGCTGAGGCAGGAGAATGGTGTGAACCCAGGAGGTGGAGCTTGTAGTGAGCCAAGATTGTGCCACTGCACTCCAACCTGGGCGACAGATGGAGACTCTGTCTCAAAAAAAAATAAAAAAAGAAATGGTTTCACTGCTTTTAAAAAGCTAGAAACTACTGCTGAATAATAATTGTCATTTTAGGTGTCTGTTTCTTCCCCCAGAATGCCCCTGAGGAGCAAGAACTGTACCCACAGCACCCAGCACAAGGATGGGGGGTCTCAGGAAAGGTCGGCCAGATAGAAGGGCAGATGAGAAATAAATGTACTGAGAGCTGTCTGTGTAATATCCCCTCCCCCACCCTCACCCCACCCCCCAATTCCTGCAGGGAAAAGGCCTTGAAAGAGTTGAGTAAGAAACGAGCGGGCAGAATGATGCAAGGGGAGCTGTCTGTACACATTGCAACAGAACTTTCTAAAACAAGCCTGGGGCTGCTCCCAAGGGTCTCAGCCCTGCTCTATTCCTCTACTGTCATCCAGACCTGTCATACAAGATAGGGCCAAAGGTCATTACCAAGCTCTGCTAAGGCCTGACCTTAGAGCTGGGAGGTCTGTGCTCTTGGGTTCTGGTTTGAAACCTGGAGCCATCTTCAATCACCCCCTTCCTTCCTTTCAGCCCTACATCCATGCTATCAAGTCCTAGAGACTCTAAAGCTTCAGCATCTCTCAAAACCACCCTTGCTTCTCTTTTGCCTTGCCACCCCTTCAGTTCAGGCTGTGTCGTCATTATCTCTCTCCTTCCTCTCACCTGCCTCCCTCCCTTCCATCCAATATCATCCAGGTCCCTCCTGTAGGCCAGGCCCAGTGTTGGGCCCTGGGACACAGAAAGGACTCTGATTCTGCTTGGCCCTCAAGGATCCTCTCCAGAAAGAATCAGCTGTATAAACATTAAGAGTTTCAGATGCTCTGAAAGAGGGAAGCTGGAAGTCAGATGCTAGCACAGAGGTGGGGAGGGTCATTGTAGGGCCACACACTGTCCACCTTCCATTATGCCCAGCCCCACTCCACCTTTCTCCACTCGCACTCCCCTTAGATATTCTGTGTGACATCTGTAGGCTGCCTTACCCTCTGGTCAATTAGAAGTTCTGGCAGGCCAGGTGCGGTGGCACCTATAATCCCAGCACTTTGGGAGGCCGAGGTGGGTAGATCACCTGAGGTCAGGAGTTCAAGACCAACCTGGCCAACATGGGGAAAATCCACCTCTACTAAAATTACAAAAATTAGCCAGACATGATGGTATGTGCCTGTAGTCCCAGCTACTCAGGAGGCTGAGGCAGGAGAATCGCTTGAACCCAGGAGGTGGAGGTTGCAGTGAGCTGCGATCGCGCCACTGCACTCCAGCCTGGGCAACAGAGCAAGACTCTATCTCAAAAAAAAAAAAAAAAATAGTTCTGGCAGAAGACAAGGACCTGGGTTGGAGATAACCCAGGTCCCTGTGGGTTGTCTGTGCCTTTTCAGCAAAGGCCACAGCTTCCATGTGGCAGCCCTCTCCACTCAGCCCCCATTGCACCTGCAGTGTCCTCCTCTTAGTTCTTCAGGCCAGACCCCCTATGAGGTGACTAGTCCTGGGCTACCGCACCATCCCTTGAGTTTTCTCTATAGCCTGCTTACGTCTTTGCAAACAGTCTTTGTATTAAACTGTCCTCAAATTACCCAGTTTGGGTGGGCTGTTTCCCATAGGGACACTGACTAATATAAGGCAGAGGTAGTTAGGAAGGGTGCCATGGAGATGACAGTTAAAGATGTTCTTGCCTGGACAATGATCTTTCTAAAGCATAAAACTCCTGCTAAAAACCTCTATGGCTCCCCATTGCCCTGAGAATAAAGTCCAGACTCTGTAGCCTGCTACCCAAGACTATATACCATCAGGCCCCTGACCACCAAGCAGCAGCAGCATGTGGGGAAGTCACCAGGAAGAGGGACAGTAGGGGGCTTGGACATGGGAGGCAAAGACTTCCAAGAAGAGTGCAGCCATGCCACACAGCTGCTCTGGCTGGCAAATTCCTGTGAGTAAGGAGGCGGGTGAGTTTCTAGGTTAGAGGGCCATGCCAGGCTGCCTCTGCTTGCCAGAACCCTGCCCGCCTACTCTCCAAGTGAGTTGAGCACTGAAAGGAGTTTAACCCCAATGGGCCCTAGCCTTGAGGCATGAGAACTGGTTACATCCCAACCCCATCTGGCAAGCTATTGGATTCCCTGAGCTTTCATTTTGCCAACTGCAAAATTGGACTAACCTCCCAGGGCTTTGGAGGCAATGGATGCGAATTTGCTTTTATCCAGTAGTTCTGCTGTTACAGGTGCTCCCTCTCCCAGCCTTGGGAGGCAGGAAAAGCATACAGGTTTGAGGCCCCGGAAGACTTGGTGTGAATCTCAGCTTTACTACTTACTCCCTGTGTGATCCAGGACAAGTCACTTTACTTCCCTGCACCCCATGTGCAAAGGGGTGGGGGTGATCACCCCTTGTGTGGTGGCTGTGAGGACTGGGCAAGCTCACACAAGCCAGGGCCTAGCACAGAGCAGAGAGCTTGGTACACGTTTGTTTCTGTCTTTCTACCTGTGCCTCTCTTAGGGCAAGTGTCCTCTCTGCCTTATAGGCTGGCCACTTACCCTCCTCATGTGTGCGATGGAGGAGCTAAGACTGGTATCACTGAAGCATATCTCAGAGGTGCATGCGTCAAACCTCTCACAAGCTACAAAGCTGCACGTGTAATCCCCAATGGCAGTACAACACTGGTGATTGAAGTGGGTGGAGGATGAGCCATCCTTGTGGATGCCTCTCTGCTCACACCCCTCCTTTGGTCCATCCCCCAACAGGATGAAGTCCAAGCTTCTTGGTGGGACCACAAAGCCCACCCTGGTCAAGCCCTTCTTGGAGGCATGACTTGGCCAATCTCTGATTTTCCCAATATACCCATGGGTTGAGAGATGATGAAGGAAAGGTAGCCAGCTCCTAGAACACATTCTCACAGCTTTTTTGCTCACACACCTGCAGGAAGGTCAGGGCTGGTCATTATAGGAGTCTAGGAATGTCAAGAAGCATGGGAGGGGGCCAGGAGAAGTCAGAGTCTGGTGTGAGCCCCCCTTGCCCCACCTCACACAGGGGAAAACAGTCCCAGGACACAGGAAGCTGCCATGAAACTTCCTTTCCGGGCTACTCTAAGTTTGGGTCTGGTTTTCATTCCAAATCCAATTTGGACCAAGCTGTTTAAGCAGTACCCATGGGAATGGCGGCTGGAGGCCAAGGGGAAGGAGTGTTCTAGAAGTTGGGATGCCAGGGGCTGCTTGCTCTGTGAGGTGGCACAGAAGTAAGCAATTGTGCCTCTCAGCCCTTGGACTCACCTCTGCGTCCTCTCACAGATGTTCCCACATGGGAAGGGCCCAAGCTGGGGATCAGATTTTATGGCCCTATTCCCCAAGCACCCACCTCCACACCACCAACCCAGCTTATCTTCCCTTTTTTTTTTTTTTTTTTTTTTTTGAGTCTTGCTCTCTCGTCCAGGCTACCAGGCTGGAGTGCAGTGGCACAATCTCGGCTCACTGAAAGCTCCACCTCCCGGGTTCACACCATTCTCCTGCCTCAGCCTCCTGAGTGGCTGGGACTACAGGCACCCGCCACTACGCCTGGCTAATTTTGTATTTTTAGTAGAGAGGGGGTTTCACCGTGTTAGCCAGGATGGTCTCGATCTACTGACCTCCTGATCTGCCCGCGTCGGCCTCCCAAAGTGCTGGGATTACAGGCGTGAGCCACCGCGCCGGGCCCCAGCTTATCTTTCTAACCTACCAATCCAATCAAGGTGCATCTCTGCTCACACCCCTCCTTTGGTCCATCCCCCCACAGGATGAAGTCCAAGCTTCCTGGCAGGACCCACAAGGCCGTTCAGATCTGGGCCCTGTCAACCTCTCCAGCCTCATTTCCTACCCCTCTTCTGCCCGTATCTTTCTTTCAGCCACACCAGGGTGCTCACAGGGTTCCCATCTCCAGGCCTTTGTCCATGCTGTACCCTCTGCCTGACACCTTTCCCCTTTCCCCCTGCCTCACAGAATCAGACTTCTCATCTTAGGTCCGCGGCAATATAACTTGTTCTTGACCTTCCCAATTTACCATTCCCTCCACTTCCTCTATGACTCTACTGTACTTTTTCAGAGGGCAATCCACCCTGGACTAAGCATCTATGCTGAGCGAGGCCCACACTGGGACATAGAGTGATGAGGTTCCTGCCCTTGGGAAACGCCTCGCCCCGTGGAGAGGCAGGCAGACAGTGACAGCACACGGGGAAAGGCCAAACTTGGCATAGCCTTCCATGTTACCCTGTGCCACAGGCTGGCTGTCTTGGGATCATTGGCTTCAGGACACCATCTCTTGATTGGGTCTTCTCGAAGCCAGGGACTAAGTCCGATTACCCTCTGTGTCCTAACCAGGGCCGGGCCCAGAGAAGGTGCATAGCAGAAATGTGCTGAAGTAGATGAACGTGGGATCTGAATGTTTCAAATAGGCCTTGGTAACCCCAAATCTTGCCATTTAAGACAATGATCTCTTACATTACAGCACAGTGATAACACTCTTTCACATGCTGTGATTTCACTTTATCCTCAAATATTCAAGTGAAGTCAGCAAAACAGAAACTGTCACCTCCATTTCATAATGCAGAAACAGAAACCTAGACAAGATAGCGATACTGACTTGCCCAAGGTGAGTGGGTGGGCCATGAGTTCCAGCCCAGGCCTCCTCCACAGGAGACCCTTCTGGAGCAGGCACAAGCCACAGACTGACCTGGGATCTTCCAGGCCAGCAGGAGTCTTGCCTCCAAGAGCACCCTCTCTGAGGAGAGGATGCCAGGATTTACTGGCACCTTCGGTATCCTCCTGGCTTCACTCCTCTTTGCCCAAAAATAAACCACACCTGTTTCTACCTCCCAGCCTTTGCACATACCAGTCCCCATGTCTCCCCCCATCCCCCACATGTGGCATGCCACTAGCCTACCCTCAGTTTCCTAAAAGGCACTAAGATCTTTCCAGCCTCACGGCCTCACCACATGCTGGGAGCTCTGCCTAGAATGCTTTTCTTTCTACTCTTGGCCAATTCGGGCCTTGGGGCCCAGTGACATGGTTGAGAGATTTACCCCTGTGGCCTTGAGAGGGCTGAACAAATGGAAGCGTCTCTAGGTTGCACCAGAGGCATCTATTACCTGCAGCCCTGTGCCTGTAACTTCTGTCATTCTCCTCTCCCCCTGTGAGAACATGTAAAGACCACAAAGGCAGGGAATTCCTCTCCTCTTAGGCGTGACCCCACAGCTAGCTCGCTTCAGCTATGCCTAAGAAATCTGTCTTATCACTGACATGTTTGTTGTCCCCACTCGTTCCCTGAGCCTCCCATCCAACAAGTCGCTCCACCACATGCTGGTGGATCTCGCTTCCTGTGCTCTTCCCTAGATCAGGCCTTCCCTCCATTCCCTCTACCACTGCCGTGCCTTGAGGCTCACCCTCTCTCACACGGATCCCCTCCTCCCCCCGCCGCACAGCCTCCCCACTGCCCTCTTGGCTTACAGCCTCTCCTGTCCATTTCCCATACCATGGCTAAGGACACTTAAAACCCACCTGACCAGTCATTTCCCTACTAAAGCTCTCCCAAGACCCAGCTCCCCCCCAATATCTCAAGAGTGGCACTCCCAAGACTCTCCCAGTTCAAGCACCCGCGCCTCTCACTTCAGCCTCATTTTCCACAGTTGCCTGGGCTCCAGCCACTCCAGGTCCCCCAGCCCTGCCCCAAACATGCTGGCTTTTCTAACACTTTATGCCTATCTTTCTGGTTTGCCCTCACACCCTCCATCTGCAAAATTCCTATTCATTAACGGGCAAACCATTCTGGAATGCTTTCTATGTGCCAGACACTACCTAGGCTCTTTTTGTACCTTATCTCATTTACTTCTCAAAGTACCTCACAAAAATAATAATTATTATTCCCATTTTACAGATATGGAAACTGAGGCTCAAGAGAGGCAGGGCAAGAACTGGACTCCTAGTCTGATTCCAAACCTGCTGTGCACCAACCTCTCTGGGAAGTGCACCAGCGCCCCCACTCCCCCAGTCCAGGGCAGAGTCTTCTCTACTCTGTGGTTCCATAGCCCCCTGGTTTCTCGCTTGTCCTGGCTCGTTGTCACCAGTGACTGTGTGCGGCTGTCTCTGCTGCCCCCCAGCGTGAGCATCCCAAGGGCAGAACCTGGGCTGATCTGGCTGGGTCCTAAAGAGATGGAAAGCCAGAAGCAGTTTGGGTGGTTGAGATACCCAGCCCTAACCGAACTAATCCTGATACCAGTGACCAAAAGCGGGACCTTCGCATCTTTGCTGCCAAAGGACAGCCCCGCCAAAAGAGTAAAGGTCCGACCCCCTGCACGCCCTCTGCCTGCACCGCACGTGCTTGGTTTTCCCCGCCCAGGTACTGGCCGCCGGGCCGTACCAATCTCCGCGGGGGAGCGCCCGGGGTCGGACTGAGGGAGCGAGGGGAATAACCGGGCGCGCCCCTTGGACGGAGGGCTCAGAGCTGCTCTCCTCTCACGCATTCCCCGGATCCGCGCGGAGCAGGCTGCTGGCCAGCCCCGGGCCAGCGCCGAGCAGAGCCTCAGGTGCGGTTCCCCCACAAGCAAGTGGCGCGGGCGGCGGCTTGGAACGGCCCGCCCCGCCCGCCGCGTCGGCGCCTGCCCCGTTGTGAGGTGATAAAGTGCCGCGCTCCGGGACGCCAGCGCCGCGGCTGCCGCTTCTGCTGGGTTCTAAGCTTTTTCTTTCGCGCCGCCACTGGTCGCCGGCGCAGCTTCAGGTGTCCTAGCCGCCCAGCCTCGACGCCGTCCGGGGACCCCTGTGCTCTGCGCGAAGCCCTGGCCCCGGTGGCCGGGGCATGGGCCAGGGGCGCGGGGTGAGGCGGCTTCCCGCGGGGCCGTGACTGGGCGGGCTTCAGCCATGAAGACCCTCATAGCCGCCTACTCCGGGGTCCTGCGCGGGGAGCGTCAGGCCGAGGCTGACCGGAGCCAGCGCTCTCACGGAGGACCTGCGCTGTCGCGCGAGGGATCTGGGAGATGGGGTGAGTGCCACCGCGCAGGGGTTATGGACCTGCGAGAAGATTTTCTGGAAAGGGCCCTGTGGCAGGCTGGTGGGTGCTGATGAGTGCACGTTCATTCTCCACTCTGGCACTCATCAATTTTTGCGACCTCTGTTACATCGCTTTCCATCCCCCGCCCCCGGCTTGTTTCCCTCATCCGTGAGGTGGGAGTGGTACCACCCACCATTCTTAGTTATTAGGGATATTTGAGAACTCCTCCTCAGCCCCCACTGCGGCTGGTGACCCCTGGCAGTTCCCTCCCCTCTCCCTTCACCAGGTAGAGCGAGCTTTGGCAGTGATAGACTGGATGGGGCAGGATGATATGGGTTTTGCACTCTCCTGAGACAGCCACCAGACGGGGAACATGCCCGACTGGAACAGGTGTGTCTGCCCTGACCTCTGTCCCACACCCATCCTCTCGCCCAGGCTCTGGAGCCCACATAGCAGCAACTCTGAGCCTGGCATGCTTAGAAGGCAGCGGAGAGGACCCTGCATGTCCTCCAAGGTAGAACTGAGGTCCTCAGTGAATCGCGCAGAGTTGAAATCAACCCCCGCCCCCCGTCCCCCGCAGCTTTTCCCAAGCGAGGAAGAGCAGCTCTTCCAACCCCCACCTCCCTTACCTAGAGCTGGAGAAACTGAAGTGGGAGGAAGCATGCCTAAGTTTTCCTTAGCTGATGCCTTGACCCCTGGATTCAAGTACAAATCCGGTAGACCCTGGGAAGTCATCACAGCTGTCCTGGTCTGCGTGCGTGTCTTGCATGAAGCTCCTCTTCCACCTTCTAAGTCTGTATTCTGCTTGCTGAGCCTCTCTGACAGGGATTTTTCTTCAGTAACTAACGGTCGCCTACACCGCCCACCTTTGTTATAAAAATAAAGCTTGCTAATTATGGAATTTTTGAAAATATAGACAAATGAAAAAAAAGTCTGGTAAATCGACTATCCAAAGATAGCTTCCTATTAGCATTTTAGTATATCTCTTGATCATTTTCTTTATACACATTGCATAGATACAGTTGAGGACATGCTGTAGATATAGTTATGAATCTTGTTTTCTCCCCCTTAATGTAACATCGAGGTTTCCCTTCTGTTTATCAGAATCACTCGCAATGTCCTAGTGGTTGCAATAACCCACCCTGCAGCTGTACCACACTTTAACTGTGACCGAGGCATTGGCATTGCTTCTTGTGTGATTATCGCTGTGGTTATCTGCCCCTCTTGGTGTGGGTGCTGCTCGTAGCCCTTAAAGAGGAACCCAGCTGCTGCCCTGTCTCGGGGGCGAGCAGCTTGAGCTGCCCCATGCATCCAGCCAGTAGCCTCTGACAGCCCCTTCTCTCACTTGAGTCCTTTTCTGTTCCCTGTGTCCTTTGATGTCCTTAGGGACATCAGTGGATGAAGGGACTTGCCCTTGTTCATGCTGTTAAAAATGTTTTTGCACTGGGCAGTGGGATAGGGATGTTCTCTGTGGTAGCGCTTCCTGGAGACCCCATTCCCTCGGCTCTGCCATCCACAGGCTGGGAGCTGTGTCTTCCAGGAGGCAGTGACCCTGGCTGTCATGTTTTTGACTTAGAGTTTGTTCCTTAGGAGAACTTGTACTCTAGCGAATGGTTTTAACCAAGCCACTTAATATCATGTCAGGAACATTTCCCCATATTGTTATCAGATCTTGAAAACATTTTTTTTTTTTTTTTTAAACTGGGTGCAAGGATTTACATCATGGAACGTAGGAAGGGCTGGTATGAAATGCAAACCAGTCAGTTCAGCTTTCTGGGATCTACTTTGGTGAAAGATTGGGCGGAGTAGGGGAGGGCACTGAAGCACATTTTGTTATCTGGGCATCTCCATTAGACCTGCCTTCTAGATCCTTGGTCCTTGAAGATACTCCGCAGTGGCCTAGTTTGCCTCTGTGGATAAGGTCCCACTGTTGTGAGCTGGTGAACAGCCTGTCAGTGACGGTATTCAAGTAGAGACCATGGATTCTGTGAAGGGAAGTCCTGTGATGGGTGAGAGATTGAAATAGATATCTTGGCATCTGGTTTCTTGGCCAAAAAAAAAGGCCAGCTGTGGGAGTATGGGTAGGTGGGTGCATGCTGGGGGAAGCGGGAGTCTGTGTTGATATTTCCTAATCTTTGGAGGGCTGTCCTGTGCCAGACGTGGAGTTTGCAGAGTTCATCAGGACAGGAGGGATATACATCCTATTCTTTATCCTTGCCTTTGGATTGGGGGCTCTTCGTTCAGAAGAGCCCTCTGACACCTGCCTGTGTCCTCAGGGTCCAGCACAGGACCTAGCATGAGATGTTGGTGGTCCCAGTAAAATTCTGAGCTGATTTGTTGTGTGTGGCTCCAAAGAGTGAGGCCAGGAACAGGAGTGGGATGATGGGTGCAAGTTTTGATGTAGCAGAGGAGTCCTTTCTGACAGCTGTTGAGGACTGCAACAGGCTGGGGTGGGTGAGGATGGAGTTCCACATCACTGTGGATCTGCTTCAAACTAAGTGGCTAGATTGTTGGGGGTAACTGGGAACTAGGGTTGACAATCACCTAACCTAGTCCTAAGTCAGAATGAGAACATTACTCTCATGCTTCCCTCTCCAATTCCATGTGGCTTCCCCCCTCACCTACATCACTTCCCCAGCTGAATAGAGGCCACTCTGGGGCTGCGTCACCAAGGGCTCATCTAGGCTGAGAAAGGAGGGCCAAGAGTAATGTTGTATTAACAGGCTCGGTGACTCAGTGGCCAGTGTTGAAATCCTGCCCCACCTCCACCCTCCTGCCCTACCTCCACCCTCCTGCCCTCAAATTCAACAGCAAGTACTTGAGTTGTAAAAATTAGTGTTGGATCGGGCCCAACCCTCATGTTACAGATGGGATCACTGGGGTCTCCAGAAAGAAGGGACTTTCCCAGGGTTATCAAAGCCAGGCTAGAACCCAGATCCATCTCCCAGTCTGTGGCCTGACTCCTTAAGCCAAGAGAAGGGTTGCAAGGCCGTGAAGGGCTGAGTGCAGGGCTCTGTGCATTGTAGGTGCTCAGTGGTTTGCTGAATGAGTGAAGGTTGTCTCCATGATGCGGGTGGCAGCTCATCCCTTCTCAAACTTTTTGAGGAAGCTCCCCAAGCCTGCCTTAGTGGATTAGAGACACTAAGATCCCCCAGAGCTTTGGCTGCCAGGTGAATGCCAGTTGCCCCCTACCCACACTCAGTCACACTTCAGACTTTCCAAACTCTTCCTCCTGGCCTATGATGTAAGCCCCAGGTGAACAGCCTCCACTGCCATCACAACTTCCTCTCTAGCATGTCACCCACCATGCTGCAGACACATGGTGGTCTTCCTGTTCCTGCAGCGTTACTCCCAATTCAGTCTTACCTCAGGGCCTTTGCATATGCTGCCTTTCTGCCCAGGTCTTTGCATGGCTGGCTTCAGAACAGTCAATCTCCTTTCAGAGGTCTTCCCTGGCCACCCTATCTAGAGAGCCACCCCCAATCACCACATCTTCTTTTATTTTTATAGCCTTTATCACTACCTAAATTTTCATGTGTGCTTATCTGTTTAAGCAATTGTCTCCCCCATAAGAATATCAGTCCCTTGGCCGGCCGCGTGCCATGGCTTTCACCTGTAATCCCAGCACTTTGGGAGGCCGAAGCGGGAGGATCACTTGAGGTCAGGAGTTTGAGACCAGCCTGGCCGACATGGTAAAACCCCCATCTCTACTAATAATAACAAAAATTAGCCAGGTGTGGTGGTGCGTGCCTGTAATCCCAGCTACTTGGGAGGCTGAGGCAGGAGAGTCGCTTGAACCCAGGAGGAGGAGGTTACAGTGAGCCAAGATTGTGCTACTGCACTCCAGCCTGGGTGACAGAGTGAGACTCCATCTCAAAACAAAAAGAACAAACAGAAAAAGAATATCAGTCCCTTGGAAACAGGAACCTTGTCTGTCTTTCTCAGTGCTGTGACATCTAGCACAGTGCCTGGCACTGGTAATAGGTACTTAGTAAGTATCTGTTAAATGAAGGAATCATTAATGGGACTGCCCCATTCCTCTTGGAGGAAGCCCTGCTTTTAACTTCAGTGTGATTCCTCAAGCCTTCCTTGGGCCTCCTCTGTACCTGTAACCACCTGTGCTAGGGACTGGGTGCTGGGGTTGCAGCTGTTCCCTGCCTTGGAGGTACCCAGTCTGGCAAGGAGCTGGCTCCAAGGCTGAGTGGCAAGTGGGCAGAGCCAGACTCAATGGTCACCCTTACTGCTTCCCGGGGCCTATTAGAAGCCAGAGAGCTGGGGTTCCAGGACTGACTTTTTTCTGGGATGTGGCTGAAGGGTTCACTTCCTCTTTGGGGATATCACTCCTTCTATCTGGAAAATAGGGTCAGAATTCTCAGATTCTCAAGGATGGAGGGTTTGGGTTAACCTGAGTGTGAGTGTTTGTGAACTTGTGACAGTCATGTTAGTCCTTGTCATTTGTCCTGTGTTACACATCCAACAGGCCCCCAACACTGTAGAGAGTGGCAGACCCTGCTCTAGGGCATCCAGGAAGGCTTCACTGAGGAAGGGACTTGGGCTGTGGACCCTTCATTTTATTGATTGAGCACCTTCTGTGTGTCAGCTGCAGTCCCTGCGTTTGAGGAAGTGAGACCAGGGGGATGTATACAAGATGACTGTGCAGAGTGATCTGAGCAATGACAGGAAAGACTGCAAAGAGGTGAGACCGGGGAGCTTGATCACCCTGAGGTCAGGGAAGTCTTCCTGGAAGAGGTGACATTCAGTCTGGATCTGTAAAGATGAATAGACATCAGCAAGACAGGCAAGAACATTCAGGTACAGGAAATAGCATAAATAGAGGCACGACATTTGGATGGGAGAGGCAGACTGACTGCAGGGCCTCTGAGTGACCAACTGAGGCTGAGGTCCTGGTGTACTGAGAGCCAGAGACAAGAGAGACAGAGAGGATGCTGGATCCAGGCCTGTGGTGGCTCACCTATGTCTGCAGCAGGAGGAAGACTTGAGAGGTCATGGGAAAGGAGTCTGGTGCAGTTAGTTTATTGGCCTCCAGCACTTTGAGGGCCTCCTGGTATGGAGCTGCTGGCTGATTTGAGGGCCTCATGGGCAGGGCCCAGGGGTAGGAGTCAGGCCTGGGCTCTGTCCAGCTCCTGCTTGGCGACCGAACTGCTCTGCAGCCTCAGCAAGCCACTACCCTTCCTTACCCTCAGTCTCCTCATCTATGAAATGAGCAAAAGTGTCATAAGAACCTGTGCAGATTATGGTGCAGATGCAGAGAGGCTAAACCTGTGAACCTTTTGGGTAAATCAATAGAAATGGGAAACACAAACTCCTTTTCTTATTAGAGCAGAATTAGCCATTCTAAGCCCTGCCTCTGCTTCCCATGTGACCTTGGGCATAACACTGCCTCTTAGGGCCTCAGCCTTCTCATCTGCACGGTGAGGAGGACTGGTTGAGATGACCTCCTTGGCTTCCTTACATCCCTGCTGGAGAAATGTGATTCCATTCTTGTCCCTTAACTGCTGTGGGACTCTTGAGGTCAGCCACCTACTCATTCTTGGCCTCAGCTTCTCCTTGTGAAAATGGTGCACTCATCCACTTGGGGCCAAGGTAAGTGCCCCAGAAGAACCTGTCACCCCATGCTCGCCCATATATTGTGATGGGGACGTATTTTGGAGATTCCTTGGTGACCTACTCACAAGCTAGTAGTGTTGCCATGGCAACCCCTTCCACTGCAGTAGCTACTTTTTGAATGTGCTTGGTCACAGTGGGTGGGGTGGGGGAAGTGGGCCCCTGGGGTCCTCAGCAATCATGTCCAGGGTCCTGGATGTAGCTCCATGTTCAGTATCAGGAACATGGCATTCTGAGAGTCTCACTTCCTTGGCTTTACCTCTTGGAACTTTGTGAAAGTTCTACTTGATGAAAACGGAATACACAAAAACCCAGGTGTATGGAGTAGCCCGAGGATGGGCTTATATTCCCTTTAGGGAGATCTTCTGTGGATAAAAATTCATTAGTGGATTCTAGCAGAGCACAGGTGCCCCAAGTTAGCAGCACTCAGATTTCAACTAATCCACCCCAGCTTCCTAATTTAGTGCTAATGGGGAAACCTAGAGAGGGGAGGAAGAGGCTTAGGACCCTAGCAAGTCTACAGATCCTCAGGATGCCTGGCTCCCTGCAGCAGGCCCTGAGGACTGACAGTCCCTGCAGGGTCCTGATGGCCCACTTCCCACCTGGCACACCTAGCATAGTTGTGTGCTGGCTTTCCAGTAGTTTGCCTTCCCTTTTGGGCCAGATGTCCCAGTGGGCCCTGCTTTAAGGATACCTCATTTGCAAAACAGAACCCTTAAAGGGGATTGTTAATCTTTTCCGTAAAGAACTCACTGGCGTTTTGGGATCAGTTCGATAGCTAGCTAGCTGCCTTAGGGCTCTTAGGCACCAGTGGAGGGAGTGGGCTCTGACTGGCTGGCTTCTCTGCCTTCAGGGTAGAGGCCAGGACTCCTAGACCTAGCATCCCAGTCCTTCATGCCTCCCTGTTTCTCTACTTTTCCAACTAGACTCACAGTCTCTGTGCGCAGTCTGACTAAACTACTTGCAGTTAATGCCTCAAACTTGTCTTCTCTCTGTTTCGGGCCTTTGCAATGCCTTTTGCAGGACTCTACTACCTGGGGTCCTGCCCCTGTACCTTCCTCCTGGAAAGCATCCCTAAGAACACCCTCCTGTGGGGGTTGGGGGCCTCCCCTGGATTCCTAGTCCTGACTGATCCTTTGTATTACTTGTTCGCAGCTTTGTCTCCCAGCCATATCTTGGGTGGGCAGCACAAGAGCAGAACTCAGCCTCTAGCAGATGCCCAAGAAGCAGAGGAGAGGCAGAGTCTAGAAGCTCCCCTCCTGGTGCGGAGCCTGGGGTGTAAAGGGTACTTAGAAAGCACTGGTATGAATGTTAGTGTTTGGGTTCCACCCTTCTCTCTCCCTCCCTCTGGGGCCTTCCACCATTGCCCCGACATTAACAACCCTCCAGCTGGAGAAGACCTTTCCCTCCTGATTCCCCAGAAAGCTCTGCTTGACCCTCTGTCATGGCACAGGTCAGTCAGCTGTGGGTGGACTTTTTTCTCTCTTTGTCTAGGCCCTGTTTATTCATCACAGTCCTCTCAAGCATTCAGTCATTCAGCAAACGTTGATCGAGCACCTTCTCTGCGCCTGACCCTGTGCTGAGCACCAGGGCCCAGATGAATGAGACATGGTCCCTGCAAATGCAACACATACCTTTCCCCATAATGAGAAAGCGCTGAGTACAGG
This sequence comes from Nomascus leucogenys, assembly GCF_006542625.1. Classification (NCBI taxonomy): domain Eukaryota; kingdom Metazoa; phylum Chordata; class Mammalia; order Primates; family Hylobatidae; genus Nomascus; species Nomascus leucogenys. Next base: position 60,988,765 of record NC_044395.1, on the reverse strand, counting down.
GGTGAGATGGGACAGGCAGGGATGCGGTCAGTCCCACCCGGGTGGAGGAGAAGGAAGACTTTCCAGAGAAAGAGTCAACAGGTTGGTCTCTGGCAGGCCAGTGCTCAGTGCCTGGTGGATGCCTGGTAAGCATGTGCTAAAAGACTGACCAAACTAGACTTGGAAGCAATAGAATTCTACCTGGAGGCACTGCAGTGAAGTCAGACAGTGTGGGGAGACTTCCTGGAGGGAAGGAGTCTCTGGCTGAGCACATGGTGAGGCACCACCAAGTGGAGACAGCTTCCTGTTTGAGGCTTGTGGGAGCCCAGCCCTGGCCTGGGATTCTAATAGCAGTGGGCATGACCCTCCAGAGATGGCAGCTTTGCCATGACTGGCCTCTCATCATCATGTGTGTGGACTCCCGCTGAAAGGTGTCTGCTTGGAGGAGCCTGGAAGAGAGCTCACCTCCAGCCTTGATGAAGTGACATTCTTTGGCACTTGGCCTGACTTCCTAGACCTCCCTGGGGCTGGAAGAGCCTGCCAGCGGTCAATATGTACTGACCCTCACTCTACTACCTCTCCTCATAATATACAACCTGTTGCTGTGCACCCCTTAAAAAACTGTTTGCTCTCTCTGTCTCCGTGCAACTTGTCCTCAGCTCTTTGGGGGTAACTTGGGGGTGACTTTCTCACTCACCTAGACCCAGGGCAGACATTAGGTCCAGATGGGCCCAGGTGTGGCATCCTTGGGGTTGGGGATGTGGGCAGGGTGACCCCCACCCCCACCTCAAGGAGCCCAAGAGGCTGTTCACACCTCTCTTAGCTGGCATCTTTCTGGCTCTCTTACATTGATGCCAGACATTCTGGCCCTTTTCCATAAGTTATTTAGATTCCTTATGACAATCCTGGATTAAAGCTAAGGAGGACACTGAGTCCCAGGGACGGGGAGTGACTTGCAAGGTCTTATTGCAGGTAAGAATCAGAGCCAGGGTTTGAATCCTAAGTCAGCCTGTTGCCTACGCTTCTGTTCCTAGGCAGGGCAGGCATTATTTTACCCATCAAACAGGAGAGGACACTGAGGCTTACTTGGTAATTAATCAGCATTCATAGAGATCTTTACTTTTTATGAAGCTCTTGGCTATACATTATCTCATTTAATTCCCACAACAATCTGGTGAGGTAGGTATTAGCCCTGCTGTATAGATGAGGAAGCTGAAGCTTATATAGGAAGTGACTCATCCAGGCCACTTCCTACGAGTTAGAGGCCAGGTTCTCCTGACTCTCGGCCCCCATTTTTGGCACCGACTTCAGGTTGGCATGTCCCCTGCCAGATGCCAGTATGGAGGTGAGGTGGGTGGAGGACGCAGTGTGGGCTGTCCAGAGGCGTGAGCTGCCCACATTCTCTGTCTACCACTGCTTCCCCATGTGCGCTTAGGGCCTCCTCTCCATAGGCCAGGGATCCTCCTGCCCCTCTCTCTATCTCATTGCCCCAAATTATTTTTCTTCATTGCTCTCATCGCTGCCTGATGTTACATCATACATTAATACATAGGTGTTTTATCTCTCCCTCAGCAGAAGTTAAGCATCCTAACTTAACTTTAGCCAGTCTAACTTGGGCATCCAGGCCTATAGCTGCCTCTGAGGCAGGACATCATCTGCTGCGCTCACTGCTGTTTCCCCAGGGCTAGTATTAGCACTTAGTACCATATATGTGCTCTATGCTTTGGGTCTTAGCTCTGTCCCTACCCACCTCACCTAGGAAGCCACCTTTGACTACTCATTCCAACTTCTTTATTCTCAGCTTCTATTTCAGGCAGTCACTCACCCCCCTTTCTGGGTTCTTGAGTATTTGGGTCTGCCTCATTAGAACTCCCTGCAAGGCTTTGTTCCAGCAGTTTCCCCCAACCACAGTGCCCACTTTCCTCCTGTTTGACCCCTAGATCTTGTCTTCAGGGCCCTGGCAAAGCCTCATGGCCTCCTTGGAGCCTCCTCTGCGCTACCGTCACTCTGCGACCTCTTCTTGTAACACACACCTATGGCCATGAGCCTCTGGAAAAACTCTGCTTGCTCTTACGTATACCCCTTCCCACTCTGGAGACGGGAGGAGGAATGCCAGTAGCCACCACTTAATCACCTAACAAATGCCACATGTGCCTTATACGTTTTAAAATTTAATGTTCCCAAAAATCCTGTGAGGTGGGGATTATCACCGTCATCCTATAGATAAGAAAACCAAAGCTAGAGTTAGGTGACTTGCCCGAGGTCACAGAGCCAGGCAAGGGCAGAGCCGGCCCAGGGCCCTCTTTCTCAGATTTAGGGGGTTGGGGCTCAGACACAACTGCCCACAGGCATGTGAGAGGAAGCCCAGAAAACTTCGGTTTCATCAACCCTGAGGTGTGGCCTTCCTGGTCACTTTGATATCAGATATTGGGCAAAGAGGTGCTCACAGACACCCTTCAACACCCCAGCCCTGGGCTTGGCCCTGGGTCTGAGAGCTGCTTGAAAGCACATGGGTTGTGGGGGTGGAATCCAGTCTCACTAGAACGTCCACATGAGACTTTGAGCATGATATGGGCAGAGGTGGCAGCTCTCCTTTGCCAGGATATGTCCTGAAGTCTGGGTGTGGGCTGGCTTGTTTAGTGGGGCCAGCCCTCAACAGCGTAGCATTGTAGAGATGATGAGAGACTGGGAGCCTGAATACCTTCTTTAAGTCCTGGCTCCCACACCCTGACCTCAAGCAAGTGATTTTGCCTCTTTGGGCTTCACCTCACCTCAGTTTTGTTCTCTGTGAAACAGGATTGCCAGTTCTCCCCTTGCCTACCTTCCCAGAGAGTGCTGTGGGACGGTGAAGCCCCACATAGGCGCGGGAGGAGGGGATTGCTTTCCGGGTGGTAAAAGAGCTGCTCTGGGCCTCTCTGGCAGCTCTACTCCCTCTGCCTTCCCCAAAGGTAGGAGCAAATGAGCTGTGTGTAAAGCAAGTGCTGCCCGGGAGCAGCCATTTGAGTCTTCTATTGGGAATCTTCCCCTACAGAGTGTCTCATCTGCCCCCCATAAAACAGAGACATCTGTAGGTAGCAGGGTTGTGTTCCCTTTATAGGTGGAGAAACTTGTACCTAGGGAGGGCAAAAGAGGCTCATCCCCCATCTCTGGGGTCAGTCCTCAGTGATGGGGCTGGTTTGGCCTCCTGCCAGGCAGCCCAGTCTAACTTGGGCATCCAGGCCTATAGCTGCCTCTGAGGCTGCTCTGGATTTGCTTACGGATTTGCTCAGCTATGCAGCCCCTCTTACCATAGATGAATCAGGTACCAAGTCCTGGCACCCATGAGTCACTGGCAGTGGGATGGCCAAGTAAAGTGACATTGGTGCTGTGGGAGTGTGCAGAGAGAGTGCAGGTGTGGTGAGGGGGGCAGATAGGAGTAGGGACTTGGCTGGATGCTGAGGCTCCCTGGTGGCCCCACCCAAGAGTCAGGAACAGTCAGGCTGGGTGTGAAGGTGGTGGCATGTGGTGGCATCTGATTGCAGCATCGGCATCCCCACCGGCTTCTGATGGACTCCTCCCAGCCACAGCTGGGGCAGAGGAAGTACAGCTAGGTGGCAAGGACTGGCAGTGTTCTGGGGGTGTCCAACTGAACCCTCACTTCCCATCTGCCTGAGCAACGGTACCAGAACTACTGTAAGGTGGTAAGCTCTAGGTCCCAAATACCCTGCCAGGAGTCCTCAGGAGGGTGGGTGCCAGAGATCACAGACTTCACCCTCCTTACTCCCATTTCATAGATGGGGAAACTGAAGCCCTGAGAGGTGAGGAGACTTAGCATGGGAGTTGGTGGCAGAGCTGGGTCTAGAACCCCAAGTCCTGCTGCCACTTTACCTGCTGTAGAAGATGCCTGCTCCTGACCCACCCCTCTGAAGGAAAACAGATCATTCATTTCTCCCCTTCCCCTTCCAGCTCCCCACCACTGCCCCCTGCTTTGTTGTGGGGAGCAGAGGGAAGGAACTTGGGGACACGCAACATCGGAGCAGATGCAGGCCTGGAGGTTGGGCCTGAATTGAGTTCAGCTCTGCCAGCCTCTGGCTGAGTGACCTTGACCCGGTATCACCATCAAAATAACCCTATTTTAATGTCAAACTCACAGGAGTCCAAGTGCCTGTGCAAGGGCATGGAGGGTCCCAAAGCTTTATGGGCCTTTTGTGCATCATACCTTTCACTCAGCCCTGCATGGAGGGAACTCCGGGGGCCTGAAGAGTGGCCAGAGCACCCCCTTGGGGCTGGCCCTGACAGGGCACTGGGGATCCAGATACGGATCAGACCCAGGCCTGGCCTTCGGGCAGTTTCCAGTGTGATGCAGAATCAGCTTGTAATCAGCAGTTAGTACAAGGCCAGAGGCTGTAGGAGCCCTGAGGAAGATGCTCTTTTGTTTCTCCATTGTGCAGGTCTGACTTTATCTTGAAATAGGTTATCTCCGTGGGTGGCAAGATGGCCCCTGGCAATTCTAGGCCTGCATAGACTTTAGTGTTTATCATCCCAGAGAAGGAAAGGCCTTCTCTTTCCAAAGGCTTCCTGGAAGACTGCTGCCTTATCACCATCTCTGGGTTTTGAAGGATGTATTGCTTTATCTCATTATCAGGGAATCATCAGGTGAGCAAAGCAGGGAAGGGCCTCTGCCTAGAATATTTCTTAGGTGGACTGGGGGCTCCCACTGGCCCGGGGTTCAGCATCCATGGCCAGGCCAGCTCCCAGGCCACGGCCTCCATGGTCAGCCAGGTTGGGATTGCCTGAGAGGGCCTGGGCCTGAGAAAGCAGAGGTGCAGTCCTCCCAGCTTCCATCTCCAGGAGCCTCCCAACTCTAGCCCCCACGGAAGCACTTGCCATTTGGTATTTGGGACTTAGAGCTCACCACCTTGCAGCAGTCCCAGTACAGTTGCCCAGGCAGATGGGAAGTGAGGGTTCACATGGTAGACTGCATTTCCCACTTGTTGGCAGAGCGAGCTGTGGGCGGTAGTTGGGGCTGGATAAGGCAGGGTGAGAACCAAACCAGCAGTGTGGGAAAAACCTGAGCCTGCAGACCCGCCTTGCTGCGGGACTTGGGAGACTCCTGCAGGCTCTCAATTTCCAGTCTGTATAATGGGGTGAGGGTTGAACAAGATGGCGTGCGTTTCCTGCGCTATGACTTTACCTAATTTTAAGACACCTAATAAGCTTAGCAGAGAGATTTGGATTAGGCACGATGAAGAATTTTTAGGTCTTCTCAGTTGTTTCAGTTGGGGAAATGTCATCAGTGAAATTTCTATACTCCTCCTCCAAGCTGCATGGTGGCTGGCCCTGGCGCCAAGGTAGGGAGCTAGATAAGCTGACTCCCAGCATGCCTCTTCCCTACGCACCCCTCAAACCGCTGGCTTCAGGGGCCTGTCTGCAACGGGAAGCAGTCAGCCACGAGAAGGCAGGCTTTGCCTTTTTTTCCTGTCGAATAGAAGGTGGTGTCCCCCGGTGCTGTGTCTCACACTTACCTGAGTGTTTGGACTGAAGCATTTATAGTGGTGTTTCTCAGACTTAATCACCTGGGGATCTTGTTAAAATGCAGATTTTTGATTCAGTAGATCCAGTCTGGAGCCCAAGGTCCTGCATTTCTAACCCGCTCCCAGGTGATGCTGATGCTGCTGTTCCCAGACCACACTTTGAGTAGGAAAGTGCTAGAGTACATTTTGCCTTCTGTCTAGCCAGGGCATCCAGCCTGCCTCAGATGGAACAGGAACTCACCTGCCACTTAACCAGCCTCCGGTGGCCATGACTCCTGCTTCACTTCATCCAGCACAGCTCAGGAGGCAGAGCCAGCTGCTGGAAGAGATGACTTGTCCAGCCCCAGCCCTTGGATCAAGGGTTCAAGCCTGTGCTTGGACTTCACTTCCCTCCCTTATATACTCACCCAGGCCTGTCCCCACTTGTAGGTGAAGGTGAAAGGTTATGAGACCCTCAAGGATAAGCATGTGATGAACTCATCTGTCCAGGGCCCACTGCTGGGCAGGTTGACCAGGCCCTGAGCATGACCCTCCGACTGTGTCCTGTGTACAGAGCCTTTGTACTCAGAGCTGCTCTGGGGAAAGGGGAGGTCCTCTAAGCAGGGTCAGGAATGCTGGGTTTCAGTCCTGGCTCTGCTGCCTACTGCCTGGGTAGCCCTGGGCCAGTCAGTGCCTGTCTCTGGTCCCCAGTCTCCCTGGCTGTCCAATTAGGCTATACTGGATGACCCCAGAGGGCCCTCAGGCTCTAGGATGCATTGCTGGGCAAGTCTGGAGGTGGGAAAGTCCTATGAAGGTAGGATTTTTATAAAGGGGGCGAAGGAGCAATTATGAGGCAGACCTCTGGAATGGCTCTATGGCCCAGCCTCTTTATTTGCTTTTGTGAGTTCGCATCCTGCCACCTCCACCCCAGTTATGCCTGTGGTGTTATTAGATGCTACTGAACACCCAATTTGTGCACCAAGGATATGGCAGTGAACCCTGCAAGCTTGCCTGGGGTCACATAGTGAGTAGAACCTAAGTCTGAACCTAGGTTTGACTCTTCTGCTAAACTAAGCCCCTTCCCTCTGATGCATCACACCAGGGAAAGGGGCCATCTTGAGACCTGGCATTTCCTTCCTTCCTCCTAAAAGTCAAAGCAGTTGTTAACTTTCAGCTGATAAGGGTAGGTATCTTTCTAAACTCTGCTGTGGCTTTGTTGCTTTGCAGATTTTGAAGAAAAGCAGAGGCTTGAGTGTAGGCCCCTAAATCCATCTCTCTCCCTGCTCCCAGCTTGTAGGCTCAGTTGAAAGGTCATGAGACCCTCAAGGACAAGATTGTGACTAACTCATCTGTGCTCTGGGCCTTTCACAGAGCAGATGGTACGAGGGAATGTTTGATGAGCACACAGTAGGTGCTTGGTGAAGATGTGCTGAGCAAAGGGCATGTAGTGGGGGCTCAGCAAAGAGGGGTTTGATGTGGCCCACTTCTTCAGTTGCCGGAAGGAATGGGGTATGGGTAAGGAACCTTCACCCATGCTCTTCCCCAGTGCTGTCTCCTGCAGTCACCAGGCTTCCTGTCCCCACTGCCCATCAGCTGCTGGAGTCCAGGGTGTCATCCTAGGGGCACCAAGCCAATTAAGTGGGAACATCTCATCCTAACTTCCAGGCTTGGCACTTGATGGATAGCGAACATAATTACAGCCCTCAGTGTCCTTCAGGCTGCCTGAAGCTCACTGGCCACTGGACCCTTTGGGAAAGCAAAGGCTCCCACCTTACTCCTTTCTGGGCCCCACGCTTTGGGCACTGAGATGAGGCTGAACATGTACATCTCTCTGAAAGTGGTAGTGGTGTGGAGAATCAGTGGTGTTGGGGGTGGGGGCAAGAGGGTTCAGCTCCTTGGAGAAGGGGTATTAGTCTGGGACATACAGAAGGCAGAGCAGGGACTGGGGATGCTCAAAGTACACTTGGAGAAAAAAAAAAAACATTGCAAATTGGATGTTGAACCTCTGTCCTTGGCCTCACAGACAGATAGCAAAATTAAATATTTGTACTAGATCCAGATAAGGGACAGGAGTTTGACTGGGGTAGAGGGGATGGGAGAGAACTGGCAATTATGAGAGACTTCCCAAGGCCTAGCCCCTGGACTAGCCTCTTTAGATACTTCCTGTGGTCTCCAAAATGACCCCCTGAGTGCGATACCATTCCCATTGTGTATCTATAGGAACCAAGGCAAAGGGGAGCATGCAAACAGCCCAGAGTTACAAAGCCATGGGGTGGAGGGCTAGGATCTGAACCCAGGTCTGTCTGATTCTATAGCTGATGCTCTTCTCACATCTAGAAGGGTACCTGTGGGAGGTGAGGTTTGTACTGGGGACCCCATGACTGGAGAGAAGGGTGACAGTGGACTGACATCTTCCCTCTGCTGTAGGCACTGGATCCAGCATCCTCTCCGCCCTCCAGGACCTCTTCTCCGTCACCTGGCTCAATAGGTCCAAGGTGGAAAAGCAGCTACAGGTCATCTCAGTGCTCCAGTGGGTCCTGTCCTTCCTTGTACTGGGTAAGCTGGGCCTTAGAGGGAGGGCGGGTGGGCAGGCAGGGTCCACTTCCCCAAAAGAGGTTAGAGCAGGAGCCCTGCTCTTCAGGGGTAGGGAATAAGAGTAACTCTTACACATGCTGCCCCCCAGCACCTTTCCACATCTATCTTTTGGGTCCCAGATCAAGTGCTGTACCCCTCAGCATGCATGAAGATTCAGCGAGATTCAGTGGGAGGTGGTGTGATAGTTCCCATTTACAGATGGGAAACCTCAAGTCTTAGAGAAGGTAGGTAACTTGCCCAAGGTCACACAGATTTGAATCCCTGTCTACAGGACCCCCAAAGCCTGTGCCTTTCCCACAGTGCCACCCTGCCCACCAACAGACATTTTCCAGCAGGTATGTTACTTTGCCTTAAGGTGGTTTGGTGCCAGGTTTAAGTCCTGAATCTCCTGCAAACAAGCTCTGTGACCTTACACAGGTTATTTCAGCTCTCTGAGTGTTAGTTTCCTCATTTTGAGTGTGAGGAAAGTGCCTGCTTCACATGGCATTTTTGAGGATTGAAGATAAGAAATAAGAGCACATGGCACAGGGCCTGGTCATGATGGGTCCCCATTACATGGGAATCATCAGGAGGTGCCCTCAGACACCACTCCCAGCCCACACCCATCCTCAGCTGAGCACATTCCCCAGGTGCTTCCCGAGGCCTGCTCCCTGCTATCTCTCAGCACAGCCCATATCGGTGCTTTGGTTGCCTTTTCTGCAGGTCTGGCTAGATACCCTCACTCCTTAGGTTGCCATCCAGGCCAGGGGCAGGACAACACAGATGTCTGCGGGGAGGGAAGAGCCTCTTGTTTTTCCCCAGACCCCTGTGCTCTCAGCATAGCAGGTAGCTTCCTCAGCACATCAAGGCAGATGAACCTGCTCCAGAGCATCACAGAGTGTGTTCCAGCGCCTGTGAGCCAGTCCCTCTGGGCGACCCACTCTTCGGGACTGTATAGGCTGGTAGGGGATCATCAGGATTTACCATGTCAGTCCTGAGCAGCTGTCCTTCAGGCAGGTGCATGGGGCGCTCTGAGACTGAGACCATGTTTGCAGGGCCAAGGGCTAGAACTTCACAGGTGAGAAAATGCAAATTCACAAAGGTTCATCAACTACCTGCTACTGTGAAGCTCATTAAATGGCAGAGTTGGGATTTGAGCAGAAACTCAGTGCAATCCCCAGGGAGCCCACATTCCTGGAAGCCCAGAATTAGTGAATTGGGGCTGAAACAGCCAGTCTTCACCTTTAGGCCCAAGAACGGGCTTTGAGTGGGGGGATCCATGAACCCTTAAAATTAGATGCAAGATTATATATGAGTATGTGCACATTTTTCTAGGGAGAAGGGCCATAGCTGTCCCCAAAGTCTTACAGGGACATGTAGCCTCAAGAAGACAAACACTGGTTGGAAGAACTGAGCAAACTAAACAGGCTCCCTCAGGACTCAGACCCCTAACATGGCTTGCATTCGGCCACTTAACTAGAATCCTAGACTAGCGAGCACAGTGTGACCCCTTCTTATTAAAAAAGGAAGTGGAGGCCTGGCGAGGATGGAGCCTTACTTGGGGTCACGTAAGAAGAAAGTACTGGGACCAGGACAAGAACCCAGGGACTCCAGCCTCCCAAACCCCCTGCCTAGTCTGCTACACCAGCTCTCTTTGTTCCCTGTTGCACCCAAAAGCTACCACTATCCCTGTCTTAATGGGTCTGGGCCTGGCTATTAGGGAGCTGAGCAGCTTGTAGAACACCAGCGCCCGCAGCATGTGATGGGGACTGGCCCCAGGCTGTAGGTTAATAATTGATCAGCCCCAACCACAGCCCAGAAACCGGCCCAGCATCTTCTCAACACCCTCGCCTGGCCTCACCTCGCCTTGCATAGGTGGGGGCCTGGCCTGGTTGGACAGGCAGATCTCCTGAGCTACTGCTAATTACTGCCCTCAGTAGCCCCAGCCACTCCTTCCCTCTGCCTCTCAAACCTGCTGGCAGAAGCTCACCTGGCAAGCAAAGACCATGGTGGCCCTGTTGGTCTCTCCCTGGACCAGAGATTTTTCACCACTTTGTGCCATGGAACCCTCTGGCATTTTGATGAGGCCTATGCCCTTTCTCAGTGTTTTAGAGTATTTAATACAAGGTGCGTTGGATTTCAAAGGAAACCACTGATAATAAAATATAAATATCTACACATTAAAAAAGCTGATTGGACATGTAGTAACAGGTGCCTTTTTATTACAGTAAGTAAAAAGACCTAGCAGCAAGTGTAATAATTACTATAGTTCTTAAGTAGTGATGAGAAGAAATGATTTTTTTAAGGTATCGCAACTGCTACAGTTATATGAAAATACCTTTGTTATTTATTTGTGTCATAAAGTACTGCTGATAATTCTGTGATTTATTACATTGGTAAGTGAAGGAAATGCCAAATTTCCATACGAGATAAGTGAAAATTTAGATGTCATTTGTTTCCCCATCCAAGTCCATGGATATTGTGTGTCAGGCTGAGTAATTTCAAACATCATATTTAATTTTTCCCAATACCCTGTAAGGAAATTTAGGCTTAGGAATGGGGCTTGGCCAGCAAGTGACAGGGCCAAGGCTCCAGGTCTGTTTGGTCCCAGAGTCCACGCTCTTCACCAGGCCACACTGCTACCTTCCCTGCCATTGAGCATCCACAGGCTGCCCTGCACCACAGGCCTCATGGCTCCAGAATTTTGTATCACAAGTGTCTTTGTAGGCCACCATGATGTGCAGGAAGGGGGTGATGTGTGAAAGCAGTCCTGAGCCTTCCATGTGTGGGGCAAGCAGGGCCTTCTAAGCTTCTCATGAGCTCAGCAACAGTGGTTTTTACTGCAGCCCCACGACCTAAGAGCATGGAACCAGAGCCTGTTGTTCAGAGGACAAGGATTAGGCTCTGAGAAAGGAAGGTCATTTGGTGGATTTAGTTCATCCTTTTGCTCTTCCTGTGTTTGGTTTCTGGGGCTGGAGAGATTAATCTGACCTGGTTTCTGCTCCCAAGGAGCTCAGGGGCTGAAGGGCTGTCTGTTAGCAGGAGTCCAATGAGGGAGGCAGATGATGAAAGGGATGGTGAGTGGTTTCAGAGAGGGCTGTGGACACATACGGGAGGGAAGGGAGCCCACAGCTGAGAAAGGCCAGGCTAGAATTCAGTCTCTGGATACCCCATCAGACCTCTTCTTCTCCATCCAGGCTGCCTCAGCAGCAGAGTAAGGACAAGTAGGGATACACCCCTTCCCAGAGAGACCAGCCCTGGAAGCAGTGGGGCCTGGAGCTCAGCCCCCTCTGGTCCTTTTACCCCTCAAGAGAGTTAGAGATTTCTGGAAGCTAGGTTTCCAGGATGCTCAGACCATAGCCTAAACCTCATGGTCCCTGTCTGGCCCACCTGGAGCATCCACCTATAGGATGCCACTTGAGGAGCCTGGATGCCTGTGGAGTCTGGGGGGCTAGAGTCATCCCTTTTCAGGCCTAAGAAAGGGAATCAGGCAGACTGCTGAACAGTAAGTATGACTTTGTAGGCAGCCTTTAGACATAGCTATTCACCAAGCTACCGTAAGTTTTTCACAGTTTGCTTTTAACAGGCTCTTGTAGGCTGCACGTGCTTCCCTAGAAACTTGTCTTCCCTTCTGCGATGTCACACTCCTAAGCTGGTCCTGAAAAATTGGACATCTCGTCACTCTGTATTCACTGCCCCTCCCAATAAGAGAGTTGTACCCTGTTTTTAGCTACCCTGGGGAGAGGCTGGCTCAGGAGTCTAGAACAGGGCTTGATTGGGGGGCAACAAGGGGCTACCATTTCCCTCCCTGTAGGCTCATGGAGAGTCTACATCCAGCCTTATCTTCTCCCATGGGAAACCAGAGGAGGCTCAGCATGGTGAGAAGAGAGCATGACATCCAGAGCCAGGCAGCCCACAGCACCTGGGACCACCAGGGAATGGGCACACAGCAAGGGTTGGCCTTCCTTCTTGGGCAGTGGAAAAAGTCCTAGAAGGAGGCCATGCTTCTCCCACCAAACATGAGTACCTGCTGCCCTTGCCCTTGTGTTGAATGCCAAGGACCAAAGAAGATGCCTCTCTGTCCAGTGTGGGAAATTCACAGGCAAGAGATGATATGTAGATAGTATGATATTGGGGAACACTTCTTGAAGAGCTGAGGTCTGAGATAGGCCTTAAAGGTTGGGTAAAAAATGGAAAGAAGCCCTGCTGAGGGCAGCTAGTGGCGAGCCATGAGATAAAGCAGGCATGGCACAAGCTGTCCTTCCTTTCTGTGCTAGGCTAGGTTAGTCTCTCTTATGGCCTACAGGCCCAGAACATGGTGACCAATGGAAGCCAGCCCCCAGGCAAGTCTTCCAAGTGTGCTGTTAGGGTTTTTTTTTTTTTTTTTTTTTTTTACTTTTGAGACAGGGATTCCCTCTGTTTCCCAGGTTGCAGTGTAGTGGCGCAATCATGGCTCACTGCAGCTTCAAACTCCTGGCTTAAGGAGTCTTCCCATCTCAGCCTCCTGAGTAGCTGGGACTACAGGCACATGCCACCTTGCCCAGCTAATTTTTAAAATTTTTTTGTAGAGATGGAGTCTTGCTATGTTGCCCAGGCTGGTCTTGAATTTCTGAGCTCAAGCAGTCCACCACCTCAGCCTCCCAAAGTGCCGGGATTATGGGTGTGAGCCACTGTGCCTGGCTGCTGAAGTTTTTGAAGACAGGGAGGCTGATGGGCTCTGCGCTTTGGCCTGGGACTTCCTGGATTGCCGTTACGTTGGAAGGGAGCCAGCCCTCCTCCTGGGCAAGCATCCCCTCTCCGGTCCCTCCAGTGATGGTCTGGGACTTTGGTGAATTTCTAAAGCCTAATACAGAGAATGGACTGTAGAGTCAGACCTGTGTTTGAATCCTGGCTCTGTCACTGTCCTGCTTGGTGACCTTGGGCAAGTTATCTCCCCCTTGAGCCTCAGTGTTCCTATCTCTAAAATGGGGCAAAGTCACCCTGCCTCACACTTGAGACAGTGGCTCAGCCCAAGTCTTGAGATGCAGAGACACTGGGTAGGTATTCCCTCCCCTTATCCACAGTGTCTGAGCTGGGTGCTGGCATGGGGGTGCACACAGGTAGGGGACAGTAAGAACAGCTTCACAAGAAGCTGAAGCCTATCTCCTTTGGTGCTCCTGTCCAGATAACATGGAGCCCATGGGCCCCTCGATGCCAGGACAGTCCATCAGAGTCTGGGAGATGAGGCTCCTCTTGTCCCAGGAATCTGCTGCTACCTGGGCTGAGCATTCCTGTAGCTATTTCTCAGGGTTTGTGGGCCCCATGCCCATAGTCCTGGGTGTGCCTAGCTTAGTGCCACAGTAAACATTCACTCCATCCACCATGGCCCAGAGGGGAGATGAAGCCCAGTAGGACATGACCTGTGGCCATCTGCCCCCCAGGAGTGGCCTGCAGTGCCATCCTCATGTACATATTCTGCACCGATTGCTGGCTCATCGCTGTGCTCTACTTCACTTGGCTGGTGTTTGACTGGAACACACCCAAGAAAGGTAAGTGCAAGACCTCCCTTGCCCCACCTCTCATTCTAGGGATGCTCTCCCCCCTGCACAAGCTGAAGGGCCTCATCCTGAGTGCTGTCTCTTTTAACACCCACTTTGTGAAAAGCACTGGACTAGTCCTTTTGGGGGGAGGTTAAAAGCCCCTCAAAAGGCACTGTTCTGGTCCTAACAAGAGTTCACACTCAGTCGAGAGTTTGCATAACGTGAGGGAATGAATGTGGAAAAGGGCCCGATGGGAAGGGGGCAAAGATGCTGCATGGGGTGATGGTCACCTGCTTGGGTTTCACACTGGCCCTGTCCTGTCTGCCTTGCCCAAATGTACCCCCACCCCCACCAACTCTGTATTTTATTCCCTGGAAGGTGGCAGGAGGTCACAGTGGGTCCGAAACTGGGCTGTGTGGCGCTACTTTCGAGACTACTTCCCCATCCAGGTAAAGTGCTGTGAGTGTTACCTTGGGAGGGTGGGAATGGTTGGGAAATCTGAACTCAGGCCTTAACCCACCCACAGGGAAGCAAGTTTAGACCAAGTTGGTCTCTGGGTTTCCTTCCTACTGTGTCACTGGCTGTGCTGGGGACCCCACTGCTCTTTTGAGTATCCATCTTCTCTGGGCCAGTCCTGAGGCCCTGACAGGGAAATGGTGGCTCAGTTTGGCTTTCAGTCTCAGCTCTGTCTGGCCCCTGCGTGGTCTGCAAGCTGGGCTGGTGAGGCACAGCCATCTGGCCCTGATGCATGTGGGCGATGCTGGTGAATTGAGGATAACTCTGGCAGGATTCTGAAGGTTTTCCCCACAGGGGAAAGACCTGTCTGGCCAGCTCACTCAACACCCCAGCCCCAGCACACCCTAGCTGCTGAGTACCCCGCAGAAGGTAGGGGTGCTGAAGAGTGGAGGCAGCACGTGAATGTGAAAGTGTTCTGTGCAGGGTGCAGGGTGGTGTATATTTGCTGTTGTGAGTCAGTGACTGAGATCCTGGTGTGCTGCCTGGGGGCAGTGGCTGAGTAACCCTGAATCCTTCACTGCATTCGGTATTTTGGGGGTGGCAGGGCCAGCTCCTTCTGCTCATCCTTAGCCTAAGCCCAGTCTTCCCGGGACCTTCCTGCTCCTCAGGGTCAGCGTTCCTTCTCCTTTTCCTGACCCCATCTCTCTGACTGCAGAAAATTTGAAGCTGTTTTTGTTGGGAGAAAGTTGCGTCATAGGACCCAACCCTCTCATTTTGGAGGTAAAGAAACTGAGCCTCAGAGATGGGCAGGACTTGTCCAGGCTGCATAGTCTAGTATGATGGCAACATTGCAACCACCATCCAGGCTTATTGAATTCGGGGCCCAGGTTCTTTTCCACTGATTTCCTACTGCCTGTTTCTCTGGGAGAAATTCAATCCCTGGATTTCCCCATTGGATTGATTCCAGCTTCCTGGGTCTCCCTCTCCCCCTTTGCTGCTGGAGATCTCGGCTTAAGTTCCTGCCCTGTCACTCCATTTATTAACCTGCCACCATTGTTCCCTGTCCAGTGCAGGGCTCTGCTGGGCATGGGGACACAAGTCAGCCCTGCCCTTGGGGTATCTAATGCGTCCTGATAGACTTTGTCACTTTCTGCCATGGGGCCATGGGCAGACTTTCTCAAGCCTGCTGAGCCTCATCTGCAAAATGGAGCTGTCTGTATGATTAAAAGTGATCAGTTCTGATTGGGTGTGAGTGATGATAGACTGCTCTCTCTGCTTTCTCTCTCACCTCAGGGGCCAGGCTCCAGTGTTCTCTGTTGCCACTGTGGCCTGGTCCTCTGGAAGCCTCCAGGAGGCCAGTAGCCCCATCCACTTAGAATAGGATGACCTGAGGATTGTTGGTCAGACCTGGGACAGGCAGGTGTCCTTTGCTATCCGATCTCCACCCTTCCAAAAGAACCAAACAAACCCCTGTGTCCTTCTCACATCTCTGTTCCAAGAAGTCAGCTGGGAGTTGGAGCCATAGGGCACATACAACCCGGCCCTGTGAGGGCTCCCTGGGGCACTAGGACAAAAGCCAAACTGAGCCTGAGGCAGGCTGGGGTGTTAAGCCTCAACCTGGGGCTTAGGCTGAGCCTGCCTCTGTCCCTCCGGGCCTCAATCTCCCCTTCACTTGGCCTTGATGATCTGACATCAGGTCTGACACTCTACAGGGGTGTGTGTGACCCTCCTGTCCCACCCCCTTTTCCTGGCCTCTTGACAGTAATCATGTAATGAAGATCTGCCACTACCCAGCCGCCCACCTACTCCCTTCCTGGTGGGACTCTGGTCTTTGTCGCCAGAACAGCTCCTCTGGCCCAGAGTGTATCCCTTCTGTTGGCACAGGTGGGGTTCTTGTGTTAGCAACAGCCACCGAGACCACCAGCCACCTGGAAGAGGAGCAGACAGTGCCCCATGTCACCTCTCCCCAAGGTGTAGGCAGAATCCTTGGAGCGGAGACTAGGAAGGACTCTCTCTAAGCTTAGAATCACCTGTCCATCTGCCTCATTTCACTGATAGGCTTACTGAGGCACAGAGAGGAG
The DNA here is from genome assembly GCF_006542625.1 of Nomascus leucogenys. NCBI lineage: Eukaryota > Metazoa > Chordata > Mammalia > Primates > Hylobatidae > Nomascus > Nomascus leucogenys. The sequence goes on along the minus strand of NC_044395.1, from coordinate 60,972,664 downwards.
GGACTATCCCAAGGTCACAAAGCTTAAGTAGTAGCAGGACTAGTGTAGGAACCAGGGCTGTCTGCTTTGGGGCCCATGGTCTTACTCCTGTGTTACTTTCACCATCACTGTGCCGTGCTGTGTAAACTTAAGCAAGCCTTTGCTCTTCTGTGGGTCTGAATTTTTTCCTCTAGGCACTACTGTGGTGGGACAAGCCTATCTGAGCACCTTTCCTCTCCTGGGAGGCAGGGTATAAAGAGTGACTTGATAGGAATGTGTCCCAGACTGACATTAGCCAGCAGGCCTGGCCTCGGCATCGTGTTGGGCTGGGACTTTGCCACGGGAAACAGGCAGCAAGAGGACACAAGAGCAGGCGTGTCAACAGAGCCTTCATTGGCGGTATCTTTCCCCTCCCTCCAGAACGGACATTCTCTCCAGCCCTGGGGGAGGGGAGTGTGACATGAAAACGCATCAGAGCTGGTCAGATGCCTACATTCTTCTGGGTCCTACAGCAAAGGCATTGATTTGCACTGTGTCCCAAGGGACCTCATTCAACCAATTGTCCCTTCAGAGCCTTGGGGAGGGAGGAAATGATTTAAAGAGCCACCTGGGGCCCACTGGGTGACACATCTTCATCCAGCAGCCCAGGGAAAAGTGCAGCGACTGGCCTGCTCCAGAAGTGCAGGATAATTTGCTGTGACCTCCACAGGGGAAGTGTAGCTCCCTTCTCTAGGCCTCAGCTTCCCCCTGTCATCCAAGGAATGGCTTAGACCTTTCAGGGCTCTGCCAGCCCATGCAGTGCTGTGGGTTCCTGGTTATCAGGGCCCAATGGGAAGGTAGGGGGAGCCATAGGAAGGGGACAAAAAGATGCTGCATGGTGTGATGGTCACCTGCCAGGGTAACTATCCCAGTCCTGGCCATCAGCTCAGGAGTAAGTTTCCAAGTTTCCCGCCCGGTATTGGCTGCCCCAGCAATTCCCTCAATGCCTGCCTGCCTTTTTCATCGAAACTAGCACAAGGAGCTTTTTAATTCCAGCTTCACTGAGAGCTAACTTGGTGGGCAGACCTGCTTGTTAGGCAAAACATTGGAACAGCAATCTTACAGAGCTCATGTAAACAAGATTTTGAGATCTGCTCGCTGCCCCGAGCCCCACTAGCCATGGATTAGACTGTTGCTGTTTCCCATTGATTTGGGGAGTAGCTGAGAGTTTGTTTGGTTTTTGAGCAACTTTAATCTGTTTGCCAAGGGCAAAGCGGGAGAAAGAGCATCAGTGCCCCAAGCAGTGGGGATGAGAGTGAGGGAGTCTTGCTCACATTTGCACAGACTGGCAGCGTCAGAGCTGGGAATGGTGCCAGCCACCCTTTTCCATCCCCTCTGTCACCTGAAGATTTGCATTTCAATTTTCCAAGGCCAGCCACCAGCACCCTCTCCCCCAGAGCTGCACACAAGTCCTTCAACTCTGCCAGAAGGCTCCCAAATCTAGAGTCACAGAAAACCTGGGCTCTTGACATTCTGCTGGTGGCCAGTGACTCTGCTTCTAGCTGGCACCAGTGCAGGGAAGGGGCACTTTGCAGCACTCAGGTGGGAGTGTCATTGATGTCACCTCTTTTGAGGCAGGGCAGCCAAAAAGACCAACGTGTTCATTCCTTGTTCTCCAGGAATTGTATTTCTAGAAGTTTGTTTCACAAAAGCAGTCAGGTATGTGGACAAAGATAAGGTATTTATTGAAGCATTACTTCTAAGCGGGAAATTTTGGAAGCTTTTAAAATGTCCGTCAATCAGGGTTTGAGTCGGTGCTGTTACATGCAGGAGAGCTGTGCTGTAGAATACAAATGCAGCCACGAGAAGACATGGAACTGAGGGATTTTGATAAGGACAGATAGCTGTATGTTTGGTAGAAAATGATATAAAAATGCGTATATAACCCATATAACCTCAATTTTGTGGGTTTTGAAAAAGAGCATGTATATTTTTGAGTAGAAAAAGGACTCAATGCATCAGATTGTTTTATCTGGATGGAAATATTATGGATTTTTTTTCTTTTTGCTTTCCTATATTTTTAAAACTCTCTAGAAGTTTCTTTCTTTTCTTTTCCCTCCCCTCTCCTCTCCTCTCCTCTCCCCTCCCCTCCCTTCCCCTCCCTCCCTTCCCCTCCCTTCCCCTCCCCTCCCCTCTCCTCTCCTCTCCTCTCCTCTCCTCTCCTCTCCTCTCCTCTCCCTTCTCTCCTTTCTTCCTTTCCTTCTTTCCTTTCTTCTCACTCTGTCACTCAGGCTTGACTGCAGTGGCGCAATCTTGGTTTACTGCAGCCTCTGCCTCCTGGGCTTCAGCCATCTTTCCACCTCAGCCTCCCTGAGTAGCTGGGACCACAGGTGCATGCCACCATGCCCAGTTAATTTCTGTATTTGTGTAGAGATAAGGGTTTCACCATGTTGCCCAGGCTGGTCTCAAACCCCTGAGCTGAAGCAATCCTCCCACCTTGGCCTCCCAAAGTGTTGGGATAACAGGCATGAGCCACCATGCCTGGCCCTATTATTTTTCTAATCAGAATAAAAGTGATGTTTTTATGAGCAGAATACCCTTACTCATTGTCACTCTCAGCCTCCTCCACCCCCATCACATTCCTTGTAACACAGGGTAGGTGTCACAGGCTCTGCCTCTCATGGCTCAGGGTTTAGGGACACTGCATCACCCATCCCTTCAAGCACCAGCCCCAGGGCAGGGGGTGGGCCCTGAGGAAGCCAATCATCATTTGGAGGATCCCAATGTCCTTAATACCACAGGTCAGGTCCTCAGCTGCTGCAGCCTTACAATAACCTCTACCCCAGGCTGGCTGGCACAGGGCTGTCGCTTGTCCTGTCTTGTCCTTCCTGCCTTAGAACCTGAACTGAGCTGTGGGAAAGTTTCCATTTGGGCCAGCTGCAGTGTCCCTTTTCCAGGCCAGGGGAGTAGGAGGTGGGCTGCCCGTCTCATTCTGTGAGCTGTGGAGGAGCCCACAGAGCACAGGGCCAAGTAAACCCTACCTCCAAGGAGCTCACAGTTTCGAGAGACTGACAGTGGGGGCAGAGCTTGCAGCCAAGGCCCCGGTTGTCAAACTCAGGAACTTGGACTTTACTCACATGAAGCCAGACACCCTCTCCAGTCTGAGAGTGACAAGGGTTGGATTTGACTTTTAGAATAGTCACTCTGGCTGTGGTGAAGAGGATGGGCCCAGAGGGAGGGAAGGCAGGAGGCTGGCAGAATGCAAAGAAGAAGAGCTGCTATGTGCATGGCTGGGGACTGAGAGGAACAAGGGCAAACATTGCCCACCCCTTCCCAGAGACCCACAGTGCAAATGGTGACTGCCCAACACCAGCACTGTGGCCCTGGGGATGAGAGTCTGAGGTCAGGTGTGGAGATTCATTGCAGCCCTCAGGCCCATGGAGGCCCAGGGGAAATAACATATCCAATCCCTCCCTACCCTCTGGGTATGCCCTGGTATCCCTCTCCCAGCCAGTTTCCTCTGACCCAAGGTCATCCTTGCAGCTGGTGAAGACACACAACCTGCTGACCACCAGGAACTATATCTTTGGATACCACCCCCATGGTATCATGGGCCTGGGTGCCTTCTGCAACTTCAGCACAGAGGCCACAGAAGTGAGCAAGAAGTTCCCAGGCATACGGCCTTACCTGGCTACGCTGGCAGGCAACTTCCGAATGCCTGTGTTGAGGGAGTACCTGATGTCTGGAGGTGAGAATCCACCCCCTCTGCTCCTGCTGGGCACTGTTGTCAAGGCCTGAGCCTCTCCATCAGGCAGGGTGACACAGGGAGCCAACACACCATTCCTTGGTGCTGGGCCTGCATTGGGAGATGCAACCTGCTTCAGACATGGTGGGTCAGGGCTGAGGAGGAGAGCTGTCCATATGGTCTTCAGAATTCAACTTGGATAACATCTTCCCTAGAAGGCCTTCTTTGACCCCCTTTTCTGGAGACCCCCAGCCCTTGTGTTGCCTTCTGTACAACCTGATTGTTGTCCATGGCACTCTAATTGTCCACCTGCCTGAGACCTCCCACCAGACTGATGCATTGGGATCCCCAACACCTCGCACCAACTTGGCAGAATTAGGGCCCAGGGAATGTTTGCCAAATGCATGAGTTCCCAAAACTTTGTATCATTAGCTGCATTTTACAGATGAGGAAACTGAGGCTCAGAAAAATGAATAGCTTACACAGAACCAGACAACTCCAAAGGGGCTGGGCTAGGTCTGGGGCCCAAGTCCAGGGTTCTTTATGTTTTATACCTGACTGTGTGCTGGGGATGGGGAGTGGATCCATGGGCAACCCTGACTGTTGCGTCCTTTCCTCCCCTCAGGTATCTGCCCTGTCAGCCGGGACACCATAGACTATTTGCTTTCAAAGAATGGGAGTGGCAATGCTATCATCATCGTGGTGGGGGGTGCGGCTGAGTCTCTGAGCTCCATGCCTGGCAAGAATGCAGTCACCCTGCGGAACCGCAAGGGCTTTGTGAAACTGGCCCTGCGTCATGGGTGAGTGCCTCCCTACACACACACACACACACACACCCCTCCAGTGCCCCTCAGCCCAAGGCAGCAGACTCCTTGGACCCTGAAGACAGGACCCAGACCCCAGGAAGGCATGGAAGGGAATCAGTCATTCTGTTAGGGAGGGGATGTTGGAGCCCAGACTGCACAGTGTGGGCCAAGTTTGCCCATGTGTGTCTGGGTGGGCACAGATGCAACCTGTAGCCTGTGGGCCCTTGCAGATGGGCTGAGAGTCCAGGCTTATATGCAGGACTGGACCACCTGGGGCCAGAATATATCATTTTGCTGGGAGACCAGGAGGTCAGGAAGGAGGGTGGTGTGGAATGTGGCTGGGGGACAGCAGCTGTTTTCTCTGTCCCCTGGGGACCTTACCTCAGGCTTTGGAAGAAGAGGCTGCCCTGCAGGCTCAGCCCTCGGCCAGCCCCTGGGGACACATTCATATTGGACCCCGTCCCTGCCTTCAGGGAGCACCAACGGTGGGGGAGGGTGGAGGGACGGACAGTGACAACACAATGTGCTGAGACTGTGAAACAATGGTGAGTCCAGGGCTAAGAGAGGCCTGGGTTGGTGGGGGGACCGGGAGAACTTCCTGGCAGAGGCAGGCCCTGCAGGAAGAAGTGGAAAACAGGCATTCCAGAGCAGGGCGCTCAGCCTTCCCTTTGCCTGGGGGACCCAGAGCTCTGATATGCTCCCCAGTCATTAGCAATGGGGCAGAAGGCCCATCAGAACCTGGTAGAGAGGGGTCATGTGAACTTGGGACACCCAGGTGATTCTGGTACACCCAGTTGGGGGAGGGGGACACTTGGCCAGTGTCCAGGGCCTCTAGGCTGACATAGACTGAAGCCAGTAAGTAGGGTATGACAGACCCTGGCCTCTCCCTTCCAGAGCCGACCTGGTTCCCATCTACTCCTTTGGAGAGAATGAAGTGTACAAGCAGGTGATCTTTGAGGAGGGCTCCTGGGGCCGATGGGTCCAGAAGAAGTTCCAGAAATACATTGGTTTCGCCCCATGCATCTTCCATGGTCGAGGCCTCTTCTCCTCCAACACCTGGGGGCTGGTGCCCTACTCCAAGCCCATTACCACTGTTGGTAAGCTCCTAGCCTGCAGACCAAGGGCTGTCCTGAACACAGGGTGCCATACAGCTAATCAGCAGTAGAGACGGGATTGCAGTGCAGGCCATCTGGCTCTGATGGCCATGCCCTTAGCCATGAGGACTTTGAAGTGTTGGGTGCTGATACTGGTCAAGAGGGGTAGCAGTAGGAGTCGGGGAATTGAGCCTATGTGATGAACCAAGCTCTGTGATAGGTGAGGAAAGAAAACCTGCAGTCTCTGGGTTTGTAGTACCCACTAGTCTATCAGGGAAGACTATTACAGCAAAGACTAGTGGGGGAATGTGATGAGGATGCACAGGTGCTCTAGGGAGTCATAGCGGACCCCAGGGAGGAGGTAACTCTTGCACTGCTAACTGGTAGGAATTATCTAGCAAAATAGAGGAGGAAGAGATTTTTGTATCAGAAACAATAGCCTACGTGAAGTTCAGAAGCAAGATTGTGTAGTTTTTTTGAAGAACAGAAAGAAAAACATTAATATGACTGCAGCATAGACCTGTCAGAAGAGTGGAAAACACTGGTTGCACTTGGCCCTCGTCTGTGTTGTTTTGGGTGTATTTGGGACTGTTTAGAGGATTCTGAAGAATTACCTATTGTAGGTGTGTGTGTGCATGTTAATGGATCCCACAGGAGCACATGGGCCCTTGGCAGCAGACTCAAAGGGCCAAAGCTCACACAGGGGATCCTTTGCGTTCCTAGGCCAGGTGTCCTGCCTTGTACTTTTAGGTAGAGATAAAGCAACAGGGAGGCAGCAGGAACATTTCCATGCACAGGTGTGGCTGGGGAGGGGCTGGGTCCTGTGGGTAATGTGAAGGAATTTGCTCTTCACTTTGAGAATGGAGAGCTACCAGACAGTGTTTGGGAGGAGAAGTTCAGATTTGCATTTAAAAATGATCCTTGGAGCTGCTGGATGGAAGATGGGTTAGAAAAGTGGAAGCCACGAGACCAGCCCAGAGGCTGTTTTGGTAGCCAGTGGCTTGGGCCAAGGGAGTAGCAGTGGAGATGGAAGAGATGTGCATGATTTGGGAAAATTTCGGAAATAGCATTGGCAGGACATAGGAATGGATTGGGTATGGAGATGCAGCAGGATAAGAAAATAAAGTAACGCACAGATCATAAATGCTGGTCTTCTCTCTCCTCTCCTGCCCTTAACCACACTTTTTATTTTTTTATTTTTTTATTTTTAAGACAGGGTCTCATTCTGTCATCCAGGCTGGAGTGCAGTGGCGCAATCTCGGCTCACTGTAACCTCCGCCTCCCCGTCTCAAGCGATCCTCCCACCTCAGCCTCCTGAGTAGCTGGGACTACAGGCGTACACCACCACACCCAGCCAATTTTTTGTATTTTTTTTTTTTTGGTAGAGACGATTTTCACCATGTTACCCAGGCTGGTCTTGAACTCATGAGCTCAAGCAATCTGCGGGTCTTTGCCTCCCACAGTGCTGGGATTACAGGTGTGAGCCACCACGCCTGGCCTACACTTTTTAAAGCATGTCACATTCCTCACAGAATCCTTAGAAAAGCCCTATGAGGAAGAATCCCCATGTGACAGATGAGGAAACTGAGGCTTAGAGAGGCAGGAATGGCTTGCCCAGAGCAGAGCAAAAGCAAAGATGTTTACTTGATCCCCTGACTCTCATAGACCCTCCTAGAAGAATGCAGTGGGTTCAACCAGTCTTGAACCCATCTGCAGCTTAGCACCTGTGTGGCCTCGGGTGGGTCCCTTCACATGCCCCTGGGCCTCAGTCTTTTCATCTGTAATAGGGGACAACCAGAGATGCAGCACATAAAGCATTTGGCACAGTTCCTACCACATGGCGGGCCCACAGCCCAGCGTCACCGACTTCAGCATCATGGTGGATGCCCAGGGGAAGGGTGTTGACTAACCAGAAGCCTCTTCCTTGTCCCTGCAGTGGGAGAGCCCATCACCATCCCCAAGCTGGAGCACCCAACCCAGCAAGACATCGACCTGTACCACACCATGTACATGGAGGCCCTGGTGAAGCTCTTCGACAAGCACAAGACCAAGTTCGGCCTCCTGGAGACTGAGGTCCTGGAGGTGAACTGAGCCAGCCTTCGGGGCCAACTCCCTGGAGGAACCAGCTGCAAATCGCTTTTTTGCTCTGTAAATTTGGAAGTGTCATGGGTGTCTGTGGGTTATTTAAAAGAAATTATAATAATTTTGCTAAACCATTACAATGTTAGGTCTTTTTTAAGAAGGAAAAAGGCAGTATTTCAAGTTCTTTCACTTCCAGCTTGCCCTGTTCTAGGTGGTGGCTAAATCTGGGCCTAATCTGGGTGGCTCAGCTAACCTCTCTTCTTCCCGTCCTGAAGTGACAGAGGAAACTCAGTCTTGGCTCACTGGGGAAGAAGGATTGCCATTAGTGACTTGGACCAGTTAGGCGATTCACTTTTTGCCCCTAGGGATGAGAGGCGAAAGCCACTTCTCATACAAGCCCCTCTATTGCCACTACCCCACACTCGTCTAGTCCTGAAACTGCAGGACCAGTTTCTCTGCCAAGGGGAGGAGTTGGAGAGCACAGTTGCCCCGTTGTGTGAGGGCAGTAGTAGGCATTTGGAATGCTCCAGTTTGATCTCCCTTCTGCCACCCCCACCTCACCCCTAGTCACTCACATTGGAGCCTGGACTGGCCTCCAGGATGAGGATAGGGGTGACAATGACACCCTGCAGGGGAAAGGACTGCCCACATGCACCATTGCAGGGAGGATGCCGCCACCATGAGCTAGGTGGAGTAACTGGTTTTTCTTGGGTGGCTGACGACATGGATGCAGCACAGACTCAGCCTTGGCCTGGAGCACATGCTTATTGGTGGCCTCAGTTTACCTTCCCCAGATCCCAGATTCTGGATGTGAGGAAAAGGTCCCTCTTCAGAAGGGGCCTGGCCTTCTGAGCAGAAGATTAGTTCCAAAGCAGGTGGCCCCTGAACCCAAGCCTCACTTTTCTGTGCCTTCCTGAGGGGGTTGGGCCGAGGAGGAAACCCAACCCTCTCCTGTGTGTTCTGTTATCTCTTGATGAGATCATTGCACCATGTCAGACTTTTGTATATGCCTAGAAAATAAATGAAAGTGAGAATCCTCTATGAGTTATTGCTGGGGCTGCATCTGCATCTGCTGCTGACACCTGGGGAAGACTGGGGCCCCAGCTGGCTGCCCTGTGAGCCCTCTAGCCCCTTGCACCTTTGGCCCACATGACCCTGCCGTGGTGTGTAAGTTACCTGTCACTGTGTAACAAACTACTTCAGAGGTCAATGGCTTCCAACAGCATCTGTTGTCTCCCAGTTCCAAGTCATGATTTGAGGCTTGGCTTGGTCCTCCGCTCAGGGTTTCTCACAGGGCTGCAGTTGTCTTGGAGCCGGGCTGAGGAAGGATCCACTCCCAAGGCCGTTCCTGCAGTTGTTCGCAGGATTGACTTCCTCACTGGCTGTTGACAGAGGCCACTCTCAGTTCCTTGCCACATGGGCCTTTCCATGGGGTAGCTCACGGCACAACAGCTGACTTAGCAAGAAGAGCCAGTGAGTGGAGTGAAGTGTGTGAGCAAGACGGAAGTCCCAGGCCCTTATAACCTAACCTGGGAAGTGATATCCTGTCACTTTTGCCATATTCTGTTCATTAAATGAACATTGCTCGGTCCAGCTCCCACTGGAGGGGAGGGGATTACACCAGGGGATGGATGCCGGGGGCAGGGGTCATTGGGAGCCACTTCACATGGTGCCTACCACGTGGTAAAGGGCTCCTGTCCAGTTGGAGGGCCCTTGAGTGGCTGAGCTGGAAGGCTCCTTATGGGTCACTCAAGCCGTGTTCCCTGCCCCTGGCCTCAGCTCTACCAAAAAGGCTGCTGTCACCCTAGTGATTACAAGATGCCACCTCTTTTCTAATTCCTTTCTGTTCACTGAGTACTAAGCACCTGGGAACCCTTCCCAGCTGAGACCAAAGGACCTTGTTCTAACTTCCTTACTGCCAGAACTGTCCTGCCTGTCCTTGCTGTTCATCCCCCTCCGGGCCAATTCCTCTGTGCCAGAAACTGTGAGAGAGCTACTTGGGAGCAGAGACAAACACTGGGAACAGCTGAGAATATGCAGGGCGGTCAGAGCTGTGCCAGAAGCCCCAACCTGCCCAGGGGTGCCTCACTGAGGAAAGAATGCCTGAGATGGGCCTTGAAGGGCAGCTGAGAGTCGCCAGGAAAGGAAGGCAGTGAAGGGCAGAGCCGCAGGGGAAGGATAGGGAGGCCTGATTGGAAAAACATTGCTGCTTTGAAAAATGGAGGAGGCAGAGACAGCAGTGGGGCTTGGCTTGGAAGGGTGGGGAGCTGGTGTCTCCAGAGTTTCTATGTGGGCAGGAAGGCAGAGCAGTGAGAGGAGTGCTGGGACGGGACAACAGAGGCTGGCTTCTAGTGCCAGGCAGGCCTCAGGCTAGAGTGCTCAGGTCAGAGGACAGCCATTTCCTTTCGGATGGGGGAAAGGCCTTTTTTCTGATGAGGGTCTCAGCATCACCCCAGCCCCAGCCTGAGGCTGACCCAAGGCTGGACTGCAACCTCAGTCTCTCGCTTCAAGTCAAGCCCTGGCCTTAACTAAGGCTACTCCACCAAGGTAGTCTGTTATTCTCAAGCACTGCTTTTTGTGAAGAGTGAGCACCTTCTGTGCACTGGGGAACTCCACCATCTGCCTAAGGAGAACAGAGACAATAACCGGGTCCCAAATCCCAGAGGGATGCCCTCAGTGGCCTGATCAGAGCTGAGACCACCCTGGTCTTAAGCTGTGCATGGGGCAGGGGGGACTCTGGTAGGTTCTGTGAACATTGCCTTGGGATGGGAGTTGTTACCTTGGGAGAAGGAACTGGAACCGCCTTTGCCCCGAAGACCTTCTGCCCTTGGGTGTAGTGGTGAGGGCAGCCCTTTGAGACTGAAGATGGTCGGTTCCATGATTCTGTCTGTGGTTCCCAGATACAGCCACAAGGGGTCGCTGAAGATGGCTCTCAGGCATAGGCCACACAGCGGCTTAGGCTTGCTTTCCACATTTTCACATCTCTCCAGCTCCTACCCAGGCTAAAAGCTAGGGTGTTTCACAGATAAAGATATCTATTAGGTCAAATTGGCTTATCACGTTGTTCAAATCTCCTCTTTCTTTGTTGGTCTTCTGCTTAGTTGTTCTATCCATTATTCAGAGCACGGTATTGAATTCTCCAACTGTTGTTATTGATTGATGTCTCCCTCCAGTTCTGTCAGTTCTTGCTTCATGTGTTTTGGGACTCTGCCGTTAGCCGCATGCATGTTTATAACATGTTTATATTATGTCTTCCTGATGAATCCACCCTTTATCATTATAAAATGCTTCTCTTTGTAGTAAGAGTTTCTGTCTCAAAGTTTACTGTGTATAACCTATATTGGTACAGCAACCCCAACTCTCTTTTGTTCCTATTTGCATGGAATGTCTTTTCTATCCTTTCCCTTTCAACTTATTTGTGTCTTTGAATATAAAGTGTGTTGTAGACATAATAGTGTTGGATATTTTTTATATCCACATTTCTATTCTTTGCCATATGATTGTTTTAGTCTCTTTACATGTAATATAATTATAAGGTGGGATTTACATCTGTCATTTTGCTATTAGTTTTCTGTGTGTCTTATTTTTTTATTCCTCTCTTTTTCCATTCCTGCCTTGTGTGTTAGACAACTGTTTTGTAATATACTATTTTAATCATCATCTTGTTTCTGTATGTTTTTGAGTTATTTTCTTAGTGGTTGGTTGACACTTTAGTCCAGATTAATACAAATTAAGATTAACATCTTAATTTCCCCATCATTTGGGCAGGGTAGCTTGAGAGAAAAGAGGGGCAGGCCATATGAGAATGGTGTAGTGGGTTGAATAGTGGCCCACACAATATGTCCACATCCTAATCCCTTGAACCTGTGAATGTAGTCTTATTTGGAAAAAAGGGCCTTTGCAGATAAAATTAAGTTAAAGATTTCAAGATGAGGTAATACTGAATATCTAGATGGGACCCAAATTAAATGATAGGTGTTCTTAGAAGAACAGGCCAGGCGCAGTGGCTCATCGTTACAATCCCAACGCTTTGGGAGGCCGAGGCAGGAGAATTGCTCGATCCCAGGAGTTCGAGACCAGCCTGGGCAATGTAGTGAGACCAGCCTAGCCAACATGACAAAACCCCATCTCTACTAAAAATACAAAAATTAGCCAGGTGTGGTGGTGCACACCTGTAGTCCCAGCTACTTGGGAGGCTGAGGCACAAGAATTGTTTGAACCTGGCTGGGCACAGTGGCTTATGCCTGTAATCCCAGCACTTTGGGAGGCTGAGGCGGGCAGATCACCTGAGGTCGAGAGTTCAAGACTAGCCTGACCAACATGGAGAAACCCCGTCTCTACTAAAAAATACAAAATTAGCTGGGGTGGTGGTGCATGCCTGTAATCCCAGCTACTCGGGAGGCTGAGGCAGGAGAGTCGCTTGAACCCAGGAGGTGGAGGTTGCAGTGAGCCGAGATCACGCCATTGCACTCCAGCCTGGGCAACAAGAGCGAAAGTCCATCTCAAAAAAAAAAAAAAAAAAAAAAAAAAAAGAATCATTTGAACCCGGGAGGTGGAGGTTGCAGTGAGTGGAGATTGTGCCACCGCACTCCAGCCTGGGTGACAGAGCAATACTCTGTCTCAAAAACAAAACAAAACAAAACAAAACAAAAAACGGAGGCAGAGATTGGGAGTTGTGTAGGCACAAGGCAAGGAACACCTGGAACCACTAGAATCTGGAAGGGGCATAGAAGGATTCTCTCCTCGAGCCTTCTAAGAGAGCACAGCCCTTGATTTTGGACTTCTGGACTCCAGAACTGTGAGAGAACAAATTTCTGTTTTAAGCCACCCAGTTTGTGTCTTAAACTAATACTTTAATATATATACTTTAATATATTTAATATATATTTAATATATTTACACCACCTGATAGAGAAGTTGGACCAGAGGATGACAACCTCTAGTCTTCTCACAAATCAAATATTTCACTTTTCTTTCCATGAGGTGGACTACAAGTTTGGAAGGCACTTTTCCCTAGTACTTCGGAGAGGGTGGAATATTTTCCCATTTAAAGAGTTATAATGGGATCATGAGGAGGAGAAAAGTGGGGACTTCCCCCACCCCCTGCTTCCACCACAATTTTTACAGCAAACGCATGCTTCATATATATATTTCAAACTTCTTTTTCATATTCCTGTTTCCCTTCCTTGCAAACTCTTTTTCAAAATACTTTTTACCACTTTCCGTTTAGGGAAAGTGATATATATTTTTTTTTTTTTTTTTTTTTTTTGAGACGAGTCTTGCTCTGTCCCCAGGCTGGAGTGCAGTGGCGCAATCTCGGCTCACTGCAAGCTCCGCCTCCCGGGTTCACGCCATTCTCCTGCCTCAGCCTCCTGAGTAGCTGGACTACAGCGCCCGCCAACACGCCCGCTAATTTTTGTATTTTTAGTAGAGACGAGTTTCACCGTGTTAGCCAGGATGGTCTCGATCTCCTGACCTCGTGATCCGCCCGCCTCGGCCTCCCAAAGTGCTGGGATTACAGGCTTGAGCCACCGCGCCCGGCCTGTTTCATATATTTTCATCTAATTTTTTTTAATCATACATACACATAATTTTATTTCTTATGTTTTTTATGTATCATTGAATCACACTAACATACATCTTAAAAAGTTTATTCTCTGAAGTATCAAATGATTTTTGAGATTTATATTTACTTTTGATGAAAACTAATGTCGAAGTATTTTTCTTCTAATTAAACATGAACAGTATATTTTTTCATTCAATGTATATGATATAAAAATATATTCCAAAAAAGTATGACTTTGCTATATAAATTTATCGAAAATATATTTAGTAACACTATTTCATTAGAGGCAGTAAAATGTAGGATTAACAACACTGGAGTTACACTGCTTTAGAATCCCAGCTCAAAACTCAGAACATGTGACCTTGGGCAAGTAACATGACTGCCTTCGCTTTCTAATCTCATAGCACTGTCGTGCCGATACACAAAAACTGCTTGTAGCAATGCCTGGCACAACCCGAGCACTCAATAAATTATTTTTTAAAATCTAAACTTTAGGGAGTTGAGCCTGATCTCTCTCTCTGGCTACAGAACTCCACTGTGGTAGCCCCTCCTGAATAAAGTCTGCCCTACTGTTTTTTTGTTTGTTTGTTTGTTTGTTTGTTTTTTGAGACAGTTTCGCTCTTATTGCCCGGGCTGGAGTGCAATGGTGTGATCTTGGCTCAGCACAACTTCCACCTCCCAGGTTCAAATGATTCTCCTGCCTCAGCCTCCCAAGTAGCTGGGATTACAGGCATGTGCCACCACACCTGGCCAATTGTTTTTTATTTTTAATGGAGACGACGTCTCTCTCTTTTTTTTTTTTTTGAGACAGGGTCCCACTCCGCCGCCCAGGCTGGAGTGCAGTGGTGCAGTCTCGGCTCACTGCAAGCTCCGCCTCCTGTGTTCATACCATTCTCCTGCCTCAGGCTCCCGAGTAGCTGGGACTACAGGCACCCGCCACTGCGCCTGGCTAATTTTTTGTATTTTTAGTAGAGACAGGGTTTCACTGTGGTCTCTATCTCCTGACCTCGTGATCCACCCGCCTTGGCCTCCCAAAGTGCTGGGATTACAGGCGTGAGCCACCACGCCCAGCCCGACGTCTCTCTCTTTCTAGTGGGTCTTGAACTCCTGAGCTCAAGCAATCCTCCTGCCTTGGCCTCCCAAAGTGCTGAAATTACAGGCATGAGCTACCATGCATGGCCAAGAATGTTACCCTATATAACTACACTGAAACCATGAAGACCACGAAATTAACATAAAAACATTACTACGATCTAATCCTCAGGCCCTATTCAAATTTCACCGTTTGTCTTAATAGTGTCCATTCTGGCAAAAGGATCAAGTTCAGAGTCACACGTTATTTCGATCTTCTTTTATCTGAAACAGATACTCAGTCTTTCCTTGACCATCATGACTTTGACAATCTTGAAGATGATGGGCTGGGTACTCTTAGAATGCCATTCGGTTTTGTTTTGCCTATTGTTTCCTTATGATTGGTTCAGATTATTTATCTTTGGCAGAAATATCACAGATGTGATGATGGGCTCTCCTCATCATATCCTATCAGGAAGCAGATAATTTGAATTTGTCATATTACTGATTGATGATGGTCATGTTGATCACTCTTTTTTTTTTTTTTTTTTTTTTTTTTGAGACGGAGTCTTGCTCTGTCGCCCAGGCTGGAGTGCAGTGGCACAATCTCGGCTCACTGCAAGCTCCGCCTCCTGGGTTCACACCATTCCCCTGCCTCAGCATCCAGAGTAGAGTAACTGGGACTACAGGCTCCCGCCACCACGCCTGGCTAATATTTTTGTATTTTTAGTAGAGACAGGGTTTCACTGTGTTAGCCAAGACGGACACGATCTCCTGACCTCGTGATCCACCCGCCTTGGCCTCCCAAAGTGCTGGGATTACAGGCGTGAGCCACCGTGCCTGGCCTCATTGATCACGTTTAAGATGGTGACTTGCCACACTTTTCCACTGTAAAGTTACTCTTTTTTTGGTATTTTGATATTTGAAAGGAGATAGTTACAAATATCTCCTTTCTTATTAAACATTTATTATAAAGACTCATGGATCCTGTTTTATTCAATGGGTTATAAGCCATTCTAACATTTATTCTGATGCTTAAACTGCCCCAGTTTTGGACAGTGAGAAGCCCCTTTGAACTGGCTTCTGTGTCCCTTTGATGTCATTTGTCCCATCATTTTTCTGAGGACTTCCTTACTTTCTGGCACAACTAGATGCCCCAGGATCATCTTTTGCTTTTTTTCTGGCCCAATCCTGAAATCAGCCACTTCTCCAAAGAGTCTTGATTCCTCCTAGTGGAGGACGGTATCTAGAAACCAAGATCTGGCCAGTTTTAATTTACGGATAACAGGGTTCATCCTAGTTCTCTCCCTTCTCATATTTATAACTAACTAGTCCTAAATAGTGTATTCTAATGAATGCAGAAGCTATGATGTGGGTGACAAAGTCCTGCCCTGAGGACCTGGGTTCACACCATCAATTTGCCCTAAGAACCATGTGATGGGTCATTTTAATTTCTGATCCTTTTTTTAGGCATCTGTAAAACTGAGACAATAATATCCACTTCAGCCAGGCTCGGTGGCTGATGCCTGTAATCTCAGAACTTTGGGAGGCTGAGGTGGGTGGAGCACCTGAGGTGAGGAGTTTGAGACCAGCCTGGCCAACGTGGTAAAACCCCATCTCTACAAAAATTACCTGAGCGTGGTGGCTCACACCTGTAGTCCCAGCTTCTTGGGAAGGAGAATTGCTTGAACTTGGGAGGTGGAGGTTGCAGTGAGCCGAGATCGTGCCACTGCACTCCAGCCTGGGTGAAAGAGTGAGACTCTGTCTCAAAAAATAAAACAAATAAATAATACCTACTTCACAGGATCCTGTGGGGATTGACCAGAGTAATGTATGTAAAACACTTAGCAAATGTTAGTTCCCTCTAGGTCCTAGGGAAACCTGTGGACTCATAAAGGGGAATTGATTTGTCTAAAATCATGCAGTGAATAAGCTAAAGGTTCAGACTGGTCTCCAGATGCTTACCCCTGGCATGGAGTCTTTCAGCCACACCACTTTGCATTCAGGGTGTACCTTCTCAGAAACTCTGTGATGCTATGCCTGCCTGGGGAGTGGCTTATCAGTCAAAGAATCAGCCTAACAGGGAAATCAGACATCCCTTGAGTGCCTTTATTACCAGGAACTCAGCACATTTTTGTCCTAACTGTCTTTAAACTCAATGAAGAAATGTCACAACTTATCATCACCATTTTCACTGCTTTGCCCACCCCCGAATCTACTCAACACAGCAGCCAGAGTGACATTTCTGAAGCATAAATAAGAGCATGTAACTCCCCTGCTTAAACCCCTTAATAGTTGTCCATGAGCCTCAAAGAAATCCAAACTCCACTGTGGCCTATAATGCCCGGCAGGACCTAGCCCTGCCAGCGTCTCTAGCCTCATTCTGCGTCATCAGGGCTGGATTAGGACTTCAGAAGCTCTAAGCACCAAAGGATAGTGCTGCTTCTGCTGTATAAAATTACAAATAAGGGCCAGGTGCAGTGAGGCACACCTGTAATCTCAGCATTTGGGAAGGCCAAGGCAGACAGATCACTTGAGCCCAGGAGTTCGAGACCAACCTGGGTAACATAGCAAAAGCCATCTCTACAAACAATACAAAAATTAGCCAGGTGCGTCAGTGCGCTGTAGTCTCAGCTATTTGGGAGGATCGACTGAGCCTGGAAGGAGGTTGAGGCTGCAGTGAATCATGATCACACCACTGTACTCGAGACTGGGTGACAGAGCAAGACCCTGTCTCAAAAATAAATAAATAAATAAATAAATAAAATTACCAATAAGAACAACACTAAACTGTTAAAGAAACTGAAGGCGGTCTTTGGTTTGGTTTTGGTTTTGAAATACCAATTTCTTTCAAAAGTGTTCTCCTCTTCCTCCTCAGCACCGGCTGGCCTTCTCCTCGAATTGCTGCAATGCTCCATATAGTCCTTCACAGGCTGTTCCTCCTGTTCCTTTATCCAAACAGCTTCCCCTACCCTCACTAGCCTCCTTTGTCCAGTTAACTCCTACTCATCTTTCAGACCTCACTGCAAACATCAGTTCCCAAGGAAAGTTTTCTCTGGACAACTCTCAGTAAATCAGCTCCCTGGGTTAGATGTGCTTATTTCGCATATGTGTTACTTACCCTCACTGGCCCGCACATTCACAAGCTCCTGTGTTCACACTGGCACCTTTACAGTCAGTGGCAGTGGGAAAACCACTGGAACTGAGGAAAGAGTGTTGGTCTTGGGGACAAAAGGCCCAACTCTTTGTCTTAGCTTTGCTACAAACTTTGTGTGACCTTAGGCAAGCTCATTTCCCCTCTCTGGGGGCTGTGTCTAGTCGGGAGGAATGGAGGCCCCCACGTGATCCAAACATTCACTTACTCAAGCATTTGTCCATTCATTCATTGACTTCATTCATTCAGCCATTTGCTCAATGATGCTATGGAGCCTGTTTTCTGTGTCAGGATGCTGGGGACTCAAATCAAAAGCAGAGGTTCACAGCAGAGTGGGAAGGACAAATGTAGATGGCTCAGTATATGACTAGGCACACAGTTACACATACTGAAGAGAGGGCAGACAGCTGCTGTAGGAGCCCAGAGGAGGTAGCAGTTTGTTCAGACCTGGGAGGCAAATTTTGAGAAAATGACCTTGCCGAGTTGGGAAAGGAGAAGGGAAAATGCTGTCTAGGCACCTGCCTTTCAGGGTTCTTGGGTTTGTGTGTTTCTTTGGGGAACTGTCTTTTTCTTTCACAAGTCTCACCTGCTTTCTGCAAGCGTCTCACTCTTCTAGTCCTGCCCCTTCAAAGCTACCCCTCCCCCAAGGCTGCCTGAGCCATCTTTCTAAGTGCTTTCTGTTGCCCACGATGAAACTCATGTTTTTCGGCCTGGTAGTCAGGTTCTTCTCACCCGGCCCTAGCTTCCTCTTCCAATCTTTTTGCCTGTTGCTCTCCCATGCAGCCTTTGTTTCAGCCATGTTAGACTCTGCTGCTGCCACATCCTCTGCCCCTGTGCCTTTGCTCATGCTGTTCCTCTTGCGTAGGGTACTCTCCTCTCCTAGGAAGCCTTCCTGGACAACATGTGACAGTTAGCAACTTTCTCTTAGTGCTTCCACTGTACTTTATACATCATCTTGATTATTGTACTTACCACTTTGTACCGAATGAGCTGCGATCTCCTTTCAGTTAGGGATTCTATGTGCATCATTTTTTGAAACGTAGTGCCCAGGCTGGACACCTGGCAAAGGTCTGATGGGTGTTTGACTAGACAAGTAAGTGAATGGAAGAAAGAGGGCTCTGTTGAAAGGAAGGGGATAGATTTAACTCAATACAGTTTGAGACACTGAAAGACCCATCTGCCCTATCTTGCTCTTGTTTACCCAATGCATCAGGCCCATGTGGTGGGAGGAGGAAGTGGAAGCAAATGGATTGGGGTAGGCTTAGCTTTTTGGCCCTGGAAACTGAATGTTTGATTTAAATACCCAAGATGGTACTAATTAGCTGTTAAAACCCTAGCTATTCCCGAGCCAAACAGGTCTAAACACCTATTGTTCATCTACTAAACTCCCAATCATCCTTTATAACTTTGGTGAAGCCTGCTCTGACCTTGCCCACCAGCTCCTGAAGAGTTGGTCACTCTTACCACTGACCTTGGACCCCTTCTATCATTGCATATATATTGCATTTGGCCACCTTATAATCTATGTTCTCTAAACTTGGATATATGTTTCTCTGGGGGATATATAGCACTATGTAAATATTATAATAATTTAATTCTGTGGTTTTAAATATTTTTATGTTGAAACAAACAGCCATATTATGAAATAGGATCCCAATAATAAAAGAGTTTTTAGGGCTGGGCGCGGTGGCTCACGCCTGTAATCCCAGCACCTTGGGAGGCTAAGGCGGGTGGATCATTTGAGGCCAGGAGTTCGAGACCACCCTGACCAACATGGTGAAATCCTGTCTCTACTAAAAATACAAAAAGACTTAGCTGGGCATGGTGGTGCATGCCTGTAGTCTCAGCTACTTGGGAGGCTGAGGCAGGAGAATCACTTGAACCCGGGAGGCAGAGGTAGCAGTGAGCTGAGATCGCACCACTGCACTCCAGCCTGAGTCACAGAGAGAGACTCTGTCTCAACAACAAGAAAAAAAATTTTTAGAATGAAATAGGACATATGAAAATAATGACAACTAGTATTTATTAAAAATGTACTATCTCCCAGACAGTGTGTTAAATGCTTTACATTATCTTGAATACTTTGCAAGCAGCAGGCTTTTGAGTTCTTCCCAATGCCCCTAGGGATGAGAGTTCTAGTTCTCCTAGTGTTTTCGGCATTTGGGAAAAGTGGGAGAAGGGTTGTTTACTTGAGCTCTGCATTTCCAGCACCCAGTAGCTAGCCTGTGCAAAGGTGAACCTCAGTAAAGGCTTGTGGAAAGAATGGATCCTGCTCTCTGCTGGAATGTCCTTTCTTCCCTCTCTCCTGACTTGGTGAACTCTTATTGGCCCTTCAATACCCTGTTTCAATGTCACCTCCACTGTGAAATCTGACTCTCAACTATTTTCTCTGGCTCTCACTGCCTTTGGGCTTCCCTCAGACTCAGCTGTGAGTAACTGGATGATCACTCTTTGTTTGTTTTTGGTATGGGGTCTCAGTCTGTTGCCCAAGCTGGAGTACAGTGGCATGATCGTGACTCACTGCAGCCTCGACCTCCCCAGGCTCAGGTAATCCTCCCACCTCAGCCTCCTCAGTAGCTGGGACTATAGGTGAAAACTACATGCTGGGCTAATTTTTGTATTTTTGTAGAGACAAAGTTTTGCCATGTTGCCCAGGCTCGTCCCAAATTCTTGGGCTCAAGCAATGTGCCCGCCCCAGCCTCCCAAAGTGCTAGGATTATAGCATGAGCCACTGTGCCTGGCCTACTCTTTGTTTACTGGACTCCCATATAAGGGGTTGGGCAGCTCCTCTAGGGATGAATCTCGGTCTGATTTCCCAGCATCTAGCAGAGCTTGATAAGAGAAGCCCTCAGTGTGCATTTATTGAATGAATGAAGTGATAAAGTTAGCTAATATTCAGAACTGATGCCCAAAGGAGAAAGAAGTGATTCTGTGTTCTTTCTCTAGGTCCATTTTCTTAAGTGAGTTATGGCCCCCTAACAGATATGTCCACGTTCTAACCCCTGGAACCTGTTAATATGACCTTATTTGAAAAAAATCATATTTGCAGATGTAATGAAGAATCTCAAGATGAAACCTAAATTATCTGGGTGGGCCCTAAATCTAAAGACAATGTCTTTTTTTTGAGATGGAGTCTCGCTCTGTCACCCAGGCTGCAGTGCAGTGGCGCAATCTCGGCTCACTGCAAGCTCCGCCTCCTGGGTTCACGCCATTCTCCTGCCTCAGTCTCCCAAGTAGCTGGGACTACAGGCACCCACCACTGCGCCCGGCTAACTTTTTGTATTTTCAGTGGAGATGGGGTTTCACTGTGTTAGCCAGGATGGTCTCGATCTCCTGACCTCATGATCCGCCTGCCTCGGCCTCCCAAAATACTGTGATTACAGGTGTGAGCCATCGCACCCGGCCAAATTTTTGTATTTTTAGTAGAGATGGGTTTTCGCCATGTTGGCCAGGCTGATCTCAAACTCCTGAACTCAAGTGACCCATCCACCTCAGCCTCTCAGAGTGCTGGGATTTTAGGCGTGAGTCATTGCGCCAGGGCCTAAAGACAATGTCTTTATAAAAGAAAGAAGAGAAGGCCAGGTGCAGTGGCTTACGTCTGTAATCCCAGCACTTTGGGAGGCCAAGGTGGGCAGATCACCTGAGGTCAGGAGTTTGAGACCAGCCCGACCAACATGGAGAAATCCCATCTCTGTTAAAAATACAAAATTAGCCGGGCGTGGTGGCACATGCCTATAATCCCAGCTACTCGGGAGGCTGAGGCAGGAGAATCACTTAAACCCATGAGGCGGAGGTTGCGGTGAGCCGAGATCATGCCATTGCACTCTAGCCTGGGCAACAAGAGTGAAACTCCATCACACACACACACACACACACACACACACACACACACACACACAGCAAGAAAGAAGACATAGGAATAAGAGAAGCCCATGCAATGACGAAGGCAGAGATTGGAGTTACGCAACCACTAGCT
This sequence comes from Nomascus leucogenys, assembly GCF_006542625.1. Lineage (NCBI taxonomy): Eukaryota > Metazoa > Chordata > Mammalia > Primates > Hylobatidae > Nomascus > Nomascus leucogenys. Next base: position 60,951,212 of record NC_044395.1, on the reverse strand, counting down.
AAGAAACTAGAGCCACCAGTAGCTGGAATACGTAAGGAAGGATTCTCCCCTAGAGCCTTCCAAGAGAGCACAGCCCTCCTGACACCTTGATTTCAGGATCCTAAACTCCTGAACAATGAGAGAATTTCTGTTGTTTTAAGATACCCAGTTTGTGATGTGTTATGGCAGCCTCAGAAAACTAATACAGCTTAGAAACAGAAATGTGTTTTCTGTGAAACTCCCCCAGATCTTGGCACCACATGAGTTCAGTCAGATAATATTTGGGATTTCCCAGTGACTTCTTTCTCAACAAACACCTGATCAAGCGACTCCTTTCTCAACAAACACCTGACCACACACCTCAGGCTCCAGCCATGAGGAGCCACTCAATGTGTCAGAACAGGAGACACTGTGACATCTTTGTGATCCAGCTCTGAGAAAAGATCCAAGGTGTTTTTCAGGCTTCTGAACACCCTGGAAAGATAGTATGCTTACATTTTGTTTAGAACATTTAAAATGCAACTATTATATGCCAGGTCCTGTGTGGGCACTTTACATATGTTGATTTACTTTAATCCCTACAGCAATCCTATTACTATTTTAAAGCTGAGAGAGGGGAAGTGACTTGCCTTGGGATACATAGCTCAAAGGTGGCAGAGCCAAGATTCCAAAGTGCCTGATTCCTATTGTGTCTGACTCTAAAACACTATGTTCTTTCTGCTATGTTCATCCAGGTGGTGGAAAAATTCAGTCTAGGAGTTAAAAAAGGAAAATCAATATCCTGCAGAATGACTCATGCTATTTATTATAGAAGCAATTGCTGGAGATGCTATCATTGTGGATCACGGAAGTCTTCATGGAAGAGGTGGCATTTGAGCTGGGCCTTCACTGCAAAAAAAACATTTCCTGATTCTCTGTCAGGCACTGGGGATCCAGAGATGAATCAGACAAGGTCCTTTTGCTTGAAGAATTCACAGTATTTTTTTTGTGTGTGGGAAGGAGGGTGGCTGCTTATGTGTGTTAAAAGATAATGTGGCCAGGCCCAGTGGCTCATGCCTGTAATCCCAACACTTTGGGAGCCCGAGACTGGAGGATCGCTTGAGCCTGGGAGTTTGAGACTAGTCTGGGAAATATGGCCAGGACCCCATCTTTACAAAAAATTTTAAAATTAGCTGGGCCTGGTGGCATGTGCCTGTATTCCCAGCTACTTAGGAGGCTGAGGTGGGAGGATCACTTGAGCCCAGGAGGTCGAGGCTGCAATGAGCCGTGATTTTGCCACTGCACTCCAGCCCGGGCGAAAGAATGAGGCACTGTTAAAAAAAAAATTAATAGAATAATCCAGACCCACGGTAGGGTCAAAATTCCTAACTCAAGGTCCCAGAGAGGCTCAGAGAAGCCTTTTGGAAGAAGGGACTCCTGCCCCAGCTAAGACTGATTGGATAAGTAGCAAAGGCTTTCTGGGGACAGCACAAGCAGCACACCTGAAGCGGTGAATCGGCGTCCTGGGTGCCTGGCACACCTTGTAGCTCAGCTTACTAGTTAGTGGAATGCGAGAAGGGGCGTGTACTTGTCGGTTGGAGTTGGTCATGAAAGAGCTGGTGGGACTGCCCGACGGTTCTCAGGTCCCAGTGCATCCTGCGTAGTGGCTCTCTGCTGAACCATAAAGCATTCCTTTTCAATCCCTGCACGCTCACGCCGGGAAAAGACTGCACAAGGGGCCTGCCAAGGCAGACAAGCATCGCCACCCAGCTGGCTTCCGAGGGTCCCCGCCCTCCACCGGAGGCCTGTTACCACGGCAACCAGTGAGGGCGGAAGTGGCTCAGAAGACCGATACTCCCTAATCAGGTGACTCTCCCGCCTCCTGCACGTGACACCGGAGCCCAGAAGCGCGCTCTATCTAATCAATACCCCACCCCTCTTTCCCTTTACTGACAATTGACAGCGACCTCGTGCAATGGCCCTTCCGCCTCCGCCAGGAGACTCTGCCCGTTGGTAGTGAATGAACCAATTAGACTGGGAAAAAAAGAAGCAACGCCCCAGGTTTCACTCCGGCTTGACAGACGCAATTGAGGCCATCCTTGAGTCCCTCCGCCCCCAAGTCCAGTAATGCCAGCGATGGACAGACCTTCTACCCAATAGTACGCCCCTTTTCTGCCGTTGGGTCCCGCCCCCTTGAGGGCTAAGCCAATGAGCGCTCCGGGTCTCGGCGGGGTGGAGGGGTTGCACTGCGGTAATATGGCTCTTCCTTAGCCAGCGGCGGCAGCGGCGGCAGCGGCGGCGGCCACTGTCTGGACGGAGTAGTCGTACCTTTCGGGTGGCGGGTTTCTAGGCTGCAGAGGCTTGGCAGGTCGTGGCTAGGAGGCGGCGGCGGATGCCGGAAGAGCGCCCGCCCCGCCGCTTGGCGGCCCCTGGATCGAGATGAGCGCCTCCGCGTCGGTCGGGGGCCAGGTCCCCCAGCCACCCCCGGGCCCGGCCGCCGCGCTGCCTCCCGGTTCTGCCGCGCGGGCCCTGCATGTGGAGCTGCCGTCTCAGCAGGTAAGCCCGCGCGGGTCGCAGCGCTCGGGAGGGACCTGGGCAGGCCCGCGTGGAGAGCTTGGTGGCTCCGGGCTGACCCCGCGAGCCGGGACACCCAGAGCAGGGACCCCGAGGGCTCGCGGGACTGAGGAAGACTGCCAGGAGGTTTGTGCGGGGAGGGGTCCAGTGATGGCCGAACCTCCGGGAGATCCCAGAGTCCTAGGAGAATCCCGTTACAGGAGATGGGCTTGTTAAGGGACAAGCAGCCAGCCAGTTAAAGTCCCTGGGGCCCCGGCCCGAGGCCGCCTCCCCCAACGCAGGGAGCCGGGGATTCCCCCGCGCAGACCCTCTCCCTCGTTCCCCCCGGGAAGGGACGCGGGGAACCCCCTGTGTCCCACGGGCCATGGCGAAAGCACTTTTCCTTTCTTTCGCCACCTGGCCATCCCCGCTTACGGAGAAACCAGTTTGTACTCTTCGTGCAAGAGCCCTGGAGGAGACTTTAGGGTGTCTACCATTTGCTTTAATCTCCCCTGATTATTAAGTATTCGGCCTCTTTAGGGAAATGTATTCAAGACTTGGGGGTTTCCTTCCTAATTCTCCGAGTCCCAGGGAACGCATCTTAATAATTAGGAGGGCTTTTTCCTTCTTCATTCCCTCCAGTGAGCCTCTGTGGAAGGAGGATTTGATGTATATATTCAAGTGTTCCCCCATCCTTTAGGAAGGGCTTTGAGGACTTGTTGGCTCTGCTTTGTAGGGAGATAAGAAGGGGGAAACACTGACTTTGGAGATCTGACAAAACTCTTTGTTTCACTCACGTATCTGTAGAGTACTTCCCTCCTTATATCGGTTGCCTTCCTTCTGTCCCCCAAGGGGAGATTTTGCAGAAATCTTAGCATTAAAGAAACCTAAAGAAAGTACCTTTCACCCTCTCCCTTTATTCCTCCTTCCGAGAAGAGGATCTAGGAGAAACTGTCATTTATTGAGAACTTACCGTGTTGGATTTGTGCAAAGGGCTCAGTGGCCATTAGTTCACTGAATTTTCACAACTCTGTGAGATAGCTGTTTTTATTACCCCCCTTTGGCAGTTGAGGAAACTGAGGCTTGTCCGGAGCCTTCCAGTTAGTAAGTGGTGGGGCTGGCTTGCAGAATCCAGTGTCTGACTCTGCAGCCATGCACGTGCTTGAGACTTGGGCAGCCTTCCTCCACCACCTTTACACAGGACAGAGTGAGTTCTTTCATACACCCCTCCAACTTTCTATCAGCTACCAGTGGGACTTAGGAAGGATTCATAAAGAGGAAGGGAGAGCTTGTGGGGGAGAGAGTGTTTGAAAAGTGAAATGGATTTGAATGCAGTAAAGGAGGCGGGGGCGAAAGGGAAGAGAAGAGTTGGAGATAATAACCACTGTGGTTGCCATTGAATAGGCAGGCAGAAGAGCTTACAGTAGCAACGGCTTTTTGTGTGACTACTACCGAAGAGGATTGAAAAGATACCATGTGCCCTGGTTTTGTGATGCTGTTGGCAGGGAATTTCTGAATAGTAGGAGTTTGAGGGTAGTGGGGGTTTGGATTGTATTGTGAGATACTGGGAGAGGGTAGAAGTCTGGCTAGGGAGACATGTCTCTGGAGTAAGCATTAATGTGAGTTTTTGTATGTGTGGGAGGTAGAGTGTGAGAGTGGATACTGGGAGAGGGAATAGGGGAGCACCGTTAGAAACAGCCTGGAGAAGTCCTAAGGCGTTCAGGGGCCAAGAAGGTTTTGGTTTGGGGGAGCTTCGAGAGTGTGTGGGATTAGGAAGAGAAAGCATCATTTACTTCATGGAGCCTATTCTGTGATAACAGCTCACAGTTTAACACGGGGAAAACTAAAGCAAACAAACTGTTGATGGAATAATTTCAGCCTCGTTTGTTAGTGTTTGTGAAATTTTTGGATTGGTGCCGAGGGATATATAGTGACTTAAGTGTACAGCTGAATGCTATGTGAGTACCGAGTATGCTATTTACAGCTTTCTGGGGGTGTCATCCTTGAATTCTTGGAAGGCAGCCTATATAACAAAGCACTTTTACTTTTGCAGTTGATATCAATTTATATTTTGGGGTCAAAATGCTCAGATTTTTAGTGTATAAATAATACCAATAAAATTTTGTTGAAGTTTTATCTGTATATAGTAAAGTGCACAGATTATTAGTATTCAGTTGATGAATTGTCACCAAGGGAACAGTTATGTAAGTACTACCCAGATTAAGAAATACAAAATTTTGGCTGGGTGCAGTGGCTCACGCCTGTAATCCTAGCACTTTGGGAGGCTGAGGTGGGGGGATCACTTGAGGCCAGAAGTTCGAGACCAGCCTGGCCAACATGCCGAAACCCTGTCTCTACTAAAACTACAAAAAAAAAAAAAAAAAAAAGCCAGATGTGGTGGCTCACATTTGTAATACCAGCTACTTGGGAGGCTGAGGCAAGAGAATTGCTTGAACCTGGGAGGCGCAGGTTGCAGTAAGCCGAGATTGCCCCACTGCACTCCAGCCTGGGTGACAGAGTGAGACTCTTATCTAAAAACAAACAAACAAACAAACAAAACCCCAAAAAACCCCCAAATTATTAACATCCTGGAAGTCCTCCTATGTTCTCTCCCATTTCTGTTTTTCCTTTTTCTCTAAAGGAACCACTTTTCTGATTTCTAATGTAAAAGATCAGTTTTTGCCTGTTCTTGAGCTTTATATAAATGGAGTTGTGCAAAATGCGTTTTTTTTGTGTCTGGTTTCTTTTACTCAGTATTGTTTGTGAGAGTCATGGAGTATCTGTGTATGTCTAATTTTTTTTTTAAGCATTACTTTGTTGTCTTTTTTTTGCTTTTAGGTTTTCAAAGGTTTAGATAAATTGGAATGTCAGTTGTTAACTTTCCTTTAAATAATACTTTCAAAACCATACATTTTAATACATCCCATACTAGTTGGCAAGGTATCAATTTTTTTTTTTTTTTGAGACGGAGTCTAGCTCTGTAGCCCAGGCTGGAGTGCAGTGGCACGATCTTGGCTTATTGCAACCTCTGCCTCCTGGGTTCAAGCGATTCTCCTGCCTCAGCCTCCCAAGTAGCTGGGATTACAAGCACCTGCCACCACGCCCAGCTAATTTTTGTGTTTTTAGTAGAGATGGGGTTTCATTGTGTTGGCCAGGCTGGTCTGGAACCCCTGACCTTGTGATCCTCCCCCCTCAGCCTCCCAAAGTGCTAGAATTACAAGTGTGAGCCACCACGCCTGGCTGGTATCAATATTTCTAAACAAATAAACAAGCCCGGTTGGTTTAGGATTTCTATGATCAAGTTATCTCAAAACATAGATTCAGTGGCTCCCAGCCTTCCTCTAAGATGGGGCTTGTCAGCCTTGGGACGGTTGACATTTTGCAGTGAAGATGGGCTGTTACATGTTTAGCCACATCCCAAGATAGCAGCAGCACCGCACCAGTCCTGACAATCAAAAATGAGTTCAGACATGGCCAAATGTTTCTTAGGGGGCAAAATTACCCCCAGTTGAGAACCACCTTACTAAGGTGTATTTTCATTTTAGGATAGAGAGTATCCTTGTTATTATTGACTCATTTATTCCAATCTTCATTAAGTCCTGTTGATTCTAGAAGTGGCTGTAATGTTTAAAAAGTTAACACTGCAAACACCTGAACTTTTCCATGTATGAGTACTAACTATAGTCCATATCAGCCCCTTGCCTGTGTCAGATGGGACTACTACTTAATTTTGTCTCCTTTTGCTTCTATGTGATCTTACTTTACTGTAATTTGAGCAAGAACTAGTGACACATTTTTTTTTACATTTTTTTTTTGTTTTGTTTTTGATTTTTGAGACAGTTTTACTCTGGTCACCCAGGCTGGAATGCAGTGGTGCGATCTCCTCTCACTGCAACCTGCCCCTCACGGGTTCAATCGATCCTCCCACCTCAGCCTTCCGCGTAGCTGGGTCCACAGGCTGTGCCACCATGCCCAGCTAATTTTTGTATTTTTGGTAGAGATGGGGTTTCACCATGTTGGCAGGCTAGTCTTGAACTCCTGGCCTCAGGTGATCGATCTGCCTGCCTTGGCCTCCCAAAGTGCTGGGACTACAGGTGTGAACCACCACGCCCGGCCCAAAAACAAACTATTTTTTAGAAAGTTTTATTTCTATTTTTGGCCGAGTGCGGTGGCTCATGCCTATAATACCAGCACTTTGGGAGGCCGAGGCAGGCTGATCACTTGAAGTCAGGAGTTTGAGACCAGCCTGGCCAACATGATGAAACCCTGTCTCTACGAAAAATAGAAAAATTAGCCAGGTGTGGGTGGTGGTGGGTGTCTGTAATCCCAGCTATTCGGGAGGCTGAGGCAGGAGAATTGCTTGAACTCGGGAGGCAGAGGTTGCAGTGAGCTGAGATGGCGCCATTGTACTCCAACCTGGGTGACAAGAATGAAACTGTCTAAAAAAAAAAAATTATTTCTATTTTTTTATTTTTACTTTTTTTAGAGACAACATCTTGCTCTGTCGCCCAGCCTGGAGTGCAGTTGGCTCACTGAGGCCTCAACCTCCTGGGATCAAGTGATTCTTTTGCCTCAGCCTCCCTAGTATCTAGGACTACAGGCATGTGCCACCATACCCAGTTAATTTTTTAAAGTTTTTCACAGAGTTGGGGTCTTGCTGTGTTGCCCAGGCTAGTCTCAAACTCGTGGCCTCAAGAAATCCTCCTGCCTTGGCCTCCCAAAGTGTTGGGATTATAGGCATGAGCCACTACGCCCGGCCAGAAAATTTTATATTTATAGAAAAATTGAGAAGATAGTACAGAAAGTTCCCATATACTCTATACCTAGTTTCACTTATTCTTTTTTTTTTTTTTTTGAGACGGAGTCTCACTCTGTCACCCAGGCTAGAGTGGAGTGGTGCAATCTCTGCTCACCGCAACCTCCGCCTTTCAGGTTCAAGCGATTCTCCTGCCTCAGCCTCCTGAGTAGCTGGGATTACGGGCATGCACCACTGTTCCTGGCTAATTTTTGTATTTTTAGTAGAGTTGAGGTTTTGCCATGTTGGCCAGGCTGGTCTTGAACTCCTGACCTCAGGTGATCCGCCTGCCTTGGCCTCCCAAAGTGCTGGGATTACAGGCATGAGCCACCTCACCTGGCCTCACTTCTTAACATCTGCCTTGACATATGGTACATTTGTTAGAATTAATGAACCAATATTTATATATTATTGACTAAAAAAGTCTATAGTTCATTTAGATTTTCTTAGTTCTGAACAACTGTGGCCAGGCCTGGTGAGTCATGCCTGTAACCCCAGCACTTTGGGAGGGTGAGGCAGGAGGATTGCTTGAGCCTGTGAGGTCAAGGCTGCAGTGAGCCCTGATTGCACCACTGCACTCCAGCCTGGAAGACTGTGATTAAATGTGATTAACTATATATACAACATAAAATTTGCTGTTTAAATAATTTTTAAGTATACAATATAGTGGCATTAAAAACATACTTAATGTTATACAACCATCATCACTGTATAGTTCCAGAATGTTTACATCATCCCAAACAGAAAACAACTCCCCATTCTCGCCTCCTACCAGCCCCTGGTAAATTCTGTTCTACTTTCTGTCTCTATGAATTTGACTATTCTGGGTACCTCATATAAGTGGCATTATACAGTATTTGTCCTTTTATGTTTGGCTTATTTCACTTTGCAATGTTTTCAAGGTTCATCCATGTTGTAGGGTATGTTAGAATTTCATTCCTTTTTTAAGGGGGATGGTATTCCGTTGTATGCATATACTGCATTTTGTTTATTCATTCATCTCTTGATGGGTCCTTTGTTTGCTTGTTTGTTTTGAGACAGGGTCTCACTCTGTTGCCCAGGCTAAAGTGCAGTGGCATGATCATGGCTCACTGCAGCCTTGACTTCCTGGGGTCAAGTGATCCTCCCACCTCAGCACCCCCGCAAGTAGCTGAGACCACAATGGCATGTGCCTCCACGCCCAGCTAATTTGAAAATTTTTTGTAGGAATGAGTCTCACTCTGGTCTCAAACTCTTGGGCTCAAGAGATCCTCCTGCCTTGGCCACGCAAAGCGGTGTTGAGATTACAGCATGAGCCACCACGCCCAGCCAACCCTTGGTTTTTACCTGATGTCCTTCTTCCGTGCCAGGATCCTGTCTGGATACCACATTGTATTTAGTTGTCCTGTCTCTTGCCTCCTCTTAGTTGTGGCAGTTCCTCAGACTTTCCTTGTTTTTGGTGGCCTTGACAGTTTTGAGTACTGGTCAGGTGTTTTGTAGGATGCCACTCTTTTGGAATTAGTCTGATGTTTTTTCTTATGATTAGACTAGGGTGGTGGTGTTTTGGGAGCAAGACTTAAGAGGTAAAGTGCCATTTTCATCATATATTACGTACATATTATTAACATGATTTATCACTTTTTTTTTTTTTTGAGACAGAGTTTTGCTTCACTCTTGTTGCCCAGGCTGGAGTGCAATGGCACAATCTCAGCTCACTGCAACCTCTACCTCTCAGGTTCAAGCAATTCTTCTGCCTCAACCTCCTGAGTAGCTGGGATTACAGGCACCCGCCACCATGCCCAGCTAATTTTTCTATTTTTAGTAGAGACAGGGTTTCACCATGTTGGCCAGGCTGGTCTTGAACTCCTGACCTCAGGTGATCCACCCACCTTGGCCTCCCAAAGTGCTGGTATTACAGGCATGAGCCACCATGCCTGGCTGATTTTTCACTGTTGATTCTAACTTGTATCATCACCAGCTGTGGTAGCATATGATAGGAAAGGCAAACTAGCTGTTTTCTCCTATTACACTGTTATACTATCAGCATAACCCTTCTGACATTAGATGTGTGGAGGTTTTCCCCACACACCAAGCGATCCTCCAGTGAACACCAATATGGTGTCCTATGATTCAATTCAATTCTGCCACAATCTCCTTAGAGTTAGTATCATATTCCACAAGTTAAAGGCTCAGACCCATAAAACTGTCCCCTACTTCACATGCCAGTCGTAAGTCTGGGACTCTGGAACTTCTTACCGACTGGCTATAAATTGGGGGTTCCTATGTTCCCCTCCTCAGGCTCAGTCTTTTACTAGAACAGCTCATGGAACTCAAGAAAGCACCTTGCTTGCACTTACTGTTTTTTTTTTTTTTAAAATAAACAGTATTACACAGGATACAGACGAGCAGCCAGATGGAAGATATGCATAGGGAACAGTATGGGGGAAATGGCCCAGAGCTTTCATGCCCTCTCATGGCAGCTCCACCCTCCACATGTTCAGCAACCCAGAAAGTCTCCCAAACCTGTAGTTCTGTGATTTTTATGGAGGCTTCATCATGTAGGCATGATCAATCATTAAGTCAGTCTTCAGCCCCTCTCTCCTTCCTGGAGGATGAGGAGGGGGGCTGAAAGTTCCAAGCTTCTGATCATGGCTTGGTCTTTCTGGTGACCATTTTCCTTCTAGGAGCTCACCAAGAGTTGTCTCATTAGAACAAAGGATGTTCCTCACCTAGGAAACCCTGAGGGACTAGGCGTTGTGTCTGGAACTGGGGTCAAAGACCAAATATTAAAAGTAAAGATTCTCCTAGTACCCCTATGGCACCCAGGGAATGACAGAGGTTTTAAGAGCTCTGCACCAGGAACTGTGTACAAAGACCAAAGTATATATTTATGATTATAAATTGAAGGGCCACAGGTAGTGTTTGTCAGGTTTCTCTGCTTTAAGGTTACTCTTCCTCCCCTTCCCTCTATACTGTAGTCTTTGGAAGGAAGTCACTATGTGTAGTCCACACTTGAGTGAGATTTGTGCTCCCCCTTCTTGAGGGTAGAGTATCTACATAAATTATTTGGAATTTTTCTGTATGGGAGATTAAATCATGGCTCGCTTCAGCCTCTAACTCCTGGACTCAAGTTATGTGCCTCAGCCTCCCAAGTAGCTGGGACCACGGGTGCACACCACCATGCCTGGTTCATTTTTTAATTTTAATTTTTGTAGAGACAGAGTCTTGCTATATTGCCCAGGCTGGTCTCTAACTCCTTGCTTCAAGCAGTCCTCCTGCCTTGGCCTCCCAAAGCATTGACGTTACAGGCATGAGCCACTGTGCTGGGCCGGTAACTTAAAGTCACACAGAATGTCAACAAAGGGACTACAATCTAGGTGTTTCCTGTTTGCCCTAGACACCCATTCTTTGCAGGGTTCTGGTGAAAAGTTTTAAGTACCTCAGAGTTTGGGACCATCAGGCTTTATATTTTATTTCCTACAGCAATTGTGCCTAACACTGTGCTGATGATTTAGTAGGAACTCATGTACAACTTTTTTGTTCATGAGTCTTTCCCTTGAAGAACTTTACAGCCTAAAGAGAACAAGGAAAGATTGGATTCAGTGGTATTGAAACCCATACAAAAAAACATGATAGAAGCAGAAAAGTAGATCTAAAGCTTGATTTTGCTGCACAGGATAAATATTTTCCCTTTGTGTTTTTATGTTTATTTGGATACCCTACTTTTGTTAATCTAATTTAATCATCTTCCTATTATTAAAAAAAATCAGCTTTATTGGCAAGGCCGTTCATCTTATCAGGAACATGTGCCTCACGCAATGCACTACCATGCCGTGTACATTCATTCCTTCTGCAAATATTTACTAAGCCCCTTGTAACTCGAAGAAAAAATGTAATATATAGTTGAGTATCTACAAAGTAAAATTATGGCAATTTTTGTGCTGGTTTGGCTCTTATAAGTAAAATGATATGAGGAAGCCTCAGAAACTTAAGATATCAGCATCTTGAAATCATTATTTTTATGTGACAAAATGCTATTAGGAATTTATGTTTTTTGTTTGTTTCTCTTTTTCGTGTGAAAATGAGTTTTTTTTTTGAAAGGAAAAGCTGTGTTTATTTAGTGTTTACTTTAAAATGTCTCTACAGGATCACAATTCTTTGTGGTAGAAAATTCAGAAGTGAAACTGACTAGAAATAGAGCACAAGCAGAATTGAAACTAATAAGTTGGGCCTGAAGTGAAACGTATGGTAGAATGAAAAAAAATTAGATTTTCATAGTTTCCAAATGTGTGTTTTTGATAAGCTGTGTATTTTTACCTGTCAGACATGTTACTGCTGGGGAGAAAAAGAAGTTTGTCTTTTTTTTTTTTTTTTGAGGCAGAGTCTCACTCTGTCTCCCAGGCTGGAGTGCAGTGGTGCGATCTTGGCTCACTGCAAGCTCCGCCTCCTGGGTTCACGCCATTCTCCTGCCTCAGCCTCCTGAGTAGCTGGGACTACAGGCGCCTGCCACCACGCCTGGCTAATTTTTTGTATTTTTAGTAGAGATGGGGTTTCACAGTGTTAGCCAGGATGGTCTCGATCTCCTGACCTCGTGATCTGCCTGCCTCAGCCTCCCAAAGTGCTGGGATTACAGGCGTGAGCCACCGTGCCTGGCCAGGTTTGTCATTTTTAACATACTGGAATGTGTACAGCTACAAACTAAAGGTGTTTTAGAAAAAGACATCTCTCTTACGAGAGAGGTTGAAACATTTTAGGTTTATGCTTTGTTTTAGGTTTAATGACATAAGTAATGTCTTTTTTTTTTTGATACGGAGTTACCCTATTATCGCCCAGTATGGAGTGCAATGGCACGATCTCAGCTCACTGCAACCTCTGCCTCCCAGATTCAAGTAATTCTCCTGCCTCAGCCTCCCGAGTAGCTGGGATTATAGGTGCCCACCATCCCACCTGGCTAATTTTTGTATTTTTAGTAGAGACGGGTTTCACCACATTGGCCAGGCTGGTCTCGAACTCCTGACCTCAGGTGATCCATCTGCCTCGGCCTCCCAAAGTGCTGGGATTGCAGGCATGAGCCACTGTGGCTGGCCAGTAAAGTCTTATATTGTTAAATTTTTTCAATGCCTTGTACAGTATTTTAGCAGAACGGAAACTTGACATTGGAATTTTACAATTCATAGTATACCTTCTTGATTTAGTACCACATAACCTTGTTTTCCATCTTATTTTAAGATGGAAACATGAATTTTGAATCATGGAATTTTACAGATGCAAAACCTGAAGCCCTGCGAGGTGAAACCATTTGCCTGGCCACAGACTTGTTCTAGCTGTTTATTCTTGCCCTGGAGTATTTAGTAAAGAGTATTAGTTTAACAGATCTGTGTTGTGTCTTGTTCCTGCTTGTGGCAGAGAAATAAACAGAACCTGGGTCTTGTGAACAGTTCCACTGTTCTTGGCTGGGTGTGTTGAGAAGTTGCTTCTTTTTTTTTTTGAGATGAAGTTTTGCTCTTGTCACCCAGGCTGGAGTTCAGTGGTATGATCTCGGCTCACTGCAACCTCCACCTCCTGGGTTCAAGTGATTCTCCTGCCTCAACCTCCTTAGTAGTTGGGATTACAGGCGCCCGCCAGCACGCTCGGCTAATTTTTGTAATTTTAGTAGAGATGGAGTTTCATCATGTTGGCCAGGCTGGTCTCGAACTCCTGATCTTAGGTGATCCACCCACCTTGGCAGGTGTGAGCCACTGTGCCTGGTCAAGAACTTGTTTCTTTTTCTTTCCTTTTCTTTTTTTTTCTTTTAAGATGGAGTCTTGCTCTGTCGCCAGGCTGGAGTGCAGTGGCATGATCTTGGCTCACTGCATCCTCTGTCTCCCGGGTTCAAGTGATTCTCCTGCCTCAGCCTCCAGAGTAGCTGATATTACAGGTGCCCACCACCACACCCACCTAATTTTTTGTATCTTTAGAGTCGGGGTTTTACCATGTTGGCCAGGCTGGTCTCAAACTCCTGACCTCGTGATCCACCCGCCTCTGCCTCCCAAAGTGCTGGGATTACAGGCGTGAGCCTGGCCAAGAACTTGTTTCTTAAACTTCACTCGATCCTTTGGCACATTAGCCTCACAGCTTTGGGGATTTTAGGCTAGAACTGAAATGGAGGAGAGGCTGTATTTTAACGTTCTCTTTAAGGGCAGAGCACTCAGAGTCCACCCTCCCACGTCCCTTTTATGGTGTGAATTAGAGTGAAACTTTGGAATGTCCCTCTGGAGCTTAAGTGATCAGTCTTCCTGTTTTGTCCCTGGGTACTTACCATGCCTTTTTTTTTTAATATTCTACTTAAGAACTTCTGTTCTCTGCCTCTTTAAGTTTCTGAAAGAGTAACCATCTGGTGATTGTGGGTTTTTTGATGGTTTTATTCTGTGTAATATTTGGTGTTGATTGCTGTAGACCCTATGTGGTAGTAGTGTTATTAGGCATTTTACTTATCCTTTCTTTGTGAAAACTCCAGTATAGTGTGCTTATTGATTAAGAGGCTGAGACTGATAATGCTGAAATTGAGCATCAGAACTTAACACTTTGGAGTCTCACTTTGTTGGTCCATTGAAATAGCTGGCGTTTTTTCCTACTGTGGTTTTTATAATGTCCAAAAGATGCAGTCACACATTTTTGAAAATAATGAGGAACACCAGGAAGCTGAAACTAGCAGCAACCTTTGGCTTTTGTCAGTAGACTCCTGGGAAAGTAAAAAGGGAAGACATAAAAGTAAAAGTGAGAATCAGACTTAATAGATCATAAAAGTAAACATGAGAATCAGGCTTATGATCTGTTTTTTTTTTCTCCAGGAAAAACTTTATACTGTAACAGGAGTGTGCCTTTTGTGATTAAGGGTTTAACAGTGAATACAAGTAATTCGTGTGTTCATATTAGCCCATGTTAAAACTAATTCTGGGCGGGACGCAGTGGCTCATGCCTGTAATCCCAGCACTGGGAGGCTGAGGCAGGTGGATCACCTGAGGTTAGGAGTTTGAGACCAGCCTGCCCAACATGGCGAAACCCCATCTCTACTAAAAATACAAAAAATTAGGTGGGTGTGGTGGTGGGCACCTGTAATATCAGCTGCTCGGGAGGCTGAGGCAGGAGAATCACTTGAACCCGGAAGACAGAGGTTGCAGTGAGCCAAGATCATACCACTGCACTCCAGCCTGGGTGACAAGAGCAAAACTCTTGTCTCAAAAACAAACAAACAAAAAACTAATTCTGAGTGCAGGATAGGAAAAACGAGAGATAGCCATTTATTCAATAGATACTTTTAAAGTGCCTTGTTTGAACAGTTAGGCACAGATTTGGAACTGTACGTCTTGTGTCTGCCAACCTACTTACGTCTTTCAGGGGATATGAACTATTTCCTTCCTCAATTCCAATCATTCTTTTGTATGAGAGCTAATCCAGAAAACTAAACTTCTAAACAATACAAAATAAAAATAATCTTGCTTAGAATTTTGAAAAACCTTTTTTTTTTAACATTGTCTCGTTTTAATGAAAATAAGACTGTCCTCAAGAAAATCAGTATTGCTTTCATCCACTAAGATGTTAATATCTAATACATGAAAAGTAGCAATATGAAGAAAGCTTTCTGTTTTTTTATTCTGAAAATAGATTATGAAGCAAGGTTGGCAGGTAGGCTGTGGGGTGCTCATTACAGGTCTAGGATAATTTACAGGACTATACTCATTACAGGATAGAATTGGTACCATTATAGAATTATATATATATATATAGTAGATATTTCAGACTTGTTTTCATGAATTGACTTATTGGAGTTTATTGTACATGGAATGTGTTTAATATAAATATAAAAATAAAGAGTAGCTGCCCAGGTGCTCTGGAGTGATTGGTTGACTGGTGATAGTCATACACTTCTATCAAAAACATCAGTATAAATTGGGTGCCATGCTGTGCACCTGTAATCCTAGCCTACCTGTGAGGCTGAGGTGGGAGGATTGCTTGAGGCCAGGAGTTTGATTCCAGCCTAGGCAATATAGTGAGACCCCCATCTGTAAAAAAAAAAAAAAGACACCAGTCTGATGATGATGATAATGATAAATTAATTTTCGGAGACGAGGATGCCCAGGCTGGAATGCAGTTGTGCAATCATGGTTCACCCGCAATCTTGACCTTCCTGGGCTTAGGTGATCCTCCCGCCTTAGCCTCCTGAGTAGCCGAGACTACAGGCACGCACCACCATGCCTGGCTAATTTATATAAACATATATATGTTTATATATATGTTTTTTTTGTAGAGACAGGGTTTTGCTGCTGGGACTACAGGTGCGCATGGTGCGCGCCACCATGCCTGACTAATTTTTGTAGTTTTTTTGGTAGAGATAGGGTTTTGCCATGTTGCCCAGGCTGGTCTCAAACTCCTGAGCTCAAGCAATCCGCCCACCTTGGCCTCCCAAAGTGTTGGTGTTACAGGAGTGAGCCACTATGCCCAGCCAGTCTGGTTATTAGATGAGGACACTGTAGAGTTGCAGAATTTCTTTTTGGTTTCTTTTCTTGAGTCACTGGGTCTCATTATATTGCCCAAGGTCAGGCTGAAGTGTAGCGGCTATTCACAGGTAATGCACTACAACCTCGAACTCCTGGGTTCAAATGGATCCTTCTGCCTTAGCCTCTGGAGTAGCTGGGACTATAGATGTGTGCGACTGTACCCGGCTAAATTGCAGAATTTCTTAACGCAAATTAGTGCATTTTTTAACATTATACAACTACCCAAACACTACTAAAAAATTAGAAAGCTGCTTCTCATGTATACCCAGACATGAACATTTTAGCAAATGAAAGCAATACCACTTTTCTCAATGACATTCTTCTCTTCATTAAGGTATCCTGTAAAGATCAGTGTAACTGAAAGACTTAACTATGACCCATTTTGTTTGGCTTGTTAAAGTTCATTTGAGTAATTCCTCACTTATTTAATGTTGCACAAATGTGAATGCTTGTAAATGCCAGGGACTGTCTAGGTGCTGGAAGTAAAACAGCAAGCAAGACAGAGACCACTGCCTTCATGGACCTTACTTTCTAGTGCATGAGAGACAAGGTGGTTAGCAAGCTTTTCTGTGAAGGACCAGATAGTGAACATGTTTCTGTCTCAGCAGGCCTCCTAGGGTCTTAGTAGCAAGTACTCAACTGGTTGCTGTAGTACAGAAACAGCCCTATACTATATGTAAACAACTGAGTGTGGCTGTATTCCAGTAAAACTTTAAGGATACTGAAATTATTAATTTTCATGTGCCATGAAATATTTGTCTTCTTTTTATTTTTATTTTTTTGAGACAAAGTCTCACTCTGTTGCCCAGGCTGGAGTGCAGTGGCACAATCTCGGCTCATTGCAGCCTCCACCTCCTGGGTTTAAGCAATTCTTGTGCCTCAGCCTCCCATGTAGCTGGGACTACAGGTGCGTGCCACCACGCTTGGCTAAGTTTTGTATTTTTATTAGAGACGGGGTTTTGCCATGTTTGCCAGGTTGGTCTTCAGCTCCTAACCTCAAGTGATCCGCCTGCCTCATCCTCCCAAAGTGCTGGGATTACAGATGTTAGCCACTGTGCCTGGCCAATTAATTGGTATTAAATTGCTTCTGAGTATCAGATACTGCATTATACTCTAGTGTACTTCTTTCTCCAACTTCAGTTATTCTTGGAATACCAGAATATCTTTGAATATGGTTTTGAGGCTTCTTACAGCAAGTAAGTATTCTTTTTTTTGATACAGTCTCGCTTTTGGCCAGGCTGGAGTGCAGTGGCGTGATTTCCGCTCACTGCAACCTCTGCCTCTCGGGTTCAAGTGATTCGCCTGCCTCAGCCTCCCGAGTAGCTGGGACTACAGGTGCATGCTGCTGTGCCCGGTTAACTTTTTTTGTATTTTTAGTAGAGACTGGGTTTTACCATGTTAGCCAGGATGGTGTCGATCTCCTGACCTTGTGATCCACCCGCCTCAGCCTCCCAAAGTGTTGGGATTACAGGTGTGAGCCACTGCGCCCGGCCGTAAGTATTCTTTAATATGGTGTCATAGGAAGACTTGTTGTAAGGCTGGTTCTGGGTATAACTAAGGTAACTTTGGAAAAAGCGCTTTGTTCTAGTCCTCAGGTTCTTAAGCTTTACAGTGAGAAGACTAGGTTATCTGTAGCTCTGTGCACATTTTTAACCTCTGTGTGCCTCCATTTCCTCAACTGCCAGATGCTTTTGTCTCGAATACTTTCATTCTACAAATACTGTGTTCAACTCTGTTCTACAACATCATTAATTCAACAGTTAATTTTTGAGTTTCTACCATGTATCCCACAGTGGTTAAGAATATGGACACTAGAGCCTGACTGCTTGTGTTCAAATCCTGGTCCAGCTATTTCCTACGTGCCTAAACTAAGTTAGGTAACCTGGAAGTTATTTAATCTCTGTGTGCCTCAGGGAGACTCAGGTAAAATGGGCATAATAATAGCCTACCTTGTAGGGTTGTTGAGAGGATTAAGTGCG
Organism: Nomascus leucogenys; assembly: GCF_006542625.1. NCBI lineage: Eukaryota > Metazoa > Chordata > Mammalia > Primates > Hylobatidae > Nomascus > Nomascus leucogenys. The sequence continues at coordinate 60,933,411 of NC_044395.1, read as the reverse complement.
TCATAAATTTCCCTAAAAAGGTGCTTGGTTTATAGTAAGTGTTCAAAAAATGTTAGTTGTTGCTACTGTCATTGCTATTCCCATTTGTCAGGCACTGAAGATACAGGATAAGTGTGTCCTTGCCCTGGAGGGACTCAATCTAGTGGGTGGCCGGGAGCGGTGGCTCACACCTGTAATCCCAGCACTTTGGGAGGCTGAGGCGGGCAGATCACGAGGTCAAGAGAGCGAGACCATCCTGGTCAACATGGTGAAACCCAGTCTCTACTAAAAATACAAAAAATTAGCCGGGTGTGGTGGCAGGCACCTGTAATCCCAGCTACTTGGGAGGCTGAGGCAGGAGAATCACTTGAACCCGGGAGGTGGAGATTGCAGTTAGCCAAGATCGTACCATTGCACTACAGTCTGGGCAAAAAGAGTGAAACTCCTTCTCAAAAAAAAAAAAAAAAAAAAAAAAAAAAAAAATCTAGTGGGTAAGACAAATATGTCACTAGGCCATTTTAGTGTAATATAAGAGATGATTCAAAAAAAGTACTGAGATGGGAAAGATGGGAAATGCATGCTAACAGAGGGACCAGCTTGAGCAAAAAGGTAAGAAGGTGTAAAAAGGAATGGCAGATAATTGAGGCCAGAGTTTAAGGAGCTTAGAGGAGGGCAGTGGAAACAAGGAGCTGGAGAGTACAAATGCCTTTTGATTTACGATGGGGTTATGTCCTGATGAACCCACTGTAAATTGAAAATATCGCTAAGTCGAAAGTGCATTTAATACACCTAACCTCTCGAACATCGTAGCTTAGCCTAGCCTCTGTTCTCAGACACTTTCCATTAGCCTATAGTTGGGCAAAATCATCTGACACAAAGCTGATTTTTAAAAACGTATTGAATATCTCATGTAATTTATTGAATGCTGACCTGAAGGTGAAAAACAGGATGGCTGTATGGGCACTCCATGTACGATTTCTACTGAATGCATGTTACTTTCACATCATCATAAAGTAAAAACATCATTAAGTCAAACTGTCCTAAGTCAGGGACTGTCTGTACCTAGGACAGTCTGTGCTGTTCCACTTACAACATTTCTGACAGCAAATATGTTGGGTTTTCCCCCCAACATCAACCAATTCTTTTACACCAGCTGGGTATCCTTGCATTCAGTTCAATTCTGACGCTATTTACCCAGAGTTATGACCTACAAGTTAAGGGTCCAGTCCCACAAGGCTGCTCCCACAGACATCAGTCACAAGTCCCAGTCGCAGGCCTCCTGTACTTCTCAGCTATCAGCTATAAACTGAAGGTTACCATGACCTTCTCCTTATGTTCAGTAATTTGCTAGAATGGCTCACAGAACTCAAGAAAACATTTTATGTATTATTATAGGTTTATGATAAACGATACAACCTGGGAACAGCCAATGGAAGAGATAGATAGGGCAAGGTACGGGGGAAGGGAGGTGGAACTTCCATGCCCTCTCTGGGTGCACCAGCCTCCTAGCACTTCAATGTGTCCACCATTTCAGAAGCTCTCCAAGCTCTGTTTAGGGTTTCAGGGAGGTCCTATTAGGTATCCATGATTGATTATATCATTGGCTGTTGGTGATTAACACAATCTCTGGCCTGTCTCCCCTCCCTGGAGGTCAGGGGGTCGAGCTAAAAGTTCTAACCCTCTAATCATGCCTCAGTGTTTCTGCCCTGAAGCTCTCTGAGGGACTCCCAGCCACCAGTTATCTCATTAGCATGCAAAAGACACTTATCACTCCAGAGATTCCAAGGGTCTTAGAAGCTCTTGTGTCAGGAACTGGAAACTGCCAATTATTACATTATAACAAAAGATGCTTCTGTCCCCCTATACCAAGGGTTTTAGGAGCTGTGTGCTAGAAACCAGGGCTGATGACATACATTTCTTATCATACCAGTGTCACAGAGAAGTTGTACTAATAGTTTGGAGTTAGATTGTAAAGGGCCACGTATGCCATGATTTAGAATTTGGAATTTGGACATTATCCTGTAGGTAGAGGAGAACAGTCTTTATTTTATTTCTTTTTATTTTTGTTTGGAAAGAATTTCAAGCTTATGGAAAAATGGCAAAACTAAAACATTTTATTTTATAAATTTCTGTTTTTCAGAACACCTGTATACCTGTTACTCAGATTTGTCTGTTAACATTTTGTGTTCAAATCCTGGTCCAGCCATTTCCTACGTGCCTAAACTAAGTTAGGCAATCTGGAAGTTATTTATCTCTGTATGCCTCAGGGAGACTCAGGTAAAATGGGCATAATAATAGCCCATTTTGCTTCATTTGCAAGCTTGCTGTCTTTCTCTCTTTCTGAATATGTATAGATAAAGATACATAATTTTATGTGAATCATTTAAAGTTGTTACATACATCATGACCCTTTACCCTTAAATACTTGAGTATGTATTTCCCAGAATAGGGATATTCTCTTTCATATCCACAGCATAGTTATCTGCTGAGACCAGCTTGGTCAGGGAGACCCTAACCCAGAGGCGCTAGAGGAATTAAGGACACACACACAGAAATATAGAGGTGTGGAGTGGGAAATCAGGGGTCTCACAGCCTTCAGAGCTGAGAGCCTCGGAAGAGAGATTTATGCACGTATTTATTAACAGCAAGCCAATTATAAGCATTGTTTCTATAGATTATAGATTAACTAAAAGTATTCCTTATGGGAAACAGAGATGGGCCAAAATAAAGGGATGGATTGGGCTAGTTATCTGCAGCAGGAGCATGTCCTTAAGGCACAGATCGCTCAGCTCATGCTATTGTTTGGGGTTTAAGAACGCCTTTGAGTGGTTTTCTGCCCTGGGTGGGCCAGGTGTTTCTTGCCTTCATTCCAGTAAACCTACAATCTCCCAGTGTGGGCGTCATGGCCATCACGAACATGTCACAGTGCTGCAGAGATTTTGTTTATGGCCAGTTTTGGGGCCAGTTAATGGCCAGATTTTGGAGGGCCTGTTCCCAACAGTTATCGACATCAGTAAATTTGACATTGATACTTTAATCTAAGGTTCATCAGTTGATTCTATAATGTCCTTTATAGAAATTTTCCTCCTCCAGTTCAGGATATAGTCTAGGATAGGTATTACATTTAGCCATTGTGTCTCTAATGTAGAACATTTCCATAGCTCTTCTTTGTCTTATTTTTAAATGTCACTAGCATAATACAGACCCTGCTCCCTTAAAAAAAAAATAGGACATTCCTCATTTTCTGTTTATCTGATGTTTCCTCATGATTAGATTCAGATTATACATTTTCAGTTGGAATATTTCATGGATGATAGTATGTCCTTCATAAGGTATCACTTCTGGATGTTCATTTGTCCCTCATTGGTAATGTTAATTTTGGTCACCTGGTCAAGGTATTATCTGATTTTTCAACTCTAATTCTTTGTGTGTGTGTACATGCATGCCCTTGCAACTAATAGTCTATAGGGAGACACTTTAAGTCCATGCATGGGGCTGGGTGTGGTGGCTCACACCTGCAATCCCAGCACTTTGGGAGGCCGAGGCGGGTGGATCATGAGGTCAGGAGATTGAGACTGTCCTGGCTAACATGGTGAAACCCTGTCTCTACTAAAAATACAAAAAATTAGCCGGGTGTGGTGGCACGTGCCTGTAGTCCCAGTTACTCCAGAGGCTGAAGCAGGAGAATTGCTTGAACCTGGGAGGTGGAGGTTGCAATGAGCCAGGATCATGCCACTGCATTCCAGCCTGGGCAACAGAGTGAGACTCTGTCTCAGAAAAAAAAAACAAAAAACAAACCAACAAAAAAACCAAAAATACTTTTTGTAGCAAAGAGTCTCACTATGTTGCCCAGGCTGTTCTGGAACTCCTGGCCTCAAGATATCTTCCCTCCTCGGCCTCTCAAATTGCTGGGATTATGTGAGCCACCATGCCCGACTTCATTTGTGTTTAATAGGGAAAAAAAGAATATGTGGTTATTGGAGAGCCATAAACTATAACTGATAACACTGGTTGCCCCAGGGGAAAGGAAATGGGTATTTGGGGCACACAATAGTACGGAGACTGTTCACTATATCCTCTTATATACTGTGCCTTTTGAATTGTGAATCATATGAATCCATTATCTACTGTATTTTTAAAAATAACATTAAGGATACTTTTTACTTCTTATTTTTTAAGACTAGTCAAGTGTAGTAATGAGAAGCGGGAAAGAGTAGAGCAAGTTTGATCTGTAACTGACTGTGAACACTAAATTGAGAAAACTCATTATCTTTGGATCAGCTTAAGTTTATATTTCAAAAAAAACAGAGAGATGGCAACCAACCTTTAAACACAGGTATGCGGATGACAATTTCCAGAAGCAATGTGACACAGTGGGAAGAACTCAAGTTAGAGCTTCAGCTCAACTCTAGGTGGTTCTACCACTCATTAGTGAGCAAGCCACTTACTGTTTCTGAGCCTGTTTCCCCTTCCATAAAATGGAGATATTTCCACCTGCCTACTTCTGTGGGTTACTGCAATGATCAAATGAAATAATGGATATAGAAGCTCTCTAAAAAAGTGTAAAGTACTTTATAATATATATTTAAATATAAAGTATTACAAAAATAGAGATGTCAAGAGAGGGATGTGGTTATCAGTGAAAGATGATGAATTTAGGCCATTCTTATTTGAAGTAAAGAGACACAGATTTAGAATTCATCTCTTTAAATAGAGGTAATTATAAGTCACAAAAGTATAACAGATCTCTGAAGGATAAACACTCAACAAATAGGCCGGGCATGGTGGCTCACGTCTGTAATCCCAGCACTTTGGGAGGTGGAGGTGGGCAGATCACAAAGTCAGAAGATCGAGACCGCCCTGGCCAACATGGTGAAACCCTGTCTCTACTTAAAAAAAATATATACAAAAAATTAGCTGGGCGTGGTGGTGTGCGCCTGTAGTCCCAGCTACTTGGGAGGCTGAGGCAGGAGAATCCCTTGAACCCAGGAGGTGGAGGTTGCAGTGAGCCTAGGTCGTGCCACTGTACTCCAGCCTGGAGACAGTGAGACTCTGTCTCAAAAAACAAAACGAAAAAAAACCCACCTTCAACAAATAGAAGTATAATACTGCAGAACCAGAAAGGACCTTGAAGGTCATCTAAGCCTTTGCTACTCTGCATCACTTGTATTGAAAATGCTGAGAATCTCAGGTCCCACCATAGACCTAGTCAATCAGAATTGTACTTCAACAAGATTCCCTAGGTAATTCATACGGACATTTTAAATTTAAGAAGCACTGATCTAGGCCATCTTCCTTATTTTTCAGATAATAAAACTGAGGCCCTAAGTAAAGGGATTTATCCATGTTCACATTGTTAATAAGTAGCAAAATCAAGATTTGGACACAGGCTTGATCTCCTGGGCTGGGTACACCATGTATTCCCTTCCCAGACACCCTGTTTCAAAACCTTTGAGACATCTTTGCCTTTCAAACTTCCCATGTTCCCACCCCCATTTCTAATTGCCCATCTAGATCCATCAATTCTTCACAATTTCTTTGGCATACGGTGCTTCTTTTCCACCCACTTCATTCACTGCCCTAAAGCTACTGTTCATACCACGAAAAACCAGCTTCCCTCTCCTGTGCATGTATCAACTTCCTCTTCTGCAAACAAGAGTGCACTTTCAAATAGTAAGCTCTATATAATTCCTTAAGAAGGTGCAAGTCATTAAAAAGCATTAAACTTTAACATGCTAACTTCAGGCAGAATTTGTATTTGAAACCCACCAAGATTAGCAGCTATAACTGTAATTCTAACTCAAAATCTTCATGTCTTCACTTCCATTATTTCTTTCCTATTACCTCCTTTTCTTTGCCCTAGAACTAACTTTTATGTAGCAAGGTCCTCCCATTCTAATCAAGCTTTACTAAAATATAGTTCATCATCCTTCAGTATCCTCAGGGGATTCACTCCAGGAACAGCTACCACCCTAATCCACCACCACAGATAAAAAAATCTGCTGGCCGGGCGTGGTGGCTCACGCCCGTAATCCCAGCACTTTGGGAGGCTAAGGCGGGTGGATCCCGAGGTCAGGAGATCCGAGACCATCCTGGCTAACAGGGTGGAACCCCGCCCACTAAAAATACAAAAAATTAGCCGGGCGTGCTGGCGGGCGCCTGTAGTCCCAGCTACTCAGGAGGCTGAGGCAGGAGAATGGTGTGAACCCAGGAGGCAGAGCTTGCAGTGAGCCGAGATCGCGCCACTGCACTCCAGCCTGGGCGACAGAGTGAGACTCTGTCTCAAAAAAAAAAAAAAAAAAAAAAAAAAATTTGCAGATGCTCAAGTCCCTGATATAAAATGGCATAGTATGCATATAACCCATGCAACATCTTTCTGTAGACTTTAAATCATCTCTAGATTACTTATAATATCTAATGCAAGGTAAATGCTAGTAATAGTTGTTATGCTGTATTGAGTTTTTTTGTACTTTTTAAAAATTGTTTTGTTTTGGTTTGTTTTTTTTTCAGACTAGTCAAGTGAGGAACTGGGAGTGGAGAAGGAACAAAGAAATCTCTAACTGGTTCTGATCAACTAGTTGTGAACACAACTGCATTTGGACTAGCCTATTGAGATTTTTTTTTTTTCTGAATATTTTCTATCTGTAATTGGTTGAATCCAGAATCCACAGATGCAGAGGGCCCGCTGTAAATTCAAAGTATCATCTTCTGAATTTATAGCTCTTACCATCTACATTCTCATGCCTTTATAATTCTCTTCTATATATTCCATCCTAAGAAACCAAATTATTTCAACATTTCTTGAGTACCTATTAAAAAGTTTTAAAAAATTAGGCAGTCATGGTGGCATTGGCCTATAGTCCTAGCTACTTTGGAGGCTGAAGTAGGAGGGTTGCTTGAGCCTGAGAATTTGAGGCTGCAGTGGGCTGTGATTGTGCCACCACTCTCCAGCCTGGGTGATAGAGTGAGACCTTGTCTCTATATACCACCACCACCCCAATCCAAGAAAAGCCACAAATGCTAAACACACTGACTGTATCAACTGTACTTTAAAAAAAACCCCACAAACTAATAGTAGATCTTGGAAATTATTCCATATCAGTGATCAAAGAGCTGCCATGTTATCTATTCTGTATGGTCACATAGCATTTCACTATAGGATGTATCATAATTTAGTCCCCTATTGATGTACATTTCAGTTATTTCTAGTTTTTTTTTGCTAATAAGCAACACTATTACATACATCATATTGCTGAATCAAAGAATATATGCATTTGTAATTTTTTTAAATTTTAGGGGTTTTTTTGTTTTTGTTTTTGAGACAGTCTCACCCTGCTGCCCAGGCTGGAGTGCAGTGGCTTGATCATCGCTCACTGAAGCCTCAACCTCCTGGGCTCAATCGATCCTCCCACCTCAGCCTCCCAAGTAGCTGGGTCTACAGGCATGCACCACCACACCCAGCTAATTTCTAAGTTTTTCATAGAGACTCTCTCTCTATATATAGAGTCTCCCTATGTTGCCCAGGCTGGTCTTGAACTCCTGGGCTCAAGTGATCTTCCCACATTGGCCTCCCAAAGTGCTGGGATTACAGGTATGAGCCACTGTACCCAGCCTGCCTTTGTAATTTTGATAGCTGTTGTCAGATTGCCATCTGTTATGGATGTCTGTTTGAATATCTGTTTGAATATTTGTCCTCTCCAAAACTCATGTTGAAATTTAGTCCCCAGTATGGCAGTATTGAGAGGTAGGGCCTTTAAGAGGTGATACCATGATACCATACCTCTGCCCTGATGAGTGGATTAATCCATTTATGTATTAACGGGTTAATGGGTTAGTGGGTTAATGGGTTATCATGGGAGCAGAACTGGTGACTTTATAAGAACAGAGGCCTGAGCTAGCACGTTAGTGTTCAGCTCCTTTGCCATGTGATACCCTGCAAGTCCTTACCAGCAAAAAGGCTCTCACCAGAGGCTGCCCCTCAACCTATGTTATCAGATTTTTTGGTCTGTGCCAATTTTAGTGTAGTTTTAACTTGCATTTCTCTTATGAGTGAGATTGATAATCTTTTCATGTTTAAGAGCTATTTGTGTTTATTTTTCTGTGAATTATCTGTTAATGTTCTTTGCCATTTTTTTCTGTTGGGTTGTTGGACTTTTGATTTCTAGGAATTCTTTATGTTTTAGTGAAATTGTCTTTTTTATATTAATTAAAATTTTTTCTTAGGTTTTTTCCTTTGACTTTGCATAAGGTTGTTTTTGCCATGCCTAATTTTAAAGTGTTTTATGTAGTGATTTTTTTCTTTTATAGCTTCTGAATATCATTTTTAGACCTTTGTGTTTACAAAATAATTGTTCATGGTTTCTTTGGATACTTTTTGCTTTATGTACATTAAATATTTTTAAGCCTTCTGGAATTTAATGTAAGGCATAGGATGTGTGTGTGTGTGTGTGTGTGTGTGTGTGTGTGTGTATTTTTGATGGCTACCCTATTGCCCTGACACCTTTATTGATTAGTTCTCTTTTCCCTAGAGGTTATCTTTGACTTCTTTGTCTCTTTTGTCAATTTTCTCTTCATCCCTAACCACATCCATTATCTAGTTAGTTATCCCGGTAAGCTCAGTTTTTCTTTAGGCTCCTATATGTTCTTATATTTTCTTTCTGTTCCTATTGATAATACTTTAAACCATTTTTATTGTGGAAATTTCAATGTCTATTGAAATGTATATTTTATATATCAATATATTCATCAATATATCAGTGTATATTTAAACGCAAGTAGTGTATGTGTGTGTGTTTTTGTGTGTGTGTATATATATACACACACCCACACACACACACACATATATATATATATATAGAGAGAGAGAGAGAGAGAGAAAGAGATTGAGAGAGGAATATAATGATGAACTCCCAGGTACCTATTACCCCACTTCAAAAACTATTAACTCATGGTGGATCTTGTTTAATCTATATGCCTACCTCCTTGTCCTCCTTTCCTCCCTCCAATTATTTTGAAGCAAATTACAGGCGTGCTATTACTCAACATCTGGACCTCTGACAGCTATTTTCTGTCTTCAATTTTTATCTTCTCTAGATCATTCTGTGTAACTCTGTGTGTTTCTTCATTGGTCTTATATTTCTTTTTTTTTAAATTTTGGTCTTATGTTTCTAAATGCTGAAATTTACCTGAAAATTTACCAGAAATTTGCCCTTTTCATGTGTACAAACTCTAGTCCTTTAGTAAGATCATATACTCTGAAATTAGGTAGTAATTCCTAATAATAGTCTGTAAAGGCAATACTAAGATAGAATAGAAGGAAGAGGGAAACAAGGGGTGGGGGAGAGAGACACTTGGAAAGGGTGGTAGCGGATCTACCTGTTTCTTAGAGTAACACTACCTGGCAGAAAAATGAGGGGGAGAGGCAAGTTTTGGGGCCTTTCACCAAGTTTGGGGGTAAATAGGGTAGAAATAATAAATCAGAGCCAAAATGTATAAGAAATGTAGAAAGTTCAGAGTTGTAGTTTGTTTTTTTCCTGTTGAGAAGCCTGTTTTATAATTTAGTGCTTAGTAAATGACTGCATTAAATTCAGACTGATTTGAACTTGGTGGGAGAGCAGAGTTAATTTCAGAATAAAGGCTTTAGTTCCAAGGTTGTGTAATTTGTGCCAGAGAAAACTCGCAATTAGCGACCAGAACTATGAAGTGTTTCATGAGAGATTAGGGTTGTTGGGTTGTTTCTTTAAATGTGTAACTTGGTTGGCACCATTTGCTTATAGCCAGTAGCCCCAGGCACTAGTTTTAAAGCATTCTTGTGTTTTTTCAAAATTTTCACAGGCTTTCAGGTTGGATCAAAGGATTAGGAAAATATAGGTGATTGAGAGTGCTGTAATATAGAGAGCTCCTTTCTGTTTTGTTTTTTTTTTTTAAACTGACTTGAATTTATCAAGCTTAAATTCTTAGTTCAGTAGCTGAGTATCTTTACCTTCTGTGGAAATGTGGAAAACCAGTTTCCCCCCAGGTTTATATTTGTTAACTCTCAAAAAGTTATAACAAAGTAACAGTAATATAAATTTGCCTGAAATAACCTGGGCCTTAATTCTTGCCTGCCATTGAGCCTGGTCTCAGGCTGAGAGGAAATGTCTGACCTGAGAAAGAAATGGAACCAGGAGTTGAGAGTGGGAATGAAAGAAGGTGTACAGAACAAGTTTGACTGCATTTCCAAAGGCAAATACTATTTTAAGAAATTATCTCATAATATCTGCGTTTATCTAAATCAGGGGTCAGCAAACTGTGACTAACAATGGCCGGTTTTTGTAACAACCAATAAGCTAAGAATGATTATTATATTGTTAAAAGATTGTTAACTAAAAAAGAGGAGTATGTAGACAGGGTGTGCACTGAAAAGCATAAAAGATTTACTCCCTGATCTACATTATTCAAAGTATGTAGTAATATTTCTTCATGTAAACATTAAACATTTCTTGCTCTTTTGTTTGTTTTATATCATCATTTTCAATGACCTTTAAAAAAACTGGTAGTATGGTTTTCCATTGCATTTTTACATTGTACCACAATGTAAGAGTGTTACTCAGTTTTTGCTTTTATAGCAATACTGGAATAAACATATTTGCACACAATTTTATGACTTGTGAAATGCTTGGTAAAATTTTATATGCACTTTAAAATTTGATAATTTTTTGCTAAATTGCCCTTGCTCCAAAGCAGACCAGTTTTATGTTTTCCCCACTTTGTTGTCCTTACCCGTGTCAACCCCAGTAGAGACTAAAATTGTTTGACTCTTTAATCAGATAGGTGCCTTTAATTATCTGTTACTCCCTAACAAACAAAACCTGAGTGGCTTAAAATAACATCATCATCATTAATTTTGCTCAGAAATCTGCAGTTTGGTCTGAGCTTGGTAGGAACAACTTGTCTCTGCTTATTATCTTGATGTCATTTCTGGAGGCTCAGAGCCTCAGGACATGGTCACTTACATGTCTGGCTGCCTGCTGGAATCTCAGCTGGGGCTGTGGAGAACACCTATGAAGTCCATGTGACTGGTTGGCTTCCTCACAATATAGTCACTGGGTTCCAAGGAAGAATATCCCAAAAGGACCAGGTGGAAGCCATGTCACCTTTCATGGTTTAGCCTCAGAAGTCACATAGCTTCATTTCTGCCCACATTTTTTTTTTTTTTTTTGAGACGGAGTCTTGCTTTGTCGCCCAGGCTGGAGTGCAGTGGCACGATCTCGGCTCACTGCAAGCTCCGCCTCCCGGGTTCACGCCATTCTCCTGCCTCAGCCTCCCGCGTAGCTGGGACTACAGGTGCCCGCCATCACGCCCGGCTAATTTTTTGTATTTTTAGTAGAGACGGGGTTTCACCATGTTAGCCAGGATGGTCTCGATCTCCTGACCTCGTGATCCGCCCGCCTCGGCCTCCCAAAGTGCTGGGATTACAGGCTTGAGCCACCGCGCCCGGCCTCTGCCCACATTTAAGGGGGAGGAAACATAGACCCCACTTCTTAATGGATGACAGGGGTGGCAGCATTACATTGTAAGAGAGCATGTCAGATGGGATGTATTGGGGCAACCAAGTTTGGAAACTGCGGTCAGTCACAAGGTGGAATATTTATTTTGATGTGCGTATTTTAAAATTATGGGTGTGATTATACATCTTTTCACATGTTCATTGACTAGTTCCATTACTTTTCCTTTTACTGTGACCTGCCTTTTCTTTTTTCTTTTCTTTTTTTTTTTTGAGACGGAGTCTCACCCTGTCACCCAGGCTGGAGTGCAATGGCGCGATCTCGGCTCACTGCAACCTCCCCCTCCTGGGTTCAAACAATTCTCCTGCCTCAGCCTCCCGAGTACTTGGGATTACAGGTACCCGCCACCATTCCCAGCTAATTTTTGTGTTTTTAGTAGAGACGGGGTTTCACCATGTTGCCCAGGCTGGTGTTGAACTCCTGACCTTGTGATCTGCTCGCCTCAGCCTCCCAAAGTGCTGGGATTACAGGCATGAGCCACCGTACCAGAACTGACCTGCCTTTTCATATCCTTTGCCCCTTTTTCATTGGTCTCTAGGTTATTGATTATTGGTTACATTATTGATGTGTAATAACTTTTATAGATTAAGCAAATCAGACTCAAACTCCATTTAGAAGTTACTTCCTTGTGGCCCTGGGAGTTGTGAAAGTTGTGTGTGGGATGGTTTAGTTTGGTGATGGTGGGGATTTATGGAGTAATTATTTTAAGAACCATACTACTTTTGTTTTTTAAGCAAGTGATCCAGCAAGGGAGGGTGAATGGGAGCCATTTCCTTGTCTTTTGGTTATCAGCCTCTCTGAATCACTCTCCAATGCTTGATGCAGAACAAGATTAAGGGCACATCAGTTCTCTTTGGTCATTAATATACCTCAGAAGCCAGAGAATTTTAGATGCATGCAAGAGAAAGGTAAAATATTTCACTACTGAAAATGGCTTTGAGTTCTGTCAGTTCTGGTGTGTGATCTGACCGGTTTTTTTAAGCCTTGCTTTCCCCTGTATTAAGGTTCAAAACTGTATCACCAAATATAGATTGACCCTACAGAAATGATCATTTTCTAAAATATGGGTATGTTTAACAAAGTGAAACATTTCTTTTATCTTGCCACTAAGTTAGAATGTTACTCTTCATCTACTAACCTGCCATGGGATAAATCCTTAATAAACATTACAGTATAAGTTCTTTCCCTAGTTGTAATCTTTGACAGTTTTAAAGGGATGGGCTGATGTTTGCCATCATAGTACTCATTTTAAGTGTAGTTTGATCCAGGCTTAGATTGTGTCAGCAGGATCTGAATCCCACATCTCTTGACTTCTGCTGTCTTCCTTGTTGGTTTCATTCCCTGGTTTCACTGTGATAGAAAGATGGCTGACAGGATCTCTAGCCCTATGTCCTTCTAGGTTCAGGGCCAGTAGGGGCAAAAAAGAACTCATGGCCAGCTCAGTGGCTCATGCCTGTAATCCCAGCACTTTGGGAGGCCGAGGCAGGTGGATCATTTGAGGTCAGGAGTACGAGACCAGCCTGGCCAAAATGGCAAAACCCCATCTATACAAAAGATACAAAAGTTACCTGGGTGTGGTGGCGGGCACCTGTAATCCCAGTAACTCAGGAGGCTGAGGCAGGAGAATCGCTTGAGCCCAGGAGGCAGAGGTTGCAGTGAGCTGAGACTGCGCCACTGCACTCCAGCCTGGGTGACAGAGCAAGACTCCATCTAAAAAAAAAAAAAAAAGAACTCTCAACAGTTTAATTTCTGGGTCTTTCGTTAGCCTTAATTGGATCATATGTTATGATCAGGGGAATATAATGTGCTGATTGATTGGCCTGAGCTGAATTGTATGAACATCCCTGATGCTGCAGGTAGCGTTAACTCTACTGGACTGTGGATCTAGAAGGCCATAAACAAAACAAACAAAAATATAAAAACAAAACAAAAATGTTGTTTGTATTCTACCATTAAGTTTTAAAGCAGATTTCTTTTTCTTTTTCTTTTCTTTTTTTTTTTTTTGAGGCAGAGTCTCACTCTGTCGCCCAGACTGGAGTGCAGTGGCACTATCGCGGCTCACTGCAAGCTCCGCCTCCAGGGTTCACACCATTCTCCTGCCTCAGCCTCCCAGTAGCTGGGACTACAGGTGCCCGCCACCATGCCTGGCTAATTTTTTGTATTTTTAGTAGAGACGGGGTTTCACTGTGTTAGCCAGGATTGTCTCGATCTCCTGACCTCGTGATCTGCCTGCCTCGGCCTCCCAAAGTGCTGGGATTACAGGTGTAAACCACTATGACCAGCCAGATGTTTCAAATTTACTATGCATACCACTTAAGTCTTGCGTTAGAATTTGTATTTGAAAGATTTATAAAAAGTTAAGGAATTTAGGGTCATATTGCTCTTTTGCCCACTGCCAACATTTCAGGTAGTTGAATTGTGCCCTATAACCTGTCTGTCTCCCAAATGAAAGCTGAATAGGTTTTGCTTTTGTATTTTAGTGAATGTTTTTAACCTTTATATAAGGATGTGATAGGTAGTGTTTCAAATATTTTAAAGCCATGTTAATTTAAAAATTAAAATCCCCTATTCAGCTCTGGGGATGGATATTACTAGAGCACAACTCTGGTATAATGCACTGTAGTATAATGCACAAAGAGCATTTTATAACTGTGAAAGTATAAAGTAGAGCATTTGAGGAAGTTTCTGGAGATTGCTTGACCACATGACTATTCACAATAGCAAAGACATAGAATTAACCTAGATGCCCATCAATGGTGGACTGGTTAAAGAAAATGTGATACATATACACCATGGAATACTACACAGCCAGAAAAAAGAATGAGATCGTGGCCTTTGCAGCAACATGGTTGGAGCTGGATTCTATTATCCTAAGTGAATTAATGCAGGAGCAGAAAACCAAAAACTTCATGTTCTCCCTTATAAGTAGGAGCAGAAAACCAAAAACCTTATGTTCTCCTTTATAAGTACACATGGACACAAAGAAGGGAACAGTAGATACTGGGGCCTATTTGAGGGGTGGAGCATGGGAAGAGGGTGAGGATTTAAAAACTAGCTGTTGGGCATTATGCCGATTACCTGGGTGAGAAAATTATCTGTACCCCAAACCCTGAGACGTGCAGTTTACCCATGTAACAAAACCTGTATATGTACCTCTTGAGCCTAAAAGTTGCCAAAAAAAAAAAAAAAATTTAGCAGATCTTAGGAAGTTACGTCACAGACATGAAAGAAAAAGAAAACTGCATAGAATGTTATCTTAAAGAGTAATTCCAAAGGTTGTGTAAATTTTAATTTTTTTGTGTAAATTTAAATTTTAATTACTCAGAATGTTTTTACTTTCCTGAGATATTTGAATCAATTTAGATCATAAAAAAGTTTGGCTTAAATATCTGTAGCTGGACCATTAATTCTAAACAGGCCAGTAATTCTGTTTAGAAAAGATCAAAGCATTGATATTTATGCTCGATGGTGCCTCTAGGATGTGAAGTACCACTAGACCTTGTACTCGAGAGCAGTTGAAGGATGAGCCTCGAGGATTTCCTATAGGCTAAAAGTGTTATTAAGACTTACCGCGTTTCAGTCATTAGGCAAGTTCTTAGATGTGAAGTGCGCTGTGTTCTCCAACCATCTGGTGGGTGGGCATCAGAATCAGGTAAGGGTTTCAGACCACTTAGAACCATTGCAAGGCCTAAGAAAAACCAAGTTTTAAATTTTAATTAAGTCCTACTTATCAGTTTCATCTTTTTTGAATTATGCCTTTGGTGTTATATCTAGAAAGTCATCACAAACCCAAGATCACCAAAATTTTTTCCTATGTTCTAGGAGTTTTATAGTTTTGCATTTTCACTGAGGTCTCTGATTCATTTTAAGTTAATTTTTGTGAAAAGTATAAATCTGTATCTACATTCTTTTTTTTTTTTTTGCATGTGAATGTCCACTTTCAGTACCATTTGTTGAAAAGACTTGGCTGTTGTCTTTGAATTGTCTTTGAGCCTTTATCAAAGAATAGTTGACTGTATTTGTGTAAGTGTATTTCTAGGCTCTCTATTCTGTTTTCATCTGTTTGTCTCTTTTTTTGCCAATACCATCCTGCCTTGATTACTGTAGCTTTATAGTAATGTCAGTTCTCTTTGTTCTTTCATTTTTTTTTTTTTTTTTGAGACGGAATCTTGCTCTGTCGCATAGGCTACAGTGCAGTGACATGATCTCAGCTCACTGCAAACCTCTGCCTCCCTTGTTGAGGCAATTCTCCTGCCTCAGCCTCCTGAGTAGCTGTGATTACAGGTGTGTGCCACCATGCCCGGCTAATTTTTTGTATTTTTAGTAGAGATGGGGTTTCACCATGTTAGCCAGGCTGGTTTCGAACTCCTGACCTCAGGTGATCCACCCACCTCGGCCTCCCAAAGTGCTGGGATTACAGGTATGAGCCACCGTGCCCAGCCTGTTTTTGTTTTCTTGAGATGGAGTCTCACTCATTCTATTGCCCAGGCTGGAGTGCAGTGGCGTGATCTCGGCTCACTGCAACCTCCAACTCTGGGGTTCAAGTGATTCTCCTGCTTTAGCCTCCCAAGTAGCTGAGATTACAGGTGTGTGCCACCACGCCTGGCTAACTTTTGTATCTTCAGTAGAGACGGGGTTTCACCATATTGGCCAGGCTGGTCTTGAACTCTTGACCTCAAATGATCCACCCACCTCGGCCTCCCAAAGTGCTAGTATTACAGGTATGAGCCACTGTGCCCAGCCTGGCTAATTTATATTTATTTTTGCTAGAGATATGGTCTCACTATGTTGTTGCCTAGGCTGATCTTGAACTCCTGGGCTCAAGTGATCCTCTTGCTTTGGCCTCCCAAAGTGCTGGGATTACAGTTATGAGCCACTGTGCCTGGCTCTGGAATGAATGTTATTAAAAAAGAAGGCAAGACCTAGGGCACAAGAGGGTTTACATGTACACTTACTGCCTTTCACCAAGATTGCATCAGTAATTTACCCATAAAGAGTTTATTAGCAGCTGGGCGGGGTGGCTCACGCCTGTAATTCCAGGACTTTTGGGAGGCTGAGGTGGGCAGATCATGAGGTCAGGAGATCGAGACCATCCTGGCCAACATGATGAAACCCTGTCTCTACTAAAATATAAAAAATTAGCTGGGCGTGGTGGTATGCCCCTGTAGTCCCAGCTACCTGGGAGGCTGAGGCTGGGGAAATGCTTGAACCCGGGAGGCGGAGATTGCAGTGAGCCGAGATCGCACCACTGCACTCCAGCCTGGCGACAGAGTGAGACTCTGTCTCAGAAAAAAAAAAAGAAAAAAGGATTTATTAGCATGGGCAACATAGGGAGACTCTGTCTCTTAAAAAAAAAAAAATTTAGCTGAGCGTGGTGGCATATGCCTGTGGTCCCAGCTACTTGGGAGACTGAGGTGGGAGGATTGCTTGAGCCTGGGAGGTTGAGGCTGCAGTAAGCTATGATCTACCACTGTACTCCAGCCTGGGGGACAGAGACCCTGTCTCAAAAAAAAAAAAAAAAAAAGAAAAAGTTTATTTCCTTTGTCCATTCCAGTTGCTGGAAGTATCTTGGATTTTAATTAATTATGGTATAATGAGAATGCTTACCCTAATGCTTTTGAAATAAGTAAAATAAAGGAAAAGGGCAAAAAGTCATACAGCCCACAGTCAGTGCTTTAATTATAGTTGGTCAGTTTATGGAGTTTGTTTTTTGTAAACTTTCTTATAAAATGATCTGAATGTGGTTAGTTCTGTTTATTTGCATTAATGGATTACACTGCTAATCACCCAGATGAAAATCATAGAGTTTAGAATCAGAAGGTATCTTGGAGGTGGTCGTGCTAATTTCCTACAGTTGCTACATAATGCAGAGATCTCTTTGGTAATAATATCCGTGCATCTATTATAGATTCGATCTCCGTCCAAGCCCTGCACACTGCTTTGTAAGGCAGTCAATTCCATGATAATTACATGTGTCATAAAGTTATTCTTTTGAGTTGAAGAATTGGTTATTTCCTTGTGTTCTGTAGTAATAAAGGAGTATAAAGACCAAATTATATCTTTTAGTTATATGTAGTATTTAGACAGAGATACATATCCACGTATGTAGGATGTAAGCCTTGGCTTTCTTTCTGCATTCTTTCCTTCTTTTGAGATATCTCCTGTCATTTATTATTTTCTTTGTTTTATATTTGGTTACTTAGAAATGTAAGGCTAGGCTAGGGGTGGCTCACAACTGTAATCTCAGCACTTTGGGGAGCTGAGGCAGGTCGATCACCTTAGGTCAGGAGTTCGAGACCAGCCTGGCCAACATGGTGAAACCCTGTCTCTACTAAAAATACAAAATTAGCCAAGTGTGGTGGCACATGCCTGTAGTCCCAGTTACTTGGGAGCCTGAGACAGGAGAATCACTTGAACCCAGGATGCGGAGGCTGCAGTGAGCCGACATCACGCCATTACAGTCCAGCCTGGGCAAGACAGAGCGAGACTCCCTCTCAAAAGAAAAAAAAAATGTTGAGATAAAGAAATGAATAATGATGGACGGGCAGGTGGTGGCTCACACCTGTAATCCCAGCACTTTGGGAGGCCAAGGCGGGCAGATCACGAGGTCAGAAGATTGAGACCATCCTGGCTAACACAGTGAAACCCTATCTCTACTAAAAATACAAAAAAATTAGCCGGGTGCCTGTAGTCCCAGCTACTTGGGAGGCTAAGGCAGGAGAATGGCATGAACCCGGGAGGCGGAGCTTGCAGAGAGCCAAGATTGCGCCACTGCACTCCAGCCTGGGCGACAGAGGGAGACTCCGTCTCAAACAAACAAACAAAAAATGATAATGAGTAATAGTTAACCTTGTAGGGTCGTTATGAGAATTAAATGATCACATCTATGAAGCACATATTTAGCACAGTACACGACGACACACGGTAAACATTTAATAAATGGTAACAGTACAGTGTTGTAGTGGTTTCTATCAAGCCTTTTAATGCTAGATTAATAGGGAAGATAACGGTAAACAACTAACTATAATAAAGGCCGAACAAAATAAGTGCTGTAGTAGAGATAGAAGCAAAGTTCTTATTTGTCCTAATAAGGGAGCAACTAATTTTGTTACTGGTAGCGGGTCTTGACTGAAAGTTCTCCAGGTTCTAGGTGTTTTGAACAGAGAATTGGACAAAATTCACAGCAAAGCAAGGAAAGAGTGAAGCAATGAAAGCAGAGATTTATTGAGAATGAAAGTACACTCAACAAGGTGGGAGCAGGCCTGGGCAGCCCCTCAAGAGCCCCCTTACAGAATCTTGTAGGGCCCAGATACCCCTAGAAGTTTCCCATTGGCCACTTGGTGTTCACACCATGCAAATGAAGTGGTGGCCTGCAATCAGTCTGATTGGTTGCAGAAAGCAACCAATCAGAGGCTGAAGTTACAAAGTTACACTCCTATGCAAGCATCTGATTGGTTATGGAAAGCACCCAGTCAGATTGGGGCGTTTGCAAAGGGCGTAGCCTTTGGTCCTTTAGTTAGTTAGGCATGGAAAGTTGAGGTTTTCCTTTAGATTAAGTTCTAGGGTGGCCTTAGGTCCCTGGAGACCCTATTCTCCTGCCTCAATTTCAGTTGGAAAATCAGGAAGGGCAGGAATCTTCTTTCCTAAACTTTGTAATATGCATAGGCTCTCCTTAAAGAGCGGGATGGCATTGAGGTCTACCATCAGCAAATGCATGGAGCTAGGAAAGTATATGGTCTTTTTGATGGACTTTAAGCAGTCATGTGTGACTGAGGGGTTGGGTATGTGGAAGATCTGGTGGGAAGTAATGATGGTATATAGAGAAGTCAGACTGTAGAGGGCTTTGAACACAATGATGGGATGTTTTTGTACATTATCCTAGATATTCCAGATGTTTTCAGGTTTTTGAACAGAGGAGCAGGATTGTAATCTTATAGCAAAATAGATGTGATTATTGTATGCAGATAATTAGTGGTTCCTGTTTTTAAAGTTTTGACTGAAAGGGCTAATGAAAAGTGTGTAGCAGGAGAAAACTGTTGCTGTAATCCAGGGTGTGAAATGGCAGACTGTGGAAAAATGAGTCTTTTAGAGTAAGCCCAGGAAACTTTTTGTAAATACATCTGAGGCTTTTCATACTTAGAGGATTAAACAAATTTATTAGACAATAACCTTCTCTGTCAAAGAATCTTAATCTCTAGATTGGGAGAAAGGATTGGGTTGGTATGTGCATGGGAAAAAGACCTGGGCTCTTTTGGCTGACTGCGCATGTAATTGAAAGTGGACTTACCTCAGGAGAGTGAACTGGCTTTCAGCCTGAGGGAGAGCTTTAAGCACATTTTAAGTGTGAGCACTTGGTTTCTATTTTTAAGTCTCTGAAGATAATGATCTGACATAGGGAACTAGCTTTTGGGGATGAATCTGCTGTGCCCAGACTTAAGCGGGTTGCCAACATTCTCTTTTTGATATATGAGTTGATTTGGCTATCCCTTAAGTTTATTTTGTATTTTTGTTGATTTCTACTATTGCTTATGAAGCTTTTGCATTTCGAAACTTGTGATTTCAAATCTTTAAAGAGTCTGGTTGGAGAAATTGTTAGGAAGGAGGCCTGATTAGGAAATTGAGACTGGTGAAATGAGAATTGAATGGAAGCTCACAACAGTTGCTTTATTGGCTGGATGGAGTGGATGGAGTGACCAGTGAGTCACTGTTTTTATTTTTTGGCTGTGGCCTCATTTTCCTGCTTGTATAGATTATCTGGCATCTAGACTGAACTAGCATCTGGGGTGAGTGTATGTGTTAACTGGTGATTGTCTGTTGGTATGAGATGGATTTTACATGTCTATCAGAATCCCTCTGTGGAGAAAAGCGAATTACTACTTAGTTTATGTTCCAGGGAATACTAATGGTATTATGCGGGTATATAGCACTTACGTAACATTGGTCCTTTTCAAAAATATTTCATGTCTGTTGTCACTTCATTCTCCAACCACCTTGTAAATGAGATGGGGCAGGTATAATTCCTGTTTGACAGAGGGGATGCTGAGGCATAAATAAGAGACTGGGTTATGGTTTCCGGCTCAGTAAGTAAATGACTGAGACAACCTATTACATTTCATTTTTGAACTGCAACTTCCAGAAAATTTTATAGGAGGAAAAAGCTGAATGTCTTCTCTTTTTGTTGTTATTTTTCAGCGGCGTCTTCGACATCTTCGGAACATTGCTGCCCGGAACATTGTTAATAGAAATGGCCATCAGCTCCTTGATACCTACTTTACACTTCACTTGTGTAGTACTGAAAAGATATATAAAGGTAAGGGGATCTGTGGCCTTACTACCCACAGATTGTTATATTTTTATTTTTTTTGTAACACAAGTGATTCTCAGTGCCTCTTGCTGTTGTGGCTTCTTGGAAACCTAAATTGTTATGTTGTCTGAAAATATCTCATGAGCAGTTGGGATGTATAGTAAAGAAAGATGGCAATTGGATACTTCTTGCAGATAACTTAGCCTTACATTGATAAGTTTATCATTCCTTTATGAATGTTAGCTATTAATGGTCTAGCAGCTAGCATTTCAAGTAGATTGAATCCAGTATCCTGTAGTAATTTTACTTTTATAAAAATGTAATAAATTTCTTTTCTTTAATATTATGGTAAAATAGGGACCTAGTTTAGATCTTCTCGTATCTGTAATTCCCTGTATATATGGGATCTTTTTCAGAAGAATGGTATAGTTTTCTCTAATTCAGTTTTATATATTGTACTGTGGATTCTTCTGTAAGTGAAAATTCCAACAGTAGACCAAATATTTGATTAAAAATCACAACCACCTTCAGAATGCATATTAGATGAGAGGCACTGAGAATAATCAGTTGGCTTAGGTGGGATGGTGTAAGAGAGGAAGCATGGTAAAATGATAGGAATGTTGGATTATGATGGAAAATACTTCCGTACTAGTTCTAGCCCAGCTACTCACTAGCTTCGTGACTTTTCATAAAGATCACGGTTTTTGGAACTTCAGTCTCCCCATTTGTAAAGTAGAGATAATGATGTCTTATGAAGTAGGCAAGACAGATTTTTATGAGATCATAAAAATCTCAATAAGATGTGATTAAAGATCTATTTATGCTAACAAAAGGTGACACCATTTTAACAAAAGGTACTGAGACTTATTTGAATCTTGTCCGGTGGCAAAGATGAAAAATTTGAGTGATATTTATTTATTTATTTATTTATTTATTTTCGAGATAGGATCTCACCCTGTCACCCAGGCTTGAGTGCAGTGGCACAGTCATGGCTCACTGCAGCTTTGATCTCATGGACTCAAATGATCCTCCTGCCTCCATCTCCCAAGTAGCTGGGACTATGGGTGTGAGACGCCACTCCAGGCTAACTTTGAAAAAATTTTGTGTAGAAATGGGGTCCTACTATGTTTCTTGGGCTGGTCTCCAACTCCTGGACTCAAGCTATGCTCCTGCCACAGCCTCCCAGAGTGCTGGGATTATAGGTGTGAGCCACTGTCCCTAACCTCTTTTTAGTTTTAATGATTATTTAAAGCAGTGATTGTTTAACAACTTTTTTTTTAAATGTCAATTCCAGTATCTGCTCATTAAAAAATTCAGTCAAGAAATATACAGTGAAGAAACTCCTTCAGAGTAAATAGCCTTAAAATAATTCCCGCCCGCCCCACCCTGAGACGGAGTTTCGCTGTGTCACCCAGCCAGGCTGGAGTGCAATGGCATGATCTCAGCTCACTGCAACCTCCGCCTCCTTGGATTCAAGCGATTCTCCTGCCTCAGCCTCCCAATTAGCTGAGATTGCAGGCACATGCCACCATGCCTGGCTAACTTCTGTATTTTTAGTAGAGACGGGGTTTCACCATGTTGGCCAGGCTGGTCTCGAACTCCTGACCTTGTCATCTGCCTACCTCGGCCACCCAAAGTGCTGGTATTACAGGTGTGAGCCACTGCGCCTGGCAATAATTTTTAAGGATGGGGAAAGGACTCTAAATTCCACTATCCTCGTGTAATTTTATTTCATTCTCACTTTTCAGTCTAACCATTGCATGGATTTATTTATTTATTCATTTATTTTTTGAGACAGAGTCTCGCTCTGTCGCCCAGGCTGGTGTGCAATGGTGCAATCTTGGCTCATTTCAACCTCTGCCTCCTGGGTTCAAGCAATTCTTCTGCCTCAGCCTCCTGAGTAGCTGGGATTATAGGTGCCTGCCACCACACCCAGCTGATATTTGTATTTTTAGTAGACAGGGTTTCGTCATGTTGGCCAGGCTGGTCTTGAACTCCTGACCTCAGGTGATCCCACACCTGCTTCAGCCTCCCAACGTGCTGGAATTACAGGTGTGAGCTACTGTGCCCAGCCCATTCCATATTTTTAAAACAATTGTATTCACCTGAATGATTAATGCTAGCTACTGTAACGAATACCACAACTCTTAGTGGCTTACCATAATACATTTCTTATACTAAATCCAGTGTAGGTGTTCTTTATCAGGTGCTATCTTGGCAGCTGTCCTTTAAGTGATGACTCATGTATGCAGGTTCCTTCTAGTTTGGGCTGCTGGTGTCCTCAATACATGGCCTCTGGCACGGCCAGAGATAGAAGGATTACTTGTGGGAGATTTTTAAATGGAAATGGTCCATATCAGTTTCATTACATTCTATTGGCCATAAATCAGTTACATTGTCCTTTTTATATTTTATTTTATTTATTTATTTTTGAGATGGAGTCTCAGTCTGTTTGCCCAGGCTGGAGTGCAGTGGTGCCATCTCAGTTCACTGCAACCTCCGCCTCCCATGTTCAAGTGATTCTCCTGCCTCAGCCTCCCAAGAAGGTGGCATTACAGGCATGCGCCACCACACCTAGCTAATTTTTGTATTTTTTGTAGAGATGGGGTTTCACCATGTTGGCCAGGCTGGTCTTGAGCTACTGACCTCAAGTGACCTGCCCATCTTAGTCTCCCAAAATGCTGGGATTATAGACGTGAGCCACTGTGCTTGGCCTGAATTGTCCTTTTTAGATGGAAAGGGGACTGGGAAATGTAGGCTTCCTATGTGTCCAGAAAGAAAATGAAACAGTTTGGCTACTATTTGGTTTAAGGGTTTAAGCATTTTTGTAGGCCTTAAAACATTTAGTCTACTGCTCATGAATTGGTTATATCACTAGCAATATATGACAGTGCCGGAGTATTTTAAATTTTTGATGACTTTCTGTATAATCAATCGTGGTTATCTTAACAAAACTTCTGTGTTCTTTTTTTTTTTTTTGAGGCGGAGTCTCGCTCTGTCGCCCAGGCTGGAGTGCAGTGGCGCAGTCCCAGCTCACTGCAGCCTCTACCTCCCAGGTTCAAACGATTCGTCTGCCTTAGCCTCCCGAGTAGCTAGGACTACAGGCGTACGCCACCACGCCCAGCTAATTTTTGTATTTTTAGTAGAGATGGGGATTCACCATGCTGGCCAATATGGTCTTGATCTCTTGACCTCGTGATCCACCCGTCTTGGCTTCCCTAAGTGCTGGGATTACAGGCCTGAGCCACTGCACCCGGCCTTTTTTTTTTTCCCTTCAATTCTGCTCCTTCTGAATTGCAGGTCTTTATTCCAAATGTTTCTCAGAGAAAGTCTCCTTGATCACTGACTAAACCTTTTATAAATTGTGATTATTCTCCTCTGTCTTCTGTGCTTTATTTTTCTCCGTGGTACTTAAGATCACTTGACATACTATGTGTTTAATTATTTGATTACCGTATGTCTCTTCCCACTAGAATGTAAGCTTTATGAAGTCAGAGATTTTCAGGTCACTTTTGCTCATTGCTCTGTCCCCAATATGCAGAACTGCAGAACCATGCTTGACACATACTAGGCCCTCAAATATTTTTGTCTTTTTAATTTAATTTTTTAATAGGTAAAAAAAACATATATGTATATATATATAAATATATAAAGGTTCATATTAAAGCCTCCCTTTCACCAGCCTTCCATCACCCTAGTTTTCTACCCCACCCTGATAACCACTGTTACTCATTTCTTGTTTGTCTTTCCTGAGATTCTTTATGCAAATACAAGTACAAATACAAATGCAACTATTCTTATTCCTTTCTCTCCTCTTTTTTACACAAAGTGTACCGTACTATTTATGTTTCTGTACCTTGCATTTTTCACTTACTATCTTAGGGTTTTCTTCATATTGGTTCATAGACAGCACCCCTGTTTTTTGTTTTTTTTCTGCATAGTTTTGCATTGAATAGATACACCATAATTTATTTACCTGGCTTGTACTGGTGGACACTTAGGTTGTTCCAGTCTTTTGCTATATACACAGTATTGCATTGAATAACTTTATAATACATTGTTTTGTATGAGTGACAGTATATTGATAGGGTAAATTTCATAAAGTGGAATTGCTAGGACAAAGAGAATGTGTACTTGTAGTTTTGGTAGATATTGTGAAATTGTCCTCCGTGGGAGCTGTTTTATGTGTGAGTGCTTTTCTCCCCACAGCTTCACCACCAAGCCTGTGCAAAATTTTGAATTTTTGCCACCTTGTTAGGTAAAAAATAATTTTTCAGTATAGCTTAAGTTTGTATTTCTCCTATTATGAGTCCACATTCATAGTAGGAGATAGTTTTGCATTGAATAGATACACCATATCCATGAGTATTAGGATGAGGCACTTAAGCATTTGTTGAATGAATGGAATGCTGCAGAACAGCCAAAACATGCCACTGGAACCATGCTCTGCAATCTGTGATTGCTTTGCTTCTTTCCGTCTTAGCATGGCTACATAGAGAAATATTTATATTTAATGGTCTTTTTCATGTAGAAGTAGGTCTTGAATGATATCTTTTTGAAAATTTAGGCTGGGTGCGGTGGCTCACGCCTGTAATCCCAGCACTTTGGGAGGCCAAGGCAGGTGGATCATTTGAGGTCAGGAGTTCAAGACGAGCCTGGCCAACATGGCGAAACCTCTTTTCTACTAAAAATACAAAAATTAGCCGGGTGGTGGTGGTGTGCACCTGCAATCCCAGCTACTCAGGAGGTTGGGGCTGGAGAATCACTTGAACCTGGGAGGCAGAGGTTGTGGTGAGCTGAGATCACACCACTGCACTCCAGCCTGGGCGACAGAATGAGACCCTGTCTCAAAAAAAAAAAAAAAAAAAAAGAAAATTTACTTGTATGATTTTGCTCACATTGAATGGAAAAAACTAAACAATTTTATTAATAAAATTTTATTAATTTCATTTGTTTTAAACAATAAAATTGTTTAAAAACATATATCCTAACAAAATTGTTTAAAAACAATTTTATTAATAAAAATTATAAAGTATTTTAAATACATTATTTTATTTCAGCCTCATAACAACCCTATTATTTTCCAGGTGTCATTCTCCTTTGAAAGATGAAAAAATTGTGGGCCATAAAGGTTAATTGACCTATCCAGGGTCACAAAGATTGAGGTAGATTGAGGACTGGAACTATTTTTTTTAACTCTACATTCACTCATTTTTTTATATTGTGCTATATATTTTATTGATAATATTTTAGATGCAATAGAATGCTACACAGTGTAGGTTCAAGTTTGTCATATTAGAAATAACCTCATACTCAGCAATTTCTTTCCAAATTGTATGGCTCCTTTGTTAAACTCTCTTCATTTACATTGGCACGTTCATTTTGAGGGTCTACAGGAGAAGGCGAATTGTTTTGTTTGATTTATTCAGCCAGGTAACAAAGTTTTATTTATTTATTTATTTTGAGATGGAGTTTTGCTCTCGCTCAGGCTGAAGTGCAATGTGCAATCTCAGTTCACTGCAACCTCCACCTTCTGGGTTCAAGCAATTCTACTGCCTCAGCTTCCTCAGTAGCTGGGATTACAGGCACCCACCACCACACCTGGCTAATTTTTGTATTTTTAGTAGAGACAGGATTTCACCATGTTGGCCAGACTGGTCTTGAACTGCTGACTTCAGGTGATCTGCCCGCCTCAGCCTCCCAAAGTGCTGGGATTACAGCCGTGAGCCACCACACCCAGCCCCCAAGTTAACAAAGGTTTGGAAGAAGGAATGGTACCACTCATCTTAGAGCTGGAAATATATATTGCAAAAACTGTTTAATTTAGACACTTTGCAGATTAAGCTAAGGAATTCGCTTTCTCAAAAGAAAAAGGGATTATCTTTATTGTGTTTTTCACTGACCTAACAGTAACATATACTTTAATTCGAACAACACAAAAATATATACAGTATAATGTAAAAATACCCTGTAATAAAAAACAATAGTTTTAAATCCCTTATGCTTTTGTTTTTTGAAAAAAGTATGGTGCGTGTATGTTAGGATATATGTATATGTATACATAAGTACATACATTTCTAAGTTTGTATTGTCAGTTAATGGTTGGAATAATTGGTTAACCATTTGAGGATAAAATGAAAAGAACAATACTTACGGTTTCATAGTGTTGGAGAAACAGACTTTTTCATAAGTGGTATTGTAAATTAGTATAATATTTGTAGGTAACAATTTGGCAATATCTATCAAAGTCAAATTGTTCTTTGAGCATGCAATTTCTTTTCTTTTTTTTCTTTTTTTTTTTAGATGGAGTCTCACTCTGTCACCCGGGCTGGAGTGCAGTAGCGCAATTCTGCCCACTGCAGCCTCTGTCTCCTGGGTTCAAGCAGTTCTCCTACTTCAGCCTTCCAAGTAGCTGGGATTACAAGCATGTGCCACTGTGCCTAATTTTTGTATTTTTAGTAGAGATGGGGTTTCATCATGTTGGCCATAACAGCAGCATGGAGATGACTTGGGCAGGATTAGCAGAGGGAATATTGGAAGGTTTTCGGGAATGTCTGAACTTCTGACACATTTTGATTGCATCCTTGAGTTTTGTAACCTTTTCCAACATACATGAAGGCTTGTAGAGTTATGAAATTTTAATGCTTACTGAGGACCTTCAATTATCTGTTCAATTCTCTAAGCTGTCTTAGAGCAATAATGAGCCCAAGGGAATTAAAGAGACATAGTGTTAGTGACAGAGGTAGAAGTAGGACTTAAGTCACCTGGTTGCTAGTGTTTTAACCAAAACTGTCAGCCAGTTAACCTAGATTAAAACACTAGCAACCAGGTAACCTACATCAGTATTCACTCCACAGTACTGCAATGGGTAATCATTCGAGATGTTTGAGAAAAACAGAGCGGATGGAGTCAGTTGTGAGGGTGGAAGTAGGGAAGGAAGAAGGTTGGAGCTTTTAAGGGCTCAAATTAGAATTGGAGGAAAAAGGAGTCAAATAATCACTAAAGCAAATCTGAAAGGTTTTATCTTTCTTTACTGAATTTTTTTCCCTTTAAAACACTTTCATTGAATTTTTGCTTTTTTTTAACGCACAAAGATATAGAGAGAATAAATCCCTTGAAAATATTTTAAATGTTGTACTGCAACATATGTTAAAAAATTTAGAGGATTAAGAGTTGGTTAATGGGCTTATTTTCTTTCATATCACTTATTGTTCTTTTTTCTTCTTTTCCAGAATTTTATAGAAGTGAAGTGATTAAGAATTCCTTGGTAAGTTTGCTTTCTGATGGGTACATATGACTAAGTATATACACCTGTTTTCAGAAAATGCAGAAATGTAAAATAAGTTGAGGTTCAGCTCTGGTTTTATGATACTTTAATGGATCTGCTCAATTGTTAAATCATCATTGTTTTGTTCATTGCTGTATCTCTAGTGCTTGTGTAGTAGGTGCTTGATAAA
The DNA here is from genome assembly GCF_006542625.1 of Nomascus leucogenys. Classification (NCBI taxonomy): domain Eukaryota; kingdom Metazoa; phylum Chordata; class Mammalia; order Primates; family Hylobatidae; genus Nomascus; species Nomascus leucogenys. The sequence goes on along the minus strand of NC_044395.1, from coordinate 60,905,125 downwards.
TATTTACTGAATGAAATGACGAGTTAATGGCTGCAGCACACCAACATGGCACATGTATACATATGTAACAAACCTGCACGTTGTGCACATGTACCCTAAAACTTAAAGTATAATAATAATAAAATAAAAAAAGAAAAAAATTTACCGAATGAACTGATTTTTCTGTTAAGAACTTTAAATGATAAAAACTCAAATTCTATAGTTTTCTCACTTCCATTTCCTATAAATAAGTTTCTGATTATTTCACTCGCCGTATGTCATAATAAATGATATCTTTGTTTAGATGTAGTTCTTAAGAATTTTATGCCTAGGGCTTTTGTATAGGATACTCCTACTTGTTTCTTGGCAGTGGCATTGCTCAGTTGGAAAGTTGTAAGTATCCTACTTTTGATAATGTATACACTGGATATTTGCATAAATGGCTCAATTTATTAGGCTGTGTTGAAAACAAAGAAGACCTTTATGGTAATGAAAATATCTTAGTAATGGTCCAGTACCATCTTGGATTTGGCCCTTGTCTGCTTTTCCACCTCATCTCCTCCTCTTTTCCGCACTCATTGTGTTCCAGGTGTACCTCTTTCAGTGCTTCAAACACACAAAGCTTATCTTGTTCCTTATGTCTAGAACACTTGTTTCCTCAGCTGTTCGCTTGACTGAAGAGGTCTTCAAGGTCTCGGCTATGTTACTTCAGCAAGACTTTCTATGACTATCTCATCTAGAGCAGTTCCCTTTCCCCTAGTCATGCTTTTTCATGACCCTGTTTTATTTTCTTTAAAGCATTCATCACTGTTGGAAACTCTTGCTCGCTTACTTGTTTGTGTTTATGGACTGCCTCCCACTTGCTAGAACATAAGTTCCATGAAAGCAGGGGCCCTGCCAATCTTGGTGCTCTTGTTACCCTGGAGTCTAGAATAGTATAGATGCTCAGTAACTACTTGTTAAATGAATAAATGGTTATCAATGATGTGTTGTATTTACATGTTATCCCATTTTGATCCTTAGAACAACCTGTAAAGTAGATGGGGTGGATCTTAGGAAGCTGGTACCCAGAGAGTTCCAACAACTTTCGCAGAGTCAGAGGACTGCAGGACCAGAACCCCAGTCTAGACCTTCTGTCTTTGTCTCTATTCTTTCCTCTTCATCAAGCTGTCTTTGAAATGTTTCTAAAATATCAATAGATTTGGATTCTAGGCCAGACAGATTGCTTGAGTCCATCTCTGGGGAGGTCCCATCACCAGTAAAGCTCTGGTTCTACGTATATTATATGATATAAAATAAGTGCCTAGCATCGTGCTTGACATATAACAGCTACTGAGTAAATATTAGTTTTTCCTCCTCTCCTTGCTCAGGTGGAAACAGAAATAGTTTGCAGACAGTTAAGAGCTAGGAGTGATTATGGGGAAGATAGAACAGAATTTTGTGTTTATTTATTCTGTTCTCTTTTCCATAGTCAAATGTTGGGGATGGTTTTCAATATCCATTGCTTTTCCCCCAGATTTGTGTTATAATAGACCCTATGTCATAATGGCACTGTAGTGTATTGTTCTGCATTATTAGTATTGGATTTACTAGATATTCACTTGGCTCTCAAATCCATATTTCTAAAGATCTCTGAATGTTAACTCCTATCTTCAACTCCTTTTGGCCTCCATCTTCAATTGCTTTGGAGCTATCTGAGGTCATGATACCTTCATCCTTAGTGCACTTAGGTGGAGTATTGTCTCCAAAGAATACTGTAGAATGGTTTCAAGACAAGGGGGAGGATTGGACTAAAAGACTTGTAGGTCCCTTTCAACTCAGTTTATACTGTAATTGTTTTCCGAATGTACCTCATACAGTGTTTGCTTGCATTGTGATTTCATGAACATTCTGTTTCACAAGGTAGATCAAATCTCCTGGAGGTCACAGACTGTATGTCTTTCTATCCCCTTAGTTCCCAATGTATTTCTATTGGGTAGTTGTTTGACAAATATTAATTTTTTGATGTTCCTTTTAAAGGTATTCTTTGAGATTTTGGCAAGGATTCTTTTTTTTTCTTTTATATCTTAATAAAGGTTCTATTAACTTAAGTAACTCTTTTTTTTTTCTTTTTTTTGAAACAGGGTCTCTCTGTCACCCAGGCTGGAGTGCAGTAGCATGATCTCAGCTCACTGCAACCTCCACCTCGTGAGCTGAGGCAATCCTCTTACCTCAGCCTCCCAAGAAGCTGGGACTACAGGCATGAACCACCATGTCTGACTAATTTTTGTATTTTTTGTAGAGACAGGGTTTCACCATGTTACCCAGGCTGGCCTCGAACTCCTGACCTAAAGCAGTCCGCCTAACTCAGCCTCCCAAAGTGCTGGGATTACAGGCATGAGCCACTGTGCCCGGCCTAATTAACTCTTTCTTTCTGAGGGAGCTCTTTTTCTTAGCTTTTTGCTAATTCATTGTGATTGGTTCAGATTGGTGGGCATTGGGCAGTACAGGAGTTAACAACCCTCAGAGAATATGCCAGAGATGGCACGTTGTTACTGCCCTTCTTGCTGTCTCCGAAGAAGCACTGCCAGGTCAACAGCAGAATTGTTGGTTTCTTTCCTGTTTAGGATTTTGCAGTTTTTAAGCTATTGTGATATTTGCTGATAGTTAGTCGTTTAAATGCTTTTGTATCTATTTGTTACCATTGTGCTTGGCACATAGAAGATGCTCAGCAAATGTTTCTTGAATAAATGAATTCTTCCCTAAGGATATTTATTGACTTCGAAGTTATATCCTGAAACTGCAAATCTTCAATTAGATACTAAAGGATTAGGCAAAGATTTGAATACTTTATTTCTAATTAAGGCTTTGAATAAATTTTCACGCTGGTGAACTAAGTTGGACTTTGATAAGCTTGTAAGTATCTTTTTCACTCATGTAACTTTGAGATACAGAATGTTGTTCCTTGTTTATATTCTGAGCTTGGTTCTTAGACCAGAGTGGCTTGGTTTCATCACTCTGACGTCAAAGGAGACATGGAAAAATGGACTGAAGATTGAAAAGAGGCTGAGTGGGGTGGCTCACGCCTGTAATCCCAGCACTTTGGGAGGCTGAGGCGGGTGGATCATCTGAGGTCGGAAGTTTGAGACCAGCCTGACCAACATGGAGAAACCCCATCTCTACTAAAAATACAAAATTAGCCGGGTGTGGTGGCACATGCCTGTAATCCCAGCTACTCAGGAGGCTGAGGCAGGAGAATCGCTTGAACCTGAGAGGCGGAGGTTGCGGTGAGCTGAGATCATGCCATTGCACTCCAGCCTGGGCAACAAGAGCGAAACTCCATCTCAAAAAAAAAAAAGATAAAAAAGAGTGTTTTCCCTCAAATATTAGATAAACTGTTCTTATGCCCTTATTCTGTGCTTCTTTCTAACTCCTGAATACTCCAGATCACCTGTCCAATAAAACTTTCTGCAATGATGGTAATGTTCTACGTATTGTTCAATACAGTTGCCACTGGCCACGTGTGGCCACTGAGCACTTGAAATGTGGTTCAGTCCTACTGCAGAACTGAATTTTAAATTTTGTTTAATTTTAATTTAAATAGCCACATGAGGCTAGTAGAGATCATATTAGACAGCACAGTTCTAGATGCTTCTGAAAAGCTTTCTTTGTTTTTTTTTTTTTGAGACGTTGTCTTGCTCTTGTCGCCCAGGCTGGAGCACAGTGGCACGATCTCGGCTCATTTCAACCTCCGCCTCCCAGGTTCAAACGATTCTCTTGCTTCAGCCTCCTGCGTAGCTGGGACTACAGGTGCCCGCCAGCATGCCCGGCTAATTTTTGTATTTTTAGTAGAGACAGGGTTTTGCCATGTTGGCCAGGCTGGTCTTGAACTCCTGACCTCCGGTGATCTGCCCACCTCAGCTTCCCAAAGTGCTGGGATTACAGGCGTGAGCCACCACGCCCGGCCAGGGCTTATAATCATTAATAGGAAGAAATTTCACCTTTTTGTTTTTTTAAAAGTAGTTTGGCCCAGGTGCGGTGGCTCATGCCTATAATCTTAGCACTTTGGGAGACCGAGGTGGGCGGATTGCTTGAGCCTAGGATTCAAGACCAGCCTGGGCAACATGGCAAAACCCCATCTCTACCAAAAAACGCAAAAACGCCTGGGAGGCTGAGGCGAGAGGATTGCTTAAGTCTCAGAGGCGGAGGTTTCAGTCAGCCAAGATTGTGCCACTCCAGCTTGGGTGACAGAGTGAGACCCTGTCTCGAAGGAAAAACAAATTACTTCGAGCTGAGTGTGGTGGCTCACACCTATATCCCAGTACTTTAGGAGGCTGAGGCAGGAGGATCACGTAAGCCCAGGAGCTTGAGATCAGCCTGGGCAAGATGATGAGACTCCCATCTCTACAATAAATAAATAAATAAATAAATAAATAAATAAATAAAATAATTAGCTGGGCATGGTGGTGCATATGTATAGTTCCCTGCTAGTTGGGAGGCTGAGGCAGGGGGATCCCTTGAGCCCAGGAATTTGAGATTGTGGTGAACTATGATTGCACCACTGCACTCCAGCCTGGGCGACACAGTGAGAACCCATCTCAAAACAACAACAACAAAAACTAAATAAAAAACTTTGTGCTTTTTTTTAATACCACTAGTCTCATTTATAAATCCATATAATAGCTTTTTGTATGGTTGTCTTAGCTTCTTTGATATGTAATAATAAACTTCAGAAAGCAGGGACCTCATGTGGTTCATGTTTGTAATCTCCATAGTCATTGTATCGTGATTTGCTTTGACTTGGCAAACAAAATATGTGTAGTATGTCATATATATATGTATCCAAATCTAAGTTTCTGGCTGTAAGACTCACTGTTACTTTACATTTACAAAAAATAGTTAAACATTCTAATTAAACTGAACATAAGACCTGGGCAATAGTCTTATGAGTTGTGATTCAATTTTACTAACCTCTTGTTACGTTGGAGTTTCTTCAATCCATTCCAAGATATTTAGCAGTCTTTCCTTTTTTCATTATTTGACTTATGAGAAGGAATCCTGTTAGCAATAAAATATTTACTTCCTTAAGTCCTTTAAAGAGGTTGGATGAAGTCATTTCTCCAGTGACAGATATTTGCTTCTCTAATACCAAATTCATGCCTCATCGCTCTGTTTCTGTGCTTTCTGCCTACACAAAATCTTAATACTTTTTATTGAAATTTGACATTTATAGAAGAGTTTATAGATCATAAGTATACAGCATGATGAATTATCTCAAACTGAATACACCCGTATAACCAGCATCCAGATCAACAAATAGCATATTTTCAGCTCCTGAAAAGCCCTCTCTCCTGCCCTCTCCAGTCACTGTTACTTTCCTACTTTTAACACCATAAGTTAATTTTACCTGCTTTTGTATGAATGAAATAATATAGTATGCACTCTTTTGTGTCCTATTGCCATGTTTCAACTTTATATAGTAAGATTCATTTATTTTTTGGAACATATTTGTGGTTTGTTTGCCCTATAATATTCCATTGTGTGAAATCACAGAATTGACTCATTTTTTCTGTTGATAGGCATTTGGTTAGGTTCTAGTTTTGAGCTAACATGAATAGTGCTGCTATAAACACTGTCCTATATGTCTTTTGGTAAATGTATGGGTGTATTTCTGTTGAGTGTACATCTAGGAGTGGAATTGCTAGGAATATGCATATGGTCAGCTAAAGCTGCCAAATAGTTTTCCACAATTATTGTTTGATTTATACCCTCACTGCCAGCCTGCGAGAGTTCTGTTTACATGGTTGTGAACACTTGATTTTTAAAAAATCTTTTGAATTTAAATTGTTAAATATTACAAAATTTTTTGTTTCAATATAAATCAAGAGAAATATTTTAAATGGCAATTAAACTTAGCAGCACATGTAGTGCTAACACTGTGCCTAACCTAATATCAAACACGGCTACTTTTAAGGGTGTGCATGTAGATACAATGACACTGGATGACTGCCACCTGGTGGTCAAAGATTGTAGGACTTTATTGATTTTACTATTTCTGAAATCAGAATTCATCTTACATTGTGAAAAAATACTCACGTTAGAACTGGCGAGTGGGACTATGTTGGATGGTAATAAATAGAATGGAGTAAACTGAAGCAGAATAAGGGAGTACTTGCCAGGGGAGATTGCAGTTTTTCTGCAGGAGTCACATGGGAGATGTCACTTGAGCAGATGCCTGACAGAAGTGAGGGAACAAGCTATATAGCTATTTCAGGAATACTGTTCCAGGACAAGAAACAGGAAAGTAGAAAGACAGGAGTGTACTTGAGGTGTTCAAGAAATGGCTAAGAAGTTAGTAAGGCTGGAGTACAGTGAGCAGAGGTGGTTTGAGGTGTTGCTAGGCACGTATGACAGAGAGACAGGTGCAAGAGAATTGAGGATCAGGGCAGCAGAGGGAATGGCCTGGAGCAATAGGAGATGACGGTCAAGGGCTAAGGAGCATGAGAATGAGATTTTGGAAGGCATAGCATTACAATTAATGCAAAATGGGGCACATCTGGTGGACCAGGACCTTCACCTTATTCATGATATATTTAGCATAGAACAATTCATGGTGAATGTATAGTTCAGTGTTAATGTCTCTGACTTCAGCTAGCTGTGCCCTCCATATCATCTCTTCTTGTGTTCAGGGAGAGGTTAGATCCTTGATATTATTGAAGGGTCATTGGGTTAATAAGTAAAATTATTGAAGCAATAACAATGGAAGTGACTAAATTCTCTGAAGTTGGTTTTTCATGTTTATAAAAGAGATTAATTATATTGTGAACCCACATCTGCCTTTAACAGTTATAAAGTTAATTTAATCATTGGTTATTTTTCCAAAAATGAGTTTTTAACTTTTATTAGAATATTAAAAATCTCATGGTGGGAGTATACTGATAGCTAATTTGTGTGTGTTTTGAAATGTCTCTCTACATGGATTTTTTAAATGAAGAAGAGGTATCAATTATAAGTACCCACCTGTGATTGAAGTAGCATGTTGGACATGTCATATACATTATTTCTCATCCTGATAATAGCATTCCAAGCTAAGAGATATGCTTGTTTTACAGCTGAGGAACCAGGTTCAGCAGGCTGAGGAACTTGATCTAGGTCACACCGCTAATAACTGGTAAAACCAGTGTTCCAGAGCCCTGCTGTTTTGCAGCCTCCCTTATATCCCACTTCCTTCCACTGATTAAGTCTGCTAGAGGGCTAACAGAGGTCAGTGATAGGCTTTATCATTGAATAAACAATTTCTAGAGCATGCATTTTAGGGAAAGCATGTGGCATAATTTATCAGAACTATAAAGTTCTGTTGAGATTGTGACTGAGCTGTTTTTAAATCTTTGGGAAAAAAACTGGCTAAACAGTACAGATACTTTTTATGAGTTACTGGTCTGAGTAATTCTCAAACCAACTTTATGTTTCAGTTGAATTATGATTGAATGAATTACCATTGAGTGTGTGTGTGTGTGTGTGTGTGTGTGTGTGTGTAGCTTATGTCAGATTATGTTACTGTCTTTTAAACTGCGTCATCTTCAAGGTTTTCCAACTTCTGTCTGGTTAACTACATGATTTGAAGGGAGACGGAGATAATCAATACATGGAATTGTATGTAGTACCAGGGAAGAACAGGATGCCATGAAAACATGTAAAAGTGTTATTTATGTTAGTTTGGAGGGAGAAGTTAGGAAAGGTTTCTAACAATTAATAATTTCTAAATTGAGATAGGAAGTCTGAATAAAAGTGAATGAGACAGGGAAAGAGCGTTTATTGTGTTAATAATAATGATAAAATCAGTATGCTATTCCAGTGAGATGTGTTGCATGGTTTCAGAAAGTTAGAACACATTTTATGAGTTCTTGGTTGTGTTCTTGTAACCATACATTTGTTATCAAGCAACAGTAATAAATAGTGGTTTTATGTCCTCTTGTGGGTGTGTGGTAGACAGTGAACTTTTCAGAGCTTATAAATATCCTGATATTCTACTATTGTACTTTTCAGTGAATATGGTGGTGTAGGTCCCTGGATGATATTAGTACTTGATTAATTTGTTCCATGTAGAAATTGGGCAGGTATGTATAGGTTAAATATAAATAAAAAATCATCTGGGTCTATATAGTAAAAATAGTAGGCTATAAAATCTTTGAATGTGTGGCAGGCTGTATCTGCCTGTATCCGAATGTACCAACTTAGGAATTATTGCTCATTGTCTGGCAACTATTTTGTAATAGTATAAAGGAGAGTCTTTGTAATCAGAAGATTGACAATAGCTCTACTGTATCAGTGTTGTATTGGCTTAGAAAGAACACCCAGGTCATCTATTCAACCACACGAAATAACTTCAAAAAACTTCCCTGTCCTCCAGAGGCATTTGATTTTGAATGAAGTATTTAAGAATATTTGCTACAACAACCCCCAAGAGTATCTATCCCTCTTTCTTGCCATGCATTATGCCCCTTCAGATACATTCACCAAGTGTCATTTTTTCACTTTGAAAGGAGGTATTATTTTCTGCCTTTTCTGATACTTTATCACTCTAATAGTAATAGGAAATTATGCTACTTCATATTTTAGAATATATTTACTCTTATTGAAAGGCGGTCTTACACAAAGGGGAGTAAATGACTACCTTTTAGAGTGGTATAATTTGAAGACCAGGAAGGTTTAGCTTTAGGACATACATCAGGAAGAGATGACTTCATTTGATTTATTTCAGTGGGGCACCTCTTGTTTTTTCCCTTGTTGGATCTTTAAAAAAAATAGTTTCATTACTTTTTATTGAGATATTGTACACATCTAGTAAATGCACAAATAACAGCCTTATGACTTTTCAAAAGGAACTGATCAATGAAACACGATCATCTTTTGCTTTTCTTTGTTTTATTTATTTATTATTTTGATACGGAGTTTCACTCTTGTTGCCCAGGCTGGAGTGCAATGGCGCGATCCCGGCTCACTGCAACCTCTGCCTCCAAGGTATAAGTGAATCTCCTGTCTCAGCCTCCCAAGTAGCTCAGATTACAGGCATGTGCCACCATGCCTGGCTATTTTTTTATATTTAATAGAGCTGGAGTTTCATCATAACATGTCAGTCAGGCTGGTCATGAACCCTAGACCTCAGGTGATTTGCCCACCTCGGCCTCCCAAAGTGCTGGGATTACAGGCACGAGCCACCGCGCCCGGCCTGCATCTGCTCTTTTGCTCAGCATAATATTTGTGAGATTCGTTCATGTTGTATATAGTAGTTCACTAATTCTAATGAACATATCCTTTGCTGAACATATGTGTGCATTTCTCTGAGGTATGTACTTAGAAGTGGAATTAAGTGCTAGGTTGTAGGTTATGTTCAGCTTTAGTAGATATTGCCAAATAATTTTCCCAAGCATTTGTACTAGTTACATTCTTTTTTTTTTTTTTTTTTTTTTTTTTTTTTTTTTTTTTTTTGAGACGGAGTCTCGCTCTTTCACCCAGGCTGGAGTGCACTGGCGCGACCTAGGCTCACTGCAAGCTCCGCACCCCAGGGTTCACGCCATTCTCCTGCCTCAGCCTCCCGCGTAGCTGGGACTACAGGCGCCCGCCACCTTGCCCGGCTAATTTTTTGTATTTTTAGTGGAGACGGGGTTTCACCGTGTTAGCCAGGATGGTCTCGATCTCCTGACCTCGTGATCCGCCCACCTCGGCCTCCCAAAGTGCTGGGATTACAGGCGTGAGCCACCGCGCCCGGCCTGTACTTTCAGGGATCATTTCTATAGTATGTACTAGTTACATTCTTACCAGCAGTGTGAGATTTTTAGTTGCTCTATTCTTGCCCAAACTTGGTATTATCCATCTTTTAAATTTTAGCCATTCTGGTGGGATTATGGAATTATGTTGTGGTTTTAGTTTAGTTTAATATGGTATTATGATATTTATGTTGTGGAGCACTTGTTCTGGAAAATCATGCCAGTTAATGCCAATTAAGAATAAACAAATCCCGAACAAGTATTGGAGTCTTTTTTAAAAAGTTGATGGGATATATTTGATCTAACTTGATAGTTGAGAAGCTCTTTTTCATCTTCTTTTTGACTATTAAAGGATAAGTGCAGTTGGTGGTCTGTTGAATTTCAGTTTAGTAAAATGTTACCATTTGAGTTTTTCATATCCATATTACCTTTTAGTGGATTTCCTTCCTCTCCCCTTTCTTAAATAAGGGAAGATTATTCAACCTTTTCTCAACAAGTCAAGGTTATCATGAGGAACATTAATGATTATATTATATTCGACCTTCAGGGGCTGCCTGGGACATAAGGCTCCATTATTCTTACTTTAGACAGTCCCCACAACATGGCCTTCCTTGTATACAAAAGTGATCTGATGCTGCCATTTTTTTTTTTTTTTTTTTTTTTTTTTTTTTGAGACAGAGTCTCACTCTGTTGCCTAGGCTGGAGTGCAGTAGTGCGATCTCGGCTCACTGCAACCTCTGCCTCCCAGGTTCAAGTGATTCTCCTGCCTCAGCCTCCTGAATAGCTGAGATACAGGTGCGCCCCACCACGCCCGGCTAATTTTTGTATTTTTTAGTAGAGATGGGGTTTCACCATATTGGCCAGGCTGGTCTCGATCTCCTGACCTTGTGATCCGCCTGCCTCAGCCTCCCAAAGTGCTGGGATTACAGGTGTGAGCCACCGCTCCCAGCCTGCTGCCATGATTTTAGAGTCAGTGTCAGATATTGACTTTGTCTTCCTGTTCCAGATATAACCAACCATATGACCTTAGACAAGTGACTTAATAATTCTTAGCATCAGCTTCTCCTGAAAAATTGGGATAGTGCTGTCTGTTTCACAGGACTCTTGAGTTTCGTGAAGATTAAGTAAGAATATATAGTCAAATTAGTAGTATAGTACCTGGCACACTGAACCTTTGGTAATGGTGCTGGATATTGTAGAGGATAAATACACTGGTAGAAATCCCTGCCTTTGAGGAGCTCACATTCTGGAGGGGAAGACAGGCAAAAAAATCAGTGATGGTGATGTGTCATGCCAGGTGCCATAAGAAAGTTAACCACTCACAGGTTCCTATGGGAGCATAGAGGAGCGGCAGCCAGTCCCAAGGACATCAGTGAACACACAGCTTTCATTGTTCCCCCTCTCTTGTAATAATTATACCAGTAGTAAAAATGAGTAAAATGGTTTTTATTCTGTATTTATAAAGCATGATTCATATTAGGTGAGAAAGCGAATCACTTTTTCCAAATGAATCTTAAGCTATGCTTTCTGGTCTTGGCCTTAAATTTAATATTTTTGACCCCAAAGTGATTAGGTCTTCTTGCAGCAAAGTGCCAGGAATAGGGTTTTTTTTTTTTTTTTTAAATTCTGCAAATATTTGAATACTTACTTTGTCTCCAGGTTACTGTATTATCTACTTCGGAAAACAATAGCAAGAAAAGCCCCATCCTCACAGTGGGTGGCAGGCAGAGAAGGCTGACAGTTAAAGAGAACTGGGAAGGCTTCTGAGGAAGAGATGTTTGAACTGAAACCTAGAGGTCAGAGAAACGTTAACCAGGAAAAGAATGGGTGGGGGTAGAGGCAGGGAGGGGCTCCCACCAGAGGCTCTCAGCTTCCTCATTTCAGAACTTGAGGTGGACTAGGCAAATTCAAAGGTCCCTTTTATTGCTTTCATTCCTAGGATATGTAAGCTAGAAGAAGCCCTCATTTTGTCTCTTTCTATGTTGTACGCAGCTTGCTTGTTTGTCCTGTAGTTCATGTTAACTTAAATCCGGTATAGTGCTCAGCATGTAGTAAATGGCTCACAAATGATTGCCATTACTCATATAAGGTAGAGTTGGTGAAGGGTACTCAGTTCCAGGGGAGCAGGCACATCCTCAGGCTGCAGGCTAGAAGGCTTTTCCCCAGCATTCCTAGCTACAGGTTTCTCAGCGTCCTCGGTGGACAGTTGGGTGAACCAGTGAAGGGCCAGTTCCTTCTTAGCTAATCTGTAATGAATGATTCATTCTTGTAGTAGTGGTCTAGGCTTTGCTATTATGTTTAGTCGTTTGTTTTTTCTCAGCCTTTGTCAGCTGTAGAGTCTGGTGATGGAGCAGCAAGAGCAAGTGTGAGACCTGTGGAGTCTCCTCACTTCCTTTCTCTCAGAGAATAGGGCATAGGCAGAGGGCAGAGTTCTTTCTTCCTTTTCTGCCTCTGGCCGTGAGATATAAAATAAGGAAATTGTTGACATTCTCTTTAGCCCGCCTTTGTTCTAAATTCTGTCTTTTGTAATTTGGTAGAAAGAAAAAAAAAAAAACAACACCCACACACAAAATGAACATGAGACAAATTCTAGAGAACTGGATTCAAATTCTGATACTGTTTTTACTAAGTGACCTTAGGCAAGGAGACTCAGCTTCTGTGTTTTATTGATTTTTAATTTTTCACAATTTAACATTCCTGCACAATCTAGATGCATCTTTAAACCAGTTCTTTTTGGTTGTATATACAATTATGATGCATTTTATGATTGGTGATGTCTTGGATTTGATGAAATATGGTATTTTGTCTTAACTATTGGAATTAACAAATTGTCTTATTTACTTCATGTGGGTTTATTGTTAGGATTAACAAGGTTAATTTATTCAGCAGATTAAATATTTGTATGTGCTAGAATAAGCATTCTCTATGCCCTTTTTATCTATTATTAATACTTTATATAGTGACTGTCACTAGTAAGTATTAAAATAGTAGCTATTGCTATAATTAGTTTTTTATTACTATTCTGTTCAAGCTTCATAAAAACCCTGTGAGGTGATGGTTTTATACTGAAAATTCTGAGACACAGGGAATTATGTAATTCAACAACGTGGCTTCATTATAGCACTTTCCTCTCTACCACTCTGCCTGTCAGCTCTCTTCATTTTTCAGAGAAAAGGCTGAAGCTACGTGATTCTTCAAAGCCATTCCACAAGCCAGTGGTTCTGTTTGGGTGACGGTCTGCTGCTGTTCCCAAGCCCATCCACATTTCTAGTGATTACTCGTATGTCTGCATAGCTTAGTGGTCACCCAGTGATTCGTGACTTTATGCTTAGATACCTCAAGCCAGTAACTTCTGCCAGTGGATTGTGAATTTTGTCCAGTTTTACTGTTGCTTTTTGGGGATAAATTTGCTGAGCTACTCATTTTATCATGTCAGACATCCTACCCCTTCTTTAGATTTACTCTTATAGGTACCATTTATTTGCTATTCATTCATTCTTGCAGCAAAAATGTTCTGAGTTCACTTTGCCTAAAGTACATCCTTTAGGATTTTCTTTTTTATTTATTTATTTATTTTTATTTTTATTTTTATTTATTTTTTTTCCACACAAAAACAATAAACATTTTCTAAAAATACATACAAACAAAAAGATGCGTATCAAACATATTAGGAAGGTTACACATGGGAAGTCGGGGAATAGAAATGGGGGGTGGGAGTTAAAATAAGGTAGAGAGGGACTTTATGTGGATCAGTGATAATAACTCAATCCTCTATTTGACAAAGAAGAGGGAGAAGGAAGAGGAAGAAAAAGAAAGTGGGATAAAGGATCAGAAAGGGAGGAAAATAGAAAAAATTAGAGTATGACTCCAGGGTAGACCTGTTTTGTTGTCACTGAGTTGGTTGGTTGGTTTGTCTGTTGTATTTTTCATGTTTCGCCAAGTTGGCCAGACTGGTCTCGAACTCCTAGCCCGAAGTGATCAACCCGCCTCGCCCCCCAGAGTGCCGGGACCACAGGTGTGAGCCACCACGTCCAGCCCCCACATTGCTTCTGGCCTCCATTGTAGACCTCCCAGACGGAGCGGCCGGGCAGAGGCGCTCCTCATTTCTTCCCAGACACGGGGCGGCCGGGCAGAGGCGCTCCTCACTTCCCAGACGGGGCGGCCAGGCAGAGACGCTCCTCACTTCTTCCCAGACGATAGGTGGCCGGGCAGAGGCGCCCCTCACTTCCCAGACAATGGGTGGCCGGGCAGAGGCGCTCCTCACTTCCCAGACGATGGGTGGCCGGGCAGAGGTGCTCCTCACTTCCCAGACGGGGCGGCCGGGCAGAGGGCTCCTCACTTCCCAGACGGGGCGGCCGGGCCGAGGCGCTCCTCACTTCCCAGACGGGGCGGCCGGGCCGAGGCGCTCCTCACTTCCCAGACGGGGCGGCCGGGCAGAGGCGCTCCTCACTTCTTCCCGGACGGGGCGGCCGGGCAGAGGCGCTCCTCACTTCTTCCCGGACGGGGCGGCCGGGCAGAGGCGCTCCTCACTTCCCGACGGGGCGGCCGGGCAGAGGCGCTCCTCACTTCTTCCCGGACGGGGCGGCCGGGCAGAGGCGCTCCTCACTTCTTCCCGGACGGGGCGGCCGGGCAGAGGCGCTCCTCACTTCTTCCCGGACGGGGCGGCCGGGCAGAGGCGCTCCTCACTTCTTCCCGGACGGGGCGGCCGGGCAGAGGCGCTCCTCACTTCTTCCCGGACGGGGCGGCCGGGCAGAGGCGCTCCTCACTTCTTCCCGGACGGGGCGGCCGGCAGAGGCGCTCCTCACTTCCCGACGGGGCGGCCGGCAGAGGCGCTCCTCACCTCCCAGACGATAGGTGGCCGGGCAGAGGCGCTCCTCATTTCACAGATGGGGCGGCCGGGCAGAGGCGCTCCTCACTTCCCAGACGGTGGGTGGCCGGGCAGAGGCGCTCCTCACTTCCCAGACGGTGGGTGGCCGGGCAGAGGCGCTCCTCACTTCCCAGACGGTGGGTGGCCGGGCAGAGGCGCTCCTCACTTCCCAGACGGTGGGTGGCCGGGCAGAGGCGCTCCTCACTTCCCAGACGGGGCGGCCGGGCAGAGGCGCTCCTCACTTCCCAGACGGGGCGGCCGGGCAGAGGCGCTCCTCACTTCCCAGACGGGGCGGCCGGGCAGAGGCGCTCCTCACTTCTTCCCGGACGGGGCGGCCGGGCAGAGGCGCTCCTCACTTCTTCCGGACGGGGGCGGCGGGCGGGGGGGGGGCAGAGGCGCTCCTCACTTCTTCCCGGACGGGGCGGCCGGGCAGAGGCGCTCCTCACTTCTTCCCGGACGGGGCGGCCGGGCAGAGGCGCTCCTCACTTCTTCCCGGACGGGGCGGCCGGGCAGAGGCGCTCCTCACTTCTTCCCGGACGGGGCGGCCGGGCAGAGGCGCTCCTCACTTCTTCCCGGACGGGGCGGCCGGGCAGAGGCGCTCCTCACTTCTTCCCGGACGGGGCGGCCGGGCAGAGGCGCTCCTCACTTCTTCCCGGACGGGGCGGCCGGGCAGAGGCGCTCCTCACTTCTTCCCGGACGGGGCGGCCGGGCAGAGGCGCTCCTCACTTCTTCCCGGGCGGGCGGCCCCCCCCCGGGGCGGCCGGGCAGAGGCGCTCCTCACCTCCCGACGGGGCGGCCGGGCAGAGGCGCTCCTCACTTCTTCCCGGACGGGGCGGCCGGGCAGAGGCGCTCCTCACTTCTTCCCGGACGGGGCGGCCGGGCAGAGGCGCTCCTCACTTCTTCCCGGACGGGGCGGCCGGCAGAGGCGCTTCTCACTTCCCAGACGGGGCGGCCGGGCAGAGGCGCTCCTCACTTCTTCCCGGACGGGGCGGCCGGGCAGAGGCGCTCCTCACTTCTTCCGGACGGGGCGGCCAGGCAGAGGCGCTCCTCACCTCCCAGACGATAGGTGGCCGGGCAGAGGCGCTCCTCATTTCACAGATGGGGCGGCCGGGCAGAGGCGCTCCTCACTTCCCAGACGGTGGGTGGCCGGGCAGAGGCGCTCCTCACTTCCCAGACGGTGCGTGGCCGGGCAGAGGCGCTCCTCACTTCCCAGACGGTGGGTGGCCGGGCAGAGGCGCTCCTCACTTCTTCCCGGACGGGGCGGCCGGGCAGAGGCGCTCCTCACTTCTTCCCGGACGGGGCGGCCGGGCAGAGGCGCTCCTCACTTCTTCCCGGACGGGGCGGCCGGGCAGAGGCGCTCCTCACTTCCCAGACGGGGCGGCCGGGCAGAGGCGCTCCTCACTTCTTCCCGGAGGGCGCCCGACGGGGCGGCCGGGCAGAGGCGCTCCTCACTTCTTCCCGGACGGGGCGGCCGGGCAGAGGCGCTCCTCACTTCTTCCCGGACGGGGCGGCCGGGCAGAGGCGCTCCTCACTTCTTCCCGGACGGGGCGGCCGGGCAGAGGCGCTCCTCACCTCCCAGACGATAGGTGGCCGGGCAGAGGCGCTCCTCATTTCACAGATGAGGTGGCCGGGCAGAGGCGCTCCTTACTTCCCAGACGGGGTGGCCGGGCAGAGGCGCTCCTCACTTCCCAGACGGTGGGTGGCCGGGCAGAGGCGCTCCTCACTTCCCTGACGGGGGTGGCCGGGCAGAGGCGCTCCTCACTTCCCAGACGGTGGGTGGCCGGGCAGAGGCGCTCCTCACTTCCCAGACGGGGCGGCCGGGCAGAGGCGCTCCTCACTTCCCAGACGATGGGTGGCCGGGCAGAGGCGCTCCTCACTTCCAGACGATGGGTGGCCGGGCAGAGGCTCTCCTCACTTCCCAGACGGGGCGGCCGGGCAGAGGTGCTCCTCACTTCCCAGACGGGGTGGCCGGGCAGAGGCGCTCCTCACTTCCCAGACGGTGGGTGGCCGGGCAGAGGCGCTCCTCACTTCCCAGACGGTGGGTGGCCGGGCAGAGGTGCTCCTCACCTCCCAGACGATGGGTGGCCGGGCAGAGGTTCTCCTCACCTCCCAGACGGGGCAGCCGGGCGGAGGCGCTCCTCACTTCTTCCCGGACGGGGCGGCCGGGCAGAGGCGCTCCTCACTTCTTCCCGGACGGGGGGCGGGCGGGGGGGGGGGGGGGGGCAGAGGCGCTCCTCACTTCCCAGACGGGGCGGCCGGGCAGAGGCGCTCCTCACTTCCCGGACGGGGCGGCCGGGCAGAGGCGCTCCTCACTTCTTCCCGGACGGGGCGGCCGGGCAGAGGCGCTCCTCACTTCCCGGACGGGGCGGCCGGGCGGAGGCGCTCCTCACTTCCCAGACGGGGCGGCCGGGCAGAGGTGCTCCTCACTTCCCAGACGGGGCGGCCGGGCAGAGGTACCCCTCACCTCTTCCCAGACGGGGCGGCCGGGCAGAGGCGCTCCTCACTTCTTCCCGGACGGGGCGGCCGGGCAGAGGCGCTCCTCACTTCTTCCCGGACGGGGCGGCCGGGCAGAGGCGCTCCCCACGTCCCAGACGGGGCGGTGGCTGGGCAGGGGCTCGGGAGGCTGAGGCGGGCAGAGCACTCGGCGTCAGGAGCTGGCGAGCAGCGTGGCCAACATGGCGACCGCGCGCCTGCAGCTAAACGAGAAAAAGCAGGCAGCGGTGGCGTGCGGCGGCAGTCCCAGGCAGTCCGCGGCGTGGGCAGCAGCGAGCTGAGTAGATTGCAGCCTGGGCCACAGAGGGAAAGAAAGAAAGAGAAAGAAAGAAAAGAAAGAAAGGAAAGAGAGAGAAAGAAAGAAAGAGAGAGAGAGAGAGAGAAAGAAAGAAAGAAAGAAAGAAAGAAAGAAAGAAAGAGAAAGAAAGAAAGAAAGAAAGAAAAGAAAAGAAGGAGCAGGATTTTCTTTAGTGAGCATATGTTAGTGTCACACTCCCAAGTTTTTTTGTCTGAAAATGTATTCACTATTACTCTGATTTGTGAAGAGTATTTTCATTGGGTGGATTTCTTGGTTGTCAGTTACTTGGTTTTATGTGTTCTGATATGGTTTTATTTATCTTGCTTAGGACCTGTTAGGTATGTAAACCTGTGAATTAGTTTTTTTTTTTTTTTAATCAGTCTAGGAAATTGCTCCTTATCTCTTTAATTCCTCGCCTTCTTCCTTAATCCATTTTCTCTCTCTGGACTGCTTGCTAAATGCATATCAGATCTTTTTACTCTGTCATCCATGTTTTTAACCTTTTTTTTTTTTCATATTGTTCTTTTTATCTCTGCTGCATTCTGTGTAATTTCTTCTTCCAAGGAAGGTTCTCCTCTCACTCGTTATGGCAACCTTCCCTACAGACATTTGTGTGTAGGGATTTGGTGGATTTAGTTTAGTTTCACTCATACTGTTTAGGGGTATAGCCCTTTTGTGGTCCTCAGTTTGGAGAGGGACATTTTTTAGTCATGGGTGGGACCTGGGCCTGGCTCTTGAATTGTGTCCTTGCTTCCTTTAAGAATGCCAAAACTAGCCACGTGCAGTGGCTTACCCCTGTAATCCTAGCACTTTGGGAGGCTGAGGTGGGAGCATTGCCTGAGCCCAGAAGTTAAGAGACCAGTGTGGGCAACATAGTGAGACCCTGTCTCTACCCCAAAAAGGAAAAAACAAAAAGAAAGAATGTGAAAACCAAAGCCCTGGCTTTGTATAGATCCGTCATGGCTTCACGACAAAGACCTCTAGATCTCCACTTATCTCTCTGGGTTCTTTCTTCCTTGGCTTGGAAATTCTTTGATGTTAATGGTGATTATTATTATTATTTAAAAAATATTTTAGCTGACATTTTAGTTGTTTTCAGTGAGAGGATTGTCTCGTCAGTCATTATCAGAAATGGATGGCTCCCTTCCATTCACCCATTCACCCTTGGGCCATATAGTCTTTTATATTTACCCACATGTTTACAATTGCCAGTGCTCTCCATTCTTTCGCCTAGATCCAAGTCTATATCCAGTGTTGTTTGCCTTTAGCCTGAAGAACTTTAAGCATTTCTTGTAGTGTGGGTCAGCATAGCTACTCCCAGACCTTATTGTTGTCTTCACATTTAATTGAAACTCTGCCCCTATTTAGCAGGGCTGCTAAAACAATTATAGTGAGATACAGACTGGAGGTCATTTAAGAGTGGAATTCTGTTGATCTTAGACTGAAATTCTTGCATGGCTAGCATTTAGTTTTTATACAATCCAGTATAAAACTGACTGCATAAATGTGCGTGCTCGGTTATCATCATGCTATTTGTGGTAGTATTTCAGTGTCCTCTCCCACCTCACACTTTGGTCAGGAAAAAAAAAAACTGCCACAAAGCCAAGAACAGTTAGTTACCCTTATCTGAAGACCCTTTGATTTACTGATTTACATAATATGAAAATTGGTAATTTAATATGTTGATTTTGTTTACATTCAGCAGTGAAAGCCCTTATGTTTAATGTAGGGGAAATAAGTGAAAGTAGTTGACGTATTACATTGTAGTTCATTCCTTTGATGTTATGAAAGCTCCTTAACATTTTCACTTTTCAGAGAGGGTTTCAACTCCCTGGACGATTCTCTTAATGAGAAATAATGTTCTTTCAGAGCATAAAGCTGACCTTGTTATTTTCAACTTGAAAACATTTCAATGGCCCCACTGTTGTACAAAGTATTCCCTCCTAGCAAAAGGCATAAAAGATCCTTCAGTTCAGTTCCTTGTGTGTCTGTCCAGCTTTGTGTCCTGCCACTTTTGTATTGTGTGCTCCAGCAGTAGTCCTGAGTGCCCTGACCACACCTTGGCATTTTACACCTCTGAGCCCTTTTCATATCGTGTTCCTCTTTGCCTGAAATTACTTATTTTAATCTGGTGAAAGCCCACTTACCTGTTAAAAGCCAGGTTTCACAGCCTTTGTGATGTCTTCCCCTGTTAATCAGAGTTTCCTCTCTCTTCTGCTGTGTAGCCTTTTTTTTTTTTGCTGTGTAGCCTTATGCATAATTCTGTTATTGAACTTTGCACAAAACAGTGTAATTATTTAAATGGAGGTTTGAATCCAACAGTAAGTTGGAGCCTCTTTGAGGGCATTGTTTATGTGTTGGCTCTTAATAGTCACGTATTAAGTGTCGAATAAATGAATGAATTACCATATGAAACCATGTAAGTGAGTGATAGGAATATACGCTTCTTCTAATGACTATAATAAGTAAGCAGAGAAATTCAAAAGTACCATTATCACCCCTTTTGTGTTAATTGTAATGTCTTCTTGGCTTACTTAAGTTTTCAATTTAATGTATTTATGAGGTCTTTTGGTTTTGAAAAACAAAATGATTTGTCACCTAACTGAAATAATTGTAAACAAATAGAGTTGTCCTAAAGCATGTTTTCATTTTCATGAGCAGAATCCCACGTGGCGAAGTCTCGATTTTGGAATTATGCCAGACCGTCTTGATACATCTGTGTCTTGTTTCGTGGTGAAGATATGGGGTGGAAAGGAGAACATCTACCAGCTGTTGATTGAATGGAAAGTCTGTTTGGATGGGCTGAAATACTTGGGTCAGCAGGTAATTTTTAGACTGTGGTTCCAAGTAGTTGTCATCTCCAAATTAACCTGTCTAACCTTTCTGTTGATTCTTCTGATTCTGCGTTTCCTATTATAAAGAGAGACTTTTATGACCGTTTACTTATATCACTAAGAGAGACCTTGATGATCATTTACATATGTTATTGTTTACTTATGTTACTTACGTTATGTTTGAATCATTGCCTAGTTTAAAAAACACCTTTGTCTGAAGAAATTTATGAAGACGGATTTGTGTGTGTGTTTAGGAAAGAATGTGCTTTCTCATAGCATTTTGCTTTTTCTGTCTTACTGGATGTCCTCACCTAGAATCTGAAAATTAAGTTGAAATAAGGAATATCATGTTAAATACCTCTCTTTTGACCAGTAGTGTTATTCCAGGAATAAGAAGAGCTACTATTTATTGAGCACAGGATGACATGCTGCCTGGATTATATGCTGCCACTGGTTCTCCACCTTTGCTGTATTCGTGACTGACGTAGCTAATAGATTACAGTTCTCTTTTTTTTGAGACGAAGTTTCACTCTTGTTGCCCAGACTGGAGTGCAATGGCGCACGATCTCGGCTCACCACAGCCTCCGCCTCCCAAGTTCAAGCGATTCTCCTGCCTCAGCCTCCCTAGTAGCTGGGATTACAGGCATGCGCCACCATTTTTTAATGTTGGTAAAGTCCACTATGTCAGTTTTTGCTATTGTGTTACATGCTTTTTGTGTCTTATCTTTGCCTAACCCAAGGTCACAAAGACTTTTTCCTTTGTTTTCTTTTGTAAGTTTTCTTCTAGAAGTTTTATAGTTTTAGGTTTTACATTTACATCAATGATCCATTTTGAATTTTCTATATAAAGTGCAAAGTTCATTGTTTTGCAGATGGATGAACAATTGTTCCTGTACTCTTTGTTGCAAAGGCTATTATTTCTCCATTGAATTACCTTGTCATCTTTGTTGAAAATCAATAGTTGAGAATCATTTATGTGGTTCTGTTTCTGGACTGTCTGTTCTGTTTCATTGATCTGTATTTCTGTCTTAATGCCAATACCAAATTGTCTTGATTACTGTAGTTTTAAAATGTGTCTAGAATTCAGTCAATGAGTTCTCCAACTTTGTTATTTTTTCAAAAATTTTCTGGCTATTCTAGGTCTTTGGCCTTTCCATATACACTTTAGAACAGTTTGTCCATTTCTATAAAAATCCTGGGATTTTGATAGATGTTGAATCTAAGAAAATTTGGGAAGAATTAACTTCTTAATAGTATTGAATCTTTCAGTCTGTACATATGATATGTCTCTCCATTTATAAAAATTTTCTTGTAGTTTTCAGCATACAGATCTTGCACATATTTTGTTAGATTTGTACCTATAGATTTTTATGTTAATTTAAATGGTATTTCTTTTTTAATATTTCTGTTTTCAATTTTTTTGCTAGTATATGTAGAAATATATATCTCTGTACTGAGCTTGTATTCTACACCCTTGCTAAACTCAAAAATCAAATCTGGTACTTTTTTTTGGTAGATTTCTTTTGTAGATTTCTTCCATAGGTCATGTATCATCCTAACTTGTGTGTTATGGAAGAAATTCTTGTGCTTAGTTTAAGTGGTTAGAACTTTGTATTAATAACAACAGCAATTGTATACCTCTTCAGTGTTTGGGTATCTTTTTACATAACATACAATGACCTGGAGCTTTTTGAAGATCATGTGAACAAGTATTGTTTTCTTCCTCAGTATTTAAGAAAACAGAAGCTCAGAAAGATTAAGTGATTTGCCAAAGATCACGCAGTGTTTGGTGGATTTAGGCCATTAGTTGTTTCTTTGCTCAGACTGTGTGTATTATTCATTTCACTAATCCTAGCAGCTGTCTTAAAAAGTATGCTGTTTTTCATAAAGATATCAAAATATGAGGTTGTGGTTAAGTTCTAAGTTCTGTAGTTTCCATATTAGGATTCTAACACAATTATTGTTAGGCCATTAACCTATAATTGATAAGTAAAGGATAGTACACATTACGCTTATTAGCATAATTTAACAGTTCGGAAATGTACACAGTAGTGTGCAATATGATATAGCCAGTTTTGTTAAGCATGTTTATTAGTCAGGAACAAAGGGATCTTTCTGAGTTTTATGGTTGCCTGATTCCTAATACATTATTAGATTTTTTAATCAATGTTTTTTACGTCTAATTTCCAAAAATACTTTCTTATCTTATTATCTCATTCCGTTTTTATGACACTCGTGCAAGATAGGGCAGGAAATGTTTTCTGGTGTTTGGCTGATGAAGGAATTAAAGTATACACCATTAACATTGATAAACTACTGTATGTTGTATAGAGTGCGGGATACCAGGGCTGTAAAACAAGTCAGAGTTCCCTTCTCCGAAGAGTTCCTTAACAAACAGTTAAAATTGGAATTAGAACTCAGGTTACTTACTTTTTAACCCCATATCTTTTCAAGTACTAGTACTATATTGTTTCTTATTTTTCAACAAACTATTTTAATGCCCGTCTTCATGAAGTTTACACTTTGAGAACTTTACCTTCATGTTAGATTTGTTTCTCCCCATACTTTCCCATCCCTTTCTTTAAGTGTATATTTTTATTTTCTTCTAATTTTGTTTGTGGACAATTTGGAAAATTTTGAAAAGCACAGAAAAGAGAATAAAAAATTACACATAATTCTTCTGCCCAGCTGTAACCACTGTTAACATTTTGGTGAATATAATTTTAATCTTTTTTTCCCTGCGTATATATGTGTAAAAATGTTTTATGTTTATTAAATTTCAGGATCCTTCTAATCCTGAGACTACTTTCATAATGTTTTCTCTTTTCTAAGATGAAAAACTCCTTGAGATTCATTTACAGTTTTTATTGTAAGTTTATGATTGCAGACTTATCTTTTGGTATTGTATTCAGTTCAGTAAATGAGGTGGATAAACAGGGAGTATGTGATTAATTTTGCTTTGGTGATAGAGGTAGGAGATAATGGAAGTCACGGAAATGTTTACAGGAATCTTCTGCTGCTGGCTTCGACTACTTTCCATCTCTAGGTAGAGAAAGGAGAGATTCTGTTCTGGTAGTCCTTCTTGTCTTTCCCCCACTTGAACTTTCACTTAAAACCTTCAGGGCAGAAGAATTTTTTTTTTTTTTTTTGCCACAACTCTTTCTGATGAAGTAACTAAATCTATTTATATATTTCATAGTTGGACACTATATACTACTTCGAGGTTTTTTTTTTTTTAATCTGAGTTCCTTAATTTTCTTTTGGAGACGGAGTCTCTCGCTCTGTTGCCCAGGCTGGAGTGCAGTGGCGCCATCTCGGTTCACTGCAACCTCCGCCTCCCGGGTTCAAACAATTCTCCTGCCTCACTCAGGCTCTCTAGTAGCTGGAATTACAGATGTGCACTGCCACGCCCAGCTAATTTCTCTTTCTTTCTTTCTTTCTTTCTTTCTTTCTTTCTTTCTTCTTTTCTTTTCTTTTCTTTTCTTTTCTTTCTTTCTTTCTTTTCTTTTCTTTTCTTTTCTTTTCTTTTTTGAGACAAGGTCTTGCTTGGTCGTCCGGGCTGGAGTCCATTGGCGCGCTCTTGGCTCACTGCAACTTCCGCCTCCAGGGTACAAGCGATTCTCCTGCCTCAGCCTCCCGCGTAGCTGGGATTACAGACGCCCGCCACCATGCCCGGCTAAATTTTATGTTTTTGGTAGGGACGGGGTTTCACCATGTTGGCCAGGCTGGTCACAAACTCCTGACCTCAAGTGATCCGCCGCCTTGACCTCCCGAAGTGCTGGGATTACAGGCTTGAGCCACCGTGCCTGGCCCAAGGTTTTTTTTTTTTTTTTTAATAGACTGAGTCTCGCTCTGTCGTCCAGGCTGGAGTGCAGTGGCACGATCTCGGCTCTTTGCAAGCTCTGCCTCCCGGGTTCACGCCATTCTCCTGCCTCAGCCTCCTGAGTAGCTGGGACTACAGGCGCTCGCTGCCACGCCCAGCTAATTTTTTGTATTTTTAGTAGAGACGGGGTTTCACCATGTTAACCAGGATGGTCTCGATCTCCTGACCTCGTGATCCACCCGCCTTGGCCTCCCAAAGTGCTGGGATTATAGGCGTGAGCCACAGCGCTCGGCCCCAAGTTTTGTATTTTTAGTAGAGACGGGGTTTCGCCATGTCGGCCAGGCTGGTCTCGAATTTCTCACCTCAAGTGATCCACCCACCTCGGCCTCCCAAAGTGCTGGGATTACAGGTGTGAGCTACCGGTGCCTGGCCTCAGTTCCTTAATTTTTAAAGTTTTATTCCTTCCACCTTTTAAATGAAGTTTCAGTTGGGATGCACTGACTGAAGCTCACCTCATCTGAAATAGAGTGGTTTGCAGACAATAATAAAAGAGACTGGTTTGCAGACAATAATAAAGACTTTAGGGATTGGATACTATTGCTTTTTAAAAAATTGTTTTTTTGAAAATAGAATATGTTAATCTTTTATGTTTGTTCTAGGGCTTCATTTTTTTTTCTTATTTTTAAAACGAGGTTGTGCTCCCTCACTCATGCTGGAGTGCAGTGGTGTGATCATGGCTCACTGAAGCCTTGACCGCTCAGGCTCCAGCAGTCCTCCCACCACGGCCTCCCGAGTAGCTGGGACCACAGGTGTGCAACATCATGCCCGGCTAATATTTTGTATTGTTACTGTTATTTGTAGAGAAGAGGTCTCGCTGTGTTGCCCAGGCTGGTCTTGAACTCCTGAGCTTAAGCTATCTGCCCATCTCTGCCTCCCAAAGTGCTGGGAATATAGGTGTGAGCTACTGTGCCAGACCTAGGCTTCATATTTAAAAAAATACTTTCAGACTTAATAAATTGTGTTTTCTTTGGGGTCAGAGAGCGTAGAATATGCCTCTGAATACCCTGTTGTTCAGAAATAGCCATTCCATAACAACCTCAAGAAATGTTTGTGAAAGATACGTGAGTGATGGTGCCTGTGATCGCATGTGATAGTTTTGCAAGGCCTTTGACTAAAGCAGGAAATGCTGAATTGATCACCTGATCTTTTGAATAGTGTTTGGTTTTCTGCTAGTGTGTTTAGATGTAGTCAGCCTGTTTCTCAGTATTGAAGTAGATCCTGTTGTAACTGTCATTCTCTGGTTATATTAAAACATGGTTGGAATAAAAATAATGAATACTGTATTTTCCTCCTCTCTTAGATTCATGCCCGAAACCAAAATGAAATAATTTTTGGGCTGAATGATGGCTACTATGGTGCTCCATTTGAACATAAGGTAAGAAGATCCTTGTAATGTTATGAATTTTGTTTAGTGCAGGTGTGCCTTGCAGGTGTACATGGTAGATATAATCCTGAAAAGCTCTGCGTAAATAGAATCATGCTGTAAATTTGTTGCTTAGTGTGGCTTAAGGTGAATGCTTTTTAATGTGAAAACTCATTCTGTAAGGCACATAACCATTCAGTCCATCTTTTCTAAATCCAGATTATATTAATTTTTCTACAGGAAATCTGGAACTAGCTGTTTTCTCTTATTCTACATAATTCTTTGGGGGTTAAGAAAGGATGGTGAATTTTGATTAAATGCAATACAGTTTTATTAAATGTTTCAGATATCTTTTGTAACTTTCAATACATTTAAGAAAATATGAATCAGGTTGTTTTATAGTCGGCATTATCTCTACATCTAAAAGTTATTAGAGAAAGGAAAGGGAAGCGAATTCATATTTACCAAGTACCTGCTATCTATGGTACTGTGCCAGGTGATTCTTGTCCTTTTCCTCACTTAATACTAGCGAAAACCAATGTGGTTTGTTTTGTTCTCTCCATTTTATAGTTAAGGAAAAAGGTTGTTTGAGATGAGCTTCATAACCAATGTGGTTTGTTTTGTCCTCTCCATTTTATAGTTAAGGAAAAAGGTTGTTTGAGATGAGCTTCATAGGTTCACCCATCTAGAAAGTAGCTGAGCTGAAATCTCAGGTTGCCTGCCTCTAAAGCCTATGCTTTTTCTATTCTACTATGGTGTTCTACCCTGCAACCCTGTGCATTATTTGCTCTTAGTGATCATGTCGCTTCATAGCTCTTGGTTGTCTGAAATGCTGTTGCTTAGAGTACTTCATTTATTCAACAACATTTTATTGAGCGCCTGCTGTATGTCAGCCACTGTACTGTACTCCAAGTGCTAAGAACACAGTGGTGAGCAAATGGATAATTTCCTGCTGTTGTGGAGTATATGGAAGAGGCAAACACTGATACAGTAATCTAACGGATAAACATGTAAACACAAATGGTGGTAAATGCTATATAAACATATAATGAGGGCCTAACCTATTCTAAGGGCTCAAGAAAGGTCTTCTTGGGGACTTGACTTTTAAAGCTACACTCCAGATGATGAATAGAAGTGAACTGTGTAAAGGGAGTAGGGAGTAGGGGCTGAATAGAGAGAGTATTTCAGGCAGAGGAGGTTAACATGTTGGAAGGCCATGAAATAGAAGGGAACATGGTGAGTTTTAGGGACTAAAGGAAGGTCAGAGTGATGACGGGGAGTGATACCCGATGGGGCGGGAGAGCTAGGCAGGGGCCACAGCACACAGAACTTGTAAAGGATTTTACCCTAAGAACAGGGGTCTGTGTGAAAGGATTTTTAGCACAGCAGTGATATTATCAGATTTGCGTTTCAATGATTTCATTCTGGCTGCAGTAGAGACTGATTGTAGAAGAGGCAAGAATATTTGTGGGAGATCAGTATGGAGGATCTTACAGTATATCAGATAAGAGATGTTATTCTTTGAAACAGGGCGACAGTAGAATAGAGAGAAGATAGATCTAAGAAAGTTTTAGTAGATAAAATCATTAGGAGTTGCTGATGCTTTGAATTTAAGGCATAAGAAAAAGGAGGTGTCATGGATGACTTTTGGGTTTCTGGCTTAGATGAAGTAACTGGATGGATAAAGGTATCAGGCACTGAGAAAACTAAGAGACACTGGAGGAAAACCAGGTTTGGTGGAGGCAGATTGTGAGTTGCGATTTGATCCTGTGGAGTTTGAGATGCCTTTGAGATATCCATGTGTAGATAGAAGTAGGCATTTGGATCCATGAGTCTGAAGTTCAGAGGAGAGGACTGGGTTAGAAATATTTATGTGGGGCCAATGACAAACAGTCATTGAAGTCATGAGTGGTGATAAGATGGACTAGGAACAGGCAGTACTGTAGGAAGAAAGGGGGCTAGGTACCCAAGCCTGGAAGACCTCCAGCTTTTAAAGGCCACATAGACAAGGGGGCACCAGAAAAGATGACTGAGAAGAAGTGGTCCAAGGAAAAGAGAGCAAAGTTTTGTGTAGAATCTCAAAGTCCAAAGAAAGAAAGGGTTTTGTTGTTGTTGTTATTGTTGTTTATCTTTTTGCTTGTTTTTTTAAGAGGAGAGAGTGATCAAATAGGAGGACCAAAAATTGCCCATTGGATTTAGCAAAATGGAAGTTATTCAAGTGACTTCTTCAAAATTCAGTTCAAACTCTGATAGACATTTTTCTTTCTTTATTTCAAAGCTCTCCTCTTCTAAGTTCCTATATCAACATGCTATGTATACCTTTGACATAGGATATACCACTTTGCAACTAGGCTTGTCTGTCTTCCTTTCTAGCCTGTAAGCTTTTGAAGGACAGATTTCTATAAATAATATCGAATTCCCAGCATCTGCCACAGTTTTTGGGGTATGCAGTTTGCTTAGTAAAAGTGTTTGTGATTTAATGAAATAATTATGGGACTGCTACTGCTGCTGGTTCATAATATCTCATGTACAGAGTTAGCTGTTCTAATACTGTTGCAACATTAAGTTCCTCCTGCAACTGGTATAACTCACCTTTTAAGACAATATCTGGCACATATAATAATAATATTAATAGCCAAAATATATTGAGCATTACTGTATATCAAACACTGTAAGAGCTTCACATCTCTTGTTGTATTTAATCCCCCAAGAACCTTACAGCCAAATCCTCAGAGCTGTTGAGATTTTGAGTAAGCCAATAACTAATACTCCTTTCTTCTTCTCCTGAGTTTGGAGCAAGTTCAGAAATAGGTGATAGTCTGTAATCCCAGTGGATTTTGGGAGGCTGCGCTGGGAGGATCACTCGAGCTCAGGAGTTCGAGACCAGTCTGGGCAACGTAGCAAGACCTTGTCTGTACTAAAATTCAAACAAAAAATTAGCCAGGTGTGGTGACACGTGTCTGTAGTCCCAGCAACTTGAGGGGCTGAGGTAGGAGGATTGCTTGAGATGAGGAAGTTGATGGTGCAGTGAGCCCTGATGGTGCCACCGCACTGGGTAACGGACAAGACCCTGTCTCGGGGCGGGGGGGGAAGGATAGGTGATAGATAAATGGAGATCAGAACATTGGCTTTATTATTAATAAAACTGATGGACAAATGTGGTTTAAATTCTCTGACTAAAAGAGTTTGCTGTGACTAAGAGGGCTTGTTGATTCCTTCTATATACTTCCTCCTGGACTGAACCTCCCCCACAAAATAACAAAACAAATGAAACCAAGGTCTTCCTCTTATAGGAACAAAGCCTGAGCCTCCAAGCCAGAAGCAAAGTTTGTATGCATGGTTAGACAGGTTGTTTCTGATTGGAGATAACCTGGAAAGAATTAAGCCAGTCTCACACAGGTCCATCTCTGAAGCCCAACCATCAGATCAGTCATCTGCTGGTCCTGGAGAGGAGTGAGTGGAGGACACAGAGAAACTGCAGATGCTCCTTTCATGACCTTTTCTCCTGAGAAATGGAGTGGGGCATTTGTCTCCTGTATGGGAACATGGGAATGCAGAGTAATGTTTCCCTCTAACAGGAATAATAGCTAGTATTTAGTGAGCACTTCGTGCTGGCACTATTCTAAACGCTTTACACATTTTACCTTATTTAAACCTCACACTTGCCTTTCATAGAAGAGGAAGCTGGCACAGAGAACTTAAGTAACTTTCCCCAAATTACACAGCTCCCTAAGTAGCAGAGCTGCGATTCAAAAGCAGATGGTCAGTACATGCTTATTGAATATATGATCGTAATAAGTGGTGTGCTTTCCCCTATTGTCCTTCAGTTAGTGAGCTTTGTTAATTGGACAAGTTCAGCAGATCTTGCCCCCTTCACCAGCTTTCAAATGAATACCTGACATGTAGACTGAACCTTAAAAAACCTTTTTTGTCTTTT
The DNA here is from genome assembly GCF_006542625.1 of Nomascus leucogenys. NCBI lineage: Eukaryota > Metazoa > Chordata > Mammalia > Primates > Hylobatidae > Nomascus > Nomascus leucogenys. The sequence goes on along the minus strand of NC_044395.1, from coordinate 60,875,725 downwards.
TTAACAAAGCTGCAAGCAGAGTTTCCAGTCAAGATGACATTGTAAGTGTACACTTTGAGACCTTCCTCAGCACCAAACAAAAAGCAAGGATTGATGAAATCAGAGAAATGTAAAAGAAATATTCCTGGCCGGGTGCCGTGGCTCACACCTGTAATCTCAGCACTTTGGGAGGCCGAGGCAGGTGGATCATAAGGTCAGGCATTCAAGACCAGCCTAGCCAACATGGTGAAACCCCGTCTCTACTAAAAACACAAAAATTAGCCAGGCATAGTGGCGGGCACCTGTAATCCCAGCTACTCTGAAGCTGAGGCAGGAGAATTGCTTGAACCCAGGAGGTGGAGGTTGCAGTGAGCCACCACACACCAGCCTGGGGACCAGAGCAAGACTCCATCTCAAAAAAAAAAAAAAGAAGAAATATTCCTTCCTAAAACAAACAAGAAATCAAGGCAATAAACATCTCCTAAACAGAAATGGAATAGAAACACAAAGAAGTGGGAAGAAGCAGAAGACTTGGGCCTTCTGGCCACCCTCCCCAGAAGTAGGCAGAAAGATGGGCTCCTCAGGGCAAAATGAGCACTAAATGAGCATGAGAAGCTGAGTGGGGCTCTCCCTATTAAAAAAAAGGCCAAGAAAAGACAGCTTAGAGAAACTGCAGAACTTTAAGAATAATCCTAAAAGGGGAAATTTGAAAAGCTACCAGCGAGAAAGGAAATATTACTTACAAATTAGGCTGATGGCAGACTCCTCATTAGCAGCAGTAGATGCCAGAAGAAATATGTCTTCAATGCACTGTTAATTATTAATTGTTTCTAGTAAACTTTTAGTCAAAAGTGAGGGTAATTTGAGACCAGCTGGGGCAACATAATGAAATACTATCTCTACCAAAAAAAAAAAAAAAAAGCCAGGCATGGCACATGCCTGTAGTCCAAGCTACTTGGGAGGCTGAGGTGGAAGGATTGTTTGAGCCAGGAATTTGAGGTTGCAGTGAACTGTGATCGCACCATTGCACTCTAGCCTGTGTGACAGAAAAAAAAAAAAAGAAAAGCGAGGGTGAGAGAGAGCATTTTATTGATTGATTGAGACAGAGTCTCACTCTGTTGCCCAGTCCCACCTCCGAGTAGCAGGGATTATAGGTGTGAACCACTGCACCTGGCATTGATAGTTTTAAATGCATAAATATTGATAGTTTACTATCCACAGACCCTTTACCCATGCTGAATGATGCAAATAGAAAGTGACACCAAAGGGAGCATATAGTATGTAAGAAAACAGCAAGGGGTATACAAATGGTTAAAACATTAGTGAATTTCTGACTGTAAGCTAACAAACAAAAATAAATATCTGATTATGTGTTTTAAGGTGAAACAAACTAGGCCATTGTTATTCAAAATGTAGTCTGGACCACTGCTCGTCTAAGAACTGTCTGTCACAATCTGTGGTGAGCAACGTGGAAAAAGTGAGGGTAAAAGTTTCAAAACTTCTATAGCAATTTTACGTTATTGTGACTCTTCATTGTATTTTACAAAAGTATCAGCTCACAATGGAATGAAGCAAATAAAAAAATCCAGCCAACTGGTGTTTCCCCACAGAGAGTGAAAAGCATTGCCCTAGACAACAATAATGAGAGTGGGTGTTGAAAGGGTTAAGACTCATTGAGGTCACTGATTTGTTTGGGAGGAGGATAGAGATAGTAACCAACTTTAGAATTTGCTAGAAAAAATTGTGGTCAAGTGTACGTGTTAAAAATTTAAGGATACCTAGTAAAGGCTAAAATCAGAGGGCTGAGTGTGGTGGCTCACACGTGTAATCCCAGCACTTTGGTCTCAAACTCCTGATCCCAAGTAATCCGTCCGCCTCAGCCTCCCAAAGTGTGGGGATTACAGTCGTGAGGCACCGTGCCCAGACTGTATAATCCCAGCACTTTGGGAAGCTGAGGTGGGAGGATCACTTGAAGCCAGGAGCTTGAGACCAGCTTGGGCAACAAAGCGAGACTCCCGTCTCTACCAAAAAAAAAAAAAAAAAAAAAAAGATGGAAAGCAGAGATTATAGATTTCTAATTAGCAGAGGAATAAAGGGAATAGAAAATATAGAAAGCGTTGTCAACTTGGTAGGAAACAGAAAAGAAAACAAAAGGTAAAAAGAAACATGTAGTGTGGGGGTAGCATTATGTCCAAATATATTTGTAATCACAATAATTATAAATGGATATCATACAGGTTTGAAGTATTTCGTTTAAAACTTTAAAAATGCTGAAGCAACAAGGCTTTGAGAACAGGATTAAATTTTAAGAATGAGTGTTTTATACAGAAGAGGAAAAGTTACACTTAGGAAGCAATGACAGAGCACATTTTAAAGCAACTTTCAGTAATGCCTAAAATTTTTGTTGACCAGTTCTTTGGCATTCTTCTTTTTTACATTAGCTGTGACCAGAAACAGTTTTATTATTATTGCTGATGATTATGTCGATGTCAATACTCCCTCTGTCTACATTCTCTTAGTATGTCTTCAGCCACTATGGATCTAAAAGCTGAAATTACTTATCTGTTCATAACTTTTTCCTCTTTGTTTATCTGCATCTCCCAAAGGTTTTCTGTTGAATTTTTAGGAATCAAAATCTCTTAACTATAGAATACAATGGCTAAGTAGTTCATTTTCACTTCCAGGAGTGTGTTGGACACTACTTAATACACTGAAAAATTTTTCACTAAAATAAACACTGGATTTTAATCCTTTGTTCAGTAACCTCTTCTGGCATTATTAGGGAGTGATATATTCTTGTTAGTTGTATGTAGCAAAATGGTCTTTATTTGACATACAAATGTGGCACTCTTTTTTTTTTTTTTTTAAAGGAAAAAAAAAATAGAGATCAGGTCTCACTGTGTTGCCCAGGATGGTCTTGAACTGCTGGGCTCAAATGATCCTTCTACCTCGGCCTCCCAGAGTGTTGGGATTACAGGCGTGAGCCACCACGCCTGGCCAGATACTGCAATCTTAAAGTATTTAATAGCAATTCAGACAAAAGAGAAGTTGAATAAGTGATGATGCAAATTTTTATCTTAGTTGTAAAAGTGATTCATGATTTTTTTTCCTGGTAAAAAATGTCAAGCACCCTACTAGAATATTAAACTAGGTACTGTGGGATACAAAAGTATAAGACATGGATTCACAAATTTATTTTCTTTGTTGAGGAGATAAGACAGCATATATTCCAGAAGACATCCAGTTTACAAATGAGTTTAGTTTGAAAAATTGTTTTTGGTGTCATTTGTTTGCGTCTTGCAGATAATGCTGGTGAGTTACAGCAGAACCTTAAATAATTTGAAGAGCACTTCAGGAAGAGGTTTTAATGTTTGGTGACTATTGGGAAGCAAAGAGGAGCTTTGTTATACCTTGAAGTTGGTATGGAGGTTGGTGAATAAGGCTGGGTGACCTGTAGAGATTTCTACATGGGTTTTCTAGGTGGGTTTAACTGCTGTGATGGTGATTAGGGGAGGATGAGAAATAAAAGGCTGTTGAGTCAGTAAGCTGGAAATCTTCCAGATCCCCATTCAGGATTTTGCCTTTAATGTATACAGGCAAGATTATCTTTGCCTGAATTTCATTTTGGTGGCTACTCATCTTTTGTGGGACTGCTGACAGCTACTTTTTATGAATGCACCGTCCTAGTCATTAGGAATATGGATATTGGAGTCAGATTGATGTAAGTTTAATTATAGGCACTCCTGACAACTATTACTCCAGTAAATGGAAACTTCTACTCACTAGGCTCTAAATCCTATGATAAGAAGAATTACATCTCTAATACTTACCGTTGTATTAACACTATATCTCTAGCATAGTGCCTGGTATGTAGTAGGCTCTCAATAAAATTTTGTTAGTGAATGAAGGTGAATGCTTGCTGTGTTTAGGGCTATCACAGCAATAATTGAGAATAAAAATCTTGAGTAGATGATATTTGTTCTACCCTGGGTTACCTCCAGCCTCAACTTTTGGTATTTATTTTTATGTAACTCATATTGGCATAATTACTCCAACTGTTGTGCTATTGATAAGGTGCAAAAGCATTAGACCAGTTGTTATAAGGCTGGAGTGAAATTACTTATAGACAAATCTCTAAAGATTAAAGAGTTATGAAGGTAAGTATATAGATATATAGAGATATAAGTAAGAATTTCATTTTTCTGACTAGAAGCCACAGCAGTAGTATCTTTAGAGTCCAGTAGATGGCAATACTTTCTCATTTTAATGGAAAAAATTAGAGCAGGCATAGAATCCAAGTCAAAAGGAGCAAATCTTGTGGATGAAAGAAACTCAAGATATTGAAATAGCAATTTGGTGATGAATTTCACAAAAATAACCATATAACTTGATCATCTCGAGTATGTAGGCTGAGATTGAAGATTTAGGTATAACAAGTTTCAGGATCTGTTTTGAAAGCCTGAACAAATGAAAACTCCTTATTTTATATTTTTCAATTTGTTCTGGTATTGTGTTCCTTAGCAAATCACTTAACTTCTCTTAGTTTTAGGCTCCTCATCTCAAAAGTAAGAAAATCCTAATTAGCTGGATAACACCGCAGGGAATATTAGTTATCTAGCCCAACACTCTTATTTTGTAGATGGAAAAACTGACGTTCAGGGGGCTCATAATTTATTGAACTTGACATGGCAAGTTAGCTCCATGCTACAGATGATAACTTAGACATAGCTATAATTTATTTTATTTATTATTATTATTATTATTTTTGAGATGGCATCTCATTCTGTCACCCAGGCTGGAGTGCAGTGGCATGATCTCGGCTCACTGCAACCTCTGCCTCCCGGGTTCAATCGGTTACCCTGCTTCAGCCTCCCGAGTAGCTGGGATTATAGGCACCTGCCACCACACGCAACTAATTTTTGTATTTTTAGTAGAGATGGGGTTTCACCATGTTTTCCAGGCTGGTCTCGAACTCCTGACCTCAAGTGACTGCCCACCTCGGCTTCCCAAAGTGCTGGGATTACAGGCATGAGCTACCAGCTGCTATAATTTATCTATCTCTATATATCTATATGCTTACCTCCATAGCTCTTTAATCTTTTTTTTTTTATTTTTGGATGAGTCTCGCTCTGTCACCCAGGCTGGACTGCAGTTGGGCAATCTCGGCTCACTGCAATCTCCGCCTCCTGGGTTCAAGCAATTCTCTGCCTCAGCCTCCCGAGTGGCTGGGATTACGGGGGCCTGCCACACGCCCAGCTCATTTTTTTGTATTTTTAGTAGAGACAGGGTTTTAGCATCTTGGCCAGGCTGGTCTTGAACTCCTGACCTCGTGATCCACCCACCTCAGCCTCCCAAAGTGCTGGGATTACAGGTGTGAGCCACCGCGCCCGGCCCATAGCTCTTTAATCTTTAGAGATTTGTCTATAAGTAATTCGCTCCAGCCTTATAACAACCTTAGAGGAAGGTAGGGCCAATTTATCATTATTTGCTTAAAAGAAATTGAGTCACAGAGGGGCAAAGTGACTTCCTTTCATTCCGTGACTTAGTAATTTCTATACAATGAATTGCCCCTTTCTCTTTGCTCCTGAAGCCCTTTTGACATACCTCTGTTAGTAGTTGTTGAGTTTATTACAGTTTTTTGAATTGTATATCTGTCACTCTTTCTAGAAGGTACAAACTGTATTTTAACTTTGTATCTGTAATACCAGGCTCAGTAGCAGGCATCTATTAGGTATATAGTAAGTACTTATGGAATAAAAATGAATGGCCAAGATATTAGGATGAGTTGTGGCAGAACCTGGATCAGAACACATCTCTCCCTCTTTATAGACATGCACTTTCTTCATTATACTATGTCACCTGTGAAGAGGTGGTGTGATAGAAGATTTTCATCATTTAATTTTCATTTGAGGTTTCTTCCGTCATTTAATTTCACTGTGATTATATACTGTTAGCGATATCTCCTTTAACTTATAGCATCTTAGGTGGGCAAGTAGTAGTATTTTCATTTTCAGGATGAAGATGCTGACACCCAGAGAAGTTAAGAGATTTCCATGTAGTTTGTAGAACTGAGAAATTAAATAGATGGTTATTTCCTCTTGCTAGTTAGCTAATGGATACTAACTTGTTTCCAAAGCATGTCCCACACAGTACGCAAGCAGAACATCATTCAGAAGTAGGGATTAAGTGTCCCAAGTAAAGCCAATATTTTAATAACAGAGAGCTGGATATAGTATATTTCTTCCCAGGTCTTTTAGTACATTATCAAGGAAAAGTTGGAAAAAAACCATTTAAAAAGTCCATTCCTATGCATATTCTGTTTAGTTTTCCTTTCCCTTGCCTTACAAAATAGAAGAAACAAAGACTGGGAAAATCCTCAGGAACTGTTTATAATAGCTGCTTGCTTTATTATAAAGCATCTAGAGATCTGAGCCCAGATTAAATCCAGGGTAAAATTTTATTTCTGAACTATTTGAGCTGGTGTGATTGTGTACTAACAGTATTATACTAGGTAAGTATAGAGCTTTTATTTATTTTATTTTTAAATATTTCTCCCATTTCTCTTCTCAGGAATACAGAGCTTTAAAAAAACTACCATTGCCAGTTTTCATTTACTGAGTGCCTGCTATGAGACACTATATCAGATAGGTTATGTATTTTTATTTAATTTGTGTATAACAGCCCCATGAGGTAGTTCTCCTTTTATGAGTGAAGTACCTTAGAAGAAAACATTAAACTACTGAACCCAAGCAAGATGGCATAGGTGGTGAATAGCAGATCCATGATTCGAGCCCAGGTCTCATTCATTTGAAGGCTTGTTTTCTTAACCACTATGCTGTATGGCATCTCCACATTTCTTCCCACTTCATATAGTGTGACGGCGTACCAAGTCTCTGTCTTCACATTAACCAGCACAAAGCATAACTAGTTGTGCATTGTGGGAATCAAATGAGAGAGAACACATGCAAACACTTTGAACAGTATCAAAGTGCTTTATTCTACAGACTTTGGGCATTTATTATTGTAGAGTGGGCATGCAATGCCCATGAGACCATCAACCCACTGAAGTCCACAAAAGTTCCACACATTAGTCACTGTATTTGGCTTCCCTCTGAGTCTTTTTTCCCCCTTTTCTCTTGGATCGAATTAGCTTTTGACAGATGTTTGGAAAATCATCTTATCCTGTAATTCATATTTATAAACCCTGCTGCTGCAGTGTGGTCCCCATTCTCTCTCTTCATTGAAGCCAGAGAATAATCTGGGAAAATGCCACGTTTCCTGTTATGAATTTGGAGGATCTTGTCTTCTTAGCACAATTTTTGAGCTTTTGAAAACTTTTAATACTGTAAAATTCAAAGCTAAGTATGGTTCTTCATATAGATGTTTTAGATTTTTGAGAAGTAAACAGAAACAGAGCTCGACTTGTTCTCACCAGGGGATTCAGAGAGTTTAAAATTTTGTTTTGTTTAGTATTTTGAAAACATGTTTTCACCATTCTTTTTTAGATTTGTATAGAGGGCATTTTTGAGCCTCCTCACCCCATCCTGTAAGTCAATTTCTGTTTCAACTGTTGTACAAAGCTGGGAATCTTCTCTCACTCTCTTTTTCTCTCTCCACGAATTCTAGTTAACGTGCTGTCACTGTTGCCTTCTCTTCCTTCTCTCTTCTTTCACAGTTATAGTAATTTGGCCATACATCCTTTCTTCCTATTAGGGCGTATGCTCCTTTAGGGCTGAGGTTATGCCTTACTCAGTTTTAAAGTCTCAGACTTTGCTTACTGAATATTTTTCCATGAGTGAATGAAGTCTACTAGGATCACATTGTTCCCATCTCTGTTTTAAGGTAGACTTTTTGCTTAAGGGACGGCTACTTTAGGAGGGTTACTTTCAGTCCTCATGTCATGGAGTAGCATTGAAGGCACTTATTCCACTTCATACTTGGAGTGTGTGCCTGTGATTGTGATTATTTTCTGAGTATATTTGAAGTATGAACAAAAACATCTTCATCTCTGTTGATTTAAATTTAAAATCATTAATGTTAGTTTCAGGATCTGTATATCTTTGCTTCATGACACTGTTCTTATTTCTCAGTGCTTCTCACTGTTTTAAAGGAGAGGAAAAACATCCTCTGTTGTCTCAAACATTGGGCCAAATCTGAAGGGATGTACGCATTCAGCTCAGGTTAATTGTCCAAGAAGAGGTCTCACCTTTCCTCCTTAACTACTCAGCATCTGGGCTTCATCAGGTCTCAGAGCCAGGGTTGTCTAAGGCTTGGTGATGCTTAACAGAGATACGTGCACAGTTTTATTTGGCTTAAACTTGGCTGACACCTAAAAGTGTTACTAATGGCCAAATGAACGTATACACCTAGGAACACAGGCTGTCTATTGATTCATTAGGTAGTTGTAGTCATACAAACAAACACTGTATTTTAAAAAAAGTATACTCATTACATCTGAAAATGTGCTCAAGTAGTAGGATGAGCCATTGTTTTTTTTTTCCCTTGCCCATCAAGATTTCTTATTTTACCTAGGTTAAGTAGAAGAAGACTATTTTCAAAGCTCACTTATGGTTTTATGAATAAATATAGAACACTGGCAAGTCCTGCTGGGGAGAGATTTCCTCCCAGATAAACACCTTCAGTCTAGATTTCCATGTATCTAGACATGTGTCAAATTTGCCTCGATGTTTCAGAAATACATATGCTCTCCATAGCCCAAACTGAGCTCAGTTCCCTTCCCCTCACAACACTTCCTCCTGCTGTGTTTCTTAGTGAAGTGAATGGTACCACAATCCACCTACTTTCTCAAAGTCAGAACATAGAGTTGTCTTGAGTCCCTTCTTCTGTGTTTCAATCACTACTGATGGTGGCTGCTACTTTTTTCCTGGTTGTTGACATTATAGTCAGATTTATTTTTCTAAAATGCTGATCATATTCTTCCTTTATTCAAATCTTGTCAGCAGTGTTTGTCCTCAATAATTAATGACTTAGGAGGTCTTGCTATTCCTTATTTCTAAGCACTCCATCCTTAACACTTTCTTAGGCTAAGATTTGTTCACATCAGTTTTAGCTAAGGCCCCATTTCCATAGGAAGGTTTTTCTGTGATGTACTTCTTAAGTCCAGTGTGGATAGATTCCTTTTATATGCTGCCGTAGCACCTTGTATTACATTTCCCTCGTCACTGACCCTTATCCTATTATGTTCTGATTGCCCATTTGCTTACCTCTCTTACCTGCTACACTGTAAACTGTGCGAGGGCAAGGACAGTGTCTGTTTTTACCTGTTGATCCCTAGTACTTAGCACTGTGTCTGGCATGTAATAATAATCCAGTACATTCTTGCCAAATGAATGAATGAAGCTTCTGTAGCAGCAGATCATTAGAAATTCTGTTGGAATACACCACTTGGTTGTCTTCAGTAGTATAGCTCAGCAGTCCCCATCCTTTTTGGCACCAGGGATCGGTTTTGTGGAAGACAAGTTTTTCCACAGATGGGAGTGGGGACGGTTTCAGGATGAAACTGCTCCACCTCAGATGATCAGGCATTAGTTAGATTTTCATAAGGAATGCGCAACCTAGATCACTTGCATGTATAGCTTACAGTAGGGTTTGAGCTCTCGAGAATCTAATGCCCTCGCTGATCTGACAGGAGGGGGAGCTCAGGTGGTGATGCTTGCCCTGGGGCTTGGGAACCCCTGGTATAGCTTGTTACTCAAAATTGTAGTTCTCTGTCTTAGTGGTTTCTGACATTTCTGCATAGATACCTGCCAAATTATTATACTTTAAATGGAGCTCTTCATTTTTTCTCTCCAAGGTTGCGTTCTCTTCCAGTTTTCCATGTCTTTATTAACTATTTTTTCATTTATCCTGGCCTCAAATTTTATAGTTAAGTGTTGATTTATTTTATTTTATCCATTCTATTCAGTCAGCCACTAGACTCTTCTGAGTTCTTCTTTGAAGTAGTTCTGGTATCTGTGGCAACTTTTCCATCTCCATTGCCATGATCCAAGCTCAGATCAACATTCGCAAAGGGCTGGGTCACTGCAGTAGTTTCCTGGTGGGCCTATGGACTCTTGTCTCTTTGTATCCACTCTGTCTTACTGCTGCCTGATTAATCTTGCAAAAGGACACTTTCGTTTTTTATTCCTTTGCTTAAAGATTGTATGGAATAAATCTTATTGTCTGTTAGATGTGTCCAACTCTCTGGTCTGATTGCTTTCTCTCCATCAGCCCAAATTCAGTCACTTGTATAGTACTTTGGGTTCTGTCTCCGCTTTTTATCTCTCTTCTTCCTTCTCCTCCTCCTCCCCACCTTCCTTCTCCCCCTGCATCTTCCTCCTTCTCCTCCCCACCTTCCTCCTCTTCCTCTCTCTTTTTCCGTTTCTATTGTTTTTTATTACCATTGCCACTGATGGATTTTGAACCCTCATTATGTCTAATATGTATGGATTTTTATAGTAGCCTCCTATCGGGTAGTTGGACAGTCTTCTTCCTCCAATTTATGAGGTTTGTCAATACCAGAGTAACCTTCCTTAAATGTAGCTCTGGTTATAACCCTAAACTGTTAGAAACCTTCCATGAGTTCTTACTGCCCATGGGTTGTCTTTACATTTTAGCATGGTATTCAAGGCTTGCTGTGTTCTGGCCCTCCTTACTTACTTATTCAGCTGTATCTCCCACTACTTCCCTCTCCAGGGATCCAAATAATTTCCACGTCACTGAAGCTAAACGAATTGGACTACTATTTAATTTTCTCTGAATGCAGCTTGTGTTTTCCTGCTGTCATGCTTTGGCTAAAGGTGTTCAGTCTGTGTGAGACTTTCCTTCACTGCCATTCAGCTTTTCAGTACTACTTAATCCATCCCAAATACTGCCACCCCTGCAGTCTTTGATGTTCCTGTTCTACTAGATGGAATCTTTACTGCAGCAGAACTCCTGTAGCTTTTTTTTTTTTTTTTTTTTTTTGAGACGAGTCTTGCTCTGTCGCCCCAGGCTGGAGTGTAGTGGCGCGATCTCGGCTCACTGCAACCTCCGCCTCCCGGGTTCAAGCAATTCTCTGCCTCAGCCTCCTGAGTGGCTGGGATTACAGGTGCCCACCACCAAGCCCGACTTATTTTTTTGTATTTTTAATAGAGACGAGGTTTCACCATCTTGGCCAGGCTGGTCTTGAACTCCTGACCTTGTGATCCACCCGCCACGGTCTCCCAAAGTGCTGAGATTACAGGCGTGAGCCACCGTGCCCAGCCGACTCCTGTAGCTTTTTAAAAAGCCTTTCTTATGGCACTCTTGCATTATTTGATTCACTTGGAACCTTCACTGGGTTGTGTACTCTATGAGGACAGTAGTAATAATTGCCTAACACCATCTGTGTACTCGGTGTTCAGTAAACACTGAAAGGAATAAGTATATGTATAATGCTATTTGCTTCCTAATCAGTTATCCTACTAACTGGGTTATTTCTGTATACATTTTGTAGTTTTAATGAAGTTAAGGACAGTCTTGTGTTGTTGCGGCTAAAAACTCTCAAAATATATAGTAACATGTTTTATAACATGACTCATCCAATGAACTAGTACAGGGATAAGCAAACTGTAGTCCAGCACATGTTTTTGTATAGCTTGCGACTAAGAATGATTTTACATTTTTAAAGAATTTTAAAGAAAAAAATGAGAATATGTGACAGAAATGACATGTGGCCTGCAAAGCCGAAAACATTTACTATGTGGCCCTTTATGGAAAAAGTTTGCTGACCACTCATCTAGAAATACACCTGACTTGCCTGGAATTACTCCTGCTCATTGGATATGTTAAATTATCTATTTCCCTGAGCAGTTTAATAGGCACTCACCCAGACTTGTTACTATTCCGTTCCTTGAAGAATTGTTAGGCCTGACTTCAGAAGAATTTTGAGTGACATGTAAATCTTTTCTGGGCTCTTTGGCACTTGGCAGTATCTCACACAGATAACCAGATACAAATGAGCCGTTTCTTTCCATTATAATCCTTCATCAGAAGTCTGTCGGGATCGAACATCTGGTGAAGTTAGATGTCATTCAGAACAAGGCTCTTAGCATATTTCAAGAATGTTAATTGCTAAGTGATGGCTGAAACAGGAGGGCTTAATAATGTCCTTAAATTGCCTTAAATGTACATGGACTCAGAATTTTTAGAATTGGAAAAGGTCTTAGAGATCATCAAGTATAGCCTGGTTCTTAAGAACATGGGCTGTGGAGCCAGACTGCATGGCTCTTCTCTTTAATCCTCTTTGTGTCTCAGTTTCCACACCTTTAAAGTGGGGATATTAATAGCACTTATTTCACAGGGGTTTGTGAGTATTAAATGTGTTAACATTTAACATATTAACAGTTAGCTAACGTTGACATATAAAATACAATACTGCCTGCCACACTGTAAATGCATGTAAACATTACTTTTTATATTGCTGTTATTTTTTATTACTGTTTTTATTAGTAGTAGTTGCATCTCATTTTATAATTAAAGAAACTGAGGTCTGGGAGAGTTAAATTATTTTCCTTACTTATGCGATAGGCAGAGTAGATTAAAACCCAGGATTCCAGCTTTCAGTTGAATGTTCTTTCCCTGTTGTAAAGTGTGACTTTTAGTTGTATGTCGGTGGGTGTGGATAAATTTTTTATAGTAAGAAAAAGTATTTGGCAGCTTTTTCCATAAAATAAGAAACGCTAAGTAGAACATCATTAATCATTTTTCCTGAGAATCTTAAATCTACTTCTCAAGTCTTCTATTATTTGGATTTTTTTGCTGATTTATAAGACTGTCTCCTTTGTCCTCTTTTTCCTCATCTGCCCTTAAATGTATGGATTATTTCTTAGCATCTGTTTTTTAAAATTGAGGTGAAATTAATGTAACATAAATGAACTGTTTTGAAGTGTGCAATTCAGTGGCTCTGGGTACATTCACAGTGTTGTGTACCACCATCTCTGTCAAGTTGCAAAACATTTTCATAATCCCCAAATTAAACTTTGTACCTATAAAGTGCTCACTTTCTATTTTGCTATCCTCCAAACCCCTGGCAAACACCAGTTTGCTTTCCATCTCTATGGATTTACCTATTTTGGGTATTTCATACAAATTGAATTATATAGTATATGACCTTTTGTTCTGGCTCTTCTTCATTTAGTGTAATGTTTTGGTGTTGCATCTACATGTAGGAAGGAATGTACTTCATTCCTTTTTAGGGCTGAGTAATATTCTGTTGTATGTGTACACACACACAGACACATATACACATTTTGCTTATCTATTCATCTGTTGATAGACATTTGTGTTGTTTCCTTTTTTTTATTTTTTATTTTTTATTTTTTATTATACTTTAGGGTTTTAGGGTACATGTGCACAATGTGCAGGTTTGTTACATATGTATCCATGTGCCATGTTGATTTCCTGCACCCATTAACTCGTCATTTAGCATTAGGTGTATCTCCTAATGCTGTCCCTCCCCCCTCCCCCCACCCCACAACAGTCCCCGGAGTGTGATGATCCCCTTCCTGTGTCCATGAGTTCTCATTGTTCAATTCCCACCTATGAGTGAGAACATGTGGTGTTTGGTTTTTTGTCCTTGCGATAGTTTACTGAGAATGATGTTTTCCAGTTTCATCCATGTCCCTACAAAGGACACGAACTCATCATTTTTTATGGCTGCATAGTATTCCATGGTGTATATGTGCCACATTTTCTTAATCCAGTCTATCGTTGTTGGACATTTGGGTTGGTTCCAACTCTTTGCTATTGTGAATATTGCCGCAATAAACATACGTGTGCATGTGTCTTTATAGCAGCATGATTTATAGTCCTTTGGGTATATACCCAGTAATGGGATGGCTGGGTCAAATGGTATTTCTAGTTCGAGATCCCTGAGGAATCGCCACACTGACTTCCACAATGGTTGAACTAGTTTACAGTCCCACCAACAGTGTAAAAGTGTTCCTATTTCTCCACATCCTCTCCAGCACCTGTTGTTTCCTGACTTTTTAATGATGGCCATTCTAACTGGTGTGAGATGGTATCTCACTGTGGTTTTGATTTGCGTTTCTCTGATGGCCAGTGATGATGAGCATTTCTTCATGTGTTTTTTGGCTGCATAAATGTCTTCTTTTGAGAAGTGTCTGTTCATGTCCTCTGCCCACTTTTTGATGGGGTTGTTTGTTTTTTTCTTGTAAATTTGTTTGAGTTCATTGTAGATTCTGGATATTAGCCCTCTGTCAGATGAGTAGGTTGCAAAAATTTTCTCCCATTCTGTAGGTTGCCTGTTCACTCTGATGATAGTTTCTTTTGCTGTGCAGAAGCTCTTTAGTTTAATGAGATCCCATTTGTCGATTTTGGCTTTTGTTGCCATTGCTTTTGGTGTTTTAGACATGAAGTCCTTGCCCATGCCTATGTCCTGAATGGTATTGCCTAGGTTTTCTTGTAGGATTTTAATGGTTTTAGGTCTAACATATAAGTCTTTAATCCATCTTGAATTAATTTTTGTATAAGGTGTAAGGAAGGGATCCAGTTTCAGCTTTCTACATATGGCTAGCCAGTTTTCCCAGCACCATTTATTAAATAGGGAATCCTTTCCCCATTTCTTGTTTTTGTCAGGTTTGTCAAGGATCAGATAGTTGTAGCTATGCGGCATCATTTCTGAGGGCTCTGTTCTGTTCCATTGATCTATGTCTCTGTTGTGGTACCAGTACCATGCTGTTTTGGTTACTGTAGCCTTGTAGTATAGTTTAAAGTCAGGTAGCGTGATGCCTCCAGCTTTGTTCTTTTGGCTTAGGATTGACTTGGCGATGCGGGCTCTTTTGTGGTTCCATATGAACTTTAAAGTAGTTTTTTCGAATTCTGTGAAGAAAGTCATTGGTAGCTTGATGGGGATGGCATTGAATCTATAAATTACCTTGGGCAGTATGGCCATTTTCACGATATTGATTCTTCCAACCCATGAGCATGGAATGTTCTTCCATTTGTTTGTATCCTCTTTTATTTCATTGAGCAGTGGTTTGTAGTTCTCCTTGAAGAGGTCCTTCACATCCCTTGTAAGTTGGATTCCTAGGTATTTTATTCTCTTGGAAGCAATTGTGAATGGGAGTTCACTCATGATTTGGCTCTCTGTTTGTCTGTGATTGGTGTACAAGAATGCTTGTGATTTTTGTACATTGATTTTGTATCCTGAGACTTTGCTGAAGTTGCTAATCAGCTTAAGGAGATTTTGGGCTGAGACAATGGGGTTTTCTAGATATACAATCATGTCATCTGCAAACAGGGACAATTTGACTTCCTCTTTTCCTAATTGAATACCCTTTATTTCCTTCTCCTGCCTGATTGCTCTGGCCAGAACTTCCGGCAGTATGTTGAATAGGAGTGGTGAGAGAGGGCATCCCTGTCTTGTGCCAGTTTTCAAAGGGAATGCTTCCAGTTTTTGCCCATTCAGTATGATATTGGCTGTGGGTTTGTCATCGATAGCTCTTATTATTTTGAGATACGTCCCATCAATACCTAATTTATTGAGAGCATTTAGCATGAAGGGTTGTTGAATTTTGTCAAAGGCCTTTTCTGCATCTATTGAGATAATCATGTGGTTTTTGTCTTTGGTTCTGTTTATATGCTGGATTACATTTATTGATTTGCGTATGTTGAACCAGCCTTGCATCCCAGGGATGAAGCCCACTTGATCATGGTGGATAAGCTTTTTGATGTGCTGCTGGATTCGGTTTGCCAGTATTTTATTGAGGATTTTTGCATCAATGTTCATCAAGGATATTGGTCTGAAATTCTCTTTTTTGGTTAAGTCTCTGCCAGGTTTTGGTATCAGGACGATGCTGGCTTCGTAAAATGTGTTAGGGAGGATTCCCTCTTTTTCTATCGATTGGAATAGTTTCAGAAGGAATGGTACCAGTTCCTCCTTGTACCTCTGGTAGAATTCAGCTGTGAATCCATCAGGTCCTGGACTCTTTTTGGTTGGTAAGCTATTGATTATTGCCACAATTTCAGAACCTGTTATTGGTCTATTCAGAGATTCAACTTCTTCCTGGTTTAGTCTTGGGAGGGTGTATTTGTCGAGGAATTTATCCATTTCTTCTAGATTTTCTAGTTTATTTGCATAGAGGTGTTTGTAGTATTCTCTGATGGTAGATTGTATTTCTGTGGGATCGGTGGTGATATCCCCTTTTTCGTTTTTTATTGCATCTATTTGATTCTTCTCTCTTTTCTTCTTCATTAGTCTTGCTAGCGGTCCATCAATTTTGTTGATCTTTTCAAAAAACCAGCTTCTGGATTCATTAATTTTTTGAAGGGTTTTTTGTGTCTCTATTTCCTTCAGTTCTGCTCTGATTTTAGTTATTTCTAGCCTTCTGCTAGCTTTTGAATGTGTTTGCTCTTGCTTTTCTAGTTCTTTTAATTGTGATGTTAGGGTGTCAATTTTGGATCTTTCCTGCTTTCTCTTGTGGGCATTTAGTGCTATAAATTTCCCTCTACACACTGCTTTGAATGTGTCCCAGAGATTCTGGTATGTTGTGTCTTTGTTCTCGTTGGTTTCAAAGAACATCTTTATTTCTGCCTTCATTTCATTCTGTACCCAATAGTCATTCAGGAGCAGGTTGTTCAGTTTCCATGTAGTTGAGCGGTTTTGAGTGAGTTTCTTAATCCTGAGTTCTAGTTTGATTGCACTGTGGTCTGAGAGACAGTTTGTTATAATTTCTGTTCTTTTACATTTGCTGAGGAGAGCTTTACTTCCAACTATGTGGTCAATTTTGGAATAGGTGTGGTGTGGTGCTGAAAAAAATGTATATTCTGTTGACTTGGGGTGGAGAGTTCTGTAGATGTCTATTAGGTCCACTTTATGTAGAGCTGAGTTCAATTCCTGAATATCCTTGTTAACTTTCTGTCTCGTTGATCTGTCTAATGCTGACAGTGGGGTGTTAAAATCTCCCATTATTATTGTGTGGGAGTTTAAGTCCCTTTGTAGGTCACTGAGGACTTGCTTTATGAATCTGGGTGCTCCTGTGTTGGGTGCATATATATTTAGGATAGTTAGCTCTTCTTGTTGAATTGATCCCTTTACCATTATGTAATGGCCTTCTTTGTCTCTTTTGATCTTTGTTGGTTTAAAGTCTATTTTATCAGAGACTAGGATTGCAACCCCTGCCTTTTTTTGATTTCCAGTTGCTTGATAGATCTTCCTCCATCCCTTTATTTTGAGTCTATGTGTGTCTCTGCATGTGAGATGGGTTTCCTGAATACAGCACACTGATGGGTCCTGACTCCTTATCCAGTTTGCCAGTCTGTGTCTTTTGGTTGGAGCATTTAGCCCATTTACATTTAACGTTAATATTGTTATGTGTGAATCTGATCCTGTCATTATGATGTTAGTTGGTTATTTTGCTCGTTAGTTGCTATAGTTTCTTCCTAGCCTCGATGGTCTTTACAGTTTGGCATGTTTTTGCAGTGGCTGGTGCCGGTCGTTCCTTTCCATGTTTAGTGCTTCCTTCAGCAGCTCTTTTAGGGCAGGCCTGGTGGTGACAAAATCACTCAGCGTTTGCTTATCTGTAAAGTATTTTATTTCTCCTTCACTTATGAAGCTTAGTTTGGCGGGATAGGAAATTCTGGGTTGAAAATTCTTTTCTTTAAGAATGGTGAATATCGGCCCCCACTCTCTTCTGTCTTGTAGAGTTTCTGCTGAGAGATCAGCTGTTAGTCTGATGGGCTTCCCTTTGTGGGTAACCCGACCTTTCTCTCTGGCTGCCCTTAACATTTTTTCCTTCATTTCAACTTTGGTGAATCTGACAATTATGTGTCTTGGAGTTGCCCTTGTGTTGTTTCCTTTTTTGACTGTTGTGAATAGTGCTGCTGTGAACATTTGTGTACAGCTGTTTGTTTGAGTGCCTGTTTTCAGTCTTTTGGGTATGTACCTAGGAGTGAAAATGCTGGGTCATATTATAATTCTATGATTACCTTTTTGAGGAACTGCTAAACTTTTTTTTTTACAGTGGCTGACCAATACATTCCTAATAGCAATATGTGAGGGTTCTCATTTCTCCACATCCTCACTAACACTTATCTTCTGTTTGTTATGCTATTCGTATGTCTTTATTTGGACAAATGTCTCTTGCAGTTCTTTGCCCATTTTAAAATTGAGTTGTCTTTTTGCTGTTGAATATATGAGTTCTTTATATCATCTGGAAATTAGACCTCTATCAGATACACAGTTTGTGAATATTTTCTCCCATTCTGTTGGGTTGTTTTTCTGCTTACTTGATTGTGTCCTTTGATGCACAAAAGTTTTTGATTTTAATGAAGTATAATTTACTGATTTATTTGTACTTATGCTTTTTATATCATATCTAAGAATAGATTGGTAAATCCAAGGTTATATAGATTTACCCCTGTGTTTTCTTCTAATAGTTTTATAGTTTTTTAGCTTTATAGTGGGTTTTTTGTTTGTTTGTTTTGTTTTTTTGGAGATAGGGTCTCACTCTGTCACCCAGGCTGGAGTGCAGTGGCGTGATCTCAGCTCACTTCAACCTCTGCCTCCTGGGTTCAAGTGATTCTCCTGCCTCCAACCTCCCGAGTAGCTGGGATTACAAGCGCGTGCCATCATGCCCAGCTAATTTTAGTATTTTTAGTAGAGACCAGGTTTTACCATGTTAGCTAGGCTGGTCTCGAACTCCTGACCTCAAGTGACCTGCCCACCTCAGCCTCTCAAAGTGCCGGGATTTACAGGCTCGAGCCACCGTGCTTGGCCAGCCTTATGGTTTTACAGTTAAGTCTTTGATTCATTTTGAGGTAATTTAAAAATATGGTATTAAGGACAGGTCCAACTTCATTCTTTTACAAGTGGCTATCCAGTTTTTTTAGCACCATTTGATGAAAAGACTTATTTCCCCATTGAGTAGTCTGAACCTTTGTTGAAAATCAGTTGATCATAGATGCATTGATTTATTTCTAGATTCTCAGTTCTATTTTGTTGATTTATATGTCTGTCTTTATGCCAGTGCTATCCTGTTTTGACTATTGTTGCTTGGTATTAAGTTGAAATTGGGATGTGCGAATCTTCTAACTTTGTTCTCTTCAGTATAATTTTGGCTATTGGCCCCTTGCAATTCCAGATGAATTTGAGAATTGGCTTTTCCATTTCTGTAAACAAGGCTGCTGGAATTTTGATAGAGATGGCATTGAATATCTAGATTGCTTTGGGTAATTGTTCCTATATTGATAATATTAAGTCTTTAAATCCATGAACATGGGATGCCATTTGATTTATTTTGGTCCAGTTTGGAATACACTTTATTTATTTTTCTTGCCTAATTGTTCTGGCTAGGACTTAGGGTACAAATGTTGAGTAGAAGTGGTGAGAGCAATCACCTTGTCTTTCTTGTTTTTGGTATTGGGGGAAGATTTTGAGTCTTTCACCATTGAGTGTGGTGTTAGCTGTGGGTTTTTTGTAGATGCCCTTTATCAGGTCTGGGAAATTCCTTTCTATTCCTAGTTTGTTGAATTTTTTTTTTAATCATGGAAAGGTGCTGAATTTTGTCAGATGCATTTTCTGCATCAACTGAGATGACTATGTGTGTTGTGGTGTATTACACTGATCCTTCCTTCCTTCTTTCTATACTTTCTCTTTTTGACAGTGTCTTGCTCTGTCACTTAGGCTGGAATGCAGTGGCACAATCACAGCTCACTGTACCCTCAAACTCCTGGGCTCAAGTGATCCTCCCACCTCAGCCTCCTGAGTAGCTGGGACTGCAGGCATGCATTACCATGCCCAGCCAATTTCTTTATTTAAAAAAATTTTTTTAGAAATGGTGTCTCACTATATTGCCCAGGCTGGTCTCTAACTCCTGGGCTCTAGTGATCCTCCTGCCTGTGCCTCCCAAAGTGCTGGTATTACAGGTGCCCAGCCTGATTGATTTTCATGTATCGAAACTCCCTTGCATACCCTGTATGAATTTCAGCTGTTCATGGTGTATAATCTTTAAAAATTTTTTTTGTGGTAAATTACAAATACACAAAATTTACTATCTTAACCATTCTAAGTATACAGTTTAGTGGCATTAGGTACATTCACACTGTTGTGCAACCATTGCCACCATCCATGTATTTCATCTTGCAAAACTTTTCACCTTGCAAAACTGAAACTCTCTATTAAACAATAATTTCTCATTCTCCCCTCTCCCCGGTCCCTGTCAGCTACCGTTCAACTTTCTGTTTCTATGATTTTGACTACTCTAGGTACCTCATGTGAATGAGTGAATGTTTTTCCTTTGATTGGCTTATTTCACTTAATATAATGTCCTCAAGCTTCATCAATGTTTTAGCATGTGTCAGAATTTCCTTCCTTTTTAATGGTGAATAATATTTCCTTGTATGAATATACCATATTTTGTTTATCCATCACCTGTGGACACTTGGGTTGCTTCCACCCCCTGGCTATTGTAAATAATGCTGCTATGAATATGGATATACAAATGGCACTTCCCATTCTTGCTTTCACTTTTTTGGGGTATATACCCAGAAATAGTTGCCATGTTGTGGGCTATAATTCTTTTAATATGCCACTAGGTCACTTTTAGTAGTATTTTGTTGAAGATTTTTATATCTATATTCATAAAGGATATTGGTCTATAGTTTTCTTGTGACATTTTGTCTGGCTTTGGTATCAGGATAGTATTGGTCTCATAGAACAACTTAAGAAGTGTTTCCTTGCTTTTATGTTTTTTGAAGACTTTGAGAAGGATTGGTGTTAAATAATTGGTTGAATTCACCAGTCAAATAATCTGGTTCTGGGCTTTTTTTTTTTTCTGGTGGGAGTTTTGTGATTACAAATTCTATCTACCTCTTTATCTGTTATAGGTCTGTTCAGATTTTCTGTTTCTTCTTGAGTCATTTTTATTTGTATATCATTTTGTCTGCATTATCTGATTTGCTGGAATACAAATAATTGTTCATTGTATTCTTTTATAAACCTTCTTATTTCTGTAAGATTGGTAATAACGTTCCCACTTCTTTCCTGATTTTAGTGATTTGAGTCTTCTTTCCTTTCCCTTTGGTTAGTTTACCTTAAGATTTGTCAATGAGCCAGGTGCAGTGGCTCATGCCTGTAATCCCAGCACTTTGGGAGGCCAAGGTAGGAGGATAGCTTGAGTCCAGAAGTTAAAGAGCAGCCTTGGCAACATAGTAAGACACCCTTCTCTGTGAAAAATAAAAATAGCTGGGCGTGGTGGTGCATGCCTGTAATCCCAGCTAATTGGGAGGCTGAGGTGGAAATATCTCACGAACCCAGGAGTTCAAGGTCAGTCTGGGCAACATGGAGAAACCCCATCTCTACAAAAAAAATGCAAAAATTAACCGGGCATGGTGGTGCATGCCTGTAATTCCAGCTATTCAGGTGGCTGCGGCAGGAGGATGGCTTCAGCCCAGGAGATTGAGGCTGCAGTGAATTGTGATCGCGCCACTATTCTCCAGCCTGGGTACCAGAATCAGAACTTGTTGAAAAAAAAAAAAAAGATTTGTCAGTGTTGATCTTTTTAAAAAACAAGCTTCTCTAGTTTGAATTAATACCAACTTAGTTTTAATGCCGTAAAAAGCTTTACTTCTATATAGCTCTATTCCCCTACCTTTGTGTCATTGTTTTCACAGATTGCATCTTTATAATGGTGTGCCCATCAAGATAGATTTATAAGGATTTTTTCATGTATTCGTCTAGTTGATTGTTTTTTAAATGGTAGACCAACTAGACATTCTTAGGCTACATCCAGTTAATAATATGTCTTTTTAAATCTTTATAATGTATTGCTGGTTCAATTTGCTGATATTTCACTAAGGATTTTTGTGTTTCTGTTCATGAGGGATATTGGTGTATAATTTCCTTTGTGTGTGTGTGTTGTCTCTGTCTAGTTTTGGCATCAGTAATGCTAGTTTTATAAGTTGGAAATTGTTCCCTTCTCTGCTTTCTGAAGGAGTTTGTGTAAAGTGGATATTCTTTCTTTCTTAAATGTTTGATGAAATTCATCAGTGAGACCATTTGGACAGGATTTGTGTGTGTGTGGGAAGATTTTCAATTGCTTATTCACTAAAAGAGTAGATATGGGGCTATTTAGATGTTTCATAGTATGTCTGTTTGGGCACTTTTGTGTTTCTTTTCAAGGAACTTGTCTAATTAAGTTGTCACAGTTATTAGCATAAAGTTGTTAATAATATTCTTCTAATATCCTTTTAATGTCTGTAGTGACATAACTTTTAATGATTCTACTAGCATTATAGCAAACATGTATATGGTGCTTATTAAATACCTTTCATTTTACAGATATTAACTTTTAATTCCCTCAGTTTGTGAGGCAGTTACTATTATCATCTCCATATTACAGATGAAGCAACCAAGTTAAACTAAGAACACTCTGGTTCCTTGCTTAAGATTATATAGCTGTTGTATTGAAGGCTTGAATTGGGCTCCTGGTGGGTCCAGAGTCTTTTTTTCTAAATTACTGTGTACTCTCCCCACCCACTCCCCGCTTTTTTTTTTTTTTTTTTTTTTTGACAGGGTGTTGCTCTGTCACCCAGGCTGGAGTGCAGTGGTGTGACCGCCAGATTGGTTCACCTTGCCCTCTACCTGGACAGAGCCAATTTATCAAGACAGGGAATTGCAACAGGGAAAGACTAATTCATGTAGAGCCAGCTGTGCAGGAGACCAGAGTTTTATCATTACTCAAATCAGTCTCCTCTGCCTTTCTTAAATGACAGAGATACCTATTCTGTTCTTCTTCTGGAATTGTCCTATATTCCTTTTAGAAAGTATTCTTGCTCCTTTGTACCACAGAGTAGAAATATTTGTTTCTGGTGTTCCTAATCAGAACTTGGAATGCCCTTTTCCCCATAAAAACATTACATATGATGGCTAGGCATAGTTGAAATATTATTGTTAATACTCTTTTTGAGTCACATAATATGTTAAAACGACTTCTGGAGCTTCCTTGGGAGGTTCACCACAATTTATAATGTGAAACATTGTTTCCGTGGGAAACTGTGAGAAGAAATGTATTTTATTTTTTTGACCTAACACCAAATTTATCACTTTTTTAAAACAAGAGATATTCCCCAAAAGTGAAGAAATAAGAAACAAATCCAGTGTTCATGCATTTCCAAACTGCAGCCTTGATTCCAGGACACCTCCTTCTCTCAAATCGAGCTGGCTTCCTGGGAATCCAGTGGTGGTACATGGATCGAGGGTTCCTTTGTGCTGCATTTTTTACTGCCTCTCTCCTGAGTTGTGGGGATAGATTCTGCAGACTCTTGCGCTGGCCTAAAGGTGCCCAGCCTTGACTCCACTTCTGTGTCTGTGATCCCATGTGGGCAGGTTTCCTGGGTCCCTGTGCTCTCAGCAGGTTTCTCAGGCGCCTCTCCTTGCTGCTGTGGCCCCAGGTGATGTTCAGCCATCATCTGGAGCTCTCTCGTTGTGGGTGTGATCCTTGTCATCTTCTGTCGCTGTGGAGACATTACCAAAGTGGGTCGAGGATCCGTGTTCATCTCTCTCTGGGGATGACTGGTCAGCACAAGGATGGCAGCATTGGGCGACACGTCCAAATCTGCTCTGCCCCCTCGGGATCTGGGGGCTGTTGTCTTGCTCCATGGCTGGGGCAGCAACTGCTGGGCCGGCACTGTGGTGGGAGGGAAGGCCGCGGGACTCGGGGCTGGGCTGGGCACGCTCCTTCTCCACTTTTGTCAGGTCCCCCTGCCAAAACTTATTTTACATTCCCTCACCTGAAAGGTTAGACTTCTGTTACATGGCAGATATACTTTACTTTTTGGAATCTCTAAAATTTTAGATTTACTCAGTTGTTAATATGTCATATTTTTAAAAAGACAAGCATCATTAATTTGTGCATGTATTTTATTTTGTTTGGTTTTGATTAATTTGTTGATTAATGTCTTTCAGGGTTATTCAAATGCTCAGAAGACTATTCTTCTACAGGTGGATCAGAACTGTGTTCGCAATTCTTATGATGTCTTCTCTTTGCTACGGTAAGAAACTTCTTAGACTGCCCTGAATTCTAAAGAATCTTTCTCATTTTGAGTTTGTGACATTTCAATGTGAGAAAATTCGCGGAAGCTTTAGAGGCTGTTATTCAAGCTTAGCATTTTTCAGTGCAAGCGTCATAAATTTTGTAGCTACAGTGATTTAAATTTATCTATTTTACAAAGTGTTTGGAAAGCCATTTCCTTTCTCTGGACAGTGGGAGAGAATGTTTGGAAGCCAGTGATCTGAAAACAGACATGAGCTGTTTGCTGGTCTTCTGTACCCTACAGAACAGCAATCAAAGTTGCAAAAGTTAGACTTATCAAAGTCTTAACAACTGCAGCATCACTCGGAAAGCCCTTCAACAGCCCCAAATGTGGCTTTGAGTTTTGACCTGTTCTTTGTCTTAAAAGAATTATGTTTGGCAAGCCAAAAAAGCTTTGCATGTATCTAATGCTCAGAGGCTTAAAGGCCTCAGCTCTATATTTTCATAATGTCTGGGCTTAATTTTGAAAGATTTTAAAATCTGGCTTTAATTTTAAATGTGATAGATCATCAAGGATATTTTTCCAGGGAGCAAGCCACCAAAATAAATGCAATTCCAAATAAAGTTAACAGCAACACTCAACCAATGTTCACCCTACTCAGACAGATTGTTCATTGAAATTTGACTTTGACAGGATTTCTAATGTTTATGTGACACGTAATACATTTCAGAACATTAGACATCCTCTATATATGTACTTGAGGAAGAATCCAGAAGGATGCTCAGAGAAGTGGTTATTTTAGAAACATTACAAAATTGGCCTTTCGTTTGTGAAACTTGAATCTTATTACACATGATAATATAGAGTTTGGTCACATGGACTGTGTCCATTAATCTTAAGAAACATGATTTTGACTAAAGTAACCATATACATTTTCTGAGTTTTGGTACTTGCTTGAGAGATGCCTACACCTTGACTGCTTAGGATATGTAGCAGAACACACAGGGTTTAGAAATTAGAAGGTGGAGATAGTAGGATGTGTCAAAACATAAACATGTTTTAATGCCTGTTCAGTTTGAGACACACGAAGTTTTAAGTATTGAAAAGAAGAAAGTCCAGAAATTATTAGTGAGTAAGCCACTAATATTTCTTGATCTCAGTTTTCCTTAGTAAGTAAAATGAGGTGTAGGGTACAATTATTTTAAAGATAAGTTCTAAATGTGAGATTGTGTGACCTTATTAGAGAAAACAGTATAATTAAAAGAAAAAATACTAAGTCAGGAAGAAGAGGATTTGGGATAGTGTAGTATCATAGATGCTGAAAGAGGATAGTTTCCAGGAGTAGCGAACACTGTGCTAATGTAGGAGAGCAGGAACTGAAGAAAGACTGTTGGATCTTGTGAAGCAGTGTGGTATCATGGAGGATGCTGTGATTAATCCTACCCTGCCTTTGTCTTTGATTTATCCTAATTCATTTAACCTCTGATGCTTCTAAAAATTGGAAGCAGTGATGTTACAAATTTGTGTAATTTACAAGCATTTTCACATTTTTTATCTTACTCTCTTAGAAGTCTTTCACACATCAGGGATGATAGATAGCCCTTGTCTTGATTGTAGAAGCTGAGGCCAAGAGGCATTAAATGTTTTATCTATCTGAGGGCACACAGCAAGTAAGAGCCAGACTGGAGGATGCTTTGAAGGTTTTCTGACAAGCATGCTTTTGTAGATCCTTTTAATAGTCTCACCTTCCTAAACTGGTGGTTACAAGGTACACATGGCATAATGACTGCGGACATTCTTTGGAAAACACAATGCCCTACATAAATGCAAAGTCATCAGGCTAATTTAGTAGTTGCTCAGTTATTGAACTTTGATCTTGCAGTGATTTGGCTCTTGGGGAGTTCATATCTAGAGTATTTTTCAGACTCTTCAGATGTGTCAGTAATTTAAACTGCCTTATTAACAGTGGTCTCCTCATGCCTATTGTACAATTCATGCCTAGCTAATAACACAGATATACTTTTCCTAAACCAGATCAAGTGTCTATTTATCAACCAAATTTACTGAACCCAGGGAGTTGTTCTGGAATTGGAAACTTTAAATTGCACTTATAAGTTGATGAGTCAGATGGGACTTTGGTGATAGTTCTCTCAGACATTAGTAAAGAGTACCCATCATCTGCTCTATTAAATGATCCTCTTTTCCCATAGTGTTTGCCATGATATATGTGAAGTGCTTTCTAGGAAACTTAATTGTGTGCCTATTGCATTAAACTTTAGTTCGTGGTTTCCTCTCTAACATTGTCCTTGGCTGGAGTCATTTTAAAAAATATATCTTTTCTTTTCCTGATGCTTTCTTGGTTTATAAAATTGCTGTTACTTGATCTGTAATTTTGTGTGAAAACACACAGTCTAAATTCTTTAATGCCACTTAACTCGAAAATTCGGCGTGCTGTTTAGAGTCATGATTAGAACCCTGGTCTCCTGATTGTTTTTTTGTTTTTTTTTTTTTTTTTGAGACGGAGTTTCGCTCTGTTGCCCAAGCTGTAGTGCAGTGGCCCTACCTTGGCTCACTTCTGCCTTCATCTCCCAGGTTCAAGTGATTCTCCTGCCTCAGCCTCCCGAGTAGCTGGGATTACAGGCCTGCACCACCACACCCAGCTAATTTTTTTTTTTTTTTTTTTTTGAGACGGAGTCTCGTTCTGTCGCCCAGGCTGGAGTGCAGTGGCGTGATCTCGGCTAACTGCAAACTCCGCCTCCCGGATTCATGCCATTCTCCTGCCTCAGCCTCTCCGAGTAGCTGGGACTACAGGCGCCCACCACCACGCCCGGCTAATTTTTTTTTTTGTATTTTTAGTAGAGACGGGGTTTCACCGTGGTCTTGATCTCCTGACCTCGTGATCTGCCCGCCTCGGCCTCCCAAAGTGCTGGGATTACAAGCGTGAGCCACCGCGCCCGGCCTTAATTTTTATATTTTTAGTAGAGACGGGGTTTCACCATGTTGGTCAGGCTGGTCTCGAACTCCTGACCTCAAATGATCCACCTGCCTTGGCCCCCCAAAGTGCTGGGATTACAGGCATGAGCCACTATGCCTGGCCTGGATTCTGTTTTTTGAGAGTATATTCTAGTTAATTAATTTTCACTGTACTGTTGGGCCACTAAGATACATCTGTTCTCTCTCCTTTTTGTGTGGGAGTGTCACAGAAAAATGGAGAGTGTTGACTAAGGCAAGGACTTTGGAGCACCTAAAACCAGATGCTCCTTCATGCTGGGTGTGGTGGCTCATGCCTGTAATCCCAGCACTTTGAGAGGCCAAGGCGGGCAGATTGCCTGAGGTCAGGAGTTTGAGACCAGCCTGGTCAACATGGTGAAACCTTATCTCTACTAAAAATACAAAAATTAACCAGGCATGGTGACACATGCCTGTAGTCCCAGCTGCTCGGGAGGCTGAGGCAGGAGATTAGCTTGAACCCGGGAGGCAGAGGTTGCAGTGAGCCAAGATTGTGCCACTGCACTCCAGCCTGGGTGACGGAGTAAGACTCCACTGCAGAGAGAAAAAAAAAAAAAAGAAAAAAGCTCCTTCAGATGGATAGGTTGTACTGTTTTATAGGAAAACAATGACCTGAGACCGTATTCAGATACTTTGACCCATAGTTAAGAATTTAGGCTAATTTCAGTGTTGCCAAAGATTAGCAGTTCTTCCAAATTTACATTTAACGTGGGATAGTAATTGAATTATTCCTTCTTAACTCTTGGAAATCTCTGGATTAAGGGTTTGTTTTCAGGTAAAAGTAGACATTTAATTAAGAGCCAGTTTACTCATTGTTATATTTGATATTTTAGGGTGTTCACCACAAGGTGTCAATGTTATTCCTTAACTAGCACTTGAAATTTTATTTATTTTACAATTTTGGGTTGAGAAAGTAGGGACTAAAATGGAATATAAAGCAACGTTGTAAATTATAAATAAGCATTCAGTTTTAGGAGTTAAATAAAAAAATCTCTTAGTATGATTCCTTCTAGGTTAAGGAATACAGGCTTAGTAGATAGCTTTCTAATAGGCTTATTAGGTACCTTTCTCCTTTTGGTTCTGTTTTTTAAAAGTCCTTTTGATAGGGAATTATTGAAAGATTATAAAGAGAGGAGGAGTAAATGACATAGTCAGGTTTGCAATTTAGAATTCTACCCATGGTGTCAGTGTGGAGTAGACCTGAGGGATGAGCCTGGAAGCAGTGATTTCTGTCTAATCTTATCTATTCTCTGACTGAGAGATTATTTTTAGTGTTAAAAACTCATTTTTGGGTTGTTTTTTCTTTTATACTTTTTCAAAGAGATAACTCTGTTATAGTAAGAAAAGTAATAATTCTGGTTTTTTTCTAGTATAGTTTTTATTGTTTTTTTCCCCTTCTCCTTTAGAAATATCCTGCTTTTGCCAGTTTAATAAGTGGAAGTATGGTGGAAAAATAAAGGGCTTTGGTCCTTCACCTCAATTCCAGTCCTAAAACTGCCATGTGTAGGTAGACTGGATGCAAGACTTTGAGCAAGTAACGTCAACTTTTTGTATACCTTAGTCTGCTTTTGTAAAATGGGGCTAATATTTGTCTCTTCTATTAGGAATATTGTTAGAATTAAATAAGGTACAATATTTGAAAGATCTTAGGATAGTTACTGGCATATAGTAGACATTTAATAAATGTTAGTTTTCTTCTTCCTCTTTACTTATCCTGTCTTGGAAATAGCTTTCTTCTCTAAGCCAGTATTCCTTTTCCTTGTTGCCACTAGGTTTTCCACTTTTCAGCATAATTTCCCTTTCTCTCCTCACCATTCTAGTGTTTTCCATATCTGCTTTTATAACTGCATGATGGATTCTTCTTGCTCACTGCCCAGAAAAGTCAATGCATTGAGAACAGGTTTTGCAGCAAAGAAAGAGTTTAATTATTACAGGGCCAGCCAAATGGAAGGATGGGAGATAATTCTCAGATCCGCTTCCTCAGAATTCACAGGCTAGAGTGTTTCAAGGATAGTTTGGTAGGCAGGGGTCTAGGAAATGGGGAATCCTGATTAGTTGGGTTGGGGCCAAAATCATAGGGGGTCTAAGCTGTCTTCTTGTGCCAAGTTAGTTCCTGTGTGGGGGTCATAAGACCAATTAAGCCAGTTTCTTGATATGGGCTACCTATTTGATACCAGTTGGTCCATCAGAATTCAGAGTCTGAAAAATACCTCAAGCACCAGCCTTAGATTTTATGATAGTGATATCTATAGGAGCAATTGGGAAGGTTACAAACCTTGTGACCTCTGGGTGCATGACTCCTGAACCATAATTTTACAATGGTGTTTTCAGTCCCTGAGTAATAAGGAAGAGGTTACTTTCGGGAAGGGACTGTTATCATCTTTATTTTAAAGTTAAGCTATAAACTAAATTCCTCCCATAGTTAGCTTGGCCTGTGCCCAGGAATGTACAAAGACAGCTTGTGAGGCTAGAAGCAAGATGGAGTCAGCTACATGTTGATTGATTTCTGTCACTCATAATTTTTGCAAAGGTGGTTTTACTTTCAAAGTTGCTTTTGTTAATTCTAAACAGTCATAATAAAAAATATTTAACATGTGTATGTCTTTTCTCCTTAATGACATTGAAATCTTCTTGAAGGAAAGGATTATTTCTTATGGCTATATTTCTCCTCTCCTTCTGTCTTACCAATACTTCTTGGTTAATTGTTGGAGTTCCTTTGGCTTGTGAGCTTACTAGGACTCTTCTGTATTACTCTTTTTCCTTAGGTACTCTCTCCTGTTACTAAAGCTACAACCAACACATCTACATGTTAATACCTCTTCAATCTATAACTCTAGCTCTACCTCTCTTTTGGATTTCCAGTCTGCATTTTCCAACGACCATGGATATTTGAACTTTTTTGTCCTTGAGGAACACCTCAACCCCAAAGTGTCTGGAGCCACACTCATCGGTTTAATACTCCTCTTCCTTTTCTTTTCCCTGGTTTGTCTCATGGTATTATCACCATCCTAGTCTCCCAAGCTAGTAATCTTAGTCATTTTTGGTTTCTCTAATTTTTCTTCTCTTAGTGATATAGTTGATGATAAACCATATTGATTCTTTGGCGAGACGTCTCATCTGCCGACCCTTCTTTGTTTTTAATCTACATTTTCCTAGACTATTTCCTGATCTCCTAGATAAAGAAATTAAGGCACAAAGCAGTTAAGTAACTTCACTAAGGTCACACAAACTAGTGTTAGAATTTGTATTCAAACCCAGGCAGTCTAGCTCCAGAGGCTATCATATAAACCAGTGTATCTTAAATCCTTACAATCTTTTACACTGCTGCTAGAGTGATCTTTTAAAAGATACAGGCTGGGCGTGGTGGCTCATGCCTGTAATCCCAGCATTTTGGGAGGCCGAGACGGGTGGATCACGAGGTCAGGAGATCGAGACCGTCCTGGCTAACACAGTGAAACTCCGTCTCTACAAAAAATACAAAAAAAAAAAAAAAAAAGCCAGGCATGGCGGCGGGCACCTGTAGTCCCAGCTACTCCGAAGGCAGAGGCAGGAGAATGGCGTGAACCCAGGAGGCAGAGCTTGCAGTGAGCTGAGATAGCGCCACTGCTCTCCGGCCTGGGTGACAGAGCGAGACTCCGTCTCAGGAAAAAAAAAAAAAACCCACATGAATTTTCTTACTTGCTGGACTTAGAAAACTTTGATATATCATGTACAGGATAAAGTTCACACTTCTTAATGTGATATTCAAGGGACATTTAGCAATACATGCCCTTAGGGACCATGGTCTTTATTTCAAAGTCCTCCCACTCCCTACTTGTATAATCAATAACTATCATTTATGGAGTGCTTGCTGTGTTATAATTAGTTCTTCATTGTCTGATTTTCCCTCCACTCATCTCAACACCCCCAAACTGAGAGCACCTTTAGGCAAGAATCCTTGTTTTATTCATCTTTGTATTAGCCCTATGGCAGTGTGTATCATATATATGTTAAGCAGATAAGAAATGCCATTTCTATTGATCAAATTGAACTATTGTTCGGGTTACTAGAGGACTAAAGTTTTGTTTTTCTTAATGGTTTCCATCTGGTAAAATGAGAGTTGCAAAAAATTTCTAGGCTAATATTTAAAAGGTGTTGAAAATGCAATCAGGTCTGTGAGCCTTCAGCTGCTTCTTTCTTTCAGCCCCTGCTCTCCACACAACATCTGGTGAGATTTTCAGGATTTCGTGACTTTCAATCCAACTCTTTCTATAAGTGTTTTGGGAAGACCTTTATTTGGCTCTCTAGATGCAAATTCCCCTCCCCCCACTTTGCTAGAAAGTACTGTCAACTATAAAATTCAAATTTTAACAGGAAAATGCTCACAACCAATAAATTATCAATAGCATAGTGTTTAGAGAAGAGATGGGATGAGAAGTATAACGTATAACTTTGTTTATCATCTTTAAACTATGGATGTGATAACCAACTTTTAGGCTGCAGGAAGAGTTTTTTGTTTTTCCTCCCTGCCTAATGGACTCTAAGTGGTAATTGCAGTTATACAGAATACAGCTAAGAACCCAACTGTAAGCAGACTTTACAAAGTTTATGTACTAAAACTTGTGTACTTTCTTTTCATAGTAGAGACTAGGCTCTTACCCAGTTTCTGTATGCTTATTTTAAGTAAGTTAGGGGAGGAATTAAGAGGATTACCGTTAAAATAGACACACTGACAGCAAGAAGCGAAAGCTGATAGTTTGCTCTGTTTGTGGTATACTCTTTGATTCTGGAATATAGCTGAGTGATAAATCATATTAGCTACTGTCCTCCCTTTGTAGTCACTGTGTTTGGATTCTTAAACAGCCCTGTCTCACTACTTTATGTAAAAAGAGAGAGGGGGAGAAACAGTTCACTGTAAGGAGAGGCCAACTAAAGAAGAAAACATAGCTAGCCAACTCCTGTGTGTGCTTGGCCCAAGCACATCTCTGTATTGCATTTCATAACTCAAGTTACTCAGGAGAATTATGAGTGCACTGTCTTAGTTTTTAATAATGCTGTCTCCATTTAACAGATGAGGAAGCAGTCTTAAAATGGTGAGATGATTTGCCTGGGCCACAGGCTGGTTAAGTGTGGAAGCAGGTCTGAAGAAAGGACTGCCAGGCTCCCGTGCACGTGCTGTTTTCTATTATGCCACTGTTGGTGCCAAATCATCAGTAAAACAGAAAAGTGTAATTATGAGAGCCTTCATAAGAAAGCAGGCACATAGAAGATTTAGGAAGGTTTTCAATCAAAATTTAAAATAAAATAATAATTATTATTTTTTTTTGAGATGAAGTCTTGCTCTGTTGCCCAGACTGGAGTGCAATGGTGCGATTTTGGCTTGTTGCAACCTCCACCTCTCCAGTTCAAGCGATTCTCCTGCTTGAGCCTCCCAAGTAGCTGGGACTACAGGCGTGTGCCACCACACCTGGCTAATTTTTTGTATTTTTAGTAGAGACGGGGTTTCACCATGGTTAGCCAGAATGGTCTCAATCTCCTGACCTCGTGATCTGCCTGCCCCGGCCTCCCAAAGTGCTGGGATTACAGGTGTGAGCCACCACGCCTGGCTAATTTTGGTATTTAATGTAAGTTTTGGTGGAGCAAAATTTGTATTTATGTGTAGCAGCACATTTTATTCTTCTTTATTTATCCATCTCTACATATACTATAAATATATCTATGTATGTATACATACACATAAAGACACACATATATACACACACACACAGTTTTACAAAAATAGGATTTAAGCAAAATACAGGACTAATTATAGGGTGAAGTCTTCTCCTTCCCCTTTCCTTGTACTTTTTGGCTTATCTTCTTCTTTAAGCCCTTCTCCCCCATTCCGCTGCCAGCAAACCACCCAAACACAGAACACATGTCCACATGACCCCTAGTCACCCTTCACCCATGTTAACAATCTGATGTGTATCCATCTGTACTTTTTCCCATAGTCTCCATATATATGTCATAGATATGATTTATAGATACATTTATATATGTTTTCTATATAATTTATGGTTTATGTATATGGTTTGAATTAATTTATAAAATTAAAATTGTTTTATAAAATTGGAGTTGATACACATACTTGGGTTTCTTGTTCAATATTCTATACATACATTCCTCTAATTCACTTTTTAAATGGCTTAATAATAGTCCATGGTGAGGCTGTATCATATTTATTCAGCCACTACCCTATTGATAGGCATTGAATATAATATTTACTCTGGCTCTGGTTTTTAATGCTTGTTTGTTTTGACAGTATGCACATTACTGAAGGAAATATTTATACACATATATAACCTTGTTTTTATGATGATTTTGTTTCCATGGATTACATTCCCAGCAGTGGGATTTCTGAGTCAAAGGGTGTGTATTGTTTCAATTGTCAGAGATAATCCGGTTGTTTTCCCAAAGGGCACAAAATAAATGGCATTACTCCTTACCCTGATTCCGTGCTGGCAATGGCCATCATCAATTTTTATGATTTTTACTAATTTGATGAGTGTAAATGATACCTCAGTATTACTTCAATTTTTGTCAGCCTGGTGCAAGTACTTCGTTTGAGCTACAAGTGAAATTTAACATGTTTTCTTAAGCTTATTAGCTATTTAGGGTATTATTCCGTGAATTTGCCTATTCATTTACTTTACCTATTTTTTAAAAATTGAGTTGCTTGCATTTTTCTCATGAGTTCCTAAGAGTACTTGGTATTTTTTCCCAAATCTGACAATTACATCTTGACTTATGATACCTTATACAAAAAGTTCATATTTGTTGTATTGTGTAATTCTGTTTTTTGTTTTATATTTTCTGGGCACTCTTGAGTTGAAAAGGACTCTCCTATACCTTGCTTCTATAGATATTTTTTGCTAACTTTGAGATTTATATTATTTTACTTTTTATTTTATTTTTTTTGTAGGAATTATTTTTTTATTTTTATTTTTTATTTTTTATTTTTTTATTATTATACTTTAGGTTTTAGGGTACATGTGCACAATGTGCAGGTTTGTTACATATGTATCCATGTGCCATGTTGTTTTGCTGCACCCATTAACCCGTCATTTAGCATTAGGTATATCTCCTAATGCTGTCCCTCCCCCTTCCCCCACCCCACAACAGTCCCCGGAGTGTGATGTTCCCCTTCCTGTGTCCATGAGTTCTCATTGTTCAATTCCCACCTATGAGTGAGAACATGCGATGTCTGGTTTTTTGTCCTTACGATAGTTTACTGAGAATGATGTTTTCCAGTTTCATCCATGTCCCTACAAAGGATATGAACTCATCATTTTTTATGGCTGCATAGTATTCCATGGTTTATATGTGCCACATTTTCTTAATCCAGTCTATCGTTGTTGGACATTTGGGTTGGTTCCAACTCTTTGCTATTGTGAAGAGTGCCGCAATAAACACACGTGTGCATGTGTTTTTATAGCAGCAGGATTTCTAGTCCTTTGGGTATATACCCAGTAATGGGATGGCTGGGTCAAATGGTATTTCTAGTTCTAGATCCCTGAGGAATCGCCACACTGACTTCCACAGTGGTTGAACTAGTTTGCAGTCCCACCAACAGTGTAAAAGTGTTCCTATTTCTCCACATCCTCTCCAGCACCTGTTGTTTCCTGACTTTTTAATGATGGCCATTCTAACTGGTGTGAGATGGTATCTCACTGTGGTTTTGATTTGCATTTCTCTGATGGCCAGTGATGATGAGCATTTTTTCATATGTTTTTTGGCTGCATTTATTTTACTTTTTAAATTAAATATATAATACAAATTGCAATTGATTCTTTTTTTTTCTTTTAATCCACCCATCTGCACACTGATATCTAATATAGATAGTCCATATCTTGTAAGGTAGAAATTATTTCTTCATAGATGAATTCATTGTGCCAGCACCTTTCTTTTCCCACTGAATTTAAATAATACCTTTGTAATATATTAAAAGTGCATATATACTGGGATCTATTTCTGGATTTGCTCTTTTTTTTTGTTTATCGTATCCTTTCGTGTATTTTGTAACTTTCAGATTGATTTAACTACAGAGGACTTTTTTGTGTGGTCTAATATCAAGTAAGGCATGTCCTCTTGCTACTCTTCTTTTTGATACTATTTTTGGCTATTCTCAGAACTTTATTCTTTTAAGTGAACTTTAAGCTTATTTTATCCTACTTTAAAAGGCCAATCTTATTGGAATTTTAATCGAAATTTTTATATCAGTTGAAGTTTTACAATTATTTTGGGAAAGCTGTCATTTTATACTAGTGTACCCATCCAAGAACATGGTGTCTTTTCTTTTGTTTATATTTTATTTTATTCCTTCAACAAGATTGTAGATCTCTTTATATGGTCTTTTGGCTTTCTGTTACATTTATTCTTAAGTATGTTATAGTTTTTACAGTATTTTGTATAAAATAGGTGTTCCATTCCATTCTTGTGTGCTTATTGCTATTATAAGGAAAAGCTATAATTCTAGGAAAATCTTATTTATATTTAGTAATATATCTAATTGTTTTTATTGCTATTGTTGTTTTTTTAAGGAAAGCTCTCCTTTTTGGCATACACATTATCATCAGTAAAAGGATAGGCTTTTCTTCTCTAATGTTTATACTGATTTTCTAGACTTACTGCATTTGCTAAACCTTCTAGAACTTTCAGAATAATGTTGAAAAGTAATAGGCATTGTGACGATCCCAGTTCCTTGTTCT
This sequence comes from Nomascus leucogenys, assembly GCF_006542625.1. Taxonomy (NCBI): domain Eukaryota; kingdom Metazoa; phylum Chordata; class Mammalia; order Primates; family Hylobatidae; genus Nomascus; species Nomascus leucogenys. The sequence goes on along the minus strand of NC_044395.1, from coordinate 60,839,993 downwards.
AATTGAAAAAGTTCAGTAGTCTGCTGTTCAGAATATTTTCTGTTAATTTTGAAAAATATTGGCCGGGCATGGTGGCTCATGCCTGTAATCCCAGCACTTTGGAAGGCCTAGGCAGGTGGATCACCTGAGGTCAGGAGTTCAAGACCAGCCTGGCCAACATGGCGAAACCCCGTCTCTACTAAAATACAAAAATTAGCTGGGTGTGATGGTAGGTGCCTGTAATTCCTGAGGCAGGAGAATCACTTGAACCCAGGCAGCGGAGGTTGCGATGAGCCGAGATTGCACCACTGCACCCCAGTCTGGGCAACAAGAGCAAAACTGCATCTTAAAGGAAAAGAACAAAAAAAGAAAAATGAATATATATATATATAATATATATATAAGAAAAAATACTTATATATATATATATGTTTTTCTTTTTTTTTTTTTTTTTTGAGACGGAGTTTTGCTCTTGTTGCCGTGCTGGAGTGCAGTGGCTCGATCTCAACTCACTGCAACCTCCGCCTCAAAAAGGAAAATATTTTAAATAATTCTTTTTATTCACTTAGTGCTTTTATTAGGAATGGTTGCTGAATTTTTTGAAATGCCTTTCCACATTTATTAATATTATTTTTTCTTCCTTTACAATTGTAATAAGGTATGTGGATTTCCCAATGTTGTATTACTGACTAGTTATAGGTTATTCTTTTGATCATTACTTATAAGCAAGATTAGTTTTTAGCAGTTGTTGTGTTGTTGTTATCAGGGGAGGGTATAAATTACCGTCTCTCCCAAGATCATAAAATTGAATTGTGAATGAATTGTGAAGCTTTCCATCTTATTCTATGATCCTAATCTGTAAAATGATGATGATGATGATAGCATCTGTCTCTGGATTGTTGGGAAGATTAAAGGTATTAATGTGAACTGCTTAGTACAGTGCCTGAATTGTATGTGTCAGCTGTCATTATCATCATTACCATCTGAAACAGATTAAATAATTTTGAAAGTTTTTAGTTCTTTGAAGGTTTGTTAGGACTTAGCTAGTAAATCATCCAGTTCAGGTGCATTTTATAAGGGTAAATCTTTCAATCCCTTTAGTGCTCATCGCTCTGTCCATTTTTTCCTGCTTCTCCTTAGTTTATTTTTGGCAATTTGTTCTTTGGTAGGAAACCATCTATTTCCTCTAGATTTCCAACATTATTGCTGAAATAATGAACATAGTTTTATTTTATAGTTCTTTTAATCATTTCAATAATTTACAGCACATTTTCTAATTAAGACCAGAAATTACTCTAATGTTTTAGTTAGAAATGTTGTTACATTATCACCTCTTCTTGCACAGGATGCTCTCTGATGTTGAAATTGTAATAACTTTTTTCATGTAAACTAAAACAAAATATTTCAGATACTTTTGCCTTAAAAGTGTTTCTCAGAATGAGAATGGAGAATGTGGACTATATATGTTTAGGGAATTTATATCTCTAGTTTACAATGTTGTTCCTAGCATATAGCACCAAGCTGGCTCAGAGTGAATGCTCAGCAAATATTTGTTAAATGAATGAATGAAGAAATGGGTGAAATATAATCCTTTTGGATAATAACTGAACCAGGTAGATTTTTTGAGGAGTTTTTAAAATGGTAGATTTTTAATTACCTTTCCAAAGATGATTAGTACTAACCTTGGATATGTTTTGCCAGAGTTATAGTATATTTTATATATAAAATAACTTAATATTTCATTTTGGATACAGTGCATGCTAATGAAAAATTCATGTTGAAAGCATTGTTTTTAAATTAACTGCAGTTTACTAAATGAGTAAACCAGTAGTCAGGACTTACTGATAAATCTCATAGTCTTTAACTAGGACCTCTTATAGGTAATTCATGCTACTAAGTTCATTTTCTCTAGTTTACTGAATGTTTAATAGAGAATGGAAATGTAATGGGTAAGTTAAATGAGCCCTCCCCATAACAGTGTTCAGAACTCTTGGCTTAGAGCAAAAGTCAGCTTTCAAATGTTGAAAAGGTGAATGAAGAATAAAATAGGAAGAATAAAATCCGCGTAAAGAAGTAAAGCATTCTTTGAGGGCAGTTAAGAAGTAAAGCATTCTTTGAGGGCAGTTAAGTATATGTAGTCTTCTGCCCAAGAGATGTTCTCTGTCTCTGCCCCTGTCCTTTAATTTTGGCTTGAATTCACAGGGTTACTGGACTAAGACTGCTTTGTTTGAGATGTCACTGCGAATTAAGGCTTCACTGTCACATCTCTCATAGCTGCCTTGTAACTTCTACATTCCCACTGGTGCCAGGCATGTTCCAAGGCAGCATTCCAAGGTTTAGTGATTTCACCCTGATGTCTCCGCCAATAAAAATAACCAGTTACCATTAAACACCTACCCCACCCATAACTTGATTTTTACATGCCGTTTTATTAAGAAAACTTATCGACAATTTTAGGAGAATTAATACATTAAGTTTGTTAGGATATCAACTGGCCCTTGGAGTAACTTTTGTTCTAAAAGTGGATGTTTCACCTTGGAAGAGAATCTGAGACTCAGCATGTTTATCTATTGAGAGTGGACTTTGTAATAACCTTATTTCTACAGTAGATTCTTTATGACTGGAAATACTCTGTGAAAATGAGAAGCCAGATTATTACCTTAGGGATTTATATCCTAGTAGGACAGATTAACAGATACAGCAAGGAAAGGGTCTTTCATTCGTTGAGAAACTAATAATAATTTCTAAATATGTTGTGTTCTAAGAATAAGTCAGAATCCCTTCCTTTTCTACAAAGGGCCTACACAGGGGGTGGAGAAGGAAAATAAGATTTGAGTATTAAAAATTTTCACTTAAATACATTAATGCTATTAAGTGAAATAGCATTTCAGTTAAATGCTAAAAATTGGCATACATCTTTTTATTGTGTTCACAATAGCCACACTTCTATTACAATTCCGTTTTACTGGTAAGCAGACTGAAGCTTGCAAAAGTTGAGTAGTGTGGTTCCCAGGTGTTCAGCCAGTAAGTCATGCAGAGTCCGAGTCAGGTTAGTGGTAAAGGCCTTTCCATTATATTTCTCCATCTCATGTGGAGGAATTCCCTGTGACATTCTTTTCTCTTGTTGAGACTGCCTTATAGCACCCTTAGTCTTCCCAGTAAAAGTTTTTTTTTTTTTTTTGGATGATTCACCAACATAAAATGAGCCAGGAATTAGAGTCTTGTGGCACCCACACGATGGAGACTTTGCTAATAGACTTTCCTGGAGCCCTCCAGAGTGCACTTAATATACTCCTCACCTCATGTCTCCCCATGGAGGAGGTCTTAATGGTTTACTATTGAGGAGTGTCTCTGACTCTATGACCACATAGGTCTTTTTACTTCCTTTCCCCCAGTATGTCAAGTGTGAAGTGATTGGACCCAATGATTCTTTCTTAGTTGGCATCCCTGACTGTTCTTAGGCTTCTGTTCCTTAAATTCAGACTCTGCAAGAAATAAACTAATGTCATAGAGGAAAATGACTTTTCCACAGTAGCACTGATTTTTCTATTCCTGAGATTCTTTGATTCTAATGACAGAGTTAAATTTGAACATGGGAGGAAAGCTGACTTTAAACAGTTTATGTGGAGAACATCTGGAGATTTAAACTTATGAAAAATTCAGTGTAAGCCAAGAAATTGACTCAGCAGCATTAAAAAAGGAGCTAAGATGATCTTATATTGCATTAATTAAAATATATTGTCCAGATCAAGAGAAGTAATAGTCTTCCTGGACTTTGTATTCATTAGATCATATTTGGAATATTCTGTTTAATTTGGGTCCCAGTTTACTTTGATGGGAAAGAGCCAGGGGAGATGGCCAGGAAGATGAATGATTTTAAAGCAGTCATGTAAAGACTAGTTGGGAATAGAGGATGTTTAGAGAATATAAATATCCTAGAGAAGAGAGGACTTTGGGGATATAGTTGCCATCTTTAAACAGTTATGTAGTTAATTTGGCAAACAATTTTAGGGTAATAAGAGTAAAAGACACATTTATTGGATATGTACTATCTGCCAGTTAAGTTTTTCACATGCTTTATCTCATTTAATCCTTAAAGCAAGAGTATGGATTGCTGCTAGTCATTGTTATTGCTGTTTTACTCATGAGATCCAGAAAGGGGAATTGATTTGCCTAAGGTTGCATTATGGCAAAGGCATTTTTTTTTGAGATGAAGTCTCGCTCTGTTGCCCAGGCTGGAGCACAGTGGCACAATCTCGGGTCACTGCAACCTCCGCCTCCCAGGTTCAAGCAATTCTCCTGCCTCAGCCTCCCGAGTAGCTGGGACTGCAGGTGTGTGCCACTACGCCCATCTAATTTTTATATTTTTAGTAGAGCTGGGGTTTCGTGATGTTGGCCAGGCTGCTGTCTTAACTTCTGACCTGGTGATCCGTCTGCCTCGGCCTCCCAAAGTGCTGGGATTACAGGTGTGAGCCACCGCACCTGGCCAGGGGTGTAATTTGGAAGTGAAAAAGTATATAGGTTGTTGTTATTCCTGAGAGTAGAATATAATGATAGCTACGTTTATTGAGTGTTGTTATGTTCTAGGCTCTTGTTATATACTGAAAAAGAAAGAAAAAGTCCTATCTTTATGGAGCGTACATTTTAATAAGAAATTCAGGAGTAAATAAATTAATTAGTTATAAATTTGTTGCTAGTGGTAAGTGCTATGAAGAAAAATAAAGTAGGAGGAGGAGAATAGAGGTTGGTAGATACTGAGGATGGTAGGATGATCAGGGAAGACCTCACTGAGAAGAAAATATTTGAACAAAGACTTGAAAAAAATTAGACAGCAAGGTTGGATGGGCATTTGGAGAAAGAACATTCCAGAGAGAAGAGATAGCAGGTAGGAATGAGTTTGGTTTGTTGCAAGAATAGCTAGGTGGTCAGTTTGGGCATGGTGAGCAAAGTTGGCAAGGCCAGATCGTGTAGAGTTTTATTTTTTTTCCAAGCATGGTAAGAAGTTGTTGGAGGGCTTTGAGCAAGGGAGTGATGTGATCTGATTTCTAGTTTTTTAAAAAAATGCCTCTGATTAGCCAGGCTTGGTGGCACGTGCCTGTAGTCCCAGCTACTTGGGAGGATGAGGCTGGAGGATCCCTTGAGCCCAGGAATTTGAGGCTGTAGTGAGCTCTCATCGTGCCACTACCCTCTAGTCTGGCCAACAAAGCTGAGACCCCATCTCTAAAGAGAAAAAAAAATGCCTTTGGTGTGGAGAATAGACTGGGCTTCGGGGTCAACCCACCACAGCTGTGATCCAGCAATCAGAAAACTGCTGCTGGTGAAATAGCCATCCCACACTTACGACACCTAAATAAGGAAACTGTTTACTGCAAAACCTCACTCCTGAGAGAGCTTGTCACTGCTTCAGGAAGAATAGCGTATATCCCTTCTACCTTCCAGATTTCGCTCAAGGCATTCCAACATTTAAGAAGAGGATGATAGAACAGAGGAGAAGGACAGCTAATGAGGTTGGGGAAAATCTAGGACAAAGAGGTGTCCCAGAGGTCAAAGTAAATTAAATATTTCTAAGAGAGTGATTAATTGAATCAAATATTGATGGCTGGGGCATGGTGGCTCACGCCTGTAATCCCAGAAATTTGGGAGGCTGAAGGGGGAGGATTGCTTGAGCCTAGGGGTTTGAGACCAGCCTAGGCAACATAGTGAGACCCTGCCTCAGAAAAAAAAAAAGGTTGCTGATTGGTTGAGTAATGTGCGGGTTAAGAATTGAAAGCTGGGCCGGGCGCGGTGGCTCACGCCTGTAATCCCAGCACTTTCGGAGGCCTAGGTGGGCAGATCATGAGGTCAGGAGATCGAGACCATCCTGGCTAACATGGTGAAACCCCGTCTTTACTAAAAATACAAAAAAAATTTGCTGGGCATGGTGGTGGGCGCCCATAGTCCCAACTACTTGGGAGGCTGAGGCAGGAGAATGACGTGAACCCGGGAAGCAGAGCTTGCAGTGAGCTGAGATCGCACCACTGCACTCCAGCCTGGGCGACAGAGCGAGACTCCGTCTCAAAAAAAAAAAAAAAAAAAAAAAGCTGAATTTAGCAACTTGGAGCTCACTGGTGACATATATAAGAGCAGTTTTCATGTGTGGTGGAAGTGGTACAAAGAAGAGTAGAAGTGTTTTCCAACATTTTAAATGATTGAGCAATTATAATTATGTGATTGTGAGAATATGTATAAAAATAGTAACAATAAAGAATTTTACCATATAGTACCCGTATGAATCATAGAGATTGCTATGTGATAAACTTTGCAGTTGAGAATTTTATGATAAATTCGGTGCAGAGTTTAGTGATCTAGTAATCAAGAAAAAGAATGCTTGTTAATTATTTGAAATAAAATGTCATTAGTGACAAATCTTTATTGAGAATCTGTTGTTAGTAGACCTTGTGTTACTCTGTCAGTCATCCCTCTCCATTCTGTCAGTTTGAATGGGGAGCTATGCATAGAATAAACAGTAGCAGAATGAAAATCAGAGAGTTGTTTTATGAGTAGGTGCCCAAAGGAAGGGTGCAGTCGCTGAAACTCCCTGGAAAAGGACTGGGTTACAATAGGGGGATTTAGGCCCAAGGCAACCTCCTATATTACCCCTAAATCTAAATCTTGGCCTCAGCATGCTCAGTCATATTTTTATTTTGGGGTGTATGTTGGTGAGGGAGAGAAATGAAGCCCCTTGTCATCTTCTATTATAAAATTTTACATGGCAATATAATTCTGTGTTTAATTATTCTGTATCCCTCAATAGATTTGTGGTGGACAAGGACTCTAGTTTATCTTGCTCACGGTAACAGCCACTGGTGCTTAGCTTGTTCCCTCTCATGGGGCGGGTGTTAAATTTATAAGGAATAATTCAGAGTTTATCAGGCAGTATAAGGAACAGAAGATAGCACCTGGGTACCAGCATGTGGAAAGGTGGGTAATGCTTGCCTGACATGTTAAATACATTCTTAGAGATGTAGATCACATTCCTCTGCTCTAGGAAGCATTGTTGGATCTCACTTCATTCCTGTACCCATATTGCACATAGAAAGTATTCTGTGCCCTAGATACTTTGCTTTATTAACCTTACATTATCATATAGGTACCTCCTTATCTCCTCAATACTAGTCACAACTTTTTTTGATTGCCTGTCATTTGCAAATATTGTGCTAGGTGTTGTATATATTTTATTATTCTATTTAATTCTTTCAGCAGCCAGGGACATTAGGCAAATGAATAAATTGAGGCTCAGGAAAGTTTAACAACTTGTCTAAGATTGTGCACTGCTTTCTTAACACCTTCCAAAAGCTTGAGGCTGCTTCTGTTCCATGGTGTTTTTTAACAGGATACATACTTCATAGAATTTGTATGCTTAATGGAAGTCTTTTATACTTTTTTAAGATCTTACCACAATTCCATTCTTTTTTGTTGATTATTTGATCAAAGGGCCATGTAATTCTAACACTTCTTGAAACATTGGAGCTGAAAAGTAAGACTGGTGAAATAGCTGACTTTAAATATTGCGTTTTCAAGGCTAAAAATAAGTGTCTAACTTACAGATTCATTGTATGATAAACTAATATTATAGAACTGTTTTTATATAGAGCAGACAGAAAAAGTTTTATAATTGCTCTGAGAAAAAAATATACTTACTCAAAATGTGCTAAGCATTCCAATTTTGATGCTTCAACATGGAGCTGTCCCCTGTAGCCTTGGAGACCATAACTTCACAGTGCTTGTTTTTAAAGTAAGGTTTTCTTTCGAATGTAAGCAGATTTTGATGGTAGAAAGAAGTTGTCATGTGGAATTATTCTGTGGAGCCATTTGAATAGACTTGAAACATTGTTTATGCATAAATAAATTCACCACTCTGAAAAGTATTCTGACAAGGCACGGCATGTGTTGGCATCTGCATGTCAGCCTGTACTGAGTTTTCACTACCCACAAGAGGTGGTGAAAACGATCTCTGGTATAAAGCAAATGGAAAAGGTAAAGTGTTGGAATTTTCTTTTTCTTTCTTTCTTTCTTTCTTTCTTTCTTTCTTTCTTTCTTTCTTTCTTTCTTTCTTTCTTTCTTTCTTTCTTCTTTCTTTCTTTCTTTCTCTCTCTCTCTCTCTCTTTCTTTCTTTTCATTTTTAATTTCTTTTAACCTTTCCTGGGAATTCATCAAAAGTTTCTTTTCAAAATTAATTTTTTGGTGAGATAACAGTTAGCATGACAGAACTATAAATGTTGATTTTCATTTTATGTTTTTTGGGAGTTTGTTTCTCTCTTCTTTTCCTTTTTTCAATGCTGTTTTCCAAATAATTTGTGTGATCATTTTTTTCACTATGACCATCATTCATGTGTTGTTTTCATTCAGCAGATACTTATTGCTCTTCTAGTTATTATACTGTTATGTGCTGGAGATACAAATGTCACGTTATGACACCAGCCTTCCAGGAGATTTTAGTCTAGTGTGTTAGTCATACAACTATGCACACAGACACAGTACAGTATATTAAATGCTCTGATAGTGTCTCATGCTTGCTTGTTGGGAACACAGGGAAAAGAGACCCCAAGGTAGTCATGGGAAACTTCCTGGAGAAAGTGATACCATCTTTCCTTTTGTCCCCCAAACAAACTTACCCCCCAATTGCACCTGGCATATTTTAAAAAATTAAAGTGAAATCTGCATACAATTTTTAAAAAATCAAATTCTAAAATGAAAAGTAAAAGTTCTCGTTCAACCCTCCCAACCTTGACCCAGTCACAGTCCTTAGTAAAAACCACCTTTCACACTTTCTATTTTCCCATATGATGGTTATCATTCAAACATGAAACGATGTACTTTGTTTCTATTGTTTAATACATAGACATTAAATAGTGATTTGGCTTTGGACAATGAAAGATGAGGAATTTACCACATTTATAATACCTGCCACCTTCTGTCTCTCCCTCTACCTCTGTGTTTTTGTTAGCTATCTCATTTTTACATTATCAAGTTTAAAAAAACTTTACATGTTGCTATGTTGTTATAATCAGCTCCCGTGCTTTGTCTATAGGATGACTTTAGAAGTTGAGCCACAGACAGACACCCTTCATAATATTACTATAGGCAGAAGTAGTGAAATGTGCTAACACTGGAAGAATTTCCCAAGAATCTAGGTCCAGTGGTCCAATGGATGGTTTGTCTTTTTTTTTTCTTTTTACCATAAAGACCTGATTTTTTTCTCATTGGATATGTGAATTCCAACCTTCTTTTTGAATGACATTTAGTATGGTGCTTGAAAATTCAAACAGAATAGTGCCTCATTTATTTGGCAATATCAATTTATAACAGCCAAACAGTAATCCAAAGGTTAGTATTAAAAATCTGCTAAGCAAATTGGGAAGGAAGAACTCAAATTGTCTTTGTTTGCAGATTACATGATCTTTATTTATTTATTTATTGATTTATTTTTTGAGATGGAGTCTCACTCTGTCATCAGGCTGGAGTGTAGTGGCACGATCTTGGCGCACTGCAACCTCTGCCTCCCGACTTCAAGCGATCCTCCTGCCTCAGCCTCCCGAATAGCTGGGACTACAGGCGTGCGTCACCATGCCCAGCTAATTTTTTGTATTTTTAGCAGAGACGGGGTTTCACCATGTTGGCAAGGATGGTCTCGATCTCTTGAGCTCATGATCTGCCCGCCTTGGCCTCCCAAAGTGCTGGGATTACAGGTGTGAACCACTGTGCCTGGCCCAGATTATATGATCTTATGTTTGGAAAATCCTCAAGACTCGACCAAAAAACTGTTAGAACTGATAAACACATTCAGTAAAGTTGCAGGATACAAAATAAACATATACCAAAATCAATTTCTATATGCCAACATGAACAATCTGAAAAAGAAATCAAGAAAGTAATCCCATTCACAATAACTACAAATAAAATTAAATATCTAGGAATTAACTAAAGACGTGAAAGCTCTGCAGTGAAAACTACAAAACATTAATACAAGAAATTGAAGCAGACACACAAAAATTGAAAGATATTCCATGTTCATAGATTTAGAAGAATTAATATTGTTGAAATGTCTGTTCTACCCAAAGCAACCTACAAGTTTAATGCAATTTCTATCAAAATATCAATGACATTGTTCACAGAAATAGAAAAAAGAAAACTCCTAAAATTTATATGGAACCACAAAATACCCAGAATAGCCAAAGCTATCCTGAGCAAAAATAACAAAACTTCAGGAATCACATTATCTGACTTTAGATTATACTACAGAGCTGTAGTAAACAAAACAGTATGGTACTGGCCTAAAAGCAGACACATAGACCAGTGGAACAGAGTAAAGAATGCAGAAATAAATCCATACATCTACAGTTAACTCATTTTTGACAAAGGTGTTAAGAACATACATTGGAGAAAGATCAGTCTCATCAATAAATGATGCTGGGAAAACTAGATATCCAAATGCAGAAGAATGAAACTAGACCACTATCTCTTGCCATATAAAAAATTAAATCAAAATGGGTTAAAGACATAAATCTAAGACCTAAAACCATGAAACTATTAAAAGAAAATATTGGGGAACTCTCCAGGACATTGGAGTGGGCAACAATTTTTTGAGCAATACCCGACAAGCACAGGCAACCAAAGCAAAAATGGACAAATGGGATCACATCAAATTAAGAAGCTTCTGCACAGCAAACAATCAATAAAGTGAAGGCACAACTTAGAGAATGGGAGAAAACATTTGCAAACTACCCATCTGACAGGGGATTAATAACCAGAATATATAAGGAGCTCAAACAACTCTATGAGAATAAAATCTAATAATCCGATTTAAAAAGAGCATAAGATCTGAATAGACATTTCTCAAAGGAAGACATATAAATGGCAAACAGGCCTATGAAAAGGTGCTCAACATCACTGATCATCAGAGAAATGCAGATCAAAACTACAATGAGATATTATCTCACCCTAGTTAAACTGGCTTTTATCCAAAAGATAGGCAATAACAAATACTGGTGAGGAGGTGGAGAAAAGGGAACTCTTGTACACTGTTAGTGGAAATGTAAATTAGTACAACCACTATGGAGAATAGTTTGGAGGTTCCTCAAAAAAACTAAAAACCGAGCTATTACATAATGTAGCAGTCCCACTGCTGGGCATATAGCCAAAAGAAAGGAAATCAGTTTATCAAAGAGATACCTGTACTCCCATGTTTATCACAATAGCCAAGATTTGGGAGCAACCTAAGTGTCCATTAGCAGATGAATGGATAAAGAACATGTGACACATATACACAATGGAATACTATTCCGCCATTAAAAAAATGAGATCCTGTCATCTATAACAACATGGCTGGAACTGGAGGTCATAATGTTACATGAAATAAGTCAAGCACAGCAAGACAAACATCACATGTTCTCACTTATTTGTGGGAGCTAAAAATTAAAACAATTGAAGTCATGGAGATAGAGAGCAAGAAGTATGGTTACTAGAGGCTGGGAAGGGTAGTAAAGTAGGGTGTGGTGGGGAGGAAGTGAGGATGGTTAATGGGTATCAAAAAATAGCAGAAAGAAAGAATAATACCTAATACTTGCTAGTACAAACAAGATGACTATAGTAAAAAATAATTTAATTGTACCTTTAAAAATAACTAAAAGAGTGTAATTGGATTGTTTATAACACAAAGAATAAATACTTGAGGTGATGGATACCCTATTTACCCTGTAATTATTATTACTCATTGTATGCCTGTATCAAAATTTATCATGTAATCTGCAAACATATACACTTACTGTGTGCCCACTAAAATTAAGAATAAAAAATTTAAATAAATAATAACTCCATAGTTACAAAAAAATCCACTGAGCAGCAAAAACATCTCATACCTAAAATGTTCTACATTTTATGCCTAGTAAGAATCCATAGGCCTGGTTCAGAAGCCGTTTACTCTTATTTTGTTTGTCATTCTACAAATCATGATCTAGTCTCCAAGTCCGTAACAGATTAAATGTTATAATTTAGTGATGCTATAGTCAGGCACATTGAAAGCCCCAAGAAATGTCATGTGGGAATCTCATAGAGAAGAAAGGCAGTCTGTGCTTATCACCCTGAAAGTGCCTGATCTTGTCTGATCTCAGAGGCTAAGCAGGGTTGGGCCTGGTTAGTACTTAGATGGGAGAGGAAAGGCAGACAAAATATTAAATGCTGACTATACAATTTAAAAGGTATTATGATGTAGGGCTGTATGATACTGGGCATAATGATGCTCTAATGATCATCAAACTTTACAAAAAGAATCATTATTTTCATTGTACAGTGTCAGAAGACAGGGAAGTAAGTAGTCATTGAGGATATATTCCTATCCAAAATGGTTAAATTTTGAAAAATTATTCATACAATTAAAAAAGATAAGCGTATGATACAGTTATCTGGAAAGTTAATTTGTGTGGGAGCTCTTCTTCGAGGTCAGTGGAATTGTATATTTATTATCACATTTGTGACATGAATGGGAATTGCTTTATTAGTTATTAAAAACTCATTCTCAACAAATTAGCTATTGTGTGAATTATTACTGAGAGGCAGCTGTTGACTTCGTTGTGAAATACGTCAGCTAGGAAAAAAAGGCAATCTCTCTCTGTTTCTCTCTGTCTCTGCTATATCAATGGATTGACCATTATTTCCACAGATTAAAAGATTGGGTAGACTGCCACTGGGGATAAGTGAATATGCTTCCTTGTGGAGGAGTCTTGGTTTCGGATACTGCTACCTTAATACTCCCTGCCTTTATTTCTTGAGTATTTTATGTCTTTTTCCTTGGAAATATTTCCAAACTTAAAGAAACATTACAGAAATAGTGTAAAGAGCTTTCCCCCCACTAACCATTTGAAAGTAAATTAGAAAGATGATCCCTCAGTACTCCCAAATAAATCATGGATATTTTCTACAAGTGCGAACATCCATCTAGATAACCATAGTATGTCCATTAAAACCAGGAAATTAACCTTAACATGTTACTGGCATCTCATTCATCCATCTATTCAAGTTTCTTCAGCTGTCTCAGTGTCCCTTATAACTAAAGGATTCCATCTAAGACCACAAATTACATTTACTTGTCACGTATCTTTATTCTTTGTCAATCTGAAGTAATTTCTCAGTCTTTCCTTAAGATTTTTGAAGAGTTTTAGGCCAGTTAATTTGTAATGTTTCTCAATTTTGGTTTGTCTGATGTTTCCTCATGAAGAGATTCAAGTTATGCATCTTTGGAAGGAGTAATGGGGAAGCAATATTGTATTGTTTTTGCATCCTGTCAGAGGGGACACATTTTGATTTGTCCTATTGCTAGTGATATAAACTTTGAAGCCTTAATTAGTGTCTACCATGTTTCTCCTCTGTGAAATTAACCTTTTAGATTTTGCAATCAGTAAGTATTTGTGGGGAGTTACATTTTTAGATGATAAATGTCTCATTTTTAAATCAAATCTCTGTCCACTAGTTTTAGCACACATTGATGTTTCTTGGCTAAATTAATTTTTTAAAATGATAGTTGCCAAATGGGGCCGGGCGCGGTGGCCCACGCTTGTAATCCCAGCACTTTGGGAGGCCGAGGTGGGCGGATCACGAGGTCAGGAGATCGAGACCATCCTGGCTAACATGGTGAAACCCCATCTCTATTAAAAATACAAAAAATTAGCCGGGCATTGTGGCGGGCGCCTGTAGTCCCAGCTACTTGGAGAGGCTGAGGCAGGAGAATGGCGTGAACCCGGGAGGCGGAGCTTGCAGTGAGCCGAGATCGCGCCACTGCACTCCAGCCTGGGCGACAGTGCAAGACACCGTCTCGAAAAAAAAAAAAAAAAAGATAGTTGCCAAATGGAATGGTTAATTCAGTTCTCTCTTCTACATTTATCAGTGTGACATTGCATTTTAAGGAAAAGCTTTCAGCTCTTTCCATTTATTTGTATCAATATGGACATGTGGATTCCTGTTTTATCCAGTGAATTATTATCTGGTAGTATAAGTATTTATTTTGATGCTCAAATCACTCCAGATTTGGCCATGGGAATCCCTTCAATCTGGCTTCTGTGTTCCTAAGACATATTTCCATCACTCTTTGAGTATGTCCTTACTTTCTGGCATAATATATTACAGGCTCATATTCCCTTTGCCCCTGGATTAGAATTAGTCATTTCTCTGAGCAGTTTTGTTTTGTTTTAGTACAGAATAATAATAATTTAAAAAACCACTGTTGATTGACTTAAACATTTCTGTTTTTTAGAGACAAGGTCTTGCTGTGTCTCCCAGGCTGGAGTGCAATGGCCTGATCACAGCTCCTCAAACTCTTTTGCTCAAGGGATTCTCTCATCTCAGCCTCTTGAGTAGCTGGGACTACAGGCTCAGGCCACCATGCCTGGCTAATTTAAAATTTTTTAGAGATGGGGTCTTGCTATGTTGCCCAGGCTGGTCTCAAAGTCCTGGTCTCAGGTGATCTTCTGTTCTCAGCCTCCTGAGTAGCTGACAGGCCACCAAGCTCCAGTTAATTAACTTTTAAAGCAATTTAAATAATAAGAAAAGTGTTTAGGCTGGGCGCAGTGGCTCACGCCTGTAATCCCAGCACTTTGGGAGGCCGAGGCGGGTGGATCCTGAGGTTAGGAGTTTGAGAACAGCCTGGCCAACATGGTGAAACCCTGTCTCTACTAAAAATACAAAAATTAACTGGGCATGGTGGCGGGCGCCTGTAATCCCAGAGGGCTGAGGCAGGAGAATCACTTGAACCTGGGAGGCAGAGGTTGCAGTGAGCCAAGATCACGCCACTGCACTCCAGCCTCAGCGAAAGAGTGAGACTCTGCCAATATAGTTACCATTTCTGGTGCTCTTCATTTCATTTATTTTCATCTGGTATCATTTTCCTTATGTCTGAAGTATTTCCTTTTGCATTTCTCATGGTGCCTTTCTACTGGTAATTGAACTCTTTCAGTATGTCTGAAAACATCTCAATATCATCTTAGTTTTTGGAAGATGCTTTCATTGGGCTTGGAAATCTAGGTTACGGGTTTTTTATGTCTTTTAATTCTTTAAAGATGTTGCTCCACTGTTTTCTAGCTTGTATTGTTTCCAGTGAGAAATCTGTCATTCTAGTATCCTCTCCTTTATGTAGTGTGTCTTTTTTTCCTTGGGCTGCTTCGTCACTGTTGCAAGGCAATGTGATTCTGTGTACCTTGGCATAGTTTTCTTTGTGTTTTTCATACCTGGTATTTGTTGGTATTTTTGGATCTGTGGGTTTGTAATATTCATCACATTTGGATATTTTGCAACCATTAATTATTCAAGTATTATTTTTGTGTCTCCTCCTTCATTATTTTCCCCTTCATGAACTCCATCTAAATGTATATTGGGCCTCGAGAAGTTGTGCTACCACACACTGATGCCTTTTATTTTGTTTTTGTTTTAGTCTTACTTCCTCTGTTTTTCATTTTAAATAGTTTCTACCCAAATGTCCACTGACATTTAGTATATCGTCAGGTTTACTCTTTTCCTTGTAATAACTAATTCGTTCATCCATCCTTTAAAAATATGTGTGTGTATATATATGTATATGTATACACACGCACACACATATATATATTTTTCTCATTTCAGACATCATGATTTCCTTTTTTTTCCAGTCAGCTTTCTCAGATTAAACAGACATTGTGATTTTCCTCTCTGAAAGTTCAATTTGGGCTTTTCAAAAATTTTCGATGTCACTATACGTTCAGTCTATTTTCTGGCTTTTAAACATATAAATTATAGTTGTAATAACTGTTTTAATGGCCCTATCTACTGATTCTATCATCTCTAACAATTTTGGATCAGTTCTGATTGATTTTGCTGCTCATTTTGGATTGTATTTTCCTGCTTCTCTGCATATATGGTCATTTTTAATTGGATGTCAGGCATTGTGAATTTTACCTTATTGTTTGTTGGATATTTTTGTGTTCCTATAAATATTCTGGAAACACAGTTATGTTATTTGGAAAAATTTTCTTCGTTTCAGTTCTTGCTTTTACGTTTCCTCAGCCTGTACTAGAGCAGCATCGAGTCCAGGATTAATTTTACCTACCCCTGAAGCAAACCTCTTCTGAGTACTTTATTGCGTGGTCCATCAGTTATGGGCCATACTCTGGCTGTCAGGAATAGGCCCTGTTCCTGGTCCTGTGAAATCTCTGCTTATTGTTTCTTCTGTCTAATCCTTTTAGGTTGTCCTTTTCCTGGCCTTGGATCATTTCCTCAGATGATTCGCTGATCACTACTCAGCTGAATATTTGAGTGTGACCCTCTGCAGATCTCTGGAGTTCTCTGTGTGCAGTTCTGTCTTCTTTAGTACTGTGCCCTGAGAACTCTCGCACTCATGGCTTCCCTGGACTCCCAAATCTTTCTTCTCCACTCAGGTAGACCACCTTATTCTGTTGGGATCCCCATCCCTACTCCGAAGCCTGGAAGCCGGGGCGATTGTAGACCTCTCCTCATGTGTTTCTCTACTCTCAGATGTTACTACAAGTTGTCTGGTGGCCAGTCTTAAAATCTGTCCTCTCATATGTTTTCCTAGGGTTTTTGTTTTTTTTTTTTTTTAAGTTATTTCAGGTGGGATTAAATGCAGTCTCTGTCACTCTATTTTGGCCAGATGTGGAATAAATTTTGCTGGTTCTTAACATTTTGATGTCCTGAAGATCATTTTAGTATCTTCAGGGTAAAAAATGAATTTTGTCTACACTGTAGTGTAAGGTGTGGACCATACCTTGCTCCCTCTGTATCATTTTCTTTGTCCTCTTTGTTCTTGTTGAAACTTGAACCAATCTTATGGGAAGCTGACTATGGGCCAGGCAGAGTAGAATGGGAGTTAGATTCATATGATCTGATTCCTTCCCATAGAGAACTCAGAGCTTAGAGTTACATAATATCCTCTAAATCATAGCTCTTGAATTGGTAGAACTGAGTTTTGAACCATATCTTTTGGCCTTCCCGTTGAGTGTCTTTTTCACTATAGCAGTGTTCTTGTATAACCCCCATACATATACGTACATAGACTCACACGTGCATACGTACACACACACGTACACACCCTGTCTGTATAACTCAGGAAGCCTCATGAGCATATAGTCTAAAGTTTTCACCCCCTTCAGATTGCTTTTTGCTTATCAGTGATTAAAAGGCTTGGGAGGCATTTGAGAATGTGTGAGGCTGGTAATGAACTGGAGGTCCAGTGGGATGAAAAGGGAGGAAAAAGGAGAGTGTGGTGTTTTATTTTTTGGAACAGACTTCAGTAATTGTAATTACGAGTATGCTGGTAGAAACTTGCCTTTGGAGACACTATGGTAATTTTGATTTATGTCCAGTTAAAACTGCAACAAAACTGCCAATGCAGAAAGAATTCTGTGTGTGCTCATTTTCTTCAGATAGTAGGCCAAATGGAGAAATTCGTTAAGCCAATCCTGAAACACTATACCAAAAACTTAAATGAGCAAATTTAATCACATGTATTGGCAATAGGGGATTCCATGAAAATGTTTCAACTTCTGGCAGCAACTTTTAAACTTTCTAATTTCAGTAATAAGACTATTTGCATAACTCTAAATGTAGCAGGCAAATGGTACAAAGAAGAAAGAAGACAGTGTGGTGTAGAGAAAGAAGGGAACTGGAAATTAAGAAACTTGGCCTTTAGTCCTAGCTTTCTAAACTGACATAGCTTTGAGACGTTGGACAAGTCGTTGAATCTTAACTGTGGTTTCATTTTCATATTTAAAATGAGAGTGTTGAATTAAAAGACTTCTAAAATAACTCCTAGCACTAACATTATCATGGTCCTTTGACTATAAAGGTGACCTTAATTGACATAAGAGTCAGTTTTCTAGTTATTTCTAAAACTAATAACATTTTTAAAAAATGCTTTACTATACCATCACATTTTCTGTTCTACTTAAAAGGTCATTATCCAGTTTGATTGCCTTGTAATTCACAAAAATTTAGCCCAGATTAATTTTAATGATTCCCAAAATACCAAGTCCTCTAGCAAAGGTGGAGATTTGTCATTATAGAGGATATCCAGTGATGGTACCACAAGTTTTGTGGAGAACTCTCCAAGTGCTTTGGACAGTGGCATTCTTGCTGGAATAAATATGTAGGTTGTAAGGGGATAGTAATAATTAGAATCACTGCTAATATTTGAGTACTTACCAAGTGATAAAACTGTAGATGCTTTTGAAGTATTTAATTATCAGAATAAACCTTTGAAAAATGTGTCATTTTTATCCCCATTTTGCAGATGAAGCACGGGAAAGTCAGGTAACTTTCACAAGTTACCTATGAACGTTTGATTAATGGTTAATAAGCAACTGAGCTGGGATTTGAACCATCACTGGCGCCACAGCCTACCTTCCTAACCAGTACACTGTGCTACCTATTATATTTATAAAATTCAAATGTATCAAATTGCCTTATGTATTTCCACAAGTAGACATCATTAATTGTGAAAATTCTGCCTTCAAAAAAAGTCCTTTGACTTTATTACTAAATCGTCTGTCATTCTGAACTGTTTGTTACCATTCTGCAAAAAAAAATGAGGCAGTCGTGCCAAAATGTTTTCAGCAATATCCTTAATAAACATATTGTTGAGTTCAGCTGACATTTTGTAGCAAGATTTTCTCAGTGAAGGAAGTAGTCATTCATTGACTTAGACTTGAGAGCGAACTGCATAAAAATGCCCTTCTAACTTTGCTTTTATGAGCTACCCAAAGCCTGTGTAAACCCAAGAATATGGTTGAAACCAACTGTTTCTGTTCAGATTTTTTTTGTTGCCTGTACTTCTTCATATCTTTATTATTAATTTCCCTGGAAATTAAAGCTTTTCTGAAACTGTAAGATATTTAAAAATCTCAAAATGTATTTTCCTTTCTATAAAGCCTTCTTTAAAGTTACTCATTACTACAGGTTGTGCATCCCTTAGCCAAAATGCTTGGGACTAGAAGTTTCTCAGGTTTTTTTTTTTTTTTTTTTTTTTTTTTTTTTTTTAATATTTGCATTATATTTACTGGTTGAGCATCTGAAATCCCAAATGCTCCAGTGAGCATTTCCTTTGAAGGCAATGTTGATCCACTTGTTTATGCCCAAAAAGTTTAGAATTTTGGAGCATTTTTGAATTTTGGATTTTCAGGCTAGGGATGTTCAACCTGTATCACGATATCTGACATCCCCCCTCCAACCTGATATTGTTTCCTTTGGTGCAAAGTTTCAGAATCAAATTAAGGAAATGTCATGTTTCCACAGATGAGTTCTCTGAAAAACTTCCTCTTACAGTGAAAGTCATAGTCCAGGAGAACTTTAGATGTGGAACTTCAGGGCCAGGTGGAAAGCCATTATGAACTCTTGCATTGGCTCTCTTATGATCATAAGCCTGAAAGTACAGAATCCTGGAAAAGGAGGCCTGTCTCTGCATGCATGTAATTTTTAAAAAGGAGAGAATGATATGAAGAGTGCTAAAGCTTGATCATAAAATATCAGGGCAATGAAAACAAAGGATAATGAATAACGAGTACTAGAATTAAAATGCAAGGCATTTGAAAGAGATGGGGTGCCAGTTATAATTCAGTTTTGAATACTGCATTGCAAAAGAACTATTTTTGAAAATAGTTAAGGGAAAAAATATCTGAATTGTTGAAAAAGTTCCCCCTATTTATTCCTGGTAAACTTCAGTCCCATCTTACTGCTTCATTCTAAGTTCTTGTGGAGTGTGAATATCAGCAATTTTCTTACCTTCAAA
The DNA here is from genome assembly GCF_006542625.1 of Nomascus leucogenys. Classification (NCBI taxonomy): domain Eukaryota; kingdom Metazoa; phylum Chordata; class Mammalia; order Primates; family Hylobatidae; genus Nomascus; species Nomascus leucogenys. The sequence continues at coordinate 60,820,213 of NC_044395.1, read as the reverse complement.
GAGGAACTTGAATAATGTCATTGGATCTCTGTGCATTTTTTGATAGTATGATTCTTTGAGTTTCTTGGGATGTGTTGTCATTTTTACCTTGCAGTGAATCTCACTATTGTCCTATCTAATGACTGAATAAAATATACATTTTTTCTTTCTTGTCCCTGAAGTCCATGGTGGAAGCTTTTGCCTCTTGTTTAGACATGGTGATGGTGGCTTTTCTTTCGGATCTCCACAAACAGCAAATTCACAGTGGGAGAGTCTTTCTCTCTGAGATTTGCAAATCCATGTTTTTTCTTCACAGCTCAACACCATGCTTTCTGTTAAGATGTAAACAAGTCTAATAATTCTTTTTCAAATGCCGTTCTGATGAAACCTGAGTAGTTAAAAAATACTATTTAAATTACAATTTAAAAATTATACAATTGTTAAGTATAAAACACTTGCTAAGTGTACAGCTGTTTATCAGACGCAATACAGGAGGGGATACAAAGGAAGAAGACAAGAAGCAAATTGTCTAGTTGAATAAGATTTAGCTTGTGGAAGAACTAGTGTCAAGATAAATGTATTCAAGTGCTGAAGTTCATGGTACATATGCTTACTGAGTAAAGTAGCATGCAAGGTCCTTTGTGTCCTTAGTTTATGAGCCTTAAAACAGTTTTAGAAAAAGGAAAAGCCAACTGGACACAGGGGCGTGCACCTATAGTCCCAGCTACTCGGGAGGCTGAGACAGGAGGCTCACTTGAGCCCAGGAGTTTGAGGTTACAGTGAGCTGTGATCATACCACTGCACTCCAGTCTGGGTGACAGAGCGAGATCCTGTCTCTAAAAAATAAAAAAGGTCCCACCTCCCAATACTATAGCAATTAATTTCAACATGAGTCTGGGAGGGGACAAATATTTATACTATAGCACCTATAAAATCATCATGGCCTACACCCTCTCACCCCTACTTTGGTAGCGTTTTTAGTTTCTTTGTAGTTACTGATCTATTCAGGTTTTCAGCCTCTTATTGAGACAATTTGGTAATTTATAGTTTGCTAGAAAATCATTCACTTTTCCTGTTGTTGTTTTTTTTTAAAATTTATTGGCCTAAAGTTGTATATAATACTCCTTTTAAATTCTAAAAATCTTGTCCATATCCGTAGTTTGTTTTGTTTATTGTTTCTAATTCTGAAGTGCTTTTCTGTGTACTTCCTCAAGTGTGTTTATTGTATAATGAATACATTTTAAATTAAACTTACTAAAATGCACATGGATAGTATTATGAAAAAATCTGGGAATGATTTAGCTTGCTTTTATGCCAAATGTGGTTCTTCTTGCCTGAAATGAGTTAGTTGAGATGTAAACTGGAAATGCGAAGAGTTGATTATTGTTCTATAACTGTTGCTTCATCAGTGTTGTTAGTTTTTGAGGGTATGCATATCCTGGTTAGACTTGATGCACTGATTATCACATGCTTTCACACCACCTACCGTCTCCTCAATAGAACTTTCCCACCCACGATGCTATTTACTTTTCCATGAAAGTAGGTTAATTTTATAAGTATTTATAAGCAGTAGTATTGTCTTATTTGATCCCATTACCATGAGATTGTGTTCTTCCCAACTGTGTGCATGGTCCAAACAGAGGAATGTAGAAGCAGGCCTTTGGGTAGACTCCTGGTCTTTTGGGAAACTATCATATTTAATAAATCCATCAACAAGTATTTGAGTGATTCCCATGTGCCTTAGACTGCTGTAGGTGCTGTAGAGATGCAGAGAATTTATTAGGCATTTAAATTCTACAGCACTGTAGCTCTGATCAACCTTTCCAGCCTGCCTCTCATGATATTGCTCTTGTGCCCTCTGTTTTATAGCATACAACCCACTTGCCGTTTTGAACGTGTAATGCACTCTGCTTCCTTAATGACTTTGAAAAGCTATTCCCAGTACCCTAAACAGCAATTCCCTCTCATACAGCTATCAGAGTCTTAGCTACCCTTCCTTCATATTGGAGCTTAAATCCTGTCTCCTTTAGTGAGCCTTTCCCAAGAACAAGTTATCTCAGACTAATGTATCCATTTTGCAAGGGTACTTAGATTTGTAGACACAGATAACTTCAATAATGTGTTTGATAAGGTATGTCAGGATAGCTTTGGGAGCAAGATGAAGAAGTGTAAGCTAAATGACAGAAAAGATAGGTCAATTGGTAACTACTTGATGACTTGCTATCTAGAGGGAAATTTTTAAACGCATGGCATAGGGCTCGGTTATTGACCTAGTCTTTTTCAACGTGTCCATTCATTTGATTACTTACCTGCCAAATATTTATTCAGTACTGCATGCTGGAAACTATGCAATATGCTGGGTATACAGTGGTGATCAAGGGAGACATGGTTTTTCCTCTTGAGAATACCACAATCTAAGCCTTTGAACAAAGATATAGAAAATTGACTAAGCTAATGCAGTGGTAACGTGGAGCTTATAGAGATGGTGATTATTGCGTGACAGAATTAGTGAATAAGATCTCTGGGGACTGGAAAGATAGAATTATATTCAGCTCATCTTAAATATTAAGATAGAGTTTAATTGTGAAAAGAATATAGTCTTATACTTGAGTCCTAAAACCAACTGTATGAGAAGAGGGAGGCTTGGCATATGGGCAACAGTCTGAGTAAAAAAAGATACAGAACCTTTAGTCAGTAGTCAAGTCAATATTAATAATCAGTGAGATATGACTGCCAGAAAATGTTGGGTTATTAAATTGATAGACATGTAGTATCTACAATGAGAAATGATCAGTCTTTTCTGGTTTACAAACATTAAAAAATGTTCTCAAGGCAGTTTCCCAGGAGTTTTTCTATGCTTGATATACATCTAAAAAAATAAATTATCACTGAATAAATATTGCATAGAATCTGAGAAAAATAGAATCGGAGAAATCTTAAAATAATCATTTTTAATTCACTGGGTGTCTGTTGTGCTCTGGGGGGTTAAGAGAAGGGTGAGATTTGCCCCTCTGTATTTCTGAGGAAGGAAAGGGAGTAATCTTTATTACAGTCTGTTACTGAAGGCCTGTATATACAAAGTACTATGGGGAAGCTCAGGAGCACAGACACTACCAAGGTATAGGCCTAGGTTTTCAAGGAGTGTGGAATCCACTGCTGGAGAAAGCCGGAAAACAAATGATTATAGCATGATATGAAGTCTAGATGGAGCATGCTACCAGTGCTGTTGAGGGAGACCACAACCCTTACCAAATATTGACTATTCCCAGGCTCCTACTTGAGTTCTTCCTCTTCCAAAATGACTTTGTGGGTCTGTTTTGTACCTAGAGGTGCCTGGTATTTTCGCATTGCAGCCTACATACATGACATCTCTTGGTCAGGCCTCCGAATGACTTATTTATTTGCCTTGAGAGTGAAGCTCCTTAGCCTGATGTACCAGGTTTTCATAATCTGACCGCTGCCTGCCTTTTTACCTCATCTCTTGCCATCCTCTCCCATATGACCCTGTGCTCCAGCCTTGCTAAGCTGCTTACAGTTCCTGAAAATGTTAGGGTACCGTTTTTTGTTTTTGTACTTGTTTTTGCTTTTGTCTGGAATATCTCCCTTTTTATCTAGCTAATTCCTACTTTTCCTTCAAATGTTGGCTCACTGTTTACCCCCTCCAAGAAGACTTTTGCTTCCACTTGACCCCACCCCTAGAATAGATGCTCCTTTTTTATGTTGAGCCCTTACCCGATGCATGCCTGTATTGTAGCCTGTATAATGCTATTATGATTGTTTACAAACCAATTTGTCTACAGAGTATTATGAAGATAATGCTCTGATCTCTGTATTTTTATTACCTAACAGAGGGCATGGTGAACATTTAGGCCCTCAATAAGTGTTTATTGCATGAATATGTAAATAATGGTATATTTCTAGAGAGCACAGACTGTCTGCAATGTTTTTTTCTCTTAACACTAGACTCAGTATTAGCAACATAGAAAGTGCTCAATGTGAAGACAGGATGAGTGAATAAATTTAAAGATACGTTAACCATGATCAGATAAGGAATTAGGCTAAAGATTTATAATGTGCAGGTGTTATTTTGACTAATGTGATAATGTGCTCAGTAAATGGAATCATGAAGAGATGGCTTTGAAAGAAGGATAATTGATATTTAGATTGAAAGAATGTATTAGTTTTTGATTGCTGGGTAATAAATTACCACAAATTTAGTGGCTTAAAATAATACCTGTTTTATTGTCTCACGGTTTCTTCTTTAGGCCGGAAATTTGGCAACAGCTGACTTGGTTCGCTGCCTATGGTCTCATGAGACTGAAATCAGTGTCAGCTGTGCTGTGTTCCTTTCTGGAACTCAGGGTCCTTGTTTAAGCTCCCATGGTTTTTGGCAGAGTTCACTTCCTTGTGGTTTATAGGATTCAGCTTCTTGTTCTCTTGCTGATAGTGGTCTGAGGGCCCCTGTCAGCCCCATTGAGGCCACCTGCAGTTTCTTGCCACGTGGCCTACTTTATAGGCCCTCTCGTGCTTCAAATCTCTTCTTTCAGGAAGGGCCAGTCCCTTTTTTTTTTTTTTTTAAATTATTATACTTTAGGTTTTAGGGTACATGTGCACAATGTGCAGGTTTGTTACATATGTATCCATGTGCCATGTTGTTTTGCTGCAGCCACTAACTCGTCATTTAGCATTAGGTATATCTCCTAATGCTGTCCCTCCCCCCTCCCCCCTCCCCCCAACCCACAACAGTCCCCGGAGTGTGATGTTCCCCTTCCTGTGTCCATGAGTTCTCATTGTTCAATTCCCACCTATGAGTGAGAACATGCGGTGTTTGGTTTTTTGTCCTTGCGATAGTTTACTGAGAATGATGTTTTCCAGTTTCATCCATGTCCCTACAAAGGACATGAACTCATCATTTTTTATGGCTGCATAGTATTCCATGGTGTATATGTGCCACATTTTCTTAATCCAGTCTATCATTGTTGGACATTTGGGTTGGTTCCAACTCTTTGCTATTGTGAATAGTGCCACAATAAACATATGTGTGCATGTGTCTTTATAGCAGCATGATTTATAGTCCTTTGGGTATATACCCAGTAATGGGATGGCTGGGTCAAATGGTATTTCTAGTTCTAGATCCCTGAGGAATCGCCACACTGACTTCCACAATGGTTGAACTAGTTTACAGTCCCACCAACAGTGTAAAAGTGTTCCTATTTCTCCACATCCTCTCCAGCACCTGTTGTTTCCTGACTTTTTAATGATGGCCATTCTAACTGGTGTGAGATGGTATCTCACTGTGGTTTTGATTTGCGTTTCTCTGATGGCCAGTGATGATGAGCATTTTTTCATGTGTCTTTTGGCTGCATAAATGTCTTCTTTTGAGAAGTGTCTGTTCATGTCCTTCGCCCACTTTTTGATGGGGTTGTTTGTTTTTTTCTTGTAAATTTGTTTGAGTTCATTGTAGATTCTGGATATTAGCCCTTTGTCAGATGAATAGGTTGCAAAAATTTTCTCCCATTCTGTAGGTTGCCTGTTCACTCTGATGGTAGTTTCTTTTGTTGTGCAGAAGCTCTTTAGTTTAATTAGATCCCATTTGTCAATGTTGGCTTTTGTTGCCATTGCTTTGGTGTTTTAGACATGAAGTCCTTGGCCACGCCTATGTCCTGAATGGTATTGCCTAGGTTTTCTTGTAGGATTTTAATGGTTTTAGGTCTAACATGTAAGTCTTTAATCCATCTTGAATTAATTTTTGTATAAGGTGTAAGGAAGGGATCCAGTTTCCGCTTTCTACATATGGCTAGCCAGTTTTCCCAGCACCATTTATTAAATAGGGAATCCTTTCCCCATTTCTTGTTTTTCTCAGGTTTGTCAAAGATCAGATAGTTACAGATATGCGGCATCATTTCTGAGGGCTCTGTTCTGTTCCATTGATCTATGTCTCTGTTGTGGTACCAGTACCATGCTGTTTTGGTTACTGTAGCCTTGTAGTATAGTTTGAAGTCAGGTAGCGTGATGCCTCCAGCTTTGTTCTTTTGGCTTAGGATTGACTTGGCGATACGGGCTCTTTTTTTGGTTCCATATGAACTTTAAAGTAGTTTTTTCGAATTCTGTGAAGAAAGTCATTGGTAGCTTGATGGGGATGGCATTGAATCTATAAATTACCTTGGGCAGTATGGCCATTTTCGCGACATTGATTCTTCCAACCCATGAGCATGGAATGTTCTTCCATTTGTTTGTATCCTCTTTTATTTCATTGAGCAGTGGTTTGTAGTTCTCCTTGAAGAGGTCCTTCACATCCCTTGTAAGTAGGATTCCTAGGTATTTTATTCTCTTGGAAGCAATTGTGAATGGGAGTTCACTCATGATTTGGCTCTCTGTTTGTCTGTGATTGGTGTACAAGAATGCTTGTGATTTTTGTACATTGATTTTGTATCCTGAGACTTTGCTGAAGTTGCTAATCAGCTTAAGGAGATTTTGGGCTGAGACAATGGGGTTTTCTAGATATACAATCATGTCATCTGCAAACAGGGACAATTTGACTTCCTCTTTTCCTAATTGAATACCCTTTATTTCCTTCTCCTGCCTGATTGCTCTGGCCAGAACTTCCGGCAGTATGTTGAATAGGAGTGGTGAGAGAGGGCATCCCTGTCTTGTGCCAGTTTTCAAAGGGAATGCTTCCAGTTTTTGCCCATTCAGTATGATATTGGCTGTGGGTTTGTCATCGATAGCTCTTATTATTTTGAGATACGTCCCATCAATACCTAATTTATTGAGAGCTTTTAGCATGAAGGGTTGTTGAATTTTGTCAAAGGCCTTTTCTGCATCTATTGAGATAATCATGTGGTTTTTGTCTTTGGTTCTGTTTATATGCTGGATTACATTTATTGATTTGCGTATGTTGAACCAGCCTTGCATCCCAGGGATGAAGCCAGGAAACCCATCTCATGTGCAGAGACACACATAGACTCAAAATAAAGGGTTGGAGGAAGATCTATCAAGCAAATGGAAAACAAAAAAAGGCAGGGGTTGCAATCCTAGTCTCTGATAAAATAGACTTTAAACCAACAAAGATCAAAAGAGACAAAGAAGGCCATTACGTAATGGTAAAGGGATCAATTCAACAAGAAGAGCTAACTATCCTAAATATATATGCACCCAACACAGGAGCACCCAGATTCATAAAGCAAGTCCTGAGTGACCTACAAAGGGACTTAAACTCCCACACAATAATAATGGGAGATTTTAACACCCCACTGTCAACATTAGACAGATCAATGAGACAGAAAGTTAACAGGGATATCCAGGAATTGAACTCAGCTCTGCACAAAGTGGACCTAATAGACATCTACAGAACTCTCCACCCCAAATCAACAGAATATACATTTTTTTCAGCACCACACCATACCTACTCCAAAATTGACCACATAGTTGGAAGTAAAGCTCTCCTCAGCAAATGTAAAAGAACAGAAATTATAACAAACTGTCTGTCAGACCACAGTGCAATCAAACTAGAAATCAGGATTAAGAAACTCACTCAAAACCGCTCAACTATATGGAAACTGAACAACCTGCTCCTGAATGACTATTGGGTACATATTGAAATGAAGGCAGAAATAAAGATGTTCTTTGAAACCAACGAGAACAAAGACACAACATACCAGAATCTCTGGGACACGTTCAAAGCAGTGTGTAGAGGGAAATTTATAGCACTAAATGCCCACAAGAGAAAGCAGGAAAGATCCAAAATTGACACCCTAACATCACGATTAAAAGAACTAGAAAAGCAAGAGCAAACACATTCAAAAGCTAGCAGAAGGCTAGAAATAACTAAAATCAGAGCAGAACTGAAGGAAATAGAGACATAAAAAACCCTTCAAAAAATTAATGAATCCAGGAGCTGGTTTTTTGAAAAGATCAACAAAACTGATAGACTGCTAGCAAGATTAATAAAGAAGAAAAGAGAGAAGAATCAAATAGATGCAATAAAAAATGAAAAAGGGGATATCACCACCGATCCCACAGAAATACAATCTACCATCAGAGAATACTACAAACACCTCTACGCAAATAAACTAGAAAATCTAGAAGAAATGGATAAATTCCTCGACAAATACACCCTCCCAAGACTAAACCAGGAAGAAGTTGAGTCTCTGAATAGACCAATAACAGGCTCTGAAATTGTGGCAATAATCAATAGCTTACCAACCAAAAAGAGTCCAGGACCTGATGGATTCACAGCCGAATTCTACCAGAGGTACAAGGAGGAACTGGTACCATTCCTTCTGAAACTATTCCAATCGATAGAAAAAGAGGGAATCCTCCCTAACACATTTTATGAAGCCAGCATCATCCTGATACCAAAGCCTGGCAGAGACATAACCAAAAAAGAGAATTTCAGACCAATATCCTTGATGAACATTGATGCAAAAATCCTCAATAAAATACTGGCAAACCAAATGCAGCAGCACATCAAAAAGCTTATCCACCATGATCAAGTGGGCCAGTCCCTTTTAAGGGCTTACCTGGTTAGAGCAGACCTACCCTCTGTATTAGTCAGCTTGGACTGCCACAACGAAATACCAGTCTGGGTGGTTTTAGCAACAGACATTTATTTTCTCAGAGATCTGAAGGCTGGAAGTCTGAGATCAAGGTGCCCGCATGGTTCAGTTTCTGGTGAGGCTGTCTCCCTAGCATACAGATGGCCACCTGCCTGTTGTGACGTCACATAGTATTTCCTTCTTGCATGCGTGTGGAGAGGGAGAGATCTTTTTCTCTTCCTGTTCTTTTAAGGCCACCCTATGACCTCATCAACTTTAATTACCTTCTGAAAGTCTTGTTTACAAATATAGTCACATTAGGAGTTAGGACACTTCAACATGAATTTGGGGCGTGGGATGGAGGGATACAGTTCAGCCTATAGCACCCAGCTAATCTCCCTTTTGGTTAACTCAAAGTCAACTGATACGTGACCTTAATTATAGCCCCCCAATTCCTTCACCTTGTAAAGTAACATTTCTGGGAGTAATATCCTATGGTGTTCATAAGTCCTGCTAATAACCAAGAGAAGGGGATTATGCAGAGAATGGGAACTTGGGGTGACATTTGAGAATTCTGCCTACCCCAAAGATAGTGGGATAAAATGCAGCAGCAGATTTAGTTGAGATATGAGTTATATTGTGAATAGAATCGTAGAATAATGGAAGAGAAAAGCACACAGCAACCTGATATATAACGGGAGGAATACTGAGCTTGGACACTTATATTTGGAAGGTTTAACCTAAATAATGTGTCTGTGAAAAAGCACTTTGGAAACTACAATTATTTAACATGTAAAGTGTTACTGATGCCAAGGTTTGTGGGGAGATGATGGCAAGATTAGCTTGGGAACGATGGGTTTGTGGGTGGGAAATAAGGAAGCAGTGGAGACCACGGGCTTTGGAGTTAAACAAACATGGGTTTAAATAGTGATTCTGCCACTTACCAGCTTCAGTTTTCTCACAGGTAGAATGGGAATGATTACATCAATGGATTTTTGTGAGAATTAAATGAAATATCCATTTCAAGTTTTTAGCTTAGTGCCTGGCACATAGCCAGCACTAAATAAATATGTATTCATTCACCAACGAATTATTAAAAAAATTTATTCTATGTGCCAGGTACTGTATTAGGCCTCAGGTTTCTGGTAAATATTAATACTATTGTGCCTGAGCTAGATTTCATTGGACTTTGAATTGCCAGGCTAAAACAACAGAGTTTAAATGTTTATTTAAATCACCCTGGGCTTTTTTCAAGCAAAGAATAACATCTAATCTTAGATTTTTAGAATTTGTGATTATTTGGTGCTAGTACATGGTGGTTTTTTTTCTTTTGTATAAAGAGCTCAAATTTACCTGTAGTCATTCTAATTATTGATACACTAAGACTTAAAAGATCTCCATACCTCTTACGTCATTGTTTTGATTTTTTGAAGGACACTGTTGAAATCTGTGTTTTAGGAGAGCATTCTGATGGCAGTGTTCCAAATGGATTGAAAAGGGCAGAGATTAGAAAGGAAGGCCCTTTATTAATGCTGAACCAGGGTGCTTACAGTGGGAATGATGAAAAGGAAATTTCGCAGATAAGAGCTTTGGGAAAGAAGGGTCAATAGGTTTAGGTGATTGAACACAGGAAGTATGAGTGAGGGAAAAGGCAGCACTAGTATAATGTGATGTCAGTTCTGGAGCATTGCAGTGATTCATGACTATCATGGAGTGGATTTATTTGATAAAATTTATTTGAATAGGTGGATTTATTTGAATAGAATTCTTTAAAAAATGGAAAATGCATTTAGTGTAGAAAAATGTAGATCACGCCTTTTTAGACACCAGAAAAATCCTTTTATCATTGATAGAAGATGTTGTCAACATGACTAGAAGTACATGTATGTTAATTACCCATAGATACATAATGAAAGGAACTGTGTAGGCAACCACACACTAGCTATTAGAGGGCCTAGAGTATCTTAAAGGTTAGTGTCCATCAGAGAAGAAGAAAGATAAAGTGGTGAGGTACTAGATGCATTAGCACGAATCTTTGAAATTGTAAGTTTGTGGATTGTGATATGTCTAGTTGTCTCTAAGGAAATATAATTTTAGATGTATATAAGGCAGGCATTCTGGATGCTGTTGGGGAAGATAAACTACAATTAGTAACCGAGCAAATGAAGAACAGGGATTCTTTGGTACTAAGTACAGAATAGAATTGCGAAGAATAAGAGTTGAAGCTAAGAAACCAATTAGGGGCTATTGGCTAGGTGGCAGTCTATCTGGGGTGAGGTGAACAAATTTGAAATGGCTTTAATTAAGTCCTTGCTGCTAAATATGTAGAAACTGTCTAGGCCTTAGGTTGCTTGATTTTTGTGACAGTGGTCATTCCTCCCTCGAGATGTGCTGTTCCTTTAACTGCTGTCATACCAGCTCTCCCAGCTGTCCTTCCACTTATCCCTGGATATTCTGGTTCAGAATTTTTGCAGGACTTTTTTTCCCCCCTAATTTCTTAAATATTGATGTTCCTCTGGATTCTGTTCTAGGTTCTGTTTACTCTCATTCTCACAGTCTTCAGGGTGATCTCATTCACTTTCATAGTGTTCATAACCATCTGTGTGCTAATGATTGCCACATTTTTATCTCTGGCCAAGATCTGTCTCCTGAGCAACAGATCTTTATATTCAACTCATATTCAACACATCCTCTTGGATGTTACACAGGCATCTCCAACTGAAAATAGAACCTTCTTCTCAAACTGCTCCTCCCATGTTCTACATCGCAGTAAATAGCATCGCCATTTTTCTGGTTCCCCAAGCCATATACCAGCAGTGTAATTTATATACAATAAAATACAGATATCTATCTGTCTGTCTGTCTGTCTATCTATCTATCTATCTATCTATCTATCTATCTATCATCTATCTATCTATCATCTATCTATATACACACACATACATACACACAGTTTGATGAATTTTAATAAATATACACACCTGTATTGCCATCGTTAAATCAAGGTATAGAATATTTTCATTATCCAAAATGTTCCCTCATTTGCCAGCGTTCTGACACCCTCATTCCCATCCCTGGGACACTTTTCTTACTGCCTCATCATTTATTAGCTTTCCCTGTTTTTGAACTTCTTATAAGTGGAGTCATACAGGGCACTCTTTTGGTTTCTGGCTTCTTTTGTTTAACATACAGTTTTTGGAATTTATCCATGTTGTTGTATAGATTAGCAGTGTATTCCTTTTTACTGGTGAAGTGGTATTTCCTTCTATGAATATATTACAGTTTGCTTATTCGTTATTCTGTTGATGGATATTTGGATTGTTTCTAATTTTTGGCTATTATAAATAAAGCTAATAGGAACACCTTACACAAGTTTTTTGTGGTCATGTGCTTTCTCCTATTTATTTATTTATTTGATATTTTAGAGACAGAGACTCATTCTGTCACCAGGCTTGGAGTGCAGTAATACAATCATAGCTCACTGTAACCTCAAGCTCCTGAACTCAAGGGATTCTCCCTTCAGTCTCCCACGTAGCTGGGAATGGGTGCGCACTACCATGCTTGGCTAATTTAATTTTTTTAGCGACGGGGTCTTGCTGTGTTACTGGGGCTGATCTCAAACTCCTGATGTCAAGTGATTTCTCCCATCTCAACTTCTCAAAGTGTTGGGAATACAGGCGTGAGCCACCGCACCCAGCCCACATTATACCTGAGAGTGAAACTGTTGGCTTATACGAGAGGTGTATATTTAACTTATTAGGTATTGCCACACAGGTTTCCAAAGTAGTTACACATTTTTACAGTCCCTCCAGCAGTGTTTGAAAGTTCCAGTTGCTCTACCTCTTGCCATCATTTGGTATTGCCAGTTTTGTAAGTTCTAGCCATTATAATAGGCTTGTAGTAGTGTATCATTTTGATTTTGATTTTTAATTTTATAATGACTAAAGATATGAGCACCATTTCATGTGCTAATATCTCATTCTTATGTCTTATTTTTTGAAGTGTTTGTTCAAATATTTTGCCTATTCTCAATTATTGGGTTGTTTATATATTTTTATGTAGGAATTCTTTATATATTTTGGGTAGAAGTCCTTTGTCAGGTGTACACACACACACACACACACACACACACACACACACACACACACAGACCCCAAGTGTTTTCTCAGTCATGACTTGATTTTTTTTCATTTTCTCAATAATGCCCTTAGGAAATTTTTGCCTAGTCAAAGTTTTGGAATATATTTTCCTATGTGTTATTCCAGAAGCACTGTAGTCTTAGCTTTTACATTTAGGTCCCTAATCCATCTCAAATTAATCTGTGTGTATAAGGTGAGGTACAGGTTAAGGTTCATTTATTTCCTCTATGCGTATTAAGTTATTTCACTGCTGTTTGTTGACACAGTTTTTCTTTTCCTTATCAAAAAATTGAGTATATATGAATGATTCTTTCTATAATCTGAAATGTGTGTGTGTGTGTGTGTATATATATATCTATCTTTTTTTTTTTTTTTTTTGAGACGGAGTTTTGCTCTTGTTGCCTAGGCTGGAGTACAATGGTGCGATCTCAGCTCACCGCAACCTCTGCCTCCCAGGTTCAAGCAATTCTTCTGCCTCAGCCTCCCAAGTAGCTGGGATTACAGGCATGTGCCACCGCGCCTGGCTAATTTTGTATTTTTAGTAGACACAGGGTTTCTCAATGTTAGTCAGGCTGGTCTCGAACTCCCAACCTAAGGTGATCTGCCCACCTCGGCCTCTCAAAGTTCTGGGATTACAGGCGTGAGCCACCGCACCCAGCCCTAAATTATATTTCATTGATCTATTTGTTTAGTTCTATGTAACTACTGCTGCCTTACTTACTGTAGCTTTATGATAGGTCATAAAATCTAGTAGTGTAAGCCCTCCAGCTGTTTCCCGCCCCCCTGCCCCCAACATTTTCTTGGTGTTCTAGGTCTTTTGTATTTGCATATCAATTTTAAAAGCAGTTTGCCAATTTCTATTAAACAAAAATCTTTTGAGTTTTTGATTGGGATTGCTTTGGCTCTAGATCAATTTAGGGAGACTTCACTGCTTAATAATATCATATCTTCCAATCCATGAAATGGTATATGTCTCCATTTATTTAAGTATTCTTTAATATCTCAGCAGTGTTTTATGGTTTTCAGTGTACAGGTCTTTCACATCTTTCTTTAGATTTATTCCTGGTTATTTATCGATATTATATAGAAACACTGATTGATTTTTTTTTTTTTTTTTTTTGAGACGGAGTCTCGCTCTCTCACCCAGGCTGGAGTGCAGTGGCGGAATCTCGGCTCACTGCAAGCTCCGCCTCCCGGGTTCACGCCATTCTCCTGGCTCAGCCTCTCCGAGTAGCTGGGACTACAGGCACCCGCCACCACGCCTGGCTAATTTTTTTTGTATCTTTAGTAGAGACGGGGTTTCACCGTGGTCTCGATCTCCTGACCTCGTGATCCGCCCACCTCGGCCTCCCAAAGTGCTGGGATTACAAGTGTGAGCCACCGCGCCCGGCCAACACTGATTGATTTTTAATGTATTAATTTAAACTCTTGCAATTTGCCGAATTTACTTGTTAGTTCTAGTAGTTGGATTGTAGATTTCTTTGGATTTTTCTACATACAGAATCATAGCATCTTTAAGTAGATTTGCTTCTTCCTTTCCTATACCTATGGCTTTTATTTACTTTTAAAATGCATTATTACAATGGTTTGGACCTTGAGTACATGTGGAATAGAGTGATGAAAGTGGGTATCTTTGCCTTGTTTTTGATTGTAAGTATAGGATTAGCTGTAGATTTTTTTCTATAAACCTTTTATCAGATTGAGGAAGCTCCCCTTTCCTCCTAGTTTGTTGAGGTTTTTTTTTTTTATGTTTAACCAGTAACAGGTATTAAATTTTATCAAATGCTTCTTTTTTGTATCTTTTAAGATAATTATGATCTTTTTTCTTCATTCTGTCATTGATTGATTTTCAGATATTATACCAACCTTGTATAGTATTTGAAAATCAGTCAGTTTAACAGAGTGGTATAACCGACTCAGACAAACTCACTTGATCCAGTTGCTTTATCCTTTTCGCATATTGCTAGAGTTGATTTGCTAACATTTTATTAATGGTTTTTGCATTTATGTTCATGTGTAATAATTGGTCTATAATTTTTTTTCGTATAGTGTTCGTGTCATGTTTTGGTTTTAGGGTCATGTTGACCTCATGAAACAAACTGAAAGCATCCCCTCTTCTTCTTGGAAAGATTTTTGATGCTACTGCCATTTTACTAGTGAAGCTATCTGAGCCTAGAGTTTCCTATGTGAGAAAATTTTTAATTGCAAATATAATTTATTTAACAGATGGTGGTTCTTTAGATTTTCTGTTTCTTTGTTTTGGAAAGTTGTGGATTGTAAACAATTTGACTATTTCATTTAAGTTGAATTTATTGGCAAAGAGTTGCTCATAATTTCTCCTTAATTCCTTTTAACTATCTGAAGGATCTGTAGTGATGTCTTCTCTTTCATTTTTATGCTGGTAATTTGTTTTCAAGCATCATTCTTTATCTCTCTTCTCTCTCACTTTTCACATTTACACCGTCTTTCCTGTCACTATTTTAATTTAGGACAGAGCCATTTGTTACTTGGACTGTTGGAATAACCTCACACTAACCTTCCTGTTTGCAGTCTCTTTTCTCTGTGTGCCATTCACCTATTACAAGAAGAAATATCTTTCTAAAGTGCAAATGTAATTAAATCTTTCCCAGCTTAAAACTTTTTGATGGTTTTCTAATGCCTTCAGAATAAAAATCTAAGCACCTTCATATGAAATACAAAACCATTAATTATAAGGTATTGATTTGTTTCATAGACATCTGTCTTTCCTATATTTCTTCTCCCTTTTTCTCTCTCTCTGCAAGCCATAGGGAACTATACTTCCCTGCCTTTGTAGGTATTCTAATTTGTCATTCTTTGTCTTAAACTTGAATGCAGGGTTTCTGATGTGATATGATCAATATTATCTTCTAACTTCTCCTTCAGTGAGATTATTTTTAATATCTCATTGGCTTCGTCTCAGTTAATCTTTATTAATAATTTACTTGACATAATTTTTTATATTCAATGTATCTATATTCACAGAAATATATAGCCTCAAACCACTTTTTTAGTCCAGTTTCAATTTATCTCAAATCATGTTAAAAAATAGGAATGCTTCTCTTTCCTATCACCAGAATACCTATCAGATAGCTATTTGATCTCTCCTTCCCAACACCAGTGACGATAAGTTTTATTTCAGCTTGAGGATGTTAGTGTTGATATTGACCACTCACCCGTATTACTACATGATATATATTTCTTTCCTTATAGATTCTTTTGATAGTTTGCAAAATCAAGAAACATTACTCTGAAATTGGCTAACCAGTTTGGAGGTAAAGCAGTTGTTTCTTTTTTAGTTAGTCCTTCACCTCTTTATCCCCAGGGGAATCAGGACGTCCCATGTTATTTTTCAAAGTCTAAATACTTCAAACTTTTATTCTCCTGTTGGGTTTGAAAGGGGGGTGTTATTAGCTGTCTTGATGTAGCAGGGGCTCTGAAAGTCTATTTGGATAACACTGAAGATTGGAGGAAATGTGACTCTGTCTGTGTGTTTTAAGCCCCTAAGGTAAGATCAGAAAGCATCTGGGGCAGTGAGAGCCAAATAGTTGAAGTCATATATTAATTATGGTCATGAATCATTTTTATTTTTAAAGTCTTTACCATTTGACAAGGTTGTTTGCATAGTACCAGTGAAGTTTTAGGCAGCACTTTCCTACTTTTAAAGTAACAGGCTATTTTGTTGATTTCTTCTCTGGGTTGATGATGCCTATCATTTTTAGAATTCTGATAACATTTTTAGTAAAAATTGCTGTTTCCTCACTTGAATGAGTGATGTCTATGTGATTTTTATTTTGATACACTATTTTGAAGTAACAAATATAGGAAACTACCACATTGATCTTCCAATTAATCTCCCACTGATGTCAAAAATATCAAATTTTGGAACTGTGCTTTTATGTTCAGACGTTAGACATTAAGCCAGCAAATACATTTTGAGTCCCTCCTTTGTGCCACATTCTGTGCTTAGCATTTGGAATATACCTGAAAAGATGAAATTTATTTTTCCCCCAGAAAGATCTGGTGAAATAGGCAAAGAAATAAATAGTTGCTGTAAAATAGGGTCATATAATATTTTTGTGGTGCCATACACATGAAGTAGCAGATTTCCAGAGGAAGGAGAGCCTCTACCTGTCTGTAATAGTCAGGAAATGCCTTTGAAGAACAGGTTGCTTGAGCTGCCTCTTAATGGATTAGGAATTTATTTATCTGCTAAGGGATGGGAGGAACTTCTAGGCACATAGAACAGCTCACACAGGGGTACAGAAGGAAGAAATGATAGGATATGTTTGGAGAGTTGCCAGTAGTTCAATATTGCTGGAGATGAGGGTGCAAGGTAAAAAATAATCAGGAATGAGACTGGATGTGTCAGCAGGGACTACATCACAAAGGGCCTTACCTTGATGTAAAATTACCTCAGAGCTGTCTTTTAAAAAGAGTATTACTGTCAATGTAGATTAAACACACAAACACACCCAGACCAAGAGGCAACAGGATGGCGTATAATCTCCTTTATTGGATTCCTCAGGAGCCCTGAGGGATTT
The DNA here is from genome assembly GCF_006542625.1 of Nomascus leucogenys. Taxonomy (NCBI): domain Eukaryota; kingdom Metazoa; phylum Chordata; class Mammalia; order Primates; family Hylobatidae; genus Nomascus; species Nomascus leucogenys. The sequence continues at coordinate 60,802,996 of NC_044395.1, read as the reverse complement.
GTTGAATTACTTGTCCCATGAACAAAATAGGTATATTGAGAGTTGGTCCTTTTTATGTGACCTAAGAAATCATCAATAAATATCAGGCAATTTCTAAAAGTACAGAACATATCCTGAATATTTTCAGGGTTTAGGGTAATAATAATTATGTTGGCAGAGGTAGCGATACCATCAAATGCCTAAGAAAATGAACCTCTCATATATATGATGACTTTCAGGTTAGGATTGATGACCACCTTTTAAAAACCAAGGTAAAATTCACACATAGTGAAATGCACAGATCTTAAGTGTAAAATTTGTGAGTTTTGGTGTACTCCTTACCCTAATCAAGACATCAAAGCCAGGTGCAGTGGCTCACTCTTGTAATCCCAGCACTGTGGGAGGCTGAGGCGGAAGGATGGCTTGAGGCCAGGAGTTTGAGACAAGCCTGGGCATAGCGAGACTCTGTCTCTACAAAAAATTAGTCGGACCCAGTTGCACCCTCCTGTAGTCCAGCTACTCAGAAGGCTGAGGCAGGAAGATCCCTTAAGTCCAGGAATTTGAGGGGGCAGTGAGTTAATGGTCATGCCAGTGCACTCCAAGCTAGGTGACAAAGTGAGGCCACCATCTAGAAAAATAAAGACTTAGAACATTTCCATCACCTCAGATAGTTCCTTTGTTCTCTCTTCTCCCTATGTCAGTCCCCACGACTCTTTTGATTTCTCACCATAGGTTGATTTTACCTGTTCTTGAACTTTGTAAAAAGGGAATCATACAATATGGACTTATCTGTTTCTGGCTTTTTTCACTCAACACATTGTTTTTGAGATCCATTCATATTGTTGTATGTACCAGTGGTGTGTTCCCTTTTATTGCTAAGTAGATTTTCATTATATGAATATACTTCAATCTGTTGATTCTTCTATTTGATAGACATTTGGGTTGTTTTCTATGAACATTCTTATACAAAGCTTCTTGTAGACATATGTTTTTATTTTTCTTGGGTAAATACCTAGGAGTAGAATTACTGGGCCATAGGTTAAATGTATGTTTAACTTAATAACTAATAATTTCTAAAAAAAAAACAGCACTATTATTTTATTAGCCTGGTGCAAAAGTAATTGCAGTTCTTGCCTTTTTTTGAGAAGGAATCTTGCTCTGTCGCCAGGCTGGAGTGCAATGGCATGATCTCAGCTCACTGCAACCTCTGCTTCCTGGGTTCAAGCGATTCCCTTGCCTCAGCCTCCCAAGTAGCTGGGACCACAGGCACATGCCACCATGCCTGGCTACCTTTTTGTATTTTAGCAGAGACGGGGTTTCACCATGTTGGCCAGGATGGTCTCGATCTCCTGATCTCGTGGGTTCTTGCAATTTAAATTGAAATTTAAAATAATTGCAAGAACTGTAGTTACTTTTGCACCAGCCTGTTACATTTTTGCCAGCAATGCATGCAAGTTTCAGCTGTTCCACATCCTTGCCAGCATTTAGTGTTGTCATTTTAATTTTATCTATTCTAACGGGTGTGAAATGGCACCTCATTATGATTTTAATATGCATTTCCCTGATGATTAAGACTTTGAGTGAGTTTTCCTATGCTTATTGGCCATTCTTATATCTTCTTTTGTGAAGTGTTTATTTCACTCTTTTGTCCATTTTTAACTGGCTGTCTTGATTTCTGATTTATAAGAATTCTTTATAGTCAGATAGGTGCTTTGCAAATATTTCCTCCCAGTCTATGGACTGTTTTTTATTTTCCTAATGGCAGCTTTGTTAAGATTAACAGGTATTTCTCATTTTTTAAAGTCTAATGTATTCCTTTTTAATTTTATGATTAATTCTTTTTATGTCTTCTCTAGTGAATATTTGTCTACCCCAAGTTTGCAAGAGATAGTCCTATATTTTTGGCCATAAGTGTTATGATTTCAGCTTTTATATTTACTGTGATCCTCTTTAAATTAATTTTTGTGTGTATGAAGTAGGGGATGAGATTGATTTTTTTTCTGTGCTTATTCAGTGTTCCGTAGCACCTTTGTTTAAAAAACTTTGTTTTCTGCACTGATTTGCCTTGATTCCTTTGTCAAAAATTAATTTGCTGTATATATATGTAGGACTATTATGATACACTTTATTCTGTTCCATTGATCTATTTTTTTTATCTCCATGACCACGCCATATTGTCTTAATTATGTAACTTAATAGAAACTCTTGAAATCTGGCATATTTCAAGATTGGTTTGTCACTTCTAGATTCTTTGCTTTTCTATATAAATTACAGTATCAGCTTATTAATTTCTGTCAAAAAAAAATCCTTTGGGAATGTGATTGGGAGTCTCAAGCTATTTACCCATTTGGGAAAAGCTGACAACTTAACAACATGGAATCTTCCAGTCCATGTATATGTATTTTTTATTTACTAGTTCTTCTTTATTGTAGCAGTGTTTTGTGACTTCAGGGTTGAGTCTTGCACGTCTTTTGTTTATTTCATCCCTAAGTATTTAATTTTTTTGATGCTGTCATTAAAGTAGTATTTAAAAATTTCATATCTCAATTGTTTGGGGCTAATACAGGAATACCTTGGAGATACTGAGGATTTGGTTCCAGGCTACCCCAATAAAGCAAATATCGCAATAAAGCAGTAAAGCAAATATTGCAATAAAGCAAGTCACATGAACTTTTTGGTTTCCCAGTGCGTATAAAAGTTATGTTTACACTATGCTGTAGTCTATTGAGTGTGAAATAGCATTATGTCTAAAAACAATGTACATACCTTAATTAAAACACACTTTGTTGCTAAAAAATGCTAATGATCATCTGGACCTTCAGCAAGCCGCATCTTTTTGCTGGTGGAGGGTCTTGCCTCCATATCAATGGCTGCTGACTGATTAGATTGGTGGTTACTGAAGGTTAGAGTGACTGTGACAATTTCTTAAAACAAGACAACGTGAAGTTTGACATATCAGTTGACTCTTCTTTCATGAATGATTCTCTGTATCATGCGATGCTGTTTGATAGCATTTTACCCAGAGTAGAACTTCTTTCAAAATTGGAGTCAGTCCTTCCCCTCAAACCCTGCCACTGTTTTATCAACTAAGTTTATGATGGTATAATTTTTTGTTGTCATTTCAACAGTGTTTATAGCTTCTTCACCAGTAGTAGATTCTATCTCACAAAACCACTTTTCTTTTTTTTTCTTTTTCTTTTTTTTTTTTTTTTTTTTTTTTGAGACGGAGTCTCGCTCTGTCACCCAGGCTGGAGTGCAGTGGCGCAATCTTGGCTCACTGCAAGCTCCGCCTCCCGGGTTCACGCCATTCTTCTGCCTCAGCCTCTCCGAGTAGCTGGGACTACAGGCGCCCACCACCACGCCCGGCTAATTTTTTTTGTATTTTTAGTAGAGATGGGGTTTCACCGTGGTCCCGATCTCCTGACCTCGTGATCCGCCCACCTCGGCCTCCCAAAGTGCTGAGATTACAAGCGTGAGCCACCGCGCCCGGCCACAAAACCACTTTTCTTGCTTAACTATAAAAAGTAACTCCTCATCCAGTCAAGTTTGATCATGAGATCACAGCAATTCAGTCATATCTTCAGGCTCCACTTATAATTCTAATTCTCTTGCTATTAAAACCATGTCTGCAGTTACTTCCTCCACTGAAGTCTTGAACCCCTCAAAGTCATCCATGAGGGTTGGAATCAGTTTCTTCCAAACTCCTGTTAATGTTGATATTTTTATCTATTCCCATGAATCATGAATGTTCTGAATGGCATTCAGAATGGTGAATCCTTTCCAGAATGTTTTCCATTGATTTTGCCCAGATCCACCAGAAGAATCAATTATCTATGGCAACTCTAGGCTTATGAAATGTATTTCTTAAATAATAAAACTTGGAAGTTGAAATGCCTCCTTCATCCATGGGCTACAGAATGGATAATGTGTTAGCAGACATGAAAACATTAATCTCCTTGTACATGCCCATCAGCACTCTTGGGTGACCAGGTGCATTGCCAATGAACAGTAATATTTTGAAAGAAATCTTTTTTTCTAAGAAGTAGGTCTCAAGAATCCTAAAATATTCATAAACCCATAACAGATGCACTGTCGTCCAGGCTTTGATGTACCATTTATAGAACACAGGCAGAGTAGATTTAGCGTAATTCTTAAGGGCCTCAGGATCTTCAGAGTTGTAAATGAGCATTAGCTTCAACTGAAAATCAGCAGCTGCATTAACCCCTAATAAGAGACTCAGCCTGTCTTTTGAAGCTTTGAAGCCAGGCATTGACTTCTCCTCTCTAGCTATGAAAGTCCTAGGTGGCATCTTATTTCAACAGAAGGCTGTTTCATCTATGTTGAAAATCTGTTGTTTAGTATAACCACCTTCATTGATGATCTTAGCTAGAGCTACTGAGTAACTTATTGCAGCTTCTCCATTAGCACTTCCTGCTTCACCTTGCACGTCTGTCTATGTTCTAGAGGTTGCTTCTTTCCTTAAACCTCATAAACCAATCTCTGCTGTCTTCCAACTTTTCTTCTGCAGCTTCCTTACCTCTCTCAGCCTTCAAAGATTTGAAGAGAGTTAGGTCCTTACTCTGGATTAGGCTTTGGGTTAAGAGAATGTTGTGGCTGGTTTGATCTTGTATCCAGACCAGAAAAACTCTTTCCGCATCAGCAATAAGGCTGTTTTACTTTCTTATCATTCATGTGTTCACTGGAGTAGCTTTTAATTTCCTCCAAGAACTTATCCTTTGCATTCACAACTTGGCTGACTATTTCATGCAAGAGGCCTAGCTTTTGGCTTATCTTGGCTTTTCACATGCCTTCCTCACTAAGCTTTGTCATTTCTAGCTTTTGATTTAAAGTGAGAGATGTGGGACTATTCTTTTCACTTGAACACTTAGAGGCCACTGTAAGGCTTGGCCTAATTTCATTATTGTTGTGTCTCAGGGAACATGGAGGCCCAAGGAGAAGAAGAGAGACTGGGAATGGCCAATCAGTGGAGCAGTCAGAACACAAAACATTTATCGATAAAGTTCACTGTCTTATATGGGTGCAGCTCGTGGTGCTCCAAAATAACTATAATAGCAACACCAAAGATCACTGATCACAGGTCACCATAACAGATATAATAATAATGATAAAGTTTGAGATATTGTGAGAATTACCAAAATGTGACAGAGAGACATGAAGTGAGCACATGCTGTTGGAAAAATGGCTCCAGTAGACTTGATTGACTCAGGGTTGCCACAAACCTTCAATTTTTTTTTTTAATAAAAACAATATCTATGAAGCACAATAAACCAAAGTGCAGTAAAGTGAGGTATGCCTACATACAGAAATATAATTGTTTTTTTGTATATTGACCTTATATCCCATGACCTTGCTGAATTAACTTCTTAATTTTAGTATTTGCTTTGTAGATTTCTGATGATTTTCCACATGACAATTATGTCATCTACAAATAAAGACAGCTTGACCATTTGGTATGGAAATGTATAAGAAATACATGAGCTATATTTAAAGATAAAGAGGCCAGGCGCAGTGGCATGGTGCTGTAATCCTAGTACTTTGAGAGGCCGAGGCGGGCAGATTGCTTGAACACAGGAGTTTGAGACCAGTCTGGGCAACATGGTGAAACCTCGTCTCTGCAAAAAATACAAAAATTAGCCAGGCGTGGTGGTGCATGCCTGTAGTCCCAGCTATTTGGGGGCCTGAGGTGGGAGAATCACTTGAGCCCGGGAGGTCAAGGCTGCAGTGAGCCGTGATTGCACCACTGTACTCCAACCTGGGCGACAGAGTGACACCCTGTCTCAAAATAAAATTAAATTAAAATAAAAATAAAGAGACCAAGAAGCAAAAACACAAAGAAAACCATAATTTAAAAATAAAAATAGCTCTTAATTTTTTCATCGTTCCTTGAAAGAGACCTTACTGAGAATGTAGTTGGCTAGTTTGAACCTGGCCAACTATTTAATTCCTCCTATTACTTTGTCTTTTCTATCATCTTCTGGTTTTTTCTTATATCTTTGAGAGTGCTGTCTGCTTTAATTCAACCTTCTCAACTGGGATTACTGTGAATTCTTTTTTTCTTTATGTATACCCAGAAGTAATTGTCACTTTTGAGAGTGATGATACTCTCTCGGTGACTTTAGCAATCCATTTAATTTCACCGAGCTTCAGTTTCCACATCTATAAAATGATAGGATTTTACTATATTACTTTCTCAGAGCTCTTCCCAACTCCTTTGAGTTCTTCATCTTACCTCACAGTACATCAGAGGCAGGCAGGCAGGTACAAAAAGGGTGTTTTAGAGCTCTACTGTTTAGGATTTATTGTATTCCCTATTATTTCATTGTGAATATGCTAGATAATTAAAAATCAATTGAGTTCATTATTAATTCTATGTATCCTCAAGGTTTGTCATTTATATCTGAGGCTCTTTGTTGAGTTTACTGTTAACTCATTTACATTTTTCTATAATTTATATTTCTAGGCTTCATAGAGCCCAGTGTGCAATTAAACAGACTCAGGTAACTGTTCAGAAAATTGGAAAGGAAATTGAAGAAAAACTAAGACTCACATCTACAAGCAATGAGCTGGTAGGTTTTTATGTATTTACCTGTTTACCCTTCTTGTTTTCTAAAGGAGAGTATCATATTCTTGTAGGGTTAATTTTTAAAAACCCTTTAGATCGTTTTTATCTTCTTAATGTTCCACAGAGAGTTCTATTGGCATTTAAATGCTGGAAATAAACTTTCCCATCTGCTAATAATGTAACGCACAAAGTGTCTGCTTTATTCTGCTAGGTGAAACTTTATATTACATAAAATTACTTAGAAGATAATTAACAGGCAGTTTTATTAATGTGAACTCTAAACATGAACTATATAGTGAATGAAAAATAGCTGCCAGGAGGAAAAAAAATATGGGAGCTAATCTACTTTTGAAAGACGAATTTAAAAAGTATTTGGATTGAGCAAAATAGGCTGGTTTGTGGACAGTGATCTCTTTTGGGAAATACTCTTATTAAGCAGGCATTTCCAAAGAAATAGAAATCCTAACCCAAATGGGCAGATTTAAGATATTAGTATAATTTTGAGTTGTTTTTCCTAGTGGAGTGGAAAAAATGTCTATTTTGTAATGAATATTGTGTTTTTGTAAGCACAATAGTGGGTATGGCTAATAAATTGAGCTTTTTTAAAAAGCCACTTGGGTATGAATAGCTTTTGAGGAACTTTGTGCTGTGGATTGGACTTAAAATTCAGATCTTCAAATTAAGTTCTAGATAAAATTGTTTAAATATTTGTTCATGTGAACTCATTATCACAGATAGGCAGCATCTTCCTATTATCATTTACACCCTTCTCAACTTAGCAGAGGGCCTTTACATCCCAAACGAAAGCTTTTTGTTGCCTTGAAGATTTGCCCGAGATAATCATATAGTAGAAGTATAGAAAAGCAGCAATGCACTTAACGTTACAGAAACTTCTCTCTCATGGAATTTGAAATGAATATATTAGTTCAAACTGTATACAGTTGCTGATTTTACAGCTAGCGCTATACCTGGCAGGTGGCAAACATACAAAATAGGATAGCTGCAACAGGTATAGTAGCAATTCTTATTATTCACTTGACTTTCCTTGTCTATAAAAACATCTTCCATTTCAAAGGTGCTGTTAAACCACCTCTTGTTGTAACTTAGCCCCAGCAAGACTGAATTTCAGACTATAAATATATTGAAGGGGGAGGAAAAATCACTAATTTTAATTCTTTCTGTAGTGTATAAAAATGCTGGATTTTTAGAACCTTTGGGGCAAATTGCTAGGTTTTATTTTTGTTTTCCTCTCCCCAAGGCAAGACTGGGAAATTAATTGTTGCATTAAATGACAGCGTATGCTTTATCTCAGTGTGGAAAAATGTATTTTTAATCCTGTTTTTAAAGAAATATAAGTGGTGACACACAGAGCAAGGTAACAATGTGTGAGTTTAAAGAGGTCAAGTTCAGAGGTTCATTGTGTGTTTTTATGCTGCCTAGTCAACACAGAAGAAAAATCACTGGATTTTTGAACTGAACGTGAACCTAGAAATCATGTGGTTCCCTAATAACCCCATTCAAAACTATAGCCCCCTCAGTACATTCTGTCCCTTTTCCTGCTTTATTCTCTATAATATTCATTACCATTTACCACGATACATATTTTGCATATTTTTCTATCTCTAAGCTCTATAAGGCGAGGGGTTTTTGTCTGTCTCTCTCTCTCTCTCTTTTTTTTACATTGATGTATTTCCAGCATCTAGAAAAGTGTTTGCCACACAGTAGGTGCTCAGTAAGTATTTGTTGAATTTAAGAAGAATCTAGCATAATGTCCTTTTATAACAGGACAGGAAAATGAAGCTTAAAGAAGGGAAACAGCTTTCCCACAATCATTTGACAATAGAGACGGATAATTTGGCTTACTTGTTTCCTTTTAGAGAATAATGTCATCTACATGTTAATTAGACAGTCACTTTGAGGTTTACCTGTAGCATATTAGAACACTTTACTATTTGTCTTTTTGCTCATTTACTTTTCAAATTGGCCCATGGCCATTGTATTCCAACCCATCCATTTCGGATATTTAAGAAATCATTTTCATTTTAACCTAAGTAAAAATGCAGCAAGAAGGCATATTTGATGTTGAAAGAAATTGGATTACCTTCTAAGACCATGTATGATTAACTGTGTTATAAGAAATTGGGTTCATACTTGGTGACTTTCAAAAATTTTTGAAAGTCATCTTCTCACATTACATCAGTGCCTAACGTTTTTTGGCATTTAATTATGTTTCTTATGAAATTTCTGCTGTTGTCATTTTGAGTTTTTACTTATGTTTTATAATTTTTTTGTTTGTTTGTTTCGAGGTGAGATCTCACTATGTTGCCCGGGCTGCTCTTGAACTCCTGGCCTCATGTGGTCCTCTCACCTGAGCCTCCCGAGTAGCTGGGATTATAGGCGTGTACCAGCATGCACAGTCTGTGTTTCAGATTTTGTCAGATTCCTTTCCTGTATCTGTTTAGATAAATGTATGTTTTTTCGCTTCTGGTATTAGGGTGAAATACATTGGTTGACTTTTTAATTTAATTTAATTTTATTTTTTTGAGATGGAGTCTCGCTCTGTCGCCCAGGCTGGAGTGCGGTGGCGCGATCTCGGCTCACTGCAAGCTCCGCCTCCCGGGTTCACGCCATTCTCCTGCCTCAGCCTCCCGAGTAGCTGGGACTACAGGCACCCGCCACCACACCTGGCTAATTTTTTGTATTTTTAGTAGAGACAGGTTACACCATTTTAGCCAGGATGGTCTCGATCTCCTGACCTCGTGATCCGCCCGCCTCGGCCTCCCAAAGTGCTGGGATTACAGGCGTGAGCCACCACACCTGGCCGATTTTTTTAATGTTAAGCCAACTTTGCATTCCTGGGGAAAGCCCTCTTGGTCATGGTGAATTACTTTTTAATGCTCATTACTGGATTTAATTTGTTAAAAAATTTTAAAGAAATTGTGCATATGTATTTATAAAGAATATTGGTCTGTAGTTTGTTTCCTTGTAATCTCTTTGTCTCATTTTGTTGTCAGGGTGATGTTGGCCTCAACTCACTTTTGGAAAGTGTTTTCTCCCTTTTTGTTTTCAGGAAGAATATGTGTAGAATGGGAATTATTTCTTAAATGTTAAGTAGAAGTTGCATTGAAGCTATCTGGGCCTGGAGGTTTTTTGTGGGAAGGTTTTTGAACTGGAAATTCAATTTCTTTAATAATTTACCTTTTGCATTAACTTTTGTAGCTTGTGTCTTTCAAGGATTTGTCCATTTCATTTAGGAGGTCAGTCTTTTTACATTTTAGCTATTCTAGCAGTTATGTAGTATTTTCTCATTTTGTTCTAAATTGTATTTCCATGATGAGCATTTTTCATATCCTATTGGATATGCATGCATCTTTTAATAAGTATCAGTTTAGGGCTGAGCATGGTGGCCCACGACTGTAATCCCAGCAATTTGGGAGGCCAAGGCAGGTGGATCACGAGGTCAGGAGTTCGAGACCAGCCTGGCCAATATGGTGAAACCCCGTTTCTACTAAAAGTACAAAAAATTAGCTGGGTGTGGTTCTATAGTTCATTGTTTTGTATCACATAAGTAAGGGTAATTTTTTCCCCCTGCATGGATATCCAGTTGATTTAGCCTCATTTATTGAATAGTCTTTTCATTCCCCATTTAATTGCCTTGACATGTTTGTTCAAAATCAGTTGATCATGTATATGTGCATCTATTTCTGGATTTTCTATTCTGTTCCATTGATCTATATGTCTGTATTTCCCCAATACCAAACTCACTTACTGTCGTAGATTTGTCGTCTTAAAACTTGACAGGGTAAGTCTTCTAACTTTGTTAAAACTTCAGTGGTTTTTCTGGGTTCTTTATATTTCCAAGTGAATTTGATAATCAGTTTGTCAATTTCTACACACACAAAAAAAAGGCCTGATGGAATTTTGATAAGAAGCTGTAGATAAAATTGTGGAGAATTGCTGTCTTAACAATAGTGGGTCCTTCAATCCATGAACATGGTGTATATCTCTTTTCCTTAGATTTCTCTCTAATTCTCTTTATAATGTTGTAGTTTTCACTGTAGAGATTTTGGACATCTTTTATTTATTTATTTATTTATTTTTTTAAATTTTGAGACGGAGTCTCGCTCTGTCGCCCAGGCTAGAGTGCAGTGGCACGATATCAGCTCACTGCAACCTCCAACTTCCAGGTTCACGCCATTCTCCTGCCTCAGCCTCCCGAGTAGCTGGGACTACAGGCGTCCGCCACCATGCCGGGTTAATTTTTTAAAAATATTTTTAGTAGAGATGGGGTTTCCCCGTGTCAGCCTGGATGGTCTCGATCTCCTGACCTCGTGGTCCGCCCGCCTTGGCCTCCCAAAGTGCTGGGATTACAGGCGTGAGCCACTGCGCCTGGCAGATTTTGGACATCTTTTGTTAGAGTTATTGTTAAGTGTTTTATGGGAGTTTTTTGGCAGTGGAGGCATTATTGCAAGTGGAATTGTTTTTGAATTTTTATTTCTCATTCGTTTGCTGCTTATATGTAATAATACAATTAATTTTAACTTATTAATCTTCTGTCTTGCAATCTTATTATATTAACTTATTCATTATGCTAGTTATTTATTTTTTTGGGGATTTTCTTTGTATACAATCATAACGGGAAAATTTGCACAGTTTTACGCCCTTTATTTGATTTTCATCCAGTACAATGTTGGACAAAAAAATAGTAAGAACAGTAATCCTCACCTTGTTCCTGGTTTTGAGGAGAAACAACTCATCATTTCTCTATTAAATATAGTGCTAGGAATGCCCTTCATTAATTTTAGGAAGTTCCTCTTATTCCTAGTTTCTGAGAGTTTTTATCATGAATAGACATTGAATTTTGTCAAATGGTTTTTCTATATCCATTGAAATGATCATATGATTTTTTCTTTATTCTCTTAATGTGATTAACTTTTTGGTTTATTTTCAAATGTTTAACATTGCATTTCTGGAATAAACCTAAATTGATTATAATATATAATTATTTTTGTATTTTGTTGGATTTATTCTTATAAATTTTTTTCCTTCATATTGTCTTGGATTTGCTTTGGTAATAATTTAAGGAATTTTGCACCTGTATTTATCAGGGATGTTGTGATACAATGTTTTGAATTGCCTTTTCAGATTTTGGTAGTAGGATTATGGTAGCCTGGTAAAATTAGTTGGGCAGTGTTCTTTTTTTCCTATTCCATCTTGCCCAGGAGCAGAAATCTGGACCTTTTAAATATTTTCTAGTTCTCTGCTGATATTTAATATCCTTTTATTCACTATAAGAATATTTCAATTTTTGTCGACATATATGTAAGAGTGGCTTTAAAGTTTTTGTAATTCTAACATCTGGATCATCTTGGGGTTGGCATATGTTGGTTTTCTCCTCCCTAGAGAGTGAGTCACATTTTCCTGACTTCATATATTGGGTAATACTGCATAGTATCCTGGACATTGTGAATGTAATTTGGTGGAATCTCTGGATTTTGTTACTTAGTTCCAAAAAATGTTGATGTTTTTATTTTAGCAGGTAGTTAACTTGGTTAGGCTCAAACTGTCATGCCTGCAATGAACATTGGCTCAGATTACAGTGTAGTTCTTTTACCCTTAGGCAGAAGCTTCTTTCTGTTTGTCTCATGCATGTGTAGTATAGGATTCAGTCAGAGACTTAGGTTGAATTTAAACAGAATTTGGGGTGTCCATTATCTGCCTTCCTCTATTCTGGCACACTTGATTGCCTGACCATTTTTCCCTGGTTCCTCTGGTCAGAAAGGAGGTTGACTTTCTTTTGGAGTTTGCAGCCACCCTCAGGGAAAAGCCACAGAAAAAGGGAATTTCATTTTATTGGTTGTTTATGCCAAGTTCTGACTCACCTCCAAAATATGCCTGCCAATTGATCATTCTCAAGAACCCTCAAGTAGCGATTTTTGTATTTTATCCATAGTCTATGTCTGTTATCCATAGTCTATATCCTCTATGAGAGGACCAGTTTGTTGCATACTTACTCTTTTACACCAGAAGCAGAGCTCCTGTACATTTTATTATTATATATTTTTGCTGTATCCTCCTGGCTAAACCCGGGTTCTAAGCCTGTTACTGTTAAGTCTGTGAAATTAATGGATTGGAAATATGTTCTGTGGAAATCTTTTCCTTTTCTTAGTGGTTGACTAGGTGTAGGTGCAGTAGAAACAACCTGTAAATGACATTTAAAAGCAGATGTGTTAACTTTTGGGACAGCTGCCACAATTTTAAAACCTTTTTTCTGATTGTTAATTATTTTCAATTTTAGGGGGAAAATTACTATAGATGAAGATAAAATATACCCTAAGCTGTCAATTCTCAAAGTTATTGGTCTCAAGACCCCTTTATACTCTTAAAAATCTCAAAGAATTCAGTAATACATTTTTATGAAAAATAAGCATAGTTTTCTGAACAAAAGGTTTAATTAGCATTGCATTGCTTAAATATTTTGTGAATTTAACTGCTGTTAAGCTAATGTCTAGCCTAATAAAAGACACCTGGATTTTCACATCTGCTTCTGCAGTGAATCTGTTGCAATATCATAAGTCTCGCAGACTCTGGTAAACTCCTTCATACACTTATGAGAAAATGAGAGTGGAAAAGAGGCATACAGCTTAGTAATATGCTAATATATTTTATCTTATAAGACTCTGTAAAGATGTCAGGAACCCTCACAATTCCCAGGAACATGGTTGAGGAACTTTTGCCCAAAGGCAAAAAGTTTTAGCTCCAGTATGATCAATGTGAAGACACTTGTTCCATTACTGGTTGAACATCTCAAATCCAAAATCCAAAATCCAAAACACTCCAATGAGCATTTTCCTTGAGCATCATATTGGTGCTCAGAAAGTTTCAGATTTTGTAGCATTTTGGACTTCAGATTTTCGGATTTGGCCTACTCAACCTATAATATGTTATTTATACGTTAGTCATCTTTCTGAAATGAATGTTTAACATTTCCCATTTTTTTGGCAGAGACTCATAAATAGGAATGTGTGTATCTGTGATTTTCAGTTCACATACAGTGTTGTATAAAAACACTAAAATATAATTAAACATAATGTATTGGCAATATATATGTGACATTACACTTGGAGTAAACAGATAAATAGAACACTGAAACTCAGAAGATTATGGAACGTTAAGATCTTTGAGCAGTTCGTCTTTGATGCATTAGAAAGGAAGCAGAACTAGATCCCACATGGGTTTTTTTACTCATCAGAAATTGGAGTCAACAATTCTGGTTTTGAATGACTTGATATATTTCTGTAAATGAGCCAGTTTCTGAACATGGACCATAACACAAACACTATACATATGCCTTCCCATATTAATGTAATATTTAGATTAACTTGTAACCTTAGTTCTTTAAATCTAGAAAACATACCTCAGTATGTACCCTGGAATAGAGCAGGTTATCCTCCTAGCCAGGCATATCCCTGTGTTCTCTGAATATTTGCTTTTCTTTTTCTGTATTTTCTTTCTCTGCCCAGGTAGAATTCAATTTACATATTTTGTGGAAAAATTCAAGTTAAGGAAGTTGAACACCTCACTCTTTGTGGGAAAAGATTGCTTCCTAAAGATTTTACCTATCTTTTTCCTCAGTGATGTAAGAACACCTTAGGCTTCTTGATTATACTATTGCATTGCTAAAGAAAACTCAGATTGTTTCTTCGTTCCTTTTTCTTTCATAATAAACAACCTCATTAACTTTTTTCCAATTATTTTTATGATAAAATACATATAAGATTTATGATCTCATTTCATTTTTAAATGTACAGCCCAGTGGTATTAAATACCTTCAAAATGTCATGCAAGCATCATCGCCATCCATCTCCAGAAGTCTTTTAAACTGAAACTGTACCCATTAAACACTAACTCCTCGCTTCTCTCTATTCCCAGCCCCTGGCAACTACCATTCTACTTTTTGTCTCTGTGACTTCGACTGTACTCTAAGTAACTCATATAAGTGAAATTATGCAGTGTATATACCTTTTTATGGCTGGCTGTTTCACTTAGCGTGATGTCTTCAAGCTTCATCCATGGTGTAGCATATTGCAGAAATTTCCGTCCTGATTAAAGCTGAATAACATTTCATTGTATGTATATGCCATATTTTGCTTATCCATTCATTTATTGATAGACACTTGGGCTGCTTCTGCGTCTTAGAACCTTGTGGACTTTTGGTTTCTGTTTTTACAGTGGGTTGGCAGGGCAAAATGGCTTTTATCTCCAGTAGACCTAAATTCATAGAAAGTAGAGACCATTTCTCATTCATCTAGAAGCATGCAGTAGGGCCTTTATTAATATTTGGTTTGTTCAGGAAAATTGTTTAGGAACATTCTATGAAAGGCATATTTCATAGACCTTTCAAGCTAAATATAATAATGATTAGAAATAACTTTTTCTGCTGTTTTCTCAGCTTGAATGTCTTTAACAGATGATCATACCATCTGTTTAGAATCAGTATGTCAGGGATGAGTAAGAAAGCATCTTGGGTGAGAAATGATTGCTGTAACTACTTCTAACACATTGCCAAAAATCGTTTTCCATGCCCGTTGCTTCAACAAGGCCATACCATGATGCATCTCACTGAGTTCCCAGGCTTCCTCTTTGTTTGTGAGTCAAATTAAGATACTAACCTTTTCCTTTTAAAGTTTTCTATCAGCTTATCCTGGATCCTGGTAACCCATTTATTTAATGGATGAGTTTTGTAGTTATAATTTTAATTGTTTACTTTATACCTTAGGAAGGAGATAAAAATTTACTAGCTATAACCAAATTGCTGTTTGCTTAAGATTTATGTCATAGAAAATCATGAAAAGTATATTAGTGACACTGTTTGATAAAGACTAGGAGAGAAGAGCATACACATTCATAGTGCAGTAATTTTGTGTGTGTGCACACATATGCAGGCACAGACATACTCATTTTGGGGACAGAATTTCAGATTTGTATCTGGAGGTAAATTCAGGCAAGCCTTTTGGAGAAAAAAAGAGGCTGAGTAAAGTTTAAGCAATGGTTTGATGTAATATTTATATGGAAACGTAAGTTAACAAACAACAAGTTTAATTGTATCTCTGGCTTGTAGAATGGGTCAGGAATTTCGTTTTATTAAATGTGTATTCGTAAAATTGATTTTTAATGTGACTTAAAAAATAAACTTTCTTTTTCAAGGTAGGTGAAAGGTAGATTCATAGAAAAATTAAGCAGAAAGGGCCGGGCGCGATGGCTCACGCCTGTAATCCCAGCACTGTGGGAGGCCAAGGCGGGGGGATCACGAGGTCAGGAGATGGAGACCATCCTGGCTAACATGGTGAAACCCTGTCTCTACTAAAAATACAAAAAAATTAGCCGGGCATGGTGGCGGGCGCCTGTAGTCCCAGTTACTGGGGAGGCTGAGGCAGGAGAATGGCATGAACCCAGGAGGTGGAGCTTGCAGTGAGCTGAGATCGCGCCACCGCGCTCCAGCCTGGGCGACAGAGCGAGACTCCATCTGAAAAAAAAAAAAAAAAATTAGGCAGAAAGTACAGAGTTCCCATATAACCCACCCCATCCCCAATTTCTTCTGTTATAACATCTTGTACTAGTGTGGTATGATTGTTATATTGATTAATTAATATTAATGCATTATTATTAACTAAAGTACATAGTTTACATTAGGGTTTACTCTTTATGTTATACAGTTCTATGAGTTTTGACAAATGTATTATGTATCCATCATTACAGCATCAAACAGGATTGTTTCATTGCCCTAAAAATATCCTATCCTCGACGTGTTCATCCTTTTCTCCCTCCCCTGGCAACTGATCTTTTTTACTGTCTCTATAATTTTACATTTTCCATGATTTCATATAGTAGGAATCACACAGTATGTAGCTTTTTCAGACTGACTTCTTTCATTTAGCAATATGCATTTACGATTTCTCTGTCTTTTGATGGGTTGATAGCTCATTTCTTTTTATCACTGAACAGTACTCCATTGTATATATACCACAGTTTTTCTGTTGACCTATTGAAGTATATCTTGGTTGCTTCCATGTTTTGGCAATTATGGATAAAGTTGTTGTAGACATTTGTTTATAGGTTTTTGTGTAAACATAAGTTTTCAATATCCAGGTTAATATATAAGAGTATGCTTGCTAGATTGTATAGTAAGCCTATTTTAGCTTTGTGAGAAACTGCCAGACTGTCTGCCAAAATGGCTGTACCATTTTGCATTCCCACCTTCAATGAATGACAGTTCGTGTTGTTCCATATGTTTGCCAGCATTTGGTGGTGTGAGAATTTTGGATTTTATTCTAATGGGTATGTAGTCGTATCACATTGTTGTTTTAACTTGCAATGCCCTAATGATTTACGATGTTAAGCATCTTTTCATATGCTTGCCATCTATATATCTTCTTTGATGAGATACCTGTTCAGTTCTTTGTTGCATTTTAAAATTGGGTTGTTCATTTCCTTTTCCTTTTTTTTTGGAGACAGAGTCTCGCTCTTTCACTCAGGCTGGAGTGCAGTAGCGCGATCTTGGTTCGCTGAAACCTCTACCTCCCAGGTTCAAGCGATTTTCCTCCCTCAGCCTCCCATGTAGCTGGGATTACAGGTGTACACCATCATGCCTGGCTAGATTTTTTTGTATTTTTGGTAAAGACGGGGTTTTGCCATGTTGGCCAGGCTGGTCTCGAACTCCTGGCCTCAGGTAATCTGCCCGTCTTGGCCTCCCAACGTGCTGGTATTACAGGCGTGAGCCACCGTGCCCAGCCAGGGTTGTTTGTTTTATTAATGTTGAATTTTAAGAGCTCTTTGAGGCCAGGCCCAAGTGGTAGATCACACTTGGGTAACAGGGTGAGACCCTCTCTGTATTTTTTTTTTAATGAGAGTTCTTTGTATATTTTGGATACCAGTTCTTTATCAGATATGTTTTTTTGCATAGCTTTTCTCCCAGTCTGTGGCTTGTCTTTACTCTTAACACAGTATCTTTTGCAGATTTTAAAGATTTCCAAGATACCAATTTCTTTTTTCATGGATCTTGCTTTTGGTGTTACATCTAGAAAGTTATCTCCAAACCCAGAGTCTTCTGTATTTTCTCCTGTGTTATCTTCTAGAAGTATAATTTTTAATTTCATATTTAGATCTGTGATCTGGTTTGAGTTAATTTTTTGTGAAGGGTATAAGACCTGTATCTAGATTGATTACTCCCTCCCTCACTCACTCTGTTTCTTCCTTCTTTCCTTTCTTTTTTTGCATGTGGTGGTCCAGTGGTTTCACCATTTGCTGAAAAGACTATCCTTTCTGCATTAAGTTGCTTTTGTTTCTTTGTCAAATATTCTTTGACAATATTTGTTTGGGTATATTTCTAGGCTCTCTGTTCCATTTGATTGATCTATTTGTTTGTTCTTTTACCCATACTACCCTGTCTTGATTACTGTAGCTTATGGTAATTCTAGACATTGGCTGCTGTCAGTCTTCCAACTTTGTTCTTCTCCTTCAATATTGTATTGTGTATTCTGGGTCTTTTGCCTTTATATAAACTTCAGAATCCATTTTGATATTAACAAAATAATTTGATGGATAATTGGATAATTCGATTCCACTTATTCATTGCTGTTGCACCGAAAGCCATCTAACTTTTTATACATATTAATTCTATATTCTGCAATCTTGCTATAATTGCTTTTTCCAGGAGGGTGTTTTTTTGTTTTGTTTGTCAATTATTTTGGATTTTCTATATAGAGACAATATTATCTGCAGCTAAAGACAGTTTTATTTCTTCTTTCCCAACATGTGTAGCTTTTCTTTCTTTTTCTTGTCTTACTTCATTAGCCAGGACTTCAAGTATAACTATGTTGAATAGGAGCGAAAGGGGACATCCTTGTCTTGTTCTCAAACTTAGGGGATAAGCATCTAGTTTCTTACTATTAAGTATGATGTTAGCTGTAGGTTATTTGGTAGATGTTCTTTACCAGTTAAGGAAGTTCTCCTGTTTTCCTAGTTAGCTGAAAGTTTTTATCATGAATCATTGTTGGATTTTGTCACATGCTTTTTCTGCATCTATCAATATGTATGATCATATCATTTTTTCTTCCTTAGCCTGTTGATGTGATGAATTACATTAATTGCTCTTTGACTGTTGAACCAACCTTGCCTACCTGGGATAAATTACATGTTGCCATGTTGTGTAATTATTCTTATACATTGTTGGATTTGATTTGCTAATATTTTTATAGTGTCTTTGTCTGGTTTTTGTGTCGGGGTGATGCTGGCTTCATAGAATGAGTTAGCAAGTGTTAATCAACTTCTAATTTCTGGAAGAGATTCTGAAGAACTGGTATTGTTTCTTTTTTCTTATACTTTAAGTTCTAGGGTACATGTGCACAATGTGCAGGTTTGTTACATATGTATACATGTGCCATGTTGGTGTGCTGCACCCATTAACTCATCATTTACATTAGGTATATCTCCTTTTTTTTTTCTGTTTTTCTTTTTTTCTTTTTTATTATACTTTAGGGTTTTAGGGTACATGTGCACAATGTGCAGGTTTGTTACATATGTATCCATGTGCCATGTTGATTTCCTGCACCCATTAACTCGTCATTTAGCATTAGGTGTATCTCCTAATGCTGTCCCTCCCCCCTCCCCCCACCCCACAACAGTCCCCGGAGTGTGATGTTCCCCTTCCTGTGTCCATGAGTTCTCATTGTTCAATTCCCACCTATGAGAGAGAACATGTGGTGTTTGGTTTTTTGTCCTTGCGATAGTTTACTGAGAATGATGTTTTCCAGTTTCATCCATGTCCCTACAAAGGACACGAACTCATCATTTTTTATGGCTGCATAGTATTCCATGGTGTATATGTGCCACATTTTCTTAATCCAGTCTATCGTTGTTGGACATTTGGGTTGGTTCCAACTCTTTGCTATTGTGAATAGTGCCGCAATAAACATACGTGTGCATGTGTCTTTATAGCAGCATGATTTCTAGTCCTTTGGGTATATACCCAGTAATGGGATGGCTGGGTCAAATGGTATTTCTAGTTCGAGATCCCTGAGGAATCGCCACACTGACTTCCACAATGGTTGAACTAGTTTACAGTCCCACCAACAGTGTAAAAGTGTTCCTATTTCTCCACATCCTCTCCAGCACCTGTTGTTTCCTGATTTTTTAATGATGGCCATTCTAACTGGTGTGAGATGGTATCTCACTGTGGTTTTGTATATCTCCTAATGCTATCCCTCCCCATCCCCCCACCCTACGACAGGCCCCGGTGTGTGGTGTTCCCCACCCTGTGTCCAAGTGTTCTCATTGTTCAATTCCCACCTATGAGTGGGAACATGCGGTGTTTGGTTTTCTGTCCTTGCGATAGTTTGCTCAGAATGATGGTTTCCAGCTTCATCCATGTCGCTGCAAAGGACATGAACTCATCATTTTTTATGGCTGCATAGTATTCCCTGGTGTATATGTGCCACATTTTCTTAATCCAGTCTATCATTGATGGACATTTGGGTTGGTTCCAAGTCTTTGCTATTGTGAATAGTGCCACAATAAACATACATGTGCATGTGTCTATATAGCAGCATGATTATAATCCTTTGGGTATATATCCAGTAATGGGATTGCTGGATCAAATGGTATTTCTAGTTCTAGATCCTTGAGGAATCACCACACTGTCTTCCACAATGGTTGAACTAGTTTACAGTCCCACCAACAGTGTAAAAGCATTCCTATTTCTACACATCCCTTCCAGCACCTGTTATTTCCTGACTTTTTAATGATTTCCATTCTAACTGGTGTGAGATGGTATCTCATTGTGATTTTAATTTGCATTTCTCTGATGGCCGGTGATGATGGGTATTTTTTCATGTGTCTGTTGGCTGCATAAATGTCTTCTTTTGAGAAGCATCTGTTCATACTCTTCGCCCACTTTTTGATGGGGTTGTTTGATTTTTTCTTGTAAATTTGTTTAAGTTCTTTGTAGATTCTGGATATTAGCCCTTTGTCAGATGGGTAGATTGCAAAAATTTTCTCCCATTCTGTAGGTTGCATGTTCACTCTGATGGTAGTTTCTTTTGCTGTGAGGAAGCTCTTTAGTTTAATTAAATCCCATTTCTCAATTTTGGCTTTTGTTGCTGTTGCTTTTAGTGTTTTAGACATGAAGTCCTTGCCCATGCCTATGTCCTGAATGGTATTGCCTAGGTTTTCTTCTAGGGGTTTTTATGGTTTTACGTCTGACATTTAAGTCTTTAATCCATCTTGAATTAATTTTTGTATAAGGTGTAAGGAAGGGATCCAGTTTCAACTTTCTACATATGGCTAGCCAGTTTTCCCAGCACCATTTATTAAATAGGGAATCCTTTCCCCATTTCTTGTTTTTGTCAGGTTTTTCAAAGATTAGATGGTTGTAGATGTGTGGTACTATTTCTGAGGGCTCTGTTCTGTTCCATTGATCTGTATCTCTGTTTTAGTACCAGTACCATGCTGTTTTGGTTACTGTAGCCTTGTAGTATAGTTAGAAGTATTGTGATGCCTCCAGTTTTGTTCTTTTGGCTTAGGATTGTGTTGACAATGCGGGCTCTTTTTTGGTTCCATATGAACTTTAAAGTAGTTTTTTCCAATTCTGTGAAGAAAGTCATTGGTAGCTTGATGGGGATAGCATTGAATCTATAAATTACCTTGGGCAGTCTGGCCATTTTCACGATATTGATTCTTCCTATCCATGAGTATGGAATGTTCTTCCATTTGTTTGTATCCTCTTTTATTTAATTGAGCAATGGTTTGTGGTTCTCCTTGAAGAGGTCCTTCACACCCCTTATAAGTTGGATTCCTAGGTATTTTATTCTCTTTGAAGCAATTGTGAATGAGAGTTCACTCATGATTTGGCTCTTTGTCTGTTATTGGTATATAGGAATGCTTGTGATTTTTCCACATTGATTTTGTATCCTGAGACTTTGCTGAAGTTGCTTATCAGCTTAAGGAGATTTTGGGCTGAGATGATGGGGTTTTCTAAATATACAATCATGTCATCTGCAAAGAGGGACAATTTGACTTCCTCTTTTCCTAATTGAATACCCTTTATTTCTTTCTCCTGCCTGATTGCCCTGGCCAGAACTTCCAACACTGTTGAATAGGAGTGGTGAGAGAGGGCATCCCTGTCTTGTGGCAGTTTTCAAAGGGAATGCTTCCAGTTTTTGCCCGTTCAGTATGATATTGGCTGTGGGTTTGTCATAAATAGCTCTTATTATTTTGAGATATGTCCCATCAATACTGAAGTTATTGAGAGTTTTTAGCATAAAGGGCTGTTGAATTTTGTTGAAGGCCTTTTCTGCATCTATTGAGATAATCACGTGGTTTTTGTCTTTGGTTCTGTTTATATGATGGATTACGTTTATTGATTTGCATATGTTGAACCAGCCTTGCATCCCAGGGATGAAGCCCACTTGATCATGGTGGATAAGCTTTTTGATGTGCTGCTGGATTCGGTTTGCCAGTGTTTTATTGAGGGTTTTTACATCAATGTTCATCAGGGATATTGGTCTAAAATTCTCTTTTTTTGTTGTGTCTCTGTCAGGCTTTGGTATCAGGATGATGCTGACCTCATAAAATGAGTTAGGGAGGATTCCCTCTTTTTCTATTATTGGAATAGTTTCAGAAGGAATGGTACCAGCTCCTCTTTGTACCTCTGGTAGAATTCGGCTGTGAATCCATCTGGTCCTGGACTTTTTTTGATTGGTAGGCTCTTAATTATTGCCTGAATTTCAGAGCCTGTTGTTGCTCTATTCAGAGATTCAACTTCTTTCTGGTTTAGTCTTGGGAGGGTGTATGTGTCCAGGAATGTATCTATTTCTTCTAGATTTTCTAATTTGCGTAGAGGTATTTATAGTATTCTCTGATAGTAGTTTGTATCTCTGTGGGATCAGTGGTGATATCTCCTTTATCATTTTTTGTTGTGTCTATTTGATTCTTCCCTCTTCTTTATTAGTCTTGCTAGCAGTCTATCAATTTTGTTGATTTTTTTCAAAAAATCAGCTCCTGGATTCATTGATTTTTTTGAAGGGTTTTTTGTGTCTCTGTCTCCTTCAGTTCTGCTGTGATCTTAGTTATTTCTAGCCTTCTGCTAGCTTTTGAATGTGTTTGCTCTTGCTTTTCTAGTTCTTTTAATTGTGATGTTAGGGTGTCAGTTTTAGATCTTTCCTGCTTTCTCTTGTGGGCATTTAGTGCTATAAATTTCCCTCTAAACACTGCTTTAAATGTGTCCCAGAGATTCTGGTATGTTGCGTCTTTGTTCTCATTGGTTTCAAAGAACATCTTTATTTCTGCCTTCATTTCGTTATGTACCCAGTAGTCATTCAGGATCAGGTTGTTCAGTTTCCATGTAGTTGAGCGGTTTTGAGTGAGTTTCTTAGTACTGAGTTCTAGTTTTATTGCACTGTGGTCTGAGAGACTGTTTGTTATAATTTCTGTTCTTTTACATTTGCCAAGGAGTGCTTTACTTCCAACTATGTGGTCAATTTTGGAATAAGTGCGATGTGGTGCTGAGAAGAGTGTATATTCTGTTGATTTGGGGTGGAGAGTTCTGTAGATGTCTTTTAGGTCTGCTTGGTGCAGAGCTGAGTTCAATTCCTGGATATCCTTGTTAACTTTCTGTCTCATGGATCTGTCTAATGTTGACAGTGGGGTGTTAAAGTCTCCCATTATTATTGTGTGGGACTCTAAGTCTCTTTGTATGTCTCTAAGGACTTGCTTTATTAATCTGGGTGCTCCTGTATTGGGTGCATATATATTTAGATAGTTAGCGCTTCTTGCTGAATTGATCCCTTTACCATTATGTAATGGCCTTCTTTGTCTCTTTTGATCTTTGTTGGTTTAAAGTCTGTTTTATCAGAGACTAGGATTGCAACCTGTGCTTTTTTGTGTTTTCCATTTGCTTGGTAGATCTTCTTGCGTCCCTTTATTTTGAGCCTATGTGTGTCTCTGCACGTGAGATGGGTCTCCTGAATACAGCACACTTATGGGTCTTGACTCTATCCAATTTGCCAGTCTGTGTCTTTTAATTGGAGCATTTAGCCCATTTACATTTAAGGTTAATATTGTTATGTGTGGATTTGATCCTGTCATTATGATATTAGCTGGTTATTTTGCTCGTTAGTGGTTGCAGTTTCTTCCTAGCATCGATGATCTTTACAATTTGGCATGTTTTTGCATTGGCTGGTACTGGTTCTTTCCATGTTTAGTGCTTCCTTCAGGAGCTCTTGTAGGGCAGGCCTGGTGGTGACAAAATCTGTCAGCATTTGCTTGTCTGTAAAGGATTTTATTTCTCCTTCACTTAGGAAGCTTAGTTTGGCTGGATATGAAATTCTGGGTTGAAAATTCTTTTTTTTTTTTTTTGAGATGGAGTCTTTCTCTGTCCCCCAGGCTGGAGTGCAGTGGCACAATCTTGACTCACTGCAAGCTCCGCCTCCTGGGTTCACGCCATTCTCCTGCCTCAGCCTCCCGAGTAGCTGGGACTACAGGCGCCCGCCAACACACCCGGCTAATTTTTTGTATTTTTAATAGAGACGGGGTTTCACCATGTTAGCCAGGATGGTCTCGATCTCCTGACCTCGTGATCTGCCCGCCTCGGCCTCCCAAAGTGCTGGGATTACAGGCTTGAGCCACCGCGCCCGGCTGAAAATTCTTTTCTTCAAGAATGTTGAATATTGGCCCCCACTCTCTTGTGGCTTGTATTATTTCTGCCAAGAGATCCGCTGTTATTCTGATGGGCTTCCCTTTGTGGGTAACCCGACCTTTCTCTCTGGCTGCCCTTAACATTTTTTTCCTGCATTTCCACTTTGGTGAGTCTGACAATTATGTGTCTTGGAGTTGCTCTTCTTGAGGAGTATCTTTGTGGCGTTCTCTGTATTTCCTGAATTTGAATGCTGGCCTGCCTTGCTAGGTTGGGGAAGTTCTCCTGGACAATATCCTGCAGAGTGTTTTCCAACTTGGTTCCATTCTCCCCATCACTTTCAGGTACAACAGTCAGACGTAGACTTGGTCTTTTCACATAGTCCCATATTTGTTGGAGGCTTTGTTCATTTCTTTTTACTCTTTTTTCTCTAAACTTCTCTTCTTGCTTCATTTCATTCATTTGATCTTCAATCACTGATACCCTTTCTTCCAGTTGATTGAATCGGCTACTGAAGCTTGTGACTGCATCACATAGTTCTTGTGCCATGGTTTTCAGTTCCATCCAGTCATTTAAGGTCCTCTCTACACTGTTTATTCTAGTTAGACATTCGTCCAATCTTTTTTCAAGGTTTTTAGCTTCTTTGTGACGGGTTCGAACATCCTCCTTTAGCTCGGAGAAGTTTGTTATTACCGATCTTCTGAATCCTTCTTCTCTCAACTTGTCAAAGTCTTTCTCCATCTAGCTTTGTTCAGTTGCTGGCAAGGAGCTGCATTCCTTTGGAGGAGAAGAGGCACTCTGATTTTTAGAATTTTCAGCTTTTCTACTCTGGTTTCTCCCCATCTTTGTGGTTTTATCTACCTTTGGTCTTTGATGATGGTGACGTACAGATGGGGTTTTGGTGTGGATATCCTTTCTGTTTGTTAGTTTTCCCTCTAACAGTCAGGACCCTCAGCTGCAGGTCTGTTGGAGTTTGCTGGAGGTCCACGCCAGGCCCTGTTTGCCTGGGTATCACCAGTGGAGGCTGCAGAACTGCAAATATTGCAGAACGGCAAATGTTGCTGCCTGATCGTTCCTCTGGAAGCTTCGTGTCAGAGGGGCACCTGACCGTATGAGGTTTCAGTCGGCTCCTACTGGGAGGTGCCTCCCAGTTAGACTACTTGGGGGTCAGGGACCCACTTGAGGAGGCAGTCTGTGCGTTCTCAGATCTCAAACTCCGTGCTGGGAGAACCACTACTCTCTTCAAAGCTGTCAGACAGGGATGTTTAAGTCTGCAGAAGTTTCTGCTGCCTTTTGTTCGGCTATGCTCTGCCCCCAGAGATGGAGCCTACAGAGGCAGGCAGGCCTCCTTGAGCTGCGGTGGGCTCCACCCAGTTCGAGCTTCTGGGCTGCTTTGTTTACCTGCTCAAGCCTCAGCAATGGCGGGCACCCCTCCCCCAGCCTGGCTGCTGCCTTGCAGTTCAGTCTCAGACTACTGTGCTAGCAGTGAGCAAGGCTCCATGGGCATAGGACCCTCTGAGCCAGGCGGGGGATATAATCTCCTGGTGTGCCATTTGCTAAGACCATTCGAAAAGCACAGTATTAGGGTGGGCGTGACCTGATTTTCCAGGTGTGATTTTCCAGGTGCCGTCTGTCGTGGCTTCCCTTGTCTAGGAAAGGGAATTCCCCGACCCCTTGTGCTTCCTGATGAGGCGATGCCTTGCCCTGCTTTGGCTCACGGTCCGTGGGCTGCACCCACTGTCCTGCACCCACTGTCCTACAAGCCCCAGTGATATGAACCCGGCACCTCAGTTGGAAATGCAGAAATGATCCATCTTCTGTGTCGCTCACGCTGGGAGCCGTAGACTGGAGCTGTTCCTATTCGGCCATCTTGGAACCTGCCTGCCTCTTTTTTCTGGTATTGTTTCTTATTTAAACATTTAGTAGAATTCACTGTGAAACCAGCTAGACCTTTTTTTCCCCCTGTTTCGGAAGGTTAGTAATTGTTAATTTAATTTCTCTATCTCCCTTTTTTTTTTTTTTTTTTTTTTGAGACAGGGTCTTGCTCTGTTGCCCAGACTGAGTATAGTGGCACGATCATGGCTCACTCTAGCCTTGAACTCCTGAGCTCAAGTGATCCTTTCCCCTCAGCCTCCTGAGTAGCTGGGACTACAGGTGCATGCCACCGCATCCAGCCAATTTTGTTATTTTTTATTTTCATAGACGAGGTTTCACTGTATTGCCTAGGCTGGTCTCAAACTTCTGGGCTCAAGCAATCCTCCCACCTGGGCCTCCTAAAGTGCTGAGATTACGGCCATGTGCCAATGTCCGGCCTAATTTCTTTATTATCTCTTTCTCCTACTCTGAGTTTTGGTAGATTGTCTTTCAAAGAATTGTTTACATTATCTAAGTTACCAAACTTCTGGGCATAGGGTTGTTTATAGTGTTTTTTTATTCTTCTGATGTTTGTGAGATCAATTGTGATAACCCGTCTTTCTTCATATTAGTAATTTTTGACTTTTCTCTTTTTTCCTTGAAGAGTCTGGCTAGAATTTTTTTTTTTTGAGATGGTGTTTCACTCTTGTTGCCCAGGCTGGTGTGCAGTGGTGCGACCTCGACTAACTGCAACCTTCACCTCCCAGGTTCAAGCAATTCTCCTGCCTCAGCCTCTCAAGTAGCTGGGATTACAGGTGCCTGCCACCATGCCCAACTAATTTTGTATTTTTAGTAGAGATGGGGTTTTGTCATGTTGACCAGGCTGGTCTCAAACTCCTGACCTCAGGTGATCTGCCTGCCTCAGTCTCCCAAAGTGCTGGGATTACAGACCCGGCCCTGGCTAGAGTTTTATCAATTTTATTTACCTTTTCAAAGAACCAGTTATTGGTTTCATTGATTTTTCTGTATTGGATTTATTCTTTTTGGATTTAACTGGCTTCTTGAATATGTAGATTTCTTTCTTCTGACTAATTTGGTAAGTTTTTAAATTTTTTTAGACAGTGTCTTGCTCTGTCGCCCAGGCTGGAGTGTAGTGGCATGATCTTGGCTCACTGCAACCTCCACCTCCCGGGTTCAAGCGATTTTTCCACCTCAGCCTCCCGAATAGCTGGGATTACAGGCGCCCACTACCGTGCCCAGCTAATTTTTGTATTTTTAGTAGAGACAGCGTTTCACCATGTTGGCCAGGCTGGTCTCAAACTCCTGACCCCAAGTGATCTGCCCACCTCAGCCTCCCAAAATGCTGGGATTACAGGTGTGAGCCACGGTGCCTACCCCTAATTTGGCAAGTTTTTAGCCATTATTTCTTTTCGTTTTCTTTTTCTTTCTTTTTTTTTTTTTTTTTTTTTTTTTGGTGACAGGGTCTTGCTGTGGTACTCAGGCTGAAGGACAATGGCATCATCATAGCTTACCGCAGCCTCAAACTCCTAGGCTTGAATGATCCTCCTGCCTCAACCACTGAGTCGTTGGGATTACAGGCATGAGCCACCTTGCCTGGCTCCATTATTTTTTCAAATACTTTTTCAGTCCTTCTCTGTTTCTGTTTTCTTTCTAGTACTCTGATGACACAAAAGTTAGCTCTTTTGGTATAGTTACACAGGTGCCTGATGTTTTGTTCATTTTTTTTCAAGGCTATTTTCTCTCTGGTGCCAAAATTGGTAGTTTCAGTATTCTGTTCACAGACTTTTCCCTGCTTCCTCTGTTCTGCCATTGAGCCCATTCACTGAGTTTTTGTTACTTTTTTGTTCTAAAATTTCCATTTGGTTCTTTATATCTTCTGTTTCTTTGCTGAGACTTTCTAGTTTTTTTTTTCCTACTTTTTCATTTGTTTCAAGCATATTCTTAATTGCTATTGAAGCATTTTTATGTTGGCTACTTTTAGGTCTTTATCAGAAAATTGTAACACATCTATCATGTCAGTATTGGCATCTGTTGTTTGTCCTTTTTCATTTTGTTTGACATTTTCCTGGTTCTTGGTGTGGTGAGTGGTTTTTGATTGAAACTTGGACATTTTGGGCATTATGTTTTAAGTCTCTGGATCTTATTTAAGCCCTCTGTTTTAGCTGGCTTCCTCTGAGACCTCTCTGGTAGGGGAAAGAAGAGGTGCCATTTCATTACTGCCAGATGAGTATAGAATTCCAGATCCCCTATGCAGCTTCCATTGGCTAAGTGGCAGGGGAGAAAGCTCCCCTTGCCTTAATTAATACCGGCCAGGAGTGGCTCCCTACTAGGCCTCCACTGGTAAATTCTTAGCTAGGAGGAGTAGGAATGCCTTGTTACTTCTCCCCACATATCTTCCACTGGTATCACAGAAAGGAGGGTGGCCTCATTAGCACTGGGTAGTAGTGCAAGTGACTCTCAACTGGGCCCTCTCTAATACCACTGCACTGGGGATGGTAGAGGGTTATCTCATTACAGACAGGTGGGTGGCAGGATCCCCATGTGGTGTCAGTAGTTACCACATGGGACTCGTTTGGTTACTGCCTAGCAGGGATGAAAACTTCAGGCCTCTGCTTGGCCTTCTTGGAAACAGGCAGGGGGGTTAGAGCACCTTGGTTTGGTTTGGCAAACGTGGAAATCTACTTTTTGTTTCTATGGATTTGCCTATTCTGGACATTTCATATAAATGCAGCCATATAGTGTGTGGCCTTTTAAAACTGGATTCTTTAACTTAGTATAATGTTTTTAAGGTTCATCCATGTTGTAGCATTTGTCAGTACTTAATTTCTTTTTATTACAAAATAATATTTGATTGTATGGATAGGCCACATTTTATTTATCCTTTCATCAGTTGGTGGACATTTGGGTTCTTTATGTCATTCGGCTATTATGAGTAATGCTGCTATGAACATTTGTGTTCAGGTTTTTGTGTGGACATGTGTTCAGTTCTCTTGGTATATACCTAGAAATGGAATTGCTGGGTCTTATGGTTCCTCTGTATTTAACTTTTTGAGAACTTATTTGTTATTAAGTTTTAAAAATCTTATTGTATTGTATTGTGGTATCAGGGAAGGTACCTGAGATATTTTGTGTAGTGTCTGTTGGGTCCCCAGACTTAAGATTTACTTTTACTCTTATTCTTTGCTTATTTCTATATGATTTTCATTAAAAGGATGGTGCTGATAATTAAGTTACACAAGCGTTCCATAAGTTTGATGAGTATTAAAATGTTTTAAGCCATTATTTATTTTTAAACATTGTGAGTATATAATTATTCATAGTCATGACATTTGTATTCATAAATATACCTGTGATTTTATTTATTTAGAAAAAAAAAAGTGAATGCCTGCAGTTAAAAATTTTGGTGCTTCAAAATGAACTGGAACGGCAGAAGAAAGCTTTGGGACGGGAGGTGGCATTACTGCATAAGCAACAAATTGCATTACAAGACAAAGGTGAGTGGAAATACCATACAAACAGCCTAACCTCCACATTCAGTAGTTCTCCTTTCTTCTTCTTCACAAGCTCAAATAGTCATTTTTTGTGTCAATACAGTCACACATCACTTAATGACAGGGATATATTCTGGAAATGCATCCTTTGGTGATTTCCTTGCTGAGCTGCCATCATAGAGTATGCTTACACAAGTCCAGATGATATAAACTACTACGCACCTAGGCTATATGGTATAGCCTCTGGCTCTTAGGCTATAAACTTGTACAGCATGTTACCATACTGAATACTGTAGGCAACTATAACACAATGGTGAGTATTTACGTATCTAAATATATCTAAGCATAGAATAAAAATACTATACTATAATCTGTGGGACCGCCATCTTGTATGTGGTTTGTTGTTGATTAAAACATCATTATGCAGTGCATGATTGTATGGTGATAGAATTTTCTCAAATTTTTAAAATATTTTTGCAAGTATTTTGAAGTTAGTCCATGCAGACAAGTGTACAAATCTGTATTCAAGTGGTCCCGGACTTACAATGGTTTGATTTAATGATGATTTAACTTAAGATTTTTCAATTTTACAATGTGCAAAAGTTATATGCATTTGGTAGAAACCATACTATGAATTTTGAATTTTGATCTTTTTCCAGGCTAGCAATATGTGGTATGATATTTTCTTGCTATGCTAGGCAGTGACAGTGAGCTGCAGCTCTCAGTCAGCCACATGATCATGAGGGTGAACAACTGGTACTCCATAATGTACTCTGTTGCTAGTGTTTTTTGGATATTGTGTTTTATGTTTTCACATCCCATCAAGTCTACAAAATGCTCATCTGTGTATGGTATTCAATGCTGTGTTATAAAATAAGTTTTGTGTTAGATGATTTTGCCCAACTGTAAGCTAATGTAAGTGTTCTGACACCTTAAAAGTAGTCTAGGCTAAGGTTTCATCATCAGTAGGCTAGGTGCATTAAATACATTTTCAACTTATGATATTTTCAACTTACAATGGGTTTATCAGGATGTAACCCCACGGTAAGTTATGGAGAAGTTGTGTCCATAGAGCTTGAATTTTCACAAAGCAAACACACCCATGTGAGCAGAATCTCAATCAAGAAACAGGACCCCAAAACAGGACCCCAAAGCCTCCTCATGCTTCCTTCCATTTACCACATCTCCAGCCAGACTAGCCACCGCCAAGACTCAAACCAGATTGGTTTTGCCTAATTTTGAACTTTATAGAAATAGAATCATATATGTACATGTGGTGGCTCTTTTCAACATTGTGTTTGTAGAGTCGTTCTTACCTTCATGTGGTTGCAGTTTGTTCATGTTTAATGCCAAATAGTATTCCATTATGTGAGTGTGAATTTATTTATCTACTCTTGCTGTTGGTTTCAGTAATTTTCATTTTGGGAACATTAGAGTTAATGCTTCCATGAACCTTCTAGGTTTCTGAGTGAAGAACTTTCGTATGTTTCTTAATAAAGATTTTTAGGTGTTTCAGTTGAGTAGAAACTGAGGAGTAGAATTACAGTCAAGAGAATATACGTATCTTCAGCTTAGTAGATTGTGTCCAACGGTTTTCCAATATGATTGTGCCAGTTTATCTCCCCTCCGTCCAGTGTTGCTCCTTCCTACATCCTTGTCAGGAATTTCTTTTCTTTTCTTTTCTTTTTTTTTTGTGTATTTTGTATTTATCACATTTAGTAATTTGTATTTTTTGTTTTAGCCTTTCTGTTGGATATGTTGTAATATCCTCTTGCAGTTTTAATTTTTATTTTCCTGAAGACTAATGAAGTTAGTCTTTCATATGTTATAAATTTTATAAACATTTCATATGCTTCTTGCTGACTGAGATACACTCTTTTGTGATATACCTGTTTGGATCTTTTGCCCATTAAAAAAAATTTGGTTTGACTGTTTTTTTTTGTAAGATTTCTTTATATATTATGGATATGGGTTCTTTTTTTGTCATATGCTTAAAAATATATTCTCCTGTACAGTGTATTTTGAGTTTATTCATCATTTTTTTAAAACTTTATTCTTTTTTTCCTTTTTTTTGAGATGGGGTCTCACTGTTTTGCCCAGGTTGGAGTGCACTAGTGTCACCTCAGCCCACTGCAACTTTCTGGGTTCAAGCGACTCTCCTGTCTCAGCCTCTACAGTAGCGAGGATTACAGACGTGTACCACCATGCCTGGCTAATTTTTGAATTTTTAGCAGAGACGTGGTTTCACCATGTTGTCCAGCCTGGTCTTGAACTCCTGACTCCCAAGTGATCCGCCTACCTCCCAAAGTGCTAGGATTACAGGCGTGAGCTGCCACGCCTGGCCACTTCTGGAACTTTCTTTGTGTTTGTTCACCCTCTGCATTGTGGCCTGGAAACACTCCCCATGTAGTGATTTGGAGCCGTTATAGGGCTCACGTTTCTTGTTTTCCTTCTCTCCGGAATCATTATACTAGGCTGTCTCTTACCTGTTGTCTGAAAACTGTTGTTACATATAATTTTGTATGACTTTCTAGTTGTTTACAGTGGGAGGAAAATCTGATGTATGTTATTCCATCAGTCAGAAATAGAAGTCTTTTTCCTTTGCTTTTTTTACCTCTATACTCGCTTTTATGAGAACACTCTTTACTCATCTCTCCTTGGTTTAGTTCTTTTGGTTCTTCAAAGACATGCTCAAATACTACCTCTCCTTGAGGCTTTTTTCTCCCTCAAATAAAAGTTTCCTGCTCCTTCTTCTGTGTCCCCATAGTGTTTTGATGTCATCTTATCTTCCCACTTAGTTGGTAAGCCCTTTCAGGGCAGGGACTTTGCATTTTTATGGTATCCTTCTCAGTGCCCTCATTGAGGCCCTCATTGAGTATTACACAGCATGAATCTTTGAGGGGCTTTCATATAGGTAATGTGCCATTAAATGTAGTACATGAATTATTTAACCTTATTTTATTTGTTGCATCCTTTTGTGGTTTCCTGTTTAGTTTTCGGTGTATTTCACATAGTTGACATTGGTGGATAAATGAGACGTAATAGGGAACAGAAAATCTACTGTGGCAAGAATGTATTTGGAATGTGAATAAAGTAAGTCATTTTTAGCAGGTTTTAAAGTTTCGACCTATATGAAATATAGGTTACATTACAAGGAATAATTTTATAAATATGATTTTTCTTCATTTCAGTAATTTTAGAAAATAAGTTTCTAAAGGAACAGGCTTTGATTCAGAATGCCTTGTTTCACGCCTGCTTCATTGTTTACCAGCTGTGTAACCTTGTCCAATAACTTAGTGTTATCTCTACAATGGGGTTAATAATAATACTTAAAACTGTGTCTCACCGAGTTTTAACAGGCTTCCAAGTTCTGCTGATGTTTCTGGTCTGTGAACCACATTTTGTGTAGCAAGAGTATGTATGATAGAGTTATGAAAATGAAATGGTCTTATAAACATAGGAGCAAAACACCATCTGTTTTATTCCTATGTCATACTCTGGTGGGTTTCTGTATCTTTAAGATAAAAGTCTCAGCTCAAGATGACTTACAAAGGCCTCCAATGGCTCACCTCAATCTGAATGCTTCAACCACATAGAACTCTTTTAGTTACTTAAGTATGCTTTGTTCTATCTTACCTGCATTCAGGCCTTTGCCTAAATGTTGTTTTCACCAAGAAACCATCACTGACTCCCTTCTCTTTCAGTGCTTTGGAAGTACTATCAACTTTTACCGTACTCACATTGCCTACTACCTGTGGCATATATTTCTGCATATCTTACCTTTTTTAAGATCATTAACTTTCAAAATGAAAACACTGTAAGGTTTTAAAGGATTTAGGGACTTTTGACCTTTTCTAGTAAGAGTAATAATAGTAGCAATAATGTACCCAGCACAGTGCTTATTACTAAAAATATGTGACATTGTTTAATCACTACAATAACTTTACGAGGTTGAGGCTATTATTATTTACCTTTTATAGCTGAGGAAACTATGTCAGGGTCAGAGAGATTAAGTAACTTACTTAAATTCATGTAGCTAATGAGAGGTGATGTTGAGATTAAAATCTATTGATTCCAAAACTCTCAATCACTTAATAATACTACATTTTTATAACTAGTATGATATATAAAGCCAGGGGATATATATTATTCTAGAATATGGTAAAAAGATAGGGAGATACAGTTCTTTAACTGTTTTTGGTTGTATATTTGCCTATTAGGATAGAAAGAGGTCCCAGGATGTCTATCCTTAGATTATAAGCAAATGAACCTCTAAACAGTGATATCTATACCATTTACAAGACTGAGGTTTAATAGTAATTGCTCATATTTAGAGCATATGAGCTTGTATTTATATTTTATAGAATGCAAGCTGGTATTAATTGCTCTTATATATAGAATATTAGTGCCAGGAAATGTCATATTTTCTATTCTTTACTTAATTTTGTCCTAATAGTCCTATACATTACAGATACTATTTTTATCCTTCTAATAATAAAGATGCTACATATTAGTACCCAGTTTGCAGATAAGGATAATTTGTCCAAAGCCACATAACAAGTTTTGTGCCCAAAGCCACATACATAGCAAGTTATGGCAGAGCCTGTGTTCAGAGTTACTGCTGCCTAACTGTGCTACAAAGGGAGATTATAGAATTTTATAGATATCTCTTCTAGTATTTTAATTCTGACAGCCAAGTCAGTTGCACGTTCTTAAATCTCTGTTTTATCATGGAGAGAAATAATGGTAATCTTCAAGTTAAATACATATTTGTCATGGTGGGTCACAACTGTTGATTTTTAACACTGACTTTGTACTTCAAGTGCCGTTTTCTCACTTTTATATATGTTTTTGAGATGAGAATTACTTTGTATTCACCTGGACTATTAGAATCCTTAGAAGGTTAGGATCTAATGTTGATACTCTGGTTCCTAACATAAGTAGGAGAAAGAGTGCTGCTGTTGGCTTCACTCTTATTCCCATTGCAAATGTTTGTGGGCTATGGTGATTGGCACTGGGGAGTGGGAAAGAGGGGGATGGCTGGATACAGATAACCACGTTTATTTACTAGCATAACCTGGTCTACTTTTTGGGGACCTGTGTTCTTCATAGTGGTTGTGCTAGGTAACCAGATACATAGTTATTCTTCAATATTCTATTCTAAACATATACTATTATATGCTTGTGTTGAACATTATTCTTGTACAGTTACATGAATTTACTATTTAATGAATCTTGAGCCAAGTTAAAATATTTTAGAAGCACCATAGTCACTGGTATTTGCTCAACAAAGGTGAAAAAGGTATTTTTCTCTTGCATTTGCAGCTTTGATTTAGTTTGTTTGCTAGGGAGTAGCGAAATGATTTGCTAATATGAATATTGCTAGTGGGTTCTTACATATTGTGACTGGCACTTGGTGCTTATTTAGGTACTTGGTTCTGAGTCCAAGAGCTCAGTTAGGTTATAAAGTCAGTAATGTATCATATTTAATTGTGACTTTGCTACTGATTCTTCTGAATGACCACAAAGGAATTATTTACCGTCTGCATCTTTTTACACAGCTGTTCAGTAAGGATAGCTGCTAATAATACTGACATAGGAATTAATTTGTGTAAACATTTGGAAGAAACCAGGTGCTTATATTTTTGTCCATGAAAATCCATTGCAGCAGGATGATTTATTGGAAAGTGCCAGAAAGACAATTTTTATCCGCGCTGCTGACTTGCTGAGTGGTCACATAACTCCAAAGGGCCTCATTACTTCACACCCATACATTTTCCCTTCCTATCCCTCAAAGGCAGTGGTTCTCAACTTGTGGTCTACAGCAACTTCCAGCTGGGTCATGAGCTGATCTTTTCAGTATTAATGTTTATTAGTGTATATATTTTCATTTCTGGAAGGTATTAGTAGTTTAACTTAGGATGTTTAATAAAAACCAGATTTCCCCTCAGTAACTCAAGCCAAGTAATCTTCCCATTAATGAATTCTGTGTTACTTTACAGGGTCTTTTGTCCTGACACAACCCCCAAATCTTTGAAAAGCAACACTCTATCGAAATTAGTTTGCTGGAAACTTAGCTCAAAAAATGGTATGAAATGTTGGTTTTACGGAAATGTGTTCAGTAGAATGTAGGTTTCTTATTGTATTAGTCCATTTTTGCATCAGTATAAAGAAATACCTGATGCTGGGTAATTTATATAGAAAAGAAGTTTAATTGGCTTACGGTTCTGCAGGCCGTACAGGAAGCGTGATGCCAACATCTGCTCCAGGTGAGGGCCTCAGGAAGCTTACAGTCATGGTGGAAGGTGAAGCCAGTGCAGGCGTATCACATGGTGAAAGTGGAAGGGAGGGGGGCGGGGAGAATTGCCATACTCTTTTAGACTACCAGGTCTCCTGTGAACTACCAAAGCAAGAACTCGCTATCACCAGGGGGATGGAATTAAGCCATTTGTGAGGGATTCACCCCCATGTTCCAGTTATTCCTCCCCTCCAACATTGAGGATCACATTTCAACACGAGATTTGGAGGAGCACACATCCATACCATATCACTTATAAACAAATGTTGATAAAAACCCAAGAATACTTCAATGGTGCCTGGGAAGTGGTATGAACTTTATAAAAGGAGAGTTCTCCAATCTTTGTGGGAAGAAGCTACTTTTTAATACAATTACTTTCTTGGTAGTAAGGATAACCATACAGTTAAAAAGTGCTTGTACAAAAGTTCTTATATTTGATCCTTAAAGCATCTCTGAAATCTAAGTAGGGCAGATGTTACCCTCTTTGTATATGTGAGGTACTGGGAAGTTAAATGACTTGTAAACACAGACAATTAGGAGCAAAGTTAAGATGTGGACCCAAATTCAGCACAGATTTCAACTCTAAATTCTGTGCTTTTCTCAGTATTCCATACTACCTAAAACGTTGCAAAACATTCATTTGAATCCCACATAAATCACATGAAGTAGATAACTTTTACTGAAATCCTGTAACATGCCAGATATTTTAGTTTTGGTATATTATTAATTCTTAAAATAGTCTTAAGATATCATTTTTACCTCCTTTTCCCAAATGAGGAAAATTAGGGCTCAGAGACATTTCCCTGAGGTCCCAATTAAGTGACAGATCCAAATTCAAACATTGGTTTCTCTTACTCCAAAGCCTGTCTTGTTTCCACTAAATGAAACGTCATTACTGCTTTCTCTAGTATGTGTCCAGGTCAGCTCACAGTTTGCTGTTTTTCTATTTGGCCTGTGAGGTGTTAGCTAGAGAACTTTGTTTTGCTTTGTTCCTTTTTATTATAGTATGACTGAAGTGAATTTTCTCCAAAGATTGCTTTGATTTGGGCCTGCCATTTTCCAAGTTTGTCCTTAGACAGTTCATTCAACCTTTTTAGCTTATTTCCTCTGCAGAAATAAAACAAAACAAAAAATTCTGAATTATACAGTCAAGATTTCTTTCAGCTCTATTAAGATTTTGGTTATCTCAGAAAGGTAGGACTGGTGGGAATGATGGTGATCTGTTCACCTTTTTTAGTGCATCTCTTTATTATTGTTATTATTATAAGTTTAATGCTGATGATATATTTTCCAGCATTTTATAAAAGTTTTTTTTTTTTTAAATCTTTGACCCAAGTATGTCTATGACTGTTGCCTGTTTAATACTGAAAAGCCATTTGGTGGGAATGACCTATTAGAATTCTGTAAATAGCCATACTTTTCTCCTATTTTACTTTGGCAATTAAGAGCAAAAAGAAACATCATTTTGGTGACAGTGAATAGGAGAGGTCAGATATGTCAGATTTCATTGCTCAGATTTGGGGAAATAAATTACCCTTGGTAATTTCAGTGAATAAGAAGTTGTTGCCAAAATAAATATTTTATGTGAAGTTCCCATCAACTGTAATAGTTTCTTATTGTCATTTTGAAAAAAAAAAACAAAAAACCAACAACAAAGAGTAATTAGGGTGACCTACATATGTAGTTTGTTCTGTTTAATTAGCTTCTGCTTGGTTAGTAAATTATTGTGTCCTTTTGGTCTGCATCTCAGATAAAAGAAGAATCACACAGTATATTTAAACTGATACTTTAATTTCTATCAAAAGGTCATAGGTTTCTATTTGAAGTTGTAAATACATTATTAAGTCTTGTATAACAATTTTTTCCTTAGGTCATACAGTTACTTATGAAAAGTTATTTCTCAGTTTTTAAACTCAAAATATATTTATTTGAAATGATGGCAAAATTTAAATTGTATTACAAATATGTATTCTGATTTTTAAAATAACCATCTGACAGAAATTCTTAAATAGGCTTCTTCAAAATTATTAATATCTAACTTTCAAAAAAATGTCTGGACCTGAGGACAGATTCTCCTTAGGATTTATGCTATTAGCAATAAAAGCCAGACAACTTGTGGCAGGGGTATTTTGGGGGAAGAGGTAGGTAAATATGAGTCCTAAGCAAACTTCTCATTTTGTTTCAATTTCCATGTAAGTATAGTAATTTATTCCAGTAATGCCTTATTTGGTTGTAGGAATGGCAAACTGTCATATTTTAATCTCTGTTTCCCATGGGAGGTATAGATGTGT
This sequence comes from Nomascus leucogenys, assembly GCF_006542625.1. NCBI lineage: Eukaryota > Metazoa > Chordata > Mammalia > Primates > Hylobatidae > Nomascus > Nomascus leucogenys. The sequence continues at coordinate 60,764,790 of NC_044395.1, read as the reverse complement.
AGAAATATGCCACCTGACACAATTGTATATTGGTTTGTCATAATTTTTTCTCCACTTACTCTCAAAATGCACTGGAAGTAACATTTACAAAAAAAATACATTTACATTTAGGTGGTTGAACATAGAAGTAAAAAGAGAGCATATGACTTGTAAAGGAAGTAGAAGGAGCATTGATTTTTATTTTTCTGCATATATGCCTCTGTCAGTTCATTTATTCATAATTTGTGGAACACTTTCAAAGAACCAGACATTGCGATTAGAGTCAGCATGGCAGGTGTGATAAATATGTAACAGAAGTATATAGAGGGTACTGTAAGAACACAGAATATAAACATATGAAAATCAGAACAACAGGTAAAGGAGGTGACACACTGAGCCTGGAAGAATATATAGTATTTTTCTAATTAGGGGGAGAAGGTGAGACCTTCCAGGTAAAGGGAGCAGTTTATACAGAGGCATGGAAGTACCTTAGGGAATTGTGAGCAATTCCAGTAAAGCTTACTGGGGGCAGGCACAATAATGCAAATGTTAAAAATGAAATTCTCCCCATTTTACAGATGAGGAACATGAAGTTCAGAGAAGTTGAAACTTGTCTAGAGTCTTGAAAGTAGCATGGGTAGGATTTCAACCTAGATCTTTCTGATTCATAAGTCCATGGGCTTTCTAAATACAGTTCACTGCCTTCCATAGGATCTGCTTATTGTTCTTAAGAACTAATACTAGCTCTGACCTCAGCTGTCAAGCCAATTGTGTAGAGGTATGACAGGTATCGTTTGTTTTACATTGCCTGTTAATAAGGAAGCCTATCAGTTCTTTAAGGGGAGAAATAAAAATACTCTCTTAGAACTAAATGCAGAGAATAATTTAGTTTCTTATGTGCAATATATTAAATATCATAATGAAATAAAGTCAGTTGTAATTTTGCAAAAGTTACAGCAAGAAATATCTGTTAACCCTTGAGAAAGACAGCATCATAAATCATAGTATAGAAAAGGCATTTCTGCAGGGAGGGAAGCTAAAGTACTCCAAGTATATTGCTTTTTGGTCATCTGACTTAATGTAGAAAACCCAGAAGAATGACAATTTATTGGTTTTAACTGTAATTTTGACAGGAGCTGGCCATTGGCCAGTCTCAGACCAAACTCTGGTGAGAGAGAACCAAGAGTCTGTGTTTTGTTTTGTTGCTGGAAGCAAGATTCATAGTCTTTAGCTATTATATTTATAGGAGCCAACATTGACATTTTGCTATTAAAATTATATTGCCTGACTCATGTTCTTGCTGAACAGAGAGGCTATCTGATTTAACAGAGTAGAACATTGATATATGCCTGGACAGGGCCAAAGCAGTTCTGGAAGATGGTAAACCAAGCTCCGGCATTTGTGTTCCCTCTCTCCTAATGACCTATTGATGTGACAATAAATATACACATATAAAGAATGAAACTATGGTACTGGTGGAAACAAAAGAGGATGTCATTGGGATAGCAAAGGTTTTGGCACAGTTCTCAAAGATACAAAGTAGATAGGACTGTTTTGATGAATAAACTAAAGTAGAGAAAAACTGTAGCCTAGAACACAAATGGAAACGGCTGCAGGTAGGGTTCCTGATAGAGAGAACCATCAGAGGCTTCAAGCTTGGAACTTGCCAGTATTGAGATCAAGAATTAACTAGAGCAATAATCAGGGTAGTTGAGCCTTTTGGCCCATTCTCCTTCTTGTGTGCATTTGGAGCAGCTTTCTATAACATTTGCTGTAGCTGCTTTCTAAACATAATGGATTCCTGACCTGGTTAGGTCCCATGGTATAAGTGTTTGACATGGTAGAAAGTTGCAGTAGAACCTAAAGCGACTGGACTTTTATAACCAACCCAGAGGAAAACATGAAAGACAACCCTACTCACGAGTGAAATACCTACCCCAAATAAAATCCCAGTGTGAAGCTCCCTTGACAGTTGCAGTAATTCGAAGTAAAAGTATACCTTCTCCCAGCATATATACCCAGAAGGAAAGCCTAATTGTCAACAGGACCAGCTCACTTATACTAATGGCACTAAGGGGTGAGGCCTTTTATGGAAATAAATCTCATAGCTCCAGAGGAAACCTATGCTAATTGTCTATACTAATCAATCTAATCACTTATTCATGGGTTTGAAAGGAGCACTAAGGATCATCAAATATTTGAGGAAAACAGCATGAATGAGACCAAGTTGAATAAACTGAATAGCTGACCCCAAATAAACAGACAATACAAAGAATGGAGAACTTTTAAAAAATCAAATTAAACCTCAGATTTTCCTTCCAGCCTCTGCCTAAGGTGTAGGTGGAAGGAGTTTCACTTCTACCCTAAGAATAAAGAAAAAAAAACACTGGATAATGTACAAAGTCATAACTTTTCTTAAATCCATCAGAAAGCTAGGATCTCAAGGCAACCAAGTAGCTTGAGTATGAGGAAAGACAGACAAACTCCAAGGAGAGGTAGGATGTGAGCACTGATTACTAATGGCAGAGCATGGGAAGAAGTTGGGGGCTGCTGTGTAATAAGGTAAAATAATTGAGCTAAAGCTTTTAACAAATCGTTAATGACCAAGTGTAGACTACTATGTGACTACGGCAGATATAAGGCAGTTTTTACCAGCTTGCAGTTTCTTCTGCATAGACCTCTATTGGATATTCGCAAGAAAGATTGAGGACAGGTTAGGAAATCTTTGTTCTTCTGCAGGTAATGTGTCTTTTTTCTATGGCTGCCTTGGATATTTTCTCTTCATTTCTGGTTTTCAGCAGTTTGAATATAATGGCCTAGGGGTGTGGTGGAGCAAGAAGGAGGGAGGAAGGGAATATGTGTGTTTTCAGGAGGATCACCTGAGGTCAGGAGTTCAAGACCAGCCTGGCCAACATGGTGAAACCCCATTTCTACTAAAAATACAAAAATTAGCCAGACATGGTGGCGGGTGCCTGTAATCCCAGCTACTGGGGAGGCTGAGGCAGGAGAGTCGCTTGAACCCAGGAGGCAGAGTTTGCAGTGAGCAGAGATGGCACCACTGCACTCCAGCACATTTCCTATATACTATGATTTTCACTAAAATACTGATTTTTTTTTTTTTTTGGAGACAGAGTCTCGTTCTGTTGCCCAGGCTGGAGTGCAGTGTCATGATCTTGGCTCACTGCAACCTCCACCTCCCAGGTTCAAGCGATTTCCAGCTAATTTTTGTATTTTTAGTAGAGGTGGGGTTTCACCATGTTAGCCAGGCTGGTCTCGAACTCCTGACCTCACGACATCTGCCAGTCTTGGCCTCCTAAAGTGCTGGGATTACAGGCATGAGCCACCGCACCTGGCCTAAAATAATGATATATGAGGAAGATGACAGTTCATAAAAACTCCTTTATTTATGAACTATATTTTAGTAGTCAAAATACAGGTACTTTTTAACTCTTTTTTAAAATATACTTTCAGTAATGTTATTCTGTAGCATTTTTGGTTGGAAAGGAATTAACCACTCATTTTTTTTAATTTATTTTTTATTATTATACTTTAGGTTTTAGGGTACATGTGCACAATGTGCAGGTTTGTTACATATGTATCCATGTGCCGTGTTGGTTTGCTGCACCCATTAACTCGTCATTTAGCATTAGGTATATCTCCTAATGCTGTCCCTCCCCCCTCCCCCCAACCCACAACAGTCCCCAGATTGTGATGTTCCCCTTCCTGTGTCCATGAGTTCTCATTGTTCAATTCCCACCTATGAGTGAGAACATGCGGTGTTTGGTTTTTTGTCCTTGCGATAGTTTACTGAGAATGATGTTTTCCAGTTTCATCCATGCCCCTACAAAGGACATGAACTCATTATTTTTTATGGCTGCATAGTATTCCATGGTGTATGTGTGCCACATTTTCTTAATCCAGTCTATCGTTGTTGGACATTTGGGTTGGTTCCAACTCTTTGCTATTGTGAATAGTGCCGCAACAAACATACGTGTGCATGTGGCTTTATAGCAGCATGATTTATAGTCCTTTGGGTATATACCCAGTAATGAGATGGCTGGGCTTCATCCCTGGGATGCAAGGCTGGTTCAACATACGCAAATCAATAAATGTAATCCAGCATATAAACAGAACCAAAGACAAAAACCACATGATTATCTCAATAGATGCAGAAAAGGCCTTTGACAAAATTCAACAACACTTCATGCTAAAAACTCTCAATAAATTAGGTAATTGATCGGACGTATCTTGAAATAATAAGAGCTATCGATGACAAACCCACAGCCAATATCATACTGAATGGGCAAAAACTGGAAGCATTCCCTTTGAAAACTGGCACAAGACAGGGATGCCCTCTCTCACCACTCCTATTCAACATAGTGCTGGAAGTTCTGGCCAGGGCAATCAGGCAGGAGAAGGAAATAAAGGGTATTCAATTAGGAAAAGAGGAAGTCAAATTGTCCCTGTTTGCAGATGACATGATTGTATATCTAGAAAATCCCATTGTCTCAGCCCAAAATCTCCTTAAGCTGATTAGCAACTTCAGTAAAGTCTCAGGATACAAAATCAATGTACAAAAATCACAAGCATTCTTGTACACCAATCACAGACAAACAGAGAGCCAAATCATGAGTGAACTCTCATTCACAATTGCTTCCAAGAGAATAAAATACCTAGGAATCCTACTTACAAGGGATGTGAAGGACCTCTTCAAGGAGAACTACAAACCACTGCTCAATGAAATAAAAGAGGATACAAACAAATGGAAGAACATTCCATGCTCATGGGTTGGAAGAATCAATATCGTGAAAATGGCCATACTGCCCAAGGTAATTTATAGATTCAATGCCATCCCCATCAAGCTACCAATGACTTTCTTCACAGAATTGGAAAAAACTACTTTAAAGTTTATATGGAATCAAAAAAGAGCCCGCATTGCCAAGTCAATCCTAAGCCAAAAGAACAAAGCTGGAGGCATCACGCTACCTGACTTCAAACTGTACTACAAGGCTACAGTAACCAAAACAGCATGGTACTGGTACCACAACAGAGACATAGATCAATGGAACAGAACAGAGCCCTCAGAAATACTGCTGCATATCTACAACTATCTGATCTTTGACAAACCTGACAGAAACAAGAAATGGGGAAAGGATTCCCTATTTAATAAATGGTGCTGGGAAAACTGGTTAGCCCTATGTAGAAAGCGGAAACTGGATCCCTTCCTTACACCTTATACAAAAATTAATTCAAGATGGATTAAAGACTTACATGTTAGACCTAAAACCATAAAAACCCTAGAAGAAAACCTAGGCAATACCATTCAGGACATAGGCATGGGCAAGGACTTCATGTCTAAAACACCAAAAGCAATGGCAACAAAAGCCAAAATTGACAAATGGGATCTAATTAAACTAAAGAGCTTCTGCACAGCAAAAGAAACTACCATCAGAGTGAATAGGCAGCCTACAGAATGGGAGAAAATTTTTGCAACCTACTCATCTGACAAAGGGCTAATATCCAGAATCTACAATGAACTCAAACAAATTTACAAGAAAAAAACAACCCCATCAAAAAGTGGGCCAAGGACATGAACAGACACTTCTCAAAAGAAGACCTTTATGCGGCCAAAAAACACATGAAAAAATGCTCATCATCACTGGCCATCAGAGAAATGCAAATCAAAACCACAATGAAATACCATCTCACACCAGTTAGAATGGCCATCATTAAAAAGTCAGGAAACAACAGGTGCTGGGGAGGATGTGGAGAAATAGGAACACTTTTACACTGTTGGTGGGACTGTAAACTAGTTCAACCATTGTGGAAGTCAGTGTGGCGATTCCTCAGGGATCTAGAACTAGAAATACCATTTGACCCAAGCACTCATTTTTTTTAAAGTGAAGTCTGAATTTTGATATCTTATCAGTTGCTGCCCATATTTCTCAGTCATTAATTGAGAAATATTTATAGGCAGAGAGTCTTAGGTGTATACTCTTAGGCTCCTGCCGGAGGCTGGACTTATGTGAAAATTGGACCAATAGGGAAGTTTATTCTAGCTATTTTCCCCAGAAGATCTCTGTACTCAACCCACTTTCCCTAACTCTTTTTATTTCCCTCTCAGTCAGGGATTTGGCTTGGCCTCTTTGGTTGTGATTGAGTAATCCTATGTTACATATGGAATTGTCTCCTTCCTTTTCTTTCTAGGAAGTGCATTTTCAGCTGAGCACCTCAAACTTCAACTCCAGAAGGAATCCCTAAATGAGCTGAGGAAGGAGTGCACTGCAAAAAGGTAAATGCACACTGAGAAGAATTGCTGTGAGTGTGGAGTTTACTGTGAGGATAGATTTGAAAAAGTAGCGTTCTTTAAAGCTGCTAGTATTAATTTATAGTCCATATACCTCAGTACCACATTCGTTTATTCAACACATATTCATTGATTAAGCACTGATTAAGCACCTACTGTGTGTCATGCACCATGCCAGAGGTCAGTTATGAAAGCTCCTAGTATGTAGTTATAATCAGAAACATGAACACTATTTGAGTTTCTTAGGCCACAACATCATGGTTTAATGTTTGAATTTCTTCCTCCTGTCTTCTACATGCGGTTTAGCTTATAGGTTTTTTTTCAATAATTTTTTCAGATTTACTCCTGCTTCTTGTTAGCTCATTTGGATTACTTCAGCAACTAGATTATCTCTCTAACATCAGTCTCTTCATCTTTCCAGATTGTTCTTCATGCTACAATCAGACCTCTCCTCTTAAAATACCATTTTTACCTTATTTTTTATCTTCTTTTTTTAATGTGGAGAAACATTTCTTTCTTTCATTCATTCATTCATTCATTCATTCATTCATAGACAGGGTCTCATTCTGTCACTGAGGCTGGAGTGCAGTGGTGCGGTCATAGCTCACTATGGCCTCAAACTTCTGGCCTCAAGTGATCCTCCACCTCAACATCCCAAAGTGCTGGGATTACAGGTGTGAGCCATCAGGCCTGGCATTTTTATCTTCTTAATATGGTGATCCTTTTGCTTAACTTTCAAATAGCCTGTAATAAATTGGCACCTTGCAACTATAGTTAATTTTAGTCGCTCTCCCAACATTCATTTAACAAATGCCAATAGTTTTTCTCTTCATTTTTTCCAACATATGCTTAATTCATTAGTACCTCTGTTCTTTTGCTCATCTTCACTTGCTTTTCCTGGAAAGTCTGTCCATCTTGCACTTTTCTTCAAAAAACTTTAGCAGTTGGGGATTCAAAAATGCTAGACCGGCCGGGCATGGTGGCTCACACCTGTAATCCCAGCACTTTGGGAGGCTGAGGCGGGCCGATCATGAGGTCAGGAGATGGAGACCATCCTGGCTAACATGGTGAAACCCTGTCTCTACTAAAAATACAAAAAATTAGCCAGGCGTGGTGGCGGACGCCTATAGTCCCAGCTACTTGGGAGGCTGAGGCAGGAGAATGGCGTGAGCCCGGGCAGCGGAGCTTGCAGTGAGCCAAGATTGCGCCACTGCACTCCAGCCTGGGCGACAGAGCGAGACGCCGTCTTAAAAAAAAAAAAAGTGCTAGACCTATAGAAAACCATAGAGATTATCTATTCTAATTCTCTCAATTTGCAGATAGGAAGGCAATGCTCTGGTAAGTTACTGTTTGTCCAACTCACTAGCAAAGCCAGGACTAGATCCCATTGTCTTCAGTGCTGTTTTAGATGAGAAAAAAAACAGTGATTTTCGTACTGTTACACACGACTCAATACAACACTTTTAACATTAGATTCTCCAGCAGACCCTCACTGTATGTCTTAGAATTTAATTCAATTCTCACTCTGTTTTCCTGCAAATAGTATCAGATCCCACAGAATTAAGGACTCATTCCCACAAGACTGCCTCACCACATCAGATGCCAGTTGGCAAGACCCAGGTTGTGACCTGTGCTTCTGATTGACCTGCTTTAAATAGAGGTTCCCATAACCCACTCCTTGGATTTGATTAATTTGCTAGAGCAGCTCACAGAACTCAGAGAACCATTTACTTAACCCTTACTGGTTTATTATAAAGGACATTACAAAAGATACAGATGAACAAGATGGAAGAGATGCTTAGGGCAAGGTATGGGGGAGGGAGCATGGAGCATCCATGCCCCGTCTGTGCACATCAATCTCCAGACACCGCCAGTCTGGAAGCTCATTAAATCTTGTTGTGCAAGAGTTTATATAGGTCTCGATCTCCAGCCCTCTTCTCAGAGTTTGGTGGGTGGGGAAGAAAGTCCAGCCTTCTAATCTCTTGGTCTTTCTAGTGACCTGTTCCATCCTGAGGCTGTCTAGGAGCCCCTGCCTTAAGTCATCTCATTAGCATAAACTGTGGTGTGATCAAAAGGGGCTCATAATGAATAGCAAAAGACACTCTTATCGCTCAGGAAATTCCAAGGTTTTTAGGTGCTCTGTGATAAGAACCGGGGGCAAAGACTATATATATGTCATGTTATACTTTGACCTACAGTTTCTCCTAAATTCCTTTTGTTCTTAAATTCTTGACGCAGTTGATCAGGCAACTTACTTTTCAGGTATTTTATCTATTGATCATGTTTCTTAAGTAGTGCAAGAAAAGAGCTGGTGCCAGCCATGGTGTCTCATGCCTGTGATCCCAGCGCTTTGGAAGGCTGAGACAGGCAGATAGCTTGAGCCTACAAGTTTGAGACCAGCCTGGGCAACATGGTGACACTGTCCCTACAAAAAATACAAAAATTAGCTAGGCATGGTAGAGCGTACCTGTAGTCCCAGCTTCTCAGGAAGCTGAGGTGGAAGGATCACCTGAGCCCAGGAAGGTCGAGGCTGCAATGAGCCAAGATCATGCCACAGTACTCCAGCCTGAGTGACAAAGTGAGACCCCGTCTCAAAAAAAAAAAAAGAGAGAGAGGAAGAAGGATAATTTCATACTATAGCTTTTTATTTGTTGTTTTTACTTTTTTTCTCACAGTCCAACATTTTGGTTTTTGAGGTAATTATAATATGTAATTGTGAGTGAAATATAGAATAATTTTTGAGGAAATGCCATACAGATCTTTCTTGAAATCAAATTGGCCTCATTAAATTGACTGTGAAATCTTGGTCAGATTACTCAGACTCTCCAAATATTGTTTCCTTGTTTATAAATAGATATAACAATATCAACCTACTAGAGTTGTTAGAATAACTAAATAAGGCATTTGTAGATGCCTAGTGAATGATTATTTATACCCTTTATATTTCTTTTTTTTCAAAGACAGGGTCTTGCTCTGGTGCCTAGGCTGGAGTGCAGTGGCATGGTCAGGGCTCACTGCAGCTTCAACTCCCCAGGACCCAGCAGTCCTTCTACATCAGCCTCCCAAGTAGCTGGGACCACAGGCATACGCCACCAAGCCAGGCTAATTTTTTTTAGTTTTGTAGAGACGGGGTCTCCCTATATTGCCCAGGCTGGTTTTGAACTCCTGGGCCTCTCAAAGTGCTGGGATGATGGGAGTGAGCCACCACTCCCAGCCCCCTTTCCATTTCTTAGCATGGTACTGATCACACACAGTAGCACTCAGTATATAGTTAGCTTGATTGATGCTATTTGGAGATAGGTCAAGACTTATGGTAGCTATTATTTATGCTTCTGCTTCTGAGTTTCTGTGGCCTATTACAGACGATATAATCTTTCTTTGCATTAATTGTTTGGAAATAAATGTTACAAAGCATGCAAGCATATATTTTTTAATAAATGTATTTTTTCTTTCCTCATTAGAGAACTCTTTTTGAAGACTAATGCTCAGTTGACAATTCGTTGCAGGCAATTACTCTCTGAGCTTTCCTACATTTACCCTATTGATTTGGTAAGTTTCAAATTTTCTGAAAATATTTTTCTTTTTGAAAAGATGATTTCTGTATGAAATTTCCTCTTAATGAAAAAACTCATTGCTTTAGGCTTAATCGTATGCTCTGTCATGATTCATTCAGAAGCTAATGTCTATTTAAAACATAGATTTAGACTTGTTTGGCCTCAGGTTCTACTATTTCATTTATATCACTTTGGTGGTGGGATGCACTCATCATCTGAAAGACTGCCAAATTATTTTTGGTTTCTTTAGGATCTTTTTACTTAACCACATTATCCATTATCACCACTTCTTTTTTTTTTTTTTGAGATGGAGTCTCGCTCTGTCACCCAGGCTGGAGTGCAGTGATGCGATCTTGGCTCACTGCAAGCTCTGCCTCCCGGGTTCACACCATTCTCCTGCCTCAGCCTCCCGAGTGCTAGGACTACAGGCGCCCGCCACCACAACGCCCGGCTAATTTTTTTGTATTTTTAGTAGAGACAGGGTTTCACCATGTTAGCCAGGGTGATCCACCCGCCTCAGCCTCCCAAAGTGCTGGCATATCAGGTGTGAGCCACCGCACCCCACCCATTATCACCATTTCTGTCATATACATGCACATATATGTGCACTGCTTTAAAAATATGATTGATAATTTTCATGTATTAGTGTTACTTAAGATATTCCTGGGGTAACTGTCAGGCTGTTAGGTTTTTGAGCCTAGTTTCTTAGAATGAATGAAAAAAGGAAAACTTTAATAAAATTGATTAGGGTTATTTTTCAGAGAATTAAATCTGCTAAATTTGATAGTTTTCTTTTTAATGAAAAGTTGTTTAAAAGACTAATTTTCAGAGAAGAAAGCTAATAGGATTTGAGTTTGCTTATAGATTCTTGTTAAACGATTTATATATGTGAATGAAACAAGGATATTTTTATGATGATAATTTTACATGGCTTTTTCCTTAGACATGATGTCTTAAATGTTATTATAGAAAATTTCAAGTATATGTAAATGTAGGGAGAGAGTAGAATGAATCATCATGTACTCATCATTGAGCTTCAACAATTATGATAATACTTGGAGTTTAGAACAGTGTTTTGAGTCAGCACCAACCTGCTGATTTCTTTGAGATTTAACTTAGAGTTTCTTTGCTTTATTTATTAATTTTATTCTTTAAATTCACAGAATGAACATAAGGATTACTTTGTATGCAGTGTCAAGTTGCCTAATTCTGAGGACTTCCAAGGTATTTTATTTTTTATTTTGAAGATTTGTTATATATTAATATATGGAAATAGAATATCTTGAAATGCTGGTTGCCTAGCACTTTATCCAAAAGAATTTTTGGACCTTCTGTCCATTCCCAATTGCAAGTATGTATGTCAGACTCCTTGATAGGAGATAGAATGTTAGGTTTGATCATAGAAAAATAATTACTGAACCTTATATTAGAAATTTAAAAGAAAATAGTTTTTAAATGGGCTTTAAGCAAATTAGGCAGTCAGGTTCTTAATACAAATAATCGCCCTTCCTTTTGGTTTGATTTTTATGAAAAATTTGTGTGTGGTTGGGAGCAGAGGAACAGCAAACAAAATCTGTTCTGTTATTATTTAGAAAGTCATATTACTCCTGACCTGAGAAGTATTTGAAAATTTAATTTTGTGAAGTTTCCATTACCACAGGCTTAATTTGTTATACTATCATTTCTGTTATCTTTTAACTAAGAATAAATAAATAAATTACATTAAAGGTATTACAGAATATGATCCTTAGTAATTTCTATATTTTAAAATCTTTTGTTTTTCCTGCTCACTTTGCAAATATTCCAAAGAATTTATTTTCTTTGGCATATCAGTGATTATTTTTATGTTAGCAAAGTGGATTCTTTTCCCTTAGCCTAAACAATGCTTTGGGGCCTACTAAATATCTTTATAGATTATTCCCAAAGCCAGCATTTTATCTACCTGAGAAGTTACTGAAGAAGAGAGCATTGCTAGTTTTGATCAGGACTTTCATTTTCCTATAAAGAAGCTGTTGTTATTGGTGATCATTTAACATGTAAGAGTGTTTTGTTACCCTGTTGGGCCCTTAACCTGTAAGTACTTCAGACGTGATAAAAGGAGAGTGATAAACCAGGAGGTGGAAAACCTATGGTCAAGTCCTGATTGCCCCTCTATAAACCATGTAATTTGGAACAAGTCATATAACCTTTGAGTTGATTTCCTAATTGATTGAATGAACTATTAATTTATGCTCTACCTGTCTTATATGATTGTTGTGAAAAATAAGTGAGGTATACCAGTAGCTATAAATGTGTAAGATTTTGCCTAATCTTTAATACTTACAAAAGCAAACAAAGGGATCCTGTAAGGAAAATGGTATTCAGTGACTTGCTTGAGGCCACAAAACTGGGTAATAATATAGCTGGGATTTGGCTGGTTTCCATTTCATAGTGCTCCCTCAGATATCTGTAAGACACTCACAAAAATGTGTTTTCATGTTAATTTTAGGCAAAGTTGTGGTATCTTGAAGCCCATGGTGCGTCATTTTCCACATTTGTTCATTTAGTAAACATATTGAGTACTTTTGTCCTGTACCAGTTTCCTGGGATACAGAACATTATTCATTGAAAAAAATGTTCATTGAACACCTAAATGCCAGGCACTGTGCCTTTTGAGGATACAATGATGCAGAAAGTGAACATGTTCTCTCCTTCCATGGAGCTTATTGGGGGACACAGCCAATAAACAAGAAAATAAGTAACTAGCAAGTATTTAATAAAGGAATATGCTATCCCAGAGAATGGAAGAAACTGCTTTAGATAAAGCGGCCAGAGAAGACCTCTCTAAGGAGAAGTATAAAATTGAAGGCTAAAAGGAGCCAGCTATGCTACAGCTGGGGGAAGAGCATTTCTAGGAGAAGGGTCACCAAGTACAAAGGCGATGATGAAGGAGGAATGGGCTTGGCATCTCTCAAAAAACTCAGGGTTGGGGGAATGTGAGAAAAGACTTGTATTTTGGGTAAATCATGTAATCTTTCAGCTTAATTTCTTATAAAATAAGATATCTATATCTGTAATTTCTTGTGATGATTGAATGAAATCACATTTGAAAAAGCTTTTCATATAGGAGGTACTCAATAAATATAATTGGAATTAGTTGCAAAAGAGAGAGGAAGGAAGGACAGTAAAGACCAGACGTGTGCAGCTGGAGCATAGTGAGTGAGGGAAGAGCTACGTTAGAGGAGGTAGGAGAGGGCAGCCAGGGCCTTGAGGTCACTATAAGGAGTTGATATTTTATTCTCAAGGAAGTAGGAAATGCCTGAGGGACTTCAAGAAGCGGGATGGCATGAGCTGAGTGAGGCTTTTAAAAGTCACTCCGGCTGCTAAATACAGAATGATTTGAAGGGGGCAGTCAGGGAAGCAGGAATATCAGGAGTGGTGGTCTGATTACTCTGAGATGTGTCCTGATTCTATTTTGTTTTCTTTGAAATTCCTTGTCTCCTAGTTTTTCATAGCTTTTATAGTTATCTACACTTAGAATGCCCAACAAGCTGAATGCAGTCTCCCTACCCTTTAATAAACTAGTTTGCTTTTTAGTGTAGTTGTTGTAAAACAAAATGTGAGATAAAATGAAATAAATGTTTAATTTTACTCTAAGGTCCTATTCATTCCCCATTACCCTTAGGAATCAGAAATTTTAAGAAGCACATGCAGTAATATTGGACTTTAAAAATCTTATATTGGCTGGGTGCGGTGGCTCACGCCTGTAATTCCAGCACTTTGGGGAGGCTGAAGTGCGCAGATCATTTGAAGTCGAGTTTGAGACCAGCCTGACCAACATGGTGAAACACTGTTTCTACTAAAAATGCAAAAAATTAGCTGGGTGTGGTGGCACACACCTGTAATCTCAGCTACTTGGGAGGCTGAGGCACGAGAATCACTTGAACCCAGAGGCAAAGGTTGCAATGAGCTGAGATCGGACCACTGCACTCCAGCCTGAGCAACAGAGTGAGACTCTGTCTAAAAACAAAAACAAACAAAAAAAACTTATGTTAGTATCCTGCAAGGCACTTCCATTAAATGTATTGAGTGTTCTGTGTATGTCATCCACGGTGCCAGGTGTTGAGGGTGTAAGAGATGGTTAAGACATTGATCCTGCCTCAGTGAGATTATAGTCCAGTTGAGGATATCAGATTTGTAATCAAGAAAGTCAATAAGTATTTATTGAATTCATAGTCTGTGTCAGGCACTTAGAAGTTTATAGCAGATACATGGTACTCAAAAAAGTGAGAATAATCACTTCTATCAGGAGGGGATCAGGAAAAGTTTTATAGAGAAGATGATTTCAGTGTCTTAAGAACTAAAATGATGTTTTCCAGTAGAAAAAAAGAGTAAGAAGACATTTTAGGCTGGGTGAGTAGAAATATAGTAACATAGGCTGGGCATGGTGGCTCATGCCTGTAATCCTAGCACTTTGGGAGACCGAGGTGGGAGGATTGCTTGCGACCAGGAGTTTGAGGCTGTAGTGAGCTATGATTGTGCCACTGCACTCCAGTCTAGGTGACAGAGTGAGAACCCATTTCAAAATAGAAAATAAGAAAGGGAAAGAAATATGATAACATGGAACATAATGATGTTCTCACATTTACCCTAATTCTCACAACTGTGAGAATTAATTCCATCTGTAAGGAAAGGAATTACCCTAAATTTAAAAAAGAAAAAAAAAGAAAAAAAATTGAAGCTCAGAGAGATTAGTTAATTTTTTCGAGGAGTCATATTAACCAGTGATAAACCTAAGATTATTCCTGGTCTGCCTGATTCTAAGATTCATATAATTCTTGCCACAATGCAGTTTTCTTCCTCGCTTTGAATAATAACCTCTTTAAACCTGTGACAACTTTTTAGTATTCTATAGCAGCTGCTTTCTGGGAGAGACTCTAGTGAAGGAACTCCAAGCTGGTTGTTCTGTGATATTCATGAGACTTTGCTGGGATAGACTTTACGCTGCATGGGGTGATACTGTTTGGGAAACTCCACCGTAGTACTCCAACATTATTGTGCTTTTCTAAGTGGGTAAGTTACTGTTGGAGTATGCCAAGGAGACCTGGACACAATGGGAGAAAATTGTCCAGTGGAGGGTGTTCGTCTGAGTTCCACTGACCGAGACATTTAGCTTAAAAAAAAAAAAATGTGTGTGTGTGTGTGTGTGTGTGTGTGTGTCAGTAATCCATAACATGAGAGCCTTTTGTGGTAATGAGACCCAGATTTCCTTCTGTGTCTGTATCCCTTTATGCAGGCGTGATTTCTTGGAAAGGAGAGTCCATATGTCAAACAATGTCTCATTGAGAACATGGAATGATTCCATAGATGCTGTGGCAGTGATTAGAGTCTTAAATATTTTGTCCTGTCTGGATCAGTGGGTGCTTGGTTCCTTAACAAATCAGCTGCCTCAGTGATTGGGAAGGCAGGATGGTAAGAGCTTTTAGATCACTTACTGTACTTGGATGCGTTTGAATATTAATAGTTTGTCCAACATATAAATCACAGGAACATTTGAATTAATTTATAATGTTATGGCCATTGCGTGTTTGTGGAATTTGTTGTCATAAAAATTATACAAAAGCTACAGCCTTGAGTGGTTACCTACATTTTAAAAATAAACCAGGATTATTTATTATGAGGAAACTGTGGGTTTTTATTTTATTTTCAAGCCCCTTAAAACTTTGTTGGAATTAGCATCTTTTTCACATACCTGAGTCTTAAGGTTCATTCGTGTTTCTCCCTGGACCCTCCACTCCTGCTCCAACTTCTCACTAACAAAACTATCGTCTGTGACCTTTCTAACCCCCAGAACACCATAAGGTACACAAACCTCTGCTCTGCCTTAGGTGTTAGGGACGTCATTAATGCTTGGTGGAAAAGCACACCCCAGAGAGCTGGGTTTTGGCTGTGGCAGGTAAAAAAATCTTTCAGATCTTGCAATGCTGGAAACCTTAAACCTTTTGGTTTTTTAGCTAAAGTGATTGGCAACAGAATGTGACATCTGAGGTTGCATGGCCTGCAATAGCCATAATTAACCACATGAGCTCACATTTTCCCACTGGAGATTCAGTGGTCTTGGGGTGATGAAAGTGACTTCCCTACCAGGAGGTGGTTTTCCTTTTGAGGGTATTGGAATACCCTTAGGCCCTGTAATGCTTCACCCATGGTCCTTTTAAAATGCTTTTTAATATAAAGCTTCAATATTGGAAATCTAACACCACAATGTTTAACACTGAGGCTGTGATGGAGCACTATGGCCTGGAATGGGAAACCTAGAATTTTTAATAGGTGGAGTGGGAAGACTTGTGGCAAGAATGGTGAGTGTGAATAACTTGAATCAAAGCTGATTTCCAATATTATTCAATTTTCAGTGTGTGTTATTTCTTTTTGATTTCTGTGTGTAGACTTCTCTTAGAGATGCCTTTTTATCTTTAAATTTAAACAAAGTTGTTTTGTTCATTGATGGGAGATGATGTTAGAAAACCAACTTTTTGTTCTTTTAATAGAGATGTGGATGTAGTCTCAAAATACACAAATATAATTCTTTAACAGTCCTCCTTTCATAATATGGGAAAAATGTAGATGCTTGAATGTTTAGCATTAGATAGATATTTTTGAAACATTCATTGTTTGCATTTGACCTGCTTGAAAGGCTCATTTAAGAGGCCTGCTGCTTTCTGGAAGTTTTCAAATCCTCTTCTGTCAGGTCATGTAGGAAAGGAAAAGCTTTGTATAAAGCACATAGAGGGAAGTTGCAACTTAGCATAGTATTATCTGTCTTTAAGTCCTCCTCCTCTTCCTCTTCCCTTCTCCCTTCAAAAGGTGGTTATTGAAGATCAAGTCCTTTTACTGACAGGAATATTTTAAATTTGATAAGACCTAATCTTTACGGAAAGCACGAGGCAGAATTCAGTCACCTGTGAAGAAACTCACAGTTACAGCTGTGACTCCACACCTATATAGGTATTCTGGAGGATTGTGGACACAATTCTCTCAGTTATTTCATCACTCATAGTTTCTACCTATATGGCTTTGACCAAGCCATTTATACCACCTGGGTCTCATTTCTCTCTTCTCCAAGTTGGTAGCATCAGACCCAGTGATTGCGAAAGTTTCTATTATTGTATGATAATGAATTTATATTGTAACAAATTTATAATGTAAAGTACTTTTAGTCCCTAAGGTAGTCTGATGTCTGGGTTTCAGCAGAAGGAAAGTGTTGTAGTAGTATTCAAGGTACTTGGGTGAGACTGGGGCAAGAGGACACGGTCTCTAAAAATAATTAGGATTCTAGTTAGTTAGAGCATGACTCAGTAGTTGGTTGAAAATGACTGCTGTTTGATTTTTTTCCATGAGTTTGTTTTAGAGAACTGACATTCCTTGAGAAGCCCATTTTCTGTTGAGTACTATGCAAGTCATCGTGGACTCTCAGACTTTTTATGTGCTCTTTGCTCTTACTAGAAAACGGTGAAGAAACTAAGGTGGTACACGTGTGTCATATGCTTGGTACATTTGAGGCTCCCAAGTTAAAAAATTGTTATATGCTGGGCACAGTGGCACACACCTGTAGTCCCAGTTACTTGGGAGGCTGAGGCATGAGGATTGCTGGAGCCCAGGAGTTTGAGGTCAGCCTGGGCAACATAGTGAGACCCCATCTTTTTTTTAAAAAATAGGTGTTATATTAATGTTTAACAATAAAGTTATGAGACAGTACAGTAGACTGGTTAATGGTGGAAGACTGGGTGTCAAGCCAACCTGTTTACTAGCTCTATTACTTTGGAAAGATTCCTTAATCTCTGAGCCTTAGTTTCTTTATCTGTAAAAGGAATGAAATAGCATTTAAAAGGTGTTTAACATTGTTAGTAAATGAATGACTGTCATATATAAAGTACTATAGACAGTTCTGGACAGAAAAAAGTGTATATATAAAAAATATATATAAATAGTTACCTATTTTTATAAGACTACCAAAGAAAAACCAATAGTCTGCTATGGTAGTTAAGGGTAGAGAATTCACTGAGGAATGGATGGCTATAGTGGCACTTCTACCATAAGAAGGTAGTGCTTAGATAATTAAGTAGAAACAGAAAGAAGAATGCGAAAATTTTTATTAGTAATTGAGGTTAAAGCCATCCTTAGAAGTCAGGGAATAGTCAAGACATGGTCATTGTGATCATTTCAGCCCTTCTTCTCTAGCCAGATGGGATATTCCAGATTATGTGTTAAATGTCTTGTGCACTTTTAAAAGCATTTAGGAATACTGTATGCCGAGAAGATCCTGTTTCCTTCCTCTTGGGGGAAGTTTAAAACTTTCTGTTGTATTACTCCCTGTTCTTAGCCCCTGAATCATCATTGATCACTTGATAGATAGTGGCAGAAATCTTGGATAAGTTTAGAAAATGTAATTGTCTGTGGCTTTTTGAAAGCTAGATGCTTATGTCTGATTATAAGATACCTGCATTTTTTCCTAGTAGTTGCTTCCACCTATATTGCATAAATAGGGTGGTATATGAACAGTGTGGTTTTTCACCTTTTGCTTTTGCTGTTTAAAACATTTTCCCCCTTAACCCATGTTAAACTTTGTAGACTTACTATGTAACCATGTCTTTTTCAATATCAAGAACATACCCCATAAGAATGACTATACTATTTCATTTCCCTTTAGAATTAATAATGTTGTAAAATAGTACAACTATATTGCCTAGGAAATTATTAATGCATAAAATCTATAACCACTGTATAGTGTGTTTGTTATGTTTAAACCTCTGAGGCTAATTTTCATATCATGTAATAGACTCGAGTATTAATTCTTCCTGTAAAAATGCTGGGAAAGAAAGCAATGGTTATTTGGACATATCAAGAGTTCTTGCTTTAAGGTATATATCAAATGTTAATCTCATCACATTAATTATTGGGAAATCGTTTAAAATACAGTTAGTAGATGAAGTTTCAAGTCTTGTTAATGGGTTTAAATTTGCATAAAATTTATATAATTTACATAAGTGATTAATATTTTATGTACCACATATTTTTATAAAATATTCTTTGAAAATGATTTATTATCTTGTGGTTATTTATAAGGTAAATAGTTATCTTCTTTTCCTCTGCTTTTGAATTTACAGCAAAAGATGATGGAAGCATTGCTGTTGCCCTTGGTTATACTGCACATCTGGTCTCCATGATTTCCTTTTTCCTACAAGTGCCCCTCAGATATCCTATAATTCATAAGGGGTCTAGATCCACAATCAAAGACAATATCAATGACAAACTGACGGAAAAGGAGAGAGAGTAAGTGTCTTTTTTTTAAAAAATGATTTTTAACATCAAGCCAGTATAAAATGTGGGGTATAATAAAATACATAAAATGTAACCTAAATTATGACAACTTTTATATAACCTTTGTAGAGTGCTCCATTTCATTTAAATCAAATGTAGTTATTATATGAAACTAGTTATTCATATAAATTTTAATGACTCAACCCTTGGGCTTCCAAGAATTGCTAATGGTGGCAAAAATTTACTTAAGTTTCATTTACTTTCTTCTTAACTTTTGTGAGGGTAAGTGTCATATGATCTACAAATATTCACCTAGTACCTCTTGCCTGCCACTCAACAAGTAAAATGTTAAAAGATTTGTCAGAGATCTAACTAGGAAAAGATATAATGGCAGATTGAACATAGCTGAAAAGTGGACTAGTGAATTGGAAGATAGGTAAGTAGAAAATACAAGTGTCTAATATACATGTAATTTCAGGCACAGAGAGGCTGGAAAGATTGTGGGGTAAACACAAAATTTTAAGAGATAATGACTAAGAATTTCCAAATTTAATAAAAGACATGAAATTACGAATTCAGGAAGCACTAACAAAACAGAGTGACAATAAAGAAAATATACCTGGGGAAATTAAACAGCTGAATATCAAAGATAAAGTGAAAATACTAAAAGCAACTAGAGGGTAAGACATGATAGCATGAAAAGATTGATAGTAAGACTGAAAGCTGATTTCTCAATGGAACAATGGAAGCCAGATGGTGGTGCAGTGACATTTTAAAATACTGAAAAAACAACAACTGTCCACTTAGAATTCTATACCCAGTGAAAATATTATTCAAAAGTACAGGCAAAATAAAGATATTTCAGACCATCAAAACTGAGAAAATGTATCCCAGCAGACCTACAGTAAAGGAAATACTAAAGGAAGAATAAAAATAATTTCAAACAGAAACATGGAAATATAGTACAGAACAAAGAATAAGAGAAAGGATAAAGATGTATTTCTAAATTCATTTTGACTGTAAATAAATACTAATGTCTTCTTAAATATAACATGCATATACATAATAATATATGTAGGATTATAATGCATGGTTCTAACACAAAAAGTAAAAAGGGTTGAGTGGTGTTAAAGTGCTCTGAGATCTTAGCATTGTCTGGAAAATGGTAAAGGTACTAATTTGTATCAGACTAATAAATCAAATATGCATATTGTACTTTTCTTTTTTTTTTTGCCTTCAGCACTTTAAATATGTAATACCACTCTCTCCTGTCCTGTTAGTCTTCCACTGTAAAGTCTGCTGCCAGATGAATTGGAGCTCCATTGTATGTTACTTGTTTCTTTGTTTTAAAAAAATTAAATGATAGAGCTTTATTGTGAAAAATCATTTGATTGCTAATGTAATCCAATTATTTGGTTCCATTGTGGTTTTTTTGTTGTTGTTGTTTGTTTTTTTTTTTGAGATGGAGTTTTGCTCTGTTGCCAGGCTGGAGTGCAGTGGTGCAATCTCGGCTCACTGCAACCTCCACCTCCTGGGTTCAAGCAATTCTCCTGCCTCAGCCTCCCGAGTAGCTGGGAATACAGGCACGCAGCAGCATGCCCAGCTAATTTTTGTATTTTTAGTAGAGACGAGGTTTCACCATGTTGGCCGGGATGGTCTCAATCTCTTGACCTCATGATCCACCCGCCTTGGCCTCCCAAAGTACTGGGATTACAGGCCATTGTGTGATTTTATAGCATTCTTTGCCATTGCTTTATTTATATTTATCCTTGTTTCTTTTCTCCTGCTGCTTGAAGGATCTTCTCTTTGTACTTGACCTTTGGGAGTTTGACTGTTAAATGCTTTGAGGTGGTTTTCTTTGAGTTAAATCTGTGTGGTGTTCTGTAACCTTCTTGTACTTGAATATTGATATTTTTTCCTAGGTTTGGGAAGTTCTCTGTTATTATTCCTTTCTACTCCTATCTCTTTCTCGACATCCTCTTTAAGGCCAGTAACTCTTAGGTTTGCCCTTTGAGGCTATTTTCTAGTTCGTAGGCATGCTTCATTCTTTTTTATTCTTTTTTCTTTTGTCTCCACTGACTGAGTATTTTCAAATAGCCTGTCTTCAAGACCACTAATTTTATCTTCTCCTTGAACAATTCTGCTATTAAGAGACTGATGCATTCTTCAGTATTTCAGTTGCATTTTTCACTTCTAGAATATCCACTTGATTCTTTTTAATTATTTCAATCTCTTTGTTAAATGTATCTGATAGAAGTCTGAATTCCTTCTCTGTATTATCTTGAATTTCTTTGTGTTTCCACAAAACGGCTATTTTGAATTCTCTGTCCGAAAGATCACATATCTCTGTTTCTCCAGAATTGGTCCCTGATGCCTTATTTAGTTAATTTGGGTAGGTCATGTTTTCCTTGATGGCCTTGATGCTTGTGGGATGTTTGCCAGCGTCTGGGCATTGAAGAGTTTAGGTATTTACTGTAGTCTCCACAGTGTGGGCTTGTTTATACCTGTCTTTCTTGGGAAGGCTTTCCAGGTTTTTGAAAGGACTTGGATGTTGTGATCTAAGCTGTATCTGTGTTAGGGGGAACCCTAAGCTCAGTAACACTGTGGTTCTTGCAGTCTTGTAGAGGCACCACTTGGTGGTCTTGGATAAGATCCAAAGGAGTTCTCTGTATTACCAGGCAGAGACTCCTGTTTTCTACCGTTACTTTTTCTCAGTCTCTCTCTATGCTCAGCCGCCTGGAGCTGGGAGCAGGAGGACACAATCACCCTTGTGGCTTCCACCACTGGGATTTCCCTGGTTCAGACCTGATGCCAGCATTGGACTGGGTCTTACCCTAGGCCCTGTGTAACCTTTACCTGGCTACCACCTATGTTTGCTGAAGACCCTGTGGCTCTACAATTAGCAGGTGGTGAAGCCAGCCAGGATTGTGTCCTTCCCTTCAGGGCAGCAAGTTTCCCCCAGCCCCTGAGCAGGTCCAGAGATGCTGTTTAGGAGGCAAAGACTGGAGTCCAAAACCTTAGAAATCTATCTGGTGCTCTATTCTATTGCGGCTAAGCTGGTGCTTAAACTGTAAGACAAAGTCCTTCCCACTCTTCCCTCTTCTTATCATAGGCAGAGGATTCTCTTCACATTGCCACCATCACCTAGACCCATGGTGGGTACTGCCAGGCTATCACTGATGTTCACTTAAGGCTCAAGGGCTCTTAGTTAGCTTGTGGTGAATGCTGCCACACCTGGGACTCACACTTCAGGGCAGACGGCTCCCCTCTAGACCAGGACAGGTCCAGAAATGCCATCCAAGAGCCAAGGCCTGGAATCAGGGACCCCAAGAGCCCATTTGGTGCTCTACTCCACTGTGGCCAAGCTGGTACCTGAAAGCAGCACATCTCAGAGTCTCACCCAAGGCCCACGGCTTATTGTCTGTGTATTACTCCTGGTTCTTCAGGGCCCAAGGGCTTTTTGGTCACAGGTGATGAATCTGCCAGAACTTGGTCCTTCCTTTCAAGGCAACACATTCCCTTCTGGCCCAGCGTGTGTCTAGATATGTCATCTGGGAGCTAGGGTCTGGAATGGGGGCCTCTTGATTGCCCAGTGCCCTATCTTCCTTCTCCTATCAAGCAGAAGGAAGGAGTCTTTTTTTTTTTTTTTTTTTTTATTCTTTTTTTTGCTGCAGCTGCGCTGCCTGAGGTTGGTGAAGGGGTGTCACAAGAACTTCCTTAGCCACCCCGGCTAGTGTCCCATGTCCATTGTCTCTAAGGCCAGCACTAGCACTAGGACTTACCTAGGAATTGCAGTCTTCACGGCCTAGACTGTCTTTCAAGATTATTTAGAACCCCAGAGCACCTTTTCCGCGGCAGGAAGGTTTGCCAAAACTCAAGTTCTAACCACTGGGATGGGCGATTCCCCTCTGACTAGGGCTGATCTAAATGCTGCCCCCATGGATGGGCATTGGCTGAGTTTAGTCCAGTTTTGTTTCCCACTGTGACAGAGTGGCACTGAGTTCAATGCAAAGTACCACAATCACTGTGCTCTCCCTCCCTCAAGAGCACAGATGCTCTGTATCTCATGGCCGCTGCCGAAGGAATGGGGAAGGGGCGGCGTCAGCAATTCAAGTCTGTCTTTCCTACCGTCTTCAGTGCCTTTTTCAGCTATATGAAGTTAAAACCAGGTACTGTGATTGCTTACCTGATTTTTGGTTCTTATGTAGGTGCTTTTTTGTGTGTGTAGATGGTTGTTAAATTGGTGTTCCTGCAAGGTTAGCAGGGGAACAATCGGTGAAAGCATCTATTCAGCCATCTTGCTTTACCCTCCTCATGGTGTTTTCTTATAATCCTTTTCATTTCTGTAAGGTTTGTAGTAATGTCCCCACTTTCATTTCTCATTTTACTGCATTTTCTTTCTTCTTTTTCATAGTTAGTCTAGCTAAAGATTTGTCAATTTCTTTTCAAAGAACTGACTTGTGGTTTTGTTGATTCTCTCTAGTGTTTTTTTGCTCTCCATTTTGTGTATCTCTGCTCTTACCTTTATTATTTCCTTCATTCTGCTAGCTTTGTGTTTTATTCTCTTTTTTCTCTAGTTTCTTAAAGATGGTAACTTAGGTTAATGAGATCTTTCTTTTATAATGTCAGTGTTTACACCTATAAAATAGTTTCCACACCCCATACATTTTTGTTTTTATTTTTAATTAACGTCAAAGTATTTTCTAATTTCCCTGTGATTTCTTTATTGACCACTGGTTGTTTATAAGAGCATTGTTTGGTTGGGCATAGTGGCTCATGTCTGTAATCCCAGCACTCTGGGAGGCCAAGACAGGCAGATACTTTGAGGCCAGGAGTTTGAGACCAGCCTAGACAACATGGCGAGACACTGTCTTTACAAAAAACACAAAAATTATCTGAGCATGGTGGTGTGCACCTACAGTCCCAGCTACCCAAGAAGCTGAGGTGGGATAATTGATTAAGCCCAGGAGGTGAAGGCTGCAGTGAGCCGAGATTGTAGCACTGCACTCCAGCCTGGGTGATAGAGCAAGACCCTGTCTCAAAAAAAAAAAAAAAAAAAAAAGGCACATTAATTTTTACATATTTGTGAATTTTCTAGTTTTCATTTCGTTATTGATTTCTCATTTTATTCCATTGTGACAGAGAAGCAGAGATGATAGTTTTATGATTGTAATATTTTTTAAATTATGAAGATTTGTTTTGTGGCCTAATGTATTGTCTATCCTGGAGAACATTCCACATGCACTTGAGAAAAATGTGTATTCTGCTGTCATTAGATGCAGTGTTCTATTTATGTCTGTTAGATCTAGTTGGTTTATGATGTTCTCAAGTCCTCGATTTCCTGATTGATCTTCTGTCTAAATGTTCCATTTATGATTGAGAGTAGAGTATTGAATTCTTCAACTATTACTGTAAAACTGTATATTTCTCCTTTCAATTCTGTCAACATTTGCTTCATATATTTTAGACCTCTGTTGTTTTGTGCACATATTTCTTGTTATGTCTGCCTGATGAATTGACCCTTTCATTGGTATATTTTTGCCTCTTATAACAACTTTTGACCAAAAGACTGTTTTATCTGATATTAGTATAACCACCTCAGCTCTCCTTTGGTTACTCTTTGCGTGAACTATCTTTCCCATCTTTTCACTTTGAACCTTTTGATCTAGAATAAGTCTCTTGAGGATGGCGTATAGTTGGAGCATGGCTTTTATGCATTCCTCCAATCTCTGCCTTTGGATTAGAGTTTTTAATCCACTTACACTTAGTTACTGGTAGGGAAAAACTTACTTATGCCACTTTGCTATTTGTTTTCTGTATGTCTTATGCTTTTTTTGTGTCTCATTTCCTTCATTACTGCCTTCTTTTGTGCTTAGTTGATATTTTTTGAGGTGTACCCTTTTGATTCCTTTCTCATTTCCTTTTCTGTGTATTTTATTGATTTTTTATGGTTATGATGGGAATTTTAATTAACATTCTACATTTATAACATTCTAGTTTGAACTGATACCAATTAGCTTCAGTAGCTTATAAAAACTGTTTCCATACACCTCTCCTCCTCCCTCCCATCTTTATGTTGTTGTTGTCACAAATTTCATCATTATACATTGTGCGCCCATAATACTATATTTATTTACATATGTAATTATCTTTTCTGGATTTTTATTTCTTTATACAGCTTCAAGTTACTATCTATGGTCCTTTAATTTCAGTCGAAGGCCTTAGCCTTTAATTTCTGGTTGCAGTAAGCCTAGCTGTCAGCCAGAGGGAAAAGTGTAGGCCCTTCAGGTTTTTTCTGAACATGCATCTTGTTTTGGGCATGAATGTAGCTTCTAAATTCCCCAGTATACTTGGACACTTTTGAATGACCTAATTTCTCAAAGAAACTCTCTCCAGCTTTTCTTCCCAGGCTTTAGGCAGTCTGTTTTATGTCTGAACTGTAATTTTGTTGCCCCAGGTGGCTCTGGGTTGTTTGTTTGCCTTACTACTTGAACATTGTTAGCTGCTTTTCAGTTCTGAGTGAGTTCAGACTAGGTGAGGAACAAGGGAAAGTGACTTGCATTAGTCCTTCAGGTAGCCGCCAGACAAGTTAGAACAGACACACTTTTTTTTTTTTAGAATAAGAATCTGATCTGTTCACTCAAGATCAGAAAATGAGGTACCATACTGAGAGGGCAGGCTGTTGTCTTCAAGACCTATGCTGAGCTGGAGAGGAGGGTAGGGCCAGGGCAAGTCAAAAAGCTGCAAAACTTTCTTCCTGGTTTTGAGTTTCTTTTTTCTTGATTTAACGTTCAGACAATTGATATAAACCTTTGACTATTTTCCGGGGTTTTGACAAAGTTGATTTTGACAGTTTTTCTTGATTTTCTTTTTTTAGATGTTTCCCTGGAGGGATAGGTCTTTGGCTATATATTTTTTTTTTTTTTTTTGCTGACATCATTTGGTTTAATGATGAAAAACATGGCTTATAAGGGATGAAGGGATGCCTAGATGATTTTAAGCAAAAGAGAATACCGTGACCAGATATATACTTAAGAAAGATCACCTTGTAGTTCTCTGGAGACTGGGCTATTTCCAACCAGCCTTCTCCTAGTGCCATAATGTTTAAATTAAGTGTCTTTCCAGATTTTTATCAAAATTTTTCATGATAATCAGACTTTAGTTATCCAGGAAAATCACTTTGGGAGCCTGCAGGAAGGGTGTTCCTTGAGATGGTAAATATTCTTGCTCCAGATCAGTTGCACACTTTAATTTGTGAAGTAGCAACTTAATATGTGGACAATTTCAAGTAGCATGCCCCAGTGTGAGTAGCAGCAGTGATTTCTTGATTGATTGGTTGATTGATTTTCTCAAGTGATCTGGTAAGGCCAGCTGGTTTTAGGTGATTATGTTATCCCTTTTTTCCTTGGCAGCCAGAGGAACCACAGGAATTGCATTTTGGTGAATGAATTTTATATTCTGCCTCTATCTTCCTCCTTTTGCTGAAACACATATTGTATTTTGTTGATTTTGATATATACATTTTGGGCATTTTAATATTGATAAAAATGAGATGCATCTTATAATTAATAGGCATGTCATATTATAATTGATAGTACTTTTCTTAGTGTTACATAAGTTAATGATGCATTTTACATTGATGCTGTCTTAGATTTTAGGAACTATTAAGTGTTTTACCTGGTTTTATGCATTTTTGTGACGTACTTCAAATCCTTTTAGGAATAACATGGATGTATAAATAAATATATAAATAGAAATATGTTTATTGATTATGCTTATGCCTCAGTTATTCTTAGCCTGGATCACTGAAAGAGCAGATTAGACATGGTTTTTCTTTCTCTTGTTTTCAATTTTTATGTAAACCTTTCCAGGACATTAGATGGAATCAGATCTTCATGGGAGATGGCAAGTAGAAATTGAATGACTCACTGGATAAATTATAATTAATGTAATGGCCCTAGGAATTTTCAGCCTCTCCCCTCTGATTACTTGTCTCATCTGGCTATTGGCACATGAGATGTTAGAGTTCAAAGCTCTATTTAGCCAGTTTTGCTGGAAGAAAAAAAGACCGATTTCTTTTCTTTGTCTGGCCTGTTTGAAACACAGGCCTGGACTGATGCCTTGCCTAAACCATTACTTGTGCACCTGCATACTGTAAAGGGAAACTCTGAAATCTTTGCTGCATTTCACTCTGAGGCTCAGACCACAAAACATGAGGAATGTAACCAGAGTCCAGCTGCAATGTTCCTCCACCCCCCACTTCTTTCACTGAGGACTGAAAAGTATGTTTTAAAGTGATTTTTGGAATGAAATTTATTAGTCAATGTTATTGTGCTACTTAACTGTCTGGTAGATAATAAATTCAGAATGGATTAGTGAAACAAGCCATGAGTTAGGACCTAGCTGATCAGAGCATATGGCTTTTTCAAGGCCTTAAAAGATGTCTAAAGTTTGTTTTATTCTCAGGAGGAGAAACGGGGTGGTATAATTGGCAGGCACTTTTGAAACTTTCTGGCCTGCTCACAACAATACTTTTATAAATCTCTAAAAGATGATCAGCTATTTTTCTGCTGTAGAATTATTGGAACTTAGGGAAATGGTAATGCTGTTTCCTTGATTTTGTGTACTTAACGTTTGTTCCTATGGAGGATCCTGACCTTTACCAAAACCCCAAGAGTTGCCCTTTTTACCTGATTGATTCTGATTTCTTTTCAAGACAGAATTTCTAAAGTATAAAGAAATTGTGATGTGTTCAAAATCAGATAATATTGGGCCAATATCATAGTCATTACATGTGGACCTTATTCTCATTAGAGTGGAATGGTCTAACACCTTTTTTGTGACTAGGTGCATAAGGCGGTCATACATCCTATGTATAAAGAGGTTGGCCAAACAGGTCCCCAAGTCTTATGACCTGTGTTTTTTATTATTCTTGCAGCCACATAGACAGGTCTAGAGGTTTATAGACCTTCCTGTTCTGCATAACTAGGTTGCATTTTGCCAAGAGGGAAGAGACAAAGGAGTCTGCAGAGTAGCAGTGAGCGGGCTGATTCCTTATCTCTGTATTCCCTCAGCCTACCTCTTGGCTGAGCAACACTAACTTGATAAATGAATGAAAATGTCTTTCTGATGGCCTCTTCTTGGAGCAATTAGAATACCTTGAGCTTTATTTGTGTAAGTAATAAGTGTTCTGTAGAAATAGTGACTGGCACCCAAAATTTTGTTGGTAAAAAGCTTATATTAAAAACATAAATGAAAATTCCAGAACTCTAGTTTTCAGACTGCTGTAATTCTGACTCCTCATTTCTATTATTACCTGCTTCAGGCATACTTAAACGCCTGTTGACATCTTATATTAAGAATTACATATTCCTTCCTATAAAAATTCTCCGCTTCTGTTTGTTAATCAAGCTATTTTAGTGCAGAGAGTTCAGAAATGATTGTTGTTTTCACTAGATTAGCATCTGTTTGCTTTCATGGCATCCAATTAAATCTGATGGCCTTCTTCCAGAAGTGGGGAATTTTCATATCATGCTTAGGCTTAAATGCTATGGCTTTCATTTCCAACTCTCTTCTGCGTATCCTGTAAATTAGAACATTTCTTATAACCTTTCATCTTCGTTTTATTATAGGTTGTTGCTCAGATGTTGGCATTTAGAGCACTCAGTAGACCCAGACCCTAAACCTTTAAATTGGATGATAAATACGATGACTTGAGGCAGTGGAAAAGAGTGGACCAAATGCTTTGGTTTTTTATTTTCCTTGCTATTCAACTTTAAAGTATAATTAAGCAAATATTTTTCAGGGTGACTAATACTACTGAAATGAATGAAATTATTAGTTCTTTTGGATTTTCCACTTGATTACAGGAATTTGACCTAACTTGAAAAATCTCTGTTCATGTGAAAACTTTCCCAAATGTCTGTAGTCCAACTCTCTATAAATTACCTAACAGTACACCATGGAACAGAAATAAAGATGAAAAAAAAAAAAGTCCATGCAGAATTGTAGACTTACTGTGTTTTAGAACCAGTCGGAATATTATTACATCATGTGATTGAACCCTTCAATTCACAAATGGAGAAACAGGTTGAAAGATGAAGTGAGGTCATACAAGTTAACTAAGCATTCATTTTGATATGCCCCCCTGAGGAGAGGCAAGCCCAGAAGATGAATTGGTAATTATTAAGTATAGTACTTGTAAAGCAAACATATAGGAGATGGAAGAAGTATTTTTATCAAAATGGGTCTCTACTGGAGCCTGAAATGCTCCCTTTTCATGATTTAGGGAAAGCACTCTTGTAAGAATGCAGAAATGTGAATCTCTGAATATTAAGCAGAGTTACTATGTTACTTTCTCACTGAAAATGTTAATTATTCAAATCACATTTGTTAGTTCATTTGACATTTGTTTTTTCTCTAAAAGGTATGGTGCAAAATGCATCTCTTTTTTTCTCTCTTGCCTCCAATTTAAACTTGACAAAATTTTTGTTTTTTATTTCCAATTATTTTGGGCTTTGGGGTCATGTTGGCTTCTCTGTTATTGCTGAGTGACTGTGGCAATGTTCTCCTCTCTGAGTCTTGGTTCTCCTAGCATAGTACCTATGTCACTATGCCACTAGGTTGTTGTAAGGATTAAATAAGCACAGTGCTTGGCAGACAGAAAATGGTTAACAAAATTTTGCAACTACTATTATGTATACTTTGAGCTTTGCAATAGGTATCCTAGGCATGTAAGTTTTTATTCTATGTGCTAGATAGAAGATGGGCCTAATAAAGGGTAAGGAAAATTAAAAATGTAACCCAGTGGGAAAGTACTATATTTCCTTTTGTAATAGTGTTGTGAGGTACATCATCTTTAAGTCAATGGTCTAAGTGCAGAGGACTAGTGAAGTTCCCCATAATGCAGGGGTAAAAACTGGTGTAGGTCTGAAGGCTTGTCTGTTTACAGGCATACCTCATTTTTTTGCATTTTACATTATTGTGCTTCATAGAGACTGTATTTTTTACAAATTGAAGGTTTGTGGTAACCTTGCATCAAGTAAGTCTGTCAGTGGTATTTTTCCAACAGCATGTGCTCACTTTGTGTCTCTGTGTCACATTTTATTAACTTTCACAATATTTCAAGCTTGTCATTATTATTATATCTGTTATGATGACCTATAATCAGTGATCTTTCATGTTATTGTTGTAATTATTTTGGGACAATACAAACCACACCCATATAAGATGGCAAGCTTAATCAATGTTGTGTGTGTTCTGACTGCTCCACTGACCAGCTCTTCCCCCATCTCTCTCCCTCTCCTAAAACCTCCATAGTCCCTGAGACACAACATTATTGAAACTAGACCAATTAATATAGCCCTATAATGGCTTCTAAGTGTTCAAGTGAAAGGAAGAGTTCCAATATCTCATTTTAAATTAAAAGCTAGGAATTATTGAGCTTAGTGAGGAAAGAATGTGAAAAGCTGAGATGGGCTGAAAGCTAGGCCTCTTGTGTGAAAGAGCCAAGTTGTAAATTCAAAGGAAAAGTCCTTGAAAGAAATTAAAAGTGCTACTCCAGTAAACATACAAATGATAAGAAAGTGAAAAGACTTGCTGCTGATATGGATACAGTTTTAGTGGTCTGGATAAAAAATCAAACCAGCCACAACATTCCCATAAGCCAAAGCCTAATCCAGAGCAAGGACCTAACTTTCTTCAGTTATTTGAAATCTGAGAGAAATGAGGAAGCTGCAGGAGAAAAGTTGGAAGCTACAGAGGTTGGTTAATGAGGTTTAAGGAAAGAAGCCATCCCTAGAACACAGAAGTACAAGATGAAGCAGGAAGTGCTGATAGAGAAGCTGCAGCAAGTTATCCAGAAGATCTAGCTAAGAGCATTGATAAAGGTGGCTACACTAAACAACTGATTTTCAAGGTAGACAAAAATAGCCTTCTGTTGGAAGAAAATGCCATCTAGGACTTTGATAGCTGGAAAGGAGAAGTCAATGCCTGACTGCAAAGATTCAAAGGAAAGGCTGACTCTTTTATTAGGAGCTAATACAGCTGCTAACTTTAAGCTAATGTTCAGTGACCATTCTGAAAATCCTAGGGCCCTTAAGAATGATGCTAACCATACTCTGTGTTCTATAAATGTAACATCAAATCCTATATGACAGGACGTCTGTTTACAACATGGTTTATTGAATATTTTAAGGCCCCTGTTGAGACCTACGGCTCAGAAAAAAAATATTTCTTTCAAAATATTACTGTTCATTGAAAACACACCTGGTTACCCACGAGAGCTAATGGAAGTTGTCTTCATGCCTGCTAACATGGTATCCATTCCACAGCCCATGGATGACTTTTAAGACTTCTTATTTAAGAAACACATTTCATTACATTTCATAAGGCTGTAGCTGCCATACATAGTGATTCCTCTGATGGATCTGGGCAAAGTCCATTGAAAACCTTCTGGACAGTATTCATCATTCTAAATGCCATTCAGAATATTCATGATTCATGGGAGGAGATAAAAACATCAGCATTAACAGAAGCTTGGAAGAAGTTGATTCCAACCCTCATGGATGATTTTGAAGGGTTCAAGACTTCAGTGGAAGAAATAACTATTTCATGATAAAAGTTTAATGATGAGGAGTTGCTTCTTATGGATGCGCAAAGAAAGTGGTTCCTTGAGATGGAACCTAATTCTAGTGAAGATGATGTAAAAAAAGGATTTAGAATGTTACCTAAACTTAGTTGACAAGGAAGTGGCAGGGTTTGAGAGGAAGGATTGACTCCAATTGTAAAAGAAGTTCTACTGTGGGTAAATGCTATTAAACAGCATTGCATGCTACGTGAAAGGCAAAGTCAATTGATGCCAAAAACTTACATTGTCTTATTTTAAGAAATTGTCACAGCCACTCCAACCTTCAGCAACCACCACCCTGATTAGTCAACAGCTATTGCCAAGTAGGCAAGACCCTCCACCAGCAAAAACACTATGACTCTCTGAAGGCTCAGATGATAGTTAGCATTTTTTAGCAATAATATGTTTTTAAACTAAGATATGTACATTGTTTTAAACTATATATTTTGTATTTTCTTTAATTTTTTCCATGAACACATGTTCAAAGATATTTTTAAAATATAATGCTATTTTCATACATACTGGGAAACAAAAAAAATTGTGTGAGTCACTCTTTATTGAGATACTCACTTTATTTATTTATTTTTTTTTTTTGTAGAGACAGAGTCCCGCTATGTTGACCAGGCTGATCTCAAACTCCTGGCCTCAAGTGATACTTCTGCCTCGTCCTCCCAGAATGCTGGGATTATAGGTGTGAGCCACAACACCCGGCCAAGATACTAACTTTTCTGCAGTGGTTTGGAACCAAACCCACAATATATCCAATGTATGTCTGTACTTCAAATAGGCCTAGAGTTTACTGTCTACAGTCTACTAAGTAGTCACGTAAGCATGTGTGCCTTGGAAGATACGGGTTAGTGAATGCTGAAGGCCTTATTCTTTTTTTTTTTTTTTTTGAGACGGAGTCTCGCTCTGTCGCCCAGGCTGGAGTGCAATGGCGCGATCTCGGCTCACTGCAAGCTCCACCTCCTGGGTTCACACCATTCTCCTGCCCCAGCCTCCCGAGTAGCTGGGACTACAGGCGCCCGCCACCACGCCCGGCTAATTTTTTGTATTTTTAGTAGAGACGGGGTTTCACCGTGTTAGCCAGGATGGTCTCGATCTCCTGACCTTGTGATCCGCCTGCCTCGGCCTCACAAAGTGCTGGGATTACAGGCGTGAGCCACCGCGCCTGGCCTGAAGGCCTTATTCTTACAAGGAATGCAGAGCATTTTCAAACTAAATAGTTCTCAGCCTGGCCCACTATTTACTTTTTTAGTCACATCCCCAGATTCCTTCCCAGTTCGTAACCTATGCTTCGGTCAGACTGAACAATTGGTTGTTTTCCAAACACATCACAGTATTTCTTGCCTTGATACTCATTGTCCATGCTATTCTATTTATCTGGAATGCCCTCCCTAGCCATCTCTAGCATCAAAACTGTGCTTGTACATGAAGCCCTCCTTTATTATCTAAAACTTTTCATCGTAGTTTCATAGTTTGGTAAACTGTAATTCTTTTGGATTCCTGTGAACTGTTCTCTCTATATGGTATCAAAGAAATGAAGTTCTTTATATGTACTTTAATTTAATAACAGCCCAACTCAATGATGCAGGTAGTGTATTTGAGTTATTTATCCTTGTCTGAAATATTTTCAGGGTAGAAACTGCATCTTACTTGGTGTCAGACTTCCCTGACTTGCAGAGAGGCTTGTATTTTGTAGACACTCAATAAATATTTCTTGAATTAGGAGAGTAAAAGAAACATTCAGTTTTTGCAAATTCTATCAGGTAATCTGACACTCTGCTCTGTGGCCCATTGTTTTAACTCTGGATGCTCTGGCCAGGACAATCATTATTTCAAAGAGTCCCTTGGGACTGTGGCAAGCTATTAACTTCTATGCTGTTGTAATCCAAGGCACAGGCATCAGCACTGATGGGGTTATGTTCAGGGGTGTGAGCAAAGAACATGTTTTAAAATGAGGACTCCCCATGGAAATTCAGGCAGTAGAGATCAACAAAATAAAAATGCAGAAGGTGGCTGCTGGGTGAGACAGGAAATGAACACCTTGTGAAGATTAGGCATTCCGCTGGAGAAGGGAAGTGTGGAAAACGAGTCAAGAGAAATTGTGCAGCTATTTCATCACTGACACTTGGAGGTATGTTGTTGTGTGTGTTGTTTTTAATGAAGTGTGCTTTCATAGTGCTGATGTTATTATCTGGATGAGGAAGTCTTCTCTAGTATTATTGTCATCTCAGCTTTCTGTAACCAACTAAATTAAAATACAGTAATGTAATGGGACAGTGGGATAAGAAAGAAAACCAGATGACTCTGACTTGTGACCCCAACCTGAACTTACTGCTTTTCTAGTTTTTGGTATACTCAAAACAGAGTCCAGTGTAATGCTTGCAGGGGCTGGGGGGATTGGACAGAGGAATAATATATTTAGTTAATAGTGGGGTATGGCCGGGTGCGGTGGCTAACGCTTGTAATCCCAGCGCTTTGGGAGGCCGAGGCGGGCGGATCACGAGGTCAGGAGATCGAGACCACGATGAAACCCCGTCTCTACTAAAAATACAAAAAATTAGCCAGGCGTGGTGGTGGGCACCTGTAGTCCCAGCTACTCGGAGAGGCTGAGGCAGGAGAATGGCGTGAACCCGGGAGGCGGAGCTTGCAGTGAGCTGAGATTGCGCCACTGCACTCCAGCCTGGGCGACAGAGCGAGACTCCGTCTCAAAAAAAAAAAAAAAATAGTGGGGTACGTCCTGCATTCAATACTGTTACATTATTAGTATATGTGAAATCAGTGTTTCTCAACAGGAGTCCCAACACATCAGTGAGTGCGCCAGTAGTTCATGGACTAACCATTTGCAGTCCATTAATATTTATCATAGGACAGCATAGATGCTTTGTGTTCTGATATGAATTAATCATTGAATTTAATAAATGATGCTTTATTTTATTGGTGTTATATGAAAGTAGCTCTGTTCTTTAATTCTTATATGTTAGAATTTTTTGGTAAGTAAAGAATGGGAGAATGAGGGTAATTATATCAAGCCAGAGAGTTTGCAGTAGGTAATTTGGGGAATATTTTGGTTTTCTGACAAAAACGAATGGAAAGAAAGAGTAAAAATTATTTTTAGGTAGATGTGAAATTATTTTAACTTCCAAAAGCATCTCATTATAATAGTTCTCTAACAGTTTTCTAAGGATAATAACATTTATGTCCTGGGTAATGGTATCATTATAAAACAAATTTATGTCACTCTTTAATACAGATGGTTTTAACTACCATATTTTTATACCTCTCTTTTAGATGATTTACAATTAGTAAGGATGATCACCAAAAGTAATTTCTGAATCAGATTAAATGATCAATTAGTTTTTAATAGTTGCTTTTCTTCTCTAATTCATTGAAAATGAAAAACTGATATAACATTTAATTCATATATAGTTAAATCATAAGAGAGTTCAGTTATAAGAGGGGACATCATAAGAAAGCCAACCATGTTTATTGAACACTAGGACATACTAGTCACTGCACAAGATGCTAGAATTAGGTAAAGTTACCTGGCTCTGAACTGGCATCAGGATGCACAGCAAGTCAGCAGAGAGTCATTCTCCACATAATAAGACCCATGCTAGAGATCAGCACAGGGTTGGGTTGGAGGTAGTCAGCAGAGGCATGCTTGATGAGATGGCCCCTAAGCATCTGAGCTGCTGAATATGGAATAGGATTAGGAGCTGTCCAAGTGACCCAGATGTAATGAAACACGTACACTGGCACAAAGCAGATAATACACCTTTTCATGGACCAAAGCTTCCACTTTCTCACCTTGCCTCATAAGTGAATTCACTTTACATTGCTGAACAGTTAACATTTAGGCATATATAAGAGAAGAGTATGTTTATAATTTAATATTTAGTCTAAGTATGAATTAAACTTACTTTCAAAGATTGTTAGCTTTAAGTGGTTAATATTAAAATACATTCATTCAAAGGATAGAAACCTATCTATAAAGTATTTTTGATCGTGGATTGGTTGTAATAAATATATGACTAATTTGATTTAAACAGAGTTTCTTCCACATGTAACTATCTAACAGAGATAAGCCATGTTGGCTTTTAAATAATAAAACTTATATATTCTAAATTAGGAAAAGAGAAATCATGGCTTTCCTGAAAGAAACTTTGGCATCAAATACACCTTGAACCAGTTTATTCCACCTCTCTAGCCTCAGAAAGCAAAAGTCTCTTTTGGAAAGCAAAAATAATGGCTTCACAGAAAGGTGGAGAAGAATAGAGAGAATTTATATAAAATGACCTTTGCATATAATAGTCACTCAGTAAATATTTGTATACTGATAAATGAACCTAGTAGTCACAATATTAATTTTTCCCTTCTAGTTGAATTTATCTTATATTATTCCAGTAGAAATGAGACTCATAAGTTTTTAAAATTTGAAAAATCCTTGGCTTTGAATTTAGAAAGGATTTCTTAAATCACAGAAACAAGACCATATTATGAGAAATGGTCTATAAGTTTGATTTAAGAAAAAAAAAAAACCTTGCCTATAATTCATAGCTTTTAGATTAACCAAATGTCAGGATCCAGAATATATATTTTTAAAACCTTTATTTATCAACAAGTAAAGGAGCAATCAACCTAATAAAAATATGGACATAATATATGAAGAAGCTGTTACAGAAGAACAAACCCTAGATGTTTAATGACATAAGAAAAATACTCAGCCTCACTAATAATCAGGAAATGCATGTTAAAACCAGAAGGAGATGCCATTTTATATCCATCAAACTGGCAAAAATTAGAATGTCTATTTAGTACCAGATTTAGTGAGCACATAGAGGAAGAGAAACTCTCATCCTTTGCTTGTGAGAGTTTCAGTTCATTTATTTCAGAAAGTAGTTTAACAATACAGTTAAATCTGCAGGAACCCCACTCAACCTAAGAACCTCAATCCTGGTTATATACTAGACTGTTGAGTAGCTCTTACATATATGCATCCTACAAATATTAATTATGTCTGTATTATATAGATATTTAAACATTATCTCTTAATTACCATTATTGTGTTTTGGAATTATTCATAATTATATAGCTAATATTTAATTGTTTTAAGAGCCTCTGTCCTCTTGTACTATCCCTTTCAGAGCCTTTATTTCTGTGCAACATTATTTTCTCTCTATTTCTATTTTTTTGAAACAAGGTCTCACTGTCACTCAGGCTGGAATGCAGTAGTGTAATCATAGCAGCTTTGACCTCCTGGTCTCAAGCGATCCTCCCACCTCAGCCTCCCGAGTACCTGGGATTATAGTCTTATGCCAGCATGCCCAGCTATCTTTTCTGACTGTATTTTTTTGTAGAGATGAGTTCTCCCTGTGTTGCCCGGGCTGGTCCTGAACTCGTGGGCTAAAGTGATTCTCCCGCCTTGGCCTCCCAAAGTGCTGGGATTATAGTAGTGAGCTACCCGCACCTGGCCCATTATTTTATTTAAAGGCCACTTTTTTAAAGACTAGGATACATGTTTCTCTGTACCTAGCTTCTTTCTTTTTATTCACATAAGGTCAGTGTGGGTGGTTACTTTTTCTTATAATTCATGTCATTTTCATACACCAGTTCTGGCTTCTTGATTGGTTTTAATTTTATAGTAGCAGTTTGCCATATTACCTTTTGAGCAAAGATTGGTGTTAATAATGCCTAGAATTTTGAGTGCTATTCATTTATATTATTGGAAACCTTTAAAAGGACTTACAAAAGCATTAATTCTTCCCATGATGCTCATTAGTTACTCCCATTAATATAAATGATGGCTCCCAGGTTCATGATGTGGAGAGTCTAGTGATGAAATACTAGAAGTGTTAACTGTAGTTAGTTATGAGAATTTTCTGTTGTAAATTAATTACACACACCAATAAGCAACAGAAGCTTTTTATTATTTTAATTTGTATAAATATAAGGTTGGTAAGCTAATGAGAAGTGGCAGGTCTCTTGGAGTTTGATTGACACCTATACTTAAACTCTTTTAAATGTGTAGATGACGAATTTATTGAGACAACTTCTGTTGTAAGATGTTCCATACAGCGAATATTTATTTTTCAGTACGTAGTGCAAAATTTTGTCATTTCCAGCTTTAAAAAATTAGTTACTAGGGGAAAGACTTTTTAGAAGCCACCTCCTAATATTGAATTTGCTGAGTCATGTTCTGTGTGAGAGATATAAGAATTTTGTGTTATATTCTGGTTTCTGTATTCGTGGTTTCTGTATAAATCACAAAATGGGAGGTTCATAGTTGCTTAGAAGGAATTTGGTAAATAGCATGTTATTTCACTCAGCAATTTCTATGAGAAAATGATAGATAGTATTCCTTTCTACGATGATGCAGTTTGGTTTAAAGAAATTTCCTTTTCTATTTTTGTATTATTTTAATTGGAAACTGCCCTGTTTTGTAGTATGCAATTTGGAATAGACACTTAACTCAGTTTTGTATTATTAAATACTAATTCAAAATCAAGATTCATGGTCTCAGAATGATAAATATACAAATGAATCTGTTCACCTATTCATGCATTCATTAAATGTTTAATTAGTACATAGTATGTGACAGATATTGTTCTATTGATAGGTCTTTGTGATTTAGTAAAGAACAATAACAACAATTAAAAATGTTGTCTTTAAAAGAAATGGACAGCTTAAAGTAAATTTTGTAAATACCGCTGAATATCTACCATATGAATAGACTTCATGCCATATATTTTTATGAAACAGACTGAGAAAGTGAACATATTATCAGCTTATTATCTAGTTTCAGAGATAACAAAAATCGCCTTGTTTCATGCCTTTTATTTAATAGCATTCCTTTCTTTACCTGACATGCCCTTGTCTCATGAGTAAATACATTGCAAGATTCATTAGGTATCCCTAAGGGTAGAAAGAAGTACAATCTGATTTTAAGCAAAAATAAGGTTGGTTCATAGGTGGCTTGGGACCTGTCTCAAGTGTCAATTTGTCATGAAGAGTAAAGGCTCGATAATTGACTGGAAAGTACTTTTTAAAGTTTCAGGATCAACTTAAAATTTACTTTGCTCAGAATATCTATTTAATGTTTAGTTCTCACTCCTGCAAAAATATACTAAATCAGGATCTAGTTGTTTTACAAGACTGAAGCAAAGGAACAGTAAGTAGTGTTTATCCTCTCAACTAGCCAATGAAATGAAAGGTTAAAATGTTAAATTGGGCTGGGCATGGCGGCTCATGCCTGTAATCTGAACACTTTGGGAGGCCAAGGCAGGAGGATCACTTGAGCCCAGGAGTTTGAGACTTCAACCTAGGCAACATACTGAGACCCCATCCCTACAAAAAATAGAAAAGTTAACCAACTGTGATGGCACCCAGCTACTCAGGAGGCTGAAGTGGGAGGATCACTTGAGCCCAGGAGGTCAAGGCTGCAGTGAGCCATGATCCTGCCACTACCCCACTTCAACTTGTGTAACAGAGTGAGATCCTGTCTCAAAAAGAAGAAAATTAAATTAGAAATACCATGCATGATTCATTGTCATGAGTTTCAACGTGGATGTGCATAAAAGAAGTTATGGACATGGAAAATGATTGAGAGGTGTCAACATATATCTAAGGGGAATTCTAGGAATAAAGATTAGAGGACATGGCAAGAAATAAATACTCAAAACATGGTGGCTGAGTTTAAAAAAAAAAACACAGTATTAAGAACAAAAAAAGGAGACACAGGTGCCACAAAGATTGAAAACTCATAGAACATACTGTGAACAGTTTTTAAAAGGTAGGTGGAATGGTCTTTTTTAGAAAAAATATAAAATAACAAAATTGATCCAAAAAGAAATGGGAAAACTGAATAGGAGCTGCTTCCAGAGTATAGTAGCATAGATATCTTGACTAACACTGAAACTGCTTGAGAAAAACAAATTCTTTAATATATTTATTAGTTCACAAGAAAATAAACAATACTTAGGTCAAAAACTGAGTAAAGGCAAGAACCTAAAGAAATAAGGTGCACACTGAAGCCAGCTTTTTCCTTGAAAACTGAATAAGTGTGAATTTGATAAAACAACCTGAACAGGACAATAGAAGAAAACAAAAGTTAGAGACAAGTATCTTTCATACTAAGTTGCCACTTTTCTATGAAAGACATACCAAACAAAACATATGCAAGCTGAATCTAGCAATTCAGGAATGAGTCAATGGCTCAACATTTAAAAAGCTTTCGACATAACTTACCCATTAACAGATTAAGAAAAATATCATATCATTTCAATAGATACAAAAAAGCATTCAATAAAATTGGATACTTATTTAGAAAGGCAATATAGGTTTTGATTAGGAACATAAATTCTCAGCAGGGCACAGTGGCTCACACCTATAATCCCAGCACTTTGGGAGGTTGAAGCGGGCAGATTGCTTGATCCCAGGAGTTAGAGACCAGCCTGGGCAACATTGCAAGACTTTGTCTTTACAAAAAAAAACAAAAACAAAAATTAGCTGGGCATAGTGGCACACCTGTAAGTCCCAGCTACTCAAGAGGCTGAGGTGGGAGAATCACTTGAGCCTGGGAGGTTGAGACTGCAGTGAGCTGTGTTCACACTACTACATTCCAGCCTGGGTGAGAGAGCAAGACCCAATTCTCAACTTGGGTCTTAAATTCGGGGTCTTAAATTGAGGACTTAAATTCTGGAACCAGATAACGAGAGTTTGAATCCAGACTGTTATTTTGTGTAAATGGTAGGCAGAATTTGAAATGGCACTCAAGATTCCCACTATCCTGGTGTACATGTCCCTATAAATATCTTCCCCTTCAGTGTGGGCAAGACTTGTGAATACATAGTTGGCCCTCTCAATCTGCAGATTCAACCAGCCACGGATAGAAAATATTTAAACAAAAACAAACAAAAAATAACAATACAAAAATTTTAAAAATACAAATTTATTTTTTTATTTTCAAAGTATTTAGGAATTCTTTAATTAGAAAAATAAAGGCAATGGGATTATCTATAAGGTTCTAGAAGTACCCATGAATTAAATCACTTACATCTCCCACTTAAAAAAAACAAAACAAAACCTTAAATCACATTGCTGTTAAGCTTTCATACAGTAAGAAATAAGACCAAGCTATGCTGGGGTACAAAAACCTGAAATTGTGAGCATGAAAATAATTTATTGATTAGACATCTTGCTTATTCAAGCATTAGGTCTACTGGAGATAGAATTAACACAGCTCATGAAAAAGGAAAAAAATTCCATCCAGCACCTGCTTCCTTTCAAATTTCCTGGAGACATGGTTTATGCAAAAAAAAATACAAATTGCAAAAAAATACAAATTTAAAAACAACAGACATAACTATTTACATAGCATTTGCATTGTATTAGGTGTTATAAGTAATTTAGAGATAAAGTATACAGGACTTATGTACATAAGTTACATTTGTAGGTTATATTAAAATACAAGTTTTATATCAGGGGCTTGAGCTTACTTGGATTTTGGCATCCACAAAGGTCCTGGAATCAATCCTCCACAGATACTGAGAGATGAATGTAATAGGATTTTCCTCCCATGATTAAGGTTCCCAATCATTTGACTTTGAGTTAATATAAAGCAAAATTATCTGTGTAGGCTTGGCCTAATCAAGTGAACCCTTGAGAGCCAAGAAGCAGTTAGCAGATGCTCTTCTGCTAGCCCACAAGAAAGCAAACAGATCTCATGGAGGGAGCCATGTGGCTAGGACCTGAGGGTGGCTCCTAAGAACTGGGAGTGAAATATGGCTGACAGCTAGCAAGGAACTAGGTCAGCCCTACCACCACAAGGAACTCAATTCTGCCAGCAACCTGAATGAGCTTGGAAGATGACCCTGAGCTACACATGAGAAGCCTGGCCAACATCTTGATTTTAGACTTCTTAGACCCTGAGCAGAGATATACTGTGCCTAGATTTCTGACCTACAGAAACCATGAGATAGTAAATGAGTGTTTTAAGCTGCTAAGCTTGTTTTATTTTTTAAAGCAGTAATAGAAAACTAATACATTGTGTGACTTTGGTCAAGTTACTTGATCACCCTATGTGCCTTACTGTCATTGTTAAATGGAGAGATAACAGCACCCACTTCATAGGGTGTCTAGATCGATTAAATGAGTGAATACATGTAAAATATATGTGGTACTTGATAAAGTGTCAAATGTTGGCCAATAATAGTAGTAGTGGTTGTTACAAGAACTCATTGTAAAGTAGAAAATGAAAGGAATTTCCTTAAAATGCCGAAAGATGATTATCACAAACCTATAGCAAGCATTAGACTTAATAGTGAAACTTTGTAAGGACTCCACTAAAATCAGAAGGCACATAAGGATGCCAGTTATCTTTACAATAAAATATTGTACTTGTGGCCCTGGCCAATAGAATTATATGAGAAAAAGAAATGAAGTTTACATATTTGAAAAAAGGGAAAAAAAGTTTACAAATTGAAAATGAATACAATACAAGCACCTAGCAATATGGTTAATAAAAAGGGTGAGGCCAGGCGCAGTGGCTCACACCTGTAATCCCAGCACTTTGGGAGGCTAAGTCAGGTGGATCACCTAAGGTTGGGAGTTTGAGACCAGCCTGGCCAGCATGGCGAAACCCTGTCTCTACTAAAAATTAAAAAATTAGCCAGATATGGGGGCGGGCGCCTGTAGTCCCAGCTACTTGAGAGGCTGAGGCAGGAGAATCACTTCAACCCAGGAAGCGGAGGTTGCAGTGAGCCAAGATTGTGCCACTGCACTCCAGCCTGGGCAACGAGAGCAAAAATCCGTCTCAAAATTTAAAAAAATAAATAAAAAGGGTGAAAGATCTTTATCAAAGAAAAATATAAAACATTATAAAAATGATAGTGAAAAACACAAAAGATCTGAATAAATGGATGCACACACATATATACATACCTTGTTTAGCTATGCCTTATGCTTCTCTGATTTGGCATAACACTATTTGTATATATATTTTTAAGTTGTTTTTGAATTTGAAATAATTCATTGCAGTATATTGTAAATCTTTTTTTCCCTGGGCATTATCAAATGTTCTCTGCCTATAGCCAAGCAGAAGAACTTTGACCCATAAAGACTAACTAAAATATGCAAATAACAGCACTAGATCTGCAGCAAAGAAATAGAAGAAGCGGCCAGGCGTGGTGGCTCACGCCTGTAATCCCACCACTTTGAGAGGCTGAGGTGGGTGGATCACGAGGTCGGAAGATCGAGACCATCCTGGCTAACACAGTGAAACCCCGTCTCTACTAAAAATACAAAAAATTAGCCAGGCGTGGTGGTGGGTGCCTGTAGTCCCAGCTACTCGGGAGGCTGAGCCAGGAGAATGGTGTGAACCTGGGAGGTGGAGCTTGCAGTGAGCCGAGATAATACCACTGCACTCCAGCCTGGGTGACAGTGTGATACTCCATCTCAAAAAAAAAAAAACAAGAAAGAAATAGAAGATGCACAACACACTGGATTTTTGGTTTTTTGTTTGTTCGTTTGTTTTGTTTTGTTTTTTTGGGCGGGGGGAATGGAGTTTCGCTCTGTTGCCAGGCTGGAGTGCAATGGCACCATCTCAGCTCACTGCAACCTCCGCCTCCTGGGATCAAGCAATTCTCGTTCCTCAGCCTCCCGAGTAGCTGGGATTACAGGCACACGCAACCAAACCTGGCTAATTTTTGTATTTTTAGTAGAGACGAGGTTTTACTATGTTGGCCAGGATGGTCTCGATCTTCTGACTTTGTGATCCGCCTGCCTTGGCCTCCCAAGGTTCTGGGATTACAGGTGTGAGCCACTGCGCCTGGCCAACACACTGGATTTTAAAATGCAAGTGTTAAGTGGAAATAGAAAACATAGGGTAACAATCAGCAGGCAAGGAGTGTTTGGTTGAAGTTACTTGACAGTAAGAAGAATATCACGCACATTACTGCAACCCTAGAAAGACTGATTAACAATTATATGAAAGTATATCAGAAATGAGTTTGGTGAGTGAAAATTTTAGCACATAAATAGCAAAAAAAAAAAAAAAAAAAAAAATATTCCAATGCAAGAACCTTTAGGGAAGATGGTTAAAAGACAAACCACTCAATTAAAAAATTATCAAAGGGTATTATATCAATCATGTTTCAGTCAGAAAAGCAGAATTAATGTGAATATTATGGTCTGATG
The DNA here is from genome assembly GCF_006542625.1 of Nomascus leucogenys. Lineage (NCBI taxonomy): Eukaryota > Metazoa > Chordata > Mammalia > Primates > Hylobatidae > Nomascus > Nomascus leucogenys. The sequence continues at coordinate 60,720,827 of NC_044395.1, read as the reverse complement.
GATTTATTATTGAGACAAGATCGTATGCAATTGTGGAAGAAGCTACAGAAATAAGAGTCCAAAAGCAGGGCTTGGAGATCAGAGAAAAGTCACTACCCCAGCCCTTCTGAAGCTCTGGTGCAGGTAGACAACTCAGGCAAAGAAGTAGGAAGTGAGGTATATCCAGCTGTTGATTGGAACCCCAGAGGAGAGCAGGTGGAGACATCTATGGAAGGCTGTTGCCAGTGCATCTGGTAGTGGGAAGGGAGTTGGTATTGGTCAGCAGGGCCAGCAGCTGGGAAGAAGAGCTAGATGCAGAATGGAAGCACAGAGACCAAATGGAATCTGCAAGCAGCCTTGCACCTGTGTCTTACTGTGTCTAACACCATGCCCTGTCACCATGCCAGTGTAGTGGCTGCTGCAGTGGCCACTTATTATCTTTGGAAGACAATGAAGTGAATTCTGTCTTCCAAATCTTACCCAAATTTATCTTTTGTTCATCTGTAACCTGGATCCATATAGGCAGTGGTCTTCTGGGAAATACTTCCAGCTTAGCCAAGTTGACACAGTTAAAAAATTACAGTGGATATAAATAGGCCTTGTATTATATTCTAGTAATACAAATATTAATAGCAATAATAGTAATCACTCAGAAAATTATAGTTGCTCTTGCGATCTTTCAGGTACTGTTCTAAATTTTATACACATACACACATGTGAATTGTCACAAAAGCAGTATGAGATTTATGCTGTTATTATCTACATTATATTCACAAATTGTGTCACAGAGAGTTCAAGAAAAAATACTTCCAAGACTACATGTTCTCTAGGGTTAGCAGTACCAACAATTTGGCAGAATCTAGTAAAATGGTTTCAAGTACGTACTGTTTAGAAGTTTGTCCCCTAGAGAAACTTGCTCAAAGGAGGGGATATAAAGATGTTAAGTACATCATTACTTGTACTGGTGAAAAAATTAGAAACAACCTAAATCCCTTTTAGTAAGGGAGTGGAGAAATAAAATATTGAACATCCATAAGATGGAATACTAATCAGGAGTTCAAAGGAATATTTTAGATACATACATAGACAAAAATAGCTTTCAGAAAACACTGTGGAGTGAAAAAAAGTAAGTTGCAGAATGGTAGGTATGGTTCATTTTTTTCATAGAAACACTTGTATTTTAAAAGTATAAAAAGCGGTAAACACAGATATTAACCAAATTTATAAATGGAGTGGCTTGTGGAGAGAGGATATGACAGGTGCTGTTGGTTACCTGACCATAACCATTCCTGTTTCTCAAGAGGTCCCTATTGTTAGTAATTAACTATCTTCTTGGGTATGCGGAAAGTGGGTTCCAGTCTCAGTGCCAGGGACTGAACCACAATTGGCTTTTTACTAATCATGTGATCCCATTCCACTCAACACTGATGGATTTAGGAGTTGATTCACAATTCTGGCCAGTTCTATGGGGCACTGCTGGGAATAGTTTTATGCACTGAGACAGACACGTGGCTGTGATGCTGGTAATATTCAATTTCTTGGTCTGGGTGCTGGTTTCATAAAAGTATTAATTCTGTGAACATAAGGGAGTTTGCCCTTACCTATCTGTATGTTATACATTAGTAAAAAGTTTATATATTAAAAAAGAGACACAGGAGAAAAGTCTGCCGTTTTCTACTAGATGTCTCTACATATGAGACCTGATTGTGTACCAACCATCCTGTGATCGTGAATGGGCCTTGCCCAATTTTCTAAGGATGGCAGAGTGGAAAGATGGGAAGACCTGGGTCCCAATTAATAAAGTTTCTGAGTTAGCCATTTCTGGAACCAGTCTGTCTCCATTCTTTTTCTTCTTTAAATCAGTGACTTGGTTTTTCTGTCACTTGAGGTTAAAATGATCCTAACTAATGGAGGAAGGAGGAGTCCCAGAATTGGTAAACAAAGAAGGCTCACTTGATCTGTAATGTTTTATTTATTTTAACTAAAAAATAATATCTGTTGTCAAGTCTGGGTAGTGATTATGTAGGTCATTATTCTCTAATTTTAAAATGAAGTGGGTAGTATTATTTAAAATGTTCTTTAATTTTTTTAAAAAAAAAGGAAGAAAAAGTATCAGATGAGTTGTTGCTCATCAGGAACAAAAATGAGGGAGTGATTATTGTAAGTTGAGGGGCAACTGGGAAATAATATTCCTCAGCAAATGAATAAAAAACCAATTTGTTTATATTCATTTAATAAATACTTAGTGGGCTTTTACTGTGTATAAGCTACTGTGACATTCTGTTTGGACCTTATATTTGAAATCATTAGGTTTTCTGTAAAGAGCATCTTAATATATTGGTATGTGTCTTCAATAGGAAGTTGTATGTTCCAGAGGACACCCATATGTCTGGGCTAAAGTTTGTATTTTAAATTAGAGCGTCTCTAGTATTATATTCAAATTTGGCAAAAAACTTATGTAAGTATTTTTGTATGATACAGAAGCATATGTTTCCATCATTTAGCTAAGTAAAATTCATAAAACAAATTATTCTTACTTCTAGTAGAAGTTACATAGAATTCTGACTCCTAAGTTTGTATTATTTCTTGAGATAGTAACCATGCTGAACCCTCAAATTATGACATACATATGTATGTGATTCCAAGATACAATAATTTAAAGAAAGTCTTTGGTTAAAAATACACACTGTGATGTTAAGACCTGAGTTAGAATCCAGCTCTTTGTCACCTTAACCCTGGGCAAGTCACTTCTCTAAGCTTCAATATGGGGAATAGTGTCATTGTGGAGTTTGTATGTAATGGAAACCTCAAATTAACAATGACTTAAATAAAATTTTATTTTCATGCATAAAAATCCAGGGATCAGTAATCCAGGGCTGGAGTGGCAGTTCCGTAAATGCTTCAGGAAATGCAGGCTGCTTCAAGGTCTCTGCTCTGCCATCCCTAGAGTGTGGCCCTCATGGTCCAAGATGGTTGTTGGAATGTCAGTCATTATGCAGCCAACAGGAAGTGGGCATTCCTCCCTCCTCTAAGGGCCTCTGTAGGAGGTTGAGAAATGTCTTTTTTCTAAGTGGCTTTTAAACTTCAGAGGTTCTGTTAACAACAGAAGAAGAGAATGGGCATTGGGGCACAATCAGCAGTCTCTGTCACAGGGTTGTTTTAAGAATTAACCAGTACATCCAGCACTATGTTGAATAGGAGTGGTGAGAGAGGGCATCCCTGTCTTGTGCTAGTTTTCAAAGGGAATGCTTCCAGTTTTTGCCCATTCAGTATGATATTGGCTGTGGGTTTGTCATAGATAGCTCTTATTATTTTGAGATACGTCCCATCAATACCTAATTTATTGAGAGTTTTTAGCATGAAGAGTTGTTGAATTTTGTCAAAGGCTTTTTCTGCATCTATTGAGATAATCATGTGGTTTTTGTCTTTGGTTCTGTTTATATGCTGGATTACGTTTATTGATTTGCATATGTTGAACCAGCCAAATGATGAGTTCATGTCCTTTGTAGGGACATGGATGAAACTGGAAACCATCATTCTCAGTAAACTATCGCAAGGACAAAAAACCAAACACCGCATGTTCTCACTCATAGGTGGGAATTGAACAATGAGAACTCATGGACACAGGAAGGGGAACATCACACTCCGGGGACTGTTGTGGGGTGGGGGGAGTGGGGAGGGACAGCATTAGGAGATATACCTAATGCTAAATGACGAGTTAATGGGTGCAGGAAATCAACATGGCACATGGATACATATGTAACAAACCTGCACATTGTGCACATGTACCCTAAAACCTAAAATATAATAAAAAAATAAAAAAATAAAAAATACATATAAAGCCCAGCACACAGAGCCTGACATGGAAACAAAGGCTGCTATTTTAATCACTAGTAGTAAATGTCAAACTTCTGACTGAACAAATGTGCTTATCTTTTCTCACCAAAATGCCAATGAAATAACAGTACAGGGATTAAAATTTAAAAAGCAGGCCAGGCGCGGTGGCTCACGCCTGTAATCCCAGCACTTTGGGAGGCTGAGGCGGGTGGACTGCCTGAGCTCAGGAGTTCAAGACCAGCTTGGGCAACACAGTGAAACCCCGTCTCTACTAAAATACCAAAAACATTAGCCGGGCATGGCAGCATGTGGCTGTAGTCCCAGCTACTTGGGAGGCTGAGGCAGGAGAATTGCTTGTACCCGGGAGACGGAGGCTGCAGTGAGCCGAGATTGTGGTACTGCACTCCAGCCTAGGCTACGGAGCGAGACTCCATCTCCAAAAAAAAAAAGAAAAAGAAAAAAAATTTTAAAAAGCATAAGTAAGGAACAGGAGAGGCAACCTCCAGAGCAGAGAAACTGTAAGATCAACAAAATTGAACTGAACAGCAGGTGAAAGAGTAGCAACTGACGTAGCAGACTGGAAAAGTGAAAATCTAAGAGCTCGCAAGGGGAAGGTTAAGAAGCAAGCTGATTCATCCTGCAGAAGTCCAGAAAGTCTCAGAATTGGAGGCCAGGAGTCTTTGAAGGTGAGTCGGGTATGTCTGGAAGTCTGTATTAGAAGCCAGTATACCCTGACAACCTCTCTCAGGCAACTACCTCTCACTACACCAGCAGAAAACCTGATGTTTACTCTTGAGAGGTCGAACTAGACTAACCCTGAATTCAGAGACAGCTAGCATAACTGAGGGCAGAGGTGCCAGCTGAAAAAAGGAAGTGATTGTACATACAAGAACGTGGAAAACTGATCCAAGAGAAGATACATACAGCTTCTTAGAGTTGTACATCTCCATATGAAATTTCCAGTCCTCTGCTAATAACCCCAGAGTGAAACCTGCCTTTTGGCCAATCCTGTCAATGCACATCTTTCAATATGTGTGCTCTTTAGTGCCTTGCTTTTAAAAATGATTAACCAAAGAATTACCAGACATTTGAGGAAACTTGAGAAGCCAAAATCATGAAAAAGTGGAGGAAAGAAAGAATATAGGGATAAATAAAAAGCAATAGTTTGTTGGGATTTTTTTTAGGAGACTTTAAATAATATCCTCAAAGAGACAAGGGAAAGTATTATATCCAAGAACAAAAACAAGATGATATAAAGATGAACATTTAGAAAAGATGAAGCTTGGCAAATTAAAATGATGGAAGTTTTTTAAAAAATTCAATAGAAGGCTGGAGGTAAAGTTTTTCTCTTAAAAAAAAAAAAAAGCCGGAGATCAAAGATAAGAAAGAAAAGAAATTAGAGGATTTCCTCAAATATTTGATGATCAAACAATCCAGATAGCAGTGAGTGCAAAAAAGAAACAGAAAAGGGAAGGTAGGAAATTATCCAATAAATAATAATGCAAGAAAATTCTAATAATTAAAATACTTGATTTCAAATGGAAAGAGTCGAGCCCAGTGAGTGCCTAGCACGATAACATTTTAAGAGCCCACACTAAGGCACATCACTGAAATTATGGAATTCTAGAGGTAAAATGAAGATTCTAAAAGCTTGCAGAGAAGAAATACATACAAAGGAATAGGAGTCATAATATCCGACTCCTCAAAGGCAGCACTGAAAGAAAGCAATGGAACAATCCTTCAAACTACTGAGGGAAAATTATTTCTATAACCTATATTTACATCAAGCTATCAGTCAAATAAAAGGTAGAGAAAAGACTTTTCAGGCATGAAAGTCCTATGACCTTTCCTAGGAAACTTCTGGAAGATGTGCTCTATTAATATAAAGGAATAAACCAAGTAAGAAGAAAACATTATTCATGGAAAAGGAGGGACCTCAGGATGAAAGGAAACCATAGATGATCAGCTCCTGCAGTGGCCAATGGAGCAAGAGGACGAAGGCACCAAGAAAGAGTGAAGCTGAAAGAGGATTTAACCATAGCAAGAGGGAATTTTCATTGCTTCCAGGGGTTCTGGGAATAAATTAGTGAGAGGTACATAAATTTAGCAAATGAAAAAACTAGGTGGTTATTAACTCCAGGTAAAACCAAGTTTAAAAGAATTAAAATATGATACATTATATGGCTCAGCTCAAAAAAAATAACATGGTTATAATACTGTAATGTTGCATACTGATTTAACCAAAAATTATGATGTTGACCCTAGTGAATGGATGGGAGGAAGGGGAAGTGTAGGTATTTTGGAAGAGGTGGGGAAGCAGTGTATAAGAGAGCTATATCCTCATCTTCCCCAGTATGTTGTCAGTAGATCATTTTTAAAGCCATAGAGTCGAGAAAAAGGAATAAAAGGATATTAATTAGTGCCTTCCTGCGCAGCCAGAAGCCTGTGATGGTGAAGAGGAAGCAGACCCGCCCCACCAAGAGCTCCTGAGCCCCCTGCCCCCAAAGCAATACAGAGTCAGCTGGCTTTCTCACCAAAAAAAAAAAAAGAAACATAGAGGGAAAATACCAGGGGGAAAAAGCAGCCTAAAGTGATGAGAATAATAAGCTTGGAGGTCTAGGAATGGAGATGAAACTCTAGGGTATTTTAACTAATAAACATGTAAACCAATGTTTTTAATATCAGGCTTGTAGAACAATTTTGTTTTTTCAACCATGTATATGTTTTATTTTGATAAAAAAACATTGATTTTTAAGTGTGCTTTTGGTGGCTTCATTTATACAAGTCTTTGCACAACAATACAATTCAGTGAACATTTATTCAATACCTGCTCTGTTAGATCATTGTACAAGAGACAGACATGTAAACATATGATTGTAAAACAAAGCCTAATGTGATTACCTGCTCCCAAATGATGAATAAATACTGATATCTCATAGAAGCACCTCACTTCTTTCGGGACTAGGGGAAGGCTTCAGAGAGGATAGAACATTTTCACTGGGCCCTGAAGGGTGGGAGCAATCTGCAGAGGAGGTTCAGTGCCAGCTGTGGCCAGTGTTGTCAGATCCCACCATCACTGGAAAAGGAGATGTGTTTAGGAAAGAAGTCTGGTGGAGCTGTGGGAGGCTGTTTTGACTTCTCTGCCTCTCCTAGACATTTATATTAGTCATTTCTTCCTGAGGATTTTCTCCTCCCTGCCCTATCACCCAGACACTCTTAATTTTAGTATTGACTTTACCATGCTGAGTTATATTGTGGTTCTCTCCCCACTGGCACCCTGCCTCTTAAACTTTTGGTCTCATTTAGAGAGGGACAAGGGAAGAGAAAATAAAATATTGGTTTCACCTGGCAAGATGTAGATTCCCGAGTATAAAGATAGGAACTCTTTCCTGACCTCATAGGCTACTAGATATAGCTGTTATCTTTTTTGAGGCACTAAGATTAAACTGTCATTTTCACAGTTTGAACGTAGTTTTTAGAACCCTCAAGAGTAATATAGGACACATCTAATTTTTTCAAAGAAGTATAATTGTTTCACAACTATAAAATATTTTTCTGTGAAGATGCTTTTCAGAAGTAACTGGGCAAGTCATTATGGTGTATGTACATGTGTAACATCCTCCAACTTTAGAATTTTGTGCCCTGGATTTGTTTTCTTTTATATTGTTGGGTCCAAAAGAGGAAAGGCTGGCTTAGAACTAAATAGCAGAACTAAACCATATGTTTTATACCAAATTAGAAACAGGTGAAGGTTGTTAAACTCCAGCAAGCACTTAGAAAAGCTTGAGACACAAGTTTGTATTAAAGGCAGGTGGTTATATGTACAATAAAAAACAGTCACCAGCACACTGGCTTATTGATACATATGTGATTGATCTTTTTGGATAAAAACAAGGAGGAGTTAATAAATCACTGCACATAGCTATAAAGATGTTTGGGCTTGAAAGCCTAGCCTGTAAGAGCAAATGTGGACCCTGAAGGAAATTTATGAAGCCTAGATCCTTTTAGCTTTACTTAACAGCTAACATCTGACTGACCCAGGGGGACCATGGAAATTTATTGCTGGGCCATTCAAATATTTAAGCTGTTGTGTGATGCAGAACAGGTAAAGATTAGACCAATAACAAATATGAGGCTGTAAAATAAAATGAGATTTCGATGACTTGTAAGTACTTGTCAGAGGTCAGCTCCAAATGACTGGTCAGAAATGGTAAAAACTTGTTGATAATTAAAGGGGATTGACTATGACAACCTAGATGTTTGCATTGGTTGCTGTCAGATCAGTGATCCTTGGAGTTTCCGCCTCCTTTGAAGTCCATGCTTAACAAAATGACTTAGGGGCCTCTAAATTGTCTTTTTGTGCTCTGAAATTGGGCAAGATGATGAATTGAGGTAATTCCTTTTGCAATTTTATCATTGAAATATGTCTTTCTCAAATACATTCTGAATATAATGCAATTCCTAGACAGCATATTTGCTTTAGAAAACACTTTAGCTAACTTATGTGTGTAATTTTGAGCATTGACATCCAGAAAGCAGGTAAAGTTTTTAGGCTTTTTATGATAGATGATCTAAAATTAGCCTTTAAAACTTAAGTAGTTTAACAGATTTATGCACACCATTATTGAAAAGTTGATTTAGTGGAATTAAGTGGATGTAAGGAACATGGCTGTGCTGCAGCCAAGCAGGCATAGGGCAGCAGGCATAGGCCGAGGTAAACAGCCTAGATGACTCAGCAGGATTGGGGCGCAAGCGCACAGTATCCTATCTTATATAATCATAGCCATGTAGACACAGCCTAGAGAAGCTCCCCACCTGGCTCTCAGCTGCTATTGTTTGTGTAGTATATAAATGTAACACTAACCCTGTGAAGAGGCTGCTGAATAAAGCCATGTCTCATCTACCTGCTGTCTCTTGAGTGTTATTCCAGCTCCCTGCCCCACGTCCACCCACTCCCCTCAGCCCTCAGCTGCGGCTGGAACCTGACCCTGAGCATGACAGTGGATTTTTCAAAAACTTTCCAAATATTCTACCCACTTGTATTTATTTAAGCCCCAAAAGCAATAATGTATATAATATTGTTAATAGGACTATGGAAGTTACATGAATGAGATCTACAGTTATTGGTATTGACAATCTTTGCCTTTTTGACTTAACTCTAAACATAAAATGTAGATTTGATGGTTTTCAGAGTGCCAGCTTATCAAATCACTTGGTAAATTTGGCAATGATTTGGTATATGAACATCTGATTTGTGGGGAGAAGAAATCCCCTAGTTTTTAATAGAAATCTTGAATGAAATGAAATTTACAAAAATACAGCTTTACAAAATGGGGTTATTACTTGATGGAGAGCATGGAATAGAATAAAAAGCAGAGGCTTAGGAGTCAGACAGGCATGGGTTGGAAGTAGCTCCACCACTTCTACTTCACCCATACATTCACCCCTCCCTCCATTCCACAGATAAATGTGTTCCAGACACAGGGCTCTTGGAACTGGGATACAGCATCAGTAAGACTTCGGCTCATAGTTCACATTCCTTTGGAAGATTCAAGGAATAAACAAGCAACTACAATACAGTGTCAAAGGTACCCTGTTAGGGATTGTACAGGGTTCTGTGAAGACACATGGGGAGCAATAACTAATTCAAACTTGGGGCAGGGGTGAAGTGGATTGGAGACGGGTGGCTGTTGTGGAGTGTTAGGAAACACTGTGTGACATGAGCACTAAATTAATAGTGCTTGCAGGACAATTGCTAGGATTGTATAGATAAAGTATAATAAGTACAATACCTGCTGCATAATACTATTCCATAAATGCAATCCAGCATCAACATCATTGTTATTGCTGTCATTTTATTGGTACTCACTGGCGTTTGCTCTAATGGTAGAGGGCTCTACCTGCTATTAATCTGTGGCAAACACCATTCTGTAATTTAGGATCTTCTCTCAACCAAATAATTTTTCTTTTGAGCAGAACTCAAAGCACTGTCTAAAAATAAGAGTTGGTTGTCTAGGTATATTAAAACCAAGAAAGAAAGAGTAATAAGAACATACCTGAATCTTGAAATCTTCCATATTGATTCCTGTGTTTTGTTTTGTTTTTTAATTCACAGAGCTATATGTTACTTAGACAGTTCTCCTTAAGTATTTACTTAATATATTCATTTGTTTAATCATTCATTTGCAGATATTTGTTGAATACCCACTTTGAATAAGAATCTGAGCTTAACACCCATGTCCTCAAGGAAATTGCGTTTTAATTCAGGAAGTAAGACATTTGTATAAACGGCTAAAATATTGAGTAGAAAGTGCCAGGTGCATAAGAATGCTTTTTGATTTCAGAAGGCAACAAAATGAATAAAATATGCTGTCTCTCTTGAGACACTTACAGATAGGAGTGGAGGAAAAGAAAAGGGAAATCGAGCATACCATTAAGAAAGGTAATAATAATAATTGAATGCCTACTGTATCCTACTAACTGTGCTGGGTCATAGATTTTTTTTAAATGCATTTTGTTATGTAGATTTGAAGTTGAGTCATAGATTTTCTTGTTTAATTTTCACAGCAATCCTAAAAGATTGCTATTATTAAACCTATTTTAGAGTTTTGGAAACAATTTCAGAGTAGCATGTTCTAGTTCACACAAGTAAATAACAAAGTTCTGCCCCTCTGACTTGAAAGCCTTAACTTATTGTACCTAAATAGCCCTTTTGCCTTTCTCCTCTTCTCATTTTCAAAATAGGTATCAGCACAAAAATTAAATAAACAATTTCTATATAAAGGATTGAGTGCCTGTTATCAGCACTGTATAAGGAAGCGATTTATAGGCAATATAGAATTAGGTGTCCTGATACATTTAAGCAAATCAATATTATATGCACACATTGTGAAGTGTTGTTGTCTTTAGATATTTTAAATGGTGAATAGGTTTTCTTCCAAATTTATGTTCCAGATGGAAATATCTTCTGGCATTACCAAGTATTTATGCACCTTGCATGCTTAATTGTGGATTTGGTTTTTTTTTTTCCTTAACATTTGCAGGTTTTTGTGGGAAACAGGTGCTGTTAAATCCAGGCAAATGCAGGATGGCTGTTAATGTTGTGGAATGTGATTTTGATTTGCTTGGCAGAATTTTTATTTTATAAAATTGACTATTAAAAAAAGACATGGTTTCCATCCTTTAATTTTACTCTGTTCACTGAAATTTGCCTGTGGACTGTTTTTCAACAGTTACGAAAAGGGTGTGGAAAAACTGGAAGGTTTCTATAAGGAAATTGATATTGAGTTCTTTAACAATTTCCACAGCCCTGCAACTTACCGAGTAAAAAAAGGGGGGGAGGATTATTTTTAACCTTCTTACTAAAATTACCTGGAATTCGATTTCTCTGAAATTCCATTCTTTTTTTAGTATAGCTCTGTCTAAAATATTGTATATAATATTGGCAAAGAGAATATTCTGATGTAAATCTTCTCATTACATGATTTCTCCTTTAAAAACTTTGGGGTGATATTTTATTTCCTGTTATAGCAAATTTAACCTCTTTTGGTTGGCACATATGTCTCATTATATTTTCTCTCTCTTTTCTTCCCCCAAAGAAGGAGGAAAAAACAATCACTCCTCTTTTTGTTCTTCCATGAGGACTTTTAGGATAGAGATCAGCCCATGGTCTGGCATGGTATGTGTAGAGGGCCCTACCTAATCTGTCACATACCTTCCTATGCAACTTCAAAGTCGTCCCTTGCCATTCCTCCTTCAGTCCAGTTCTATTGGCCTTCTTGCCAATCCTTGAAGCAGCATGTCTCCTCCTTCCACAGGGCCTTTACCCAAGCTGCTTCCTCTAACCAGAACATTTCTTCCTTTAGCACCTACCCATCTCATTTATTAGGCTGATTATATGAGCACTATCTGTCTAATCCACTGGACTCTAACCTCATGTTTGTGTTTGTCCAGCCTTATATCCCTACCACCTAACAACATACCTGGCACATAGTATGAGTTCTTTGAAAATTTGTTGAATGAATAAACAGCATCCACAGTGGTCATTTTCCTTCATCCCCACTGTTATGATGAAAGAGTTGCCCTTGTCTCACCTGCTGTCTAAGGCAGACCCTTCTGTACTCTCACCTGTGTGGTAAGGAAGCTATCCTCTTTCACCTCGGGACATGTTTCCTGCTGTGCCTCACCACATCCCTGCAGCTGCTGAGCTCCCCTCTCTCTATGCCAGGCTTCCCACCAGCTTCATTTCCTTACCTCTAACCACTGCTGAACTCATACCAGTCGGCCTTCATCCCCTGCTACTTCAGTTAAACTTTCATTTACCATATTATCAGCGCTAGCTACCAGTGAACCCACAGAGTCAATCCAGTAGACGTTTTATTTTGAGATTCGCTTGACCTGTCTGCAGCACTTAACTGTTGATATCGTCCTTCTTACATTAGCAGTTTGTCTGAGCTTTTCTGGTGAGATACTTCTTGGTTTTCCTCATATCTTTTAACCAGTCTCTTTCTGGCTCCTTCTCCCCATCCTTCATTCGTATTCTCAAGGCTCTGAAGTGGTTCTCTTGTATACCATTTCTTTAGGCCATCTCATTCATACCTATGGCTTCGGTTTCCATCTAAAATGTTTATAATTCCTTATTTGATATTTTCAGCCCAAATTTTGTCACCTCATTTTATTTATATATAATAAATATACTTTGTTTATATTATAGAGTATCTATATACTATAGAGTATATAGGTATAAATATATAGTATATAAGTGTATTATATTTATATATAATAAATATATAGCCAGGCGCTGTGGCTCACGCCTGTAATCCCAGCACTTTGAGAGGCCAAAGTGGGTGAATCACTGAAGGTCAGGAGTTCAAGACCAGCCTGGCCAACATGGCGAAACCCCATCTCTACTAAAAATACAAAAATTAGCTGGGTATGGTGGTGCACACCTGTAATCCCAGCTACTCGGGAGGCTGAGGCAGGAGAATTGCCCCAACCCAGGAGGCAGAGGTTGCAGTGAGCCAAGATCACACCACTGCACTCCAGCCTGGGCAACAGAGTGAGGCTGTGTCTCAAAACACACACACACACACACACACACACACACACACACACACACACACACACACAAATAAATATGCACCTGCTCCTCCTCCCGTGTTTCCTATCACAATTCACAGATACCGCCATCTGCCTCTTTTCTCAATTGAGAAATGAAAGGGTCATCTTTGACTCCTCCCCTCTTTACCATTTTGTAACAATCAATCCATCACAAAATTCTTTCAGTTCGTCCCACAAATCTGTTCACATATCTTCCTCTCTACTTCTGGAACTGTAACCAAACTGTTATTTCTGGCCTGGATTTTGCAATAACCTCCTATCCAGGTCCTGTTCCCCTTTATTTACCACAGGGTAGACAGTCTGGTCTTTAAAAAACATAAACCCCATCCTATTACACCCATGCTTTAAAAAGTTATTATCCTCCCAGCTGGGCACGGTGGCTCACGCCTGTAATCCCAGAACTTTGGGAGGCTAAGGCAGGTGGATCATGAGGTCAGGAGATCGAGACCAGCCTGGCCAACATGGTGAAACCCTGTCTCTACTAAAATACAAAAAATTAGCCACACATGGTGGCACGCGCCTGTAATCCCAGCTACTCAGGAGGCTGAGGCAGGGGAATCACTTGAACCTGGGAGGCAGAGGTTGCAGTGAGCCGAGATCGCGCCACTGCACTCCAGCCTGGTGACAGAGCAAGACTCCATCTCAAAAAAAAAAAAAAAAAAAATTTATTATCCTCTCATTTTCCTTAAGGATACAGTATAGGTTTGGTTTTCTTGTGGTTTATAAAACCTTGCATAGTCTGGTACCTGCTGACCTTAGCAGCCTAATCTTAATGGCACTTCACCCCTCACACTCTTTTTTTTTTTTACCCTAGCTCCTAGCTGTTTAATTTCACCTGTAATTTTATAAAAAGATGGCAATTCCATTCTGTCAGTTGCTTAGGTCCAAAACTTTGAAGTCATCCTTGACTCCTCTTCCTCTCACACCTCATAGAAGATCTGTCACCAGATCATGTTGGCTCTGTCTTCAAAATGAGAGAATCCAACCACTTCTCACCACCTCCACAGCCACCATTTTGGTTCAAACCGCTGTCTTGCCTAAATTTTTACAGTAGCCTCCCCTTGTTTCTTTTCTTGCTCCCCTGCAGTTTATCCTCACAGAGCAGCCATTAAACCCTCCAGTGCTTCTCCTGTCATTCAGAGTAAAAACTGAAGTCCTTGCTGTGATCTCCAGGACCCTGCATGATGTAAACCGATGCCCTTGCTGACCTCATCTCCTGGTCCTTTTTCCCTCACTCTGCTCCAGGCACTCTGGCCTGCCTTCACTTCCTTGGATGTGACTATACCAGGCATTCCTGTCTCAAGGCCTTTGCACTTTTCATTTCACCTGCCTGGAACACTCTCCCCAGATAGCTTCAAGACTTTCTCACTTCCTTCAGGTTTTTGTTCAAATGTAATCTCAGTGAACCTCTTATTTGTCACGTCTCTGTCACTGAAATGTAAGCTTCATGAAGACAGGAATTTTTTTTGTCATTTTGTTCACTGTGTTAGCTCAGCACCTAGAACAGTACCTACCACAAGGTGATGATGCAGTAACTATTGCCAAACGATTGAATGAAGAAGAGTATTTGCCTTATTTGTCCAGTGCTCATTAGAGTCTTTGGTATAAAGTAAGTAAATCATTTATTGATTGAATCAGTTCTTTTACTCTAATTTCAAATGCTCTTTCATCTTCTGTCTTTCAAATTTCTGACCTTTACTTTCTTCAAAACTAGTTTTAAATTTTCCACCTATAGGAAGCTGCCTATGATTAATCCTGTCACTCAGACTGGAGTGCAGTGGTGTGATCTCAGCTCACTGCAACCTTCATCTCCTGGGCTCAAGTGATCCTCCCACCTCAGCCTCCCAAGTAGCTGGGATTACAGGCATACACCATCACACCTGGCTAATTTTTGTATTTTTAGTAGAGACAGGATTTTGCCATACTACCCAAGCTGGTCTCAAACTCCTGGGCTCAAAGGATCCACCTGCCTTGGTCCCCCAAAGTGCTGAGATTACAGGCATGAGCCACCGTGCCCAGCCTGTTTTTCTCTTATTATTTACCATTAGCTAAACCTTTTGTTTGTTTATTTATGTTGTATCCCAAGATTTTATTATGAAAATTTCTAAACATACAGAAAAGTTGAAAGAATCTTGTAGTGAACAACCATACACCCACCGCCTAGATTCTGTGGTTACTTTTGCTGTACCTGTGTTATTGTATCTTTCCATTTATCCATCTGTTTATCTATTATATCAACCTATTTATTTCCATGAATCTTAAAGTAAGTTTCAGATATCAGTAGACTTCCCCTCAATGCTTCATCATGCATATGATTAACCAGAGCTCAATATTTCTTTATGGTTCTTTTTTCTTTTGAGGTAAAATTTACATATAATGAAATACACAAATCTTTTTTTTTTTTTTTTTTTGAGACGGAGTCTCACTCTGTCACCCAGGCTGGAGTCCAGTGGCAGGATCTCGGCTCACTGCAAGCTCCACCTCCCAGGTTCACGCCATTCCCCTGCCTCAGCCTCCTGAGTAGCTGAGACTACAGGCGCCCACCACCACACCTGGCTAATTTTTTGTATTTTTAATAGAGACGGGGTTTCACTGTTAGCCAGGATGGTCTCGATCTCCTGACCTTGTGATCCGCCCACCTCGGCCCCTCAAAGTGCTGGGATTACAGGCGTGAGCCACTGTGCCCGGCCAGAAATATACAAATCTTAAATGAACTATTCTGAGTTCCATCAAATACACAGGCATCTGTGCAGTCCAGCACATCAAGATACAGATCATTGACTCTCCCCTGAAACTTCCCTCTCTCTTTTTTCTAGTGAATCACTGTCTTTCCAGTCCCCTACTTAACCACTGTTTAACCGTAAGCATGCAGTATGAACTTCTTTTCTTTACATAAGGCTTCTTTCACTTGGCATATTATTGTAGGTTCTTTCATCCTCAACACTTAAGTGGTTTTCAGTTTTTGCCTATTATGAGTAAAGTTGCTGTGAACATTTTTGTACGTGGTATTTTTGTGGGCAAATGTTTTCATATTTCTTGGGTAAATACTCAGGAACAGAATTGCTACATCATAGGATGAGTGTATGTTTAGTTTTATAAGTAACTGCCAGACCTTTTCCTGTGGAGCGTAATGTACATTTTATATTCCCACTCAACAACATATAAGAGTTCTGGTTACTCCACATCTTAAGTCTCTTTTAATCTGAAGGTTCTCTCCTTTATTTTTCCTTGCATTTTTTTCCTTGTTGTATAAGTTAAACTTACTCTGAAGATCCCTGTAAAGTTCCTCACATTCTGAATTTTGCTGATTGTATTAACATGTTTATCTTTCCCCTGTGTTACCTATAAACTGGAGATAAAAACTTAGTTTATCATATTCAATTTTCTTGGCAAGAATACTTCATAGGTGTTACTGATGCTCCCTTTTATATCACATTTGGAAGCACATTATGTCTAGTTATCTCTTTTTTGTGTGTAATGTTAAAATTGATTAGTACCCCTGGCCACTCTTAGTCTAATCTGCCCTCAGTAATCTTTCTGAGGAAGGATTTTAGATTGAGTGACCTGCAGTGGTCTCTCTAAGGGTGATTCTGATCAAAGGCCAGAATGACAAGAAAGTATCAGCTTTGGGAAGATTTAAGGAGCAAACACTTAAAAGACAGAGAATAGCAAGTTCAAAAGTCCCAAAGTAGGAAACAAGCTTGGCATGTTCAGGGAACAGAAAGAAAACCAGCATGACTTGAGCATAGTGAGTGCCAAGGAGAATGACATGAGGTAGCAGTGGCTTTAGCCACATAAGGCCCGATGGGCTACCCTGTGTGGTTTACATTTTATTTCAAGTGCAGTGGAAAATCTTTTGATAGTTCTAAGTAGGAGACTGGGTGCCATGATCAGATTTGATTTTTTTAAGGATCAGTTGGCTATGGGAAAGAGGGGGAAAATGTCCATTGTTAATCATGCTTTTCATAGATTATAACTTTAGCCCGAACCAATGGATATCTGTTACTTTCTGTGTTACTTTAAATTGATTATGATGTTTAAAATGAGATATCACTTATGGGGGAAGGTTAAATGGCCCTTAGTGTAAAGTTATTAACCCAAAGAAAAATGGAAACTTAAAAAATAGATTTGAATACAGTTAAAATATTAAATGATAAATGGAAACGGAAATATTATTTTAAAATGACTTATTTTTTAAAGAGTACATTTTTGGACTGGTTAATAAATGTGACTTTTTAACATGGAAACAGATGCTGAAACATTTTCAGTCCCCAGTGTAACCCCCACAGTCAGCCATTTCCATCTCACATGCCTATGGCCTGCCTTATGCTTTCACAGCATTACCATCAACAGTTAAAACTTCAGTGACACTATACAATGTAGCAGAAAAATGCAAGGTGGTTTTTTTTTCCCTCTTTAGTCTTGGCAGGGTAAAACATTTTTACCTACCAGGTGCTGTACTTTGGCCATAATAATTTAGTATGGGTCTATAGCTTTTGGTCACTTCCGTTACTCGATCATGGAGGAAAAATAGGGGCAGATTGCATGCTGCTGGCATTTTACATTAACATTTTTTTCACAGGTTTTTGTTGTTGTTATTGTCGCCGTGGAGGACTTGAATGAGGCTCCTGTGGTTTTTTTGTTGTTGTTGTTGTTTTGTTAATTGCTTCTTTGAAGTTCATGTGGCCTTAAGACTTATCATAGCCAACCAAGAACTGGTTGCTCCTGACAGTAGGTCATCCCACCAGTTATACAGACTGGTATTCCACAGGAGGAGCCCAGTAGGTATTCATGTTATAATCTATTCCAATTTCTGAACCCCTAAGCATACCAGAGTTAACTCACAATTTACTATAGTTGTTGTAGGGGGGACTTTGGGAAAATAAACATTGAAAAATGTCTTTTAAAATGAGTTTTAGGTCCGGGCATGGTCACTCATGCCTGTAATCTGAACACTTTGGGAGGCCGAAGTGGGAGGATTGCTTAAGCCCAGGAGTTCAAGACCAGCCTGGGCAACATAGTGAGACCTTGTCTCTATCCTCCCATGCAAAAAGTTAGCCAGGTGTGGTGGTGCACACCTGCAGTCCCAGCTACTCAGGAGACCGAGGCAGGAGTATCACTTGTGCCCGGGAGGTCAGAGGCTGCAGTGAGTCATGATCATGCGACTGCACTCCAGCCTGGGAAACACAGCAAGACCCTATCTCAAAAAGAAAAAAAAAAGAATTTTATTGTCTTTGGCAGATACCCTGATTTAATTTTGGTCACTTCTTTAAATGTGATATAGCCGTCAAATAAAGCATGAGGCAGCAAGAACAAGAATTATGCACATGTGAATGTGAATCATGAAGTGTGGGAAAATTAATGCATTACCACCAGAGCATGAGATAAATGAATATGGAAACAACCACCAATCAATCTCTAGGTATTAAATAGGCAACAAGAAGGTCAAAGGGGAATCATCGAGTCCTGGAGTGGTCAAGGGCAATTTAAAAAGGAATGTGACAACTTGAACTAGATCTCATAAAGGATGGAATAGTATTTAGATAGGAAAGCAAGAAAGATGGACACTTTCGAGAAGTAAGTAAAGGCAGAGAAAGAAAAGTGAACTTGATGTGTTTGTGGCACTGTGAGGAAATCTCTTGAGCAAAAGGTGACAGATAAATTGGGCAGACGGGTCAGATCACTTAGGCCTCGAAAGGTAGGCAGAGGAGTTGAAATTTAAAACAGTAACTGATGGAGAAGTGACATGGTAAGAGGTCTGACTTAAAAGAAAATAATAACTTATATTTGTGTCATGCTTTGCAGTTGCAGTGTCCTTTCTCAATCTTGTGGTGTTGTATCCTCACAAGATGCTTATGAAGAGGGCAGTAAAGATGATAGTTTCTCCACTTTACAGCTTAAGAACTTAGCATTAAACTAGTTATGATTTACCCAAGTTCATATAACAACTAAGTATGTAATGGAGCTGAGACTAGAAAAACTGTGGCTTTTCTGTTGTAATTCAGTTTTTAAAAACCTACTGGGCTTCCTAAAATCAAACTGACGGTGATATGGAGAATGAACTGGCATTAAGGATTCTGGCTAGGTAGTAAGCAAATTGATAAGAGCTTGGACCAATGATTCTCAACTGAAGGCAGTTTGAACTCCTTTCCCCACCCACCCAGGCAACATTGGGTGATGTCTAGAGACATTTTTGGTTATCATAGCTGGGAGTCGAGTGCTATTGGCTTTTAGTGAGTAGAGGATAGAGATGCTGACCCTGCTAAACATCCTGTAGTATATAGGACAGCACCCCACAACAAAGAATTATCCAGAGTGGCAGCAGGAATGGAGAATGTTACAGAGGGGAAATGACTTGTCAGCTTGGTGAAGCACTGCATATGTAAAAGGCAAATCAGGTGGGTAAAGCTGACTGCCACTCTAAGTCCAAATAATTGATAGAGAAAAGTTGTAATGGCAAACTAGTCTGGACAGGAGAAAGTATACCAAGTTTGAGGTGAAGTCATTGCCTCAGAATATATTGAGTCCATGTCGTCACATTTTCTATAAATATGAATGGCAGAAGTAATCTTAATATGTATGATTTAAAATTTTGAATTAACTATAGCCATGTCCTCATCCCCAGTTGCCATCAAATAACTAAATCTGGATGTGAGGCTCTGAAGGTGAAGGCAAGAAACTATTAGCAGCTTGATCAAAAAAAAAAAAAAAAAAAAAAAAAAAAAAAAAAAAAAAAAAAAAAAAAAAAAAAGAACATCTAAAGTAGAAGGCAAAAAAATAGAAACAGTTGGAGGTTGGAGAAATAGGAACACTTTTACACTGTTGGTGGGACTGTAAACTAGTTCAACCATTGTGGAAGTCAGTGTGGCGATTCCTCAGGGATCTCGAACTAGAAATACCATTTGACCCAGCCATCCCATTACTGGGTATATACCCAAAGGACTATAAATCATGCTGCTATAAAGACACATGCACACGTATGTTTATTGCGGCACTATTCACAATAGCAAAGACTTGGAACCAACCCAAATGTCCAACAACGATAGACTGGATTAAGAAAATGTGGCACATATACACCATGGAATACTATGCAGCCATAAAAAATGATGAGTTCGTGTCCTTTGTAGGGACATGGATGAAACTGGAAAACATCATTCTCAGTAAACTATCGCAAGGACAAAAAACCAAACACCGCATGTTCTCACTCATAGGTGGGAATTGAACAATGAGAACTCATGGACACAGGAAGGGGAACATCACACTCTGGGGACTGTTGTGGGGTGGGGGAGGGGGGAGGGACAGATAGGAAATGCTGGGTTGGGGAGAAAAAGGATGATAATATAAAAAAAAAAAAAAAAAAAAAAAAAAAAAAAAAAAAAAAAAAAAAAAAAATGTCTGGGTTGGGGAGAGGGTAGTGTTTATAATAGTGTATCTTTTATAAATATTTAAAGTTTGAAAATCAGTTTCTTTTCACAGTTTTTTTCAAGTTGTGTGTGATATATTTTTCATGTGTTACTTCTCTGTAGGTGTGTATATGTATATATATGTGAATTAGTAAAAAAGAAAAATCCTGCTCAGGCTCAGCCTGTACATAGGAATTTCCTTTTTTGGTACTTCACTTAACCAGATTTCAGTCGGTCTACTTTGCAACCTTAGCTGCTACCTATCATGATGACTCTTTGGCGTTAGAATCTCAAATCTTTCTTGGTTCCTGAAGGAAAAAATGAAATTAAGAGGTGACAGCGTGCTGGCAGCCCTCCCAGCCCTCACTCACTCTCGGCGCCTCCTCTGCCTGGGTTCCCACTTTGGCGGCACTTCAGGAGCCCTTCAGCCCACCGCTGCACTGTGGGAGCCCCTTTCTGGGCTGGCCAAGGCTGGAGCCAGCTCCTTCAGTTTGCAGGGAGGTGTGGAGGGAGAGGCGCGAGCAGGAACCGGGGCTGTGCGTGGCGCTTGCAGGCCAGCTGGAGTTCCCAGTGGGCGTGGGCTTGGTGGGCCCCACACTCAGAACCGCCGGCCAGCCCTGCTGGCCCCGGGCAAGAGGGGCTTAGCACCCGGGCCAGCCACTGCCGAGGGTATGCTGGGTCCCCCAGCGGTGCCAGCCCACCGGCGCTGTACTCGATTTCTCGCCGGGCCTTAGCTGCCTCCCCGCGGGGCAGGGCTCGGGACCTGCAGCCCGCTATGCCTGAGCCTCCCCCTCCTCCGTGGGCTCCTATGTGGCCCAAGCCTCCCTGACGAGCGCCACCCCCTGCTCCACGGCACCCAGTCCCATCGACCACCCAAGGGCTGAGGAGTGCGGGCGCGGAGTGCGGGCGCACAGCGCGGGACTGGCAGGCAGCTCCACCTGTGACCCCGGTGCGGGATCCACTGGGTGAAGCCAGCTGGGCTCCTGAGTCTGGTGGGGACTTGGAGAACGTTTATGTCTAGCTAAGGGATTGTAAATACACCAATTGGCACTCTGTATCTAGCTTAAGGTTTGTAAACACACCAATCGGCACCCTGTGTCTAGCTCAGGGTTTGTGAATGCACCAATCGACACTGTATCTAGCTACTCTGGTGGGGACTTGGAGAACCTTTGTGTCGACACTCTGTATCTAGCTAATCTAGTGGGGACATGGAGAACCTTTGTGTCTAGCTCAGGGATTGTAAACGCACCAATCAGCGCCCTGTCAAAACAGACCACTGGGATCTCTGTAAAATGGACCAATCAGCAGGATGTGGGTGGGGCCAGATAAGAGAATAAAAGCAAGCTGCCCTAACCAGCAGTCGCAACAGGCTCGGGTCCCCTTCCACACTGTGGAAGCTTTGTTCTTTCGTTCTTTGCAATAAATTTTGCTGCTGCTCACTCTTTGGGTCCACACTGCCTTTATGAGCTGTAACACTCACCGCGAAGGTCTGCAGCTTCACTCCTGAAGCCAGCGAGACCATGAGCCCACTGGGAGGAACGAACAACTCCAGACGCATGGCCTTAAGAGCTGTAACACTCACCGCGGAGGTCCGCAGCTTCACTCCTGAGCTGGCGAGACCGTGAACCCCACCAGAAGGAAGAAACTCCGAACACATCCGAACATCAGAAGGAACAAACTCCGGACACGCCACCTTTAAGAACCGTTAACACTCACCGCGAAGGTCCGCGGCTTCATTCTTGAGGTCAGTGAGACCAAGAACCCACCAATTCCGGACACAAAATTATATTCAGTATGTCAATTTCACATATGGAGAATTATAAAATCTTGGAGTTGGAGGAGATACTATACCTCATTGAGTCCAGTGGATCATCCAGTAGTTGATTCCTCCGGTATTAGTCTCTAAAGCTACTGTAAGTTACCACAAACTTGATGAGATAAACAGCAGAAATTTGCTCTCACACGGTTCTGGAGGCCGGAAGTCCAAAATCAAAGTGTCATCAGGGCCACACTCCTTTCTTTATCCTTTCCAGCTTCTGGTGGCTCCAGGCATTGCCTGGCTTGTGGCTGCATAACTAAGCTCCGCCTCCGTCTGCACGCAACCTCTTTTCCCTTTGTCTCACCTCTGTTTCCTTATTATGATACTTACTAGATTGAGGGCCCACCTGAATAATAAAAAATGGTCTCAACTCAAGATCCTTAACTATTTTAGACCTTTTCATCAAATAAGGTCACTTAGGTCCCAAGGATTAGAATATGGACATATCTTTTTGGAGGCCGCTGTGTAACCCGCTGTATCCACTGAATACATGTCCATTATTTGTTTGTGTTTGTTGCCCTTCTCTACTTGGCTGCCTCTAGCCAAGATCTTTAGGATTTTGAATAACTTTGTAGTGAAATCAATCTCCTGTAATGCATATACCATTCACTTTGGTTCTCCCTGCTTGAAGCCATGCAGAAAAAAACGAATTCTTTTTCTCTCTGAAAGTCCTTCATTTGTTGTCCGTGAGACTTCTATCCTCCAGGACAAACACCTCTGGTTCCTTCAACAGTTTCTCTCAGTACTGACTCCTGTTCCCCTAATCATCCTGGGTTTGCTTCTCTAAAGCATTCAGAGGCAATAGAGAGAATACTGGGTTTATTATTGAAGACCTAATACTGAAGCCATGTCTCTTCCACTTCCTACTTAGGTGACCAAGCCAAATCAGCTTATTTTAAATAACAATAATACTGACTACTTCATTATTTCACTGCATGCTTTATATAGTCAAATGAGATTGTTATAAACGTTCTCTAGAAACATAACCTTTAAGTAAGGATACAAGTGTTCTTCTGTCTGTTTGTAAAATACTTTCACTCCCAGAACTGAACATAGGTCTCTTGGTACAGTCTAACCTAGTACAAAGTAGTTATCACTATCACGTTCCCCAGCTGAGCTGCTCTGCTTCTGTTACCACAGCCTGGGATCGCATTAGCTTTTTTGGTAGTCATCGCATAATTCCTAACTCATATTGAAATTGTTCTGTACTGAAGAGTTCCAAATATTTTTCACAAATAATCTTTTTTAAAAAAATTCAACAAATATTTATTGTGTTCTGCTAGTAGCAGTGCTTAGGCACTTAACAGAGAGGCAAAGGAAGAAAATAAAACCTGTTTCTGCCCTCTTGGAGCCTACAGTATCATAAGGGAGACACACATTAACGAAGTAATCACACAGTGAGTGTAAATTTACAATCTGAGACAAACTGGAAAAAGAAAGGGTTGCAAACTGACCTAAGCCAGTTTGATAGTTCACAATGATACGAGTATTTACAGTAGATAAAAGTGGGCTCTGATAATTAAGATTGGAGGTCTGCAATTCTCCCCACTAACCTCTTTGCCACCTGGTGTTAGTTACAGTGACAGTAAGGCTCAGATGGAATTCTGTCACACATGTAATCTATTTATTGCTTTCTAATTCCTTGATTTTTCTACTATTTATAGAAAGAGCTACAAGGTATGGTTCAAATAAGGCCATGTGAAGACAGTAGAGTCAGTGAATTTTCAATGTGGAAATTTAATTTAATTTGAAAATAGTATTAGCCATTTTAATTGAATATAATAATAAATTGCATTGAATCTTCATAGGAAATATATAGTTCATCCTCCAGTTATTTAATGTAATACTCCTTTAATGAGTCCTCTTTGTGGTGTTACGGACCTGCTTCTGGTTGTACTTTAATGACCACATTCTTATCTAAAGCTTCTATAGCTTGCTAATGTGTAATTCTCCAATATAAGATTTGTATCTTATGTTCTGATGATAATAGGTTTTACCCTTTAAAATGGGTATTTTTCAAGATTGATAGATCTATAAATACATGTACTTTTGCAAAGTAAGATGAATGCATGATAGTTATAAGCTATTATACTATTCAACTTCAAGTGACCTAAGAATTTGAAAGCAATATAAAGTGTAAATTCTGTCTTAATATTTGATCTGTCTTTGCATTGCCTTATCTGAACCATACCTTGTGGCTTTTTGTATAAATAAGTCCCACTGAAGTCATAATAAAGTCAAATGTTGTGAAATCAATTTTTTAGGAATGTTGAAGGTTGGTTTTCAATGTATGCTGATCTCAATTTACTCTTCTAACATATGAAACAGTTTCTAGATTTATACCTTGAAAACAGAGATAGCTATGGGTTTGGAGAGCTGTTCAGATAGTCCACATCTGAACCTTATAGAATAACAGCTAGACAGCACAGAAGTTTAGGACTGTAGTAGATTTGGGTATTTGCAAATATGTCATTTCTTTGCAGGCTACCCCATCTGAATTTGAATGATTCCCAGACATCTTGCAAAAGCCTGGTGTTGCACTTTGCTTATCCTGAATTTGCTATGCTGTCATTTTTACGCATCTCAATTTGAGGCCAAACCACATGTCCTAGTTTATTTTTTACTGTTTCAATTAAATATAAAGCTCTGTCTTCTTGATGGTTGTGTGAAGCATTTGGTGTTCCTTTAGTAGAGAATAAATACAGTTCATGACCTTGCTCACTCCCCAGTGCCTATAATTTTATAGTGTAACAAATTTACCTTTGGATACTATATAGCCAGCAACTCCTGAGAATTTAATATAAAGCCCTTAAATTCTGTTTCCTTTATTTTATTTTCTCTAGAAAATAATATCCTCTAGGCTTTATGGAATGTATCTTTTCCTCAGGCAATTAAAAGACAATTGAAATTAAGACTAGTAATTGTCACCTGCCATTCATTTCAATAAGATTATTTTATTCTTGAGAATAATTGTGTATCGCAGAAGTAAGGAAGATGAAGTTCTCTTCTTGACCCTAAGTAATAATTGATCTGTTTGTAAAGAAATCTGTATCAGATGCTAAAACTTGCTTGATCTTGAGAATCAGAAAACAATGACTAGACTATAGGTATACTCTAACCTTTTCTTCATTTGCAGATGTAAAGAAGGGGAATAGTGAGGGGAGTTACTCTCTAAAATAACTCATTATCTTTATGAAGATCCAGATCGCATGCCTTTGTTGCTCCAGTGAGGCAGGTTAAAATGGAAAGTCATGTATGAGAGCCTTATGGCATGAGCACATTGCCTTAGAGAAGTTGTATCCAAATAGCCATCCCTGTAAATGTGAATGAATATTTTAATGAATTTTGGCTCATATTGGCACTGTTGATTTCACTGGTCACCTTAAAAGAAACAGAAATCTTATATATTGCTTCTAAGTCTGATTTTTTTTTTCCTTCTTAATCTTCCTCTCCCATTTAGTAGAAGTTGAGATGTCAGGTCCAAGATATTAGAGGGAAAAATTTCTGGGATCTTAATCTTAGCTAAGGTGGCAAGTTTATGATATGTAAATAGGAACCAGTGGCCTCCACTCCTTGGGGTGGGTTGGTCACTTTCTTAAACATTAGTTCCTTGTTCTGTGACCTGTTCACTTTTTCTTTTGAAAGAAAGCAGCTGTTATTCTGACTTAATTAATATTCTGAAGATGTCAGTAGATTGCAATGACTATAAGTAGGTGACTTAGTCCAATTCAGATGTTTATGCTGTATCTAAGAAACTTCAGCCTCTGTTGACAACTTGGAGGTTGTATTTACTCAGCTTTTGAAAATATCTGATCCTTCTTTACCTTTCTTAGGTTTCCACTGTATCCAAAAGGAGGGGAGAAGTTGCAGTTTGATTATGGTGTCTATCTTCTGAACAAAAATATAGCACAGGTAAGTCTCTGTTCTTCACTTCTCTCCTACTTCCCATGCACAGCCTATTTCCTTAGATTGCCAGCCTTTTTTCTTTATAAATATGCACTGCAGTTGACCCTTGTATTTAACCACTTACATTAGTAATACACAGTTCTTTTTTTGACCACAGTCTTTTTCCATGCCCTTAAAATGACTACAGAGAAGCAGTGAATACAAATTGGAATCCTCTTGCTACTTGCTAAACTCAGAATCTCTTTCTGTATTTTTACTTGCTGGTAGACTATACTTCGATGTGTGGGCTTCATCATCTCTTGGCTCTGCAGCTTGACCAATTGTAATTTTCTTTTCTTAGACTATTTCTAGGGACTCAATTTGCACTGTTGTTTATGGAGTAAAAGTTCAGTGCCCTTGCAAGTACTTCATGGTCTCCTCACTTTATTATTCAGGGCCCAAAGGAAAAGACCAAGCACATGGCCCTTCTAGTCTGTCTTGGATGTTTGTGGCACTCTCACCATCACATCAGTTAGTATCCCACTTAAATAATGTCTTTCCGTATGCCATAGTAAGACTATCAGATGCCTAGGTTTGTATTTTCCTGAAAGAAATATGTAGCATTTCTTTAGAACTTCTGGCCCTACTTCAAGATGTAAGCATTCCACAAGTTTTCTAATTATAAAGGAAGACTAACTTCCTTTGTTTTTTATTTTTTTTTTTTTGGTTTTTATTTTTGTTTTTGTTTTTGAGACAGAGTCGCTCTGTCGCCCAGGCTGGAATGCAATGGCGTCATCTTGGCTCACTGCAACCTGTACCTCCCAGGTTCAAGCGATTCTCTTGCCTCAGCCTCCCGAGTAGCTGGGATTACAGGCACATGCCACCACGCCCAGCTAATGTTTTGTATTTTTAGTAGAGACGGGGTTTCACCGTGTTAGGCAGATGGTCTTGATCTCCTGACCTCGTGATCCGCCTGCCTCGGCCTCCCAAAGTGGTGGGATTACAGGCGTGAGCCTTTAAAATGCCTGGCCTATTTATTTTTATAAATAACAAGCGTTTTGTTTTGTTTTCATTGGACATCCTTCCAACTGGAATATCACATGGATGAGTATCCACAATTTGGCTGTTATTTAAATACATTTAGACCTTTTGGTTTTACCAAAGTAATAAGATTTGCAATGCTTTTGTTTTTATCAGCCTGTGTTGCCATTTATCCACATGAACCTAACGACTTGCTAAACATTCCCTTATTCATTTCTGATCAGTCTAGAATTATTCCTCTATGTGGTGTCATCTGCCACTCTTCCCCTTAACCAACCTCAGTTTAATGGTGGAGATTTTTTAATTTGTTTTTTATTAAGATTGTTGTCCTCTTCTGAAATTGGGTCAGATTTCTGGATTGCAATCTTCAGTTTATCATTTGCTTCATCCTTCACACTCATTGTCCTCTCAACCATACTACTTTTACTGTTACTTCCACTCCATCTCCAGGAAAGCAGCCCTCTGACAGTCTCTGGCCCATGACTCACCTTTCCATGTGCCATTCTTCCCACAACTGGTGCTTGCCCACTCTCCATTTTTGGCAGACAAGTATTTCAGTCAAAGAAGCAGGGCTTTAATTCCAAGACTGCCAAGCTCCCACTCTGCTGATCACAGTTCTGTCATACCATGGAAAAGATAGTGCTTAAACAGAACTGGTCAAAAGTGCTCAGACTGAGGCCAGGTGTGGTGGCTCATGCCTGTAATCCCAGCACTTTGGGAGGCTGAGGTGGGTGGACTGCTTGTGGCCAGGAGTTGGAGACCAGCCTGGGCAACATGGCAAAACCCCATCTCTACTAAAAAATACAAAAATTAGCCAGATGTGGTGGCATGCACCTGTAATCCCAGCTACTCGAGAGGCTGAGGCATGAGAACCTCTTGAGCCTGGGAGGCAGAAGTTGCAGTGAGCCAAGATTGTGCCATTGCACTTCCAGCCTGGGTGACAGAGCAAGATTGTGTCTCAAAAAAAAAAAAAAAAAAAAGTGCTCAGACTAAGACTGCACTAAGGAAGAAGTAAATTAGAGGGCTCCTCCAGCGATGTCAGCCATGGTGCAAAGAGCATGTAGATACCACACCATCCAGTTTGAGAGTAAAACTGGCATCATTTAGTAGAACTAAGTTCTGATTTGAGTTCAGGACTTCTCTTCTTGCCCTATTTTCTCTTTCTTGCTCTAGGCACTTAGATCCTAAGGTCAGAAGGCTGTTTGAAGCTTCCTGGTGAAACTTACTCCTGCTGAAATGCCTGTATTTCCTCATATATTCCAGCTTCAAACATACACACGATATGCACATTTGTACAGACATACACACACATGCACAAACACACTTCTTTCTTCTCAAGGGCCCAAAAGGATAGTATACCAAAGGATCATATAAAGTGTTGCTAAGAATACCACAGTTTGCTTTGGGAGCAAGACCAAGATGGAGGCTATGTGCAGGGAAAAACTTAGCAAAGTCAGCCCTCCTCATCAGACTCTCAACTCTAGGGCCTGTTTGATCCCCACTTCCCAAGAGGCCTCTGACTTTATTTTTAACTGAACCAGGGCCACAAGTATGCTGACCTAGTTTTACTCATCTGAGAAATGGATTGCTTGTGGTAATTGTGTATCCTCTCCAGCTTTATATATGCTCTTTGAAAATTGAGAGAACAATCAATAGGTTAACTACTGTGAATCCATAGGGAGCAAGTATCCTCCTCTGTGGATTTTCTTTTTTTAATCACACTAGAGGCAGTTTTAAAAGGAGGGGACAGTAAACTTCTTAAAAACTGGCTTTTTTATATCTCAAAATGTATTCAGGAAGCCCTTTAAGCAGTTAGAAACTTTTAGAACAGTCATGACCTTTCACTTTTTTTGCTTCAGCTCTGTCTGTTCTGTCTCTCGCTGTTTCTCGGGGAAGCTTTCATTTTGTCTTTGACCTTACTGCCATTACTTTTTCACATTTTGATTTGTAACAAATGAAAGAACCATTAATTGTTATGGCTCCTAAGCAAGCATTATAGCAATCAGATATTTCCAGCTTTTGAAGGTTTATTTTTATAGACATGTAGACTAATATATGTTGTCAAAGGGGAGTTTGTCTTCTCAGCCAGTTTCATATGTACCCCATCTCTCAAGATGTGAACAAATCATACTATTAAAATGGCCTCACCTCAGTAATTTATAAGCCACATTAGTGGAGGTGGATGAAAGCATTGGCATGTGTTAAAGTGCCAGAGAAAAAGGAGTGAAGTCATTTAATACTGCACCCATAACTTGGTTGAGGATTTGAATAGTCAATAGGACCTTTCATCACAACCAGAAGTAGTAGTAAAATCACTTTTTTGGTAGAGGAAATGACAGAATTTAGTAATATTTGTTACTTCAGTATTTGGGATCAGTCCAGCCCAAGTTTTGAAAGCACAAGCTTAGAGAGACAGGCCTTCAAGTAGAAATCCTCAAGTGTTGTTTGAAGAGCTGAGAGCACTGGTAAGGCCTGCTTGCCCTCTTCATGTCACTGCTGTCTAAAGGTGTGTGTGTGTGCTGGATTAAGTACTGAGAGTGAGTGAAGCAAAATGCCTTGTTTTCAGCACCATTTATTAATATTTGTCAAGTGCCAGCCTCTTCAGTTAGAAATAGCCTTCCTTCTTGGCTAGCATGTAATGCTATAGGAATGGGCCTGTCAAAATTCAGGTGCAGCATAATTGACGTTGACTTTAAAAACCAGATCCTGCCATAATTTCAGTTAGTTCATAAGTACATTATATTAGAATTCGTGTAGAGAACAGAAATTTGCTTTTAATTCTCAGCATAAAAATTAAATGTAAAACAAAAATTATAATACTTTTATCTTACATTCGTGGGAATCTTATAGTTTGTAAAGTACATGCATATATATTCACATGATCCCTATCATCACCCTGCAAAGTAAAAAGGGCAGATGCTATTAAGCGGATTTGAGGACAGCTTGGCTTTTGACATTTGTCCCTCCAGTGTCATATCACATAATTTGGTAAGTGTGGCAGAGATCCCCTTACTTCTATATACTTCACTGTTCTATATATTTCCATCCTAAAAGTGCACCAAATCAAAGAAGATGACATTCTCAGATAGAAAAGGAAGCAAACGTTTTTTGAGAATGGAGACAAAACTATTTTGCACATCATGATTTTTCCATTAGCAAGCACAATGCCAGAAACACTGTAAGTTCTAAAGAAATTAATAGTGAATGGTGATACAGCACCATCACACAGAAACTAAGATCTAGAAAAGTTAAGTGACTTTAACGAATTTTAAAAATTGTGATACACGAACACAATGCACACACACACAAATAGAATATTATTCAGCCTCTGAAAAGGACACACTGCCATTTGTGACAACACGGATGAACCTGGAGGATATTATGCTAAGTGAAATAAGCCAGACACTGAAAGACAAAGACTGTATGATCTCAATCATATGCAGAATCTTAAATGTAAAAGTTGAATAACTAGAAACAGAGAGTAGGATAGTGATTCAGTGGGAGGGAGAGGAGGAAATAGGAAGAAGCAGGCTGAAGGGTATACAAATTTGCAGTTAGATAGGCTGTATAAGTCTGGGGATATAATATACAGAATGAGGATTATAGTTAGTAATATTGTATTGTGTACTGCAAATTTGTCAAGAGAGTAGATTTCTACAGTTTTTTTCACACACATCCATGAATATGTTAATTTGTTTGACTGCTGTAATCATTTCACTATGTATATGTATATCAAAACATCATGTATACCTTAAAACATCTTGTACCCCTTTAATAGATACAATATAAAATTTTTTTAAAGTTAGGTGACTTGTTTAAAATTCATTAGTTTATTCAACAGTATTTGTTGAGCATGTACTGTGTGCTGTGTACACTGAGTTAGGTTGCAGTGGGTAGAGCAGTGAATAAGATACACAAGATCCCTGATCCCTGCCTTGTTAATATGCTAGACACAAAAGGACAAATATTGTAGCGTTCCATTTATATAAATATCTACAAAAAGCAAACTCATGAAGTCAGAAAGCCACATTAGAGGGCTGGGGGAATAGGAGAGCTATTGCTTAATGATTACAAAGTTTCTGTTGGGGTGATGAAAAAGTTTTGGAAATAGATGGTGACAACCATTGTATAACATTGTGTATGTAATCAATGCCACTGAATTTTACACTTAAACATGGTTTAAATGGCAAATTTGAGTCGTACACTTTACATGGGTGAATTATATGTTATGTGAATCATATCTCAATAAAGCTGTTTTAATAAAAGAAAAAGAAAGATCCCTGCCTTGTTAAGCTTATAACCTGATGGGAAGAGACATACAATAAACAGAGAAAGTCATTTTAGATTGCAGTAAGTGCTGTGATGGAAATTAATTAGGTGATATAATAGAAAATAACTGGAAAAGGACCTACTTTAGATTAAATTGTCAAATAAGCCTTATTGAGGAAGTGACTGTTGAGCTTAGACATGAATGATGACAAGGAACTAGCCATGCAACCAGCTAGGGAACAGAAAGTTCCTGAAGGTCATGGGAATAGCAAAGGCAAAGGCCCTGAGGTAGGAAAGAGCTATGTTGAGGTAACAGATGGAAGGCTGATGTGGCAGGAGTGTAGTAATTGAGGGGCAGAGGTACCCAGGGAGCATAGCATATAAAAATCTCAGAGACCACAGCAGAGTTTCCTAAATTATTCTAAATACAAAGGGAAATCATTGAGTGAAGATTTAAGCAGGAAAGTGGCATGATTTGATTTGTTTTTTCCCAAAGATCATTCTAGCTACTACTTTTTTTTGGCCCCACCCACCCATTTCCACATTCTAGCTACTTTAATGGATTGCAGGGAACTAGAGTTGAAGCAGAGTTACCAGTTAGAAGACTATTTCAGAAGACCAGATTAGGGGTGATGGTGGTTTGGATCAGGATGGTAGGGGTAGAGATGGAGAGAAGTGAACAGATTTGAAATATATTATGGGACATGAACTAGTGGACTCAATGTGGGAGATGAGGAAAAAAAGGAATGTCAAGAATGACTCCTAGGTTTTGTGTATGAGCAACTCCTTGGATGATAATGCCATTTATTGAGATGGGGAAAGATCCAGGAGATGGGAGTGGGGCAACCAAAAGATCTTCTTTGCAAATGTTGAGTTACCTATTAGAAATCCAAGTAGACAACAGGATATATAAGTCTGGAGCTCAGGACTGGAGTAAGTACAGGGTATAGAAATTTGGGACTCATCAGCATAAAGATGGTATTTAAATCCAGGGAACTAGATGATATTACCCAGGGAGAGAACGCAGAGCTGAAAAGAGAGAGAAACAAATACAGACACACACGTACAGTGGGATTTAGCCCTGGGAAATTACATTTAGAAATTGAATAGAGGAGGAAGAACCAGCAAAAACTGAGAGGAATGGACAGTCAGGTAGGGAGAAAATGAAGAGAGAGTAGTAAATTGGAAACTAAGAGGAGTAAATTTCTGAATAGAAGAAGTCATCAGTATGTCCAGTTATGGGTTTGTAACTGGAGATGACTATGGGATTAAGGGAAGTTTCTTTTTGTTTTTGTTTTTTTCAATCTGTTTGTTTTGTGGGAATGTGGAATGGTTTGTTTGCTTTGTTTTTTAAGATGGCAGATGTCAAGGCATGTTTATGCTGATGAGAGTGAGCCTTTGCTCTTGCCACTTATCCCAAACTGCCTTTTTCAAATGCATGAAGGATGGTGGGCTCTGGGTAAGGAAGAGAACAGGGAAAAAGTCCAGCTCATTATTTATCTTATAAAAGGAAGACTTTTGATAGGTATGATGTAAATGTGTAGTTCTTACCACAACTCACACCATACTGTGAATATAGTTTTAATGTGAAGATGAATTGGCCATCTGTACAGGCATTGAATTAGTTTAACTTTTGAATAAAGTGAAGTGAGCTATACTGAAACTAAATAATTTTCTTCCAGATTGTTGGTACTGAGCCTTTAGTAGATTTTCTGAATAGTTTCACATGAGTGTGCCAACTGTACAGAATTTAAGTGACAGATTCCTTTTTCTCCTAGAGCAGCAGTGTAATCAGTCCCTGGTTCCTTGGGGATCCCCAACACCTTCAGTAGGTCTGGGAGGGCGGAATTATTTTCATGATAATACTAAGACATTTTTGCCTGTTTCACTGTGTTGACATTTACATGATGGTGGGTAAAATTGCTGGCCACTTAGAACAAATCAAGGCAGAGGGACTAAACTCAGCTAGCAGTATTCGTCTTCTGTAAGACTGTGTACTCACAGTTTATATATATATATATTTAAAATGGGGTTCAATTAAGAATGTCCTTAATGAAGCAGTAGAAATTATTGATTATATTAAATCATGACCCATGAGTGCACACCTTCTTAGTATTCTGTGTGATGCAAAGAGAATATGCATAAATCACTTCTGCTGCATACTGAAATACAGTGGTTGTTTCAAGGAAACGCATGTGTGCAATCGAGTTGCTAAGTGAACTACATGCTTTTTTAAAAGCCTCATCTTTACTTGAAAGAATGACTGACAAATTATGGTTATTTAGACTTAAGTATTTGGCAAACATTTTCTCAAAACTGAATGAAGTGAGCCTGTCTCTTAAAGGAAATCAACTGATGATAAAATTCAGGATTTTAAATGAAAATTAGAATTCCAGATCGCTTGTGTCTGCCCCCATGAGATTGGCAGCTGCCCAATCCTTAAGGATTTCTTTGATAAGATTGGTAGTGATAATAACACATGTGATTTTTAAATAGTTTATAATGGAATGTGTCAGCATTTAAAATATATATAACTCAATGAGCCAATGTTTTCCAAATGACCATTGTATAATGCTATGAAATCATACGTAGGTAAAGATCCTTTCAAAGTGCCAGAAAGACCAATGGATTTTAATGTAACAGAGTATGAAAACTTTATTGATAGGGTTTCAGATTCTGCATTGCTACTAGTACCTTTAAAAAGCTATTACTTGATGAGGTTGGGAGTAGTATCAATCAAGAATATCCACAACCATCTGAAAAAGCACTTAAAATACTCCTTTCTTTTTCAGCTGCATATCTGTATAAGGCTGGATTTTCTTACTAAACAACACATGGTAACAAAATGAGTGCAGAAGACAATGTGAGACTCCAGCTGGCTTCTATTAAGCTAGACATTGCAAAACAGACTTGCAAAAATGTAAAACAATGTCACTCATCTCACTAAATTTCTTTTTTGGAAAATTTGCTTATTTTTCATTAAAAATATTATTTATATTAACAAGTAATAGATTGCTATTGCTATTTTTGTAAGAATTCGCAAACATGCAAAAGTTTTCTTAATTTCAATTTTTAGTATGATAATTATTGATACATATGACCCACAGAAACGAAAGCCCTTTGGGGTCCTCAGTCATTTTAAGAGTATAAAGGGATCTTGAGACTAAACTTTTGAGAACCACTGTCTTAGAGAATGTGGCCATCCAGATTTTCTATGAAACTCTTCAATTGCTCTAAGACACATGTGTCATTTCCCCAAATGTGGAAACATAATATGAGAGACCTACCAATTTGCATTCCAGGAATGATATGTAGTACAAGTCAGAAGGCTAGCACCTATCAGTGGATTCTTCCTTGTTGCTTTTGTAAGCCAGGCCTCTTCTCTCCTTTTCTGAAAGCTCAATATTTAAGAGTAATACTTTGAGGGTATATTGTACAAATAATAATGATGATTTACATTTGTATAGAATGTAATGGCTTTGGAGTGTGTATTTTTATTTGTATAGCTCATTTCATACTCTATGAAGTATGTTGACCAAGTCTATCTTTAGAGATAAGAAAT
The DNA here is from genome assembly GCF_006542625.1 of Nomascus leucogenys. NCBI lineage: Eukaryota > Metazoa > Chordata > Mammalia > Primates > Hylobatidae > Nomascus > Nomascus leucogenys. The sequence continues at coordinate 60,685,912 of NC_044395.1, read as the reverse complement.
TGAGCTGCTGCTATGCTGATTTCCTGGGGATGACAAAGCTATTAAATGGCAAGCAATTCAAAACCAAATCCAGTTATATCCTACTAACATTGTTTGTTTTTCTTTTTAATTTGGGCCTTCCTACAATTCTGTGAGTTAGACAGGGTATAGACAATTATCTGTATTTTACAGTTGAGCCCCCTGAGACAGTGAGTTAAGTAGAAGAGCTAAAATTAGAACCTGGGGATTTCATGACTCCCTTCCTTTTACCCTATTACTTCTCTTCTCCTGCAAGTTAAGACTTCATAGAAAGTAAAAGTAGCTTCTCCATCCAAAACAGCTGGGAACCCCTGTTCTGCCAAGGACGTGGTCCTCCTGTAAATCTTTACTCCTTGGGCCCACAGTGCACAGCTATTTAGAAGGGATGAATGCCAGCTTCTACCCAGCAGCTTAAATTCATGTATATTTCCTTAAGATACAGCCAAATGTATGTGACACATGAGAAGAAAATATGCTTTTATTTTCATAATTCTTGGAATCAATAATATAAATTCCAAGGATGTTTTAATAGTCAAAATGCCTTTCCCCAACTACTGCATGCAAAATTTGCCAATAATATGGTGGAAGCTCTTTATAAAAAGTACTAAATTTAAAAAAAAGTTTACTGAGATATATTTCACATACCATACAATTAACCTATTTAAATTGTACAATTCAGGCCAGGCGTGGTGGCTTACACCTGTAATCCCAGCACTTTGGGAGGCCGAGGTGGGCAGATCACTTGAGGTCAGGAGTTCGAGACCAGCCTGCCCAACATGGTGAAACCCTGTCTCCACTAAAAAAATACAAAAATTAGCTGGGCAGGGTTGCAGGCGCCTTTCATCCCAGCTACTCAGGAGGCTGAGGCAGGAGTGAAGGAGTGGCTTGAACCCGGGAGGCGGAGGTTGCATGAGCCATGCTGCTGCATTCCAGCCTAGGCAATAGAACAAGACTGTGTCTCAAAAAAAAAAAAAAAAAAAAGTATATAGTTCAGTGGCTTTTAATATATTCACCAAATTGTGCAACTATCACCACAGTCAATTATAGAACATTTTCATTGCCCCCCAAAGAAACCCTGTACCCATTAGTAGTCATTCCTCATTCCCTCAGGCTCCCCATCCCTGGGCAGCTACCAGTCTACTTTCTGTTTCTATAGATTTGCTGTTCTGGACATTTCTTACAAATGGGATCATAAAATATGTGGTCTTCTGTAACTGGCTTCATTTGCTTTCCATAGGCTCAAGGTTTATCCATTTTGTAGCGTGTATGAGTCATTCCTTTTTGTAGCCAATTTTTTTTGCAGTTGGAAGATGTGTATGTATATATGACATGTTATTTATCCATTTATGAGTTGATAGACTTTTGGTATGTTTCCATTTCTTGGCTGTTATAAGAATGCTGTTATGAACATTTGGGTACAAGTTTTTGTGGGGATATAGTTTTCATTATTTTGGGGTGTATACCTAGGAGTGGAATTGCTGAGCCATGTGGTAGCTACGTTTAAATTTGAGGAATTGCCAGACTGTGTTCTAAAGTGGCAACACCATTTTACATTCCTACTACTAATGTAAAAAGGTTCTGTATTAGTCTGTTCTCATGCTGCTAATAAAGACATAGCCATGACTGGGTAATTTATAAAGGAAAGAGGCTTAATGGACTCACAGATCCACATGACTAGGTAGGCCTCACAATCATGGTAGAAGGCAAAGTAGAAGCAAATGTACTGTGTTACATGGCAGCAAGCAAGAGGGCATGTGCAGGGGAACTCCCCTTTATAAATCTGATCTCACATCAGATCTTGTGAGACTTACTCACTATCACAAGAACAGCACAGGAAAGACCTGCTCCCGTGATTCAGTTACCTCCCACTGCGTCCCTCCCATGACATGTGGAATTATGGGGGCTACAATTCAAGATGAGATTTGGGTGGGGACACAGCCAAATGATAGCAGGTTCCAATTGCTCTGTATCCTCACCAACACTTATTTTTTTTCTTTTTTATTATAGCCATCCTACTAGTTGTAAATGATTTTGACTTGAATTTTTTCTATTGGCTAATGATGTTGAGTGTCATTACTCTTTATGTACTACTTATTGGCCATTTGTATATCTTCTTTGGAGAAATATCTATTCAGACCCTTTGACCATTTTTAAATTAGGTTGTCTTTATTTATTTATTTTTTTAGAGGCAGATGACAAGACCCCATCTTTACAAAAAATAAAAAAATTAGCAGGGTGTGGTGGTGTGCAACTGTGGTTCTAGCCACTTGGGAGGCTGAGGTGGGAAAATCACCTGAGCCCAGGAGGTCAAGGCTGCAGTGAGCTGTGATTGTACCATTGCACTCCAGCCTGGGCGACATGGCAAACCCTGTCTCAAAAAAAAAAAAAAAAAAGATGTCTATTGAAAGAATGAATGAGTCAGTCAGAGATTGTTCTTTCCTCTTTAAGGTTGATAATTAAACAACTTATTTCTGTTTAATGTATATTATATATTGTATATATAAAATATATAATATATGTAAATATTATATATATTTATATATATACACACATCTCTTGTATCTATTTAATGTTTTAATTGAGGTCAAAAAATTATATTTATTTTTACATAGTTTTTTCCAAAAGTTCTATTCTGTGTTTAAAGGGATAACATACTGCATTTTTGTAGTTGCAAATGATTGGTTAAGTGTTCATGTATTAATTTTTCTGAGAACCATCATTAGCTATTAACCAATGTACTAGACATTTTTAATGTCATTGACTATGATTACTATACTCTTTGATTGCTGAAAGTGTAAATTGATAAAACTTTTTATCTCAGTTGGACATTTTTTCCTTTTAAACTGAAACTACAAATACAATGCCAAAAATATCTTTCCAAATAAAAAATAAAACAATTGTAACTTACATTTATATAGCTTATTTTAGGGCACAGGGCCCTTTCACATATATTATTTCTTTTATCCTTTGCAGAAACCCTTAAAGTGTTGGTATTATTATTTTCATTTTACATTTAGATAAACTGAGCCTCTGAAGGGTAAGTCTTTTGCTCATAGTCACACAGCTGTTAGATAAACAAAGAAATTCAGACCCTAATATCTGACTCTAAGTTCAAGAGACCATACTTGCTGCTTTCCTTTTGTCAGACAGGAAGAAATATCTTACATAACAGGCTTCCCTTTTTTTCTGTGGCTAATAGCTCAGTATAAATTGAGCACCTTACTTGGCTTACCATCTTTGATAATATCTATCTCTTCCTTTATCCCAGTTGTTTTAAAAGATTCACTTCAGCCTTTTTACTTGTTCAGTAATAAGATTAGCCTTTTCCAAAGCACCACCATGAGCAACATCTTTTGCTGGGAGGAAAATATTTAAAGAATGTACCTCAACTGAAATGAACTATGCAGTGCTAGCCAGTTCAGAGAGGATGGGATATAAATTCTCACTATACTTTTTATGATTAACCATCATGAAATGAATTATGAGCTATATGAAAAATGAATTTGGTCTGGTCTTAGTTGGCATCAAAGTGACCGGCATAGCTTAGGTGTAAGCTCTTTAAAGAAATGAGCTCCAAAAAAATTGTTTATATTGCCTGATTCAAAACCCAAAGTCTCTAGATTTTAGGGGAAGGTAGCACAGTAGATTTGAATTTCTAAATTTTGGAACTTTTAATGGTACTATGTTTTGCTAATTTATCTTTTTGAAAGAGAGATTACTTTCACCAACATACCCACAGTTATCTGTGGATAGACACATATCATAATTCTATATTTAAAATAATAATTTTGTAGATATTTCTGTAAATTATCAGTTTAAAAATGTATATATTATAAATGCAGACTAGCACTTTACATTTAAATAATTGGATTATTTAGGTAGATGCAATGAAAGGAATGAAATTTTGTCATCCACAGATTTCAAAAAGGTGGATAAAATGATTTAATGGAAAGAACATAACACCAACAATTAGAAATTTCAGGGTTAGGCCAGGCGCGGTGGCTCACGCCTGTAATCCCAGCACTTTGGGAGGCTGAGGTGGGTGGATCACGAGGTCAGGAGATTGAGACCATCCTGGCTAACACAGTGAAACCATGTCTCTACTAAAAATACAAAAAAAAAAAAAAAAAAAAAAAAATTAGCTGGGCGTGGTGGCGGACACCTGTAGTCCCAGCTACTCAGGAGGCTGAGGCAGGAGAATGATGTGAACCCAGGAGGCAGAGCTGGCAGTGAGCCAAGATCACGCCACTGCACTCCAGCCTGGGCTACAGAGCAAGACTCCATCTCAAAAAAAAAAAGAAATTTCAGGGTTGTATTCCATCTCTTTTAACTTGCCAGTACCTTGGGCAGACAGTGTCTTTCTGCTGTGTCTCAGTCTTCTCTTCTGAAGAATCAAAAAGTTGAGTATTATGTGCTCTGAGCCCCATGTCAGCCCCATGTTCTTTAAATCTCTGCTTCTTAACTTTACCACTCTTATAATTTAGTCTGTTCATTGCTTTTTTAAAATCACTTTTAAGTTGTTTGACTCACGACAGCCTGATCAAAAAGATTTTAAGATGCTTGCCAGGTGCAGTGGCTCAAGCCTGTAATTCCAACATTTTGGGAGGCCAAGGCAGGAGGATCACTTGAGCTCAGGAGTCCGAGACCAGCCTGGGCAGCACAACAAGACCTTATCTCTACAAAAAATTAAAAAAATTATCCAGACATAGTGGCATGTGCCTGTAGTCTCAACTACTCAGGAGGCTGAGGCAGGAGGATTGCTTGAGCCTAGGTGTTAAAGGCTTTAGTGAGCTATGATTGTGCCACTGCACTCCAGCCAGGGCGACAGTGAAACCCTGTCTCAAAAAAAAAAAAAAAAAAAAGAAATAGTAAGCTTATATATTGGTGATTCTGTTTTTAGAAAATATTCAGAGATTTATGGAGTACCATACTAGGCTTATGTAAGTCCAATACAATATGGACTTACAAAACTGATGATAATACTATCTTACATTTATGTAGTGCCTTACAGTTTTCAAAGCATTCTCATAAGAAGCTCATATACGTACCCTCACAATTTCTTCTCTGAAGTAGAATTAGTAAGAATTTCTGCCTTTGATTTAGTAGTTCATCTTGGGAACTCTAGCATAAGGAAATAATTCTAACTTCCTGAAAACAGTTAAATATGTTTATCATAACTGAAAATAGTTATCTGGGAATAGGTTAAATAAACGAAGGAGCATTGTCTTCATTCGTTTTCTGCTGCTATAACAGAATATCATAGACTAGGTAATTAATCAAGAAAAGAGATTTGTTTAGCTCATGGTTCGAGAAGCTGGGACGTCTGAGAGCATGGCACCAACATCAAGCAAGCATCAACCCATGGCAGATGTGAGATGGAGAGAGGAAAATTGGGCCGAATTCACCCCTTTATTAGGAGCCCACTCTTGTAGTAATGGCATTAATCCATTCATGAGGGTGGAGCCTTCATGACCTAATCACCTCTTAAAGGTTCCACCCCTTAATACTGTGACGGTGGCAACCAAATTTCAACATGAGTTTTGGAGGGGACATTTAAAACATAGCAAGCATTCATTGTGATTAAAATTTTTATGAAGATTAGGTAGCATAGAAATACCTTTGTTATTAGTGTAGAAAAGAGAGCATGGGGTTGAATGCACACTGTGGTTACAGTTATTAAAATAATTTTAAAGGCACCAAACAAACTACCCTGTATATAGGAGGGAAAAGACTGCTTGGTTGTGTACCAAAAGTGTGTTACATGTTTGTTTTGTGGGACTTCAGATAATCTTTCTACTTACCTTTTTATTTATTTATTTTTATTGAGCACATACTGCTTTTATAATAGAATACATATATAAAAATAATTTTTCCAGATGAAAACTGAATCCTAGTGAAGTTTTTTGACATTCTCAAAATGGCACAAATGGTTAATGGTGAACCTGGGACAAGAAACCAGTTTTCTTCTCTTAATCTATTCATTAGTACGTTCAAATTATAGAATATTCCAGCAGATACAGAAATTTCAGCTTTAAAGAGGCTGGTCAAGCTATGTATTTTTTCTCAATAATGTGTACTTCCTCTTTAAGATTCATTAGCCCATAGTCAAATTGACAAAATCAGTGTTATTTTTTCATACTTTCTAAAGCACAGCTATATTCCCTCTAGCTGAGTGTGTTTCCAGACAGTATATGTGGTTAGGAGAACAAGTACAGACAGACATGGATTCACTTCCTGATCAGTGTTGCCACTTGATAACTGTGGCCTTGTGAGTTTCTAGGCCTGTTTCCCTACTTATATAATGAGATTCACAAATTCTGTTGTAAAACGTAATGCTAACTTTTTCTAAACTGCCCTAAAACATTTCTGTGTCTGTCCCCATTGTGTTCACATTTATAAATAGTGGTTGTATTTCATCGTTTCCAGATTCCCTTGCAAGGCAGCTTAATGCCTTGGAAAGAGCTCTAGATTGTGTTCTAGCTTCAGAGTTGCTTCTAACTCTTTGGTTTTCTAACTCATTGTCCCTCTTATTCACTGTAACATTGAGCCAGTCTCTCTCTTTGTTTTTTGAGACAGTCTCGCTGTGTCACCCAGGCTGGAGTACAATGGCGTGATCTCGACTCACTGCAACCTCCACCTCCTGGGTTCAGGCCATTCTCCTACCTCAGCCTCCTGAGTAGCTGAGATGACGGGCACCTGCCACCACGCCCAACTAGTTTTTATACTTTTAGTAGAGACAGAGTTTCACCATGTTGGCCAGACTGGTTTTGAACTCCTGAGCTCCAATGATCTGCCCTCCTCGGCCTCCCAAAGTGCTGGGATTACAGGTGTGAGCGACCGACCGCACCTGGCCAAGTTAGTCTCTTAATTTTTCTAAGTCTTGGCTCCTTCTAAAATAAGAAACTTGAAGTAAATAATCTTTTCATTTCCTTCTAGCAGTAATGTTCTACAGTTTCTCCCAGTCTTGTTTTGAGCACATGTATGATTAAAAATAATAATAAACTGGTTACTCTTAAAGTAGAGGTGATGGGAGGGTAGATTGATCATTTAAAAAAATAATTTGACATTATGCAGTGAAATTGAAGATTTGTATATGAGAATGTTTATAGCACCACTATTCATAATAGCCAAAGATTAGAAACAATTTAAAATATATCAACAATATGTTCATCATTACTAATGGTATATTTATGTAATCAAATACAATGCAGCCATGAAACCATAGCAATGATAGGGACGAATTTCACCAGCATAATGTTGAGTAAAAGAACCAAAGCAAAAAAAAAAAAAAATCTCCACAATCATCCTCTATTTATGTATAGTTCAAAACCAAGCAAGATTAAACTATATTATTTAGGAATGAAAACTATACAAAAAAACAAGGGTAGTGACTACCTCTGGAAGCGAGAAGGGGTTATAATGAGAAAGGGGCTCGTGGAAGGCTTCTGGGGCACCAGCAGCATTGTATTTCTTGACCGAGTGGTGGTAACACAGGGGTTTGCTTTATAACCCTGATCCTTTAAACAATGTGTATGTGTGTTTCATGCATTTTTCTATATGCATATTATATCTTGCCATTAAAAAATCATAGGTGGCCTGGCACGGTGGCTCACGCCTGTAATCCCAGCACTTTGGGAGGCCGAGGCGGGCAGATCACGAGGTCAGGAGATTGAGACCATCCTGGCTAACATGGTGAAACCCCGTCTCTACTAAAAATACAAAAAATTAGCCAGGCGTGGTGTCAGCTGCCTGTAATCCCAGCTACTCGGGAGGCTGAGGCAGGAGAATGGCATGAACCCGGGAGGCGGAGCTTGCAGTGAGCGGAGATGGCACCACTGCACTCCAGCCTGGGCGACAGAGCGAGACTCCGTCTCAAAAAAAAAAAAAAAAAATCATAGATAACAACTTTATAAAATGTATAACACTATTTCATCAAATTCTTGTCATCTCTTGAAAAATAATTGTCATTACAAAGGATGGCAAGGACTTCGTATTTCAGCATCATACATCAGAAGAAAAAGAATTTTCAGCTAGAGCACTTAAGCATTGTCTTAGCTTTACACATAAGAATATCTGCTTTGGGCTAGGTATAGTGGCTCATGCTTGTAATCCTAGCACTTTGGGAGACCGAGGCAGATGGATCACTTGAGCCCAGGAGTTCAAGACCAGCCTGAGAAACATGATGAAACCTCATCTCTACTAAAAATGCAAAAAAATCGTAGCTGGGTGTGGTGATGCACACCTGTAGTTCCAATTACTTGGGAGGCTGAGGTGGGAGGATTGATTCCCAGGAGGTCAAGGCTACAGTGAGCCGAGATTGCACCACTGCACTCCAGCCTGGGTGACAGAGACCCTGTCTCAAAAAAAGAGTATCTACTTTTGATCGCACAATATATCCTTGTAACAAATCTGCATGTGTACCCCCCGAATCTAAAAGTTTAAACTAAAACAAAAAAGAATATCTGCTTTTATTGATACCACAAAGAGTGTCTTATTCTTTATTCCTAGTCTTCACAATAACCTTTCAGGTTTTTGTTATTACCCTGATTTTACAGGTGAGGAAACAGGTGTAGAATATTTTGGTGGATGAGGAATTTTTTTTAAATAATTGAAACATCTGCATGGAGCATTTTTGGTATTTTTTTTTCTCCTTCATGTTATAAAAAGATAAATTAGAAACAAGATTGGTGACCATTTTAGGGATGTGTACTATTAAAATAAGCCCTAAACAAAAGAATAGACTGAGTTTTGGCTGTTTTTTCTTTCTAATGTACTTGGAAGTATGTAAGATTTCCCAAATGCCTAATAGTAAACGAGCTTTTGGGTATTTGGGCATTTGCTGCTTACAGGTCAAACCCCTGCACTGAGTGTTGAAATAAAGCCTAATTAGAAGAGAAAGTGAGAGAAACAATGTCTGCATTTTTAATACACTAATTGTGGTGGTCACTCTATACAAAGTTTGCTGAACTATGACCGCTAAGCTAACCGGGAAGAGGAAATTACTTTGTATAACCAAGCCAAAAAAATTTTTTTTAGATTTAGTTCATAATGTCACTTACGATTCTTCTGAAAGGCTTGTGAACCTTTGCCTTCTTTTAATAAGCCTTCATAATGACAAGGTCCCCTGAGAATGAAATCATCTGAACGGAATGTGCCTGTGTCTTAAAATCTGATAAACATCACTTCATGGTATTCAGGAGATCAAAAGAGACTTAAAACACGTAAATGTTACTTTCAGGTTATTATAACCAAGGAAGCCTGTGGCCCAGCTATCAAAATAACTTAGCTTCAGCAAGTTCTAAGCAGTGGGCTTAGCCAGGTTGGTTAGTGCTACTTTAGGACTGACCGCACTGTCTTTTGAGTTGACCTATAACTTTCAACGTAGAATGTAACTGCTTCATCTCTGAGGCACATTTATGTGTCCCTTTGCCCCGACACTAATTCATCATTTGCTTTATAGTAATTCCACTCAGACATCATCATTAAGCCCCAGTGGAGGCCACTAAATGATGTGAGTGGATATATTTCCTCATCAGTGACATTAGTTTATATCTCCTTATTAAGATACCCATTAAATTCATACCAGGAGAGATAACATGGACGCTAATGCACTTTACATCTTCCATCAGTGCTTTCTTATTTATTTCTATAAAGGCGGTATTAATATCTGAATTTAAGAGTCCAAGAGAATGTACAGCTTTTATTAATGGTCTGAGATCTTTTATTTTGTTAAGAAATGGAAGATGTGAAAAGCAAAGACATTTATTATCATGTTGTCATTTTTATTCTCTTTCCCTCCCTAGAACATAGCCATTAAAATATACATAGTATCATTTATTTTTAAAGTTGTTAATATATTTTATATACTTTTTCCAAATAAAATGTATGATCCGAGTTTTCCTGTATTTTATCTTTATAAGTTATCTTATTTTTCTCATTTTAATCTGAAACTCAGAATATATATAGTGTTTTGTGGACGTTTTGGATATACCAGCCAAAAAGTATTAATTGAATATACTATACTAGGCTCTGGGTGGTGGTGGAGGGAAACAAAAGAAGTTGCTTTATGTGACAAATAGTTCACATGTGTATAAAATCTAATTGTTCTGGCCAGTCGCAGTGGCTCATGCCTGTAATCCCAGCACTTTGGGAGGCTGAGGAAGGCAGATCACTTGGGGTCAGGAGTTCGAGACCAGCCTGGCCAATGTGAAACCCCATTTCTACTAAAAATGCCCCCAAAAAATTAGCCAGGCGTGGTGGCAGGTGCCTGTAATCCCAGCTACTCAAGAGGCTGAGGCAGGAGAATCGCTTGAACCTGGGAGCCGGAGGTTGCAGTGAGCCGAGATTGCACCATTGCACTCCAGCCTGGGGGAGAGAGTGAGACGCTGTCTCAAAAAAAAAAAAAAAAAAAAAAATCTAATTGTTCTGATGAATCCCCCACCACATTGCCTTAACCAGAATAGTTTGTTCAACAGATATTTCTTCATTTATTATATCCTTTTGAGACATTTGGCAAAGTTACTGTGATTTATCATTTGAGGAATCCATAAATTACTGTGTTCAGGAACAACATCATGGCAATGTGGTACCCTTTTGTTTGGCTCTGGCTTTTTGCTGTTATTGCTTTCTCAGAACTGATAAATTTTTTTTAATAATTAAAGTATAAATTGTGCTGGGATTGTCTGTGTCAGTGCTCATCAAAGTGTGATCCACAGGCCAGCAGGCAGTCTGTAGTCCATAGAGTCTGTTGTCAGTCTGCAGTGAGATAAGGAAATTGTACCAAATGTGAATCAACTGTGTCACCAAACACAGCACTTAGTTCAGATGCAAATTTTTATTTTGTATCAAGACATTCTGGATGAAGGAAGCAGGGCATTTATTTACATTCTCTCACAAGCTTCTTCTTTGTTACATACTGGCACTTTAGCCTTGGAGTTTAGGCAAATATAAAAAGCAGAATATAAATATCCTTTTAAAAATCAGATTTTCTTTTTCACCTTGTAGGGACTTTATTGTATATACATCTGCTTGTCTGCTACAGAGGAAACCACTCTAAGCTGGGCATTGGCAAATCACATTACTTATGTCAGTGGAAGGCACATTTAGCATTTGTCAGCATTAGGTCTTGTGATCAAAGTAAGCAGGTTTGTCATTGTCATATTTCCAGATCTTTTTCCATGTGTGTTTTTCACAACTCGTCTGTCAGCTTGTATTTCTGGAGCTCTTTCTACATGTCAGACACCACATGCCTGCTGACACCCGGTGCCCTCGTTCTACTCTGTTAAAGCCATGAGCCCTGAAGTTGGTGCACCACCAAAATCCACTTTCCCTCCCAGTTCCGTAGTATGCAAAGTTCCATTCCCTCAGTAAGCAGATAGGTGACTAATTGAAGGGAAAACAACATGCTTTAAATAAGTAACACAAGGGTAACTCACCTTCTGCTTACATATTTGTAATTTAAAATTTGGGCCTGTTAATGGAACTATGTAAGACATATTTTTGAACCATGGATACCTTCGCTTAATCATGAACTTAAATCTTTCTTTAGTTTTTTTCATCATGTATTCTAGAAACATTTGTCTTTACACATCTGTAAAGCTGCTCACTCCTGCCCTAAAGTGGGTATTGGATTTTCTCACAACCTTTTACTTTGGTAACCTTCTTGCATGGAATAACCTTGGACAGGGAGACATGAATCCAGGAAACCAATCAGAACTATTCTTTGTATGTTTAAGGATTTAAAGTATTGGCTGTATTTTGTTTTCAATTGTAAGTATCCTTTCATATTTGAAACTAATTAGATAGAGATTTGGTCTGTTTTTTAATGTGTTCCCAGATCTTTGATGGCTTGTTAACATGAGGTAGTAGACTAGGAACATCTAGTTTTGCTTTCATACTTTTAAAAACTAAAGTGCATGTTTCATAAAATTAAAGTGCCTCAAGAGTCAGCTAATATAAAGTAATATTTTACCAAGGTCATAAGTGATTTAATATGAAAGATCATATTTTATCATAAGCATAACAGACTTAACAAAATCTAGACAGACAAATTGCTAGTTTAGAAATGATCTGAACTTATTTTTCCCAAAAAAACAAAGGCCCACAAGACTGTGTATATATGGCAACAGGCATTATTTCATTGATCCCCAAGGCTGTGGATCTAGCAGCAGCTATTATAACATCCTTTGTTTTCATTATTGCAATGCTTAGTTAGTCATCTGAATTCTAGCTATTGCTGTTTATAGCAAGAAATAGCATCCCAGCTGAGGCAGCACAGCTAGTCATACCTTTTTATTGATGTAATTTAACTTATTTTGGTTCCTTTCCTAGTGTCTAACATTTTGTGAAGCCCTAACATAAATTATTGGCTTGTATAACCCACTGCCTCAACTTCACTTGGAGATTTGCTGCCTATGCATTTCCTTAATTTTCAAGTGTGAGAGATTTATTTTTCCTCAGTGAGTCCTAATGTTTCTACTTGCGCACACACATACACGTGCTTGTGAATGTGTGTGTAGGTACATAGGAATGCCAGTGAGAAAGTCAAACATATTCTTAGTTAATTCCTGCATGATATTCTGGAGAAGTATTTACAATTACAGATATGAGTTGCCACATTCTAAAATTGACCTGTGAGCAGTATGGTAGGTAGTGTTTTTAAATTTTGTCCCTACTTTGTTTTCTTTTCCTTAGAGACTCTGACTAATTAGGACTCTGCATGCTTCATGTCCTCAGTGAATACTTATTGACTGCATCACAGACCAATTGATTTACCATACACCAATGTAAATGGCTAAAATACTGCTACAGATGATAATCATAATTACTGTATGTCAGACAAGGCACTTCAGTCCTCATAGCATGAGGACTGTAATATAGATGGAATTCTCCCTGGTTTACAAATGAGAACTTCGAAGCTCAGAAAAATTAAACAAATTGCCCTCATTATACAGCTTTGTAAATGAAGGATCAAGATACTTTATCAAAATATTTTTATGTGTATTATTTCCTTTGATCCTTATAGCATTCCTTAAGGTGGACAGAACAAGTCCTTCTCTATTCCATTTTAGAACTGAGTAAAGAGGTTTAGTAATTTACCCATGGTTACTACAGTGGGCCTGATTGTCAGGACTATCCTCTGAATCCTGATATTACTTGGCATTTGTAAATGTTTAGTTGTTTTGGTTTTTTGTTTTGTTTTGTTTTTGAGACAAGATCTCACTCTGTTGCTCAGACTGGAGCACAGTGGTGCAATCACAGCTCACTGCAGCCTAGACCTCCCTGGGGTCAGGTGATCTTCCCACGTCAGCCTTTCGAGTAGCCAGGACTACAGGCATGTGCCACCACACCTGGTGATTTTTATATGGTTTTTTGAAGCAGGGTTTTGCCATGTTGCCCAGGCTGGTCTCAAACTCCTGGGCTCAAGCGATAGTGATGGGATTACAGGCATGAGCCACCACATCCAGCCCCATTTGTGAAAATTCATAAGCCGGTAATGACATCAGTGATACCATTATAGCGCCCCTATAGTAGTTTTCCATTGGCTGATTTTTGTCACTTAAGTAATTCTTCATTTCCTCTACTAAGGTAGAGTCCTGCCGAAATACTTGGCATTCAGGTAAGCACTTTTATAATGAGAAAAACAACGAGGATGAGGGGTGGGAAGCTTTGCAAATCTGTTATGTCCACCCCTGCTTAAAACCTTGTCATGGTTTTCCATAGGCTACCTTCCCCCAAATCCCATCTTCTCCTATGCCACCCCCAACCCCCACTACCGCCCCCCCGCGCCCCCTCCCCCGCCTTGCAACAAGACTCTTTCGCACGGCAAAGGCTTCACATGATCCTCTCTCACTTTCCAGCCTCAACTCCTGCAACCACTTACCCCAAAACCTCTGCCACTGGCCCTTTATGCCGGGAAAGCTGAACATCACTGAAAGGCCCATCTTCTGCTTTTGCTTTTATATTCCCTTTGCCTGAAATTTCCTTCCCCTTTTGTCCATGTGGTAAACTCCCACTCATTCTCCAGTATCCAACCAGGCCATCTTCTCTTCTGTGAAGCCTTTCTTTACCCTCCTGAAAAGAGTTATCACCCATCTTCTATTCTTCCTGCTCACCTTGTTTTAAAAAACAAGTAATCAATCAAATATGTCAATATTCTTACATTTCTATTGTTATTTTGCACGTTATGTCTCCCCTACTAAATTAATAAGTTCTTTAAGGGCCAGAGACTGAGATTCATTCATCTCTTTATCCAGACACAGTAGCTAGCACATAACATGGACTCATGAAAAGTTTGCACATGCATGATAGACTGAACCAGTGACCTTCCTGCGTGGACTAAAAACTAAGAACTCATTTGTGAAAGGAATAGCCTTCCATTTAAAAGGCAAAGGGAGTTCACATTTGTATCAAATGAAATTACAGTCTTCATTTATAGATATGCCTGGCTTTGCTTGTGTCTAGGAAGATAATGCAGGGCTTTGAGAAGTGGGGTGAGATTAAGGAGAAATTATACAGTAAGCGAACATTTTCCCCAAAATATATGCCCATGGTAATAAGTTGTTATATGTTGAGCGACTTTTTCTCTTCTAGTCAGAGAGCTGACAAATATTTTCAAAGTGTTACAGTGTTTTCTAAGTGCTATTCTTTCACTGACAATTTTATTTAATTATTTTAGATACAGTAGTGGCTCTGGAGCTAACCGAATTACTGCCTTATATGTAATTCAGCTAGTATATTCATATTGACAGTATAGGACAGATGATTACCAGCTCACAAAGAATGCATGACACGATGCCATTTGAAGAATTGAAAATGGAAGGAAGGGGGTATGTCAATTTAGATAACCCTAGAGTTCTGGCCCATTAGCCCTTTGGTTTTAGTTTTATAAAATTATACGTGCTGTTAAAGAGTCAAGTAGATCTTTAAGGCTAATTGTGAGAAACAGTATTTCTCCTTGTTTCCCAGAGGTAGCGACTTTCAACAATCTTAGCAGATTATGTTACTGCTTGCCTCTAAATAATTTAATAATGTTGATGCTTCTTGGATTTTGTTTGAAGAAATCAGGATTATCACTGATTTCTTCTGATTTCTTCAGTAGGAGATGAGACTTTAGTTCCCTTTCACACATTCATATCCCCTTTCTGTTCCCCCATTCTACCTGAGAAATAAAAATAAAATCCTAAGCCTCCCGACCAACTGAACATACCCCGTTTTGGCCAGAAGGACCCTAGAGGAACCCTAAAAACGGAGTTTCCAGCTGTGATGGGATAGGAAGTTGGACCTGCCTTATTCTACCTCCGCCCTCGCTAGCCACCATTCGGTGTTCTTTCCCAAGGGCTAAACGGAAACCAGCCCTTTAGAAAGACTTCCTGCACCTCTGATTTCAACCAGTCTCCTGACTGCACCTCCATTTTTATGTTTCAAATGCAGCAACTGGTCAGCATTTCATCCTGATAAGAGACCACACTGACTGTGGAGTGGTTCTGGCCAGTCTACAGAGGCTGTGCACAGAGGCCTTTCGTGTCCTCGCTTTACCTTTTGATGTACAGGGCCTACTTGTAATACATTTATTTTTTTTATTTTTTTTTTTTCTCTTTCTTCTCTTTTTTTTATTTATTTATTTATTTATTTTTTTATTTTTTTATTATACTTTAGGGTTTTAGGGTACATGTGCACAATGTGCAGGTTTGTTACATATGTATCCATGTGCCATATTGATTTCCTGCACCCATTAACTCATCATTTAGCATTAGGTGTATCTCCTAATGCTGTCCCTCCCCCCTCCCCCCCACCCCACAACAGTCCCCGGAGTGTGATGTTCCCTTTCCTGTGTCCATGAGTTCTCATTGTTCAATTCCCACCTATGAGAGAGAACATGCGGTGTTTGGTTTTTTGTCCTTGCGATAGTTTACTGAGAATGATGTTTTCCAGTTTCATCCATGTCCCTACAAAGGACACGAACTCATCATTTTTTATGGCTGCATAGTATTCCATGGTGTATATGTGCCACATTTTCTTAATCCAGTCTATCGTTGTTGGACATTTGGGTTGGTTCCAACTCTTTGCTATTGTGAATAGTGCCGCAATAAACATACGTGTGCATGTGTCTTTATAGCAGCATGATTTATAGTCCTTTGGGTATATACCCAGTAATGGGATGGCTGGGTCAAATGGTATTTCTAGTTCGAGATCCCTGAGGAATTGCCACACTGACTTCCACAATGGTTGAACTAGTTTACAGTCCCACCAACAGTGTAAAAGTGTTCCTATTTCTCCACATCCTCTCCAGCACCTGTTGTTTCCTGATTTTTTAATGATGGCCGTTCTAACTGGTGTGAGATGGTATCTCACTGTGGTTTTGATTTGCATTTCTCTGATGGCCAGTGATGATGAGCATTTCTTCATGTGTTTTCTGGCTGCATAAATGTCTTCTTTTGAGAAGTGTTTGTTCATGTCCTCTGCCCACTTTTTGATGGGGTTGTTTGTTTTTTTCTTGTAAATTTGTTTGAGTTCATTGTAGATTCTGGATATTAGCCCTTTGTCAGATGAGTAGGTTGCAAAAATTTTCTCCCATTCTGTAGGTTGCCTGTTCATTCTGATGATAGTTTCTTTTGCTGTGCAGAAGCTTTTTAGTTTAATGAGATCCCATTTGTCGATTTTGGCTTTTGTTGCCGTTGCTTTTGGTGTTTT
This sequence comes from Nomascus leucogenys, assembly GCF_006542625.1. Taxonomy (NCBI): domain Eukaryota; kingdom Metazoa; phylum Chordata; class Mammalia; order Primates; family Hylobatidae; genus Nomascus; species Nomascus leucogenys. The sequence continues at coordinate 60,669,202 of NC_044395.1, read as the reverse complement.
AGACATGAAGTCCTTGCCCACGCCTATGTCCTGAATGGTATTGCCTAGGTTTTCTTGTAGGATTTTAATGGTTTTAGGTCTAACATATAAGTCTTTAATCCATCTTGAATTAATTTTTGTATAAGGTGTAAGGAAGGGATCCAGTTGCAGCTTTCTACATATGGCCAGCCAGTTTTCCCAGCACCATTTATTAAATAGGGAATCCTTTCCCCATTTCTTGTTTTTGTCAGGTTTGTCAAAGATCAGATAGTTGTAGCTATGCGGCATCATTTCTGAGGGCTCTGTTCTGTTCCATTGATCTATGTCTCTGTTGTGGTACCAGTACCATGCTGTTTTGGTTACTGTAGCCTTGTAGTATAGTTTAAAGTCAGGTAGCGTGATGCCTCCAGCTTTGTTCTTTTGGCTTAGGATTGACTTGGCGATGCGGGCTCTTTTTTGGTTCCATATGAACTTTAAAGTAGTTTTTTCGAATTCTGTGAAGAAAGTCATTGGTAGCTTGATGGGGATGGCATTGAATCTATAAATTACCTTGGGCAGTATGGCCATTTTCACGATATTGATTCTTCCAACCCATGAGCATGGAATGTTCTTCCATTTGTTTGTATCCTCTTTTATTTCATTGAGCAGTGGTTTGTAGTTCTCCTTGAAGAGGTCCTTCACATCCCTTGTAAGTTGGATTCCTAGGTATTTTATTCTCTTTGAAGCAATTGTGAATGGGAGTTCACTCATGATTTGGCTCTCTGTTTGTCTGTTATTGGTGTACAAGAATGCTTGTGATTTTTGTACATTAATTTTGTATCCTGAGACTTTGCTGAAGTTGCTAATCAGCTTAAGGAGATTTTGGGCTGAGACAATGGGGTTTTCTAGATATACAATCATGTCATCTGCAAACAGGGACAATTTGACTTCCTCTTTTCCTAATTGAATACCTTTTATTTCCTTCTCCTGCCTGATTGCTCTGGCCAGAACTTCCAGCACTATGTTGAATAGGAGCGGTGAGAGAGGGCATCCCTGTCTTGTGCCAGTTTTCAGAGGGAATGCTTCCAGTTTTTGCCCATTCAGTATGATATTGGCTGTGGGTTTGTCATAGATAGCTCTTATTATTTTGAGATACGTCCCATCAATACCTAATTTATTGAGAGTTTTAGCATGAAGGGTTGTTGAATTTTTCAAAGGCCTTTTCTGCATCTATTGAGATAATCATGTGGTTTTTGTCTTTGGTTCTGTTTATATGCTGGATTACATTTATTGATTTGCGTATTTTGAACCAGCCTTGCATCCCAGGGATGAAGCCCACTTGATCATGGTGGATAAGCTTTTTGATGTGCTGCTGGATTCGGTTTGCCAGTATTTTATTGAGGATTTTTGCATCAATGTTCATCAAGGATATTGGTCTGAAATTCTCTTTTTTGGTTATGTCTCTGCCAGGTTTTGGTATCAGGACGATGCTGGCTTCATAAAATGTGTTAGGGAGGATTCCCTCTTTTTCTATCGATTGGAATAGTTTCAGAAGGAATGGTACCAGTTCCTCCTTGTACCTCTGGTAGAATTCAGCTGTGAATCCATCAGGTCCTGGACTCTTTTTGGTTGGTAAGCTATTGATTATTGCCACAATTTCAGAACCTGTTATTGGTCTATTCAGAGATTCAACTTCTTCCTGGTTTAGTCTTGGGAGGGTGTATTTGTCGAGGAATTTATCCATTTCTTCTAGATTTTCTAGTTTATTTGCATAGAGGTGTTTGTAGTATTCTCTGATGGTAGATTGTATTTCTGTGGGATCGGTGGTGATATCCCCTTTTTCGTTTTTTATTGCATCTATTTGATTCTTCTCTCTTTTCTTCTTTATTAGTCTTGCTAGCGGTCCATCAATTTTGTTGATCTTTTCAAAAAACCAGCTCCTGGATTCATTAATTTTTTGAAGGGTTTTTTGTGTCTCTATTTCCTTCAGTTCTGCTCTGATTTTAGTTATTTCTAGCCTTCTGCTAGCTTTTGAATGTGTTTGCTCTTGCTTTTCTAGTTCTTTTAATTGTGATGTTAGGGAGTCAATTTTGGATCTTTCCTGCTTTCTCTTGTAATACATTTAAATGTTAAGTCTCTACCCCAAAGTGAACATGGTGTGCAGACTGTATACATATTAGCCTACTATGCCTGCTTGTGCTTCCCCTTCATGAATATTCATAACTCTTCCTATAACCTGTTGAATGTATATACTTAGCCAACCCACTCAGCATAAATTCCCATTCCCTTTAACCCTCCCTGGCAGTGCCTATCTCCAGCTTCTGGCCAGAGGCTGTCCTTCCCAGTCTGCAGGCTGCAACCCTTTATGAGAAATAAAGCTCTCCTTTCCAGACGTAGGAACCTTGTCATTCTTCAGTTGACATACCAATGTAGGTTTTCAAATTATTTTGTCTATATAAATACCACTCAGGTAAGCCATGTAGTATACTGTGATTACTTTTTTCCCCTAATGTTTTTTATTTCCTTTGGAGCTTATTTTCTTATTTTTTCTTTGATTAGTATTCAGTGTGCTCATAACTAATTTCATCCTAAACTCTCTGCCAGTTACCTAAATCACCTCTCAAGATATTCAGACATATCAGATATACAATAAACTACATATCGGGTATTCACACAATTTCATCTTTGGGAGAAATCTCTCCTAGAACCTTCTGATCGGCTGCAGTCTGTCATACTGTTTTCTATGCCTTTACCATAATCCTAGGGATTTCCATAATTTCTCTTATGTTGAAACCTCTATTTTCCAGATAAATCCTCACAAAGAATGCATGACATGATGTCTTCCTCTTTCTCAGTTTTCTCCCTTGTTTTGTTGAAGCATATCCTTCTATAGCTTCCTAGGAAAGCATGCATGGAGATAAATTTTTGAGACCTTGTAAATCTGAAAATTATCTTTATTCTTCTCTGACTGAAATGGAATGTTAGGCTGGAAACAATTTTCCTTAAGAATTTTGAAATCATTGTTCTATTATATTTTAGCTTCCAGTGTTACTGAAAAATCTAGAGATATTTGAGTCCCCCTTTTTTGTATGTGAAATATTATTTACTTATTTTGCTTTGCCTTGCTTTTTATTTTTAGAAATTTGTAGGAACTGTATTTGTGCCCAATGTTCTGAAATCTCAGACTGATAAGTCTATTTTTGTCTATTGTGCTCGGCACTCAATGGATCCTTTTAACCCCAAAACTCAAATCATTAAGTTCTGGGAAAATTCCTTGAATTACTTCATTAATGGTTTCCTCCCTTTTATTTTTTTCTTATATCTCTTCCTGGTCTACTATTGTTTAGATATTAGGTTTCCTGGACTGATCCTATAATTTTCTTACCTCTTCTCTCCTGTTTTCTATCTCTTTGTCTTTTCGTTCTACCTCTGGAGAGATTTGCTTACCTTTGTCTTCTTGCCCTTGTGTTTTTCATTTTGGCTTTCATATTTTTAATTTCTAAGAGTTCTTTTTCTCTGAATAGCATCTTATTGTTCTATGTGTATAATATCTTCTCTTTTCCACTTGAGCATGTTAATGATTTTTGAAATTTTTATTGTTGTTTTTGTTTTGGACTTAATATATCATTTGTGTTAGAAGCTTTTCTTAGAAGTTTGGAGATACTCAATGGTATATTTGTTTTTTTTTTTTTATTATACTTTAAGTTCTAGGGTACATGTGCACAACGTGCAGGTTTGTTACATATGTATACAAGTGCCATGTTGGTGTGCTACACCCATTAACTCGTCATTTACATTGGGTATATCTCCTGATGCTTTCCCTTAAGAAAGCATCTCCTGATGCTTTCCCCCCACCCCACAACAGGCCCCAGTGTGTGATGTTCCCCTTCCTGTGTCCAAGTGTTCTCATTGTTCAATTCCCACCTATGAGTGAGAACATGCTGCGGTATTTGGTTTTTTGTTCTTCAGATAGTTTGCTGAGAATGATGATTTCCAGCTTCATCCGTGTCCCTACAAAGGACATGAACTCATCATTTTTTATGGCTGCATAGTATTCCATGGTGTATATGGAATACTATGTACTCTGATGGTAGTTTCTTTTGCTGTGCAGAAGCTCTTTAGTTTAACTGGATCCCATTTGTCAATTTTGGCTTTTGTTGCCATTGCTTTTGGTGTTTTAGACATGAAGTCCTTACCCATGCCTGTGTCCTGAATGGTATTGCCTAGGTTTTCTTCTGGGGTTTTTATGGTTTTAGGTCTAACATGTAAGTCTTTAATCCATCTTGAATTAATTTTTGTATAAGGTGTAAGGAAGGGATCCAGTTTCAGCTTTCTACATATGGCTAGGCAGTTTTCCCAGCACCATTTATTAAATAGGGAATCCTTTCCCCGTTTCTTGTTTTTGTCAGGTCTGTCAAAGATCAGATGGTTGTAGATGTGTGGTATTATTTCTGAGGGCTCTGTTCTGTTCCATTGGTCTATATCTCTGTTTTGTTACCAGTACCATGCTGTTTTGGTTACTGTAGCCTTGTAGTGTAGTTTGAAGTCAGGTAGCGTGATGCCTCCAGCTTTGTTCTTTTGGCTTAGGATTGTCTTGACAATGTGGGCTCTTTTTTTGGTTCCAGATGAACCTTAAAGTAGTTTTTTCCAATTCTGTGAAGAAAGTCATTGGTAGCTTGATGGGGATGGCATTGAATCTATAAATTACCTTGGGCAGTATGGCCATTTTCACAATATTGATTCTTCTTATCCATGAGCATGGAATGTTCTTCCATTTGTTTGTATCCTCTTTTATTTCATTGAGCAGTGGTTTGTAGTTCTCCTTGAAGAGGTCCTTCACCTCCCTTGTAAGTTAGATTCCTAGGTATTTTATTCTCTTTGAAGCAATTGTGAGTGGGAGTTCACTCATGATTTGGCTCTCTGTTTGTCTGTGATTGGTGTATAAGAACGCTTGTGATTTTTGCACATTGATTTTGTATCCTGAGACTTTGCTGAAGTTGCTTATCGGCTTAAAGAGATGTTGGGCTGAGACAATGGGGTTTTCTGGGTATACAATCATGTCATCTGCAAACAGGGACAATTTGACTTCCTCTTTTCCTAATTGAATACCCTTTATTTCTTTCTCCTGCCTGATTGCCCTGGCCAGAACTTCTAACACTATGTTGAATAGGAGTGGTGAGAGAGGGCATCCCTGTCTTGTGCCAGTTTTCAAAGGGAATGCTTCCAGTTTTTGCCCATTCAGTATGATATTGGCTGTGGGTTTGTCATAGATAGCTCTTATTATTTTGAGATACTTCCCATCAATACCTAATTTATTGAGAGTTTTTAGCATGAAGGGCTGTTGAATTTGTCAAAGGCCTTTTCTGCATCTATTGAGATAATCATGTGGTTTTTGTCTTTGGTTCTGTTTATATGCTGGATTACATTTATTGATTTGCATATGTTGAACCAGCCTTGCATCTCAGGGATGAAGCCCACTTGATCATGGTGGATAAGCTTTTTGATGTGCTACTGGATTCGGTTTGCCAGTATTTTATTGAGGATTTTTGCATTGATGTTCATAAGGGATATTGTTTTAAAATTCTTTTTTTGTTGTTGTTGTGTTTCTGCCAGGCTTTGGTATCAGGATGATGTTGGCCTCATAAATGAGTTAGGGAGGAATCCCTCTTTTTCTATTGATTGGAATAGTTTCAGAAGGAATGGTACCAGCTCCTCCTTGTACCTGTGGTAGAATTTGGCTGTGAATCCATCTGGTCCTGAACTCTTTTTGGTTGGTAGGCTATTAATTATTGCCTCAATTTCAGAGCCTGTTATTGGTCTATTCAGGGATTCAATTTCTTCCTGGTTTAGTGTTGGGAGAGTGTGTGTGTCTGGGAATTTATCGATTTCTTCTAGATTTTCTAGTTTATTTGCGTAGAGGTGTTTATAGTATTCTCTGATGGTAGTTTGTATGTCTATGGGATTGGTGGTGATATCCTCTTTATCATTTTTTATTGCGTCTATTTGATTCTTCTCTCTTTTCTTCTTTATTGTATATTTGTTTTTAAGAGGAAAGAACTAGAAAATTAATTGGAAACTTGGAGCGTGTGGACAGGGATTATCAACTGTGGAGTTCACTGGAGTGTAATTTGGCTGGGCTCTTTCTCATTAGGGAACACCTGACATCATTCTATTTAGGTCTTTCCTCTGGAGCTTGTCAAGGATGTTCCAGTCATCCTGCTTTAAAGTACAAGCCGATTGCTTGCTTTCTGGAAGCAGAGTTGGGAAAGAGGACTGAAGGTCTTGGCATTTAGTATGCGTATGTTCACTTAATCACCTTGTTTTCAGTAAAGTGCCTTTGCCCGTAATTGTACCTGACAGTTCCCTCTCCAAGGAATAAAATTCTAGTGTATTTGTCAGGATGGAAAAAGAACTGTTGCCTGGCTCATGGAGTTTGAAAGGAAATCTGGGGATATAATTGTATAACAGATTTTCAACCAGTCTTCCTATCCCCAACTTTACTGCCAATTCCAGAAGTACCTAGGGCCACCAGTTCTTGAGCCTTTGTGGATTCTCAGATTGCCTCTCAACTTTCCCTACTTCTGGCTTAGAATTCAACTTTTTCAATTCTGCTAAATTTGTTACCACTTATCTGTCTGCTTTTTAGCTTGCAAAACATTGTTGCAGTTATATATTTTCCTTTTCTTTGTCTTTGTTAAGCTAATTAAGCCATAAAAAGCCATGTTATTAAATTTACATATGTAAAAAAATTAGTGATATAAATATATGTCTTATATATCATATATTCATATATAAATATATATTTTTTAATCCCTTGGAGCTGGGTATGGTATCTCTTGCCCGTAATCCCAATGCTTTGGGAGGCCAAGGTGAAAAGATCATTTGGGGCCAGGAGTTTGAGACCAGCTTGGGCAACGTAGTGAGACCCTATCTCTATAAAATATTTTTTAAAAATTAGCTGGGCGTGGTGGTGCCCACCTGTAGTTCTGGCTACTTGGGAAGCTGAGGTGGGAAGATTGCTTGAGCCCAGTAGTTTAAGGTTGCAGTGAGCTGTGATTACGCCACCACTGCACTCCATCCTGGGCAACAGGGCAAGACTCTGTCTCAAAAAAAAAAAAAAAAAAAAAAAAAGCCCTTAGAGGGAGATGCCACCTGTGCTTTTACTAAGTAGCTCCTATCAGATCAACTCTCCCATAGATTAAAAACTGTAAACAAAAATATAATAAAACAATTATATGAAGGCAGTAGAGAATGACCAGGGGAGAGTCAAACCTGGAAGCAGAGGGTAGCACTTGCTAAGTGTCATTTGTGTAGCTTGTAGCCTGAGGGCAGGCCCCAGTCAGAACCATGCAAGGCAGCTAAGATTCTTGTAGACATTCATGGTCTCTCTGGCTTGAAAAAGCAGAAAACAAAATAAGGAGACACAAAACAAAGATTCATTGGGGAAACCAAGGCTCCCTTCTATGTTGAAATTTACTTAACATGGCTTTTTTGTGGCTTAATCGGATAGAGAATAAAATTGTAACAGAAGTTATTGATGAGCCTGAAAAAATGTGTGTTAAATATATAATTATTCTAGATAAGTTAAAAACGTAAGAGTATGTCCAAGGGAAGGAGATAGCTATCTTTATATTTGGAAGGCTGTCAGGGAGAAGGAAAAAAATTAAACCTTGCTGAGGGACTAACTTAATACAAATAGATAGAAAGGATAAATTTTTAGCTCACATGAGAAATAACTTTGTTTAACAGATAGAGCTGCCCAACAATGGAATGGAAAGCCTGGGATAAATTAAGTGTCTAAGTCACTGAAGGTGTGTGTGCGTGCTAAAGTGAGGTCACAGTCAAGGATGCTGTAGAAAAGGAGTCTGCTCTGTGGAACCGTAAAACCCGAATGCCTTCTAAGTTATGCTCTACTCCATAGAATTCTGTGCCTACCCAGGCCTCTTGCTGTCATCTGGGTGGAAATCTTGCATCAGATTTTGCCACCAGAGCCTGTTCCACAAGCAAATACCCTGAGGCGGCCCCTTCCTTGAGTCAGCAGTTTCAGCTGGGACCTTAACCCGGGATTTGGAAGTCCTGTTGAATGCAGTAAGACAGGCCTCGCGATAGTTTACTGAGAATGATGTTTTCCAATTTCATCCATGGAAAACATCATTCTCAGTAAACTATCGCAAGGACAAAAAACCAAACACCGCATGTTCTCACTCATAGGTGGGAATTGAACAATGAGAACTCATGGACACAGGAAGGGGAACATCACACTCTGGGGACTGTTGTGGGGTTGGGGGAGGGGGGAGGGACAGCATTAGGAGATATACCTAATGCTAAATGACGAGTTAATGGGTGCAGGAAATCAACATGGCACATGGATACATATGTAACAAACCTGCACATTGTGCACATGTACCCTAAAACCTAAAGTATAATAATAAAAATAAAAATAAAAAAATAATAACTTCCCTAAAAACCTTAGAAATTTATCATCTGAAGACTTGAGGTAAACTTTTGAAAAAAAAAAAAAAAAAAAAAAAAAAGACAGACCTCATCCAAATGAAGACTTTGCTGCTGCTCCAAGGACCTCAAGGGCATCCTCTCCCAAAGTGAGACCTCCAGACATGTTGAGGCAGAATTTGTCAGCCCCTTGCAAACTTCCTGGTAGCCATAGCACTCTTTCCTTCTCCTTCCCTTAACTGAAGTGTGCAACCCCTTCTGTTAGAGGCTTGTTTTCTGGCACTCCCCAAGAGCAAGATGGTGATGGAGGTGGAGAGTAGAATAGGAAGTTTCTGTCTTCAGAACATTGCGTTTCCCTCCTTGTGTAAAACCATCGTCCTTCTTTGAGCCTGTATAACTGCTCAACCCTCTGTCACACCTCGTCACTGTCATCAGGCATGCTCATGACTTCTCTGGGGCACCTGGAATTCAGAACCTTGCTTAAAATTTTCCTCTCTAGGCTGCTGCTGCTCCAGTAACCTGCATTACTCTCTCTCCTCCCTGTCTCCACCAGGCCACACCACATGCTGTTTCTCACGTTCTCTCGTGCTTCTGGGGATTTGCACGTGCAGTTTCCTCTCTCTGGAATACGGTGCCTCCCTGCCCTTTCACTCACTAAAATCCAGCTAGTACACCACAGTCCAGACAGGTTATCACTTCTTTTCTGAACCTTCTAGTCTCTCTGAGACTTAGGTCTTCCTTCTCTGTGTTCCTAGATATTCCTCTAATGTGGTCCTTACTCATTTTTAATGTGGTCTTTACTCATTTTTAATGTACTTATGTTTCTGATTTTTAAATGTCTTTCTGTTGTATTATGAAACTGCCTCTTCCTTATCTTTGTAACCTCATAGAAGGGGTTCAATATCTATTGACTGAATCAATATATGCTTCTAGGTGCTTGTCTTCTTTGGGCCTATACGAGACTGAAGGTGGAACAAAAAGAAATAGTGTTGTTACCATAGCTAGTTTATATAGCTAGTTGAGATTCTATTTGAAATGTATATATTCATTCTGTTAAACATATATATGGATGAACTTAGGTTCAAAATGTAAGTCTGCCCCTTACCGCCTATAGTTTTATATCCTCTACCTGATAACCCTGCCACTATCATTCCATTTTTGTTGTTCTGTCCATTTTCTAACCGTATTACTTTAATCTACTTTCATCCACAGAATTTTGGCATTTCTTTTCTTCAAAATGCTGTGGATCTTATCGTTTGTCTCGGATGGTTTTTTTTTTTTTTTTTTGGTTTTTTGTTTTTTTGGTGAGTCTTATTTCTTCTAGACATGCCTGAATCAGTTGAGATCCAAAATAGCAACATATAGTCTTAACTGAAAGAAGTTAGAAAGAAAAATTAATAATAAATTAAGTAGAAAATTAAGGTATAGCATTAATGGTTTAGTTTAAGAAACAGTGTCCTTAGGAATAGCTACTGAGGGAAAAGGAAGATAACTAACATTTCTAAGATACTTAGAACTCACAGACTGTGTCGGGAGTTTTCCAAAAATTACTTTAATTAATCCACACAATAATTCTGTCAAGCAGGTGGTGTTATATGAGCCAGAGGCTCAGGCGGGAGTAAGAGACTTGCCCAAGGTCATACAGAGAGTAACTCGCAAACCTAGATGCCAACCAAAGACCCTTTCATTTTGTTGTTCCTTCTCCTATACCATTTCGTATATTTTAAAATGACTTTTTATTAGATTGTTTTTCAGTCAAGAATTTTTGGAGTTAGCTAGAAAGTTAATGTGTAAGTGGCAGTTTGAAGATAGAAGACCACATCACTGTTTAATAAGTGTGGCACAGTCCTTGGAAAAGCTGATTGATTTGATGGGGGTATTTTTGTATCATAATGTGCCCAAAGATGAATAGCACAAGGAGTAATATTTAAATACCAAATGGAGCCCTCATTTACCAGATCTCTTGATGGAAATTTTAATACACCTAAAACAAATTTATGCTGATTTTTTTTGTACCCCCAATACAGTTGTCCAAAATTGTTCATGCCTGCATAGGTGATTCACACATTATATAAAATTCATTTTCAAAGCACCTTATGCAGACAAAATTGTATTCCTGCTCTGTTGTTTGAAATTAAATAAAATGGTTCCTTGGCCAGTCCACTACCCCCAGACATGCATCCACACACATTCATCATACATGCTTACGTGCCTCTGAACTTTGCTTAGAGTCTTTCCAAGTCTCCACTCACTGGCCTCCTTTCCCAGTTGTTACTGCCTTCAGCTCATCTTCTTTCAGATAATGGCTTAGGTCCTAACATCTCAAGAAATCTTTTCCAACAAGGATGTATTCATCAAATAAGGAAATGTGGATTTCACCCCTGCAATTTGCAGTTCAGTTCCCCCAAAAAAGTTTATTAACTACCACACACTTGGCATGATTATTAGGTGCTGGGCATTTAACAGTAAGTAAAATAAATTCTCTGTCATTGAAGCATTTACAGTCATCTTGTAGGTCTTGTGTAGGGATCATAGGAGCAAATTATTTTCTTGTTCTGTGCCTCCATTTTTTCATCTGTAATATGAGGAAAATAACAGTACCTGCTTTGTTAGGGTTCTTATGATAATTGAATGAATTAATATTTGTAAAGTACTTAAAACAGGGCCTAATCAATAGAAAATGCTTTATTTACTAAAACAAGACTAAACTTTGGAATAAGAGTTCTAGTTCTAAAAAGATCCTATTTGTATGTTTACTAGGATTATAGTAAATGTATAGGTTAGTTTGTAGAGAAATGTCATCTTTATAGTAACAGGTCTTCCTATTCAAGAATAGGGTATGAGTTTCCACTTACTAATATCTTCTTTTACATCCCTCAATAGAATATTAAAGTTTTCTTCATATAAATCTTGCTATTTTGGTTATGTTTATTTCCAGGTATTTTATCTTTGTTTCTGTTTAAAATAGCACCATGTAATATTCTAATTCATTGTTATTTATATGAAGGAAAATCATTGATTTTTGTTTTTCAATTTTGTATTGAAGTATTTTATTGTTGGTGATGAGTTTTCACTTGGTTTGCATGGATTTTCTAAATGTATAATCATATCTATTAAAAATGATCATTTGCCTGTTATTTTCCAATTTTTATAGCTCTAGACTTTTTTTCTTACCTAATTAGTATTAACTGATTATGGTAGTAGTGAACATCTTTGTCTTATGCTGTGATTTTTGACTTCTGACCATTATACTTGAAATGGATTATTATATGTAATGTTACGCATTCCCAATTTGATAAACAAAATCACAGTATGTTTTTTAATTGTCCAGTCTGCTTTCCATAGCTTAAACATCCAAATTTAGCTCTTACCCTAACAAAAATCTTCCAGAATATTTTAGAGAACTATAATCTATGGAGAACAAAAACTCACACTTCCAAAAGGAGATAAAGTCAGAGATAATTCTTCAGTGTTGCTAACCCTTTCCCCTGAGCACTTAAATTAGCCCCTAGGGAGTGTGTCCTAATATATTTAATGTTCAAAATATCTGCTAACTAAAAACCTCTATACTATTGTTAAGGACTAACCCCATTGTGCCTGACACATAGTAGATACACCAAAATGTTTATTGGAAGTGTTGATGAAATTCCAGAAACTCCCTCCACTGGCTTCCCTCATCTAAATATTACCTGTCCATCAGTGAACTGCTTAGGCCATGTTCTCCCCATGAATCTCTCCTAATATCTTCAGGTAAAAGGTAGATATAATCTTTTCCACTTGAATTAGTTTTCTGTGCTTTATAACAAATTACCACAAATTTTAGCAGTTTAAACAACATTCTTTAAAAGAAAAAACGTTTAGGGGTACATGTGTGGTTTTGTTATATAGGTAAATTCTTGTCACAGGAGTTTGGTGTACACATTATTTCATGACCCAGGTATTAAGCCTAGTACCCAATAGTACTTTTTCTGTTCCTCTCCCTCCTTCCACCTTCCATCATCTGGTAGAACCCAGTATCTGTTGTTCCCCTCTTTGTGTCCATGTAGTCTCATCATTTAGCTCCCACTTGCGAGTGAGAACATATGGCATTTGGTTTTCTCGTCCTGCATTAGTTTGCCAAGGATAATGATCTCCAGCTCCATTCATGTGCCTTCAAAGAACATGATCTCGTTATTTTTTATGGCGGCATAGTATTCCATGGTGTATATGTACCACATTTTCTTTATGCAGTCTTCCACTAATGGACACTTAAGTTGGTTCCATGTTCTTGCAGTTTTAAACAGTGCTGCAGTGAACATACACGTGCATATGTCTTTATGATAAAACGATTTATATTCCTTTGGATGTATACCCGATAATTGGATTTCTGGGTCGAATGGTACTTTTGTTTTTAGCTCTTTGAGAAATCACCACAATGGTTGAACTAATTTACACTCCTGCCAACAGTGTATAAGCTTTCCTTTTTCCCCTCAATTTTGCCAGCATCTATTTTTTTTTATTTTTAATAATAGCCATTCTGACTGATATGAGATGGTATCTCACTGTGGTTTTGATTTGCATTTCTCAGATGATCAGTGATACTGAGTTTTTTTCGTATACTTGTTGGTTGCATGTATACTTTTGAACAGACACTTTTCAAAAGTGTCTGTTCATGTCCTTTGCTCTCTTTTAATGGGGTCGTTTGTTTTTCTCTTGCAAATTTGTTTAAGTTCCTTATCAGATGCATATTTTGCAAATATTTTCTCCCATTCTGTAGGTTGTCTGTTTACTCTGTTGACAGTTTATTTTGCTGTGCAAAAGCTCTTTTAATTTGATCTCATTTGTTAATTTTTGCCTTTGTTGCAGTTGTCTTTGGTGTCTTTGTCATGAAACCTTTGCCAGTTCCTATGTCCAGAATGGTATTGCCTAGGTTATCTTCCAGGGTTTTTATAGTTTTAGGTTTTAAATTTAAGTCTTTAATCCATCTTGAACTGATTTTTATGTATGGCATAAGGAAGGGGGTTCAATTTCAGTCTTCTGCATATGGCTAGTCAGTTATCCCAGCACCTTTTATTGAATTTGTCAGCTTTGTCAAAGAACAGATGGTTGTAGGTGTACAGCCTTACTTTGGGGGTCTGTTCTATTCCATTGGTCTGTGTATCTGTTTTTTGTACCAGTACCATGCTGTTTGGGTTATTGTAACCCTGAAATGTAGTTGTGAAGTTGGACAGCATGGTGTCTCCTGCTTTGTTATTTTTGCTTAGGATTGCCTTGGCTATTTAGCCTCTTTTTTGGTTCCATATGAATTTTAAAGTAGTTTTTTCTAGTTCTATGAGGAATGTCCTTGGTAATTTGATAGGAATAGCATTGAATCTATAAATTGCTTTAGGCAATGTGGCCATTTTAATGATATTGATTTTTTCAATTCATGAGCATGGAATATTTCTCCATTTGCGTCATCTTGATTCCTTTGAGCAGTGTTTTTTAATTCTCCTAGTAGAGATCTTTGACCTCCTTGGTTATCTATATTCCTAGGCATTTTATTCTTTTTGTGGCAATTGTGAATGGGATTATGTTCCTGATTTAGCTCTTGGTTTGGCTGTTGTTGGGAATGCTAGTGATTTTTGTATGCTGATTTTGTATCCTGAAACTTTGCTGAAGTTATCAGCTTAAGGAGCTTTGGGGCCAAGACTGTGAGGTTTAGTAGATATAGAATCTTGTCATCTGCAAACAGGGAGAGTTTGACTTCCTCTCTTTCTGTTAGGATGCCCTTTATTTATTTCTCTTGCCCAATTGCTCTGGCCAGGACTTCCAATACTATGTCAAATAGGAGTGGTGAGAGAGGGGATCCTTGTCTCCTGCTGGTTTTCATGGGAAATGCCTTCAGCTTTTGCCCATTAAGTATGATGTTGACTGTAGGTTTGTCATAGATGGCTCTTATTATTTTGAGGTATGTTCCTTCAATACCTAGTTTGTTGAGAGTTTTTATCGTGAAGGGATGTTGAATTTTATCAAAAGCCTTTTCTGCAACATCCATTTTTATCTCACAGATCTGCAGGTCAGAAGTCTGAGTGGGCTCAGCTGGTTTCTCTGCTCGGGGTCTCACAAGGCCAGAATCAACGTGTTGGCCAGGCTGAGCTCTTATCTGGAGTTTCTTGGCAATAATCCACTTCCAAGCTCATCTAAATTGTTGGCAGAATTCAGTTCCTTGCAGCTGTAGGTCTGAAGTTCCCATTTACTTGCTGGCCTTCAGCCAGAGGCCACTCTTTGCTCCTAGAAGCTATCCACATTTCTTCTTACATGACCCTCCATCTTCAGACCAATAATGTCCCATCATACTTCTCATACTTTGAATCTCTCTCTCTGTCTTCTGCTGCCAGCCAGAGAAACCTCTGCTTGTAAAGAGTTTGTGTGATTAGACTGTCCCACCAAAATAATCTCCCTTTTGCTGTAAACATAAAATTATCAAGGAATTAACACCAGGGGGTGAAGGTCATGGGGCCCATCTTAAAATTCTGCCTACTAGTCCCACCCATCAAACTTTTTCCACACTGTATGAGGAGGTAACCTCCTTCAGGGTAGTATTCATGGCTGAGTCATTTTGTGATACCCAATCACACGTTTCACGTAGTAAATATTTATTACATATCTAATGAATTCATTACTTTTTGTTAAATGAATTGTGAGAGAAAACAATTATTACATTATTTGAAAACAAACTGTGAGGAGCAATGTAGCAGTGTGCACTTGAAAGGTCATTGCTGTTTTGGTTTTTTTTTTTTTTTTTTGAAGCTACATTTATTTATGATCAACCAGAGAGACTAAACAGTGGACTCATGGGTTTGGACTCTATTGCAATTCAAGTGAGGTCAGAGGAATTCCACAGAAAACTTAAAAGGCATGAAGTAGCTATTATAGTAAAATTAATATTTTAGGGGACAATCATTAATGAGAGAAAAGAGCATTCTGGAAAACTGTGTTCCATTTAAGGCACCTCATTACCAGATTCTTTAAGGAAAACTGGAGGGAGTTCTGAGACACAAAGAATGATTAAGAGGCTGTAGGGATTAACTTAGAAACAATGATTTTAAAAGACTAAATATGTATAGCTTAGCTGAACAGTAACTAAACAGAGATGTAACTATTGTCAAATTTCTGAAATCAAGAGAAGTAATGGGTTTCTGTGATTAAAAAAAGACTTGAGGGTCTCCTTTATGATTATTGGAGTAAATGAGGGAAAAGAAAACAAAATCTTTTCTAAACAACTTATATGCAATATTTAGACTGTGTGCCGCAGTGTAAACTATCAGAGTTGAATTCAAATCCCAACTCCTTTATTTTCTACCTGGGGAATTTCAGGCAACTCCTTCCACCTTTTAAAGTTTGTCATATGTAGAGTAGGAATTCCACCACCTACCTTTAGGGTTACTATGAAGATTAAATGAGATGACATAAGTAAACAGTCTAGTTCCATGCCTTGCACAGATTGCAGGTTGAGAAAAAGAATAGCTGCTATTGATATCACCGTTATCATCAACGTTCTTAAGTGGTTACGAGTTCAAAGTGCTATGATTCAGACAAACCTAGAATTCAACCAAAGTGCCTGAGTTCAGGCACATTCAAACTGTATCATTTAATTCTGTCTGTAAGTCACGGTTTCTTTAACCATGATAGTGTTGTAGTGAGGACTCAATGAAATAATATAACATAAAATGCTTAGCATTGATTCCTGGCACATAACTAATCACTAAATAAACACATTAACAGCTGTAGCACTATTTTCATTATCATTAGCACCATCATTATTCCATCATAGAACCTGGACAAAAGCCTAACATATATTTAGATTATTTCCAAATTTCCCCTGTTACAAACAGTGCCATGCATGTATCTCCATTTCTGCCATTATCGTCACCACCACACATATACATGCATACAATTCAGTAATTATTACTTGTTGAATTAAGTAATTTCTTCTAATGATCATGTTGGGTATTTGTGGTCACTATACGTGGCTGGGGAGGTACCAGAATGGGCCTGTATGTTTCTTATGTAATCCAATTTATAGCAACAGATTTAAGTGCATTTTTTCATTTCAGTGAAACTGATTATGTAGATTTATTTGAATTTTTGCAAAGAATCCCTGCACTTATAATAACATTTTCATTTGTGTTTTCCATACATAGGAACTCCCTGTAGCTACCCATTGCTTGTAAGATTGTGTTACTGCAGTAAACAGAATATACTCTAGCTAGATTAGGCAGAAATGGTATCAGTTAGAGGGTTGCTAATTAGAAGGTATTAAGATTAATCAGAGGGTATAAATCAGATGTGTTAAGTGTTCATCAGAGGTACCTCACATTTGCCATTAGATAGATCACAGAAACTGTGGGAGGGCCAGTAGAGATGCAGATGGCAAATAAACATATGAAAAAAGTGCTCCCCTTGGGCAACGTGGCCAAACCCCTGTTTCTACTAAAAATACAAAAATTAGCCAGACGTGGTGGTGCACACCTGTAGTCCCAGCCACTTGGGAGGCTGAAGTGGGAGGATAACTTGAGCCCAGGAGGTCAAGGCTGCAGTGAGCTGTGTTTCTGCCACTGCACTCCAGTCTGGGTGACAAAGCGATACCTTGTCTTAAAAAAATGAAAAGCTCAATATTATTAGTCATTAGGAACATGCAAATTAAAACCACAATGAGGCCAAGTGCTATGGCTTACACCTGTAATCCCAGCACTTTGGAAGACCAAGGCAGGCAGATGGCTTGAGTCCAGGGATTCGAGACCAGCCTGGGCAACATGGCAAAACACTGTCTCTACAAAAAAATACAAAAAATTAGCTGGGCATGGTGGCACATGCCTGTAGTCCCAACTACTCAGGAGGCTGAGAAGAGAGGATCACCTGAGCCTGAGGTCAAGGCTGCAGTGAGCTGTGGTCACACCACTGCACTCCAGCCTGAGTGATAGAATGACACCCTGTCCCAAAAACAAAAAATAAATAAAATAAAACTTCATTGAGACACTACTATACAACTGCTAGAATGGCTAAAGTTTTAAAACCCAGTATCAAGTGCTGATGACAGTACACAGCAACTGAAACACTCATACATTGCTGCTGAGAATGAAAAACTTATATAATCACTTTGGAAAGTAGTTTGCATTTTAAAAATAAAGTTAAAGGTGTATCTGCCATTCAACCCAGCAATTCCTCTCCTAGGTATTGGTCCAAGAGAAATAAAAATATAAGTCTAATTAAAAACCTATGTCCACATACTTATAGCAACTTAATTCTTAATAATAAAAATGAGAAACAACCCAGATGTCCCTCAACTGGCATATAGATAAATCATTTGTGGTACATCCATACAATAGAATACTACTCAGCAGTAAAAAGGACCAGACTACTCACACATATAGCAACCTGGATGAATCTCATATGTGAAAGAAGGCAGACACAACAGGCTAAATACTCTATGATTCCATTTCTACAATGTTCTGGAAAACTGTCTCTGTTCTATTAGACTGTGATCTTGATCTGAGTGTATAGTTCTTTGCACCAAGATTGCATCAAAGTCAATAAGTTGGAGGCAGAAATGCCTTTTTTTTTTTTTTTTTTTTTTTGAGATGGAATCCCGCTCTGTTGCCCAGACTGGAGTGCAGTGGCACAATTTCAGCTCACTGCAACCTCCACCTCTCAGGCTCAAGCAATTCTCTTGCCTTAGCCTCCCAAGTAGCTGGGATTACAGGCCCACACCACCATGCCCGGCTAATTTTTTTGTATTTTTAGTAGAGACAGGGTTTTACCATGTTGGCCAGGCTGGTCTCCAACTTCTGACCTTAGGTGATCCACCTGCCTCGGCCTCCCAAAGTGCTGGGATTACAGGCGTGAGCCACCGTACCCAGCCTCAGAAATGTCAAATTTGATCAGTTTAGAGAGTAAGGTTTAGCTGTGAAGGGAATCAAAGATCCAGATTGGGCCAGAGGTCAATACACGGTATTTTGGGGTAAATCGAGGTACACTGGACTATCAACATGAGGGCAAGGAGCAGAAGTTGGGCCTGCTGGACCTGC
This sequence comes from Nomascus leucogenys, assembly GCF_006542625.1. Classification (NCBI taxonomy): domain Eukaryota; kingdom Metazoa; phylum Chordata; class Mammalia; order Primates; family Hylobatidae; genus Nomascus; species Nomascus leucogenys. The sequence goes on along the minus strand of NC_044395.1, from coordinate 60,650,744 downwards.
TGAACAGCGTGAATATCTACATTAATGGACTTATATAGCCTTTAGCCTCCAGAGAACATAGCCCTTCTTTGATGATCACTGATTAAAACTGATTGCAGTTGCATCCAAGGTCGTGATTTACCTGCTTTTGACAAATTTGCAGTTTTACTTTGATTGTTTATTTGCAATATGCATTACTAATCCTCTTTAGCAACTCACAAGGATTGGAAGTGATAGAGATTGCACTAACAGGTTGACTCCAGAGTTGCGTGAGTTTAATAGTGCTTCTGGTTGCTTTCTGGCCAATGTAAGATTCCAAAGCAAAGGACCATCTTAATTGATATATTTTTAATATGGCAGATTTTATAATGGTAAATTTAACTCAGATATAATCTGTGCCTTGTGAATACAATAAAGCAACATATGATATAAAGAAAAGAGCCTGTAGGGGTAGAACTTGGCAGACTTGGATTCTGGTCCCTGGACTCAACCTGTTCAACCTTAGGCCATTTAACCTCTCACTTTCTTCAGAGGTGCCATTCAGCTCTAGTATTAATTCCATGATTCTGAAAGCAGTTGATAGTGTGACTGGAAGGAGAAATGAAAAAAGCTTTTTCAATTACTAGACTTTAAAGCTTCTAGTTTTGACTTCTAGGCTTCAGTCCTCAGAATAGTACACCCGAGCTGTGTCCAGTGTTTACGTTATAACATATCTATTTTGGAAAAGACTGGCACGTGTTTATAGATGGGATTGGAAAAGTACTTAGGTTGTTCTTGCAACCAGAGGCCTATAATCGAGTTTTTATATTTTTCCTTAGAGGTATATATTGCAATGACTCACTGTAAGAAACAATATTATTGCTCATATTAAATATTCTTTAAGTAGCTTTTCCATGTCTTGAAAGAATTGCATTTTCTTCTAGGAAGGCAGATTTTGTTTTTGACATGGTGGTACTCTTTTTTTTTCAAGCGCATAATCTAGTTCTTTTCATGTCAGTGAAACTTAGTAGTACTTAAAAATGGATTGAAATACTGGTAACTAGTTCCACAGAGATATTTGCCTACATAAGGCAAATCTCTAAAGTTAAATCTTTGATGCATATGTGCATTTTTCTTTTCGTATTTTCAGTTTCTCCAGACCATTTCTCTTTGTAGTCAAATTCATTGTAATCCCATCACGAAAGTGTTGATCTTTTAGTAACCTTTTTTGAAGCATTGTATTAATCCACATTCCCTCACGATAACACACGGTTTGTATCAAACATATCATGCAGCTTAGCTCAGGCCACATATGGAACTAATAAGTCAGGGAATAAGTGGCTTTGTGTGGATGAATACAGTTTGGAAGGGTGGGGACATGTGTGTGTGTTGTCTAAACTGCATTTCTCCTGTGCCAAAACCCAAATGACACAATGATTCCTGAATTCCCAGAGGCTTTCCTGGCCTGGAAAAATTGTGTTTAAAAAATAAAAATAAAATTGAGCACTTTGATATTAAATGAAACCTCTCGGATCAATAGGAGGATGCTTACTGGGTGCAAGAACACAGCATTTATTTCTCAGCAGTAAAATCATACTACATTTTAAATATGATCTCCAGAGCTGCAAGTGATCTTCCCTCATCAATGGAGCAACTTTTATCAAGCTGCATGAACTAGTTAATTCCAACTGCAAGAGCTCTAATATCATAGTTGATCTGTCTTATTTGATGAAACGCAAAGTGGATGTAGAGTGATTTGAGAAGAAAGCAGCATGTGGCTTTGGAAAAACACTATATTTTTATACAAAAAGGGGGTATAGGAGAGGAAAACAGAGAGAACATAGATAGTTAATGGAATTGGCATGGCCGTAGTTGTCTGTTGTGGTCTGAATGTACTTGTTGCTTGGGGTTTTTTTTGCTTATTCCAGTAACTATAAAGCCAGCTCTTCCTGGTTTGTTTTTTTTTTTTTTTTAGCATAGGGATTATCTTTTGCTACCGGACAATACAGTTTGTTAATTTTTCCAGGGAAACCACTGAACATTGTTTCTCCCCACTTCCCATCTAACTTATTATCTAAGTGCAATTTTCATCTTGGTTGCCTACTAGCCATAGAGTTGAACAAAATCTTAATTGCCCCCATGGAGTCCTAAATCAATCAAAGTAAAGCTGAAATTCAAACTAATTGAAACCAAAATTCCACTTAAAGACTGCTTAGACTCTTTTGGTGGTGGCGGTGCAGTAGGAAGTTTTTACAAAAGGTGTTTATTTCAGAGGCTAATTTGAGGCAGTTAGACAGACCCAACGCAATATTTTATTTGCCTGGTTTTCTTGGCATCTGCCTTCCGCAATCAAAAATGAGAGCAGAAGGAGCCATAATGTTTAGGGAAGTGTGGAATTGATAATAGTTGGTGAGGGCAGGTGTTGATGGAACCTGAAGTAAGATTTCTTAGAGACAAGAGTACTTCAGTCTTTTAGCCTGTCCGTAGCTGCCTTTGCAGTTGTTTCCCTCGTTCACTCTCTTGCTTAAAACCCTGGAGTAGGTTCTTACTGCTAACCAGCAAGATAAAGTTGAACTCTTCAGTTAGCACTCTTAGCCCTCAGCAGTTGTAATGACTACCCTGTAAAAGTCAGGCCTCAGGAACTTCTATTCTCTATAAAAATTCTAATTGAACTCTTACAACTATCTTATGAGATAAATATTGTTGGTCCTGTTTTATAGACAAGGCATAGATTGGTTATGTAACTTGCTCAAAGTTACACACATTATATGGTGAGAATAGGCTGTGAGTCCAGGCCTCTCATTCTAAAGACAGAGAGCTGATTCACATTGCCTAGCCTAGTGGACACTCAATAAATATTTGCTGAATGAATGAATAGGATGTATAGAGACTTAGTAAATGTAGTTATTTCTCCCCTTTCACTATCCTTATCCTTTCCTCCTTGACCTGGTTCCTTCTTTTCCTTTCTATTTTTACTAATATCTTATCAGGGAGTTAACTTGTTGAAGATTATTGAACTTTAAAAAGTTTGAAAATCATTTGACTAGCCCAAGCAAGGAAGGAGTTTGCGTGACTATACAGCAGAGCTGGGTCTTTCACCAGGTTCCCTGACCACTCACGTCATGTATCAGTCTTTCCATTTCACTATATAATTATTTTAAAGATATTGACATGTGTGTGTTTATTCCTGCTTCTCTGGAGTGCATGCAGTCAGAAGCTTAATGAAAATTAGCGTTTAAAAAAGTGAACAGTGTACTTAAGATTTTCCTTTGATTTGAAGTAACTCTTTCCTTCTTCCTTTTCTGCCCCCCATTCTTAGTAGTTAAGTGGTAAGCCATTATTGTACACCGGCTTTATGCTCAGCCTAGTGGTAGATACTGTGACGATGATAATGTGGAGATTATATATATATATAGATATAGATATATCTGGTACATGTGTATATATATATGTATTAGTAATGATAACAGGTATTTTATATTGAGCACTTATGATGTACCAGATATTATTTTGGACAGTCTATATACTTTATCTTATTTAAACTTTACAACAGCTCTGCAAGGCAGGCAACATCCCCATTTTACAAGTAAGGAAATGGAATCTCAGAGAAGTGACTTATTCAAAGTCAAACAACTAGTAAGTGACAGTACTGGTATTCAAACCCAGCTTTTCTGCATTTAAGCCTGTTCTACTGTGTCGTGATGCCTCTCATTTCATCCTATCCTGTATTAATTTAACTCGTTAATTAACAAGTATTTATCAAGTACCTATCCAGTCAGTTAAGGCTTTCCAAAAAGAACAAATGGAAAAGTGGCATGGGGAGGAGTTTAGGGTCAAGGGTAAAATGCCCACTTACCTACAGTAATCAGAGAGCTTCCAATGGAAAATGGAACTTCTGTTGGTTCTTTGAGAATAGATAAGACATGAGATATAGGATGCCTAGAGGGAGACATAGAGACAAGAAAGAGCTTTCTGCCAGAGTAGTGAGTACTGTGTAAAAAGCTATCAGAAGAGTTGTTAGCCAATATTGAAAAGCTGGTTTTTTATATATAAAATCCCATATATATATGAGACTTTTATTTGTTTGTTTGCTTGGAGACAGAGTCTCCGTTACCCAGGCTGGAGTGCAGTAGCACAATCTTGGCTGACTGCAACCTCCACCTCCCAGGTTCAAGTGATTCTCATGCCTCAGCCTCCCGAGTAGCTGGGAGGTGCACACCACCACACCTGGCTAATTTTTGTATTTTTAGTAGAGATGGGGTCTCACCATGTTGGCTAGGCTGGTCTCGAACTCCTCACCTCAAGGAGTCTACCTGCCTGAATATGTTTGTTTAAGTCACTTCTCTACTAAAATGCTACTAATAAGGTTAAATAATTTTAAAATTTTAAATTCACAAGGATGAAAAGAATAGACAAGACCAAGAAAATTTAGAAAATTGCAAGTAAACGAATGAGTGATAAACTGACTTGGCAGAAGCCTTTAAGAAGCAACATAATCCAAACCACAGACTCCAGAAGGATGTGGTGGTACCGAGTACCTCATGAAATTTAGGGACAATATATAGATCTAAACATAGGAGGGTAGATTGACAGTCTATAGAAAGAGAAGTAACACTCTCAGTTCACTTTTCCCACTCTGTGTAGCCAATAACTATGTTCCCACATGCCCTAGTGGGAAAATGAAGGTTTACTTGCTGAAAAAGATTGAGCCCAAGAAGCTCTGAACCAAAACTGCTTGATATACTGGGAACAAGAAGGAAGGTGCCTTACCAAAAGGTGATTATGTGAAAGTATAACATACCAACACAGAGTTCCCCAACTGCCTTTTCCAACTTTATTCCCCAAATAAGATCCAGATTATGCCTCAAGACGGAAGACTGGAGGATTCTTTCTGGGGAAAAAACAGGCAGCAATGAAAAGTACTGGGGCTGTAGTACTAACCTTTCCCCGTGGAAAGGCTGGATTTCCATCCACTCATTCTGCAGTGAACCCTCCCCCACAGCCAGTCATCAAGCACTGCCAATGCACCGACTTCTTCACAGCTTTTTAAAGTCTCACAGTCTCACCTGTAAAGATAAACTAACAGCCAAAGATTACTAGACATTAAAGGAAAGCCTCTAATATTTTTTTTAAAAAGTCTAAAATAAAGTGAAAAAAAAATCCAGAGGGTAAAATGAAGAGGGAGGAGGAGACAAAATAATAATAATAGGAGAAAATTATCAGAATTAGGCAATTAAGAGTATTCATATTGAAAGGATGTACTAAGTGCTCGGCCCAGGGAATGAAAACAGACTGAAAATGATGAATGAAAGATGGAAATGAAGGCTTATCACTATGAAATTTCAGAGTACTAAGGTTAAAGAAGAAAGTCCTAAAAGCTTCCAGAGAGAAGAATCAGCTTACATTCAAAGGATCAGGAACCAGAATGTTAACAGGTTTCTCATTCACCACGTGAAAAGCTAAATGGCAGTGAAGAAATCCTTGGAACTACCTAAGAAAAAGTATTTGCAGCCTTGAATTCTATACCTAGGCAAACTATCATTCAAGTATAAGAATGGAATAGTTATATTTTCAAATATTCAACATGTCATAAAAGTTACCTCCCACGCTATCCTTTCCCAGAAAGATATTACAGGATATGCTCCACCAAGATGAGGCAGTAGATCAAGAAAGAAGACAATCTAGGAAATAACAGCTTCAGCACAGGAGAAAAGTAAACAAAATTTCCAGCATGATGGCTAAAGAAGCTTGTAGGAAGATAATGCAGCAGGCCTAGCTAGCAGCCAGTTCAGGTTGAAGCAGAGAGAGGAGGCTTCAGGAAATATATCTCTAAGAGCAAAATGGACTTGATCAATTTTATGGTGTGTTTAGTTAGATTGAGAAGAGTTTTAAAGTTATTTTATTTCTTTTTTCTTTTTTTTTTTTTTTTTTGAGACAGGGTCTCACTCTTATCACCCACGCTGGAGTGCAGTGGCACAATCTCAGCTCACTGCAGCCTCAACCTCCCAGGCTCAAGCGATCCTCCCACCTCAGCCTCCTGAGTAGCTGGGACCACAGGCATGCACCACCATGCCCGGATAATTTTTTGTATTTTTGGTAGAGATAGTGTTTCACCATGTTGCCCAGACTGGTCTGAAACTCCACCCACCTCGGCTTCCCAAAGTGCTGGGATTACGGGAGTGAGCCACCACGCCTGGCCAGTTTTAACATTTTCATCAGAGTTTGGGGAGTATCTAGTGACAAGTACATAGAAAAGCTCAACTGATGGAAAAAATGGCAGTTATCACTTCCAGTGAAACAAAAAAGTACAAGAAAGGAATAATACATTACATGGCTCAGCAGTGAACAGTATTTATGTAGGTATAATGAGGTAAACCGTAAATATTGATTTAATTTAAAATGTGATATTGAATGTATTGAGAAGATGTGGAAGGGAACTCTGTGTGGGAGAGTAGAGTCAAGTTCTCATATTCTTTAAGAAAAAGCCAGTAGATAATGTATGTATGGGAAAGGGGATAAAATGTTTGTGTGAGAGCAAAGTGGTGTAAGAGTGCTAAATTCTCATCTTCCATGGTGGGAGCATAGTAGATGATGTCTCTAACTGGAGGGGAAGGGAGAATAAGAAATCTTAATATAAGCATATTATTCAGAAATATGAGGTAAAGAAGAAACAGCTAAAAGGTGTTCTCAGAGTTTGGGGTAGATAGTAGAGCAGAGAACTGCTTTTTTTTTCATTATAAATCTTATAGTGGTTTACTTGTTAAACCGTACTTATACTTTATTAATAATATGTGTAATGTATGCATTTATTTTTGAGTTCCCTATGTGGAAAATTAAAAGGGTAATATGGTAGAATTTGGAGCTGTTATTAAGCGGTTCTAGCCTTGGCTTTGTCCCTTATCATCCCTGTGACTTTGGACAGGATGCTCTTGTCTTCCTGGGCCTTAGTTTCTTCATTTATAAGAGGAAGAAGGTTGGAAAGATTATCTCCAGGGTCTCTTTAAGCTGTAAAATTCAAAGATTCTATGATTAAAAAAAAAATAGTACTATGCAGCAAATGGAGAGTTAAGACCCAGACAGAGGCTTGAAATTCCCACATTTTTCTTTTTTTTGGTTAGAATCAGACTTGGAGAGAAATTTTCACTGTGGTCTCTGAAAACAGTTCAACACCCATCTTCCATTGTGGAACCTGGGGCAGGCAATTGTCTGTGCACTCACTCGGAGACACATAGCTTAGTGTTATTTCAGTAAGTTTTTTTTTTTTCCCTGATGTTTAATATTTTTCAATATGAATCACAGGTAAAATTTCCATGCCATGTGTAAACGATTTCACTTCTTATTGAAACAATGAATTCAGGAATGTCATGTTGGGATATCAGCCATTTTGCTTTTATCAATGTATGGAAAAATGCATTTATATTAATACAAGAAATGATGTCATTTAATATGGGGTAGATCTTATAATTCAAGGTCAGCAAATCTCAGGAGGTGATTTAGGTCACCAAGCTAGGTTTGAAAAAGGAAAAAACCATTTTCCTTCTGCTTTCTCAAGTGTTGTTACCAGTTTTCGTCTCAGACTTTGGGGTAGATGGTAGAGAGTAGCATGGTTTGTGAAAAAGAGGCCCTGGCTGATAATATCTTTGCCATTGAACCGTGTGGCCCTGGATAATTTACTTCCCCTTTCTGGGGTTCAGTTTTCCCATCTGCAAAAGAAAAGGATTGGCTGAAATAATATTCAAGATACCTTTTAGTTTTAACATTGTATGTTTCTACCTCCTTACTTTATGTGTGTATCCATTCAAACCATTCAGGAGACCCGGTTATGTTTGGAGGTTTTTCTTAAAAAGCCCAGAATCAGTGAGAGTAAACTCTTTCTCTAAGTATCACTCAAGCAGAGAAAAATCAGTTGAATACTAGAATCAAACAAAAGAAAACTGACTGTTTATAGTAGGTGTTTATTTATACCCCGTTGTCTAACTCTGAAGGCCTGCTTTCTGTTCACATGATTTGTGGTTTTATTTTTTAAGAGAGGGATATATTTAAAAGTTTGACTTAGCCACTCTTAAATTTAAGTGCTAAAAGAGTTAAACCTTAAGACTGATGCCCCTTCACATTTGTACACCGACATACATTTTATAAAGTCTATAAACTTTCTTCATGTGTCATATGTCATTTGAAAAACACATTTTTGCAGAGCTGTGTTGTCCACTTACTGTGTGTTTGATGTGTGGATGAGCATGTGTGTGAATATGCATATCCACTTACCTGGGCTCTCCGTTATGGTCAGTTACGGAAGCAAATGGTGATATTCAGAGACACAGTGAAAGGAAATGAAGAACAGACAGATGAAAACCATTAACAAGTTATCCAAAGTACTCCAAAAGACACCTAATTTTAGAAAATTGGCCTCTAGCAGAAATAAATCAAACAAAGGGCAGATCTAGCCCACAAGCCAGCAATTTCCCTATACCACCTCTCCAGCTATGTGCTCTGGTCTGGACAAAGAGGAACATTAGAGACTCAAGAGAAATACAGAGCACAGCCTCTGTCAAAAGTGAGTTGCAATGTATTTGTTTAATAAGCATTGACTAAGTACCAGCACTATGCCAGACACTATTGGAATCAGAGATGAATACAAGATGGTCCTTACCCTTGTTTATACAAAGGGGAGGGCTGAATGGAAGCTGGCAATATCTAAAAAGAAACACTGGTTTTCTGGTATATGTCCCTGGAGTTGGTGCTAGCAAACCCTACCAGGGTCTGGGGGTAGAAGAGAAGGCTAGATACAGGGGTCTTTGAAATATCCTGATTCCACAGTTGGTCACTCTTAGTCTTCTCTAAGTTTAGGGGGCAAGAGAACAGTAAGTAGATGAAGAGGCTACCTTAAATACCATTGTAATTTAAGTGGGTGTGCATATTCATACACGTGCTTATCTATATGTCAAATACCCAGTAAGTGGACAGTACTGTGAGGCTGATAATAGTATCAAACATTTACATTTCCTCTTTTAGAGTTCAAAAAAAAACTTGTTTGGTGGTTCATTTTTCCAAAGCTTATAATCTGCCAAAATATCTTTAATTCTGTTTTTTCACCTTCACAGCTAAGATATCAACATGGACTAGGGACTCCAGACTTGCGGCAAACCCTTCCCAATCTGAAAAACTTCATGGAGCATGGACTAATGGTCAGGTGGTGAGTACCTTTATCTCTGATAACCCGAAACTGTAATGTGGATAATGATCCTGAAAATCTTTTCTGACTTCCACATTGCTCCACACCTGCCTCTGAGTTTTCTTCTGTAATGAGATACCGGAGGAAAATGAAAGGCTCCATCACACTTGGGGAGATCTAAGCTCCCGTCTGGCTAAGGAGGATGTAGCCCCCTTGGAGGGAGGAGGGGCCAAGGGGATATTGCTTGAACTTTGGGAAGGTGGCTGAGCAAGGAGCCCTTGAGGGCATTGCTGAGACAAACTGGAAGACAGCCAGTATGATTCATGGTAAGGGAGACCCAGAGCCCCTTGGACCTTTCCAAAGAACAGGTGAAGGGCCTGATTATGGAATGAGCATCAGGACCATGGCTGTGAGCATTAAAGGAAGAAAGCAGATAAGGAATAGGTCAGGGGGTCAGGACTTAGTTTGAGACCAGTAGGTACATTCTGAAATGTTTCTTGTATGTGGTGTCAGTACCTGTTAAACCGTGAGGGCAAGCTGCTGCTGAAAGTGCTCCGTCAGGATAGACATGGACCTTTTAAAAAGAGAAGGAGAGAGGGGAAGTCTGATACAAAGAAGACATTAGATTCATTCACTTGACTTAAATGGAAAGCTGTTGGCTGTATCCATTTAGTAATTCTTGAAGTTTGAATCCTTGGGTAGTGGGCAGTAACTTACAAAATCACGTGCCTGGAAAGCAGGCCTGTAGAGTTAGACAGCTGGGGGCAGCACTGGCTTCTGATTCCAGGTATTTTTCTCATCATCTGCTGTGTGGATTTGAAATTCTACCTCTCTGAAATTTGATTTGCTCTGCCGATGTGCCTTCAGAAAAGTAAAAAAACTGTGGTTGGTCTTTACTTTGATTTTCAAAACGGCAAGTTCCAGATGTCTGGTCTTAGATAGGACTCCTGTTAAGCACATACACAACTGTTTAAAGAATTCCACTCAAAACATCAAAATAATTGTTAAAGCTTGGTGTTGATATGGACCCGGATGCCTTCAGGAATATGAGAGAGGAATTAAGTTTTAATGTAAAGTAATAATAATAATAAAAGTGAGCTAGCAGGTATTTATTTAGCTTTTCTCTGTGTAAAGCTCTGTGATAGGTGCTTTAGAGAGAAACGAGAAGGCTCAAGCCCTGTCCCCAAGAGATTTGTGGTCCAGTTGGAAACAAGCACAGAATTCATGAAGAGGTTTTCTAACACAATGGTAAATAACCTAAAATAATGAGAAAATTGGCAACCTACAACACTAATTAATCACACTAAATGAATCTTGCTCAGTACAGATAGCAGATTGTCCCTGAACCATTTACTGAAGTGTCTGTCTTTTCTCCACTGATGATAATGGCATCTCTTTTGTAAACCAAGTTCGCTTATCCATAGAGATCCATTTCCAGGCTCCTTATTCTGTTCTGTTGCTTTATTTGGCTAGCCATCGATTAGTATGACATTTTTAATTATTGTAAGATGTAATTTCTAAAAGTGTTGTCGAGATTTGAGGATGAAATAAAAATCAAAATGTCCATTTAACTATTGATAAAGCCACTTGGAAAATGGGCTCTAGATCTGAAATAAAACAGGCTTGCAAAGATATCACTCAAAATTAAACTTATCCTCATAATCACAGTGTAAACTGGAGAGCCACAGGCTTTCCCTACAGAGGCAGGCCCTTTACTACATTGGCAGACAGTGATCAGGTGACTTCTCTGCAGGAGCTCAGATAGGGCTGAGTCAAGAATACCCAGTTGCTATTTTGCCCTCTAAATTCACCAATCAGAAAAGTCCCTCCTCCTCTGAGAGAGTGAGAGGATGGAGAGAACCAAGAGTGTTAACTCCTAAGCCATGTTCCTTCAAAGGAACAGAAAAGGAAAATACCTCCAACTTTCTTGATATCTGTTAGGGAAAAGCTAACCTCCATATCTGTTAGGGAAATATCTGTTAGGAAAGGCTCTTCTTCAAAACTCTTGGCTTTTCTTGACTGAGTCTTTGAGTGATTTCACAGCTTTATGACATTGGGTCTTCCTATGAACATGTTATATCGCTTGCTTTTTTAAAACATACCTCCATGAGATTTATAATTTTCTACATAAAAGTCTATGCATCGTTTATTAGATATACTTAGTCCTATTAGCTTACAGTTTTGGTTGCTGTTGTAAATGTTTTTCTTATAATAGTTAACATTTTCTGGCTGGTGTACAGGAATAGCACTGATTTTTAGTATTTTGAGAGTGTGTTCTGGTTAACATTAGTTACAATAGTTTGTTTCGATTCTCTTGGATTTTTTGTGTATACAATCATATTTTTAGTGAATAATGGTATTGTTTCTAGTTTTATAACTTCATTACTTTTTCTTGTCTTACTATGTTTTATTACAGAACAGGAGCAGTGATAGTGGATATCCTTGTCTTCTGACTTCAAAGGGATAGGTCAGGGGGTCAGGACTTTTTCACCATTAAGTATTATATTTATTGTAGATTTGGGTAGATATCCTGCATTAGCAAAAGGAAGAATTTTTCTATTTTCAGCTTACTAAGAGTTGTTTTTTAATCATGAATGTGTGTATTTTGAATTTTACCATGTTTATTCTGAATCTATTGAGGTAACACTACGTTTTTCTAATGTTAAACCATCTTTGCCTCCTGGTCATGATGTATTATTTTTTCCTACATTGTTGGATTCCTTGGCTAATATTTTAGAATGTCTCCATCTGCAAACTGAAATGAGACTGGCCTACAGTTTTTCTTTCACATAAAATCCATGTCTGATTTTGGTTAGAATTGACCAAACATGATGAGGTTATAAGAGCTTCATAAAATAAATTGAGGATCTTTACCTTCTTTTCTATTCTCCAGAACAGTTTATGTAAGATAGGAGGAAGTATCTCTATCTTAAAGGTATGGTAGAACCTAGAAAAAACTAGTGTTTTTTGTTTGTTGCTGGGAAGAGTGTAGATTTTTAACTACTGATTTAATTTCTGTAATGCTTACAGGTCTGTTTCTGTTCTGTTTTTCCAATTCCTCATTAACTCACTCCAGTCTGATTTTTAGTTCTATGAGTATACTGAAATTCCTTTTATCTAGCTTGGTGCCTACCGAATTCTAAACATAGACCCAAACTCAAAGGTCACTTTTCATCCTTATCCTGTTCAGTGGCACCTGGCCTTGCTGGCCATTCCTGCCTTCCTAAAACACTCTTCCTTATTGTCTTCCACAGAACTGCCCTCTCCTGGCTTTCCTGCTTCTAGCTTCTCCATGGCCCCATCTTAGGCCCTCTTCCGTTTTTCTGTCTCTACTCTCTTCTCTTTTTTTCTCTCCTCCTCCGCCTCCTCTCTACCCTCTTCTTAAGTGTTCTCACCCATTCCCATCGTTTTGAAAGCCATATATGCTTATGACTCCCAAAGTTTTGTTTTCAGTGTAAACCTGTCCTGCACACTCTGGATAGCCAGGGGCCTACTTGACTCTGCCCCTGGGAGTATTACAAGCATCTCAGCCTCAACACAGCTAAAGCCCTCCTTCCACCAGCATAATTCCTGTCAGCTAATGGGACCCTGTCTACCCAGTTGCTCAAACCAGGGCATCATCCTTGATCCCCTTCTTTTCTTCACTCACATCAGAGCTAATCTTATTCATCAGCAAGCCCTGTCATCACTATCTGCAAAATACATATCAATCTGTTCACTTCCCATCTCTGCTATTGCCACTCCAGTCCAAGCCACCACCTTTTCTTACTCAAACAGCTACACCAGTGCAATTTGTCTCCCTGTCTTGTACTGCCTCTGTCCACTCTCCATAGTAGCCAGAATTATCTTTTTAGATGTTGGCTAGATCTTAATCACTCTTCAGCTTCAGTGGCAAGAGTGAAATCCAAGTTTTCTTCCATAGTCTACTTGGCCTCTGCCTCATCTGATACCACCCCCTTTCCACTCTCACATCCTGTCACTGCACTGGCCTCTGTGTAGTCATGTGAATAAGCTCTTTCCTGTCTGAGTGGTTGCACTCACTCTTCCTCTGTGTAGAATGTGCTCTGTCTCTTCCTTCTTTCCTACCACCATCCTCATCTCATCGCCTCATAGAGAGGGAATAGTTTAAGAAAAGCAGGCTTTATGAATACAGCAGCTTTATTGGCAATGAATAGGCACCTTGGCTGGAATGCAAATTCATTTTAAGAATGGGGAGAATCTGGGCCTTGTGGTTCCTTGGCAATCCTTTTTAAGAAAAAGAATACAAAATTACAAATACAAAATTAGAAATGAAAAAGCATTTGGAATGAGAAACAAATCACAACAAATTACTGGAACCTTAGAGATTAGGTCCTTTTCTTCTGAGATGTCTGTAGACAATTTACTCAAATTATTTACATATAAATGCTTCCTCATTGCAACCTGACTGCCCTTCCACTCTTAAAACACTGTAATTTCCAGCAACTCTCGGTTCTAAGGTACGGAGAAATTAATTGACTTTCCAGGCATAATTGACCCATGAACCTGTAGCAATAAAACTAGAATCTAGGTGTCCTGGCACTGATGCAGCAAACCCATTAAGCTCCAAGCTCATACATTTATAAATGTAATGCCCCTCTGTGCCAGCTGTGCCAAGCACATTAACACTGAGTGAACAGGAATGTGCCACTTTATGGTACTGTAATGTAAAATAGGCTATTAAAGTAGATGCAAAGCACTGCAAAATGAATGCTACATATCAGTTCCAAGTAAAGATCACGGCAGGAAGCCAGGCTGGAAGTCACAAAGCTAAACAAAGCCGGAGCAAGCACTTTGAGTCTCAGAGGAAATCTGAGAATTTCCGAGAGCAGCCGTGGAGTGAGGAGTTACCTCTCAAGCCTGTGCTCCTTAGGGCAAAGGGTAAAAAAACTCAGGTTCCTAAGGGAGGCTCTTACATCTTTTGTAAAGCAAAACACTTCCATTTTCTGTGTGGTTGTTACCATTCACAGATTGGTCCCTGGGGAGGCAGATTGCTGTATGTTCTTATGGTGTTGAGGATTTCATACTGGCTGAGGATCAGTGCATTCACTGAATTCCTCCTTATGGTAAGCTTCAAAGTTATGTGACAGCTTGTTTTGTTTTATTTTGTAAAGAAAAGCTGTGATAAAAATCCTTTTAATAAAGTAATTCTTTTTCTTGCACATTACGGAATTCTTAGCTAATATGAGAATGATGGACCTGATTAATCCTAAAATGAACCCCCATTTTTTATGAACACAGTTGCACAGGGCACAGCTCTCAGTGATTTATGCCAGGTCTTTCCAAAAGGAGTGCCCATTTTTTCATCCTAAGATTATAACCTACTTGTAACTGCCAAGCAACACAATTTTGAAAAGCAGAATTTCAGCTTAGAATCTGTGCTCTTGAATACTGTGATTAAAAGTCACCAGAATGTCATTTAAACATCCCAGTTTTCTTTTACTATTGCCTACATAGTGATCTGAGACTCAGATTGACATGCACATGCACCACTGATGTGGGTGCTGAAGAATGTGCATGCAAGCTGCAGCCTAATGGCTGCCTGTAAGACGATAAGTTTAGAACTGAGTTGAAGAGATTATGTGCTGAGGTTGCTGTGAATGGGCTGTGTGATGGGGCCCCACCATCCGGGTCCTCAGGCAGTGCCTCGATTTTATCTCTCCACCACTCTCCCGCCCTTTCTCAACTGACCCCCAGGCATAGCACTCTCATTTGCGACCTCCGTTCTTTACTTAGGCAAGTTCCCACTACCCAGAATAGCCTGCCCCTTCCTCTGCCCTATCCAGATGTTGCTCTCACTTCAAGATCCAGCTCATATCCTACCTCATTCATTCATTCACTCAATACCACAGTGGCGGCTACAGAGATAAGTATGTATTCCCTCAGTAGCTTAGAGTCACTTCTTTGCCGAGTCTTACCCACTAGGCTTTTGAGCAGCTTGGGACTGGGGACCACGTCTTACTCATCTCTGTGGTCCCAGCCTGGCATTTTGGAAGCCAGGGAGGCTAGAGAAGGGAATGAAGAAGCCATCTGAGCTGTTCTACTCATGGAATATGCTCCTTGAGCTTGTGTTCAAGGAGCTTACGGTCTAATTAAGGTGGTGAAATAGGAATAAAACAACATGTACTGAAAAAAGTAAAAAGTATGACATGCTATAAGGGAGAGTTATTTTTAACATTCAGAGGAAACCCTTTAGTTCCTGGTGTGAGGGGTGTAGACAAACCTTCACTAAGGAGATGACATTTCAGTGGAGAGTGGATCTGGAGCAAAAGAAGAATTTGGCCACATGAGGATTGGGGTATAGGACAGAGTAGGTTAAGAAACAGTGGCCCAGTTAGGTAGAAAGACTAGGACTATGAATTTGAATACCAGCACCACCATTTACTCTCTGTGACCTCAAACAGGTTTAAGCTGCCTGCCTCAATCCCTTTACCTATAAAATGAGCGTAATAGTGCCTACCTAATAGTGTGGTCATAAGAATTAAATAGGTAAGTACCTAACATACTGCCTGGCACTTAGTAATACTTAATAAGCAGTAGCTTTTGTAATGAATAAATGAATCGTAGTTACTGTCTATATCTTTTTAGAATCAAATGCATCCTTTGCTATAGGTGTTTTTACTTTGACATCTATAGTCATCTTACAGCTAGGTATAGAATATGGCTCTTGTTCGGCCGGGCACGGTGGCTCACGCCTGTAATCCCAGCACTTTGGGAGGCCAAGGCGGGCGGATCATGAGGTCAGGAGATCAAGACCATCCTGGCTAACACGGTGAAACCCCATCTCTACTAAAAATACAAAAAATTAGCCGGGCGAGGTGGCGGGCGCCTGTAGTCCCAGCTACACGGGAGGCTGAGGCAGGAGAATGGCGTGAACCCCAGGGGGCGGAGCCTGCAGTAAGCCGAGATCGCGCCACTGCACTCCAGCCTGGGTGAAAGAGCGAGACTCCTTCTCAAAAAAAAAAAAAAAAAAAGAATATGGCTCTTGTTCATATTTTGGCTCATGCTCTCTTGTACATTAATGGTACAGAAGATTTACCATCTGTCTACCTCTCACTTTCCCCAAGTCCTTTATAAGACCACTCTGAGGCCTCAGAGATAAGTACCCTAAAATCTGTTTGCGTACAAACTTTTTTTGGTACCTGTCTTCTTAGGTAACTCTCACCCATAGTTAGAAGTTACGAATAATAAAATCTCTTACTTGCAAAACTTTCTATGTTTTTACTTAAGCTTGCAAGAACCTTGTGAGGGTAGCTGGGCAAGAAGAATGACCACTATTTTACAAACCAGAAAACTGAGACTCAGTGTGCCAAGTGCCTTGCCAAGATCACGTGATACTAAGTGATGGAACTGGGACCAGAAACCCAGATTATCTGACTCCTGATCCCATATTCTTTTTACCATATCACAGTGCCCATTATTGGGTAATGGCCATTCTCTTCCTTCTCTGCCCTTCCCCTGCCCTTCTGTCTCTGTGCCACCTCCATTCTAGTGCCTCCTACCTTCCTCAGGGAAACCCACCAGAGTCAAATCCAGAGCGCTGGAAAGATACACTGCAAAATCAGGCAGCAGGCCTGGTGGAAACATTCCTGGTTGTTTATTCTACCTCAGTTACCTCCAAGAGGGAGGAAACTAAAAGTAATAAAACTTTGGGAAGAATTTAAGAACTTTAAGACTGAAATAAACAAAAATGATCACGTTTCAATTTCACTGGTTAAGAAACAGGAACACTGAAGGAAGCACGTGGGTCAGGTGAGTGGCCTAAAGCGTATTTGCCCATAGTATTTGTCCAGGAAGCATTCCATAATTAGTAGAGATGGGGTTTCACCATGTTGGCCAGGCTGGTCTCAAACTCCTGACCTCGTGATCCACCCGCCTCGGCCTCCCAAAGTGCTGGGATTACAGGCATGAGCCACCACGCCCGGCTGAGTATCAGTTCTTTAAATGGAGTTAATACCACCAGTTACTGGGAAACTATTTCCCAAGCATAGTTTTTGTAGGCCAAATGAGATAATGTTCATCAAAGTGGTTTATAAACTAAAATGAACTGTGCAAAGTATTATTAAGTATTGTTTTTGCATTTAACAATTCATTAAGTATCTATTCTGCATATAGCATTGTTCAGGAGACAAAGATTCAAAAGTGTAAGATTTTCCCTGCTGTTGCTTAGTTGACAGTTGTTTAGTTTTTAATCTAAATCATTAGATAAGACAAATATTTTGAAGGACATGACTTACAAGAATATTCCTATACATTTTTCATTCTCGCCGTCATGTGGGACTTACAACGTGAGGCCCATCATTAGTGTGTAGTCTGCTACAATGATGGAGGGCAACGTTGGGCCGACTTATTTTGTTTTAGGGCTAAGCAAGCCATTTTTAAAGAGACAGAATCAATTTCAGTGACCTTAGTAAGGATAGAGCACTGAGAAGTATCCTTGGCTGTTCAACAGCATGCTAGAATATTTCTCCAGAGTACTTTAGTGTTTAACAAACACCAGTGTTTAATGTTGGGAGAAGTAACTAGTGGCTTTATGTGAGGCCATCTCATTTTAGTGGTAAAATCTCCAGATAGTCCTTCTGCTGACCTATTTCTAATATAGTCTTCCATTCCTTTTGGAAAATAGAATCAAGCTATAGCTTTAAATAAAAGTATTAGAAGAAGAAAATACCTAAGAACTTTGACACATTTTAGGAAAATGTTTTTTCAGTAAACTGAGAATAATGAAAATTTAGAATAAATGAGCCAATCTACTTTCCTTAAAATCGAGTAATGATATGGTAGTTCTGCTTTTACACCAAACCACTCACTCTTGAAAATGAGGCAGTATCCAGTATTGAAATCTTTACAAAGCCTCGCTTTTTAGAAACAGATCTACTCTCTTCCTTTCCATCCATCATCCTTATGCTGAATTCAGAACTGAAATCTGGCAGATGACCCTCTAGGGAAGTAAAAAACATGTTGTCTAGCTCACGTTGGTTTTTAAATTTAGATCAAATAACATTGTCTTTGACGTCTCAAGAGTCCTAGTTAAGGTAGCTGTATCAGACAGGCTTGCCTTTGAGGGCATTTCTTGCAGGCCGGCACCCCTAATATGAAAAGTTAAGCCTAGTCAAAAATAAGTGAAAAAGAAAGTTTTATTGGAGTTATTTTCTCTAAGATAGCTGTTTCAGAAGAACCTTGACGAGTCATCTCCTTGCCTCTAGACAGGAACACACAAGGCATATGGGTATCTGTAGTATTTTAAAAGACCTTAGGGGACCAGGCTTCTTCCATAACTCATTCCGGAGTTTAAACACCCTCACTTCAGGAAATTCTTCCCTATATTTAACCTACAGGCCCCCTCCTGCGGTTAACACCCATTTCCACTTTTTTCTGCCTCTAGTCAGGGTGGAGAACAGCTGGCCAACATCCTTTGTGTACTAACCCTCCACTGGCGACAGAAAGGCACTCGGGTATCCCGGCACCGCCTCTCGCCGACTCCAGCAACCAAGTCTGTGAACCAAATTGAGATCTATTTTCCCATTGTTTTTACTTGGGTCTTCTTTATGTCTGTTTACTCCTTTTGATTATAAAATAGTATGTGTTCAATAAATAAAATTTAGAAGTTGTAAAAATATACAGAAGGGAAACAATAGCCCCCATAATTCAGGCACAAAAAATCACTGTTATATTAGTCAGTTTTCCTTGTATTTCTTTTCTAATTCAGATCTTACCATCTGTACCAACACTTGTCAATAGAAATATCATATGAGCCATACATATAAATTTAAGTATTCTGGCAGTCACATTTTTAAAAAGCTAAAAATAAACAGGTAAGCTAATTTTAATATATTTTATTTAATTCAAATAAAATCCAAGTTACATATCCAGAATATCTTGTAGACATGTAATCAACATTTTAAAGATTATTAATAAATCTTTTACATTCTCTTTTTTCATACTAAGCCTTCTAAATCCAGTTTACACTTATAGCACATCTCAAGTCAGACTAACCACATTTCAGGTTCCAGCAACCAGTTCCTAGTGGTCATGGTGGACAGCACAGTCCTTACAGCTTTTTTGTATAACATAATGTCTTAAGTATTTTATCAATGCCCTTTAAAACTTTTTAGCATCATTTTTAATGGCTACATAGTATTTCATCTTTAAGATTTACTATAACAATATATTGAGGCAGTTCTGTTTTTCTCAACACATTGCCAAAAAAATCACCTAAATGTTTCCTTTTGCATACAACTAATTAAATTCATTTATACATAAAACAAGTATATTCACTGAGTATCTGTGTGCTCTGTACTAAGTTATATTGGAAAGCAGAAGAGTGGGTTTCCAGAAATAAAGACTAGATCCCTGCCATATGCTGTTTACAAGACTTGGCTCCACAGTTGGACTGCACACAAATACCGTATTTTATTCTGCCTTAAATGCCTGTCCCTTCATTTCTTGCTATACCATGCCCCCAACACACACATACACTGCCTGGTTAGCTTCCACTTATCCTTCAAGGTGCCAATCAAATACAACCTCCTCTGATGAGTCTTCCCACTGATTACTGATTCCCTTCTTCACTGTAATATACAAAATGTGTATTGTATTCAAAACACCATGGTGTTCTGGTTATTGGTTTACTCTCTGTCTTCTCTACTAGAGTGGGAACTCCTTAATGATAGGAATCTTATTTTATACATCTCTTTATTTCCAGAGACTCAAAAACTGTCAGGCAATGAAATGTGGATTTCAGTAATGTCTGAAATATGTGTTGAAAATGCAAGTGATCACATTAAGCATCAGTTGGATGGTAAAATAAGTACTACCATCATAGTTCAAAGAGATCACTTAGATTGGCATGATTAAAGAAGACAGAATGAAGGAGTTAAAGAAATGAGTTAAAGAATGAATGAGGGCCGGGCACAGTGGCTCATGCCTGTAATCCCAGCACTTTGGGGGGCCGAGGCGGGTGGATCACCTGAGGTCAGGAGTTCGAGACCAGCTGACCAACATGGTGAAAACCCGTCTCTATTAATACAAAAAATTAGCCGGGCGTGGTGGCACTCACCTGTAATCCAAGCTACTTGAATCACTTGAACCCAGGAGGTGGAGGTTGCAGTGAGCCGAGACTGTGCCATTGCACTCCAGCCTGGGCAACAAGAGCAAAACTCCGTCTCCAAAAAAAAAAAAAAAAAAAAAAGAAAAGAAAGAATGAATGAATGAGGCCTGGCGTGGTGGCTCACACCTGTAATCCCAGCACTTTGGGAGGCCAAGGTGGGCGGATCATTTGAGGTCAGGAGTTCAAGACCAGCCTGACCAACATGGTGAAACCCCATCTGTACTAAAAATACAAAAATTAGCCGGACATGGTAGTGTATGCTTGTAATCCCAGCTACCTGGGAGGCTGAGGCACAAGAATCACTTGAACATGGGAGGCAGAGGTTGCAGTGAGCCAAGATTGCACTATTGCACTCAAGCCTGGGCAAAAAGAGCGAGACTCCATCTCAAAAAAAAAAAAAAAAAAAAAAAAAGAGTTAGGACTTGAATTGGGTTTTAGAAGATGGGCATACTTAAATGAATTGAAGTGGGAATTAGTACAAAAGCCACTGAGATAGGCACACTAAAAAAGCAGTGTTTTTCAGTTGGCATTCATTAGCACTGGGGTCCCCAACCCTCGGCCATGTACCGGTAGCAGTCCATGTCCTGTTAGGAACCAGGCCTCACAGCAGGAGGTGAGTAGAGGGCAAGCGAGTGTTACCCCTGAGCTCCGCCTCCTGTCAGATCAGCAGCAACATTAGATTCTCATAGAAGCGCAAACCCTACTGTGAAATGCTCATGCGGGGATCTAGGTTGTGTGCTCCTTGTGAGAAGCTAATGCCTGATGATCTGAGATGGAATAGTTTCATCCTGAAACCAGCCCCCTGCCCGTAGCCCATGGAAAAATTGTCTTCCATGAAACCAGTCCCTGGTGCCAAAAAGGTTGGGGGCCACTGCTTTAGCATATGTTGATAAGTGTTGGTAAATAAGTATCCTTCTGGATCGAATGCACTGTACTAAGTTTCAAGAAGGCTTAGCGATATGGTCTTTACCCATCAAAAGCTGTTAAGTGTCGGCAGCATTAGAAATGAGCACTGGCTGCTTCAGTATGACCTTGGGTGCCAGGCATGGGAAGTGTTTTTTGTTTGTTTGTTTGTTTTGAGACAGTGTCTCACTCTGTTGCTCAGGCTGGAGTGCAGTGGCGCCATCATAGCTCACTGCAACCTCGAACTCCTGGGCTCAAATGATTCTCCCCACCTCTCCCTCCCAAAGTACTGGGACTGCAGGCATGAGCCACCCCGCCCAGCTGTGACCTTTGGGTTAAGCTCGATTTAGATATAATTCCCTGTGTGTTGTTTTGTTCTGTTTTGTTTTGTTTTAGCCTCTGGATCCATCTGAGGAAATTCCCCGTGTTTTAATTTTAAAGAGTTTAAATATCATTTTATATGATGTTTATTCTATAATTCTCTTAATGGATAGCAATGTATAATAATAGTTAATATCATTATAGCTAATGTCAAGTGACTATTACTGCAAACCAGGCACTCTTCCAAAGCACTTTGAACATATTATTCAGTTAACTCATTTAATCCTCACACAGCCCTGTGAATTAGGACCCACTAACCTCTGCCATCTTAGAAATGAGGAAACTGAGGAACTGAGGGGTTAAATAACTTAATGTGACACAGCCATCAAGTGGAAGAGCTAAGATTTGAGCCCAGGCAGAGCAGTTTTAGAAGTCCTGCTTTAACCATTACATGGACAACCTCGCCTATAACTATGTTAAGAATAAAGTATTTTACACAAGGGATCATTTAGCATCTGGTGATTCCAGAAAAGGAATCTTGTTATTACAGCCTTCTCCTGGTTTTCTTCATTCCTCTCTGAATGCTCCTTCTTATCTCATTCGGAGGCTCCTTTTCCTCTACCTCTTCACGAAAAGCTGGAGCTCCTAAAGGCTCAGTCCTAGGCCCTTTTTTCTCTCACTTTATTCTAAGTGGAGATAAGTTATGATATCAGAAATTGCCTCCTGTACATTTTCACAGCACATTCTAAGTGCCCATGCGTTTTTCTACCAGTCTTCCGTCCCAATCATGATAAGCTCTTTGCTTTCTGCAAATGAAACCACTTTTCATTCTTTTACACTAGCCAGGAAGCCAGGCAAAAACCTTGGTTCCTCCTTTTCTTCCTCACCCTTATATCCAACTCTGGCAACTCCTGCCAATTTCTCCTGCTATTTCTATTTGCCTATGTCTGTACATTTCCATTCTGATCCACGCCTCCATTACCTTTCACCTGTACTACTGCACAGCCTGCAGTCTCCCACCATCCACTCTGGGCCCCTCCAGTCTGCTCTCCAACTGCAGCCAGAGTGCACTTTCCAAAGTATAAATGTCTCTCTCTCTCTCTCTCCACCTCTGACACACACACACACTCACTCTTATGCTCTCTCGCTCTCTCTCTCGCTCTCTCTCTCGCTCTCTCTCTCGCTCTCTCTGTCCTTTGCCTGAAAGTTCTAAACATGGCTTGTGGCTTCTGCATGGTCCAGACTTTGTGTTCCTACTGAGTTTTATCATCTACCGTAGAACTCTTCACTCATGGACCTTTTGGATTCTCGAACATTGTTATCTTTCTTGACAAAAGGTCTTAGCAAATGCTGTTCCTGCTACCTGGAAGATAGTCTCCCCACCAACCCATTCTTTACCTGGTAAAGAACTCTACTGGCCCTTCTAATCTTGGCCTTCTCTGTCTGGGTCAGATCTCTGCTACAAGCTCTTTGAGCCCGTGTCCTCTCCTGCATAGCACGGGTCGGAGGTGGTTGTTTGACATTGATGTATGTGATTCTGTGATACTTGTCTGTCCTCTCTCACTAGACAATAAATTCCATGAAAACATGAACCATGGCTTTTTTCCAATTGTTATATCCCCAGAGTCTAGCGCAGCGCCTAGTGTATAGTAGATGCTCAATATGTATTTGAATAAGGGGGTAAATCAATTAATTCGTTTTATACTCTGCCTCCTTTAGGAGTATAGGGGACTACAAAAGATAAGGTTACCAAGATGTCATCTCTAGAGTCCCAGTCTCTTACTAAATAGTAATTAAATGGCAGCTAATTGTAACTCAAGCACTTCTACCCAAGGCCTCCAGCATCTCTGAAAATGGTGGCAGAGCTATCCATTTTTCTTTTAAAATAACAAACAACTAAACGCTTACAGTTTTGTTCATGTGAGAGTTTATTAGAGAGCTGATGGTAGGTCAGTGTTAGTAGTATCTTTCAAAGACTCCATCTCACAGATTGTGTCACTGGCCCTGGGAGTCTAACGCATCCTTTAGCTCCCTTCCAAGTCTATTTTTTAAACTCTGAAAGCATTCTCTGACCAGGGTTTTAATTTCCCTGTCGAGTTCCTTCTGGGGGCTGGGTTCTGTGAGATTGTTGTTCCTCTGGTTTCCCTGGCAAAGGTAGAGGGTTTTTTTAAATTTTTTTCCCTGGTTTTCAGCATAAACAGTTTATTATTCCCAAGTCTCAAGTATTGTCCAGATACTCCGAGGGGTCCCCAGGTATCATTCCTGGCATCTCTTTCTTGTTCTTTCCATGTTCTCGTGTAGGATGTTACTTAAGCCCTATATAAATGACATCAAGATGGGCTATGTCTGTTTCTACAGACCATTTTACAGTCCTCATAATGTTGGTTGCCTGTGATTTTACTACATTAATTTGTATGATGATTTCTTAAAGTGAAAGCTGATGAGTGAAGTGGTTGACTTGACCCCTCCCAGGACCTATCTTTGTTTCCGTGGAGGATCACTGTGTATTCCCTGATCCCATGGAGCTCAGCCTGGAGCCTGAGCTGGCCTCCAGATGGGCTCTCAGCAATAGGCACCCCCTCATCCTCTGTCCACTGGCCCAAGCTGGGCCATGGAGGCCTGATGGCCAAGACCTCACATCACAAAGCCTGGGGAACTGGATTTCTTCAGCTTGCTTATTTTGTCTTGCCTGTGGAACCTTCTCTTTCACCAGTTCATCTTTCCATCACTACTCGGTTTAAATAAAATCCAAAGGCTGCCTTGTTCAGTTATACCTTTTTATACTCTTGTTTTTATTTAGACAGACTTTGGCAGGAAACCTTCCAAGCGAAGCCCGGGGGAAAAGTGACCATTGGCACAGATTTCAGCCTGTGCTTTTGGCCCAGTATTGTTTCTATTTTTATTTTGTTTCGTGTTTTTGTTAACATCCAGGGCAAAGATTAAGTACTTACACTTATCTGGTAATGATGAGAGGCCTTTGGATTGCTTGCCTGTGGCCTGGAGAATGCATGCTTAAAACCATTAACCCCCAGCTACCTCCTGGGAGATAAGATCTAGCTGTTAAATTTGGCTTTCCCTAAAGGAGGTTCTGAGCTCCTACTTGATCTGAGAGAGGGAAAGAAGAAGGATAAACCCCAGCCTCTGCTGAATTTTGAAAAAAGGATAGTAGCTTAATTTATGAAGGTTGTTTTTTTGAAAAAACTAACTTTATGTCATAATTTCTTAGCTGCCAAAAGACGTAATTCTACCTTAGCTTTGCCTTGGCAACCTGCTTTTGGCACTCTGTGCAAGCCTGTCGTTGCTCTGCATTATTTAAGCAGTAATCTTTAAGAAGGTGAGAAACTATTATTGCTTTTTCACACAGTTGACATGATATTGGCGCAGAGTAGTACCTAGAGCTTCAAACATTTCTAGTGGCCGTAAACCAACTTAAACACCTCCATGTAGAGGTCTCACTGCCATGAGGTCATAGATTGCTACAAGGGGGGAGAAAGAAGAAGATCAAATGTTGTTTAAAAGTTTTTTTTTTCTTTTTAAATATTCTTATTCCACTGAGCTGTAGCTGTAGATTTTGGCTGGGAGCCAATCAAGATTTAGTATTTTGACCAGCTGTGATCTAGTAATGTCCCTCAGAAGAAACATTTTGTAGGGAGGGAAAGACACATATTTGAGACTGTGAATTGTACTCTGTCCTCATACTTTATAGTGTGGGACCTGGTTGTAGACAGATAAAACAAGTACAAGTGAATCTGAAAGAGAATTAGGAAAAAAAAATGTTTCAAATTATTAAAGCCTCACCCCAGCTTCAAGAACTCTCTTGATGTGGTAAATCTTTACATGCCTTCTTCATTTCATTTTCCCGTAAGTTTCCACATTTATATCAGTTCGTGGCAGAATTTATTTCTGCTCATAGCTGATGCTTAGAATGCCTAACAGTATAATAAGTCTTAGAAAGTCAAAAGAACAACACAAACTTAATGTAGGCAGGAAGAGAAGAGAAGGAAAATATACCAATCCACTTAACCTGAAAATTATTCTCATTCTCACCCCGTCCTCAAATAGAATTAGAGATCAAATGTAGATGTTTTGGTGACAACAAAAAACTTAAGATCCTAGGGACTGGGAGAGAGAAGGAAATTAACAATTAGGTAGACCGGCTTGGTTAAATCACATCTTTCTACCTAGTGGTTTCATGACCTTGGTCAAGTTACCTAACCTCTGTGCTTCAGTTTCTTCATCTGTAAAATGAGGATGGTGTTTGTAATACTTCATAGAGATGTCATAAGGATTAAATGAGACCATGTATAAAGCTGTTAACAGAGTGCTTAATCCATAGCACTTTATAAATTTTAGTTGCCGTTTTATTATTATTAATAATCTATTGGGTACTTATTCATTGTACTAGGAATTTTACTTGTATATCTCATTTAATCCTTACTGCAGTAACTATTAGTAGCTATAACCATTTTACAGAAGAGGAAACCTAGGTTGGGAGCAGTGAGGTGCATCATCAGTGTCTTGTGTTTCCTAACGATGGAGCTACATGTGGAGCTCTGGAATATTACCTATGGGAGATGTGGAAATGGGAATCACATTTTGGACTGGTGCTTTCTTAACTTGTTTTCTCTTTCCCAATCTCTTTTCTGTAAAAGGAGGCTATAGCTTCAGGCAGTAAAACCAAGAGGAAGAGGAGAGGGAAATGATGGGGCAAGGATGGTGGAGTAGAGGAAACTGGGCTCTACCAGTTCCTGGGTTGGCTTCATGGCAAGGTATTTGCATGCCAAGGTATTTATATAATGGTTATGAAAGTGCTGAATATGGTCTTTCTCATTTTAGTCAGAGAAATAGAGAATTTCTCCCTTTTAAAAAAATTCTCTCTCCCTGAAGCTAAATTCATGCAGAACAAGGATGCATCAGGGGTTTGGGGACAATTGGAATGTACCTCAAAGGATTCTGGGAAGTTCTTATAGTCCCTAAGCAGTAGGTAGATCATGAAAACAGAGGAATTTTGAGCATTTTGACTTTATTCAAAGCTTTCCCCACCTCATGTCCCCAAGAAAAAAAACTAAGATTGTGTTTCACATTGAACAGATTAAATCTGTTGATTGATTTGGGTCTTTTTCTCCAAATCTCTTTTATACTTTTTTTTTCTTTTATACTTTTTTTTCTTTTTTTGAAACGGAGTCTCACTCTGTTGCCCAGGCTGGAGTGCAGTATTGCAATCTCGGTTCACTGCAACCTCCACCTCCTGGGTTCAAGAGATTCTCCTGCTCTCCTGCCTCAGCCTCCCATGCAGCTGGGATTATAGGTACCCACCACTACACCGGGCTAATTTTTGTATTTTTAGTAGAGATGGGGTTTTGCCATGTTGGCCAGGCTGATCTCGAACTCCTGACCTCAGGTGATCCACCCACCTTGGCCTCCCAAAGTGCTGGGATTACAGGCATGAGCCACCATGCCCAGCCTTTTTTTTTTTTTTTTTTGGTGGGTTGGGGGCGGCTTACCTTCATCCAAGCTGGAATGCAGTAGCATGATCATAGCTCACTGCAAGCTCAACCTCCTGGGCTCAAGTGATCCTTCCACCTCAGCCTCCCAAAGTGCTGGGACTACAGACATAAGCCACCACGCCCGGCACTGTACTTCTTTATTTCCTTCTTGCAGCGAGCTCCCTGATGTACAGAAGTGGAGGTGTGGGAAGGTAGGTGGGAGGAGTTTTGTTTGTTCCTGCTTGAAACAGTATGCTGTATAAGAGAAACAGTAAAGGGAAGGAGATCTAGATTCCAGTCCTTCTTCTACCTATTGCCCTGTGTTCCTGTGCAAGACGTGAATGTGTCTGAGTCTCAGTTGCCCCTTCTGTAAAATGAGAATAATACTTGAAATTTGAAGCCCACTGAAACGAATCATAATGACAGCAACCACAATTACAACTACTACTGACACTAGTGTCTATGCCAGGCGTCCTGCCAACGATTTTAAGCACATTATTTTATTTATTACTTACTGTAGTCGATCTATTTTATAAATAGTCATTAAATATGCCCACAGTCATATAACTCAGGGGTGCCCAACCCCCGGGCCACAGCCTTTTACCCGTCTGTGGCCTGTTAAGAACCAGGCCGCACAGCAGGAGGCGATGGGGGTGAGTGAGCATTACCCCCTGAGCTCCGCCTCCCATCAGATCAGCCATGGTATCAGACTCTCATAGGAGCACGAATCCTGTTGTGAATTGTACATGCGAGGGATCTCGGTTGTGTGCTCCTTATGAGAATCTAACTAACGCCTGATGATCTGAGGTGGAAGTTTCATATCCCCCCCTCCAAGTCCATAGGAAAATTGTCTTCCACAAAACAGGTACCTGGTGCCAAAAAGATTGAGGACCACTGATAATAACTAATAAACGAATGTGACCTTAAGTTGTAACTCCATAGAGGTGGGATCATAGTGGCAGAGCTAAGAGTAGAATCCAAGTCTTTGAACAGTCCTTCTTGTCGCCACTGTCTCTAGAGCTGAAGAGATAAGAAAAGATAGTTGATTGCAATAAATAAGGACTCACAGAATGCGAAACAAATTAATCATCTTAATTTAGAGAGCTCAGAGAAAACTTGATCCAAGGAAGGCAAACTGAAACTAGACTATCCTCCTTGACATCTAAACTCCGGGCCACTTGGCTTCTCCCTCATCGTGCCATTGTTTGTGACCCCAAGAAATACTTTTTTACTTATGGCAAAAGGTTTATTAAGTAATTTAACAGTCCCTGGTGTGGTTCAGTTATTCAACAAGCTACACTGTGTTTCACTAAACCATAGCCTAGTAAATTTGCGATTATGATATCTTTGGGTTGTTGTTTTTTAATAAATTCCTTTTAATTGCAGCATTAAACCCCAGATGTCATGTTTCCAGTTTGGAGCTAAGCCCAGCTGGAAGAGACAGCCACTTATGGGAAATGGCTGGTGAGGAGAATGTGTGCAGTGAACTGGTAGACTAGGTCCAGTTACTTGAACCTCAGGCTCTTCACCTGCAATTCTAGTGCCTCCGAACACACGGGGCCCCTTGGTGGGAGCAGAGAATAAAGAAAAGCTACTATGTTTCCTAATATGTCCACTTCTCCCAAAACACACACATTTTTGCTTTTAGTTGTCTAAGGGTAGAGGCTCCCTGTAAGTTTTGCATCACAATATAAATAATGTACTAATTGCATATGGTGAGTAAATTGTCAACAGCCTTTAAAAATTGGTCATATAATTAGTAAATCTATGAGTTTCAACCTCTTCATCTAGATGAAATAGTCATGAAGCCAGACTGTAATCAAAGAATCTTGAAACCTCCTGAATATTCTGTTTTGAACTATTATTTGCCTTTTAAATTCCTACCTTTCTCTCTTTAGGCAAGAGTAGAGATAAAAATACTCTTTTATTTCTTTACCTTATACTAAAATATGAATGAAGGGTCTTTCTCAAAACCTTCCATTAAATATAAAATCAAAATTATTTTATTAAAAATCTATGCATTTTGCTTTTATACGAGATGCTCACAGAAGTTTGTTTTTTAATAGTAAAGGTTCAGAAACATCCTAAATCTACAAAAGTAAGGGAATAATTAAGTAAATTATGATAGTCCATTCAGTGAAGCAGCCATTTAGAATTCTGCTTACCAGGAGGTTTTAATAGCATCCAACAGCAGGATGTAGCATTCTGTATATACCAGAAACAACACAGCTTTAGTGTTTCTTTCTTGTTTCCTTTTTTTTTTTTTTTTTTTTTTTTTTGAGACAGGGTCTTGCTCTATCGCCCAGGCTAAAGTGCAGTGGCGTGATCACAGCTCACTGCAACCCAGGCTCACGCAATCCTCCCACCTCAGCCCACAGTTGCTGGGACTACAGGCGCTCATCACCATACCCAGCTAATTTTTTAATTTTTTGTAGAGACAGGGTCTCCCTGTGTGGCCCAGGCTCGTCCCAAACTCCTGGGTTCAAGCAGTCCTCCCACGTTGGCCTCCCAAAGTGCTGGGATCACACGTGTGAGCCGCCACACCTGGCGCATAGGGTTTCTTTAAAAATTAAACACACATATTTAAAATCAAAGTCTGAAAGGAAAATACCCAAAATTAATAGCAGTTATTTGATGGGTAATAGACTTGTGAGTTTTTATTTTTTTATATAGTTAACATATTTTTAGTTTTCCTGTAAAACTATTGTAATAATTAACAATACATGTGTGTTTAATGTTATCATTTGATACTTCAGCTGTTTGGAGCTTGGCTGTCTTAAAAATCTGGAATGTAGCTGGGATCCTGGAAGTAATAAAAAAATCAATTCTGAACAGCTAAAACTAATGTTACCAAACTCATATAATAAATAAAGCATATTATGCCCAGCACAGCTCCTGGCCTGCCACGCAAATCCTGTTTACTCGTACTTTGCACACAATTTTCAGGACATCTGCTTTATAAGAACACAGCAAACTAAGAAAAGGGTATAGTGGCCACTGCAGGCAGGGGCACTGACTCAACCACCCCCAGCGCCAGAGGGGACTCGAAGAACCCGTGCCAGACTTACCTCCAGACCTGCGTCCTACAGAACAGACGCCACTGAACATCCTGTAGTCCCCTTACTGCGTCATCACTCAGTAATACATGTTCATATCAGTGGCCCAGAGGCATCGAGAAAATGCCTTTTCTTGTTCAACTTTTTTAAGATGGTAAGAAAAGCTGTAATAAAAATTTTTGAAAGGTTTAATCTCATAGAACTAAAAATGGAGGGAAAAAATGTGGTGATAAAAAGGTAAACCTTAGATATGTAGACTTCCTTATTATCTCTCCAAAAAGAACTAATTTCCTTACGATTCTTAAGAGAGAACATTTTGACTGGGACCTGTGGCTCACACCTGTAATCCCAATATTTTGGGAGGCCAAGGCAAAAGGATCACTTGAGCCCAGGAGTTTGAGACCAGTGTGTGCAAAATGATGAGATCCTGTCTCTAAAAAAAAAATTAAAAATAAAAAACATTAGCCAGGCATGGTGGCACACACCTGTAGTCCCAGCTACTTGGGAGACTGAGGTGGGAGGATCCCTTGAGGCCAGGAGTTGAGGCTGCAGTGAGCTGTGATCACACCAGTGTACTCTAGCCTGAGCAACAGAGTGAGACTTTGTCTCTCAAAAAAAATTGTTTTTAATTAAAAAATAAAAAGAGAACCTTTTACTGGTACTTGGATTTTCCAGTTTGAATCTAATACTACCATTACCTGAGTTTTCATACAAATCCAAGGGAACCGGAGAAGAATGTCACAAAATCAGGATGTCAGAAAATACCAAAGTTTCCACCTCTCAAAGCCTTGGAGTCCATCCATGAAAATAGGAATAACATACAATTTTAGAGTTTGTGGGCAAATGAGAAGGCATTTAGCTTGATGTGTGTACCATGTCTTTGGCACTTAGCAAATGTTACTTGAATTTGAATGTCGTGTTCCCATGTGGGACACAATAGATACGATGGGCTCTGGAGTCAGACGGAATCTAGTTCACATGTGGTTCTTCAGCCTTGAACAAAGCACATGACCCACCACCTGCCTATCTTCCTCACAGGACACTCGAGGGCTCTGTGTGGGCAGCGCATCTTCCACAGGGCTCAGAATATTATTGACAGTCGGGAAAATGGTCGTTCCCTTCACATTGTAGTTGGCGAGGTGGGGCAGTGGGGGTTGTCACACCTCATTACTTTTCTGTTGTACAAAGTTGAGAACTTCTAGAGCGTCTCAAAATCAATGAGGGCTACAAACACCCTGTTCCTCTTGTGCAGCAAGCACTGCTGGGTGTGCCCCAGGCCTGTTTCTCAAGCCCTGCCTTTTATCAGCCCACTGGGAGCCCCACAGAGCAGCAGAGCAGGATGCCTGGGGTGGGGGTAGGGGTGGGAGGATGGCGGCACAGGGTCACAGCATGAGGGGTTAAGCACCTGGCTCTAGCCACACACCAACAAATCACCTTCAGTGTTCCAGGCTGTTTCACCTAGTGCTTCCACCCCTCGTGGGCTGGGCTGGCAAATGAAAGCTTGGCTTGTCTGCACAGAATAGACTGTCTGTAGACTGGCTGAGGTGGTGCTGATGTTCTCTTTTGGTTTGAGTACCCAGTCAGCCTGCAAGATCATTTAGAGAGGGACACTGTTAGCAAATGGTAGAGTAAAAACAACAAGATTTGCAGAAATGTGTAGCTTACCCAATTATTGTGAGTTTTGGCAGCATATTAACTATAAACCTAGATCGAGGCCAGCAGATTTTGCTCTGTTTTGTTTTGTTTTTCTTGAGAACTAAAAACTGTAATTTACTAGTCTACTTGCCTAGTTCTATATGCACCCCAGTGACCACCCCTAATTATGAAATGTCTCCTGGCACCAGTACTCACAGCCAGCCAGAGGAGTCTGAGGGACCCAAGGATTAGAAGCCGTGTGGTTGCCCCTTCCCAAGAATAACCCTTGCTTGGGTGTCTGAGACTGCAGGTATAATCCTGCATCAGAAACAGTCTGAGAGGAGAGAGAGCAGGGAGCTGGGGCCAGGGCTTGTGGCTGTAGACACAAGTGGAAGAAACCCCAGATCTCTTTTCTTTTCTAGGGCACTTCTTGCTATTGTAATTTGAAAATGTATTATTTGAATAATGAGGGATGTCTTTCTCCTGCAGGACTGTTAGCTCCATGGAGGAAGGGCCTACTGGTCTTGCATCTGTCTCCCTACCCCAAGGCCAGGCACATATGGGAACTATTTGTTAGGTGTGTGTAGTTTCAAGTTCTGCCTCTACCCCTGCCTAGTGGTTGCCCTTCTGCAAGCCACTTAACCCTCTATGCGTGTTTCCTCATCTGAAGCACACAAGTCAAATGATCTGTGTGTGCCTCCCTCTGCCTCT
The DNA here is from genome assembly GCF_006542625.1 of Nomascus leucogenys. NCBI lineage: Eukaryota > Metazoa > Chordata > Mammalia > Primates > Hylobatidae > Nomascus > Nomascus leucogenys. Next base: position 60,618,374 of record NC_044395.1, on the reverse strand, counting down.
GGACCCAATCTGTTCATATGGTTGTATTGAAGCTAATCTCATCCACATACAAGAATGTCTAGAGCTAGCATAGTGTATAACATAGCCATCATTTCCAGGATGTAGATACTCTATTTCCATTAACTGATTATTATTTATTATTTCAGACTTTACCCTGCTTTCTCTGTAGGGTTTTTGTAAAGACTAAGTGAAATGATGTATAGGAAATTACTTCAGAAATTATAAAATTTGTATAACTGAACAATGATTGTTATTGCTGGCCGAAAGATACCCTCCTGAGAAGAAACTCAGACCCAAAAGACAGCACTGCAGACCAAGTATTGTAAAACATATGTGTGGCTAGCCCCATCAAAGAATGTGTTTCCCAAGTTAGTTTTTCATTTTAAAAAAAAAAAGAACCCCTCAAAAAATTCTTTTCAATTTTTAAAATGTAACCTTGACACTCTCTCTCTCTCTCTCTCTCTCTCTCTCTCTGCCAGTTCTCTAATGCAAGGTGGTTAGCATTTGGGTGTTGGCAAGGTTGTTGGTCATGAAATCCTTGTCACTGCCTCTCTGAGCATGGGCAAGTCATGTAACTTCTCTGCCAGATGAGGATGCCTACTTTTCAAAGCTAAAATAAGAATTGAATTAAATACTAAAAACAAGAATAAGATTATGGATAGCCCTTCAGAAATATGAAGTTAGTTATGTCCTTCACATGTTTTTCTTGCTAGATCCAGCCTGTCCAGTTACTGCACCTCTTCCCCATAGGACAGGGTTTCTGTTCCCCGCCCTGCCTGGGGCCCTCTTCCTTCCAGCAGTGTGTCTGTATCCTGCTGGAAGGAAGCTCCCAAAGTTGGACCCACATACCTCATGTTGTTTTTTGCATTCAGACACTGCAATAACTATTGTCTAAGATTGATTCTTATCTATTTTTATTAGCTCAGACCTAAGTATGCTGTTTCCTGTCTCTGGATCCAGAAGGCTTACACCGAGTTCTAAAGTCGAAAGTAACTTCTTGTTTTTGTTTCTCTTCTAGCGACAGACATCACACCTCCAGTGCAATCCCTGTTCCTAAGAGACAAAGCTCCATATTTGGGGGTGCAGATGTAGGCTTCTCTGGGGGGATCCCTTCACCAGACAAAGGACATCGAAAACGGGCCAGCTCTGAGAATGAGAGACTTCAGTACAAAACCCCTCCTCCCAGTTACAACTCAGCATTAGCCCAGCCTGTGACAACCGTCCCCTCCGTGGGAGAGACCGAGAGAAAGATAACATCTCTATCCTCCTCCTTGGATACCTCCTTGGACTTCTCCAAAGAAAACAAGAAAAAAGGAGAGGATCTAGTTGGCAGCTTAAACGGAGGCCATGCTAATGTGTGCCCTAGCCAAGAACAAGGAGAAGCCCTCTCTGGGCACCGGGCCACAGTCAATGGCACTCTCCTACCCAGCGAGCAGGCCAGGCCCACCAGTGTCCAGCTTCCAGGCGAGTTCCACCCAGTCTCAGAAGCTGAGCTCTGCTGTACTGTGGAGCAAGCAGAAGAAATCATCGGGCTGGAAGCCACAGGTTTCACCTCAGGCGATCAGCTAGAAGCATTTAACTGCATCCCAGTGGACAGTGCCGTGGCAGTAGAGTGTGACGAACAAGTTCTGGGAGAATTTGAAGAGTTCTCCCGAAGGATCTATGCACTGAATGAAAATGTATCCAGCTTCCGCCGGCCGCGCAGGAGTTCCGATAAGTGAAGTGAGCAGGTCGACAGTAGGACCAGGGTAGAAGCTCTGCCTAAAATGAAGTGAAAGCTGCACTTAACCCTTTGTAATAATGATGACACAAAATGAATATTAATGGAGGATATTCCTCGGAAAAACAGACTTTGGGAATGAAGGAGGGACTCAGGATCATTGTTATCAGTGGGCCAAAGTTAGATTTTGCTTTCAAGATTTGCTTTTTGGGCCTGATGATTTTAAAGCAAAAATCACCCTCTAGTTGAAAGAGCTTACAGCTTGAGTCACCTTTTAGCTATTTGTCTGCTTTTTATTTACCCTTCTATGTTATCCTCAGAGGGAAGATGATAATATATAAATAATATAATGAACTCACCCTTAGTTTCTCATAAGCATTTGCCCTCACCATGGTTTATAAAACTTTGGGAAAATGGAATATTCAGAAATAGGTTTCTACCATGCACTGAAAGATCTGTGGCCATCTGTGAGGTAGATGAAGAAGCAGCATAGTGGTCTCCTTACACCCAGGCCTATCTGTCCCTCTTCCTGCCCCCGGGTACCACAGTCCACCTTTAGACCCTACTGTCGCCCCATCTTCTCCATGGATGGGCCATGCGTCCTGAAAACAAGACATCAGATTCACTGGTTCTGTAACCCAGTAGCTGTGACGTTCCATCTCTTCTAAGCAGCCATGGCCTTCCCCCTCCTCTGCCATACCCTTAATGTGGCCCTCAGATTAGATGAAAAACTTGCTTCTGGTGGATCCCGAGGGACCCTCAAGGACCTCGAGGTTACTGCAGTCAGATGCCGTCTCATCCCCTGTGGGGGCCAAAGTTTTTATGTGGGCAGATGCTGTGGTCAGGAACTAGGCATGCTTTCTGGCAAGGCACTCACCAGATAAAAATCCCTTGATGTAAATCCCATGTTAATTTATTAAATTTCAGTCAGAAGGTCGGCATTTACATGACAGAATGTATGTAGAGAGTCAGGGTGTCTGGTAGGCAAACTGCAAGGCAGTTGAGATAGTTGGATTAAGAGGCTAGACGAGACATAGAATACTATTGGTATGTGTGCAATTTCATGAATATTAAATTATGTTTCGAAGTCCAGTTGTCATTCCTGCATTCAGATTTCATTTGCTGTTGCTTTATACGTTATGTACCCAAGGACATTGCCTCAGGGTTGCAAACTCTTTAAAGGAAAATTTATCCATATATCCATGTATTATATAGAAGAATAAAAATTGAGTTTACTTCACCCGACCTGATTTTTTTTTCCCAGCTTGGAAATTCCTCTTGAACCTACGTCTCCGTATGTCACATCATGACAGGACTAGCCTGAACAAAAGCCATGTCTATCTTAAGCAGAGGCTGTTGACTTCATTCAGTTTACGTATTGTATATAGCAACACAAACACTTGACAGGTGTATACTCCAGTCACCACATTTGTCCTGCATAACAGCTTCACTCACAGGCCTCATTGTCACTTTATATTGTGTCCAAGCATTCCTGGGCTCAAGGTTAATGTATAGCTACATTGTTGTTCTCCATGTAGAGAACTCACAGGATGACTACATCGCAAATAAACCCAACTCTCAGGCAGTCGAAAGCTTTAACTGGATCTGCAGAAGCCCATCTTCCTCCACATGAAGAGGCGGGGCTCCTTCACGTGGAGCGGGAGCTTCTCTGCAGTGTACTGTCTGTCGCTCATTTTAGAGTCAGTGCGGGTGGAGACAGCATCGTGGATATGCACGTGCTGCGGGGCCCTCCAGGGAAGTAAATTTACCAAAAAAAAAAAGGTTCTGAAGGGCAGTGTTAGGATTGCAGAATGGAAGGTCAACCCCATGGGACTTATGATTGCCCCAGATGTGGGATGGACTTAAATGTCACACCAAACTCAAAGTAGGTACACTGGGTTGCAGGGCATCCAGCCTGGCCCTGGCACCACCAAGGAGCAGGACTCCTCATGATTACAGTGTCCATCTCAGGCCCACACAACCATGAGAGCCTGGACTCTGGGGCCCACCCGTCAGTGCCCCCCACCGCTGTGCAGACTCCCTGGTTGATTCTGGGCTTATGGCTTTTCACCGCACCATGGGGAGCCCTGCTCTTGAATGTCATCGGGCTGCTCAGAGCTGATTGCCAGGTGCCTACACATTTGCCTCGGCCCACACAGCCCAGTGGTGATGCCTCAAAACACCACTTAGGTTTGGGTTCGTTTAGTTTGAGTTTGGGGTTGTCATTTGAACTTGTTTGATGTCTGCAGTTTCTGCCATGACCTGGGTAGAACCTATGGGATTACCCGTCTCCTGGAATAACTGTTCGACGTTTTCCAAAGTTGTAGAGTTAGTTTGGCCTCTGTTTAAAGTGGCTGGGGCCAAAATATAAGATGTTATTATCTCCTACTAACCTTTTAAATTAGTTTTGTAAATCGCTAAGAAAATTAAGTTTGCTTGGAAGATATAAGTTGAATTGGAAACTCATTACTATCTATTTCTGAACTGCTAAGAAGCCTTTCAGTTTTCATACAGCCGAGATGCTTTTTAAACAGCGGGCAAATGTTATCAAATGAATATTTGCTTGTGTTTTTTCTCTTCACTTCCCCTTAACCACTTTAGAAATTCCAGAGATTTTTTTCCCCTCAGAATATTAGTTTTGGAAGATTGTGCCCAGCTATATATTTTTTAGCAGTTCTAATGGTGCCCATTTATCCTGACCTAACCAGTTATTTAAATAATTTTTTAAGCCACCACGAATAATAAATGGCATGTGAAACTGATCTGTTGGTAACTGGAAGAAAACTCAGCATCTGTATTTATACAATAAAATTGATTAGTATTTATTTTGAGAGTTAAAAGTGTATATTATTTCCCTACTATGTTTGAGTCCTGTCTTCGTTGTTTTGAATTTCATATTGAAGCTGGGTTAACCACGAAAATCTTGTTCTTAAAGAGTCAGCCAGCATTTGTCGAGCACACTTGCTCTCACACGCTCACACACACTCACTCTCTCTCTGCACATGTGTGTAAGGGACTGGGCTAAGCAAGGTTAATAAAGAGATGAGTAAACATTGACCTCTGCCATGTTCTCTAGTGGGGCTCACAGGTATATTAGCTATTAATGATAATTCAGTGTGCTAAATTCTGCAATGGAGAGATGTATAGCCATTCTATGGAATGCAGACAAAGCTATTAATTGTCACTCAAGGGTCAGGAAAGATTCATGGAAGTAATGCAGATTAAAGATATGTAAGATTTCACATCGTGGGTTGAGGGAACAGCATGGGCACAGGCCCAGAGGCAAGGCCTTGGGTGTGAGCTTGGAAAACAGCAGGGAGTGTGCTGTGCTTGGGGCCTGAATGGATGTGAAGAAGGGCAAAAGGGGAAACTGAGTTACAGGCCAATTGGAAGAACTTAAGGTGCCAAATAAAGAGATTTGGATGAATCCGGTAGGCAGCTGGTAGGTACCCTTTCCAAACTTGAAGCAAAAGAGTAACTTGGTTAGATCTGACTTACGACTTGCAGCTAGTTTCAGGCTGGACTCCAGTGATACTTGCTTGAGTCTATTTAATGATCTTTCCTTTGTGTTTGGAAAAAAAAAATCTGTATCTGAAAAAGAGATGCATCCCTCTGTCCCTAGTATTTTCAGGGAATGATATGGTTTGGATGTTTGTCTCCTCCAAATCTCATGTTGAAATGTGATTCCCCATGTTGGAGGTGGGGCCTGGTGGGATGTGATTGGATCATGGGGGCAGACCCCTCATGAATGGCTTAGCACCATCCGTTTGATGATGAGTGAGTTCTCAGTTCACCCAGGATCTTGTTGCTTAAAAGAGTCTGGTATCTCCCTCGAGACAATCCTGGCTAACGCAGTGAAACCCCGTCTATACTAAAAATGCAAAAAATTAGTCAGGCGTGGTGGCAGGCGCCTGTAGTCCCAGCCATTCAGGAGGCTGAGGCAAGAGAATCGCTTGAACTGGGGAGGTGGAAGTTGCAGTGAGCCGAGATCACACCACTGCATTCCAGCCTGGGCAATAGAGTGAGACTCCATCTCCAAAAAAAAAAAAAAGAGCCTGGGATCTCCCTTTAGTCTCTTGCTATTGCTCTTGCCATGTGACATGCTGGCACCCCATCAACTTCTGCCATGATTGTAAGCTTTCTGAAGTGTGCCCAGAAGCTGAGCAAATGTTGGCACCATGCTTATATAGCCTTTAGAATCGTGAGCCAATTAAACATCTTTCCTGTATAAATCACCCAGCCTCTGGTATTCCTTTATAGCAACACAAAAAATGGACTAATACAGGTACATATTGAACAAATCTGGGTTTTTACTGTGTAGTACAGAGTGCAGCCAGCATCTCTTCTTTAGAAGCTAGATTCTGAATGCTCCATGGCACCTGTTCACTTCTCTGCAACTCTGCTGCTTTGAAGCTATGACCCTGGAAGTCACTGAGCTTTTGGGAACCTCCATTTCTTAATCTGTAAACAAGTAGAAAGGACTCTGCCCTTCCCAATTACGTTTGCAGGGGACCCGCCACATCATAGGTGCTCCATCAATGTTAGTTACCTTGGGTCCCAGAGGAAGCCACTTTGCCGGGATAGAAAGGCTGCCTGGGACTTAGTGGGTTTCCTGTTCTAGCACTTGGAGCACAGCCACTTAACCTCTCTGGATTTGGCTCCCAATCTGTGAAGTAGGGATAATACCCCACCCCTGAGGATTGATAGAATGTTAGAAGAGATAAACATCTTCGTGAAAGCACTGAATGATCTTTACACAGCACCATGCACATCAGGAGGAATTAGTCACTCAACAAGGATTTCTTGCGTTCTGTGTTTCAGGCTTTGGTGGGACTGTTGAAATACAGATACTCATTCTATACACATTGAGAATGTGTACTAGGGCTGAAACTAGTCTTTTGAAAACCTAAGCTCTGCCGGGCCCAGTGGCTTATGCTTGTAATCCGAGCAGTTTGGGAGGCAAAGGCAGGTGGATCCCTTGAGGTCAGGAGTTCGAGACCGGCCTGGCCAACATGGTGAAACCCCGTCTCCACTAAAAATACAAAAATCAGCCAGGCATGGTGGTGCGCACCTGTAATCCCAGCTACTCCAGAGGCTGAAGCAGGAGAATCACTTGAACTTGGGAGGTGGAGGTTGCAGTGAGCCAAGATCACCCTACTGCACTCCAGCCTGGGTGACAGAGCGAGACTCTGTCTCAAAAAAAAGAAAAAGAAAAGAAAATCCAGGCTGTAAACAAATGGGAAGTATTTCAAAGTGCTTTAGTGGTAGACGGCGCCAACGCGGTGTAGAGACATGGCCTCTCAGCCATAATTTCCAGTTTCTAGCCCCTGGCAGACGAGCTGCCTTAGGCCCACCCTCGCTCGTGAATGTTCTCTAACAAGGCTTCTGGCGGCCTCAGTGAATGAGTTGGTGCCCAGAGCTCTTGATTCTGCTTGAAGTAGATAGCTTTTTCTTTTTTTTCCCCCCCTTAGCACATCTAATTACAGTTTTGTAGGTAGACAGCTCAGCCTTGTGGATTTTAAATGAATAAAAAAAGACAAATCTTTAAAACAATTCCATACTTTTTAAAGGCCAGCACTGTCAGGAATCCAGAAAAAGAACGAGCATGAGTCTAGATATGAAAGAGACAGCCAGTTGGTGAAATAGCTATAGCTGTAGCCAAGCCCAGGCACGGAACTACAAGGGGGAGAGTGGCAGGCGCAGGTCATTTTGGCAGTGTGTACAAAACACAGTTGTAAGGCGCATCAGATGAGAAAGTCTCGGAGGGTGAGAGGGGCAGGACTAATGGACAGCCTGAAGCTAAGGAGAGGACAGGAGCACTTGGGAAGGAAGCGGTCTGGGGGGCCTAATTGAGCAGCACCCTGCCTCACAGGAGAGCAAGTCACAGATGTTTCAGCCCCAACGGTGCCGCTCACTGGCTGTGTGACCCCGGCGAGGTGCTTGACTTCTCTGAGCCCACGTGCTGGTCTGTAAAGTGAAGTCAGCCCCTTGTTCCGTATTTCCTTTGATCCTGGACAGAGGCTTCTCTTGCCCTAAGAGCAAATTTGTATTCTTTCTTCAAAACCTGTCTCCAATTGCTTTGGGGCCCAGAGCATGACACGACAGGAGAGGCCTCTCACCTGCCACTCTGCCTGTTTGTGAAGAACTTGGCACAGTTCATGACAGCCTGCTTCTGATCAGGGTGGTTTGTATATAGCAGAACAGCTACCACCCTGCCATCGATTCAAAGTCCATGGCACAAGAGCTTGTAAAATGTGTAATAAAACAGCCAGCTTAAAAAATTCAGCCTCAGCGTGACTTTTACTGTTGCTAAGGATAGACCCCAGTCATCACAAAAAGGATACATTGATTTTAGTTTGATAGGAAAATGCATAAAATAGTTTAAGGAAGTATATTATTCAAAATGGTTAAAATAAGTTGATGCTTTAAGGGACAAACTTGTTCTCTCAAAAGTTTACTTGCAAAAACTTTTTTAAAAAAATTTTAGTTATGCAGAACACCTTATTCCTCAAAGAAACCAGCCTCACTGTGTATTTCCACAGATTACTCACTCTTTGGGTCAAGGGTCAGGCACACTTGATGTTAGGAGACTCCAGGCTTCTTTGTGTGCAGGTGATATGTGACGTTTTGTTCATGCAGCACACGTCTCCAGAGTCTGCTGACCTCAGCACAGGCCCTTTGCTGCCAAAAACCTGCTGGCCACCTGGACTTCTCAGCCCCAACCCGTGCCTAAGCGTTGCCTTCAGTGGCATACAGTAGGTGCTCCTGAGGTGTGCGTGTCCGTATGGGGCGGGGCAGTGTGAATGAGGAAGAGCACAGGCTGAGTTTGGTAAGTCATACCTGTGTCTGTCTCTTGGTCCCCTGGGAGCTCTGTGAAGGCCCAATGTTCCCAGAATCAGCATCGGAAACCTTTAGAAGCAGAGCTGTCCCCGGATCACATAAGACTGTGGAACTGGGTTATTGTAAACGGTAAATCACACTGATTCTCAGTCAACATTCTGAGTGCTAATGAGCCACCACCAGCTGGGAAACCAGAACAGGAGCTGAGGCCCTGGTGCCCTGTCCTGCCCTGCGCACATCTATACGGTGACACCTGCTTTCTCTCCATGGTGATGCAGTGACCCCTCAAACAGGCATAGTGTTTTTCCTGTCTCAACGCTCTCCCCCAAATAATTGCATTTGATCCCCAGGCCAGCCCGCAGAGTGTGTGGGCAAGGTGCTCTCATCACTACTTGACCCAGGAACCCACAGGAAACCCCCAAAGAAGGCTGACCTGCTGAAGATCACACAGATCCCAAGGCCACACTGGGGCCAGACCAGGCCCTGACCTCTCCCCCAGGGCTCTTTCTTCCACACCCCAAGCCCTGTGGAGGCCCCACAGCCTCTACTTCTGTCCCACCCATCTGAACATCCTGCCCTCTACAGAGAGTCCTCCCCACTCCGCAGCCCCAGTTAAGAGGGAGGAGCAAATCCGGGGGACATCTCTGTGCAGGGAGTGGAAAAACTGAGCACCTCACAGCATTGTGCTGTGGGGAGTGGAGCAACTTTAAGGGGGACAAATGTGTATTTATAACTGCCAGAAATGTGATATAACTGTCAAAAGTCCATGAGGTCGGCCGTGTACATTATGACTCACAGGCATAAAAGGGGTGGGGGTAAGAGAGGCAGGAGGGACTTCTTTGAGGACTCCCCTTAGCTGTGTCTGACAGGTAGGTCAAGGGGGTGAAACAGGGCTGGGGCTACCAGCCAGGGTAAGAAGCAAGAACAAAGGTGTTGCTGGGAACCTGTATTACTCGTGCGTTTAATGGTTACTGACTGCACACTGCAGACCAAGCGCCGGACTAGGCTCCAGGGTGAGAAATGCACAAGGCAGACACAGTGCCTGCCCTCACGAAGCTGCCAGGCCTGTGGCTGAGACAGGAAAGTACAGAGGACACGGAGCTGCGGTGGAGTTGGGTGTAAGGCAGGTAGTTGGGGAGGGGAGGACTGAGCCTGTGTCTGAGGGCCGGGGGCAGGGGATATGGCTGGGTGGGGGGAAGGAGAGGGATCTGTGCACAGGGTTAGCAGAAGAGCGGCCAGAACAGAGGCCCAAGGAGCTTCCCCCAAGGCTGAGCATGGAAGACTGTGGGACTAGACACAGGACAGAAACCATGGAGATGGGGAAGGGTCAACAGGGCCAAAGACCCAGGAGCCATGAGAGGTGAGGGCAGGCACAGCCTGAAGCCCTTGGTGACCTCCATGGGAGCTGTTTCAGGGTTGGGGAGCAGCGAGGAAGCAAGGGGCAGTGGGCGTGCACAGTGGGGAAGTAGAGACAGTGAGTGTAGACAATTCTTGCGAGTTTAGCTATAAAGTGGTGGAGAAAAATATGGGTGGGAGTTGGAGGGGACTGTGAGACCGAAGGAAAATTTCCTGTAAATGCGAGTGGGATGGAGCCAGTAGCAGGGAGAAGGCAAAGGTTCAGGAAGAAGACGGGACAATGAAAGAAGCAAGGCCCCAGAGAAAATTTGGGGTGACAGGGGAGAAGGCGAAGCTCCAGGGCATGGTGAGGACAGCAAGGAAGGGTGGCCAGGCAGGAGTGGGCTGAGCTGTCCCTCTGCATGGGTGGGAGGCCCCTGAAGAGGGACAGCCTGGGATGGGGGCCTGACTGGAGTGACTATCCCAGGGTACAGGCCAGGGCAGAAGGGGCACCATGAGGGTGGCTTGGAGCTTCTTGGGCCTTTTGAAGGAGATTCCTGAGGTTTATGGGAAGGGGTGGTTTGCTGCCCTTGAGTTCAACATGCCTGGATTATAATCACCTCCTCCCCGGCGCCCTTCAGCTACTCTTGTGCCCTCTAGCCCACTGTCCACATGGCAAGCATGTGACCTGTCCTAAACACAGCTCTCACCCTATGAAAACTGTTACATAAAAGAAAGCATCATTTACTTACCTTTGCTATATGCATTGTACACATTAGTTAACTGGATAGTTGGTGAAGAGAAGTTTCTCTTATATAAATATTCTGAGTAAAAAGATTCAGAAGGGATCATAGAATTAGGCTGTCACCTCTTTGCAACTCCTAAAGAATGAGCACATCTAAGACAATGCTCATCAATGGCACAGAAAGGCAGGCAACCAGACACCTGATGCCTCCTGATGGGAAAGCACACACCTTTGAAATAGTCTTGGCATAAGTTTGACCCTGAATATAATGAAGCATCTATCCGTGCTGTCCAAAGACAGCAGACACTAGCCACATGGAGTTCTGAAGTCACTGAACAGTGGCTAATCCACATTGAGATGTGCTATGAATACAATCCACACTGAACTGCAGAGACTTTGTACAAAAAAGAATGTAAATTCTTTTATATTAATTTTTATATTGATGGCGTTAGAATGATAATATTTTGAATATACTGAGTTAAGTAAGATATAATTAATTTCATCCATTTCTTTTTGCTTTTTAAAATGTTACTACCTGAAAATCTAAAATTACATATGTGACTTGCACTTGTGGCTCACATGATTTACTGTTGGGTGGTACTGCTCTGGATCTAACTATCAGTTTGTGGGAAATTCAAAGGGCAGATGAGCCTTTAACACCAGGAAAATGCAATCAGAAAAATCCAGACGGTTGGAAACCCTGCAGGACGAACCACCTAGTTTCTCCAATAAATATATTGAAAGAAAAAATACACAGAAGAAGGGAAAACCTATTAACAAGAGACTCAAGAGACATATAAATCAATCCCATTATGAACCGTGCTTGGTTCCTGTAAACTAAACAAACTGAAAAAGAGAAATTAAGGGACAATCAAAATGGAAACACTGACTAAATATGATATGAAGGACTTGTTATTTATTTAGGTGTGATAATAGCATTGTGGTTTTGTTTTTTTTTTTAAGTCCTTGTTGCTTAGATGCATAGAGAAATATTTACAGAAGAGATGCATCTGTCTGGGACTGGGGATAGGGTGTGAATGGGGTGTGGAGGAAACAAGATTGGCTATGGATGATGAGTGACAGGTGACTGGAGTCCGCATGCCTTGTGGCACACACCCTGCCCTCCAGCCAGGTGGATGCACTTGCCATTCCCAGAATGCCCTGCTCCTGCAGGCCTGGGGCCTTTGCCGCCATGATGTCTCTGTCTAGAATGGCTTTCCCCCTAACCCGCAGCAAACCTCTGTCCACCTGCATGCCAGAGCTCAGCTACCCTCTTCTCCTCTTTGAAGTCCTCCCTGACGTCTTCCCCACTCTCCACCCACCCACTCTCCCTCCTTTGTGTTCTCCCACTACCTGTGTGTGCTTCCAGCACAGCCCTTCCTACATGTCCCTACGTGTATATTTCCCTGTCACCTTCAGTAGCCCATGAGCTCCCACAGGGCAGGCGCGGGATTTTAAGGCACAGCTTGTGCTCAGGAAAACTGGATAGATTCGTCTTGGTCTGTTGAGTGCCCATTTTACAGAGGAAGCAGTTGAGACCCGGAGAAGTTAGTCTTGGCTAAGTTCACAGAGCTAAAAAGTGACAGAGCTAGGACTTGAAATCAGGACCTTTGAGTCACGTCTCTGCCTGACATCAGCCCTGCGGGACCCGTTCCCGCCGTTCCTTCCTGCCTCTCACATTGACTGGGCTCCCCCTGTCGGTCGGCGCTAGCTGAACAGCCATGGAGCGGCGCGTTGGGGAAATCACGGGCGACCAGGAGAGATCTCAGGCAAGCCTCGGGTAAGTGAGCTGTAAACTGAGACTTGAACCCAGACACCGCCAATGCCAGGCCGAGCGAAGAGCCTGCGCAGGGGCTTGGAGTAGAGAAGAGCACGGCTCCTGTGAAGGATTCAGAGGCTGGAGCTGGGCGATGGGCCACCGCGCGGAGGAGGCGCGGGCTGCGGTCCCGGATTCCTCAAGGGATCTACAGACGGCGCCCCTCCTACCCAGGGTGTTTTCTGATGACTGTATTTTGTATTTCAGTGTTGATGATTTTTTTTTCACTACCTCACCCACTCCCAAACGCCCAAAATGCCTGGTGATTTTTTTTTTTTTTTTTCAAAGTGCATCCTGACCCCTCTGGCTGCCCCCATGGACTCAGCTTTAGTCCCGGCCCATCCTGCTGGCACAAGGAAGCCACCGCATGTGGTGGGGTGTAATTTACAGCCACAACCCTAATGTGCAGAAATGTCACTTTATTTCCCCGTAACTGTCCTTACCCGAACCTGTTTTGGCCGCTGGCAGCAAAACGCTTATCTGATCACTTCAAGGCAACCCGTTCATCTCTAGTTAAAGATTATCCCCTATGGGGTAAATGCTCAAATTCCCCAAATTTCCTGACCTTACCCCTTCTGGCCCCAGGGACCAGGCTTCAGGCAAGTGTCCCCTGACCTGCCCGTGGTGTGGCTCATCTGGGTGTCAGGGGCCGGCCGCACTGCAGAGGCCCTTCCTTGGTTCTCACCCTGGCACCCTGTCCCCCAGGGCAAGGCCCACTCGGCTCCCTTGGGACTCAGCCACCTAGCCCACTTTCCCTCACTGCTGAGATCAGGCCAACTGCATGGACTTCTCTACTCTGCTGGTTGGCTGTCCTGCACCCTGAGGAACACGGAGGGCTTCTATGAAGGCTTGCCTGGCTCTTCCTGGCAGGCCCTGGGCAGTCAGGTCCCTGTTTCCCATTTAGAACCCAGAAGGGGACAGGGACTGGAGAGAAAGTGCTTCTCTCCGGCTCCACGAATCTTTTAACTTTGGGCTTCCTGCCTTCCAAATAGCCCCCACTGCAGCTGTTCACACCTTCACTTCCTCTTTCAAAGGTAAGAAAGGACTCCTACATTATCACCAGCCTGTATTTTTCTCTCCTCTATGGCTTTTGTTTATTTGTTTGCTTGTTTTGATGGTTGTACATTCAAAGTCCTCCAGGCTCTGTCTGGTCAGAACTCACATATCCTCTCCTTGCTCAACAAAGCCTGGCCTTGCGCGGGGGGGGGGGGGGGGGGGGGGGACTTGACTTTCCAGACAGGCAGCATTTCAATTCCCTTTATTGTTCTGGGCTGTATCCACTCTGCCCTGGAGGCAGTAAATGGGGGAATTGGTGAAGGAGTCAAAGGAATGACTAACACCGAGCTTAACGCCCAGCCTGGCCGGATGCTCTCACTGCCACAGAGCAGGGACAGAGCAGGCGACTGGACACACGAAGCATTCCTGCTGAGTGAAGTCCCAGGAATGTTGGGGCCTGCAGCCCAGACAAAGGAGCCCTAGAGGTTCGGAGGGAGAGAAATAAGTTGTCATTGACGTGTAGTGTGGGCACATTAAAGGCTGAGGAACTGGCAATGTGGCATGTGGCAGAAGTGCCAGGGTCACAGGATAGACAGTGATTTAGTTTCAGCAAAATATCGTCCACCGCGTTAATATTGCTAATATGAATTTAATTGGCTTAGTAGTTTTGTGTGGTTTTAATTTGTAAACTTGTTTTGGTTTTATGGTTGTGGGAGAGCTATAGACCTTAGTTTATATTTAGTTTTTAGTTTGTAAAATGTTCTTGAGAGTGAAAATGGAGGAATGGAACAGTCTATAATAATTCTTCCTTGCAATTCATCATCCGTCCTCCACCCCACCTGGAAAAAACAGGACCCAGGAGGACATGGAAACAGGCTTTACTTCAGGGTTGTGCCATAGCTGCCCACCCCTATGAGAGGAGGTGGGAAGCCCTGGGAGGGCTGGCTTCACCTGTCCCCAACCTGGGTCTTCCTTCTAGATCCTTGGGTGCCCTTTGTGGCTAGGCCCTCTCCTCTAGACTCTCTGCCACCTGAACTATTTCCTCTGATGCCTTTAACCCCTGAGTTTTCCTCCCTCTTTGAGTTCAACCTTTTCTTTTCTTCAGCCCCTGGAGGGTCCAGGCTGTGGAAGGAGCTGTGGCTCCTGTTGGCAGCGCATCCACCAGACAGACTCAGACCATTTGCAGTGCCAAGTGGGGTGCCTCCTGGCCTCATTGTGCCCAAAGTGTTTCTGTCTCTCACTGCACCGCGGCTGCATTCCCAAATGCCCCCTCTAACTTCTGGGTTCAGTGTGTGCCAGGCTCCAGGAAAGAGGGGAAGAAGGAAAAGATCTCATCTTGGCACAGACTTCTTTAGGCGATATTACAAAGAAAAATCAGGTTTCAACCTTAGGGGGTCTCTACAGGAATTTTTAACCTCAAAATAATCCCTACATTATTTATTGTATGGTGTTGTAGGCCTCACTAGGGATTTTTTACTTGATCTTCAATGCAGTGGGAAACTTTGGAAGGGCTATCAGCATGGAGAGTGACATGCTCTAGCATAGGTTTTAGTTTTCTTTTTTCTTTTTTTTTTTTTTGTTTTGAGACAGAGTCCTGCTTCATCGCCCAGGCTGGAGTGCAATGGCACCATCTCAGCTCATTGCAACCTCCGCCTCCCAGGTTCAAGTGATTCTCCCGCCTCAGCCTCCCAGTAGCTGGGATTACAGGGCAGGTGCCACCACGCCCAGCTAATTTTTGTATTTTTAGTAGAGACGGGGTTTCACCATGTTGGCCAGGCTGGTCTCAAACTCCTGACTTCAAGTGATCCACTTACCTTGGCCTCCCAAAGTGTTGGAATTACAGGCGTGAGCCACCGCCCCCGGCCAGCCTAGGTTTTCAAAAGAGTGCAGTGGGAGAAACTTCCTGTAATGGCAGTGGTATGACGTGGCTGCATGAATTGTCCTGCAGATAGCAAGTATGGAATCTAGACAAAGCATTAAAAAAAAAAAAAAAAGTATGTAAAGCCCCTGGAAAGTGTCTTAGAAAGACAGAAGCCGGAAAAAATGTTTACTCTTGAAAAATGGCAATGAGAAGAGGTAAGAATCATGGCAGCACTCTCACACCCCCGAGGCTGGAGCAGGTGGTAGAGAGCAGAGTTCAGAACTGTAAGGGCAGCTGGAGCATCAAAGGGGACATTCTGGAGCGAGATAACTGCAGGAGGCCTCAGGCCCAAAACCTGAGCACCGATTCTGTCCAAATATTCCAATGCTAGAGGGCCTGGTGAAAAAAAACAGGCAGGAACTGGAGATAAGTTACCCTCGAAAGACAGAGCAGCTCTGGACTGGGTAAAATATGTGAGTGTCCTGCTTTTTGAACAGTGAGTGAATTTCCCAACCTGTATACAGTGCAGGCAGCAGAAAGTGAAAACGTCTTACTGCCTTGAGGTATCAGAGGACAGGGTCTAAGCCTGGTAGAACAGCTGGAAATTTAGGGGAAAATACACAGAAACAAGGGAACCATCGAAAAGTGAGCACCAAAATCTGAACGTAAACTTCCCAATCCTTGGATGACTGCCCAGTGATAGCTGCAGGGGACCCCTGGGAGCCACACTGAGAAAAGCCGTGAGTGGGAGCTGTGCGAGCGGAGCAGAGGTTTCTGCTGCTGGGCACTGTGGAGGAGACGGAGCATGCGGCTGAAACAGGCGAATGACCCCCCAGCAGAATAAATAGAGCAATCATCAGAGGAGCACGAAAAAACCCAGTTTCCAAGCTGCACCGAAACAGGAAAATGTGACTCACACTCAGGAAAACAAAAAAGGCGAACAACAGCAACTGACTCAGTGGCATGCATGTTGGCATGTTGGATTTAGCAAAGACTTCGGAAACAGTGGCTTTTTTTTTTTTTTTTTTTTTTTTGAGGTGGAGTCTTACTCTGTCACCCAGGTTGGAGTGCAGTGGTGCGATCTCAGCTCACTGCAACCTCTGCCTCCCAGATTCAAGTGATTCTCTCACCTCAGCCTCCCAAGTAGCTAAGTCTACAGGTGCCCACCATCACACCCAGCTAATTTTTATATTTTTAGTAGAGACGGGGTTTCACCATGTTGGCCAGATTGGTCTTGAACTCCTGACCTCAAGTGATCCACCCACCTTGGCCTCTCAGAGTGCTGGGATTACAGGCATGAGCCACTGCACCTGGCCAAAAAAGTGGTCTTAATGAGGGAAAAGAAAGGGATTCTCAACAGAGAAATATAAATGCACACACACATACTCGATGTATAATTGAAATGGAAAAATTCACTGGCTAGGCTAGACAATAGATTCGAGATGGCAGAAAAAAGACTACCTGACCCTGAAGACAGATTAACAGAAATGATCTGATCAGAAAAAAGATGGAGAGAATGGATTAGAGAAAAATGGCTGACTGCACTGCCCCATGTGGGAGCTCCTGAACTTTGGAGGTGAGATGGGAGCAGGGAAAACCTCAAAGGGCAATGACGTTTGGCCTGGGCTGTGAAGGACGAGTGGGAGTAGGGGTTTTCCAGATGCTGAAAGGGAGGCTGAGTTTGTCCTGCTTGATCCAAGAGTGGACCCCAGACCTGTGGGCAGAGGCCACCCAGAGGCAGATGCTCACTCCACCCAAGGCTCCTTATAGCTCTGGCTGGACAGGGTGCAAGGGACTCCCCGGAGAGGGGGTGAGCACCTCATCCGTGGGGTGTGGAGAGGGAAGCCAGCAGAGGCTGAGCACCTTGGAGCAGGAAGGCTGCAGAGGGTCCAACCAGGCAAACCCCCTCCCTGCGAGACAGGTCCTGGATGTGCAGGCTGGCCAGGTTCCTTTCCTAAGCAGGCTGCGCGTCTGGCGATTTGATCAGCCACGTGCAGCCCAGCTGCAGAGGCCTGGCAGGGTCTGGGGCCCAGCATCTGCTCCTTCAGAGCCCCTGTTCTTCTGGCCCCCGCCCAGCCACCGAGGTGCTACCTGCCAAAATGCGTCCCCAATGTGGGAGGCCTGGGAAGGGGAGGTTTTCAGACTCTGAAATGGGGGGACTTGGGGGAAATATGCCAATGGGGGTTCTGAGAGTACAGGTGAGGCCTGGGGGTGCCTGGGTCTGGGGGAATCCCTGGTTATGGTCACACAATTTAGAGCCAGAGAAAGAGTGTTGCAGAGATTGAGCGAGGCTGGGAGGCCTCTTGGTAGACCAGGGCAGATCGAGTTTTGAGAGGCTGAGGCTTGTACGATGTGGAAGCCCTTGTTGAGAAAAAAAAAGTGCCTGCTATTTCATCTAGAGCAGCCGGACCACAGCAGGATGGGATAAGTTGGTATTCTAACGTGTGGTTCCATCACCTGGGATGTGTAAAACATGCAGCTTAATGCGCACATGTATTTGTTGTTTGTAATGCTGCAACACGTTTGCCAAAAACACGGGAATTCTGAGAAGTTGAATTTTGTATGATTGTCATAAGAAAAGAGAATAAAGGCCGGGCGCGGTGGCTCACACTTGTAATCCCAGCACTTTGGGAGGCCGAGGCGGGCGGATCACGAGGTCAGGAGATCGACACCACGGTGAAACCCCGTCTCTACTAAAAATACAAAAAAATTAGCCGGGCGTGATGGCGGGTGCCTGTAGTCCCAGCTACTCGGAGAGGCTGAGGCAGGAGAATGGCGTGAACCCGGGAGGCGGAGCTTGCAGTGAGCCGAGATTGCGCCACTGCACTCCAGCCTGGGCAACAGAGGGAGACTCCATTTCAAAAAAAAAAGAAAAGAGAATAAAACGAACGGTGCCTTTAGAGTTAAACCTGCAGCTTCACTGAGTGCCCCTGACAGGAGGAAACTTCCACGTGGAGTATGCATCGAAGAGAACCAAATCTTCCACTTGCAACTTTGCATAGTCTGGTGATCAGAAGTGTTTTCCACGTATTAGCATCTGGCTCTGTCCATTTCATTCCTGGCTTCTTCACCACTGTCCACATGCCACCAGTGCCAAGGTCTGCTGGACACGTTGATGTCCCTCATGACCTCGGGCTCTGCCTCACGGTGTCATGGTGCGGGTGGGTGGTGGGAGTGTTCCTGGAAGCCACTGCACACCATGATGGCCAGCAAGAACAGAACAGACATGCAAGTGACTGCAGCCCCATACGTACATCCCCAAACCCAAGCTACAGGATCCTCAACTTCCCTCAGCCAGATCCCCCAAATACAGCTGTTCCAGGGAGGAAGGGCAGTGGAAGTCAGAGAGGAGCGAGACTGAGGTCTTAACCAATTGCAATTAAAACATTCTATTTTTGCAGATTTTACAAAAACATAATTGTGTGGACACACCGCTGGGCCCTGCCCTCTCACCCCCACCCCCAGGCTGGAGGTGATGCAGATGAGTGCGGGGTCTGGAGCTCAAGGTCACCAGTTTCTCAGGGTCTTCTCCAGCCTGGCTCCACCCTGTCTCCTCCTGATCAACATCCTCCCAGACTCCCCGCCGTCCTCAGGATAAAGCTGCGCGTGGTCCCAGTGCCTGCATGCGCCCCACTTGTGCCTGAGGAGCTGGAGAAGATGGGCTTTTTCAGGGAGAACAAAGCTGGGGGGCCAATGGGCAAACTCTGAGGACAGCAGGATGACAGACCTTAGGGGGCACTCACCCCTGGGTGCCTGAGGAAGAGGCTCCGTTGCTCTCCAACGAAGCCTCTGGCACTAACCCGAGAGATGGGGGCCCATGGGTTGGGGCAGTGCCCACATTCCCGATGGCAGCATCTTCCCTGCTGAAGCCAGCTCAGGGAGGGAGTGCTAAGGGCAGGGCCCCATTCTCCGGTGAAATTGCCCTCTGGACCATGGGGGTGTGGGATGGGGTTGGGGAGCGGCGATGAAATGGTGGGGCAGTGGAAAGGACCCCCGACCTGAAATCCACAGACCTGAGTTCAAGGTCCTCTTCTGTCTTTTGTTGGCTGTGTGACCTTGGGCAGGTGACTTAACTGCTCTGAATCTCAGTGTCCTCATCTGTAGATCAGGAAATACTTGTTTCCTCGCAGGGCTTTTGTGAAGAGTCAATGAAACAAGGGTCATGAAGGTACCGGTAGATAGTAGGGTAGCTCCCTGGCCGGCAGAGGACACAGAACTCGTTTGCTGGTCTTGATCCTGAATGACTCCTGGACCTCCTCAGTAGGTAAAGCCATCATGTTGACTATTTATTCGCCTCACAAACTCTTATGAGGGGTAAATGTCACTCAGCCCCTTCTAAAGCACCACAAAATCCCCACTTTCCAGCACCGTCTGCCCACATGCCTCTGCAGTGGGGACCATTCAGTGTGTGGGGAGCACTGGGCAGGGGCCAAGGAGCCAGCAGGGGCTCTGCTCCAGGCCAGGCCTCCAACTCCCCGGCTGAGCGGTCAGGGGCGAGTGGGCCTGAGCCCAGAGCAGCCCCAGAAGCTGAGCCAGCTGGCAAGACCCTGCCCTTACCCTCTGAGTGGCCACACAGCTGTGGTTGGTTTCTTTCCTTGCTGAGCCTCTGTTTTCTAAGAGGTTAGGGGGCTGCTGAGAAGTTCACAGGAAAGGGCCTCGTCTGCCCTCAGAGAAGGGGCCCCGGGTGAGTCTGCCTTGAGAAGGTGCCAGTCAGCATGCCCCCCACAGAGGTCCCGCTCCCTTCAGAATGAGGTGGCCCCATGACCCGGCCCTCCCAGTGTGGCATCACTAGCTCCAGGACCCCCCGAGGTGCTCCACCTCTAGGCCTTAGCACAGGAAGGCCCTCCCCCATCTTCACGTGGCCCTGGAAAGCAGCACCAAGTTCTCCCCTCATGTTTCATTTGTGTTTTGAACAGCATTTTACAATCTGCAAAGTACATTCCCTCTCCTTTCCTCAGAGCCCTGCAGCACCACGCATCCTTTGAGGGGTGAATCACCATCCCGTTTTTCAGATGAAGAAACTGAGGCTGAGAGAAGGGTGGTGGGTGAGCCAAAGATACTTGGGGGGAAGGAGGCATAATCCAAAGCCGGGGCCTTCTCCACACTTCATGGGGCCTGGCAGGGGACCTGGGATGGTTCAGGGAACCCAGAATTTGAGTGGGTGATTTGGAGTGCAGATGAGGTGGGAGTGAGCGAACAGAGCCACACTTCAAACGGGCATTTTCAGACTCCAGAACAAGAGGTATGTTGAGCGGGCATCCGGTCTGGAGCAGCTGAGGCTACAGGTGTTGGAGGTTGCTCCCAGTGTGTGGTAAAGGCCTCCCGTTGCTGCCTGGCACAGAGTCAGGGCCTCAGCACTGCAGGGGGTGGCTGGCAGCAGGTGGGAATGCTGCAGAGGCCAGCAGGGGCTGGGGGATGAGGGGTTCAAATGCCAGGCACAGGACAGAAACAGGGAAGGATTTTAAGTGGGAGAGAGACCTGGGGCCCGGCCTCCATGGCAACGCTCCTGAGGGCACTGACTGGGCAGAGACCCTTAGCTCCTGCAGCAGGCACACAGCAGGCTGGGCCCGGCCTGGACAGGGCCAGGCTGGGAGCTGGACACCTGTGCTTCTGTCCTGGCTGGCTTTCTTTAGTGTCCAGTGTTGCCCCTCCCTGGACCTGGATGCCTCATCTACCAAGGAGATGCGCAGCTTGACATTTCCTGCCCTGTTTGCAGTTAGGGGGCTCCTGGAAGCTCAGAGACAGAGGGCATGGAAGCCTCCGGGGAGACTGCCTGGTGCTGAGCTCAGCTGGACCTTCCTGTCTGAGTCTCCGCATGCACTGCAGGGGCATCAAGCCCTCCTTGTCCTCCCTCCCAGGGTCAAGGGAGCTAGTGCAGATGCCCTTTGTAAACGGAACTGCAAGGCTCCTGAGTACCATTGCTGAGCGGGGAAACAGATATGCTTTTCGCTGGACCTGGTTCCCAGGTGTCCTTGGGTTGCAGGGTTTGTAGGTCCTCTACTCGTTCTTGTTAGTCACTCATCCATCCCTCCAACAGCAGCCAAGCCCCCCCTGGAGCTGCATGACCCAGTACAGATACTGTGAGGCTCAGAGACCCTTAGAGGTGACGGGGGCACCACCTCTCCATGTCCCCATATGAGAACTGAAGTCCACAAAGGGGCAGGAGGGAGCCCTAGGATGACCTGAGACAGCCCCACAGCCTCAACCTGCTCAGGGTGACCTCTGCCCCTGCCCTGGGTCTGCCGGGGTCTCTCAGGCTTGGGGTGAGTCCAGTGGGATGGGGTCCAGGCCACCTTCCAGGCTGGGAGTAACCCGGCTCCTGCCCTATAGCTCCCATTCAGGGCCCAGGGTGGGGCGCCCGGCCAGGGGCAGCGTGGGGAGGGGGGTAGTGTGTGGAGGAGGTGGGGGGTTGTCGGGGGCTAGCGAGGCTCCGCCCCACGGCGCTCCAGCGCGCATGATATTATCTCTGGCCTGGGCTCAGCCTCCAGCAGGATGCGGCTTTCAACACCTTCCTCCCCTCGGACAGGCCGGGGCTTTTTGAGTTTCTCACACATGGATGGAGGGGCTGGGCCTGGGAAGAGGAGGCCCCCAGCTGAGGCGCCTCCACCCTGAGCCCCCGTCATCAGTCACAGCCCCTCGAGTGAGAGAGGGAAGGGCCGTGGTGCGTGAGAGGGAGAGGGTTGCATGCATGGTTCCCCTGAGCGTCTCCCCCACCCCCTCCCCTCTGCTCTGTTGTCCATAATCCTGGGCGCCTGTTCAAGGAATTCTCCACCCGTGTGTTAGTGATTTATTTAGACTCGGCTCATCCCGCCAGCCCGCCCGGCGGGTGACAGGCCCCCACTCCCCACTCCCACCCCAGACCCTGGGACCATTTTCATCTCCAGCACGGCAGGCCTGGCCCTGCTCCAGGCCACTCCAGATGGTAGGGGCTCTGCTTGAGTCTGCAGGCTTTCATGGGACCCTGGAATCTCACTTTTGGGGTCCCAGGTAACCCTTTCATGTTCGTGGACCCTGCTCCTCAGTCCTGTTGAGAGCAGCCTGTCTGTGTTGGTGATTGTTATTGCTGGGATTTGTTATTAACCCCTCTAGCCCCCCTGTCCAGCTGGGAAGGTGACAGGTGACTTTTAAGAGCAAGAGAATCTTCGACTCCATCTCCTCATTGAACAAATGGGTGGCTACAGGCCAAGACAGAGCAAGGCCCTGGGAGGCGGTGGGGAGACCCCAGCCCCATGTCCGGCCTTAAGATTCTTGATTCTCTGTCCCCCACACATGATCTCATCTAAGCCTCAGTCAGACCCTCCCACCAACAAAGGGTACATAGCTCCATCTGACACATGAAGACATGAGGCTGAGAATGGGAGAGGGACCCCTGGTACCCAAACCATCAGGCTAGGAGCAGAGCACAAGCTTGAATCTGCCTCCATCTCCCTGGGCCTCTCCCTGTCTCCCTAGGTGTAGCCTCCGGCTCTCAGGGCTGGGTTCACTGCTCTGTGTGACCGGGACTCTGTCCCAGCTGCAGGGCTCTCCTGCCCAGTGGCAGCTGGGCATGCCTGTGGACACGCATGCTGCACTGTGGGGGCAGGTAGCATACTCCTGTTCCAAGCCTGCAGGCAGCCCCACCTACCCTCCTTCTCCAGGGAGCACCAGGCTCATGAGCACCGCGGGTTGGTGCCCACCCCTGCCTCTTTCCCCTCAGCCCCTCCACCAGGCCTGGTGAGTGTGAGGAGGGGGCTGGATCACCTGGGGTGGGTGGCAACACCTTGTGCCATGGCCTGAGATACTCACTTACCCGCTGCCCTGGCCTGTGGATCCAAAGGGGAGCGGTGAGAAGCCTCCATGTTTCCAGCTCTTCTTATAAGTCCCCATCCCAGATGACCTGCCGGGTCCCCTCTGTCTGCTGGGAAATGCTTTCTGCCCTACAGAGGCTGCTGCGGCCTGGGAGTCTCTGCCTCCACATGGGCCTGTAGAGGCTGCAGAGCAGGCCAATCTGGGGACCTTTGGGGTCAGGTGCATCTGGGTTGAGTCTTGCCTGTGACAGGTTATAACAGATTAGGCTCTGGCTGTCACAGGGCCTGACTCAAACCCAAGCACTACACTTTAGAAGTTCTGTGGCTGTGGGCAAATCCCTTTGCCTCTCTCGGCCTTGATTTCCTCCTGGGTGGAGTGGGGTGATAATGGGACTAAGCTTATGGGGGTGTACTGCAGAGGGCGTGGCCTGGCTGATGGACTGTTGAGAGTGGCCCATCTGTGTTGGTGATTATTATTGCTGGGATTCGTTATTAGCCGCTCTGGGCCATGGGCTCCTCTTCATGGGGTGAGATTCCTGATTTAGGCTTCATGAGGCCCCTTGTCCTGGGAGTGGAAGGGAGCCTGGCTGTGCCTCTCCTTCCCACAGTCCCTCGGGGCTATTCCATGAAGGCTAATCTGTCAAACTACAGGGATAACCAGTCACAAACTGGAAGCCCAGGCGCAGGCACGTGCCTGTTAGATCAGGGGGAGGCCCCTTGGAGGCTGAGCTGTCCACTGGCAACTTCAGCCACCAGCCATCCACCGGAAATCACCCTCTCCCTGCATGATGGCTTGGGGCAGGCAATGCAGGCTTCCCGGAGCAGTACTGGGCTCCCCCAGAGCAGAGGGCACTCTGGACGGAGGTACTGGGGCCCAGCCAGCTCACTTGCGGGGCCAGCACCCACATGCATTGAGCCTCTGTCTCCAGCCTCTGCATGCCAGTGCCTCCCTCACCAAGGCCCCTGGTGGGGGTGCTCCCTGCTCCCCACCTTCTCTAGGGCAGACATGCTGTGGGTGGTGTAGGTCTGGGGAAGGCTGAGGTCTTGTCTGACCCTCCCTGTCTGGGCCAGGTGCTAGGATCCAGAGGAGGATCCCACCCAAACTGTGCCAGGAGGTGCCCTCCATCTGGGGTCAGGGAGAGCAGGGATGGTCCGAGGCGGGCCTGTACCTGGTGAGTGTGAGTCCTCTCAGGTCCCCAGAACCCAATGAAGCACTTGTTAAAGGAACGAGTGACCAACTGAGGCAGTACCCACTGACCCACCGTGTTTTTAAGGCCCCTGCAATTGCAAACTCACCTCCTGGAGCTTCATCCACCTGAGTGGGGAGGCAGGGGGAGTCCCCTCTCTCCTCCTCCAAGCCAGCTTTGCTGTTTCGGGTTAAGGATTGGGAGACAGCAGGAGATGCGTGATGGGAGTGGGGAAGGGTGCCGGTGCTGTTTCCAACACGAGGCTGACCGCTCACAGAGGGCCCGAGGGAGCGAAGGCAGCAGGAGCCAGAGTGGTCCAGGTGATGAGATAAACCTGTTTGCAAAGACAAGTCCCTTTCCCAGGGTCGCAAGGGAAAGAGAGTCCCCCCGCCCCCAGGGACATCTCTGTGCAACCTGAGCCTGTAGCCCCAAAGGGAGGAAACGACACGCACGGGGACACACGCACAGGGGGGACACATGCACAGGGGGACACACGCACAGGGGGACACACGCATGGGGGCACGCACACACAGAGGGGACACACGCACAGGGGGGACACACACATAGCCCCAAAAGGGAGGAAACGACACATGCACAGGGGGGACACATGCACAGGGGGACACACGCACAGGGGGACACAAGCAAAGGGGGACACACGCACGGGAGGACACGCACGGGGGGAGGCACGCAGGGGGAGACGCACACACGGTGGGGACACACACACACAGGGGCACACGCACGGGAGGACACACGCACGGGGGGACGCACGCATGGGGGGACGCACACGAGGGGGGACACACACACGGGGGGGACACACACACGGGAGGACATGCACAGGGGTACACAAGCGGGAGGACACACACACGGGGGAGGCACGCACGGGAGGGATGCATGCACAGGAGGACACACGCACGGGGACACACACGGGAGGACACACACATGGGGGACATGCACGCATGGGAGACACACGCATGGGGGAACACATGCACAGCGGGGACTCACGCACAAGGGGGACACAGGCACGGGGTGGACACGTGCACGGGGGGGACACAGGCATAGGACACACGGCCGGGGAACCCACGCACGGGGGACATACACACTGGGGGGACACATGCACAGAGAGAACACACGCACAGGGAGGACACACACACACGGGGACACACGCACGGGGGGGACACAGGCACAGGAGACACATGCACTGGGGGGACGCATGCACCGGGGGGGACACACACAGGGAGTACACACAGGGAGTACACACGCACGGGGGGACACACACACACAGGAAGGACACACATACAAGGAGGACACAGACAGGGGACACACATGGGACACACGCACAGGGAGGACACACGCATGGGGGGACGCACACACGGGGGGACACACACGGGCGGACACACACACGGGGGGACGCACACAAGGGGGGACGCACGCATGGGGGGCCCCCCCCGGGGGGGACACATGCACGGGCACACACATACAGGGTGATGCACGCACAGGAGGACACATGCACAAGGGGGACCCACACACGGTGGAGACACACACATGGGGACGCATGCACAGGGAGGACACATGGGGGGACACACGCGCAGGGGGACACACTCACAGTGGGGACACACGCATGGGGGGATGCGCATATGGGGGGACGCACGCACGGGGGATGCACGCACGGGGGGACACACACGCAGGGGACGCACGCACAGGGAGGACACACACATGGGGGGACACGCATGGGGTGACACAGGCACGGGTGGACACACACACCAGGGGACACACGCACGGGGGGACACACACACGGGGGGACACACGCACAGGAGGGACACACGCACAGGGGAGACTCACGCAGAGGGGGCCGCACGCACAGGGAGACACAGGCAGGGGGGGACATAGGCACGAGGGGACATAGGCACAGTGGGGACATACACACGGGAGACGCACGCACAGGGAGGACGCACGCACGGGGGGACACATGCACAAGGGGGACGCACGCACAAGGAGGACACGTGCACGGGGGGGGGACGCACGCATGGGGGGACGCGCGCATGGGGGGAGACATGCTCCGGGGGACGCACGCACAGGGAGGACACACGCACCGAGTCATGGGAAGTGGAGCTGCTGCCAGAGCCAGGCCCGGGGAGTGGAGATGGGTTCTCCCTCCACGCTTGCCCGCCCTCTCTCTTCATCCTTCTGCTGCTCTTGTTCATCCATGTATTCAGAGAATGTAGTCAGGGTCCCCGAGGGCTGTCTGGGACCTCTTCATCCTTGCTTTGAGCCCACTAGAGCTCAGAAGCAAAACCAGTATCTCAGAACCTGAACTACAAACTCAAACGTGCAGCTCAGAATGAGGACTGGAGGGCAGGGGAGGCTGGCAGCCACCACCCTTAGAAGGCTTCCGTAACTCTAAAAATCCATGCTCCCTTTCAGTGGGCATACAAATTTCATGCCTTATTTTATTTTATTATTTTATTTTATTTTGAGATGGAGTAGGGCTGGAATGCAGTGGCACCGTCTTGGCTCACTGCAACCTCTGCCTCTCGAGTTCAAGCGATTCTTGTGCCTCAGCCTCCTGAGTAGCTGGGAACACAGGCAGGCACCACCATGCCTGGGTAATTTTTGTATTTTTAGTGGAGATAGGGTTTCTCCATGTTGCCCAGGCTGGTCTCTAACTCCTGAGCTCAGGAAATCCACCCGCCTCAGCCTCTGAAAGTGCTGGGATTGCAGGCATGGGCACCACTCCTGGCCTCATGCCATCATTTAATATTCTCTTGATATTTGAAAATCAAAGCGAATTCGATCCTGTGACAAAATGTGAATGAGAGCAAGGGGACTTGGCTGTGCCCCCATGTTCGGGGGAACATCCTGGCCTCCCCACCTATAGAGAATCACTGCAGGAAGATTGGCAGCAGGATAGAGCCCCCAGACCTGCAGCACACAAGGGCTGCTAGTGTCCCTTACACTCACGCAGGAGGGGACCTGCAGGAGACCAGCCCTGTCCTCCGACAGACAGCTCAGCCAGTTAGGCTCCTCGTGCTGGTCAGTGCCCTTTCAAATGCAAGCTCTCCTCTGGGGGATGGAACCCAGTCCCTCAGTCCTTAGCGTGAGAGGGCAGCTGATGCATGCCTATTGCCAACCACATCTTGACATTTTCTGTGGCTTTTGGGGGTTTTGTTCTGGAGCAAAAAGGGTGACTCAGAGGCCCAGAGAACTCCAAGCTTGTAACCCTAGAGACCAGGGTAAGCATCCTACGAAGATCAGGTGGATCACATCAGTTCCCCAACAGGCAGGGAGGGAGAATCACCTGGAACCCTTGTGTTTTTTAAATTTATTTTTTATAGAGATAGGATCTGGGTCTCACTCTACTGTCCAGGCTGGCCTGGAACTCCAGGGCTCAAGCAATCCTCCCACCTCGTGGGATTACAGGTGTGAGCCATCTTACCTGACCTGGAACCCTTGTTAAAATGCGGACTCCCAGACCCAGCCCACCCTATTGAGTCGAAATCTCTCTATTTTTTGTTTGAGGCAGGTCCTGACAAAGTTGTGTGTATGTGCATGTTGTGCAGGGGTCTTTCAGCCCAGCCCTCACCTCTGCTAGGCACAGCCCCTTGGCTTTGCGGGCACCTCCCATAGGGTCAGCATACACAGAGTCACGGGCAACCCATGGAACTGAAGGAAGATGTCACTGCGCGGCTAACGCAGCCTCACTAGTCAAAACCTGATTCTGCACTTCCTCCTTTCTTTCTTCTTTTTTTTTTTTTTGAGACGGAGTTTTGCTCTTGTTGCCCAGGCTGTAGTGGAATGGTGCGATCTCACTCACTGCAACCTCTGCCTCCCAGGTTCAAGAGATACTCCTGCCTCAGCCTCCCAAGTAGCTGGGATTACAGGCATGTGCTGCCACACCTGGCTAATTTTGCATTTTTAGTAGAGACAGGGTTTCTCCATGTTGGTCAGTCTGGTCTCAAACTCCCGACCTCAGGTGATCTGCCCGCCTCGGCCTCCCAAAGTGCTGCCTCTTCTCTTTTATGAACAGGAAGAACAATAAAGGAAGAGGTGCTGACACCCCAGGACCCCTGAGAGGCTTCGAGGAGCCTGAGGAGGGCGGCTGCCTCCATCACAGTTCTTCGAAGGTTTGCTGACTGCATGAATGAAGGAGATAACAGGGCCAGACTCCCAGGCGTATGGGCCCTGTGAGGTCCAGCTGGCAGCCCTCACCACTGTGACGACGTGACAGGTGGGCGGCCCACTGAGCCAACGCCCATCTGCCACGGGCTGATGCAGTGAGAGCACAGCTGGAGGCCTGGCCGGGGGTCTCCTTCCTTCCGGCCCCCCGGTCAAGTTCACTGTGAAGAGAGGAGGTGAGACGTCCAGTCCGCCCTGGGATCCCCGTGGGAGCCCAGTTATTTACTGGAAATAGTGAGGGATGAATTCTTGGCAGCTTCAGTCCATGCGAAGCAGAGACACGGCTCAGCACCAGTCTGGTTTTGATCAGTTCCAACCGAACAGACAGCTTGTTAAACCTGAGCTGAAGGCCTCTCTTCTGGAACGCCTGCCCTGCCCTCCCCTCCCACCCCAGGGCTGTAAGGCCCCCTTGAAGAGCAGTGGGTCCAGCCCACCCATTTTACAGATGGGGAGACCAGGCTGGAGTGCAATGGCGTGATTTTTGGCTCATTGCAGCCTCCGCCTCCTAGGTTCAAGCGATTCTCCTACCTCAGCCTCCCCAGTAGCTGGGATTACAGGCACCTGCCACCATGCCCAGCTAATTTTTGTATTTTCAATAGAGACGGGGTTTCACCATCTTGGCCAGGCTGGTCTCGAACTCCTGACCTCGTGATCCGCCCACCTTGGCCTCCCAAAGTGGTGGGATTACAGGCGTGAGCCACTGCCCCCGGCCACCCTCAAGGCCCTTTGATCTTCCACCACTTCCAGTAGCTGGAGCCTGGGCTTGCAGGGCCCAGGCAGTGATGGATGTGCCCTCCTGGCATCCTGTTGGGAAACACGTGTCCACTCATGCAGGTCCTGGGGCTTCTGCCTGGCATTCAAGCCCCCAGCCCTGGCTCCCATGGCTCATTTGCCCACACGCAGCCCTTTTGTCCACTCAGTGCCTTTATCTCCCCCAGCCATATTGTCTCTGCCCCCACCATCTCCGCCTGCAGAGCTATCCAGGCCAGAGTCAAGTTTATGAGTTCCTGGTCTAGTTCACACATGGCTTTCACGTTTGGCCCCTCACTTTATCCCCACCACTGCTTGTGAAGCAAGTGCCACTGTGATGGTCCCTATTTTACAGAGGGAGCCACTGAGGCTTGGAGATGCAAAGTCACCGACTGCTGTTGGTGAGCAGGGATTGAAGTTCTGATCTGTATGTTCACTCACTGTAGAGCTTGGCCAAGAGGCTCAAAAAATCCTGAAGTCAAGGCTAGAAGGAGTCTGGGGAGGCATTTAATCCAAACTCAGGAGATCACTAAAACTCAGAATCTTGGAAACTCTGTGCCTGGAAGGACTCTTGCTGGTCACTGAAACCACCCACCCTACTCAGCAGTAGCCTCCAGCCCTTGCTTGGACACTCCCAGGGATGGGAAGCTCACTTCTTCCCACTTGGGTCAGCGTCTGCCCTTGTGGGACTGCTGTGACTGGAGGAACACCTTTCCTCCCACAGAGCCAAGAGCTGTGTGCCTCCCAGGCCAATCAGAGTTTGGAAGCCACCACAGAGGGCCCCTGGGTCCTCTTCCTTCCAGGCAGGCAACAAGGGAGGAATGGGGTGAGGTGGACATCTGGGGCTGGGCTGGAGACGGGGGAGGTTCCCAGCTCAGGCCACAAGGGCAGAGCAGGAAGTTCAACCCCACCTGCCACTGATGTGTGGCCCCCACGAAGTCCCTGCCCCTCTCCGAGTCCTATTTCTCCATCTGGAAATGAGAGAGGGCAGCTGAGGGGCTGACAGGCTCCCAGTTCAGGATGTGGGCATCGTCAAGGGCTGTGGGAATCTCAGGTGACCTTTGACTGCCCTCATCTCTCCAAGGTTGTGGGGGTGCCGCACCAGCAGCTCCTTCCAAGCATTGATTCACAGCTGGAGAGCACCTGGTGGGCAGATGTGGGCTCCCGTCACCCCGATGGATCCTGCTTGTGTGCGGGCATGAGTGTTCGTGTGTGTGCGGGCATGAGTGTTCGTGTGTGTGTGGGCATGAGTGTTCGTGTGTGTGCGGGCATGAGTGTTCGTGTGTCTGTGTGTGTTGTGCACATACATGTAGGAGAGTGCATTGGGAAGTGAGGGCAGCACCCAGTGGGGTCGGGGGAAGGTGCTGGCTCTGCTGACTCACAGTGGGACCCTGGGAAGTCCCTGGCCCATCACGCCCAGCCCCTCACAGGCCCTGAGTAGTGCCCTTCAGAGCAGAGCCTCTGCTGCAGGCTTAGGGCCCTGGGGCTGTGGGGCGCGAATGTGCCTTCTCTGCACCAACCTCCACCTGTGCCAGACACCGAGGTGGCGAGTGAGTCTGCCTCGGGCAGCGAGTGTCTCAGGAGGATGCAGCCATGCAGGTCATTTTCTGAGAGCAAAGAGAGCCTGGTGTCAAGGTTGGGTGGAGGGGGTGAGGCCTCGCTCTACCTTCCAGAGTCTGGTTGGAGGTGGAGGGAGAGGGGTCACTGGCTTCCCCAGAGTCGGCTCCCAGAGTCGGCCCAAGCGATCTCAATGGCCCTGTGAGGTCAAGGATGAATTCCCCATTCCACAGAGGAAGAAACCAGGGGACCGAGCCAAGGTCACCCCCTCAGGGCTGACTTTTTATTTTACTTTATTTTACTTTACTTTATTTTATTTTAATTTTTTTTATTTTTGAGACGGAGTCTCGCTCTGTCGCCCAGGCTGGAGTGCAGTGGCGCCATCTCAGCTCACTGCAAGCTCCGCCTCCCGGCTTCACGCCATTCTCCTGCCTCAGCCTCCCGAGTAGCTGGGGCTACAGGCGCCCGCCAAAACACCCGGCTAATTTTTTGTATTTTTTTAGTAGAGACAGGGTTTCACCATGTTAGCCAGGATGGTCTCAATCTCCTGACCTTGTGATCCGCCCACCTTGGCCTCCCAAAGTGCTGGGATTACAGGCGTGAGCCACCGCGCCCGGCCAGGGCCGACTCCTCAACCAGCAGTTGCCCCACACAGGACTCGGGGGAGGAGTCTGCTGGGCCTGGGTGGCAGGTGGGGGCTGGAGTGCTCTTTGGCCTCCCAAGAATATGGGAGTGAGAGAGGCTCTGGGCAGGACCCTGCTGCCCTGCAAACCAGCATCCACACCTCAGGGCAGGGCTTGGTGTTTTCCAGGCTCAGGCTGGGAGGAGGTCAGGCTGCAGGAGGGAATCTGGGAACGATTTGGTAATTAGGCAAGAGGCCTTGACAAGCAGCCTCCAGGGGGTCCATTCAGGGGGGGCCCTGTGGCCTGTGGTGAGGCTGGCCACTTGCCAGCCCCATCCTCACTGGTCCCCCAAGGCCCCTCCGCTCCTGCTCCCCACCGCCACCGCCCCGCCATTCCCTGTCCTTTCTTCTGGCCCCCAGCAGCTCCTGCCAGCACACCCAGTGCACCAATGGCTCTGACCGAGCACGGAGTGGCTGAGGGCTTCATCCCGCTCCAGCCTCAGTCACCGTGGATGGACTCCACAGCCCTGTGAGCCCGGCCCTTCTACTGGCCAAAGGGAAAATGAGGCCCAGGGAGGGTCTGCACTTTGTCCAAATCCACACAGTGAGGCTGGCTTGGGCCAGCCCTCTCTGCAGCCCCAGAGAGGCCACAGGGCAGCTCTGCAGGTGAGGGGTACCCGGGTTGCAACCTGCTGTGCCCCTTGCTGAGAGGCCAGGGGGCGTGAAGAAACAAGCTACAGAAAAAAGCTGGGGGACCCAGTCAGAACAGGAGAGGGCGTGGGGAACAGGCGAATGTTGGGGGTCAGTCTCATTGTCCTCAGGTCTGGGAGGGAAAGGACTGAGGTGGGTTGTGAGGGGTGGGCAGACATCATCCCACTGTCCCTGAATGCTAGAGCCCTAGAAGGGCTGGATGGAGCAGGGAGCTCTTGGCCTCAGCTTCCTGAGTCCTGACCAGTCGCCTGGCATCCTTCATCCTGGCACCGCCTCACCCCTCCCCTGAGCAGCCCTGGCTCTGAGCTGCCATCCACCCTGGTCTTGAACAGAAAAGAGGTGTGTGGGCTACCCTGACCCCTCCCAGTGCCCAGGGAGGGCCCCTCCTCAGGCGTCCCGCCCTGGCAGTGGGGATGGCAGGCGGGAGGTTCTGCAGGGGCTGGCTGTCAGGGCCTGCACACTTGGGCTGGACCCACTGACACTGTGCTGACCACCAGTGGTGCCAGGTCCTGTGCTGAACCCCCACAGGCATTCTCATATAATCGCCCTAAATGGAGGCACGAGATGTGGCAACCAGTATCCCCGTCTCAGTCTCGACTCAGAGAAGCTTCAAGACAGAGACATACCCAGGAAGTCGTCTGGTAGGTGGCAGGGCCAGATGGTCAGTAGGCCCCTCTGACCCCGAAGCCATGATTCCTCCCTACCCCCAATCCCCACCCCGCACTGCCTCCCATGGTGTGGCGTGACCTGGAAATGAGGTATTGTGTGGGTGGGTGCCCACAGACAAGCCCGGGGCAGGGGATTTGATCCATTCTGAAGAGGAGTCGGCCTGAGCGAAGGGAGTGGCTTCCATGCCCAAGGCAGGTGTGGAAAACAAGGCGTGGGGGGTGGCAGTGGGAGGAGGAAGAGGAGGAGGAGGAGGAGGAGAGGGGCCAGACCTCGAATGCCAGGCTGAGAAGTGAGCTGCACTCGAGACCAGCGGCTCCTCGAGGCCAGGGCGCCGTGTCATGATGCTGCCTGACATAGCTCAGAGCCCCACACAGGACAGGCGCTCCCCAAATCCCTGAGGTTTGTCCAGAGGACAGCCATTTCTCCAGGGGGCACTGTGAAGTCACGAGGCCAAAAGGCCCCCAGCCCTCTTCCCGGTGAAAGCATTTGGTGGTGCCTGTGCTGGCGCCCTACCGGTCGGGGTGGTTGGGTGGGAGGCAGTTGGGGTTGAAGGGGATCTTCCCTCTCAAGCACCCCTGTCTTGTGCCTGCCTCTGCTCCAGTGCCAGCTCCAAAACAATCCCAGATGCTTCTGGCATCACCAGAGCCTTCAGAGTAAGGGAGGGCCTCCTCCCTCCCCCGGAGCTTCTGGCCACAGTATGCCCTCTGTACCCACCCGTAGTCAGACCCAGGTCTCGCCCAGATCTTTGAGCAGCCGATTTGTGTTCTCCCAACCCTTCATCTGGTAGCCAGATCCTCTGGCCTGGGTGGCGGCGGGGGTGGGGAATCCTTCCCTTTCTCCTGAACCCCTTCTTGGCCCGGGGAAAGCACGACTCCCCTGGTGTCTGAGCCCGGCATTTGGAGCCCGGGGCTGGGCAGCCAGCATCCAGAGCCAAGAACCACAGGCTCGCCGGAGTGCAGGGCCTGGGAACCGCTCACCCACGGAGGTGATGTGGAATCCGTCCGTGCCCCCCTCGTTGTGTGTCAGAGTGATTTATGGGCAGATGCTGAAAGAAGAGGCTGAGGAAAATAAGCCTTGCCAGCTGCCAACCTGTCACAGATGGGGAGAGAGGGAAAGGGCCGAGCTGCTTCATGACCTCCAGCAGGCTCCTTCCTTCTCTGGGCCTCTTCTGCCTCTGAAATCGGGATCTGAAAGCCAGCCCCAAATCACAGACTTGCCAGAAGGATCAAGTGAGAAGTTGGCCGTCAAGCTCCTAGCGCAGAGCCTGGCACAAAGCAGGTTGCACCCCTGCTCCCAAACCTGCAGTGGCTCCCACACTCCCTCAGCCTGACCCTCGTCCCTCACTGACATCATCTCCGGCCCCCATGGCTCTGGGGTTTACAAGAGCCGCCATCTGCATTGCAAGGTCTTCCTGGACCACTGAAATAGACTAGAATCCTTCCGACCAGTACTCTCTACCCTGTTAAGGCTGTTTTTATTAAGTTTTTCCTTAATATTGGCCACCACTTGATTAAAAAAAAAACAAAGTCCCAAGTGTTACTTATTTGTTATTATTCTTCTCAAATAGAGTGTCAGTTCAAGGGGGGCAGAGGATTTTATCTCATTTATTTACTGCGGAATCCCTAGAACAGAGCCCAGAACAAAGTAGATGTCCCAGAAACATGTAGATAGGCAAGAAGAAGGGAGAGGCATTGGGAATTCAGAAAGGGAATGTGTGGGTGGCAAAGCCAGGGATTGTCCAGGGGGAGTGGCACCTGGACGGGGGTTTGGTATCTACCAGGTGCAGGGAATGCTCTCTAGTCTGGGCATAGCCAAGCGCCTAAGGACAGGCATGGCCGGAGTGGACACAGGAAAGTGGAGGCTGGGCTGGTGAAGAGGAGACAGAGCAGGCCCAGAGGAGGTACAGGCCAGGTTGGGGCTACACAGCAGACAGCTGCCTATGGCAGGCAGGGCAGAAAACTACAATGTATTCCCCATGTAATTTTTAAAAGATTATGGGTTGCTTGAAAGAAAGGATGCTACAGTGGTCTTAAATAATACTCCTAGAAAGAGTAGGAAGTGGCTCGACAACCACCCAGTAACCTGTGTAATGGCTGTGATTAAGATGAAGTTTAGCTCTGAACTTCCTGGAAACCACAGCAATAGAGGAAATAATGATGCATCAAATACTTTGCATTGTCTGACGGAAGAAGGCATGCCAGCTCTTCAGGAAACCCTTCCCCAGAGCCCCACCTGCCACCCCAATGCTAAATTCTAAGTGTAATTTATCAAGTGGTTTAGCTGGTAGAGAGGGAAGCGGGGAAGGCACTGAAGGAGACTCTGAGAGTCAGGGGCTGTTCTAGAACCATCATTTGTCCATCACACTGTACGCTTTGGCGATAGGTCGTGTGTTACTGTGGATGTATCAGCAAGATGTGGACTTAGAGATGTGAAGTCACTGGCCAAGGCCACCCAGCTAGTAAGGGGAGGTGCTCTGATTCAAATTAAGGACCATCTATCCTGAAGGCTGAGGAAAGTGGTAGCCACGGTGGGGTGCCCAGGGCTGAAGGAGGGGAAGTGAGGGGATGGGGTGATGAACAAGCACCCTTGGGCTGGGCGAAGGGAATCTTAGCAGGAGGCTCCTGGAGCCATCCACTCATCCATCCATCCACCCATTCCTCCATTCGTCCATCCGTCCGTCAGGCCATCCATCCATCCATCCATCCATCCAACTATTCATGTATCCATCCATTCATCCACCCACCCATACATGGAAGCATTAATTTTTCCATGTATCAGTGCATTCATCCACCCACCCATCCATGTTTATCCATGCATTATTCATCCAGTACTTCAGCTGCACATACCTCAAGTGATTTGGAAAAACGGGGTACGAACGCTCCAGCCCAGCAGTTCATCTTCAAGACCAGAAAGAATGACAGAGGTCATGTGGTCAGGCAGGTGACCACTGAAATCCCAGAGGAAATGAGCCCCTTCAAGAATCTCCCTGCCCCTCCTGGCTTGGCCCCTCCCATCTGTGGACCATCTGGATGGCCACACCACAGGTGAGAGGTTGGAGGAGAGTGGGACCTCACAGGGAGCGATCAGGGCCAGGCCTGGCTGTGTGCACAGACCAGGGGCAGCTGGGAAGAGCAGGATGGGCCTGGTCCACTAAGGAGGGGCTCTGGGGAGTCTCCCAGGGAATGTGCAGTTCTTCTGGGCAAGAGCCTGACTCCAGTGGGAGCAGCTCTGAGGGTGGAGTCCCAGGCAGGGGACCCTCAAGCCTGGGTGCAGGAGGGGTTCCTAGAGCCCTCAGATCACACCGGGGGTTGAGGAGTGTTGAACCTCTTTGCAGACAGAGCAGAAAGGAGCAACTGGAACACCGGTAATGTTGGGGAGAACAGGCCCTTTGGCTGGGAGGGCATCTGCTGTCTCCAGCACCCTGGCACAGAGCGGATCACAGTCTGGGGTGCTGGTGGAGAAGACAGATGGCCCTGCTGTCACTTCACGTCTGGTGTCTCATCTGCCCCTCACCCATGAGGTGTGCTTGGCTGTGGCCATGTGAGACAAGAGGAGACAGCGGTGCAGAGGGGTTCAGGAGTGCGCCTGTTTCCCGGGATCCCCACCAGGTCGACCCGGCCCCTGTGAGCACGAGATGCTGGTGGGGAGCTGGCTCCTCTCCTCCCAGCCAGCCCAGTGAGGGGTGACTTGGACCCTCCACAGATTCAGCTGTTTCCCCAGCCTCATTTTCCACCCCATAAAATGGACCATGGGGCTGGGGGTGTAGGGGACACCTGGAGCTAGGCTTGATACTGCAGGCAGTGGGGAGCCACAGAGGGTGTCGGGCAGGAGGGTGGCGAGGCCGGGGCCTGTGCTCCAGCAGTGCCGCTCAGTCTCTAGCCTGCTCCCCAGAGTTTCCAATTCGGTAGGTCTGGGGTGGGGCCTGAAGGACCCAAGCAGGTGCTGGGGTGACCATTCCTGGGGTGGTGGTGGGAGAGGCAAGTGGATAGAATGGGAGCCCTGGAGTGAAGGGCACTGTGACCTTGACCCAGGGGCCCCTGAGCTGCAGTAAGGGGCTGCCTCTGACCCCTCCGGCCACGTGGAGAAACAGAGGCCCACGGGGCAGGAAGGCCCATAGTGAAGCAGGGGTGGGAGGACCCAGAGATGATCTAAACCAGCTGGGCTCAGTTTAGAAGATGCAGCCCCTTGTCTCTGCAGCCAAACTCTCTTGTTCTTTCCATCTCAGCATTTACTGAGGCCTTCCCTGGGCCAGCCCTTGTATGAAACTGAAATAAGCAGGACCACACAGGGTGACTAGAGCTGTCCCAGAGGGAGCCCAGGGTGCCGTGGGTACTAATTTGGGGCCTCCGCCTGGAGAAGTCAGGGAGCACTTGCCACAGAGGGTGGTGAAGGATCGTTGACATTTCCAGGCTGCCCAGGGACAGGCAGGAGGGATGGAGACACACAAGAAGACGGCCACGTGGGGAGTGTGGGCTGCAGGGCGGTGGCTGGGAAGGAGTACAGGGCGCTTGGGTGCAGAGAGGAGCAGGCTAGGAGGGGAGACTCCAGAGCAGGTTGGTGGCCAGACCAGAGGGGCCGTCCATGCCAGCTCGGAGCTAGGCTTGATCCTGCAGGTAATGGGGAGCCACAGAGGGTGCTGGGCAGGAGGGTGGCGAGGCCGGGGCCTGTGCTCCAGCAGTGCCGCTCAGTCTCTAGCCTGCTCCCCAGAGTTTCCAATTCAGTAGGTCTGGGGTGGGACCTGAGGAGTTGCATATGGCGGATCGAGGGGACGCTAAAGCAGGTGGGGAATGATAGCACTTCCCATTCATGGAGATAGGAACCCAGAGGGGCTCAGGACTAGGGGATGAGGAGAGGAGGTTAAATCTGAGGCCCCCAGCAGGAATCAGATCCCTGTGGTGTCAAACTTCCGCCAGGCTTGAGACTGGGGAGGGGTCTGGCTGTAGAGGAAAAGGGGAGGAACCTGGGATACAACTGGTCCTTGCCCCAACCTAGGAGGGGCCCCTTTGCAGGCCTGCAGCCAAGGATGGCTCCCTCCTCCAGGAACCCAAAGGCACCACCACCTCCAGCTGCCATTGCCTAGGGGGACCAGGATTGAGACCAGGACTCTGCAATCAGACCTGGACCTGAGTCTAGTCACCTACTGCTCTCTTTGACCCTGGGCAAGTCCCACCACCCCTCTGAGTCCTGGTTTCCTGTCCAAAATAGCTAAAACAGTACCTGCCTTACCGAGCTGTTATGAGGGTGGGGGATGGGAAAGTCCTGGGTTAACTGTACACCCCTGGACATGCACATGTTGCTATTATTGTTATTATTATTATTGGAAAAGGGAGCCTAGTGGGAAGATATGATGTCTCACTCCCAAGGAATTATAAATGGTGGAATTTCTGGCACCATAACAGGTTTGTGCAAAAAATCATTTGTGATGGGGGCCCTAGGACACTGGGGGGCTCATGGTCCTCTGTGATGTGGCTCCTGGCACAGGGCCTGAGGCAGGGCCACTGGGCCAAGATCTGAGCTTTGCTCCCTTCCACACAGACTAAATATTTGTGTTGCTCCTCCCCCAGTTTGCCAGGACCCAGGCCCCTCTCTGGTAGGGAGAGAGGAAGACTGTGCCTCAGAGGGCAAGGCAGGCGGGGGTGGCGGGATTGATTACAACAGGCCCTGCTCGGCCCAGACCCCACAGTCCCCCAGCCCCTCGGAGGCCCGAGCACAGCCAGGGAATCTGCTTCTGACACACAGCGGGACTGGGGGCAGCCCTGCCCCTCTGGGCCTCAGTTTCCCCATCTGTAGAGTGGGGTTGAGGCCAGGAGAGTTGGAGAAGCTGACTTCCAAGGTCTTTCTGGTTCTCTCTCCAGTGACCGAGGCCTCCCTGAGCCTCCAGCCCTTAGTGAGCAGAGGCAAAGGGGACCTGCAAAATGGGACAATCCCTCTCGAGCTGAGGTGGGAGGACCCAGCAAGGACACGGATGGATGCCCTAGGGAGATGGGAGGCCTTGGAGTGGTGGTGTCGGGCTTACATGGAAGCACCCCCAAATGCCACTAATTCTCCCTCCTGCCCAACATAATACACACTGCAGCCATTTGTAAGCACCTGGTCTGTGACTAGCATCATGGCAGGGGCTATCACAGGAGGCCAGGCCTCCAGCTCCCCAGGGAGTAGGGGTCCCACGGAAACAGCCTGATGGGACCAGCCACGAGGGTAGGCAGAGCTGTGCCTGAAGAGGAGCCCAGGTGCCAAATCCTGGCATCAGGATCTTCATGCTGATCATTTAAAAGACCTTGACTCTGCCATGGGCCGTCCCAAGCCCTTAACCTTACCTGCTTCTCTCAACATCCCAGAGAAGGGAGGACTGGCCTGGTTCCCATTTTAAAGATGAAAAAACAAAGACACTGGTCACCCAGGGATTAAATGGTGGAGCTGGGCCTGGTCTGGCTCCGGAGTCACCCACAGTACCTGTTTCTTCAGTAGTAATGATGCCACGTCCTACTCCCAGGGTATGTGAGCGGCTAGGCCAGCAGGAGCCACGTGTGCCCTGTGCATAGGGCCTCGGAAGTTCTCAGTGAGGGCTGGTTGTGTGCTTGTTATCACAGCAGGGGCTCAGCTGCAGGCCAAGGGCCAGGCTTGCATATTCCCAGGCAGGTGAGTCTGGGGCGGCTGCTGTGAATGTTTCTTAATCAAGGTGCTTTCCAGTAGTGCCCCTTTGCAAGCTCCTTCCAGGAATCCGCCATCCTGCCTCCAGCAGCCAGGCCCTTGCGGGGAGCCAGATCCCCAGGCGGAGGTGTGGGGCTGTGGCCTTTGTAACGCGTGCTGCAACCCTTCCATGGGCCCGGGGCCTGGAGAGCTCTGAGTGAGACCCCCCAGTGCACACTTGCACCAAGGGCAGCCCCCAGCACACAGGAGGTGCTCAGGAAACATGGATGTAGTGAGAGGGCAGGAAGGCCTTCAGCACAGAGCCAGGCATCTCTGCCGGCCTCTGAAGTCGGAACCACTGGGAGCCAGCACCCACCAGGAGCAGCCTTCTTGTCCCAGTTCCCTTGTCTGTAAGTCGGGGTTAGCCTGGGGAAAGATGGGGTCTGGGGGCCCACCACTCGCCAGTGAGCAGCATCCTTCAAGAGGCACACATGTCCCACCTAGAGCCTGGACCTGAACCCCAGCCTCGGGCCTGGGGGAGCCACCAGCCCCTCTGGTACGGGCCCTTGCTGCCCTGGGCTTCTGCTGCGTCTGTGGACCAGGCCTGGGTCGGGTTTTTGGAGGACAGCAGGAACAGATGGTGTCCTCGCAGGCCCTGGTCCACCAGTGTCTGCAGTCCCAGAACCACACGAGGTACGGGTGGGGTGCTGTAAGGGGCTGGGGGACTCGATGGTGGGGCCGGGCCCTCTCAGAGGCCCATAGCCTCCTGGGAGAAGGGCTGCAGGGCTGCAGGGCTTCATCGGGAAGGGCAAAGCCTCCCTCTGCTCGAGCTCCATTCTGGCCTTCAAAGGAGCCCTGTGTGAGGGCGGGGCTGCGCTTCACCCCTGCAGAGCCCTCCCGTGCAGCTCCCCTGGGATCCCACAGAGGTGGGCTTTTCCAGAAGCCCGAAGGCCCCTGCGAGTGTGTCTCCTGAAGAGACCTTGCTGTCCTTGCCCCGACCTTGGCCACACTGTCCGCTGCCTCGGTGTCCCCCTCCAGTTCGGCTGGGCACTGCTCTTCCTCCTTCTGTATCCAGCGGCAGCACCCGGGGGGCCTTCCCTGGGAGGGCCACCCTGACTCCGTCCCCTTGCCCCTGGCCCCGGGCATCCAGCCCACTTTGCTCCCCACTCAATTACAGTTTCTTCCCCAGACTCTTGGGGCTTTGGGGCCCTGAGGGATGGAGCCATTTAGCCTCAGCTCTTATACCCCAGCATCTGCAGAGGCTGGCTCAGTGGAGGTTTGTTGACTGACTGTGCGACTGAATTATTCTTTAATCACAGTGGCTACCAGTGGGTAACTCTTACTATCTATCTGCTGAGTGCTTGATATGCATTACCTAGCTTGAGCCTTACAACAAGACAAAGAGGTGGGTGCTGCCATTCATCCTACTTCACAGATGAGCAAACGGGGACTCAGAAAGCTGAAGTAACTCACGACCAGCAAGGGCAGAGCCAGGAGCCACAGTCAGGCCTGTGCCTGTAACACGTGGTCCTCCCCAGCCCCTCCCACAACAGAGTCATCTCTCCTTGGTGCTCTTGGATCAGAGGGTGCCCGGGTTACCTGTCCCTCACCCCACAGCAGGTGTGTAGTCCAGGAGCTGGGGCTGGCTTACCTGTGTCCCCAGCCTGCAGCACAGGGCAGGGCACGGAGCCCAAGGTCAGGGGAGCTTCGGGGAAGGAATGGCAGGTTGTATAACAGGCACAACCCACCTAGCTCTGGCTGGGCCTGGTCAGCCAGGCAGGGTGCTGGAGGTTTTACACACTTGACCTCTCCCTAGTGTCAGGACAGGCTGTGTTCACCCTCATTTTACAGCCAAGGAAAGGGAATCAGGGGTGCTGTGATGTGTTCAGGGTGACTCAGCTTGGAGGGGGCAGTGCAGGGTTAAAACCCTGTCTGTGTGGCTCTGACAGGCCGTGCTCCTGCCTGCTACCCAGGACAGCCTCCCACAGAGTTCCTGCATTTCATGTGTGTTCTGGAGAGAGAGGGTGGGGTGGGTGGGTGTGGGGGGTGTTGGCATGGGAGGTATGCTGTGTATGTGCAGGAGGTGGTGGGGTCTGTTTTTCTTTGCTCCTAAATGGATTTTACACCATGCCTGGGCTTTGGCCTACACAGGAAGTGTTGATCATCATTCCCAAGAATCTGGATCGGCCCCTGGTGCTGACAGAGTCTCTGTTTGCTGGGAGAGAAGCCCCCAGGGGCCTGCAGGTCCACCCTGCAAGACAGCAGGAGGGAAGGACAGCAACTGCCAGGAGGGAACAGCCTCCAAACCGACCCAGATGTCACCTGGAGCACAAAGCCCCATCACAGGCCTGCAGGAAGACCATCCAGGATGAAGAGCCAGGCCCTAGGAGCTGGCCTTGGATCAGAGGGTGCCCCGGTTACCCATCTCTCACCCGGGGTGTCCAGGGAAAGGCCAGGGCTGAAGAGAGCCAGAGTCTGCCTGCAGCGGCCTCCTGCCTGCTGCTCCCACTCTGCCTTGGGTCAGATGGGACTGGAAGAGAGCACAACTCCCAGGGGAGGGGACGTGGGGAGGCAAGGATGGTGTAGATGCAAGAAAAGAGAAATCTCGCACTTCAGGTGCAGAAAGCCATGGCAGACAGTTCTGGAGTCTTCAAGTACTAGGCATGATGGACTCGTAGTGTCTTGAGTCCGGTGTCCTGAAATCCCAGGGCTGTGGAATGGTTTGGAATGGAGTACCAGAATCTAGGAAAAATGGACTCTGGGAATCTTGAGTGTGAAGGAGGCTCCGAGGTAATGACATCTAACAGGCTATGTCCCCGCAGCCCTCAGGCAGCCTCCTACTCCACCGCCTTCTTGAGGACCGCATGCTTTTGCGGATGCACAGACAGTGGAGACATAAAATAAATACTCTGATTTGAATTGCATCTGTGCCCAGGAGCACTGGAGGCTGGGCCTCTGGCAAGCTCTTGCCTTCACCTGCCAGCCTGAATGGGGGTGTCTGGGGTGATTGTCCTGATCAGCCACGTCCCCCTCTTGCTCCACTCCCATCACCCACCCCAGGCTCCCTGCCCCAGCCCTCCAGCCCCTCTGCTGGCACCCCACAGGTAAGACAATGTGGACCAAGGGGCTGGTAAGGAGACTGTCTTCAGCAGCCACGAGCCTGGGGAGCAGAGCGGATATTGATTTGGTATACGGGAGCAAAGGGACCGTTAAACGTGCGGCTGTTAAATTGCTCCG
Organism: Nomascus leucogenys; assembly: GCF_006542625.1. Classification (NCBI taxonomy): domain Eukaryota; kingdom Metazoa; phylum Chordata; class Mammalia; order Primates; family Hylobatidae; genus Nomascus; species Nomascus leucogenys. The sequence continues at coordinate 60,575,738 of NC_044395.1, read as the reverse complement.
CCTGGAGCCAGCCAGCTCTGCGGGCGGGTGGGTGGCCTGGCGGGCAGGCAGCGGTCAGACCAGTCAACTGCTAGTGCCCTGTTGGGGGTGGTCTTGGACACCTGGCAGGACCCAAGGCAGCCTGGCTTGGACCCTTGCTGCCCTGGTGCCCACAGGCCCCTGAGCTCCAGCCATACCCACCTCTTGGCATCCTCTGAGCATACTTTGCTGCCATGGCTGTTCTCACACAGACCCTTCCACATCACCTCCTTCTCCATCTCTTAAAATCCTACCCCACTTTCCAGACCCAATGCAAATGGCACCTCTTCCACAAAGTCTTCCTGATTTCCCACTCCCTACTCCCAATACCCAGAAAGGAGTAGGCCTTCCCTCTCCAAATCCCCAAAGCCCCAGGGCTCTGCCTGTCTTCGGCCTCCTGTCCTCTCTGCTATAATAACTAAGAGTTGTGGGCCCACTGAAGAGGACACCTGAGCTTCATGTGCTCCCCTGTCCCTCTCCCCAACACACACACAGGTGGGGCCTGGGCAGCCAGGCACACAGGCGATGCTGAGCAGCTCACCTGGGGAGGGCAAGGCGGGAATGTGTTAGCTGAGCTGTGGCCTGATCCTGATGGGCAGCCCCTTCCTGGCACCTGTGCCTGGACTGCGCTTCCCAGGCCCTGCAACAGATGTCAGGAACTGCTCAGTCTTGAATTGTTCCCTGTTCCTCTCTTGCAACACCCTCCAGCAGCTCCCAGTCAAAACCCCCACTCAGTCAGAGGCCACTTTCATCCTCATGCACGTTGTGGAGGCTGAGACAAGCCCAACAGTTGGAGCCAAGCAGTCTGAGGTTTGAATCTCAGCTCTTCCACTAATTATTCTTTAACGTTGGGCCAGTCACTTCCCTCTCTGAGTCTTAGTTTCCTCATCAATAAAACAGAGATACTGGGTCATGTCCCTTAGAAGGGGTGTGAGAATTGGATGAAAAAACTGCCGAAGAGGCCCAGAGAGGGCCGGTGGTTGCCTGGAGTCACACAGCAAGAAGCTAGAAAAGATGCAGGATTCCTACCTCCTAGCTTCAAAGTCCCCTTACCCCGTCCAGCCTCTCTGGGTCTGGGGCCCTGGACTGGAGCCTGCATCATGCTGGGGCCTGGTTTGTGTAACCCAGTAGCTGGTCTCTGCAACCTCAGGAACCACAGACCAGTGGCTTGCTCAGGGCTGGGCTTGGGCCCCTTGGTTGTTCCTCTGGCCTGGCCTGGCCTCTTCACGGGGCCTTATCTGTCCACTCTCCCCTTTCCCACCAAACTAATCTTGCCCTCTTTTCAGGAGTTCCTGTTTCCTCTCTGCCGCCTTCTTGTCTCCCTCCTCAGGCCCCGTCTCTCCCGGGTCTCCAGCCAGCCTCCCACACTTGGTTCAGAGCCGCCTCGGAGCGGCTGGTGCTGTCATCACTGGGGAGTCTCCATCTTTCGGGGGCTCTCCGAGCCTCACAGAGCCCTGTCTGGGACTGCTGCCCCTTACACAGGAGGGAGATGGAGCAAGTCTTGGGAAGGGAAATCTGCTGGGGACAAGAGTTCTGACACCTTCAGATCAGTACGCAGCCTTCAAAATTCTTTGGGTTGGCCATTGGCCTGGGGGCCTCTACAGGGCTGGCAAGGCAGTGGTTTGGGGTTTCTACTCCACAATTCCTGAATACCAAGATCTCACGCTTCCAAATCTCTGAACACAATGAGATCCTGAGCTACCAGAGCTCTGAGGTCCTGGGAGCCTCCACGCCCCTGTGATATACCTGGTAGAAGCCCCAGCCTCCACCTCTCCGGAGAGGGGCTCAGCCTGGTTGCATTCTTAGAGCCCTGACCTGGGGGTGAGGGGAAGCACCGGGACCAGCTCCCACTGCCCCTCAGTTGTCCAGCTCCTGGCCAGCCAGAAAGGTTAAGCGCTTTGTCACAGATGTGGGGACGGGCCAGTAGCCCACTGAGTCAGGGACCCCCCAGGGTCTCCTGTCCTGAGCTTGAGAACTCGCATCCCAGCCCTCCAGCTCAGCCCAGGAAACGGTCTTCAGCTCTCCATGCAGCTCCCCCAAGCCCGCTGGGAGTGCAGACGTGTGAGCAGGAACGCACCTGCGCTCAGAGCCCCGCTGTGCTGGGAGTTTTCCTGAGGTCTGGAGCGAGCCGCCTTTTCTTGCAGAGCCTCAGTTTCCTCCTCTGTCAATGGTAACAATACTCACTTTGGAGGGCTGCTGTGATGACTTGGGCCAATGTGTTTAGAAGGTCACACAGCAGGTGCACAATAAATGGTAGCACTTATATCATGTGGCCACCCTTTCTGAGAGCCATCCTGGGTCCCTGGTATGGTTTCCCCATTTACTTGTCCTGACAGAAGTCCAAAGGACACTCCCAAATCCAACATTTTGGAGGTGTGTTTTATACCCAGCCCTGTTGTGCTGCCCCCCAGATCCCAGGGCCCATGGGTGCATATGGCTGGTCCCAGCCCATGAAAAGGTCCCAGACAGGTGGGGAAGACAGATGATATGACACAACACAGGCCTCTACAACACCTTGGTTCCGCGAAACATTGCAGGGAGCACAGAGGCTGTGGAAACCCAGAGAAGGCCCCTGACCCAGGCTCAGGGTAGTTGGGGAGGGTTCCTGGAGGAGGGAGCCATTTACCTGGCTTTTGCAGAAGAGGGCATTGGCTGGCAGCTTGAGAAGGAGGGTGATGGCTGCTTTAAATGTTCAGAGGGTTGTGGGGAGCCTGAAGAGGGGGAGGTCCCTTCCACCTAGGGCACTGGGGAAGGTTTTGTGGAGAGGGCTTGTGTGCGGGTTGTGTGAGGGTTGTGTGCAATTCCAGCAGGGCGAACAGCACTCTTGGCCAGGGAGAACAGCAGATGCCCAGAGGGCAGGCGGGCTGAGCAGCTGGGAGTTGCAGGAAATACTGTTGGAAGAATTGCCTGTGCCTGGGGGACAAGCCTTGTGTTCCAGGCTAGGGACCGGGGATTGGTTTTGTGGACTAGGAGGTCACTGGGAGCTGTAAAGCAGGGAAGCCCTGGGCCTGGAGAGCGCACATTCCAGGGGCTCCTTCCAGGGAGGCTGGGGGTTTTCGACAGAGGGGCTGGCAGGGGCCCCACCCAGGAAGGCTCCACCTCCCCCAGTTCCCAGCCCCTTATCAGCTCTGTGACCACAGGAAGGCCCTTCCCATCTCTGAATTTCCTCATCTGCAAAACACACCAGAAGACTTATCTTGAGGTTCCTTGCAGCTGGTGATGCTGTGGCTCTGACTGCCCCCACTGCAAGCTTTCAGGCAGGGCCTCGAGGATGGCCACAGAAGCCCCCCTTCTTCCCACTCAGGTTGGGTCCAGCCCCTGAGGGGTCATCCATGCCATCCCACCCCCAAGGATGTGGCTTCACTTCTCCAAATCCTGCACAAGGCCCCGCTCTGCCCCAGCCCCTCCGGGTGGTGTCTCAGTCCTCAGCCGGCTCGGGGAGGGAAGAGCACTGGTCTCAGACAGAGTCCGAGTCTCTCTGGTGCATGCAGAGATTTGGATTATAACATCCTCTTACACCCCAGCCACAGCAAGATCCAGGTGATGAACCACTGCTTCTGTTTCGGGGCCACTTGCCCTGGCCAGGCACTGGGGATACCCCACTTACTCATCTCTTGGTTACTGGTGCTGCCTACATGCAGGAGGTGACACGGAAGCTCAGAGGGACAGTGATGTGCCTGCGGTGATCCTGTTCCCCTTGGCACCCTGTCTTCACTTGGCAACAGCCAGGACCACCGACCTCCCTCCTGCCTCTCTGGCTGTTCTTTCTGTCTCCTGTGTCTTCTCTGAGCTTCATCTCCCCAACCTCCAAGGCAGGTGTGCCCCAGGCCTTGGTCCTCTTTACTCTTCTACCCCACACGCTCCCTTAGTGATGACACCCAAATGTGGATCTCCAGCCCTGGCCGCTCCCCAGAACTCCAGACCCAGATATCTGCCCAGCCACTCAGTATTTCCACTAGAAGCGTAAACAGTATCACAATCCCCACGGGCCCAAATCTGAACCCCAGGCCTCTCCCCACCCCCATGTCGGCACTCAGCCCCTTCAGCCTTCCAAGTACTCCAGCCAAAACCCCGCAGTCATTCTTGGGCCTCCTTCCCCTCACACCCCACATGCAAAAAGAGAACAAATCCTGTTGGCTCCCCCTCAAAACAGAACCAGAATCCAACCACTTCTCAACACGTCCACTGCCGCCAGCCTCCAGGCACGAGGCCTTTCCCAACCTTCAGCCTTCCTCCCCACCACTCCCATTTTACAAATGGGGAAACTGCGGCTGGCAGAGAGCCCTCCCCAGGGTCATGCAGAAAACCCACCAGGGCTAGCTAGAGCCTGGATGTGCACCACCTCCCCGAAGTCTGCGTCCCAGCTGCCCAGGGAGTGTTTTCCCTTGAAGCCAGCTTAGCAGGCAGGCCTGACAACACAGCCAGGCTTTGAGCTGCGCCTGCGTGTGTGTCCCTGAGGAAAAAAGATGCTGCCAGCTGGGTTTATGTTTCAAGATGTCTGTCCTCGCCCTTGACCAAGAGCTCTTACAGGGAGATCAGGGCCAGGGCCTGGTGTAGGGGGAGTGCGGGGGGAGAAGGGACATCAATCGGAAGCCGCCTTGCCTGGAAACCGGAGAGCTCCCTCTGCCAGCCCCAGGATCTGCCGAGTTCACTTGAGGAGGCCGGGAACTGCAGGGGCGGGCTGGGGCTCACTCAGCATTTATTTCATACAGCTGCTTAAAAAGCTAGTTTTAAAATAGAGATCATTATATATATATATATACATATATATTTATATATATAAAATATATAAAGAGGAATCGAGAAGTGCCACCCCAAAGAAAAAGCTATGTTTTATAAATATTTCTGTAGCTTCCACATCCCAAAGGAAGAAAAAGCAAAAAAACGAAAGAAAACATTTACAACCCAAGCTAGTGGTTCCATGTGGTGGGCCCAGCAGGCTCAGACCCCAGGGTGGGCCAGGGGGTCCCGCAGAACATTCTGAAGAAGGCGGGCAGACCCCTTCCCGGAGGCTGGTCTCTGTGGTCCTGAAAGGTCAAGTCTGTATCAGTCTCACCAATCCCAAGCCCCGCTCCTTAGACCAGCCTGTGGGCACTCCAGGGCCTCAGGCTGCCAAGTTATTTTTAATCTTGTCGGTTTCCTTTGATGTCCCGCTCTCCATCCAGGGTGGCCAGACCTTCTGTTCCTGGTGGCTTCCAAGTGAAGGCAAAGCACAAGCCGCCTCCCATGCCTGGCATCTGGAATTCACAAGCAGAGATCCATGGAGTGTCTCCAGGCCCCTGGCCCCAGTTGCTGAGGGTCCTTGAGCAGAGTTCTCGCTCCTGCATGGGGCGGAGGGCAGGGCCTCACTTGCAGACATAGCGCTCCACGGTACGCTCACACCTGCGGCAGGTGACGTAGCAGCACCAGTGGTACTTACAGTGGCACCGCTCGACCACGCGGTCTGTGTAGGGGTTGTAGCCACGCCCGCAGCACATAAGGTCGCAGCTGTCGCTTCCGTTGGATGTCTTGTTGCACTGCCTATTGTGGGGGCAGGAAGGAGATCAGTGCATGCCTTGGTCACCACCCCACCAACACCTCATGACTCCCAGCCAGGCAGCCGGCAGTGTCTCCCATGGCCACCGACTCAGCCCTTCTTAGAAGCTGTCTTGATCTTTGGGGAATTTTAAATAATCCTCTTACCTAAAGGTACTTCTAACTTTTCCCTATATTTCTAATAAGGGGTTACCAAAATGATGCGGCTGTTTTCTTTTATTTGTTTGAGATGGGGTCTCACTCTATTACCCAGGCTGGAGTGCAGTGGTTGTGATCATGGCTCCCTGCAGCCTTGACCCCCACCTTCCCCACCACCCAGGCCCCCGGCTCAAGTGCTCCTCCCACCCTGGCCTCCTGAATAGCTGGGACTACAGGCACACACCACTATGTCCGGCTAATTTTCTAATTTTTATTTTTGTAGCGATGGAATCCCACTATATTGCCCAGGCTGGTCTTGAACTCCTAGGCCCAAGCAATCCTCCCACCTCAGCCTTCCAAAGTGCTAGGATTACAGGCACGAGCTGCCGTGCCCAGCCTTGTTTTGTTTTCTTGGAGGTATCTTTTTTCTATTTCTTCTACTTCTAAACACTGGAAGGACCCTCCAACCAATCTAATAATCCTATCTTTATGTGAAACCTTTTACAGGTCTCTCTCTGTTGCCCAGGCTGGAGTGCAGTGGTGCAATCTCAGCTCACTGCAACCTCTGCCTCCTGGGTCCAAGCGATTCTCCTGCCTCAGCCTCCCGAGTAGCTGGGATTACAGGCGTGTGCCACCACACCCGGCCATATTTAATCTTTAATTAAATATTATGAGAGATGTCAAGATCATTTGATTTTTAGAATCCTAGGATAAATGCTGAAATACTCGAACCCCCACTGGGCATCAGACTCGCTGCTCATGGAGGAAGAGGGGTCTGTTGGCCATGTGCCTCCTGTGGGTCAGGCACTCCCTCCAGTGTCTTATCTTAGTGGAGGCCTGTAGGGCCCTTGGGTCAGTGGAATGATTATGTCCATTATGCAGATGAAAACAGGCTCAGCAAAGGGCAGAGGCTTAAACTTGGGGACTAAAACTAAGGCCCTGACTTGCTCTCCCTACCCTAAAGGGCAGGGCATGGAAGCCGGCAGGGGCTGCATTGCTTCCCAAATGCGGGATGCAAAGACACTGAAGGTCTCTATAAAATGCAAACATCCTTCCACTGTTCTCAGTTCTTCTGTCTAGTGACAAATTATCTGCTCAGACTGGTGGCTCCTCTAGCTGGGCTGAGGCTAGACAGGGAGTGTTTTCATGAGATGTAGTTGGGGACAGAGCAGCAGGGGGCTGGGGCACAGACAGGGACAAAGGGTCCCCACATGTGGACCGAGGAATCCCACAGTGTCCAAGATGGGAAAGTCCTAGAGATGACCGAATGCAATCCTCATATTTACTGATGGGGAAACAGACACAGAAGGGAGAGGGGCCTTGCCCGGGGTGAGTACAGGGTCTGTGAGAGTTCAGCAGGGCTTCCTGGAAGAGGAAAGGCCATCTAAGCCATTCAAGATAAGCAGGACTTCACCGTGCAGAGGAGGGAAGGAGTGCTGGGGTAGAGGGAACAGCCTGGGCAAAGGCAGAAGACCAGGCCTGCCCTCAGAACAGTGAGAGCAGATGGAAGGGGAGGGCTGGAGGACTGGAGGAGGCTGATCAGTGCTTGGGGAGAGGCCAGGCCTAAGCTGGAAGGGGCCATGGGCAGAAGGAGGGGAGTGCCTGGGAAGAGTCAGCCGGTGACCAGCAAGTGGGGGCTGCTAGCAGTTCCCAGAAGAACACATGCCCTAGAGCTGGACAGACCTGGGTTCAAGCCCCAGCTCTGCCACTTAGTGGCTGTGTGACTTAAGGCAGGTCACTGAACCTTTTTGGGCTTCGTTTAGCCACTCGGCATCCATGAGTTCCCCCTCAGCCTTCTCCTAAAGGCTGTGGCTGAGCACTCTACCCTGAGGGGTAGGAAGGAGGCAGAGTTCTTTTTTAAATTTCTGGATCCCTGACATGCATTGTCTGAAAACTTGGCCTCCAGTGTCAGATCCAGACAAGGCCTGGGTGCCTGGGACCAGGATTGGGGCCAGTGGGGCCATAGGCCCAGGGAAAGGCCATTGGATGCCTGGCTCCCAGGGCACAGGGTGGCTCAGACTGAGGGGGGTGGGTTTCAGAGGTGCAGGCCTCTGGAAGAAATATGACAAGAGAGCTAGGGTTTGGAATATTGACTGCAGATTAGGCCTCGGTTTCCCCAGGTTAGATTTGAGGAGGCTGCAAGGCATCTTCCGCAGCGAGGGAGCCAGCCTCTAGAGATACCCCACATGCACATGCCTTTCACAGTTCACCACACTCACTTACATCCAACCCCAACCTAATCATCAATCTCAAATTTCCCCTCCTCTAGGAAGCCTTCCTTGATGTCCAGGCTGGATCAGCGACCCTCTGGGCTCCCTTCACACCAGGCATTCCTGTCACGACCTGAGCCCTTGGGGACCTCCCACCAGCACCTGCCAGAGCCAGGCAGAGACACAGCTGACATGCAGTCTCATGTAATGGGCACAATAAATGCTTGTGGTTATGAACTACTGAGAAATTGGGGGTGTTTGTTACTGCAGCAAAAGCCAACTAATACAGATGCTTGCAAGGGTCCCCCTGGGGAAGGACCGGGAGCCGCAAGGCAGGAAACCTGTGGGGGCTGCAAAGGAAGCCGGGAGGGTGCGTGGTGCTGTGGGCGGGGCCTCCTCATCAGGAGTGAGGGGCAGCTGGGAGAGAGGGGCCTGGCAGCCTGAGGGCACAGCGGGAGGGGAGACTGCCCAGGAGGGGAGGGGAGAGGGGAGATGCTAGGTAAGTGTGCTTGGAGATCACTCGACAACCCTGTGAGCGGTGGGGTGCCCTCCCCACTGTGCAGAAGACAAGCCTCAGCCTCAGATCAGTGAGAGGGATGTGCTCAAGTCCCCCTGTTGGGAAGCTGTGCCCTCCCTGACACACACAGAGCCGCACATGGATCCAGGAAGACCCTTTCTTCACTCTCCGGTCCTCCGTGGGTCTCCTGCAGCCCTCCATGTTCTAGAATCCTCCTCTAACTCCCCCATCCCCATCTACCTCAGCCCAGCCTCTGGCTCCTTCCTGTCTCCCTGGCCTGACCTGGTTCCATCTTCCCTCCGCCGACCCCCTCAATCTGGCCTCCAGATGGGAGCCTGGGCCTCCTCACAGAGCCAGCTGCCCTGGCCTGTGGGGATGCAGCCCACCCCTCCCTCTCCTGGAGACAGGAACGTGGGCTGTGGAGGAAGTCAACGCTGGCTGTGCACCAACTATGTGCCAGACACGTTCCCAGACACCCACTCTCTGGTGCAATATTCTTTTAACCCCGAGAACACGAGTTTTGTGGAATGCTATTAGGGGCTCCTTAATAAAAGAGTTCCATGGCCAAACACCTCTGGGAAACACTGGCTTAAACAGATCCTTTACTGCAGATTCCTCAGAGCCTTTCATATATTCTAGGGCCTTGTAAATCGCCAGAGAATTTCCCAAATGCATGTGACGACAGAGCTCTTTCTCTCGTAGGAGATCGGGACCAGCTTTCCCCAGCACCGTCTTTGGGAAATGCTGCTTGTGCAGTCCTCACCAGCCCCACCCAGCACACAGTAGGTCTGCAGTCACCCCTGGCTCCCTCACTCGACTGTCCTGAGCCAGCTGCAGCAGCTGTGACTGGGGCTGTGGTAGAGTTCCAGGCGTGGGGTCCCCAGGAGGAGAGGGCTCACAGGGGCGAGGACACAGGGGCAGTGTTGCTGCACGGAATGCAGGCAGACATCGCTCTCCCTCACTCAGTGTAGGCTGTCCCCATCTCCCCTGGCACCTCAGTCCCTTTGCTGTGCAATGGGCAGGGTGTATGGCCTTTACCCCTCACCTGTTCATCTGACAAACATTTTCTGAGCACCTATCTTACGTTGGGCAGCCTCGTTCCTGTCCTGTCTCCCAATAGCGTCATTGTCTCTTCCCATCTGTCTCCCCAGCTGGGGAAAGTGGACAGGGCCCCCCCATCAGCCTACATTCACTGGGCCCCTGCCAGGTGCAGTGCAGAACAGGCGCTCCCAGCAGCTCTGCAGGGGACCCTAGGACCCTGGCATCTCCACTTAGCAGTCCTGGGGCCAACTCCCTCAACTGAGCAGGGTCTCCATTCCCCAAATGCCACCTGAGTCCCTGCTGTGTGCGTGGCCCTGAGCTGGGGAACAGCATGTGCAACACGGGTGACCCTTTCCCACCAAGGTGGCGGCAGGCCTCACCTGTCTTGTGTCCCGTGGGAGCCCACCTTCTCATTCTTCATGCAGAAGTCAGGTGAGCTCTGCAGATAGACGAGTTCCGAGTCCTTCACAGGCCGGATATCCAGGTCCTTGGGCACCAGGTGCTTGCGGGTGCCCATGGGTCGGTGCACTACCTTGGTGGCCGACAGGTATCGGGTCTTGAGGTCAGCAGCCACATCCTGCAGCTCCTGCAGCCCCTTCCAGCAGGTGCGGATGGAGCAGGAGCCAGACACTCCATGGCACTTACACTTCATTTCCAGAGAGGCGCGCAGAGCCTGTGGACAGGGGAAGGCGTCGGCTGGGCGGCCAGAGTCCCCTCCCTGGCCTGACCCAGGACCCCAGCCCCACCCACCCATGGCTGGGTGCTCTCAGGGAGTCACTGCCTGCTGGAGTCTCAAGTGATAGAGCTTTTTGCTTTAAAGCTGGAGGTGGTGTGGACCTTCCTGCAACCTTGGAGGGCAGCTGAGGGGCAGGAAGAAAGGCATTTTCAGGGATAGGGATGCCATTGTTTAGCACCTACTGTATACCAAGCACTCTAACACATAATGGAGATTGATCACAACAGCCCTTCAAGGGAGGTATCCTTACTTCCCCCATTTTAAAAAGAAGAAGCAATAGCTCAGAGAGGCTAAGTCTCATGCCCAAGGGTACAGATAGAAAATCATGGAGCTGGGATTTGAACCCAGATCTGAGGGTGATTCCAAAAGTGGTGGCTTTTAATTGCTTCATGCTTTTTCTCTCACTAAATGCTTGCTGGAAAAAAGGAAGAAAAAAGAGAAGGAAGGGAGGAGGGTAGGAAGGGGAGAAGAGGCAGGGGTGAGTGCAGGGGGCACCTCCCCGCCGCCTGGCTGGCTTTCCCCCCACTGCCAGTGCTCCTGCCAGGCCACCCTCAGCAAGCCACGTCGCCACTCAGGGACTCAGGGCCTCTGTCTTCTTTCGTGCAAGGCGAGCACATAATTCCTGCCTTGCAGAGAGCTGTAAGGATGAAATGAGATGACACACACAAAAGGGTTTTGTGAGCCATAAAAGTTAAATCAATATTGGTTTTGAAAAATCCATTTAAGTAATAACTACGGTAGAGCCCCCTTGGGCTCAGAGGCTTGGGGATACTCTTGGCTTCAAAAAGGACTTGGGCCCACCAGCTTCCCTGGGCCTCAGTTTCCCTATTCATATCTGAGGGGCAGAAGTTAGATGCCTTCTTTTTTTTTTTTGAGACGGAGTCTCGCTGTGTCGCCCAGGCTGTAGTGCAGTGGTGCGATCTCGGCTCACTGCAAGCTCTGCCTCCTGGGTTCACGCCATTCTCCTGCCTCAGCCTCCCGAGTAGCTGGGACTACAGGCGCCCACCACCACGCCCGGCTAATTTTTTGTATTTTTAGTAGAGACGGGGTTTCACTGTGTTAGCCAGGATGGTCTCGATCTCCTGACCTCATGATCCACCCGCCTTGGCCTCCCAAAATGCTGGGATTACAGGCGTGAGCCACCGCGCCCAGCCTAGAAGTTAGATGCCTTCTACAGGCCTTCCAGTTCTGCCTTTTAAACCCTTCTTTCAACACAAGACTTGGATTCCCCTGCCCAGGCCTACCCTCCTGCCTCTCCTGTACAGAGACCTGCAAGAGTCATGGGAAACTGGGCCCATCCCCTGCATCAGAGAGATGGGGAAACTGAGGCACAGAGTGGGCAGGACTTGCCCAAGACAAGTGAGTTAGTGGGGGGGCTGGCCAAGGTCCCAGGGCTCCTTCCCCTCACCAGTGCCAGGAAGTGAGGACCCAGGGAGTGTGTTTGGGTACCCAATCTGGAATTTGCTGAGAAAAGTCTGTGGAGGTCACAGGGATGAAGTCAGCAGGACTGCAGGGCACCGAGGCACTGGTGAGCCATCGAGGGAAGGTGAACTAGGTTCTGCTGCTCAGCATAAGCTGGGGGAAGGGGCTTGGAGCTTCCCGAGGTACTAAACACGTGTTTGTGATCTCATTTAATCCTCACGCAGCCCTGCAGCTTGCAGGGACACTGGCCCCATTTGCAGATGGCCTCAGGGACTGGCCTGATTTGCCCTGAGGTGGAGGACCCTCTTTGGACTGCATGGTGGGGAGGGGAGGGCTGTGGCCCTGGCAGCATGTGGCGCCCAGCTGGCCTGGCCATGATGGTGGGCGTGGCCATGAGGGTGGGCCTGGCCATGAGGGTGGGCGTGGCCATGGTGGTGGGCGTGGCCATGGTGGTGGGTGTGCAGGCCGCTGGTGAAGGGCTCCCACCAGGTTTCATTTGCAGGGGTAGGGGACAGGTCAGCAGGACCAGGAGGCAGGAGTCCTGAGTCCCTGGCCAGGCTCTGCTATAGACCCACAGTATGATTTGGCCTCAGTTTCCCTAACTGTCCAATGATGGCCTGGACACCCTAGAATCCTCACACAAGGAAGACCCTTGAGAGCAGGTAAGGCCACCGAAGCCCCTGGACTTCGGAGTCCCACAGTCCTGGGCTCTATCGTGCTGTGGGGCTGAGCCACTGAAGTGCTTTCAGCCTCACTTAGTGCCTCTGTAAAATGGGGCTAAAATGTGCAGGGCAGAGCTGATGAGATGCCATCTGCACATGCAGCTCTGGCCAAGTGGCCATCCCTGCCGTTCACGGTCCTTTCCCCATCTGTAAAAAGGGGACAACAGGGCCTGCCCGAGTTGTTCTGTGACCACAGAACAGAAATGTATGGAGCACCAAACACAGTGTCTGAAACACAGATTGGCAGAAAGTTCATTCACTTACGGGTCCACTCACCCCAGTCTTTTGGGCAGTGAGGTGAGGAATGAATGAAAACCTGATAATAATGAATGCTGGAGGAAACTGTTCTAGCAGCTTCAGTTGGTGTGGGTGGGAGTCCCCGTTAAATCCAAGCAGATGACCCCTTAGGATAGGCTTCTGTTGACCACAGCCCTCTCCACACCCTGGAGGGAGGGACAGCTTGAGGAATATGACAGATGGGGACTCAGCACCAGGTCACCCCCACCATTTTATAGATGGGAACAGCTGAGGCTAGAGAGGCACTGACTTTCCCAAGGTCCCTAAGCGAGTTTAGTGCCAGAGCCAAGGCCAGAACTCAGAGCTCCTGACTCCTAGTTCAGTGCTCCTTCTGCTTGGACAACCCAAACCCCAGTGGACCCCCTGGAGGAGAAAAGCGAGACAAGCCCCAAGCAGCTGGCGAGGGAAGGGCTGAGGACAAGGACGGTGCGAGGCACGTCAGGTGTGGGCCAGTCAGGGCCCGTCCCCCCGCACCCCCCGCCACTGGGGCACGCTGGGTGGCCCTTTTCTGGCCAATGGCACAAGCACAACTATCTGGGGGTGGGCGGGGTGGGTGGTTACCTGTCTCCCCACTTCACTGTTGTGTAGACGCATCAGTTTATTGGCTTGGGATCCTGTTTTTTTCACCTTCATAGGAGCATCAGAAAACTTGGCCCCCATGAGGAGCCCGTAGCTGAGGTTGTCCGCACATCCTCCCCAGCGGTTCCCGGGCCCGGGTGGCTCACCTGGGACGGGGCCGCAGGAGCAACCGGGCAGGTCGCCGGAGGTGCAGGCCCGGGCGATGGCGTGGCTGATGGCGGCGGCCGACAGCGCATACACGAAGGCCGACTCCCGGGTCCCTGAGGGTGGGAGAGGAAGGTCAGCGAGGCTGATCCAGGGCTAGGACCCCGCCCAGGTCAGAGGTCCTCCTCCTTCGCCCACACCCTGCTGTAACCAAGGTGGCGCCAGCAGGGGTCGGCACTAGGGCCATTGAGATGTCACCCCTGCTTCCCCAATTCCTTCTGAATATACCAGCTGACAGCCACACTCAGGACCCCACACCCACAGGCATGCCCTCACCCAGGTCCTCCTACTCACACTCACAACTCTGGGCTTCCACCCACTCGCCCTGCACTGGCATTAGGGGATACTTTACAGTAGTGAGGCCCAGGCTCTGAGCTCCTGATGCGCCAGACATGCACCAAGGGCCTGCTGTGTGTGGACCTGTGTCCCCCCGAAGGATGTGTTCAAGTCCTGACCCCTGTACCTGTGAGCATAATCTTATGACGAAGTGGGGTCTTTGCAAATGTAATGGGGCTGAGACGAGGTCATACTGGATCAGGGTGGCCCCTAGGCCAGTGGCTGGTGTCCTTATAAGAAAGGGGAATTTTGGATACACAGACACACAAAGAGGGAGCTTGCCCTGTGATGACAGAGGCAGAGACTGCAGTGACGCAGCTGCAAGCTAAAGAATGCCAAGGATGGCCGGCCGCCACCAGGAGCTAGGGACGGGCCAGGAAAGATCCTCCCTAGCACCTTCAGGGGGAGCATGGCCTTGCTGACACCTCAATTTCAGACTTCCGGCCTCCAGAACTTTGAGACAATACACAACTGTTGTTTGCAAGCAGCCAGTTGTGGCCCATTGGACAGCAGCCCTGGGAAACAAATACAGCACTCAGGAGCCTCAGCTGCAGGGTCCTGGCCATTGGTCCGAGCCCTGGCTCTGTCTCTTAACTAGCAAGCCACTTTCCCTTCTCCAGCCTCAGCTTCCTTAACTGTAGAATACGGGCGATAACACCTACCTCACAGGCTGGCTCTGGAGTTCAAATAATTCAGGAAGAAAGGAAGGTTTGTCAAACATTAGCTGCTACTGTTTAGGACCCACAAGAAAAGTTATTATAGTGCAGGGGAGAGATTACACCTACTGGGGCGCTGCTGTCTGTCAAAAGCCTCCCTATTGTACATGGGTCCCCCAGACGCCCCCCCACCAGAAGCCACCTCCTGCAGGAAGTCTTCGAGATGTTCTGTCCCTACACTGCTTTGTGCATGGTGCAACAGTTTCAGCAGCCTGGTTCAGTGTTACCTGTGGCACACCTGTCTGCCCTGAGGGTGGGCTCTATAGCATTCTTGTTTCTAGACTCCCCTCCCAGGAGCCTCCCTGACATGTGGCCTCAAGTACAGCAGGCCACAGCCTTGGGTCATTCCTTCATTCATGCATGGGGGCACACAGGTACATGTCCTTCAGGCTCCCCTGTGCTGATATCCTCACTCATCTGTGTTTGCTCATTCGTGAATTCATGCCTGCACACTCATATTTATGATTAATTCATTCACCCATACCCCATCCATCCATGCCTGTATCCACCCGTCGTTCATCCATGAATCCATCATCCAGCCACCCATGAACCCATCCCTCCATCTAAACACACACAGATTGATGCCTGAATTCCTTCACCCGCACCCACACGCATTCAGCAGCCTCGCCAGCTCCTACCTCTCTCCAGGTCAAGCAAATAGTTGGGGGCGAGCTCAATGGAGGAGCAGTTCCAGCGCATGTCGGCAAAGGCCCGGCGACAGGCCTTCATGACCTCGCGGGCGGCGTGCACCACCGTGTGCATGAGCTCCAGGTTGCTGCGGCACAGCTGCACCTGTGCAGACACCAGGCCCTCCAGCTGCTTGCAGTGTTGCGTCTGGTTCAGTGCCAGGGCCGCTGGTGTCTTGGACAGCGCCCTGCACACCATGGAAAGGCCATGACCGATGGAAGGAGAGACAGGGTTGTCAAAGGCCACATGGCCTCCACCCGCACTTCTGGCCCCAGCCTTTCCCTCAATGGACTTTGCCTCCTGGTTTCCTGGCTCCTTCCAAAAAAGGCTCCCAAAGTGTCGGCTGGCAGAGCAGTGGATCCCCCTCCCACCCCATGTGACCTTGGGCACATCACTGTCCCTCTCTGGGCCTCAGGCCCTATTCATAACATAGGATCACAACCCCCATCCTACCTAAGCCTTAGGATAATTCTACTAACAAAACAGCTGTACAGTTCACAAAGCTCTCACCTCCACCACCTGATTTAGTTCTCACACAGCTGTGAATTATTAGTCTTTATTCAACATTCATTCAACACTGAGCAGCTATGTGCCAGAAACCATGAGAAATGCTAGATTCTTATCATCACAATAATTATACATACTATTAACTGAAGCCTTTCTAGACGCGCAACATGAGGTAGGAGTTTTCCATCATTGTTTCATGTGATTACTAAACCCATTTATTATGTTGTAAAGTCCCATATACATGCAAGGAATTCCCAATAAAGGATTAAAGAGCCACTCGGTTTTGTGATGACCTGGAACTTGAAAAATTTAGTATCTAATCCAGACTTGGCCATTAACCTGTTGTGTGATCTTAGATAATTCATTGCCTCTCTTTGGGCCTCAGTGTTTGTACTTGTAAACCATATTTCCCAGAATGGGCTCCAGTGAGACACTCTGACAAAAGCGATCCATTTGGGGAACAGGATGTACTATGTCCCCACTTGGAGAGTCAGTATGCATATTTACATTTTAAAGGTCCTTAGAAGTCCTGCAGCAAAGCAACAGGCTTGGTGTTATTTAACTCAGGGAGTCCATTTAGTACATTGAGCACAGAGCCCTTTGCTTGAGGCTGCTGACTTCATCCACCTCATCCATGCTTTGGGAAATGTTAGCCTAGTGAACCCTGGTGATGTTAGAGGACCCAAGAGCCTCCCAGATCCCAGCTCTGGGCACCTGGGTTCCAAGACTCTAGGACCAGGTCCTTCCTCGATCTGCCGTTCTCCTAGGCCTTCTCTGAGGGCAGCCTGCATCGGCAGCACTTAAGGACCCCATAACCCTAAAGGACTCCACATGGACTCACTCTCAGTGCCCCCACCCACAGCAGGGGCCGTCTGGAACCCAGAGTCAGCTGGCCTTCAGCAACCCAGCAGAGACCGAGGAGCGACAGGGAACCAAGAGGGGCCATTCTGCAGCCAGAAGTGCTGAGTGCCCCGCCTGCTGTGGCCCCAGTGGTCCTCACCCAGGGTCTGGGCTGAGACCTGGCACGGTAGAGATCCCAGAACCCCTGGGCTGAGTTCTGAGGGAGGCAGCCCATTGCCAAGGGCACTGCAAAGGCTTGGGTAGACTCCAGGCTATATCACTCCCCTTGCGACCTTGAGCAAGTCACTTAACCTCTCCTCTCCCATCAACCTCCCAGTATTAACTGAGGGCTTAAATCAGACAATGTGTGTCTCACGTTCTGCCCAGGGCTGACACTCTGTGGTCAGTGGTCAGTGATGGAAGCTACTACAGTTACCGCCTTGGTGGTCTTTTCCTACCTGGGGGTAGCCTCCCTGGACCTGCCTAGTCAAGGCCAAGGGCTGCCGCTTGACATTCAGGGCCCCTCAAAGCCTGGCCTCCCAGCTCTCGCCAGCCTCCCATCCTCATCCTGACATCCAGCTACACCAGGTTCTTGACTTCTCTGAAAGGAACTGTCTTGCCACCACGCCTTTGCCCAAGCTTTTCCTGATGCCAGGAATGCCTTTCCCCCTGCTTCTGGACATGAATGAACTTGATCTACTTGTGGAAGAAGTATTTACTAAGCACCAACTCTTCCCAGACTCATTTGGTAATGAACATGACATAGATCCTTTCCTCAAGGATACCCTAGTCTAATGGCTGGATAAAGCTACCAATAGTTATAAATAAATGCCCCAGCTGTTCTCACTCCTGGTCTAGTCCCAGGAAGAGCACGAGCCTTGGACACCAGCTGTGTGACCTAGGTAAGTTATCCAGCCTCTCTGGGCTTCATGTTCCTCATCTGTTACAAAAAAATGATAAGGCCAGGCGCTGTGGCTTACACCTGTAATACCCCAGCACTTTGGGAGGCCAAGGCGGGCAGATCATCTGAGGTCAGGAGTTTGACACCAGCCTGGTTAACATGGCGAAACCCTGTCTCTACTAAAAAAATACAAAAATTAGCCAGGCATGGTGGCGCATGCCGGTAATCCTAGCTGCTCAGAAGGCTGAGGCAGAATTGCTTGAACCCAGGAGGCAGAGGTTGCAGTGAGCCGAGATCGCACCACTGCACTCCAGCCTGGGCGACAGAATGAGACTCTGTCTCAAAAAAATAAAATAAAAAAATAAAAAAATAAAATAAAATAACATAAATAAAATAAAATATAAAATAAAATAAAATAAAATAATTACTACTTCAAAAGGCTATGATGAGGCTGGGGGTTGTTGCTCACGTCTATGATCTCAGCTACTCTGGAGGCCAAAGTAGGAGGATCCTTTGAGGCCAGGAGTTCAAGACCACCCTGGGCAACATAGTGAGAGCCCCCGTCTCTACCAAAAAGTAAAAAAAATTAGCCAGGTGTTGTGGTGCATGCCTGTAGTCTGAATTACTTGAGAGGATCACTTGAGCCCGGGGATTTGAGGTTACAGTGACCTATGATTACACCGCTGCACTCCAGTCTGGGTGACACAGTGAAACCCTGTCTACTTAAAAAAAAAAAAAAGGCTATGGTGAGACTTAAATAACAGAACGTAGGCAAAGTGTTTAAAACATTCATAGATGTGTCATCCCAGCACTTTGGCAGACCGAGGCAGGCAAATCATGAGGTCAGGAGATCAAGACCATTCTGGCCAACATGGTGAAACCCCATCTCTACTAAAATACAAAAAATTAGCTGGGCGTGGTGGTGCGTGCCTATAGTCCCAGCTACTTGAGAGGCTGAGGCAGGAGAATCTCTTGAACCTGGGAGGCAGAGATTGCAGTGAGCCAAGATTGTGACACTGCACTTCAGCCTGGCAACAGAGCGAGACTCCATCTCAAAAAACAAAACAAACAAACAAAAAATTCATAGATGAAGCTAAGTCCCTCGCTTGTTGCCTAGCAAGTATTGGACCAGACGGAGCGAGAAGGCCTGGGTTCTCACTCAAGCTCTGTCCTCTATGTGCTGTGCAAACTTGGGCAAACTATTGCCCCTCTCTGGGCATCAACTACAACGTAGGGACCTCTCAGGGTCTTGCCAAGGTTGAATGATATGTGCTACAGTAAGTACTCAATAGGTTCCTTCACTTCCTCCTGCCTCTCATACTGTGCCATGCCCCACCCACCCTATAACCCCCAAAGATAGAAACCTTCCCAGAGACCCAGAAAGCAGGGCCTGGTGTCTGTGGTTAGGGCGGCGTGACTGGCCCTGTGTAAGATCAACTGCGGTGTCCAGGGCAGTCTCCCCTCACTGCCACCCCCTAAACTATGAGCTGGGAAATGTTTGGTGTGTCTAGATGCCAGCATCCGGCACAGCGTGGGCCGCACAGCATCCCTCAGATGCGGTTTCTTGACCTAAATAGGACTGCTCTGGCCTGTCCTGGCCTCACCTTCTTGGGGAACCTGTTGCTGAACCCTGCCGTACTTCCTGGGTGGGCCCTGACCACACAGAGGCAAATGTCATCACTTCAGTGTGTTTCCCGGTTGTCAACAGCCCGTCCACCTCCACCCAGCAAACCCTGTCCCTGAGTGCGGTGCCGTCATGGGGTAACAGCTCCACATGGGCATGGCCCTTCCCGGTTGACAGAGCCTCCCACTTCACACCTCAGAGGGCAGCCCGGAGGGGATGATCAGCCCTGCTTTAGGGGTCTGTGCTTGTCCAGCACCCCCCAGCAGGCCCCATCATCCTTCTTGGTGAGGCTGTTAGTCCCTGCAGGCACTGGGGTCACTTCTCTCTGAGTCCCCCCTCCGCTTTGCTCTGGGCGGTCCCCACCCAGCCCGTCCTGAGCCCGCTCTGCCGTTCACCCTCACCCAACTTTCCTCCCGCTCCTTCTGAGCCAGCTTCCTGCATTTCAAATGAGAAGGACGACATGGGCCACAGCACATCAGTGCGTGGCCTAGCAGTAGGCTCTTGGCACATGGTGGGCGTTCAGGCAGTGAAGGCAGCCTCCTGTGTCTTTCCCTGGGCTCCGGCTCAAGCCACGGGGTGGGACGATGGGGGCTGAGCCTCTTCCCGGGGAGCTCAGTGCTGACAGCTTGTGAGTGCTGGGTGCTGCAGCTCTCAGGGAAGGGAGCCTGGTGCTCCTGGTGCCTGGGTCTCCTTGGCTGGGACCCTGGGGTGAGCCCCGGAGCCACCCTGGGTCTCAGTCTTTCCATCCTCCCCAGAAGGCTGAGAGAGAAGGTGCTGTCAGAGCACCTTCCAGACAAGGCTCAGACTCCCCAGGTGGCCCAAGGGTAAATGAGAAGCAGATCCAGAGGCCCTGGTGGGCGCAGAGCAGTGTGAAGGCCCAGGGGCCCGCCTTGGAGGCTGAGGCTGGGACAGGAGCAGGCTGCCATGCGTACCAGTGAGGCCACCCGCCCACAGGGGCTGCAGGCAGAGATCGCAGGCGGGAGGCAGCAGATTCCACTCCCGAGGAGGGCCATGCGGTCATCTGGTAATTAGTGGTAATGACCGTTTCCAAATAAATCCCCCTTGGGGAGGTAATCAAGGATTAGGACGGGAGGCGGGGGAGTTCTTGTGGACATCTCGCTCGCTTCACTCCAACAGACCCCTAATTGGAAACATTTCGGTTTATCTGGGGGTGGGGGCCTGGGGGAGAGGGTGGAAGAAAGGACAGGAGGGAACGCAGAGTTCACAGGCGAGGCCCGAGCTCGGGGCTCTACCGGGGTGGCAAGGCCTCCTCTCATTCAGGAGTTGGGGGCCTTGCTGGGACTGGCTGGGGCAGAGACCTGGGTTCAAGCTCTGGCTCAGCAGCTCTCTCCCTGTGAGACCTTGGGCAAGTCACTGCCCCTTGCTCCACCTCTGTTTCCCCATCCATACTGCTCAATGCTCAAGAACAATGCAGGCTCTGACATTGGTAACACAAGCTGTCAAATGACTTCACTGAGGTATTTTCCTGGTGGTGCCAGCAACCCTACCCTCAGGCTGCTCTAGGGGACCCGGCCCAGGTAAGGCACCTTCAAAGAAGGGCTTCCTTCCTGGACCTGCATTTCACAGCATCCCTCTCCCTCTAGGCACAGGGGTCAGGTCGCATGATGAATTCTAAGCCAGAGACCTGGCACCAGGGTTCAGGCTCCTTTAAGTGACCTGGGCCCCAAGGTCCCTCTCTGCAGTTCTGCAGCTCAGTCGCCCACGGTGCTGAGTGGTATTGCCAGCCCATTTCCAGGTGAGGCTTCGGCAGAGCTGGGCTCAGAGGGCCTCAGAAGGTGCCCCCATCAGCACCACCCAGAATGTAGCCTGGCAGCTGCCCACCCAGGGAGAGAGATGGGGTGAGGTCAACAGATGGCGATGAGAGAGCCCCTGATGCCCACATCTGTGCTTCTGGGAAGAGGAGGATGCTGATGAGGGCTGCGGGCTGGCTTAGGGACTCAGTCTTGCCCTAGAATCCCCGTGCTTCTGCGTCTGTGGACCCTGCTGGCCCTGCGGTGGGAGAACAATTGAGTCGAGGAGATCCTGTTCTCCCAACCAGACCTTTGTCCCTCCCTTGCCCATGTCTCTTTGGGCTTTCCTGGGCCCCACCTCATCCTGGTGCCCATGTGGCAGGGAGGATGGAGCAGGAACCCAGGCTCTAGGCCACCCAGGCAAGCCCAGCCTCTCCCCAGGCTTCCATCTACTCCCCTGGGGCAACCTTGGGGAACCTCTCCCTCCATGACTCCTCAATTAACTCCTCAATTAGGCACCAGGTCTAGGAATTGGGGAGAGGTCTAGGAACCTCGGAAGTGCTCCTTCTTCACCAGCCACCCCAGCTTGGGGCTGCAGCTGCCCATCCAGGAAGAAGAAGCCCCTGGGGCCCCACAGCCTGAGAGTCCTCCTGTTCCCTCCCTCCTAGGCTTTGTGAAGCCTTTGTGACTCCAGAGTGAAGAGGGACCAGTCCAGCCCTTGTCCCCACTGTATAGATAGAGAAATGGAGGCTGATGAAGGGCCTTGAGCCTGCAGATCCAGTCCTGCCTGGAAATGACACTGGGTCCCCTTCACATCTGACTGCCCAGACCTCAGAGATGGAAGCCTGTCACTTTGGCCTCACACATGCTGACCCACCTGTGCAGCCCATCTTGCAAAGGTAAAGCCCTAACAGGCCTTGGTCTGACACTTCTCAACCAAGAAACCAAAGGGCAGCTGCCACAGCATCACCAACTCCCACTAGGCAAGTGGGGAAACTGAGGCCCAGAAAGGGCAGGGCTTGCCCAGATCTGTACACAGCCAATCAGAGGCAGAGACAAGCTAGACCCCAGGCCTCCCGCATCCTGAGGTAGGGCTCCTTCTACCTCTATCTTAGAGCTGAGGAAACTGAGGCTCAGAGAAGCTAAAGCGATTGACCTGCAGAACTCAGGCTGGGCCTTGCAGTCCCAGTCTGGCGCTCCTTCCACCCTACTCTGCAGCGCCATGGCCCTCTAGAGCCTCCTGGCCCCACCTCCGTGGGAGTGGCAGGTGTGGGACTGCCCAGGGAAGGGGGCGGCCTTTATGGATGTTCCCAACCAGCCTGGGCCTTTCCTCTCACCCCACTGCTTCCGTGGCTCACAGGAGAGTGGGACTCCCCTCAAACCCTCCCCCTACCCAGGAAAGCCAAGAAGGGGGTGGACAGCCCAGACCTGGGACCCCAAATACTTGAGGGGCTGGGAGTCTTCTGGTGCTTGGCCTGGGTGGAGGTAAGGTAGGAAAGAATCCCCAGGTTATTTCCAGGCAGGTGCCTCTACGGGCAGCCAGGTTCTGATCCCGTCTCCCCAGCCCCCATCCCACCAGCTCAGCCTGCGTCCCAGGCACCCACCAGGTGAGCATTCCAGGCCACTGGGCCATGTTGGCTTTCAGTTCCTGTTCCAAGTGCCCCTTTCATCTCCAGCTCACTCTCCAAAGCCCAGGCCAGCGGAGGCTCCTGGGTGAGTCGCCGGATTTCCAGCCTCACTGAACACTTCCCTGCTCCCAGCTGTGCTGGGGCTCCCTGTGCCCAACAGACCACAGAGCTAGGCAGCTTAACTCAAATCCTGCCTCCACTACCTCTGAGCTGTGACACCCTGCTAGGTAGGGTGTCCCCCATCTCTGTGTCCCCCAGTCTCTGTTTCCTCTTCTGTGCAATGGGGGTAATAGCAGCACCCACCTCACAGGGTGGTTGGGATATTTAAATGGAACAATATACATAAAGCACTTAGAACGGTGCCTAGCACATAGTGAGGCCATGTGTGTGTAGACACATATGTACATATACATACATATATGCACGCAGCCTACATACATCTAGATATACACATGCATACACAGATAACTGTTATTCTTAAACTCCACCCCTTTTCCCACCTCCCCCTCTATCTTCAACTCTAGCAAGACTTTAATTCCCTCTTGCTAGACTATCACCTTCTCATAGGAGTGCAATATGATCTAAATTAAATGATCCAAGCTCTCGGAGCAGCGTCTGGGGCACTTAGGAGTAGGCTCTTGTGGTGCCTGGTTTCTCCAGGTCTCCCCACATGTGCTGTTCAGCCTCCAGGCTTCTGCTCGTGCTGTGCCTCCCGCCTAGGACGCCTGCTTTGCACTCCGTCTCTGACCATCCAAATCCTCCCTGTCCTTCCAATCCTGGCCCAGGCATCTCCCTTAGATAGAACTGACCACTCCTCCTCTGGGCTGCCATGCTCCCTCTGCTGGGACACAGACCATAGTCCACTTTGTATTTCTATATGTCCATCTCCCCCAAGAGCCTGGGGGCTTATTTAAGGCACACAATGTGTCGTACCCATTTCTGTGGCATCCTGACTCTGCAGTGGGGACAGGACATGGATGTCAAGTTTAGCCAGCCGTCCATCCCACCACATGCCAGCGTGGGGGCTTGCGTGCATCACGCCCTTTGCAGGGTCTCAATGTTCCCACTGTGGAGCAGGGATGATGGCAGTGACCCCATAGGATTCTTATGGGCGGCAAATGACACCCAAACCCAGTGCAAGGCGTCTGGCGCTCCTTCAGCCAATTCTCTCCTTCCCTGGACCTTAGTATCCTTATTTGTAAAATGGTGGCAGTGGACGAGAGAGCTTGGACTCGCTGATCGGAGGTCCCTGCCAGCTGGAACGGTGCTGGGTACCCCATCGCAAAAGGAAGGTGGCTGGTTTCTCACAGAACTCCTCAGGCACAGCTGGGAAAAGCTAGTGCCCAGGGTTGGGAGATCGCTGAGATCAGGCTTCTTGTAAACAAGAAAGGCAGGAAGACGGGGTTCCCTCCTCGAATCATCAATTAATCAATAACTTGGCCTGAGAAGGGGCAGGGCCAGTGACCTCCAGACTGTTTGCTGGCGGCGCAGCCACTATCACCCTGTCTTCCAACTAATTCACGAACTCTTTGCAGCGCCCTCCCCAGCCCCCACAACCTGCCCCCTGCTGTCTTATCTGCAGGCTCCCTGCCCTGGCCCCAAATTCCAGACCCTTGTCCTGTCCTGGACTTTCCTTCTGAGGGAGTCCCTCTGCCCACAGCGTCCTCCTCTCCATTGCCCGAACCAGCCAATTCCCGGCAGAGCTTCAGTCACCAGGGGCACAGCCCCAGAAAAGCTTCCCGGTGTCTCAAATCTGTGTCCCCACCAGGTGGGCTTCCTTTCTCCAGGCCTCCAGATTCCCGCTCTGGTTTCTCCTCGGGCACTTGGACACTTGTGGAGTTATTTACGGCCTGGGCTTATCTCTCTCAACTTAGAGCGCAGCTCCTCCAGGAAGGGGCTGGCGTTTACTCCTCTCTTCACCACCCCCAGCCCCCTGAGCAGGCACTCCCTTCAGCTCAGCACCAAGCCTCTCTCTCCCTCCTACCCCTGCGTGAATAATTTCTATCTGAAGGAATGCCCTGAACATGTGCACGGCGGCATCTGACAGCTTCTGAGGTCCTTTCAGGAGCCTCTTCTGATTTGAGTGAGGTGGAGAGTCTCACCCTCCTGTGACAGAGGAGGACAAGGAGGCCCCAAGAGGTAGAGTGACACTTTCCCAAGGTCACCCAGGTAGAGGGGTCAGGAGTGTCTCAGCGGAACTCCCGCTAGGGTCAAGGAGACTGACTGACAAGGAACGCTCCTGGGCTGGCCGCTCTGGATTGCGCCTCCTGAACAGAATGTCTTTTTCCATCTGCTCCTGCGGAGATGGCCAGAAACTCCGTGGCCCTTGCGCCACCGTCAGCTGCACAGGACCAGGCGCTTCCATTGCGGTCCATGCCCGTCTCACTCCCTCTTCGCAAGCCTCCGGGAGGTAGGGACATTTTACATCGGAGGAAACGGAGGCTTAGGGATGACTTGCCCACGACCGCCAAGCCAGCTTAAGCTCCCGGGTCTTGGTGCGCTCGCCCCATGCAGGGGACCCCGTAACGCCCTCCGCCGCCCCAGTCCCCGGCCTGTGCGCGTGGACGCGGGGTCCCTACTCACAGCCACTTGATGCCATAGCACACGCCGGTCTGGAGCGCCAGGGCGAAGAGCAGCGCCTCGCAGACCTGCGGCCGCGCCCTCATCGTCGCGCGGTGGGCGCGCCCGGGGTCACACCCAGGAGGAGCCGCGCCGAAGTCCTCCGCCTGCACGGCCGCCGCTGGTCCTGCACGCCGCCTGCAGCCGGGGAGAGCGGAGGCGGCGGGTTAAGGCGGCGCGCGCGCAGGGGAGGTGTTTTATTCAAATTACAAAGGAGGGGTCGGGGCCCGGGAAGGCCGAGCGCGGCGGGCGTCCCCTCCCGCTCCGCCCGGCCGGGGGACGCGTCCCGCGCCTGGCTCGAATTAGGCGCGGCCGAAGGCGTGTCTCCCAGCGGGGCCCTGGGCCCCAACGCGCCTTCGCGCCCCTCGGGCCGGGGCAGCCGGAAGGAGGGACGGGAGGCGGCAGAACCGGAGACCCCCGGAGAGACCGGGCAGACACAGCGAGAGGGAGAAGGACGCTCAGAGGACAAGGCTGAGAGCCACGGAGGCAGAGGGGGAAACCCGGACAGACGCAGACCCGGGACAGAAAGGAGAGGAATGAGGAATCAGGAGTCCGGGCGAGGCAGCAGAGTCGAGGCCCCGGAGCTGGGGCTTATCCCCGCAATATTGAGCATTAGTTAATAGGGCCTCGGCAATTCTCCTTTCCAACCGTGCCTCAGTTTACCTCCTCAGTAAGCTGGGGCAATTCGGGCACAATTCCGCTTTTATAAAAAACGTTCCTTGGCCGGGCAGGGTGGCTCACGCCTGTAATCCCAGCACTTTGGGAGGCCGAGGCGGGCGGATCACCCGAGGTCAGGAGTTCGAGACCAGCCTGCCCAACATGGCAAAACCCCGTCTCTACTACGAATACAAAAAATTAGCCGGGCGTGGTGGCAGGCGCCTGTAATCCCAACTACTCGGGAGGCTGAGGCAGGAGAACCGCTTGAACCCGGGAGGCGGAGGTTGCAGTGAGCCGAGATTGCACCACTGCATTCTAGCCTGGGCGACAAGAGCGAAACTCCGTCTCAAACAAACAAAAAAAGTTCCCTAACACGATCGCATCTGCTCCTCCCAGCACCCAGTGAGATAGGTACTATCACTGCCTCATCTCACAGATGAGGAAACTGAGGCGCAGAGGTGGGGTTCAGCTAGGGAGCGGCAAGCCGGGTGTCCGGCGAAATCAGGAAATGGGGCTTGCTCGGGGCCCCGCTTTCTCGGTGTGGGAAGGGAAGGATGGGAAACGGGATGGTAGGGCTCTTTGTACAGTGAGGATTCCGAGTCTCCAAGTCCGTCTTTAGCCACCCCACTTTGGAGGGTGGGGGTGGAGGCGTGCGAGCTGGGACTGGGCAGCCCCGCCTTGCCGAAGTGGGGAAGCTCGCGGCGCTGGCGCGGTGTTGCCTCTGGCCTCCAGGCGGCGCCCTCGGGCCGCGGAGGAGCGGCTGCCCCGCCCGCAGCCCGCGTAGCCGCTTTCTCCGCTTTTTTTCTCCTTCACTTCATTCTCACCTCATTAACTCCCTTCCCAGCTTCTCCCAAATTTACCAACACCTGGCGTTCGCCCGGAGTCAGACACAGCCCCAGCCCCTCTCCCCTCGGGAGGACCAGAGACAAAGGGATTCCTTTCTAAGGGTTTGGGGAGTTGGAAAAGGAGGCGCCCACGGTAGTGGGGGCGCTGGAGCAGAAAAGGGACGTTCTTATCTGGCTCTGTGAGCTTGGGCAAGCCCTCAGCCACCCCAGCCTCGGTGTCTCCTTCCATAAGAACGAGGAATGGTGCTTCGCCGTGCGTCCCCCGAGGACCCCGTCTCCCTGCAGCCTGCGGGGCTCCGCGCCCCTCTGCTATTTGCACCGCGACGCCACCTGCGTGGCGCGTTCCTGCGCGTGGGTCGTCAGCACGCACAGAGGGGAAGCCCCACTGTTTTCTGGAGCCTGTCGGCAAAACCCACAGGAAGGCGAGAAGCCTGGGTCGTACAGTTCTTTTCCTCCGCGGAGCCCCGCAGCTAGCGCCCAGCACAGGGGCGCCTGCGACAAACATGCCGTCAAGGCTGGGGGTCTCAGCGGGGTTCTCGGTGTAACCCAGCGCCGTCCTCCCACCCAGCCTGTATCCAAATCCTTTGTCTTCCTGGTCCTGCAAGTTTCTTGCACTTCTCAGAACGAGAAAAATATCCGCTGGATATGGAGGGGGGAATCAAAACTCCAGTCACCGTCTTCCCCTCTCCCAAAGGGCGCCGCCCTCCGAATGCACCCGGCATTCCTGGGTGGGGAGGGGGCGGGGGCCGCACGAGGACGGAGGCGCGCGGACTCACAGCGGGGGATCTGTGTCCAGCCTGGTCTCCCAGGGAGAGAAGGAGCCGCCTAGGTCGCACAGCGGACGGGGACCCAGGCCTCCAGCCCCGCCCAGCTCTTTCGGTGCAGCCCTGGCTGTCCCAGGGCTCTCCCACCGCCGCCCAAGCTCGTCGCTCGGGGAGGCAGCGCCTGGCCCGAGCCTCTGGGTCCTGACGGACCCCCACGGGGTCACCCTCCGCCTGAGCTCGCGGGTCAGGGTGCACGCGCCTCCCGAAGCCCCCAGCCCGCCAGGGGGCGCTAAGCCGGGGCTCGATGGGGGGGATCGCGGCTGCCTCCCGCGTCGCGGGCTAGGGTCAAGTCCCCTCCTCTTCCTGGGCCCCCGCTTCTCCGTCTGGGGATGGGACGACGTGTCGAGGGAGTACTCCCTGTGTCCTGGTCGTTCTATAGGACACTTGCCGTGGGCCGCCCTGACCTGCCCGGGCCCTTGCTTGGGGCCGGGCGCGTAGTGGGCCGCGCCAGGCTTAGCACCTTTGGAGAACGAGCGGTCACCTCCTCGAAGTTGGTCCGGGCTACCCTGCCTGCAGCGGGCCCGGGAGGCGGCCGCCTGGGGCTGTGCACAGGGAGAACACCACGAGCGCAGCGCCGCAGCCCAGCGCCGCCAACAGGTGGTCATAGGCCCGGGCTGTGGAGGACTCTGGAAAGCCCGCCGCTGGGACTAGGCCACGCCGGCGAGGACTTGCGGGGCCTCCCCTACCCCGACGCCCCACGGGCACCGTGCACCGGGGCGATTGTCCGCGCGGCGCGCAAGGTCGGCACGGGCGGGTCCCGAAGCCTCCCGCCACGCAGCTCACGGAGCTGACCCCGCCAACCACGGACGCCGAGCGAAGGCTTCAAGGTTACCTGCAGGGCGGGGCGAGGCCGGGCCGGCCACCCGGCTTTGACCCCAGCCGCGAGGCTTTCGAGAGACATCTGCTTGGCTGCGCACGCGGCGCTGGGTCACCCGGGAGACGGGTTGTTTTGGAAGTGGGAAGGGTGGGTGGGGGCACTCGAGATCCCTCCTGCTAACCCCCTGGAGCCGGACCCTGCGCGCCCAGGGCCTTGAGGGACACCGAGGCACTTCAGCCCCGGGGGTGGGAGGCGTGGAGCTCGTGCGCGAGCTCAGCCAGATGTTCGGGGCGGTTGCAGATGTGCCTCAGGGCCGGGGACAGGACTTTCCTCCTCCCCAGCCCCCAGCCTGGAGCTCAGGTCAGTAAACAAACTCGGTTCTCCCCCTCCCCCCGCCGCCCTTGGGACCCGTTCTCAAAGCCAGGCGTCTGTCCCCATCCCCAATTTACTAGGCGCTGCCGCATTTCTCTGCCTTTTGCCACTCTTTCCCCCCGCCCACCACACACACCCTCTGTCGCGGGATCCAAGTCCCCCACCGCCGGGGGTGGCTCGGGCATGACCTCATCCACGGGACGACTGGGAAGGAGGGGGTCGCCTGGGGTGTGGGGGCAGAAGAGGGGGGCCGCAGGAACTGCACAACCCACCACTGTCCCGCGTCCCCCTAAACCCCGCATCCCCAGGCTCCCGCGGCTTCGCTCCGCAAAGGGGAACTCTTCGGAGTGCTGCGGAGGAAAGGTATGGAGGAGCTCTTGGTTTGCTTACCCGGGAGTGGGTGCCCAAGGGGATCGTGGCGTGTGCGAGAAGCGTCGTCCCCCTCGGACTCGGGCGCCCCCAGCCCTGGCGGGTCCCCGCTGAGCGGCTGCCCGCTGCCCGCGACCACTGCTCACCTCCCGGGGCGCTCGCCAGGCGCGCCCTGCGTGCCCGGGTGCCCCGGCCTGCCCAAGGAGCGGCGAGTGCGGTTTCCAGCGGGCCCGTGCGCACTCCGGCTGGGCGAGCGGCGAAGGCGCCCTCTTCGTGAAGCGGCGCGAGAAGGACGCCGGGGATCCTGGCAAGCTGCGGCCGGCTCAGGACCCGCGCGGAGTCAGGCGCGGACTCCGGTTGCTCTCTGCTGAGCTCAGCTCCCGGGGCCTGTGCTCGCCGCTCGCCCGAGCTCTCCTCCTCGCCCCGCGCGATCTCCGGCGCGAGCCTCCCAAACTGCTTTATAAGGCGGGCGGCCGCTTTGATCCGCCCACGTCAGCGCGTCGCAACCCCACCGGGTGGCCCCGGCCGCGCGCGGGGGGCGGGGGCGGGGTCCCCGCGGACGCCACTGACCTGCGGCGCCCGCCGCTCCAGAGAACTTTGTACAAAGGGGGCTCGCTCACTACAGCTGGTGTTTACTAAGCGTGCGTGCTGCGTGCCTGCGACTCGCGTGGGGCCCGGGTAAGGCCCATCTCGAATCGTCGCAGCAACCAGGCAAGGAGCCTCAACTCGCAGGGGGAAGTCAGACTTGGGTCTCAGTCTGCAGCCGGGGCATCCTTAGGTGTTGGTCGCGCAGGGTGGTTACTGCAGACGTCTGAGGTCCCGAAACCTGCCTTCGTGTCCTAGTCCTGGTCCTTCGGGGGCTCATCTCTTCTGGCCTCTGGTTCCAGTTGTGGAAGAGGAATCAACGATCCTGCAAGAGAAAGAGACACGAGGACTCCGCGCTACAAAGCCCGCTGGAAACCTTAGGTGCTGGGCGGCGTCCCAGCCGCTGGGGTGACTGCTGGGGAGTGTTCTGGACACAGGGGAGGGGGAGCAGAGGAGGACTGGGTTTTCTAAGTTAAAGGAGCCTAGAGAGGCGCCTCCTGCGCCGAGTAGCCCAGGCGTGTGGTGCTTCTGGGACCACTTCTCCCCCTCACTTGGCCTCCCCTGAGCAGACCAGCTGCTTACCCCACAACACCACTGCGATTTCTAACTGCCCATCGGGTGCTGTGGGTTCATCCATGTCTCCCCCTCCTTCTAGGGGCCTCAATCCCAGGACGTCCTCAAGGATAACTGGTTCATTAGCAGAAAGGGAAATGGAGACTTAGTGAGGACACGGAGCCTGTCTCAGGTCCCCCAAAATGCCTGACATTCTTTTCCCCATTCTTTGCAGCTGCAGATGAAGTGGTACTCCTAGGCTGCCCCACACCCAGCTACAGGTACCTCCACATACAACGCAAACATCTGGGCCCACTGTGCCCACAGCAGCCTCCCAGCCATACCAGTACTCCCACACAGCCAGTCCTCACACACAGGCTGGGGCATATCACCCCACATACTGTTACAAACACACTGGGGAGATACCAGGACACATCATCTGCCCTCACACACAGTAGTACAGAGGTGTGAAATGGCCGTACACACATCATGAAGGGGAGGCTGCACACAGACCACCTGTGCCCACACAGTTCATGTGCAAACATGCATGAGCTTCCATGCACACACAACTCCCAAGTGTACAATGCCAAACATGTACTTCTGCACACAATCACAGGAATATCCTTTGGAACATATGCTGGGACACCCCCATCTCTTATGCCAGAAAACTGGGGCAATCTGATCAAAAAAGCAGTGGAAAGACAGTGGGGCTTGGGGCATTGAGGAAGGGAAGGCGGGGGCTATTCCACCTAAGAGGCAGAGGGCAAAGGCCCCTGGGGGCCCAAGAATGTCTTTAGCTCCCCTGCCCCAGGCCCCCCGGCCACTTCAGTCAGAGCCATTCCAGGTGGTCTCTGTCTGATTGGGATGCGCACCCCTCTGCCCATTTAAGAGGCTCAGTCAGTTGCCTCCAAACATTTGCAGCAGTCCTTCTGCCAGAAATCCCCTCTGGCTCCCAGCTAGAGTAGAAATGGAAGCAATTTGGAGTCATGTAAACTTGTATTCCAATACAGATTTTGCCCAATTTTATTTTTAGCTGTGTAATCTTGAGCAAGTTGCTTAAATTCCCCAAGACTTAGTTTTCTCACCCACAAAATGGGAATAATACAATCCCATGGAATCCTCTACTTCTCCAAGATCAGGATTAGTATTCCCATTTCACAGATGTGGAAGCTGAGGCTCAAAAGGGAGCTGATATATGAACCCAGATTTCTGGTTCAGAGTCCACTATGGCTGGTGGCTCCCAGTGAACACATGGGGGGAAGGATAGTGACTTTCCATTGTCTTGTGGGGAGTTGAAGGAAACCAGGAGAACATCCCATACCCCTGAAGCTCAGCCCTGCCCCCTCCTGCCATCTGCCAGCTACTCAGCTGTGTCCCGTGGATCAGGACCCAGGCATCAGCTAGGGCTGGAAACCTGCCTGGGGATGGGAGTAGGGGGAAGGGCTATGAGAAAGTGTTGCCAAAAGCTTGCATTGAAAATCAAGGGAGACTTGGGGTGAGGGTCTGCCCCTCCCTGCACCCAAGTCTCTCCATTTGCATAATAGGCAGTACTTGAGAAGAATTTTGTTTTCATCTTTAGAACCAACTGACCTACCCGCTTGCCGTCCCTTCTACTTCCCTCTGTCCAGTCCTCCTCAACAGCCACTGTGTATCTGGCTTGTGCTGGCCACCTGGGCTGCAGGCTCCTCTTCAGAGGGGATGAGGCCCCATGCCCCTGGCTGCTGCTGCTGTGGACGTGGATGTGAATATATTTTTCTTCTCAATCAGTCCAGGCGATTCTGGTGATCTGATCACCCAGACATGCTGGGGGCTTCCTGTCAGCTGGCTTCTCAACCCCTGCCTGACTGCCATTGGCCAGGGGCACACCCCTTTCCCCCCACCCCCGTCCTGCACCCACCCTGCCCAGGGAGGCACCCAGGCTGAAAGGACATGGAGGTAAGGGCGGACAAAGTTCGGTTCGCCATGCTGACCTCGAGTGACCCCTCTGCCCACCTCAGCTTCCTTCCCTTGAGGCCAAAGCCTTGGTGGAGATGGTGGGGGGCAGTCGCCTGTTTCCAGGGGCACCGGATGGGGGTGCAGGAAAACTGGTTGCAGTCCTGAGCCCCGTCACTAGTTTGCTGTGTGATGGCAGGTAGTTTTTTTTGCTTTGTCTGAGCCCCAATCGCCCATCTATAAGCAGGGTTGAACCTCTAAGGGCCTTTTCAGCTCTAGAACCCACACATCTTGAGGCTCCTGACCCAAGAATGCTGTGTGATCACAACCCCAGATGTCCCCCCAAAGCCTTCTCTGTCTTCCCTAAACCCACTACCCCTACTCAGACCTCAGTACTTTATCCCTCCCACAACAACGAAGGCTGGTCCTGAGAAAGCCGAAACCAGCCAGTAAGGAGAAGGGTCAAGATCACGCACCCTGGGCTATGACTTTGCAGTGAGTGAAGGGGGGATGTGGTGGGGCACCGCTTAGCTCACCGCTATCGCTTCAACAAGGGAATCAAAAGAGAGTGACACCTAGGTGTGGTGGCTCACGCCTGTAATCCCAGCACTTTGGGAGGCTGAGGTGGGTGGATCACTTGAGGTCAGGAGTTCAAGACCAGCCTGGCCAACATGGCGAAACCCCATCTCTACTAAAAATACAAAAATTAGCCAGGTGTGGTGGCAGGCACCTGTAATCCCAGCTGCTTGGGAGGCTGAAGCAGGAGAATCGCTTGAACCTGGGTAGCAGAGGTTGCAGTGAGCCAAGATGATACCACTGCACTCTAGTCTGGGTGACAGAGCAAGACTCATCTCAAAAAAAAAAAAAAAAAAGAGCGACAGTGTTCCACTTTTGCTGTGTACAGTCTCTGTGGCCTCATCCACAAGCACATGCCTCCCCCTCCCATGTCTGCGGGTAGGCTGGGGGCAGCTGGCATGGGCTGGATTCATGGGTCCCAGGCTCCTGGCTGGGTTTGGACCTGCTCCATAGATGACTCTTTCTAGCCTGGAACCAGCACTCCCTGGGCCATGCTCTTCTCACCACCAAACCAACCTGTGCCACAGGATGAGCCATGAATGCGAATGAAGGAAGACCACAGGTACTCTCCCTCTCCCAACCCCAGGCCACCTGGCAGATGCTGGCTTCCCAGAACCTTTTTTTTTTTTTTTTTTGAGACAGAGTTTCACTCTTGTTGCCCAGGCTGGAGTGCAATGGTGCAGTCTCAGCTCACTGCAACCTCCACCTTTTGGGTTCAAGCGATTCTCGTGCTTCAGCCTTCCAAGTAGCTGGGACTACAGGTGCCCACCACCATGCCCGGCTAATTTTTGTATTTTTAGTAGAGACAGGGGTTTCACCATGTTGGCCAGGCTGGTCTCAAACTCCTGACCTCAGGCGATCCACCCACCTTGACCTCCCAAAGTGCTGGGATTACAGGCACGAGGCATTACGCCGGCCAGAACCATTTTTTGAGATCCCTCATCCTGGTCCTGGACACATCTCGGGGGAGGGCAGGGCAGGGCAGAGGCCGTCATCACCATTTCCCATTTCTCATTGGTTACAATGAGACTAAAGCATACTGCTTCCAGCACCAGGGTGCTTTTAAAAAGGCCTTTCTGAGAAGACACATGAACAGGGGGTCTGAGCAGAGTAGCCCAGCCCAGCCCAGCCCAGCTGTTTCTGGCATGCCCTGTGAGGCCAGATCTTCCAGGCAAGGGTGGGGTAAGGGGACCAAATAGCAGCAGGCCTGTCATCAGAGCACCTGAGCCTGGCTGTCAGACTCACCTCCTTCACTTACCCACCGAGGGACTCCGGGGAAGTCACTCAGCCTCTGGGATCCTTAGTTTCATCATCTGCAAAACAGAAAGACACTCCTTCTCAATGTTCTTGAACATTGAGAAGAAAAAGAAGAAAAATACATTCACAAGAAACCACTCCTTCTCCATGTTCTTGAGAAATAATGTTGTAAGAAGTCATATTGGTTGAACAAGCACCTACTGTGTGCCAGGCAGTTTCTGTGCCTATGCATGAGACAGGCATTGCTCTGCAGATGAGCACACTGGACCAGGTCTGTCAGGTAATTCATACAAGATCTCTCTGTCAGTGAGTGGGCCTGGCTGCAAACCCCGGGTCTGTGGGTTACTGGAACCTCTGCCCACTGCCCAGGGTAGGATGTCCTCCTCCTCCCCTTCAGTTACCTCAGGGAAGGTATTGTTATTTTACAGGGCTCAGGGAGCAGGCCTGGGGGCACCACGGAGAGATGGGAGGTGTCTTTCCTGGGTGCACATAACAAAATGCCACCCGTCATGTCTACTGAGGGCGTCATGTCTACTGAGGGCGTCCCGTCTGAAAGGCTGCTTTCAACTCTCAGTTGTTTAATCATGGTAGTGGCTGCTCAGGAGACAATGTGTGTGTTTCTCAGGCCTCTTTCAGCTCCAGGAGAGAAGAAACCCAACCCCAACCAGCTTCAACACCAGAGAAACTGACTGGTTCCTGCAGGAGAAACTGGGGTGGCTGGTGGCCCTACTGCACTCAGGAGGGCTCAGGGCTGGTGCTGGGCCCCTGGAAACGCTGTGCTGTCTCAAACTCACTTCTGCTTCTTCCTGCTCTCTTTGAAGTCACCTGGGCCTCATTTCTCCCCATTGGGATGCAGCCACCAACAGCCCCAGTTAGAAATACCAGTCAAATGAGACCTCTGTGTCCTTGGGCCTCTGAATCAGTCCCAGGGAAGGCGGCTGATTGGCCTTCTTTGAGTCATGTGCTCTCCCTTTGATGGACGTCTGTTTTTGCCACAGGAAACTGGCTCTGGGCAAGGCCAGGTGCAGTGCCTGTCACCAGAAGAGGAGGCATAGGAAGCAATGGGCCACTGGGGCATTTGTGTCGCGATGGCAGTTTCTTCTATGGTTGGGCCTCCGCTTCTCTGATATATGTACAAATCAGCGTCTCTGCACCTGGGAGAAGAGAGGGGGCATTGTCTGAGTTTCACTCCATCATACACACACACAGCGCCAGAGACCCACCATGCTCAGTGCCCCCACTGTACACATAGAGAAACTGACGCTGAGAGAAGGGTCGCACATCACTTGGTTAGTGGTGCAGGAGACAGAAATCAGGTCTCCTGACATCCAGGCATAAGCCATGCAGTTATTTGTCACTGGTTCTGAAGCCTTTCTGAGCAGGCCAGTGAGGCAGCTTTTTAGTAGCACCAATTCCTCCCATCCCAGCACATAAAGACTCTTTGGAATGTGACTCCATGCAAAGGCAAAGGCTCTGTCCCCACCCCTCCATCTGGGCTGACCTCATGGCTTGCTTGACTAGTAGATGTGGCCTGTGTTCTGCTGCCCAGGACTTGGGGCCTTGCAGCTTCTGCCTTCACCCTGTTGGGGCCCAGCCCAGCTGCAAGGTCAGAAGCCCAGGCTGGGGCAGAGAGAGGCCTTGCTGTATCGGCTGGCCCATCAGTCAAATGCAGCCACGCGAGCGAGCCCAACAAGGTCAGCAGAGCTGCTGGGTCAGCCCACAGAAGCAGGAGAGTCACTTATGGCTTTAAGCTACTAAATCTTGACATGGTTTGTTATGTAGCAATAGAGACAAGAGGCAGCCAGGCTTAAAGAGTGAAAAAGCTATATATATATATATATATATATATATATATATATATGTGCAATTATTTGTCTAATGTCATTTCAGAATCTTAGAATCTTACCGTTGGGCCACCCCCTCTCATAACCCTGAGATGCTGGCCACCAGAGGCTCTGTAATGTCTCCACTGATCTGGGGCAGCATGTGGCCAGTGATAGCTCTGTCATCCGCTGCTGTGTCCCCAGTACTGCACCAGGGCTGGACAAACAGTAATTGCTCCAAAGTTGCCAGGGAGGGGAGCTCACTCCCTCCAGGATGGTGTCTTCCATTATGAATGGCTCTGTCTTGGAGAAGATCCTCCTCCATCTAGAGCAGAGACCTGTGATTCCCCCCGGGGTCCTGGCTGTCTTCCTGGGGACCCCTCTTGTATAGGATAGCCTTAGGCACATCACAATGGTCCCTAGCATTACAAAGCAGCACAACCTCACTTAATAATAAGTATTTTTATGTACATGGTGTCCCCGGACACAGATATAACCCTAAGGGAAGTGCTTCCACCTGGCCCTAAAACAAGCATGGGCTCTGGATCACACAGTTTGGGGTTGCAACTCGAAAGCAACTTCTGTTTGGCCTTGGAAAAGACACTTCATGTCTCTGAGCCTCAGTTTTCTCACCTGAAAAATAGGAGGAGTGAAATTTACTGCCTGGGTTGCTGTGGGGCTTAAAGGAGAGATGATGTATGTAAAATGCTCAGCACGTAATCGGTCCTTGATAAAGGTTAGTTCCTTTTCTGCCAGGTACGTAAACAGTTCCAGATGGAGAGCTCATCTGTACTTAGCATTCATGTCTATATAAATAATGTGCAGGTGGGAGAGTTATTGTCAGGTGGCCGGGGAAGGGGGAGGGCATTCCTAGCAGGGGAACAGTGTAAGCAAAGACAAGAAGTTTGCTTTCAGAGAAGGGTAAGTGGTTGGTTCGGTGCTGCTGGCATGAAGAGCAACAGGAGGGAGAATAATGGGAGAGGAAGCCAGGCCCATGCCACGGAGGGCCTTCAGTGCTGGGCTAGGGAGCTTGGGCTTTGCCAGGGAAGACATGGAGGAGGTCTGAAGAGGGAAGGCGTAAGGTCAGGTTTGGGATTCAAGTCTGGGGCAGGTCTGGGGTTGGATGGGGAGGTGAGGGGAGATGGAGCTACTGGAGGCCTATGAGGGGAAAGTTGGGGTAGCAGCAGGAATGACTTGGGCTAGTGGAGGGGAGGGACAGCCTGGCCACTGAGGCAGCAGCTGAGCCACCTGCATGGGCACACCTGTTGTGGGAATCAGAGCCCTTGGTCCTCTGGTCTAGCACCTCTGCTCTGCATCTTCAGTGCCAAGCCCTGTTGGGAAGAGCACTTTTTCTGTCCTTTTCAATCCAGGACAGACTGTGAGAGGGAGAAGACCTGGGCTAGATCTGTAGCCAGAAGGATGCAGGGTAGACCAGAGGGGAACTGACTTACCTGTCTGTTTGGTGGGGATTCAGAGAAGTCCCTCTCAAGGTCCGCTTGCTCATTTTATTAACCATCCCAGACCTCAAGCTGAGCTTTCCAGTTTTCTAAGCCCTGCCACAGTTATGGGCAGGCTCCTTTGAGCCTTGCCACTGGCTTGAGAGGGAGGCTGGGCAGAGGTGATTAGCTCTGTTGTTAAGATGGGGAGACCTAGGCCCTAAGACCACACAGCAAGTGCATGGCAGAGCTACCCTGGAACCCAGTTCTCCTGCCTCCCACTAACATCCTAGTCCCTTTCCATGGCACTGAGGGACAGGCAGGACATTCTCACTTACCTGCTCTGGGTGAAGAGTGAGGAGAGCCAGAGAGAGGTTGACAGCCATCGGCAGACAACACTTAACCCAAACTGACAATTTAATTGTGAAAATGTGGACGAGGTATAGTTATGTGCAAGGAAATCCAGACGGTCTGGGCCCCTGGGGAGCCTCGGCCAGCACCCCAGTTGCCAGGGAAACGGGAGAGGGTTGTGGATGATGTCACTAGACTCTGAGCTGAGGCTGAGGTGGGGGGGGGCTCTCCATCCACCTCTTTGGGGCTGTAGGCTCTCATCCTCACGTTTAACCCTTTCTCTTACAGATGGGAAAATGAGAGCTCCAGGGAGAGGTGGTGACTTGCCCAAGGTCACACAGGGAGTCAGTGCCTGAGCTATCTTTGTTCAGGGTGCCATGTTGATTCACCTAGCCAGGCTGCAGGCCCTTGAGGGCAGGCTGGGTCAGAGTCACCTGAGTCCTCAAGCCCAGCACAGGGCCTTGAGAAGGGCAGATGTTCAACTCTGTGGTAAGGGCTGCTCGATCCCTTTAAAAAACAGGGAGTGTGGGAGGTGACACTGTTGACTTCCTAGCAGCCTTAGATGAGCAGGAATCCTGGGCAGTCATGCAGAGCTGTCACTGGTTCAGGGATCATTGAGCTCAGAGAGGGCAGGTCACCAGGCCAGGGTCAACCAGCAGGTTGGGGCAGTGCTGGGCTAACCCTGAGTTCAGGACTCCTAGGGGTCAAGTCCCCTCTCATGCCCCACAGATATGACATCTTCTATAATCCTTACCCAGGAGGAGTCATCTCTCTCACTGCCATTTCCCTTAACCCTGGTGCAGGGGTCTGGGCCTTGAGAAGCTCCCACTGTCTGAAGCATTTTCTCAGAATTCTCAGCTTCTGACTTGAAGCTAAACATCGACCCACCCAAAGCATCAATAACAATGACAATGACCACCCTTACCACAACTGCCTACTATGCACTAGGCTCTGGGCTATCACTCTATTGCACTTATCTCAAATATTTACGACTCTATAGGCTGGGATTTTTGTTTTCACTTTGCAGTCTGGAAAAATGAGGCTCTGAGAGGTCCCTTGCCCACCTGCACAGAGCCAGAAAGTGAAACAGCTGGGTCTTGAACCCCAGGCCACTCTGCATCCAAACGCCATGACTGCCTTTTCCCCCGGCTAGCGGATCATTCCCACAATGGCCTGAGTGCTTATGGGAGGGGGCAGTTGAGTTTTTGCCTGCCCAACCTCTCTTTCACTTCTAATGGTAACAACACCCCTCCCTGCCATCCCCCCACTTTATGAGGTTCTGATGGGGCTCTCAGGCACAGAGCGCAGTCCCCTGATAGAAGGCCTGGCCTTGTGGAGAATTCCATCTTCCTAGCCACATAATTGGCCCAGGAAGAGTATATCACCCAACTGAACCAAATAGAGCCATTTCCCTGGGATGCATAAATGGGTTCAGGGAGAAAGGAGTCAGCCCCACCTTGGAATGCAAGTTCCAAAGGTGTGATTCCCAGAGCTTCCTACCCTGTATTCCCTGCCATGTGAGGAAGACAAGGAGAATGAAGGAAGAGAAGAAACAGGTAGTGGGGTGGAGATGGGGTGCCATTTGAGTCCCTGAGCACACCCTGTCCTTCCCAATTATGGTGCCAGTGAATCCATGTTTCCTTAGGATCATCGGAATAGGGTCTCTATCTACTCTCCTGCAATTAGAGCAATCCTATTTCCACCACAATGTGCTGAGTCCTGTGCTTTTGTTACAGGGGGTACAAAATTAATAAAGGTTCCTGTCCTCCAAGACTTAACAGTCTAGGCAGGGAAGAGGGGGGTGGCAACAGCTGTGATTCCAGTCCCTGGTTTGTCTCAGACGTGCTGTGTGAACCTTCCCCTCTCTGGGCTATAGTTTCCCCATCTTTAACATGGAAGCATGTTGAAGCAGGAGCAGGAGAACACTGGGTTCAGTGTTCTGCAAGATTCTCTCCAGAGCCACACAAGTACCTTTTAAAAAAACTTGATATTTGCAAACTATGCATCTGACAAAGGTCTAATATCCAGAATCTATAAGAAACTCAAACTGATCAACAAGCAAAAAACAACCCCATTTAAAAATGAGCAAAAGGCTGGGCATGGTGGCTTATGCCTGTAATCCCAGCACTTTGAGAAGCCAAGGTAGGAGGTATCACTTGAGCTGAGGAGTTTAAGGCCAGCCTGGGCAACATGGTGAGACCTCATCTCAATTTTTTAAAATTAATAATTAAAAAAATTTTAATTATTAAAGTAATATTAAGTTTAAATTATTAAATAAAAATTAAAGTTAAAAAATGAGCAAAAGACATGAACAGACACTTCTTAGAAGAAGATATACATGTGGCCAAAAAGCAATGAAAAATGTTCAACATCACTAATCATTAGAGAAATGCAAAACAAAACCACAATAAGATACCATCTCATACCAGTCAGAATCGCTATTATTAAAAATCAAAAACAACAGATGCTGGTGAGATTGTGGAGAAAAGGGTATGTGTATACACTGCTGGTGAGAATGTAAGCTAGTTCAGCCACTGTGGAAAGCAGTCGAGAGATGTCTCAAACTACCATTTGACCCAGCAATCCCATTACTGGTTACATACCCAGAGGACTATAAATTATTCTGCCATAAAGACACAGGCACACGTATGTTCATTGCAGCCCTACTCACAATAGCAAAGATATGGAATCAATCTAGATGCCCATCAACAGTGGACTGGATAAAGAAAATGTGGTACATATACACCATGGAATACCATGCAGCTATAAAAAAATGAGATCATGGCCTTTCCAGCAACATGGATGGAACTGGAGGCCATAATCCTAAGTGAATTAATGCAGGAACAGGAAACTAAATACTGCACGTTCTCACTTTTAGGTGGGAGCTAGACATTGAGTACACATGGACACAAAGAAGAGAAACAATAGACACAGGGGCTTGTCTGAAGGTGGACTGGGGGAGGAGGGTAAGGATTGAAAAACTAGCTATCGGATATTACGCTGATTACCTGGGTGACAAAATTATCTATATGCCAAACTCCCACAACATGCAATTTACCCATGTAACAAACCTGTGCATGTACTCCTTGAACCTATAAGTTGGAAAGGAAAAAAATTTGAGATATAACTTCTATACCACACATTCACCTTGTTACAGTGTACTGTTCAGTGGTTTTTAGTATATTCACAAAGTTGCACAACCATCACTACTTTCTAATTTCAGGAAATTTTCATCCATCACCCCAAAAATCAATCCAATACCCATTAGTAGTCACTCTTCATTCCACCCACCACTCCAGCCCCTAGAAACTGCTAATTCTTTTTGTCTCTATGGATTTTCCCATTCTGAACAGTTCAAGTTCATTTTCACGTTTATCTATGTTGTAGCATGTATCGTACTCCTTCATTTCTTCGTATGGTTGGTTAATATTTTATTGTATGGATATACACATTTTGTTGACTTGTTCATCAGTTGAGGGACATTTGGGTTGTTTCTACTTTTTGGCGATTACAAATAATGCTTCTATGAACATTCACATGCCAAGTGTTGGTATGAAATACATGCTTTCAGTTCTCTTGTGTATGTACCTAGGGATGGAATTGCTGGATCATATGCTAACTATATGACTTTAAGGGAACTGTCAAACTGTCCTCCATAGTGGCTGTACCCTTTTTTTTTTTTTTTTTTTTTTTTTTGAGGTGGAGTTAACTCTTGTTGCCCAGGCTGAAGTGCAATGGCGCAATCTTGGCTCACTGCACTTCTGCCTCCTGGTTCAGCGATCTCCTGCCTCAGCCTCCTGAGTAGCTAGGATTGTAGTGCTGCCACATGCCGCTAAATTTTTGGGGGGTTGTTTTTGTTTTGAGACAGAGGCTCGCTCTCTTGCCCAGGCTGGAATGCAATGGCGCGATCTCGGCTCACTGCAACATCCACCTCCTGGATTTGAGCGATTCTCCTACCTCAGCCTCCCCAGTAGCTAGGATTACAGGCACCTGTCACCATGCCAGGCTAATTTTTTTTGCATTTTTAGTAGAGACTGGGTTTCACCATGTTGGCCAGGCTCATCTCAAACCCCTGACCTCATGTGATCCGCTGCCTCGGCCTCCCAAAGTGCTGGGATTACAGGCGTGAGCCACTGTACCTGGCCCAGTTTTTTGTATTTTTAGTAGAGACGGGGTTTCGCCATGTTGGCCAGGCTGGTCTCGAACTCTCAACCTCACATGATCCACCCGCCTCAGCCTCCCAAAGTGCTGGGATTACAGGCATGAGCCACTGCGCCCAGCTGTGGCTGTCCTATTTTACATTATGAGAGTTCTAATTTTTCCGCATTCTTGACAACACTTGTTAATTTGGTATTTTTTATTATAACCATCCTAGTAAGTGTGAACAGCATATCGCATGGTGGTTTTGATTTGCATTTCCCCAGTGACTAATGGTGTGGAGTATCTTTTTATGTGCTTATTGGCTATTTGTATATATTCTTTGGAGAAATACCTGTTCAAATATTTTGCCCACTTAAAAATTAAATTATTTGTCCTTTTCTTGCTGAGTTGCAAAGGGTTCTTTATGTATTCTGGTTACTAGAATACTAGACCCGTACCAGATACTTCATGTGCAAGTATTTCCTCCCATTCTGTGGGTTGTTCTTTCACTTTCTTGATAATATCCTTTGAAACACAACGTTTTTAGTTTTGATGAAGTTCAGTTTCTCTATTTTTTCATTTGGTTGCTTGTTCTTTGGGCACCATATAGAAAAAAAACATTGTCTACTTCAAGGTCACAAGGATTTACATCTATGTTTTCTCATAAGGATTTTCTAGTTTTAGCTGGAACAGCATCATTTGTTAAAAAAAAAAACAAACCTATCATTTCTCCATTGAATGTCTTGGCACGCTTGTCAAAAATCAATTGACCAGGCTAGGCGTGGTGGCTCATGTCTATAATCCCAGAAATTTGGGAGGCCAAGATAAGATCGCTTGAGATTAGGGGGTCTGAAACCAGCCTGGGCAACATAGTGAGACCCCTGTCTCTACAAAATTAAAAAAAAGAAAATTAGCTGAACGTGGTGGTGTGCACCTGTGGTTCCAGCTACTAGAGAGGCTGAGGCGGGAGGATCACTTGAGCCCAGGAGATTGAGGCTGCAGTGAGTAGTGATCATGCTACTGCATCCAGACTGGGCAACAGAACAAGACCCTGCTTCCTTAAAGAAAAATAAAAGTCAATTGGACATAGATGTATGGGTTTATTGACACAATTACTTGTTAAGTAATATTTAGGAAGTAAGTTACAGTAGGGTCCATGTAGTCACAACCATGTAAGGGGTGTGGCAGAGGGAAGAGGATGAATGAGACATTTGGAGTCCTGCAGACCTTTGTTTCCATTCCAGATCCACTGTAACCCAGGCAACCTGTTTCATTTTGCCTTTTAAGAAGTGACACAGGCCGGGCGCGGTGGCTCACGCTTGTAATCCCAGCACTTTGGGAGGCCGAGGCGGGCGGATCACGAGGTCAGGAGATCGACACCACGGTGAAACCCCGTCTCTACTAAAAATACAAAAAAATTAGCTGGGCGTGGTGGCGGGTGCCTGTAGTCCCAGCTACTCGGAGAAGCTGAGGCAGGAGAATGGCGTGAACCCGGGAGGCGGAGCTTGCAGTGAGCCAAGATTGCGCCACTGCACTCCAGCCTGGGCGACAGAGCGAGACTCCGTCTCAAAAAACAAAAAAAAAAAAAAAAAAAAGTGACACAATATATCACACAGAACACATTCTCATAAAAAACACCAACATCAGAATGTCCCTGAGGCTCAGTTTCCTCCTCTGTCATGTCTAAGCCCCAGAGCTGGTGTGAGGCCTAGGGTTGGGGGCGGGGGACAGCGGGGAGAAGAGGGGTATTCCAGATGGGGTCAAGGGCAATGGTAAGAGCTGGAGGCTGGAAAGTGCAGGGATGTGACATGG
Source organism: Nomascus leucogenys (assembly GCF_006542625.1). Lineage (NCBI taxonomy): Eukaryota > Metazoa > Chordata > Mammalia > Primates > Hylobatidae > Nomascus > Nomascus leucogenys. The sequence goes on along the minus strand of NC_044395.1, from coordinate 60,532,362 downwards.
GAACACAGTGAGGAGCCTCCAGGCCAGGGGTGGTGTTGACAGGTTGCCTCTCCTGTCCTGCATTTGGTGAAAAAACAAGACTCTGGCACCTGAGTCACAGCTCAGAAGACACCTCCCACGTCCCCCTGGAGAGCCTCATAGTACAGAGGCCAGCCAGGTCCTCCAGGTACGAGCCTCCCTCACCCCTGCGGCGGGGTGGCCGGGAGCATGCTGCAGGGACACTGTTGGCTGCATCAAGTCTGGGGCCGGGAGGTAGTTGGGGGCTAGCTGGGGGCTTTTGTTTCTTGTTTTGTGTGTGAGTGAGTGAGATGTGCAGGTCAAGGAGAAGACAGTGCCTGAGGAAGGTAAGAGGAAGCCCGTTTATTGGGCACCTCCTGTTTGCTAGAAGGCACTTTGTGGACTTCATCTCAGCTTCCAGTCACCCAGAGAAACAGGAGTTATGAGGTTCATCCCCATTCCACAGGACAGGAGCCTGAGTCAGATGGGAGGACGCATTTGCCCAAGCTCACACAGCCAGCAGGTGACAGGGCTGGGATTTGAACCCAGTTCCATCTGTCCTGAAGCACATGCTCTTCTATAATGCCAAGTTACCCTAGAGAAGAGCGAGAAAGAGGAGGGGGGTGAGATATAGGGAGGCCCAGCAGAGGGACAGTCACACAGAGGACAATCAAGAGAGGCAGAAATGAAAAACAAGAGTTGAAAGAGCGTGAGGCCCTGGCCCGGCTGAGGCCTGGAGAAGGTCCTCAGGGAGCAGCTGAGGGCGGGGACCGCCGGAAACCGGCTCACCGAACCTGCAGCCAAGAACCACGCTTGGCCTGAGACATGGTGGAAAAGCTCTCACCTCAAGATACTGGTGGGGGAAACCGGCGTGGGGGGAGCAGGGTCTGCCTGGGAAGAGGACCGTGGGGTCGGATGGCCAGGAACTGCCAAGCAGGCCCATCATCTGGCTCAAGTAACTGCTGCGGCTGCTGGGCTGGCAGGCCCTCACTGCTGGCTGTGCAGAGCGGCAGGCCCAGAGGCCAGGACGCAGGCAGCGATGACCAGGCCTTCCTGGAATGCGGGTTGTTCTTAGGACAAACCCTGTCACATGGCCTGCAAGTAGGGTGGCTGTATAGTTTACTGTTTCATCTGGGACACGTAAAAGTGTGAGAGGACAACAGGCGTACACGGGTATGTATGGGCCTAACTTCCAAGGCCTTGCTTAGCCAGGCCTGGCTTGTTTCTGGGGCAGCCTCCCATGCTCTCTGCCCTCCACCTCCACTGCCAGGCCTCAGCCAGGCCTCAGCCTCCCATTATCTGGAATACCTGTCTGTGTCATCTCCACACCTCTCCATACCCCTTCATCGTTCCTATAACACCCTCAAAGCTCCTCCAGCAGGGCCAGTGTTCTCTCAAGCTATTCAAGACACTGTGAGGTTTCCCTTCGTGGCACTGATCACAATAATGAAATAAATTCTTAATTGTGTGCTTGATTGTTTCAAAGTTGGCCTCACTCCTTAAGGGCAGACTGGGTCTGGCTTGTCCACTGCTGCATCCTGTGCACCCAGCCCAAAGGCCCCCAAGCATGCACAAATAAACCAACCCCCAGGCCCCAGGCACGGCCACAGAGGTGTGTGCCCACCCTGGGAATTGTTTTCTTTTCTTTCTTTTTTTTTTTTTTTTTTTGAGATGAGTCTCACTCTGTTGCCTAGGCTGGAGTGCACTGGCATGATCTCGGCTCACTGCCACTTCTGCCGCCCTAGTTCAAGCGATTCTCCTGCCTCAGCCTCCCGAGTAGCTGAGATTACAGGTGCCTACCACCACGCCTGATTAATTTTTGTATTTTTAGTAGAGACAGGGTTTCGCCATGTTGGCAAGGCTGGTCTTGAACTCCTGACCTCAGGTGATCTGCCTGCCTTGGCCTCCCAAAGTGCTGGGATTACAAGCGTGAGCCACCACGCCCCGCCCACCCTGGTATTTTTTTTTTTTTTCCCTATACAAGGAAAGGAAAGGAAGGAGCTAGTCCTAAAAAAACAAAAAAACCTCTTGGGCACAATTCATACTTCTGATTTCTTCTACAGACACTGAGCCCCTTCGGGGGGGGCTGTACCCCATTCTCTTCCCCAGCCTAGCTGTGGACCTGAATCAAGCTTAGGCTGAGCTTGATGAGTGACTACAATGTTGAATATCACCATGGTGGCTCACAGAAAGTCAGAACAGGAAGGAACCCTAGAGATCATGAGATATGCAAGTGCTGAATCCAGACCCTGGAGTGTTGTAGGCACACAAAAAATTGACGTTCCTCCCTTTAGAAGTCATCTTGCCCAACCACCATCTTTTTCTTTAAGTTTCTTTAAGTGTACAATTCACTTTAGCGTATTCACAAAGTTGTGCAATCATCTTACTACCCAATCCCAGAACATTGTCATCACCGCATAAGAAACCACATACCTAGTGGCAGTCATGTCCCCCTGTCCCCTTCCCTCAGCCCCTGGCAACCACCAATTGTCCCATTTTAAAAACAGAGAAACTGAGGCCCAGGGAGGGGCAGTGCCTTATTAATGTCACATCGCCAATGGCAGAGCCAGCCTGGAGCCCGGGTCTCCTGACGCCCCACCTGCTATGGTCAGGCCACAGGTCTGAGTTCTCTCTGGCACCTTCAACATACTCTGGGGCCTGACATGTAAGAGAGGGTGGTCAAAGGCCTCTCCTGGGTAAGAAGTGACCGTACCATCTGTAACTGTGCCCTTAAAGTCCAGAGTGTGCCGTTCCCAGAATGGAGCCGAGGGTTGTGAGGAGCAGGAGACACATGGAGGGAACACTTACACTCTGTGCCCTGCTTCTACGAAGCCAGAGTCCTTCCAGGGCTGGGAATACCCTTCCCCCAGATGACCCCGGGCTTCCTCCTCACCTCTCCAGTGTCCTCTCAAGGGCCCCCTTCTCAGTGAGGCCTTCCCTGACCACCCTATTTAAAACTGCCAACAGGCTGGGCGCAGAGGCTCATGCCTGTAATTCCAGCACTTTGGGAGGCCTAGATAGAAGGATTGCTTGAGCCCAGAAGGTTGAGGCTGCCGTGAGCCATGATTGCAGCACTGCACCCTAGCTTGGGTGACAGACAGAGATCCTGTCTCCAAAAACAAAACAAAACAAAACCCCCCAAATCCCAAAAAACAAAAATCACTGTGAATAGACCCTGTGCCGTCCCACTGGCACTCTCTACCCCCCGCCCCCACCCACGGCGTTTTCCTCCATAGTGCATCCTGCATCCTTTCCTTCTTTACCTGGTGATTGTCTGTCTTCCCCACCACGGCAGCTCCATGCAGGCAGGGGTTTTGACTGCTTTGCTTTCTGCTCTACCCCAGCTCCTAGAATAGTGCCTGCTATATAGAAGGTGTTTTGTAAACACTGGATGAATGAATGAATGAATGAATGAATGGATGGGATGGCTATCGTTGCATTTGATTCTTACCAGCAATGATCAGGGGAATGGCTATTATGCCTGTTTTTTAGATGGCAAGATGAGGTCCATCTGGGAACTAGAGGCAGGCTATGGTCTTCCTTGACCTTGGTCCTGTCAGGGGAGCCTGGAGTGAGAGCAAGGTGAGCATGAGGAAGCCGGGGCTAGGCTTCCAGTTTCTGCCATTGATTTTAGGGCCCAGAAACCAGAGCTAGTTTCAGAATCCAGCCTTTACTTCTTCCTGCAGTAATTCAGCAGCTTTCACTTTCCATGCCTTAGCCAAAATGGAAAAAGAAAGAAAGAAAGGCAGTGCTATTTTTTCAAATGGACTTAGCTCTGTGAGCTCCAACGTGGAAACTGCTGTCCATGATGTCACGGGCCCCGAGGCCTCTGGGCAGCGTTACTGACACTTTATACGGCAGGCTGGGCACAGGGTCCACACTCCTGTTTCTAGAGCTTTGTAAGCACCAGGGGCAGATGGTGGCTCCGTCGACAAGCCTGGGCCCAGATCTCCAGAGCCAGGATGGAGCCAGGCACTGGGCAGGCAGGGGGCAGGCTGAGAGCCCAGTGGAGCACCTCACTCTATTGTCCAAAGGTCTTTGACGTCCACCACTCACAGGGTCTGTGGCAGATCACAGGGCGAGCACTCTGGTCCGTATCTTTCCGTGGGGAGCAGAGGGTCAGAGGAGTGCGGTGCCCCGCCCATGGTCACATACACAGTCTGGGAGTGATGGACTTTGCCTTGAGCGCTGTCCTCTGCTTCTAAATTCTATGGTCTGCTGAAGAGGAGAAGGCATGGCTCTTGCCCAAGAGAAGCTGTCAGTCTGAGAATGGCTGTGAGGAAGCCACTTGATCGGTCTAAGTCTTCATTTTACAGTTGAAAGCACCAAGGCTCAGAGAGGGGCAGGGACTGGTCCAAGGTCACACAGCCAATCCACAGCCCAGACAGTGCTGGATGCAGTCTCTAGATTCCTGGCTGGGAGTATTTTCTACAATAGCCTGCACTTAAACAGTTCCATTTGGCGGAAGCTCTGCTGTTCCGGAAGAGACGCCAGGCCTTTCCAGAGTGCGGTCTAAGGCTGTCTTCCAGGATCTGCTGTCAAGGCGTACTCCTTAGGGAGCAGGTGTTGGCAAAGGGAGGAGAGATATTGATCATGTCTGGGATAGCAGGGGGTGTGGTTTGGGGAGGTGGGGGGGATGGGGAAGAGCAGTGGAAGTTTCTCTGAAAAACCAAAAGCATACTTATTTTGACTTTGACTCTTGCTTATCTGTATGTTATAATTATTCTATGGTTATATAATTAATATTTCATATTTGAAAGGGATAAACTGTTTAATTAGGCAGGGTCTGGGCATCCAGGATTGTCTCAGCTCTGACAGACTGTGTGAATTTGATGAGATACCCCCGTCTTTCCAGGCCTTTCTTAGAAATGCCGGTAATAATGCTGCCCTGTGAGAGGTAAATGAATCACAGGACTCCCTGCCTCAGGAAACAGCCGTCCGGCCTTCTCATGATGTTAACCTGTCTAATGAAAGAACGCATCAACCAAGCCATGAGGTCCCGAGAAAAGCCAAGGTTCAGAGACGCCCACCGTGGCTGTGTGTAGGTCCAGTGCTATCTGGAAGGTCAGGGAGACTGTCTGAGACTCGTGCCTGCCCCAGTCCCCACAGACAGCCCCCTGCATGGGTGAAGATCATTCTTTCAGGCTTCACCAAGTTTTGCAGGAAGCACCTCTCGACTAGCATTCCTCGCCCCTTTGCTCAGATCCCAGAGCCCTGGCTCCCAGGACAGAAGGAGACTGACGAGGGGACAAGAGCACTCCTGTCAGTAGAAAGGCAGAGTGCCCAGTGTCAGTGCTAAGTGTTGTGAGGAGGCATCAACTTGAGTGACATGGTTAGGGCCAGCCTGTCAGACCTCTCTAGGTATCTGGAGAAAGGTCAATGTCAGGAGCTGCCAGGTGAGGGCCAGACTCCAGGCTGAGACCTGCCGCCCAGTGAAAGGGCTAAATTATTTCAGTACATGTGCAGTGCTTGGCACAGTGCCTGGCATAAAAGCAGTGGACAATAAAAACTGCTCAGTGAAAGTTAGCTGTGCCCTAACTGGACAGCAGGGTGGAGGCGTGAGTGCAGAGAGAAAGAAGGACTCCACCCTGGCCCATCCGCCTGGCGGGCCCCTGTCTTCAGAAGGCAGGCTCGGCTTGCACCCACTCTCTTACCTCAGACCCACACCACCATCTCTGTCACTCATGGGCACCGAGGGAGCACCTAGCTTCCTGTTCTGAGCTGTGGTGTCACTTTCTGATCTTCCTCTGATCTCCAGGCCTGAGGAAGGGGTCACGGCTTCCCACCCCTGAATTATCCCCTGCTCCCGCCACCCATCCCTCACTTCCCACCAGCACTGGGCTGGACCTCAAAGGCCAGGAATTAGAGGTCGGGCTGGGACCCTTGAATGTCAGGGCTGGAAGGCCTCCAGTGAGCGCCTTGCTTGCCCCTTCTCCAGGGATGCACAGGTCGGGGAACTGAGGCCCAAAAAGGAAGCTGCCCCTTTGCACAGCCAGTGAGTCTGTGGCTGTTTTTCCAGCTTCCCCTGCTCTCTGGGGGTCCCCAGAGCCTCTGGGAGACCATATGTCCCCCCACCCCCTCATGGCCACACCTCACCTGGTCTTCGTTTGCTCTGTGGCTCTGTCTGGGGTAATTCTCGCCAAGCAGGGTCAGCCCCTGGGGAGCAGGCCGCTAATGAGCTTCAGATGCAGGGGCCAGACTCGGTCTTGCAGCAGGCGGATGCTCAGATGCTTTGGCTGATTTAGAATGCCTGGCCAGTGGGGATGGCTCAGAGAGGACACCTCCCCTCCCTTCACAGGTTACCCCACTCCTGACTTGCACTGGGCACAACAGGTACCAGTGTTTAACCCCCAAACCCCAGCCAGGGCAGCTGTTTCAAGATCTGGAAAAGGACAGACAAGCTGGAGGACAGATGCATTTCCATCACTTGAGAACTTCGTTCTTCTCCCAGGACTTTTCTGGGTCCTGAGCTGGTGTTTCCACCAAGGTAGCAGCAGGAAGGGAGAAGAGACGGGGACAAGCTGCTTTCCGATAGCCAGTCACGCACACTCTGGGCCGGGTACAAATGTCATCTTCTCCAACCCTCACAGGAACCCCACAAAGTTCCTGAGGTGAGGACTGTCACCAAGCACTTCACAGGAGGAAACAGAGGCTCAGAGAGGAGAGATGATTGGCTCAAGGTTACACAGCCCCTGAGTGGCCAAACTAGGGTTCCAGCCCACCTCTGTCAGAGCCCACACTCCACCTGCAACACGCTGGGATGTTTCTGGAAGACCAGAATGGTATATTGTGATCTTCACGCTTTGTGAATGGTGAGGGCCTGTGGCCACATGGGTTTCAGACACTCAGGCTGCCTCTGCAGCTGACTCACTCCCTAATCTTGACAAGGCGGCAGATTACACATCTACAAAATGGGGATCATCATCGCAAGTTCAGGTGAGGTAATGCTAACTGCCATCATCACATTCTCAGCCATGCCCAGAACACATTCTGGGAGCCAGACTCACTGCCGGAGGTTTTTTGTCGGGGAGCTTTAAAAAGCATGGATTCCAAAGCTCTGCTACCTACTAGCTGTGTGACCCTGGCCAAGTTACTGTGCCTCTCTGTGCCTGCATTTCCTCATCTGAGGAAATAAATGAGGATAATATTAGTTCCTATCTCAGAGTTGGTGTAGAGTTAGGTGCGTTACAAAGGGATTAGAAGGATGCCTGGCACAGGGGCCGCATCTAGCACGTGTGTTAGCTAATACTGGGCGCGACCTTGTGAGACATGTGTGGTTTTCCCCAAAGTAGCAATGTGGAAACTGAAGTCATGCAGCACAGTGATTCTCCAACTGAGTGTGCAGAGTCACATGGAGAGTTTGTTAAAATCCTGAGGGCTGGGCCCACTGGAGCAGTAAGTCTGGGTTGGGGCCTGAGACTGCATTTCTAGCATGTTCCAGGTCACACTGAAGCTGCTGGTGTGGGGCCCACACTCGGAGACCCACTGCTGTGGTGGGCCTCGGTATGGCTCCTGGTATGCCGGGGCCAGCTAGTTCCATACATGATCCGGTGAGTGAGCAGGTGAGTGAATGCACGGAGCAGAAAGGATGTTGGACTAGTGATCCTTCATGGCTCTCTCTCTCCTCTCCCAGCACCGAGGGTTGTGGCTCATCCCCTTCACGTCTTCTTTGAACCTGAATTGGGAAGATCCCCATCACACTGTCCCCACACCCCATAGCAAGGGCAGCGTGTTTGCTGTGGCCACAGGCTACATAAAGGGGCCTGTGTGCCGGCTGCTTACCTCCCACTGTGCACCCAGTGGTTTTCTATTTCAGTTGCTGTAAAAATATCACCTTTGATCTCAGCTTGTGGCTCTCAAGAAAAAAAGAAGAAACCACCAACAGGCTGGGTTTTCATTCTCCCCTGGCCCCGCCCTGCTCTCACCTCAGCTCCCAGTTCTCTCCCCTCCTTCCATTCCACCCCACTCATCCTCTCCTCTGTATCTTAGCACCCTGGATCCAGGGCACCTTGGGAACCCGTGGGCCCTTCTCTCTCTGTGTGTCACCCCTTGCCCCCGCGCGGGGCTGCCTGCAGGAAGAACAGTATAAATAAGGGTGTGTGTGGAGGAAGACCACCCTCTCCCCTCCTCCCTGTCTCCCTGCCCCTTCGCCTCTGCTCCAAGTTCCCCTGCTTGGCCAGGTCCAGGCCTCTTCTCCAGCGCTGTCAAGCACATGGTATCCATCATAGCCCTGCATCTGTGGAGGCTTGGGTCCTCCCAGAGTGGAAAGAGAAGAGCGAGGGGCCCTAAATATTTAGATCACACCATCTACTCAGGGACCCCTCAGGAGCCCAGAGATGCCTGGAAGAGTGGTCTTCAGGCCTGATGGTTCCAATATCCCACCTCCTGGCTCAGCAGGCAGATAGACAACCCTCTCTCCTTGACCCCAAGCCCCCCGCCCGCCCCCCAACACACACGCCCCTTTCCTTTCAGTAAACTCTGGGGAGAGGCACATGCAGCCCTCCTGCCCCCCTAGGGTGGTCCTGCATACTCTGGCCTCTGTGCCCTGACATTCTTTTTTTTAATTTTTATTTTTTTGAGGCAGGGTCTCACTCTGTCACCCAGGCTGGCTGGAGTGCAGTGGCGCAATCTCCGCCTCCCAGGTTCAAGCGATTCTCATGCCTCAGCCTCCCAAGTAGCTGGGATTAAAGGCATGCCATCACTCCTGGCTAATTTTGTAGTTTTAGTAGAGATGGGGTTTTGCCATGTTGGCCAGGCTGGTCTCAAACTCCTGACTTCAAGTGATCTGCCTGCCTTGGCGTGAGCCACCCCGTGCCCTGCCTCCCTGACATTCTTGAGCCTACTTGCTCCACACAGGCCTCTTAGCCAGAACTTTTCTGGTTGGAAAGTCACCTTCTCACCTACTGGAGCCCTTCCTGCCCTGCCACCTCACTGTCTAGTGAGGTCATGTCCAAGGGTCCCAGCTCTGGCAGAGGGACCAAAGAATCCCACCACCTCCCTAAGAAGTTTCTTGACTGACAGGCATTTTGTGCCAATGGAGGGGCAAGCAAGCCTTGAACCTTTGACTCACACCAGACTTTGAGCTGTGATGGTGTCTTTTTTTGGCTTCGGCTTTTACAGAAAGACAAAATACCACTCATTCAACAAACGCTTTACAGGTCATCTGCATTGGGCCCTGTGCTGACATGGCCACTCCTCAGGGAACCCTCCCTCACACTCTTGTAGGTAGAGACACAGATGTGTGCAGGGGTCAGGCATCCAGGCGACAGGGAGTGCAGGGGCGGGGCACTTGGAG